>NC_057846.1:40650000-43242500 GCF_910594005.1 Cervus elaphus
GAAGCTCCAATACTTTGACCACCTGATGGGAAGAGCTGACTCATTGGAAAAGACCCTGATGCTGGGAAAGATTGAAGGCAGGAGGAGAAGGGGGTGACAGAGGATGAGATGGTTGGATGGCATCACCTACTCAATGGACATGAGTTTGTGCAAGCTCCGGGAGTTGGTGATGGACAGGGAAGACTGGTGTGCTGCATTCCATGGGGTCACAAAGAGTCAGACACGACTGAGTGACTGAACTTAACATTAGAAACAGTTTGGCAATGTCTTACAAAATTAAACATATACTCACTCTGCGTGCATGCAAGCTCAGTCGTGTCTAGCTCTTTGCGATCCTATGGACTGTAGCCCACTAGGCTTCTCTGTCCATGGGACTTTTCAGGCAAGAATACTGAAATCAGTTGCCATTTCCTTTTCCAGGGGATTTTCCCAACCCAGGGATCGAACCCACTTCTCCTGTACCAGCAGGCAGATTCTTTACCACTGAGCCACCTGGGAAGTCCATAGAAGACCTGCCTGACTTGGGGCTAGAACCTATGACCCTGAAATTAAGAGCATCATGCTCTACCAACTGAGATAGCCTGGCATCATGAGTGCATGACCTAGCAGCCCCACTTCTAGATATTTACTCAAGAGAAATGAAAGCACACACAAAGATCTGTCCATGAATGTCCCTAGAAGCTTTATTCAAAATAGCTAAAACTGGGAAAAGCTTAAATGTCAATCTACCACAGAGTAGATAAACAGATTGTGGAATATCCATCCAACACTCGGCAATAAAAAAGAATGAAATATTAACGTGGGCAACATGAATGAATCTCAAAAATGCCTTGTTAAGTGAAAAAAGTTAAAACAAAAGATTACATGCTGGCTGATTCCATCCACAAGGAATTTAAGAAAAGGTGAAATTATAGTGATGGAAAACTGATCTGTGGCTGCCCAGGGCAAGGATTGTGGAAAGGATCAACACAGTGGTTGCTTGGTGAAGTTTTTATGGTGATGGAAACACGTGTATCTTGAGTATGGTCATTTTTACAGGAGTCTATGCAATCTCTAAAATTTTATCAAATTTTGCACTTAAAACGGGTGTTTTATTGTACCAAACCATATATGGCCGCCCTCGTGGCTCAGATGGTAAAGAATCTGCCTGCAATGTGGGAGGCCAGGCTTTGATCCCTGGGTCGGGAAGATCCCCTGGAGGAAGGCTTGACAACCCACTCTAGTATTCTTGCCTGGAGAATCCCATGGATGGAGTAGCCTGGCGTGCTATGGTCCATGGGGTCACAAAAGAGTCTGACAAGACTGAGCAACTAACACTTTCACTTTTTTCATACCTGGCAGTGGTGGGCTGAACAGCTGGGAAGGGAACAGGAGGCCAGAGGGGGGCTAAGGTCCCCCTCTTTCCAATTGCTTTGCAGCTAGAGAGTCTGATTCAGCAGAGTTGGGGGACCTGGTTCTTTTCCAACTCATTGTAACACAGACGATCAAATCACCACAGCTGCTCTGTCACCACCTCTGTGCAGGGCTGGCTCCCAAGGACGTTACTGGGTTAACGGAGATCTTGTCTACAGAGCATCCTGCTTCCATGGAGACCAACATCCACTGAGCCCAAGGAGGTAACGGCTCACCCGAGGCAACTTGCTTTCTCCAGGCCTCTGTGCGCTCATTGGCGAAGGGAAAGCCTGAACCCCACAGCTCTGAGATCCCTTTGAGCCCTAACAGCTTGTGATTTTAAGTCCAATGCAGCTGGGATTTGAGCTTTTATTTCCCGTCTTCCTATGTGTGCTTCTCAGCAGGAAAGCCCTCCTGCCTGAAGCACATGATTGCATCTCAGCCTTCAAGGGCCATCTGACGTCCTCTTCATGCTCCGAGAAGCCCCTGCCGACTCTCCTCCATCCCACCGCCCTGGCCTCCGGCTGCGGTTAGAGTTGGTACTGAATCATTCAGCACTCATGGACGGTGTAGTGCAGGCCACTTGTGCCGTTGTTTCATATAGAAGAGTGGTCATGTTTCAGCTGGTTCACGAAAGATTCTCCCCTTCCCCATCCTCTCTGCCCCAACACACAGACACAGACACACAGACACAGACATATACACAGACACACACAAAGACACAGACATATACACACACGGACACACACACATATACACAGAGACACAGACACACAGTGACACAGACACACACAGACACAGACACACACACACATATATACACAGACACACACACAGATATATACACAGACACAGACACACACACAGATATATACACACACACACACAAAGACACAGACATATACACACACAGACACATATACACACACGGACACACATATATACACAGAGACACAGACACACACGGACACACACACATATATACACACAGATGCAGACACACACACGGATATATACACAGACACACACAAAGACACAGACATATACACACAGACACATATACACACACGGACACACACACATATACACAGAGACACAGACACAGACAGACACATACACACACACAGAGACATACACCGAGACACAGACACACACAGATACACACACACATATATACACACAGACACAGACATATACACACAGACATACACACAGACACATATACACACACACATACAGAGACACAGACACAGACACACAGACACAGACATATACACAGACACACACACATATACACAGAGACACAGACACAGACACATACACACATATATACACACAGACACAGACACACACAGAGATATATACACAGACACAGACACACACACAGATATATACACAGACACATACACACACACAGAGACATACACCTAGACACAGACACACACACACACATAGACACACACAGATACACACACACATATATACACACAGACACACACAGACACAGACATATACACACATACATACACACAGACACATATACACACACACATACAGAGACACAGACACAGACACACACACACATATATACACACAGACACAGATATATACACAGACACACACAAAGACACAGACATATACACACAGACACATATACACACACAGACACACACACATATACACAGAGACACAGACACACACAGACACATACACACACAGACATACACAGAAACAGACATATACACACACATACATGCAGACACATACACACACACGGACACACACACACATACACTGAGACACAGACACACACAGACACATACACACGCACAGACACAGACACACACACAGATATATACACACAGACACACACACAGACACACACACACACACAGATATATACACACAGACACAGACACACACACAGATATACACACAGACACACACACACATACAGACACAGACACACACACAGATATACACACAGACACACACATACATAGACACAGACACACACACACATATATACACACAGACACAGACACACACACAGATATACACACAGACACACACACACATACAGACACAGACACATACACAGATATACACACAGACACACACACACATACACACACACACACACACACACACACACAGAAACACACACTACTGTGAGGTTGTTCTAACAATTATCCTATTAACCCTGTATACCCGAGACACCGCTGCTCTATTTATTTCTGGGCGGGCACTGGGTTGCAGTGTCAGCCTCTGCCGCACAATGAAGGAAGCAGCTCCAGGCAGCCCCCGATCCTCTCCCTCTTGCGCCTCCCCTCACTCCCCCACTCCCAGCCCTCGAGGTCATCACAGAGCACAGGGCAGCTTCCCGCGATCTGTCTATTTTGCACATGGCAGTATAGATATGTCCAAGCTAATCTCCCGAGTCATCCCACCCTCCCCTGCCCTCCCCTGTGTCCAGATGAGCCGCTCTGAGTTTCAAGCATTAGGAACATACCCACAGCAGTCTTGTGAAAATATCTGGTGCTCTTACTCTGCTTCTGAAACTTGCTTTTAATTCTGCTTGACTCTGTGCCTTCCTGTCCCAGGGCTGGCTGCTTCTGTGCAGAGACCAGGCAGTTAACCTCTGGTGTGTTCTCAGAAATCATTAGGAAACAGACATCTATCTGGCTGCCCAACTCCCCGCACTGTTCTTACCTCTCCTCCTTCCGTAGGGTGGGCAGTATGTTATACTCAGAAGTCTTCCCACCAAACACTTGATGCTTGGCTGAAGAGGAAGGCGGGAGCTCAATGTGAGAGGGCTTTTCCCCACGTTCTCTCAAGATGAGCATTTGCCCAATGGCACAATTTATTTCAGCCTCTCGGCCAAAGACCAATTTCTGTTTGGTCTTAAGCACATGGATCCCAGCCACGTGTAGATCAAGGCTGATTTTCAGGGTTTTATAGAAAGAAAACCATTCGCCCTGTGTTAAGATGTATGGTCTTGGACGTCAGCTAGCCGCCCTGGGGCAACTAAGCCCAAGAGCTGCAACTACCGAGTCCAAGCACTGCACGGTCAAGTCCTGGACCTGCCACCTACTAGCTGCGGGACCTGGGTCTAATGACCGCACCTCTCTGTGTCCCAGTTTCTGTATCTTTAAAATAAGGCCTGTGGGAGAAACAGAGACAATGATACACGAACAGTACTTGGCACAGGGGCTGGCGTGGACTTAATTACTCCACAAGTGGTGCTTGTCCCAAACACAGGGTGCAAAGCAAAACAGCTCCCCTTTCCCAATGGGGAGGCGAGGCTGGGTGTGCCCTGGAGGCTGGCCCTCTGATTCCCGTCCCGGGGAGCTCTCCAGGGCCCTTCTGGGGAGCAAAGAGCTGGCTGCGGCTGGAGGCTGTGGTGTTCTTTCTGGGCGGGAACCCAGGCTTCAAAGGCCCAGCCCTTCCTTTTGAAGGGGGGTATTTGCAGCTCATTAGCTCTGTGGCTGAGACCACCAACCAAATGAAAGAAGGGTTCTTGTTCAGCCTCAGCCAGATCCTCAGAGACCTCTGCAGCCTTTCTGGAGAAGGTTAAGTTTGCTTCCCTCCTACTTCCAGACTAACACAGCGAAGAGAAGCTGGCTGGAGAACACAGCTGTGGGGGTGTGCAGTGAACAGTGGCTCTTGATGCTGAAAAGAAAGCTCCCAACACTGCAGAGTGAGCCATCTAATTGGCCCATCCTAGGGATGTGACTATCTGGGCATCCTGGGGAAACAATGCCATTTGACGATATGCTGGTGTCATAACATCGCTCCCTGAAGAACCCTTGGGTGACATGCACATCCAAGTCCAGACAAGGGACTTCCGTGGTGGTCCAGTGACTTAGGAACCCACCTTCCAAGGCAGGGGACACAGGTTTGACCCCTGGTCAGAGAGCTCAGATCCCACTTGCCCTGGGGCAACTAAGTCCACATGCCTCGACTGTAGAGCCTGAGTGTTACAAGGAAGATCCCTCAAGGGGCAACTAAGACCCAGTGCAGCCGAAAGTTAAATAAATAGAAAGTCCAGACAAATGTTCTCCTGCTGGGCTAACCACGCACCAAACGATGATGCTGTTTGGATTTGAACTCTAGAAGTGAAAGGATGCGACTTCGTGTTGTGTCTGGCTCTGGTAGAGACCACGGGCTGCGCCTGCAGAGAACCCCACAACCGCAGGGCTCCCAGAACCCCCAGCCCAGGATCCTGTGTCCCGGCAGGAACGCGTCCAGGTTCATCTCATGGTAACGCGTACGCTGAGCTGTGTCTCTCTAGACACAGCTGGGGGGGTGGCAGGGACTATTTCAGAAGTGCCCTCACTCACCGCGCTGGCATTTCCCAGCCCTTCTCCAGTCTGGAAGTGAGGACAAGCAGCCTCTTAACCTGGCTTCCGGGACTGGGTTCTAGGCTGACCTCCGTGGGCAGCGAGGACACAGCTGCCCGCAGAGTCTACGCCAGGCACATGAAAGAGGACAATGCTCCCTTCAAGGCCTTTGCCTGGGTGGATGCTGCCTGCGGTCATTTTAAAGCCTTTAATTCCATGGTTAGGGATGATCGAAAAGCAAATATCTCTAGGCTGACCTAACTGGGGTTTGAAATTCACATGTAAGTCTAAAGGATTGAGCTCAGAGAACTTTCCTACCGGTATGTTTTGCTGGGCAGGCAAGAGAGGGTGTGGGTGCCGGGTTTTACAAAGCTGAGGGGAATGGGGCTGCCAAGGAGTGGAACTGGTTCCCAGTGAACAGTTCTGCCCAAAGCCCTGCCTTAGGGTCATGGATTAAAAGGCCCGTGTGTACCAGAATGGCTCTGCTTTACTGAAGTCAGTGGAGGGTAGAAGTGGGTGGATGGGTGGGGTCTGGGTGATGCCACGTGATGGGAGCTTGACATGGATTCCTGCTGGCTTCCTGCCCTCAACGAGCTTATGTTCTAAAGAACTCTGAAGGACAGATTTTTTTCTCTTCTCTGTGCATGTAAGATGCCTAGAAGTCCCCAAGGATGCCGACCCTCCACTTCACCAAAGGCCAGGTGATACGGGGAAGGGGGAGTCCTGAGAGACGGACTTGGTCCCAGGCAAAGCGAAGAGCCCCATTTACTCCGGCACTTGTGAATGTGGAAGAAGTGGGGTTGGGATGCAATTTGAGATGGACAGAAGCTGGGGGTGAAGAACAGGGAGGGAGGAGGAAGGAAAAGGATGTCTGGGATGCTCTACTTTATTTCTTTATATTTTACCTGGAAACAAGTGCTGGGGGAAAGAGAAGGAAGGGGAGGGAGGCAAGGGCGGTGCCACCCAGAGCTTTTTGAGACCATCTAATAAAGTGGACCTCCGGGGACTTCCCTGGTGGTCCAGTGGTTAAGAATCTGCTTTGCAATGCAGGGGATGCGTGTGTGATCCCTGGTGGGGGAAACAAGATGCTGTGGTATAACTAAGCCTCCAGCCATGCCACAGTGGCTGAGCCCATGTGCCACAACTAGAGAGGGTGTGCGCCGCCGTGGAAGAACACGCTGACACGGCCGAGATCCTGCACGCCATAGCTAAGACCCAGCACAGCCGAATAAATGAAGACCCCACCAACATACAGAAAATATTAAAATGAATGGGTAAGATACATAGAATGGACCTCTTATCCCTGTAACCGGGATCTAAGATATTTCCCAGGAACCTCCCTCTTCGGGCAGCTGTGCAGGGTGTCTCTCTGGTATCCTGGGTCTTCTTCTGGGACCAAGGATATTTTCTGAGGCTTTTGCTCTTCCTGCTGAGGCTCCCCGGCCAGCCAGCAAGGAGGGAAGGGCTCTCCCCGCCCCTCTGCACACCCCGCCCCCTCCCCTCCCCCGCCTGCATCACCCCCCTCTTCTCTCCCGGGGCTGGCGAGCCTGGCCTCCCGCACTCCAGGGCCGACAGGACTGTGCCGAGCTGCCCACAGCTCTGGCAGGAGTGCCGGAGACAGGTCAGCTAAGTGGCCCAACTAATGACTTCAAGACCTGAGGGGCTGGCCCGGAGAGAGAGCTGGGCTTCGGCTTGCAGGAAAAAAAAAAAAGAGCGGAGCTCTGCCCCCTGGTCGTCGGGAAGATTTACACCCGGAGGCCCACTGGCCCCGATTGCGTCAGGCAGACAATTACTTGGAAAACGACATTTTATGGAAACAAAGAACACACTAAGAACCCCCTGAATTCCCTGTTGCTGCCTCCTCCAACTACAGCCAGGCTTTTTGGACTCACTGATGGTTCCCCTGCCTGAGTCTCGCCCACCCCAGAAAACCAGAGACCTCCTCGAGATCAGAGAAGGGCAAAACTCTGCCCCCAGAGGAGAAACTGCCCCACTAGGAAGGGGGGTGTGCAGACCTAAGACGCAGGGCTTGACTCTGGCTTGACCCCTTCAGCCTCCAGTGAAAGCATTTTGGAAACCCCTGGTGCCAGGGTGGGATGTAACGGGGTGGGGTGGGCCCTGGGCTCTGAGAGGGGGCTCCGATCACCACAGCTCTGCTCTGAGATCAGGAGCAGCCGAACCCCACCCAGTTCCAAAATCCCAAATCCTCAGGGGGCAACCGCAAAACACAGGCCCCCCAGAGTGGCCACAAGTCTATGGAGAACTCTCTGTGGGACTTGATTACTGTTTTCCAGTCCTTAACAGGCTATCATTTAGAAGAGAGAGAGATTTATTTGGTGTGGAGCCAGAGGAGAAAATTAAGACCAAAGGTAGAAGTTAGAAGAAAACAGATGTAGGGCTCAATAAAAAAGAACAGTCTTGCTGCTGGTGGCATCAGACCGTGTAATGTGTGGCCTTAGGGGGTAGTGAGCTCCCCAGTGCTGGAGGTATGCAAACACAGGGGATTTGGAGAGGCACATCTCGGGATTTGCTATACTCCCACGTACTTCTGGAAGGCAGGCGCTGTGCTTCCTATGTCTCTCTAGAGTGCCCGGAATGTACACAGCAGGTACTCAATGTTTGTTGAATGAATTAATGATTGGACACCAATAGGGCAGAAGGTCATCTTAAGCAATGTGTAAGGTCAATTGTAACAGTGACTTTCTGAGAGTCTCTGAGTGTTTTTTCATTTTTCGGAGGCCAGGAATAGAACAGAGTTTTGAATGGGAGAGAGCTGAGTCCACACAGTGAGTCATTGGTGGCTGTGGGAGGAACAGGCCGGGGGCTACTGGGCTCCTTTCTGCAGCTCAAAATACCAGGCCAGCTTCCAGCAGGATCAACTACTCACACAAGGGGCTGGAACTGCAAGCTCTGAACAAAACGTCTCACATTGCTCTGAAAGCCCGAGGGTCTGTGAGCCCCTGAAACAACCACCAAAGGGGAGGAACAGGGTGGGGGATAGCAGACGCAGTAGGACTGTGTATCCTACCCTCTGGTTCCAGCACCACCACTTTGCTTCTATCTGTCTGATGTATGGATGGTGGCGGTGGTTTAGTCTCTAAGTCGTGTCTTCTGTCCATGGGATTTCCCAGGCAGGAATACTGGAGTGGGTTGCCATTTCCTTCTCCAGGGGCTCTTCCAGACCCAGGGATCGAACCCAATTCTCCTGCACTGTAGGCAGATTCTTTAGTATGGGAGTCTCTTACAATATTTTTTAAAGAAAGAGCTACATACTGAGAAGTTGAAAGTCACTGACCTACAGGCTTTGTTCATTTACTGAGCACCTACTATGTACCAGACATTGTTCTAGGTCCTGGGGATATAGCAGTGAAACAAACAGGCAAAAATCCCTGCCCTTCAGGAGCTTGTGTTCTAAGGGAGGCAGACAAACAGCCTGCGCTGGAGTTTGTTCAAAGTTCCCAAGTGTTAGGGAGAAAAGCAAAGGCGGGAGAAGGAAGAGAGAGCATGAGGGGTGAAGGGTCAGAGAAAGCATCCCTGAAGAGGTGACACTTGAGCACAGACTTGAGGGGGATGACCCAGCTGTTAGGGAGCGTGGTCTGGGGCGGTGGGGGGGAGGGGTCCACGCTGGGATGAAGCCCTGTGTGTTGAAGGAAGGACAGGACGCCAGGGTTGATGGAGACACAGTCATTGCTACAGTGGCTTCGGGGATCTGTGCCTCCTGGGGTCCATGCTTTTGTGTAACCCCCCATCCTTGAGTGTGGGCTGGACCTAGAGATTTGCTTCCAACGAATATAATGCAGCAAAAATGACGGCGTGCCGTTTCTGGCATCCCTCCTCCTGTTTTCTCACTTCCCTCTGATGGAAGCTCCTGCCGTGTCGCGAGCTCCTTACGGAGAGACTGCATGGCCTGCAGCCAACAGCCAGGAAGCAGCTGAAACCCTCACCCCCAGAGCCCACGAGGACCCGAGTCCTGCCAACAACCAGGTGGGTAAGCTTGGAAGGGTTGAGCCTCAAGGTGACCACTGTTCCAAGCGACACCTGGATGGCTGCCTCGTGAGAGACGCAGAGCCCTAGGACCCAACTACACCACCACACCCCGCCTCCTGCCAGGAAACTGGGATGGAAGAAATGTTTGCTGCTGGAAGCCACTGAGCTTGGGGGTAATTTGTTATGCTGTCATAGATAACTCATGCCCAAGGGGAGAAGGGTAAGAGATGAGGTCACAGAGCCAATACGAGGCAGATCTGTGGAGGCTGTGGGTTGTGAAAGCCCTTTGGCATTTCTCTCTGCGAGGTGGGAGCCATAGGAGGGTTTAAAGGAGAGAAGGGGTGAGATGTCATCGGACTTAAAAAGTCTTTGAAAAGATTATTTTGGTTGTTACCTGGAAATAGATTTAGAAAAGGGCAGCAGGTATAAAAGCAGGGAGACCTGCTCATAGGCTGTTGCAATAATCCAGGTGAGATGATGCTGGCATGGACCACAGGAGTAACAGCCAAGGTGTTAGAAGTGGTCAGATTCTGAATTTATTGATATAAAGCCAACAGGATTTCCTGATGGACTGGATTTGAGATATGACAGAAAGGAGGAGGCAAGGATGACTCCAAATTTTTTGATGGAGCAGGTGGAAAGATGGGGTTGTCATCAAGTGAGAAGACTAGAGGAAGATCAGGTTCTGGGGAGAAAATTTACATATTCAATTTAGGGAGATATCAAGTTCTAGATGCTTACTGTATATCCCAGTAGAGATATACAAGTACAGATATACTGTTGGATATACAAGTCAAGAGACCAGGGGAAAGATCTGAGCTGGAACAGTAAATTTGGAAGTCATCAGCAAATATATTTCAAGGTGTGGAACTGGTGAGATCCCCATGGTGTGGAGAGAAGTGAAGAGGTCCACCGTGTGATCCACAATTCCATCTCTGGGAAAATACCTAAAAGAATTGAAAGCAGGGTCTCAAATAAATATTTGCACACTCAATTTCATAGCAGCATTATTCACAATAGCTGAGAAGCAGAGGGAACCCACGAGTCCAACGATGGATGAATGGATAAACAAAATGGGGTCTATACATACAGTAGAATATTATTCAACATAAAAAGAGAAAGAGATCCTCTCCTGCCTGCAACATGAATGAACCCAGAGGACATTATGCTAAGTGAAAGGGACCAGCCACAAAAAGACAAATACCATATGATTCTAGGTATATGAGTTACCTAGAGTTGTCCCATTCACAGAGACAGAAAGTAGAAGGTTGGTTGCCAGGGGCTGGGAGATGGGAGACGGCAGAGTGGATGTTTAGTGGGTACAGAGCTTCAGGTTTCCAAGATGAAAAAGAGTTCTGGAGGTGGCTTGCGCAAACAATTTAAATGTACTTAACCATACGTTTAAAAATGAGTAAACGGTGAATTTCATGTAATCTGTATTTTGCCATAGTTAACATAATTCTGAAATAAACACTGGCTTAAAAAAAAAGCAAGGTGGTGCAAATAAGAGTCCTGGGGTACTCTAATGGAAGGAGGTCATCTGGGAACTGGGGAGAAAAGGCTGATGACAAGGAGCCTCTAATGAGGTGGGAGGGGGGTGGTATCTGGAAGCCAAGTGGAGAAAGTGCTCCTCGGTGAAGGGGGTGACTGATTGCATCAAATGCTCCTGAGGGTCAAGAAAGATAAACATTGGATTGAGCCATGTGGGGGCCAGGGATGATCTTCGCAAGAACAATCTCAGAGGAACACTGGGGATGAAAGCTGGGTTGAGAGAGGGGAATTGGGGACAATGAGTGTAGCTACCTTTCTAGGAGCTTTGCTCTAGGAGGAGCACAGAAGTGGGGTCAAGGAGATGTCTTTGATCTGTTTCATGTTAACGTGGGTGAAATAATAGTATGGTTGTGTGGTGATGGGAATGAGACAGAAAAGAAGAAACAGTGACACAGGAGAGGAAGGGAAGTTGCTGGAGGGAGGTCCTTAAACAGACAAGAGGGGAGGATGTCTGCTGCACAGATGCAGAAAGTACCACTCTACCCTGTGACCCCAAAGGTTCTAGCAACCCTAAACTGCCTTCCCAGGCTCTCTCTCACTCTTTATTAATTTCACACACACACTGATTTGAGAGACACCATCATCCCGTCCCTGAATGAGCCTCCACCTTCCTGTTCCTGGACCTTTGCTTGTGGTGCTTCCTACACCAGGCATGTCTCCCTGGCCATGGCACACCTAACTCCCACCTCCCGAGCTCTGCTAAGGGCTGCCTTCCTCGCCAAGTCTTCCCTCATCACCCCAAGGAGACAGGGCTTCTCCCTCAGCTCCCGGGAGTTCTTCATCCGTGCCTTCCCAATTTCCTTGTCCACCTTGAGCTGCTGTCTTCCCTCCCTCCCTAGACAAAAGTTACCCAAGGGAACAATGCCCCCACCTCCCAACCCTGCATCATCACCACCATCCTTGCAGACACGTCTTGAGAGCTCCCTATGGACAGCACGGCGCTCTCATTTAACGAAATCCACATTGGATTTTACAAAAGAGCTGAGTGGCTCGGCATAGCTGGTCTGAGTCACAGAGACAGAATGATTCCCGTGGGGTTTGGGTGACCACGGCTGGGGCTCTTCACCGCAGCTGGGTTTGACCTCTGGCCTCATGACTCACCTCCTCTGCCCCGGCCCCGGCCCGGAGTGAGGTTCGATAAACCTTCCTCATTTGATGGACAGAGAGACCTAGAGAGATCAATCTGGCCCCAGGATGCATGGCTCCACATCTGTAACTTACTCCACCTGTTATCTGTAGCCCTTCTTTAAGGCCGGGGAAGGACAAGACACCAAAACCTTGCCTGCTGTGGAGACGGCGGGCCCTGCTGTGTGCAAGGAGTGGGCGGCAAAGAGCAGCGAGAAGCAGACACTGTTTCTCTGACAGTTTTCTCCTCCATGCAAAGCTCTGAGAACCCAGCTGGGCGCGGGCGTCCAGCCCATGCAGAGCAAGTTCCTAACAGGGGCCTCGCCTTGGACAGCCTTGTCTGTGCCTCACGCAGGCCTGCTCTCTCACGGCCCATCCGGTATGTGCTCAGCGGAGTCAAAGCCATCACGTCTAGAGCAACCTGTGAGAAGTGTGGAATGGGCCTTCCTTGTGGTCTAGTTGCTAAGACTCTGGGCTCCTGATGCCAGGGGGCCCAGGTTTGATCTCTGGTCAGGGATGCCACACTCTCCAGGTGGCCCGGTGGTAAAGAATCCACCTGCCAAGGCAGGAGATACGAGAGATGTGGGTTTGATCCCTGGGCTGGGAAGATCCCCTGGAGAAGGGAATGGCAACCCACTCCTTGCCTGGAAAATCCCGTGGACAGCGTAGCCTGACGGGCTACAGTCCAGGGGATCGAAAAGAGCTGGACACGGCTGAGTGACTAAGCATGCGCGCGCGCGCATACACACACACACACACACATACCACAATGAAGATGCAGTGTGCACCAGCTAAGATCAGGTGTGGCCAAATGAGTAATTTATTTTTTTAAGTGTGAAATGGTGTCATTTTGGAGAGTGTGCCTTACGGCACCCACTCCAAGGTGTGTGTCTTCTTTGATACAAGTACTTTAGGCTGGAGATGTGACTTCCCAGGCTCTCTTGGGAGCAGCTTATGGACTGGGGTGCCACACTGTGGGGAGTGGGGCCCGGGGCACTGGAGTTGTGTTGGGAACTGCAGCCTGCCTGCAGAACGCACCCATCCTGTAGGCCTGCAGGACTCAGACCAGGGGCCTTGGCCTCTCTTCTGGCCCAGGAACACTCTGGGGTGGCCTGGAATGGAACGAAGCTTCTGAGACCCTCCTTGGACTCTGGACTCTGAGGTGTGGGGAGTTGGGGTGAGCTAGGCTCCAGGGGAAAACATCCCACTCTACTCGTGGGCCTGAGGCCTAAGGTTGTGAGAGGGGTGGGGAGTGTCCTAGGGCAAGGCCACAGACTTCGACACAGGGGGTTTGATTTTAGTCCTCAGTCATTAAGGGAATGCTATGGTGAATAAAAAAAAAAAAGAGAGAGAGAGCTTGGCAGGTGTTTAAAGAGCTAAAATAATTGGCCATCCACGCCAAGAGCTCATTAGCTCAAGCCGGATGCTTCAGTACAGACAGACGGCCTGGCTCCCTGGGCAGAGGGTGCCTTGATTTCTGCTGCCAGCTGGGAAGGGGTGCCTACAGCCGGGTTTGGCCTGGCAGCTGGCTCCTCACTCAGCCTGGGAACAAAGGAGACAGCCGCTCATCAGGACGACGGGCACCTCGGCCCTGAAACGCCTCCAGTTTTCACACTCCTGGCTTCCGACTACCCAGTGGAAAAGCAGAAGAAACAGGAAGGGGGAGGGCATGGTTGGAGGTTGAGAGTCTGTCCCCTTAGACAAGAACAAGAGCCTTAGAAGATGACTTTATTCGCAGCTGGAGGAGGTCTCCATGGGGACCTGAGAAGTCTTTTTTTGTTTGTTTTTGCAAACAAGCCTGCCAGGTTTAGCTTCCTGTCAGCACACTAGCCCTCTGAAAAGTCAGAAAAATTTTGCCTGAATCCGGTCTCCTCCCTGTTCACCAGAAGCGTGACCTTGGGAAGGCTGGTTGGCCTTTCTGAGCCTCAGGTTCCTCATCTCTGTATTGGGATAGTTGTGATTTTATGAGATCATGTGAGTGAAAGTGCTTTATAAATGAGGAATTTATACATTGTGGGTAGAGTTCAATAGTGATGGGGGTGCTGCAGTGCTCATAAAATCTGGTTAATCAAGTCTGGCTCCCAGGACTATTTTATGAGTCAGAAGTGGAGAAGTTATCTCTGGGGTGAGTGGTTGAGCCTGTCCAAGTGGAGGCTTGTGCTATCCCAGTCTCTGGGGCTGGTAGGATCTAGGATTTCAGATAGATTACCTAGAGTCAGAAGAAGCCTCATCAAGGGGATTGAGACTGTCCAGGATCTGTTCAGTGGAGCCCTTCTGTTCCAGGGGCCTCCAGAGTTTTTCTGGACAAAAACTTTGACCAGAGCATCTGAGGTCTGCTCTAGACAAGCTAACTCTGAACTCTAGCTCTCGGAGCCTTTGGAGGCAGAAAGGAAGACAGCTCGAATCTGGAGGTGGGAACAACCCTCAGTGACATTCCAGCAAATTCCAAAGAGCCAAGAGTTTCAAAAAAGTATATAAGATCAGGTCACTCTTGAGGCTAGAGGCCCTGAAAGTCTTGGGGTGAACATCCCACTGACTCCTGAGGTAGTCAAACTCCCCCTAACTTGCTTAAGATCCAGGACTTCCTGTTTCCCTCAAAGACAAGTCATAAAATTAAATCACCTTGTTTTTCATCTTTAAATTGATTACATGTAAATTCCATGAGGGGCAGATCCCACCCAAGAATGGAGACTGGCACCACGTAAGCACTTAATAAATATTTGTTAAGTGAATGAATAGATGAATGAATGGTATGGCCTTCCATCTCACTTTTTAATCCCTTCTCCCATGTTCTGTTTTTCTTTAAATTTTATTCTAGCCTTTCCCTAATCCAGCATAGGAACCTATAAGTATAAATGAATTATATACTGAGAAATCAGATTTTGCCTAGGGGTAGATTATTCACATGTTCATTCAACCGACCTGGAACTATATATTAATATTAGGTGTTTTACAGATATTTCTGTTAATTTTCACTTTTAAAGGCAATAAAGAGAAGTAAAGAGTAAAAGGATTGGAGAGGAAGAAATGACATTGTCGTTGTTCATAGACTACATGACTGTATTCTTGGGAAATCTGAAAGAATCCTCAGATCAACTTGGAATTAATCAGTGAGCTTATCAAGGCCACTAAATATAAGAAGCAAAGAAAGAAAAGATACAAATGGATTTATGTACAAAGCAGAGCAGAATCACAGACAGCAGACATAGAAGACAAACCGACAGTTACCGAAGGGAAAAAGGAGGAGGGATAAATTACAAGTTTGGGATTATCACATACACACTGCTACATATAAAATAGCTAACAAGGACTTCCCTGGTGGTCCAGGGGTCAAGAATCTGCCTGGCAACATCGGGGACACAGGTTTGATCCCTCATCCAGGAAGATTCCACATACCCTGGTGCAACAAAGCCCAGGCACCACAACTACTGGGCCCATGCTCTAGGGCCGGCAGCCGTCAACGAGAGAAGCCCCCACAACGAGAAGCCCAGGCAGTGCAGCTAGAGAGTAGCCCCTGCTCGCCGCAACTCGAGAAAGCCTGCATGCCGCAACGAAGTCCCGTGTAGCCAAAAATAAATAAATACTTTCTTTCTTTCTTTCTTTTTTTTTCTGTAAATCTTTCCTCTTTCTGGGGAAGAATCCACCATTCTCCAGTTTTATATTGGAGGACAGAGCCTGGTTGCTGGCATTCTTAGAGCTATGCTGGCAGAACTGGCTGGAGACCTGAATATTTAGGACACGTAGGTTGTCTTGTTCCTGTCTTGTTCCTACTGTCACCTGTGCCTAGAATCCTCTAGCCCAGGGTGTATTTGTTTTATCCCATCCAGAGAACAGATTTCCAGTTTTATACCGGAGTGGGAGAGGGTGTACACCTGGCTGCAAGGTGTGATCTAGGTGTGATCTAGGTGTGATCTAGGTGTGATCTTCCCTCAAGGAAGGGATCTAGAGATCTGTGTCGTAAACAGGCTTTTAAGCATGTCTATTACTTCCCAAGTCCTGAGGGACTTGGTGTGAATTCATAAGTTTTTGAGGAGTTCTGCATGTAAATAGGTTCTTTTTTTAACTTTCACCAGGACTGGGTTAAGATTCAACTTTTTTCGGGCTGCTGATTAGTAGCCATTCATTTGCATTTCACTTTCTAAAATGCTGTTGCTTGCAACTTTATCTCCTTTTTAAAAAATTTTTTTAATTAAAGGATAATTGCTTTACAGAATTTTGTGGTTTTCTATCATACATCAACAAGAATCAGCCATAGGTACACCCATGTATTTATTTAAAAAAATAAATAATTTTTTTAAAAGATAATCAACAAGGACTTATTGTATAACACAGGGAACTATACTTGGTACTTTGTGATAACCTATAAGGGAAAAGAATCTGAAAAATATAGATATCTATGTATGTATAACTTAATCACTCTGCTGTACATTTGAAACTAACACAACACTGTAAATCAACTAGACTTTAATTTTAAAAAGCAACATGCGAAAATCAATTGTATTCCTATAGTCCAGCAACAAACACTTTGGAAATAAAGACTTTTAAATGACACCATTTATAGAAAAATAAAAATAAAATATTTAGGGATAAATCTAACAAAAGATATGTAAGAGATCTTCACTGAAAATTATAAAGCATAATTGAAAGATAGTAAAGAAGAAATCATTAAATACACCATGGAATATACCATGCTCAAGGATAGGAAAATTCAATAGTGTGCAGGGTCAGCTCTCCCTAAATTTATCAATGACTCAGTGCAATTCGAATAGAAATCCAAGCAGAGCTGTTTTTTTTGTGGAAATTGAAAAGCTGATTCTAAAATCTGTGTTGAACTGAAAAGGGTTATTTTGGTACAAAGTCAACCTTGAAGAAAAGAAACAAGGTTAGATGAGATATAGTATCAGATATAAGACTTATAGATCTGTAGTGACTAACACAGTGTAGAATTGGGACAAACTAGACATACAGACCAATAGAACAGAATAGGATTCAGAAACAGACCCTCATATATGCAGTCACCTGGCTTATGGCAAAGGTGTCACTGAAATGTAGTGAGTTAAGGATGATCATTTTAATAAAGGCTGCTAGATTAAATACATGTCCAACTGGAAAAAAATTTGATCCCTACCACACACTATACACAAAAATTAATTTTGGGTGAATCAGAGACAAATGTGTAGAATAAAATAATCAAATTTCTAGAAGATAACATAATGTGAACATTTTCATGACCTTAGGGGGTATAAAGATTTATACACAGATCACCTAAACAACCCCCCCCAAAATCCCCAAACCAAAAAACTCACTCATCAAAAATGAGAAAACTTTGTTTAAATTAAGACTTCCCATTAATTAAAAAAAACCATGAAGAGTAAAAAGTCAGTATGTTCTTATATTACATAAATCTGACAAAGGACTCTTCTTGAAAATATACAAAGAACTTCTACAACCCAGTAAAAACAAAAGACAAAATCATAACCCAGTAAAAAAAAGAAATTGGCAAATGACAGTATATGTAATTCACAAGAGAGGATCTCTCAGTAACCAACTAGCATGTGAAGAGGTGCTTATAGATGCGGCTAGTTCTCAGCTCTGGAGAAGGAAACAGCAACCCACTCCAGTGTTCTTGCCTGGAGAATCCCAGGGACGGCAGAGCCTGGTGGGCTGCCGTCTATGGGGTCGCACAGAGTCGGACACGACTGAAGTGACTTAGCAGCAGCAGCAGCAGTCCTCAGCTCAGATCTCTTTTCGGGACTAAATTGCTCCATCCCTTAGCTTCTGGGAGAGTCGTCAGCTGTATACCTCTCTGGGAACGGCCTTTGGCAAAAGAGAACTTTTTACACCAAGTCATAATCCTCCCCCGGGACAACCCACGTTCCGTGATTGGTCAGTACTGCTATGAAGATCTGGCCTCCTTGTCTTAAGGCAGGACATCTCTAAAGGGTCCTGCCAGCTCCAAGCTGCCCGAGGGGTCAGAGGGATGTTGGTCTTGCTGCCTTCTCTCTCCCTGTGCGTCCTCCCACCAACTTTCTGCCTAGAAATCTCCATCTCAGTCTGCTTCTCAAGGAGCTCACCTGAGGCAGTCCTCAGTTTCATTAGTCATTGGGGAAATGAAAATTCAAACCACCAGTTGGCTAAATGGCTAAAATTAAAGTACTGACCATACAAAGTGTTGGTGAGCATGAAAAACTGTGGGAGTGTAAACTGACCCCGATACTTTGGTAAAGTGGCATATTTACCAGACTTAAAAATACAGATGTGGTACCCAGGAAATTTCACTCTTGGGTATATTCCCAAATGAAATGTGAGCATATGTTCACCGAAAGACCTATACAAGAATATTCATAGCAGCAGTGTTTGTAATAGTCCCAAACCGGAAATAACACAAATGCTCATTAACACTAGAATGGAGAGATGAACTGTGGCATATTTACACAGTGCAATAAAAAAGAACAAATTACTATGGTCGGATGAACCTAAATATCAAGGAAAAGAAACCAGACGCAAAAGAGTACTTACTGTGTGATTCCATTTAAATGACTTCAAAGACCGGCGAAATTAATGTACAATTGTAGAAGTCACAATAGTGACCATTTGGGAAGAGGGGATGGTAATAACTGGGAGGGGTCTCTAAGGGAGATGAGTGCCAGGGTGCTGGCATAATGTCTTTGGGTGCTCATTATAAAAATTCACTGGGCTTTAACGTATATGTGTTATACTTTAATTAAAAAAAAATTAGAGATTCAGTGATAAAGAGAAGTGGGCTATCAAGGGACTTCCCTGGTGGTCCAGTGGTTGGGACTCCATGCTTCCAAGGCAGGGAACATGGGTTTGATCCCTGGTCAGGGATCTAAAAGGCCACATACTGTATGGCATGGTCAAAAAAATAAATAAGCAGGAAAAAAAAAAAGAAATGAGTTATTAAGCCATGAAAAGACATACAATAACCTTAAATGCACATGGCTAAATGAGGGAAGCCAGTCTGACAGGGTTGCTTACTGAATGGCTCCAACTAGATGGCGTTCTGGGAAAGGCAAAACTACAGAGAGAGTAAAAAGATGATTGGTTGCCTGGGGTTAGGGTCAGGGAAGGATGAATAGGTGGAGCACAGAGGATCTGCAGGCAGTGAGACGAGTCCATACCCTACTGCAGTGTTAGATGCATTTGTCAAAACCCACCAAAAGTGGAGATAGGAATAACAGGGGAAGCTAGGGGTGGCAGACGAGAGGGCAAAAGGGAACTCTACTTTCTGCTCAATTTTTCTGTAAACCTAAAACGGCTCAAAAATATAATCTATTGATTTAAAAAAAAAATAGAGAAAGAGTGCGAGACAGACCCAAAGAAGTGATGTAACATTTCCACAGACGGGGGACAGAAAAATCAAGAGGTGAATTCAGTCCATCTTATCCCCATGCTCACTGTTCTCACTGCCCGTTGCTGTTCTGGGTGCTTGTCAGGTCTGCCTTCTCTAGAGAAAGTACCTGTATTCTGAACTTTATCTCTCTTTTAAAATTTTCATTTATTTATTTTTAAACTCTTTATTTTGTATTGGGGTATAGCTGATTAAGGGCCACCCAGGGGGCTCCAGTGGTAAAGAACCTGCCTGCCAATGCAGGAGACATAAGAAACTCGGGTTCGATCCCTGGGTCAGGAAGATCTGTTGGAGGAGGGCATGACAACCCACTCCAGTATTCTTGCCTGGAGAATCCCATGGACGGAGGAGCCAGGTGGGCTACAGTCCATGGGGTTGCAAAGAGTCTGACATGACTGAAGCGACTTAGCACACACACAGGCGGAGCCAATTAACAATGCTGTGATAGTTTCAGGCAGCAAAGGGAAACTTACCTTTTCATATTAAGATACTGTTTTCTTTTTTTTCCCTACAACAGGCAATTCTCAGACACCAGGTGGTTGTCCTACAATTTAACCCAATCCTGCCTCTGTCTAACCCAGCGAGAGCACCCGACCCCACAGGTTAAGGGCCTAGCCCCACAAGTCTGCTCCCAGGCCCCGCTTCAGATGTCAGCTGCAAGTCCACCTCTGCTTCTGACCCACCAGCGACAGATTGGCGGATCCTATGACCTTGGGTTCAGTTAATTTGCTAGAGTGACTCACAGAAGTCAGAGAAACATCTTATTTACTATTTTATTACAAAAGGATATAACTCAAGAACAGCCAGATGGAAGAGAGAGCTAGAGAAAGGTATGTAGGAAGGGGTGCACAGCATCCATGCTCTCTCCAGGGGAGCCGCTCTGACCCCATCTCCACGACTCAGAAGTTCTTTGGACACCACCCTTTCCAGGTTTTATGGAGGCTTTCCCACATAGGCGTGATTGATTAAAATATTGGTCGTTGGTGATGGAACTTAGCCTCCAGGTCCTCTTTCCTCCTTGGTGGTATGTGTGTGTCTTGGGGAGTGGGGGGTTAGGGGGAGACTTAAAGTTTCAAACCTCTAATTGCCTGGTTGGTTTCTCTCCTGACCAGCTCCCATCCTAGGTGACCTAGGGGCTTTCCAAAAGTCACCTCGTTAACGTAACTAAAGACACCTTCAAGGCTTTAATCACTTAGGCAATTCCAAGGGTTGAAAAACTCCTAGCCCCAAACAGAGATGAAGACCAAATACATATTTCTCATTATAAATCACAGTATCAGAAATAGTTATCCTCAAATTGTCGAAAAATCAGAAAGTAATTAAAAGTAATCTAAAAATTAGAGTATTTTTAGTACTGTTGCATGACTGTTTATTAAACATATTAATTAATAGTTTATAGTTGCTTAGACTTTCATTTCAGAGAAGGCAATGGCACCCCACTCCAGTACTCTTGCCTGGAAAATCCCATGGATGGAGGAGCCTGGTAGGCTGTGGTCCATGGGGTCGCTAAGAGTCAGACAGGACTGAGCGACTTCACTTTCCCTTTTCACTTTCATGCATTGGAGAAGGAAATGGCAACCCAGTCCAGTGTTCTTGCCTGGAGAATCCCAGGGACGGGGGAGCCTGGTGGGCTGCCGTCTATGGGGTCGCACAGAGTCGAACATGACTGCAGAGACTTAGCAGCAGCAGCAGCAGCAGCAGACTTTCATTTGGGCTTCCCAGGTGGTGCTAGTGGTAAGGAATCCACCTGCCAATGCAGGAGACATAAGAGATGAGGGTTCAATCCCTGGGTCGGGAAGATCCCCTGGAGAAGGGAATGTCAACCCACTCCAGTATTCTTGACTTGAGA
Organism: Cervus elaphus; assembly: GCF_910594005.1. Classification (NCBI taxonomy): domain Eukaryota; kingdom Metazoa; phylum Chordata; class Mammalia; order Artiodactyla; family Cervidae; genus Cervus; species Cervus elaphus. The sequence continues at coordinate 40,671,620 of NC_057846.1, forward strand.
AACGCATTGATAGAGGAGCCTGGTGGGCTATAGTCCATGGGGTCGCAAAGAGTTGGACACAACTGAATCGACTTGGAATGCACGCACACACAACCTTTCATTTATTCACTCAATAAACATTGTCCACCACACGCCAAGTATTATACTAAGTCCTGAAGAGCAATATTGAATAATTCAGGGTTACCACTAGATGCCAAATCACTTTCCTCTGATTCTCTGCTGTGATACTCTGTAACCTTCCGGTATTTTGTAATAGACTATAGAGTATTGATGGACCATCATAGCAGTGAAGGACTATTCTTCTTCAAGGTCTTCCTTTGAGCCCAAAGGAAGGAGGCAAGAGGGATGAACAGACTTGTCAGACAGAGGACGCCATCTCCACCCCCATGTCCTCTCCCTTTCCTTCTTCTTTAGTCGCTGAGTCGTGTCTGACTCTTTTGTGACCCCATGGACTGTAGCCCTCCAGGCTCCTCTGTCCATGGGATTTCCCAGGCTAGAATACTGGAGCTGATTGCCATTTTCTCTCTCTATCCCGTGTCATTTTAGACATATTTTTATTTTTTAAATTAATTTTAAACAAGTGAAGTATAGTTTTTTGTTTGTTTGTTTATTTTTGTTTTATTTTTGGCCACACTGTGGTTCCCTGACCAGGCCCACAACCCCTGCAGTGAAAGCAAAGAGTCTTAACCACTGGACCGTCAGGAAGTCCTGACCTACACATTTTGAGATATTAAATGATCTCTAAATGCCAGCCTCCCTCCTTCCCTTGCCATCACAGCAGAAGCTTCTGCCCACCAAAGGGAGGAAAGAAAGGGGGTAGTTGAGGCAAGGTGTGAGGAGGTATTTTTTGACTTGAGCATCACAGGGTCTTGAGGTAGCAGTGAGGTAGGATTGATCCCCGAGCAGAGGAAGGAGATTGCAGTCAGCTCTGAAGTCTGAAACACACTCCATTGATCATCAGCCATGACAGAGAGCATCTGACATTGTACGTGGCACACAGTGAACCCTCAATAAATATCAAATTTCCTTTTCTCACTGGGGTGCGGTGCTGTTTGAGAACCCTATGGGGGAACACAAAGAATAGAAGGCACCATCGCAGCCTTTAAAGAGCTTAGTGACTTAACAATATTCGGCTCTGAGTCCAACCCATCAGGACAAAAGAAAACGCTCCCAAATCCCCCTTGGCTGAGCCTTAGCCCCTCTGGGAATGGAAGTCTGAGGAATCAGTCTCAGCCCTCTCCCCACCGCCACCCCCAAATTTAATCTGTTTAATTATTTCTTCATGTGTGCTCCAGAGAGCCTGTTATTTTTATGGGTCTGTGTCTATTAATTTTTCTTCCCCACCCTTCCTTCTTTCAGCAGTGCAGACAGAGAGCTGGAGTCAGGCTCCAGTGAACAGAGATTACATAGATATATAGAGAGATGAGAGGAAGCAGGCAAGAAAATGCGGTTACCTCTGAGGCTGCAGAGAAGCTGTTAAGTGCTGGAGATTTAAAGCTTCATTCGCCTCTGTGCTAACTTCAAGCTGTTCTAAGCCCAGGCTCCCAGACGCAAAACTCAGACCAGCTGCGAGAGCAGGGCTATTACTCCCTCGGGAGCTTCGGGTCTGATTTAGAGGGTGCTTAGAGGAGGCAGGCGGGAAGCAAGGAGCAGAACAATCAGAGTTTTATTTCGGGGGAAACTTTCTCTGCTGAAGAGGAGAAGGCCAAGGACAGAAAGAAAACACTCGGTAGTGATTTGTCACGGACGCAATGGATGAGATGAGAGTTGAGGCCCCCATTAGCGCAGGCAAGAGTCAGGTCTGATCTGAGGAAGAACTCATCACCTGCAAGGGTCGTTAAGTAGCGGCAGGACTATCCGGAGATGGGGTAGATTAATTGTCTCGATTCGATTCGGATGTTCACCTGTCCAGAAGCAAGGGGCTGGACCCAGTGATCTCATAAGATCATCTCCAAGGTTGTTTTGTTGGTCGTTAAGAGTCTGCGGTTGGAGCATTTGGGCACCGGGGCAAATTAGGTTTCCAAATGCAACTGAGTTGGTTGAGGGGGCCATAAGGATGCCAGGTACAGGGTTCAGGGGGGACTTACTCACCTAGCTTCCACACTGGAGCAAATGGAAATAATTTCGAGGATCCTGCAGTAGAAAAGAGCATGCATCTGAGAAAAGAGTAGCAGAGAAAACGCTTTAGAGCTTTAGAGAGTGGCAATTGGGTGGGAGTGTGGAAACCAAGGAGAAGCAGGGATAAAGATGACGTCCCCCCCTGTTGGGAAACCCCGAGAATTTCAGGGATCTAACTGAGTGGTCTTTCACACAAGGGTGACTGGGGCTGAGCTTGGGCTTGACAATGAACCCCAACAGCAGGCTTGGGAATCTGAGGGGTGACAGCTGGCTGCTGGTGGGGGTAGGGGGTGCTGCGTTCAGCCCCTAGCCAGTGACAGAGGCTTTATGTAATGAGAGATTCTCTGGGACAGCTCTGCAGCTGGTGGATACTTACGCTTAAGGATCCATGGTAGAGGACTGGTTTTATTTTTCCCTTCCAAAGATGTGTGATACAGTAAAAGAAAAAACTACTACATTCTCCTCAAAGAAACATCTGGCCTGCAGGTCAAGATGGAGCTTCCCTCCTGGAAGGGAGCTGATATAGGGAGCCACAGAATCTGTGCCCAGCAGCTGTGAAGTCACGGGCCTGCCACACACACTCCAGGGCCATGCTGGTGGCCCACAGGCATCATGGGAATTTCTCGAAGGGGGTCCATCCTTGGCAACAGGGGGGAAACAGGGGAATCTGAAACTTGTTTTTAGGGTTCTCCTTTTGCTGAAGACCTTGCTAGCCACTTACCCTGTTCTCTGTTCTTCTGGGACTTCTCAATCAGTAATTTTTCTTCCCAACTAAAAGATGGATGAGAGTCAATGAAAAAAAACTTTCTAAATTCAATCTACTATTTGTCCAGCAAGCATGACCCTTTACCTTGGCTGCCAGAAAAATAAAGACGAAATCTGTTGCTAAAATATCAGGAGCAGAACATTCTCCAGAAAGCATCAGTTCCTTCTGACTCCTTCGGATGGATTCCAGTTAAACGGATCCTGAACTATAACCTTCTTTAGAGGTACCTTGAATTATACTGAAAGTTAAGTTGAGCATAAGATGAAATCAATCACATATTAATGTCCATGTTCTAGAGAACGCTAGGCAAGTGGGGGAGGCTGACACTGTCCCCATCATCCCTTCAATACACACGAGTGTGACAAGACGCACAAAGAGATGAGACTGCGTGTCAAGGTGTTTTGGCTCTATATGATCAGAATGAAAAACTGATCAGACTTGGTTCTTCTACCATCTTGCCAGCCAGAGTCCACAAAGGGAGAAGCTCTGGTCCAGAGAGGAATGGTGATCTGCTTGAGTTCCTAGAGCAAATCAGTGGATGAAGAGTGCCAGAGGAAAGCATGCAGAAGGCTTGGACTTTAGAGATGAAGGGAGCCCTTGGCTCAGGATAAAAGGATATGGCACCCACAATTCCATTTGGGGGATTTTCAGTGCACTGGCTTAGTTGATCCGAGGCATGTGGGATCCTCATCCCCTAACTAGGACTCGAACCTGGGTCCCCTGTATTGCAAGGTGATTCTTTACCACTGGACCACCAGGGAAGTCCTGAGAAGAGCATTTTTTTTTTTTTACAGAGAGGAAGGGGCCTGGAACCCCTCAAACTGTGTAATGATGTAAGGCTGACCTGAGTACTTAGCCTGCGGTCCCAAGCACTTTGCTTCCATGGGACTGGAGACTTGTAGGATAGCACAGCGGGAAAGGTGAGGGGGAAGTGTCCTGGAGAGGGAGTGGATTTGGAGAGAGGCATTTTGCAAGAAAAGCAAGAGGTCCACTTAACACAGAGGAATATTTCTGGGAGGAGGTAAAGGTCACATGCTTCAACATCCAAGCCCGGCAAACGGCAGCAGAGACAAGAACTTCCCTCTTGATGCTTTTGGGTGTGGAGTGAACTCTTCCTGGAGAGCTTCGTTCCTCTCAGCTAAGACAATGATTGCATAACCTCTCATTTTTAGCCAACTAATGGGCTGCATTAATAGCCTTTTTTATTGGCTTTTTATGAGAGGATGATATAGTCATAGCTCTTTAGTAGTTAGTCAAATTGTCAAGTTGCCCATAAACCAAGACAAATTAGAAATGACCATCTTCTTTCCTGGAGTCAGACATATCTAGTAATTTTTTTTTTTGGAGTGTTCAGACAGGAAGGAGGGTGACCGCGGATGTAACAGAAGTGAACTGATTGTTCCCTAGAGCTTATGCACTTTTAATTCAACAGCCCCTGGGGTGGAGGAATTATTCAGTTCTGGACTCAGTAGCAAGAGGCCAAAAGCAGAAGCCAGGAGTTATGATTTAATGGAGCATAATTAAGTATCATTCCACTTGAGGAAGATTTTTCTAGGTCATTAATCTGCAATCTTCCTACCGTAACTTCTCTGGAAGAAGGGGAGAAAGTTTCTCTTGCCATTTGAAGAAATTTGAAGGCATGAAGTAAAGAGATTTCAGAAATCTAATGCCTGAACTTCCCTTCTATGTGCTGAGTACAGACTAGGGCTGCGATGTAGAGTTTAGTCAGAAGGGAAATGCTGGTTTGGGCTCAAAAGTGGTTTCTAGGTGAGTTATATAATGTAAGAGCTAACAGACCTTAGAGATCAATTCACCTATGCCTCATTTAACAGATGAGAGTCAGTGCAGGAAACCCACCTGCCCACCCACAGAGCGCAGAGGCTTATCTTGTAAAGCAGTTCTACCCATGCAAGTTAACCATCCTCTTTGGTTGGGTGGTCCCACCAGAGAGGCACATTCTCTTCTTCTCTTCTATCCCTCCCCTTTATTTCTAGATTCTACTTATTCTCCTATACTCTTATTCATCCCACAGAGCAAGGCTTTGCAGGGTGCTTTGCATCCTTGTTGATGCACAAAGAAGAACAAACCCCAAGGGACTTCATCAATGGCTGGAATGCCCAAGCCATTGCTGCAATGGCTTGTCTTTTTTTTTTTTTTTGGCTGCACTGGGTCTTTGTTGGGGAGCGAGGGCTTCCCTAGTTGCCACTCAGGCTTGGTTGCCCCACGGTGTTCCTGATCAGGAATGGAACTCATATCCCCTGCCCTGGAAGGTGGATTCTTAACCCCTGGACAACCAGGGAAGTCCCTGCAGTCGCTTGTCTTGATTTGGAAAATGCTGGACCTTCACAAAGGCTAAATCCTGCTCTTACTCATGCCTGGTTTATTTCCTTATTCTGCATTTCCTGTGTCATTTATGTAGGTGCCACTATCTGCATTTTGGTGCTGGGCAGGTGGAACACTGAACGACGAAGACTGCTGCCTTCTAACTCCAGAACACGTGCCGAAGTGGTAGGGAAAAGCTGTTTTCTGATGGGAATCTGCCTCTTCACAGGAAAGTGGCCCAGCTCTGTTCATAACCAGGCAGAGGCTACATCCCATCCTTTTCACAGAGGGAGCTTGGAGGCAGAAGGAAGATAATTGGCTGTCAAAGGTCACCAAACAAGTTTGGGGCACTCTAGGGAGTAGGCTTCATGTCCCTGATTGTGATCTTCTTCTCTTTCCAAGCACTTGACTTATCAATTATCAATGCACTATAGCAGGCAGACTCCAAATTAACAGAGCCTCCAGCTGACAGAATTATTTGATTACTATTATTACTAATTTACTAACTTTTAATTAAAATTATTTTTATTTTATTTTAAATTTTCTTTTATTTTGGCTGTGCCTGGGCTTCTTTGCAGCCCTTGAGCTCTTTGTTGTGGCACAGAAGTTTAGCTGCCCAGTGGCATGAAAGATGTCAGTTCCCTGACCAGGGGTTGAACCCGAGCCCCCTGCTTTGGAAGGTGGAGTCTTAACCCCTGGACCACCAGGGAAGTCCCATACTAGCTTTTTACACCCATCTTTCCAAAGAGTTCAAGACACATTATACACAGACATTGAGTCTTGTCATGAAACGTAAAACGGAAGACAAAGAAATTATGTGGAAAGAATAGGAGACAAGAGGACAAATTTGTGCTTTTATTTGGCAGGTGTTTACGGGCAGCTTACTATACTTCAGGACACAATGCTGGCTGCTGAGGGAGATAGAAGAAAAATTTAAGCCAGTATTTCCTCTCCAAGGGCTTATAGTTTCATTAAAAACACACAGAAGGAAAGATCAGCAGAGGCCTGAGTGGTCAGGAAGGTTTCAGAAATGAAAATCAAATCAGGACTTCCTTCGTGATCCAGTGGTTAAATATCCACCTTCCAATGCTGCCGACATGGCTTCATCCCTGGTGGGGCAACTAAGATAGCCCCTGCCAAGGGGCAGCTAAGCCCAGGAGCCACAACAACCGAGCCCAGCTGTTCTAGAGACAGTGCCCCAACTAGAGAAATGGTAAGCACCCCAATGACAACCCAGCACAGCACAAAAACAAACCCCCCAAAACGCAGATAAAACTGAGGTAGATCTTGGAGTCTTAAGAAGATTTGGATTGGCAGGAAGAGAAGAGAGGAAGAAAGGGGATTTCAGACAAAAGGCAAGGTTGGGGTCAGAATAATCATGACTCATTTCAGCCTTGGTGATGAAGAGGATTTGCCTTGGGAAAGGAATGGAGACAAAATTGAATAGGTAGGGTAGGGCTAGAGCATTGAATGCCACAAGAAGGAGGGGGCTACAAGCAGAAGCGAGGGGCAAGACTAAGCAATGTTTAAAGTTTCCAGCAAACTGGGATCAAAAGGAAGAAGAAAGAGCCTTTTTAACAACACCCCCCCTACCCTCCCGCCCTCCAAAAGCAACAGAAGATTCTGGCCACGATGAATGTGACCTTGCAGCCAGTGTCCTTCCATAGACAACCCAGGCGCCTGGGGCGGTGGGTGAAGGTGCCCGTGGCGCACCGCCAGGGCGAGGGAAGGCGCCAGAACGCGAGTGCCACTTTCCTGCATGTGTTTGGAGATCTGGACTGACAAGACGAGCCGGATAATTTTGCCCAGTTACGTATTGAATTCTCTCCTCTGCGGTACAGGATCCCCTTGAAGCGCGACAGCTGCAATGACTTCCAGATGTTCGCCTCCTCTCTTCTCGCAGACCAGGGTGGATGTGGTCAACTCCGCGATGGAAACTAAAAACCCGGCCAGATGTACCATGTCAGTGTCAGCAGCGCACACATCTGGCTTCAATACCGGCAGCGATAACCAGAACAAATGGCTGTTATTCCCGCCGTTTTCGGCTCGTCAGCATTCCCCAGTTAAAAGGCGGTGGGGGCGGGACGGGGCGCAGGGCCCCGGGAAGGGTGCGGGCCCCGGGCAGCGGGTCCAGCTTTGCTTTGCTGGTCCAGGGACGAGGAACTGGTCTCTGGTCCAGCTTTGCTTTGCTGATCCGGGATGAGGAACCTCGGCGGCCACCGGCAGGCGCGGCCCTGGCGGTCAGGCGGTCCCTCCCCGCGAGGACGGTGTCCAGGCGGGTGGGCTGCGGGGACCCGCTCTCCGAAGATCGCCCCTCGAAGGCGGCGGCCGGGCCGCCCAGGCCTGCCGAGCCGGCGCCGTGTGCAGGGCAGGCCACGCAGGCTTTCCTGTCTCCACGAGGGCCTGAGACCCAGGCGGCTCCTTCCTCGCGCCGTCACCGTCGGCCGGGCCAGGAGGCCAGAACGCAGACCCGCAGGGAGTGTCTGGGACCGGCATCCAGGGCCGAGCGGGGCCTGAAGCGGCGGCCCAACGCCCAGATTCCGGCTCGCGGCCCAGCGCCCTCGCAGGAGCCCGGCGTGGCGGGCGGAGCAGCCGCCGGCCGTGAGCGCTGGCCGGGCGGGATGCGAGCTGGGGGTGGCCCGGCCGCTCCGGGAGGGATGCAGCAGCCCGCGGCCCAGACCTGAGCAGGATGCCGGGGGTGGCCCGCGGCCCTCCAGCCGGAGCCAGCTTCGCTCAGCTGTTGTCTCCTCCCGAATCCGTGACCTGGACTCACCACAGTCGCGACGCATGAGCAAATCGTAGCTGTTATTATTCCTATGTCGTATTTTCTAAAATCAAAACGTCGGGCAAACGGATGTTCTGAAAACAAGACAGAGTTTAAATTCTGGCCTTCCTGGGGAGGCGGGTGCCCGAGCCCCTGTCTGCTGGTCCCCGAGCAGCTGGGGGAGGACACCGTGCCAGGAGGCTTGTGAGCCAATGCCCTCTCCTCTAGTAATTACAATTGACTCTCTTATTTACTTACAACAGATACTGTTTTTGAACAACTCTTAATTTAGCACCAAAACTTGAATTAGAGTTCTGGTTCTGATGCCAACCAGACAGGTATTGTGAGCAATATCTTGTTTCTTCTTTTATAAATTGGAGTTATATACTCCAACTTATATATGCTTCCCAGGTGGCACTAGTGGTAAAGAACCCCGCCTGCCAATTCGGGAGACAGAAGAGACACAGGTTCTTATAATCTGGGTTACGAAAATCCCCTGGAGGAGGACACGGCAAACCATTGCAAACCTCTCCCATTCTTGCCTGGAGAAACCCCATGGGCAGAGGAGCCTGGTGGGCTACAGTCCATAGGGTGTCAGAGAGTCAGACACAACTGAATAGACTTAGGATGTATATACCTGTGTGTGTGGGTGTGTGGAGTTGCTCAGTCATGTCTGACTCTTGTGACCCAACAAACTGTAGCTCACCAGTCTCCTCTGTACATGGGAGTTTCCAGGCAAGAATGCTGGAGTGGGTTGCCATTTCCTTCTCCACTATTAACTAGCTGTGTGATTTTAGGTAACACATCTCATTCCTCACACCCTCCCAACCTCCCACTGGCCCTGGCCCACCTCCCTCAGTTTTGTCTCCTGAAAAACTGGCTCAGGTAAATGTAACATGAAAAGTGACTCTGAAAGGTATGAATACTGTACATATACATATGCTGCTGCTGCTGCTAAGTCACTTCAGTCGTGTCCGACTCTGCGCGACCCCATAGACGGCAGTCCACCAGGCTCCCCCGTCCCTGGGATTCTCCAGGCAAGAACACTGGAGTGGGTTGCCATTTCCTTCTCCAATGCATGAAAGTGAAAAGGGAAATGAAGTCGCTCAGTCATGTCTGACTCTTAGCGACCCCATGGACTGCAGCCTACCAGGCTCCTCCGTCCATGGGATTTTCCAGGCAAGAGTACTGGAGTGGGGTGCCATTGCCTTCTCCATATACATATGCAGGATTTGTTAAAGAGCAAGCACATTTTTTTGCAACAGGAAAAACAGGCTGGGAGAAATAAATGACTTGCTTGCCTGCCCCAAGGCCACATGGTGGTGGTTTAGTCTCTTAGTTGTGTCCGACTCTTTGTAACCTCATGGACTGTAGCCTGCCAGGCTCCTCCGTCCATGGGAGTTTCCAGGCAGGAACACTGGAGTGGGTAGCCGTTTTCTTCTCCAGGGGATCTTCCCCACCTGGGGATTAAACCTGGGTCTCCTGCATTGCAGGCGGACTCTTTACCAACTGACCCACCAGGAAGACCCAAGGTCACATAGTAGATAGACAAGTAATGTTTTCTTACTTACTTTGGTTTGGCTTGGATTGACATGTAATTGGGTTTTAATCAGTCACTTCAGTATGGGTTTGCAATGCATCCATCTGTCTACCTTCAGTTTTAAGGTCAGAGTTGTTTCAGCTGAGGACAGAGTCTCATGATAGGGGCTCTGGGTAAAGCCGAGCTTTACAGGGGCTGACTGTAAAGCCGCTAGAATGATACCTCAGAAGCGTCCTTGGACTCAGCCCACAGAATTTCCGTGAAGTCTGCTGCTCCCCTTTTTGGGTCTATAGCCCACGACAAATATCTTTGCCCTGACTTATTTAATCTCTCCCCTTCTCATTCTTTCTGGCTCTCTTCCTTTCTGCTGGTAATTTCCCCAAGAATACCATCCTTTTGTTTCTACTTCTTGTGGAAACTTTCTTTGTCTCTAACTTTCCCAGTTCCTAGCTCTATTGCATATTTTACCCATTAGGGACTTTTTGACCTTCTCTTCTGGGTCATTCTCTCCGTTCGCTAAGGTAACTTAGCCAGCCTCATTCTTTCTGTCATCTCTCTTTTTAACAAATTGTTTTGATCAAAGTGCTGTTTCAAGATTTGAAAAGCCAAACCTGAGTGCTGGGTCTGTAACAACAATAACAAGAGAAGCAGTGGTTCTTTGACCACTCCCAGTTACCTCCTGATCAGAAGCAATCACTTTAGACTCTCATCTGTTTCTTCTTGGGATTTATGTCCTTAAAAATAACATGCTTGGCCTGTATTTCTCAGTTTATTGATTTGTAGGTCTTGTCTCTTGTTTTCCTACCACAGAAAGTGAGAGTAGGAAGCGTAGGAATGAATGCATGGACTCTAGAGAGAAATTACCTGGTTTAAACTCCAAGTTTAATACATACTAATTTTGTAAACTTATGCAAGTTGCTTAACTGCTGTGCGCCTCAGTTTTCCCATGTGTAATGTACATGATAATAGTATTTACCTCCTGGAATATATATGAAGATTAAAAGTTGAATATATAAAGAGCTTAGCATAATTTCTGGCACACAGTATAATATACATAGCTATATAAATGCTATGTTTATCATCATTGAACTGTCTGGCACACCTTTTTCCTCTGCTCATTCTCCCAATATAGTTACATCACCATTTTTGGTTAGATCAATATTAAGTATTTACATTATGACTTTGTAAATATTATTCCCAGCTAAGCCACATAGAATCATATAATTATGTTTCCTTTCTCATTCAACCTTTTGTTTTCCCTGGAATTAATGCTTTTCTATCTCTTTTTGTATTCCATTTAGTGTTCTATGTACCTATTATTAATGCATCCACAAAATCTCCTGTCAAGACATTCAAATACAGGTATTCTCCTCTTGGGTCCATTATTTTCCTTGGCAACCCTCCTGGAGCTTTTGCAGCTCTCCTGTTCCCATCTGGACTGGTCACTCGGCAGCCTGAGTCATAGTTCTGGCCTGTGGTTGGGACATTCTGCATGCATGCTCAGTTGAGACTCCATGGACTGTAGGCCTCCAGGCTCCCCTGTCCATGGGATTTCCCAGGCAAGAATACTGGAGCGGGCTGCCATGCCCTCCTCCAGGGGATCTTCCCAACCCAAGGATCGAACCCGAGTCTCCTGCATCTCCTGCATTGGCAGGGCTTCCCAGGTGGTTTAGTGGTAAAGAGTCTGCCTGGTAAAGAATGCGAGGGATTTTAGGGCATTATTCTTTTCTGTGTGATCAAAGTTTGATCACAGGCACTTTCATGTTCCAGTTCCCCAGAGGGAAAAAGACGAGGTTTTTATGGAAAGGCCAGGAAGTGGCAATATGTTGCTTACATGTGCGTCCACTGGCACAACCTGACCCTACCAGCATCACCTGAGAACATCACAAGTTCTCAGGTGATGCTGGTAGGATCACCCTGCAAGGACCACTACTGTCAGAAGTGGCAGAGGAACAAGACAGAAAGAATATGGCTCCCTGAATGACTAAGTGAAGCAGAGTTGCCCTGCAGACCTGGAGAACTAACCTGAGACCGTTCTGTGAGGAAGAAGGAAAAAAGCTTGTCTTCATTAGCCATTAAATTCTTTTTGAATCTCTTTTTGAGTCTCCTGTCACCACTTCTTGGTCTCCTTTTCTTACTCCCCTGTTTTATCAAAGCACATCCACCAAAAGTTTTCTGAGAAAAGAAGGTAAATGTCTTGAGACATGAATGTCTGAAACTGTTTTTTAAAAGCGTGCACTTGATTTATAGTTTAGTTGGGTATAGAGTTCAGGGTTCAAACCATTTCCCTCAGAATTTCTTTATTGTCTTCAATTGCTATTTTGATTCTCAGGGTTTTTTTAAGTGACTTTGAAAATTTTCTTTTTAGCAACACTTGTGATTTTTTTTTTTAATTTCTGATGATATGAAATTTTAGAATCGTGTGTTTGGGCATGTCTTTTCTTGCTTACTGTCCTGTCCTTCAGTTCAGGCTCAGTATTAATTTTTGAATGATTTCCTCCTATTTGTTTTCTTGTTTCACACTTTCTAGCATGTCTTAAACCACTGTCTCAAAATTTTCTAAGCTTTACATCTTCTTTAGCTTTTTCTTTTTGTTCCATTTTTTGGAAGGTGAAAAGTTTTTTTTCTCATATATTTAACTGCTGGAGGCATTTTCTTGCTTTGTAAGTCTTTAAAACAAATATCTTTTGGTAGTGAAGCATGTGGGATCTTAGTCTATCCCCGCTTAGCCCTCCCCCGCTCCCCCAAAGCTGAATCCATGCCCTCTGCATTGGAAACATGAAGTCTTGACCACTGCACCAACAGGGACCTCCTGAGACTGTTATTCTTATTTCAAGGATGCAGTGTTTTCTCTTTTTTAGAGACTTTCTTTTGTGTCCTGCCTTGTTTTTTTTCTGAGTTCTTCTTTTTGGCTAGTTTGTTTTGTTTTGGTGTGTTTCTTGTTAGGAGCTTTTCTCAAATGTCTATTGCTCTTTTTTTTTTTTTTTTTTGCATGGTGGGAGGGTGCCTGTCTCCCCACACAGGGAGAGGCTTCACCATGGCTTATGCAGGAAACTGACATTTCCTTGGGGGAAACTCCCTAGTCTTTTCTCTTGGATCTGTAAGTGTCTCTTAGAATTTTCCAGCCTCCTGTCTGGGGTGGAGGTGGGGCAGTGTGTGAGCTTTTGCTGCTGGCATTCTGGGAGTTGAGCTGGGGAAAGGGCTGGGAAACTTACCTTTCGGCCGGTGATGTCAACTTTACCTTAAATACTCTCCTTTCGCTAAGATGCCTCGCCCTGCCCTCAGCAGTACCTGATGTTCCTGAAAGAGAACTGGTCTGGTTCAGCTTCTCTTGATGGTAAATCTGCTTCTCAGGCTCAAAGAGGGGCTTTGGAGTGTCCAGATGCTTCTTTAAGATCAGTCATTCATTTTAAGTCATAGCGTAGAAGTTAGTTTCCTCTAGTCCACTAAGTCAGTTATCACTTGTCTGGTCTGCCTCTCAGTTTTCAGAATTTTGATCGCATCATTTGGTTATTGTCATCCTCTTCCACTCTCTTTTTCACTGTGGATTTATGCTTCTTCTTCTTCTCCTTTTTTTTTTTTTTTTAGTTCTTTAATGTCATTTTACTGGATTTAAGAAAGGAACAGACATAATAAACATCTGCCCATCTTTTATTTCAGGCCTCTATTCTTTTAAGTAGAAATGAAAACATCAGAATCTCTTAATCACTCAAATTATATTAGTGTTTGTATTAGTGTGGGAGGATTGTATTTTTTTTCTCTTTTCCCAATTTTCTGTAATGTGTTTATATTCTTTTTAGAATGTTTTAATTGCATTTCTTTTGATCTAGTTCTGGGAATTCGTCCCAGGGCAACAACCAAAAATGTGTGCAAGAAAGCTCTACAAGGTGGCTCCTCACTGGGTGTTTATAATGTCAAACAATGGAAACAGCATAACTGTCTGACAATAGGAGGTTGTTTAAACACTTCAGGCTACATTCATGTAAGGGAATACTTGGAACCCATTAAAAATGATGTTGTGGGAGACTAATGATGTGTAAAAGTGTTCATAATATATCAGAAGTTTAAAAACAATTACCAAAACAAAAAAATAAAAAATAAAAACATTTACCAAAACAGTATGTAAGGGGTGTGTGTGTGTGTGTGTGTGTGTGCCCTTGCTCAGTCGTGTCCGACTCTTTGCGACCCCATGGACTGTAGCTGCCAGGCTACTCTGTCCATGGGATTCTCCAGGCAAGAATACTAGAGTGGGCTGCCATTTCCTCCTCCAGGGAATCTTCCTGACCCAGGGATCGAACCCCTGCCTCTTACATCTCCAGCATTATAGGTGAATTCTTTACTGCTGAGCCACCAGGGAAGCCCATGTAAAGTATGGTTCTTTTTTTTTCTAAAAAGAGTTCGTGAATGTATGTATACATTAACACTATGGCAATGATCTATGTATATTTAACAATGCTTATAATAATAGTATTATTGAGCACTTACTGCTTGGCTGCTAATCTTCTGAGCCTGTTAGGTAGATTGTCTTAGTTCATTCTCACAATGCTTATATGTGAGGTTAATATTACTCCTCTTTTCATTTTACTGATGAAAAAGCTGAAGCCTAGAGAGTTCATGATAATTCACCAAGGGCACACAGAGCCGTTATTCACACCTAGACCTGCTGACCCCAGAGTCTCTGGTTGATCATCATCCTTATGTAACAAAATATTAAAAGACATGTCCAGTGAGTTTTCTTTTCTTTGTGTGTTTAGGGAGTGAGGAAAAGGCTGAAGAAATAAGAAGGGGGTTGAAAAGGTTGAACTTTGTTGCAGTGTTTCCTTTGCAAATGATCAGTGGAAAAACATCTCTCTCCCCATTGGTTAGATTTTGTTTGTGACATCTGGGGTTTAAACATCTGTCTCTAATGTATGTTTAGGGACAGAACTTTTGTGTGCTTATTGCATACCATTAGATGATAAGTCGTTTGAGGGCATAAGCTATCTACTTTAAGTCAGAGTCTTTTAGAAAGCAAACCCTGCAGATCAAAACCACAAAACAATACCACCTCACATCTGTTAGAATGGCTGTCCTGAAAAAGACAAGAGGTAGATAAGTGTTGTCGAGGGTGTGGATGAGCAGGAACTCTTTGTTTAGTGCTGGTGGTTACTGTAGCCATCACGGAAAATAGTATGGAGAGTCTTCAAAGAACTAAGAATAGAACTACCGAGTTTGATCCCTGGGTCAGGAAGATCCCCTGGAGAAGAAAATGGCAACCCACTCCAGCCTTCTTGCCTGGAAAATCCCATGGACGGAGGAGTCTACAGTACAGCGGGCTACAGTTCATAGGGTCGCAAAGAGTCAGATTCGACTGAGCTACTTCACTTTCACATGATCCAACAGTTCTACTTCTGGATAGCTATCTGAAAGAAATAAAACCACTACCCGTATCCCCGTGTTTGCTGTGGCATTACTGACAAAGTGTCCACCGTCAGGCGAGTGGATAGAGAAGTTGTGGTACATGTGTACAAAGGGATACCATTCAGCCATGAGAATGAAATCTTGCCATTTGCAGCAACGTGGATGGACTTGGAGGGCCTTATGCTAAGTGAAATAAGTCAGACAGAAAAAGACAAATACTGTATGGTCTTACTTACACGTAGACTCTGAAAAAGCCAAACTCACAGAAGCAGAGAGTAGAACGGTGGCTGTAAGGGGCTGAGGGAAATGAGGTGTTGGTCAAAGGGTACAGACCTTCAGTTATGAGGTGAATAAGTTTAGAGATCTAAGGTACAGCCTGCGGCCTATTGTTCACAGCCCTGTACATTTGAAAGTTGCCACAAGTAGAGCCTTGAGAGGGAGGGGCACCTTAGGGGGAGGGATTAAGGAGAACAAACTATTATGCCTAAAAGAAGCTGTTAGGATATATTGCGCAATATGGGGAATATAGCGAATATTTTACAATAGCTATAAATGGAGCACAGCCTTTAAAAATTGTATATCTCTATATTGAAAGCCTACAATTCATATAAATTGCACTTCAATTTTTTTTTTTTAAGTAGCGCTTTAGTGTTCTCACCATAACAACAATAACATGGAAACTATGTGACATGAAAGATGTCTCATTGTGGAACCTCATTGTGGTAACCATTTTACAGGGCTGAGGTGTTTCCGATCATCACATCGTACACATTAAAATCACACAAGGTTGTAGGTCAATTATATCTCAAGAAAGCTGGAAAAAGAAAAAGAAGAAAGCAGATCCTGTAATGAGAAAACCAAGTCACAAAAAGACAAGAAAGCACTCCTTATTTGGGGGATATACTGTTGGCAAAAGTTCCAGAATTTACTTAGTTATAGTAGAATTTGGCTTTCTTTCTCTCTTTTTAATTTATTTGGCTGCACCAGGTCTTAGTTCCGGCATGTGAGCTCTTAGCTGTGGCATGTGGGATCTAGTTCCTGACCAGGGATGGAACCTGGGCCCCCTGCATTGGGAGCTTGGCGTCTTAGCCACTGGACCACCAGGGAAGTCCCATGGCTTTCCTTTGGCATGTGTTTTTCTATCACACCTAGTACTGAGTGGTTTACAGGCTCTCACGAAAGGCTCTTGGCCTGCTAATTAGTTGTCCTAACCAATAATCTGAGAAACCAGTGCCCCTGTGCCCACTTCCTCCCCCTAAGGTTTCCATGTAGAGTCTTGGACTCGGGAAGCTGGGTTCACTGCCCCTGTGGTGCTTTAGTCACGGACGGGCCCTCCCGGGAACGTCTGTGAGATGCTGGTACCTGCGGTCCTCTCAGCCAACGCCGCAGGTCCAGCCCGAGTCTGATGAAAGGTCCTCCTGATTTATGTAGCCCCCGCCCCAGCCCTCCCATCCTCACCCTGTGCTGCTTGAACTAGGTCATTACGATGCAGCAGGTGTTCAATACTGTTTTGCCATAAAACGAAAGGGGCTTAAAGTGTTCAGTGATAATGCGTTCCTATATCAGAGTATTTATGAAAGAGTCAAGATTGTCTGGTTTGGCCCCAGGCCCAATATATGCTCTTCTCCAGATTCCACACATAAAAAAACGTGTTTTTTATGCTCTTTCTTTCTTTTTTAAATGTCCCTTCTGCACCGGTTGCCTCTGATTAATATCCCTGTGCTCTCTTAGACCCTGAAAGTGGTGTAGCTTTGCCGGGACGCTTTAACAATAAGGTGATTTACGGAGCAATTCATTGGAGCCAGGGGGCAAAGTAATGTAACAAAGCATTTTTCACCAGCCTTCTCCCTCAGTCCCCACAAAGGCAAAACCCACTGGTAGGAGAAGCGGAGGGGCAGACAACACAGGAACCAAGGTACCTTCACAGAAAGAACAAAAGACACACATTTCCGAAGGCCGTTTTGAGTAAGCCAGCATGGCAGGGACCCATTTACCCCAGGTGAACCCAAGCGGGCGGGCGGGGGGGGGGGAGCTGTTGTTCTCTTCACTGGGATTTCAGCCCAAGATGTTGGTGTGGCTACTTAGACAGGTCCGCAGCAGACAGCGCTTGGTGGTACCACTACCTTATTTCACCAGAACCGGTATGAATACAGCTTCCCTCCCTCATCGCCGACTCTCGTCTGATCCGCTGCTGAGGTGCAGACTAGAATCACGTCCGTAGGACCCACTGGTGTGTGCTAATAACACGGCACAGGGCAAGTGCCCTTCTTCCGCTCCGCAGAGCAGACCGGCAGCCCATCTTAGAACCCCGTTAGGAATCACCAGGAGATGTAAAAGGGAAGTTCTGCTTGTTAGGGATCACTTCCTCCTGCAGCATCGCTGCTCGCCTGGTGGACTGCAAGCAACCAGCCCAGGTTGTACAGAAATGAGGCTTCCAACAGCCTCCTGAGTTATTGGGCAGCTCAGTGCAACGGAGGCTTGATCGTTAACCCCAGTAAATGCCGCGGGCGGTCTCTGAGCCTCGGTCGGAGAACCTGTCTCCTTGCTCCAGCTGGGCTCAGCAGCTGCTCACGGAGTTCTGCTCCGCACGGATGACTCATCCGACCAAGTTTTTTCCTTGCTGACTCCTTGACTTCCTAGACCATAAAGAGGAGGATTTGAGGAGAGCCTCTAAATCAGTCAGTCAGTGACTAACTCTTGGTTAAACAACTACCCTGTGTCTAGCATCAGACTTGCTGCTATGGCCCCTTACAGATAAAAAGGAGACATGGTCCCTTCTCATCAGATGCCTACAGCCTAGTGGGGGAAACCAGATAAGTACCCGTAATGATAAAGAGAAAAGGATAAAGTGTGAGCTGTATAGCGTTGAGTTTAAATGCAACTGAAGTTTGGTCGGTTCGTATACATTAGGTTCATGGGCAGGAAAGGGATGGAAATACTGGAAGTCAAAATGCAGGCCACTTAAAGTTCACAAAGTTTTCTACATTGTAATAAGGTTGGGACGAGCAAGTGAAGAGAGGGTATCATGGGCTGAATTGTCTTTCCTTCTGGCTGTTTAACAGGTGTCCTCTGGGATGCGGGGCTCGCCAGAAATTTCATCATGTGGTACCCATCCTCCAACATGGTCCCAGGGACCACTGCCTCCGCATGTTCATAACCTCTTGTGGCTCTATCTCATGCTGTCCCAGGGCTGGAATGAGTAACCAGTAGAATATAGCATAAGTAATGCTATGCTACTTTTGAGATTGTTGTTTAGTCGCTAAGTCATGTCCGACTCTTTGCGACCCCATGGACTGCAACACACCAGGCTTCCCTGTCCTTCATTATCTCCTGGAGTTCGCTCAAGCTCATGCCCACTGAGTTGGTGATGCCATTCAGCCAGGTCATCCTCTGTCACCCCTTTGTCTTCCTGCCCTCAATCTTTCCCAGAGATTAGATTTTAAAAAAATACCGTGACTTTCATCTCTCTCTTTCCCTCCCATGTCCTCTGGGTGAAGCCAGCTTCCATGTCATGAGCTGTCCTATGGAAAAGCTCACAGGGCCAGGAATTGAGACTTTTTACGAACAACCATGTGAACAAGTGGGAAATGGATCTTCCAGCCCTGTTCGACTCTTCAGATGACAGCCCCCCCCCCCAATAGTTTGATTACAACATCGTGAGCAACTGAGCCAGGATTAAGTCAAGTAAAAGTCGCTCAGTCGTGTCCGACTCTTTGCAACCCCATGGACTGTAGTCTATGGATTTCTCCAGGCCAGAATACTGGAGTGGGTAGCTGTTCCCTTCTCCAGGGAATCTTCCTAACCCAGGTATCGAACTCAGGTCTCCCACTTTGCAGGTGGGTTATTTACCAGCTGAGCCACTAGGGAAGCCCTAGTGAGCCAGAACCACCCAGCTAAGCTGCTGCTGGCTTCCAGACCCACAGGAACTATGTGAAAAAGCACATATTTGTTGCTCTAAGCCACTATCACTGAGCACCATCCGCTTCTGGGCCAAATCTAACTCTGTACTCCAGCCTTCAGCTTAGCCTGTGCTTTGTCCAGGCTCAGCAGAACCAGGGCACCTGATGGTAACGCTCTTCTTCCCAGGACCAAATGAGTGACAGCTTTTTCCATTTCAAGACTGTGAGAACTCCTCTCAGGGATTGAATTGGCCTTGGCCACTGCTCTGGGTTTGCCAGAGACCCCCACTGGCTGTGGGTACATCAAATAGTGCCATCGAATATGTGTAAGCCCGGGTCTGCAGCCTGCCGATCGGATGTAAACTGCCGCCTTCCCTGTGGTTTGGGAAGGCCACCACCCAGAAAAACATCTGCAAGGAATGTCCGCCCCCCACCCCCACCTCACCGCAGCGAACCAAGAGATGAGATGCTCACCCAGAGAACTTCCAGGGGCTTTTGCAGTGAAGAGAATGGTTTGAGTTGGGAATCATGAAGCTGCCCACAGACACGATGGTGAAATCTCACCATTGGCAAAGCACATATCACACCCACAGTTTTCTCTTGGTCAGAACTGGGAGGCGATGATATTCTTATGAACTGAGACATTGTCAGACATTGAGGGCAAACATTGTCAAACCGAGGGCTGGTCCGACATTGGGAAGATGGTAAAAGAACCAGGTTGGGAAACCCTAGTGTCCCACAGGGGAGGTACAGAAGCAGTGGTCTAATACCTCAGACTCTGAGTCCTTTTGGAATTTCCTTGCCTGGGTAAGCGGCAGGACTGCCCACTCAGTTTTCCGAAAC
Source organism: Cervus elaphus (assembly GCF_910594005.1). Taxonomy (NCBI): domain Eukaryota; kingdom Metazoa; phylum Chordata; class Mammalia; order Artiodactyla; family Cervidae; genus Cervus; species Cervus elaphus. The sequence continues at coordinate 40,691,272 of NC_057846.1, forward strand.
CACAGGGGAGAATTGTTCCGGAGCATTCACACATCTCGATCCCTCTTCCTATCTTATCGAGCACCTCCTATTTTCCCAACTATTCTCCTATCCTCTGTTCCTGTTGCAATGGCCCCTGTGGGCCTTTGTCATTTCTTGCCCGGATTATACCTGGTGGTCATCATTATCTTTCCAAGACAAAGACCTGATAGTGTAATCCCATTGCTCAAAAACACTCACTGTCTGATGTGGTGTAATAACCAACTCAGGGACACGGAGAGACAGAGTGGTTCTAGTTTACGGAAAAAAACCAAATTGCTCATCATAGGCTTTACACACATAACCTAAAGACCTTGGCTTGAATTGTCTTTTCACCACCTATCAAGTTATCTCTGTGTAAAATGAGATAACAATGCTTGTCTAGTAGAAAAGCCTGCCCCAAGTAATTGCTGAATGAGTGTCTGTTTTATATACAAACATGCACATCTATTATCAGTGGTAGTGGTGTTGGAGAGAGTGAATGTATGTAGTAAATGACCCTCTCTCTTTCTTTTTCCAAGATACTGAGTATTATTCCCTGTGCTATAGAGTAGGTCCTTGTTGTTTATCTGTTTTGTATCTAGTAGTGTGTATCTGTTAGTCCCAAACTCCTAATTTATCCCTCCCTCCTTTCCCCTTTGGTAACCGTCTAAGTTTGTTCTCAATGTCTGTGAGTCTGTTTCAGTTTTGTAAATAAGTTTATTTCTTGCTGTTGTTCAGTTGCTAAGTTGTGTCCGACTCTTTGCGACCCCATGGACTGCAGCACGCCAGGGCTCCCTGTCCTTCCCCATCTCCCAGAGTTTGCCCAAGTTCGTGTTCATTGAATCAGTGATGCCATCCAGCCATCTCATCCTCTGATGCCCTCTTCTCCTTCTGACTTCAATCTTTCCCAGAATCAGGGTCTTTTCCAATGAGTCAGCTGTTCACATCAGGTGGCCAAAGTATTGGAACTTCAGCTTCAACATCAGTCCTTCCAATGAATACTCAGTTGATTTCCTTTAGGATGGACTGGTTTGATCTCCTTGCAGTCCAAAGGACTTTCAAGAGTCTTCTCCAGCACCATAGTTTGAAAGCATCAATTCTTCAGAACTCAGTCTTCTTTATGGTCCAACTCTCACATCCATATACGTCTATTGGAAAGACCATCGCTTTGACAATGTAGACCTTTGTTGGCAAAATGACATCTTTGATTTTTAATAGACTGCCTAGGTGTGTCATACCTTTCCTTCCAAGAAGCAAGGGTCTTCTAATTTCAGAGCTGAAGTCACCATCCACAGTGATTTTGGAGCCCAAGAAGAGAAAATTTATCACTGACAGTCACAAACAGACAAATATGGTATGATTTCACCTCAGTTCAGTTTAGTTCAGTCGCTCAGTCATGTCCCATGGACCCCATGGACTGCAGCAGGCCAGGCATCCCTGTCCATCACCAACTCCTGGAGTTTACTCAAACTCATGTCCATTGAGTCAGTAATGCCATCCAACCATCTCATCCTCTGTCATCCCTTTCTCCTCCTGCCTTCAATCTTTCCCAGCATCAGGGTCCTTTCCAGTGAGTCAGCTCTTCGCATCAGGTGGCCAAAGTATTGGAGTTTCAGCTTCAGCATTAGTCCTTCTAATGAATATTCAGGACTGAATATTCACCTACATGAGGCAGATTCATAGCGACACAATGTTGGCTACTTGGGTTAGAGAGAGGAGGGAATGTGGAGGTATACTGTCTAACGGGTACAGAGTGTCTGTTTTACAAAATGAAAAGAGCTCTGCAGAAGAACGGTGGTGATGGTGTGCACAACCTGGGTGAATGTAATCCCACTGGAAGGTGGTAGTACATTCGTAAAGCTGGCTAAGATGATACAGTCTACGTGTTCACATTTTACCACAATTTTTAGAAATAATAAAATAAGATTAAAAAGGGTCACTCAAGCCTTACAAGCTATTGCCCCACTCACAAAGGTGGGATCCGTCCCTGTATATACAGGACATAATGATTAAGTATCTCCTGATAATTTCATTCAAGGAAAATAAAAATGTAAATAAAGACTATTTCTTCAAAAAGAAAAAAAGTCCTCAAATGTCATCACTTCAGTGCACACATCCTAACTATCCCTGGGACAGTGGCCTTCAAACTAGTCAGTGGTTCTTAAAGTTAAGTGTGAATAAGAGTCAACTGATCCTTAAAAAGCTAAAAATAGAACTACTATATGACTCAGCAATCCTTCTCTTGGGCATATAACGAGAGAAAACCATAATTCAAAAAGACACATGCACCCCAATGTTTATTGCAGGACTATTTACAATAGCCAGAACATAGAAACAACCTAAGTGTCCATCAAAAGAAGAATGGATAAAGAAGATGTGGTACCTACATATGATGAAGTATTGCTCAGGCACAAAAAAGGGCAAAATAGTGCCATTTGCAGCAGCCTGGATGGACCTAGAGATTGTCAGAGTGATGTGAGTCAGACAGAGAAGGAGAAATATCATATGATATCCCTTACATGTAGAATCTAAAAAAAAAAAAAGGATACAAATGAACTTATTTACAAAACAGAAGCAGAGTCATGGGGATAGAAAGCAAATGCATGGTTACCATGGGATGGTAGGGAAGGATAAACTGGGAGATTGGGATTGATGAATACACACGACTAAATATAAAATAGATAACTAGAAAGAATGCCCTGCTGTACCACATGGGGAAACGCTACTCAATACCCTATAATGACCTATATGGGAAAAAAATCTTAAAAAAAGGTCGATATATGTGTGTGTGTAACTGATTCACTTTGCTCTACACCTGAAACTCATACAACATTTTAAATAAACTAATACTTCAGTAAATTTTTTTTAAAAAGAATCAACTGAGAAAGTCATTAAAATACATCTTCTGCTTTATAATCTCCCTGAGATTATGATTTGGAAGTTCAAGGGTGAGGGCTAGGAATCTAATTTGTAACAAGTCTGAGTCTGATACAGACGATCTGCGCACAGCTGGGATGGTCCTTCCCTGGGTGCCTGTGGCCCCTTGGACGTACCTGTCAGAGCCCCTCACAGTGTCCTGCAGCTTCTGTCCTGCCTCTGGCTTCTTTCCTGGGGTGGGGTCCCTCCTCGGCTGCCTGAAATCCCCTGCACCCGGCACAGAGCCTGCCATACGCCAGACACTGGATACTTAGGTCTGATGAATGACTCGCTGTCTCTCGACCTTGCTTACAATGCCCAATAATCAGAAGAGACTCACAGAGCATAGAAAAGACTACTCTGGAAATGAAAGGCCCTGACCTTGTCTGCAAGGAAAGCCACGGGCAGTGTTACCTCTGTTGCCTGGACGGGCTCCCTGGGCGTGGAGACTATGTCAGAACCTGCAGGGGGCGAGGTGGAGGGTGGTGATTGCAGGAGGTCTGGAGGGAGAAGGAGATGCAGGGGATTGACAGAAATAACCAAGGCCCTAAAATGCCACAGGAGAGCACCAGGGTGGCCGAAGAGGACCATTTAAGGCCGGGACAACCCTGGGAACATCCGCTGGCTCTTCTAAACGCTTCCATCCAGCTACTCAAGGAAAGCATCCTCGCCAGAGAGGCAGGCGGACAAGCCTGGGCAGTGTGGCCAGGCTGGGGGCCTGCCAGCACCTGGGCCGGCCGCTCAAGAAGCACAGGGGCTTTTTTGTGAGGAAACAGGAACAGGGAACAATCCTGGCAGGCAGCACGCTCCCCGAGGCAGTCAAGAGGCTTCCCGTTTAGCTGCCCTCACTTCCCAGATGCCGGTGTGTCTGTTGGCTTCGTGCTCTTGTTAATTAAAGGAAGCATGTATGGTTTCGGCACTGGTACCCTGGTCCCAGGGGTCTTCTCCACGGCAGTGCCCCCGCCACCGGTAGAATCCATTCGGCTCCCACCCAAAAGTCAGGCTTCATTTCCAAGCCGGGAGGTGAAACAAGTCCCCTGCCCCTATGGCTAGGGCTCACATGTCAGCTCCACGTTTCTCCCCATTTCCCTGGCCTGGCGGCTTCAGGGGCCCGCTTTGGGGGGTGGGTGGGAAACCTGCCAAAATGAACAGCAAAAGAACTCCTGGGAACCATCCACCAGCCTCCAGACCCAGGGGCTACAGGGTAATCTGCTTGTGTAACAGGCTGGAAGTCCTTCGTAACCCATCCCCACCACGGTGCTGCACTGTTGTAACTTTATTTGAGCCTGACCTTATAAACAAATTTTTATGAAGCCGGAGTAAATGTGCCTCAAGCAGAGGTGAGCGGGTTTCCCCAGGAGTCAGTAAAAGTTACACCCGAGGTACCACAGTCTTCATTAAAACACTGCCAGGGAACTTCCAATGGTCCAGCCCGCTCTCCAAGCCTTCCGCCCCAGGCCAGGGCAGAGGGCAGACCCACACTCACGGCCGGGGAGGGAACCAGGGCCGACCGGCTGCGAGGGACAGGCTCTGGGGTGAGCTGGAGTGGAAGCATCTCCTTTTTCAGTTCCCAAGCATCTCCCTGGGGCAGGCTGGTCCAGGGGCAAGCTGCCTGGGGCCCTCAGAGGCTAGCCCCCAGGGAGCTCCTTAGGCCCCTGCGCTGCCCCAGTCCCTGGCAAATCCTGCAGCCCCATCCTCCTTCCTCCACCCTTTCCCATTTTCCCCACCCTGGTGATGTGCTGACATTCGCAGAGTTATCACAGAGTGTGTTCATGGACACATACACACACATGGAGATCTTGATCACACCTTTATAATAAGACAGGGATGGTTATTGCCCATTTACAGAGGAGGAAATTAAGGCAGAGAAAGACAGCAGAACCAGAATTCAATCTTATTTTTTTTGGCCTCCAAGCCCAGCATTCTTTCTGCTAAACCACATTGTCTCGCTGGGCTTCCTGTTCTAATTAACTCATTTACGTCAAGCTGTTTTGGACTCAGCGTGCTTTCATTTCTAAGAGTATATGCATTTTACAAGCAGATTCCAAATTCCCCCTCTTTTTCTCCTCCAACAATCTTGACGCAGACGGGTTGGCTAGTAACAGTTCACCATGGAATAGCAGATGTTACAGGGGGATATTACTGAAGAAAAGTCACCCTTAAGATGATGCCACTCAAGCAGTAACTCCAACCTCAAACAGGAAAAAAGAAAAAAATGTAGAAAACCATCCCTGAGAGAGTTTTCAGCTCCCATGATGCTTTTTAAGTGGCAAGATTTGACTCTTCCATTGGATTGTTCTTTTCAGCCCAGCTCAAAATCAGCTGTGCATGCGGCTATATTTAAAATGGACAACCAACATGAACCTACTGTGTAGTACATGAAACTCTGCTCAATGTTATGTGGCAGAATGGTCGGGAGGAGAGTTTATGGGGGGAGAGTGGACACATATATATGTATGGCATGGCTGAGTCCCGCCGCTGTTCATCTGAAACTATCACAACATTCTTTGCCAATCGGCTATACCCCAATAGAAAATAAAAAGGTATTTTTTTTAATTTAAATAAAGGATAACCAACAAGGATCTATTGTACAGCACAGGGAACTCAAACAGTGTTATATAGCAGCCGAGATGCGAGGGGAGTTTGGGGGAGAATGGATATACGTATATGCACGGCTGGGTCCCTTTGATGTCCACCTGCAACGATCACAACATTGTTAATCAGCTATACTTTAATATAAAATAAAAAGTCAAAAAAATTAAATGAGTAAGAACATAAAGTATAAGAGAAGTGCTTTAAAGGGAGACCCATATCATTACCAGTTGTAAAGGAAATGTGGAAATTATGGGGCCCAAAGTCACAGACGAGATTCTTTCCAGTGGTTTGATTCTACATCTTGGAACCGACCAGTCTGTGGGTAAAGACGTGACGAGGCTCTCGGTCCCGGGGTTGGGTAGGATTCCTGGAAGTGAGGTACACCACGGGACCGCTGCGCCTCGGGGTCAGCTGGGACCACGGGCTCTGAGCCAGCGGATTTTGAGAACCATTAAAAGAAAATATTGCGCTGCCCATCCTGGTTAGATGCCCTGCTCTCCTGGGGCTTGTGGGACCAGGCTCCGGTTAGCAGGAGTGCCAACCACCAGCTTGTGGGGGTTTGCCCTGTGAAAGAAGGTTGGGTGGAGCCCTTACTGAAACCTAAGGAAACGCGGCTTGGAAACTGGAGTCCTCTTTGCCAGGCCTGCCTCAAATGCAGCCACTGTGCTGGAGAAGCCAGTTCAGGCCCTGCTCATATGAGCATCACTGTTTCTTGGACACAGCCAAGCCCTACGCCCCCTTCTCCCCGCCTCCCGTCGGCCGCCCACGGCCTGGATGCGTTCCCTTTGACCGCCAAGGAAGACAAGGAAGAAAAGTGCAGAGTCCTGATCCAGCAGGTTCCTAGCATCTGACCAAAATCTTGGACCTCGAGTAGATGGATAGAGAGAAACTGGAAACGGAATCAGTTTGAAAAGAGCATCTTGTACTGAGCTGTTCCAAGCTCAGGAAGAGCTCCCAGCATCCAGAGTCTGTAAGAGGAGTTTGTTGTACATGATTCAGAGCCACAGGGATTAAGTTTCCCTCAAAATATACATCAATTTGAAAATTAAAGGGGAAAGTGCCTGAGACAAGGCATGTTTGGATTTCTGTCAAACAGATTTTGGAAGGCATTCTGGAAGCCAGGATGTGGCTTTTTAGGACTTGCCCTGTCCCAGCTGTACCTCCTCCTTTTTCGTCTGGGCTATGCCCCGGCCCGTTCTCTGCTCTGGTCCTCTCAAGGCACCTCTTTTTCCTCTTCATTGGGACTTTAGTCCAATCGGTTGTCACCTTGCTTTCAGAAATGAGTTGAGCTCAGCTTTCACAACCTCCACGCACTTAGTCCAACTGTTCTCGAGAGCCTCCTGCATCCCTCACTCTACCCAACGGTGTGGAATGTCAGAGCTGGGAGGGACATTGCAGATCATTAATGCCAACCCTGCACTGCAGATGAGAAAACTGAGGCCCAAAAAGCCACTCGACTCCTTCAAAACTCCTGGGAGTGGACCTATGTCCCCTCACTAAGATCCTTTTTTTTTTTTTTTAACGTGGACCATTTTAAAGTCTTTACTGAATTTGGTGCAAGATTGCATCTGTTTTATGTTTCAGTTTGTTGGCCTCGAGGCATGTGGGATCTTAGCTTCCTTACCAGGGATTGAACCTATACCCCCTGCACTGGAAGTCGAAGTCTTAACCACCGGATCACCAGGGGAGCCTCTCCCCTCGACAAGATTCTAATCAGTGCCACACAGTCTGTCCTCTTCACCCTCCTCTCTCCTCCATGATTCCGAGCCTCATTGCAGCCTCCTCTGAGATGTGTGACGGTTGTCACAGCATCAGATCCTTTGACCCCCTTCCCCCTCCTGCAGACTCTGTGGCCCTTATCCTCTCCCAACCCCCACCCCAGCGAGATCCTCCTCTTTTTCACAACCGCTTCTTCCACGTCATCGATTTCCTTCTCTCTCTCCTTTATCTTTGGCTGCCCTTCGTGGCTTGCGTGACTGCAGTTCCCTGACCAGAGACTGAACCAGGGCCACAGCAGTGAAAGTGCAAAGTCCTAACCACTGGACTGCCGGGGAACTCCCTCAATTTCCTTCTTGAAGGACGTTCTTTAGTGGTCCTTAGAGTTTGTGAGTGGTTTAAAAAAAACAAACAAACCCAGTTTTACTTTGAAAAATACCTTTATTTCATCCTCAGTGGGAAATGGCAGTTTAGCTTGATATTGAATATCAGGCTGACTCCCGTTTCCCCTAAGTAAGATGAAGACATTTTCCTTTATCTTTTCTTGCTATTGAGGAGGATCCTATCTGTCAGTCTTGTAGGAATAAGACTTAAAGTCTTGTAAGTCTGTAGTCCTTTGTAGGGAATACATCTTTCCTTTTCGGTTGCTTTAAGATTTTTTTCTTTGTCTTTGATGTTTGGCAGTTTGTTTGCTTATTTCTATTTTTGTCTGAGCTGGGTCTTTGTTTTGGCCCTCAGGCTCAGTAGCCCTGAGGCATGTGGCATGTTAGCTCCTCCACCAAGAAAGGAAACTTCGTCCCCTGCAGTGGAAGTTGGATTCTTAACCACTGGAGCACCAGGGAAGCCCCCCTGTTCTGCAGCTTAATATAACGTATCTAGGTATGGATTGATTTTTATCTTCCATGTCATTCTTTTAAAAAATTTTTAATTGAAGTCTGAGATTGATTTTTTTCATTGAAGCATGGTTGGTTTACAATGTTGTGTTAATCTCGGCTATATCTCAGAGTGACTCAGTGATACATGTGTATACATTCTTTTTCATAATTGTTTTCCATTATGGTTTATCCTGGGACATTGAATATAGTTCTCTGCGCCCTACAGCAGCATATGACTTTTTAAACAGTAGTTTGAATCTTTTACCAATCTGGAGTCATTCTCATTAATAAAATAATAACAAAAGATTAAAAATAATGATAGCCACATATCTGTTTCTCATGTGCTCTGCTTTACATGTGCTATTTAATTTCCCATAACAGAATCTCATAATCATTTTACAATCAGGGAAATTGGGTCACAGAGAGGTTAAATTATTTGCCCAAGCTAAGACAGTAATTGGCAGCACCAGCTTTTGAATCTAGATATTAAATTTTGAATATTTTTCTTCTTTCTATTACCATTTTCTGGTACTGCTGGGAGACATATGTTGGCTCTTTCCATCCATCCTGTTTTTTACCTGGTGTTTTTCTTTAATGTATTTGACTTCTTTGTCTCCTTGTGGAGCATTCTGAAATATATCCTCAGATCTCTCTCCATTTCTCTAATTCTCTCTTCTGTGTGTCTATTCTGCTATGTAAGCATCCCTTGCACTTTAGTTTCAGATTTTTCACTTCTAAAAGTTCCCTCTGGTTCATTTCAGATCTTTCTATTTTTTAGAAGTAATGTCTTATAATATTCTTAGGAATAGCCTTCTTTGATTTATAAAATCATTTAAAAACACTAATTTTGTTGTCTCTATCTAGTAGTTTATCTACCATCTAAAATTTTGAAGAGCTTAATCCTGCTGTTTATTTTGGACTGCTGACTCTTACACGTGGTAGATTATTTCCTTCTGTTTTTATAATTTTTTATTGTAAGCAGAGCTTTATTTCTCCTGTGGGAATTCTCTGTGGCCTGGAGTGTTGGAGTTTAATTTCAGAGTGGTTTTACATTTGCTTCTGCCAGGTATCCTAGGGGTATCACTTGCAGAATACCAATTTTATGTTAATTTCTTGGCTTGCGGTTTTCCTTCGATGCAGGTAGTGGCTATTTGGGCTCTAAATTTGTGCCAGGCACATGACTGGGGATGTGATTTTTCTTAGGGGACTGTCCTTCCCCATTTAGAGTCAGAGCAGAGTTGAGCTTCCTTGATGTCCTCCTGGGTTGATTTTTGGCTTTTCTGGGAGCATCTGGGTTTCATGTAGGGGACTCAATTCCAGCCCCTCATTTCACCCAGACTGGAGGCCTCATCTCCTGACCCTGCATGGGTGTTAGAGTCCAAGTCCACAGCCATTTCTGTGTGGGATCATCACCCTAGGACCACTGCAGTATTAGTTCCAGAGTCTGCTCTCCCAGCTTTCAGGAAATCTGAAAGTTTCCTGTTCTGTCCATTAAGTTTGTCCATGTTTTATTTTTTTACTTTTATTTTTAAAAATCATGGTAAAATGCACACAGCATAAAATTTACCACTCTTAACTAGTTCCCACTGTTGTGCAACTCTCACCTCCATCCATCCACAGAACTCCTTTCATCTTACAAAACTGACATTTTGTATCCATAAGACAATATAGCTCCTCATCTGCCCCTTCCCCAACCTCTGGTACCCACTATTCTACTTTCTCTCTCCATCAATTTGCCTCCCATAAGTGGAACCACACAATTTGTCCTTTTGTGACTGGTTTATTTCACTTAGCATAATGTCATCAAGGGCTTCCCTGGTGACTCAGACCGTAAAGAATGCACCTGCAATGTGGGAGACCTGGATTCAATGCCTGGGTTGGGAAGATCCTGGGGTGGAAGGCATGGCAACCCACTCCAGTATTCTTGCTTGGAGAATCTCCAAGGACAGAGGAGCCTGGTGGGCTGCAGTCCATGGGATCACAAAGAGTCAGATACAACTGAGTGACTAAGCACAATGTCTTCAAAGTTCTTCTATATTGTAGCATGTTTTAGAATTTCCTTCCTTTTTAAGACTGAGTAATATTCTGTTGTATGTGTACAGCGCATTTTGTTCATCCGTTCATCCCTGGATGGACTTGGGTTGCTTCCACCTTTTGGCTCTTGCGAATAATGCTGCTAGGGATGTGGGTGTGCAAATATCTTTCAATTCTTTTGGACATGTACCCAGAAGTGGAATTGCTGATCATATGGTTGTTCTATTTTTAATTTTTGGAGGAACTGCCATATCATTTTCCATAGCAGCTGCACCATTTTACGTTCCCACCAACAGTGCACAGGGGTTCCAATTTCTCCACATCCCCACTAACACTTGCTATTTTCTATTTTTCTGTTTTGTGTTTATAGCAGCCATCCTAATGCGTGTGAGGTGGTATCTCATTGCGGTTTTGGTTTCCATTTCTCTAATGACTAGTTGAGCATCTTTTCATGTGCTTATTGGCCATCTGTGTATTTTCTTTGGAGAAATATCTACTGAAGTCCTTGGCCCGTTTTTAAATTTGGTTGTTTTACTGTTGTTGTTGCCATGCATCTTAAGAGTTTTATTATATAAGAATTTTCTCAGTGTCTGTATGAGAGGATTTCTATGCTATCCTATGGCTACTGACTGGATGAGGGAGTCTCTAAGATTCCCTTTCTGAAGCCCTCTGCAATTAACAGTTTCACAGCCAAGGAAGTTCCCTTTGTCCTCAACCTTTTCTAGAAGGTGCCCTCTCTGCTTTCTTTTCCTAACAGGGCTGTATGATACCACTGTCTCTGAAACCCTCTCAAGTAAAGGGCCCAACACTCCCCTCCCACCCTTACAAACTACACTGACATCTCAGAATCAGGGCAGGAGTAGAATATTTATTCAAGACGTTTTAGTCTTGGTCTCATCTCCAACTACTGTCATCCCCTCAATGTCTGTCCAGGGAACACAGTGTTCATAGGAGCTTCATCTTCACTGGGTGCTGTGCATAGAACCCCGACTTTGAAGATGGATATATAGGACCTTAAAGTTCCATTTCCATGATCGATGTATTCCTAATCGCTCTGCACTTCAGTCTCCTCACCTTCAAAAAAACATAGGATAAAAAACCTACCTTAAGGGATTTCTTGCCTGGTGGCCCAGCGGCTAAGACTTCACGCTCCCAGGGCAGGGGAGTTTGATCTCTGGTCAGGGGACTAGATCCCACATGCCATGACCAAAAGCCCGCATGCCTCAGCTGAAAGAAGAAAGATCCTGAATGCTGCAGCTAAGACCCAGCACAGGCAAATAAAATAAACATATATTTTTTTAAAAAGAGAGAAAGAAACCTACCTTAAGAGGTAGTTATAAGAATTAAATGAGATACTGCACTTTAGATGCCTAGCATGGGGTGAATGCTTATGAAGATGTTTCAATTTCACATCACTCTTCTTTAGCAACCACGTGTCTACAAGTCAGATTTTATTCTCACCCCAAACCACTCTCCTCTTCTGATGTATGACTCAGTGATCTCATCTGAATAGCCTGATGTATCTCACCTGTATCTCACCTGTATAAACTTCCTGAGGTTACTGTAACAAATCAACACAAACTTGGTGGCTGCGGGGGTGGGGGGGGGATTTATTCTCTCATAGTTCCAGAGGCCAGAAGTCCAAAATCACTATTACTGAGCTGAAATTGGGGTGTTGGCAGGGCCTCACCTCCATCCCTCAGGGAGTTCTAGGGAGAATTCTTGCCTCTTTCCGCTTCTGCTGTCTGCAGGCGGTCCTTGGCTCATGGCCGCATCTCTTGTCTTGCCTTCTCCTCTTGTGTGTCAGACATTCTTTTGTGAGGACCCTTCTAATTGCGTTGAGGGTTCACCTGGATAAACTGGCTAATCTCTCCATCTCAAGATCCTTAACTGAATCATACTGGCAGAGTTTTTTTTTTTTTTTTCTTTTCCTTTTTTCTTTTTTAGCTGTGTAAGGTAGTGATCACAGGTTCTAGGGGTTGGGTTGTGGATATATTTTTTTGGAACATGGCACTGTTCAGCCCACCATACCTCCCTCCCACCTAGTTTTCCACTCCCACTGAATGTGCTTTTCAGCTGCATCATATTACCTCATCTTTATTCACATCCTGTTCTTGTAGGTTATCCTTGGTCCCCTAGAATCACTGCCTTGCTCCTTGCACTCGTCTCCCACAACTAGATATTCTCATTGCCATTTCCAGTTTGCTTTCCTGGAGACTTTAATGCATTTCATCATGTCAGTCTTTCTTTTTTAAAAAAATTATTTATCTATTTATTTATTTGGTTGCACCAGTTGTGGCATGCAGGAGCTAGTTCCCTGACCAGGGATTGAACCTGGACCCCTGCAATGGGAGCGCAGTCTTAGCCACTGGACTACCAGGGAAGTCCTGTCAGTCCTTTTAATCCACCCAAAGAAACAGGAGACTTCAGGAGGAGCTCCTTTACTCCTTTCCCTTTCCTCTAAAGTAATGAACACATTTCTTCCCTCTTTTTCTGCCTCCCTCTCTCTCTTTTTTCTTATCTGTCTCCACTTTGGGGTATGAATTGTGTTGAGGGGGGGTGGGATGACAGGAAGAAGAATGCTGGGTGTCCCAACCACAGACCTATATGGAGGTGGGCTTCCAGACATCTGGGAAGATGGTGTCTCTCCTTGGTTTGGCCAACACAGCTATCAATCCAGCCTGAGTCCAAGCCAGCTCAGCAGGAGATGCTGGTAGGGCTCTGGATGCTGAGGGTGAGGGTGGGGTGCTGACGTCCCACTAAAACCAGGGTGTCAGGCTACAAAAAGCAGATGGCGCTGCAGACCAGTTTGTTTTCCTACAGGTGCTTAGATTTCTCTGGATATCTTCCAAACTGATTAAATATTTCAGAGGCGGGGGGTGGGTGGGAAGGAATTCTGCATTTTTGATCCACCTGGGGCATTTTAAAGAGTCAAATGCTTAATAATCCTCTCTAGTTTATACACTGTTGTTGTTTAGTCACTAGTTATGTCTGACTCTTTTGTGACTCCATGGACTGTAGCTTCCCCATGCTCTTCTGCCCACGGGATTTCCCAGGCAAGAATACTGGAGCGGGTTGCCATTTTCTTCTCCAGAGGATCTTCCCGACCCAGCGATTGAGACCTCATCTCTTGAATCTCCTGCTTTGGCAGGCAGATTCTTTACCCATAGTGCCACTGTTACTCTGAACAAAGTCCTTTGGTCTAATGAGTAAAACCTCTTTACACCCTGAGACCTAGAGATCGGAGTGTTGACATTTCATTCTTCCTGGACCTGGTCCCATGAAAGCCTATCGGCTGGGCCCTCTCGTGACACTTGCAGTATTAATACAGTCCGGTTAAGAAGGATGAGACTTGGCTGGACGTCTGCAGCAAGATTATTTTAAGGAATTTTTTACACCTGCCCCAATCCTGGCCCCCCCAGCCAAGCATATAGAAAATATGACCATTTTTTCTGGGAAAAATAAACAAAAGAAGAAGAAGAAGCCTCCAGTGAAGATTTAAAAGCAATTTAGAAGCAATCCACTTGGCTTTGGAAGTGAGCAATGGTTGTCCTTGAAGCTTGGAGACACCGTCTCCAGGGTACCCACCCTGTGATAACGGGATATGTGGGGTAAGACCCTAATACGAATCCCAGTTCCGTTTCTTAGGTTTTCCAGTGAACCAGAAATCATATCCCTTCACCTTCTGTCTAGCTTCCAGACTCATTTCATCTTGCAAGCTGGAACTGAGGCCAGCTTGAGCCCTCAGTGCAGGGGAAGGGAGAGAACCAGAGAGGGTGTCTCAAAGGACCCTCCTGTCTCCGACTGGCTTAGAGTTTCCACTGGGCAAAGCGGAGCAGGCTGTCGGGGGAGAACACTGCATTCCTGATCCCGGAAGGACACTGTCAGCCAGGAGATGGGCTCTCAGCTCCCAAGTCAGAACCAGTAATTTTATCTATTTTTTTTATACGGTATTGTTATTTTTGTTGATTCTTTTTATACTTATTTTTGGCCATGCTGTGTCCATGTTGCTATATGGGGCTCCTCCCTGGTGTGGTGCTAGGCTTCTCATCACGCCATTGCAGCGACTTCTCTTATTGTGGAGCACAGGCCCTAGGCCGTGTGAGCGCATTCGTTGCGGCTACCAGGCTCTAGAACACAGACTCGGTAGCTGGGGCGCAGGGGTTTAGTTGTTCCGCTGAGTGTGGGATCTTCTCGGATCAGGGATCGAACCCATGTCTCCTGCATTGACACAGTCTTTACCACTGAGTCACCAGGGAAGCTCCAGAAGCAAGAATTTTGAAAGAACCTGTCCTGGGACTTCCCCAGTGGTCCAGTGGCTAAGACCCCAGTGCTCCCAATGCAGGGGGCTCAACTTCGATCCCTGGTCAGAGAACTAGATCCCGCATACCACAGCTAAGATTCCGCCTGCCGCAACTAAGACCCAACACAGCTGAATAAATAAATAAATACTTCTTAAAATTTTAAAAATAAAAAATAAAAAGACCTGTCCTATTCGTCTCCCTGGCAGCCCACAGTCTGTACGATGTACACTCGGCCTCCGATGCTGTTTCATCCTCTAAATTCCTGATCCCGGGACTTATTTCTTATTGTGGTTTCACATTCCCAGCTTGGATCAGACATTGGAGACTATTCCTCTGGTACTAACAGTGCCCACGCACTGCTTTCTGCTCCACCAGGTAAGCGTATCTTCTGGTCCAGTTCAGCCTCCCTTGGCTAGTACTTGTCCTGGGAGTCACCCCAGGCTGACAAATGGAATCTGAACATTGCCAGCTTCATCCAGTGCTTTCTGGAAAGCTTCCCCAAGGCGTCTTCCAGACATCACCCTCTCCCCAAACCTGCTCCTTGATTCTGTATTTTTTTTTTTTTTTAGTCGGAGCATCGTTTTACAATGTTGTGTCAATTCCTAGTGTACAATAAAGTGAATCAGCCATGTGTATCCATATATCCCCTCTTTTTGGGTCTACTTCCCATTTAAGTCAGCACAGAGCGTGGAGTAGAGTTCCCTGTGCGATGCAAGAGGTTCTCCTTAGTTACCTGTTTTATATGTAGTATCAGTAGTATATATGTGTCAACCTCCACTGCCCAATTCATCCCAACCACCCTTCTTTCCTCCTTGGCATCCATACATCTGTTCTCTACGTCTGCGTCTCTATTTCTGCTTTGTAAATAAGATTGTGTATACCAGTTTTTTCAGATTCTAGATATATGCATTAATATATAATATTTGTTTTTCTCTTTCTTGTCCTATATATATATTTTTTAATTGAGGGATAGTTGCTGTATAATGTTACAAGAATACAACCTAGTATAAGCTACAGGTATACAATATAGTGATTCATAAGTTTTAAAGGTTACACTCCATTTATAATCATTACAAAATATGGGCTATATCCCCTGTGCTGTCCAACAAATCCTTGTATCTTTTTTATTTTGACTGCACCAAGTAGCTTGTGGGATCTTAGTTCCCTGACCAGTGATTGAACCCAGGCCCTCAGCAGTGAGCACAGAGTCCTAACCAACTTGATCACCAGGGAATCCCTCCTTGTAGTTTATTTTATACATGATAGTTTGGACCTTTTAATCCCCTACCTCATACATGCCTCTTACCCCTGTAGTTTTTTCTCTTCATTACTAGTATTAGTGGTCGCTCAGTTAATTATTCAACCAGAAATCAAAGAGCCATTCTAGCCTCCTCTTTTCCCTTATCTTTATTCCCAGTTCATTTGTTTCTGCTTAATACCACCCCCTAGAGTCTACCAAACCCACCCTTCCCTTTCTATCGTCACCCTTCCACCTTGGTTCAAGCTTGCCATTTTCACCTGGATTTCCTTACTGGTCTCTCTGACTGGTCTGGCCTCATCCCATCCTTCCTGCACTGGCCACAATGCCACTGACTGGAATATTGAACTCAGACTTCACTCCATCTACCTCCCAACTTAAACTGCCTCCATGGTCCCCCAGCTGTGGCAGAACAATCCAAAATCCTCAGTGTGGTAAAGACCCCTCCTATTCCAATAGATGCTTTGCTCTCCCACCTTATTTCCTGCCATTTCTCTGCAATTTACCCTCATTTGTGCCCCCAAATCTGCCATGTCTTTCTTCAGGTCTTAGTTCCCTGACCAGTGATTGAACCCAGGCCCTCAGCAGTGAGGGCACAGAGTCTTAACCAACTGGATCACCCCTTTTCTTCAATCTTGAACTCTCTTTCCAGACTCTACCACCTTTCACGTCAGGCAAACCTCCACTGGCTTTTTAAAACGTGGATCAAATGTCACCTGCTAATAAACATCAAATTAGTAGCACTCATCTCTTGAGGGGAAGGGAGTTATGGTGATTTTTCACTTTCTATGAATCATATTTTGTTTGAACTTTCTTGAAACGCTTTATTACTGTCATCATTAAATTTAAAAAAAGATGATTTTTTTTTCGACTTTCCTTTGAAAACGTCCCTGCCTTTCCTCTCCAGATGGAATTAATTATGCCCTCTGATGGTCTTTCAAGGCATCTGTTTGTGTATGACTTTCATATATGATGATAGAGAACTGGTTTGTATCTGTCTTCTCAGCCAAACTGTAAGCAATTTAAAGACAGTAACCATGTCTTATCCAACTTGGTACTTCCAGCACAATCCCTGGTATATAGGAAGCACAGAAAAAATGCTCGTGGAATGGAACTGAATTGCCCAAGTTCAACTTTAATTAGTGGCAGAGTCCAGACTAAAATCCAGGTCTCTTGATTCCCACTCCAATGTTTTCCCCTTTTCACTATTGATGTATGTGGCAAATTTGATTACAAGGTGTCTTAGTGAGGTAGCATGTGTGGAAGAAAAGGAAACAAGCTTTCCTCCTTTGCTAAATGGGAGAATTATCCTGTTTGTCTTCTCAGTCTTTCTGAGGACCAAATAGGACAATGGTTGTGAACATTCCTGATAAAATAAAAAAGTTGCATATAGAGGAAGGGGATTATAATTCACATATGGTTCACTAGTAGTTTTTATCTTTAGCAAGTGGATTATAAATTAGAACAAACATTTCTATATTATTCTAAAGCCATCAAAAAAGAATTTACTCTTTCTTCTCTGACCCTCAAGGCCAAATGTAATGGAAGTATAGTTAGAAGGAGGCAGTGTCTTTCTGGGTTTGTGTACTATTTTGCTTGCATATTGTGCTAGGGAAGTTTCTCTTCTGTCTCTTGGAGATGGTCCCCTAGTCACTTTACCCAGGTATGTAATGGGTTGAGTCCCAGAGATGAGTTTACATCTGGGCTGCAGAGCTGCACGTCATTCCTCACTGTGTAATTTCCAAAGTCCTTGATGGGGTAAGCTATTGCACTCCTGAAATACCAGGATGCTCTACACAATAGACATTCTGAAAACAGGAGACCTTAGAAACTTAATAGAGGGTAAAAAATTTAATAGAAGTGCTCGCTTCGGCAGCACATATACTGGGATTGGAACGATGCAGAGAAGATTAGCATGGCCCCTGCGCAAGGATGACACGCAAATTCGTGAAGCGTTCCATATTTTTAAAAAAAAAAAGAAAAAAAAAATTTAATAGAAACGTTGGAAGAGGGCAATGAAGAGGTCACCTAGAAAGTAGAACAAAAAGACAAAGAGTCAGAGAACAGTAGAGAAGGGATAGGAGAGGGAAAGATGGGGGAGTTTGGGATTAACCGATGCAAACTAACATTTACAGGATAGATAAACAGCAGAGTCCTACTGTATAGTCAATATCCTATGATAAACCATAATGGAAAAGAATATGAAAAAGAATATATGTGTACATCTGAATCACTTTGCTGTACAACAGAAATTAAACACAGCTTTGTAAACCAACTATACTTGAGTAAAATTTTTTAGAAAAAGAGTAGAGAAAAATAGAAGAAATTTAGAGGGCAAATCCTTGAAGTTCAATAGTCGAACAAGAGGAAGTTCAAAAAAGGAGACCAGAGTGAGGAAAAGGAGGAAATTTTTTAAATAGTGTATTTATCTATTTGGCTGCACTGGGTCTTTGCGGGCTTTCTCTAATTGTGGCAGGTGGGGGCTATTCTTCACGGTGGTGAAAAGGCCTCTCATTGTGGTGATTTCTCTTGGTGCGGAGCACAGGCTCTTGGGCCCTTGGGCTTCAGTAGTTGCGGAATGTCAACTCATAGTCAGGGTGCACGGGCTTAGCCTCTCCACGGCATGCGGGATCCTCCTGGACCAGGAATGGAACCCATGTCTCCTGCACTGACAGGTGGATTCTTTACCCCTGAGCCACCAGGGAAACCCCTCCAGCTAAAATTCTATCTTCAGCCAAACTCCAGGAGAGAAGAGTGAATTTTCAGACAGTCAAGGTCTCAGAATCTTTACTCTCATGTACTCTTTCCCCAGAAGCTCCTAGAGGATCAAACCCACAAAAAAGAAGGTAGGAGAAAAAAGACAAAGTATCCAGCACAAGAAAAGATGGCATCATCAGGCCGATGGTCACCCAGCAGCTCCCGACAAGGGGCTGGCCCAGATGGGAGGTCCCCAGGCAGTGGGAGAGACTTCCTCAAGTGATTTCAACCAAGTGAGAGGAGAACGCTTTGGGAAGAGTTGGGGGTTGGATTAATGATGAGGACAGAGAAAACTCAGGGAACAGAGAAGAGAGTCACAATACAAATTTCGATGCAACCAAATGAAAACAGTACTGGGATGATGTGGGGTTCGGAAAGCCGAGTTTTTGAGGGGTCGGCAGTGGTGTTGGAGGAGGACTAACTCATATTTTCCATGGTGGGAAGTTGATGGATGATTAAAGCTGAAAAGTCTAGGACCAGCATTATAATCATGTGATTTAGAAGTATGAGGGCAACTACTATATGTATCAGCTCAGATCATTGAATTTGTTGTTTCTGGAGGATGGGGTATGGGGAGCGGGAAGTCTTGGGGATATTGCCGTTTGGGCATATCAACCCGCTCCAGTATTCTTGCCGGGAGAATCCCATGGAAGGAGAAGCCTGGCTGGCTGTGGTTCACGGGGTCGCAAAGAGTTGGACACGACTGAAGCGACTGAGCGTGCAGGCACGTTGGTCTGGTTTTAAATATACCTTTTAAGTTTATCTCCCTCAAGTCCATGGGCAAGGCGCACCCACTAGCTGCATCACCCGGGCTCTTCAGAACCCTTAAGATCTGGGCCATATCTCCAACAGGCTTTCCTTAGGTGGTCTGGAGGGAAATCTAGGCTTCAGGATTTTAAAACATTTTCCCAGAGGAGTCTAAATGTCAGCCACCTTTGAGCACCACTCAAGAAAAGAAAAGGTGGGCGTACAGCTTTGATAGAAATTAAAACTAACTTTAAAAGAGATGAATACAGAAATAAAGCACACAGGATAGTTTTGAGCACTCTACCGTTCAATATATTAGTACTCCCAATGGAGGTCGGGGTGTGGGGGGGAGTCCCAAAAAAGGATGGCCTGAGATGCTCAAGGCGGATGCCACTCAAACCTTCCAGAATTTGATTCTTATCAGTGCCCTCCCCCCAACCCCAAACACACTCATCTCAACCTGAAATTCCTTTAACAGAGGAGAGCTTTTCATAGGGGGTTATGGCTAAAACAGAATACCTGGGAAATGCCAGAGGATTAACTTTACACGGAGGTGTGAATGGCATGCATCTGATCCTTCCTTGGAAGGGTCAAAGGGCAGAGGTCATGAGAGTAATGAGAACCCGTGTTGGAGACCAGGGGAGGAGGAGACTTGAGGTGGGGGAGGGTGAGAAAACGGAGACGAAACAAAGAAGTCAAACTCCAAGTCCTTTTTATCGAATTCCAGACAAATGGCCTCTCCCTCTGCTTTCCAATGAGACCCTCTAAGGAGCCAACGTGAGTCTGCATGTTAATTAAAGTCCCGGGCTGGTGACTTTCAGCAAGGAGCGTCTCTGTACCCTATTCTCTCTTCTGGTCCCTGGGTCACCGAGAGCTGTGTTCCAGCCCCTGAAGGAGGGCGGCTGCCTGCCGCTTTGGGTCACGTTAGAAGAATGGCGTTATTATGCCGGCCGACATCACTATCTTCCCCGACACATCTACAGGTGTACCCTTCTTACGGTGCCTCTCACAGGCCTCTTTTCTCCCCTCTGCTGTTGGCCTCTTATGGATATAGGAGCCTGCCTGTTATTCACCACGCGGTGTATTGTTACCCTCTTTGATTTGCTGTTGTTTGAACCAGATGCTGTCTATCGTGTAGCATTTAATCCCTTGAAAGGTTGAAGGATGCAATTTACGTGAATGATGGCTCCTTATAAGAAGGCAAAGTCATATTGTACTTCATGCTTATCTGGAGTAGATTTCCCTGTCTCCACTCCCACCCTGACCAAGAGATTAATGAATCGAGAAGCGCAGTTTGGTGGCTTGAAACTGACTGCCCCCTGGGAAATGCCAACACATTCCAGTGATCACTAGGCGTCTAGAGGGTTCCGCTGCTGGTTTCTCCTTTCTGCACAGAGCTTTATCCACTTCAGCTCTATCCTGCATCATAAATCGAGGGGAGGATGAAGCTCGTCTAGAGACATAGTCCTCTTCCTCGTGGCATCCCAAATGTCTTACAGGAACCGACACGGTCAGGAGAGGTTGCTTTTAAAATAAACCTCTGTATGTTGAATCATTTATATATTTTGAATCATTTCCCCCCCCATTGACTTTTATTCAAATTTTTATTTATTTATTTATTTTTAAAATATGGAACGCTTCATGAATTTGCGTGTCATCCTTGCGCAGGGGCCATGCTAATCTTCTCTGTATTGTTCCAATTTTAGTGTATGTGCTGCCGAGGCGAGCACTCAAATTTTTAGATATATTGCAGATGGAGTTGACATGATAAATAAAATTGCCCTTCAAATTATTCAACTAGCTTTTGTTTTAAGCCTACAAAAAAAAACAAGTTGAAAAAAATATCCCACTAGGATGAATGAATCAGAGAAGCTCAGTATAGAAGTGGAACACTCAGATCAATGGGAGACAATGGCCTTTATTAATTCTTATAGATGCTACAGTTAAAAGTTAAGTTGCATCCTCTGAAACCTAAGACACTACACTATACAGACATCAGATCACTCTAATTACCAGCATCAGAGAAAAACACATTTTACACAAATAAGCCTAAAATGAAGAAAGCACTTAAAACAGTGCCCAGCACATAGGAAACACAATACACTAAGTCTCCGTCATACAAATGAATTCTGTTCTGAAAGCCTGTCCCTTAAGTCCAATCTGTTGGTAAGTCCAACATACGTACCTTACATAATTGGCTATATAGCACTGTACTGTAATAGGCTTGTAATGTGTTTTGCACAAGTAATACATAAAAGCAAACACACACAAAATAAACATTTAGAATCTTATGGTACAGCACCTTGAAAGTTGTAGTAGTACAAACAGCTGGCATCCAGGGGCTGGCATCAAGCGAACAAGAGGTGGAAGGAGGCAGAGCTGAAGAATCGCCACCAGCAGTAGGAGCCGAAGGACAAGCTTCAGGGTCACTCACGCCTGATGTTGACGCCATGAACGTTTGCATCGTGAAAGTTCATAGCTTGAAAGGTCACATGTAGGGGATTTACTGTAAACACTTTTACTTATATTTTACTTGATTTTAATGCTGGACCACCGTGGAAGTGTTGGATTGAGCCTCCACCCTCAGTCCCCATGGTGAGGGCCCAGACCCCACGCAGGTCCTGAGGATACAGGGCTCCTGGATTCACCAGGGGGAAAAGACATAGCCCCTAAAGAATGAGCAATCCATTCCTGGGGGTGTTGGGAGAGGCTGGGGATTTTCCCAAAGGATGGAACCTTCCTTCAGCCTTGGTCCTGAAAACTGAGGAGGTGTTTATAGGAAGGGGCCCCGGAGGAGGGCTTTTCCAAGCAAATGGAGCAGAGTTTGCCTAAGCACGAGGGTATGACGGTAGCTGGAAATCGTCGTGAGAAGGAAGGATAGGTTTCAGAGAAGAAGGATGTGTGATGAAACTGGAAGGCAAGCAGTAGAAACTGAAGAGTCTTCAGTGCTTCTTGAAGGAGTCTGGACTTTACACCGTAGAAGGGTTTTCAGTAGAAGGAGTGTTTGTCTGTGTATCTGGTGTGTGTGGACTGTCTCAAATCACCGTAGCCATTAAGGCTTTCTAGAGATTAAGGGACAATTCAAGAGAGGATTGGAGGTTAGATGAACAAGTTGAATATTAGAATCACAGTCAAGAGCAGCCCCATAATCCAAGGACGAGGCAGATAGCAAAGATAAAAGAAGGAAGAAGTTAAGGAAAGGGGAAGTCCTCCCGGAAGGGAGAGGTCGGGTGTGATGGGGTGGAATCTTGGAAATTATGACTGATGCCACTTCCAGGGTGGAGGAGACAGAGAGCGGTCCCCTTACACAATGTTGGTCAAAGATCCCCTGGCTGGGTGTCGGGGAGGGGGGAGGTGCAGGGGTGCGGGTAGGAGAAGAACAAGCCTCGTGAAGGCGCAGACTCTTGGGCCTTGCCCCAAGCTGGAGAATCAACACGTACAGCTCACTCTACCCAGGATTCTGGGGCATCCTAAAGTCTGAGGATGGGTTATCTACATTCAAGGTAGAGAAGGAATGGGTATCAAGAGAGATACACACATCAGACGCTTGCCAGTCAGGGGTGGCCCCCAGCTGAGAGACAGCCTGGATCCTGAAGCCTGGACGCTGTGTCACTTGGACAGAGAGGACTCCAGGCCTCTGCCCCTCTGGTCTCTGTGTGATCTGCATCCTGGTCTGTTCACGGTCTTCTCAGCTGTCTCAGAAGACAGCTCTGCACTCTTCTGGAAGTCCAGGAAGAAGAGAAAGGGCCCAGAACTGTGTGGTTCTGGCCACCACACATCTCTCACTGGCCGTGTGGCCAGGAGCTGATCGCTTGACCTCTCTGAGTTTCGAGTTTTCAGAAGGAGGCATTGGAATCTGCAGCAGCTGCCTCACCCAGCTGCGGGGCCAGAAGCTTCTCTGTGATGACTCCAAGCGTTTAACAGCAGGATGGGCATCAGAGGAGCTCCTGGGGTCTTGGGGGAGGTCTAAGATTTGACCTGAGCAGAGGGTGAATGAGGGTATATTTTGATACATATATATGTGCATTTTACGGTGTGTCAATTATACCTCAAATTTTTTAAAAAAGAAGATAAAACATCTTAGTGAAGAGTAGTTGGCCCTGTTTCTGCCTGCAGTGCGGCTTCAGCCTCTGGGTAGAGCCCAGTCTGGGCCCGGAGTGTCCTGGGCTGCAGCTCCCTTCTTCCCAGATGCTCAGAACCCGCTGTCTCAATGCATGTGGAGTAAAGCAAGGGCTTCCCACGTGGTGCCAGGGGTAAAAAACCTGTCTGCCAATGCAGGAGACATAAGAGACGCCGGTTCCATGGGGAAGATCCCCTGGAGAAGGAAATGGCAACCCACTCCGATATTCTTGCCTGGAGAACCCCGTGGACAGGGGAGCCTGGTGGGCTACAGCCCACGGGGTCACAGAGAGTCAGACACAACTGAAACGACTGAGCACATACACACACCTTTGGCTTTTGGAGACCAACCGGGGGGCCTGAACTACAGGGAGCAGAGACTCCAAACCAGGGCTGAAGTAATGATGGGAAACGCAGCCAGAAGTGAACACAAGGAGAGCAAAGGCCCCAGCACCCTCTGGCCGAGGGGCTTGAGAATTTCAGAACCAGGTATCAGCTCACCCATTGCGCCCTTTGAAAAGGGGGCGTTACTGCGGGGAAGTCTTGGAAGACAGATGCATGTCCCAGGCCCAGGGCTTCTGCAGCCCTCAGATTTGCACTTGACCCCTGTCCGGGAGTGTCATTTCCCGTTGGCTCCCCTAACGGGGCTCTCTGTTCAGACTGGGGGTTCTGGCGGCGTTGCTGCCTGGCCGCGGCTCAGCGTCCTTAGATATCCACAAGAAAAACACAGCTTTTCTCTCTGAGCCATGTGACCTCCCCGGGTGGAACAGAACAGTTACCTAAGAGTTTACGGGACAAACATTACAAACCACCTCCCCGGAGGGGGTGTCAGAGGCCGGCAGGAAGCGTGGAATCTAAGCGGCCACCCTTCCTGCAGAGATGCTGAGAACAGAGGATCCGGGCCCACGCTGTCTGCCTCCGGAGGCCAGGACCCCGTGGAGGGAGAGAGAAAGAGGTGAGTGAAACCCCAATCAG
Source organism: Cervus elaphus (assembly GCF_910594005.1). Classification (NCBI taxonomy): domain Eukaryota; kingdom Metazoa; phylum Chordata; class Mammalia; order Artiodactyla; family Cervidae; genus Cervus; species Cervus elaphus. The sequence goes on from NC_057846.1 coordinate 40,715,568, forward strand.
TCCAAGAGCCAGGGAAGAGGCGTCCACTGCTGTTTCTCCTGGGAGCTGCAGGGGTGATTTCAAATTCCTCTTTAGGGCTGCTGTAATTAAGACAATAACTCAAAAGTCTTGGAAAGGGAAGCCAACGTGAAAAGTTAAGGACCTTCGCCATCCAAATGTTCGCTGTACTTTCCCGCCTGTTCCAAGAGAGGGGACTTTCTATACAAAGGAACAAGGGACATCCTGGATGTGAATGAAGAGCAGCACCCCCTGTGCCCCGCCCGCCCCCAAGCATCCATTCAGCATTCCAACCTTTTTCCTCTGAAAGTCAAAGTGTTAGTCACTCAATCCTGTCCAACTCTTTGGGACCCCCATGGACTGTAGCCTGCTGGGTTCCTCTGTCCATGGAATTCTCCAGGCAAAGATACTGGAGTGGGTATCCATTCCCTTCTCCAGGAGATCTTCCCCACCCAGGGATTGAACCGGGGTCTCCTGCATTGCAGGCAGATTCTTTACCGTCTGAACCACATGAGAAGCCTTCCCCCTAGCAGAGCAATAGCTCTCCTTCAAAAGAGCTCAGAAACACTGGCTTCCTCTCTCTACTTCCAGGGCGCTCTGAGAGTATAAAGTCTCCTCCTGGGACTCCAGGGGCTCCCACCTTTCTCTGACGGGTTGGAGGGCTTGGCTCATCTTTTATTACCAGAATGCGAATCCCATAGTCACCGTGTTCCCGCCGTTGAGTTGGCTGACCCCTGTGAAATGGCGATTTTCATCAGAGAAATACCGTGAGCTTACAATGACATTCAGAAGGTTGTGATTCCAAACCGCGGGAGAAAAATAGTTCAGAGACAGTTAGCCGATAGAAAATGGTCTGGGCCTTCTGGGAACAACAGACAAGTTCCTGGTTCCCCTTCCAGGGAAGAGCCAGGGGTACAGGCCACCAGCATGTCTGGGGGCGGGGGTTGGGAGCAGAGGGTGGGGGCAGAGATGAATTTCATGTGAGTTGCCCCACTTCCGCCCCTCACAGTCTCCACTGGCTCTGATTCTGGACCTCAACAGCTTCTTCATATACATGCCCACACACACAGACACACTCATGCCTTCCACCCATGTCCATGGTCTGGGGCTGCACTAACACCATGAAGTGTCAGCAAGCGGATTTTACAAACACTCCCTCCCAGCTGACAGCCTGATGTCTGAAAATGTTACCTACTCTGTGTCCCTACAACACTGTCAGTTCACTCGATTGCGTAATCATAGACGAACGTGTCTTACTGCAGTCTCCTGTTTTCCTTCTCGTGTTGGTAACACAGTCTTAGGGCTGGTTTTAAGACCTCTGGGATAAGATTGATGCCAAAGTACCCAGTGTTTCCATTCATCCAAGGAGCAGGCTGCCTGCAAAACATGTCTAAAATTATCCCTAATTCCAAGTCCTCTCTACACAATCAAGCTCTCCAATATAATAATTCCAAAACCTTTCTTGATTCCTGCTTTTAATAAAGTACATTTACAGAGGATATGAATTCCAGATTTGATTTCAGACTCTAGGGATGTATATTCCTCTTCTGGAACTTGTATATCCGGTCCTGGGGAAAAAAAAAAAAAAAGAAAAGGGAAAGAGAGAAAGAGAAAGAGAGGGGGAGAGAGTGCAGAGCGTAACAAGCATTCCTTGTATTTCTTCTGTCTTTTGCCCACTGAGCGCGGAGGGGAGAGACGGACTGATACACAGCATCTGGTTAAAGTCAGGTAAGTAACTCTCTGGGGGGAAAAGCCTGAAGTCAGCTGCCAACCTCTTTCTCTTCCTAATGTGTTTTTGCAGATGGAGGAAAACTGCAGCCAATGCAGAAGTTTCAATTTTAGGAGATACTTGGGAGAAATGAGAGAGACGGAAACACTTTGTTCTGTCACTATCCTGTTAGCTGGGTGCCGATCGGAACATTTGGCATCATGAGCGGAGGGTGGACTTTGGCCAACCCCACGCCCCCACCAGGTGCAAAAATGCCAAAGGAACTTCTCCAGCCAGAAGATCCCCCGGAATGAAGGCTGAAGGTATGACCAGGACTAGAACGGGAAACTGAAGCCTGTTTCTGAGCATACACACCTTTCACCAGGGGCTCCCCTGGCCCGAGTGCATAGGCACCCCCCTCCCATTCCTAGGAGGGGCTCATAGCCCTGCCAGAGGAGCGGGAAGCTGGGGTCGAAAGGTCTAACTCCTGTGTGTGTGCGTGTGTTTCAATATTTATTTTTATTTATTTATTTGGCAGCACCGCGTCTTGGTTGTGGCATGCAGGATCTCAGTCTTCGTTGCAGCCTGTGGGATCTTTAGTTGCAGCATGTGGGAATAAGTTCCCTGACCAGGAATTGAACCCAGGCCCCCTGCATTGGAAGCACAGGGTCTTAGCCACTGAACCACCAGGGAAGTCCCCCTCTTGTAATTTTGTACCCTATGTATCTTGACCGTGGATGAGACATTTCATCCCCGGACCTTGGATTCTGCACATGTAGAGTGGAGACTATAATAAACACTTCGCCTGGTCCCAAGGTTCCCGTGAGGCTTTTCCTACACGCGATGGAGAAGCGCATGTCGGGGAGCAAAGTCATCAAAGTGCCCACTGTCCTCTGAGTCGAGTATGGAAGATGTGACTAAATGCTGGGAGCTTTTCAATGAGCCCCTATCCCCCTGTGAGGTGGAAGACCAGGTTAACGCCAGCCCTGTAATCTCAGCCCAATTCCACAGTTAGGAGGAGTTTTCTGTAGATAATTCAGTCTCTGCCTGAGTGTGTGAGCGGGACTCACTGTGTTCCCCGGGGGTAGAGGGGAGCAGGCTTGAGTCCACACGGGGTTTCCTGGATCCTCATCGTGTCTGCCACAGGGTGGCTGGTCTGGGCTGCTCCCTGGACTGTTGACCACTGAAGTTCCGCTTGTCCCATTCCTTGGCTTCAGGCCAGTGTTTGTTGCTGGGCTGGGTAGCTGGTGGTTTGTTTTCTGTCTTGATTGATCTGGAGCCCTGCCCACTTTTCCCCTTGGTTTGACCTGGGGGTCTCTGTTGGTGCCTTGAGCCCCTGGGTCGCCCCTGGAGTGTGGACCCCTGGGTCTCCCTTGGTGCTGAGCCCCTGGCTGTAATCGTGAGGTCAGGACCCTTAGCCCACAGCACCATCTTGCCCCCACCATGGTCATTCCTCTCTGGTATGTGCTCTAACCAGGTTCCACCCAGCATCTGTGCCTCCCCCCTCCAGGGTCACCCAGGAGATTCCAAGTTCTTTCCACACCACACAGGAACTGGGGGTAGCTCGGGAAAGCTAAATGCTAGCCCTTCCACTGTCTGACCACAGAGTACTGCTGAGTTTACTCTGATGTGGCCACTCCCACATGGGTGTGGGGAGCCTGTGTTTCATGCAGTCTGAAACGAGGGAGAGGCTTTGTGTTGATGAGATGGTTGGATGGCCTCACCAACTCCATGGACATGTGTTTGGGCAGTCTCCAAGAGATAGGGTAGGCCAAGGATGCCTGGCATGCTGCAGTCCATGGGGTCGCAGAGTTGGGCACAACTTAGCGACTGAACAACAACGAACATCTAACACACTTCCCGCTCAGGGCAGCCCAGAGACAGACAATCAAGCTCAATGTCTCAATAGCCTCTGTCTTCTTTCTTCTCATGGTCCCTTGGGACCAGAAATGGGCAGGCTTCCTGCCTCTACAATTCAAACCTCTTAGTCTAGTTGTCTTTGCAGTCCCGTGGACTGCAGCCGGCCAGGCTCTTCTGTCCATGGAACTTTCCAGGCAAGAATACTGGAGTGATTTGCCATTTCTTCCTCCAGGGGATCTTCCCAATCCAGGGATGGAACCTGGGTCTTTTGCGCCACCTGCTTTGGCAAGCAGGTTCTTTACCACTAGCGCCACCTGGGAAGCCTTAGTTGTCACTAGCAAAACCAGTTCTCACCTGCATGGAAGCAGTTCCAGGATCTGAGTCCTACTTACAAGCTTGGCTCTTTAGCAATTACGCTAAATGGGAGCTAAATCAATTTAGAAAATATTATTTCTCTCTCAACAAAACCTAGTTTTTACTGCTATTATGCCTCCAAAAAACCTATTTGGGGTCGGGAAAACCAGCATATTACCTATTCTTTTTTTTTTGCATTCATGCTCTCGAAGTCTGAAGGTAGGCTTATGTCTCTGAGAAAATGGGAAAGTGAAGGGATGGATCAACCCACGAAACACAAAAGCGAAAAGTGTGTTAGTAGTATTCCAGACATGTCATCCCTCTTCCAACCAGATAACCTTTGGCATTCTTTCCAACTCAGAAGGATTCAACTCTTAAGATGGAGCTTGAGAGCACAGTTTGGAAAGTATGACATAGTTTCCAAATGTGTCCATATATACTAACTCGATTCTTTCTGCTATTAGATTTCCAAAGTACTGGCCCCTCTGAAATCTGCCTGAGGCAACTTGAACTTAGATGAATGGCCATTAAACATGCTGATGCTGAACAAGGCTGCACAGCGTCCAATGACATCTCTGCTGGTAAAAAACTGTCTCATGATTTATTCTAAAACATTGGCCTTGAGCTACTTTCCATTCTCTAATGTATTACTTTGGAGGTTATAAATCAGAGTCTACTTGCTGTGGTCTTTCACTTGGACAACTCATTTGACCCTCCCACCACCCTCCCTACCCCCCGCCCCCCGCCCAGTCATTGTACCTCTTTAGGGAAGAGCCCACTGGGAAAGGAATTAGAAAAGATGGGTTCCTCAGCTGCTCAAGTTGGGCAAACAACAACTCTACTACAGAAAACGAATTGACCAGCTTGTAATTTTCTGACCTTCCCATGAATTTGATGTTGGCATCTAGCGTTGGAGAAATAACCCATGTCGAGCAAGGCCACTAGGTCGCTCATCAGAGACACTAAATCAGCTCATGTTCATTTGCTGTCTGGTCTGATGCCAGGTCCCTCCACCAAGCGAGATCAGTCCACCAGATGAGCACCGTCTCTGAGTCCAGTACTACATTATGCCCAGTAAGGATCACAAAAAAAAAGTAGGGCAGAGTCCTTGACCTGAGAAACTCACAGTCTAGTGGAAGAGATAAACAGTGAGACAATGAGAAAACAAAATTAAACACTGAACTTCATGGAATCTTCTGTGGGAACAATAGGAATCCAAGAAGGAGGAATAGTCTGAGAAGACATCATAGACAGGTGGGACGTCTAGACTGGGACATAAACGTGAGAGAAGAGCAGTAACAAGAGGAGGAGAATAATAGTGAAGTCACAAGACAGGAAGCTGGATGTGTGGACGTGGTCTGGGGGCTGTGAGGAGCCCCGCCTGGCAAGAGGAGAACAAAGAGACAGAGCATTGGCAGGAAAATGGCTGTCTAGGACCTCCCTGGGGGCCCAGGGGTTAAAACTCCACTCTTCAATGCAGCGGTTGTGAGTTCAATCCCTGGTCAGGAAACTAGGATCCCACATGCCATGCGGGGAAGTCAAAAGGTAAAAAAGAAATAGATAATAAAAGCCAAAAAAATGGCTGGAAAATGGAGGGTCTAGACCATGAAGATGTCAACCAGAGGGCTTGTGATAGACAGCGGGGTGCCATGTGTAGGAACACAGCATGGGATGAGATGGGATGAAGATGCTATGCTTTCAGGATGCTTGGGGACAAGATAGACCATATTGTGGGATGTGTCTGAAGCTGGAGGGGCCACTTTCTAGTGACTTGACTGGACAGTGTATGTGAAGAGGAGGGAAGAGGGAGAAGCAAGTTCTAGATACACACACAACCAAGAAATAGGAATCCCTGATAATTGACTGGATAAGGGACACAAGGGAGAAGGAACTTTGTGGTTTTTAGTATTGGAAATAGTAGCAATAGTGGTGCCTATTGTGAAGAAAGCCCTGAGGGACTTCCCTGGTGGTCCAGTGGTTAAGACTCTGCACTTCCACTGCGGGGGTCACAGGTTCAATCACTGACTGGGAGACCACAGTCCCACGTGCCAAGTAGTACAGCCTGAAGAGAAAGAAAGAAGGAGCCCCATCTCATATCAGGGTGTTTGGTTTATTTCTTTTGTTTATCGGTTATTTCTATTGGTTCTAGATTGGCCTCATAGACGAAAGAATCCCCACGGACCCAAACGACGCCAAACATCTTGGCAATGTGGGTGGTTCTGTCTCCGGCAACTGGACCTATGGTTCTTCAAAAAACAACATGAGAAGTTATACACCTGCCTATCTCAACAGAAGGATGCAGGTGGGAGGCTCTAGAGCATGCAATTTTCAAATTCCTGCTACTTACTAGCTGTGTGGTTTAGGCAAATTGCAGAAACCTCTCTGTGTTCAGTTTCTTTGGCTATCACAATGGGGATAATAATGACCACCTCATAAATGAGGACCTTCAAAAAAAATAAATAAACGAGGACCTTCATGTTGAGCACTTGATAGTACAATGACTCAGCTTAGTCACGACTCAACAAGTGTTAGCTGTACTTCATTCCCATCAAATAAAACAATAAGCACTTAAACAATTTATAAAATTCAAAGCTTTTAAGAGAGGGTAAGATTTTTTGTAGACACAGTGGGATGGATTGGGAAAAGTATTGGACTTGGAGTCTGTCTTAATCTTATATCCAACACCCATCAGTTCTGTTACCCAAGGTAAGCCTGTTAACTGCCAAGAAGTCTCAGTTTATTTGCTTAATGTCAATAATAGCACACGTCCTGCCTTGCTATATGAGTCTGAAAATAAAAGATGATTCATGTGACGTTATCTGGCGGAAACGAAATGCTTTGCAAAGGAAACGTATCAATTAGTTGTTGTTATCGTTAGTATGTTAAAGAACCGTCCTTCATTTATCTGTGATGGTCAGAATGAAGACTCCATTCACTGGAAAGGCTTTCACCATGCCTCAAAATAGCATTCCAGCAAAGTCTTATTTACACAGGTTCCGTGATTTAATTGCCTCTGAGGACGTGGAGCAGCCCCTTGAAGAGAAGTGAAGTCTTGGGTTACTTTACGTTGGCCTGGGCTTTAGAAGCGGGTGGCAGTAACTCTGAATAGAATCAGTGTTGAACTGTACACATTTATGATTTATTTTGGTTAGAGCAACCCTCAGGGTAGGGTGGGATTTGGTGGGGTGGCAGTAGCCTGGTCTGGTCAATGATTAATCTGGGAATTTCCAGCTGTCCTCAGCCCTTTTAGGAAAAGCCCCAGCTGTCTTCAGAGCTAATGAATGTCCATCCTGAATGAATCTCCTGGAAGCTGCCCACCCCCGGTTCTCCGGGGCCCAGCAATGCTGAGTGGTTAGTATGGATGGTTCATAGGAAAACAAAGCTTTGAAAGGCAGGACAGAAACAAATTCTGACTTGACCTCAAGCTGCTCCCGAAGCCCAGGGTTCATGTTTCCCAGGCTGCACATCAATCTCAGCTCCCCAGGCTGGCGAGGTGGGAAGAGAGTTCACAGTGCCCTTCAATCAGGGATGGTGCTGGAGGCAGCAAGGACGAGCCGCTCGTTATGTGAGCGAGTTAGGAGTCTGTTTCTTTAGTCTTTTTGTGTTCCTTTACAGAACTTAGTTTGACAACGGCCTTGGACCAGCATGAAGCAAAGATTCTGAGTCGACATCAGCTTCACCTGGCATTTCAGAAAGATACCCCTTGCATGCCACTTCCTTTCCTTCCATTGTTTATCTCTGCAGCTTCAATCTCATGGAGGCGATATTCATTTACTTAGGGGCTCAATTTAGGTGATGAAAATTCTAACTGTTCCTGGTGGAGAGGGCACATGCCTCCTAGCTTTTGCTCTCAATATCCACTTGCTGTGGCCATCGTGCTACACCTCAGCCGTAGGACCAACCTGAAGTCAGGGGAATGCTTTCCACCCTTGAGGTGCAACTTACAGCTCCACAAGCCAGCACACATCCTTGGCCTTCTTCCTTGTGGCCTGTGGCATCATTAGTGGATAGATCTGGCTTCAGTTTAGCTCAGGCCTTGGGGATCTGAGCACATGGCTCTTCCTGCCACTTCCGCTTCCCAAGAGTCCTCATATCAGCAACCTTTGGGAATAAAGTGCTCTTAGAGCACCTGAAAAATAAAAAGTAGATGGCACTAGTGGTAAAGAACCCACCTGCCAAGGCAGGAGATGGTAAGAGACACAGGTTCAATCCTTGGGTCGGGAAGATCCCCTGGAGAAGGGCATGGCAACCCACTCCAGTATTCATGCCTGGAGAACCCCAAGGATGGAGGAGCCAGGAGGGCTACAGTCCATAGGGTCATAAAACGTCAGACACGACTGAAGTGACTTAGCACGCATGCACACATGGTACATTTGTGTGGGACTCTTTCATTGCACAGAATATCAAGGTGAGATTTGGAAATTATAATTAAAGTACACGTTTCATGCTGTTAACATGGATCAAAAGATAAGGAACCGCTAAATAGGTTCTTGCCACGGGTTTTCAACTGACAGACTTTCAACTGACTTTGCTCTCTCCAAATCCTTTAGTTAATGTTTCAGGAGGGGGTCAGAAATCTGCCTTCTAGGGATTTCCCTGGTGGTCCAGTGGTTAAGAAACTGCCTTGCAATGCAGAGGATGCGAGTTTGATCCCTGGTCCAGGAAGATCCCACGTGCCACAACTAGGACCCGACAGCCAAACAAGTAAATATTTTCTGAAAAAGAAATCTGCCTTCTCCTCTAAAAGCATAAGCATTTCTTTGTAAGTGTATGATATTCAAAATAAAAATATATTTGCATTTGAAATTTATCTCTGTTTAAGTGGACTCATCACATTAACATCCGATGTGATTACTGTCTTCCCCGCATGCCTGGCAATGAAGCTGTAGTCTTTGCTCTTCCGGCATCATGGATTTAGACAGAGGGAGCAGAGCATTCTGAGGGATTTATAAGAAGATCCCATTTCTCTTGCATCACGAGGTTTTCGGTAAAGAAAACTGCACCTTTTTGACTCTGAAAATAGCTACCTTGTAAAAATTAAAAACCCTGAGAGGTTCTAGCATTAAAGCTCTGGTAAGTAGCAAAGGAGCAAAAACAGATTTGGTCCCAATGAACCCTTTCGTCTCAAAGTGGCCAGACATCTAGCTCTGCATTCCCGATGAATTTGGAGAAGTCGATTTCTGCAAAGACAATTTTATACAGCAGTTCCAATCCAGGGAATCACGAGAGGATGAGACATCATCCTTTCTTCTTGAATAAGAAGGCAGTTTGGCACCATGATGAATGTGGTTACAAGCAGCCTTCTGCTGCTGTGGGCTAAAGACCACCTCATTCCAGGCCGGCCAGACAGAAGACGGATGGTAACATTGAGTCTCAGATGCTACAAACCATGTCGTCGGCAACGACAAGAGCACAGCTTCTCCTCATTCTCTTCCAGGTGCCTCTCCATCCGGAGACTGGAATGTTCCTGGATTTTGAGAGGGTCGCTGGATACTTTCAGGTTTAGAAATGAGCAGAGCAGCACGGCCTTTCACTGGGTTGCTCATCATTCACAGGGAGTATTTCCTAGAGCCTCAGATGCGGGCTGTGTAAGTATGTCTTAACCCCCATGTGGATGGTCAGCCCTTGGAGGTCTGTGCAAAGAAAACCAATACAGTCCAGTAAATAAACTCTCATTATAGTCGAATATCTTGTGCATCTAAAGTGACCGAGGGGGACTTCCCTGGTAGTCTGGGGGTTAAGAATCTGCATTGCAGGGCAGGAGACACAGGTTTGATCCCTGGCTGGGGAACTAAGATCCCACAGGCCGCAGAGCAACTAAGCCTGGCATGCAGCTAGAGAGTCTGTGCGCTGGATTGAAGATCCCATGTGTGCAACTCAGACCTGATGCAGCCAAATAAATAAAAATATTAAAAAAAAAAATAAAGCGACCTACGAATCTTCTTTCACTTTCTAAAGACATACTGCTGACTGACACAGCTTCCGAAGCAGGGAGGTCAGAGAAGCAGTCTACTGGAATGTCTTCTGTCTTTGGAGTCTGGTTGACCTTGGTCTGGAGTCTGGGGTCTGGATGAGCAGCTCCAAAGCCTGAGTGTCCTCTGAAGCTCTGCCTTCCTCCTGGCCTCCCAGAGTAGACTGCAGTCACCTTGAACTTGACCATTGGAATTGCTGCTCCTCCCTGCAAATGTTCCTCTAGCCTTTCACTACAGACTGCCTTGGCCAACTCCCAGTGACAGGTCCTACAGGTGACTGGCAGACCACTGTCTGTATTACAAATGTTAATGAAAGTGGACATGTTAGTCCCTCAGTCATGTCTGACTCTTTTGCAGCCCCATTTACTGTAACCTGCCAGTCTCCCCTGTCCATGGGATTCTCCAGGCAAGAATACTGGAGTGGGCCGCCATCCCCTTCTCCAGGGAACTTTTTCCCAAACCAGGGATCAAACCCAGGTCTCCTGCTTTGCAGGCAGATTCTTTACCATCTGAGCCACCAGGAAAGGGCCACTAATGTTTATGGGAGAATTGTATTAGTTAGAATAGGTTAGGTTGCTCTGTGATAACAAATGAACCCCCAGATCCCATTGTTGAACACAAAAAAGATTTATTTCTTGCATGTGTCTCACGTCCATTGCCAAGTCAAGGGTGTTGGGTAGGTGTGCGGGGAAAATCCCATTTCACGGTCACTCAAGGATCCAGGCTGATGGAGGCTGTACCCTCTGTAGCTGTAACATCTAGAACACGTTACTCCTTTGGTCTCCAGGGAAGAGAGAGGCTGGACGTCTCACCTGCTCTTTAATGCTGGGGAGTGACGGGAGTCACCCCAGTTCACCCCCCATTGGTCTAAACTGGTCATGCGACCCCACCAGCCCCAGAAGGCTGGGCAGTCCCGTCTCCTACATGCCTGGAAGGTAAGGAGACCCAGATGGTGTGCTCATGGAATGTCTAGCAAGGCCTCTGCTTTTGTTTCAAGCACCAGTTATTTATTTACTTACTGTAACGAATAAACAGCAGCCACCGCAGGGCAGACCTCATCCAGAACAATGACAAGTTTCTCGAAGCCCAGTAAGCTTGTCTCTGTCACCTCAAGCAGGGACATGCAGGGTCCAGAGGGGTTTCTTTTTCCCTCCCACCGAAGAGGTCAGAAAGCAAAAATGCTTTGAGGCGCATGGCCTCAGAGAGCCAAGCTACACAGCAGCGACTCGGACACCCTGAGGAGTGGGACCTGCCCTGAAACAGCCCCCTGCGAATTAACCCCATGGTCGTTAGCGGTCCCGTCCACCCGCAGGCATGCAGATTCAGCCCGCGTCTGGGCTCAGAATTCATCTGCAGCCAAGCAGGCTGCGCCAGTTCTGAGATGCCAGAGGTTACCTTACTGGAATCGTCGCCACATCAAAAAGCCTGTCAGATGACAACGCCAGGGAACTCAAACCCCACATCAGAACGCCTGGGCTAGTGTGGAAGTCCTGAAATGCAATGTGTATTCTTCATTGGGAATTAAGACCATGTGGGTTCATCCTAAGTATAGCCTACCCTGGAGGTGGTTTTAATTAGGCATTGAGACACTTGAGGGTTAGTGGCCAGAACTGACCTGGCTACAAGTCGGAGGCCACAGGGACCCCGTCTAATGTCTGAGAACTTATATTACTTGCACGCAGTAGGTGCTCAAAGAGGCTTTTCTTCATAATGATGTTTGTTGTGTGACTTAAGATGGTAGGGATAAAACTTGAATTTCCTCTGCCGGTTTTTTAGAGGATGAAGACACAGGGCCACTTAACTTCTTGGCAGAGAGTAGAAAAGGCTGATCATTTTCAGGCTCTGAGAGCGATCAGCAAACTTTACTTATCAACAATAATAACTTGTAAAGATTTATGGTATGCTTCTCAGTCCAAAAGTACTGTTTGAAGAACTTTACACAGATTATTTTATTCAATCCTCACAATTAACTATGAGGTATGATTATTGTCCTTTTTATACAAATGAGGAAACTTTAAATGAGGGCTTTAAAAGTTCAAGGAACTTGTCTAGAATCACAAATTCAAGTAGTGGAGGTGGGTTCTAACTTAAGCCTGTATGATTGCAAAGCACATGTGTGTTTCAAAATAACTTCCTTTACACAGTACAGCTCATAGAAAAAAATTTATATACAAAAATGAAGAGGGAATAAAATACATATCATTTGTAATCCACCATGCAGAGATATTAACTGCCATAATTTGGTGCATGTGTATCTTGGATTTTTCCTACTCTGATGTTACTCACAAGTGACTTGAAATTCCTTAGATTAGTCTTGTTCTTGGCTTGGATCTGCCTTCAGTTCATGTCAACGTTGCCCCAAATTTTCCCTCAAAGAAAACAATCCAACACCCAAAAGAATTTCTATAGGTAATATAAACATTTTAACAATATTCACTCTTCCAATCCATGAACACAGAATGTCTTTCCATTTATTTGTGTCTTCTTCAATTTCTTTCAACAGTATTATGTAGTTTTCACTGCACAAGTCTTTCATCTTCTTGGTTAAATTTATTCCCTAGGTGTTTCGATCTTTTTGTTGCAACTGTCAATGGAATTGCTACCTTAATTCCTCTTCCTGCTAGCTCATTGTTAGCATATATAAACACAACAGATTTTTTTGTATATTGATTCCTTAATCTGAAACTTTTCTACATTTATTATTTCTAATAGGATTTTTGAAGGAGTCTTTGGGATTCTTGACATATAAAATCATATCATCTGCAAACAGTGACATTTTTACTCTTCCTCTCCATTTGGATGACTCTTATTCCTTTCTTCTTGCCTAATTGTTCGGTTAAGGACTTCTGATACTGTGTTGAATAAGAGTGGCAGGAGTGGGCATCCTTCTTTCTGATCTTAGAGGGCTAGCTCTTGACTTTTCACCATTGAGTATGATATCAGCTATGGGTTTGTCACATATGACCTTCATTATCTTGAAGTACATTTATTCTACATCTACTTTATTGAGAGTTTTTATGATAAATGAATGTTGAATCTTGTGAAATGCTTTTTGTGCATATATTGAGATGATCTTATGGTTTTTATCCTTACTTTTGTTCATGTGGTATATATCATGTTGATTAATTTGTAGATGTTGAACCATCCTTATATCCCTGGAATAAATCCTACTTAACCATGATGTACGATCCTTTCAATGTATTGTTGCATTCAGTTTGCTAATTTCTGTAGCTATGTTCATCAGAGATATTGGCGTGTGATTTTCTTTTTCTTTCTTCTTTTTTTGGCATCTTCATCTGGTTTTATCATTAGGGTGAGGTTGGCCTCCTAATATGAGTTAAGAAGCATTCCCTCCTCCTTTTTTGTTTTTTTTTTTTTTTCAAAGAAAAGTTAGATGGATAGATATTAGATCTTCTTGTAGTAAAAGAAGAAAGTAAAAGGAGAATTTTGGTAAAATTCACCTGTAGAGCCATCTGATCCTGGACTTTTGTTTTCTGGGAGCCTTTCAATCACTGTTTTAGTCTCTGTACTAAAATGGGCAAAGAAGCTGAATAGACATTCTTCCAAAGAAGATATGCAGATGGCCAACAGATACATGAAAAAATGTTCAACATAATTAACTATTGGGCAAATGCAAATCAAAATCACATGAGCTATCACTTTACACCTGTTAGACTGGTTATTATCAAAAAGGCAAAAAAGAGGAAACAGGAGTTGACAAGGATGTGAGAAAAAGGAACCCTCATACACTGTTGGTGGGAATGTAATACACTCACTATGGAATACAGTATGGTGATTCTCAAAAAATTAAGAATAGAACAATCATATGAGCCAACTATCCCACTTCTGGGTATTTATCCAAAGAATATTAAAACACTAATTTGAAAAGATATGTGTAATTTATGTTTATTGCAGCATTATTTACAATAGCTCAGATATGGAACCAACCTAAGAGCCCATCAATGAATGAATGGATAAAGAAGATGTGAGACACACACCCCCCCACACACCCCCCCACACACCTACACCCACACACACACCTACATACACACACACATCTACACACACACACACACACCCCATACCCCACACACACCTCCACACACCCACCACACACACCCCCACACACACCCCCACACAGCCCTACACACACCCCCTACATACACCCACACACACACCCCCCACACCCCCACCCCCAGACACACATCCACCCCACACACGCCCCAAGGAACACACCCCACACACACACACCCACACACACCACACCCACTCCCCACATACACCCCCCACACACACACCCCCACCCCCCCAGACACACACCCCACACACACACCCACACACACAACATACACACCCCCACATACCACACACACCCCCACATCCCCATAGACCCCCACACCACACACACACACACACACACACACACTCACACACACACACAGAGGAATATTACTCAATCACTAAAAAGATGAAATCCTCCATTTGTAACAATATTGAGGGTATTATGCGAAGTGAAATGAGTCAGACAAAGACAAATACTGTATCATCTCATTCATATATGGAGTGGAAAAAAATCTAATTAACAAACCAAAAGTGAGCAAACCAAACCAAATAAAAACAACACAGGGGGCAGAATAGAGGGGAAAGGGTGGCAGAGAGGGTAAAATGGATGAAGGAGATCAACTGTATGGTGATAGAAACTTAATTATGGTGGTGAACACACTATAGTGTATACAGGAGTCAAAATATCACGCTGCACTCATGAAGCTTATATAATATTGTACATCAATGCTACCTCAACAAAAGAAAATTTCAAAAAAGAACTGCCAAATAGCACAGATTTTACTGAAGGTTTTGGGGCAACCTGGAAGAGATTCCCTGCAGCCCACTAGGACAACTATCCTCCACCCACACTTTTAAACAAGCCACCCTCTTTGCTTCTGCTGCCTTCCAACATCTCTTCCTTTTCTCATGAAAAAAAATCACCTTTTTATTACCTTACTTTTTCTAATGTGCACATTCACCCATCAGCCCGCTCAGGAAAACAACAGCTTCTTCTTGGGATCCGCTCTTCTTAGGGCCAGAATTTAGGACCATAAATAATGAAAAATTTTACTCTTGACTCTCTCACACACATTTTCTTACAAAATGGGTTTATTCTGTTTAGTAAGCCACTTTATCTTCCTCAAGAGTATATTATGTTATATGGGAGAAGTCTTAAAGTTCTGTTGGCGATTGTTTTACTTGATTAACGAGAAAAGAAAAGCAGGTGTTAGCCTGTGCACTGGGGAATTTCTGGTAGAACACTGTTACAATTATAGCCTTTCAAGTCATAACGTCATCCTGACTATATTAGGTTTATACTCAGTATTTTAAAAAATACTTTTTTGGCCACACTGTGTGGCATGTGAGATCTTAGTTCCCCAACCAAGGCTCAAACCTGCCTCCCTGCTCTAGAAGCACTGAGTCTTAACCACTGGACCGCCACCAAAGTTCCCTGGTTTAATGTATACTGTTGTAAAAGAAAGTTTTTTTACAGGTCACCAACACCTGACCAGATGAATGTTTTATTTCTACTGTTAAGTCAATCTTTTTTTTTTTTTTTACCTAAGCAAGATAAAGCAGTAGTACCAATACGAGTTAGTTCTATTTTCCCCTACATTATTGTGCTTATATTTTTCTGTCTATGCCTCTGGAGTAAATAAGCCATTAAGAGAAAAGTCTGCTGAAACAGTTTTGGGGAGGTGTACAAGGAGCAGACCAGGTTCTGATGGCCAGGAATTTCTTATGTAAGAGAGCTGAGCCGCAGTCTGGGGGTGGAGCTGCTGGTACATATTCTATTTATGTAAATTAGTGGTTTTCAGACTTTTGTGATTCCATGCCACATAATGGATTAAAGATGGACACAAATGTTTTGCCAGACCACTCACTGAGAGAGAAAGTCTGTGTCTCCTCCCCTTGAATCTTGGGTGGACTCTTGGACTCCTTTGACCAATAAAATATGATGGCAGTGATGGCAGGATGGTATATTCTTGCTCCAGGACTTAGAAGACTGACTTTTACTTCCTGTCTCTTGGAACATTCCCTCTTAGAATCCAGCCTCCATTTCATGAGGAAGCCCAAGAACCCCAGTGGGGAAGCCACATGGCAGAGAATGGGGACCTGTCCCTCCTCCTACAGACAACAGCTCTGTTGGGCTCCCAACTTGCCAATTAAGTGGGCAAGCCATCTTGGAAGTGGATCTTCTAGATCAAGTTGAGGTGCTGTCTGGGCTGGGGGACGGGAGGGATGAACTGCTCAGGTGAGCAATTTATTCACAAATTTCTAATCCAGAAGTTTATGAACAAAATTAAAACCACTAAGTTGCCATTGCATCGGCTGCAGTAACAGATAACCAGAGCCTACTTCCATCATCAAAAACATTTTAGCGATCTTAGTATACTTACTTGTTATGCCCTATCCAGTTACTAATATATTATAAAACATATCAGAAATAGAAAATAAAAAGGGCTTAGCTATAAATACAAATTCTAAAATGTTCTTCTTGCCATTCAGTGTTTTATTGCTTGGTTTTTTTTTTTGAGCCTATATACATTTTGGTGACCTTTGGTCTGGAATAGATGATGCCCAAGACCCAGCTCACTGACAATAAATAATCTCTCAATACTAGTCAAATGTCTGTAAAATGTTGAGTGTTTAGATAACACATGGTCCGAGAGGGGATAATTAACCAGGCATCTCTGGAAAGCTGAATTTGACTCAAGCAAGAATACTCAAACTATGAGACTAGAAGGGCAATTTTTGCCACTTCTATATTTCTCCCTTTTTAATGACCACAACCAATAAATAGCCTTTTGTTTCTGATTTTTAAAACATAGGGTTAAGAGTGAACAACTTATTTGAAACTTGCTATGGCTTAGGGGGAATTTAGATGTGCTAGTCCAAAGCTATCCCTTCTCCAGGGGATCTTCCCAACCCAGGGATCTACTACAATATATGAATATTATTCCAGGTCAGTAAATAAAGTCTACACTGTTATTTTAATAAATACATGATATTCCAATAATTGGGCATATTATTTTTGATCCATAATTTGTCATTGGACATTCAGGCTGTTTTCCAATTTGGGGTGATTGTAACAATCATTCTTATAGCTAAATATTTGCGTTCATTCTTTCTTACTTAATTGTTTCCTTCCTGTGCATTCCAATTATTGGTTATGAACAAGCAAATAACAATTGGTTATTGTTATTTGGATGTGAATAAGTGCTGTCAAATTTCTCTCCAGAAAGTTCACACCAATTTATAATTTTTCCATCACCAGTGTCCATTTCCCGGCACCCTGAACAATACTTGGTATTATAATTTAAAAAATAATTTTGTCAACTTAATATAAAGATTGTGCTGTACATATGTGTATGACATATGACATATATTTTATGTCTTAAACTTTCCCTTTGATTTTTTTTCTGGCTTATTGCCTATTTTTTCCTATTTATATTTATTAAGCTGCCCTGGAATTTTTTTGTGTGTGTGGGAAGGAATAAAGCATACTACAAATAAACAATTTTAAAGAGGTAATTTCCTAATTCTGGGAAAGACAGAAACGGCAGTTTTATTAGTCAATAACTCCTTTCATTTGCAAGTGTCATAAACGCAACTCCAATTGGCTTAAGCAAAAAAGGAATTTATTGGCTCACTGAAGAGTTTCAGGCACAGCTGGATGAAAGGTTTAAATAATAACTCCAGGGCTCTCTCCACCTCTCAGCTCTGGTTCCCTCTGCTTGCCTTCCTTTATTCCTAGTCATTCTCTTACTCTGTCTCAGCAGGGATCCAGAGCAAGAGAGAACTTCTCTTCCAGTTGCTTTAACACAAGATCCAGAGAAGACTGTGACGGGCCAGCTTAGGTCACGTGCTTATACCTGAGCCAATCATAGGGTCAGGCTTGAGGGGCATCTCTTTAGTTAGGGATGTGGTGGGTTCTACTACAGTCAAACCAAGTAAATTGGGGGCGGAGTAATTCCCAGAGGAAGGGATGCTGGTACAATAGAAATAGGATCTAGGAATCTGGAAACCTAGGATTTGTCCTACTTTTCCACTACTGCCTGTGGGAGCTCTCTGAGCTTCAGCTATCTCACTCATTCAAGGGGAAGAGTGATCCTCACCTTATATAGCTCAAATGATGATTCTGGTTTGGCCCAAATGAGATCGTCAAGGTGAAACTGCTTGCCAACAATAAAGCATCTTGCAGGAATCCCTCAGTGGTCCAGTGGCTAAGACTCCATGCTCCCAACACAGGGGGGCCAAGGTTTGATCCCTAGTCAGGGAATTAGATCCCAAATGCCTCAACTAAGAGTTTGCGTGCCACAGATAAAGATCCTGCATGCCACAACTAAAAGAACTCACATACTACACAATACCTTAGACAAAGATCTGGAGCAGCCAAAAAGAAAAAAAAACGTTCTTAAAGAAGTTTCATGCAAATAGAACTTGCCTACAAATAAAACTTCCTGGGCTTCCCTTGTGGCTCAGCTGGTAAATAATCTGCCTGCAGTGCAGGAGACCTGGGTTCGATCCCTGGGTTGGGAAGATCCCCTGGAGAAGGGAAAGGCAGCCCACTCCAGTATTCTGGCCTGGAGAATTCCATGGACTGTACAGTCCATGGGGTCGCAAAGAGTCGGACACGACTGAGCGACTTTCACTTTCACAAATAAAACTAGAGCCAGGAAATTCTATGTGTTCCCAATTACAGTTTTGCATGAACACCCCCCTTGAGAAGTCGATGAAAAAATCAGCGCCTGGTGGCTGGAAGGCCCACATCCCCCTCAACACCGGCTCTGCCTAAAACAGTTCATTCTAACTGTGCTGAAAAGCAGGTCGGACTGTCATCCTCAGGAAGCAGGAAAGGGTAGCAGCCATAATCACCGAGAAAAGTGGAAAACGGTACTGACATCATACTATGCTGGTGTCTTTCTAGAAAAATGTGCATCCTGTCTTTGCTTTCCATCTGATTATTAATAACAAGCCTGTGACCTGCCCTAGTGCAGGAATGACCCCACAGTCCAGCAAGGAGCAGGAGGAAACACCCAAGGGCGGCTGGGAGGCCATGGGGCTGTGACCTTGCTGAAACCCAGCTGGGCAGGGCCAGAGACAGAAGCCGAACACGGGGGTGCTGGGAGAAGCTGAGATGTTTGGCCTGGGAAATTTGCTGGCAAAGAGCCACACGCAGGCAGGGAATTATACATGGGGCCTGTTTTTCACTCAGCTACCCGGGGAAATCTGCACTAATTGCTCTTGGCCACCAAAATAGGCTAGTTTCAAGCAGTACAAGAGAGCAAGACTTTCACAGCTACCCCTGACCACACCTGCTGGGATGTGGACCGAGATGAGAGGCTCAGTCAAAGAAAGCGACAGACAGCCTCAACCCAGGATGGTCCTGGGCAGGCGATGACTGTCTGAGAAGTTGTGATATGAGAAATGTACCAACTCTCTTGGGCTTCCCTGATGGCTCAGTTGGTAAAGAATCTGCCTGCAATGCAGGAGACCCCGGTTTGATTCCTGGGTCGGGAAGATCTGCTGGAGAAGGGATAGGCTACCCACTCCAGTATTCTTGGGCTTCCCTGGTGGGTCCTCTGGTAAAGAATCTGCCTGCAATGCGGGAGACCTCGGTTTGACCCCTCAGTTGGGAATATCCCCTGGAGAAGGGGTAGGCTACCCACTCCAGTATTTTGGCCTGGAGAATTCCATGGACTGTGTAGTCCGTGGGGTCACAAAGAGTTGGACACGATTGAGCGACTTTCACTTTCACCAACTCTTAAAATGCTTCCCTCTCTGTTCACCCCACTCACCCTAAGCCCACCAGGTTACTGCCTAAATTCCCACAATTCAGACAACTCTCTTAGTTGTATTATTTGTTTTGCTTTCGTTTTGGGGGAAGGCGGCTGCACTGCGCAGCAGATGGAGTCTTAGTTCCTGCACCGGGGATTGAATCTGTGCCCCCTGCAGTAGAAGCTCTGGAAGCTCTAAGTCCTAACCGCTGGACCACCAGGGAGTCCCCCTAGAAGTATCATTAACTCCAAAAGACCTTCTTAAAAAGGGAACCCTCTTACACTGTTGGTGGGAATGCAAACTAGTACAGCCACTATGGAGAACAGTGTGGAGATTCCTTAAAAAACTGGAAATAGAACTGCCATATGACCCAGCAATCCCACTCCTGGCCGTACACACCGAGGAAACTAGATCTGAAAGAGACACGTGTACCCCAATGTTCATTGCAGCACTGTTTATAATTGTCAGGACATGGAAGCAACCTAGATGCCCATCAGCAGACAAATGGATAAGGAAGCTATGGTACATATACACCATGGAATATTACTCGGCCATTAAAAAGAATTCATTTGAATCAGTTCTAATGAGATGGATGAAACTGGAGCCCATTATACAGAGTGAAGTAAGCCAGAAAGATAAAGACCAATACAATATACTAACACATATATATGGAATTTAAAAAGATGGTAACGATAACCCTATATGCAAAACAGAAAAAGAGACACAGATGTACAGAACAGACTTTGGGACTCTGGGGGAGAGGGCGAGGGTGGGATGTTCTGAGAGAATAGCATTGAAACAAGTATACTATCAAGGGTGAAACAGGCCACCAGCCCAGGTTGGATGCATGAGACAAGTGCTCAGGGCTGGTGCACTGGGAAGACCCAGAGGGATGGGATGGGGAGGGAGGTGGGAGGGGGGATCAGGATGGGGAACACATGTAAATCCATGGCTGATTCATGTCAATGTATGGCAAAAACCACTACAATATTGTAAAGTAATTAGCCTCCAACTAATAAAAATAAATAAAAAAAAAAGACCTTCTTAAAATGCAAATATGGGGGACTTCCCCGGCGGTCCAGCGGATGGGAGGCCACCTGCCAGGGCAGGACACGGGTCCCATCTCTGGCCCGGGAAGATTCCATGTGCTGTGGGATGACTAATCCCCGAGAGCCACAACTACTGAGCCCACACTCCAGAGCCCATGCTCCGCAATGAGAGAAGGCACCGCGATGAGAAGCCCGCACACCGCAACTGCAAAGAAACCCCTGCTTGCCACGTGTAGAGAAAGCCCATGAGCAACAAGGAAGACCCAGCACAGCCAAAAAAATAAATAAATGAAATGAAAACATGGAGAAAAGGTAGAGTGATTGAGGGAAAAGACTAATAAATCCATTAAATCATCACCCTCCAAGAACTGTGATCTTGGGGGCAGAGAAGGGAAGAGGGGGTCAAGGCAAGGACATTAGATTCTTAGGGGAACAAACAGTCTAGAAGATCCAGTTTGCTTGTCCCTGAGGCTGGCCTCTACAGGTTAAAAACTGCTAAAAACTTCACCAGACGATCACATCTCCACGCACTGGGTCCCGTCTGACCTCATCTCTTGATGTACACACAGAAAAGACAGTCATCTTCGTCTGTCATTTTGACCTCAGATCTTGCTAAATGATTGTTTATAAGCTTACTGCCCTGTTGGAGACTTCTGAGATTTGAAGTTGCTTGGCCGGCAGCAGTTTTCAGTACAAATCTGTAACAACAAAATCTGAGTTTTATTGATTTCCAGATTGGGGGGGTGGGGTGGCATCTCTTCATATGAAGACTGCTGCTCCAGGAGCACTTTCAAGACCATTTTCTCCTCCTAAATAAAGTGAAGTTAAGGGCAGACTTCCCTCCATCTTATGCTGCTTCGATGCCTAAGGTGCCCGCTCTTTTGCTCTTTCTTGGCAATTCTTTTGCTTCTGCTTAGTGACTAGAACTGTATTTGCTGACTGTCAAGCCACTGCTTTCATTGGCAGTGGCGCCCCCATTCAGAACATCCGTATTACCTCATGACTTATGGCAGAGTGCACACTTTGAAAGCTAAGAACTGGAAAGTTTCTCTTTTGGCATGTTTCCCCCAGTCACCTAGGCAATTTCCACATGCAACACTTTCCGTCCTCATTGAGAGCAGAGTTGAGAGGGTTTGAAATAAAAGACCTTGCAGGTTTGCAGGATTGGGGAGGAAAAAAAAAGCCATCTCCACTGGATGCCAGGACAACTGGTCAGTTCAAACACTTTGGTCCAAAGCCCCAGTCAATGCAGAGGAATTCAGGGCCTCATTTCTTGTGATTAAGGGTAGCCTTCAGAGCTGATTTTTTTTCGCCCTGGGCTGACATTTAGCCCAGTTATAAAACCAAGCAACGAGACAGTCAGCTTTTGTAACGGCTGGGCTACTGAAAAGAGATTGCTGGGAGAGAGTCTCGAATTATCACCGGGAAGGGGGACTCTGTAGCCAGGCTGCAGGGTGGAATCCAGGCACTGGGACTTCATGGCAGGCACAGATGGTCCTCTGAGAGGCACGCAGACACAGGAGAGCCGGGTCAACTTGGGAATCAATGTGGGTCAAATCTGGAAGTGCTCGGAGCTCCGGTCAAGCTGAGAGAGGCCAGGTTGCATGTGAAAGAGCCCTTGCTTCACCTGAGAAGGCCAAGGAGCAACAAGGAAAAGACAGGAAAGCTCACTGGACCTCCATGGGATGCTAAGGGTGTTATCTCAGGCCCTCCCTTGGGTAAGCCACACGCATCTCTTCCTCTGCATCCCAGAGGCTACCTTAGGGTGAGAAGGACGAGGAAGACCATTTTTATCCATGAGACACCAGACCCCACCCAAAGGGACTGTTTAAGTTACTGAAGCTTTAAATGAAGTTGGACCATTAGTTACTTTCCCCTTCTAATTGGTGGGTGAAGAGGGCTTAGGGAAGACCAGCAGAGTTCTAGACAAAATAAACAAAGCGCATTTTCTCTGCTCAGCCCTGCTGCGGTGTGGATCGACCCTGCTCTCTTGCTATGGGAAAAGCAGGGCCTGGCCCCCTGCTCCTCGGCCCACGCGGTTCCTTCATCTCCAGGCAAACAGAACCCTCTGGGCCTTTGGCCCTCCTCAGGTCCTCCTGGTCGATGACAAGCTGCGATTTCCCTCCGTCCAGCCCGAAGGTTTGGGCTCCTGGGCTCCTCTCTCCCTGGCTTGTGTTTGCAAGTTTCTCACACATCGGGCATTCGGTTATTTGTGCTCTGCTGGTTCTCTTCCCAAATCTCATCCCTTGAGGAGGAATAGTCCCTTGTTCTCTTCCAAGGTTCTCAAGGGAAGGATCAGACCTAAGATGCAATTGGGCCCCAAGGCTATGAATGCGATGCAGAAAGAGATCCTTGAGAAGGATCTCAAAGCTACACACAAACTGAGGAAATGCAGGCTCCTTAGGACATCTTATATAGACAGTGTATCTAGGATTAAGTCAACAGAAAATCTTGGAAAAAAGAGAAAGGATCTATTATGTTTCTAAAGATGCCCTGGAAAGGATGTTGCTGCTGCTGCTGCTGCTAAGTCGCTTCAGTCATGTCCGAGTCTCTGTGACCCCACAGACAGCAGCCCACCAGGCTCCCCTGTCCCTGGGATTCTCCAGGCAAGAACACTGGAGTGGGTTGTCATTTCCTTCTCCAATGCGCGAAAGTGAAGTCACTCAGTCGTGTCCGACTCTTCGCGACCCCATGGAAGGATGTTGCCCCGTCCTTAACCACAGCCCCGCTCCCACCCCTCCCTGGTGCTCTTTTCTTCTCTTTTGTTTGCCTATCTTTCTCCCAAGGGCTCATGATTAATAACAATAATTAAGAATTGCCAACACTTACTGAGCACTTACTACGTGCCCCAGCTCTGTGTTAAGTGCTCATCATACCAAGCCACATCTGTTCTCTGTGGTTGAAGAAATACTGGGGATGGAAAAATAAGCGGAGGAAACTGTGGCCGGGGGTTGTGGAGCGGTGGCCGGAAGACGCTGGGTTGGAATATGGACAAGACACAGGCTCCCAAAATCATGCTGGACGCAACTCCTTTCGAGCTAATTTCCAGACTTTCCTGTTCCTTTTGCTGCCAAAGTCCTCCACTTCTGTGGCCACACTCGAGGCTCCGTCTCCTCTTCCCTAACCACTGACTCCCGCCCCCGTGATTCTATGGAAACGTGTCCTCAAGGTCACTGAGACTGTCTGCTGGCCGAACACTGTGTGTTTCCTCCCCCGTGGCCCTTGTCCTTTTTGACCTCACCGGCAATACTGGACATTGTGAATGGCCTGCCTCCCAGGCAGGCCTCCTCACCTTCCTCCCTCTCTCTCTCCTGCCACCTGCTCATTTGCTGCGTCCTGGGTCTCCACCACCACCCCCTCCACCCCCCACCCCCGTGTGTGGATTTTGCAGGGTCTCCTCCCCATCCCCTCTTTGCTGATTGTAACCAGATGGTCTCTGCAGGGCTCCCAAACTTACCTCTCCAGCCCAGACTTTGCCCCACCATCCTCCACGCTCTATGGTTACGTCACCCCCTTGTTGCTGTTGTTTGGTCGCTAAGTCATGTCTGATTATTTTTGCAACCCCATGGACTGACTGTAGCCAGGTGGCGCAGTGGTAAAGTATCCGCTTGCAATGCAGGAGCCACAGGAGACACTGGTTCAGTCCCTGGGTCAGGAAGATGGCCTGGAGACCCCCTGGAAATGGCAACCCACTCCAGTATTCTTGCCTGGAGAACCTCATGGACTGAGGAGCCTGGTGGGCTACAGTCCTATGCTCAGTCGTGTCTGATGCTTTGCAACCCCATGGACTGTAGCCCACCAGGCTCCTCTGTCTTCGGGATTCTCCAGGCAAGAGTACTAGAGTGGGTTGCCATGCCCTCCTCCAAGGGCTCTTCCTGACCCAGGGATTGAACCGGCGTCTCCTGCAGCTTGCATTGCAGGTGGATTCTTTACCACTGAGACACCTGGGAAGCCCAGGCCATGCCTTTTGTGTCCAAAAATAAATGTGTCTTCTTCCTTCAAATTTGCCTCTCCTCCAAAATGCCCATCTCCAACCTGTGTTTACAGCTAAAGCAACCCCAAAGACTTGGAGTCATCTGCTCCTGCCTCCTTAGTCTCTACACATCCAAACTCTCAGTGACCCCCACGTCAGACCTCTCCACCCCACTGCTCTGCCTAGGTCAGATCGTTTCCACCTCACCCCTCCTCCTTACACTGGTCCTCTAGCTAATTTCAGACCCTCCACCTCTCCAGGGCTCAGTATTTTCCTAAAACATCGCATTGGAAAGCAATTTTCATGAATCAACACTTTTAAAGTCATCTTTGATCTGGAGATTCTGTGTCCAGATATGTATCCTAAGGAAATTATTGAAGATGTGTGAAAACAAAGATTCATGAACAAGAATATTTAGTGATAGCCAGTTAAATGGACAAAGGAGGTGTGGGGGTTAGTAAATACATTGCAGTGAGTCCATTGCAGGGTAACACAGTGTAGCCATTAAAAACCATGCTTCAAAAGGATGTTCAGTGATAACAGAGAAATGTTTATCCTATGTTGTTAAGTGAAAAACACAGGATACAATCTGGATCGTACACCATGACCTCCGTCTCAACCCACTCTGCTGCTCATTACATTCTAGTAACATTCCTCTTCTTTCAGTTCCGTTGTTTTTTCCTTCCCCAGGGCATTTGCACATGTCAGGAAAAACTGGGAAACACTTTGAAACGGTGTGGATGGGGTGGGGGAAATCATGGGTGTCTTAACTAGTTTGCTCACTCTGATTATCGATATCTTTCCTTTCCTTGGAGCTAGTTTACAAGCCTACAAGTTGTAGATAACTGAGAATAACGCAAATGATTGTTTTCCATATGCCAGTGAATTCTGTCCAGGATTTGTTATTGTTCAATGGCTAAGTCATGTCTGATTCTTTCTGACCCCATGGACCACAGCACAACAGGTTTCCCTGTCCTCCACTGTCTCCCAGAGTTTGCTCAAGTTAATGTCCATTGAGTTGCTGATGCTGTCCAAGGGAGAGACAGCTAATATTCTTGTACCCAGTTTAGCATCTGAATATTTGTATTTCATTTCAACATTCCTGATGGATAAGTGTGGTACTTTGAAGTCTCCTTTGGACCAGTTGTAATATCTTACTGGTTCTCTCATTACTTTATGAGTTAAATAAAATCTTTGATACACATTGAATAATTCTACAGAGTCATAATTTACCTTTAAAAAAAAATGTATCCTGTAATCCTGTTCCTCCCTTTCTTCACCTGTCTAAACCTTGCTCACGCCCAGGTCTCAGCTTAAATGTCACATCCCTGGAGGGGCCTCCTGTGTTCTAGATGAAGTCCTCCGTTACTCACTTTCTTATTTACTTCTTCCTTGGTAGCACTTGTTACAGTTTGTAATTAAGTATTCTGCATGTTTATGAATCAAATTTATGAGTCAAATTACCTGTGATTTGCATTTGCTTCATTTTGTTTGACAAATTTTCTATAATGAATATGTACATGTTTCCTAATATGTATGTATTTCCTAATGTTACCTTTAATCACTACTTTCAAAAGGAAAAAAAGAGAACCACAGTATGTCAATTGCCCCCTGAATGTCCAGTGAAACGTCCCTCCTCCAACTACCCCGGGCCACCCAGATTGCTCCCTTACTTACCCAGATTACTTCTGATGCAATTATATTCTGTTCCACGCAATTATACTTTACTGGGGCATTCAGGAACAGCATAATGAGCACCTAATGTGTGTATGTGTGTGTGTGTGTGTGTGTGTGTGTGTGTGTGATGAACCCCTAAGAAGAGTAAGCTGTGCTTTCCACCCTGGGGGAGTTTATAACCTAATGGGTACTTTAGGACAGATTAAATAACAATGTGAGGTATTATTTAACAAAGTGCCAAAGCTCTGCTACCCAAAGGTTCCGGCTGGAGCTGAGGGCCAGAACGTTCAGGTGGCCTTATGTCATCTCAGGCTTGCAGTTTGTTAGTTCTGTGAGTCGAACTAGGATGCAACCTCACAGAAGCCCCGACCGTGTCTTCTTTAATACCCACAGGACTGAACATGGGCCCCGACACACGGCAGAGGCTCTTGTCATCGATCCACTAATTGCTTGTGATGACTGGCCAGGTCAAGTCTCTGCACTTTACCCATCTGAGAAATGGGAGTTATGCTAAGAGGCCCTCCCCACTCCTGCAGAGTCTGTATCCATCTTTACCCTATAAACCTCCAAGTTATTGCAAAGTTAGGTACTCATGATTGCCCAGCTCCTGCCGGGACTTTTACAGGAAAGGTGGGGAATCATTCAAGGGCTGATGAAATTGAGATGTCTGAGTGTGGGCAGAAAGTTCTGAGACCTCCACCTTGGGGTCCTCCCTTTGGCAGTGGTGGGGAGGGCAGCGGGCATGACTGCTTCCTGTAAGTGGTCCTGTAGCCCGGGGTCCAGGCAGCAGCAGTGTTTCCAGGAAGATGAGAAGCTTTGCTTAAGCAGAAGCTGGAGACCAATCACCTTCCCAGGCCAGGATCGCTAACAATTCCATGTAGTCACTAAGGTGTTGACTCTTGGACAACAACTTGCTTAAGACGCCAGTTCAGGAGCCCTGGGGTCGGACTCTGCCATCCTCCTGTTGTTCGACATCCTGCCTGATACGAGTCTTCTTGGGACCTCCTTGAAAATTGTCCCCCCATCCACAGTTGCACCTTTGTATGGTGGCACAGCCTAAGCTGCTTCCATGTTTGGATTTGTATAATGAACTATGGGGAAATGAATGAATCAAAGGAATTTTGACTGGAGAGGGAGTTACTTTTTCATCACAGAGCTCTCTAAACGTTGGGTACCATGCCTCTTCCAGGTAGCCTTAGAAACTGGCCTCAGAATATGGTTCTTGGCCTTCTGATCTCAAAGTGGTTTAATACCGCCCCTATCACTTTGCCGACAAAGGTCCGTATAGTCAAAGCTGTGGGTTTTGCCGTAGGCATGTACGGATGTGAGAGTTGGACCATAGAGAAGGCTGAGCACCGAAGAACTGATGCTTTTGAATTGTGGTGCTGGAAAAGATTCTTTAGAGTCCCTTGAACTGCAAGGAGATCAAATCAGTCAATCCTAAAGGAAGTCAGTCCTGAACATTCTCTGGAAGGACTGATGTTGAAGCTGAAGCTCCAATACTTTGACCACCTGATGAAAACAGCTGTCTCATTGGAAAAGACCTTGATGCTGGGAAAGATTGAAGGCAGGAGAAGGGGACAACAGAGGAGGAGATGGTTGGATGGCATCACCGATTCAATGGACATGAGTCTGAGCAAACTCTGGGAGATGGTGAAGGACAGGGAAGCTTGGCGTGCTGCAGCCCAAGAGGTCGGACACGACTTAGCAACGGAACGGAACTGATATCCCTTTTTAGAAAAATCTCTGTCTGCATAACCTGGGGTCTCATTTACGAGGAACCATGTATCTCTCCGTCTCTCTTTTTCTCTTTCACATTCGGGAGGCATCCAACTGACAGCAAAGAAGTCATTATACTATCCCCCCAGTTCTGCGATGCTGTTTTTAGGAAAGGCTCCCCGGCTGGATGAATCAGGGTCTAAACCAGCGTGGCCGTGATTCTGGAGCAGCACCTCGGGGTCAGGGCACCAGGGCTGGGTGGTAGCTAGAAAGGGCAGCCAGGGTCCCAAGTGGCAGACTCCCGGGCACCGTGGGGATCCCAGGGCCTGCCTGTCTGGAGAACATGGTGGGCTGTCTCCTGCTGAATGGGAAATTCTAGCAGCCAGAAGTGGGGCGGGAACACCAGGAGGACTTTACCCTCTGCTCACAGTGTGGCCTTTTATCCCCCTCCAGGGAAGGATGAAAAATGGCCCTGTAAGTCCTGCAGCCTGGCTCTGATGATCTGCGTGGCAGGCATGTGGGCCACATTGTTCTGCCTCTCCGGGAAGATCTTTGGCGCTCTCGGCCCTGGCTGGCTCCCAGCAGGCCTCCCTGCAGCTCTGCTCCGAGGCCTGGATGCCTGGCCTGATTAATACAGTTCAGCTTTCCCCAGAGGTGCCTGGGGTTGGGGGGTCGGGAGGCAAGTCGTTCTAACAGCCTAATTGAATGATCACTTTTATTTCTCCTTTGCTGTTGACTTCCTGTTTACCGCTCCTTCCCCAAGCTGTTTGCAGCCCCACGATGTTTTAAGATTCTCTTCATTCAGGGAGAGCCAAGAGACAAAACTGCAGTCTGCCTGAGAAAACAAAAGAAACCCGGGCTCGGAGGAACCGTCTGACTCCCCGTTGCGGGGGTGGCTGCCTACCACTCTGCCCTGAGATGTGATGATTGCAGTCATTAAGCCTGTCTGGTGGTGGGGAGGCTGAGTGAAGAAAAACAACAATAAAAGAGAGAGAAATGAGTCCCAGGGACTGAGAACTGTGCAGGCAGAGAGGAGGAAAAAAAAAAAAAAAATCCCCTGCACTCCTTTTAGAGTTCATAGCCAGAAGGATAAACACCACTTAATTTGCAAAAGATTGCCATTTGGAGATGATAAAAAAAAAAAAAAGTAAATGTGGCTGGAAGAAACACTTACAGGGAAATCGCCAGATCCTGTGCTGAGAACGTGTGTGACTTTCTCAGCGGCCTCTGCAGCTGGACTCCAGGGCAGTTGGGGTCTTGGTTTTTACAGTGTGGCGGACTCGGGTGAGAGGGTGATTCCGCCCCCACCCTTCCGGGAGTCATTTGTTGATGTCCTGTAGACGTTTTCAATCGTCACAATTCTTGTGTGTGTGTGTCTGTGTTAAATTGTCACAACTGTGTGTGTGTGTGTGTGTGCGCGCGTGTAGCAGCGGTTGGGTTGTGAATACGGGGCGGGTTCCATCCCTGGTCAGGGAACTAGATCCTGCTTGCTGCAAGTAAAGATCCCATATGCCACAACTAAGATCAAATAGCCTTGTGTGCTGCAACTAAGACCAGTTTTAGTTTCATTTAAGCACAGTCAAATGGATAAATATTTTAAAATAATAATAATAAAATCAAGGTGAAGATACGGGCACCCATCGCCACCTTCCATGGACCAAATAGGTCAGAGGTCCATATGTGTACCGCCACTGCCCTCTAGGGGAAGAAATGCATGGAGCTGCCCGCTGTGAGGACGGTTTCCAGGCAACGGGTTAAAATCTCAGGAAGCCCCTCACTCACTTTAATGGCATCGGGTGCGTGCATGCCTGCTAAGTCGCTTCAGCTGTATCTGACTCTGCGACCCCATGGACTGTAGACCGCCGGGCTCCTCTGTCCATGGGGATTCTCCAGGCGAGAATACTGGAGTGGGTTGCTATGCCCTCCTCCAGGGGACCTTCCCGACCCAGGAACGGAAGCCGTGTCTCCCATGTCTCCTGCGTTGCAGGCCGATTCTTTACCACTGAGCCACCGGGGAAGCCCAACGGCATCCGGTAAAGAACCCCAACTTTTAAAAAATTTATTATTTATTTATTTTTGCCCGTACTTCGCTGCTGCATGGGCTTTTCTCCAGTTGCAGCGAGTGGGGACTACTCTTCGTTGAGGTCTGCGGGCTTCTCATTGCGGTGGCTCTCTTACTGTGGAGCGTGGACTCTAGGATATAGAGGCTTCAGTAGCGGAGCACAGGCTCAGTAGTTGTGATGGACTGGTGCTTGTGGGATCTTCCTGGACCAGGGATCGAACCCATGTCTCCTGCATTGACAGGCGTATTCTTTATCAATGACTCACCAGGGAAGCCTCTCAAACCCTAATTTTATGGTTAGGAGACTGGTTTCAAGCTCTATCGCTTGCTCAAACTGACAAACCTCCTAACCTCTCTTAGCCCCTTTGTACCTAGTCAGTTCCAGGCATCTCACAGAAGCTTGGATGAGCCGGTACTGTGGAGGCAAGAACATAGCACACAAATAAACATACACTGTTATGGTAACTCTAGGATTGTAAGGTCGTGCGTGTCTGCTAAGTCGCTTCAGTTGTGTCCCACTCTTCGTGACCCCATGGACTGTAGCCCACCAGAGTCTTCTGTCCATGGGATTCTCCAGGCAAGAATACTGGAGTGGGTTGCCATGCCCTTTTCCAGGGGACCTTCCCGACCTAGGATCGAACCCAAGTCTCTTATGTCTCCTGCATTGACAGGCGGGTTCTTTACCACTAGCACCACCTGGGAAACCCATAAAAAGTAAAAGTGAAAGTGTTAGGTGCTCTTTGTGAGCCCATAGGTTCCTAGCCAGCCAGGTTCCTCTATCCGTGAAAATCTTCAGGCAAGAATAAAGGAGTGGGTGGCCATTCCCTTCTCCAGGGGGTCTTTCCCACCCAGAGATTGAACTCGGGTCTCCCGCATTGCAGGCAGATTCTTTACCATATAAGGTCAGAGATGCTCAGTTAGTAACAGTAGTTACTAAAGGCCTATCACGTACCACACTCTC
Source organism: Cervus elaphus (assembly GCF_910594005.1). Lineage (NCBI taxonomy): Eukaryota > Metazoa > Chordata > Mammalia > Artiodactyla > Cervidae > Cervus > Cervus elaphus. Next base: position 40,746,728 of record NC_057846.1, read on the forward strand.
TTGTAAAAAGCTGAGAATGTAAAGTAGACATGACCAAGTCCACGGTTGGGGGAGACGGATGATAAACTATCAACAAATAAGGTAAAACTGTCCTACCGGCTGGTGTGCATGGCTGTGAGGAAATGCATTTAGGAAGACAGCATAGAGTAAGACTGGGGTTGGGAGGTGGGCACTGCTTCAGTTAATCCAGGTGCTTAAGAAAGGGACAGAGAAGAAAGTGACCTTATGAACAGAGCTACCCTTGGGCCAAGGGGACGTGGCAGCCTCTGGGCCCTGCGTGAAGAGGACTCTGAGCATCCTCACTACTTCACTGTGGACGCCAGGGAAATGCTTTTCCACTCTGCTGTCATGAGGCAAAGTAACACGGAGAGGATTAGCATGGTGGGGACCACCTAGGAGAGGGAAAGGACAATGAACTAATGAGTCAGTTGGTTAAACTCTTCTCAGATGGCATCAGTGCAAAGAATACTGCCTAAAGAATTGTTTCCCGGAATTCCTAACATACATTTTTTTAAAAAACTTTTCTTTGTGTTCCGGAGAGGCCCATGGTGCAACGTTAATAATTCATATATCTCTTTAAGTTGTATGTAGGTTGGTCTAAAGGTTAGATGCCTGATGCCTACCAATTATCTTCCTTGACAAAGACACAGACATGCAAAACTCATCAAAGAAGAATTTTTAAAAACAGGAATATTTAAGGCTTCCATGGGGGCTCAGTGGTAAAGAATCCACCGGCCAATGCAGGAGACATGATTTCAATCGCTGGTCCAGGAAGATCCTATATACTTCAGAGCTACTAAGCCCAAGCACCACTGCTCCTGAGACTATGCTCTAGAGCCCATGTTCTACAACAAGAGAAGCTTGTGCACCTTAAAGATTAGCTCTGACTCACCGCAACTGGCAAAAAGCCCTCACAGCAAAAAGACCCAGCACAGCCCCAAAATAAATGAACAGGTTTTAAAAACTAATACAACTTTGGTAAAGGTTCCTCCAAAGTTCTTCAGCTTTTTTTAAATAATTCTAAGTTAAAATGATCATACCTGCCAACTATAATATGTATTTATGTCATCTTAAATAATTTTGAATGTTTGAGGAAAATAACTTCTTGAGAGCATATGTGAGACCATTTCAACTTTTCATTGTGCACACTTAACTTTCAGTTACATTTTTAATGACAATATATTCAGATTTTGTACCTCTGAGGACAATAACATTTAAAGTCTTTTATATCATTCATCTCAATAGGATACAAATTATTTGAAGATGATTTTATTAGTGATTTCACTTAAGAGCAAAAAAAAAATGAATTTTTGTGAAGTAAACATGTAAGTTATGAATAATGTATGTCTCTGTCGCTCTTTCTAATGCCACCCGTCAACCCACAGAACCCTCAAATATGCACAATAATAATTAGATTTAATTTTGCTTTGTATTTTACTAACATACAGTCGTAAAAACCATAAGTTTATGCATATTTTTCCATTTTGCCATTAGAAAGGCATTCGTCACGGTAAGAGGCCAGAGCATACCCTATGTTAGAGTTTTAGTGGTGTGTGGGCCTCCATTTGTGGTCTTTTCCTGAGCCCCTCGAATGTTAGAGGTGAGCCTGTGGGGAAGAAGACAGTAACACAGTCAAAGGTCCTGAAACAGCAAAGCGTTTGGTGTACTGGTGCGGCCCAGCCTCGGTAGTTGAGGTTGGAAGGGTGGGCTGGGCCTTGTGACATGGTGAAGGTTTAGATCTCCTTATCCTGAGAAACCAGGGGAGGGTGTTGGGCTGGAGAAGATGGTTCTGGCTGCTGTGCAGAGATTGATATCTGGGAAACCAGATGAGAGGCAGAGACCTGACTGTCAAGCTGCTGCATTAGTCCTAGCAAAAGTGCCTTTGACTTGGGTGTCAGGAGTGGAGGTGATGAGCTGGTCGTTTGAAGGAATTCAAATACAGAATTACTGATGGATTGAATGTTGGGGTAGGGAAAGAGGGAATGATTTCTAGGGCTTTGGTTTGAGCAACTGGTGTATAGTGGAGGGAACCTAGAAAGCAGAATGAGAACGTGGAGAAGACCTTGTACAGTGAGTCCCCTACATACAGACCTTGAAGTTTCGAGCTTTCAAAGATCTGAATGTGTGTTCCATCAATGTCAGGCATGAGTGACATGCAGCTTGTCCTTTGACTCCTATTGTTGACAGTCCTTAGCTCCACCATCTCCCACCTCCCCTCCCTTCTCCAGTCAGTCAGTAACTCTTCTTGCCTATTCACGCAGTGCCAGCCCCTGGATGCCAGCTATTGTATTGTACTTTTATTAACTTTTTTTGCTGTATTGTACTAACTTTTAAAAGTATGCTGTACTTTTTAAGGTACTGTAATGTTAGATTTAAAATGTTTATTTTTTGTGTTTGTCTTTATATATTATTTGTGCTAAAAGTATTATATTTATATTATATTATATTTATATTATAATGTAAATATTTATATTATATTGTAAAACAGTGCTATAAAGCCAACTGTGTTAGTTGGGTGCCTAGGCTAACTTCATTGAACTTATGAACAAATTTCACTTACCAATATACTCATGGAATGGAACTGGTTCACATGTAGAAGACTTACTGTGTTTGGAAGAGAAGTCCTTCTTAGGTAGAAGTGCTTATGCTACAGGAGAAGTCAAGAAGCTAGAGGCAATTTTAGTGTTTAACTTCTCTTCCTATCAACAGCCTTGCAGGTTTCACTGGGGTTTGTGACCCAGGTGCCAGTTGGAGCCTGACCATCCCTGCCAGATTTTAACAGGATAACTGAACAATTGGGCTTCCCTGGTAGCTCAGCTGGTAAAGAATCCGCCTGTAATGCAGGAGACCCGAGTTTGATTCCTGGGTGGGGAAGATCCCCTGGAGAAGGGATAGGCTATCCACTCCAGTATTCATGGGCTTCCCTGTGACTCAGACAGTAAAGAATTCACCTGCAATGTGGGAGACTTGGGTTTGATCCCTGGGTTGGGAAGATCCCCTGGAGGAGGGCATGGCAACCCACTCCAGTATTCTTGCCTGGAAAATCCCCATGGACAGAGGAGCCTGGTGGGCTACAGTCCATGGGGTCGCAGAGAGTCAGACACGACTGAGTGGCTGAACTATTGAACTATTAGCCACTAAACTCCTTCCCAACTTTGAAATTCTACTATTTTAAGGTGACAAGGTAGGACCTCAAAGTATTTAAATTTGAAGAGGAGACTTTTTGAAGACAGAAGACAAGTCAGTCTGTAAACGCGGAGATGTGTGTGTGGCAGACTTTACACCAAAGGGGGTGCACACTCACGCAGACGTACTATAGTTAGAACTAGAAGACTAGATTAGATCTCACCATGTGTTCTATGAGCCCACAGCGCTATGCACTCAAAACAAAGCCACAGAACATGAGGATGAGGAGGAACCTTAGGGCTGCTCTATTAGTTGCCCTGATCAAGAAAGTGGGGCTAAGCTGCCACTTGATGCTTGCTGGATGGTACTGTTACTGAAAGTGAGGTCTGGCTCAAAAGCCAATAAAGGGGCCACGTTGGTGGACAGTTGGCTTTATTTTGGATGCCAGCAACTGAAGTGGGGGCAGGGGGAGGGCAGATGCCTGTCCAAAGGCTGACTCCATCCCCTGACAATCGGGGTGGGGCAAGAGGTTTTATAGAGAGAGGGAGGGGGCTCCATGGAGCAACAGCAGTCAGCTCTGACGGTCTTCTTGAAATGGGTCATCGGTGGTCTGACCAGCATCATCTTTTGATTGTTTTAAGTACAGTTAATCTTCAGTTCCAGGGTTGGTTTGTTTCCCTTTCTTTGAGGCCAGTTCTTGGAATTGTGCAAGACGGAGCAGCTTATGTCATGCCTATAGTCTGGTCATCACGTAGCTAACGTTTCCACCTGGTGGGGTTTCAGTATCTATGAGACAGCTCACAGGATATGGTTCAGAATAAGATCTATAGCCCTTGGGAAGGAACTAAAGGTCCTTGACTATGCCTAATGACTATATTATCATTATTTGGTCTCCTTCGGCTACTTTCTCTTGTTTGGTGTATGTAAGCATTTTGATTAAACTTATTCTTCAGCTAAAGTTTTTCCATAGACAAAAAGCAGGCAGAGGACATGGGAGGCGAGGACCACAGAGTACTGCTGTGTTTCGAAAAGATCACACAGCCGGCTGGTGGGGACGTAAGCCCTGAGCCCAGAAGCTGGGACTTCCAGCCCAGCTTGCTTCCCACAAGTAGAGTCTCTCTTTCTGGGGTGAAGCAAGGGGCTGCGCAGGGCCAGGACCTGACTTCAAAATAGGTCTCAGATTTCTTGCAGTGACAGCACATTCAGGCCATTTTCAGCTCTGTAGAACCTTATCATAAATCCCAAGAGCTCAGAGTTCTTTCATAAATATAGCAGCATCATCCCCACTGCCATTCATTCAAGCGACCATTCAATCGAACATTTCTATGAGTGGCAAGCTCAGCGGTACTAAGGACACAAAAGAGAACACAGCGTGTCCTCAAGGCGCTGCCCGCGTCTGTGTGTGATGGGGAGGGTGGGGGCGGGGGACACACCGACATCGAAGATTCCAGTGCAGTGCGTTCGGCTGGGAACCGTGGTGGCAGCGTGCCCGGGGTCCCCGGGGATGGCCCCAGACTGGCAGCAGAGAAGGGTAGGTACCGCACCTGCAGCCACTGAGCCCTGGGCTCCAGTCAGGGGCTACTGGGAGTTAAACACGCAATCAATTGCTCAGTCGTGTCCAACTATTTGCAACCCCATGGACTGTAGCTCATCAGGTTCCTCTGTCAATGGAATTCTCCAGGCAAGAATACTGGAGTGGGTTGCCATTTCCTTCTCCGAGTTTAATACGAGAGAAGGGAAAAGTGTTGAAGGCGGTTTTAGGAAAAGGGAACAGAGAGAGCAAAGGCAAAAAATGAAGGGAGAGCCTGCCCATGGGAAAAATTGCCTGTACTTGATACCACAGAGCACCGAGGGCAGAGCCGGGAGGCGGGGCGGGGGCACGGGGAACCGGATGGAGGAGTGGGCGGGGCCAGGGGTTGTCACTCCAAGCTGCTGGTGGGTTGATCTGAAGCAGGTGAGATTCCCAGGCCTTCAGGCTATTCGCTCCAGGGTCAAGAAATGCCTCCTCCTGGCGGGGGGGTGGGGGGGGCTGCGGGGGGAGGCTGGAATGCTTAACCAGTGGAAAACTTCGGAGCGAATATCAAGGATAAGCACAGGCTCAGCAGAAGACCAGGAGCCAATTCACCACAAGGTACCTAGCATGTCAGTACGCTACTATATCTTCATCATATGAACGAATGATGTGAAAGCATCCGTAGAGATTCCTTGCTTTGTTCCCCCACCGCCCCTTTCTATCGTGTGCCAGAACCCAAATCTGATTAGCTGGGGCTGGAGAGAGAGGGGCCCCATGGGTTTTGTGTGTTAGATGCTTCAGACAAGCCGTCAACTGTTATCCTCACGACACCCTTGCGGTCCATACTGCAAGTCCACAATCTCTTACGCAAAAGCCAGGTGTGCTTCAGAATTCTGATTCATTTCAGATTATGGAAAGGTAGCGCTGCACAATATACATTTTATGATAGCAAGCCCCCGGTGGACCCGGGGAGCACCTTGCCATCAAACAACATAAACCCTTTCTGCCAGGAAGTGTGAGAATATTCACACTACGTAGGAAAACACGTAACCTCAGGTCACTTTAGGTCAGGTCTTGCTGCCAAGTGAGTTACGAAACGCTTCTGGTTTGCCAAGTGCAGAGTCTGGAATGCGGATAAGGGAGTGTGGATCTCTGAAATCCTTGCGTTTTGGATGAGGCAACTAAGGTTCCCAGAGTCAAACTCTACCTAGAGAGGCGGGATCTGGGTGAAGACACGACTTAGCCCAGCTCCAAAGTCCATGCTCTTTCCACGGCACATTCTGGACCCCTCTGCCTGATACAAAAAGGGATAAAGGGCAGACATTGCTGATCCTCAGCTGCCCCAGCAGTCAGTTCAGTCGCTCATTCGTGTCTGACTTTTTGCGACCCCATGGACTCCAGCACGCCAGGCTTCCCTGTCCATCATCAACTCCCGGAGCTTACTCAAACTCATGTCCATCGAGTCGGTGATGCCATTCAACCATCTATCTCATCCTCTGTCATCCCCTTCTCCCACCTTCAATCTTTCCCAGCATCAGTGTCTTTCCCAATGAGTCAGCTCTTTGCATCAGGTGGCGGCCAAAGTATTGGAGCTTCAGCTTCAGCATCAGTCCTTCCACTGAATATTCAGGACTGATTTCCTTTAGGATTGCCCCAGCAATACCGAGACCAAGTTTGCAGAGTTTTCTTTCCGGAATAACAATGCCGCCATCTAGTGGACAAACCTGAGAATGGCCCCCGATGGACACGGAGAGCGAGGTTGATTGGCGTGGTGGTGACCTCTGTAAAGGGCAGCCGAATCTTCTTCCCCTCTGTAACCTTGCAAACCCTTTCAGGGACCAGGAAGCTGCTAGTAAATTACCTCTATGTAGTCCATCCTTCAAAACAAAAGAACGATAATAAGAATGAAACTTCTTTTTCCCAACTGCCAGAAATTCTGGACCACTTTCACCATTCTCTCAGCACCTCTCAGAGCATCTCTTCTAAAGCATGACTCTCCCATGCTTCAGACTTTCCATCGATTACAGAAGCAACTCCATAGGCCTGGTTAAAACCACACTTGCCGCTCCAGCCATTCCCCACGACATACACTCTCTGCTTTCGCCAGGCCCTTGTCTTACCTGTATCTTCTATTAGGGCACCCGGAACTGCCCACGACACTGCTTTGCTTGCTTTTTCCCTCATGACTCCTGTACATTTCGGGCTACCTGAAATGTAGTAGGAGTTTGATCACTTTTGAGAGATGAAAAATTAGAATGAGTGTATTTCATTAGCTTAAAACACCCAAGATTTTTTTTCATTAACTACATGCACATACAGTCAGAGCTGTCAGGCTCCTAAATCTCAGGGAGTTTTACTTTCAAAGTCCTTCTTAACATGCAGTTTGGTAGAGGGCAGGATAGAGAGAGTTTGGGGATATTTGTGTCCCCAAAGAAGGACGATTATTAAAGAATAGCAATACACAGAATAATGTGTTCCTCTAAGAAAATGATTCTTGGGAACTCCGTGGTGGTCCAGTAGTTAAGAATCTGTCTTCCAATGCAGAGGATATGGTTCAGTCCCAGGTCGGGGAACTAAGATCCAACATGTCGTGGGCTACTGAGCCCATTCACCACATACAACTGGACAGATGCCCCCCACACCGCAGTGAAGATCCTGTGTGCCACAACTAAGGCCTGATGCAGTCAAAAATAAATAATAATAATAATAAAAAGAATGACTCTTTCCTTGAGTTTCCTACATCCTCTTTTCTTTTCTCAGACAGTGTCTTGAATTTCTCAAGATAAACCTTCAGATGAGTTAGTCAAGGAAACAAGAAACTATACACAAACTATGGCACTTAAGAAGTTGGGGTTAGGTTACAAAATAAACAGAAATAGTTATCTTTTCAGGTATGTGTATTATTTTTGCAATAGCTTTATTTAGATATAATTTACATGCCACAAAGTCACCTATTTAGAGTGTACAATTCAGTGACTTTTAGTATATTTACACAGTAGTGGGCTAATTGCCACAATCAGCTTGAGAACATTTTTATCATCCCCCCCAAAACCCTGTACTTCTGTAACCTGTTATCTTCCCCCAGCTCCCAGTTTCATCACCACCCCAGTCCTTGGCAACCATTAATCTACTTCCTGTCTCTAGGGATTTGTCCATTCTTGACCTTGCAGGATAAATAGAATCCTATAGCATGTTGTCTTTTGTGTTTGGCTTCTTTCACTTTAGCATGATGTATTCAAGGTTCATCCACGTTGCACATAAAGGTTCGTGCGTGTGTGCGTGCTAAGTCACTCCAGTCGTGTCTGAGTCTTTGCGACCCCATGAACTGTAGCCCACCAGGCTCCTCTGCCCATGGGGATTCTCCAGGCAAGAATACTGGAGTGGGTTGCTGTCCCCTTCTCCAGGGGATCTTTCCCACCCAGGGATCGAACCCAGGTCTCTTCCATCTCAAGTGCTGGCAGGAAGTACCCCAATCTGTGGTGGGGGGCGGGGGTTGCGCTGAGGAGGTAGAGCTTGTAATTGGACCTGGACTCCATTTAGGAAAGATAGCCAAAAAATAAATAAATAAATAAAATAAAATTAAAAAAAAAAAAGGAAAGATAGCCAATTCCTGGGCTTCCATCATAGAAAGACCTAGAACTAGGAGAGGGCTTGGAAGCCAATCCCTACCCCTCTCCTTTGACACACAACACACGTGGCCAGTGGGCAAAGGTGTGTTTGGGGGTGGGAGGAGGCTGACCCAGGAAGGACCCCAGGAGCCCACAAACTAAGGACATTTTCTCTGCCATCTTTCACCAATTATTATTTTTGTTATTTTTCATTAGAGGGGTAGGGAAAAAACAAGTCAGGAGGGATGTGGGTGTGTATATTTCTTGGAATCCAGAGGTTCAGAGAGGGGAGGAAATTCATCAAAAATGTCCCTAGTACAAAAGTTGGCCAAACAAATAGCTCTCTCTCTTTTTTTTTTTCAATCTGAACTGTGTAACAGGAGAAGTTTTTTCACAAGGGGAGAGTGTTCCTGAGCCAAGTTTAAGCCGAGGGAAATTTTTCCAGCTTGTCAGGAACGAAGCTGACGGTCCATTAAGTAGAAAAAAAAAGTGCTGGAGGAAAGCGTAGGGCGGGGAAAGCTCCAGGATTCAGACGGAGCTTTGCATTCCAAACCGGGCCGCAGTTGAGCGACCCCAGGAAGCTCCCTCTAAAGGGAGGCTGCGGAGATGCACCCTGGGCTCCCAGCCCTAGTGCACACTTCCTGTTCTGCCCCTGGACACTCAAGCCAAAACTTACAAAACATCCTTTCCCCTGGAACCAAGTGCTTGCTTCGGGAGACCCACCCCTCCCCACGTCGGTGATCTCAGCCTGCCCTCCCCTTCCTTCCGCGGAACCTCTCCCACACGAGAGGCGCTCGGCTTCCCGAGCAGAGATGCTGGATCCGGAGTAGCAGGTGATGCCTGGGGGAGAGAGGCGACCGGGGACCACTGTCCACGAGGTAGGAACCGGGGGCTGAGCGCCCTGGGCTCACTTGGCATTTATTGAGCAAAGCGAGGGCTTGACCTTTAAGCCTCGGGCTGGGGGCGTTTTCTGGTTGATGGGGATAAGCGGTGGGTGAGTGGACTCCGGGGGAGGTCAGCCTTTCTTTTCCCTCTTTCTTTCCAAATTTAACTTTAATTCTGGGGTCTCTGGAAGCACGCTGTTGTTTGCCTGGTGTGGCAAATGCTAGAGCAGAATTCTGGGGATTCCCTGATTTCTTTTCTCTTTTGCTTTCTTTTCTTGGAGAGAGGCGGCATGGGGAGGGGAGTCCTGGAATATCAGGGAAGGTTCATAAAGACCTTCGCCTCTGAATAGATTCAGAGAGAAAGGACCACGTGTATGCACAAGGAAAAGGCATTTTTTACTTGATGAACTGGGGTCCGGCTGTTTCTCAGGACCTGGGTCCTCCTGGCCCCTGATGCCCTCCTCCCACCCACCCCGTCCCCCCGCCCACCTGCTGTCTTGAGGACACACACCTTGAGCTGTTTCTCAGCATGGGGGTATGGCACACGGCCCCAGTGCCATGTGTTAATGGACAGAACCCAGTTGTCCCTGGAGACTTGGATGTCTGTCTGTGGTAGAGCTAACTGGTCTACCGGGAAGGCAGCATGTGGCTTGTTAAGGACATGCCCCAGCTGGTGGCCGAGAGGCTGGCCCTGGCAGCACATGCTGACATTGGCCTGACGCAGTGAGCTCAGCAGGGCTTCTGCACGAAGAGTGCTCAAAATTTTATGAAGCAATAGTAAGTGGAGCGTTTCAAATGTCCTTTCTCTGAACTCCTATGGCCTTTATTTCTCTGCAGGATGCATTTGGTTCCTTATCGACGTACTGCCTTGCACTGTTTTCTGGGCTTCCTTGATAGCTCAGTTGGTAAAGAATCTGCCTGCAATGCAGGAAACCCTGGATCAGGAAGATCTGCTGGGGAAGGGATAGGCTACCCACTCCAGTATTCTAACCAACCAAATAAATGAGAGAGTGAGTTGGACAAATGAGTCATAACCTATTATTTGGTGATCCCCAGACAGATACTAACACTTGTTGAGCACTGGCTATGTGCCAGGCACCATTCTGAAGGTGGCAGTTATCATTATCATCCCCATTTTACAGATGAGGAAACTGAGGCTGGAGATAACAACTCGTAAGTGCAGAGAGGGAATCTATACTGAGTTCAGGCCGCCATCCTCTGAAACCAAGATGGGGTTTGACTCTGGGTTCCTGCATTGTCTAGCTGGGTGACTTCACACACGTTAAATGTCTTCAACCTCAGTTTCCTCATCTGCAAAATGAGACAATAATAACCCCACCTGACAGAAGTGTTGTGAGAGATAAGTTAATTTTATAAATTATTTTACTGAAGCAGGTGAACGATGCAGGCATGCTTCACCCAGCCCCTATCTACCATGTGCAGTATAAACATGAAGGAAACTTTTGCAACTGAAAAGCCTCAGGGTTCTGTAGAAGGTAGCAACAGTGCCTTGTTAGGACTTGAACTTTAAACAAGGAACCCTGGAATTCACTTACCAGCCAGTGCAAACCTGTAGCCACCAGCTCACTAGACTCTAAGTTCACTAAGAGCAAAGTTCATATCGTATACAGGTTCTGCATTCAACCAACCTCGGAAGGCCATCTCCAAAAAAATTCCAGAAAGTTCCCCAAAGTAAAACTTGAATTCGCAGGTGATTATTTGCATAGCATTTAAATCCTATTTGCATTGAGATTGTATTTACATTTAGATTGTATTTACATTCTTGTTGTATTAGGTTTTAGAGATGAATTAAAGTATAAGGGAGATGTATGTAGGTTATATGCAAGTACTGTTCCATTTTATGGGCTTCCTAGGTGGCACTAGTGGTAAAGAACCTCCCTGCCAGTGCCAGAGATATAAAAGACAAGGGTTCGATCCCTGGATAGGGAAGATCCCCTGGGGGAGAGCATGGCAACCCACTCCAATATTCTTGTCTGGGGAATCCCATGGACAGAAGAGCCTGGTAGGCTACAATCCATAGGGTTGCAAAGAGTCAGACACAACTGAAGCGACTGAGCACACATGCCCTTTTATGAAAAGGACTTGAGCATGGGTGGATTTTAGTACCCTCAAGTATCTTGGAACCGGTCCTGGGGGCGGGGGGCGGAAGGAGCCAAGGGATGACTATGCGTTTGTTTCTCTTGGAATATGTTTCTCAAGCTGTGGTCTAAAGACTTTCGGTGCCCTTTCGAAGGGACACCGGTCCCTTTGGGGAGGAGTTCAACAAGTGGATGCTCCAGGAGCCTCCTCTTCCCTCTCCCGACAAAGCAGCTCCGTTTTCACCTGACTGTGTGTTAAGGGGCCAAGTGGAAAGCAAGTTTTGAAATCAATATTCAGAACTGCTAACCTGGGACAGGTAATGTCATGTCTAGGGAGAAAATGACTGCTTACAGGACAGGGTTGATTTACAGAGGGGTTTCCAGCTTGGTCCTGTCTGGGTTCTCATTTGCTTCTCCGCATCACCTTCTACTTAATGACCCTTTCCCGCCCTGGAGAACCCACAGGTGTCGTGTGCCAGGCAGGCTCAGGGGTGACCCTTCCGTCTCAGGCAGCTGGTCCTCAGGGTCAGGGGTGGATAATGGACAGGGCCCCAGAGAGCGTCTATGACAACCTGGGCTCTCTCTGAGTCTTCTCAGAATGTGCCCTTCTCAGTTCTACTCACAGTGATGGACTGTACGATCAATACTCATAATAGCTGCTATTGATCTCCCTTAATGATGACAGCTTCCTTATTGAACCCGGCGCTGTGCTGAGCACAGATATGCTCACGCAATCCCCACAGAAGCCCTGGAAGGTGGTTTCTGCCTGGTCCCCTGCTCTGCTGGTGAGCACGTAAGGGTGAAGATGTGGTATGACTTGACTAAGGGCGCCCAGCCAGCTAATGCTGAGGTTGGACTTGGAGCCCCTCCCCCAAGTCTGAGCCACCCTGCCTCGAATATTTTTGCAGCCCCCTTTGACAGAGGTAAGAAGGACATTGTTGTTAGTTGGGTGTTTCTTTCGTGTTTCTGGTAAGGGATGTCCCCTGAGAATAGGCTGGGAGAAACGGGGCTAGGACAGAACATTCTATGGAGGAAGGGTGCTGCTGTGAACACGGAGAGTTGGGATTCTTGTGCGAACTGTGTCCCTGGGAAACGTCACCTCTCTTAGGAGAGGGGATAGGGTTCAGTGGGCAAGAGCCAGCTCTGTAGCCAGACTCGATGGCCTCAAATCCCTGCTCTGCCCCATATCAGCTAGATCCTCTTATGCAAATTCCCAAAATAATATTTCGTGTAGAGAGATGATAATAATAGTACTTATATTATAACAACGTTATACGAGAATGACTTAGTCCACATAAAGCATTTAAAATTGTGTCTGGCACATAGTAAGGACTCAATAAATATGTTACTATGGAGACTTCCCTGGTGGATCAGTGGTTAAGACTTCGCCTTCCAATGTGGGTTTGATCCCTAGTCAGGCAGCTAAGACCCCTCATGCCTCATGGCCAAAAAACCAAAACATGAACAGAAGCAATATTGTAACAGATTCAATAAAGACGTTAAAAATGGTCCACATCAAGAAAATCTTTAAAAAAAAATGTTATTATGTGTAGAAGAGTTTGGATTAAGCTTAGATGTTTGGGTGGCAGGCTGGAAAAAAGAAGTAGCTAGTATTTGAGATTGAAAAAACACCAACAATTTCAACTGTGAGCTGGGGGTGGGGGTGGGGTGTTTACCCAGACCCAGGGTCCCTGAGAGACAGCTTACAACCTTCGAGAAAAAGCTTAAATGTTCTCTTGGAAGTTTAATAAAACTGGAATAACTAGTCTTCAGAATTGGACTTGCCAAATTGGATTCTTTGATTAAATGAAGTTTACCTTATTTATCTTTGGAGTTATGGAAATCAGTCTCACCTCTGACCTATTGTTATTTCTGGGGAAAAAAAAAAGAACCAAAAAAACAACTTGCTTGTAAATGCCATTGGCTAAACCACTTGTACTTTTGGAAGGATGACTTTAAGATTTCAAGCTGAGATATAAAATTTAAGAGCTAAATATAGCTGATAAAAGAAAAAAAAACAAACCCAGGAAGGGATCATGACTTACAAAAGAATTTTGTGGCTTTCTCAGAGGACAAATTTGTGAGCGCCGCCTAAGTCTAGACCAAGTTTGCAATGGTTTTGAGAGTAGCATGCACCCGTTTGCCTACCCTTACTGGAATTAAAGTAGGCAGGAAATAAACTGGGGGACTGCCGTCTATTGAGCACTTACTACGAGTCATGCTTTGTGCTAAGTGCTTCATACACAGCGTCTCATGTTTAATCCCTACATTTCCCTATCAGGGGAGTACAGTTGATCCTTAAGCAACACAGGTTTGAGCTGCGTGAGTCCCTATTAGAAAGTGAAAGTTGCTCAATCGTGTCTGACTCTTTGCAACTCCATGGACTGTAGTCCATGGGATTCTCCAGGCCAGAATACTGGAGTGGGTAGCCTCTCCCTTCTCCAGGGGATCTTCCCGACCCTGGAATCGAACCGGGGTCTCCTGCACTGCAGGTGGATTCTTTACCAACTGAGCCACCATTTTTTCAGTAAATACATACAGTTACTACCCTACCTGGGGTTGGTTGAATCCACAGATCCGGAATGTTGGATATGGAGGGTTGACTCTGTGGAGGGTGGTGGTCCTCTGAACCCCCACCGTGGTGTTCAAGGGTCAACAGTACTACAATTATCCCCAGTTTACAAATGAAGATAATGAGGCTTGGAGAAGGAAATAATGTGCACAGAAGCACACAGCTGCTAGGCGCTGGGTGGGAGTTCTAACTCGGGATGTCTGGGTGTGGGTGTGAGGGGTTAACTCTGCTTGCCTGGTGGCTCAGACCATAAAGAATCTGCCTGCAATGAGGGCGACCTGGGTTCCATCCCTGGGTTGGAAAGATCCCCTGGAGAAGGGAATGGCAACCACTCCAGTATTCTTTCCTGGAGAATCCCCATGGACAGAAGAGCCTGGCGGGCCACAGTCCATAGCGTCGCAAGAGTCGAACACGACTGACTGACTGTGATTCACATTCATTTATGTCAAATGGAATCCTCCTGGATTTTAGCCCTTTCTGTCTGCCTGAGGAGGGCTGTCTTTGGAAAAGGATGGAGGAAGCAGTTACTCACAGCCCTCTTAGGCACATGGAGAGCAGAGGTCAGAGGATGCAAAGGTGCCTGACAGGAGAGACCCAGCGCAGCTGCAATCCCAGCCAGCAGACAGTGTCAGGCTACCAGGGGTGGGGTAACTTCCGGATGCAGGGTTTGTTTTTTTTTTAGGGTAATCTCCTTTACTTGGCTTCCCTGATAGCTCAGTTGGTAAAGAATCCACCTGCAATGCAGGAGACGCAGGGTTTAGGGACAAAAGAGGAATCTGTTGTACCTCCCAGCCCACCCAAGATATGGGAATGGGCGTTGGGGGGAGGTAACACTTTCTGCACTTTCAGCCCTGGAGGGTCTCCTGGCTTCACCCTCTATCTTCAAAAGGAGTTTCCGTGAAACAGGAGCAGACAGGGGTGGTTGCAAAAGCAGCCCGAGTACAGAACAGAACGCCCCAGGGCGGCAGGGAAGGTTTGGTGTCTGCTCCTTGGTCAGGACCCTTGGAACTTCCCGCAGTTTGGCTTTCTGGCTAATGATTACCAGCTGCGCGGGGCTGGCAGCCTCCTCTGTGCCTGGCCAGCCAGCCCGAGGGCCGGGGCCCCCCGAGCGCTGACTCCCCGATGGCTGAGGGACTGGCCTCTCCCCGTTGGTTGTCCAGAGCACCTTCTTGTTCTTCGGACCTCGGCCTTCCTTTTCCAGCATCCCTGAGGGAGCTCGGCCGGCCCCTTTCCCGGGAGATGCTCTGGGCCGCGTGCACTGCGATGCCCGCCCAGATCTGAGGGGCGTCCCGGAGAAGAGATGCGAGGAAAGAAACAGTTATGGGACTTCAGGCACGTTCGGATCTGCCTTAGCCTGGGAGGGCGATCAGTCTGCTTCCGGAACCGTGAGCCTCAGATCCCCGAAAGGGCTCTCAGAGGCTTCCTGGTCCAAACCCTTCATTTTGGGTACTTCCGTGGTGGTCCAGCGGTTAGGACTCCGAGCTTCCGAGGCAGGGTGTGTGGGTTCATCTCTGGTTGGGGAACGAAGATCCCACAAGCCCTGCAGCATGGCTTTAAAAAAAAAAAAAAAAACAGAAAAAAAGTCATTTTACAGATGAGGAGACAGTTTCCTTCGGAGGAGAGCTTGGACCCACAAAACCAGCCTGCTGGACAGACGGTCTAGATGCAGTTGGTCTGGATGTTTCCATGGGCCCCTAAGTCCCCTCCACCTCTGCATCTCCGCTCTCCTCTGCATCCAGGAGGCTGACCTGAATGGCTCCTTTGCCTCTGGCTCCTGGTTTAGGTTCAGCCAATCGAGGCCTCAGGCAGGAGGTCAGAGGGAAGAGAGAGGACACGAAGGTGTTTATTCCCCTCACTCCCCTTCCTGCTGTGTCGCCCGGGGTGGCCGTGTCCCTGACACTCCTGTCGATGGCCCTCTCCCCATAGCTCTGTCCCTCCGACCCCCACAGGCCCAGGGCGGCGGTGTCTCCCTGACTGCACCCACCTGCAGAATAGCACTGTCTCCTGTCTCCTGACTGCTCAAGGCCTTTGTAAACAGTCCCTTTATTAAGCTCTCCAATTGGAGAGTGTTACCCTGCCACGTCCTGGCAGATAAAAGAGGCTTTGTGTACTAGAGAAAGAAAAGTCTATACGAAAGGAAGATGAAATTCAGCAAGAGGGTGGGTTTGTTTCCTGAGGCAGCTGTGAGAAATGACCATGAACTTGGAGGCTTAAAACAACAGGCGTGGGCTTCCCTTCTGGTTCAGTGGATAAGAATCCGCCCGCCAATGCAGAAGACACAGGTTCAATCCCTGGTCCAGGAAGATCCCATATGCCACAGAGCAACTCAACTCGCACCCCACAACTACTGAGCCTGTGCTCTAGAGCCCGTGGTCGGCAACAAGAGAAGCCACTGCAATAGAGGCTCGTGCATTGCAACTAGAGAGCAGCCCCCCACTCACTACAACTAGAGAAAAAGCCTGTGCAGCAGTGAAGACCCAGCACAGCCAAAAGTAAAATAAATAAATAAAATTACAATACAAAACAAAAACAGGCATTTAATATCTCAAGGTTCTGGAGGCCAGAAGTCCAACCTCAGCATCCCTGGGCAGAAATCAAGGTATCATCAGGGCCGTGTTCACTCCAGCCTCTTTAGGAGAGGATGGTTCAGGTGGGCTGGAGTTGAGTATTTCCCTTCCCAGGTCAGTTAGGCTCTGATCACAGCAAGGTAGACTCTGGTTAACTAGTTTTCGCTGAAGACAGAATTCAAAGACAAGCAGGAAATGGGGGCAGGGGAGAAGTATGGGATTGACGTATCAGTTCAGTTCAGTTGCTCAGTTGTGTCTGGCTCTTTGGGACCCCATGAACTGCAGCATGCCAGGCCTCCCTGTCCATCACCAACTCCCAGAGGTTACTCAAACTCATGTCCATCGAGTCGGTGATGCCATCCAACCATTTCATCCTCTGTCGTCCCCTTCTCCTCCTGCCTTCAATCTTTCCCAGCATCAGGGTCTTTTCAAAGAGTCAACTCTTCGCATCAGGTGGTGGACAAAATATTGGAATTTCAGCTTTAGCATCAGTCCTTCCAATGAATATTCAGGACTGATTTCCTTTAGGATGGACTGGTTGGATCTCCTTGCAGTCCAAGGGACTCTCAAGAGTCTTCTCCAACACCACAGTTCAAAAGCATCAATTCTTCGGCGCTCAGCTTTCTTTATGGTCCAACTCTCACACCCATACATGACTTCACTATCACTGAAACATTGAAATATGCACACTACTATATTTAAAATAGATAACCAACAAGGACCTACTGGATAGCACAGGGAACTCTGCTCCACATTCTGTAATAGCCTAAATGGAAAAAAATTTGAAAAAGAATAGATATATGTGTATGTATAACTGAATCACTTTGCTATACACCTGAAACTAACACAATATTGTTAATCAATGATACTCCAATGTAAAGTAAAAATTGAAAAAGAAGAATGGAATGCTCTGGAATGTTTCAAATGGTTTCCTGCCCCTTACCTTTGCTGGAAGCCCCGGGGGATTTTTCTCTGTGGGAATCTGGTTGAGCTCCTGGAGGTAAATCTCACAGTGCTGGGTCCCCTTGGAGTTTTAAACCTTCAGAGTTGTCCTTACTGAGCCCCCAGCAATTCGTCAGTGACTGTTCACCCCAGCATGATTTCTGCTGTGGTTCTGATTGTGTATCTCTGCTCCACTAAGTGGCGACTTCCTGCCTTCACTGGTACGTCTCTTCAGTCCTGGCTGCAGTGGTTTGCACTCTGTCCTCCCCGCCTCTTATGAATCCCAGAGGAGTTACTGACTTTTCAGTCTGTTTATCTTTTTACTTGTTGTTAGGACAGAGTGGTGACCTCCAAGCTCTCTATATGCGGAAATGGAAAACTCCACACGTGTTGACATGCTTCACGGAAGCATCATTCAGTCATTGGGGGATACATGTTGCTGAGAAGGCCTTTCACCTCCCCCCCCCCGACTCTCTAGTTCTCTTATCTTTGGGCCTGGCAGCTGGCCATCACAGTGACATTCCCGTGCTGAAGCCAGCAGATTTGTCACCAGATGAAACGCTGTAGGAGACAAAATGGTGGCAGGTGTGATGGGGACACCAAGACTGTGGAAGAGCCCAGCCAAGGGACTGTATGGATGCGGAAGTCGTTTGACTCCAGAGTTGAATCCTATAGCAGGGGGTTGGGGATTAACAGATGCAAACTATTGTATATAGAATGGGTGAGCAACAAGGTCCTCCTGTATAGCACGGGGAACTATATTCAATACCCTGTGATAAACCATAATGGAAAAGAATATAAAAAAGAATGTGTGTGTGTGTGTGTGTGTGTGTGTGTATATACATCACTGAGTCCCTTTGCTCTATGGTAGAAATTAACACAACACTGTAAATCAGCTACACTTCTATAAGATTGAAGAAAATAATTGAATCCTGGAGCACAAAAACTAGAATGTTCCCAAAAAGCAAAACCAAAAAAAACATGGACTTCTCTGGCAGTCCAGTGGTTAAGACTCCGTGCTTTCAATGCAAGGGGCGTGGATTCAACCTCTGGCTGGGGAACTAAGATCCCACATGGCACATGGCATGGCCAGTAGACAAAAACAAAATGAAAATCTGAATACCCTCGGAAATTACTGGAGTCCACCACCTTGTTTTACAGATGAGGGAAATGAGGTCTGGGCAGGGGAAGGTCCTTACTCACAGCCGGTCAGTGGCTGGATATTCTCTGGATCCAGGAGAAGACTGGAAGTCTTAGGACTCAGTGTGAGGGCTTTGCCACTTCCACACCGTCACACCTTCTCACCAGTGCCCTCCTTCTGAGCAGTCTTTGCATACTCTTTGTAGGATTTCTATCCCAGTTAGTCCCACTTACTAGAAGCTGGTGGGCAGCAGGAACGCACTGGACGTCAAGTGTGTTTATACGTGGAAGGAGGAAACGGTGCTGAAGGTTGTGGCGGATCAGTGACCCGGTCAGCACGAGACGAGCAGGCTGAGGCAGAGGGGAGGCAACACACAGCTTCCTTCATTGAGAAAGCCTTGCTATGGAAACAAGTCAGCCGGACTAAACAATGCATTAATGATGTAGTCGGTACACATTCTGCTACAGGTTCTGTATCTCATCACACACCAGTGTGATGATCTCTGGCCAGAGGACAACTGGAAGGGCATCACTTCACTGCTGATTAAGCAAACCACTCCCCACAAATAGGTCATACTGACAGAGGAATACATCAGAGAAGACAGTAGTCCCTCTGTCCAGAGTTTATCTATTGGTAGAGTTCAGATCTGGAGCTACTCTTTAAGACTGAATGGCATTGAATAAAATGATTGACAGGCAGATGTTAACTAAATATAGGAAAGTTAATTTAAACAATATAAGTGGGTGATTTTTTAAAAAAATAATTTTTTTGTCTTTTACAACAGTTTCAGGTTTACAGAAAAATTGTTGAAGGGAGTACAGAGTGTTTCAATATAACCCACCTCCAAAATCCCCTAATGTTATCATCTAACAGTTGTGTGAGGCATACATGGACTTCCCAGGTGGTCCTAGTGGTAAAGAACACGCCCGCCAATGCAGGAGATGGACGAGACGCAGGTTTGATCCCTGTGACAGGAAAATCCTCTGGAGGAGGGCGTGGCAACCCATTCCAGTATTCTTGTCTGGAAAATCCCATGGACAGAGGAGCCTGGAGGACTACCGTCCGTAGGGTTACAGAGTTGGACACAACTAAAGTGACTTAGCATGTACGCACGTGGTGCATATGTAACAACTTTTTAAAAATTTTTTTTGTGTCAACCATTTTTTAAACGTCTTTATTGAATTTGTTGTAACATTTCTTCTGTTTTTATGTTTTGGTTTTTGGGCCATGAGACACGTGGGATCTTAGTTCCCCAACTGGGGATTGAACCTGTACCCCCTGCATTGGAAGGTGAAGTCTTAACAACTGGACTGCCATGAACCAATATGGATACATCATTATTATTAACTAAAGTCCATACACCATTTAGATTTCATTAGTTTTTGCCTAATGTCCACTTTCTGTTGCCAAGATTGAATAGGACAGCCTTCAGACAGTGATGCTACACGTCGGACTAAGTCTCTGCTGAGCTAACGTGAAGCTCTAAAGTCAAGATTGGCAGAGAGAGACTTCCCACATTGGGCTGGAGTGGCCAGGATTTTGTACCACCACCTTGCTCAGCCACTGACTGGGGGCTGCCAGAGAAGGCTGATAGCTCAGAAGCCCAGGCATTTGCAGCAACATGAATGGACCTGAGTGTCATACTGAGTGAAGTAAGTCAGACAGAGAAAGAGAAATATCGTATGATATCCCTTAAATGTGGAATCTAAAAAGAAATGATATAAACGAACTTATCTACAAAACAGAAACAGACTTACAGACTTAGAGAACGCACGTGTGGTTACCAGGGGGGTTATGATGGGGGATGGGATGGTTAGGGAGCTGGGGACGGACATGTACACACTGCTCTATGTAAAATGGATAACCAACAAGGACCTACTGTAGCACCCAGGGAAGTCTGCTCAACGTCACGTGGCAGCCTGGATGGGAGGGGAGTCTGGGGGAGAGTGGAGGCATGTATGTGTATGGCTGAGTCACTCTGCCGTGCACCTAAATCTATCACAACATTGTTAATCAGCTATACTCCAATATAAAAGGCTTTTTTTTTTAAAGTTAAAATAATAAATGTTTTGTTTAGCCAGATTGTATATAAAGAAAAGAAAAATCCTGGGCAGACTCTGAAAGCAATAACAGCTGGACATTAGCCGCTAACCATATTTCTTAATATGCTGTGTGCTCAGTTGCTCAGTTGTGAACTGTAGCCCACCAGGCTCCTCTGTCTGCGGAATTTTCTAGGCAAGAATATTGGAACGGGTTGCCATTTCCTCCCCCAGGGGATCTTTCCAATCCAGGGATCGAACCCGCGTCGCTTGCCTCTCTTACGTTAGCAGGCGGGTTCTTTACCACTGTGCCACCCGGGAAGCCCACATTCCTTGATGCTGGGCTGCTAAATCCATTTTTGACAAGAGTCTAAGTGCTCCAACTCTGTGTCTGCCAGAAAGACCTCTGAAGTTTCCAAGGAGAAGTTGGCTAACCATTTCAGGAATCTTGAGCAGAGGTGATCCCACTGGCCTCTTTCAGGTCTTGGGCCCCACGACGAGCTGCCTTGATCCTGAAGACTCAAGGATTCCATTTCTCATATTCATTCCACCTTGCTCAAGCCCCTCTCTTCTTACACTCGCTAGCTTATGCCCTGCTCTGTCCTAGAGATAAGATCAGGGACCAAGCATATTCATGGGGGATGGAAACTATGACTCCCACTCTATTGCCCACACCTTCTTAGACTCCAGATGCTCAAAAAAAGGGGGGGGGTAGATTACAGTATCAATAGCAACGTGGAGTGTAGATAAAATGCTGTGAGTACCAGGAAGAAAAAGTTGAAAAATTCAAAGCTAAGACTACACAGGCCAAATCCTGTTTGGAAATGTCCTGTGCCTTGAACATGAAAAATTGCAGAACAACAGCACTTCCTTCTGATCTGTGCATACACCACACCTGGCAAGGCAGGATACTTTTATTTTCTTCCATCCTAACTCCTATGGGTGCCCCTGGATTTTAATCTGCAGATGTGGAATCACTGCAGTGCAACTCTGGTCTTTCAACTGCAGCAAAGTGGAAAACTTCCCGAAGAAAGTGTGGCTCTGATGCTTTGTTCTACCTGTGTTACTTTTTCTTTTATTTAACTTATTTAAAAGGTTAAAAGCCTGTTTTATTCTTGCAACTTGGCAGGTCTGCCTGGCTCACAAATGTCCTAAGATAAACAAGCGAGGTCTGTACATAACCTCTTAGGACAGCCTTAGCTTCTGAGCCAAAAAGACTTTTAATATTTACTTTGTCTCTCTTTAAAGATTTCCTTTTAATGTTTGTTTCTGCTTTGAAGTATTTTCAGATTCCATAGACCCTGTTTGTTTTGCCCAGCCAGAGAATAGTAGATTTTTTTTTCTTATATTCATTCTGCTATTTTTATACAGTGAACCATGCATACTGATTTTAATTCCAAAGGCTCACATGTGAAAGTGCTTCCTTGAACCCAGACCCTCAGGACTTTTGCCAGCCTTCTCATTTTAGTGTCTGCTTTGTCGTTTTTTGGTGGAATAACTAAAGTCAAAAACCTGCTGGGTCAGGGGGTGGAAATAAAGTATTGGTGGATGAGCTCTTCTGACCTTCCGCTCCCAGGACCAGAAAGTGGGGTGGGAGGTGGTAGGTGGTGGTTTAGTCACTCAGTCATGTTCAACTCTTTTTCGACCCCATGGACTGTAGCCCACCAGGCTCCTCTGTCCATGGGATTCCCAGGCAAGAATACTGGAGTGGGTTGCCATTCCCTTCTCCAGGGGATCTTCCCGACCCAAGGATCAAACCTGCGTCTCCTGCTTGGCAGGTGGATTCTTTACCACTGAGCCAGCAGGGAAGACCAATGGAGTGGGAATCCATGTTTAAATACCCAATGGCTGTTCCAGGTCACTACCCCAAAATCACATGAGACCCAGAAAAGTACTAAGAGTTAATATTCCAAGAAGATACTTGTGGTTACTGAATCCAGGATGTTTGAATTAGAGGCAGGTTCTGTCTCTGAACACAATGCCAGAGCGCAAAAAAATACTGTGCTTAAAAAGTAAATCAATAAAAAGCCCACAAAGCTTGCAGTGTCCCTGAAGCATTATGTAGGACTAGAAATGGCAACTAAATGAAATTTTAAAAAAAGAAGAAGAAGGTTTTTAAGTGCATTCATTCCTCTCCCTGAGAATACAGATTGAAATCGTAAACTTGGCAGCTGCTTCCGCAGGAGACCAAGGTCACAGGTCTGAAGCACTAGCTCTCTTCTGGAAACTTCCTGCTTATGGTAGATGACAGTTGCCTCACCTTGAAATAGGGGAACACTTTCTTTCCCCCTCCCACTTTTTTTTTGCTAGCACAGCGAGTTGGAGAACAGTCACAGCAAGTGGCTGTTGGAATTACAGAGGAATTGCTGAGAAGTCGCCTTGGGCAAAGGGCATTTGGCTGGAAACTTGCACTAAAAAGTTACCTTGTAAGTCAGCATGTGACTTCCACCTGACTTAATTTTCTTCAGTCCCAAGGGTTCCAAGTCAGAGGAAAAAAGGTCCTGGTCTGGGCTGCGGGCGTGTTCATTCTTCAGAGTCGGCTGGGAATCATTTCAAAGACAATCAACAAAGGTAACTTCTGGGATCGGGATGGGGAATAAGTGTAAATCTATGGCTGATTCATATCAATGTATGACAAAACCCACTGAAATGTTGTGAAGCAATTAGCCTCCAACTAATAAAAAAAAAAAAACAAAAAAACAACAAAGGTAACTTCTCCCTTTGACACTGAGGATATACAGGAGGGCTCCTAAAGTAAAATGTTTTATTTCTAATCAAAATAACAGGCGTATGATCTTTGTATTTAGATTAGGTGTGAATGAAGGAGATCGGGATTGAAGAAGGAGCAGGACTGTGCAGGGATGGGCAAATCTGCCTCCGGGTTCCAACCTTGGCTGTGTCTCTTCACCTTGGGCAAGTCGCTGGCACACCAGGGCCTTGGTTGACTTAAATTAAAAAAAAAGAAGGTGGAACTAGATGGCCTCTAAAAGCCTTTCCAGCTCTGTTCCAGGAATCAGCCTCTTAGTTTTTAATTTTTTGCTCTGTTTAGGCTAAAGCAATGATGCAAGGTGGAATTAGGATGTAGATTTGCAAGAAGGTCATCTTTTAAATTTTTTTATTTAAAAAAATTATTTTTTAATGAATATAGTTGATTTACAATGTTGTATTAATTTCTGCTGCACAACAAAGTCAATCAGTTACACTGTTGTGTGTGTATATATATATATGTGGGTGGTATATATACATATATCACATATATATATCATATATATACAAATGAGTGGTGTATATACATATATCCACTCATTTTTAGATTCTTTTCCCATGTAGGTCTTTACAGCGCATTGAGTTCCCTCTGCTGTTCAGAAGGTCATTATTAGTTATCTGTTTCACATGTAGCAGTGTGTGTATGTGTATATATATCAATCCCAATCTCCCAATTTATCTCTCACCCTACCTTTTTCCCTCTTGGTAACCATAAGTTTGTTTTCTACATCTGTGAGTCTAATAAATTCATTTGTACCACTTTTAGATTCCACATACTAGTAATACCTTATGATATTTGTCTTTCTTGCAAGAGGGTCGGTCATCTTGAGGCTTGTAGCAGGCTTCAGTCGACTCTCACCTCATCCAGTATGTTCGCAAAGATGAACTGAGATTAAGACAGGCTTCAAGGCAGGCGTTTATATATACTTGTCAGATGAATGAGTGAATCAATCAATCAGTCAGGATAGCACTGAGGGAGAAGGGAATGGAAGCATTCCATTCCATTCAGTGGCTCAGTCATGTCTGACTCTTTGTGACTTCATGGACTGCAGCACGCCAGGCCTCCCTGTCCATCACCAACTCCTGGAGCTTGCTCAAACTCACGTCCATTGAGTCGGTGGTACCATCCAACCATCTCATCCTCTGTCGTCCCCTTCTCCTCTTGCCTTCAATCTTTCCCAGCATCAGGGTTTTTCAAATGAGTCAGCTCTTCGAATCAGGTAGCCAAAGTATTGGAGTTTCAGCTTCAACATCAGTCCTTCCAAAGAACACCCAGGACTGATCTCCTTTAGGATGGACTGGTTGGATCTCCTTGCAGTCCAAGGGACTCTCAAGAGTCTTCTCCAATACCACAGTTCAAAAGCATCAATTCTTCTGCACTCAGCTTTCTTTATAGTCCAACTCTCACATCCATACATGACCACTGGAAAAACCATAGCCTTGACCAGACGGACCTTTGTTGGCAAAGTAATGTCTCTGCTTTTTAATATGCTTTAGCATGTCATTGGAGGAAGTTTATATGGAATAGGGCATAGATTTACTTGGGCTTCCCAGGTGGCTCAGATGGTAAAGAATCTGCCTCCAATGCAGGAGACACAGGTTCAACCCCTGAGTCAGGAAGATCCCCTGGAGAAGGAAGTTGCAACCTATTCCAGTATTCTTGCCTGGGAAATCCCACTGACAGAGGAGCCTGGCGGGCTACAGTCATGGGGTCGCAAAAGTACTGGACATGACTTAGGGACTAAATGACAAATAACAACAAATAGATTTGCTTAGCAGTGATGCCTGGGAAGACGTTTTATAGAGAGGTTCAGCCAAAGCTGAACTTCAGGCCTGGGAAACATGAAGGTTAAGACTAGTTTACTTAGCACACTTTGTAAATAGAACAAAATGGGGTGATTACTGGTAGGCTGCTAAGTATGATAATTCTTACAGCTACAGGAGATTTAACTTCAAGACAATGGGGCCCTTCTTCTCCTCAGTTTAATGACCAGAACATTGATTTGTATTTGCCTTGGCTTAGTCTTAGAGAAATCCAAACTGATAGTGGCTAAACTGCATGTAAGTTTATTTTTCATATACATAAAAGAAATCAGTTGGTAGGCAAGTCAGGGCAGGCTTAGAGGTTCCGTGGTGTTATGGATTAGAGTCCTTCCACCTCAAGTTTATGTATGGCTGTATGAACTCAGCTATCTCAAAAGCATTCCAGCCAGCAGGGAAAAGAAAGAACCAAAAAAAAAGAAAAAAGTTGGGGGTGGGGGATCACCTCCTGTCTTAGTCCATCTGGACTGCTATTACAAAATACCACAGACTGGGTCCTTTATAAACAACAAAAATTTATTTCTCATAATTTTGGAGGCTGGATGTCTGAGATTGTGGTCCCAGCACGGCTGCTTTCCAATGAGGGCCTCTTCTCAGTTCATAGCGGTGCCTTCTAACTGTGTCCTCTCGAGGTGGATGGGACAAAGAATCTCTCTGGAGCTCTTTTATAAGGGCACTGATCCCACTCATGAGGGCTTCACCACCATGATTTCAGTGTCTCCCAAAGGCTCCCTCTTCTAATACCATCACCTTTGCATGTTCGGATTTTAACATGAATTTTAGAGGGACACGAACATTCAGGCCATAGTACCCTCCCCACTGGCCATGAACAATACTTCTCAGAAGTTGAACTTGACAATTCTGTTGCCATTCCATTGACCAAAATTTAGGTACTTGGTCACATCTAAGTGCAATAGAGACTGGGAAACATAGCTTTTGTTCACAATATCTAAAAACCAGCATTGTTTTTGCTTGTTTTAAGAGAGAGGGGGAAAACAGGTATTAGAGAATATTAGTCTCTGTCACCTTGAGAGATTACAGACTTATTACAGTTATGCAATGAACTACTTTGGTACTTATCTCTTAAAACAACTGCAGGGCCCATAGCAAATTATTTTTAGTATTCCAAACGAATAAACGAATCTATATCCTGTGGAGGTGACTTTGATTTTTGAAAGCAGGCCAGAGTCACTCAGGAAAACTGTGATGAGTAAGATGTGTGATAAAGCTGAGAATTACCATTTCATAAGAATGAGATATGGGCTTTTACTCCTGGACATTATAGGCTCTACTGGGTATTAGGACCATTCCTACGGAAGGTAACTCTGAGGACTTCCCTGGTGGTCCAGTGGTTAAGAATCTGCCTTCTGATATAGGAGACATGGGTTCAATACCTGGTCAGGGGACTAAAAGCCTATGTCCCTTGGGGCAACTGAGTCCGTGAGCTGCAGGTAGAGAG
Organism: Cervus elaphus; assembly: GCF_910594005.1. Taxonomy (NCBI): domain Eukaryota; kingdom Metazoa; phylum Chordata; class Mammalia; order Artiodactyla; family Cervidae; genus Cervus; species Cervus elaphus. The sequence continues at coordinate 40,773,265 of NC_057846.1, forward strand.
AATCACACCCACCACGATGATGATTCCACATGCCACGAGGAAAGATCCTGGGTGCTGCAACTAAGACCTGAAGCAGCCAAAAATAAATTAATTAATATATAAAAAAAGGAAAGAAACTCTAGAACTTGGATAGAATACATAATGCAATTACGTAAGGGCACTGAAGAAAGAGAAATAGTTGGACTCTGGTGCTACATGTTGCTTGGAGAAGAGGAGATGAGGAGTCAGACAAGTGGACTCTGTGCCACAGCTTTTTTTTTTTTTGGCTGCACCTGCACCTCGGGGCATGTGGGATCTTAGTTTCCCGACCAGGGATTGAACCCACTCGCCCTTCGCTGGAAGCCTGGAGACTTACCCGCTGGACCACCAGGGAAGTCCCTGCGGCCAATGCTTTTTGCACAGGGCTAAGTGTAGTCCACCCAGTGGCTTGTGTGATAAAGAGGCATATAGGGGAAACTCTCAAGTTCTGCCTGCTCTCCTAAGGGATGAAAGAAGTGAAGTCAGGAAATGATGAATGCTGAAAAAAGTGGGGGAACCCAGAAAGGAAAGAGTCCTAAGTGGAGATCGCCAAACCATTGAAACACGTGTGCAGAAAATACTCAGAGCAGCCCAGCTACACAGGAGTCTGCACTCAGACTGGAGCTGCCACCCAAGAAGCAGGGGGCGAAGTTCAAGCCCCGCGAGAAAATGATCTGCTGAGATGAAAGGAAAACAACTCTCACCAGTGAAAAGTAGTGGAGTCTGAAATCGGCACAACTTCATATTCATGATGTCCATAATACAGTCTAACACATGAAGAACTATGGGGCTTCCCTGGTGGCTCAGATGGTCAAGGATCCGCCTGCGATGCAGGAGACCTGGGTTCGATCCCTGGGTTGGGAAGATCCCCTGGAGAAAAGAATGGCTACCCACTCCAGTATTCTTGCCTGGAGAATTCCACGGACAGAGGAGCCTGGTGGGCTACAGTCCGTGTGATCGCAGAGTCGGACACGACTGAGTGACTAACACTTTCAGTTTCACTTTTCATGAAGAGCTGTTAAACCACAAAAAAGACATGCAGAAATTAATGCACGTCCTAAGTGAAAGAAGTCAGTCTTCAAAGGCTACATATTGTGTGATTCTAACTACATGACATTCTGCAACAGGCAAAACTATGGAGACAATAAAAATATAATATCACTGGTTGCCAGGGGAGAGGGAAGGGGAAGGATGAACAGGCAGAGAACAGAGGATGTTTAAGGGCAGTGAAACTATTCCGTATGACACAGCAGTGGTGGAGACACGTCATTACATATTTGCCAAAACTTGTAGGATACATACCAAGAGTGAACCCTGATGTAAACTATCAACTTTGGGTGACAATGACATGTCAGTGCAGGTTCATTGGTTGTGACATATGTATCACTCTGGAGGGAGGGGGTTGGTAGTGGGGAGGCTGTGTGAGTTTGAGGGCAGGGGGTATATATAAACTCTCTGTGCTTTCTGCTCATTTTAACTCTGCACCTAAAACTTCTCTGAAAAATAAATTCCAGTTAAAGAAAAAAACAAATAAATAGTTTAAATGCAAAGATAGATGAAAACTAGTTAGTTAGTTCAGTCACTCAGTCGTGTCCTACTCTTTGCAACACCATGAACCGCAGCATGCCAGGCTTCCCTGTCCATCACCAACTCCCAGAGTTTACTCAAACTCATGTCCATTGAGTCAGTGATGCCACCCAGCCATCTCATCCTCTGTTGTCCCCTTCTCCTCCTGCCTTCAATCTTTCCCAGTATCAGGGTCTTTTCCAGTGAGTCAGTTCTTCGCATCAGGTGGCCAAAGTATTAGAGTTTCAGCTTCAACAGCAGTCCTTCCAATGAACATTCAGAACTGATTTCCTTTAGGATGGACTGGTTGGATCTCCTTGCAGTCCAAGGGACTCTCAAGAGTCCTTCCCAACACTACAGTTCAAAAGCAATTAATTCTTCGGCACTCAGCTTTCTTTATAGGCCAACTCTCACATCCATACATAACTACTGGAAAAACCATAGCTTTGACTAGATGGACCTTTGTTGGCAAAGTAATATCTCTGCTTTTTAATATGCTGTCTAGGTTGGTATAACTTTTCTTCCAAGGAAGTAAGTGTCTTTTTAATTTCATGGCTGCAGTTACCATCTGCAGTGATTTTGGAGCCCAAGAAAATGAAGTCTGCCACTGTTTCCACTGTTTCTCCATCTATTTTCCATGAAGTGATGGGACCGGATGCCATGATCTTAGTTTTCTGAATGTTAAGCTTTAAGCCAACTTTTTCACTCTCCTCTTTCAGATGGATAATAAAAGATATATCAATATTAAGCACAAGAAGGCTAGAGAGGCTATATTAGTATCAAACAAAAATAAATTCCAAAAAGAATTTATTACTAAAGATAACAGAATGATGAGTGTTAATTACTCATGACGCCATAAAGATCACAAATTTGTCTGTGCTCAGGAACAGCTTCAACATACATGCAGCAAAAATGGACATAATTAAAGGTAGAAATAGGCCATCATAACTGGAGATTTTAATGTCTCTCAGAAATTGAATAAACAAACAAAAGTGAGCAAAGACAGAAAATCTTAACAACCGTATTAGCCACCATGACCTAATTGGTATTTAGAGAAACACTTCACCCAACAACCGCAAAGTGTATACGCAAGTGCACACAATGGGTTTATCAGGATAGATTATATTCTGGACCATAAACAAGTCTCAGTAAATTTTGAAAGTTTGTTCTCAGACCACAGCACAATTAAATTAGAAACTAAGAACAATAAGAGAGCTAGGAAAATCCCAAGTATTTGGAAATGAAACAACACCCTTTTAATATTGACTGGTGTGAAGAAGAAATCACAAGAGACAGAAAATATTTTGTACTGAAGGGTAACAAAAACACATTTCAAAATCTGTGGGATGTAGCTAACATAGCACTTAGGAAATAATTTATAGCTTTGAATGCCTTTAAGAGGAAAAAAGAAGGGTCTCAAATCACTGATCTAAGTTTCCACCTTTAAAACTAGAAAAAGAGCAGAGCAAATTAAACCCAAAGCAATCAGAAGGAAGGAAATTATAAAGACAGAAATCAATGAAATAGAGAACAGAAAAAAGAAAACCAGTAAAACCAAAGGCCAGTCATTTGAAAAAGTTAATAGGATTGATAAATTTCAAGCCTGGCTGACAAACAAGAAGAAAAGAAATTGCCAATATCAGTAATGAAAGAATATGTTGCTACAGATCCTTCAGACATTAAAACCGATCCAAACAACAATCCATTATTAGTAGTATGAACAACTTTATGCCTTTAAATGTGATACCTAAGGACTTCCCCAGCAGTCCAGTGGTTAAGAATCTGCTTATCAATGCAGATATCGTATAGAAAAACCTAAGGGGATGTGGATTCAGTCCCAGGTTGTGAAACTAAAATCCCACAGGCCAACTAAGCCTACACGCCACAGTTACAGAGTCCATGCACTCTGGAGCCTGTGTGCCACAACTAGAGAGGCTGTACTGGAATGAAGAGCCCTCACGCTGCAAGGAAAATCCCTCATGTAGCAACCAAGACCTGATACAATCAATCAATCAATCAATCAGTATTAAGAAAAGGAAGATAAGAAAGGTGGTTGCTTAAAAAAAAAAAAAATGACTGCTTAGGTGAAACAGACACTTTCTGGGGAAGATGTAAATTATGAAGCTGACCCAAGAAAAAATAGAATGCTTGAACAACACTATATCAATTACAGAATTTGGAGTTGAAAAGCCTTCTGACAAAGAAAACTCCAGGCTCAGATGGTTTCACTGGTGAATTCTATCAAACATTTAAAGAAGAAATGATGTTAATACCAATCCTAAAAACTCTCAAAAAATAAAGGGGGAAGAAACACTTTCCAACTCGTTGTATGATGCCACTATTATCTTGATTCCAAAGCCAGATGAAGACATCTTAAGAAAGAAACTACAGACCAATAACCCTCATGAATATAGATACAATATTCCTCAACAAAATATGAGTCATCCAAATATTAGCAGCATATAAGAAAACTATACACATGATCAAGGGGCTATACAAGACTAATCTAACATCCAAAAAAAATCTGTAATTCAACAAATTAATAGAATATGGGGGAAAACAATATGATCATTTTAATAAGTGCAGAGATAGCATTTGTCAAAATTCAACATCCTTTTACCATAGAAATGTTTTAGTAAATTATAAATTAAAAAAAATCTTCTCAACTGCATCTACAAAATCTGACAGCTAATATACTACAATGTGAAGAATTTTATGCTTTCTACCTAAGATAAGGAACAAGGCAAGGATTACCAGTTTTATTTAACAATGTATAGAAGTGCCTCGGAGAAGGTAATGGCAACCCACTCCAGTACTCTTGCCTGGAAACTCCCATGGACAGAGGAGCCTGGTAGGCTGCAGTCCATGGGGTCGCTAAGAGTCAGATACAACTGAGCGACTTCACTTTCCTTTTCACTTTCATGCATTGGAGAAGGACATAGCAACCCACTCCAGTGTTCTTGCCTGGAGGATCCCAGGGACAGGGGAACCTGGTGGGCCCCCATCTATGAGGTCGCACAGAATCGGACACGACTGAAGTGACTTAGCAGCAGCAGCAGCAGAAGTGCCTAGTCAGTGGAGCAAAGCAAGAGGAAAAAAGCATACAGATTATAAAGAAGGAGTAACACTATATGTGCAAATGATATTGTATAGAAAAACCCAAGGAACCCACAAAAAAGCTATTAAGTAATAAGTGAGTTTAGCAAGGTTGCAGGATACAATATACAAAAGTCAACTATATTTCTATTTACTAGCAACTAACATTTAGAAAGTAAGTTATAAAACAATTCCATTTACAGTAGTATAAATACACTAAGGAATAAATTTAGCAAGAGATATGTAAGACCTGTTGGCTGAAAACTATAAAACTATGGGAAATTCAAGAAAATCTACATGAATAGAGAGCTATATCATGTCCATGGATCAGAAGTCTCAAAACTGTTAAACAGGGAATCCCCGTTTGAATTAGTCAATAGAATCCCTGTTTTTTGTAAAAAACCAAACAGGTTTTTTAAAAAGAAATTTTAAAAAATAAATAAATAAATAAAAAGAAATGTATAATTTTATTTCAAAATTTATACAGTAAGACACAGGACCTAGAGTAGTCAAAACTATTCTGAAAATTGAGAACAGTGTTGGAGCACTGACATTAACCTGGTTTCAAGAACAGTGTGTGACTTGTAAGCAATAAATCCAGTTTATCCTGTGGCTTATAAATTGGCATTTAAATAATTTCCAAAATAGGAAGGATGGTACATCTCTAAGATAAGCATGTAGCTTCCCAACTTATCTACTTTGAAAGGTATTCATTTGGCATGATTACTGGGGTGGGGGGGCATACATGTGAAACATAAGCTTTGTAATCAAGACAGAACTGGGTTTAAATATTGGATATTTTATTATTGGATATAGTGAATATCCAATAGTCCAATATTTTAGTATTTAATATTTAATGCCCATTGAAATTGGGCATTTAAATATTGAATATTTAAATATTGGACTTACCTCTCTACTTGTCAGTTTCTTCAGCTTGAAGTGGGGTGGACAGTGTCAAATTTAAGGAAACAGAAGCTAAGCTCTGTGTGATAGCTCCGGACCTAGCCTACCTGGGTTAGAACCTGGGCTCTGCGATTATTCATTCACTTACTTATTGCTGTGCCGGATTCTCATTGCTGTGAGACGGCTTTCTCTAGTTGCGGTGCGAGGCCTTCTCATTGGTGATGGCTTCTCTTGTCGCAGAGCAGAGGCTCTGGGGCGTGTGGGCCTCAGTCTTTGCAGCATTCGGCTCAGTAGTTGTGGTGCACACGCTTAGTCGCTTCGTGGGATGTGAGATCGTCCCAGACCAGGGATCAAACTTATGTCCTCTACATTGCGAGGTGGATTCTTAACCACTGGACCACCAGGAAAGTCCTGCTATTTCTTACGGAGTGGCCTTAAGTGTATTTAATCCTTCTGTGCTTCACTTTACTCTTTGTAAATTGAGCATACTAAAAGTACCTACCCAAAATGTCCCGATGTACTAAATGAGTTAATAAATCTAATGCACTGAGAACAGAATCTGGCACATAAAGTATTCAACAAATATTACCTACTGTGATCCTTCCCCAGTACTCTGAGGACTAACTGGTTACTTTTGTCAACCACCAAGCACAGAGTATTCTGGTACCCAAAGAGCATTAGCTCCCATCCCTCCTCTGAGCAAAAGTCACCTTCTGGGGGTAGGATTTGATAACTGAAGGATGTCTTTTGCCATCTCGGGGGAAATCTTGAATTTCAGTTTGTTAAATTGTCTTTTTTTTACTCTTTTTTCAATGTTTAAAAAATGCCTTACTAACAGAATTACAAAGCACAAAGGGAAACCCTAACACTGGGTATCAGACACTACCCCTCCTGGTCCCCATCAGGCCTTTTCTCTGAAAAGCCCTCATTCTGTTTATTTCCCCCAAACACTAATTCCCTTCACTAACAGACTCACAGACTTAGAGAATAAACTTATGGTTGCCCAGGAGAAGGATGAGGGGAAGGAAAGTTATGGATGTTTGGAATTGACATGTACACACGACTATATTTAAAATGGATACCCAACAAGGACCTACGGTACAGCAGAGGGAACTCTGCTCAGCGTGATGAGGCAGCCGGGATGGGAGGGGAGGTTGGGGGGGAATGGATACATGGATACGTATGGCTGATCTCAGCCGTGCACCTGAAATCCTCACAACATTGTTAATCAGCTATATTCCAATATAAAATAAAAAGTTAAAAAAAAAGAAAGAATTCCCTTCACTGACTTCACTGATGACCGTCTCTGGATAAGCCAGGGCAGTAAGAGCAGTAAACGCAAGCATCTCAGTAGAGATGCCCTTTGCACCCCTGTGGGACCACCTTTCACATTCTTGAGCAGACTCCTTTTCTCCTTCATTCTATTTCTCTGCACCGCAGTAGGATATAGGCTTCCTTTCTTTTCCTTTCAACCATTTTAGTGATGCTACCCTCCGCTTTTCTGCGGAAACAGTAAGAAAACTCCTCCCAACAGCCCATCTTGTCTACTGGGGGTGGGGGAGGGGGAGAAAACTTTCCCATCCCCCTTTTCCTTCTCTCCTGGCTTCCCCTTCCATTTCCCCCTTGGAATGACCCACCTTTCTCCCTGGGAGGGGCTGAACAGTTCCTGGGGAAGGGGCCACAGCTCTGACAGGGTTGTTTGCCTTCTCAATGACACTTCGATGATCACATTGCCTTAGTATTCCAGACAGAATGCGGGGAGAATTCGAACTTCAAAAAAAAAAAATCATCTGCCAAGAGTCAACTTTTCTTCAGCTCTATGAAATCCTCCCCCACAAAACCTCATTGCCCCAGTCTCACTCTACTGGTGTACTAATTAATCTTTCTTTTCCCAGCCCCCAATATTTTGCTTGTTTATGTCTATCTACAATGCAGCAGCATCCTGAATGCTGGGGACTCTCTGGCTATAGGAGGGTAAAGATAATGTATAAACAGGAAGTCAACATTTGACATTAAAAAAAAAGAGTCATTGTAAATATAGGAGGGGTTTCCCATCCTTTGTGGAAATGTGAAAATAGCTGCATACATCTTTCCTGCCTGTAGCTTCCACTCAAGGAGGAAGTTAACATTCAGCACCAGTCTGTGCGCTTAACCACAGGTTCATTCATTCATTTGGCAAATATTTGTTGTACATAAGCCAGGATACAGGCGTTGTGCCAGGCAGTAAGCTTGGATACGGAGATAAGGAAGTTTTCTTGCCCTTAAAGAACAGAAAGACAAATAAATGAAGAGATAGTTGCAAAATAAGATCGGTAGGTGCTATGCTGGAGGAATTAACAAGTGATATGGGAGCAGGGTGATAACATATGTAGGATGGATGCATTTATCAGCAATGATGGGTATCTACTAGGCATGTGCCCGGCAGTATTGGGAGGACAGTGAAAACAAACTCCCCTTCGTCGCGGAGTTTACCTTCTAGTGAAGGAAACAGGCAATAATAAAAAGCTGTAAGATCAGAAAACAGGATAGTGGTGTGGAAGGCAATCTGAGTTGGGGCTGGAAGGATAAACAGGTGTTAGGAAAAGAGGGCATTCTACATTTTAAACTAAAAAAATCCTGAGATGGAGGAGAGATAGCTGGAGGGGAGCGAATTGGGAGGTGGGAAGGGAACGGATGAAGAAGAGCCTGAAATATTTTGAAAGTAAGTTATAAGGAGTATGGTGTGTATGTTAGTCTCTCGGTCGAATCCGACTTTTTGTGACCCCAAGGACTGTAACTCATCAGGCTCCTCTGTCCATAGGATTCTCCAGGCAAGAATACTGGAGTGGGGTGCCATTCGCTCCTCCAGGGGGTCTACCCAACCCAGGGATTGAACCTGGGTCTCCTGCATTGCACGTAGGCTCTTTAACCATCTGAGCCACCAGGGAAGCCCTGTAAGGAGTATGAGTAGGTACATGACAGGGGTGATGGGAGGGACAGGATCTTATTTCCAACACAAGAGTTCGGAAGAGAATTCATTCATTGGTTGTCAGAACCGGAAGGGACATTAAGAGGTCAAGAATGATCATAGCCCTCTTATTTTACAAAAGAAAAGAAAGCAAGACTCGGGGAGGGCGCAGTAACTTGTCCCGAGTTTTGGGGGGCACGAACAGGTCGTTTTCTACACGACTCTGCGCAGGCCTCTGTGCCGGACGAGTGTCTGGGGGAGGCCGCCCGGCGGGGAAGGCGGCCCGGGTCTGGGGTGCGGGCGCACACCGCCCCCTCCCGGGGCTTCTCCGCACGGCCGCCCCGCGGGGCCCCCTCCCAGCTGCGCCACTGGCAGCCGCGCGCGGGGGCTCCCCGGGGGCCGGCCCGCGGCCGGGGCGAACTGCGAGCGCGACGGCCGCCGGGCCCTCCCGCCCCAGTCCACCTGTCGCCCTCCGCCGCCCGGGGGGGGTGGCTCCCTGGCTGCTCGACCCGCGCGTTCAGCCTCGCCCGGGCGGGATCTCCGGGCGGGGGTCCCTGGGCCGCCGGGCGGGCCGAGCCCTGCGATTGGCGGAGAAGTCGCAGCGTCTCCAGCAACGCCCTTTCGCCGGCGCTCCCGGCGGCCGGGACCCTGTCCCCGGCACCCCCGCCCACCCCGCGGCCCCACCCTTCCTCCGGCGCCCGCCTCCTCCTCCCGGCGGGGTCCGGGCCGGGCCGGCGCGCCGCGGAGCAACCACCGGCGGGCGCAGCCGGGGCCCCGCGCTCTGAGCCATGGGAGGCGCCCACTCTCAGAGCCCGAGGGGCCGGGAGCCGACCGTGGAGAGGTCCCCGAGACCCCGAGAGACCGCGTGAGTCCCAGCACCCCCACTCCCGCCCCCCAGACCCCCGGGGCCGCTGTTCGGGGCTTTGCCTGCCGGCCCGGGATGGGAGCGCACGGCGCCCGTCCCACCCGGGCTGGGAAAGGGGGGACTCCCGCGCGCGCCTGCGGGGCTCAGGGGTGGGCCTGGTGGGACATCCCTCCCCGAGCCTCACCTTGCGGGGCCCGGGGGACGCACGACCACGACCCCACGGGAACAGTATCGCCTCCAGGCGGGTTGCTGACCCGCGCCCGTCCTTGCTGCGCCCGGAGAGGGGAGGGGGCGGGGATGAGAGGACCCCGAAGTTTTCCAGACTCGTCCAAGCAGGAACACACACGTGTCCTCAAGGGCTCAGAAACACCCCGGAGACGGAGCCAGTTGCTGCAGGGGAAGAGATTAGAAAGGGACTTGAGTCGCAAAGATAACTCGGCTCGTGTTGGCCTTCAGGGTCCAGGAACTTGACGCCGTGCTCGTTGTTCGCAAGAACTCCCTCTTGTTTGCTCCGAGGGCTTCATGATGATCTCAGAGAAAGGACTGTATTGTAGCGGCAGCAATTAGGCTTTTGTTCTGGGACAGCAACAACTGGGGACACCGAGTACTGAAATGCAAGTTTCGAAGGGACGTTTTTAGGAACGTGATTTAGAGCAAGTTGCTGGGGTTTGAAAGATGGCCTTGCTGCCTTATCGCAGAGAGGATACGTTGATGATAACTATTTATCTGAGAACCCAAACCATCTTTAAGCGTTTAATGAAAAATGTTAAAGTGTGTGTGTGTGTGTGTGTGTTTTGGAGGTAATGTCAAAGAATCCATACTCTATTTTAATTCAGCCAATGCCAAAGCTGTTTAGTTGGAGAAAGATACACTTAGCCATCACATACAGACAGCCTGGGCCATGGGAGGGGCCTCTTTGGATTCTCTTTTCAAGACAAAGTAACTTCCAGAATATCCAGATGATAGACATGTTAGTTGTTCCTCCTGATGGTTTACATATGATCACGAATCTAAACTTAGTCCAGGCATCTTATTAATCATAAGAATAGATGAGAATTATGGAGTAGATTAAAAATGTACCAAACCCTGTTCTAAATACTCTGCGTGTTAGTCCCCAAGAACACTGAATTTGTTTCTCTTGTGGCCCTCATTTTATTGGTGAGGAAGCTGAAATATCAATACAAAGAGAAGTGACTTGCTCAAGGTCACAGAGCTACAAGGTGGGGGACCCAGATTCTGACTCCAGAGGTCCTGCTGCGGCCGTTTCCCACGGGAGTGTTGGGATTGATTTTAGGAAACGAACTTTTATCTCAGCAGGCAGAACACACCCCACTTTTTCCTTTAATTCCTCCCAAATGAGGGAGAAATCTGAATTAGCAATGCTTATACCTAATGAGAAAAAAATTGCCGAAGTTGATTTAACTTTATAAAAAGCAAACGTAAGGGACGCCTCTGGTGGTCCAGTGGTTAAGACTTCTTCTTCCAGTGCAGGGGATGAGGGTTCAATCCCTGGTTTGGGAACTAAGCTTTCCCGTGGCAGGAGCAGTTTGCAGGGGGTATGGTGGGTTATGGGGCAGCCAAGCCCCTGCAGTGCACTTACTGAACCTCCGCTACTGAATCCCTGTGCCACAACGAAGACCCAGTGCAGCCAAATAAATAAATATTCAATAAACAAGCAAACAGAAGAGGCAGTGTAATACAGAGATGATGTTCACAGTTTTAGAGGCAGATTGCCCGGGGTTGAATTCTAGGCTCTGCTCCTTAGTATCTAGAGCGCTTTTATCTGGTCCTTAACCTCTCTGAGTCTGCTTCCTTGTACGTAAAATGGGAATGAAGACAACGTCCAGTTCACAGGCTGCTCTGAGGATGACGTAAGATCGTGTATTTATATGAAAAGCAAGCTAATAGGTTTTATCTCTGAGCGGTAAGTTGTTTTAGCCAAGGATGACGGTTGACTATTTAATCTTGGTGAGCATGTGGCTGGTGTAACTCGAAAGTAAATATTTGAATCGTTCTCTGATAGGATGCTGGAGAAACGAACTCAGGGCTTTTGGTGCTGGATTCAGCTGTCAGGGTGAGGATTTGATTTTTGATTGTCAGATTATCCTGCACTTTTGCAATAGACAGAAGGTCTCTTTCTCCAAGGAGATTCTGCACATGCCTTATATATTTACCAAAGCTTGCCTAAAAATAATCATTAAAGCCATCCTTGGTCTAAACCTAGGAATACCACCCAGGAATGCCCTACCCTGCTGCAGTGAGGGCATTAAGAAGGACATAAACACATGTGGGCTGTGTTGAGAGTTTCGGCCTCATCAGAGTGTGCAGGCTTAATGAGTCAGCCCTATAAACCACTTGGCACAGACCAGGTGAAAGGTGAGAAATACGAGCTCTGATGCCTGTGATATACATGAAAAGCGAAACGCATGCTTTTTATCCTGCCTCATTCGGATGTACAGCCACAAGTGTCTCCACGGTCATTGTTAATGTCACTGGCTACAGATTTCCTGCCGGACACATGGCAGCTATGGATAATACTGACCTCAAGGAAGTTCCCCTACTCGGGCCGTTGCATTTTTAAAATCTATTGTTCCTTTTTAAAAAAACATAAAAATACATGAAAATCTCACAAGTGATGCATGAACACTGGCATTTGTCTTTTGAGGGAGAAAAGTATGTTTCAGAATGCTCACAATTTATATTGCAGAAAAAGTTAATCAAGTATGAAATTTAACCAGATAAATCTGTCTTAACAGAGTTCTACTGTGAAATATCAACACATATGGGGGACTTCCCTGGTGGTCCAGTGGTTAAAACTCCACACTGCCAGTGTAGGGGGCAAGGGTTCAATCCCTGGTCGATGAACTAAGATCCCGCATGCCATGAGGTGCAGTCAATAAATAAAATTACTTTTGAAAAGAAATGTAAACAAGTAGGGACATGTATGAAGAGAAAGTTCTGATTTTAAGATAAAACTGATTATTATGGAAGATTATAGCTTATAGGCTTGTAGGAAGGTCTACCTTCCCCAAACCGGAGGAAGCAAGTGAGTCGGCTTTGGTAAAAGCTACAGGGAGATGTCATTTCAGTTATTCAAGGAGGCTGCACAGGTAGTGATTAAGAGCAGAAGCTGTGGATCAGGCAGACCTGGGCTGGAAGTCCAGCAGTAGCTTAGTTCAGGAAGCTTTGGAAAGGAATCACTTAACTCTTCAGTTGGGCAGATGTCCGCATCTTTAAAATGGCAATAGTAATCATACCTACCTTATGAACTAGTGTGTATTATTAGTGCAGGGTTGGTACCCAGGTGTGCTTGCTTACCTGAGTTATTAATACATTCCCATGTGTATGTACCTATAAACCAGGCGCTACGCTCGCTTCTGTGGGATGTGTATTTTGAGTAAGGCTGAGTCTGTGCTGGGGCCCTTCTAGGTGGCTCTAGTGGTAAAAAACTGCCTGCCAATGCCAGAGATGTGGGTTTGACTTTTGGGACAAGAAGATCCCCTGGAGGAGGGCATGGCAGCCCACTCCAGTATTCTTGCCTGGAGAATCCCCTGGACAGAGGAGCCTGGAGGGCTACAGTTTGTAGGGTTGCAGAGTTGGACACAACTGAAATGACACACACAAGACTCTTCTAAAGGGAAGGTTGACTTGCATGCTCATTCAGCGAGGCCTCTTGAAGAACCAAAACTGGCTCTTTTGAGTTAACTTTTTCCTCAATTAATTTCCATTTTGCAGAAAGAAGCTCTGTCCTGAGAATGGCCCTGTGTTTGGGGATGTGGTAGTTTGGTGAAATGTTTGAAAACACTGACTCCTGAGTTGAACTATTTTTGGCAATGGGGCCAAGATGGGTTTTCTAACAGCAGTAAATAATTTGTGGCGAGGTTTGGACAATGACATAAAGCAGAACCTATTTTTCCTTTAGGACTATGGTGTATAACTAACTCATCTAGGGCTTGTTGAGTTTGTCCATGAGGAATGAACCATAATGCACTTGTCAACGCTTTCAGTTAAATTTCTAGGCCAATCTTAGTTTGCATTTGGAATATGTTCTAATGGATTAGATCATTGGCAAAGTCAGGAGTTTCTGAGAACTGGAGTGTTTTTGCCTTGGGGTTTTCTGATCACGTGAATTACATGCAGGTTCTATAAAGGTCTCATGAACTGCAGAGATAGCAACAACAACAGAGATAGCAAGAACAAAAGATAGAGCCTTTTGATGAACACAAGTCCTGACATGAAGAGGTGCTGGCTTTGAAGTTTTAGACACAAGCAAACAGGATTCAAAACAAGTAATCTTAGGAAGCAACGTACTTGAAACCCGCGGCTTTCAAATTCAGTGTTGTTCACCCCATAATTTTTACTTTCATTGAAAACATTTAGGTCCCCGATTGCTGTAGAAAATTTTCAAACATCCATCTAAACTGTTTTACTGTACAGTTAAGAGAGAGACTTAGAGCAAGTTTGTGGAAAAGACCCAGAAAAACCTGCTCTATGAATAAATGTTGAAAGAGGTACTTAGCTTGAAGGAGGGACTGGTGACATGGTGGAAATATATAATTTTTAAAGGATGTTGGCTGCCTGTCTCTCTGGTGAAGTCAACCCCCCCAGGAAATGGTTTGCATTTCAGGACATGGAAATTATTTGTGTGTGTATGTTGAGTTTAGATAGCACAACTTCTAGACAGTGAGGGTAGCTGATATACTAAACAAGAGTTACTAAGGGAAGAAAAATCCCTTTTTGCAAATCATTAAAAGGTAAGAGAGATACTCTCTCAAGGATTGAGACTCCAAAGAGGTTCTGGTCTGGTTTTGCTCAATTGCTTCTCTCTTTTAGCGTCAGCGGTTCCCCACCCTTACTTCCACTCCACAGCTTCTCCCGGCTGATTCATATTTCGTGTCAAAAATCAAGAGAAGGCGGGGGATGGGCACAGCTGCTGGTGTCCTGGGCTAGCGAAGCGGGTTATTTAATATCTTTGTTGGCTGGTAGCCAGGGTGTGCTGCAGGCTGTGTGAATTTGTTAACCCCAGGTCAGGAGATGAATCGGTAGCTTCCTGAATGGCCGTGGAACATGCCATGGAGGTCCATGTTCTGAAACTCCCTCTGAGTCCTATAGGATGCTTTTTTTTTTTTTGCAATTTTCTATTGTGGTAAAGTATATGTAAGATAAAATTCACCGTTTTAATCCTTTTTGTGTTCAATTAAGTCCATTCACCATGTTGCATCACCGTCACAAGCATCCGTTCACACTTCGTCATCATCCCAAAGAGAAGCTCTGCATCCAGTAAACAATCACCCCCCTTACTTCCGTCCCCCAGCCACCAGTGACCTCTATTCTACTTTATGTCTCTATTTACCTGTTCCTCATATAAGTGGAATCATCGAATATTTGTCCTTTTATGGCTGGCTTCGTTAACTTAGAATCATGTCCTGAAGGTTCACTCATGTTGTAGCCTGTTTCAGAGTTTCATTCCTTTGCCTGGCTCAGTAATATTCCTGTGTATGTAGAGACCACATTCTGTTTATCTGTTCATCTCTTGATGGACACTTGGGTTGCTTCCAGCTTTTGGCAGTTGTAAATGGTGCCGATACGCACACTGATGTGCAAGTATCTGATTGAGTACCTGATTTCAGTTCTTTTTGGGTGTTTGCTGAGGAGTAGCATTGCTGGGTCACCTGATAACTCTGGGGCTTCCCAGGTGGTGCGGTGGTGAAGAATCTGCTGGCGAATGCAGGAGACACAAGAGACACGGGTTTGATACCTGGGTCAGAAAGATCCCCTGGAGTAGAAAATGGCAACCTACTCCAGTATCCTTGCCTGGAGAGTCCCATGGACAGAGGGGCCTGGTGGGCTACAGTCCATGGGTCACAAAGAGCCGGACACGATTGAGCACACACACATGTAGTAACTCTATGTTTTACTTTTAGAGAACCAGCAAATCGTTTTCCAAAGGACTTTACCATTTTACATTCCTGCCAGTTATGCGTGAGGCTTGCCATTTTTGCTCATCTAAGTAACACAGTTAGTAAATATTCTTATAATTATTTGTGCATCTCTGATCAATAATTTAGAACACATTCCTAGAAGTTTAATTATAGAGTGAAAATGCAAATATTCTAAAGGCTATATTTAGTTATGTATTACTGTATATTGTCAAATTACTCCCCCAAAAGTCATCCCAAATTATACCCCCATCCCCCAGCACTGCCACTTTCAGTTCAGTTCAGTTGCTCAGTCGCGTCCAACTCTTTCCAACCCCGTGGACTGCAGCACGCCACGCCTCCCTGTCCATCACCAACTCCTGGAATTTACTCAAACTCATGTCCACTGAGTTGGTGATGCCATCCAACCATCTCATCTTCTGTCATCCCCTTCTCCTCCTGCCTTCAATCTTTCCCAGCATCAGGGTCTTTTCCAAGGAGTCAGTTCTTCGCATCAGGTGGTATTGGAGTTTCAGCTTCATCATCAGTCCTTCCACTGAATATTCAGAACTGATCTCCTTTAGGATGGACTGGTTGGATCTCCTTGCAGTCCAAGGGACTCTCAAGAGTCTTCTCCAACACCACAGTTCAAGAGCATCAGTTTTTTGGTGCTCAGCTTTCTTTATAGCCCAACTCTCACATCCATACATGACTACTGGAAAAACCATAGCTTTGACTAGACAGACCTTGTTGGCAGAATAATGTCTCTGCTTTTTAATATGCTGTCTAGGTTGGTCATAGCTTTTCTTCCACTGTCACTTTGGCAGTATAATAGCATCCTTTCCTATGCTAGGCACTATCATTTTCCATCTTTGCCAGTTTGGCAAGAGGAAAAAATTATAATCTTGGTTTGACTTTTTAAATTCTTTATCAGTGAGCGTGAACTCTCCCCCTATATGTTTATTAGCCATTTTTTTTTGGCTGTCCTGGGTCTTCACTGCAGCACACAGGCTTTCTCTAGTTTAAAGGGTTAGGGGCTTCTGTCTAGTTGTAGCTGTGGGCTTCTTTTGTTCTGGAGCACAAGCTCCAGAGCCCATGGGCTCAGTCGTTGTGGAACGCGGGCTCAGTTGCCCAGAGACATGTGGCGTCTTAGTTCCCTGACCAGGAGTTGAAACCTCATCCCCTGCATTGGAAGGAAGACTCTTAACCACTGGACCACCGAGTCATTCCTTATCAGCCATTTGTAATTTCTTAATGTCTTAATTTCTCTTTGCCAGTTTTGTACTGAGGTACTTATTTTTCAGGACTTCCCTGGTGGCTCAGACGGTAAAGAATCTGCATGCAATGCAGGAAGAGACCTGAGTTCAATCCCTGGCTTGGGAAGATCCCCTGGAGGAGGGCACGGCAACCCACTCCAGTATTCTCGCCTGGACAATCCCATGGACAGAGGAGCCTGGTGGGCTACAGTCCATGGCGTTATACAGAGTTGGATATGACTAGAGTGACTTAGTATGCACGCACGCACTAATTTTTCTATATTTTTTGTGAGAATTCTTTATACTATGAAGCCAACTAACATTTACTGAGCACTTATTATGTTTTTGGAAAATGTTAGTCTCGCATGTACATTCACTAATATGATTTTTTAAATTAATTTATTTTTTAATTGAAGGATAATTGATTTACAGAATTTTGTTGTTTTCTGTCAAACCTCTTAAAATAACCCAGTGAAAGTGTCGCTCAGTCATGTCCAACTCTTTGCGACCCCATGGCCTATTCAGTCCAGGGAATTCTCTAGGCCAGAATACTGGAGTGGGGAGCCTTTCCCTTCTCCTGGGGATCTTCCCAACCCAAGGATCAAACCCAGGTCTCCCACATTGCAGGTGGATTCTTTACCAACTGAGATATCAAGGAAGTCCCAGTGCCAAATAACCCAGTGCCAGGGACCAAACTCTTGTGTCTTATGTCTCTTGCATTGGTAGGAGGGTTCTTCACCACTAGTGCCAGCTGGGAAGCCCAAGGAAATAGATACAGAGAGGTTAATTAACTTGTCTAGGGTGTCACATACTAGAGAAGGCAATGGCGCCCCACTCCAGTACTCTTGCCTGGAGAATCCCAGGGGTGGGGGAGCCTGGTGGGCTGCTGTCTATGGGGTCGCACAGAGTCAGACACGACTGAAGTGACTTAGCAGCAGCTGGCTATCACATCTGGAGTGACAGAATTGAGATTCAAGCCTAGGCAGCCTGAATCCAGAGACCTACATGCCTGGCCATTGTCTTAAACAAACCTGTTAACCACTGTCCTCTGTTTTTGTTTTGTTTTGTTTTGAAGGGAAGGTATTTTGTTCATTAGCTTTTTATTTTAGAACAGTTTTGGATTTACAGAAAATTTCAGCAGATGTGCCAAGAGTCCCCATAGATTTCAAAAGCAGTTTTCCTTATTATTAACTTATATTACTATGGTACTTTTGTTATAGTTATTGAAACCATCACTGATACATTGTTATTAACTAAAGTCCATATTTTCTTTAGATTTCCTTAGTTTTTAACCTGATTTTTTTTTCTGTTCCAGAGCATATTACATTTAGTAGTCACGTTACTTTTTAATATAAAACAACCTATCATGCTTTGCTTTGGGTTTTCCCCCCTCTGTTTTATGCTTATAGTAAGCTCTTCCCTGTCCTCAAATGAGATAACTCTTTTCTTCTAGCTGTTTCATGAAGTCCTTCTCTTTATAAGAAACCATTTACTCCATCTGAAATTTTTAGAATTATTAGTGTAAGATAAGGCTCTAATATATATATTTTTTCAAAATAGATAATCAGTTACTCCAGTACTAATATTTTTAAATAATCCTTGTTCTCCCCACCGATTTGTAATACCTTTTTTTTTTTTTTTTTTTGGCCATGTGGTGCTGCTTGTGGCATCTTAGTTCCCCGACCAGGACTTGAACCCAGACGAGAGCACCCAGTCCTAGCCACTGGACCGCCGGCAATTCCCCGTGCTGTAACACCATTTAAAAAATCCTTTCCTTCTGTTTAACCCTTGATGGCTTTTTCTGTATTCTCACTCATTCAACAGATTTGAGTAGACCACTTTCTTATGTTCAGGCACTGTGACTGTTGTTTATTATTTACGTGGAAATTGACAGGGGCCGAGGAAAGCATTTCTAAATGTATAAAATCTGAATATTCATCGATAATAGTATGAGGGGCAGGACATTTGCCAGAGAGTAGGACAAGGGGAGGTAACTTGGAAAAGGAGTTTGGGGCAAAAGGACATTTAATGACTGAACTTTTCTTGTAGGTCTTACACCGCCCTGGGTCACTCTGCAGTACATCTGAAGGTTTCATTTCAAACAATTTAGCGTCCTGTGCAGAAACAGTGGTACCCTCAAATGCTCTCAGGACACCCGCATGCTTTGGCAGGCTCACATTTTTCATGTACAGTCTACACTTTAGTTTCTGCAGTAACATGATACAACGTCCTAGCAGATTTATATCAGGAATGACAGATGATAAACCACTCTGTCCCTTCTCCTGATTGTACACGTCTTCTACCTCTGGAGACTTGGGAACCTTGGAAAGTGCGAGAATCCTTCACTTTGACATTTCTTCATTCTCTGGATTCTTACTGTTAAGGATACTTTGGGTATCTTTATTTTACTTTTTTTTGCTGTACCTGGTACAATTTCACCTTTAGCCAATCTGATGGTGTGTCTGCTGTGAATGTTATTAATAGAAATTTTAAGCAAAAGAAATTATGTCTGGCTTTAAACAAGGAATCATATTTGGCTTACTTATATTTAGGGGGTAGAATGTAGAAACTTTAGAATCGTATCTATTTTCTGAAGGCAGGATAGTTCTGTTTCCAATATAACCCGTACATCTATCTTGTACCGCTTGTCCCCATAAAAGCCTGACAGCTTGAGAAGTCACTGGTCTGGATGAGCGTTCTCAGGAACCTGACAAAGATGCTTCACTTTAGAGCAATAGCTCTGAAAACTTCATTGAGTCAGAGATCCCGTGATAATATGAAACTTTTATAGACTTTTTCCAAACAAAAATACACATCCACACAGTACAGACAAGGCAGCCCTGGTAACTCAGTGGTAAAGAATCTGCCTGCCAATGCAGGAGACGTGGGCTTGGTCCCTGGGTCAGGAAGATCCCCTGAAAGAGGAGTGGCTGGCTAGCAACACACTCCAGTAGTCTTGCCTGGGAAATCCCATGTGCAGAGGAGCCTGGCAGGCTACAGTCCATGGGGTTGCAAAAGAGTCGGACACAACGGAGCGACTGAACACCACCACCGAACAGTACAGAAAAGTTACGAGAGTCAGAGGTCCTGAGCCTAGGCATTAGCTCATTTCATCCTTTCAGGGACCCTGTGAAGTAGATCTGTTGCCTCCGTTTTACAGATGGGTAAACTGAGGCCTGGAAAAGTTGAGAAACTAAGGCTGCAGAGCTGGCAGAATTCAAGTGAACCTAGCTGAAAGGAAACGATTACCGGTCATTTCCAGAGTGGGTCTACCGTGGAGCAAATTATTAACCAGCTCAGGCTTCTGTTTATATGCTAGAAAATAAGTCTTTATGGGTCCCTCCCTACTGATAGCACAATTTCAGGGAAATAAATATTTGAGGACAGTAAATGTTTGAAAAATACAACCCATTCTGTAGACAAATACCCGAACACTGTGCTGCATTTACACAGGGCGGCTAGAACGCCTCCCTGGGGTTTCTTTGCTGAATTATTTTCATCTGTGAGTCTTGCTTTCCTAACAACTGCAAAATGTTATGTTTCCATGGCGACCTCAAAATTGTTCTTAAGTAGGAGCTTGAGAAAACAAAACTCGGAAGGCTTGGACCGGACATAATGGTGGGAAGAGGACTGACGTTGTACCTGCCAGATGTCACCTTCTTGGCATTTCTCTGGGTCCAGTGGTGTCTTGTCTCTGTCCCTTTCCCAGTTGCCTCCTTTGCCTTTTTCGATCCGTGATTCTCTGGTTCCACCACGGGTGAAGCCATGATTCCTGTGAAATGTCCGCTGATGGATATTTGGGGAAACAAGTTGTGAATAACATGGGCCACCTTTACAGCTGATACCTGGGGCTTGGCAGGTTCTGTTGACAAGATTAGAACTGAGAGATGTGCCCACATTTCAGGAGTGGCTGGCGGGGAGGAGGAGACAGAGGTCCTCAATGGACTTCACCTGTGTTTCACCTGTGGTCCACCGGCCTCTGGCCCGGTAGAGGGTGCTGTTCTCTAGTTCTCCCACCAGGGGGCACCAGCCACCACGTGCTTAGTTTCTGGCCTTGGTTGGCCAGCGGTGACCAGGCCGGTCTTTAGCCGGCTCCTGGGCCGGGTGGGATAAAAACCAGAGAGTCTAAGGATGCTAGCTTACATGTACGTGTAAGGGAAAAGGAAACAGACTAGGGAGCGGGGGAGGATGAAGCTGAGGGTTTTGATATTTCCATTTCCTCCTGCTGTCTGGGATCCACCTCTCCTGGGTGTGTTATTTCTCATCACTCCTCCAAATTGCGTGGTTCAGAGCATATTTTTGTGGAAGTCTTCCCCCTCCTTCCCACTGTCCACTGGTTGAACTGCAGTATAAACGCCCAGGACTCAGAAACGGGGCTCACTGTGACCTTTTGATGGATAGAAACAAACTGAAAGAAATGCCCTTCAAAAAAATTTGCTGATCGAATGTGTAACAGAGTTTTCTGGCGCCCCCTGGTGGCTATTGTGGAGTACGGTTTCATCCTCAGAAAGGGGGAGACCCCCCCACACCACAGGTCAGGGCGTCCCCTTCAACAGGCCCCGGTCATCCCAGCTTGGAGGAATATTCTTCAGAGACTAAAGCCCAGACAGTTCTAGGACTTGACTGGCTCTTCCAACGTGCCTTTTTCTCACTTTTTTTGCTTTACACTTTCAAATTCCTCTTGTGTTTCCCATTCGGCAATCTTTGCCCAGTTCAGGGCCTTTCTCTTTTAAGGAAAAGTTTTTAATCCGTGACAATTGTCTGTTTTGTTTGGTTGATTCCATACCCCTGTTTGGATGATCAGTGCGACTGGGGAGGGTTTTGTGTTTGGGACTGAAATGCTTGAGTGGGGTGTGTGTGTGTGACTGTGTGTGGCTGATTATGTGAGGTGTCTGTGTGTGTTGTGAAGGTGTGTGTGTGCGTCTGTGTGGTGGTGTGTGTTTGTGTGTGATTGTGCGTAGGTGTGTACGTATATGTGGGGTGTGTGTGTGACTGTAGTGTGTAGGAGGTGAGTGTATGTGTAGTGTGTGTGTGTATGACTATGTGTGGGAAGTATGTGTATATATATGTGTGGGGTGTATGTGACTGTGTGAGTGTGTATGTGTGAGTATATGTGGGATGTTGTGAGGGTGTGTGGGTGGTTACATATATGTGTGGTGTGTGTGTGACTGTGTGTGGGTGAATATATATATGTGAGGTGTATGTGTGTGTTGTGAAGGTGTGTGTGTGACTGTGTGTGGGTGAATATATATATGTGAGGTGTATGTGTGTGTTGTGAAGGTGTGTGTGGCCTGTGAATGTGTGTGTGTGGTTGTGTGTAGGTGTGTATGTATATGTGGGATGTGTGTGTGACTGTGTAGGAGGTGAATGTGTGTATATATGTGTGGGGTGTGCGTGTGACTGTGTGAGTGTGTGTGTATGTATATGTGTGGTGTGTGAGTTCATGTGGGATGTTGTGAAGGTGTGTGTGTGGGGGGGTGTGTTTGTGATTTGTGTAGGTGTGTGATTGTGTTTGGGTGTGTACAGATATGTGGGGGGGTGTGGGTGTGTACAGATATGTGTGGGGTGTGGGTGTGTACAGATATGTGTGTGGGGGGTGTGAGGGTGTGTACAGATATGTGTGGGGGTGTGTCTGTGATTTGTGTAGGTGTGTGATTGTGTGAGGGTGTGTACAGATATGTGTGGGTGTGTGTGTGTGTGTCTGTGCGGGGGTGTGTTTGTGATTTGTGTAGGTGTGTGATTGTGGGTGTGTACAGATATGTGGGGGTGTGTGTGTGGGTGTGTACAGATATGTGTGGGGTGTGGGTGTGTACAGATATGTGTGTGTGTGTGTGGACTCCCCGTGCTGCCAGCCCTGCCTTGCTGACGCAGCGGTGACCCTTGCACACACAGGTGTCAGGAGGCCCTGGCTGCCCGCCGGGCTGACCGCCTGGGGTGAGTCTGGGCGGAGCGTGAACACCCACTGACCCGTCACACCCTGAGTTCTGCCTCTCTCTACGGAGCGCGGAGGGCGGCTTCTGACGTCCTTGTTCTCCGGCCTGAAACGCTCTGGGTCCCGCGTCTCCCCGCGGGGCCCCTCCTCTCGCCTGCCCGCACACAGCGGCCCTCTCGCGGCCGCAAGCCCTCTAAGGAAGCTGAGCCGTGCCGCTTCCTTTTTTGGGCAGCCTGGAGCCTTCCGCACTTGCATCACTGGTGTGTGGAACACATCAGCTCCTCGCGCTGTGTGGTCTGTAACGTGTCTGCTTTATGTGTCCGGAGTTCAGAGAGTATCCGCGGGGCCCTGGGTCCGCTCCATAGACGTTCTGGAACAAGTCAGCTTCATCAAGTGTGGATACAGAGATAAAGACATCCTGAATAGCTTATTTGAGAACAAGAACAACAACAACAAAAATCAGCATCAGAGGGAAAAAGTAAAGGTCCCAGCACACGGGCAGGTTGATGGCTCTGAGTTGGGGAAGTCCTGAGCATTTGGCCCTTGATGGTGTTGACGAGGGGGGCAGTTCTGGGAACGTCCGAGGCCAAGCTTTCCCCTACAGACGTACCGGGAGCCCTGGAGTGAGGCTGAGGAATGTTGCCACGCGGTCTCCACGTATCCACCCCGGCACCCGGCAGCCTGGGAAATGTGTCTGCCAGCTGTCGCTGCCGAAGGCTTACGGAGCGTCTCAAATAAAGGGATTATGGGCCCAGGAGGCTAGTGACTAATGGAAATGCCCATCCTGGTGGCTGATCCCAGCACAGAGTCACGTTTCTGCACGTCCGGTCCCGGATATGGCTGAAGTGAGCTCAGCCTGTCCCCCGGGACGCAAGTGGCCCCTCTGGGCAGTGGTCAGCACACCCTCTCTCCCTTGGGAATCCTGCAGAAGGGCCTGGATTTGCTGCAGGAAGTAGGAGGCATAGTGATGGAAGAGTTGAGAGAGGTTGTCCAGGACAGAAACCTTCGACGGGCTCGGGTCCCAGGTCCTTGGGGGAGCTGAGCTGTCGGGGTGGGAGGTCTGGGGACAGTGGGGGGAGTGGTGCTGAGTCAGGCCGAGTCGCTTGCCCACCCCTGTACCAGAGCCAGACTGCAGGTCCCAACAGTGGAGGGTCAGAGACAATACAGATTGTGGCTCAAAAAGGGGTCCGATGCTGGGCAGATGAGAACAGGGAGTCCCTTCTCAGCGTTGATTTGGCTGTTGTGAGTTAGGTGAGTTTTGTTGTGGTAATTCACAGTCTCTCTCTTTTTGAAAAAGTTTTTATTGGAGTGTGGTTGATTTACAATGTTGTGTTAGTTTCAGATGTACAGCCAAGTGAATCAGACTTACATGTACGTATATCTGCTCTGTTTTAGATTTTGACCCTGTATAGGTCATTATAGAGTATTGAAAAGAGTTTCCTGTGTTATATGGTGGTGGTGGTGGTTTAGTTGCTAAGTCGTGTTGAGCTTTTTGCAACCCCATGGACTGTAGCCGATCAGACTCCCTGTCCATGGAATTCTCCAGGCAAGAATACTGGAGTGGGTTGCCATTCCCTTCTCCAGGGGATCTTCCCAACCCAGGGATGGAACCCGGGTCTCTCGCATTGCTGGTGGATTCGTTACTGCTGAGCCACCAGGGTCTTAATTAATTATCTACAGAATCTTCTGGACTAAAGGTCCTTAAATGCTGATTTAGGGAGGAAGTGTTGAGCTTGCTGTTGATCAAAAAGCTTTGTATCTCCAGTTTAGAAGTTAGGGACATGTTTCTTGTACAGAGAATGAGAGTCTAGTGTGAGTGAAATCCCAACGATTTAAGGCATTAAATCTATCCAGATTAAGGCATTAAGTCTATCCAGAGTGGTCATCCGCTGGATGACCCACGCCCAGAGTTTCTGGTTCGACAAGTCCAGCATGGGGCGCGGGAGTTTGCATTTCTAATTCCCGGGTGATGCTGATGCTGCCTGGTCAGGGACACCTCCCCCACCCCCCGCCCCCCCCCATTTTACTAATTTCAGGCAAAGGATTGAAACACTCCACTTACCAAAAAGAGAAATAAAGAAGAAAAGGAAGGAAGTCCACCAGCGTTTCAGTCAATACAGGACAAGATGTTCGGACTTCACTGATAATCAGACGTGTTCAGATAAAGCCAGCAATGGCATCGCATTCCTCCCCAGTTGCCAGCGTTTTAGAAGACGGACTAATGCAGCCTAGGTGAGGATTTAGGGAAGGGGCTGTCCCCTACTCTGCTGTTTAAAGCTGTGAGTCAGTACAGCCTTGCTGGCAGGCAGTCTGGCTCTGTGTCTCCAGGTACAAAATGCGATCTAGAGTTTTAACTCTAGGAAGTGATCCTATACACGGGAGAAGATGTGTTATTCATCCCGGTTTCCTTTGTAAGGAGGAACAGTGAAGCGCCTAAACATCCCTCCACGGGGAGCAAGTTTTGTAAATCACGTGGACACGCCGAGGCTTGTTATGCGGCTGAGAGGAGATGAGAGCGTGGGCTCTGGGGGGTCAGGAAGGGTCTTGGCCCCACTGTCTGAATTCCACTTCCTCCCTTTGGGAGCAGAGCTCGTGATGAAAACAGGAGATGCTGGGAATAAACCCTTACGTCTAACTGAGAACAGTACATTTATTTTTTAATACATTTTAAAAATATTCTTGTCCATGTAATAGCCAGGACATGGAAGCAACCTAGATGCCCATCAGCAGATGAATGGATAAGGAGGCTGTGGTACATATACACCATGGAATATTACTCAGCCGTCAAAAAGAATTCATTTGAACCAGTCCTAATGAGATGGATGAAACTGGAGCCCCTTATACAGAGTGAAGTAAGCCAGAAAGATAAAGAACATTACAGCATACTAACACATATATATGGAATTTAGAAAGATGGTAACGATAACCCTATATGCAAAACAGAAAAAGAGACACAGAAATACAGAACAGACTTTTGAACTCTGTGGGAGAAGGTGAGGGTGGGATGTTTCAAAAGAACAGCATGTATACTATCTATGGTGAAACAGATCACCAGCCCAGGTGGGATGCATGAGACAAGTGCTCGGGCCTGGTACACTGGGAAGACCCAGAGGAATCGGGTGGAGAGGGAGGTGGGAGGGGGGATCGGGATGGGGAATAAGTGTAAATCTATGGCTGATTCATATCAATGTATGACAAAACCCACTGAAATGTTGTGAAGTAATTAGCCTCCAACTAATAAAAAAATTAAAAAAAAAATATTCTTGTCCATTATGGTTTATCTTAGGAGATGTAAGAGGTGCAGGTTCAATCTCTGCATCAGAAACATCCCCTGGAGGAGGGCCTGGCAACCCACTCCAGTATTCTTGCCTGGAGAATCCCATGGACAGAGGAGTCTGGCGGGCTACAGTCCATGGGGTCGCAAAGAGTCGGACACGACTGAGCGACTAAATGTGTTAGTTTCTGTTGTACAACAGTGTGAATCAGCTGTAAGTAAACAGGTGTGCTCGGTCACTTCAGTCGTGTCCAACTCTTTGTGACCCCATGGACTGTAGCCCGCCAGACTCCTCTGTCCATGGGATTCTCCAGGCAAGAATACTGAAGTGGGTTGTCATGCCCTCTTCCAGGGGATCTTCCCGACCCAGGGATCGAACCTGAGTCTCCTGCGTCTCCTGCATTGCAGGAGGTTTCTTTATCGCGGAGCCACAGGGGAAGCCCATACGTATAAATATATCCCCTCAATATGTATATTTAAATTTCATTTGTTTAAAAGTACCTATCTGTCTGTCTGTTGTCTGTTTAACTGCTCATCTGTCTTGTCTGCTTATCTGTCTGTCCATCCTGCTCATAGTACATGCTTGGTGTAGGAATCAGGTTGATTTGGGAGGTTTCTGTCTGTTCATCCAGTCGCCACATATTACAGAGCAAAACAAGGTAGACAAGACGCTTTGTGTTCACAGAACACACTTCTGGTTGGGAAAGACAGTAAGTGGAAAAATAGAAATAACTTCATTCCAAGTATAAAAGTTGCTTTAAGAAAAAGATAAAAACGGGGGTGTTGCTCACCATCATTTTAACAGTTGGCTCTTTATAGCCAAAAACAGAACTCTGGGTAAGTTTTCCTTTCTTCCTGGTATTTTTCTGGGCCATCCAAAATCCACCGTTTCAAAGACTATGCTCCTTGATGCTTGAGGATCCTCCCCTCACTCACTTGGCTTAAGTCCCACTTGCTGCCGAGCCGGGGCTGCTGACCACACAGTCCTCAGGCTCCTCCCTCAGCTGGTCCTCAGAGCAGCCTCCCTGACTCCCTGATTCATCCCCACTCGTCCTCCCTCCCCAGCCTCCTGGGCCTCTCTGGGAGGTCCTGCACTTTCCTTATACATCACCCATGACAGCTAATAAGTTACACATTTTCTTTGCTTACTGAACTCACCACTGTGCAGGCTCCGTGAGGGCAAGAATTGGGTCTGCCTGGTCGTTTGTAAAGTGTGCGGGATGACTGAATGAAGGAATTCTTACAAACTCATGTTCGGCTCATGCCACTCAAAAGCCAATAATTCAAGAGGCAAGTGTCAATAGAAAGGAAAGGTGCTTTCATCAGACAAATTGGCAGTTGCAGGGAGAAGGTGGACTCATGTCCTGAGACCACTCCTCCAGAGATTCTGCTCAGCCATGACAGTGTTTAGGTTTTTTTTTTGTTTTTTTCAGTATTTATTTGGCCATGCTGCATCTTAGTTGTGGCACACAAGACCTTCCATCTTAGATATGTCGTGTGTGAGCTAGTTCCCTGATCAGGGATAGAACCCAGGCCCCATGCACTGACAGCATGGAGTCCCAGCCACTGGACAGCCAGAGAAGTTCCTTCTTCCTTTTTTTTTAAGTGTACTTAAAAAAAAATTATTTCTCTGGCTGCATCAGGTCTTAGTTGTGGTGAGTGTGTTCTCTCGTTGTGGCACGGGCTCGGTAGTTGCTCCACAACATGTAGGATCTTAGTTCCCCGGCCAGGGATCCAACCCACATCCCCTGCATTGGAAGGAAGGTTCTTGGCCACTGGACCACTAGGGAAGTCCCTTCCTTTTCTTTTTTAAACAGTTCGTGTTGCCTTTTCAAACGAGGTGAATTTGGGGGGATGTTGTATCTCTGTTGCTCAGGTCAACTGTGTACATTGTTGGGGAGGAAGATATTTTCCTCTGCTTGTCAAGGTTCTTCTAGCTGGTCTAGGAATTAAATGGACATAAGGGCTTCCCTGGTAGCTCAGTTGGTAAAGAATCTGCCTGCAATGCAGGAGACCCAGGTTCAATCCCTGGGTGGGGAAGATCCCCTGGAGAAGGAAATGGCAACCCACTCCAGTATTCCTGCCTGGAAAATCCCATGGACAGAGGAGTCTGGCGGACTACAGTCCGTGGGGTCGAAAAGCGTCAGACACGACTGGGCAACTAAACCACCAGCAAGACAGATTAACAGGAGAAAGTCAAACAAAAGTTCAATAACATACATCCATGGGAGAGACCCAGGAAAACTGAGTCACTCACCAAAGCGGCAGAAACCCTCACCTTGTATACCACCTTCAGCTGAAGATGAGAGCGGATGTTGGAGGTAATGTTTTGGGACTTTGGAGGGATGGAAGGGAATTCACATCAAGATGGAAAAGCAAATGTTTGGTAAGCAACTGTGTGTTGGGCCTGCAGAGACACTGGGGCCCAGAGAGGACCCTGGTCTTTATGCCCCTGCCACGCTGAGCCCACTCTGCAGATGACCCTGGTGACAGCTCTGTCCTGGGAAGAGGACCTCGATTTGATAATTTAAAAAAAATAATTTTTTAAATTTATTTATTTTTGGCTGCACTGGGTCTTCCTTGCTGCTTGCAGGCTTTCTCTAGTTGCAGCAAGTGGGGGCCACTCTCTAGTTGCGGTGCACAGGCTTCTCGTGTTGCGGAACATGGGCTCTGGGGCGCGCAGGCTCAGTAGTTGTGGCTCTGGGTCTCCAGAGTGCTGGCTCAGTAATTGTGGTGAATGGGCTTAGTTGCTCCCTGGCCTGTGGGATCTTTCCCGACCAGGGATCAAACCTGTGTCATCTTCATTGGCAGTCAGATTCTTTACTACTGGACCACCAGGGAACTCCCTATCTGAATGGTTTTAATCAGTTGGGGGAAAGTCAGAATTTCTTCCTGAGTTTTGGGGCCTTGATTATTTTCACCTTGGTGTGTGAAATAATCCACACGCCAAAGAGACATTTTGGGGTAGTGAATTTTGCTTCCCTGTAATATCCTTCAGGGTTGGGGAGAAAGCTTGGAATTCAGATGTCCTCCCCACGATGTCTGAGTCCCAGCCATGCAGACTTCGGTGCCTGGTATTCCTCAGGAAATCCTTAACGCCGAGGACTCACCTGCCTGTCCGGAAACCAGGATACTGGGCCCAGTGATCTTTGGCAAAGGACCTTTCCAGCTAAAACTTCCTGTGGTTCTGCGAGATCTGGGGTGGATGCTTAGGCTGGATGTCAGGGACTTGTTAGTTCAGGAACCTACTCAGTAGCCAGCTATGCCTTGACCAAAGGAAATAGAAAATACATATGATCTTACTATATCATATGTGGTGAGGTGCCGAAAAGAGCAGTAAGGGTAACCTTGCTTACACTAGTTTTGTAAGATAATTTTAACAAAATATCCTGGGAATTCCTTGGAAGTCCAGTGGTTATGACTCTGCAGTTTCACTGCCGAGGTCCCAGGTTCAGTCCCTGGTCAGGGAACTAAGATCCTGTAAGCCATGGAGCATAGTCAAATATATATATATACATATATGTGTGTGTATATATATATATATATATATATATTTTTTTTTTTTTACTAATTATGAGTCCATAAGAAAATAGTTTCTAGGTACTGCCCTGGCGATACAATGGTTAAGTCTCTGTGCTTCTAATGCAGGGGGTGAGAGTTTGATCCCTAGTCAGGGAGTTAAGATCCCACATGCCACATGGCTTAGTCAAAAAGTTAAAATTAAAAAAAAAAAAAAAAAGAAAATACTCAGGAAGTCCTTTGTTGGGTGAGTGCTGAAAATCGTCAGGCTTTCCAGGTGGCTCAGTGGTAAAAGACTACGCCTGCCAATCAATGCAGGAGATGCTGGAGACACCAGTACTATCCCTAGGTCAGGAAGATCCCCTGGAGGAGTAAATGGCAACCCACTCCAGTATTCCTGCCTGGGGAGTCCCACGGATGGAGGAGCCTGGGGGGCTATAGTCCATGTGGTTGCAAAGAGTCCAACGTGAGTGAGTGACTGAGCACGCACATGCTGAAAATCATCACTAATACCAGTTAGTGTTACAGACAAAGGATAACAATGATTAATTCATTTACAGAGTATCCGCCAGTTATTTTGTTGTTGTTGTTGTTGTTGAGTCGCTCAGTTGTGTCCGACTCTTTGGGACCCCATGGACTGTAACCTGCCAGGCTCCTCTGTCCATGGAATTCTCCAGGCAAGAACACTGGAGTAGGTCGCATTTCCTTCCCCAGGGGATCTTCCTGACCCAGGGATTGAACCCACATCTCCTGTGGCTCCTACATTGCGGGAGGATTCTTTACCACTGAACCACCGGGGAAGCCAGTTATTAGTCTTTGAATTGGGATAAGACTCTCATATTTACTATATAGTATTTCTGGATTTATAAAAACCATTATTTTCAAGGAAATCTCCCCAAACAAGATAATATCCTTGTCCACTATCCACCCTTCCTTTCCCTCAGTGTATCAATATTTCCACTTACCAATTTGAATTTACCATGAAGCTAATGAAGCTTGAACTTCAAGACTCCTCAGTTGGGCTGCCCCTCCTTGATCTCCAGAGCGGCTCTGGCGTTCTGTAAGGTTCTTTTGTAATTTTTTTCAAAAGAGCACCGCCCCCTCAAGTTCCTAAGCTTCCTGCTTCACAAAATGGGGCTTTGGCAGCCTGCTTCATTGCCACCTTCCTCCACAGAGCCCCACTATGTTCCCGCTTTTTCCCAGATGGGAAGAAAGGCTCCCAAGAGTGCCATCTGCCTCATCAACATGGTTTCCTGGAAGAAACCAACCTAAAGGGAATGTTAGAAAACAGTTCAACCAAGTCAATTGAAAGATCAAATTGGCTTTATTCTGTGAGCCAAGAATCAAGCAGCATCCTATGGAGCTAATAGGAGGGAGTTCCCTGGAGCTGCATGAAATGAAAGGCTTTTATGGACAGAAGGGACAGGAGAGAGAAACTAACAAGGGTGGGTCATTTTCAGGCAAGATCACTTCCCTGTTGGGGGCTAGCAGTAGGGGGCTATGAGGCATTTACCTCCCTAGTGCTGACCAGGGAATTCCAGACTGTCTGGTTAAGATCATATTCCTGCGAGAGGCTGAAACTGCGATCAGGTTAGGTATTAAGTCTCCATTTGGCATAGTAGGCTTAGCACAAGTGACCCCATTTGGGCCTATTGTCTTTTTTTGAACAGTTCCCCCTTTTGATCAGACTCAGTGAAAGTCACTCAGTCCTGTCTGACTCTTTGCGACCCCATGGACCGTAGCCCACCAGGCTCCTCTGTCCATGGAATTCTCCAGGCAAGATACTGGAGTTGGTAGCCATTCCCTTCTCCAGGGGGTTTTCCGGGCCAGGGATCAAGCCCAGGTCTTCTGCATTGCATGCAGATTCTTTACTGTCTGAGCCACCACGGAAGCCCATTTGTCACTGAGAAATGTGGTAAAAATGTAAGGTGTTAGTGCCACTCTCAGCTACTCTTCTCAAGTTCTCAGTTTTTGTTGATTCTCCATGTGGTATTTACAGGTTGTAACTTCAGGCTCACATTTTTTCAGCTGGTCATTTTCTTCATTCCTTTCCTGGCCTTCCAGTCTCAGGGAGATCGTTTGCTTGGTGGTTAGTGGCTACGAACATACATTTAAATCTTTTGAGAAAATACAGCATGACGGGGAGGCTACTATGATTATTACAAACAGGAAAATTTCCTAATGTTTGGAGTGCATTTTGGAGTGCATGTATCCCCATGATACAAACCAATCAAAATAAAGTAAGTCAAAGAAGGACTCCACTGAAGGAGTGAGAGTTTATAATACCTATAGTTTGAATTCCTCTCTTTTCAATATCTTGGGGTTCTTGAGCCTGTTAGGCAGTGATTTTCTTTGTTGTTCAGTCGATAAGTTGTGTCCAACTCTTTGTGACCCCATGAACTGCCGCATCCCTGTCCTTCACTATCTCCCAGAGTTTGTTCAAACTCATGTCCATTGAGTCGGTGATGCCATCCAACTGTCTCATCCACTGTCACCCCCCTTTCCTTCTGCCCTCAGTCTTTCCCAGTATCAGGGTCTTTTCCAGTGAGTCAACTCTTCATAATAGGTGGCCAAAGTGTTGGAACTTCAGCTTCAGCATAAGTCTTTCCAGTGAATATTCAGGGTTGATTTCCTTTAGGATTGACTATTTTGATCTCCTTGCAGTCCAAGGGACTCTCAAGAGTCTCCTCCAGCACCACAGTTCAAAAGCATCAATTTTTCATCTCTCAGCCTTCTTTGTGGTCCAACTCTCACATTTGTATATGACTACTGGAAAAACCATAACTTTGATTACACGGACCTTTGTCAGCAAAGTAATGTCCCAACTTTTTAATATGCTGTCTAGGTTTGTCATAGCTTTCCTTCCAAGGAGCAAGCATCTTTTAATTTCATGGCTGCTGAAAACCTTAATTTTTAGTGAAAATAAAGTGATAAACAATTGTGAACCTTCTTTTATATTAGCATTCTGTGGCTTGGTGAATTTGTAAATACTCTGTGTATGTGTTTGTGTATAAATGCTTTCTATAATCTGTAGAAATGTGTTCTCATAGTAAATTTTTCAATGGGGCACAAAACATGTTTACTAATAAACCCAAATATCTTTAGTTCCTTTGTAGAAGAAATCCCCAAATGGACAAATCTGTGTTCAATAATTATTTTGCTTTATTTGTAAATGATTTAGATATTTGATAACTATCCACCATTTAATTGAACTTGGCGAAACTTTAAGGTTTCAGGTTACCAAAAAGATTTGGGGAGATTATTTCAAAAGTTCACATAAAAATTTTATTCTGCAGTGTCTTATTTATTTCTCCTGTTCTCAATAATTATGTTTAGACTAAACTCAAAATTTTCATAAGATGTTTTGACAAAATCAGCCATCATCCCAAGCTATTTTTCTTGCTGACAAATTTCATAACAGAGATAACATGAACTTTTTAAACCAATGAACCCAACTAGGATAATGTGCTTTGTCATTATTTTAATGCTGATAATTCTGAAGACATACCTATTCAACAAATTTAAACTAGACTTTATTTACCAAAGATTTTCTCAGATCAAGTAAACTTGAGAAATATTTAAGTTAGTTTCTATCGTATTTCTGAAAGTTGTAGGTATCCTTCATACATACAAGTGCTTTATTCTCTTCAAGCCAATTAAATAGAGCTCTTCTACAAATTAATTTTAGCAATACCATCCGAAGGTGGATAATACCATACAACACATAGACATACACACACAGAGACAGATGCCAACAGAGACCTTATAGCTTTTGTTGAAAGATTTAGCCATGAATCAGGTAGTATAAAAGAGATTGGATCCAAATTATATTTCTGACAGCTGCAGTAACCTAAGGTGACCTGTTCAGATGGCTAAAGCATTTTATTAATATTTATGGAGAAGACCTTTAGGATTTTTCAGTTGCCTAAGTTTCAAAATACCTTTTATCCCTTCTGTTTTCCTCCTGATAAGAATCCCCTCCTTGAAGTTGGTATTTTAAAGAGATGACCTAAATAAGAGTTGCTGGAGCAGAATTTCTGGTTTTTCAAAGATATGTGAGAGAAGGACAGTTGCTTTTAATTCCTGAGGAATTGGGCTGCAATTTAAATGATATCATAGGTCGATTCACCTATAAATCCTTTTACAAGGGCTTTAGAAGGTTTTTCTTTCCCTCTGAGTACATAGTTTTATTTTAGGGAAGCAGGCCTAAAAGTTTTTCTATCAGGCTCTGCATCGTGGCCAGTTTCTGACCACAGAGATACTTCGTAGCTGTCAGCTGGAACAAACAGTAAATATTTCTGACAGTACTGAACAACCACTTGGATTTAAGAGGTACCTTCAAAGAGAGCACACACAGAAGGTATTTTATTTTTGGACTTCCCTGGTGGCCCAGTGGTTAAGAACCACCTGCAATGCAGGGGACACGAGTTCTCTCTGTGGTCTGGGGAGATTCCACGGGGCACCCAAGTCTGGGCCCAACTACTGAGCCCCTGCGCCCTAGAGCCGGGCTCTGCAACAGGAGCCAGTGATCTACCAGAATTTAGCCAGGTTTCTCATTAAAGAACTCACCAATTCAAGAGACATCCCTGGTGGTCCAGAGGTCAAGAACCAATGCTGGGAAGGGCCCATAAGGGGGCACCTTCCTTTGAGTAGATATGGGGGTGTCTGTAAGCCCGCAAACTTGGTGGATTTTTGTTTATGGTGTTGTGGCCTCTTCAGAGTAGAAAGACATTCAGACAGAGGATTGCTAGAAAGAAGAGAGTGCTCAGAGGAGGAGAAAGGGGAGCTCTTACTGAGTTCCTTAGATAATAACAGTGCCAGCTTTGGGTTGCCACTATTTTCCTCAGCCTGTCAATTTACCTTTTAAATATGTATTTATTTATTCGGCTGCATCGGGTCTTAGTTGTGTTGCGCGTGGATTTTCTAGTGGTGTGTGGGCTTAGTTGCCCCATGGCTATGGGATCTTAGTTCCCCAATTAGGGACTGAACCTGCATCCGCAGCATCGCACGGCCGATTCTTAACCACTCAACCACCAGGGATGTCTCTTGATTTGCCTTTTAATTTGAAGGCAGACATGAGGAGTTTTCCTCTTCTTATGGAGCCAAATCTCCGATCATTATTTTGTGTGTTATTTTGTTAATTACTCCGAAGTTTGGACAGTCAGCCTTCTGACAGAGCTCTGGCAGATACTGTTGCTTCTGGATGGTTTTCTCCCCCGTGGTTTGATTTGTACTATTTAGCCATCTAATCCATCTGGAATTTATCTTGGTATATGCTCTGAGGTAAGGGTTGAATGTGATCTTTTTCCCATTGCCAACCAATTAATCCTTCAACCAAGTATTAAGTCATCTTTCCTTCCCCACTGTATTGTAACCTCTCCTCTATCATATAACAAATTCCTGTATCTTACCTGTAAGACAAGGTAAGATATTTTACCTTTCTGGGCTTTTTGTTCTGTTTCACAGAACAAGGATATGCCTGTTTCTGCATAAATGTTTCTAAATGTTTGCAGAACTAATCCCCTTCTTGACTTTCAGCTAGTCACTTAGCTTGTGTTTATTAGTGAGGAAAATGAGCAATGTGTTAATATTTGGCACTTTCACAAATTTTAACACCCACAGAAAGGACAGACTTCCCTTCTCCCTGCTTTGTACTGTAACAGAGATATAAAAGGACATAGTTTCCTTGAATTTCCACACACATGTAGTTTCTGAGCCAACTTATGGCAGTGAAACTTTTACTGTAAAAGGATAAAAGCCAGAAGTAACAGGAGGCTGCATACCATGTCATGGAATTTGCTTCTTAGCTTCCTATCTTTGTCTTTGAGAAACATGAGATTTTCAGCCACGAACACATGAGGTCCTGTGATGAAATCCCCACACATGTCCAGAGTGAGCCCTTCAGTGGAGTGGGTTTCCCAATTACTCTGGAAACCTTTATGTGGTTTTATTCTTTCTTCTGAGTACATACCATTCTCCCATCTTCCTACAATGAATCTCTGCTGCCCTTTCTAAGTGCCCTCCCAGTCTGTACCCTCTAATTTCTTTTCTTCTTCTTCTTCTTTTTTCAGTATTTATTTATTTGGCAGCGCCAAGTCTTAGTCTTAGTAGTGGCACGTGGGAGGTTCCATCTTAGTTGCAGCGTGCAGAGTCTAGTTCCCTGGGTGGGAATCGAACACAGGCCCCCTGCATTGGGAGAGCAGAGTCTTAGCCACTGGACCACCAGGGAAGTCCCCATACCTTCTAACTTCTTAGTGACAACGTTTCATAAATGAAAATGGGGACATGTATTTATGAGGATGGTGGATGGAATATTTGACATCAGGATGATCTCGGAAAATCTAGGCCATCTGATCAATGACCTTCTAGTCTAATACATGGAGAGGTTTATTGGGGGAGGTTTATTCTGTTTTGGAGGTAGGTAGAAGAAAGGGAATCAAAACAGAAGAAGGAATGGTATTTTATTTTAATTTCCTAGGTTCCCCAGGTTTCCCAAATTCCCTTCAGCCTCCTTCACTCCAGACAGTCTCAATTCTAGTCTCCCCTCACAGGTTCATGAAGTAAAGTAGATCTCTCAGATTTGGAGCAATGTGTATTATTAGAAACTTAAACTCATAAACAACTTAGGGTTTCAGATGGGTTACTTGTGCATGAAACTCTCTGTCTTGGAGCTCTCTGACCTTTTCTAATGTTTCATCTTCTAAAAAGAATGTAAGTTCCACAGAAGAAAACAGAATGTGCTAAATCAGTAATTCTGATATACCTGTTGAACAGGCTCTGCAATTGCAGTGATGTTGTTTAGCAGGAAAAACCTTTATCTATTAGGATTAGGTGTTTCTGAATTTAAAGATAGTTCACCACTCTCAGTGGGTCTTTTGTGTTTGTTTTCAACTGTAGATTTGTGGTAGTTGGTGAAGGATCAGTGACAATGCTTGGGTTATTTTTCTCACATAGAACGGACTGGTTGACCTAAGTCTGTTTATATCTTTTGTACTCAACAGCTGTTTTTCTAGTACTCTTACATTCCAGTGAAAGTGAACTTTCTTATAAAGTTAGTAAACATGTAGTCATGACATCTGCTAGGGATGAGCAAAAAACCTCACAGAATGGGTTCTTCCATGACATTGCATGCTAAGTCGCTTTAGTCGTGTCTGACTCTTTGCGACCCCGTGGACTGTAGCCCACCAGGCTCCTCTGCCCATGGGATTCTCCAGGCAAGTATACTGGAGTGGGTTGCCATGCCCTCCTCCAGGGGATCTTCCTGACCTAAGGACTGATCCCGCGTCTCTTGTGTCTCCTGCATTGGCAGGCAGGTTCTTTACCATTAGCGCCATCTGGGAAGCCCCTCCATGACACTAGTTGCGTGTAAACATGATAACATATATCTGTTCCTTTTCCCACTTCTCCGAAAGCTGTCATGTTCTCCTCTAGGTCTGATTGTAATCTGGGTGCAATGACATACTTTCTGGGGAAGTCAAATTTTGCTTTTGTGATAGAGAACAAAATAAATGAGAAAGTGGACCTGACGAGAGTCATTCACCAGAGCAGAGCCTGGGCAAGGGTCTTTGAGCAGGTCCTCTAGGTGGGATGCTTGGCCAAGTCTTTAATGGATGCAATCTGGATCCCTTTTCATCTTTCTGGAGCTCTTCAAGCCTCTTAGCCATGGGCATAAATCCAGGTTTTCTGTTTTTTAAAAAAATGAGGAAGAGGGTTCTCTTTAGGATGTAATTTTTGGTATAAACGCATAGTATTAATATAAGTCCCCTGGTTTGGACATGTTGGAGGGAAGTTTGAGATTCTGTAGCCTGCAGGTAAAGGATAACATTGGATCTTGCAAGGTTTAAGGCTGTAATGTTGAACTTAACCTGAATACCTCAGATGCCATTGTTGGCAATGGCATTTCTTCGTGGGTGGAGCGAGGTACTCCTAGTTGGGACTTCGGAGCCCTGGCCAGGTAAGCAGGAAGCCACCACTGCAGCAGCAGCAAGAAACTCAGTAGCGTGTCCCACTGACGGAATCTCAGGCCACCAAGTGGCTTCGAGTGATTTCTGCGTTCTTCAAGAAGAGTACTGAAAGGTATGAGACCAGGCTCCAGAGTCAGCCCCGTGTCACGGTTTTAGGCCGGTGACTGCCTTTTCTGCTTCAGTTACCTCATCAGCAAACTGAGGATAGGAAAACCCGCCCCACTCCCGGAGAGTGTTGTAGGGATCGGAGGAAACTTGATTATGTAAGGTACTGTTATCATTGCATCTTAGAGACCTTCTGCTCTCCTATATTCGAGAAGACAAA
Source organism: Cervus elaphus (assembly GCF_910594005.1). NCBI lineage: Eukaryota > Metazoa > Chordata > Mammalia > Artiodactyla > Cervidae > Cervus > Cervus elaphus. The sequence continues at coordinate 40,810,848 of NC_057846.1, forward strand.
AGTGAAGGGTTGAGGGGGTTTAGCTCAGTGAGTGGGGTGAGACGAGACCATCCAGTGGCGGGCCTGATGGAGTGAGCATGCACCAGGAACGCCCCACTGTGTCGTGTGCTCCGTGAACAAGGTGACTCTCAAAAGCAGGATGGGGAGGGGAGATGGTCTGTCAAGGTTCTACTGAGTCATCCATACTTAGTTGCCATCAGCTGTTTCAAGTCATATGGGCCGGTGCCTTTTCTCAGCCCTTTAGAGCCACTCCTCCGGTTTGATGACATTTATCAATCTGGCATGCGTGTGCTCAGTCGTGTCCAACTCTGTGTGACCCCATGGACTGTAGCCCGCCAGGCTTCTCTGTCCATGGAATTCTCCAAGCAAGAATACTGGAGTGGGTTGGAGTGGGTTGCCATGCCCTCTTCCAGGGGATCGTCCCGACCCAGGGATCGAACTGGTGTCTCCTGCATCTCCTGCATCGGCAGGCAGGTTCTTTACCTCTAGCGCCACCTGCTGCTGCTGCTGCTGCTAAGTCACTTCAGTCGTGTCTGACTCTGTGTGACCCCATAGACCGTAGCCCACCGGGCTCCCCGTCCGTGGGATTCTCCAGGCAAGAACACTGGAGTGGGTTGCCATTTCCTTCTCCAATGCATGAAAGTGGAAAGGGAAAGTGAAGTCGCTCAGTCGTGTCCGACTCTTAGCGAGCCCATGGACTGTAGCCTACCAGGCTCCTCCGCCCATGGGATTTTCCAGGCAAGAGTACTGGAGTGGGGTGCCATTGCCTTCTCCATAGCGCCACCTGGAATCCCTCAATTTGGCATTTCATCTTAATTGAAGTTAGGTGTATCTTTTGCTCACCGAATTTGTAAATTGTTAGGAAATACAGATAAGTTGATGCGTTTGCCTGCCTGCCTGCCTGAGCTTTTTCTCGGTGGTGACCTCAACTCTGTGATTTCCCCGTTGCCACCCTGGAACCACCCTCATCCTCTCTGGGAACATCGTCTCATACACACGGCCTTCTCGTTTCACTGGCCGTCGGAAAAGGTTTTGTTCACAGTAGCTGTTTTTTCTTCCTTCTGTTGTAAAAGGGTTCCCATTGTGCGTGGATTGCTTGCAGCTCCAATACTTCTCGAGTGAGAGATTTGTCGTTATTGTTTAGTTGCTAAGTCATGTCCGACACATTATCCAGGAAGGGTGTTGTGTTTGCTCGCCCTACTGCACGATCAAGTTCAGTATGAGTTAAGATCTAGTGCTTAATGGGCTTCCCTGGTGATTTAGTCAGTAAAGAATCACCTGCAATGCAAGAGACCTGGGTTCGATCCCTGGGTCAGGAAGATCCCCTGGAGGAGGGCATGGCAACCCACTCCAGTATTCTTGCCGAGAATCCCATGGACAGAGGAGCCTGGTGGGCAACCTGCCTGAGCAACTAAACCACCACCGCCACCTTAATTAGGTTTAGGAATTGTTCCTGGTCAGGCCCCGCCCTACCCCTGCCCTCCCCTCCTGCCACAACCCCTTCCAACCCCGACATTCTCACAGTAGCTGTGCCATACAAATGACTAGTTGTTTGCCTGTGTGGAGTTGGCTTACTATATTATTCTATTTTTTACCAAAGAGACCCATTTCGCAGATTCCTCTGGGGAATTCATTAGTGGTAAGGTGTGTGTGTCTGCCCCGGCCACCACTGTGGATGTTTCAAGGAGTTTCATTTTAGATTTTCGTGGAAAAAAAATAAAAAAATAAAATAAAAAAGATTTTCGTGGAGTATTGACCCAGAGCTTCTGTGAAGGGCAAGAAGCAGAGGAAGGAAGAGAACAGATGGGCCCTTCCTGTGCTTCCGGTCATTTCCAAAACAAAGACATTCCATTTGCAGACATTCTAGTCCTTGAAGCTAAGGGCAGCAGCAAAGTGATTTGATTTACCTTCTTGGTCAAACACTGCCCGTTCTTTCCAGAGTTATAGGAAAATTGATGTATCAGCCTCATTATTTGTTCTTCTAGACAATAAAATTAATTCAAGCTATTGAATACTTACTTTATTGCTGTTCCCATTAAGTCCAGGAATCTGCAGAGATTTTCAGAAACCTGGGCTTTTGTTTCTCCAATTTCAAGAAATTTCTGGATAAGCTTTTGTCTTGCTGGGGCCATCACTTCTCTGGTTTCCGTTGTAGGCTGGTTCAAAATCTTGATTTTGCCAGGAAGAGTCAGGCTTTAGGAATTTCTGGCACGCTAGCCAAACTTAGGTCTGTTTGTAAACTATCTGCACATTAATTCAACACCCTACTGACAGTATAGTCCAGTAATGATCTCTGGGCAAAGGAAAATAAGTCATAACTACGATGTGGCCCCTACTGTTTAGAAGCTTATGGTTCAGACTTGGGAAAGACATGTAAACAAACATATTATGTATAGTGTGTAGGGTGACCTTATGTCCTGGGACATCCTGATGTATGCCTATTGTTCTGGTGATAACTATTAATAGTTGTTTAGTCGCTCAGTAGTGCCCGACTCTTCTGCAACCCCATGGACTGTAGCCCACCAGGCTTCTCTGTCTGTGGGATTCTCTAGGCAAGAATACTGGAGTGGATTACCATGCCCTCCTCTGGGGGATCTTCCCAACCCAGGAATTGAACCCATGTCTCCTGCAATAGCAGGCAGATGCTTTAGCACTGAGCCACACTGAGAGTCACTGTGAATGTTCAGGGTATAGAGATGGTAGAAAGCAGGGAGAATTCCCAGAGGAGACACCTGCGCTGGTATCTTTGGACCTTCAAGGTCTGAGGGCTTGAGGTCGGGGGGGGGGGGGGGGTAGGGGGAAGAGTGTGCAGGCAAAAGGGAAATTGTTCCAGAAGCAACATTTAGTCAACTCAAGCTAGTCATCATTCCTAAATTTATCCTGTGGAATAAATTCCCTGGGACACTTAGTCACAATACAAATTTCTAGAACCTGCTGGGGCAATTTGGATTTGGATTAAAAAAAATTTTTTTTTTCCCAGTCTAAGTGCTTGTCTTTTTTTTTTTTTTTAATGTTTATTTGTCTGCACTGGGTCTCAGTCGAGGCATGTGGGATCTAGTTCCATGAGCAGAGATCGAACCTCAGCCCCCCTGCACCTAGAGCTTGGAGTCATAGCTGGTGGACCACTGAGGACCTCCCCTGGATTTGGATTTTTAAAGAAGGGTCACAGATGATTCTTGGACATGGGAAAGGTTCAGAACCAATTCTGTAGGGATTATGGCTACAACTTTAAAGGGCTGGAGCAGAGGAACAGCAAGGCTAGAGTAGGAGTCACAGATCAGCCAGGCAAAGGTGACCTGGGCTGGAAAAACTCTCCGAGGTAGAACCGGTTGGGAGACATTTACAGAGGATCTATGAAAAATGGGGATTGCAGGAATCATAATGGAATTGCAGAGAAATGAAAGGATTTGAGAACATTCAGGAGTAAAATGAACAGGACCTAGTATATGACAATTACTGATGTATGTGTGTGTGTGTGCGTTTAGTTGCTCAGTTCTGTCCGACTCTTTTTGACTCTCTAGACTGTAGCCCCCTAGGCTCCTCTGTCCATGGGATTTTTCAGGCAAGAATACTGGAGTGGGTTGCCATTTCCTCTGCCAGGGGATCTTCCTGACCCAGGGATCGAACTCACGTCTCCTATGTCTCTTGCATTGGAGGCAGATTCTTTACCAGGGAAGCCCACTGATGTATATGGACAATATCATTTCCAAGCAACAAAACACTTGTGTCAGATCCAGGAACCTGGGGAACCTTATAATCTGAAGGGTTGTGTGGTGAGCCATAAACCTAAAAATACAAACAGTGGGAGAGTGTTGTGGCATATTTCACGTAGACCTAAAAAAACAACTCCTGCTTATTTTGTAGTCTCCAGAACGATCAAAACTGTTGTGTTTATCTCTGGGAGCTGGATGAATTGTAAAGTATCCAGACACCCCAGCCCGTCTAGACTTCAGGCAAACCCCTGCCCTTCTGTTATGGTTAAGACCCACCCGCCAGGCCTTATCTTGCATCATTTTTGCTTTTGTTCTTGTTATCAAAATGTGTAAGGCAGTCATGATTCATCAACAGTATGCTATGCCAACCACTTTCAGGGGAAGACGTCTATCTGGCAGTGTCAGCCTCTGTTCTTAATTCTGGAGCTGCTCTTTCTGTGGGAACCTGCAACTCTGAAAATTAAGAGTAGGATAAGAAACGCCTTTATCCAGGCACGGAGATCGTGAAGCCCAGTCGGTTGAGGCAATTTATTCCGCCGTCCCTAAGCTGAATTCCTGGAATGAAAATGAAGAAAATCCGAGGACAGCTCTGCTACTTACTTCCCTCTCCCTTCAAACATAGAGTTGGGGTGTTTTTTTTTTTTTTTCCCCTTTGAAGGCTGAAATCACCAGGCCTGTTGACCGACTTTCGAAGCAGCAAACAGTGTCAGAAACCGAAGTTATGAAAAGAAAGCCTCAAAAAAAAAAAAAAAAAAGAGAGAGACAGAGAATGGGAGACGGATCAGGCTATAATTTCAGTGTCATTTAGCACCCTTTACTCAAGACCTGGCCACGGCGCGTCCACCAGTGCGGACTGGGGAGCGAAAAAAACATCTAAAAATTCCAGCCCTTGGCTACTCTTGTACCACCACTGAGGGATCTGACGGGTGAGGGTGAAAAGGCTGACATTTTCCACGCCGTTCTATCAGAAAGGGGAAAACGCCGTTAACAGCGGCCTCAAAAGTTGGTTTTCTGTGTTTTTTTTTTTTACAATAAGAGGCTGAACTCTGCGAGCCTGTATCACCAACGCCATTAAGTCGCAGTAGCAAGATGAAAAAATAAACAGGGAAGGAGGGACACCCAGCGTGCGCCGACTCGGAAAAACGGGAAGCCGGCAGAACCGTTGACGGCGCTCAGGTCCTCGGCCAGTCGCCGCCTCCAGAGTAGCAGCCTCCAAGCCCCTTCCCCCGCAGCGCGGGCGCGACCACCGCGGCGCGAAGGCAGGGGGGGCCCGGCCGCTGAGCCGCGCGCTTCCGAGGCCCCGCCTCCGTCGGCGCCCCTCGCGGCGAGCGCAGGTGGTACGGCCCGAGGGGGGCGGCTCCCGGGGCGCGGCTCCGCGGCAGCTGAGGCGCGGCCGGCCGGCCGGGAGGCGGGAGCCGGGAGCCGGGCCCCTCGGAACGCAGACGCCGGGCCGCCGGGCCGCCGAGGCCGAGCCGCCGACCCGGGCTCCGCTCACCCCGCCCCGAGGAGGCCCCAGGAGGGGCTTCGGCGCCGCGGCCGCGCGTTCGGGAAGGAGGACGAGGAGGGAGCGGCGCGCAACCGGCCGGCTGGCTGGCTGAGAGGAAGCGCTGCGCCCGCGCCCCCGACGGCGCCCGTGAAACCACATCCGCGCCTCCGCTGGAAGCGCGTCCGGGCCCCTGTCACCGGGTCCCTCCATCTTGAAAGGGAGAAAAAAGCGGTCTCCGGTCCCCGCTCCCCTCCTCCCAGGAGCCGGGGCCGCAGGAGCCGCGCGCATGGCGTTCAGCCCTTGGCAGATCCTGTCGCCCGTGCAGTGGGCGAGATGGACGTGGTCCGCGGTGCGCGGCGGGGGCGCCGGAGAGGACGAGGCCGGAGGGCCCGAGGGCGACCCCGAGGACGAGGACTCGCAAGCCGAGACCAAATCCTTGAGTTTCAGGCAAGTACACGCGTTGCTGCCGAGATGCGGACGCGCTGCCATCCATCCATCCATCCGCGGCTCATTATGTGTGCGCGCGCGTGTGCGTGTCTGTGTGTGTGTGTGTGTTCTCGCCACCCGCGTTAACCGTGTTCATGGCAGTGCTGCCGTCCCTGCCCGTAACCAGGTCCCCTCTGTGCAGTCGAAAGTTAAGGACGTTGTGCCCTCCCGCCGGGTGTTTCCCTCCCCTCGTTTCAGTGTGAGCTTTCTGAACCTAAACCAGAATCTGCAATCTCTCCGCATCCCCGTGTGCCTCGGTCCCTTTCTCTAAGCTTCGAGCCCCCAGCCCCCGCCCTTGCACAAACACACGCACTGTCGTGGATCACACCCGCAGGACACACACACAGTCGTGGATCACACCCGCTGGAGACACACACAGACACACACAGTCCTGGATCACACCCGCTGGCACCTGGGGCCATCCCTACGGGGAAGAAGTCGCTCCAAGGCCCTCCTGGGACTCCTCTGTGTCCCCGAAAATGCAGCCTTGGTGAAGAAGGTCGCGAGATGCCGGGCCCCCTGGCCGCTGGAGGAGAAATGGTCGTCTCTCCTAAGCTGTCAACCCGTGTGATTGCGGGAGGCAGGTGACAGCGTCCTCGGCCTCTGGCCGGGTGCCTTGCACACAGGTAGAGAGAGGCCTAACTCCAGAAAAAGGGCATCGTGGCGAAAACTGGCTTCGTGATTTTAGGCTGAGGGGCGATCTGAATTTTTAAGCCTCTGGCAAAGGGCTCTTGTGAGAAAAGGAGTCTGTTGAAGGGGCTTTTGGGGGGCTGTCAGAGGGAAGGATGACCTCAGAAATAAACGTTGCTGGAGAAAGGCCCCGGAGGATGGAGGAGATTTCAGGGAGACGGAAGCCCGAGGAGGGCGCTGCTACAGCACTGCAGCCTCCCCCCCACCCCCCACCCCGGGGCCAGTCCACACTGAGGACCCCTGCGCGGGGTGCAAAGTTAGCAAGAAATACTGGACCTTGTGGAGATGTAGCCTGTAAAGGGGTGTCGGAAATACCGTTGAAAGTGGTAATTCCTCATTTTTCCCCCTTGGCAGCTCGGATTCTGAAGGTAATTTTGAGACCCCTGAAACTGAAACGCCCATCCGATCCCCTCTCAAGGAATCCTGTGAGTCAAACCTCGGACTGGCAGGCTCCGGGGCCAAGACCCAAGGTAAGGAAAGACTTCCCTTATTCTGCCTTTTTTTGCTGCTGTTGTTTAAAGTTTTGAAAATGTAAATAAGGGAAGGGAAAGTGTTAATTCAGGGCCATTTTAAAAGGTAGGGGGTTGTCTCCTTACTGAGCAGGAGCTGTTTGAAAGCTCCTGGCATATTTGAAATGGTTTGTTTGTTTGTATTTTTCCGAGTGTGGAAGCCAGAAGCTTTCTTCTCTAAGTAGGTTGTACATTTTGCAGTAAGAAATTATCATTATCAGAACATTCCTGCTGGGCCCTGAAAAACAAAAATGTGGGTGGTGATGTCGGGATGGAGGTGTGTTTAGATTTGGCTTCACACATTTCTCAGGCCTGCGCATTTTCTTCAGGGTGTGGCTGGAGACAAGAGTTAGAGGTAGGAGCTGAATTTTTTTAGACAAGCAGGAATCTTAAGAGGCGGTGTCAAAGTTCTTCACCGCCCCTGCTTCCACCAGGGATGGTGGTGAGCCCCAGTCCACCCAAGAAAGCCTGGCATGGAGATGCCCTTCTGCACTCAGAGCCCAACCTTGAGCCTGCGTTTTAGCTGCAGAGGCTGCTGCTGTTCCTCTCAATTAGCAGAAACCGTTTTTGTCCCTCAGCCAGTTCTGAGTAAAATCTCACCTGGCCTGATGGCAGGCAGTTAGCTGTTTAGAGTGGCTGTGATTCAGCAGTGAAAACAGTCATCTCTGCAGGCCAGCATCATGGAGGGTGACAGGCCTTTCAGAGGGCAAGCAGAATGTACCTACCTGTCAGCTTGGCGTCCCTGGTGGCTCAGCGGTAAAGAACCCTTCTGCAGTGCAGGAGACGCAGGTTTGATCCCTGGGTTGGAAAGATCCCCTGGAGGAGAGCCTGGCAGCCCACTCCAGTATTCTTGCCTGGAGAATCCAATGGACAGAGGAGTCTGGCGGGCTATAGTCCTGGGTTCACAAAGAGTCAGACACCACTGAAGTGACTTAGCACGCACGCACACACCTGTCAGCTTGGTCCTAAGTAGAACAGAGAAAAATGAAGCTGGGGAAGGGGGAACAGAGCTGGGGGAGGGCTGGTAGGAGGTGCTGAAGGCTGATGGGGTGGGGAACCTGACTGATCAGCGGACTTGAACAGAGTCCTGGAGGAGAATTGAGGGGGCATATGTGCAGTTTCCTGAGGAGAACTCTTCTAGCAGAGAGCATGGCTCCTGGGAAGGTCTGTGACAGCACCAGCCTGAGGCGGAGGGGTGGGGAGGGAAGTGCCCAGGGGGGCAGCATGTTGGAAGTCAGGGAAGAGGCCCGGGTGGCTGCAGCAGTGACTAGGCAGGGAGCCGGAGTCAGCCAGGTAGGGGACGGTCTGGGTCTTGTTGTCACAAGGCATTCATTTTCCTTCTGAGTGAGATCGGAAGGACTGCCTTTAAAAAGTGCCTCAAACCAGACAGCTTAAAACAATGGAAATTGGTTCCCTTTCTGTTCTGAAGGCTAGAAGTCTGAAATCAAGGTGTTGTCAGGGCCTGGCCCTTTCCAAAGGTTCTAGGGGTGAATTCTTCCTTAGCTTCTTCCCTAGTTTCTTCTAGTTTCTGGTGGTTGCCAGTGATTCCTGGTGTTCCTTAGCCCGTGGCAGCAAAGCTCCCATCTTACCTGGTCAGCTTCTCCCTGTGTATCTCTGTCTCTTCATGTGGCTTTCTGAGAGGACACCAGTCATTGGATTTAGCGAGCACTCCAATCCAAGTCGACCTCTTCTTAACTTAGTTACATCTACAGAGATACTACAGTTGAGCCTTGAGCGACATGGGTTTGAACTGTGCTAGTCCACTTGACACAGATTTTTTTTCACTAAGTATGTTCTAGAGCAGGGGTCCCCAACCTCCAGGATCTAATACCTGATTTTCTGAGGTGGATCTAATGTAATAATAATAGAAATAAAGTACACAGTAAATGTAATGCAACTGGGTTATCCTGAAACCATTCCCCATTCCCTACCCCCATCCGTGGAAAAATTATCTTCCGTGAAATGGGTCCTTGGTGCCAAAAAAGTTGGGGACCACTGTCCTAGAGTACTACACGGTCCACAATTGGTTGAATCCAAGGATAGAGAAATGTGGATATGGAGGGTTTTCACCTGTACTAAGTGGTTGGGGATAGACACCCCTCACCCCCACATTGTTCAGGGCTCAACTGTCCAGATAAAACCACATTCCCAGGTGTGGGGAGTTAGGACTTGAGCTTATCTTTTGGAGGGAGTATAGTCCAACCCACAGCAGGGCTTTGAACAGAGGGACAGTGCTGTCACTTCCTTTTTCAAAGGATAGCTGGCTGCTGTCTGGAGAAGGGACTCTGGGATGGATGTCCTTTTCCTGTGTTTCCTCTATTCCGGTGAGTGGCATTGTCACCTGCAGTGACGAAATAGAGCCAGCTTTCAGTTACCATGTTACCTAATTTTTGATCAGGTCGTGAATTTATTCTCCCAACGGTTATTATATTTCCTTGCTTAGCAACTTCCTCATAGGTCGCCCGGGGAGCTCACAGGAAGTCTGTGCTGGATTTCGTGATGGAGCTGGACTTAGTGGGGAAATGAAACCAGCTTTTTGTGATTTGGTTTTGCTTTCAGTGGTGAGCTCCAGGGACTTTCCTGGCAGTCCAGTGGTTAAGACTCCACGCTTCCAATGCAGGGAGACGCAGGTTTGATCCCTGGTCAGGGAACTAAGATCCTACATGCCACGTGGTGTGGCTAAAAAAATTTTTTTAATAAATCAATAAATGGTGAGCTCCATATTGTGCTGCCCTGCTGAAAATTCACTTAGCTGGCCCTGGGTCGCTTTTTTACCATGAGTTCAGGCAGAGACCGCATGGGAACAGACACTGAAAATTCACTTAGCTGGCCCTGGGTCGCTTTTTTACCATGAGTTCAGGCAGAGACCGCATGGGAACAGGCAGCTTTGCGTGTTGGAGGACTTGTGTGTGCCACTTGGCTGGGTAGCAGTCTCCATGACAGAAGATGCTGCTTCATAGCTTCCCCTTTCTTCTCTCAAGATTGGCAGATCTGAAGGGAGATTTGAAAGCCTGAGAGAGCTTTTCTGTGGCCTTCCCCTCAAATTTAAATAAAGCTCACAAGACAGTTTGAAAGCCTCTTTGAATTGCTCAGCCTGGGCCGCCTGCTTCCTCACCATCCTGTCAGCTGGTGGTCTGATTCATCCTGACAGATTCTTCACTAATTGAATGGAGGCCAGTATGGCCCAGGCCCCCAGAACCACACAGACCCAATTGTTTGGTCCTTCCTGTACCACTGACTCATTTTTACAAGTTTTGGTCACTTATGGCTCAAACTCTCTTTTCTCGGTCTCTTTAGAATTTTTCTTTTTAGAGAGTCACGGACCAAGAAAGGGCTTTCCAGATGGCTCAGCGGTAAAGAATCCGCCTGCAACGCAGGAGACGTGGGAGATGTGGGTTCGGTCTCTGGGTCGGGAGGATCCCCTGGAGGAGGAAATGGCAAGTCACTCAAGTATTCTAGCCTGGGAAATCCCATGGACAGAGGAGCCTGGGGGCTACAGTCCATGGGGTCACAAAGAGTCAGATGCAGCTGAGCGTGGATCAAGAAAGCTCAGTGAAGTAGCTCAGGATTGTGGACCGTGAAAGTGGCAGGCGGAGCAAACTGGGAAGCAAGCAGTACATATGATGAAGTCTTGCCATTTAGTGTCTTTAAATAACAGGATGATTCCCCATCGGCCTGGCAGTATCCTGCCCTCTGGGGCTTCTTCCCCCAACACCAGTCCTTGTCCAGAGTTCTGTGGATGGCCTTGTCATGCGTACACAGTGAGTGTAAAAATACAGCCAGAGCACAGGTCTGACCAGGGAAGATATCAGTGGGCAAAAATTCCTGGAGTCTAAATGTTGAAGTCTTAATTTCTCGGCCTGGAAGGTTCTCTTTCTAAAAATTGTTGATTATTTGACTCCTGATAAGGTGGTGTGCATTCTCAGTTTTGCTCAGTTGTGTCCGATTCTTTCGATCCTGTGGACTGCAGCCCACCAGGCTCCTCTGTCCTTGGGATTCTCCAGGCAAGAATAATACAGGTGCAGGTTATCATTTCCTCCTCCAGGGCATCTTCCCCATCCGGGGATCAGACCCTCATCTCCTGCCTTGACTGGCAGATTCTTTACCACTGCACCACGTGGGAAACCCCCTAAAAAGATGGTTAGTCTTTGATGCAGGGGAACAGCACTTGTAGATCATGTAAGACTCTGTCTTCTGGCAGGATGATCTATAAGCTTTGCAAAGGGTGTTTAAGTTGCTGATATTACTGTTCTTTCTCTTTGCTGGGAGATGTATCAGTAAGGAGACATCACTCAAGAGACTTCACTTGAGAGGTACGGTCCCAAGTTCATTGTTTTTTGTTGTTGTTTCCAGTGCTGATGGACTGTGGTTTTGTCCCGTGTTTTAGATTATAAAAGTGAAAGCTGCAGTGGCTGTTCTCTGCTGTCCTCTGTTAATGGAAGCCTCCCCCAGCCTGCACACACAAACACACAGGCCTTTGTTTACAAATTGTTACCTTTCTTTGAGAGAGGGAATTTTAATTCACATTGAAGCTCTCTATGCCCTTGGAACAGTTACCCTGTTTGATGTGTTGATTAGATGAGTAGATACACCAAACACATAAGATAGTCCTCCAGAACAGGAGAGAGATAAACAGGGTCAGTCAATAGGTGTTTACTGCCGGAGGCCTGTGGGGACTGCCGACTTGTTTGTTGACATAGTTTGGGTCAGTGTAAATAAGGCATCAGCCAACAATAGCTCATAGGCCTGCTGTTGCCTATTACTGTTCTGTTGGAGAGCTGAGAACTGTTTCTACATTTTTAAATGGCGGAAAACAATATTTTGTGTGCAAAGTATACGAAGATCAAATTTCAGGGCCCATAAGTAAAGTTTCATTTTGTAATGCAGCCGTGCATTTAGGTGTAGTCTGGCTGCTTTTGCAGTAAGACAGCAGATTGAATACTCAGAACAGAGGCAAATGCCTGAAATATTTACAATCTGGCTCTTTACAGGAAGTTTGCCGACCTTGATTCACGCTTGCGATGATTTTGGTAAAATGATAAAGTTTAAGTACTGTATAATCTGACCTTTATAATTGAACTTTAGTTTTAAAAAAGCTACAAGGCTGTAGCTGATTAATTAGCAAATGAACTGTGGGTTCTGGGTGCTGTTCCAGGGAAAGACTGGTTTGGGCTGGCTATTTGTCTCCCTCGCAAAGTGACGTTTCAGTCTGGTTCATACTTAATTTTCAATTGACTAAAATAAAAGATATGAGAAAAAAGGAAATTAGGGAAGAGTGGGGAGAATTTGGCAATCATTTAATACAAGTACAAACTCAGAGACTTTTCACTTTTGTTTCTAATGTAACTTTGGGTGTTTGAGAATTTGTAATTTGACTGTTGCTGTGGTGTATTTTTGGTATAAGTTGTATGGTTGATTGGTTTAGATTGTACCTATGTAAGACTTAGAAGGGAAATCTTATTAAACTCTGAGTCTTAGATGTTTGATCCTAAGGCTTTGGGCTACTTGTATAAGCAAATATGCAAACATTGAAGTGTTCCAGTCGCATCTGAGTGTGGTTCTCCTAGGGACTTAGTTTGACGCCCTGTCCAGGCTCCTGCTGCAGGGATTGCTTTGTTAGAATGTCTTAGAGGTAATGGGACTAACGGGCCTCCCTGGTGGCTCAGATGGTAACAAATCTGCCTGCAATACAGGAGACCTGGGTTCAATTGCTGGGTCAGGAAGATCCCCTGGAGAAGGGAATGGCTTCCCACTCCAGTGTTCTTGCCTGGACAAATCCATGAACAGAGGAGCTTGGCATGGGGTTGCAAAGAGTCAGACCCGACTGAGTGACATAACACACACAGTGCGACCAATGAGGACCCTTCATGTTACCTGACAGTCCACCCCAGTGGCTCCTTCAGCAGCATTCCAGGTTAATGCTCTTATTGTATTGGCTCTTTCACAGTTTAAGTTTCTATATTACTCTATTTCATATTATTCTGAAATGCGCTTAAAAACCTCGGCAGCATGATATAGTTCCATCCCCCACCCCCAGCCCTGTGTAATGTTTGTAGCTCTCTGCTTGGAAATTCCCACTAGTTAGTAAATGGGATGCGGCCGTGCGGCTTTGTTGCTTTATTTTATAACAATGTAAAGGGGCCATGTGGGCATTCTTGGTGACTCAGTGAAGAATCTGCCTGTCAGTGCAGGAAACATGGAGACACAGGCTCAGTCCCTGGGTTGAAAAGATCCTCTTGAGAAGGAAATGGCAACCCACTCCAGTATTCTTGCCTGGAGAATCCCATGGACACAGGGACCTGGCGGGCTTCAGTCCATGGAGTCACAAAGAGCTGGACACGACTTAGTGAGTAAACAACAGCAACAACAAAGGAGCCGTGTAAGGAGCACCGCTACCTCTGTGTGGTGCTCCCCCCGCAGAGACTCAGAGAGTATTAAATAAAAATCTTGGGGGCAGGGGCAGAGTCTGCCTGCTGGAAATGAAGATTTTATTTTAGTCAGTGTCAAAGTAGTTATTATTCTTTTAATGTGAATAGCGAATTCAAGACCTTCTTAAATATCGTGATGATTATATTCGCCTCAGACCTGCATTTCCCAATTTAGGGCTCACTTGAGCCCCAGATAAAACAGTATAGCTTCCTTTGAGAGCTTCCGACGGTGGACGTGTTTTCTCTGGTGTACTGAAGGGGCAGCCCTGCTAAATTGCATTGCTACTGCTTAATTCCCAGGTAGCACAGTGGTAGAGAACCTGCTTGCCAGTGCAGGAAACACGAGACTTGGGTTCTGTCCCTTGGTCAGGAAGATCCCCAGGAGAAGGAAGTGGCAACCCTCTCCAGTATTCTTGCCTGGAGAATCCCAAGGACAGAAGAGTCTGGTGGGCTACATGTAGTCCATGGGGTCGTAAAGGGTCGGACACAATTTAGCAACTAAACAACAACAGCAGTGCTCCACCTACAGAATGGATGTGGTCTGATGCCATTTAACACATTTAAAGAGCAGTCATAGTTTCTTTTTCAAGTGACTAGTAATAATATTGTTCATAGGAAGCCCTCGCAGAATATACCATTTTGTCACAGTCTTCTGAACTCCAGTGAGTGACAGGGAGACCATGGTTTATCCACCCAAAATAGCCATCTCTGTAGGGATTTGATAACTAGGGGTCACTGAAGTGTCCAGGAACGGTTTAACCTTGGACCCAGGAAGGGACTGCAGCTTGTAAGTTCAAGGTCTCACCCTCACCTTCACACGTACATGAACCTCATTTCATGGGCTTGCACAAATATAATCAGATCCCCAGGGCCTAGACTGATGATGGCCAGACTTGGCAAGAGAATAGTAACCAAATGGAATATCTCATTAATTCACAAGTGGAAAAATGTGATCTGGCAGTTCTGTTGGCAGATCCGGATACTGTCCTGGCCAATCCCTGTTCCCTCTGTCATTGCTGGAAATCACGACAGCAAATTATTGATCTCCAGCTTTCCCCCTGCAGAATTCCAGCCTAACAGACCACCAACTTTCTGTTCTAGCTGCATTTATCGTATGTATTGAATGCATTTTTTTTTCAGCATCTTATTTGGCTTCATAACAATGATGCTTCGAAATAGACCACTCGTGGTTTCCAGTCTAGAAATTGGGAAACAGTCGGAGCCTATACTGCTCGTAGTACAGTGGGGTCATAAATTCAACTTTCAAAAGGAAGGTTTGTTTATTTGACTGCGGGATCTTTAGTTGCGGCCTGTGGGATCCAGTTCCCTGACCAAGATCCAGCTCTGCGTTGGGAGGGTGGAGTCTCAGCCACTGGACCCCCAGGGAAGTCCTGTAGATTCAGCTTTGAAGATCACACACCCAGCTTCTCTCTGCAGGGAATGTATGAATCTCTCTGTCTTCACTGACTTAGGAAATGACTTATCAGAGGAAATGAAAAGTTCTTAAAATGTTGCCAGGACAGAGTATGTAATGGGGGAAAGCCTGTTCTTTAGTATCTTGTAAGATGATGTAATTTGAAGAAAAATCATCAAGAGATTACATCTTTCACACATGTTAACTTAGCATATATGATGTATGAAGGGTAAAATGTATTTTGAACATCAGAAGCCTACAGTACAATTTAGACATCGAGTCAGAAGGGGGAAAAGTAAAAGCATCACTGGGTAAGCAGTAGTGTTGGATTAAAAACATTTGCTTCCTTTGTGCTCAGTGTCTGCTTGTCCGTGAGAAATAAAAAGGCACCTGGAACATTTGCCTTCATTTTGCTTCCCTCTCCACCCGTGAGTCGTGTGTGGGTGAGGAGAGGCAGGTGTGTGGGGGCGTGTGCAGCCTCCTGGGACTTTGCGCCCATTTTGGCGTAGAAGGAGGAGCTTCTTAAGAGGCTGTATTGCTGCATAGCTTACTCCTTGGAAGGAAAGTTATGACCAACCTAGATAGCATATTAAAAAGCAGAGACATTACTTTGCCAACAAAGTCCATCTAGTCAAGGCTATGGTTTTTCCAGTGGTCATGTATGGATGTGAGAGTTGGACTATAAAGAAAGCTGAGCACCAAAGAATTGATGCGTTTGAACTGTGGTGTTGGAGAAGACGCTTGAGAGTCCCTTGGACTGCAAGGAGGTCCAACCAGTCCATCCTAAAGGAGATCAGTCCTGAATGTTCATTGGAAGGACTGATGGTGAAGCTGAAACTCCAATAATCTGGCCACCTGATGTGAAGAGTTGACTCATTGGAAAAGACCCTGATGCTGGAAAAGATTGAGGGCAGGTGGAACAGGGGACGACAGAGGATGAGATGGTTGGATGGCATCACCGACTCAATGGACATGAGTTTGAGTAAACTCCAGGAGTTGGTGGTGGACAGGAAGGCCTGGTGTGCTGCGGTTCATGGGGCCACCAAGAGCCGGACATGACTGAGCAACTGAACTGAACTGAAGGCTGCATAGCAGATAACTCTGAAACTGGGTAGTAGCTCAAGCCACTGGATGTTTATTATCTCACTTTGTTTTCAGAGGTCTGGAACTTGGGAGCAGCCCAGCTGGGTGTTCTGGCTTGGGATTCCTGGTGAGAATGCAGTCCTGGCATTGGCTGGGACCCTAGTCATCTGAAGGCTTGACCAGGGCTGGAGGACGCCTCCTCAGCCATGCCAGGCACGTTGGTGCTGGTTGTGGGTGGAAGATCTCAGTTTTTTACTGTGCGGTGGGGCTCTGTCTGTGGGGTTGCCTGAGCGTTCTTCCAGTATGGCAGCTGCGGTGTCTGATGACAGCCTCAGAAGCCATACTGTTATTTCTACAATATCCTTTTGGTTACCCGAGCCCAAGGGTGTGACTCCCAGGAGGTGGGACTTCTGGGGGCCGCCTTGGAGGCTGCCTGCCATCAATCTCTTGTTTGCTCTGTCTCTCTGGTCCTCCTTCTGCCCCTCTTTTTTTAAAAAGATTTTTTGATGTGGGCTATTTTAAGTCTTTATGGAGTTTTTACAATAGTGCTTCTGTTTTATGTTTTGGTTTTCTGGCCGTTGGGCATGTGGGATCTTAGCTCTCTGACCAGGGATCAAACCGGCACCCCCCGAGATGGAAGGCAAAGTCTCTCACCCACTGGACCACCAGGGATGCCCCTGCCGCCCTTCTTACGTGCAGGAACAGAAGGACAGGAGCAGCGACGTGGTTTCCGGCCAGGGTTCCCGTCCTGCCGCAGAGGCGTTTGGTCGCTCTGTCTGGAGCCTTCTCTCCTGTCAAACATTCTCCCTCTTTCTCTCTATCCTGCGTCAGCTTCCCGGCTCAGTGTGGGCGGTTGCTACTTTGTGAGAGAGGCAGTTGGTGTTGTGAACGCTCTCCTAATGATTTCTGAAGAGCTGCGTATTGTGGTTTGGCTGCAGTGAAGTTCAGGTCTCTGCGAGGAGGAGCTGTCTATTAGCACGCGCCCTTTCTCCTCTGCTCCTGCTGCTGCCTGCTGGGGACAGGGAGCAGATGACTCTGGGGGGCCTTCTGGGGCTTCTGCCCGTTTGGGGGAGGGGGTCTCAGCTTTATTGGGAATGCAGCCTTAAGCAAATCCAGGTGGCTCCAAAACCCCAGGGCACCTCCTGAGTGCGAAGAGAAGGCACACCTGTCATTGGCTTAGCTTCCAGGGAACCTTGGGTTCAGGGTGGGGAGGGCGGACTCCTCCTGGTTGTGGGCCCCACCCTCTTATCTTATGGTAACTTTGACCTTCAGAGGGGAAGGTTTGGCTCTCTTTCTAAATAAAACAGCACAGAGCACTCATTTGGAAATTTGAGGCACTTCATCCTTAGCACAAAGCTTTTCCAGTTTATCAAATGACTTTCCAGGTGGTTCTTTACCTGCGGAGTCTTGCATGTTAGTCTTGCCTCTCTCAGGAGTTAGAAGCTTCCAGCGCCTGGCTCTGACTGTTATAAAAAGCAAATAAATTAGTTATTTCCCCCCACCCCTCCCCCAGCTCCTGGGTGATATTTTTGTTTGGTTTTGCGGGGAGGAGGAGATTTAGACAGTATGTTGTCTGGATTCGGGCATGGGTGTCTGTGTGTGTTGGTGGTGTTTTTCTGCTGTTTAGTAGTGACGTCTTAACATTGCAGCGTACCTCAGAAGCGGTTCTTCTTTTTCCTGCCCTGACTCATCCGCTTGGACCCCTCTCGCCACGCCCAGGCTCTCTGGGTGACCTGGGGCCCCGTGGCTGTCGGGAACGTGAGTCCTGCAGCCCACACCATTGGGGTCTACCCAGCAGTCCTGGAAGAGGCCTTCGTGTCCTGTTATCCTGTCTGTGGACAGTATACTGTGTCCACTCCTACTCCATTTTAAGGCTGATGTCCTGGACTGAGTGGCTAAGAGCATGCATATATGAAGTATATTTCAACTTTGGGGGAATTTGAGGGACTGGGAACTCAGAGACATTAAACTGAGAAAAAGGTAACATCTTGGACACTTGCCTAATGTGAATGTGTACCTTATTAACAGCCTTCTCAGAGCAGACCCCTTGTTTCCCTTCTGAAGCCCCACCTTGGTTCAAACTTGGGAGAGCAGGACTGGGAGGAAAGACCCTGAAAGGAGGAGGGGTCTTCACAGGGAAAGTGTCAAGTGAAGAACAGGTGTTCCTCCTGTGGGTAGGAGCGCTGAGCGGCTGTAGCGCCGCTTACTCTGTATACATTGTTCTGTGGCAGGGGGTCCTGTATGTATCAGACGTCTGCTCAGCAGTGACCCTGCGCATCAGCTCTGTCTTGGGCGCTCAGTTTCTGCTTCGGGGACACAGGGAATCGGGGTAAGATCCCTGCCGGCCTCAGTCTGGAGGGAGCCGGCTGCCTTCCGTTCCCCAGGCCCCTTGGCCTCCTTGGCTTTCCCAGACGTTTTTGCAGCCAGTAGGTAGTTTTAGCAAGGGAATGTGTGAGGGAGGTCTGAGAAGGCAAATGTTAGCAAGAAATAAATGGAAGAATTTTTTTAAGAAAAACAACCCCCCCACCCCCAAAACAAACCAAAAGCCTTTTGAGCGTGCCAGCTGAGATGTCTCTAAGATGCTTCCTACACTCGGCTGCATCTGTTAGAGGAAAGAAGGGTGATGTCACTTTTTTCACCTCTTTCTGTAAATAGAGTTTATCTAGCACATGGTAGGCTTCCTTGAGAAAAATTTGAAATCCCAAATTGATGTGATGCTGAGACCTACCAGCTCTCTCAAGTATGGGACACGCATAACAGACTATCTAAAGCATTTTCTGAAGTGTAAGTCTGTGGTGTAGTAGAACATGTTGTAGGAATTGCAGGACATGCTATCTACCCTGTTACCCTCTGAATCTCTGTTCTCTCTCTTTTGTAAGCAGTTTTATTGAGATATAACTCACTTGCATGCAGTTCACCATTTAAAGGGTTTATAATATATGAATAGAGTTGTACAACTACCACATCAACCTAATTTTAAGAATATTTTATCACCTACCCCAAAGAAATACTGTACCCATTAGCAGTCATGCCCCCATTTTTCTGCCACCCCCAGTCCTAGGCAACTGATAATCTACTGTATTATGTCTCAGTATATTTATTTATTCCGGACATTTCATGTAATTGAAATTATACAATATGTAGTAGTCTTTTCTGATTGATTCTATTCACTTACCGTAATGTTTTTCAAAGTTCATCCATGTTGTAGCATATATATTGGTAGTTCATTGTTTTTTTTTTACTTCTTGATTAATACTTCATTCTCTGGATAAACCATATTTTATTTACCCATTCATCAGTTGATGGACATTTGAGTTGTTTTCACTTTTTTGCTGTTATGAATAATACTGCTGTGAACATTCATGTTCAAGTTTTTATGTGGGTGTAAGGTTTTCATTTCTCCAGCTGTATACCTAGTAGTGCAATTGCTAGGTCATAAGGTAAATATTTCTAATTTTGAGGAGCTGTCAAACTGTTTTCCAAAGTGTCTGCACCCTTTTACATCCCTACCAAGAGTATATGGGGGTTTTCAGTCTCTCCACATCCTAGTCAGCACTTGTTATCTGTTTGACTGTATCCACCTTCATAAATGTGAAGTGATGTCTCGTGGTGGTTTTGATTTGTGTTTCCCTAATGACTAACGATGTTGGGCAACTTTCCACATACTTTTTGGCTGTTTGTGTATCTTCTTTAGCAAATGTTTATCCAGATTCCTTGCCTATTTTTTAATTAGGTTACTTATCTTAGAGAGTTGTAAAGAGTACCTTATGTAGTCTAAATACAAGTCCCCTATAAGATATCTGATTGTAAATATTTTGTTCCCATTCTGTGGGTTGTCTTTTCACTCTTTCTTTGATAGCGTTTGAAGTGTAAAAGTTTTTAGTGTTGATGTAGTTCAGTTTATGTACTTCTTTTTTGTCACTTTTTCCCCTGCTTTTGGTGTCATATTTAAAAAGGCTTTGCCCTACCACAGTCATAGAGATTTACTACAGTGTTTCCTCCTAAAACTTGTAATAGTTTGAACACTTACATTTAGGTCTTTGATCAGTCTTGAGCTAGTTTTTATTCATGTTGTGAAGAAGTGGAACAGCTTCATTATTTTGCTTGTGGACATCCAGTGCTCCAGCACTATGTTGAAAAGACTTTTTCCCCCTTTTTATTTAATTTTGCACCCTTGACAAAAATCAGTTGACAAGAGATGTAAGAGTTGAACTTTTGATTCTGTTTTATTGATCTGTATGTCTCCTTAAACACACTGTCTTGATTATGGTAGATATATCGTAAGTTTTGAAATCAGTGTCAGTCTTCCAACTTTGTTATATTTTCTTCAAACTTGTTATAACTATTCCAGGTCTATTACATTTCCACATGAATTTTAGGATCAGCTTGTTAATTTTGCAAAGAAGTCAGCTGGAATTTTGATAGAGACTGTGTTCAAACTATAGTCAAGTTTGGGGCAGATTGTCACCCTAAAAATATTAAATATACATGGAATGCCTTTCCATTTATTTAGATCTTCTCTGATTTCTTCAAAGTATTTTGTAATTTTTATAAAACACATCTTGCACTTCCTTTGTTAAATTTATTTCAAAGTATTGTATTCTTTTTGATACTGCTGTAAATGGAATTGTTTTCATAATTATGAGTTTGGATTTTTCATTGCAGGTGTATAGAGATTCAGTTGATATTTGCATATTGATCCTTCCTGAAACCTTGATGAATTCATTTATTAGTTATAATAATTTTTGGTGGATGCCTCAGAACTTTGTGTATAAAAAGTGGTGTCATCTGAAAGTACAGATGGTTTTACTTTTCCTTTCCAATCTGGATGCATTTTTTTCTTTCACTTGCCTAATTGACCTGGCTAAATCTTTGAGTACAATTTTGAATAGAAGTGGTGAGAGCTGACGGTCTTACTCTTACTTCGTTCTTGATCTTAGGGTAAAAGCATTCAGCTTTTACTATTAAATATGATATTAGCTGTGGACATTTCATAGATGTCCTTTATCAAGTTGGAGGAGTCCTTTTTTTTTTGCCACACTGTGCAATATGTGGAATTTCCCCAGCCAGGGCTCGAAGCCATGCTCCCTGAAGCGGAAGCACATAGTCTCAATCACTGGGTCACCAGGGAAGTCAGAGGAAGTTCCCTTTTATTCCTTATTTGTTGAGTTTTTTTTTTAATTATGAAAAGACATTGGATTTTGTTAGATTCTTTTTCCATTTATATTGAGATGATTATATGGGTTTTGTCTTCCATTCTATTGCTGTGATACGTTACACTAAATGATTTTCAGATGTTAAACCACCCTTGGCGTTCCTGGAGTGAATCATGCCTTTTCGTGTGTTGGTGGACTTGGTTTGCTGGCGTTTTGAGGACTTTTGTGCTGATTTTCAATAAGAAATATTAGTCTCTAGTTGTTTTGGTTTTGTACTTTCAGTGATATCTTTGGTTTTGGCATCAGGGTGATGTTGGCCTGATGGAATGAATTGGGAAGTGTTTCCTGTTCCTATGTAGTCTTTGGATGTTTGTGAGCAATTGATGTTAATTATTCTTTAAATGATTGGTAAAATTCACCAATCTGGTTCAGATCTTTTTGTGTATGTGATGGTGAGCTTTTAATTTACTAATTTACTAATTCAGTCTCTTTTATTTATCTTAGATCTATTCAGATTTCTCTATTTCCTCTTGAGTCAGTTTCAGTCATTTGTGTCTTTTTAGGTTTTGTCTCTCATATCTAACTTATTAAATTTGTTAACATACAGTTATTCATAGTGTCATTTTCTTGTTTTCAAACAGAATTAATTAATAAGCCCTGCTGTGCCTGTTTCACAGGGTTGATTTGAGGATCAGGTTAAGCAGTTATGTATGGAAGTGCCTTGAAGACCATATGACTGTGAAGTAGTGTATTTGTTATAAATTTTTAGTTCCAGGGCACCACTGTCCACAGTTAATGCAACTTCACGTTTCTACTACGTTCCCCCTTTGTGAGTTGCATTTCATGGGTGAGATTGTCGACCTTGTTACCAAAGGAATATAAGCTAAGATTGGGCTGGAGGGGAATTAAAGTGGTTTCGGGGCCTGTCTACCTGCTTCTTGAGGGGTAGCAGAACATAGCTTATAAACTTTCAGGGTTGGAGGGCATCAGTGCCGCATTAGGAGCTCAGCTCCTGCCCAGCCCCGAGAACTGCTGTTTCTTGAGGCCTGAGGACAAGCATTGAGCTTGGTTCAGCCCCAGATGTCCTCCTCTCTCCTGTAACCTGTACCTTAGAGGCACTGCATTCATTCATCTCACCTTCTCCCAGCTTACTGCTCTGTCAGCAATAAAAGTCCTTTTATAATACAACCTAGCGACTTCCTAGAGGTCCAGAGGTAAAGACTCTGTGCTTTCATTGTGGAGGGCTCGGGTTCAATCCCTAGTCAGGATTGAACTAAGAATCCTATATACTTGGGATTGAACTAAGAATCCTATATACTCGGGATTGAACTAAGAATTCTATAAACCGCACAGCCAAAAATATAAAAATAAAAAAAAAAAATACAACTTAGTTGGTTTTCAAAAATGAAGAATTACTTTAGTCTGGAAAGTCCTCTTGCTAAATACGGAGGCAGATTCATAGGGGAAATAACCCTCTTAGAACGGGAAGACAAGTCCAGAGGTGGAGCAGTGCTGGTATCTTCTCCATAGGAACAGGGGAGGTCATGTGAGGAGGTGGTAGGAACTTCCTTAAGCTCAACCCCTGACTGTTCTCTGAAGGGGCTTGGAGCGTGGCTCTCGTCTCCTTAACGGGATTATAAGCCCCACGTGCCTATTCTGTGGTCACTTCATGCCGGGCGCAGCGCGTGCCACAGGCTCACAGGGGCTGTGGTTGGTTGGGTAGATGATTATCTTAGACATTATTTTATGATTTGATTTTAAGGCTTCAGGTCCTGATGCACCTAAGGGTTTAAGCTAATTAGGGAGTGCTGACACTGAACATCTGGTTTGGATCTTTATGTAGGATTTCTTAGTGTTGTGACTCACAGTCAGCTTGGCTCACAGTCAGTAATACAATTGTCAAACTTCTGTCATCGCCAGGCCCTCCAAGTTTGTGTTACTTCTGTGTATATCCTCTCTTTGGACCCGAATTGCAGAGACCCACCCTGTGGGCTAGAGTTCAGAAGTCCAGGCCCAGGGCCTTGATAACCAGGGGCCTGTTCTCGCAGCTGTCAGATTGAGCTTTGCCTGTTATGAGACACATTGCACCCAGGGGGTTGTGTGAAACCGTGAGATCACCTCCCTGCAGTGAGGGAGGAATAGTCCCACCTTTTTGTTTTCGTTGTGCCTGTTCCACGTGGCCTGTGGGATCTTAGTTCCCCGACCAGGGATTGAACCCAGGTCCAGGGCTGTGAGAGTACCAGAGTCCTAACCACTGGATTGCCAAGGAAGCCCCCAGTCCCCCCTGTTTGAATGTCTAGCCCAACTTGGTCATGAGGTTCTGTCCCTGACCTGTGAGCGCTCAGAAGCACGGCCTGGATGGTTTGTTTCTAGACACCGACAGCCCCTGCTTCCATCCTGACTCGGGTGCCCGCCCCCTTCATAGACGTAACCCCGCAGAGCGATATACTTGACTGTGTCCTATTGTAGCATTGAACCTCCACCTCAAAACCTTTCTTCTTGGGCTTGTGGCCCTGTTAGGGTTTTCTAAGAGTCATCCCAGGAGTGAAGAGAAATTGAGTGATTGAAGACAGCTCTAGAATTAATTCAGAGGCTGCATAGCATGGGTGAGCCGTGGCCCGCCTGTACCCTAGACCTGGCTCCACACCTCTCCTCTCTCCTGCTCCCTTGCTTTCGGTTCTAACCTTTCTGAGCTGTGGGCTCGTCACCTGTAAGATGGGGTTAAGGAACACCTCGTAGGGGTGTTGTGAGTGTGAAATAAAGTGCTGGAACTCGCAGCACAGTTACAATAGTAGTGTAACTATGAAGAATTTTGTCAGGAGGGAGATCCTTCAAAAATAGCCCTTAACAATAATAAATCCCACCCTTCTGTCTTGGGAAAAGAAGGCGGGGTGGGGCTGGGTGGGCTTGGAACAAGAGTCCTGTGTTGAGATGAAGACAGAGGAGAAAGGGTAGAAGCGGATTAGGTTTGAGAAAGAAGCGATTTTTGTGCTTAATAAGAAGGATTCTGGGCCTGGAAATGGGAGGATTGGCTTAATATTAGTCATTTGTTTATACATCTGAAACACTGGGGGATAATTTAGTGCTTCTCTAAGGTTTATCGCCTGAAAATTGTTACACAAAAAGCAGTCTGTGGATAAGTCATTCTGAAAGTGAAGCCAAGGCTCTGGTCCCAGTGTTGTCTAGAAACTGGTTTCTCTAACAAGATACAGCCAGCATCTTTCCATGTCATTAGCTGCTTCAAACACAGTTTTTAACGTTGCACCACAATATGTTGTTTTGTTTTAATCATTGACCTGGAATCAGACAGCTAGTAGCGATAAGGGTAAACAGTGCTGTGGGGAGATTTTCCCTCTGTTCTTTTTCCTGGGGGATGCAGGGATGGTTATCACTGCTGGACGTTTTGCAGCGTCTGCCTAGTTTCCCTTGTGAAGTTCTTCAGCCCTGGGTAACCGTGAATTCAAGCTGCATTTTCCATCACATGGAGACAGAACCTTCATCTTGCTACTAGATAAGACTATATTTCTCTACTGCCTGTGGTCAACCTGTAGGTTATTAGCATACGTAAATATGTGAATAAATGTAAATAGCACTTGTAGTTGAGAGGGGTTTTCTTTTTGACAGCAAATATGTGGTGTCTTTTCAAACACCAATTCCATGAGGGGTGGACCCACGGACTGGGTGTCCTCAGTCCAGTCCTGGTCTGGCACTAATGCCCAGAGTTAGCATCAGACGCCGGAGATTTCAGGGTTCAGTCCCCCAAGGCTACCCTCCCCTGAGTTGTCAGGTGCTTCCCAGGTCCCCAGGCTGCCCACACTTCCCTTCTGCTTGGCTGCAGCTTTGAGGGGGCTCCCACAACCCCCTCTCAGCTCCTATAATTCACTGCTGCTAAGTCACTTCAGTCGTGTCCGACTCTGTGCGACCCCATAGACGGCAGGCTCCCCCGTCCCTGGATTCTCCAGGCAAGAATACTGGAGTGGGTTGCCATTTCCTTCTCCAATGTGTGAAAGTGAAAAGGGAAAGTGAAGTCACTCAGTCGTGTCCGACTTGTAGCGACCCCATAGACTGCAGCCTAGCAGGCTCCTCCGTCCATGGGATTTTCCAGGCAAGAGTACTGGAGTGGGGTGCCATTGCCTTCTCCCTATAATTCACTACAGGGACTCAAAAAAAATTCAGGAAGATCCGCTTACTGGTTCACTGTAAAGGGTTTGACTCAGGATCAGGCGAATGGCAGAGCTGCAGGGGCCAGGTGGGGGCAGGCACCTCGCCAGCACCTCTGTGGGTCCACCTGCCTGGGGGCCCTGTGACTCTCACCGTCGAAGGCTTCTTATAACCCGATCAGTCGCCAGCTCCCAAAAGTTCCCACCTTCTCATCACGAGTCTGGTCTTCCCGGTGACCAGCCCCATCTGGACACCCTCGGGGGCCTCCACCCTGAGACGCCTCATTAAACTCAGGTGTGATCAAAGGGGGCTTGTTATCAGTCGCATGACACTCCAGTCATCCAGGAAACTTCCGAGGGTTTTAGGAGCTCTTTGCCAGGAACCTTGGACAGAGGCCGTTGTTATTATACTACCTCTTCTAGTATGAAGATACGTACAGAAAACTATTCATCACAGCAGTGATTAGAACAACAAAGGAATTTGGAGACCCTCAAAAATTGCCTGACATGGAACTTCCCTGGTGGTCCAGTGGTTAAGACTCTGCTCCCAATTCAGGGGGCCTGTGTTCAATCCCTGGTCAGGGAGCTAGATCCCACATCTAAGAGGTCACGTGCCTCAACTAAGACGCAGCACAGCCAAATAAATAAAAAATAAATGAATAAATGTTAAAAAAGCAAAGTTACCTGGCGTGTAGTGTGACCTCAGTATTGCTGTCGTTCGTTGAACAGGTGAGTGTCTGTTTTAGGATAGAGGGTGGGGGCGGGGCGGGGAGGAGGAACAGGAGAGGGGAGGGCAGGTGCCCTCTCGCCGCTCTGAGAGCCTTTGCAGACAACTGCACTGGATGCATCTGTTCCGCCTTGGGACTGTCCTTCCATCTGTCTGCCCGTCGGGCACTCCCGCGTCCTCCACCGTTGCACAGCTGGCTCACCTCTGGCTCCTTCCCACAGCCTGTGCTGTTCCATTTCTGCCTGAAACCGCCTGCCATTTGCTTGCCAATTTTACACTTGCTGATACAGCCAGACTGTGATTACCCTCCTGCTTCAGTTCTTGGAGAAATGTTTTGTCTGGTCGCATGGTGCACCGACAGTGTATTTAAGTTGCTTCTCGTCCTTCTGTGACAGGCTGTGTCTGGAGGTCGTTTTCTGAAACCAGGTTTGGAAAGGGGTCAAGTGCATCCAGGCACTGGGGGGGGGGGGGGGGTCGGATCATAGGGATCTGGGCTTCTGTTCCTCGGCGTTGTGCTGGGGGTGGGAGGCAGAGGGCGCCTGGGAAAAGAGGGAACTTGTTGTCTTGAACTCTGCGGAAATATGTATTGTTGTATGTAGCTGTGGAAAATTATCTACGTGCGATTCATTGCAGACACAAAGCAGAAAATAGATAAGAGAAAAAAAATAAGCCCTTGTCCCAATTTAAGGGATGAACTATTTAAAAATACATCCTTCCAAAGTGTTTTCTAGATATTCTTATTTTTTTAACCTTATGAAAAGTGTAAGCATGTAATAATAGAAAAGTATAATGAATCTCCATGTACTTATCACCCCATTTTACCATGCTTGCTTCTTTTTTTTTGAAGGATTTATAAGATGAGACATTTTCTCTAAATATTTAAGTGTGTATCTCTAAAACGTAAAGATGCTTTTCCTGTTAACCATAAGACTATCATATCAGTAAAGTTAACCTAATTAATACCATCTAACCCAGGCCATATTCAGTCAGGCTTCCCCAGTTCTCCTTAGAATGTCTTTAACATTGGACCCAAACTGAGTCACATATTGCATTTGGTAGAATTAACGTCTTTTTGGTCTGTGTTAGTATATTAACCTGTCTCCTCCATTCCCACACCATCTGTGTGTTCCCCTTAACTTCCCTTGTGATCACATGAGCCTTATTTGTAAACTCGCCCGTCCCCAAGCAAGCCCAGCGGTCCCTGCCTGGCTCCCTCCTCTTCCCCACCTTGTGCCTTGCTCGGTACCAGTCGTGCTGGACGCAGTCCCCTGATGTCCGGCCACGACCCCTGTGTCCCCTGCCCGTCGGGTGTGCACGCCTGTCTCCCTGGGGCCTCAGACACTGGGCTTCTGCGGGGCCAGTGCAGGCCCCGGGCCCCTGCAGCCTGGCAGTGCGGCGGCCCCTCGAGGGTAGGCTCCTCGGGCACTGGCAGTTAGAGAAGGTGAGGGGCTCCTTTAGGCAGAGCGTGGAGAAAGCTCTGCGGACTTAGGCCAGGTTTTGGCTGCCTCCTGCCCTTACTCTGCCCTCCAATTCCAAACCACCCTCCAAAGAAGGAAAGTATTCACCCAGGTCTGTTCCTCAGAGGCCTGACTCCCCATGGGGTAGTCTGTCCCAGCGCCCCTTCCTTCCACACCAGTGCCCTGCCAGGACCATCCCCACCAGCTCTCACCACACGTTCAGTGCCCCTTCGGGCCTGGCCACCCACCCATCATTCCCATCTTAATGTCAACATATGCAGAGCCAGTGACTAAGTCCTGTTTAAACAGACTATTGAAATGTGTGTTTTGGTGAGTGTACCCTCTCAGACGTTTATTCCACACTTAAAACTACTTAAAACAGCACTTGCAGCATTCCCTTGGAATGTTCTGAGAGGTGGTGAGCTTTGTTCTTTGATGTTAGGATATTTTCCCCAGTAGCCAAGGGTCCTTTAAAGCTCGGTGTGGTGATTGCAGGGTGGATGGGGGGTGGGGAGGCAGTTGAAGTTGTAACTCTCAAGTAAAGAGAGGAGCCCTTTGAGCTGCCCTAAACATGGTGCTGAAATACAAGCTTCTGCTCCTTGGCTTCTGAGGCTAGGCTTTGGAGAAGGCTATGGATTTTCTTCCCTGGAGAAGGCTCTGATGTAATTTTTCACTGAGTTTCTGGGGCTTCATGGACCCTCTGAACATTTATCTGAGACCCTTTCTTCCTGAATTATTGCACAGACATTCATTTTCATGTATTGGTTAAGAGATTTTGTTTTAGCCTCAGAGTCGGACCTTGCATCCTAGACTTGGATGTGATGTGCTGGTTAATTTTGAGGTTAGAAGGAGGCCGGCGTGTGTGTTGACACAGGAGGCCTGTTCAAATTTTGGTGGATTTATCAGTTTACATGTCCAGTATTTGTTTTGATTTTTGGCCCTGCTGCAAAGCTTGTCGGGTCTTAGTTCCCTAACCACGGATGGAACCTGGGCGCCTGCAGTGGAAGCGCAGAGTCTGAACTACTCGACCACCAGGGGAGTCCCACATGTCCAGTACTTAGAAACCCATAAGAGAGAGGACTTCCCTGGTAGGCCAGTGATTAAGATGTCACCTTCCAGTGTGGGGGTGCAGGTTCCATTCCTGGTCAGGGAACTGATCTGACATGCCTCAGGACCAAAAATACTAAAACAGAAGCAATCCTATAACAAATTCAATACTTTAAAAATGGTTCACACACAAAAAAGAAAAAGCCATGAAAGAGACCTCTTATAGCTGAAGCAGAGGAAGTGATGGGCAGATCCAAATGGAGCTTGCTGACAGCATTTCACCTGAAAGTTAAAATCTGAGGTGGAAGAGTCAAGCATATTTGAGAAAAATGCCAAATCTGCAGTGTTAATATACAGTGTTTTCTGAGTGGTTGCGGTTCACCTCCTATTAAATGAGGTTATCCATGTGGAAGCAGCCAGCTGAGCAGGTTCTAAGTATATGCTAGCTGAATACATTTCTGAGTTTCAAAAATATTTTCTGTGCATGGCATTTCCCCCTCTTCTGAGGTTTTCAAGGTTTTTCATGCACTTGTATTTGAACCCAGTATATTTTCAACATGCTGCAACTGCTGCTTAGTCGCTTCAGTCGTGTCCGACTCTTTGCAGTCCTGTGGATTGCAATCTGCAAGGCTCTTCTGTTCATGGGATTTTCCAGGCAAAAATACTGGATGGGTTGCCATGCCCTCTTCTAGGAGATCTTCCCAACCCAGGGATTGAACCTGTGTCTGCTGCATTGCAAGCAGATCTTTACCACTGAGCAACAAGGGAAGCCCATATTTTCATCGTACCAGAGCGCAAAGCAGAAAGTCAAGCTGTTACCTCAGCCTTTTGAATTTTGGCATTCTGTGCCTTTTCTTTTAAAAATATAAAGGCGGGGGGAGGGAAGATCCCTTTTTACAAGAGACTAGCCTACATCCTGAATAAGCATAAAAGGCATCTGTGTTAGGGCACCCATGGGTGCATCGCACATTTTAGATCTAGGGGAGGGTGCTTTTTGAAAGGAAGAGTTTGATTAACAGCAACAGACGTGGCAGAAGTGGGAATGTCGGTCTATTTTTGGATTTCCTCAGTGTTTGCTTTGAAATCATCCACTGATCTCATCTCTGTCTGTTCACCATGCCGCCAGGCAGTGCTGTGCTTGTCAGAATCCAAACGCATGAGACTTGTTCCAGGGAGATAGCTTATCGGCGCCCCTGGGAGGAAGGTTCTGAAGGAGAGCAGGGTTTGTGTAAAAATGGAAGGATGAATAGAGGTTAGTTATATAACGGGCTCTGAGATGAAAGCCAGGACCGAAGACCGAGGTTAGAACTCATGCTAAGCAGTGGGAGACCTACCCGGAGCCTGAGGACACTTGGGCGGTTTTACTTCTTCAGTTACTAGCGGTGCGGCGCTTGCCCTTTAGGTCCTGTTTTGGGGCAGCCCCAGGTAGGCGGGGTCAGCTGGCACCGGGACGCTTGCTGACGGAGAGTGTAAATGCAAATAAAACCTTACTCAGACATATCATTTCAAGTTAGGTGAGAAGCTTGGTTTTTGCTTTTACATTTTCACAAACTCTCCAACCTGGCTTAAATCAGTGAGTTGTCCTCTCCCCTCCCCGCCTGGCAGTGCTCTGTCCTGGTGACTGACGGTGCTGGACCAGGCTGGGGCCTGCGGGGAGTGCACTTAGGATGGGCAGGTTTGCCCACTGGGCACCTGCCTAGAGTTGGACAAGAAATGCTGGGTGGGGGTCTTCTGCTCAGACCGGGGGCTGAATTCAGGCGAGGGGTGTTGTCTGTCTTCCCCTCCCCCTTGCTGGGTGGTGTGCTCTAGGATGCAGCAGCCCCGCAGGTGTCCCCAGGTTGCCGAGTCTTATCCATCCTCATCCCTCATCCCTCATGGCCGGTGGTCATGGGGAAGGTTGGGGTCTGGAGGAGTGGATCCAAGTGGAGGGGGATGGGAAGTGGGAAGGCCCTGCCTTTGCTGATAGGGGAGACTAGGGCAGAAGTAGAAAGCTAGGAGAGACTCAGGGAAGGGCGACTCCAGAGGTCTTCTCTCCATCTTTGGGAGGTGTGGGATTGATGGTGAAGGGATCAGGAAATGACCAAATGTTGCCAGAAGGGACGGGGCCACTGGGCTGGAGACACTGTCCTCTCCTGTCTCAGCCTCACCCTTTCGCTTCAACTGATCTTCCAGCCTGTAGGGGAAGAACACAGAGGACAGGGCTCCCGTGAGAGAGACTGACCGTAAACGTTTAGAATGTCTCAATGGCAAGGAGAGATTGGGAGAGAAGTTACGTAACAAAAGACAGTTTTTCTTTGATTGTCCTCAGCTCCCAATGTCATATGGAAAAGTGGAGCCTCTGTGTTCCTACCTCCCGGGTTAAATCATTGTCAAGATTTTCTCAGACTTGGTCCCATCATCCCCTCATCCTCTCTCTTCTGTTTTATTACTTCAGTTATTTTTAAAACAAATACCAGATAGCATGTCACAGATGTTTCAGTAAGCATCTTAAGTAAGATGTGTGGATATGTTCCTACATAGCTGACATTGTATCATAATTAATAAAGGTACAGATATCATTATTAATAGTATTACTTTTAATTTACAAAAGATACACTTTAAGTTTTTATTTAAATTAATCTTTTTTTAGGTAAACTTTTTAGAGAAAAAGATAATCAGCTTGTACCTTAAAAATGTAGAATGAAATTGACTTTGAAGGTAATGACATGAACGTCATCGCTTCAGTTATGTCCCGTCCTCATCGCAGCTTAGATCTCTCTGCGTTTACTTACTCACTTCCTACTCAGTTTCTCTGCTTCAGGGTCCCAGACAGCTCTGTGTCCAGGGCAGACCTGGAGCCCCAGTCTGACAGCCCCAAGCTCCTTGGCTGGTACCCCCGAGTCTGAGTAGTAGCACCCTCCCCTCGTTTCACGAGCTGAAAACGTGCATGCTGACTTTGACGCCTCCTTCTGCAGCTCTGCATCCAGCGCCTCACAAGCCTTCTCCGTCTCACCTCATTTTCTCAGTTGCTGTGCACGTCTCTTCCCTTCCATTAGCACCGCCCTAGTCGAAGCCCCAGAATAACACACTAGCGGTTCTGTTTGTTCCTTTTTTGACCTTCTTCCAACCCTTCCCTGCATTTCAGCTAGAGCTGTTGAGAACATAAATCTGATTTATAAGTAAATCTGCTTAAACATTCTCTGTGGCTCATGTAAAATAAGTAGTTATTTTCTGTACTTCGAGATAATAAAGATTTTTTATTTTTTTCAATCGACTGATGCTAGGGTGTGAGTAGGCATGCCCAAACCCAGCCTGGCTTCTAACCAAGACTGTCACATGTAGATTTTTGCAGCCCCGGGTTTTTGATGGCATGTTTTCACTGTTACCTCCCATCAGCACAGAGAAACAATAACACCCTCATCACAGCTCAAATATGTAGAGAATATGTAGAGGGAGAATAGAGAATCTGTAGGCACTCAAGTTAAATAGTCAGTACACTTTAAAATGTTTTCGTTAAAATTCTGTGTAAGGCAGTTGAGTTTTAAATTTTTTTATTTTGCAAGATTTCAAGCATATACAATAGAGGAAATAGTACAATGAAAACTCCAATATACCCAGCCCTGGATTCAACAGTTACCAAGATTTTGCCACAGCGGCTTTGTCTTTTATTTTTTATTTTTTTTGGCTTTGTCTTTTAAAAGAAAATCCTTTTGAAGTATGTTCAATCCCAGATACCATGTACTGAGAGCTTTTTAAAAAATTCCAGCACTGGGGACTTTTCCTGGTGGTCCAGTGGCTAAGACTGTGCACTCCCAGTGCAGGGGTCCCATGTTCAATCCCTGCTCAAGGAACTCGATCCCACATGCTGCAACTAAGACTTTGCATGTCACAACTAACACCCGATTCAGCCAATAAAATAAATATTTTTTTTAAATTCTAGCATTAATAACAGTTAAATATATCTTTAAGAACAAGACATACTGAACATTAGTAGAGTATCTGAAGCATCTGTGCAGAGTAGTTTGTAAATGCACTGCCGAGTTCCAGCCATAAAGGAATCGTGTAAAAAGATGTGTGAGTGCTTTCAAAACCTCTCCTAGTGACACTCAGCTCTTTGATCCTGGATTACAGTTAGGAAGTATGACTCGATGGTCATTTCTGAGTCTTTGTTAAATCATGAGACAGTATGATAATAACCAGTTTACTTATTTTAGTTGCTACTCTGCTGTCACTTCAGATACCTGAGTCAAGAAAGCACTATCTTCATTTGTGCTTTTAAGAAATACCCTCATTTACACAACTTCCTGGTAGCAGTGTTTCTACTTATTAGACCCCGATTAAAAAGGATCTTTCATTTTCACAAATGATTTGAGAGAATTCAGGCCAGCTGGAGACAAAGCTTCTAAAAGTAAAACTTTTATTTTATGATTTGTGTCTTAGTAAAATAAGGAATGTTTGTTCCTGAAACCACTTTGCTATATCTGCTTTTTCTAATTAGTTTTTTTATTTGCTGCTTTCAGTTTTTACATGTACAGACAAGTTATTCTGAGCAAACCATGATGAGTGTTTCATTTAATTTTAAAACAGTCCAGTTATTTAAATTCTATCCTGGAGAAGAAGGAATTCTTATTTTTAACATCCAGAGATTAAAATCCAGTTGCTGCATAAAAATCTGGACCCTGAACCTCTCAGGCAGCGCTTGGGAACGGTGTCCGTGCCAGATGAGATCCCTGTTTGTGAGCTGTCAGGGTCCAAAGCTTCTTCCAAACCAGTTGTTTTAACCTATGGAATTTCAGCATCATTTTAATAGGCTTTGCAGGGGGCCCATGATCTACTTCGCCTTTTCTTAAATAGGTCTGTTCGGTATAATCGTTATTTGTATAACTTTTTTTGGCTGAAGTGGGTAGCATGGGGTATCTTTAGTTCCAGGGACTGAACCATGTGCCCTGCAGTGGAAGTGTGCAGTCTTAGCCACCGAACCACCAAGGAAGCCCAAGTAAATTATTATCATGACTTGGGTAATACACAGGCACCCTTCAGAGGTACCACCAGTCTCCCCTTTCAGGCCACACCACCATGGCTACAGAACCTTAGGGATGCTTGTAAAAGCAAAATGGGGAGAACCTGCCATCTGTCCCTGTGGGTTCAGCTAGTAGTGAAGATTCACTAATGCTGAAAAGGTCATTTGTTAACCGATGGCTTTTCTGTTTTGTTTCAGACTCACAAGAAGTGGACGAAGAGCTGGTAGCAGAAGTGGTTGAAAACTGTTCACCTGCGGCTGCTTCTAGATCCGCAGGACAGGAGGCAGCGCCGCCCGCTAGCGGGTCTCGCGCAGTCAAGGATTTCAGAGAAGAACCCGAACATGATGCGAGCAAGATCTCCGTCGTGAGGCCGTTTTCCATAGAATCCAGGAACTGTGGGGACTTCCCCGGGGCGCCCGGCACGGCCGCGCTCCTCGGCCCGGCCGCGCGCGCGCAAGAAGACGAGGCCATGACCGCGGGCGCCGCCCGGGAAGCCGACCCCGGGGCGGGCAGCCCGCGTCCAGAGCCCGGGGCCGGCCGGAGCCGCCTGCGGAAGCCCCGGCCCGTGCCCCTGCGGAAGAAGGCGCTGGGTGGCGAGCTCTTGGAAGCGGCCTCTGCCCCGGAGGGTGTGCGTCCCGATGGGGAGGATGGGAAGGCCGGGAGCCAGAAGTGTGCCCCTGAGATGATGGAAACGCCAGGCGGAGATGCCCACGACTCGGGGGCCGAGCAGCCGGAGGAGGCGAGGAGCCGCCCGCTGAAATGCGAGTTCGATTTCGCCGAAGATGCGGAGACCACGGAGTCCAGGAGAGCCCTCCCGAGGAAGCCCGGCCGGAAACTGGGCAGCAGAGTCATGCCACAGGTTCACGGCGCCGGGGTGCCATCGGAGCCGGGCCCCAGGGCGAGCCCCACCCTGCGGCCCCGCGGGGGCCCCCTGGCGCGGCAGCACTCGCCCCCGCTCTCCGCTCAGGGCTCCTACTGCTTTGACCCGGACCACTTTGACGAGTCCGAGGATCCCTTTAAACCCAGTATGACTTTCACCAGCGGTGACTTTGGTTCTCCCGCCGGTAATCATGTTAATGAAATCTTAGAATCACCCAAGAAGGCCAAGTCGCGTTTAATAACGTGAGTGGGGCCGGGCGTGGGCGTTGTGTTCTGTGTCCTCTCTGAGAGTCTGGCCACTGCTTTTGGTTTGGGGGGAGGCCCCCAGGGCAGGCACACAGCTTGTAGCCTCTGACACAGCCTTCACTGTTGTGCCTGACTCTGCTGTGGAATCAGAGATGCCAGAGGGTCTCCTTTTTAGATGTCTGCCTTGCTTCTGAATTCTCAGCTTATTCCGCTGAGTTCTTTCCCCTCTAACCTTGGATACGTTTTTTCCTGCTTTTTAAAAAAAAAAAAAAGTCATGAGCTAAGCAGGTAGAGATCTGATGGTTTTCAGAAATCCTGTCTGAGCTGTAGGGTGTCATAGGCAGAACTCAAGGATCAGTGCCAGCCACCGTCTGCAGCTTCTCTGGATGGAGCAAAGCTCCCAGGGCAGCAGGTTACCCGTGTAGTGTCAGTAACATGGGGGAAGGGGCGTATGGAAGTCTTTCCACTTGAACAGAAAGCTGTGATTCCTATTGAAAACAAGCCTACCACTCAGAGCTACTGTGAATTCTTACGTCTCCTGGTCAAACTTCTGGCTTTTATTAGTAAGGAAAAGAATCAAGAATCTTTTAACCAGTTGCCTGAATCTAACTCATATCTTCAGCAACCTCAGAATATCCCCACCAAGTCTGAAGGGAATGAAAGGTCATCTGTGGTTCTTGCTCTGTTCTTCGATTGTTAAGCGGTTGCCGAGCCAGACGGGCAGTTAAACAGTTGCCAAAAAATATTGATCAGGTGTCCTCAGGGTGCTCTTCTGTGGCTCAGGTTAGTTACCTGTATCTAGTTACCTGTGACCTGGGGGATGCGATGGCCAGGTCTTTGCCTAAGTGCTTCCTAATATGGGGTCCTCTAAATATCAGTGACCCTACCTCTCAGGGTTGATAAGGGCTCATTGGGAGCCTCTCTTTCAGTCGCTTATTGAAGGTGTGTAGCCCGTGCATTCATGTGGCATAAAATTAAATCCAAAGGGAGGAAAGTTTATCCTACATCTTGTTTTCGGTAGCAAGGAGTACCCTCTCCCAGACATACTTCCCTCACTTGCTAGCATTTTCCTCCCAGTCTGTTTTTGATGAATGAACGTCTTGGTCTAAAATAGCTTATGTATATTTTTTTTAAAAAACTCTTATGCAACCAAGACTCTTGTCTCCTTCTTTCCACAGGAGAAAGATGCTCAACCCCTTGTGTAACTCTGGGGTTTTATTTAGCAAATTCTGTTATTGTAGAAAAGAGTGGAAGTAAACAGGTAGAAGTAGGTAGCACCTAGCAGAGAGTTCACAGGGTCCTTGTGTGACTTCTTAAAAGATGGTAGAACTGGCGTCTCAGATTCTTCTCCTGTAACATAGAGACATCCAGTATAAAGACAGCTTAATGCATGCTAAACTTTCTTTACTAATCTTTTTTTTAACTTAAAAATTTTTTTTATTTCAAATGATATTTAAATCTTCTTGGCCAAATCTATCAAAATCTCACTGACTTTGCAGTTAGAGGAAGACAAATGTCATATGACATCACTCAGTTTGTGAAATCTGAAAAAATGATACAAATGAATGTATTTACAGAACAGATATAGACCGACAGACATAGAAAACAATTTTACAGTTACCACAGAGGAAAGGTGAGGGGACAGGGATATATTAGAAGTTTGGGATTAACAGATACACCCTACTATATATAAAATAAACAGCAAAGACCTAATGTATAGCACAGGGAAATATAGTCACTGTTGTATAATAAAAATGAAATAAAATAGATCATCCTATGATTGGGATTTTGTCGGGCAAATAAGATAAATTACGTAAAGTCATTTTGAGTTTCTTAGTGATATACACTGACAGTAGGTATAAGCAGATATATTTTCAATTATATTTTATTCATGCATTGATTGTCTTTAATCTGGATGACGACATTTAAGAGTAAACATACTCAGAAGTAATGTTATTTTTTTTTTACATTTACAACTATTTGATAGTTTACTTTTCATCCTTAAATTTGACCGCATGGCATTTCTGAGTGTCCACCACTCTCACTCCTGAGAGTCATTCACTCACTAGTGGTCATATTGACGAATCTGACATTTATAATTTGTCTCATCTCATAGAACTTTGCAGCCTTTACATCTGCCAGACTAGAGATAAATATTCCAGGCTTTACATGATTTTTTTCTCCATCTGTCTGTCTCTTTCCCGTCTCTAATTTTGTTGGTGCATCAGGACTACTGAACAAGTGAAATTTCTCTGTTTTCTGTTGTAAGTACTCCTGCTGTTTCCGGCTCCCCCGGGACCCTTGGCAGTTCCTCCCTTACCTTCCCTGGACCATCTCCTCCACAGCATGTTGGCCTCCCTTTCTGAGTTGAATCTTCTGATGACTTTTCGCATTTCATTTGCCACTTCATGAGTCAGCTTAGCCTTGCCATCTGTACGCAAAGGCTTGGAGACAGGCCCTCCCACCTTAGGTGCGAGAGCTTGCGTCCCTGGCTTGGCACGCCCCGTGTGGCGCTGTGATGCTGCGTGCTGGCTTGGCCGCCTGGTCATCCCCGCGGTGGTTTGAGGAACTGCTGTGCTGTTTCGCGGCAGGAACAGTTGACTTTTTTGATAGGATAAGGCTGCCGCCTTGGAGCACAGGGGATACATTTTACTGAGTCAGCTCAGCTTGAGTTTGGTAGCAGGGTGACACTCAGGCATTAGGAAAGAAAATCAGTCACTGACAAGGTGGGGGTCCATATTCTGGTACCGTATATGCTGGTCTTTGTTTTTGTCCCACGAAACAAGAAGAACTTGCAATTTGGTGATGGGGTTGAGTGGGTCAGAGTGGTGGTATTGGAAGTTTTAGGTTCATTAAAACAGAACGGAATCTGGACTAGTCTTCAGATCACAAATTACATGCAAGTTTAAACATAGTGGGCGGTGTGAGCGTCCCCAGTTCCGGCCATGACGTTCATTTTCTATCTTACTACTGAATAGGAGCGGTAACAGATTGCTCAGATATTTTATCTTCATACTTTCTGTTGCCCACAGCCCTCTGTGAGCACACAGGTCTGGAGCTGTCTTACCAGACTTCTGTGGCTTTTAGCACAATAAAGAATTTTTAAAGAATGTGGTCCGGCGTGGTAATTTTTCTGGTGACTGTCAAAGCCAGGTGAGCGCGGATCACGTGACCCGCCGTCTCCAGATGCTGGGGCTGCTCTTGGGAACGCTGTTATAGTTAAAAACCATAGGGGCCTGAGAGCCGGTGTTTAGCATCCCGCAGAAACAAGCGAGGGGGTCACTGAATTACAGTTTTCGCTTGTCCTGTCTCTCAGGAGAGGATTCAGAGGCGGGAAGGTGTTCCCGTCTCTGACGCGTGGTGGTGTGACTCGTATGGGGCTGTGCGCTTTGGCTGGTTTCTGCCCACACCGCTGTCTGCTCCATCTCACGGCCTGGAGCTTTTCCATGTGATGCCAAACCAGCCTGGTGTTCTGTTTGTTTTTCCCCAGGAGTGGCTGTAAGGTGAAGAAATATGAAGCCCAGTCTCTTGCTTTGGATGGGTGTTCTCAGGTAAGTCTGTCCCTGTCGTCAGCTTATCTCTTAGACCAGTGTTCCCCCTGAGGGTGGTGGCTAACGAAGATTTTTCCAGTGGGATCTGAGTACTCCGCTTTAAGGAAGCCGATTCCCAGGCCCTTGACTTCCTAAGTGGATCTGAGAAAGGGCCCTTTAAGACAAAGGAAGCCTGTTCCTTCACAGTTACTTTGTTCTCACTTTTTGGAGGGGAAAGTTCCTTCTCATTCTCCGTCTTATTGCTGTACTATTGGATATGGAATCTCTGAGCACTAAAGAGGGCTTTGAAATGTTGGTGTAAGTTTTAAGGTGATTAACTGCAATGACTGGATAATATATTTTTAAAGTCCGATGGTTTTCCAGTTCATTGCTTTCCACCAGATAGGAGAGCCTGAACTGTCAGCTGAGGATTAAAAATAACTTTTGACACAGTGATATATGTCACTTACATCTCCATTAAAAAGAAAATTATTGATGATAGAATTTTTTGGTACATAACTTGGAAAGGGGTTCAAAGAACTGAGATGTTTCTGTTATCAAACTTTTTTCTATTTCACTTATTTATTTTTAGTAAGTCTTCTGGCTTCTAATTGATTATGAAAATGGAAAGCAGGAATAAAATTGATGCTGACCTTTGTTTCATTCTAGCAATAAATATTTATCCTTGACTATATGAATTAATTGGGAAACACAAATAAACCCCTCCCCCCAAACCCAGGCCCATTTGATTGCAGTGAATTACTTTTTTTTCCTTTTTAAAATTTTATTTCAGTATAACCATTACAGAAGTACATTCATTGATTAATATAATGCATTTTAAGTTGAACTTACATGGTTAGGATCAAAACTTGGTACATAGTTTAAGATTAAAGAAAAAAAGATTTGCAATTTGATTTTTCATCTATTACAAATGTATGAACTGTCCACTTTCAAATGCTGCTAAAGAGCAGGCAAAAAGAACCATGAGAAATTTACCTTTTTTGTTTGTTTGTTTGCCTTTGTTTTTAAACTTTTTATTTTATATTAGAATAAAGCCAGTTGACAATGTTGTGATAGTTTCAGGTAGACAGCAAAGGAACTCAGCCATCCATATTACATGTATCCATTCTTCCCCAAACTCCCCTCCCATCCAGGCTGCCACATAACATTGAGCAGAGTTCCCTGTGCTATAGTAGGATAATTTGAAAACTACCCACATGAAAAATTTACCTTGGACTTGCTTCAGAAAAATAACACTTATTACTTTGTAAAAGTTTTTAAAATTGGTGCAACAAAATGTTATAATTGCCATTTTTTAAAAATTTACTGTTGTGTTTGACTGTACTTACCAAACACTAGTATTTTTAGAATAAATTGTGCATTTGTAAATGAAATAATGCTCCAGAAGAAAAAAAATGTTGACACTTAAAGACTTCAGTTCAGTCAGTTCAGTTCAGTCGCTCAGTCGTGTCCGACTCTTTGTGACCCCATGAATCGCAACGCCAGGCCTCCCTGTCCATCACAAACTCCCGGAGTTTACTCAAACTCATGTCCATTGAGTCGGTGATGCCATCCAACCATCTCATCCTCTGTCATCCCCTTCTCCTCCTGCCCCCCATCCCTCCCAGCATCAGGGTCTTTTCCAGTGAGTCAACTCTTCGCATGAGGTGGCCAAAGTATTGGAGTTTCAGCTTCAGCATCAGTCCTTCCAGTAAACACCCAGGACTGATCTCTTTTAGGATGGACTGGTTGGATCTCCTTGCAGTCCAAGGAACTCCCAAGAGTCTTCTCCAACACCACAGTTCAAAAGCATCAATTCTTTGGCGCTCAGCTTTCTTCACAGTCCAGCTCTCACATCCATACATGACCACTGGAAAAACCATAGCCTTGACTAGACAGAACTTTGTTGGCGAAGTAATGTCTCTGCTTTTTAATATGCTATCTAGGTTGGTCATAACTTTCCTTCCAAAGAGTAAGCGTCTTTTAATTTCATGGCTGCAGTCACCATCTGCAGTGATTTTGGAGCCCAAAGAAGTAAAGTCTGACTTAAAGACTTAGGCTTGTAGAAAAAAGATTTTTTTAATAAATGTAATAGTAGAACTTTAAAAGACTTTCAGGCATGCAAATATATTTCTTTGGGATAATTTCTCAATGGAAGTAAAGAGGAAATACAAATTTAGAGAGGAAAAGGAATGATGTAAATTTCTGACCATTAAGAGCATATTCATGTTCAGTTTTCAATAGATGATAAAGTATTGGATCACTAGAGTAACTAAATTGAATTAATAAGCAAAATCAGTATTTAAAATAGAACAAAATTTTTTTCCTTTATTTTGTATCTATATGAGAGGATAGATGTTCTCTGAACTTACTGTAATAATTTCATAACGTGTGTAAGGTCATTATGCTATACAGCTTCAAGTTATATAGTACTGTATGTCAATTACATCTGAATAAAACTGGATGGAAAGATAAATGAGCAAATAAATAATACGTAGCAGATATTATGTCCTTTGTGACTGTTTAAACTCATACTGAAAGGTTTTAGATGTCACCTGAAAATACAATGGAGTACATAATTTATTAACTATTAGAGGTAAAAATATGAAAACTACTGCCTTGGGCCACTTAAGCTTCTTTCTTATAATTTAGGCTAGAAAAGCCTAATTTTTCAAACCCTGGAGTTGAATCACAGAGGGTAAGCCCTAGAAAATACAACCTTCCATGGTTCAGAGGCTGCAGCTTCTTCCTTGGTTGGTACCCAGGTCCGTGGGGAGCATTGTATGGAATGGCGGCTGCTTTGCCGTTCCTGACATGTTAGTTTCCCCTCCTAAATGGTAGCATCGCCTCTGTTGCCTTTCCCAGGATGAAGGAGCAGTGATCTCCCAGATCTCAGACATTTCTAACAGGGACGGTCATGCTACCGATGAGGAGAAGCTGGCGTCCACGTCATCGGGTCAGAAACCCACTGGGGCCGAGGGGAAAGGTGAGCCAGAGGACGACCTGGAGTACTTTGAATGTTCCAATGTTCCTGTGTCTGCCATAAATCATGCGTTTTCATCCTCAGAAGCAGGTACGCAAGCAAATCTTCATCTTTCTTACGTACATACGCATAAAAATGCCTGGAAGCCTAGGGCAAGGAGGCAGCTTAGAGCGATTGGAGAACCGGGCCCCCTGAAGGATAGGTTAGGCTGCTGGTCTGTGCTTTGCTTCTTTGCCTGGAGAGGAGACACCAAGGGGTATCCGTGGAATGCCAGGCAACATGTGGATAAGTGTGACAGAGTGTACGGAGACACCCGTGTGTGGGACTGCTTGATATCTTTCAATAATTTATTTCAGTCTGGCCACAGCTTCCTGTGTAGTGATCTGCAACCATGTTGTGATTTTTTAGTTCTCGTTTCATGTATAGAAATGGTAGTAACTAACAGATATAGTTACTTCCACATGTAGGCACAGGTTAAGAGTGCTTTATGCATAGTAAGTCATGTCTCCTCACTAGACAGTGTTCTTTTTTTTTTTAATTGCAGTTGATTTACAATGTTGTTTTACCTCCAGATATACAACAAAGTGATTCAATTATATATATATATGTAATGTATGTGTGTGTGTGTATGTATTTTTCAGATTCTTTTCCAATATAGGTTATTACAAGACACTGAATATAGTTCACTATGCCATACAGTAGGTCCTTATTGTTTATCTGTTTTATATCAGGCAGCATTTATATCAGGGAGCACAGGTAGTTCCCTGTGCTGAAGCTTCTCGCTGTTTTCCACCTTAGAACATTCTAGATCCAAAGCCCTTTGCCAGGTCCCAGATTGTATCTGTGGCCTTAACCTTGACTTGTGAAGGGCTTGGCACCCTGTTCCTGACTTCATTAACCATTACTGGAAACTCAATATCTTCAGCAACATAATTTAATGGGCTTTTATATTTAGATTTTAAAAGGTCATGATCTATCAAATCAGAGAAGCAGGTGGAAATCTGCACTTTACAAGAGTTATCTCCCCAGCCACCACCACCACCCCGCCCCCATCCAGGTCTCAGTTTCCTGTCTGTAAAATAAACACTCCGGGGACTGTTCCAGATTTCTTCCCAGGCCTCTTCCTGCTTTGACATTTTCCCCAAAGACCCCTTTTGCCTTTTCCCCCTGTACCCCTTTACCTGTTACTCAGGCTCACCCCAAGGACTCATGCCTACACTTAGTTCTTGTGTATGAAATACTCTCTGTACCCTCACCCTGTAGAAATTTTGCCCCTCCTTGTAGGTCTGTCTCAGAAAAGTCACTTGGTTCCCACTGCATTTCTTCTTCTGTTCCTGTTCTGTGTAGTAGTTACAGAAGGTCATCTTTGATAACTCCTTGAGGTTTAAGGACTGTGAGTGATTCATCTTCAAATTTCCCCTGCTGCAGGGGCCTTGTCCATGTCTGTTGAATTACTCCCTTCCTCACTAGGAGGAGATTCCTTTGGCAGAAGCTTACAGAGCTGGGGTTCTGCTAACAGAACAGCGACTCCTATTAGCCCTGTTGATGACTGAGTAGTGAGCAGAGGCCCGGGAGCATGGGGTGGGAGGGTGTGAGTGTACAGTGTTTGAGCTGTTCCCGGGGGTCACCCTTGGACTGGGTCCTGATGGATACAGACACAGAGGTGCCCCAGGGAATCTCTCACGGGGATGGGAAGGAGCCTGCCGCACAGCTGAAATTCCCAGCAGTTCCCTGTGAGTCCTGGGCCAGTGGGAACTCGAGGCAAGGTTGTCCTGAGGAATTCGGGCTTTTGAGTATAGGGTTTCTAAGTGGAATACCAATGGTCACATTTGTGTTATGAATAATTCACTCTAGACAGTGCCCTAAAATAATAATTTGTGATTGTAGGTGGAGGATTGTAGCTTTAGCGTTTTGTGTGTTTTTCCATATTTAAAATTTTTCTTCAGCAGATGCGTATACCTTTAATTAGAAAAATCATAGTGTTGGTTTTTTGTCAATGTTGACTCCCGTGGTGGGAGTCAGTGGGAATGAGGAAACCAGCTTGAAGGGTGTGGAGAGGACATTGAGTTTCCAGGCATCGAAATTTAGAGCCTTTTTTTTTGATCTGCTACATTAATTCCATTGAGGGTACTCTTCAGGGCTGGAATTTAGATTCTCTCCTCAATTTGGTAATAAAATACTTTCCAGTGTTACAGTTTGCTTTTTGTGAAATGATCCTGTGGTTAGTACAGCTCATTTGCAAAACTCTTCATGGACACAAGGGGGCAGTCTTGCCGTTCTCTCCACTTGACACGATTCTGCCTGTGGCCGACTGGCGCCTCTTTCCTCTGGGCGTTCTGGACTTTGAACACAGCACAGCGGTCAACAGAATGCAGTGTGCCTTTGAGGGTCTTGAGATACTGGGGTTCAGGGGTCCATAGATGTCCTTCCAGGCCCACACTGGGGTTTCCCGGAGTCTCTCAGTGGGAAGGAAGGGCACCCACCTCTCGGGATGACTATAAAAATGACCCTCTGTGTTTTAGGCACCGAGAAGGATCTGTGTCAGAAGATGGAGAAGGATGGATCCACTGTGTCCGTGAGTTCCCAGGCCCATGGGGGTGCAGGGTGGGCATGGGAGCTTTCAGTTTTTGTTTTGAAACCCATGTTAACTCAGTAATTAAATTCTCATCAGTGTTTGGTGATGGGCACGAAATAGAAATAAAGCTCAGTTCCTTCACCTGGGAAGCTCAGCGCATGTCTGAGGTGTCTTGAGTGAGACCACCAGTGCTCAGACGGTAGCTGAATGTCCCCAGATGTCCCCCAGGTGTAAAGTACAGCCAGCATTTGAAGCCGCCATACCAAAAAGAAAGGAAAATGAAATGCCTGTAGCTTTTTATGTTGATGACATGTTGACATTTTGGATCTGCTGTTTTAACGAAACTATATTATTAAAATTGATTTCACCTATTTCTTTTCACTCTGTAAACGCGGCTTCTGAGAATTTTTAACTTAGACACGGCTTCCGTTATTTCCCTGGCCACAGATGCAAGGTGGAAACGGTTCCCATGTGGTGAGTGTTGCACAGGCTGCGTCCCCAGGGCTGACCCACTGTACGGCAGGTGTCAGGAAGGCTGGATTTGAGCTGAGCTAAAAACAGGGTTTTTTGTAACTTTTAGGCTTACGAAAATAGTACAGAGAATTCCTGTACCTCCTGTACCCATGCACGCTCCTCAAACACTAACCTTTTCTGTGATCACAATACAGTTATCAGAATTCATTAATACTGGTACAGTATTGCTGCCCAGTCTGTAAACCGTATTCAGGTTTTATCAGCTGCCCCAGTAATGTTCTGGCACAGGATCCAGGGCAGGACCCCACAAGGCATTTGGTTCCCGTGTTCTCAGTCTCCTTTAATCTGTGATAGCTCCTAATCTGTCTCTGTCCTCCCCGACCTTGACTCTTTTGAAGAGTACTGGTCAGTTGTTTTGTCAACTTTCTTTCGATTTGGGCTTATCTAGTGTTTCCTCAGGAAATTCAGTTTGTGCATTTTTGTCTCGAGTACGTCAGAAGTGACCTTGTGGGTGTCAGTGTGTCCATGTGTCCTGTTATTAGTGGAATTAACTTTGATTAAGTGTTGTAAATCCTTCCACTTTTGTCAAACCTGTGGCCACCACCAGCCTTTTTAAATATGGTGGCAGTTTCCTAACAAACTTCCCTCTTCTGGGGATTATTCTGTCCTCCTTTTCCATAAGCTGGAGTTGTTCCTTTTTGCTTAAACTGTTTCATTGGCTTTCCTTGTTTCTAGGCTCAGCTCAGACTCGACTGCTGCTGACTTGGTTTTCTGCACGAACCCTGCCTCCTTCCC
Source organism: Cervus elaphus (assembly GCF_910594005.1). Lineage (NCBI taxonomy): Eukaryota > Metazoa > Chordata > Mammalia > Artiodactyla > Cervidae > Cervus > Cervus elaphus. The sequence goes on from NC_057846.1 coordinate 40,855,686, forward strand.
ACATCACATACGTGCCCAAGCAGACGGGGTTTCATTCAGTTCTGTGGACCTGCCCCTTGGGGTCACTGTCTTTTCTCCCTGGCTTCCTCCACGAGGTGGAGCTATGACTGTGCTCACTGCTGTATCCCAGCCTTGACCACAGTGAACACTGCTGAACACAGGAGCCAGTATACTAGGAATACAGAGAGAGCGGAATCGTGCAAGTTCAGTGTTAGACATGTGGCCTTGAGACGTCTGTGTGGCCAGCTTCTCGGTTCACATGTCCTGTAGGCAGTGAGAAGTACACAGCCCAAGCTCAGGAAAAGTGTGGCTTGGCTTTAATAGATCTGAGGGGCCTTAGGATGGTTGAAGCTGAAGGAGTAGGTGAATTTGCCATGGAAACATTCTTTACCTTGATCCACAGTAAAAATACATTTTTACATCTTTTTTTGGCCACTCCAGTAGGCTTGCAGGATCTTAGTTCCCTGACCAGTGCTTGAACCTGGGTCCCCAGCAGTGAGAGCACCACTCTCACCACTGGACCACCGGGAATGCCCACGTTTTGCATCTTAACTAATAGATACATAGGAAACTCTCTCCACACGTGCGTTTGTATTTTTATAAAACAAATTGCACAAGACAGTTCCACGTTTCTTCCAGTGGTTCATTCTGGTTTTTTCCTATTCCGTTACAGCTTTTTAATGCACATTGTTTGCTCCAGGAACTGTTTTCATGACTCACTGTTGGGCCATGACCCACGTGTTTCCTTGGAGGGCGCAGAGTGAGTGATGTGGGGCGGGGGAGGGACCTGTGGACACCAGGCAGGAGGAGGACATGCACATAGGGGTCAGGGACATCACAAAGGACAGTTGTTTCTCGACAGAAGCACTCCTCTGGGATTTGAGGGGGTTTCTCTGCAGTGCCCCTTGCAAAGAGCACGTCCTGGGTCATGATCTTTGAATGGTAATCCCAGTTGAACTGGCTGAAATTAATTTCTACTTCTTTAGAATGTTGAATAAACCCTGCATAAAGAACTTGCGATATTCAAAACACCGCGTAAGAAATCTGTTCAGGGCTTCCCTGGCAGTCCAGTGGTTAAGAATCCACCTGGGTGCTCTCTTCGGCAGCACATACACTAAAAAAAAAAAAGAGAATCCACCCGGGAGCAACTAAGCCCGTGTGCCACACTACTGGGCCCCCACACCTAGAGCCCATGCTCCGCAACAAGAGAAGTCACCGCAGTGAGAAGCCCATGCTCTGCAACGAAGAGTAGTCCCCACTCACTGCAGCTTGAGAAAGCCTGCACACAGCAACAAAGACCCAGGGCAGCAAAAAGATCAATTAATTAAAAAGGAGAGAAATCTGTTCAATCTAGCTTTTGCATTTGTGAGCCTATGAGTGTCACTTCGAAGGGTGTTCCTATTGCATCCTCCATCCAGCTCGGGGGAATGGCCAGGGTGAAATGACTAAGGCCAGCGGACAGTCGTCACACTTCTCAGCAGCTGGTCTGCAGCATCTCTCAACTTAGGATTGAGTTTATTATTTTTTTCAGAGAAACCTTAAACTTCTCAAACGTTGAGTTCACAATGTGTCTCTGTTAGAAGTGGTGGGGGGAGGGGGCCCTGCTCTGACAGGTTCAAGAACAAATGGGATGAGCCTGACAGATGAGGAACCCAGATTCTCCCATCACCAGGACAAGTGCAGAGAATTACTTTGTGGCATTTGTGCTCACTGTCAACTTGCAGCCAAGACATCCCTGGGCCCCACTGTCTGTAGACAGGTCTTCATGGGTCCCCAAGGGTAGATGCTTTGTGGGACAGGGATAAGGACTAGGAGATGTGAAGCAGGATCCTTTCGGAAGAATGTAAGTGATAAGTGATCTGATTGGTTTAACATCTTTATTAAACACATACTAGGTTGCCCAGCCCTGGAAGAGATGGCCAGGCCAGTTTCTGATGATGGTAGATTCTGTAGGCTTTCTGTGTTGTTTGAGAAACATCATGAAGGACTGAGGAATGTAAGAAAGCTAAATAAATCCTAGAGGACCAGGAAAGGCAGCTAAAATAGGCCACAGCTATAAATTCCTCATAAGAGCTGTTGCGTTTTGAGCACTAGGCTTGTGGCATATGGCCAGGCAGCGGGAGTGGCCAGGGAGAGCCCAGGCCTCTGGGTGTGTTCACTTCTGTCTAAGGTCTGTCTGATCTTCCAGCGCAGAACGCTGCCCCTTCCAGATACCTCGTCTGTTAGAGCGAAGTCGTTAAACAGGCAGGCAGGCCGAATTCATTTATCCCCTCGCAGATGCCTGAGATGCAGAACTCCAGAAGAGACAGATATTTTCCCTACCAAGAAAACTTGGCTTATTTCCCAAATTCTTTCTAACGTGAGGGTCATGGAAGGCACAGGGGGCCAGTTTCCCAGGGATTCTGACTTATTCAAAAGACTGATATAAAATGTATTCATTTAAAATCATCAGTATAACAAGATGAACCAAAAGTGTGGGGAGAGGGGATTGGGATGGGGAACACATGTAAATCCATGGCTGATTTATGTCAATGTATGGCAAAAACCACTACAATATTGTAAAGTAATTAGCCTACAACTAATAAAAATAAATGGAAAAACAAATTAAAAAAAAGTGTGGGCAGTACCTAGTAGGCGAGTTACACAGGGGAAGCATGACTGCTGCGGGGAGGTTTCTTCTTTGCTTGGGTTTTTTTGTTTGTTTTTTTCTGCGTTGGGTCTTCGTTGCGTCCTGTGGGATCTTTCATTTCGGTGCTCGGACTCTAGCTGTGGTTCAAGTGCTCAGTAGTTGCCGCCTGAAGGCTTAGTTGATCCGTGGCATGTGGGATCTTAGTTCCCTGACCAGGGATCAGGCCTGAGTCCCCAGCATTGCCAGGTAGATGCTTAACCACTGGACCTACCAGGGAAGTCCCCAGAGGGAGGTTTCTTGATGAGGAGTGCGTGGCACAAGAGGTAAGGGGGTGACTCAGATGTCCAGTGTGCTGGTGATCAAGTGACCGACAGCACACGCTCTCGGTCTCCTAATTTTGGGGTCAGGAGTCCCAGAGCGGCTTGGCTGGGTGCCCCTGACTCGGGGTCTGTCACCGGCTGCGGTCACCTCCCGGCTCCATTGGGGTGGATCCACTTCAGGCCCTCTCACACAGCGAGACCTCCCCACATGGCTTCTCCAGAGCTTCTCACAGCCTGAAGCCTGTTTGTAAACCAGTGACACCCGGTGATGTTTACTATCTTCTGTTCCTAGACGAGCGTCGCTGGGTCCAGACTAACTCGGGGTGGTGGGAGGCTGCAGAACTCATGCAGGAGCTGGGGTCACTGGGGCCGTCTTATTAGAGACTGCCTTCTGGCTCTGGTGACGGGTCTTTCCCAAGATAAGAGTGTTTCTGGGGGCCTTGGACTTCTATCAGGTGGTGGGCCGCCCTCCCCCAAACGCTGTTGGGAAGGGCACTGCCAGCCTGTGGCTTGTGTGTTTCCCGTATCTGTGGCCTCAGCCCAGGGTTTCTGTGTTGGGCCCTCAGCTGAGGGCTGTGAAGCTGTTTGCAGAAACTGTGTGTGTGTCTGAGTCCTTGCTAGAGGGAGGGTGAGTGTGTCTTGAGTGTTTTCTAAAGTGAGGGTCAGTCCATAATGACCTTGAAAAGTTTACAAACCCCTGGTCTAAGTTGACCTTGGATTTCCTATTCAAATTTGATTCAAACAAGACACCAGAGAACCAGATCGATTATAATCAGTAAACTAATTGGTCAGTCATGCTGACATTTTAGATGATTAAGATTATTCCACAATCTTAACCCTAATTCTAATAATTAAAGAAAAAAAGATTCCCAGGTCACTTTGGCTGGCATTTTGGTTGTTAATGGATCAGATTTTTCTCCACTTATGCAAAAAGTTAACGTAGGTGGGAGGAAATAGCCCTCAAAAATGCTTTTTAGGAAGAAATGTGGTACAGAGTCCACATCCCTGTGAAAAACAAAATCCTAACCGCCCATGGCTCCGGGAACGCATGTTTATGGTAAAAAATCAGGCTGGCACCTCAGAAGGTGACATGTTAGCAGAAGGGAGCTAAAAACTCCGGCAGGAAGGTCTGGGATGAGGAACTGCAGCCCAGACCCTGACGCCTGTGCCCCGACGGCACTGCTGGGTCTGCGCGCCAGTCCTCGGGGCCTCTCCCGTTCCCAACGACCCCAGGTCGTCCCGGGGTGGGGTCGGCGTTCACTTATCTTCGCCATTTCTGCCTGCTTAGGCCTGAGAGTCATTTTAGAAACATTTCCATCCAAAGTGGCCAAAGTGTAGTACACAGGAGGCAGCATGTAAAAAGGTTGACACGCGTTTTGAAATTTATTTCCATGGACCACGTCATCCCCAGAGATCCCCAGGTTCACAGGATATTAACAGCAGATGTTTTTCTCTCTTCTGCACATGACTGTCTGGTGACTGACCTCTGAGATAATTGCACTCTCTCCTTTTTGAAGGAGAAGAAAACTTCTCTTAAGTCACCTGTTAAAAGAGAATCTCAGACCTGCCTGATACTCATTAGAATGTTTTTTCCTTTTTTAAAAAAATTTTTACTTTTATTTTTGTATTGGGGCATAGCCAGTTAAAAAGGTGATAGTTTAGGTGAACAGCGAAGGGACTCAGTCCTACATGTACATGTATTCATTCTCCCCCAAGGGCTTCCCTGGTGGCTCAGAAGTAAAAGAATCCGTCTGCCAGTGCAGGAGACGAAGGAGACTCGGGTTCGATCCCTGGGTCAGGAAGATACCCTAAAGGAGGGCGTGGCAACTCCAGTATTCTTGCCTGGAGAATCCCACAGACAGAGGAGCCTGGCAGGATACAGTCCACGGGGTTGCAAAGAGTCCAATATGACTGAGCGACTGACACACACATTCTCCCCGAAACCCCTTTCCCATCCAGGCTGCAACAGAACACTGAGCGGAGTTCCCTGAGCTGTATTCAGCAGGTCCTTCTTGTTGGTCATCCATTTTTAAATACAGCAGTGTGTACCTGTGCCTCCCCAACTCCCTAACCATCCCTTTCCCCTGTCCTTCCCCCTCCCCCCACTCACAATCGTAAGGTCATTCTTTAATTTTTTGTTTTTGATTTAAAGCTTTCCCCTTGCTGGTTCCTTCCCCCCTCCCCTGCCCCCCTCTGGCTCCCCCCATCCCCTGCCCTTCCAACCTGTTTTTAAAGGATGTGGTCATTCTCATCAGGAGGAAGTCGTGGAAGGGTACTTGGGGTTAAGCAGCCGAGGCCCATACGTCTTACCTGCACCTGCTCCCCCCACAGGCACTGCTGGAGTCCCCGGTGGAGAAGAGCCCCGTGTCCGTGGGCTGCGGAGTGGAGAGCCCCCTGGACGGCATCTGCCTCAGCGAATCAGATAAGACCGCCGTGCTCACCCTGATAAGGGAAGAGGTGAAGGCTTCCGTGCCACGTCCGCTGTTGCTCATTTCTTTGTCAAGCCCGTGTGTCAGTGGGGAGGTTCCATCTCCGCTGGCTTGAGTTCTTCCTCCCTGGCTGGAGAGCTCATATAAAGGGCTCCCTGTAAAACGGCCCTTTGGAGCTGCAGTCCTGGCCTTCTGGTGTCCAAGGGGCAAAGCTGATGCTTGGAAGTGTCCTTGAGAACTTTTTAGCACACTTCTTTATCACTTATCCTTCAAGTTTTAAGTACCGAATTTTTCCAACTTTACCCACATATGTAACTAAGTCAGCACATTCGTTTTACAGAGGATATAGACTCATGCCTAAGAGTTCCTCAATTCTAGACTTGTAGGAATATAAAATTGCTTCCTACCTTCATCCATTCTTTAATTAACTCTCAAGTTCCTCTGTCATGTTTATTGAACGTCTTCTGTTTGAAATAGATCACTGCCAGGCCTTTCCTGGGTGATCTGGAAAATAGGAAAGATACTTGTTAGGTACCATTAGTTCCTTTCCACCCTCCCCTTACACCTCTGTGCTGTGTTTGATGTGTTTGGTTTATATGTTTCTTGGATTTGTTCCACTTTTTTAAAAGAAGGTAATTCCCTTGGTATAGTGATTTTATTTTTATAATGTGATGAAAATGGTTAATTAGGTACTTCTGACCTAGGTCTTTCAAACCTTTAAAACAGAGCAATAACTTTGGTAATTAGTGGTGTCAGCTAGTCCTGTTGTCAAAACGCTGTGGTCAGGAGGCTCCACAAAGTCTTGTAAATGAGAAAAGTGTCTTCTTTCTTCTGAGAGTTAAAATTATGAGATAACCACTGACCAGATGTATCAAAGCAAAGATGTGCTAGGACTTCCCTGGTGGTCCAGTGGTTAAGACTTTCACCCCTACAGGGGGAACTAAGAAAAGATCCTGTATGCTGTAAAGAGTGACCAAAAAAACACAAAGGTGTTCCTACTTCCTCCCTGAAGCAGAGAGGCTGGCTTCTGGTTCTTGAAATCCTGCTTCATGGCACCAAAATAAAGATTGTACCAATCAGAAAGAAGCACAGGGAAGTATAATCGCAGGAGAACGACAGGTACCCATCTGAGCCTTGTTCAGGGGAAGAGGCGCCTGAGACCGTAAATTTAGAGTGTTCCTTTCCAGCTAGCATGGGCCTCCCAAATGTAGGATATGGGTCTTGGTCTAACAAGCAGGATCTTGCCCACCTTGAGTTGGGTGCCTCTGCCCGGAGGCACTGACCTTCTGAGCCCTGTTCTGACTCAGTCCGAAATCTCTGCAGAAAGAGACTGCCTGGCCAGGCCAGCTCCCCCGGCTCTGATCCTGTGACGGTTTCATGTCTCAGCCTAATTACTAATAAAGTGGGGCTCTGGCGTCTTACCTTTAAGAGGAGTCTGCTAGACCAGTGGCTCAGCTGTTGGCGTCCTGACCCAGCAGGGTTCTAGGCCAAGAGCCAGACCCTGGACCAACCTGGAGTTTATAGAGATGGTAATTCCCACCTGGGGCTTTCCTGGGAGAGGTTCTTGCTCCCCTTCACCCTGGTGACCACGTTTCAGCATCCTTATGTGGCTGACAACATTTCCCCAGTGTCTATGAGCATTACACACAGAAGTTGAGGTTTTTTATTCCTAATGTAGAATGAATATCTTGGGATGAACATTGGCTGTGTGTTGTTTTCAGGCTCTAGTCTTGAATTCAAACTGTAAAGAGACTGAGTCGGTAAAACTAAGCTTTGTCTGCATTATAATCTAGATAATCACTAAAGAGATCGAAGCGAATGAATGGAAGAAAAAATACGAAGAAACCCGGCAAGAAGTCTTGGAGATGAGGTTAGGCTGGAGGTTTGGGAGAGGGGTGGGTACCTTTATGTATTATTAGATTTAGTGGAAAGGAAGTGAGCACAGTACTTGCTTACATAGAACCAGCTCTTGAGAACTTGAGGGCTTTGCTATTTGTACCTTAATTTGTGATGGGTAAGGTCATTTCCTGAGGATTACTGACCAGTTTCTGTATTCAAATGTGGTAGCTTATTTTGGGTTGTTCAGAACATGACAAGTAAGCAGAACCCACAGAATCCTTGTCTTTTGAAAAGACAAATTTGTGCAAAAATACCCATTTGAAATATAGAATAATAAGATTTATTGACATCTTCAATTATGGAGGCATTACAATCCATAATCCTTTTCTAAAACGAATTATACATGGTAGCTTCAGATTTCATAGCCACAAGATAGAGTATAAAAAGCATTTTAACAGGAAACAAAGCTGACTGACTGTAACTTGGAATCTTTTTATTTTTACTATTCACTCGTACATTTAAGAGCTGCGAAATAACTAAAAATGGCATCAAAGAGTGGGGGACATAAATAATTTACAAACCGTTCAGCGGGCACTTGATTGAAACATTTTAAATGGGTCCACTCTAGTGTGTGGCTCTTGTATTATTTGGTGTTTTGAGTGCTTGCTGGTCCCTGTGCTGGCTTGTTGGGGAGGAAGGCACAGTCCCTGATCTCGGGGAGCTTTTAGCCGCCTTCATGAGAACTTGGATGCCTGATCAGAGTGAGGACCAAGGGAGTGGTTCTTCTCACCAGGGGTCTCAGGAAGGGGCACCCGTCACTGGAGGGTCAGGAAAAGATTGCACTTTTCCTTCATGAACAGGACAGGGTAATCTTTAAATAACTTTGAATAACTAAAATGCTTCTGGAATTAGGACAATAAAATAAAACCTGGATCTGAATCACAGGGGACCCACTGCCTGTAAGAGTGGATTGGGGCCAGGAAAGCCTGAATTCGGATCAGGCCTCTTAGGAGGAGCCCCCAGGATATCATTAACTCATTTTGTAAAAGAGTTACTTCTCTAGGGAGAATTCATAGACTGCCTTGGGGTCGTTCACACAGGTGCAAAGAAAAATGAAGGCACTTGTTTCCTCGGATTCTTTACCAACTGAGCTATTAGGGAAGCCCAAATAAAATGTAAGCCTTGTTAAACAGAACCTTGAGAAAAGCCTTTCTGAGCATTAACAAATCTTACATCAAATGTAAAAAAAGCAGGGGGGCACCCCAAAGCAGGTAGCTGGGTTATGTAAGTTTGTCAGTACATGTTACTGTGTTTAATTGTTTAGGGCAGCATTTGTCCAACTTCCCTTGTCTGGATATTCTCTTCTGATAAGACTTTTTATCTGTTTAAGGAAAATTGTGGCTGAGTATGAGAAGACCATTGCCCAAATGATTGGTAAGGAAATTTTTCTCTAGAATATGAACCTCAGGATCCAAAGTTGATTTTCAAATCAGAATATAAATCTCAGTTTGTCCATCCCTGAGATACGGTTGATTCTCACTATATGCAGTTGTTGTTTTTATAAAATTGCCACAAACACTGAATTAGGCAATTCTAACCCACTGATCCTCAGGAAGGCAAAGCAGATGCCTGTGAGCCTGAGGTCGCAACAATTTTGTCAATACCTAACCTTATCCAGGGTGTATTGTTGTTTCATTAATACTGAGCTCGTACCCAGACGAAGCTCATCTCACGTGTGTTTTCCCCCGAGACACCTCCAGCCTTGTAGCTTTTAGGATACAAGACAGTTCCACAGCCCCAGGCTTGGGGCCCATTTAAAATTTCCCAACAGGAAGCACAAAAGTGCAAAAATAAGGCCCAAAATAGACTAAATAGGGCCCTTGTTGGCAGTGTGCAACATGGCAGAGCACCTCCTGGTCCAGCCTTAGGTGAGAACGTGCTTGGCGGGTGACCCCAGTTCTCTGCCGCCCCACACGTGCCCCCAAACAGCCGGGAACCCACCGCACGTCTTGACTTGGAGGCGACACAGGAATTCCAGCGAGCAGGCGAATTCACAAATACAGAATCTGCAAATATTGAGGACCATTAAGATTAGATTCCTTGTAGAGGATGAACACTTCCAGCACCAGGGTGGGCGGCCTCTCCACATCCTTCCTCCCACCCCGCTCCCCGCCCCCTCCAGTGGGACGTCTCTGGGCCTCACTCCACTGCAGGTCCCGCTTTCCCTGCGGCAGACCCATCAGGGCCTTCAGAAAGGACAGTGCTTCATCCTCCTGCATTGAATTTAGAACCTCTTGTAGCCGCTGTCATAAGGACTGACTCCCTAAGTCACTTCAGGTCTCTCTATGTTAACCGAAGTGCTGAGATGATAACTTATGCCATCCATGCCCCCGATGGCTCCTGCCCTCTGGGTCTCTGCTCACATCTCTCCTCTGATTGGCAGTTTGGTGTAAAAGGCACCCCACCCTCCTGTCCTGCTTTATTCTTTTCCAACCACCTGTGGCCTGTCTCCCCCACCAGAGTGCCAGACCTTGAGGGTGGAAACCTGTCACCTTCCTTGCTGGGTTCCCCCCTCCACCCCGCCAGAGTGCTGCCTCGCAGCTCAGGAGGGCAGCTGTGAACTGCCTGTTGGGTGAATGCGTGTTCTCTGATCATGACTCACAGAAGATGAACAGAGGACAAGCATGAGCTCTCAGAAGAGCTTCCAGCAGCTGACCATGGAGAAGGAGCAGGCCCTGGCCGACCTCAACTCGGTGGAAAGGTCCCTGTCCGACCTGTTCAGGAGATACGAGAACCTGAAGGGCGTCCTGGAAGGGTTCAAGAAGGTACCTGTCCTTTGCCTTCTGTCTCCTCGGTGGTGTGTCTTCTTGGTGATGTGGTGTGTCTTCTTGGTGATGGGTCATCAAACCCATGTGCCCAAGGTGTGGGTGGCCTGGAAGCAGGGAATTGGGGACCCGGGGTGGCATGTCTGAATCCTTCCTATCCTCAGTCAGGGCAACAAGCCCTGGGCACGACCAGAGTGTGGCACAGCGTGTAAGAAGCTGGGGCCCTCAGACCTTGGAAGAGTTCTAGAAACGTTCTTCTTGGTCATTCACCAATTTTTCAAAAGTAAAAGGGAATCAAGCCATAGCACAGAAAAATTTAAGCTGAAAGTATCAAAGAAGAAAGTGTAAAGTTTCCAATTTAGGTGTAAGTGGGCATATTGACTTAATTTGGTCACCCACCATCACTAAAGACACATTTATAGCAGTGAGTATTCTTTTTTTCATATTAAAATAAAAATGACTGTCCAGGGTGTCCAAAACAGGAATCAGATTGCCCTTCAGTTTTTTTGTCTGCTTTTGGCTGCACCGAGTCTTTGTTGCTTTGCTCAAGCCTTCTCTGATTGCAGCAAGGCCCTCTTGGCTCCGGCTTCCCTTCCTGTGGAGCTCGGGCTGTAGGCGTGTGGGCTCCGGCAGTTGCTGCGCTCGGACTCAGAGGCTGTGGCCCACGGGCTCAGTTGCTCCCCGGCATGCGGAATCTTCCCAGACCTGGAATCGAACCCATGTCCCCTGCACCACCAGGGAAGTCCTGCCCTTCAGTTTTGAATAACTTTGGCCTTCCCAAAGCCAGGTGGTGCTACTGGAAAAGAACCTGCCCTCCTGCGCAGGAGACATAAGAGACGAAGGTTCGATCCCTGGGTGGGGAAGCTTCCCTGGAGAAAGGGCACGGCAACCCACTCTAGTATTCTTGCCTGGGGAATGCCATGGACAGAGGAGCCCGGGGGGCCACAGACACAGGATTGCACACAGTCAGACGTGACTGAAGCGACTTCACACTCCTGCGTGCACACTTCCTGAAGCAGGCGTGTCAGTGTAGCTCAGTGTCTGATTTGAAAGTTAATACATGATGTTATCTACAGTTTCCTCAGTGGGAATTATTTGTGCCTTTTTCAAAGTACCATGGAGTCTTATTTGAAGGCATCTGAATGTAATTAGGTTTTCTCATGTTTTAAAAAAGGAAAGCTTTTGACGCATGGCAGGTTACTAGTAGAAGAGAAGCAAAATGACCTGTTTTTTCCCTTTTAAATTGTCACTTGGTAACAGAATGAAGAAGCCTTGAAAAAATGTGCTCAAGATTACTTAGCCAGAGTTAAACAAGAAGAGCAACGGTATCAGGCCCTGAAGATCCACGCCGAGGAAAAACTAGACAAGTAAGAGCCTGTGCGGAAGAATTTCATTTTTCATGTTGTTGTGGGAAGACCAACAGAGGAAAGGAAAAAAAAGAATCACTGTTTGTTTCGGAAATCTTTCTGTGTCAACCCATGAAGAGCCTCTTTATTTATTTTTTAAACCTGGTGTCCCGTTGTGGGAATGTATCCTTTACCTAACCAGTCCCACCTGTTGGACACTTAGGTTACTCAGCACCTTCTACTGCAAACAGTGCTGCAGTGAAGTAACCTCAGATATTACCGTCTGGGAGGCGGGTGAGATCCCTGTACGTGAACTGCCGGGCAAAGGGATTTATGGATTTACAACTGTGATCATATTGTCCAGTTGCCCTCGTTAGACTTTTATTACCTTACAACCCTGCAGTGTGTGAAAGCAGCTCTTTTCCCATGCAGCTTCACCAACAGATCAGGATTCAGATTTTCACTACATCTAACCAGCAAAAGATGGTTATTTCAGTTTAGTTGAGTTTCTTCTTTTATTTTGGCAAGCAATAGAGCATTTCTTTTATTCAATGTAGTTTTGATTCATATGTATTTTATGAGTGAAATTGAACATATTTTAGCAGCCATCTGTATATATATTTGCTTTTCCATGAATGACTTTTTTGCCTAGTTTTCTAGTGTCAGCTTATGTATTTTAAATATAACTATATTACAGATGACAGCCCTTTGTGATATGAGTTGTGAATAATTTTTCTAGTTTGTTACCTTTTGGCTCCACCCATAGTGTTTTTTTGATATGCAAAAATTTACTTTTATATAGTGTAATTTCTCAATCATTTCTTTTGTAGCTTTAGGATCGTCTGTCATAATAACAAAGATCTTCATCATGCTCAGTGTAAAACATTTTCCCATGTTTGCCTTCCAGTACTTTTATTTATTTATTTATTTTAAACATGTTTTTAATATTTAATTTTATTGATTTATTTGGCTGTGCTGGGTCTTAGTTGCAGCATGTGGGATCTAGTTCCCCAACCAGGGGTTGAACCAAGGTCCCCCGCATCGGGAGTGTGGCGTCTCAGCCACTGGGCCACCAAGGCAGTCCCTGCCTTCCAGTACTTTTAATGGCTTAGTTTTCTTTTTGTCTTTTAAAATTTGTTTTGTTTTGACTTTAGTTGAAGTATAGTTGATTTACAATGTTGTGTTAGTTTCAAGTAAGTGATTCGGTTATACATATGTATATTCTTTTTCAGATTCTTTTCCATTATAGGTTATTAAATAAGGCTTAATTTTTTTTATTCTTAAATCTGATGCATTTTGAATGTATCCTGGGGAATAAAGGATCTATGAAGGATGTACCCAACTTTATTTTTTAACTAAAGAGTAATACATCCTTGTACATTCTGCCACCTTCCTGTTTGTAAAGCCTTGTAAGTTCCCCTTTTCCCTCCCCACCCCCAGAGGCATTTGTATTAAAGGTTTATTTTGCGTCTTTCTAATCTTTTCTATGAGCCTTTACAAATACTACCCAATGGCTTTGGACTTTTTGAAAAAAATAATGCAGTATTACACAGGTTTTTGTTTTCACATAATCGTATATTATGGCCCTTTTTTTTCATGTCAGAATGTTGTTCAATCTAATTATTAGTTTGTAGACTATCTCATCCCTTTAGTGGACGGGCATTTCACCCTTTTCCTGTTGCAAGCAGTGCGGCAGTGAACACATTGTGCCATCAGCGTGGTGCTGGGGCGCCTGCTCCTCGGGGGAGGTGACCAGGGTGGACTCGCTGGGCGGAGGTGTTCCTGCTGGACCGCGTCCACAGAGAGGGCTCTGTGGGTTTTCTTTCCCCGTCAGCACCCGAGCCAGTTTACCTTGCATCTTGGCCAACACAGGCCAAGATCATCCTGGCTAATTTTTGCCAAGCTGATACATTTTAAAAGTTTATCGTTTTAATTTGCACGCCTCTGATTACAGTGAGTTTTTAGCATCTTTTCATCAATCAACTGTTTATCAAATGACATCTGTGGTTTTTAAATTTTCCTTTTGCATCTCTTTAATAAAGTTGCCTGTAGGTCTGTGTTTCATAGATGCCAACAGTTAGTATTCCTGACTTGTTAGCTGTGTTAATCCACAAAGATCCTGCTTACTTACTGTTGTACTGGATTTTTTTTTAAAAATCTAAGATTTTTGTAGAAACTGGCCTGTGCTTCCATTCTTGGGTGGCATGTGAATTTGAAGGGCACCGTGTGCCTTGAGATGAATTCTGCCAGTAGTTTGCACCAGGGAGATCTCCTTAGCGGATATGTGTAATTAAATTTTTATAAATTAGAATTGAGTCCTGTAGCTCACTGGTTGCTGTCTCCCCTCTGTGGTGAGTCAGCCGACTCGTCCTGTGCCACAAGTGTCGGCCCCCTGGCTCTTGCGCCGTGACGGTGACAGGCCGTGTGTTCTGCCCCTCCTCCCACGACAGAGCCAACGAGGAGATCGCTCAGGTTCGAACGAGAGCCAAGGCCGAGAGCGCGGCGCTGCACGCGGGGCTCCGCAAGGAGCAGATGAAGGTGGAGTCCCTGGAGAGGGCCCTCCAGCAGAAGGTACGAGGGGTGGGGTGTCATGCCCGGGAGGCCTTCGGTGTTGCCTCTCAGCCGCGGCTCCCTCCTCTTGGGTCTGGGTGAAGGAACCTCGCCTCTTTGCTCAGATGCTTCAGTCCACTTACTGGAGTGGAGACAGAGGAGGGGAGCGTGAGTGGGACCTGCCCACAGGCAGGGCAGAGGGAAGGTCACGTTCACGGAAGCTCAGTGGACCAAAGGCGTAGGCTCCGACGTTGCCTTTTTTCTCTTTTCTTTTTTTTTCTGTAACACATGAAGCTATTGTCCCGCTTCATTGCAGTTTTGCCCTCCAGGAGCCATTAGGCAAAATCTGGAGGTGTATGTGGTTGTCTTGACTGGGAGATGCTGTGGGCATCTCGTGGGTAGAGGCAAGAGATGCTGCCAAACACCCCAAGGTGCACAGGACACCCCACAATCAAGACCCGCCCCGCCCCGATGTCAGCGGTGCCATGGTCTAGACACTGCTACATAAGCAAAAACCATCGCTGCTCAGTGATTCTTAGACTTCATTCTTTGTGCCTCTTCTGTTTTTGTTACTGTGTTTCCAAACGTGTTTTCAGGACTGTGGCATCTGTTCCACCAGGGCAGGGGCTTTATTGGGTGGGTCTGATAACCCCAGAGATGGTGGCCCTTGGTATCTTAGCCTCCAGAATCCCAGGTCTCTGGAGACGCTGATGGAGCAAGTGAGGCCCAGATATCCGGCATTTCTAACAAATACCCCCAAGTGATTGCCATGACAGCGAGGACATTTGAGAAGCAAACTTCAGAGGGCCAATCATTACACTCTCCCCTTACTCAGTCTAAGCAGAACTTGGCGAACATATGATCATTTCCTAGGGGAGAAGGTATAGAGCCTTCCTTTCTTTAAAGGGCTTCCCAGATGGCTCAGACAGTAAAGAAACTGCCTGCAATGCAGGAGACTGGGATTTCATCCCTGGGTCAGGAAGATCCCCTGAAGAAGGGAATGGCAACCCAGTCCAGTATTCTTGCCTGGAGAATTCCATGGACAGAGGAGCTTGACAGGCTACAGTCCATGGGGTCACAAAGAGTTGGACACGACTGAGGCGACTAACAAAAAACTTTCTTTAAAAGGGTTTCTGATGCAGAACAGTGAAGAACCACTGAGTCAGGTGCCTAGAGAGGGTATGGGCAGTCTAAGGACCATTTCACCGTAATCCTTTCATCTTGGAACATACAGTGCATCATCCCATTGTTTGTTTTTCAGAACCAAGAAATCGAAGAACTGACGAAAATCTGCGACGAGCTGATTGCCAAGCTGGGAAAGACGGACTGAGTTTCCCCTGTAAGCTCAGCAGATCTGCATTCGGCTGCTTCTCTTGTGACCACGATTATCTTGCCTTATCCAGGAATAATTGCCCCTTTGCAGAGAAAAAAAAAAAAAACTTTATGAAAGCACATGCCTACTGCTGCCTGTCCCGCTTTGCTGCCGACACGCCCGCCCCGAGAAAACGCTGGAGGATTCATCACGCAGACGCGGAGAGAGTGGCCCGACCATCCCATCGATGGGCTCTGGGCAGGATTCTCTATCTTTGGTTCGTTTTAAAGTCTTCTTTACTTTGCCCAGGTGTGTTCAGTTTATGATTTGATGGCTATTACTTGGGACCATATCCTGTCCACCTGATTTTTTTAAGTTTATTTATTACATCTTTTACATTTAATTTTCAATATTAGTGGTTTTATTTGAGGAGATGATCTGGCCTATTGTTACTTCCAGTTGAGTACCTATTTATGGACACGTTCACTGTCTTACACACATATGCGCATATTTATACGTGATGCTGGTTTGTTCCCCCCGCCCCCCAGAAGCATAGTCAAATAAGAACTTCTCTACAGAAAGGCATATTTCCATAAACTTAAAACCCTATCTGAAAACAGAGTTGTGGCTCAAAATGCCAATTGCAGAATTTGGGGGGTTGAAGAGGTGAAACCCGCAGACTCCATGTGTGGCATGGCTCCTAACCTCAGGCTCAGGTGTCACATGGGGGGGACCCTTGGCCACGGCATCCTGTCCCCCCCTGTCTGGACGGCCCTCAGCCTGGGTGCCGCCGCCCCTCTGGGGTTAGTCCTCAGACCCAGGGGATCTGCTTTGTTCCCTCACAACTGGGGTTTGGCAAGTCCGTCCTGGAGCCATCAGTCCCCTCTACTTCCATTTGTTGCCCCAGAGTGACGTTTTGCTCTCTATTTTCTTTCTGTTTGCAATATGCAAAGGAAATCTGCTTGTAAAAGGTTTAGATGACCTCCTTTAATGAACCCCATTAGCAACTGTAAGGTAAAGCAGCAGATGGATTTTTGCAAGTGTGATGAATTAGTCTTCAAATTTTTTTTCCCCTAAAGCACCCCCCCCCCAAAAAAAAATCCTTTCAAAAAAAAAAAAAAATCCTTTCAAGCTGAAAGATAGTATAATTAACAATTTTCAACCAAACGGGCAGGAAAATCACATGAGTCACTCCCCAAATCAGTGCATTTTGAGTATTTTTAAACCACAGCTGTTTGACTACTGGCAGAGGGAGCAGACCCCTACTCACAAAACCAAATTCCTCAAGCTGTTCCTGGACTCCATTCAGAGTGGCGGGGAACCTTAACCCCCGAATGGAAATTTCCCGTGTGAAACCCCTCCCGTTCAATAGGCAAAACCAAATCCACGCAGGCATCTTAAAGCGCTCGTTTGTCTTAACCTGAACACCCGGAGCGTCTTCGTGGTGACATGTGTTATCTCCAGTACACGTGAGTTGTGGTCCTCTTCCTGTAAAACTACTGCATGATACAACGTCAGCAATGAATTGTGCCTCGTGGAGACCCTCCCTTGCTTTCTCAAGGTGACCTTTTCTTTAGCGTTGTACTGTTCACACGGGTGCAATCTTTAGCCCCACGGAGGTCAGTAATGTCTTTTCAAGCCAGAAGTCCCATTTTACTGATATGCATTTCCCATAATTGGTGCTTAGGCTGTATTTTAAAGCCTACTGTCTTTAACATTTTGTACTTAAAAAAAGCAACAACAAACCAGAAAAGCAGAAATGATCTGTGTTTGGAGAAGTGATGTGACAATCATTCAGGCCCTGGAAGCAGTCCCCGTGGTTTGAAGTGAGTGCCCTACTGTAGCCTTTGCCCTGGAGGAGCAGGTGTCTCAGGCGGTGTGACCATACCCTCTTCCAACGCTTCACGACTAGAGAAACTCACTTCGCAGTTTTGCAGAAAGAAACGTTGCTAAACCTCTTTGCTGCTGTGTTTTGGTGACGTATCTGTGTTTACTTGTTTCATATTGCTCTTATTATTTCATAATAAGCATGAAAGGCTTATTATCATGGTCTCCATTAGAATCCCACAGTCCTCTTTTTTTAGGCTTCTTGCTTGTGTTGAAAGAGAAAATAGTAGCTGTGTCTTGAAACAGAGGTGATGACAATCCTTCCTGAGCACGCTAGTGGAAAGAGACCCCTGAGAAACTAGACCCTACTGAGGAAAGTCACTGCATGAGGAAAGCAAAAAGGCCCACATTAAGTAACGTTTGCCACTGGCCACTCTGCCATGGCCATTACAAGGAAATGGTCTTCCTTCTGATTTAGTGGATGGATAGTCTCCTGCAGGAAGAAAAATGTAGCAGGTACAACTGTCACATCAAGAGAGTATACTGAGCAGAACGAAGGATGTTTATTTAAAAAAGGGAAAGAGACCTACTCTGGGGAATAAGAATATAGCCTAGAGTTTTGCTCCAAAACACCAGTGGGCCAAATTACTTGTGAATTGGGCAGTAATTCACCCCGTGACAAACATGACAGGGAAATGAGAAAAAGCCGCTGGCCTGGACAGTGGTTTGGGAGCGTGAGTGGTCTGCTTGAGGCTGTGGATCCAGAGCCGTTTTTTGTTTTTGTTTTTTAATTTCTGAGTTTGCCAAAGTGCAGCTGGTCTTTACCGAGAAGTGTTTTAATGGGAGGATCTGATGTAACCAGACTCCTCAGTCCGTCACTTGGTTGGCTAAGCCATTGACAGACCTCGTGACATTTCCTTTGTTTGGAGATGCTCCTGCAAACAGTGAGAAGCCCACTTTGCTTATGGCTTCTAGTGTCCTCAGACCCAGCCAAGATTAGGAAGTGTGGAAGCACATGACCGTGAGAAACGCCGAGGACCTGGCAGCCTTCCCAGGTGACATGGAGTCCAAGGAAAGGTTCACACTGGGTTTTGGAGGACGGCTCAAGTCAGATTTTCTCACCAGCCAGTTACTCTTTCTTCCCATCCCATGCTTTCTGCAAGTCTCACACAAATACCTGGACACTTTTTAGCTGGGTCCCGGATTCATCCTGACTGGTTATAAGCTGGGAGAGTGAAGTGCCCCAGATATCCCTGGGCTGACTCAACGCAGCCATAGGGAAGCAGTCATGGTACCGACAGGTAACAGACTCGATGACTCTGAAGCTCAAAACGGAGTTGTAAGAACTCGTTTGGCGAGTCTGAGTGCACTAACTGGAAATGATCCAGCATGTCCTTTTTCAGTGGAGTAAAGTCCCTAAAGCTCCCTTTTTCTTTTTTCCCTTTTGGTCTTTTGCTGCAGTTCGTAGCTGTCTCGTGAATCGTCCACGAGACAGCTGGTGGTCTTTGTAGTTTTGTTAACCGTGCAAGTTTGCTCTTGGACTCGGGTGGTTTCTTACTTTATCCTCTTGTTGGGAAGAGAGAAACTAGAGGTTGGAAGGATTCAATGATTCAGGCAAAGCATTTTAAAGTAAAGATGTATATATTCTGAACAATTGAAAAGATGGCAGATTATTATTTCCTTATTAAAGAACAAATAACAGTCTGGGAATCCCAGAATGTCAAGCCAAAGGTCTGTAGGGTCATCTTCTTCAAAGCTTTTCATGAAGAAGTATTTCAAGGAGACTTCTGTCCAAAAAGGTTTGACTGGCCTCCAGATCCCAGTGACTTGAAAAAAGCAGTCTGTCTCTCAAACCTTGAGTCTCCCATGTAGAAAAAGCAAAGGAATAGACGTATTAGAGCCCTCTCTCTAAGGATCTCCTCTGGAAGGTCGTATGAATGACACTTTCCGGGGAAGACTCCCTCCCTAGTGCCCAGAGCTAGCATTCTGGAGACTAAAGATTGCACTTTTCATGATTTTTTTCGTCCAAATGCAATCCCATTTCTGTGCCTCTTAGCATGCAGTTAGATTTGGACTAACAAGATTCCTAAGGAATGACTTTATTAACTATAATATGGTTACAGCTACTATATACACACACACACACACACATATCTGTACACACCCTCTGGTTATAGTTGTACCATGGAGATGGGGCGAGCGATGCTGGCCATGGCAGTCGTCCATCCAGCCCTCTGACTGAGGCGGCGAAGGCCAGGCGTGGCGCTGAGGTGTGGCCTGAACCTTCCCAGTACCCATCGTCACTTTAGAATCATAAGAACGCCACTTTTCTCCCCCTCTGCCTTTTAGTGGCATCTGAAATGTGCTCCACAAAGTATCTCCCTGTCCTGCTGTTAAGTGATGCTCTCTGGATAATTTTCAAGGGGACATATAAAAATGTGAGCTCTGAAACCACCCCCCAACCTTCCCCACACCCCCCGCCAATGCAGGGTGGTCTGCAGGTTTTATACCCTCAGCCTCGCGCTTGGTCCTCCACCCAGTGAGACAGGATCCAGGCATTTCTTTCAAATCTCAGAGGTTGCAAACTTTTCAATGTCGCTTGTAGCCAAGTGTGTATTTGCCAATAGACACCCCTGTGTACTTACTAATGTGCCAACAAGTAATGTTAGTTAATTGCACATCTGCTTCCACTGTGTTCCCATGGGTGCCATGAAGTGTGTGAGGAGCCTCGTCCGGAGGAATCTAACGCTGCATTGACTACTGCTGTCAGGATTGTGTTGTGTGGAATAATCGTCAACATAAATTTTATATGCACAAGTGATTTCCCTTTTATATGTCAGGTAAATATTTGTAAAAGTTATACTCACACAAATGAAATTATTATAATGATTACTAATATATTTTTTCCATGTTTCATTGCCTGAATAAAAACTGTTTACCACTGTTAGATGTGGCTTGTGTGGAGACTTCTTCCCCCACCCACCCCTGGTTATAAGTCACTTTATCCCCAAACATGAAGATTCATGACAGCCTCGCTTTTATGGGCTTCATATTTCAGTCTAAAAATAGAAGAGAAGACATTTCCACTACACTCATTTTGTGAGGTTTTATGCATTTGGTTGGCTGTGTTAATTAAAAAACAAATTTTGGAATTCAGACCTTGCCATATAAATTTCCATGCATTTGCATGTGTGCAAAGTATTTGACTGGGTACTCCTTGCTTTTGCTTACAGACTGCCTGTTTGCCTGGCATATGTCAAGCTGTAAAATCCTAAGTCACCCCAAGCTTTCCCGCTCTTGAAGGACACAGGGTCAGCCCGAACCGTGTAAACATTGCAGCACAGCCCACAGAAAAGAGATGAGGTTTTATGTTTTTTTTCTAGGTTAATATCAGGAAAAATTTTTTTCAGTATTAACCAGACCAACTCTCCACTTCAAGGAGGGGGAGAACTGGTTAGGAAATGTCATGGGTTTTTTTACAGGAAAAGATAAATTAAGAGTCCAGTTAAGGCTTCATCTACAACTTAGGTGGGGATCCTAAGGAAAACCAGAGCACTGTCACTCTCTTAGATGTGGCAGCCTCTGAAGGTCTTAAAAAGAATATTTCTCACGAGCCCCCTCAGCTGCCCAGAGGGAATCCTGTAAAATGACCAAAGGAAGGACTTTCCAGTGTCTGGGACTCTGCACTTTCAGGGAACTAGGTCCCACATGCCTCAACTAAGACCTGGCGCAACCAAATAAATACATTTTTTTTTTAAAGAAATTACCAAATGAGGTGGCATGGCACTTAATAAATTAATACATACATAATAAATATAAGAGAAAGTACAGTAGGAAGTAGAGTGCGTTACACAAAAGAAGGATGAGTATTCATGGAGTTTCAGATATAAGCAAATGTGTGCTAGGTCATGATGAAAAATTATTTCCTTGGGACTTCCCTGGTGGTGCAGGAGTTAAGACTCCATCCTTCCACTGTAGGGGCGCAGGTTCAATCCCTGGCCAAGGAAATTCCACTTGGCACTCACGTGGTACGGCAAAAAAAAAAAAAGGAAAAACAGAATTTCTTGCTGGGCTGGTGGTCAAGTATGAAAAACTTGATCTAGTCAACAGAATCACTTTACTGTGACAGACCCCGAGTCCCAGAGGGAGCAGTGCAGTGGCTGGGACTTCAGAGCATCCGTGCTCTCAAAGCAGGCAACAGAATTTGCTGCCCTCTTAGGCCTTTGTTCTGCCTCTTAGTTCTCTGCCTCCGAGTGCTCCCAGGTTTGGATGGTGGTATATGTATGTCAGTTTCTAAGTTGAGGCATTTAAGGACCAATCAAAAACCAAAGACCTTTTTTTTCTACCTTCATTCATTTACCATATACTGCATTTGCAGAGTTAAAGTGAAACAGGCAAAAATCTCTGAGGCTAAATGGGAATTTGCTGTATGCATCAGGGGTACTCAGACCGGGGTTCTGTAACAACCTGGAGAGGTGGGAAGGGGTGGGAGGTGGGAGGAAGGTTCAAGAGGGAGGGCGACATACGTATACCTGTGGGTGATTTATGTTGAAGTATGGCAGAAACCAACGCAATATTGCAAAGCAGTTATCTTTCAATTAAAAATAAAATCAATTAAAAAGATTAAAGAGAAGCGATTGAATCTT
The DNA here is from genome assembly GCF_910594005.1 of Cervus elaphus. Classification (NCBI taxonomy): domain Eukaryota; kingdom Metazoa; phylum Chordata; class Mammalia; order Artiodactyla; family Cervidae; genus Cervus; species Cervus elaphus. The sequence goes on from NC_057846.1 coordinate 40,877,409, forward strand.
GTAACAGGGTATCATTTCCCACCAGTCAAAGTGGTTATCATTTAAACATCTACGTATAAGTGCTGGAGAAGGTCCTGGGAAAGGATGACCTCCTATACTGTCCGAGAAAATGAGAAGGGTATAGAGTTGCATGCAGAACACTAGGGAGCTCCTTTAAGACACCAAAAGTCAAGCTATCAGATGATCAGGCAATTCTATGCCTGGGTATGTGGGCTGTAGGGCTGGTTTAGTTCTTCAGTTGTGTCCGACTCTTGCTCTATGGACTGTAGCCCACCAGGCTCCTCTGTCCATGGGATTTCCCAGGCAAGAATACTGGAGTGGGTTGCAGGAGAAAGCCTGAATTTGAAAAGATGTGGGCACCACAGCACTGTACTTAAAATAACCAAGTCACAGATACGATGAAAATGTCCATGGAAAGATGAGAGCGTAAGCAAAAAGTGGTGCAGAGAGAAAACGGACTCCGACTGAGCCATGAAGAGGAGTGAAGTAATGTCCGCCCCGGCAACGCGAATGGACCCACATATCATCATACTAAATAAGACATAGAAAGACATCATGTGATGTCTCTTAGTGGTGGAGTCGGAAACTCAACAAAATGAACTGCATTTCAAAAGAGAGAGAGAAAACAAACATGCTTATCAATGGGAAAAAGTGGGGAAAAAATAGAAATTAGGAGGTGAGAGAAACCTATACACACTAACACATATATAAATAGTTCACAAGCAAATGTGCTTTAGAGTAAAAGGAATGCTAGTCAGCATGCTTCAATAAACTGTACTAGAACATAAGCTCCAAAAACTTCTCTGCGACCCCATGAACCATAGCCACCAGGCTCCTCTGTCCGTGGGATTCTCCAGGCAAGAACACTGGAGTGGGTTGCCATGCCCTTCTCCAGGGGATCTTCCCAACCCAGGGATCGAACCCAGGTCTCCCGCATTGCAGGTAGATTCTTTAGCATCTGAGCCACAAGGGAAGCCCTGGTGTGTGTAGATGTCAATGAATCTGCCCACATAAAAGAAGCAACACACTCTAAGTTAATGAAGTTCCTATTTAAAAAAAAAAAATTAAGGTTGGCTTCCCTGATAGTTCAGTTGGTAAAGAAGCAACACACTGTAAATTGATGATGTTCCTATTTAAAAAAAAAAAAATTAAGGTTGGCTTCCCTGATAGCTCAGCTGGTAAAGAATCCACCTGCAATGCAGGAGACCCCAGCTCGATTCCTGGGTCAGGAAGACCCTCCTGGGGAAGGGAAAGGCTACCCACTCCAGTATTCTTGGGCTTCCCTTGTGGCTCAGCTGGTAAAGAATCCACCTGCAATGTGGGAGACCTGGGTTTGATCCCTGGGTTGGGGAGATCCCCCGGGGAAGGGAAAGACTACCCACGCCACTATTCTAGCCTGGAGAATTCCATGGACTGTATAGTCCATGGGGTCACAGGGTCGGACACAACTGAGCGACTTTCACCTTCATAAAAATTAAATAGAGAAAAATAAAATCTCTGAGGCTAGTCACCTAAAGAGAAATGTTTTGAAGTTTCCCTGAAACTTCACTATAAACAGTATGCTAATGGAAGCTATTCTTTCCCAGAAACTAAAAAACCCTTCACATCAATCAGCCAGGAATGTGGCTGGCGTGTGAACCCAGGTCTCTTTGATCTCGAATCCCACTTTTATTCAGGCCACTACGTGTTCGTGTCGGGCACACTGGAAAATGTTCCTCACCAGGACTCAGGAGCAACTCTGTCTTCACCAAGTGAATTTTCTTGCTGTTTCTCATCTCAAATGAGAGTATTTCAGTGAATGTCGGAGAAGCCATTGCATAATCATGTCACCAAAGTTTAATAAGAACACAAAACCTAAAGATGCATAGTTCATTGTTGTCTTGGAAAGGCACCGGGAGGGAAATCAGAGCTCCAGTTCTCCTTTCTGCCCTCCTTGTTTGCAGAAAGAGCTTTAGCGTGAAGGCTGAGATGTGCTTTCTAGTCCTGGTTTTGGTCAGCTGCCTTGACTAGGCCCCTTAACCCCCTCCTTTGGACTAAGGAAGCTAGCAGGCCCTTTCCTGTGATCTATGACTTTACAAGTCTGCCTCAAGTGCTAACTATAAGGCCACAGTCCCCCAGTTTTTCTTTGAAAATCATTCTGAAAACGCCTGTTGTGAGATGCCCTGAGAGTAGTGGACTTGTCATAAGACAGTGGATCCACCGGACTTTTTGCCGTGTTCCCTGTGGCTACAGTGTTTAGAGAGGTAAGCGCCAGCCCACATCCCCCAGGAAGGGAAGAGGCCTGGACCCAAGTCCCAGGTGAACAGCCAAGCCCATGCCCTCGCGTTCTCCGGCCACTACAGCTCCCTGGCTCAGCTTTGTCCGCAGAATGGACAGGCTCGGTTCTATCCTCTGAGGCCTCCCCCAAGAGTGAAAGTGTCAGGTTGCTGGGCCCTTTCCGGATCCTCTTACAGCATTACCGTAGAAATGTCACTTCCCCAAGACTCAGGCAAGAAAAGCTTTTAATTAGACAGCTGTGCTTTTTACTAAGAGACAGTTTGTGCCCAAGGGTGAAGGTGGAAAAAAAGTGCCAGCTCCTGGAGTAGAAGGAGCGAAAGTGAAAGTGTTATCAATCAGTCGTGTCCGACTCTGCGACCTCATGGACTGTAGCCCACCAGGCTCCTCTGTCCATGGGATTCTCCAGGCAAGAACACTGGAGTGGGTTGCTATGCCTTCCTCCAGGGGATCTTCCTGACCCAGGCATCAAACCTGCATCTCCTGCGTTGCAGGAAGGTTCTTGACTGTCTGAGCCACCAGGCTTCAAAAAGGGAGGTTTGCCTTATGATCACTGATAATGTCTAGAAATCATCATACTTCTTTGATCAACTTCAAGTGTCTCTTTGGTGGCTGTCAGGAACAGGAAAGGCTTCTGTGAGGGAAAAGAAATACATGAGCATATTCTGCAATAAAGCACCAGAACAGAGAGAACTTTAAAATTAATAGTGGAGCTTCTTGCCTTGTGGCAACTAGGTATACTGGTGAGTGTACCAGAGATAAAGTGAATCTTTTATTCCTTAAAGCCTGTTTTTTTTCCCCCCTCTGGACTCAGGCCTCAGAATCTTTGTTTTTAATTTCCAAAGCCTGTTTTACCCCATGCCGTTCCCTGGTCCTTTTCCAGAATGACTGTGGTCTTGTCCACCTGCCTGAACTACAGCTGCTGGACCCACCACCCAACGTTCCCCCGCGAACATGCCCACAGACCCAGCAGCTCAGGTGCACGCCCAGTGAAGGAGGCCAGCCCGTCTTGTCTGCATTTCTGAGAATAAGTTGACTAAATGTGTCCAGGGCTTAAGATATGCAAGCTCATAATCACAAATAGTCAACCACAAGACACTGTGTAGATTCAAAAAGGCATTTTGGTGCTAGATACCAAAACTAACAGCGCAATGAGCGAATTTGGTGCAGTCAGGCATATCGCAGTATTTTACTAAAGTCTCTGCATCCCTGGACAGACTGATCCAGACCTCACGGTGACATACCATAATGTGCCTTCTACTTCACTGGAAAACTGGCCCTGAAAATGTGTCTCTTATGAAATCCTGATTTTTCCCCCCTGATATTATTTTCCTTTCTCCCTTTCAACTGATCTTTGTAACATTGGTTTTTAGGCAAAAATACATTGGGAAATTCCTTGGTGGTCCAGTGGTTAGGACTCCACGTTGTCACTACCGAGGGCCCAGGTTCAATCCCTGGTTGGGGAACTAAGATTCCACAAGCTTCACAGTGAGGCAAGAAAGAAACAAAAGAAGGAGGGATGTAGGGAGGAAGGAAGGAAGAAAAAAAGGAAATAATAAAAACATGATTTTATTTGCTGCATCATTTTCTAATGCAAATGTGTGAGAATGGTCACTTGGGGGCCCCAGTCCCACAGCTTACAGTCAGCCTCTCGGACCGTGGTTTTTATACTGGCAGGTCAAAACCCACTTAAGAGGATATGGGATAGAAAATTGCAGAAAACTGCTTTTGTAAGAGGAAACAGTGAAGGCAAACCTTGTTTTGTGAGACTTTTATTTCAGTTAAACATGCATACGTGTGTACTGGCTTGCAATTTTTAATGTCTTAGCTTGGGGGCCTAAAAAGGCCAAAAAAGGAAAAGTTTGAAAGCCACTAACTTTAGGTTATTGGGGCAAAAGGGGCTGTGGACTCAGTCAGGGATTTATGGAAGGAAAAAATAACTTCCGTTCACATTATCCATCTTTTAAAAGTAAACTACAGAGTTCAACCACTTAGTAACCAGCAACCACACAGTTTATAGTAACTTAAAGAAATCAAAACTTTAGCACATGAAACTGCATTCAGGAAAGAGGACATGATAACCATTTCTTTCTAATGCTTATTTGCGTATTACATGGCAGAAACCAACGCAGCATTGTACAAAAAATTTGTATATGTATTTAAATTTTTAAAAAGTTATCTATGAAAAACTTATAGCTATTATTATGCTTAGTGGTAAAATATGGCATAGGAATAGGGTACAGATGTTCATTTTTATCATTTCTATTTATCACTATAAAGCAATGAGGCAAGAAAAATAAAAGATAGCTGAGAAGGTTCTAAAGAAGGAAACAGGAAGCTAACAGGCAAGCATATGAAGAATAAAATCCTCTGAACCTAAAACTGCTCTAAAAAATAAAGTGTGTTAAAAAATAAATAATAGCATTAAGTCTTTTTTCCTTCCCCAAACCCCTCCTCCCCTTCTCTGGCAGCGGAGGGCGAGTTACTCGGGTTTAGAAGCCCCACTTCTGTTTTGCGATAATAGCTTTAAAAAAATGAACCCAACCCACATCTGAAACCTCCTCTGTTATAGGGGCTTCCTTGGTGGCTCAGATGGTAAGGAATCCGCCTGCAATGCAGGAGACCTGGATTCATTCCCTGGGTGGGGAAGATCTCCTGGAGAAGGGAATGGCTACCCACTCCAGTATTCTTGCCTGGAAAGTCCCGTGGACAGAGGTGCCTGGTGGTCTATAGTCCACGGGGTCGCTAAGACTCAAACACAATTTAGCAACGAAACACACACTTCCTCTGTTATAAGCAAGAATTCTCCTCGTCTGTACTTAACTCTCTTTTTACAGTTTAGTTCCAAATGATGAACATTTGTAGCTGCAGCTACCGAGATCTGATATAAGTCTTCACAAGATGGGGATGATTTTCTATGACCCCATAAGTCATCCCTCAGCCTGGTAACCACAAGCCATTAATCCACGTGTGTGAGGTGAGTGACTACGTCCCGAGGGGCCCATATATTTGCAGAAGGGTGATAAAGTTTGAAGTTGAATCTGAGCGTTTGAACTGAAGACATAAAAATGTAAGATAAAAGCAGGAAGGTTCACCCCAATGTCAAGCAGGTAGAAATTGGAGAATTCCAGAGGTTTGGGAAAATAATTGGTCGGTTGGAATATTTGTTGAAATAACTGCAGGTTTCCCTAAATGTTTTAAATTTATTTTGCAATAATTGCAGATGTATGTGGCAAGAAATGCAGAAAGTGGCAAGCTGGGGCTGCCCGCCTTTTATAAGCATGATTGTACTCGTGTGTGGAACCTCCAGAAAATGATATGAATTAATTTATTTACAAAGCAGAAAGAGACTCACAGACAAACTTATGGTTACCAAAAGGGAAAAGGAGGAGGGATAAGTTAGGAGTTTTGGATTAACACATATATACTACTTTATAGTGAGTAGATAATTTAACACATATAAATTAACACATATATACTACTTTATAGCGAGTAGATAAATAAGGACCTACTTATTCAGTTCCCTGAATAGCCCAGGGAACTATATTCAATATCTTGTAATCACCTATAATGGAAAAGAATCTGAAAAAGAATATGTTGTTGTTGTTCAATTGCTAAGTTGTGAGACCCCAAGGACTGCAGCATGCCAGGCTTCCCTGTCCATCACTATCTGCTGCAGTTTGCTCAAACTCTTGTCCATTGAGTCAATGATTCGATCTAACCTTCTCCACCTCCACCGCCCCATTCTCCTTTTGCCTTCAATCTTTCCCAGCATCAGGGTCTTTTCCAATGAGTTGACTCTTTGCATCAGGTGGCCAAAGTATTGCAGCTTCAACTTCAGCATCAGTCTTTTCAACGAACATTCAGGGTTGATTTCCTCTAGTAGGATTGACTGGTTTGATCCCCTTGCAGTCCAACGGACTCTCAAGAGTCTTCTCCAGCATCACAAATTGAAAGCATTAATTCTTTGGCACCCAGCCTTCTTTATAGTCCAACTCTTACATCCGTACATGACTACTGGAAAAACCATGGCTTTAAATAGAAACACACACACACACACACACATATATATAACTGAATCGCTTTGATGTACACCTGAAACATTACAAATCAACATTTCAATTTTTAATATTTTTTAATTTATTTCATAATTAAACATTTTTAAAATTAATTATCTTAAAAATAAATGTGTCTTTACAACTTGAGCTCTTTTCCAGTTTCTGTCCTGTTTTCCTTCATATTCCAGAGAGTTTCTCTGGACAGAGATGTTCTAATTGATCTGGTCATAGGTCTGCCTTAAGAAATATTGCTTTTTATGGGATTCCTGTTTGGAAGTTCACCCTCCACAATAACCTTTGCCTGAGCCCTAAATGAAATTGGAGGCACAAAAAATGAAATGGAATTACAGTGGCTCAGACGGAAAAGAATCTGCCTGAGATGTGGGAGACTGAGTTTGACCCCTGGGTCGGAAAGATCCCCTGGAGAAGGGCATAGCAACCCACTCCAGTATTCTTGCCTGGAGAATCCCATGGAGAGAGGAGTCTGGCGGGCTACAGCCCATGGGATCGCAAAGAGTCGGACACTACTGAGCAACTAACACAACAACACAAAGCGAAAATACAGCCGTACGTTTGTGGCAGTGACTTCAGCGATGGTGTGCAGGGGCTATGATCTTCAGGGAGGAGACGGTTCACCAGGCTGGAGGCAAATGCTTCTGCTGGTCCAGGAGACAACACCGTGGAGGGAGTCGGAGAGCGAGGGGGCGAGAGGCAGGGTCACCCAGAGGTGGAGCCTGCGGCCTCCGGAGCTCCTGCCGGAGCCTCTTCAGTCTCGTAGGTGGATCACACTCATGGGCCTCTGTGTGTTTGGTCACTAAGATGCCAGTTTCCTAATTCTAGAAAATTCCCAATTCAGGTCTATGAAACTGACCGGGGTCGACAGAATAAGTCCAACAGGTTTTCTAGCTTGTCTGGAGAAGGGATCTTGTAATGTGATTCAGGTCACGTTTTCTGTCCAGCCTAGACTCTTCAGAATTATTTATAATTCCATTTTGTTCTGAAAAGGCTTCGAGGCAGCTGATGGGCAGTCTGTAAAAACATCAGTGTCACTGAAGGTTTCAGTTAAGCGTGATGATGACAGAGACTTGGCTGATGTGCGTGGGACCAGTCCCTTCTACCCACCCGCGGCCAGGCCCCGGCCAAGCTTGCATCCTCCTGTCAAACTACAGGTTGAACCTTTCTGAAATGATTCAGTTAGTTACTCTCCTAAAATGTCTCCCTTTTGCCTTTGTCCATGTGTTGCCTAATCCCACAAATATCTGAACATCTATTCCACTAGAAGGACTGGATGAAAGGCTATATAAAGAAGACAAAATTCTTGGCTTTGATGGACCCAACATCTAATTCAGGGCTCAACAAACCATGGCTGATGGCCAAGTCGGGCCTACTGCCTGTTTTTATACAGCCCTCAAGCTGAGAGTGGCTTTTACATGTTTAAATGTTCGGGAAAAAATCAGAAGATGAATAATATTTCATGTTGTGTAAAATTATATTAAATTCAAATTTCAGCATCCATAAAGTTTTACTGTAACAGCCGCCCACATTTATTTATGTAACGTCTGTGTGGCTTCCCCACCCACACAGCAGATTTAAGTTGTTGGACAGAGACCTCGTGACCAGCAAAGTCTGTGTTACTGTCTGGTCCTTTATAAAAAAAATTTGCCAACCTCTGTGACACTATTCAACTAATCTGTTGGCTGTCTACCAGGTTCTTTCTTGGCTTTTGTTTTTATTGTTCTCTGTGCGGCAGTTCCTATCCCAAAGGACCTTACATTGTAGAGGGAGATGGACGTTAACAATTATATCATAGGGTACTGAGCCCTGTGGTCTAGATAATTACAGAGATCACTAATGCATGGTGCTTCCCATGTGCCAAGCGCTACTAAGGATCATGTATGCGTTAACCCACTTCCAACTCCACAATAACCCTGTGAAGTGTGAAAAGGATTTTTAGAAAACTCCCCCAAGAAGTGGCTTTGTGTTTTTTTTTTTTAATTAAAAAAAAAATTGTTTGGATGTGCCCAGTCTTAGTTGTGACATGTGGGATCTAGTTCCCTGACCAGGGATCGAATGCAGGCCCCCTGTATTGGGAGTGCGGAATCTTAACCACTGGACCACCAGAGACATCCCCCTGTTACTTTTTAACAGATTAAAAACCAGTGCATTTTATTAACATTTATTAAGTACATACTTGGCTTCCCAGGTGGCACAGTGGTAGAGAATTTGCATGTCAATGCAGGAGACAGAGAGATTTGGGTTCGATTCCTGTGTCGGGACCATCCTGTGGAGTAGGAAATGGCCACCTGCTTGAGTATTCTTGCCTGAAAAATTCCACGGGCAGAGGAGCCTAGTAGGCTACAGTCCATGAGGTCGCAAAAACGTTGGACGTGACTGAGTGCACACACACACAACTACAAATATGGTCTAAATAAAGCTTTCTGAAATCCACTGTGTGATCCTTAGTCAAAATACAGATAACAAGGATTCAAAAACCTTCTTGCTCTTCTTGTTCTGATATAAGGATCCGAGAACTGTGATTTCGGTAGTTTCCAGAACCGAAGCTAATCGTTTAGTAAGCATGGACGTAAACTAGTCTTATGACCGATACTTTTCTTGGCTAACCATGACTGTCATATGGATATATAAAATGAACACATTCCAAAGATTTTATTCAACTCATGAATTAATTAGGGAAACAGTAAAATTGTCACAGAAGGTTCAAAGGAGAGCCCAAAGAGCCTAGACGTATAGAGAGAATAAGGAATTCTGAACTAAACTTAGGAATAGTTGCAAAACAGGTGTAGCCACAAGGCAATAGTCAACTGCATGACACGGACACGGGTCTATGGACGGGATCACTTTCATTAGTTCAGTTTCCAACAGGCTTTATTTACAGAGTTGAAAGGAACTGGAGGGTGAAAGGCGGAGAGAACAGAGCTGGGGAGTTGATCTGAGCACTTACGAATCTGCTTTTACCCGTTTATTCTTTCACAATCTTTTTCTGACAGGGGTCAGTATGACAAGGGACTCCCCTGGTGGTCCAGTGGCTGAGACTCTGTCCTCCCAATGCGAGGGCCCAGATTTGATCCCTCGTCAGCGCAGTAGACCCCCACACGCTACAATGAAAGACCCCACGTGCCTCCACGGAGATTGAAGACCCGGCACGGTCAAATTAACAAATATTTTTTAAAAAGTCAGTACTACCATGTGCCCATAAAAATATATTTTTTATAGATTGAAGATGTCCTTGAGGACAGCCATACACTTCCAGACTTGATGGATTACTATCATCCCTGTTTCATAGATGAGGAATCTAGAGAAAGTCATCCTGCCCGACGATCCACGCCGGCCTGTGGCAGGGTCAGGGGCGGAACCCAGATGGGCTGGGGCAGCGTGTGAGCTCCACGCCTGTGGAGAGCGATGCTGGTCTACACCGCCTGCTCCCGCAGGCAGATCACCTGGGATTTGCACAGCCCCCACAGAGCACTTCCTTCTCTCCCACTGGAGACACGACTTGATGTCTGACTTGGTTATCACCTAGGGAGTCTCCCTGACAATGGACGATGCTATGGGCAAGATGGACTTCAATCTCCAATCCCTGGCGGATAGAAAATCCAGTGTCCTCGCCAGACCACCAAGAACTCTACAGCAGTTTCCCTTCTTATGGAAGGGATCCTTATGGAAGGGATCTTATGGAGCTTGGAGCCATCTTCCTTCCTCCAGGGAATTCTTTACTTTGTTTTAATTGAAGTCCAGTTGATTTACAATGCTGTGTTAATTACTGCTGCTGCTGCTGCTGCTAACTTGCTTCAGTCGTGGCTGACTCTGTGCGACCCCATAGATGGCAGCCCACCAGGCTCCCCCGTCCCTGGGATTCTCCAGGCAAGAACACTGGCGTGGGTTGCCATTTCCTTCTCCAATGCATGAAAGTGAAAAGTGAAAGCAAAGTCACTCAGTTGTGTCCGACTCTTCGCGACCCCGTGGACTGCAGCCCACCAGGCTCCTCCGTCCATGGGATTTTCCAGGCAAGAGCACTGGAGTGGGGTGCCATTGCCTTCTCCGGCAATTACTGCTGTATAGCAAAGTGATTCAGTTTTTCGTACATATGCATTCTTTTTTTATATTCTTTTTGGTTGTGGCTTATCATAGAGTATTGCATATAGTTTCCTGTGCTGTACAGTAGGACCTCATTATTTATCTATTCTATATATAACAGCTTATAGCTGCAAACACCAACTTCCCACTCCATCCCTCCGCCTTCCCCCTGCTCCTTGGCAACCACCAGTCCCTCCTCCAGTGAATCTAATGACTGTTTCTATGTCTCTATAGTTGCATTGACTCAAATACGTACCTTAGCATCTTTTTTTGGAGAGGGTCCCACACTTCACAGCATGTAGGATCTTAATTCCCCAACCAGGGACTGAACCCATGAACCCTGCAGTGGAAGCACAGAGTCTTAACCACTGGACCACCAGGGAAGTCCTCTTTAAAAATATTTTTAAAGAAATCTTCACCAAAGTAGTAGTAGTGGTACAATAATAATGACATAGAAATCCTGTGGATGTAGAACAAGTTAACATCACAAGAATGAAATAACTTAAATGTCGTGGTCTGTGCGTGGGTTGGAAAAGAATTTCCAGACATGAGACAGAATGAGAGGGAAATAAAGTTTATTAGAGTGGGAGACACTGTTAGAACAGCGGACCTGCTCAAGGGAGAACCGATGTTGAATAGGGGTCCTTGGTCCACTTTTATACCCAGGGTACAAGGATGGGATAGCGGTCTTGCGGGTCATTTGCTGATTAGATGAGGCACATATATTGGCTGGAGTGAAGAGTAAGGCAAATACCTTCTCCCTATGGGGTAGGAGGGGAGACAGATTATACTGCTCAGGAGGACCTGAAACCCCTTAATAGTTACAGCTTGGGGGAGGGAAGGGTGGTAAGGGTCTGGTTTCTACGTTCCTGCATTCCAAGACCCTCCTTGATTTTATCTGCTCTTTTGTTCTTGGGTCACCACATTAAATACGAATGTTAGACATGCCTGGTACCTACCGAGTGCTTACGTGCTAGACATACACATGCATTTATATACACAGTAAACCCCTCTATAGAAGATACACAGAATCCAAAATTTTCAGTCCCTCAAATGCAGGATTTGGAGACAGGATGCAGGAATACAGAAGCAAGGCTGTAACAAATTCAATAAAGACTCTTAAAATGGTCCCATCAAAAAAATCTTTTAAAAAATGGTTTAAATAGTAAACGTTATGTTACATATCTTGTTATGTTACATATCTTGTACCACAATTTATAAAAAAAGAACCTTATCCCAAGCCTGGTTGAGAATGGGAGTTGGGCAGAGGATGAAGCCAGTACCATTCTCTTACATCTAAATACATTAACCAATGAAATGACTGGGGTGAGCTTGTCCCACCCGTTGGCCATGGTTCCCAATGTCAAGTTGTGTCCTCTGATTTCATCCTATGACTTGGTACCATCCACTCAGTGGCGACTGATCACCCTGGCTTACCTGTGGATGGGGTCAATCGCCCATCCTGGGGTTAGCTCGTTCTCCAGGATGGAAGCAGCAACTTCAGGAACCTTCTAGTTAGATGGTAGCAGGGAGACGGGTAGGAAGAACACAGGAGATGAAAGCGTCCTTCTGTCTTCTGAGATTGTGTCAAACCTTCCCTCCGAGAAAATAAGATTCTGAGCCCAGCCCAACGTGGAAGTACTCAACACTAGTGAACTGCCCACTTTAAAATGATTACAATAAGGACTTCCCAGGTGGTCCAGTAGTTAAGACTTTGCCTTCCAAGGAAGGGGTGTGAATGCCTGGTTGGGGAGCTAAAATCCCACATGCCTTGTGGCCTAAAAACCAAAACACAAAACAGAAGTAAAGCTGTAACAAATTCAATAAAGATTTTAAAAATAGTTCCATCAAAAAAAAAATCTTTTAAAAGATGGTTAAAATAGTAAATGCTATGTTACATATGAGTGAAGTGAGTGAGTGAAGTCGCTCAGTCGTGTCCGACTCTTTGTGACCCCAAGGACTAATATAGCCCACCAGGCTCCTCTGTCCATGGGATTCTCCAGGCAAGAATACTGGAGTGGGTTGCCATTTCCTTCTCCAGGGGATCTTCCCGACCCAGGGATCGAACCCAGGTCTCTCGCATTGCAGGCAGACCCTTTAACCTCTGAGCCACCAGGGAAGCCATGTTACGTATATTTTGCCACAATTAAAAAGAAAGTATCTTAGCCCAATCCTGGTTGAACATGGAAGCCAAGTACCAATTCTCTTACATCTAAAGTTGCTTTATTACTAAACGCATCACGGTGAGTTTCATAAACAGGAGGCTCAGTGACCCAACTCTGGAATCCCTACTTACAGCCATTAGCACAGACCACACACCATCATTCCACCTCTTGCTCTACCATTTCCAACAACAATAACAAACAAAACGATCACATTTCTTCCTCTTTGTTATGCACAGTGATTTGATAATTCCTCCATTGGATCTGTCTTTTCAGGCTCTGTCCCATCTTTTAAAACCTAAATGTCTCTTCAAGGTATTTTCCTAAACAAAAACAATTCCCTCCTTCAGAAGGATTCCTGCAAAGGACTTTTTGAAAAAATCTCTATTTTGAAAGATGACCTCAAATCTCTAATCTGTATTTTCAAAACCCTTATGAAGTTTAGTGTTCTTAGTATTCATTAGGAAGAAATTACTTGGAAAAGGTCAGTTTTCATTCCAATCCCAGGAAAAGGCAATGCCAAGGAATGCTCAAACTACTGCACAGTTTCATGAAAAGATGGGATCGATAAAGGACAGAAATGGTATGGACATAACAGAAGCACAAGACATTAAGAAGAGGTAGCAAGAATACACAGAACTATACAAAAAAGATCTTCACAACCCAGATAATCACGATGGTGTGATCACTCACCTAGAGTCAGACATCCTGGAATGCAAAGTCAAGTGGGCCTTAGGAAGCATCACTGCGAACAAAGCTAGTGGAAGTGATGGAATTCCAGCTGAGATATTTCAAATCTTAAAAGATAATGCTATGAAAGTGCTACACGCAATATGCCAGCAAATTTGGAAAACTCAGCAGTGGCCTTAGGACTGGAAAAGGTCAGTTTTCATTCCAAGCGCAAAGAAAGGCAATGCCAAAGAATGCTCAAACTATTGCACAATTGCACTCATCTCACATGCTAGCAAAGTAGTTCTCAAAATTCTCCAAGCCAGGCTTCAACAGCCCGTGAACCGTGAATTTCCATATATTCAAGCTGGATTTAGAAAAGGCAGAGGAACCAGAGACCAAATTGCCAACATCCGCTGGATCATTGAAAAAGCAAGAGAGTTCCAGAAAAACATCCATTTCTGGTTTATTGACTACGCCAAAGCCTTTGACTGTGTGGATCACAGCAAACTGTGGAAAATTCTTCAAGAGATGGGAATACCAGACTACCTGATCTGCCTCTTGAGAAATCTGTATGCAGGTCACGAAGCAACAGTTAGAACTAGACATGGAACAACAGACTGGTTCCAAATAGGGAATGGAGTACGTCAAGGCTGTATATTGTCACCCTGCTTATTTAACTTATATGCAGAGTACATCATGAAAAACGCCCGGCTGGGGGAAGCACAAGTTGGAATCAAGATTGCTGGGAGAAATATCAATAACCTCAGATATGCAGATGACACCACCCTTATGGCAGAAAATGAACTAAAGGGCCTCTTGATGAAAGTGAAAGAAGAGAGTGAACAAGGTGGTTTAAAGCTCAACATTCAGAAAACTAAGATCATGGCATCTGGTCCCATCACTTCATGGCAAATTGATGGGTAGTCAGTGGAAACAGTGACAGACTTTATTTTGGGGGGCTCCAAAATCACTGCAGATGGTGACTGCAGCCATGGAATTAAAAGACGCTTGCTCCTTGGAAGAAAAGTTATAACCAACCTAGACAGCATATTAAAAAGCAGAGACATTACTTTGCCAACAAAGGTCTGTCTAGTCAAAGCTACGGTTTTTCCAGTAGTCATGTATAGATGTGAGAGTTGGGCCAAAACGAAAGCTGAGCGCCAAAGTACTGATGCTTTTGAACTGTGGTGTTGGAGAAGACTCTTGAGGGTCCCTTGGACTGCGAGGGGATCCAACCAGTCCATCCTAAAGCAAATCAGCCCTAAATATTCATTGGAAAGACTGATGTTGAAGCTGAAACTCCAATACTTTGGCCACCTGACGTGGAGAACAGACTCATTGGAAAGACCCTGATGCTGGGAAAGATTGAAGGTGGGAGGAGAAGGGGACGACAGAGGATGAGATGGTTGGATGGCATCACCAACTCAATGGACATGAGTTTGAGCAAGCTCTGGGAGTTGGTGATGGACAGAGAGGCCTGGTGTGCTGCAGTCCATGGGGTCGCAAAGAGTCAGACATGATTGAGCGACTGAACTGAACTGAACTGACTTAGAATATTATGCCCCCACCTCCCACCCCTGCTGCAGAAGCACTGTTTTTATTTTCTAATTCAGCACATGTGTTAGATTATAATCATTCTCGAGGTTCAGGAGTATTGTTTACAAGTTGTCTCCTCACACCCCGACCTCCTGACAAATGCTGGTTGGATGCAGTCAGCTAAAGAGACTTGTCTCCTGAGCCTCCTTCCTGAAGCTTGGTATCACAGAGCAGTCCTGGAATTGGCAGTAAGTGTCTCTCCTCTGTCCTCACCGTATTGGCTTCTGACCCCTGGTGGAAAATGTTGGTCAAGTTATGATTTGATAGAGAACAAAACCCATGAGGAACCCTGATTCAGCCTTCACTGCCCCAAGCTTAGAATGGAACGCTTTGTTTCCTAAACCTTCAAAGTTATCTGGTTAATTTTCTCGCCCCTTTTGTTTGCAAAAGTGAGACTGGAAGGGGCCACTGCTGCTATCGAATGTCAAAGGACCACCTCAGTTAACTCCTCAAATTAGTCCCTCTGGTTTTAATGGCACAGAAAAGATCCAAGCTCAGAAAATCAAGGAAGAAAACTAGCCTGGAGAATCTGGATTTACTGGACCTCAAAATCCACAGTCTTGCAAGGAGACTGCTGAATTTGGAACCAGACTGAACAACTTAAGATGCCAGTGTAACATTGGAAGAAAATGACTAAGCAAAAATTGCCCATCATGGAACTTATTGATCAAAGACATCTCACTTTCTGCTGATCAGAAGACATCATTGCCAGAGGGCAGAGCGCTTGGCGATGACCCAGTCCCTTTTCCCTGTTTGGCAGGTGTGTGATGTGGGCAACCAGGGGACCTGTCGAAGGTGCGTGGTGACTCTGTGACTATGACAGGCTGTTGGCAATGATTGGTATTCTTTCCACTCACCAGTTTACCTAATGTATAGAAGAAAAAGGAGAGATGATGTCTCTAAGTTTTAAAGAGAAGTTGTTTGGGTTTTGTTGGTTGTTCGTATAACTGAAATATAGTTGGTTTACAATACTGTGTTATTTGAGGAGAAGTGGCTTGCCATTTTATAATTATATTGTAGTCTGTGTGAATAGCACCCTCTGGAGTTGTGACCAGTCCCTGAGAGGTAGATGGGGCTTCCCTGCTGCTCCAGTGGCTGAAACTCTGCTCCTAATGCAGGGTGCTTGGGTTTGAGCCTTAGTCAGGGAACTAGATCCCAAGTGCCACAACTATAAAGACCTTGAATGGCGCAAAGAAAATTGAAGATCCCGCGTGCCTTGAATGGGATCCCGTATAGCTCTGTGTGTGTGAGTGTTAGTCGTTCAGTCATGTCTGACTCTTTGAGATCCCACCAGGCTTTTCTGTCCATGGGATTCTCCAAGCAAGAATACTGGAGTGGGTGACCATGCCCTCCTCCAGGGGATCTTCCCAACTCAGGGATCAAACCCAGGTCTTCTGCATTGCAGGCAGATTTTCTACTGTCTGAGCCACTAGGGAAGCCTTCATATTCATATATATATATGTAAACTGAGAGGCCTCACCCACTCAATGGACATGAGTGTGAGTAAACTCCGGGAGTTGGTGATGGACAGGGAGGCCTGGCGTGCTGGAGTCCATGGGGTTGTAGAATCGGACACGACTGAGCGACTGAACTGAACAGACACTGAGAGTTAGAGTCTGTAAAGCGGAAATTTCACCAAATTAGGCCCAACTTTCAAAGGTGATGTTGGAAAACAAGACTGAAGGAGACATTGCCCTTGTGGGCCTGTACGAAGAGCAATGGTGTTGGTGGCTGAAGAAGAGGATGTGATTTGCCTGCTTTTCTGGTTGTGACTGCCAGCCTCCGGTCAGTCTCAAAATTAGAAAGCTGCTCCCCGTTTGTGTGGTCCTGGGGCTTGTCCTCCCTCTCACGCTAAGCCTGTCCCGTGGGTCCCAAGGCCCCTTCTGAGGGCAGCTCTGGCCTCTGCAGACTGTATCTGCGTGAACAACAATCCTCCCTCTCCTTCCTGACTTGGGCTGGCTTCACTGCTCCTAGTGGGTGCAGCTTTGGCTGTGGGCCCAGGGGAGATAACCCTGAGACATGGAAATTCCAGAAAGTGGGGGAAATATTTTCACCAACAGTAGAATTAGTTTGAGTTTGAGAAATGGGGAAGTGGGCGCGTGAGAGAGAGTTGAACTGCGGGTAGCAAAGGGAACAGAAGAGGAATCAGTCTGACTGGCCGCTTGAAAGAAGCTCCAAATGTGAAAATAATTTGCCGCGGAATGTTTACACAAAAACTAATCTAAAGAAGAAACAACTTACACACCAGAATCGAAATGTCACTTGTTCCCAGAGGGAATGAGCTCAGAAGTTAAAAGGAGGGGGGAGCCTCTCCAACTATTAAATGTTTGTTTTTTTTTTAAGGATCCTCTGGGTTTACATTGGTTCCAGGAAGAACAGAGGCTCCTGTCTCCTGGGAGGTATCTCTGCAGATGCGGAGAGGAGGCCTGAAAAGCTCCATGTTCAGAACAGAATGGCTGGTGCAGAAGGCAGAGAGGTCAACCGGAGACATCCTGTTGATGGTAGTTTCAGCCAATAAATTCAGCCAGATTTTGAGATCAAACGTTTGGAGCTTGAGAAACTTCCCCCGGGGCTTCTTTTGTTTATCATACTTTCCTGGCCATTGGAGTTCACGGAGAGTGATATCAGAGAGAGAACTCGCCAAGTAGATCCAAGTTTGCAAAGGCACAGTCTTAGGAATGGAGAACAGCCGTGGGGTCAGTGTGAAAGAGCCTTACGGAAAGCAGAGTGGGCACTCTTCATAGGTGCAGCCTGAGCTGGGATGGAAGTTCAAACTACAGCTGCCCCGATGCAGGCAGCTAGCTGAGCACCAGAGGAGAGAGGGGAACCAGGCCTCCTGGTCTTGTTCATTTTTCTTTTATTATTATTATTATTATTATTATTTGGCTGCACTGGGTTTTCACTGCAGCTCAAGGGTTTCTCTAGTTGTGGCCTGCAGGCTTAGTTGTGCATGAGACCTGAGTTCCCAGACCAGGAATTGAACTTGTGTCCCCTGCTTTGGGGGCTTCCCAGGTGGCGTTAGTGGTAAAGAACCCACCTGCCAATGCAGGAGACATAAGAGATGTGGGTTGGATCCCTGGATTGGGAAGATCCCCTGGAGGAGGGCATGGCAACCCACTCCAGTATTCTTGCCTGGAGACTCCCGTGGACAGAGGAGCCTGGCGGGCTACAGTCTACGGGGTCACAAAGAATCAGATACAGTTGAAGCAACAGGGCACACCACAGAGAACCCGTGCTTTGGAAGGCAGATTCTTAACCAGGGACCACAAAGGAGTCCCTAGGCTAGTTCTATTTTATAAGCTTCATCCTACGCCTAGAAGTCAGCCTTAGAAATACAAAGTTCAGTTCAATCACACAGTCGTGTCCGACTCTTTGTGACCCCATGGGTTGCAAACATAAAAGTAGCTCCCAGAATGAAGTTGCTTCATGTACTAAGTGCAGAAAGAAACACCTGATGTCCCCAGACACTGCACAGAATCCAGACCTGGAAGCAACTTGTCACCGTCTAAGGTCATCACATCAAAAAGGGATCAGGAAGATGCTGTCACCCAGCCTGAGAGAAGGGGAGCCTGACAGCTGAAAGGTGTGATCTAAGGGCCTGGGGAGGCCTTCTTACCGGTGCAGTAATTTCAGGAGGCTCCGACTTCCCCTTCTGCAAAACCTCTGACTTCCTCCCCTTCTAAGGCCAGGGCCTAAAGCTTCATTTGTTTGCTTCTAAACCCCCACCTGGCTTGTCGCTGTGCTTTAGGTAAGCAAGTGAAAGTTGCTCAGTCGTGTCTGAATCTGTGTGACCCCATGGACTGTAGCCCACCAGGCTACTTTGTCCATGGAATTCTCCAGGCAAGAATACTGGAGGCCGTAGCCATTCTCTTCTCCAGGGGATCTTCCCGACCCAGGGATCGAACCCAGGTCTCCTGCATTGCAGGCAATGCTTTGTTGCCTGAGCCACAATGGCTGGAGGAATTAATTTTACTGCAGGGACTTAAAGGGAACACTGATAAGTCCTCCTATCTCCCTCTCTCTGGGTCTCCGCTCATCTTTACCTGCAAATGCACTTCCCTCCCTGACTTGCTCCTTGTTTTGTTGGAGTTTTTCCCCTCCCCTGTTTTGTATCAAAAAGTCTCCAAGGTAATTACTGAAGTCTGTGTGTGATCTTCTACCCTGAGGCCGCAGCAACTTCCATTCACTCAACAAATCTTCACCAAGGGGCTTTTGTGATTCAGGTGGTGTGCTAAGTGTTAGGGACTCAAAGGCCACTCCTGGGGACTTACTTGGTAGCCCAGTGGTTAAGACTTCACCTTCCAGGGCAGGGGGCGTCTGTTCGATCCCTGGTCAGCGAGATAAGATCCCACATGCTTCATGGCCAAAAAACTGACACCTAAAAGAGAAGCAATATCATAGCACTTACAGTAAAGACTTTAAAAATGACCCACATCAAAAAAAAAAAAACACCACAAAATAATCCAGTCCTGGTCCCTCCATAGCCAGGCGGGGTGAGTCAGAGAGTAAAGTATTAAGGACATCTTGTAACAAAGGACCCATGCCCAGGGGAGGGGGCTACACAGGAGGCTAGCTTTGCTGGGAAGGCTAGCAGGGGACAGCCCAGCAGGTAGGATGCTGGGGAGAGGGACCAGAAAGTTCACTCTGGGGAAGGATGGGGCTAGCAGACATAAGCTCTTAAATAGGGAATGGATAAGCAACAAGGTCGTATGGTGAAGCACAGGGAACTATATTCAATATTCTGTGTTACGCCATAATGGAAAAAACAGGATGGATGTATCACTGAATTAGTTTGCTATACAGCAGTAATTAATACCACATTGTAAATCAACTGTACTTCAATTAAAAAAAATAATAATAAAAGAAAGTTCACTCTGAACCCAGCTTGTGCAGAGGAATGGGGTGAAAGAGATCATTTCTGGGGACCATGGCAATCAGGCACATCCAAGTTGAAGGCACAGACAAGGGTCAAATTGTGAGGAGTTGGCCCTCCAAGCTGCAGTCTGGGCTTTACGCTGGAGGAAGTGGGGAGCCATCGGAGGTTTTTTGTTTTTCTTTCACTTTTTTTTTCATTGATTTTTACTGGAGTGTAGTTGCTTTGTAGTGCTGTGTTAGTTTCTACTGCACATCAAAGGAAATCAGCCATGAGTACACACATATCTCTTTTCTGGATTTCCTTCCCATTTAGGGCTTTCCTTGCGGCTGAGTTGGTAAAGAGTCCACCTGCCATGCGGGAGACCTGGGTTCAATCCCTGGGTTGGGAAGATCCCCTGGAAAAGGGAAAGGCTACCCACTCCAGTATTCTCGCCTGGAGAATTCCATGGACTCTAGCGTCCGTGGGGTCACAAAGAGTCGGACACGACTGGGCAGATTTCACTAGGTCACCGCAGAGCATTGAGCCAAGTTCCCTGTGCTATACAGTAGGTTCTCATTAGTTACCTATTTTATACCTAGTAATGTATATATGTCGATTCCAATCTCCCAATTCATTCACACACACACACCCCTTTCCTCCATGGTATTCATGTTTGTTCTTTACGTCTGTGTCACTATTTCTGCTAGACGGACCTAGAGACACACAGAGTGAAGTCAGAAAGAGAAAAACAAGTATCATACATTAACACATATATGTGGAATCTAAACAAATGTTGCAGGTGATCTTATTTGCAAGCCATTGGAGGTTTTTAAGCAGGAGACAGAGGCAACCGGATTTCTGATTTGGACAATCACATTGGCTGGAGTGAGGAGAATTGATTCGTGGAGAGGTGAAAGTGAAAGTGAAGTCGCTCAGTCGTGTCCGACTGTTTGCAACCCCATGGACTGTGGTCTACCCGGTTCCTCCGTCCATGGGATTTTCCAGGCAAGAATACTGGAGTGGGTTGCCCTTTCCTTCTCCAGGAGATCTTCCCAACCCAGGGATCGAACCCCGGTTTCCTGCATTGTAGGCAGACGCTTTACCGCCGGGGAAGCCCCTCGTGGTGAGGTGAGCCTGCAGTCAAAGCAGACTGGGATCCCCACGTGGGTTCTCGGCCACCTTTGTCCCACTTTGGCACATTCTAAGTCCTCAAGAAACTGACCCTTGTGCAGAGATGGGCAGTGATTCCCGGCGAAACATTCTGCAGAGGTCTCTCCCCACATGCAGCTGTGGACAATTTCCTAGGATTTTTCTTCAGTCCTCAAGTTTCAGGGAAGAGAATCTGAGACATTCCTAACACACCCTTATGACAGTGGTTCTCAAAGTGTGGTCCCCAGACCAGCAACAGTCACTATGAGAACCCTAGAAAAGCACGTTTTTGAGCCTCACCCCATACCTACTCATCAAAAACACAAGCACCACCCCCTCCCCGGGGGCTCCAACACAAGGCTAAAGTTTGAGGACCACCGCCCTGAGGTCTCACACAGGAGAGGGACTCCAAGGGAAAACTGAACACCAGCCTCAGAAGAGTCTCTTTCGGTTGTTGCTGTTTAAGAGAGAGAGAGAGAGAAAAGCGTCTGCTAAGCAGGACAAAAGTCCATGTGGCAGACATGGAACTATAATAATCATCATTTATTTAATACGAATCTAGTAAGTGATTTTGAAAGCCGACTATGTGCACAGTACTCACTGGGCAGAGGGAGGATAAAGATTTAAAAAGACACAAGGAAGACTTTGCTGGTGGTCCAGTGGTTAAGACTCGGAACTGCCAATGTGGTGGGGGGGAGGGGAGCATGGGTTTGATCCCGGGTCAGGGAACTAGGATCCTGCATGCTGTGTGGTGAGGCCAAAGGACAAAAATAAATAAGTAAAAATAAAATTAAAAAAAAATAAGTAAAAATGCACAGGGTTCCTGCCTTCCAGACTATCCAGCCATCACCATCAACAACATCATCACCTATGAAAAACCTTTTTTAAAGCCAATGATGGTCACTTGTAATCCACATATGAGACCTCACGGGATTCACACTGTGCCCTAAGGTTGCTGCCCTCAGGTGATTTACTGTGGAGATGGCGCGGCACTTGAACACAGGAATCTGTCTCGGTCACCGGAGGCATTGGATAATCCCTTGCTAAACTGTGATGAGACTACGACAAGCCTTGTCCACTTGAGTCCTCCTCCAATCTTGGTCACGTGGCCTCTGTTCTCACTCCTTCCCTGAAGTCCTGCCTGGATTGTTTTTTTTTTTTTTTCCCCTCTCTTTTTTTCTTAATCCAGATAGTGACAATTCCATTTTCCACCACCTGCAAAGTCAGGCCTCCTTCCATCTTTCTTCTCTCTTCTAATAGCAGTTTTCTCATCGACTTTTCCAAGACCCCAAAGGAATTGTCAGGTCAAGCAGACCCCAGATGCTACCAGAGTTTCCCAGGAGCTTGACTCACACTCTCCGAAGCCCTTGAGCCCCGGGGCCCCAGGCAGGAGCACTGGCCGCTCCTTTGGGGCTGTGAGTGTGCACGCTGTAATAATGCTCGGTGTTCAGCCAGCCCTGGGAGCTCAGGCCTCCTTGAGTCTGTCCCACAGAGGTGGCAAGAGCAGTCCTTTGGTGCCCTGACCCTGAGAACTCTGGCCTTTGCCCTTGGATCTCTGGTTCTCCCCAGTGCTGTTGTCTATCTCCCAGAGTGGGTATTGAGGATAAGGCAATCCGCTGCCCTAACAGCCAACTCTAGGAAGGAGAGGAAAAGCCCAGTTCTGTAAATAAATGGGCTGCTCCAGGATGAGGCGCTGTCCACCCCTCTCCCGTCGCCTCGCCCTTGTGACTGGCCCATTGCAGCAGCCTCACGCCAGGGATTAGTATGATCACAAGGTCATGGTAGATAGCTGGGTCCATAAATACTTCTGGAGAGCATTAGTCATTGAACAGGAGCCAGGAGGGGAAAGACCAAGGCGGGAGGGAGAGCTGGACGCCTACTGGAGCCAGCTTGGAAATCAACTATAAAAACAGCAAAAAAAAAAAAAAAAAGAGAGAGAGAGAGAGAAGCCTGGCTTTCCTCCAGAATGTGAAAATCCATGTACTCATTTTTTTAGGGGGGTTAGCCTGAAACTCAGAACACGGTTCTGTCCCCTGGAGTTGGAAAAAGAAACTCGAGAGCTGGTGCCGTTGGAAATTTCAGAATCTCTGGTAATAGCATCAGAATTGCTGAAAAGTTCAAAGGAAGTGAATTTTTGGCACCTTTGCCAGGAGAGAATCTCAAAGCAGGAAGAAACAGCCGGGTTCCTGGGCTGATACCGCGGGGAAAGAGCTTACCACGCAGTCTCCTTGGATCAGCAAGGGCCGCGGAGCAAGGTGGTCACTGCCGGAGGGTCTGCTCTGTGGGTTCTGGGCACCCTCGGGATCCTGGGGTCCTTGCCCTCTTCAGGGTTCACACTCTGGGAGGTACAGGCAGATAGAAATGGTGGAGAAACGTAATCGAGGGATGAAAAGCTCCATGTGGGAGCAAGTTGCCTGAGAGCACGGTACCTAAATAAAGGAAGCAACAGGGCGCTGGAGACAGTGCCGTGGAACTGATATTCTGCATTTTCACCGGGCGAGGGGAGGGCAGAGGGTGGATCAGCTGCACCGTCACCAGTGGAGACAGCTTCCCGAGCAGCTTAGATGAATCATCTGGCACACGCACGCTCAAAAAATGTTAAATATGGAAGGGGAGTGGGGACATGTCCGCTAACAAAGGCTAGATTTGGGGCACATAATTTTTGGACCTGGCAGGTCTGTCTTCAATGACTGAGTTGTTTGGTCACTTTGAAATGAAAGTGACTTGGGGTGACTTACCTAAAGACAGACCACCACCAAGCTTCCGTGGTCAGAAGGCAAAGGCCCGAATTACTTCGCGTGATGTGAGCAGCTAATCAAAAAACAAATTAGCTAACCGGGACATGGTCACACATTATGAATATCAAATGCTATTCATAGCTTTGTTTTCCTTTGAAAACCAAGTTCCAGAGTGAATTTGTGTTTACAGCTGATGCTCAGAGGAAAGGTCTGGAACACAGCCTGCCCTTCCCACGCCTCCCTTGGAATCTATGTTGGAGACGGGATGTTGCGTTGGGTGCACAACAGATCTGATGCACTATGCAAGTTCTGGTCCACAGAGAAGAGCCAGGGAATTCAATTTCTCCTTTGCCTTTAAGGACACAGGTTCTACTTCTGCAGGAAAGTACAGGTCACAGAGAGACTGTGACCAAGCAACTGGGAATACAAGAAAATGTCTTAAGAGGTTCAGAGATTAAAAGCTAGCCAACAATAGCTCTAAAACAGGGATTCTCAACCTCTGGGATCTAATGGTTGATGTAATAATAGAAATACAGTGCGCCATACATGTAATGCACTTGAATCACCCTGAAACTATCCCTTTCCCTTCCGGTCCATGGAAAAATTGGTCCGTGCCAAAAAAGGTTGGGGACTGCTCTCATGAAGAATTTTGTGTGCCCTTGGAGCTAGTTGAATGTGGACTCTATTAGGTGATATTGAATCAACATGAAATGTCTTGCTGCGGTCTAAATATATTAGGCAAGCAGCAGATATTTAGAGAGTGTTAATCATGTGCAATGAACTGCACGGGCCCCTGCTCTGAAAACACTGTGTCATACATCACACAGATGGGTGAGTCAAGAAATAAATGTACAGAAAGCTAAAACAGAGTCAACTGAACTTTTGTACCATTAAATGAGGAGCTACATGGACTTAAACTTCACGAGGAGCAACACATGGCTTGCTGCTTGATTCCAAGTGAAGTCACCACACTGAGGCTTTATGGAAGGAATGAGCCATCATAATTTGCAGTTTGATTTAAAGTTTTCAAGTCTTTCTTCGGGAGTCGGTAATGGTTACCTCTCATCTGAGCTCCGGCCAGCCGCCCTCTGCTCAGCCCGGCTCCGTGTGCGTCTGTGCAGACAGTGATGTGTTCTTGGCAAAGCCTCTGGGTGAATCGCTGCAGCTGCAGCTGTTTGGGGAGCGGGAGGATTTACGACCGCTGGTCTTCCCCACGAGGAGCATATTTGCCTTTAGAGCATATCATGCCTTTAGCATATTTTCCCATCAAGACGTTTTTTTCAGTGAGAGCTCATAGAAAAGTTATCCATGGACCACGGTTCTCCTGACCCTGGTTAGCAGCGCCCACGAACAGCACAGGTCCTTTGTCCCATTGTCTGTTCCCCAGGACTCAGCCGCCTGGCCGCCTCCGAGCTCCTCCAGGGTCGGGTTTTCCTCCCCTCCTGAGATGCAGCTGCCGAGGGGGGATGCATTTCTCAGTACTCTGGCAAGCACTTCGAAACCGTGGGGAGCCCTTGGCTGAGCTGCTTTCTGACTGTCCTTCGGTTCATCGTCATTCAGGCTCCAGCCCATGATAAGCAGATATGAGCTGGTAGATTTCTCATTTTTCTCTATTTCAAATATATAATGGTTTTAAAACTTGTTTGCTAGTTAGCTCAAGTGGCCATAGCCTAGTACCATAAACTGGCTTAACGAACAGGAATTTTTTAAAATATTGACTTATTTATTTGGCTGTGCTGGGTCTTTAGCTGTGGCAGGAAGGATCTTTTTCAGTTGTGATGTGAGAATCTTCAACCGTGATATATGGGATCTAGTTCCCTGACTGAGGATCAAACCTGGGCCCCATGCAATGGGAGGGCAGAATCTTAGCCACTAGACGACCAGGGAAGTCTCAGAAATTTATTTTCTCACAGTGCTGGAGGCTGGAGCTCTGAGATTCAGGTGTGGGCAGGACTGGTCTCTCCCGAGGGCTCTCTGCTCGCCTTACAAATGATCCCCTCCTTGCTGTGCCCTCCCGGAGTTTTCCCTGTCTGCGTGTGTGTCCTAATCTCCTTTTCTTACAAGGACGTCGGTCAGATTGGATTAAGGCCCACGCTAAGGGCCTCATTTTAACCTAGATCTTTAAAGAGCTCATGTCCAAACGTAGCCACCTTCTGAGGGTATTAGGACTTCAGTGTGGGGGTTTGTGGGATGGGGGTCCAGGGACACAATGCAGCTTAGAGCACATTGGGTATAACTTTTTCTCACCTGCATTTCAGATTATTTCCTCTGGACTGATTCCTAGAGCACAGATCCCTAGGCAAAAAAAGTAAAAAAAAAAACCAAAAAACTTTAAGGCTTTTGAAAATTGCTTTCCCAAAAGAATGTGACAATCAGTACTGTCACAGTTTACTTTAAAAAATATTTTTATAAAAAGTGGATGAATCAATGAAGGATTCTGTTCAGTTGTGTCTAATAGAAACTCACCTCCAGTGATTTGACAGGGGTTTGTTCTGGGACTTACAGGGCAGCGTGGAAGCCGTTTATAATTTGTGCAGTGGCTTCAAGGCAGCACCGAGGGGGCTGGCCCATCTGAGTTTCTGCCTCCTACCTTCCCCATCTTCACCACGTGGCTTTCAGGCCTTTGCCCTGAGCCCTCTGCCTCTCCTCCCTGGATTTCCCCTGGCTGCTGCCTCACTGGCTTCACACTTTCATTCCAGTGTCATCTTCTCAACGACACATTTGGGTGTACATACAAACTTCACTTCCTCTTTATTTCCAAGTCTTTCTTCCATGTTTCATTTTTCCTTCTTAGCATTTGTTGTTGTTTAGTGTGGTGGTGGTTTAGTCGCTAACTCGTGTCCAACTCTTGTGACCCCATGAACTGTAGCCCGCCAGGCTCCTCTGTCCATGGGATTTCCCAGGCAAGAATACTGGAGTGGGTTGCCATGCCCTCCTCCAGGGGATCTTCCCCACGCAGGAACTGAACCCAGGTCTCCTGTATTGCAGGCAGGTTCTTTAGTGACTGAGCTATGAGGGAATCCCCCATTATTTATTATGTATATTTTAATTATTTTTGTTGTTTGTTTTCTTTTTCCTCCTCTAGGAAGTAAATGTCATAAAGACACATTTGTTCATTATGGTTTGTGTGTGCACATGCGTGTGTGCTCGCACACACACACACACACACACACACACACACAGTCTTCCACTTTCAGGAAAGACTAAGCCCACATTGATCTTTCTTTCCTTCCTTCTTGCCTACCTTCCTCCCTCTCTTCTTTCAGCTTGCCGAAGGTCACACAAAAAGTTAGTGACTAACCAGAAGAGTATGAACCCCAGTTTCCTCAATTTTTTGCCCTTGCCACCACTCTTAAATAAGAATGTCATCAACCATGAAGAAGTAGCCTCACAGGTTTATATTAATAAATATCAACTGCCGGTTGAATTTAGATTTCACAAAGCTTTTGAACAAAGCATGGACTAAGGCCGTATTTTAAACTCGGTAGTACAGTATTTCCAATTACTGACATTTCTGAGCAGGTTGGATCGAGATGCTTTGTTCTGCCATAAATTCCTGATGAACACTGAATGCCCCTTTCTAAAAGTCCTTATCAAGTAGAGAACACTGCATATAATATGTTAACATGTGTGTAAAACAGGAGGCTAAAAATGTATTAGGATGTTCTTACCGATGCACAAAACATCTCTGGAAAGACACATGCGTATCTGTCAACGATAACTGTAGGGAGGGGGCAATGGGCGGCTGGGGGCACAGGTGGGAGAGGTGACCCGTGTGAATGGTGACATCACCATGAGACCCAAGGATACCTTTAAATTCGGTCACAAAAAGAAAACCGAAAACTGTCTTTTGACCCGAACTGTTCAGTCACTGGGTTGTCCCAGGCTTGGCCGGCTCACTGTGTTAGAGGCGAAGCTACCAGGTCCCCAGGATATGTGGCCCCCACACCTGCATCTCCTACAGTCCCCCTTGTACACTCGCTCCAGAAATAAGGGCCCGCCGCTGTTGCTTGAACAAGCGGATCTCGGGGCCGCAAGGGCCTCCGACCTGCGTTCCGTTCGCCTGCAGCACCCCCATGCTTTCGTGGCTCCCTCCGTCACCTCTGGCGGGCCTACGCTCCACCTTCCCTCACCACCTCGGATCCCCATTGCCCTCTGCTCCTCCTATTTCGCTTCCTCTGTCCTTCGAAGACTTCTGTCACTTACTTGTAGGTTTCCTTGCTCCATGAACTCCATGAGCTAGGGACTGTTTTCCTTAGCACCCAGAACAGGGCCTGCCCCAAAGAAGGCACTCCAGACATCATACATGTTTTCTTAACACATCAATAAGTTCATGAATGAATCCCATCGAGGAGCTTAATGCAAGATAGTATTAGAAGCTGCCTAGTTCAGAGGGGCAAGTAGGTTTCATTCATGGACCGGCTCTGGTTTCAGCTGCTTGGAAAGCTGTATTGAGACTCAGAGACTTTGACTTAGGCCACGGGAACACTGCGGTCAGTTAACGAGTGCTGATCGTGGACCCAGGAGGGAAAAAAGAGCATGCATGTCCCATAAAGGTAATCTGGTCAGCTTAGCCAAAGAAGTGGCCAGATCAAGAGCACTGTGAGTGAAACTCATTTTGAATAATGACCTTGAAAAACGTGACTCTGTATGTCTAACGGCAAGAGAATCCCCCTGTTTCACGTTCCACACGTTTGCCTGCCTGGCTGCCTCGCTGCTGAGAGATTCCCTGCTCAATAGTCTAAATCGAATGTTCCAGAAGTCTTAAACATCAATTTATTTTTAAGCAAAATGTATTTGATTGGCTCCAAAATCAGTAGCAATTGTTTTTCAACTCATGGATTCCTGCCAGTTCTAGGAACTCAACTTGAGATTAAAATTTTCAGTTATCCAGTAAATGGGAAAATCTGGATTTTAAAAGAAGCCGATTAGATTTTGAGCATTACATGAGACTTTTGGTGACAAGTAGCAGAAACAACCCAATATAGCTTAAGGAAAAGGACGGATTTGATGAGTACCTTCTTAGAATTTCACATGGGGTTTTTACTTCCTAAGGATTGAGGGGCCCAGCTGTTCAGTAGCCCCTACAACTCTTAATATTTTGGTTTTTTCTAACTTGGGGACTTCATTTTTCTCAGAGCAACTTTCTTTACCAGCCATTGGTAATCAATCTCACACCCAAATTTGACACGCACAAGAGGACCTGGATTTTTAAATTCAGCTCTAGCCTTTGGCTCAGATGGTAAAGAATCTGCCTGAAATGTGGGAGACCCAGGTTCAATCCCTGAGTGTGGAAGATCCCCTGGAGAAGGGAGTGGCTACCCACTCCAGTATTCTTCCCTGGAGAATTCCATGGACAGAGGAGCCTGGCAGGCTACAGTCCACGGGGTCGCAAAGAGTCAGACACGACCCGGTGACTAACACTAGACTCTCTTGGCCTTAGCACCATCTTCTGAGAAACCTCCACGCTATGAGAGCCAAGTGGAGAAAGAAGCAAATACATAGGCTGAAGTGCAAAAGAAGACAGAAAAGGCAGAAGTCCAAGTGAACTTGTAGACCTATGGCAGCCACGGGAGCAGAAACAAGGGAAGCCTTGTTTCTAGGGACGATGGTACCAATTTCTGGACTGCATGCCTACTGTCTAGAACTTGTCTCAGTGAATCTGGAACATCTGGGGCCATTCCGATGGCCTCGACCACCTCTGAGAGACCCACCTTGCTTGTATCAAAATGGCCCCTTCTGGCCTTTGCCCTGGACCTGTGGCCATCTGGACTAGTTCTGGTCTCAGCTGTGGCTGAGTGTAACACGTGTATGAGAAATCATCTCTGTTGCTGTCATAGCTGGAGAAAAAAAGCGAATTCAGCTCTGATTTGAAACATCCCAATAAGTTGGCGAATGGGCCAGACATGGGTCACAGGCTCATCCATGGACCAATCAACTGAGCCACGTAGGTGGGACACGAGTCTGAGCAAAATCCAGGAGATGGTGAGGGACAGAGGAGCCTGGCATGCTGCAGTCCAGTCCGTGGAGTCACAAAGAGTCACACACGACTGAGCGACTGAACAACAACCAAGGTGGGATAGGGGACGGGTTCAAATTAAAGCAGGGATCCATTGGTACCTGAGGAAGAACATGGAGACTCCTTGCTAGGAATCAGAGAAGTTGAGGCTGGAGAAAGGGCATTTTTCAGGCAATCCGAGGTGTGGGGAGGGGAGGGGGGCTTCCTCAAAGCTGAGACGTGTGGGCAAGTACACTGGGCAAGTAGACACTGGGGCCAGTTCCGCCTGACTGGTAATTATAAGCTGCTTTCCACCTCTTCCTCCCTTCCCACCGCTAGCCTTCCCAGCCCTCACCCTAAACGCTCACTGGCTTTTGGTCCCACATAGTTAGCAGCGGTCCTCTTCTGAATCAATGATGCCGATGGAAACCATATTGTTACTGTTTTCTGGGATGACCGAGCTTGGCACAGGCCACTCTTGCCAAAGTCACCTGAAGCGATGTGGGTGGGGGTGCTCTTTTCCTCATGAATTATTCCACCTGCAGTTGACTCACGCTTTATTTTACTTCCCTTTTCACATCTGTTGCCCGGCTCAGCCCTCTGCCACCTGGTATGACTATTTTTCCCCTCTTCCTTCCATATTGAACAGCCCCATCCTTCCCCCCCACCATGGTGGGTGGGGGGGGGCACAGGCCCCAGCAGCCCTGGCCATGTGTCTGCTTCCTCGTAAATAGTCAAGACTTGTGCAGTCTTAGCAGGAGACGGGCCTGTAGCAATCAGCCGATCCAATGATTTATCTTCCCGGGGAGAAAAATGAAGCTAAACTAGTATATCTGAATTTCTCAAGGTCGCTCAGGACAGCAGGGGCGCAGGACAGCTGAGGTCTTGGTGCTTTCTGGTACCTAGCACAGTGATGGTGCCGCGAACTGGACAAAATGACCAGCCAAAAATAGAAACAGAAGGTGGTTCAGAGAACCACTCAAGCAGTTCCTCCGGTCCTGTGACTAAAATCCCCCACCGCCATCATGTTTTTCTTATTCTCTTTTAAAATAAACCTGTCCCGCTTTATGGACACGTGCACTGCAGGATTCTCACCAAGGCAGGACGGGCAAATAGTAATCAAGCCACTGTCATGATCGGTGGGGAATGGGAAGAAAACAAAAAAACACCCCAAACCAAAACCCTCAACCAAACAAACAAAACACACATTAGTGATGGTCCCTAACCATGAGAAAGTTTTCAACCAGTTTGGGGAGAGAGGGCAAAAATATTTGATCGGGTTGAGGAGATCGGGATGTGATGTCATCAAACACACGTGGAGACCAGGTTCCCAATACTGCCCTAGCTCTGCCTCTTGTCTTTATCTCATGTAAAAGAAAATGGAATAAAAACTTCCTCCAACCTCCATAAAGATGCCCCCAGACCTCTCCGGTGTACTCTAGAGGTGGAATAAACCTAATTATTACGGGAAAGGGGTAGATTCCATGTCCCGGGATCTCAGAGGATGAGAAGAGTGTTTGGGGAGACTGCTCTCCAGGGCTGTGGTTAACACCCACCTTCTGACATCATCAGCTCACCTGACTTACGAGAAACTCAAATCCTGTAGCCGGGGCGGGAAGAAGAGGACCAGAACTCAGACTGCCTGGTTTGTCAACTTTCAAGCGATCATATGGAAGCAACAGAGGCACTCGGTTTTTAAAACATGAAATAGCGTTACAAGGCTCATCACCAAAAATAGCCCCTTGCTTCAGCTGTCATCCTTACCTGAAAGGCAGTCACTTTCAACTCAGCTATATCCGATGCCGTTTGCTTTCCTAGTATATGTCATGATTATGCTGCTAGTTCTTGACTTTTCCTTCTATGGATATCTTACTCCAGAATATGAGATTCTAGCTTCCTTATTACTCTCTCTCCCAGTTATGTAACAATTTTTATCAAATCAATATTCTGTGTTTACGTCAGTAATGTAATAATGTAATGTTTACATTGACAATGCAAACATCGTTCAGAGAAGTGCCACATAGCACATGGTGATTACTCTTTTCTTTCCCATGTAACTTTTTGTTTTTCCTGGAATTAATAATTGCCACTTTGTTGTTGTTACTATTGTTTACTTGGTTTTCTATGTGTCTTTAATTTATCTTCTAACTATAAATTATAAAATTATAACTTAAGCATTATAAAATTCTTAATATTAAAAAAACTCTTAATATTATAAATAAGAACATAATTCTGTAACTAACAAGAACTATTCTTCCTAATACAGTCAAACGTGTCAGTCTCTTATTTTTTCCTTTGAATGTCTCCGAGATTCAGCAATCTTGGCTTTCTCTGTCCTCCAGAAAGCAGATATGGGCTGCTTTTTCCCTAGGTTTGCCTCACAGCTATGATTTGGAAACTTTCCTTCATCTTCATTCTGGGAATTCTTTCCACCTCTCTCCTGTCTTTGGCCTATTTTTCAAGGATCTTGAATTGTCTCTTCCTTTGGTAGGGAGGAGTACATCTTCCAGTAGCTTTTTGAGAACAGGGGAATGGCAAGTGAATTTTTGAGACAACGAATGCCTGAAAAATATCTTTATTCTGTTTTCATGATTGCTTTACACTTTGGTTGGGTATAGAAGTCTAGGTTATAAATCATTTTCTCCTTTCAGTGCCTTCGGAAGGCCTTGATCCCTTTGTCCTGCTGTTCAGAAGTCTGAAGCCATCCTGACTTCTTGACTTCTCTGAGTGTGATATACTTCTTTCTGGAAGTTTTAGGGTCTTCTCTTTATCCCTGAAGTTCTGAAGGCTCACAGTGACGTGAAAGGTGTCTTGGTGTGGGTCTGCTTTCACTCTTTGTGCTGGGCACTCATTGGCCATTTTTTAAAAATTATTTATTTTAGTTGGAGGATAATTACTTTACAGTACTGTGATGGTTTTTGCCATACATCCACATGAATCAGCCATAGGCACATGTGTGTCCACTTTCCTCTGGGACCCCTCCCACTCTCCCTCCCCACCCCATCCCTCAAATTGACATACTTCAGTTCTGGGACTCTATCTTCATTTAGTTTCTCTGTTTTCTCTTTTCATAACTCTCGTTTAGCAGATATTGAGCCTCCTGAATTCATATCAGTTTTTTTTCATCTTTCTTACTTTCCAACTTTTTATCTTTTTATTTCGCTTTTATTCCCTCAACTTTACATTTCAACCCTCTGGAAGAATTTTTTTTTTTCTATCACATTTGTAACCTCCATGACGTCTTTGTTGTTTTCCATACACTCTCTCTCTCGTTAAAGGGCATCCTGATATTTTTAAAAAATTACTATCATTTTAAAAATGAACACAGTAACTTTTTTTTTAACCTCAATGTTATATTAATAGTATTTTTTCTCTCCCTGCATTGCCTTTGTTTCTTCAAAATGCTCCCTTTTTCCCTCCATTTGTTTTAGTCTACATTTTACATTGGAGGATTCCCTCAAATATTTAATTTTTTTTTTTCTTTTGCGGCACTGTGTGACTTCTGGGATTTTAGTTTC
Organism: Cervus elaphus; assembly: GCF_910594005.1. Lineage (NCBI taxonomy): Eukaryota > Metazoa > Chordata > Mammalia > Artiodactyla > Cervidae > Cervus > Cervus elaphus. The sequence goes on from NC_057846.1 coordinate 40,910,524, forward strand.
CTGATCAGGGATCAAACCCTTGGTAGTGAGAGCCTGGAGTCCTTACCACTGGACCGCCAGGGAGTTCCCTATTTGGTGGTCCTCATTTATTTATTCAGCTGAAGCTTGCAGGATCTTTTAACTGTGGCATGCAAACCCCTAGCTGTGGGATCCAGTTCCCTGACCAGGGATTGAACCTGGCCGCCTGGGTTAGGGTGGCAGAGCCTTAGCCACTGGATCACCAGGGAGTTCCCTCCTCTATGGTCCTTGATGGTGGTTCACAGTCACCAGTGAGGCACTAAAATCTGCTTGAAACTGTTGAGCATAACTGTGGGTTTGAAGACAGGTGGGCTGTGTCAAAGCCATTGCACAGGGAGACAAATACTTGATTTTGTAGCATTTTTTCTCTTGAGCTGGACTGTTTCCCAGTGAGATTACTCCTCCACATTCCTGCTAGGGGTTAGGGTTGGACAGTGTGGAAATTTAAGCTTTCTTCAGCATGTTTTCCAGCCAAATATAGATGGAGGCCAGAGCAAATGGTGGCACTCTGTTCAGTACATGGGCTTTCAATGACTCCACCCCTGACTGTCTTTCCACTGTCTCATTTCTGTCCTTGGTGGAGCCTAGATCCTAAGCCCTGAGGCTTCCTTGTTCAATCTTCTTTCTCCTCACACGCTGTCATTCCGCTGTCTCATTTCTGTCCTTGGTGGAGCCTAGATCCTAAGCCCCAAGGCTTCCTTGTTCAATCTTCTTCCTCCTCACGCAAGCTTTCAACCCATCTTCCTGTTTCCAGCCCCACCCTAACCACACCTTCTCCACCACCCAGTTCAGAGGCTCCTGCTCCTTGAATTCTTGAGCCTGTCTGGGGCTTGGAGATGCTGAGTGGCTGGTTTCTTGATGCTTCCAATCTTCACAGGTCTAGGTTTTTCTGATATAGTAGGTTAGTTTCCACTGACCACAGCTGTCGTGTTTTTTAAAAGGTTTAACATTTTTTGTTGGTTATTGCTGTTTTCACATTCTTTGTTCTTGAGGATGTATGTTCCTTTCCTCCTTTGCTAACATTTTAGTGGAGACTTAAGAGACAGCAGAGATAAAATTACGTGTCCAGTAGACCATGCTTAACTGGGATTTCTATGTGCCTGTTTGAGAATCCACTGTTCCAGCTTTCTATCTTTCCCTCCCTTCCTTCCATCCTTTTTCTTTCTTCCTCATTCCTTCCTCTCTCTCTCTTAGAATGCTGTTCCTTCCTCTTTGGATGTGTTGCGAAGGCTGATGTCCTCTGCTCTTTAAAATATAATACTTTGAATATAAACAGTACCTTAGACTCTGGCTTTAATTTGAACACATCATGGTTCTGCAGTGGATTTAGAAATACCGACAACCCACAGTCTGCGCTTCTGAACCTCTTGCCTTCCTGTGCTTGCTGAGAAAACTCTCTGGTATTTTTAGGAAGTGGAGTACTGGCATTTCATCCACTACAGGTCTGACAACCTTTGTTCAGGGTTTAAGTTCCAGAATGGTGGTCCAGGGAGCAGAGGGAGAGAGGGCGAAGAGTATATTCTTGACCGCCGGGCAAACAGGGCCAGGTGAGGATGGGGCTGGGTATTAATTAGTTGATGAATTAATTTAAAGATATATATTGTCTACTATATTCCAGGCACTGTCATAGGTAGATTGAGTGTGTGCTTGCTCACTCAGTCGTGTCTGACTCTTTTCGACCCCATGGACTATAACCCACCAGGCTCCTCCGCCCATGGAATTCTCCAGGCAAGAATACTGGAGTGGGTTGCCATTTCCTACTCCAGGGGATCTTCCCAACCCAGGGAACCTGCATCACCTGCATTGGCAGGCAGATTCTTCACCTCTGAGCCACCTGAGAAGCCTGTCATAGATAGAGGAAATGAGTAAGACATTGAGAGTCCAGGGAGGGAAGACAAACAGCTAAGAAAATACAACATCAGTGTAAATGTCCTTTATGCTCAATGAAATTAATTAAACATCTACTGTATGTCAGGCACTGTACTACTATACTTTCATTTTATTTATTCCTTACAGTAACACTGCGGGGGGGGGGCATTATTATACCCATTTTAATATAAGGAAGATGTCAAAATAGAGGAATATTCAAGTTTGCCCTCCATCTGTCTCTTCCTCCTTTCTTTCTTCCTTATTTTTTTCCCTTTTCTTTCTCTCCTCCTTCCTCAATCTCCCCGCTTCCTCCTTCTCTCTCATCTCTCTCTAGGGGAGAGGTGAGCCCTCCCTCCTCCTTGGCCAGGCACCCGAGTGCCCACCATCCTGGGCTCAGCGTCCACAGTCTCAGAGTCCACTGAGTCTCTGCTTTCTGCAGAATCGAAAGCAGGGGCTCTGGTTGGTGCCTGAAACTGGCTCTTCATTGCTGCACATCACCCCTGTCATCTCCTCCCTCCCAACTCCAAATCTAGGAAGAGCATCTCAGGTTGGACCAGAGAAAGAAAAGAACATCCCGCAGGTAACTAGCAGTATTTTTGAGCGCTGTCTTTGGCTTGGAAAGAAACAGGGGAGAAGAAACAAGTCGTGAAAACATTGACCAAAAATCGTCCCAAACCGCAAAAAAAAAAACTCATTCCTTCTTCTCTTTCTCATTTTTTCCCTCCTTTCCCTATTCTTGTAACAAAAATGTACCAGGGTTTTTAAGACACTGGCTAAGGAACCGCTATGAGGACAGAGGGCCAGGGAGGGACTGGGGCTAGATCTAGAGAGATTTTTTTTATTTTTATTTTTTTGACCACGCCGCACAGTGTGTGGAATCTTAGTTCCCCATTCAGGGATCGAACCTGTGCTCCCTGCAGTGGAAGCCAGAGTCTGAACTACTCAGCCACCAGGGAATCCCTAGAGAGATTCTTTAGAAAAGCAGATCAGCTGTCCCCCAGAGAAAGATCAAGGGGTCACGGGGGTGACTGGGGGAGAGGGAAACACACACACCCCCTCCTCTATGAATTTAATCAGTTTTTCCATTTTTAAAACTGTCTCTGAAACAGGAAATTGCTTGGGTCTCCTGAGCCGAGGGGCTCAGGTCTGGCCTTCCTCCTTATCGCTATCTCCTTGTTCTTGGCCACGTGGAGGTGGCCTCCTACAGTTGATGAGAAGCTGGCTTTCTTGTGCAAAGAGGCTTGTTCTTCCCAAACCAGGACAGGTAAGTGGAGGCCGGGGACTCCTGAGGGGTTCTTCTCACTAATGATGAGATAGAGAAGGTCTGGGGGGATGGAGGCACCCGAATGCCCCGAGTCTTGAGAACAGGAGGCGGGAGTGGGGTATAGACAGAGATTTTGCTAAATTCTGGATGCCACCACCTAGATTCAGACCAATTCTCAAGGGAGGTCCTCCCACACCCACAGGAAGGCCAAAAAAAGGTTTGAAATTCAAATTATTTTTGGTGCTTGGGAGATGGGAGGGGAGTGAGAGAGGGCAGTGATAGTAAACAGAACAGAAGGGGAAAGAAAAAAATGAAAGGCTTGATCGGTGTCTTTCCTAAGAAGCAGCTCAGGATGATGTGTGGCAAAGGTGATCTGATTCGAGGCTGGACTTGAATGATGTTTTCTGTTATGTATCCACGGGTTAGCCTGTGATGGGGAATATTTACAAATTTCATGTAACTTTGGTGTCTGCCCTGAAAGCAGAGGCTTTTTATAAGCCCTCTCCTTTTTTTAGCCACTGTTTTTGAGGTGACGGAGTAGAGATGTTTTGCCCACACTGTACCCACATGCTGTCTCTGTTTCTCTTAAGACAATTCCTGGTCTCAATTTCCCCTGACAGTTTCCGTCCTTTCATGCATATCATATCTTGTTTTGTTATTGTTGTCGCTCTGGATAAGGAGGACGGGAACACTGTAGGAGGGACAGATAAACATGAGCCCTGTGATGAGAGGCGAGAAAACAACAACTATATTTGGCAATTCGGTGGAAGGAGCAATAAAAGATCCTTGGTACTTTGTTCTTTCCAGGTCTCAGTTTCTCTCATTTCTGAAAAATGAATGACTATGATGAGGAAGGGTTGCCAGGTAGACCATAGGTACTAGGCATGCAGTTCAATTTGAATTTCAGACAAACAGAATACGTTACTAAAGTCTTGATGTTATAATTCTGTGTATTTGAGGTAGTTCTTAAGTCACCTAGGTGGTTCAGACGGTAAAGAGTCTGCCTGCAATGTGGGAGACCAGGGTTCGATCCCTGGATAGGGAAGATCCCCTGGAGAAGGAAATGGCCACCCACTCCAGTATTCTTGCCTGGAAAATCCCATGGATGGAGAAGCCTGGTGGTCGACAGTCCATGGGGTCACAAAGAGTCAGACACGCCTGAGCAACAACACACTTAAGTCACCTCCCCTGGGTGATGTTTAAAGGATGGGCCCCTATAGGTCTCTCAGTCTTAGGAGAATCAGTTTCTCCATCTCCCGGAGACGGACAGACAGACAGCTGGGTCTCATGTCCGCCTGCCCATCTGCCCGCTCCCACCTGCCCTTTCACACCAGCCTTCTCTCTATTCTAAAAAAGGAAACAAAGGCATTGCCCTTTGTTGTAAAAACCTCCAGGGCGGAGACAGGGGGTGGATAGAAATATCTCTGTTTGCATTGCTGTATTTAAAATAGATAACCAATAAACAAATGAATTACTTTTGAAAAAAAATTAAAATAAAAATAAGGCGAGGGATTCACTGGTGATCTAGTGGGTAAGACCTCCCATTTCCACTCCAGGGACATGGGTTCCACCCCTGGTTGGGAAACTAAGATCCCGCATGCTGCTCTCCTTGGTCAAAATAAATAAACATCTGTGTTTGTGTTGAGAAAGCAAAAGCCTTTTGTAACTGAGGTGCAAGTCACTTTGCAAGGCAGGTGGCTTCCAATGTATGATCTTCTGTAAAACTTGGAAGGAAAAAACCTAACTGAGCTGACCACTGATAGATTATTATAGTAATTTTAAAAAAAGAAGACTTTATTTTTGAGAGCAGTTTCAGGTTTGCAAGAGAACTGAGCAGACAGTACAGAATGTTCCCATATGCTCCCCCCAACCTCCCCCACAGAGTAATTTTTGAAGTGATGGCTGACCTACAGTTCGAAGGAGTTCCAAAAATTGAGCAACACTGCCAAATTCAGCTCTGCTGAAAAGTAGATTTCTTTTTGTTTTATTTTTTTATATAAACTTTTAACTTTATATTAGAGTATAGCCTATTAACAGCGTTGTGATAGTTTCAGGGGGACAGCAGAGGGACTCAGCCACACACATACATGTATCCATTCCCCCGCAAACTCCCCTCCCATCTAGGCTGCCACATAACATCGAGCAGAGTTCTCTGTGCTACACAGTAGGTCCTTGTTGGTTATCCATTTTAAATATAGCAATGTGCCCATGTCGATTCTAAGCTCCCTAACTCTCCTTTCCCCCACCATTCGCATAAGTTCGTTCTCTTAAGCCTGTGAGTCTGTTTCTGGTTTTTATCAGGTCTTTTTAGATTCCACATATAAAGGATGTCATACAATATTTCTCCTTCTCTGACTTGTTTCACCCTCTATGACAATCTCTATTGTCATCCATATTGTCGCATATGGCATTATTTCATTACTTTCAATGGCTGAGTACACACATACAGTACAATTCCATTGTATGATGTACTACATCTTCTTTATCCCTCCTCTGTTGATGGACATTTAGGTTGCTTCCATGTCTTGGCTATTGTGAACAGTGCTGTGATGAACATGAAAAACAGATTCTAAGTTCCCTAGCAAAGATGAACGGGCTAGAAATCTTTGCACAGGGTTTGTGTTCACTCAGTCATATCAGACCCTGCTCTGAAGCCCTTCTTCTGATCAACCCTAAACCCTGCTGTAACAAAACTTCATACAGCCCCATCTATTTATTCAGGTCAATAAGGTTCCTCAGTCCATGAAAATAAGAAATAGGAATCGTATTGGTGCTATACCTGCTCATTCTTGGGCTAAATAATATTAATTGATGGATATTTGAACTAATTACATATATATGTAAATATATAAAAATATATTTTAAAATCCTCATCCATCATCCATCCTCATCCATCTCATTAAGAGAATAATTTCCAATAACATTTTATTGCTTCATGTATAGTGATCAATGAAATAGATCACTATTTCACAATGTATATTTATCTTGTTACAAATTATGGCAATGATGAGTTAGTCTCCAAAAAAATGTCACAACACTTGGAGCCTGAAGGTCACAGGATAGTTTTTAATTTCTAAATTGTAAAACCAATTTACAGAGGCATTTTTGTTTCAGAAAATGGGATGGGGTAATCCGTAAGAGATGTTCAAGTAATAAAAGATATCAAAAATATATGACATTTGAATAAACTTCTCTAGAAGTGGAATGAAAATAGAGTTTGAGGAAAGGGAAAAATTTAACATGCCTGACTGTTGAAGAACTACTTGTTCATTTCTAAAAAGGAATGGCAGTGTCAAGTTACTATGATACATGATTTCTATTGGATGCATTTAAAAAGAGTGATGTGACAGTTTTATTTAAAAATATCCCATGTTAACAATTGGCAGAACACATTTTTTGCAATCACTCAAACTTGTGATTAAAAGTTACAGATGTCAACTTAAAAACGAGTGCAGAGATACATAGTTTTCCAGCCTTTAAAAAATTAATGTTAACTTATTTATTTTATTTTTGGCTGTGCTGGGTCTTTTTTGCTGTAAGCGGATTTTTCTCTAGTTGCAGCGAAAAGGGGCTACTCTCCGGTTGCGGTGTGAAGGCTTCTCACTGCAGTGGCTTCTGTTGTTGTGGAGCGCAGGCTCGGGGCACAAGGGGTCAGTAGTTGCGGAGTCCTGGCCCAGCTGCCCCTTGACATGTGGCATCCTCCTGGACCAGAGATCGAACCTGTGTCTCCTGCAATGGCAGGTGGATTCGTAACCACTGGCCCACGAGGGAAGTCCTCCAGCAGTTTTTCGGGGGTGTTGGTGAAGAAGTTTGAAGATCACTGTTTTATATCATTGTCTCCCTGCCATTTCTGCTCATAATACTTACATTTCTAGACCCTTTATAACTTTGAACAATAAAACATGTCAGCATCATTTTACTAAGATTTCAGAGGATTCCTGGTTCCCAAGTTCTTGGTACCCCATCATGCTGCCCTTCTACTCTGGACTGGGTGGTAATTGCAGGGTCATGATACAAGGGCTTAAATTGGAGAAAACAAAAATAAACCAGCCCCTGGAGCTCACCACGGACCTATTTCAAGAACATGCAGTTACTTTTCATTGACCATGGTTTGACTCATGGTGTTGTGACATGTAATTACAAAGCTGCATTCTAACAGACTTCTACTCTAATGCCTGCTTGTCACCTCCTGAGTATAGGGGAGCCACCGCAGTCCTGGACAGTAACTAATTGAAATCATCTAACAGACCCTGATGTGAACCCCTCATAGGAGAGTGGCTTTCTTGAATAGCAGCCGAGGTTCTGGCGGACTTTCTTTTTAAGGAAAGCGGAAAAAAAAAAAAAAAAAAGAATGGAAGCAACCATATGCCCATATGGCAGAGGAAATCCACATGGCGGAAGCTCGGTCACAGGGACTGTAGCAGTTGAAGTTGGGGAGAAAAGAGGAACTAAAGAGCCTCCTGATAAGGGTGAAGAGGAGAGTGAAAAAGTTGGCTTGAAACTCAATGCTAAAAAACTAAGATCATGACATCTGGTTCCATCATTTCATGGCAAATAAAAAGGAAAACGTTGAAGAAGTTACTTCTTGGGCTCCAAAATCACCGTGGATGGTGACTGCAGCCATGAAATTAAAAGACGCTTGCTCCTTGGAAGAAAAGCTATGACAAACCTAGACAGTGTATTAAAAAGCAGAGACACCACTTTGCTGACAAAGGTCCATCTAGTCAAAGCTATGGTTTCTTCAGTAGTCATGTACAGATGTGAGAGTTGGACCATAAAGAAGGCTGGGCAACAAAGAATTGATGCTTTCGAATTGTGGTGCTAGAGAAGACTCCTGAGTCCCTTGGACTGCGAGATCAAACCAGTCCATCCTAAAGCAAATCTACCCTGAATATTCACTGCAAGAGCTGTTGCTGAAGCTGAAGCCCCAGTACTTTGGCCACCTGATGCGAAGAGCTGACTCACTGGAAAAGACCCTGACGCTGGGAAAGATTGAAGGCAGGAGGAGAAGGGGACGACAGAGGATGAGATGGTTGGATGTCATCACCAACTCAATGGACATGAGTTTGAGCAAACTCTGGGGAATAGTGGAGGACAGAGGAGTCACAGTCCATGGGATTGCAAAGAGTCGGACATGACTTAGAGACTGAACAACAGCATAGTCATTTAACAATGTTGTGATAGTTTGAAACTTGAGAAGCACTGTTCTTCACATCAGAACAGAAAAGTAAATGATAGTTCTTTCTGTGATGTGCACATTGAGATCTGCTCTTTTATTTCAAATATACAATGTAGTACAGTTAGCTATAGTTACCATGCTGTACAATGCATCCCCAGAACTTATCTTATAACTGACAGTTTGCACCTTTTGACCACCTTCTCTGCCCCCACACCGACCCCCACCCCTAGCTCCCACCACTCGCCTCTGGCGACCACCGATCTGTTCTGTTTCTGTAAGTTCAGGTGTTTTTAGACTCCACATATAAGGGAGATCATACAGAATTTGTTTTTCCTCGGTCTTACTTCACTTAGCATAATGCCTTCCAGGCCCACCCATGTTGTTGCAAATGGCAGAATTTCCTTCTTCTTTATGGCTGAACAGTATCTCATTAAATATATGTCACGTTTTCCTTATCTGTTCATCTTTCAGTGGGCACCTCGGTTGATGTCTTGGCTGTGGTGAATAATGCTGCAGTGAATGTGGGAGGGCAGGTATCTTTTTTGGGATAGTGATTTTGTTTCTTTCTGATATATACACAGAAGTGGAACTGCTGGATCATATGGTAGTTCTATTTTTAATTTTTTGAGGAACCTCCCAACTGTTTTCCATAGTGGCTACACCACTTTGCATTCCGACAGGGCCCAAGGGTTCCCTTTTCTCCACATCCTTGCTGACTTGTCCTTCGCTGTCTTTTTGATAAAAGCCATCCTTCTTCATGTGAAGTGATACTCATAGTGGTTGTGACTTGCACTTCCCTACTGGTGAATGATGCCTAGCATCCCTTCATGTACCTGTCAGCTATTTGTATATCTTCTTTGGAAAAATGTCTGTTCAGCTCTTCTGCCTATTTAAAAAATCAGATTGTTGGTTTTTTTCCTTGTTGTTGAGTTACATGAATTCTTTATATATTTTGGATATTAACCCCTTATCAGATAAATGGTTTGTAACATTTTCTCCCATTCCGTAGGGGTTCTTTTCATCATGTTGATGGTTTTCTTTGCTTTCTTCCTGGGCAGAAGATTTTTAGTTTGGTGTAGCGCCGTTTGCTTGTTTTTGCTTCTGTTGCCTTTTGTTGCTTTTGGTGTCAAATCCAACAAGAATAATTGCCAAGACCAATGTCAAGGAGCTTACCCATGATGTTTTCTTCTAGAGTTTTATGGTTCCAGGTCTTCCATATTTTAATTTGTACAATTTTCTTTTCAGGAACTTTTAAAGTCTTTTGTAGGGGCATTAAATAATTTGAAAAAATATATTACTAAGCAAAAGAAACATAATGCACATGATAAAATATTTTAAAAATATACAAGAGCTTGAATGATTTCTGTCTCCTCTACTATCTCCTTGAGTTCACCACTCTTGCTAGCAAAACTGTATGAAACTTCTCACCTAAAATCAAGGCGCCTATCACAGTTTAACCACATTTTCCTACCCCAAAGTCATCATTGAAAGTGATGAAGATTGTCTTGGGCACATATAACCTCTCGGAATGCTTATTTTCTTTCTCTCCTTTGTTGTTGTCAACTAATCCATTTACAGAGAGAGGAATGAACTGAATAAAGTCATTTTCCTCTCCCCCCACCCCCTCCATCTCCAAAAGCTTTTCTATTTTTTTTTTTTTTTTGTTTCTAATCCACTGAGGACTGGGAAACCACATAACTGGACCTTTTGAAATTAGATCTTCAGCCAGAATCAATAAGCAAGCCTAAAAAAAGCATCTCCGTGAAGACACAGGGGCTTGGCTACTCAGAGGCTCTTTCTGTCTTATCTTCCGGTTCAGAGTCCTCTTCCAGAGACTGAAGTTGCCAGAAAGTGACCTCCAGGTCAAGACCATGTTCCTGATATGTCTGGCAGCCAGCCAGCACTGTGACATCTTCTGACATCAGATGCTGGAGGGAGCATTTGGCCACTTATCCAATTAGAACATTCAAACCATCATTATGTATTAGGTGTAAGGATAAATTTAGCTTGTTATTGTTTAATTACTAAATGAAGGAATGAAGCTGAACTGGGTTTAATTTTCCAGCCTAGTGGTACACTTCATTTTAACAAAGTTTGACAGACATGTGGAGTCATTGTACAAATTATGATGAAATATGAAAGAAGATTCCTTAGTAAATTACCTGTCTCCGGTGACTCACACTGAACTTCACAGGTCTCAAGGTTCAAACTGACAGCCAGGTCTCATGCATCTTTTCCAGTGGCAGGAGTTTTAATGTGAATGGGTACAAAATTGGCTAAAATTTCTTGAAAAATATATCCATGGACTCACAAGTATTTTTAAGTTGAAGATACAGTTAGTTCTATTTTTTTTTTCAGTCACAAAACAACTATAACATGTCCGTGATATTTTTAAATTAAAAGCTATTTGCCTATAAAAGTAACATTTCCCCCCATAATCATAAAATAATACACGCTTATGGAAGAATACTTGGAAAGTTCAGAAATAGAAAAGACTTTAAAAATAAAATATTTGTTCATTCTTCCTCTTTTGTACCTTTTGAACTTTGTACTGTGTACATGTATTTCCTAATAACAAAATAATGGAGGGACATAAATCCATCTGTCCAAATATCCTGTTTGATTTTCTTTGTTTTGTAATCACCAGCTTGTGTTGAGAATCACTGAGGTAATAGCCAATCCGGTTCACTGACCACCACAGGCATCTCTTGGAATAAACCCAACAGAGTTTAATCCAGCTACCAACTTTGACTACCTTCAGCCCAGTATTTTCTAATTGTAGCCCTCATGTAAGCTTGGTGCTGAGGAAATGAATTATGAACCTAGTCTAAGCAAAAATATGTTAACTATAGTACCAAAGCATGGTCATGGATCCAAACCTAAAGTATTAATGTCTGTCCATTCATTCTCTCTCTCTGATTCCACAGACCCAGTTCTTTCCCTGTAATCACAGGGAATGCAGGAATCCCAGCCATGCACGGCCCTTATTCAAACTGACGGAAAAACAATGCCATCGCGTGAATCAATAGGAATGGTGCATTTGGCCAGGAGACTGTTATTTCTGGGGACTGGATGGGCGCTTCGTTTTGAAGTTTATATTAGCGTCAGATTTAACAGTATGGCAATGTTTTCCAAACTTTGTCACTGGGAAGTAATTCTGGCATGAGCCGTATGTAATGTCTCTCTCTATACATATGTGTATAAAAAGTACTATAGAGTGGGTGGCTTAAACAACAGAAATTTCTTTTCTGAGCGTTCTGGAGGCTGGAGTCCGGGAGGGGGTTGCCAGCTAGGTTGGGCTCTGGCGAGAGCGCTCTTCTAGGATTGCAGATGGCTGCCCCCTTGTGTGTTCACGCGGCCTTTCTGTGTGCCCTGGAGACAGGGCGAGATCGCGTCCTCTTCTTATATGGCTATCAGTTCTGTTGGATTAGGACCTCACCCTTATGATCTCATTTAACCTTAACTACTTCTTCAAAGGCTCTATCTCTAAACGCAGTCAGATTGTGAGTTAGGTCTTCGACATACATGTTTTATTTTGAGAGGCAGCGTAATTCACCATATAATGTACACATATCAGCATGTATATACTTGTGTATATAAAATCTGATTTTCATACACACTTCCAGGCGTTTCATGGAAGTTTTCTCTCTTTTGATTTTACTTTATTACCGTCCCTTACCACTCTTTCCTTTATCCTATAAACAGAAATTACCCGTGTTCTTCTATCTTTTTCTGTCCTCAAAGGTGAGGATTGGAGCTAAGTAATAACGCTGGGGATTGGGCGGGGACCACTGAAACAAGACTCAGAATTCATGTCTGGCTCTGTGATTCCGAGAGTGTATCTCTCTCCTTAAAAACCTAAATTCTTTCATCTGTGTAAAGCAGAATTGATAATCTATAATCCTGTGAAAGTGTGAAGAAAGAACAGGTAATAATTTGTCGTGTAATATGAGCTCTTTTTAGTAAAAGTTTCAAAATGAAATGCAAAGATTTTAATCCAAAGGTATGAAACTGTTAAAATTTAACAGACATTCTCAGCAGTTACCATGTGCCCTAAGAACATTAACTCACTGAATCTCAACAACAGTCATATGAGATAGTTTATGGGTTATCACCACCTTCTCTATTTTATAGAAACACAGAAAAGTAGGGTATCTGGTGCATGACTACACAGCTCATTTGGGAGAGAGTCAGAAGTCACATCCTTGGTGATAGCTTGGTGTCAGAGACCAGTTACCATGAAGCCACGAACTATGAAATTGCTGCTTATTCATGTCTAATTGTGTGACCACCTTGCTCAAAAACCTCTAATAGCTCTTTTTTTTGTGTGTGTGTGGACCATTTTTTAAAGTCTGTATTGAATTTGTTACAATGTTGCTTCTGTTTTATGTTTTTTTGACCTAGAGGCATGTCAGATCTTAGCTCCCTGACCAGGCATGGAACACACACCCCCTGCATTGGAAAGCAAAATCTTAACCACTGGCCCGCCAGAGAAATCCCTCCAGTGGCTCTTAAAGCCTAAAGTAATACGTACAACTCATTTGCTTAACAATAAACACCCTCCGGCAACCTTTCTTTCCTGTTTTGCTCCCCATGAAAATCCTTCCTTCATCCTTCCTGGCCCCCCTGTACTCCAGCCGAAATGGACCAGTCACTTTATCTGAATCCACCTATTCTAACACCTGTCTCCACCTTCTATATGTTACACTATCTATATCTGCAAGGTCCCTCCAAAATGTGGTCTCCTTCCTACATTTTCTCCTGCACCTCTCAACCCTGGTTGGCTGTTTTTTCTTTTCCCACATAATTTTCTCTCTCTTCTCTGCATGTATTAATATGAGCTTCTGGCTTTTATGATATTTCTTTCTGTATGCTATATTCCCTCCCAACTAAATGATGGGATCCTTGAGGGCTGCAGTGTGCTGTCTCAGAGCTCTTTAACACTTTTCATTAAAATTTTAAATCATTAGTGCTCTTTTTTTGGTAACCAAATGTATACAGATTTATTGGAAAAAATAAAAATTACAGAAATACATCTCTTAAAAAGTGAGATCCATCTTTAGAACCCCACCTCTTCTGCCCAAAGAGAACTGTGGTTAATAGTTTGCAATGTAGTCTTTTCAACTTTTTTTTCACGTAATAAACATACAATTTTTATTTACACAAATGGGATTCTACTATATAGGCAACTTTGTACCTCCCTCCCACTTAATTAATATTTTTCATACAGAGAGGTATCTCATTTTTTTTAACAGCCACTTAGTTGATACTAAAGGAAATCAACCCTGAATATTCATTGGAAGGACTGGTGCGGAAGCTGAAGCTCCAATACTTTGGCCACCTGATGCAAAGAGCCAACTCATAGGAAAAGACCCTGATGCTGGGGAAGACTGAGGGCAGTGGAAGATGGGGGCAACAGAGGATGAGATGGTTGGATGGTTTCACTGACTCAGTGAGCATGAGTTTGAGCTAACTCCAGGAGATAGTGAACGACAGAGAAGCCTGGCGTGCTGCAGTTTATGGGGTCACAAAGAGTCAGACATGACTTAGCGACTGAACAACAACCTAGTATAAAATTATGTGGCTGTAACAGTATTTACCTGTTCAGTCCTTCGTTGAGGAATATGACAGTGATTTCCAAATTTCACTATTATGAGCAATGCTGCAGCGAATGTATTATTCGACATATATACTCTTGGCTGTTCTGATTCACCCACCACTTCGAGGGGACCTTGAAAGACTGAGAAAGCTGGACAGACCATCAAGAAGCTGCCTGGGCCTGAACCAATGTGCTTTTTGTCATAAAGGAGGGCACTGGAAGCAAGAATGTCCTCAGCGTCATACTGGGGGACGCCGGAGAGGCAACCCTGTACAGCCCCAGTTCATTGTGAATAAGCTGGATGAGAGAGCTCACACACCGAACTGATGAGGCCTGAGTGCCTGCCTGGCGAAGGGTCCCACTTGATCCATTCTCATTACCCCAGCGGAGCCTTGGGTCACCCTTGCTGTGGTAGGTAAAACTGAATTTCCTGTGGACCCTGGAGCTGCCTGCTCTGTTCTGACTCTGCCAGCCGGCCCCCTCTCCATCTGTGGACGACACTGTGACGGGAGTTGGTGGACAACCCAAGGGAGGGAGATCTACATCTCTCCTTGGCTTCCCAGGTGGCACAGTGGTGAAGAATCTGCCTGCGATGCAGGAGACACAGGAGACTTGGGTTCAATCCCTGGGTCGGGAAGATCCCCTGGAGAAGGAAACGGCAACTCACTCCAGTGTTCTTGCCTGGAAAATCCCACGGACAGAGAAGCCTGGTGGGCTACAGTCCACGGGGTCGCAAAGAGTCGGCCTCGACTGAGCACATACTCCATATATACACATAAACATACATTCCATATATGTTATCTATATCTACAGATGACTTTCTGTAGGACAAATCTTCTGGACATGAAATTGCTTGCTGAAATGGAATGGATATTCTAAATGATGATAATTATCAAATATGTGTAGGGAAAATGTCTTGTTTTATGTCTTCCTGTATGTATCCTTCACAAACTCAGTGGTTAAGAGGGCTGGCTCTGGCATCCGACTGGACAGGTTTGTGACTGGGCTTGGTCCCTATGTTTTAGTCATGTCATCTATAAAATGGGGAAATAGTTGTACCTAACTCCTTGTGTTGTAAGACTTAAATAAGACAATACGTGTAAAGCAATTAGCATTTAGTAAGTACCTGGAAAATAAGTAAGTGCAAAATACATGGGAGGCTTCCCTGATGGTTCATTGGGTAAAGACCCTGCCTGCAGTGCAGGAGGTGCAGGAGACACTGGATTTGATCCCTGGGTCGGGAAGATCCCCTGGAGGAGGAAATGGCAACCTACTCCAGTATTCTTGCCTGGGAAATCCCATGGACAGCGCACCCTGGGGAGCTACAAGCCTAAAGGGTCGCAAGGAGTCAGACGTGACTGAGCACATGATATATGGGAGGAAACAATGGTTAATAGGTTCAGATAATTGTTCGCTAAATGAACAGGACTGAATAGAACAATAGTAGTTTGAGTAATCTTTCAAGAAATGGATGGTACTTGGCTACTGAAACCAACAGCAACTCTACAAAATGAACAGCTAGCGTTAGAAGTGCAATGGCCTTGGAGCAATTTATCTTTGTGCAAAATGAACCAGTCTGAACCAGGATCAACCACTGACCTTGGCCTCTTCAGTCCCACACCTTCCCCAACAGAACTCACTGGCCCCAGCTGCAGCCTGGTACCTTATATAACGTGTCTTTAAGGACAGAGAACAATGCACTTCCCTGGAGGGTGGCCTGGCTCAGGACTGAAGGTTGTTGGGGCACCTGGTAACCCAGCCGTGAACACTGAAAATGAATAGAAAGTGCATAAATGGCTGGAGCATAAGACTCCATTTAAACTCTTAGGTTTAACAAAATAAAAAAAAAAAAAAAAAAGATAAACTCTTAGGTTCTGGACCAGGAGTCTCCATTGTCATGGGAAGTTTCCTGTATCAATACTAAGATTCTCCACCCTGGGTTCCAGAAACATCTCTGCCACTAACCAGCTGCAAAACCTTGAGCAAATTGTTGAACCTCATTTGCGCTGACACAACAGGGGAGTGAAATAGCTGCTGTGAAAGGCCCTTTTTGACATTCCTTTCCCCACAGGCAGTCACATTTTCAGATGTCTGGGCTGTTTATTGCACTTAAAAAAAAAAAAAGCATAAAATCAGTCAATGGAAATATTTTCAAAATGTGTCAGAGAAGAGATGGTCAATGGACCACAGCGGGGCTCAGAGTCAATTGACCGTCTTCACCTCTATGGCAGAAGGGGATGGGGGTCTTCTGAGGAAGCACCGGAAATACAGAAGTCAGAGAAGAAACTGTAGTCTAACTGGGGCCAGGTCCTGGCCAGGGACAAGTCTGGCAGTAAACGGGGCTTCCCAGTGAAGGATACGCATCATTGGAAGTGTACCAGTGACCCTTCTCCCAGTCCAACACGAGTCGAACGGCACCGGTCTTCTCAGGCCTATTTCAAAATCCACCTCCTTCCAAGGACCCCCTCGCAAATGAACCAGCACCTGCGGTGGTACTTTCTCACCGTGAGCCATTTTCATGGCCCTTCCAGGAAGGATACAAGGCTGCCTCAGCCTCTGAGTGACACTTGCATCCTCTCAGTGAACTTTGCCTCCCAGGCATCCAATACAGTAGTGCTCAGGAAATATTTGCGGCTCTGTGAATGAGTGACTCAGGCAAGCTCCCTGGGGGACTAGAGTGTTATGGGTTTTAATATGAACCATAACATGGAACCTGAGACTTTTCCCTCATTGCTCCCACTGGAAACTGTCCGTTCCAGTCGGATTTGCTGGGAGTTGGAAGGAATTTTGTTCCTTTTCACGCTGAAAATCATAATCTAATTTTTAGATTAAAAAAATATTTTCATAGCACCTACCTTACGTTCCTCAGTAATCCAAACATTCTACAAATGTTAATTCATTTATTCTTTGCAAGCATCCAGATGTAGAAAATAAGACCAGGAAAGGTTGTCACTTTGCTCTGAGATCAAAGCTAATAAGCTCCAGAGCTGGGATTCAAACCCAAGCCATCTGGTTGTGGAGTAAACCCTCTGCCTGAAATGTATGTGAGTAGCAAAAATCTTCATGAGCAGAAAAAAAATTATGTTGATGTATTTATTTCAAAGGAAATGCTCTTTCTCTTGTGTCCCTCTTTCCTTCCTCATTCAGAGCAAATGGTCTAAAGCAAACAGTCTTTTTTCACACCTGAGAGAGCGAGGAGGCTCATTTTTGCTTTGGCAATCAAAATGGAAGAGGAAACTTGTGTGGTTTCATCACCGGTGTTTTCGGGGCGTGTACTCTGCCTGGTCCTGTCTGCCTCCTGGTTCATCTGGCTGGGGCCCCCCTTTCTCCAAGCTTTGCTGCCCCAGGTCCCGGAGACTTTTTAACAGTCTGTCTTTCCCCTGCATCTCTGGGTCAGGGACCAGCCTTTCCTGCAATCCCGCCCAGCCAGCCTTTGAGCCTCGACGTCTTCTTAGGCCCTCCCCTCAGTCAAAGCCTTGCAATTAGGACTCTGACCTCATCAACTGCAACTGCATCCGAATCCCCAGAAATCGCAGCTCCAGGTCCTCCATCCCGAGGTGAATCCACCGCATTTCTGGGTTTCGAATGTTAGGCGTCTGACCACGCGTACATTTCAATTATCTGTCTTCTTGGTGCGAGGCTGGCGTCAGAACCTGACAGACCTGCCATTGGTAGCCGTGGGACCCGGGGCAAGTTACTTAACGTCTCTGACTCTCGGTTTCCTCATCGTGGAGGGGATTGATACCCATAGGGTGGCCGCGTGGATCGAACGAGATGAGGCAGAGGCTGCGCCGGCGCCCTTAGGTTCTCTTCGGTCCCTCTCGGCAATAGGACTTCACACCTGCTTTCGGGTTTCCCATTCCCCCGCTCCCGACCCCCTCCAGAGCAAACTCCAGCTCCGAGGGCTGGGAGGGCGTCTAGGCGCCACGCTCGGAAAAAATTCCCTATGCACCCTTAGAACCTGCGACCCCAGCGGGCCCTGGGGCTCATTCGTGACAACCCGGGAGAGCTGAGATAACTTGCTTCGACCCTAACCCTAAACCTCAGCCCCGCGGTCCCAGATGGCTAAAGACTCGGGGTCCGAGGGAGGACCGGCTGAAGTCTCTGGAGGAAGGGGTTGGGGAAGAAGAAATGGAGTCGAGTGAGCCCGCGCGCCGGCTCACCTCCCTCCCCCAAGGATGCTCTCATCCCCGGGCCCCCTTCCCACTCGGACACCTGCTGCCAGGGCCCGGAGTCCGAGGCAGGGCCTCCCTCCGCCAGGAGGGCTTCCCAGCCCGCGTCCCACCTGCGCGGCCGCCCCCCGCCGGCGAGGGCGGGGTGGGGAGGTGCTCCCCGCACCCAGCCTTGGGGGCCGCCCCCGGGCTCCCCGCCCCCGCGAGGTCCGCGCCCCCGGCCGCGCCCCCCGGCCGCCCCGGCACCCCTCTCCTCCGCCGGCGGGCTCGGCGGAGCTTTGTACTCACATCCGGGGCTGGGTTTTGCTTTAATGCGAAACGTAATTAACCCGGAAAAAAGAGCCGAGAGACGAGAGAGAAGGAGTGGGTGAGGGCTCGGGGGGAGAAGAGCAGGAGGAGCCAGAGGCCCCCGAGAGTTTGGCGGCGACAGAGACCACCCCTCGTCCCCTCCGTCCCCCCGAGAGCGACGGCCCGGCGGGCGGGAGAGGCGCTTCCAGCCGGATGTAACGCGCGCACCCTGCCCGAGCCCCGGCCCTGCGCGGCGGGGTAAGTGGGGCGCCAGCGCGGGCCGGGGCGGGCGCCGCCGGGGCCGGCAGGGAGGCCGGGCGGCGGGTGGGGGGCTGCCCGCCTGCAGACCCGGGACCCCTGGGCGGGTCGCCACCGCCGCTGGCCGCCTCCGATGGCCCCCGGGGAGCCCGCAGGGCAGCCCCCCCCCCCCCCCCCCCCCGCCTCGGCCCTCTGGAGCGTCCGGGGTGGTCAAGGTCGCCGCCGCCAGGGGTCGGGCTGCGGGGGTGGGGCCGCCGACTGGGTGGGGGCGGGTGTTCTGCCGAGCTGCGATTTCTCACGTTTGCAGCGGCGAAACTTCTCGGCGGGTTCTGGCGCTGGGGTGGCCGCCCTGCAACGACTGCCGGGGCTGCGGGTAGGGGAGGCGAGCGGACGGCGTCCAGGCAAGTCCCCCGGGGCACGGATGGGGCCTCGGAGACGCATCTTTCTCTTCCCCTGTTAGCCTTATTCCTTGGCAGGCCTAGAACGCTCCCCAGGGAGATCCCCCTCTGCCCAGTGGTCCCAGTTCGAGCCCCCTCGGGCCTCTGGAACTGCGGGCACTGGGGTGACTTGAAGGAAACTGCCCTAAAATGCAGGTGGGGTGCCAGATTGGGGAAAGCACGCAAGGGGATCTGGCTGGCTGTCTCATCAACTTCTTCCCCTCCACCTTACACGCTTCCCTCTTCTGCTCCAGTTCTAAAGACTGTTAATGCATCGAATTAAAAAAAAAAAAAAAAAAAAAGGAAAGGGAGAAGAGAGGCAGTGTAGGAACGAAAAGTGTGCAGACACGTCCAGAGAGGAGGCGCGGCCGGGCCAGCTCGCTTGAGGCGGTCACATCCCCTCCCCAGGCCAGCCCTGCCCCCAGCCCCTCGCGGGGAGGTTTCCTTCCTACTCGGCGCATCTTCCCCTTCTAACTCCTCTCGTACCCCTCCCACCCCCCTGTCTTTCTTTAGGACTCCAAATGGGGATTTTCGGAGGAGAGCAAACAGCGGAGCAGGGGGAGGGGACGGGGCCTTCTACCGGGACGCCAGCTGTGGCTCCAGGAGGAAGGGGGAGGGGGAGGGGCGCCGCGGGCCGCCGAGGGCTGGGTGCGCTTGGGCTGAAGTTCCAGCGTTGTACTCCGGTTGTGTTCAATATATCTAAGTAAGTCACCTCCCCCCCACCCCCACCACCACCCCCCCGCCCGGCCCCGCCTTTCCTCCTTTCTGAAGCTTCATCATTTCTCTGTCTTGGGGGGCAGAATCTTCCGAAATAGTAAGGCCAAAGATCTGGGAAGAGTAGAAGTGTTTTCTATTTCAGTTACATTCAATGGGTATTTTTTTGGTAATTAAGGCACCAAAGACAGTGCTGAACAAAAGATAGCCTCTGTCTTCAGGGGGCTTACCACCTGAAGAGGCCAGAGGACGTCCACTGGTACTTAGAACAGAGTGCCGATTGTGAAAATAGAGATCCAGCATGCTTTGAGAAGCCAGAGGCTTTTTAAAAATTTTTTCTAATTAATTAACTTTTGGAATTAATGTTTGGTTGTGCTGGGTCTTCCTGGCTTCCAGGGCTTGCCTCTGGTTGCAATGGGGGAGGTTGGGGGGGAGGGACTACTCTTCTAGTGGGCTTCCCATTTCGGTGGCCCCTCTTGTTGGGGAGTCCTGGCTCTAGGGTGCAGGGGCTTCAGTAGTTGCAGTTACCAGGCTCTAGAGCAGAGGCTCAGCGGTTGTGGTACAGGGTCTTACTTGCTCCGTGGCATGTGGGATCTTCCCCGACCTGGGATCGAACCCATGTCTCCTGTATTGGCAGGCAGAATCTTTATTACTGAGCTACCAGGGAAACCCAAGAAGCCAGAGGCTTTTAAAAAAAATCTTCATCCTTTTTCAGATATTAGCATTATGTGTTGTGTGCCACTTGAATGCAAGTGACTTTGGCCGTAGCTTGTAGTCTAGACTCTGTGCCAGCCTGGTGTATGACATCTGCTAGGTGCTAAGTAAATGTTTGTTGAATGAATGAGTGACTGACTGCAAGCACAGGAATTGTTTGCCCGATCCAAATGGAAGAGGAGAGCGCAGTGTGAAAGTGCCTCGGACTGGTTCAGGCGGGTTTGTGAGGATTTATCTCGGATGTTGCCTTTGGACCTAAGTGCCCTTTGCCCTCTTTGTAAGCCCTGCTGTTTTTTTTTTTTTTCAATTAAGTCTCATATGGACAGCATATAGCTGATACTTTATTTATTTTTAAAATATTTTATTTATTTTTGGCTGCACTGGGTCTTCATTGCTGGGTGTGGTGCATGGGCTTCTCATTGCGGTGACTTCCCTTCTTGCGGAGCATCTAGCGCACAGGCTCAGTAGTTGTGGCGCGCGGTTGGCCCACAGCCTGTGGGATCTTTCCGGCCCAGGGATTGAACCCGTGTCCCTTGCATTGACAGGTGGATTCTTAACCTCTGGACCACCAGGAAAAGTTCTCAGCCCCGCTTTTGACAAGTGTGTGTGGCACTCCTACTGATGGGAGACTCGCACACTTCACAGGTGGGTGGGTGATCACCTGGGTGTGGATTGAAAAACCACCTGCCCTTTGGTGGAGAGTCTGCAACCCTTCTTTTCTTTTGCCATTGGTGCTTGCTTCTCTCTTCTGTATAAGGAAGTGGGGCCTGCAAATCCCGTCATGTCATCATAGTGTGCTGAACTGTTCTCAGCTCAGTATTTCCCCCCGAGGTTAAAATAAATACTGGAGATATGCTGCTTTTGGTTGGTACCTGCTTATGGAGAGATTCTGCAAAAAACGAGAAGGGCGAAGCCTCAGCAATATCACCCAAGCCCCTCTGAGCAGCCTGCCTGCTGGCTTGCCTGATATTTGCTGTAAGTACTGGGTCACTAAGGAGCCCAGATCAGCAGGGCCATGGTTTTCGGATGTGCATTCAGCTGGCGCTTTCTGAATCTCCCATCTTCTTCGTGGGACAGGTGGACCGGTGGGTGATGCCCCTCAAATTGGATGTTACTGTGGCCCCAGTGCAGTAAATATCTCTTCGGCTTCCTTGAAACTGTGGCACTGCTTATTCTGGCTGACATAGTCCTGGAGTTTGGAAAAGATGGTCTGGGTGCTGGAGCGATGCTTTTCCCTGCTTCTTCCCTCCTCCACCACGAGCAGCTGTTGTTGCTCAGTCGTGTCTGACTCTTTGCAACCCCATGGACTGCAGCACACCAGGCTTCCCTGTCCTTCACTGTCTCCCAGAGTTTTCTCAAACTCATGTTCATCGCATCAGTGATGTCATCCAACCATCTCATCCTCTGTCATCCCCTTCACCTCCTGCCTTTAGTCTTTTCCGGCATCAGGGTCTTTACCAATGAGTCGGCTCTTTGCATCAGGTGGCCACAGTGTTGGAGCTTCAGCATCAGCCTGAGTGAGCACTTGGGGCTGCCTTACTTTCAGTTTTCCGTGCATCTTGGTGAGCTGCAGAGGACTCCAGTGGTCCAGTCCGTTAGGCTTTGGAAAGGAAGAGAGCAGAGCAAATATTGTCATGTGACAGCAAGAGAAGACTGCTAGCTCTGTCTGATACAAGCCCATCACTGAGCCAGGGAATTGGCCAGGGCGGGGCGATGGGATAGGAGGGATGGGTCTATGTAGGCTGGTGGTTGGTGCGGTTGAACAGTAACTGGAAGACTCCGATTACTTGGGGTGCTCTGCTCTCCCCTCCCCTGGTCCCTGCTGGTAAAACCATCCACCCTTTTGGGCTTTATAACTTCTCTCTCTCCTGGAAGCCTTTTCTTTACCCTTGACCCCCACTGATTGAATTGACTTGCAGAAGATTAAAGACTGAATTAGGTTCTCTCCCCTGGGGGAAAGATCCACGCCTGCTGGGACTGGAGCTTCCAACACTGCCCAGGGCAGCAGGAGGCTTTCAGGTCTGGACCTTTGTGCCCTTAGAGGCTGGCCAGCTGAGATAAAGAGGGTGGGAAGTGAGGTCCCCTTCTCCTTGAGACACACGATGGTTAAAGGGCAGAGGTGAGGGCTCGCTCTCCCATCAGTGCGGACCCCGTTTGGCCGTCCACTTGCAGAGAGCATCTCTGATCCCCGCCCTGGGCTGAGCAGGAGGTGGCTCCAGAGTCCCTTTCCTGGCACCTGATTGCAGGCCTGGTTCTGTGAACCTGCTGGGTGGCCTGGCCCATATGGATCCCATGGATCTCTTGCACTTTTTTCAATAACTTCTTTGAGAAATTTAAGGTGAGAAATATGATGGTTCTCTGAGGAGATGGGTGAGTTACGACAGCTCATTTGAATCCTTGTGAGAGATTCCAGTGTCACTGCTTTCCCAGTGGGATTTGCTTACTGATATTGGAGGGGTGGAGACAGTCTGGCAGCTGTCCGTCCTGTTTAAACGAGTGATGGAAGTCATATACTACTTGTTAGGCACCCCAGCCCTACCCACCCCCACCTCCCCCCCACACACATTTACCCAGTGCTTCGTCTTTACCAGACCTCCTGTTAAGCACTTTTCACACATTTCGTTTAATCCACACGGCAGCCTTTGAAGTAGGCACAGCAGTTCTCTCCATTTTGCACATGAGGAAATAGGCTCCGGAAAGTTTAGTCGAGTCTGTCTGGCTCTGAAACCCATGGTCTTTCCCTTTACTCCAGCACGTTGGTGAAGTCAGCACGCCCTCTTCTTGCCAGAGTTTCATCAGATGCACTCTAACCGACTGATCGCTGTCCTCCGCACATCCTCTGGGCCACACCCAGCCCCTCCTCCTTCCCTGCTTCCAGGGACAGAGCCCAAGGCATTTAGACTAGCAGGCTTAGACTGTTTATACTCTCCCAGCACCTTGCAAAAGGCTAGTGCTTAGGAGAAATAAGGATGCTCTCTTTGCTGCTACCATTAGGAATCCCTACAGAGAAACTGAACTGTTGAATCTTCTAACTGGGGACTTTCACATTCTGAAAGTGGGAGATCTCAGTTTTTATAGGTTATTTATTCCACCCCCCCCCCCCCCACACACACCATGGCTGCTTCCAGTGCTGTGAATTCCCTGGGGTCAGGAACCTTGAGTCAAAGGCAGACCTTTGCTTCCTGCCAGCTCCATCCAGCAACCACATTTTCTCTGAACAGCGATGAGGCTGTTGTTCAGAGAGATCGTGAGTATGTAAAATATTTGTCATTTTCAGTATCAGTATTCAGTCATTCCTGCGTTTTCCCCAGCAATTTTTGCCCCCTGAAAACTTTCCTCTGGTGTTTCTTGCCTCCATTCAGGGTTCTTGGGCCCGCTGGGGACTGGGTACCTTTTCCTCCCCTCCCCATTCCTGTGGATGTCTGCATTCCTCAGCCTGCTCTTCCGCTGGGAACGTGTTCTCAGGACATTCCCTTCTCTTGCACATTATTCTCCAGCCTCAGACTATTTGGAATGTGCTCTTATGACAGTTTCAGAATGCAGTGATATTATAACCATAGGAAATAGATGTTCCCACACTTTCAAAGTTGGAATCTTTGGCCGAGTCTCAGGGCTGGGTTGCCAAATAGACGATGCTTGTATTGTTGTTCTTATTGCCGTTGTGTTTTTCCTGAGCCCCTGAGCATTGCTGGGCCCTCCACAATGCACCCTGACATAGGCTGGAGGATTGAAGCACAGGCGACCTCTCTGATCGCCTGGCCCAGCGTTTTCTAACTCCACACCCCAGTTCCTGTCTGCTCATTACAGCCCTTGCTGAGACCTCTGATGTCATTTCCCGATTCACTTTCTCCTGTAGAAGTTTAGCAATTTCCTGCGGTGTCCCTCTCGTTCACCACCGATGCTGCTGTCCCCAGCTTCCACCCTGGAGGGTGACAAGATAGCACATATATTCACTGCGTGCCCTACCCCTCCATGTCAAGAAACACCTTCCTGACTTTTTTTCTGAAGCAGAATCCTTGGAATTCCCTGTCCTGCTAACACCAAATCGCATGAAAGAAGAATCTCCAAGTGTACAAATGGATAAATGTTTTTTTTTTTTTTTCAGTTCTGAACTGTAGGAGATTATAGTGGATTATTTCATCCTGGAACCAGTACCATTTAAGGCTTTATCTGTTATCACTTCTGTCGTTTGAAGTATCAGAACAATCAGGCAGATGAGTTTCCCTTATTTCCCTCTATTTTTTTTTTTCTGTATCTTCAAACCCACATTCGTGATCTTAAAAATAAGACATCCAATACAGTCAGCCAGAGCTTTTATGAATTAATAGCTCTTTAGCTTTTCTTTAAAAAACTGTTTGTCCATCTTTTCATTCGTCTTGACGTTTAATTTAAACGCGTCAGTCCCGTCTCCCAGATTTCAAGAAGGAAAATTCCACTGCCGGGGGTGGGGGGGTGGTGGTGGTGGTGGGGTCTTTGTTGGGGGTCCCTGCTTCCCTTCCCCAGAGCACTTGGCGGGCTGCGTCGCAGAGGGTGAAGCTGCAGCAGGAGCGAGGCACCCGCTTGGCTGTGAATCTTCAGCTGACCCCCGGGACAGGGGCTCCTTTTATGAAGACCAGAGAGCAAAGAACCAAACCCAGAAGGGAAAGAAAGAGCCTCTCTTCAAGGAGGTTGCAATAGGAAGTGAGAACCCCAACTAGGTTGGAGGGCGCCAAAGCCCTCTGGGTAGGTACCAAGGTTTTGAGTAGTAGTGATGGGTGGAATCAGGCTTTATTAGATTTAAGACTTTGAAACACCAAGAAGTCCCAAGAGAGCTATAATTTAAGCACGGTTTTGCTACTTTATGGACTCTGGAGAATTGAGAAATTTTTTCTCAGCTTCAAAACTTCTACCCTGGGGATGGGGGTGTGTGTGGAGTTAAATAGCTTTCCTCCCTGCTAAATAAAGTAACATGCATTTCCTGTAGAAAAATTTGGAAAATATGAAAAATATACAGATGTAGATAAAGTTTGCCCGTGACCTATGAATAATAGCTGCTCATATTTTAGTGTCTGGATGTCAGTCTTTTTCTATCCAAATGCAGAAATATAAAAACAATATTTAGAGGCCTTGGGTTCATATTCTAAATTGTGTTATTGTATCTTAAAACTTATGGTGAGTTTTTTCCTAATTTATTTAAAATTATGTGAAAACATAGTTTTTTAAAAGATTGTGCAGCATTTCCTTATGTGCAGCATATCCTTTATGTGAATATCCTGTCACTTCTTATTCCTTAATCATTGGAATGCTCAGGGTATTTCCAACTTTTTGTCATTATAAATTCAGTTGCAGTTGCTATCTTTTTATTTTAATCTGTATTTGCATCTTTGTTTATTTACTTGGATGGAATGCTGGAAGTGGAATTATTGGGGTCAGAGGGTATAAACTGCACATTTTTAGCTGTCTTGTTCCGTGTTGCCAAGTTACTTTCCAGAAAGGTTGCCACTCCTGTCCCGGGCGTGTAAAAATTCTAGGCAGTGTCTTCAAGTAGATGTCATGTGTTTCAGGCTGCAGCCGTCTTACTTTTCTTCCCCGCTGGTGCATCAGTCTTCTGCTGGGACATGGTTTACTTTCTTGGGGTCTTGGTCCCAGTGATATAATATATATAGATCTATTATATGTGTAAGTATTTTTTAATTAAAAAGTATATATATTTATTTGGCCGTGTCAGGTGTTAGTTGCAGCACCTGTCCTCTGGTTTCCTGATCAGGGATCAAACCCAGGACTCCTGCATTGGGAGTGCGGAGTCTGGGCCACCAGAGAAGTCCCAGGTTATCTGTTATGTATTAATGAGCCTGATAAAGATGTCAGTTGCCTCAATTCCTAGGGGACGATTTTATTGGCTTGAATCTCCTCCTGTGAAGGAGCCCAATGTCCTGGAAGGAGCAGTGAAGTGATATTTGGGACAGGGGTATCGCCTGATGCCCTCATCTCATTGGAAGGTGGGCAGCTGTTGACTGCTTCTCCTGATCTTTATCTCATCAGTGGGCAGGTGTTGGCCAGAAATCTCGGGTTTGGCCAGGTTGGCATTTAACTCATTTTCTGCTGCTGATCAGTAGGCAAACTCCATGCAAAGTCCCTTTCTTTCTAAAAGTTACACTTTTATCATGAATTAAATATTTAACATATTTTCATCTACAGCATATACTTGGGAACTTACAAGACATCTAGATCATGTAAAACTTGCCTCTTTTACTTTTCATTATGAACCACTATTTTCTTACTTGGATTATGTGAAGCCATGTTTTGGTTTTGTTTGACGTGTGTGTGTGTGTCTATGTGGAAGGGAGAGAGAGGAAGAGAAA
Organism: Cervus elaphus; assembly: GCF_910594005.1. Lineage (NCBI taxonomy): Eukaryota > Metazoa > Chordata > Mammalia > Artiodactyla > Cervidae > Cervus > Cervus elaphus. The sequence goes on from NC_057846.1 coordinate 40,937,377, forward strand.
TTGATTGTGTGCACACATAATTTTGATTTGCACTAAGCAAAGTCTAGGAAGGAAGATGAAGCAGGAAGCTAACATGAGAAAATGTGCTGCCTCCCTGGGCGTCATTATATATTTAAACTAGCCACAGTTGAAAATAATAAGAACATTCAGTGTATGTAGGATTATAGCAATGTAACAATATGTTGCTGGCTGCAGTGTAAACAGATGAAATAATTTTAGAAAGCAATTTTGTAATGGGTCTCAAGAGTTATAAAAGATCATAACCTATGATCTAGTCTTATTATGACTTGGAATTTATGTGGTATCCGTATGCAAAAGAAGAAACAAAGTATAAAAACATGAATTTTAGCATTAGAAAAATTGGATATCATCTAACTGTCTAATCATGGAGACATGGTTTAAGTAAATTATAGTAAGTCCAGTCCAGTGATGTTATGCAACCATTAAAAACACTGATTATAAAGACTGGGCAGGAACATGGAACATGTTTATGATATAATTGAAAGTTTTAAGAAGGTTGATTATGTGGACAGGGGCATGAAAAAGCATGCAAAACTGTAAATGATTGGCTGGAGTGATTTTTTTTTTTTTAATGCCAGCATTGTTATATTGTGAGTTTTGCACTAAAAATGAAAAAACGCTAGGGAGGTTGGCATGCTTTGGAAAGAGAGGGTACTGAATGGGGTGGACCGAGGTCCCTTCTTGCAAAGTTTGTCCTCTGTGTGTTGAACTCCTTGCTAGGTGGTCTTGGTATTGAAGGTGGAGGGGCTGGCCTGAGAGAATGCTCTCTGGTGGTCTGACCCTACAACAAGAACACTTGCCATGTTGTCCCAAGAGATGGGACCAGAGTCACTGTCTGGGTGAGGGTCCCGGGATGTGGTGTGTGGGGGGGCAATTACTGGGACTCAGCCCCCAGGGTCACGGTTTACCCTGTATTTTTACTTAAGGGAACTTGGTTAAAACAAAGAGTTTACAGGACAGGCTAGACTGTTACCCCTGAGGAGCATCATGAGAGCTGGAAAGGATGTTTCGAAGGGGTGACAGTATGTGCATGTTTCATCAAGTCCTGCCCCCTTTATGGGCTGGGGGCTCTTTCTCCCCTCCAGGCCAGATGGCTGGGGTGTGGGGGGCTGGGGGCAGAGTGAATTGTCTTTGAGGGGCCTCTGTGGGAAAAAGGGGAGCAGCCCCCGGAGACTTGGTTGATGATGGAGGCAGGCTGAAGAGGTAGGGAGAGGGGATTTGGAGCCGGGGGCGGCCGGCACCCTGTACCAAATCTTAGCAGCTGCTGGGACGAAGATGCGCTGTCAGAGGACCAGGCTCAGGACCTCAGGTTTGCGTGCCGCTTCTGCGTGGGTCGATCTAACCACATTTCTGTGTGATGCTTGGTTCTCCTGCCGCTCATTCTGCGTGCCCCCACCCCTCCCACCTCCCACAGGATGATGAGCTGTGTGACTCAGCTGCTTCTCAGGACATCTGAGCAGCTTCCCCCCCACCCCCCCGCACCGGGCTAGAACCACACTCAGGAGATATGTAACCAAAATTCTTCCTTTTATTAACTTGCCTTTTGGTCCCTGTGAGTCCTCTTCCTCCCTTGAAAAAAGTGAAAGTTAGTCGCTCAGTGATGCTGGACTCTGTGACCCCATGGACTGTAGCCTGCCAGGCTCCTCTATCCATGGGGATTTTCCAGGCAAGAATACTGGAGTGGGTTGCCATGCCCTTCTTCAGAGGATCTTCACGACCTAAGGATAGAACCTGGGTCTTCTGCATTGCGGGCAGAGTCTTTGCCAACTGAGCCACCGGGAAAGCCCACCCTTGGATCCATGCAAATGGGCAGCCCCCTGTTCACAAATGTCGATGGTGGAAAGAGTGCCTTCTCTGGCCTCTGACTTGGGTAAAAGACACTGATTAATCCCCTTGGCTAAAGAGGGGATATTGGAAAGGAAGCGTGAAGACAGATGCCAGTATTACCAGCTTAATGGCTGCACCCAGAAATGGTCGACTGTGTTATCCGCTGCAGTTTATACCCTTCCTCTTAGAGATGTCCCAGGAGTGGGACAGCCCAGGAGCCCCCGGAACGTCTGTCGCTGTGGCCGGGCTGGCATCATGGGAGTTTGCTGAGCTTTCCTGGGGGATGGGTGTACCCTCACTGCAGGGCTGACCTAGCCTTTCTGCCTGGGACTCCTGAGTTCCCCTGATTCCCTGGGGGAAGCTCCATCCTTTCTCAAGGATCCATCCACTTCCTCCCCAACCAGCCTCTGACCTCTCTCCCCCTCGTCTTTGACCTGGTGTCTGCAAGACTTGAAATCGCTCCCGTGGCGTTCGTTCCTAACCCTTGGCTTAAATAGCCCATCTCATCTCTCTTTCCTGAACTCACTGCTGGGCCGGTTGTGAGACTAAAGCTGGGGTGGAGGCTTAGTTTGGGAAGCTGCCCACAGGGACCTCAGACCACATGATGCACTGTGTGCGGGGAAGGGGGGTATCTCCCCCGCCCCCACGCTTGGTGTCCCTCTGCTCCTGTGCCATCTTGGAAGACCTCCTTTTTCCACTTTTCTCTCCCTTTTTTACCTCTTCTTTTACTCTCTTTTTCTAGCTGTGCTGTTTCATCTCTGTCCCGTTTCCCTGCCCACTACATTTTTTGCCCCCCATCATTACTTAATGAGTTACCACCAGATCCCTGACCTGTCTGCCTCCTGCCTGAATCGCCTGCCCCACGTCCCAATTTCTGCCTGACCTTACCTAGAATCCGGGATTCGCCCTCCCCTGGCATCTTGGTGTGTGAGCGGAGTATTTTTTTCCTTGGAGCAGCCTCTCAGCTCCACAAGGCCCCTTAGAGAGTCCATCACGCTATCGTCAACATCCTTAGAATCCGCCTCACCTTGTGGGAATGCGTGTCTTTGCCTGTGAGACTTTCCTCTTGGCCCGGAGGCCTGTGGGTGTGGCATCTCGGCTCACAGGCTGACCCAGGGTCAGCAGGGCACGGCCCGAAGCCAGCTGCCTCTCCGCCGAGCTTCGTCAGAGGCTCGGGGCCATGGCGGGCTTGGGTTGCGGTGAATTTCGCTTTGTTGGAGCCAATGCCATTTTCTCAATTCATCCCACCCTCTCCTTCCCCTACTGTGTCCACGTCTGTTCTCTGGGTCTATTCAGGCGGGACCCGGGGTGGGTGGTGTCTGTCCCCGAGAGTCTGACTGTCTCATGGGGTTTTCTAATCCCTGGGCTTCAAATCCCACCTCTGCAGTGTGTTGTGCACCCAGGTGGGATGTGCCTGCCTGTTGGAGGGCTCTTATCCTCTTGGGGAAGAGAATGGGGCTTTTACTTCAGCTAATCAGACAGGAGGAAGCCAGGATTGGGGAGGCCCAGGATGCGGCTTGTCTCAAATCGCTGGAGCCTGTTCTGCAATCAGGGGCGGTCTCTGCAGATGGGTGTCTTCTGCTCCCTCACCCTTCTGATGGCAAGTGGCTTCTGGGAAATAGTGAAGTGAAGGAATTGAGGCTGGGGCTGAGGGCTCTGGGGGCTGCTCTTTGCACCTGAATTCCCAGCAGAGTTTATCCAAGTATTTGTACTGGAGCTTAAGTCCTTTCTGGACTTCGCTGGTGGCGCCGCGGTAAAGAATCCATCTGCATTGCAGGAGATGCCGGAGACATGGGTTTGATCCCTGGGTTGGGAAGATCCCCTGGAGAAGGGCATGGCAACCCACTCCAGTTTTCTTGCTTGGAGAATCCCACGGACAGAGCAGCCTGGCGGGCTACAGTTCACAGGGTTGGAAAGAGTTGGACTGAAGAGACTGAGGATTGAGTCCTTTCTGTGATATTTTCTTTACATATAAAATTGGGTTATGACCTACTTTACAAGGCTTTTCTGAAAAGTGATAATAATGCCTAGTGTTTATCGATGCTTCATGTCTGCCAAGCATTTCAGTTCAGTTCAGTCACTTAGTTGTGTCCGACTCTTTGCGACCCCACGGGCTGCGGCATGCCAGGCTTCCCTGTCCATCACCAATTCCCGAAGCTTGCTAAAACTCATGCCCATCAAGTCGGTGATGCCATCCAACCATCTCATCCTCTGTCATCCCCTTCTCCTCCTGCCTTCAATCTTTCTCAGCATCAGGGTCTTTTCAAATGAGTCAGCTCTTTGTGTCAGGTGGGCAAAGTATTGGAGTTTCAGCTTCAGCATCAGTCCTTCCAATGAATATTCAGGACTGATTTCCTTTAGGATGGGCTGGTTGGATCTCCTTGCAGTCCAAGGGACTCTCAAGAGTCTTCTCCAACACCACAGTCCAAAAGCATCAATTCTTTGGCCAAGCATTTAATTCTCACCAAAACCTTAGGAGGTGTAGGTACCATTATTATCCCTGTTTTACAGAGGCAGAAAGTGAGGCCTGGAAAGGTTAAAACAGTTTGTGGCCACACAGTCAGGAAGGGGCCAGAACTGGGAATAGAACCCAGGCCCCTGACCCAGAGTCTGGGCTTACATTCTCCGGGAGTGTGAAGATGCTTCGCACCCTGCCTGGCACATAGTGGAGCCTCAGGGAAGTTAGTTGAATACACGTTAGTGGATTTTGGTGACCCTCTGCGGAACGGAGTTGATGGACATTTCCGGGGTCTGGTTGGGGTGGGATGTCCGGGGCCCCGGGGAAGGATGCCTGTGGGAGGGGGTGCTGGCCTCCCTGCTGGCAGAGGTGAGTCAGCCAGAGCGAGGCACCGCTTCGCCCTCCTTCTCACGGCCTCTCCCTCCCTCCCTCCCTCCCGCCACGCAGGGTGATGTGAGCAGAGCCCAGGAATGCCTTATGTGGATCGGCAGAACCGAATCTGTGGGTTTTTGGACATCGAGGAGAATGAGAACAGCGGCAAGTTTCTGCGGAGGTACTTTATTCTGGACACGCAGGCCAACTACCTGCTCTGGTACATGGACAACCCCCAGGTGAGCGGTGGCTGGGAGGGCACAGGCAGCTGCCCGGTCTCACTTACAGGGGGTCCTCTCTCTCGGGCAGTACAACCTACTGGTCGGAAGGGAGGGGAAAGATCCCACACACACACACACACACACACACACACACACACACACACACACACAACAACACATATAACACACACACCACAACACACACAACATACACACAACACACACAACACACATGTAACACACAACACACACACCACACATATAACACACACCACACACACACCACAACACACACAATACACACACAACACATACAACACACAAACACAACACACACAACACACAGCACACAATACACACAACACACAACATACACATATAACACACACAATACACATACAACATAACACACAACATAACACAACACACACAACATATAAACACAACACACAACATACACATATAACACACACCATACACATAACACACAACACACACAACACATACACATAACACACACAATACACACAACACACAACACACACACAACACACATAACACACAATACACACAACACACATACAACACATATAACACAACACACAACACAATACACACACCATACACACAACACATACAACACAGAAACACAACACACACAATACACACAACACACACATATAACACACACAACACACAACACACACAACATACAAACACAACACACACAATAAACAACACACAACACAAACACACATACAACACACTCAATACACACAACACACAACATACACATGTAATACACACACCACACACATAAACACACACAACATACACATATAACACAACACACACAACACATGCAACATACACATGCAACACACACAACATACACATACAACACCCACAACACAGACAGCACACATACACACAATATCCACACACACAACACGCACATACATGTACAAGAAGCCACCCCACATTGTAGAAAAGGAAGCTCATCTCTCCTACCCCTTGGGGATCTGGTGTCTTTTCTCACCATTGGTAACTTTAAAAAATTTCAATGTATTTTATTTACTTATAACTCTATATAGTTTAGTTTTTAATGATGGCTGTCATTGCAGCTGGCTTGCAGATTTCCAGAAATGTAACAGTTGACTCCGGTGAGCCAGTGTGAACTGAGTCTGTCACAACAGTGAAGTAGGTGTTGTTGTCACCTGTTTTACAGATGAGAAGGTTGAGCTTCGGAGAGTGTATGTGCTCTTTTTTAAAAGTTAATTTCTGTTAGAGCGTAGCTGCTTTACAGTGTTTTCTCGGCTTCTCTTGTACAGCAAAGTGAATCAGCCACACACGCACATGTCCCCTCTTTCTTGGATTTCCTTCCCATTTAGGTCACCACAGAGCATTGAGTTGTGGTCCAGTGGTTAAAACTCCGAACTACCAATGCCAGAGGGTGTGCAGGTTCGATCCCGGGTCAGGGAACTAAGATCTAGCATGCTGTGCAGTACAGCCAAAAGATTAAAAACAATTTTATTAAATTAAGTTAAATTACAGTTAAAAAAGAGAAAGGATGCAGGAGTTTAACCCTTGCAGAAGTCCAGCAGAGGCTGGCAGGGCTGGAGGCCGACTCTGGACAGTGCTTCCTGTTCCCTCTCGGCAGGAGTGAGTCTCGTGGCCACTCCTGCTCTTCCAGTCTGGGGCCCCGCCCCGGCAGAGAGTGTGACCTAGTTCCCTGAACTGGACAAAGGTTGGACCTGTTTGGATCCTGGGTGGGAGGTGACTTTGGGGGCCACCCAGTTTGCCACAGATGGGAAACGGAGGCTCACACTGGCACTGCCTTTGGCAAGCAGGCAGCGGAACTGGGTGCCTGGCTCAGGGTTCCGTGGGGTCAGGCACCGAGACGGCGCCTGAGGCTCTTTAGCGCTGTGCCTGGAATCCCTCGAGTCATCACTAGTCTGGGAAAAAGTTGCCCTGCTCCTGACTGGGGATCTCAGGTCTTTTTTTTCTGGCCCTGTGAGTGCTCTTGGCTCTTTCCTTCCTGCTGCCCTGGATGGGATGGGGCCCCAGAACCTGGCATGGCCTCCGGACCTGGTCGTGGGTCACGGCCGCGTGGGAGTCTGGGGTGGGCGTGTGGCTGAGAGCTGGCTCTCGTTCAGAGACTTGGGAAGAGGAGAGGCTGAGTGTTGGGGAGGGCTCTGTGCCGTAAGATGTGAAAGTACAAAAAATCCGGGGGCTCACCCGCTAGAGACTTTTGGCATGTGTCTTGCGGATCTGATGGCTGGGAGAAAACGCTCTAGGTATGGACAACCTACTCAGGTCACTGCCACCAGCTGCCTTCTCCGGGAAAGTTATTGTTGTTGCTCACTCAGCTGTGTCCGACTCTTTTGCAGCCCCGTGGACTCTAACCTGCCAGGCTCCTCTGTCCATGGGGCTTCCCAGGCAAGAATACTGCAGTGGGTTGCCATTTCCTCCTCCAGAGGATCTTCCTGACCCAGGCATCAAACCTGTGTCTTCTGGCCTTGGCAGGCAGATTCTTAACCGATAAGGCACCTGGGAACCCCCTTTCAGGGAGACTTAACCCTAAATAGAAGCCCCGTGGTTCACCCACATCCCTGGTAGCCCTTCTGTGGGCGTCGTTCATTTAAAGTGCTGAGCGTGCGAAGTGAAACCCACACACAGTCTCTTCCATTCTGGACGGACTGGGAATGCTGGCCTCCTAGGACATGTTGGTCTTGGGTTTGCCTGTGGGCTCTGCTGCATCATTTTCCTGGCATTGCTCTGCACGGGTGCCCACGACTGGGGCAACTCGTCCGCTGGGAAAGGAAGTAGCATTTAAGGTGCTGCCTCCCCACCATGAGAGGGATTGGAATCAAATATTGGTTGCCAGTAGATTTGGCTTCTGAGAAGCCAGGGCTGAGCCCTGGGCTGGGGGTCTCTGGGTCTTACCCTTCCCCTTTTCTCTCTTTGTGTATCTTCTCCTGCTCACCTGTCTTATTAGCTCAGGGGGTTAGCTCTTGCTTTCTACTAGGACTGTTCTCAACCCAAATTCATGTGCTTGGGCGGGGTGGGAGGGAGGCTCAAGAGGGAGGGGCTATATGTATACGTATAGCTGATTCATGTTGTTGTTTAGTGGAAACCAACACACCATTGTAAAGCAATTATCCTCCAATTAAAAACAAATAAGGAAAAAAAAAATTCAGGTGCTGGGGGAATCCTGCCGAGCTCTCTTCCCCTGAGAGTGGATGGATCCCCCAGGACCACCAGGTCACTGTCTCAGATCTGGACTGTTGCCAGTGCTCAGGAGTTCCCTGGCTCTGTGCTGCCCTCTGATCGGCTGTCTGTGGTTCCAGAACCTGCAGTTCCCTGGGATGCTGTGCCTCGGGCCTCCTTGCCGGGGTCTCTGGGATCCACCTCTGAGGCTCTTCCCACCCTGCCCAGGCCAGCCTCCTGAGCCTCTCTGACCCCCTGCACTGTGCTAGAGCCTTCTTTGAGCCTGGATTACAGATAGAGCTTGTGGTCCCTGCTCAAGATTCTTTACATTTTCCCTGGAAGCAGAGGTTTCAGCTGGCTGGCAGACGCCTAAAAAAGGAGAGACTTGCTGTGACATAGCAATAGTTCAGAACATCGTACTTCAGTTGTTAGCTTTAGCCCTTCATTGTGTTAATGGCCAGACAGCTGTTCCCTCTAAAAGCTAGATCTTTTTGTAAGCTGTAAAATGGTAGAGTGAGCATTTATTACTATGTGCCAGGCACCATTCTAAAGAGTTCTTTGGGTTTTTGTTTTTTTTTTTTTTGAGTATATGCATGATTTTGGGCTTCCCTGGTGGCTCAGACGTAAAGAATCCACCTGCAATACAGGAGACCTGGATTCGATCCCTGGGTCGAGAAGATGCCCTGGAGAAGGGAATGGCTACCCACTCTAGTATTCTTGCCTGGGAAATTCCATGGACAGAGGAGCCTGGTGGGCTACATGTAGTCCATGGAGTTGCAAAGGGTCAGACACAACTGAGCAACTAACACATAAATACATGATTTTATTGCATAATAGTTTGTAGGCGTTTTGGATACAAGTACTGTAGGACCTTTTCCAACAGTAACATTTAGAAAAATGTTTTTATTGTCTTTGCCTCACTCTCAGACTTATACTTTTATTTTGTATTTAACTTTTATTGGCGTATAGTTGATTTATAATGTTGTGTTAGTTTCAGGTGTATAGCAAAGCGAGTCAGTTTTATATATATATACATGTATCCACTCTTTTTTAAGATTCTTCTTCCCTACAGGCTCATTAGGTTTTCATTTCATTCTGACAGGTCTAGTTGGCAGGCATCACTGTCCTCATTCTAAAGGTGGGGTGGGTGAGGCAGAGAGCGGAGGAAGTTTGCCCGTGGTTATGTCATAAGAAAGTGGTTGAGCCAGGATCCTAACCCTGGCTGTCTGACACCAGCTCCCTTGCTGTTATGGCTGAGAATGAGGCAGTTGCCTTAGTGTTGCTTGGGAGGAAGGAGAGCTTGCAAAGGTGAGTCTCTGATTAAGAAAGAGAAGCTGGGGCACTCTCAGGGCTGGGAGGTCCTCGAGGGCATGTGCTTGTCTGACTTTTGATCCCTGGTGTCCAGTATTTGATATATGTGAGCTCATTGAATGAATGAATGAATGAATGAAAGAGGCTGTTAAAGAGATGCCTTTGTGAAATGGATAGTGTCCAACACTGCTCTCCTGGAACTGGGGACAAGAGACTGTACCAAGCGAAGGCTCTGCAGAGTGAGAAGCAGAAAGCAGGGGGTCAGAAAGAGAGGGGTGGAAGGTGATCCCCAAGAGCAAACCTGGGTAAGGTCGGTCTTTCCCTATGGAGAAGGACACTGGGGACTGTGTGTCATCGCTGAACGCCTTAAGTTTATAGGGAAAAGGAGACACCTACTCTAATAGTTTTGGGATTTAATAAGCTGGGTTTTTTTCTGAACCCAAGTCTCTGACCTATGCCTGTTTAAACCCCTTGGAAGTCGCTGTTTGGGAGCCTGTTTTTACTACCACTACTACCAGTATCACTAGCTGCAGTTATATCCAGTGAGTGGGTCTGGGATACCAGCCACTGTGCAAAATGCTTTGCATGTTATCTTGTTAAGGTCCTCTCAGTAATCCTGAGACCTGGGAAATCCAGCATTTCCTCTTCAAGGTACAGAGATGGTCAACAGCTTTGTTCAAGGCCATGCAGGTGGTAAGCACAGAGCCAGGTCTGTCTCACTCCTATGTCTACCCTCTTCACCTTTTTTAAACAATATTAATTTGGCTGCATGAGATATTTCAGTTGCGGCATGCAGGCTCTGAGTTGTGGCATGCAACTCAGTTCCCTGCCCGGGGATAGAACCCAGGCCCTCTGCGTTGGGAGCTCAGAGTTTTAACCACTGGACCACCAAGAACCACCACTGGGCCCTGTATTCTTCACCTTTGTCTGCCTCTTTCCTCCTGATACATGTGCTCAACCCTATGCTGATGTGGAGGAGATGACGGGGAGGGGAATTCAGAGAGGTCTTTGCCACCAGAAAACTTCAAATTTAGTTGGCAAAATGAAAACAGCACACAGAAAACTACAGCGGTAAAAATGTCAATCCATCTTTACAACAAGGTAGCATGTCACTGGACTTCCCTGGAGGCTCGGACAGTAAAGAATCTGCCTGCAGTGAAGGAGACCTGGGTTCCATCCCCGGGTTAGGAAGATCCCCTGGAGAAGGGAATGGCAACCCACTCTAGTATTCTTAGCTGGAGAATTCCATGGACAGAGGAGCCTGGTGAGCTATATAGTCCATGGAGTCACAAAGAGTCAGACACGACTGAGTTATTAACACACACACACACACACACACACACACACACACGTCGTTAAAGTGAACAGCCCAGATGTCACTAGTTTGGATGCAAGAGAAGGAGTTGCAGTTTTCCTCTGTGCTGCTGGTCCAGGGAAGATGGAGGGCCAGGAGGTGGAGTCTCGGATGGAATGTTCCCCGGCCTGGAGATGAGAGATCAAGGATCAGGTTCTGACTCTGGCCCTGAGGTGTTTTGTATGTTAGGTGAGTCATTGTGGGCCCTTTGGGTGATTCTTAACCCTTCCATTTTCTAAGGGACTGGGACTAGAGCGGGATCTTCAAAATTCAGCATCATTATTTATCACATGTTTGCTAAATATGCCCCATATGCCAGGCACCAGCCTGGATGCTGACGCTGCAACAGCGCCCAAGACAGAGTCTGGGCCTTTTGTGAGGCTTGCTCTGTAGGTAAGGAGATAGAGGGTTAGATAAAACTGAGGCAGGGAGAAAACTGCTGGGCCCCCCTTCATGGAGGGGCGGCTTAGATCCAGGTCAGCAAGGATGAGTGAGGTTAGAGTTGTTATTGCTACAGGTGATTCACATTTGTTGTGCATTTTGCAGGTTGAAGTGTTTTCACTTAACAATAGCCTGGAGTGCTGCAGTCCACGGGGTCTCAAAGAGTCAGACACGATTTAGCGACTGAACAGCAACAATCTCTCTGATTGTTATGCAGCCTGTCTGGAGCAGAGCTGAAGGGGGGACAAGGAAACAGCGCCGCTATAGCGCAGGGGTGGCACCCAGAAGGAAAGGCCAGCTTGCCTGCTTCAAGGGCGTTCAGGATTCTGAGTTCCCCAGACCAGGACTCACTGAAGCTAGGATTCGTGGCAAGCTCTTTATTAACAGAGCTGGCTACAGGACAGGGAAGGGGAGGGAGCAGACGCGGGTCAGCGCTCCGGCAGAAGTTGGCAAACGATGGGCTTAGCCTTTTGCTCTGGGGCACTTGAAGTTGTCCCAAGGGGGCTGGCTTCCGCACGCCCCAGGGTGGACCGTCAGGGTTCCGGTCCTGCGCAGGTGGGTGGAATGGATTCAGTAGCTGAGGACAGCCCTCAGATGGAAAACAGAGATAGGAGGCCATCGCCGCGTCTGCTGGGGAGGGTTGGTCGTGGGTGTGTGTTCGGCGGGTGTGTGTGCCAGGCCAGGTACAGCCTTGAGTGCCTGATAAAGAGTCTAGAATCTCTGTGCTGAAGTATGCAATCAAGTTGCTTTTAACGCCAGACAGAGGTGGCACCAAACAGGTAGAGGATGAAACCCATTAGCTCTAAAGGACCCTATAAATGGAAAGTTTCAATGTTATTGATTATGGCCTCTGACTTGGTTCATGCATTTAAAAATCAATCTGCTGACAACATCAAGGACACAGATAATGCCTGAATAGGGACAGGCATTGGCTGGATTTCCTGTCAAACATTACAGTGATGTCATGGCAGGTGTGTTTTACTTTAACGTTGGTCCTTATCATGACAGAAAAGGAGAAATTCCTTCACTGGGCTGCTCTATTCTTTTACCAACTGAATAACCAACTCTGTTTCAGTTGCATGACAACACTTACATTTTACTCTTGTGATGCCCATCTGGATAAGTAATTGTGAGACTAAATCATATGGCCCCAAACAAAGGATAAATCGAAGCATGAAAACAGTATTATTGCACTTCGACAGTTGTTCTTGTCAGATTTACTCCATAGATTGTGTTTTCTCTCTTTTGCCAAAAAATAGGCAGATGCTCTTATTTTCCAAAGGCCATGATGTGAAATCATCACCATAGTATCCAAAAAGATGACATCTCTCCTGGTAACTCTTGGACCCTGATAAAAGCCTTTTGCTTTTTTTTTTGAAGCTGAAAGCAGTTCTTTCCTTTGAAAGGGACGGAGAGCTTTAGCTGTATTGACATAAAGATGGATATTTGGCAGCATTTTAGTAGAAAGAATACAGAAGAGTGGTAGAAAATGATATTAACATATACTATGGCATGGACAATAATTTTGCCTTAAAGGCTCGGCAAAAATTGCCACATTTAAAAACTTGTGCTTTCTGTATTGGAATCCTCCTTGAGCAAAATTTCCCTGAAATCCAACAATATTCAAAAGATTTGGGGGGAGTATACTATTTTATTAACATTTAATTTCTTTACCGAGAGTTCAAGTACGTACTCGCCTTATGTTCAGATTTTTGAAATGAAGGTGAGATGGAGCAACAGGTTTAAGGTTGCGATGTGTTTAACACCGCGCAGAGGTCCTTGGTTGCTAACAGACTCTCCCCTTGACTTCAGACTTGACACAAACCGTGGGAGTCTGTCAGTGTACATAAACCCACTGGATTCAGGACGAGCAGTAACAGGACAGATTGGCTAATGCCAGTTTGGATTGAGGGGGCCAGTCTGAAGCAGGCGGGGGTGGCCGGAGGCTGGGGAACGTTGCAGTTCAAGTCCAGGAAAGGTAGATGAGAACAGCCATTCTCCTGATTTCAGAAGTCAGCCATTGCTGATTTCAGACAAGTTCCTAACAATGTTTAAAAGGTTTTGGGGAAACTCCCTGGCTGTCCAGTGGTTAGGACTCAGTGCTTTCCCTGCTGTGGGCCCAGGTTTGATCCCTGGTAGGGGAACTAGGGTCTCTCCAGGGATTTTACGTGGCTTGGCCAAAGACTTTTGCATGATATGCTGAACCTGTGAAAATGCCAAGAACCAGGAAGATAACTTGCTTTTAAAAATGGCCAGTACACACACGTGGTATATAATTCAAAATCTGGGAGACCTGATTTAGTGACCAGTTTTTGCCTCCCACCCCTGGCCCCTAGTCACGTGTCTCCCTAACCAGAGGCGGCCAGTGTTTCCACGTTCTTGTGTGTTATCTGTCCAGAAATATTCTCAGCATATAACTTTCGTGGTGTATCTTTCACATCCGCAGAAATTTGGGGGACAGAGTGTTTTTAATGCATGGATTTTATGTAATCGGTATATTAACTATCCATGTAAACACATGATTTCAAGGGTTAAGTGGAATTTCTGGCATGCTTTTGTCCATTCTGGGTTAGAGTAAGAATTCTGAATTCCTTTGGGAAAAAAAATTCCCCAAAGAAGATTTCAAGCAACAGATCTCGCTTTTTTTTTTCCCCCCACCAAAATGCAAATTCTGCTTAGGGTAAATTATTAAGTTGATGTTTTAAGAATTAAAATAGTGTAGGGACTTTTTGAGAGTTAGCATAAAATACTGTAAGTGCTCTATGTGCTTTCTTTGGTAATGTTAGTCATTTAGAAAACTTCTTGTTTTTATAACAAGATGTGCTTTGTTTAAATTAAAAAGAAGTAAAAACTAAGAAGTACTTTGGGACAATCATGTTAGTCGTTTGCATTCAATTCAGTTCATTCGCTCAGTTGTGTTCGACTCTTTGTAACCCCATGGACTGCGGCACGCCAGGCTTCCCTGTCCATCACCAGTTCCCAAAGCTTGCTAAAACTCATGCCCATCAAGTCAGTGATGCCATCCAACCATCTCATCCTCTGTCATCCCCTTCTCCTGCCTTCAATCTTTCTCAGCATCAGGGTCTTTTCAAATGAGTCAGCTCTTTGAGTCAGGTGGGCAAAGTATTGGAGTTTCAGCTTCAGCATCAGTCCTTCCAATGAATAGTCAGGACTGATTTCCTTTAGGATGGACTGGTTGGATCTCCTTGCTGTCCAAGGGACTCTCAAAAGTCTTCTCCAACACCACAGTGGAAAAGCATCAATTCTTCAGTGCTCAGCTTTCTTTATAGTACAACTTTAGTGTCCATACATGACTACTGGAAAAACCATAGGTTTGACTAGATGGACCTTTGTTGGCAAAGTAATGTCTCTGCTTTTTAATATGCTGTCTAGGTTGGTCATAGCTTTTCTTCCAAGGAGCAGTGTCTTTTAATTTCATGGCTGCAGTCACCATTTGCAGTGATTTTGGAGCCCCCCAAAATAACGTCTGTCACTGTTTCCATGGTTTCCATGGCATTTATTTGCCATGAAGTGATGGGACCGGACGCCATGATCTTAGTTTTCTGAATGTGGAGTTTTAAGTCAACTTTTTCACTCTCTTCTTTCACTTTCATCAAGAGGCTCTTTAGTTCTTCTTTGCTTTCAGCCATAAGGGTGGTGTCATCTATGTATCTGAGGTTATTGATATTTCTCCCAGCAATCTTGATTCCAGCTTGTGCTTCGTCTAGCCCAGCATTTTGCATGATATACTCTGCATATAAGTTAAATAAGCAGGGTGGCAACATACAGCCAATATATTCCTTTCCCTATTTAGAACCAGTCTGTTGTTCCATGTCCAGTTCTAACTGTTGTTTCTTGACCTGAATACAGATTTCTCAGGAGGCAGGTCAGGTGGTCTGGTATTCCCATCTCTTTAAGAATTTTCCACAGTTTGTTGTGATCCACACAGTCAAAGGCTTTGGCGTGGCCAATAAAGCAGAAGTTGATGTTTTCCTGGAACTCTCTTGCATTTTTGATGATCCAATGGATGTTGGCAGTTTGATCTCTGGTTCCAAAGAATGTTCAAACTACTGCACAATTGCACTCATCTCACATGCTAGCAAAGTAGTTTGTATTACTGATTATTAAAGTCCAAGCAACTGAAGAGACAGACGCTATGAAGCTTAACAGAGGTTTTACTAATGTAGAACCGTGGTGATGACTGTTCTTAGTTTTCTTAAAATTTGTTTTTGGTTATATTGTTGTCAGGTTTTGCTTTAGATTGGAACCTTCAGCGTTTGTTTAGTGTATCTGTTGTATACATCTTTTTATATAGTTGTTTTTTATAGTTGTTTTGTATAGTATATTTATATACAAACAAATATATTTTTTACTATTTTAAAAAGTGCCTCTAACACAAAGCAGGTGATTTCGCATTTGCAAGAAGTCCTGTGTATCAGATTCTGCTTCAGAATCCATCGTGTTAGTTATATCAGTGGAGCACAGGACAACTTGATGAACTCATTAAGCTGTGTGTTAGGAAAAAAATCCCCTTTTCTGAGCCTGTGTTACCTCTAGCTCTGACATTGTTGCTGTGAAGATAAATGAATAGGAGAGTGCTCTGACAAACTCTCAAGCACTATTTTAGAGATGCTACTTGTTCAAGTTTGTTCTTCCAGTGACGTCAGGATGGACAGGGAAGTGAGAAGGCCTGGAATTGAAGATAACAGTGAGGAATTTGTCCTAGACCTTCCCGCGGTGTCTGCAGTGGGTGGTGTGGGGGGAACAGAGAGGAGGGGTCAGATCTGAAGGCTGTCTGAAGGAAGTAGGTAGCAGGCTTGGTGACTGACCCAAGGGTGAAGTAGAACAGTCAGCGGTGTGTTGCCCGGTTGACTGGGGGAGAATGTCGAGTGGCTGATGGATATGAGGAAGTTGGGAAGAGAACTGTTTAGATGGGGGAGGGGATGTGATGATGGAGCTTGAGGCAAATGGGCTGGAGGCTGAGTTGAGGAAAGGGACAATGAGACGGCTTGTTGAGTTGAAGGTTTTGGCACCATGTCCGTGGCCATCAGTTGGCGTCTTGGAGCTTGAACGTGTCCAGGGGATTAAATAGAGCCCAGGCCTTCGACCAAGTCTGAGGTCACTATCACCAGCCTTGGAAGAGGGAAGTGAGGAGCTGGGGGTTGTGGTGGCCAAGAGACTGACACTTCATGACGTCCATCCTGGCTGAACTGGGGCTGGCGTGTGTCCACTGGAAAGAGACAGCCGGATAAGAGCATGCAAGCCTTACCCCAGCGCAGCCATTTACGACACATGATTGACTTTTTATTTTATTTTTACTATTTTTTAAAATTTAAATTTACTTATTTTTAAATGGAGGATAGTTGCTTTACAATATTGTGTTGGTTTCTGTCATATATCGACATGAATCAGTCATAGGTGTGCATATGTCCCCTCCCTATAGGATTGACTTTTAAAAAAATGCTTATTTGGTTGCACCAGGTCTTAGCTATGGCATGTGGGATCTAGCTCCCTGACCAGGGATTGAACCCCAGCTCTCTGCATTGGGAGCTCACAATCTTAGCCACTGGACTACCGGGGAAGTCCCAGGATTGACTTTTCTTGAAGGGAAAGATTGAATGCATATTTGACCTGGAGAATGGAGAGAGTAGCCATGGGCTTTTCACCTTTCCTCACAGCATTCTCGTTTGGGCTTCCCTGGTGACTCAGACGGTAAAGAATCCGCCTTCAATGCAGGAGATGCAGGTTCGATCCCTGGGTTGGGAAGATCCCCTGGAGGAGGGCATGGCGACCCACTCCAGTATTCTTGCCTGGAGCATCCCATGGACAGAGGAGCCTGGTGGACTACAGTCCATGGGGTTGCAAAGAGTCGGACACAACTGAGTATCTAAGTCAAATTGGTACCAGCAGCTGGAACTCCCGAGTGAGGGAAAGACATGTGTTTGTCTCAGAGCATCCAGTAAAGCAAGTAAAGATACTTGGGAGTATCTCGCTTACTTGCCTTTGGGTCATTCTCATGCCAGGCCAAGGCTGGGATGTGGACAGAAGACATCAGGGTCTCCCCTCCCTCCATTCCCATCACACCGCCCTGCTTACTTAGCAAGTCTTGCTTTTTCGAGTGTCTGTGTCTGGCCTTGGCTGCTGGTGGTTCAAGTTGTGGTTTCAGTCCGTGGGCGGCCTCGGTGGCTCATGCCCCGGCTCTGGAATTCCATGTCCACCCCTTCCTCCTCCCACTAGTTAACCTTGGGCCAGCTGGTCCTGTCTGCCAGGCACCTGGGAAGCACGGAAGAGAAGGTGAGAAGGGCCAGCATCTCTCTTTCCCCCTGCTCACTCTCTGAATCCTGGTCTTTTGGAGTTTGGCATCCAAGAGCCAGTCTGACTAGTTCCTGCCCTGCCCAGTTTGGGCAACTGTTTAGGGCCTCTTGGTGTAACCCTGCTGGTCCTGCTCTTGTGTTTACCTTTCGGTGATAATCAACTTGCAGATGCTGAGCAGGTCCTGGTCAATGTGAAGAACTGTCTCATGGGAGGTGACCTGGTATAAAGGATGGTGCATGGGATTTGAGAACCAGGCAGGGTTGGGTTCAAATCCTCATGAGACTACGCAGTACTTGTGTGACCTGGTTAGCAACTTGCTTCACCTGCTCCATCCTGAGTTTCCTCATCTGTGAAATGGGGTTGTCAGGGTGAAGTGAAGTGACCTTGCGCAGCAAGCCTGGTGCATAACAGACTTGAAACATTTGTCAGTTTCACCTTCCTTTCTCGGGCTGTACTTGACCGAGTAAGGAGTAAGGGGCTCTGTCTGTCTGTCTTCACTTGACTTCTTGGGGAAGTTGTTTCCCCAAGGTGAGGCTTGGAGGGCTCCTGGTGAATGACCAGGCAGCTGCAGAAACTTCTAGCGCTGACGTTCCCTGAATTTTGGAATCTGGAGATGGGTCTTCTGGTCATTTCTGTGTTCCCGTTACTCTCACTAGAGGATGGGGACATTTTTCTCTTTTGAGAAGAAACAACGTTGCTTCTAGAAATAAAGGCTCCCCGGGGAGATATACCCCATCTCTGTGGGCATCTCCACTCTTTCCTTGGTGCTTAGCCCCCCGCTTCCCACTCTCGGAAGTGGGCGCTCCCTTTGGGACCTTGGTGGCAGGAGAACCCTTGAGCAGAGACCAAGGGTTGGCGGCGTCTTCATAAAACCATCCAGCTTCAATAGGAATGTGCCCTGTGCCCTACATTGTTCCAGAAAATTCAGAAGCCCCGGAAATGTACAGGCTGCTCCTGACTCCCAGACACCCAGCGGGGCCCTGGGATCCCCCCGCCCCCCACTCTGCCTGCGGCCGGCTTCTTCCTCTTCCCTGTTGGTGCTGCTGCAGCCACCGGCTGACTCTCTGGGCCGCAGCTGGGTGTGGCCTCTCTCCCCAGCTGCCTGGGCTCCAGCGCAGAGTCAGCAGGCTGGGTGGCGTCTGCAGTGGGGGTGGGGAGGGGTGGGGGGCCTCAGACCTGGCCGTGCGGTGGAATCTCCTGCGAGCTTAGAAACCTGTCGCTGCGGGCGCCCCTACCCTTTATGTTAAAACCCTGGGAGGAAGCGCAGGCATTGAAGAGAAAGCTGCTCAGTCATGTCCGACTCTTTGTGACCCCCTGGACTACACAGTCCATGGGATTCTCTAGGCCTGAATACCGGAGTGGGTAGCCTTACCCTTCTCCAGGAGATCTTCCCAACCCAGGGATCGAACCCAGGTCTCCCGCACGGCAGGCGGATTCTTTGCCAGCTGAGCCACAAGCGTGGGCATTACTTGTGGACAAATCTAGCAGGAAGCTGATCTACACAGGCAGCCTCCCCATCAGCCTCTGTCTTCACTCCTGTCTGCTCAGAGGCCCCCGGTCCGCTCCCTAGTTCCTTCCTCAGCTCCTTCCCGGTCCTTGACCCCCTTTTACTTGGGGCTGTCTCCCCCTGCACCCAGTTCCTATCCACAGGAACTGCCCCCCTCCGGCCCCAGGCCAGGGGAACTGCAGACTCAAGTGACGCCCAAGTTCGAACTTGAACGTGTCTTCCCAAGGACACAGTGTTTCCCAGTGGAGAGGAGCTGTCCTGGTCGTTGAGTGTCACATGAGTGTATGCGCGTGCATGCTCAGTTGCTTGGTTGTGTCTGACTCTTTGCGACCCCATGGACTGTAGCCTGCCAGGCTCCTTTGTCCGTGGGATTCCCCAGACAGGAATATGGGAGTGGGTTGCCAGTTCCTCCTCCAGGGGATCTTCCCAACTTAAGGGCTGGTTTGGGAACCTATCTGCCATGCAAATTGTGTTTTAATTTAAAAATCGAAGAGTCTCCTGGGTAGAGAAAGATTCTATTCGTGTCCTCAATGTGCTTAAAATCTAGCGAGAAGAGACTTAAAGGCATAGTAAAATACCCTCCAGTATAAAACTCAGGGCTGGGGGATTCCCTGGTGGTCCAGTGGTTAATTCAGGGCGTCCACTGCCAGGGGCAAGGGTTCGATCTCTGATTGAGGAACTAAGATCCCTCAAGCCACCAGGCATGGCCAAAAAAAAAAAAAATTCCAGGGCTAGATTTTGTCCTGTAAACCAGTTGTTCTCAAACTTGGGCCCATTGAGGGATCACTCGGGCACATTTAAAAAATGTGCATGTTCTGGGAATTCCCTTGGTGGTCTAGTGGGCTGTCACTGCTGAGGGCCCGGGGTTCAGTTCCTGGTTGGGGAACCAAAATCTAACAAGCCATGTGGCAAACAACTCCAGCATGTTCTGACTGCCTTCCAGTTGATTCTGATTCAGTGTTTTTCGGGTGGGTCTTTTAAAACAAGCGCCCTAGGAGAGGCTGATGTGCATTTCAGGGAGGCAGTTCAGGGAGGGGGCAGGCAGGCTGCTGTCAGAGGATGCTGGGATGCGCTGAGATGTGGCTTTGTGAAGGCGGGGCCTCCCGTCCGTCCCCTGGAGGAGACGGTGTGTCCCCAGGTGGGCTCTGACACCCGGCCCTCCCCAGGTGCAGGCTCCCAGCGTTCCTGCCCTGACATCTGGCTTCTCAGCTCAGGCAGCTGGCACAGTCCTCCTGGACCTGGAAGTGTCCGGCCTGGAGCTGCCACTCTGGCAGTGAGCTGTCACCATTCATCTCTGAGGTCCAGCGATCGGAGCAGACACCGCGCCATCAGTCTGGATCAAGCCTCGGTGATCCTGTTTTGTTTTCCCCCGTCACACCGCGCCATCAGTCTGGATCAAGCCTCGGTGATCCTGTTTTCCCCCCCGTCACTCACTTCCCCCTGGGTGAGGAGCACAGTTGGGGGCGGGGCGGGGGGAACTGCATTTTCAGACACGCATCAGATTTTCCTGGCCTCCAGTGGTGCAGGGAGGTGCCTGTGATCCTAGGAGCAGGCAGGCAGAGGGAGGACCGTGGTGAAGGGCTGGGGACACCTCCACCCTGGGCTCGCTGTGCTGGGAGAACGACTGTGTCCTCTCCAAAGCCAGAGAGCTGAGGGCAGCCAGGGCTGAGGGTGGACCGCCCTCCCTCTGGAGAGCGGAAGGGAGATGAAGTCGTTGCAGTGGGATGGGTTCATATCTGGCAGGACGTGTGGGTTTGTGTCTTGAGTGTCTCCTCAAATCCCACTTGATCGCTCGTAATTCCAGCTAGGGCTCTGGAGGCCTCTGGCTGTGGTCTGGGGTGAGGAGACTGAGTTGGGCAAGAACGGCTCCGAGACTTGGCGTCTGCGTCTCGTAATTAGCGCCACTGGTCGGGGATGGAAGCTGCCCTGGGCCGGGCTCCGCTGTTTACCCTTATGTAACTCTCACAACCAGCCCAGGAAACAGGGCTGATGAGCCCCGTCTTCTAGGTAGGGGAACTTGCCTGCAGGCCTAGGACAGTGATGTCTCAGCTAGATTTCCAGCCGCTTAAGTTAGACATGGCAGTGTGCTGCTTCTAGGGCTTCGGGGTGGAAGTCAGGAGAACCCGAGCCGGGTGTGTGGCCTCGGGCAGATCCCCTCAACACACGACTCACTTCCCTCAAGTGCACAGCGGGGGCTGGGGGTGGGCCAGGCGCCCGCTGGCCACGGTGGCCGGTGGCGGTGTGTCCCCGGGATTGTGCCAATGCAGCCAGCTGTGGGCAGCCTCTCTCTGCAGAGCTGTCTGCCTCGGGTGGTTCACGGCCTCCTCGGAGGCACTGTCCGCTGCTCACTGGCCTCTTGGAGTGCTGTGTTTGGAATCGGATTTAGGGGGTATAGATTTCCCTGGTGGCTCAGACGGTAAAGAATCTGCCTACAGTGTGGGAGATCTGGGTTCAGTCCCTGGGTGGGGAAGATCCCCTGGAGGAGGGCACGGCTATCCACTCTAGTATTCTTGCCCGGAGAATCCCATGGACAGAGGAATCTGGAGAGGCTACAGTCCATGGTGTTGCAAAGAGTCAGACATGACTGAGCAACTAACACTTAAGGCTACTAGGACTATCTGTTGTTATCCAATAGAGAGTTTTCTTTGAAAAAACAAACCAGTGCAGTCATTATGTCGTTAAAAAAATGTGTAAATCCAGTCGTCCATATTCAAAATGCTGATTCAGATACTCAAGGGCAGCTTTTATATTTATGGCCTCATTTGCAAAAGAGAGGAGATGTCCTTTCTGGATCTCTTTCGCTAAATTTCTAGGGTTCTGAGAATCCTTTTATCGCAGTTTTATCTCCATCCATTTTCTTATGTATAGGAAGCTTCACACACTGCCTTACTTCAAGTGATGCCTGTGAATTTAGGTTGTTGGACCTGGAAGGACTCTTTCCTGCTATCTAAGGTATTTCTTAAGGGCAGTCTCCTGGAATGACAAGTCATCCCACTGTTGACCCTTTAGGAAATTTACTAGATAGTGAAGGACCGGGAAGCCTGGCGTGCTGCTGTCCATGGGGTTGCAAAGAGTCGGACATGACTGAGCGACTGAACAGTGATCTGCAACCATTATCCTAGATTTGCCTCTGTTTATTGCTTTGAGATGACCCCAGGTCTTCAAAATAGGGGCTCCCGGGTTATTGTTTTGAGGCTTACAGCAATAGTTTAAGAGGTCAGCAGGGAGTGGATTTGCCAAGTTATATATGAGAAACTCCACAGCTGTGATTTCTAATGATGGCCATTTCTTTGGTACACTACCACCCCCGTGTTTTCTTTTTTTTTTCTCCCAATTATTTTTATTAGTTGGAGGCTAATTACTTCACAGTATTGTAGTGGTTTTTGCCATACACTGACATGAATCAGCCATGGAT
This sequence comes from Cervus elaphus, assembly GCF_910594005.1. NCBI lineage: Eukaryota > Metazoa > Chordata > Mammalia > Artiodactyla > Cervidae > Cervus > Cervus elaphus. Next base: position 40,959,829 of record NC_057846.1, read on the forward strand.
TTACATGTGTTCCCCATCCTGAACCCCCCTCCTACCTCCCTCCCCATCCCATCCCTCTGGGTCTTCCCAGTGCACCAGCCCCAAGCACTTGTCTCATGCATCCAACATGGACTGGTGATCTGTTTCACCCTTGATAATATACATGTTTTGATGCTGTTCTCTCAGATCATCCCACCCTCGCCTTCTCCCATAGAGTCCAAAATTCTGTTCTATACCTCTGTGTCTCTTTTTCTGTCTTGCATATAGAGCTATCATTACCATCTTTCTAAATTCCATATATATGCGTTAGTATACTGGATTGGTTGGTGTTTATCTTTCTGGCTTACTTCACTCTGTATAATGGGCTCCAGTTTTATCCATCTCATTAGAACTGATTCAAATGTATTCTTTTTAATGACTGAGTAATATTCCATTGTGTATATGTACCACAGCTTTCTTATCCATTTGTCTGCTGATGGGCATCTAGCACCCCTGTGTTTTCATCCCTTCATTTCTGACAGTGGAGAAGTTAGAGAGCCAAGAGACTGTGTCAGGGTAGAACATTGCCAGACAAGGTGCCTGTGAGTTTCTTGATGTTTTAATAATGCATTTATTTTTTTTTATACTGTACAGATATCATTCCATTTAGTACTCGTAACTGCCCTTTGAAATAGACTGAAGAACTAAGTTTTTCTTTCCTTTATTTCCTCCTAGATTGTGTGACTCTGTACCATATTTATTAAGAAAAGAATTTGAAGTGTCATCAAATAAGATAAAGCCAACAGGGATATCAGAGCAGTCAGGACAATATATGTTTTATTACATATACATATATTATATATATACATATAAACTAGGTAACACTTGTTCAGAGTCATATAGATGACTATATAACTCTCAGTTTAGTTCAGTCGCTCAGTCGTGTCTGACTCTGTGACCGCATGAATTGCAGCACGCCAGGCTTCCCTGTCCATCATGAACTCCCGGAGTTTACTGAAACTCATGTCCATCGAGTCGGTGATGCCATCCAGCCATCTCATCCTCTGTCGTCCCCTTCTCCTCCTGCCCTCAACCGCTCCCAGCATATATAACTCTAAACAGGGACAATTCCAAGTGGTTTTATTTTTTTAATATTTACTTATTTTATTTATTTGGCTGTGCCAGGTCTTAGTTGTGGCATGAGAGATCTTTAGTTGTGGCACCCAGGCTCTTTTTCTTCTTTAGTTGTGGCATGTGGGATCGGTTCCCTGACCAGGGCTGGAACGACCCTTGCATTGGGAGCATGGAGTCTTAGCCACCAGGGAAGTTCCCGCAAGTGGTTGTAAGTCTATTAACTCATCCTTAGAACTGTCTGGCGAGGTAGGTACTATTATGATCCCTGTTTTTACAGAAGGGAAAACTGAGGCTTAGAGATGAAGGAACTTATTCACAAAGTGGTGGAGCCCCCACTTTTAACCACTGTACTAGAATACCTCTCTAAAATAAATGAGGCTCAGGGAAATGTTAAGTCCACAGACTGTGGCAAGAATTATACTGTGGTGAGGTGAAGAAGGTAAGTGACTAGAGAACAAACTTATGGAGAGATGGTGGGAGAGGAATAGTTAGGGAGTTTGGGATGGACATGTACACACTGCTGTATTTAAAATGGATAACCAACAAGGACCTACTGTATAGCACAGGAAATTCTGCTCAATATTCTGTAACAGCTTCACTGGGAAAAGAATTTGAAAGAATTTAAAAAATAATAGACACATGTGTACGTACAATTGAAGGGCTTAGGGCTTCCCAGGTGATCCTAGTGGTAAAGAACCCACCTACCAATGCAGGAGACGGTAAGAGATGTTTGATCTCTGGGTCGAGAAGATTCCCTGGAGTAGGAAATGGCAACCCACTCCAGTGTTCCTGTCTAGAGAATCCCATGGACAGAGGAGCCTGGCAGGCTACAGCCCTTGGGGTTACAAGGAGTTGGACACGACTGAAGTGACAGCACGCACACATGGATAATTGAATCACTTTGTTGTACACCTGAAACTAATACAACATTGTTCATCAGCTGTACTCCAAAATAAAATCAAAAGTTAAAAAAAAAAGAAGTGACTAGTCAAGATTGCAAAGCCAGAAAGTGGCATCGACAGAACCAGACTCTCAGCCTTCCTTAGTCCTGTATCCACTGCCTCGCATAGCATCCTTCTTCAAACGCAAAACTTATGTCTTTCAGAACCTGGCAATTGGGGCAGGAGCTGTCGGATCTCTGCAGCTGACCTACATCTCGAAGGTAATGTTGGCCTGGAGCTTTGGGAATTCATGATCTGTAAGTAGGTTTAGTATCTAAACTAGAGGAAGCATACACCTCGGCCATCAGCTCCTGGGGGTCTTGCTGGGCTGTGATGTGCTCCCTGTATGCCCATGGAAGCCTATAACTGACTGGGGCCAGGTGGCCTGTGGTCAGCAGTTTCTTGGAGGGTGATCTTGCAGCCTCTCACTCCTGGGACCCATTAGTCAGTGATGCTGCCAGCTCCTGCAAAGGAGGGATGGGAGGTGGGTGGGCAAAGACTGGGACATGATCTTTTTTTTTGTAATTGGGACCGAAAGGAACACAAACACAATAGCAAAATAAACCCAGTGACTGTAAAGGATTCTCCCAAAGCGTATGGTTCGACTGGAATGGCTCAGAAAGCGTTGGGGTGGCCCTGAAAGTTTATCCATGGGCTGGACCGGATCACTGTGGAGGGGAGCCTGGGAGGGCCCCAAGGAGGTGCCCAGATGTGCCAGGAAACCACTCAGCAGTCAGAGAGCTGGAGGGTCTGGCAGGCCAGCTGACAGTCCATTCCTGGTCCAGTCTGCACAGAAGAGGCGAGAGCAACCTCTCTTCTGGGCTGAGACCTGGGTGGGGGCTGGGGGGCTCCACATGGATGGTGTCCACACGGAGCTGCTGAATTCAGCTTTGTGTAGCTGTCCCTCCCTGGAGCAGGCACTGGTGCTGACCTGTGATGCAGCAGTGATAAAAATAAGAAGGCTGGGGGATTTAGAGCCTTGCTAGAAAGAGGAACTGTTCGTCCAGCGAGGAGAGCCAGGTGGCCCCCAGCCAGCACCGAGGTTCTGGAAGGCCCTCACTCAGGCCTCTTGGGGACCTCAGCTTCCTTGTCCACATTCTCCCCTCCTCGGGGGATGGGGCTCTGATCTGAGTGGCTCCTGGCTCCTCTCATAACAAGCTTTGGGGGTCCTTGGGAAGCCCTCCCATTTCAGCTGGGCCAGAGGGGAAGGCAGCTGCAGGGGTTGCAGGTGGGAGTCCAGCAGAGGTGACTGGGTGCAGGGCAGTGTTTGGGCGCCTTAGAGCGAGGAGGGAAGGACCGGGAGAGGGGAAGGGCCTAGGAAAGCAGGCAATTTGCATGCTTTGTGGTCAGAATGTGGCTGCCTCCCGGTGGCCAGAGGCCGGAGTCCTGTCTTGCTGTGAGCTCATTAGGTCATTTCATTAGGAGGTTGGAAGAGAGAGAATTCAGAGAGCGAGGAGCAGAGAACCTTAAGATTAATGAAACTCCAAACCATCTCCTGTTTGAGAGGGTTTTTTTTTCCTCCTTCTTGATAGGGGAAGAGGGACTAAAATCTCCTGCAGAATCGTGATATATAAATGCAGCTCGGACAAGGGTTTCTTGAATTCTTGGCTTCGGAGGGCTGCTTCCTTTAGCAGGAGGGACCTGCCTTTTTACCCTCCATGGAGGGGAGAGGCAGGCGGGGATGGGTTTTGCAAAACCCACAGCTGCCAGTGGGTCAGGTTTCACGGAGAGGAGAGCCTTGAACTGCTTGCTGCCTGACCCAGTGCCAGAAAGCAGGGGTTTTCCCAGAAAAAAAACATTTAGCCTGTGCTGGTATCAAATTCAGCATTCCAGGTTATTTCTTGTTAACCCCTAGGTGTCCCCTCCAAGGAATGTGTTGGACCAGCAGCAGTAGCCCGGCCGTGGTGCGTGTGGCCTCCGCTAAGGGTGCTCATCCTTGTGGGCTGGTGTTGGGAACATCCATCTTCTGAGAGGCTAACACAGAGGAAGGTTCTGAAATTGATGTTGTCGCAGCAGCAGGGCCAGTTCTCAGGCCAACTAGAAAAAGATGGATGCTGGCCTTTGACTCCACCCACCTCCCCGCTTTGTTTGTGGGTTCTTCTCTTCCCCGCAGCCAGCCCCACCTCTGTTAACGGGAGTCCTGGCCTGACCCATGAGGCCAACCAAACTGAAACATCAGAGTCAGGAGCAGAGAAAGGTTTACTGCCAGGCCATGCAAGGAGATGAGGTGGCTCACAGCCCTCAGAAGTCTCAAGCTCCCCGAAGAGTTTCAGCAAAGCGTTTTTAAGGGCAGATGAGGGGGTTGAGGGTCTCAGGGTGCACATTTCTCTGATGGGCTGATGGTGAGGCAGCTGGGCAGTATCCCGGGAGTTCACGTTAGCTGCCCTCGGGCTTCAGGAGACGTGGGACCACGTACTCAAGGTCATCTAGTCCTTCCTCCGTTTGCTGCTGGTTGTTGGGGGGTGGGGTTCACATCTGCAAAGCAACTCAGGAAATTTGCATCAGATACTATTATCTGGGTACCTCAGAGAGGAGCTCAAGCAGAGGATATGGGGGAAGGCTTTGTCTGCGGAAGGCCCCATAGGGTCCTGCTCACTTACACTTCCAGCTTGTGGCCTGGCTCGCTGTTAACTGCAACAAAGACCTTCTTGGAACAGGGCTCACTCCTGGTTTTTGGCGGGCATGGGCGGGTGGGGGGTGCGGTCATGGATCCTTAAGAAAAGTCTGATGAGAAGTGTGGATTCCTGTCCCAGGTAAATCACGTGTGCGTGCACACACCCTGATTTCGCCTGTGCCTCCAGGGCTCATTGACCCCTGGAAGCTGGTTCAGAGGCTCCGGCTTCGAGCCTGCCATGACTCTGGGTGGGTGACTGGCTCTTCTGCGGCTCCTGGTGCGGCCTCGTGAGGCAGGGTCTCCCTGGGCGGCACCGAGGCTCCAAGGCCTTGGGCTGCTGCTGCTGCTGCCGCCGCCGGAGGGGCCCCAGCTCCACTTCCGGCCCCGGGGAGCCAGGGTGGGGCGGGCTCGCAGTGCCCCGGTGCCCCACGGCTTTGCTGCTCCTGTGGTCTCTGTGCGATCTGATAAGAGCGAGTTCCTGAGAGTCTGTCGGGCCGGGGGGTGGGGGAGCGGCCTCGCCTGCATCGCTCTGCGGGTGACCTGTACCTGGTCCCTGCCTCACCCGCCCCCCCGCCTCCTCACCCAGGACCCACCGGTCAACGACTGCTGTGCAGCGACTTACTTGTGGCCAGAGTCAGCCCATCCACCACGCCGCTTCTTCAAGAGCCTCTCTGCGCCTTCACCACGTGTGAAGGAGCTGCAGGGGCTGGCCTGGTCACCAGCAGGAGGTGTGGTGGGGGCAGTGGTGCTATCCCTCCCAGGAGGTGGGGGTCCTGCCCCCCATCACTGGGATCTGGGGGAAGGCCAGAGCTACACTCCTCCGGAGTGAGTGAGACGCTCCCCTTTGCTCCCACCTTGGCCTATCTTTTTGAGGGCATAGCAGCCAATAGATGGGACTTGCTTTGTTTTTTTTTTTTTTTGGCCACACCAAGGCATGTGGGATCTTAGTTCCCCAACCAGGGATCAAACCCATGCCCCCTGTATTGGAAGCCTGGAGTCTTAACCACTGGACCACCAGGGAAGTCCCTTTATTTTCTTCATCATTCCAGGACTGTAAGAAGGGGTGTAGTTGTTTCCCCTCTGGCTTTGCCAATCTGGGGGCTGATCAGAGATGTTGAGGGTCTTACCTTTGCTAAACCACCCATTAGGGTTGACCTAGAACTGGCGTCCTGTTAATTCAGCAAGAGCTGCTTGGCCGGGTAAGCCTTCTGTGATCACCACAAGGCAGATTACAGGTGTGCAGGCGTGTAATCACACGTACTCCCAACTGAACACTGGATAAACATGGAGAAGCAAATGGAAAGCCAGGCGATATCTTTGAAAGCTTTGACTTCTGGTCATAAGCATGTTTTCCCTCGGATAGGCTGGTAATGAGTTGTGGTCAGAGTGGACCGTGTGTCACCCAGCCAGGGTGGAAGTGTCCGGAAGGCCTGGATGGCCGAGGTAGTTCTGTGATGGTCAGGGTCATACAGGAACCAAGGGTGGGGCGCACAGGAGCTGTGAGCTTGAGGACCTGCAGGAACATGGGTGCTGAGGGAGGAAGCCCATGAGTCACCAACAGATCAGAACGTCAGATGCAAACAGGAGGAAGGCACCCAGTGTGGCTCAGGTTGAATTCTGGGGTCTGAATCCCAGCAGTACAAGATGGCGTAGGGGCCTGGGCTTGTTCGCAGGGCTCCAGCGCACAGATGCTAAAGAGGCCATGGGCTTTTCATCCACTTTGAAGGCAGATATGCGGGCTCATGTTTGTTTAAATATTTATCGTCTGGGGGATTATTTAAAGACTTTCTTAGGCCCTCTAGCGTACACCTCACATCGTGGTAAACATATCAGAATGGCCCCACTTCCCTCATTGACTGTAATTGTCTGGCTGTGAAAGATTTGAAAGGATTTTCATCATTTTTCATCATTTTCCTTTTTGAAATGATTTGACTGTGAGTAACTCAATTTATGATTGGCTCTAATTTCCCAGCTATCGTCTTGCACATCCAGTGATTCTCGTGAACCAAGAAAATCAAAGCTGCTAATTATTTTTGAATGTTGTGCAGTTTTTGTGAATGTTTAATTTGAATGAAGTTTTTGTGAATGAAGTTGGCTTAATGCCAATGAAGTTGGCATTAAGTTTTTGTGAATGTTTAATTGGAATGAAGTTTTTGTGAATGAAGTTGGCTTAATGCAACATCTTGTAGGCATTTAGTTAAATACTTGTTGATGAGGTTGTTGTAACGTCATATAGACATTCAGTTGAATAGTTATTACTGTTGAGTGTGCCATATTCATTTTGTGTGTTGGAAACCAGGTCTCATACATGTTTTGGGACCCCGGAGAAGCTCACAAGGCCCTTAGCATTTTATCTGTCATGCCAAGCATGAAAAGTGAAAGTTAGTCACACAATTGTGTCCGACTCTCTGTGATCCCATGGACTGTAGCCCACCAGGCTCCTCCGTCCATGGAATTCTCCAGGCAAGAGTACTAGAGTGGGTTGCCATTTCCTTCTCCAGGGGATCTTCCCGACCTAGGGATCATACCCGGGTCTCTTGCATTGCAGGCGAACTCTTTACCATCTGAGCTACTGGGGAAGCCCCTTGTGCCCAGCATAGCATGGCTTGTATTGGTACGTGGAGTGGGTGTAAACAGCCCCTCCTTGGTTGAGCAGCATCTGCATGATAAGGCAGGTTAAGTGCTTCACTTGCACTGTCACATTTAATCCTCACCATGGCCCTGTGAGAGCATGATTTATTATTACTGTTTGATGGACTAGGAAATGGTGAGACAGCTGGGACGCCTGGGACGGGGGCCCTGGCCCTCTGGCACCAAAGCCCAGGCTGTACCGCCTGTCCTTCCTTTGATCTTTTACAGGCTGCTGCCTCGGTTCCCATCCGGAGTGTTCTGGGCAGTATTAATTTGGGTTGTTGAGAAATCTGGGCCAGGTCTGTAGAAAGAACTTAGAGCCCAGAGGGAGAATCCAGTCACCCTGGTGTGTCAGCTTGGTGTGTCCGTCATGATCAGATCCTGAGCCACTGTGAGCCATGACAAGACCTTCATTTTTTTTAATGGTGGATCTTTCCCTCTTGTTTTTATTTTATTTTATTTGCCTGCACTCAGGTCCTTTAGTTGAGGCAGGGCAGGATTTTTTCCAGGTGGCTCAGTAGTCAAGAATCCACCTGCCCATGCAGGGGACGCAGGAGTCATGGGATCGATCCCTGGGTTGGGAAGATCCCCTGGAAGAGGAAATGGCAACCCACTCCAGTATTCTTGTCTGGGAAATCTCATGGACAGAGGAGCCTGGCGGGCTACAATCCAAGGGGTCAGAAAGAGTCGGACACGACTGGGCACACATAGGAACTCTTAGCTGTGGCATTTGGGATCTAGTTCCCTGACCAGGGATGGAATGTGGGTCCCCTGCGTTAGGAGTGCAGGGTCTTAGCTACTGGATCACCAGGGAAGTCCTGAAGCCTTAATTTTGACCCCAATGTTTCCTTTAGCTCTTGGCTTCTAATGAGCCTCCTGTTAAAGCTAGAACCACTCCAGGAGCCCCTGGGCGAGAGCAAGTTGGACAATGCCCCTCACCAGAAATGCGGGAATGGTGTGCATGAGTGGATGATAGCCACGTGTGAATAGTGTTTCCCAACCTTGGTCCTGGGGGAAGGGGCTGCCCCCTTAGAAATCCCAGGTCCAGTGGTGGAGGCCTGCTCCAGGGAGGTTCAGCCTTCATCAAGGGCAATCATCTAATTCCATATGATGGAATATGCTTTCTTTTCCTTGCTCAGTGTATTTGAACTCAAACGAGACGGGCTCACAGCAGGCACAGAATCAGAACGTACATTGGGGAGCAGGCTTGAAAAGGCAGGATGACACGGCAGGAGGTAGAAAAAGCCTGCTTTCTTAGGCCCTTGCCTTCAATATGGGATGTGCCCTGATCCCGTCAGCTGCTCTCTGGGCAGGTGGGAAGTGCTTATTTTCATGGTGAAGCAGTCAGGGAAAGGTAAGGGAAATTGATCTGTGTGTCTCAGTGCAGTGAGTGACTCACCTTTCTGTGCACCCTGTTTGAAATCTGTGTATTTGTGATAATTCCACCTCTAATTCACAGAACGGTTTAGGGGAGGAGGTTGGTGCTTGGGAGAGGAGTAGGGTCTCGCTAATGTGAAAGGTACATATATTTGTGGTCCAAGGAGAATTTTCTCAGGACTCAGTGGCTTGTGAGCGTTTTTTGCAGATTCAACACAGACATCAAGATAGCGGTTATGTCTGAGGGGTGGGGCCGGGATTCTATCTACCAGGGAGGGGCGCAGAGGGCTTCTAAGAAATAGGATCGATAGTGGGTGATTTCTTAATCTGGATGATGAGTGCAAGGTTTCCACTCGATCATTAGTTTCAAAATGTTCTCATCTGTTTTGTATACTCCTCGTTTTGTATCAAGTCTCCTAATGTAAAAAGTTTTGAAGAAAAAAACAACACAACTTTACAACACTGTTGGAAACACACTCACGTTTCTTTTCTTTTTTCATCTGATTTAGGTGAGCATTGCCACCCCAAAGCAGAAACCCAAAACTCCGTTTTGCTTCGGTGAGTCCTGAGCAGAGGGTGGGTTTTCTGAATACTCCTATAGCAGCTTCCTCTTTTGCGTGGAGACGGTCCTGTGATCGATCACATGTGGCTTGTACCCGGTGTGTGTGAGTGACCGCTGTCCCAGCCATATCCCTGGGTCTCACATGACTTCCTTTCCCCGGTCTCCCTGCGAAGATTGTTAATAACCTAAGACAGAGGCACAGGCGCCCGTGATGTCTCAGTTCTCCTGGCTCCGCAGGGCAGGTATCTACCGGAAGTCTTAAGGAAACTTTAAGTCAGAGCAGAGGAATGGTATAGAGACTTGAGGGAACTAGGGAATATTCTTCTGAAAGTCTTCCTGCCAATGAATGATGGCTGGGGGTGACCCAGGAAGCAGAGCCGCTCAGTGGATGCAGGTCACTGAAGCATCAGTATTTAACTGGCTTCTACTGCCTTCTCGGTGCTGTACTAAGTGCTATGAGCAGATGCTAACAAATAGCTTCTGTTTTATGTCTGGGGTGTAAGCTCCACGAAGGCATGGATGCTCCCCGGCTTTGTCATTGCTGTACCCCCAGCACGTAGAGTGTGCTTCCTGGCACAAAGTGATTGTTCAGTAAATATTTGCTGAAGGAATGAGTGAATGAACTAAGGGGTTCTTTGTCTACCCCATGATGCTCACCTCCTCCAGTTCTAGCTTATTTTTGCCAGGAGAGTAAAGTGGTCCTTTAAGCTGTCCTCTTTTCCCACTTCAGGTTGGTTCAAAATTCTTTTGCACTCTTTCTCCCACTTCCTTCAAATATCATTGCCAAGCTCAAAAATCTGACTCTCAGATTTTGTGGTCAGCAGATCTAAAAAAGGAAAAAAGAAAAAAAAAACCCAGAAGTAAATTGTTGACCTCATGGAGTGTTGAGGAAGGGCCAGGTTGAAAATGGGGTCTCACAAGGTCACAGACTTGAACCCAGGCAACCTTAGTTCCATGTCTCAACCACAGACAAGACCCCTAACCCGGGTCAGTTCTGCTAGTGGAAACCAGGAGCATGGGACCAAACTTACATGTGTATCATCATGACCGTCCAGCGTTTGGCGCCTCTGAAAAGCTGTCCAGGCGTGTGTCTGGTGTATGGTGAATGAGCCGCCTTTCTGCACAGCAGCACATGAAGGCCACTAGTGTTGTCTTGTGGCCAATGGAATAATAATCCACATTTTTCTTCAGATTGAGAGCGCTCTGCTTCCCAGATATTCCCAGGTGACTTTGTACCATGGGGAACATCTTGGTCTCCTTGGCGGGACTCCTGTACCCTGCGACATCAAACACCTTAGTTTTGGTGTGTGTGTTCTGACCTGGATTCTTCTCTCTTCATCCTGTACCTTTTGCAGTCATCAACGCCCTCTCACAGAGGTATTTTCTTCAAGCCAACGACCAGAAAGATCTGAAGGACTGGGTGGAGGCCTTGAACCAAGCCAGCAAAATCACAGTACGTATGATCCTTCTCCTTTCTGGTGAGAGTCTTTCTGCAGTCGGCCCATTTCGGGTGGGGAGTGGCCCAGTGGCGACGGGGACTTTCCCAGGACCCGTTCCAGACCGGTTGCCCCACCTCTTCTCACACCTTGGCCGACTAGCCGCAAGTTGAACTGAGTCTGAGTCTGAATCAGGTTCGAGGGGAAGTTTATGGAGTGTCCCCGCTGTGCTTCCTGGGAGGGCTCCCAGGCGGTCGTGGTTTGGGTCATTCTGGGATGCTGATTCAGAATGTGGTGGGATTGGAAAATGGAGTGCTGACTCTGAGAAACGGAGCAGAGGAAACTCACATGAGGGGGGAAGTCGGAACTTTTTCCTGGCTTGGGGGGAGACTCTTCTGACTTTAAGAGGCCACCTGGAGACCAGTCCAGGCTGTCCACTGACCTGTCCTGGGAAAGCCTAACATTTATAAGCACCAGCTTGCTGGTTGTTCTATGAGGACTCCTGCTTTCCTTGACTTGGCTAACGAAGAACTCCTTTCTTCCTCCTTAGAAGTACAGAAAAAGAAAGGGAGATGGGTAGGAATAAGGAGAGGGGAAAACTGTTTAAGGGAAAAAACTAGACCTTTAACCAATAATATAGACCGACTTCTGGCATGTAAGCCACACTTTGCTGAAAAGCTGATTTTCTGTATCATATCTTCAGAAGTGCCAGCATTCTGGTGACTTCCAGTAAAACCCAGTATGTGCTGGGGCAGATTACTCTCCCCAATACGTCAGGGTTCCCGTGAATAATTTCACAGAAGAAGAAACCTGTACACTTATCCAGCACTTGTGATGCTGCCTCTGAGCAGAGGACAGTTCGGTCATCGATGTGGTTTTGCTTGTTGGCTGGTTATTCTGATAAACCTTGGTAAGGTAGTGAAAAGAGAGGGAAATGGTGGGGGTCTGGGAAGGGGGGTAGCTGCTAAGACACACACTTGGGTGTGTGTCTGCAGAATGCTGGCTTTATAAAGGTTTTCTTCGTTCCTGTTGGAGTCTTCACCCTTCTGCGTCCTCCACACTGTGGGGAGTTTCTTTCAGTGTCTAATACTTTCTTCTCATTGAGCATTATCTCTTTTTTTAAAAAAAAAATTTTTTTTTTTTTGACGTGGACGATTTTTAAAAGTCTTTTTTGAATTTGTTACAGTATTGCTCCTGTTTTATGTTTTGGTTGTTTGGCTGCAAGGCATGTGGGATCTTAGCTTCCCAAGCTAAGATCCAGTCGAACCCCCTGCATTGGAAGGTGAAGTCTTAAGCACTGGACCACCAGGGAAGACCCCAGGGTGTCCTCTCTTGGACCTGCCTGGTGAACTGGTCTACAGAGACTGTGAGGCCGCAGGGGCCTCTTTGTCCTGCTTTTATGCCTTGAGCGTAGAGTTGCTCCCAGCAGCTAGTTCCATGTCCTCTTTTCTGGCCTGCTGAGATGTCCCAGCCTCCACAGGGACTCCATAACCTCTAGGGTCCCCCTGACTTTCCTCTGCTCCATTTATACCTCTCTTCACTCCTCCTGCCAAAGATCCTGTGGGACAGAAGGAAGAGGAGGGGTACCCGACTTCCTCATTACAGGCAAATTTCTCTCAGCACACCTTGTATGCAAAGTGAAGCATCTTGGGGGCAGGGGATGCAGAGATGAAAGATACAGACCGTGTATCCAGCCGGGCTTTCTCACCGGCCACATTGCTCACCGTTCACATCACTCCTGTGAGGCAGGTGCTTTTACTGCCATTTTTATGATGAGGGAAACAGAAATAAGAGTCTTGCCCTAAGTCTGGAGTTTGCTAAATGACAGAGCTGGTATTCAAGCCCGTCATTCAACCTTCTGACTTCCGAGACCTGGAAGGGTTTATAAAAATATGAAAAGCAAGCAGCAGATGTAAAAGTTAGTTGACATACCACTTTTACATTCATGGCTTCTTGCTAGCCTCATGAAAACCTCAAGTAGGGAGGGCAGGAGTGATCATCTGGTTTATAAATGACGCAGTGGAAGTGCCTGGGGATCAGAGTGACCCACCCAGGTTCAGGAGCCAGTAACCACAGATCACTGGTCATTGAGTGCTAGGTCACTGAGTCCTTGTGATTGAAGATAATGGTCAACATATGGTATTCAGCCAAAACTGCAGACGCCGAGGGGGAAGGGGGTGGGGTGAATTGGGAGATTGGGGTTGACTTATGTACACCACCATGTATTAAACAGGTAACTAATGAGAACCTCCTGTGTAGCACAGGGAGTTCTGTTCAGTGCCCTGCGGTGACCTCAATGGGAAGGGAATCCAATAGAGAGCAGATTATCTGTGTACAGACAGCTGACTCACTGTGCCCTACAGCAGAAACAAATACAACACTTAAAGCAACTATGTACCCCAATAAACATTTTTTAAAAAATAAAGAATTGGGTTTGCTCGGAGTAGTATTCCTGTGTTAGTTTCCTAAGGGCTGTTGCAAATGGTGGATGGTTTAGAGTAACAGAAATGTATTCTCCCACAGTCCTGAGAAGTCTGACATCAGGGTGTCGGCAAGGCCCTCCATGTACCCACTGAAGGCTCAAGGGGAGAATACTTCCTTGCTCGTTCTAGCCCTCAGAGTCTTCCCTGGCTTGTCACTGCCTCCCTCCACTTCTGCCTCTGTCATAGTATGGCCTATGTGTCTGTGTGACCCCCTCCTCTTAGGAAGATGTGAGTCACTGCACTTACGGCCCACCCTAAACCAGCATCAGTTCAGTTCAGTTGTTTAGTCGTGTCTGACTCTTTGCGACCCCATGAACTGCAGCATGCCAGGCCTCCCTGTCCATCACCAACTCCCAGAGTTTACTCAAACTCATGTCCATTGAGTTGGTGATGCCATCCAACCATCTCATCCTCTGTCGTCCCCTTCTCCTCCTGCCTTCAATCTTTCCCAGCATCAGGGGCTTTTCAAATGAGTTAGTTCTTCACATCAGGTGGCCGAAAGTATTGGAGTTTCAGCCTCAACACCCGTCCTTCCAATGAACACTCAGGACTGATCTCCTTTAGGATGGACTGGTTGGATTTCCTTGTAGTCTAAACCAGCATGGCTTCATCTTCATTTAATTACCTCTGCAAGGACCCTAGGAGAAGGCAGTGGCAACCCACTCCAGTACTTTTGCCTGGAAAATCCCATGGACAGAGGAGCCTGGTAGGCTGCAGTTCATGGGGTCGCTAAGAGTCAGACATGACTGAGTGACTTCACTTTCATGCAGTGGAGAAGGAAATGGCAACCCACTCCAGTGATCTTGCCTGGAGAATCCCAGGGACGGGGGAGCCTGGTGGGCTGCCGTCTATGGGGTCTCACAGAGTCGGACACGACTGAAGCGACTTAGCAGCAGCAGCAGCAGCAAGGACCCTATTTCCAAATAAAGTCATGTCTAAGGTTATGCGTGGACATCTTGGGGAGACATCATTCAACTCACTACATTTTTTCGAAAGGATTAAAAATTGGACAGTGAAATTATAGCACACCTTCCCCTACCACAGTTGGACTATTCCTCATAGTCTTGCCCTGTTTGTGGGAAGAGAGTCCTTGCAAATTTCATTTCATGATGCAAATGGAACCCCGTGGATCTCCTGCATCAGGGGACCCTTCACCAGGGAGGGGACAGGGTGGTGGGAAGGGGCCCTGTTTCACTGGGATCTTGGGAGATGGACAAGCCAAGAGGATGCCCTTGTTTTTAAGACCTGGCGCATGGTTATTGGTGAGTTTGTCCTCCGCAGTCTGATTCACCGTCTCAGGAAGTGTAAGCAGCTTTGGAGAGCCAGGCGGTTGGTCAGAGGGAGCCGATAATGCAGGGGCGTGAGCAGTGATGACCAGCTGTTCTCTGGGTGGGCTGATGGGTCGAGAGGCAACACGACACCCAAGCCGCCAGGGGTCCTTTTCCGGCTGTCGTGAACTCGGAAAGGCTACTCCCCTCCTCCTTTGCTGGGTTTCAGGAATTCATTTGGATCACTAGGGGGCAGGTGTGCTGTTCAACAATGGACATATCACTGGATACCCCAGCACTAACCCACATCCCAGAAGGATTCCACTCACCAGAGCAAAACGCAGAGGAACTGGCAAGGGTGGTCCCAGAAGGTGGTAGGTAGTGGTGTTTAGCAGTGGCCATGACTTCATTTTAACGAGCTTTTCTTTACCTCATCTATGAAATAGAGAAATGGATGCCTACCTAGTAAAGAGGCCTGAGATGAGTAGTGATGCAGGAAGAGAGGAGTACTTCCGTCGCCTGGCACTGAGCAGAGACCCAAAACAACTGTTGTCTCTCAGAAGGAAAGGAGAGGCGGGATTTCTGACCTCATCTGCAGAGGTGGTGGGCAGAGGTCGCCCTTGACTATCTAAGCTGAGTGCACAGGCCAGGAAGAAGGGTCCTGTCTTCTTTCTGGGGCTCCAGTGTTGATCACAATGGTCTTACTCCTTTAAATTAGATGCATAGGGGTGTGGTCCTTCATTCCCATCCTTGGCAGGCAGAGTTAGTTCTCCTATGGCCCTGAGCTGTGAACTTCCCCCACCCCACTTCCTGGCTTACAGTAGCTTTTTAAAGTTAATTAGGCTGCTCTAGGTCATGTATGGATGTGAGAGTTGGACTATAAAGAAAGCTGAGTGCTGAAGAATTGATGCTTTTGAACTGTGGTGTTGGAGAAGACTCTTGAGGGTCCCTTGGATAGCAAAGAGATCCAACCAGTCCATCCTAAAGGAAATCAGTCCTGAATATTCATTGGAAGGACTGATGCTGAAGCTGAAACTCCAATACTTTGGCCACCTGATGTGAAGAACTGATTCATTGGAGAAGACCCTGGTGCTGGGAAAGATCAAAGGCAGGAGAAGAAGGGGACTGCAGAGGATGAGATGGTTGGATGGCATCACCGACTCAATGGACATGAATTTTAGTAAACTCTGGGAGTTGGTGATGGACAGGGAGGCCTGGCGTGCTGCCGTCCATGGTATTGCAAAGAATCGTACTGACTGAACTGACTGAGATCTTAGTTGCAGCATGTGGGATCTAGTTTTCTGACCAGGGATTGAACCCAGGCCCCCTGCATTGGGAGTGTGGAATCTTAGCCACTAGAGCACTAGGGAAGTCTTGCAATAGTGTTTTGTTTTTCTTTTTTAAACTTTTTTTTTCTTTTACAGTTTTTAAAGGTTACTTTCCATTTAAATGATTACAAAATATTGGCTATATTTCCCATGTTGGACAATATATCCTTGAGCTGTGAGCTCTTGAAAGATCTGGATTCTTAGGTCTTTCTAGCTTCCAAGGCTGTAGAAGAAGTGAAATAGGATGTTAGGTTTTCTTTTGGGGTCTGCAGTTACTTTCCTGGCAGACTCACATGGGGTCTTGGGTCCTCATGAAGGACAGGCTTTGTGATGTGGTGGGGACTGAACCAGCAGAGTTCAGGGACTTGGTCTCTGCTTAGGTGTTAATATTAATCATGGCTTTGGGCAAATGATTGGACTGCTCTGGGCCTCTCTGGTGATGAAAGATTTTCCAGTATAAATGAGAAATGGACAAGGTGGAAGAAAAGCGGCAACATGAATGAGGATAGATGACCTTGGGTTGGGAGGATGGTCAGGACTGGGACAAACAGAAGAATCTGTTCCCCATCCAAAGATTGAACTGCTGCTTTGCTGGAAAACAGGATTGTTTTGTGTGAAATATTTCAGATTTCAATTGCAGGTTGAAAAACATACTGGATAGGACAGACGAGACATAGTTGGGGCAAGTCTGCCTTTGGACCACCAGTTTGCAACCTGTGGTCTCAAACATGCCCTAAAAATTCTGTGATTCTTTGATCAGCTGGAGAGGATCAAAGATAAATCATTTTGCAGAAAGGTGATATTTTGTAAGTGCTAGTAAATTACATTAATCAAAAGTTATTTAGAGGGACTCCCCTGTGGTCCAGTGGTTAAGAGTCCACCTGCCAATGCAGGAGATACAGGTTTGATCCCTGGTCCTGGAAGATCCCACATGCCACAGGGCAGCTAAGCCAGTGCGTCACAACTACTGAGCCCAAGCGCTACAGCTATTGAACCCGCATGTTGCAAATACTGAAGCTCACTCACCTAGATCCCAAGCTTTGCAACAAGAGAAGCCACCGCAGTAAGAAGCCCAAGCACCATAAGGAAGCATAGGCCTGGCTCACTGCAGCTAGAGAAAGCCTGTGCAAGACTCAGCACGGCTAAAAAAATATAAATTAATTAATTTTTAAAAAGTTTACTTAGAATATCTTAATTAAAATATTTTTGTATTTTTATTCGTATTTAAGTGTTTGAATTTATATTCTCTTACCAGTTTGATGACCATGACAACTCTATGACTGTGTCACTCATTTAGTGACAGGTCAGGGGTTACACCCCAAGCCCTGGGACATGCCCCCCAAGGCCTGTACCATATGCCACAGGCGTCTTACCTACTGCCGAGCATCCTTTCTCCCATCTTTATGTTCCCGGCTCCTTTTCATCCTCCAGGTCACTGTTTCAGCATCTCTTTCCCCTGGAGACTTACACCAACCACGCCCATAATGCCAACCAGTCCACTGGAGTAGATGGCCTGATGTCATTCTCAGCTCCTGTTTTATTGTCTTCAAGGCACTCGCCACGATTTGTAATTTTCTGATTGTCAGTCTTGCTGTATGTTTGTGATCAGTCTGCCTGATCAGCGTGGGCGTGGAGGGAGGGCAGGACACGTGTGTGTGTTTGCTGGTGTATCTTTGGTCTCTAGCCAGGCAGGGGCTGGCTCACTCAGAGTCGGTGCTCAGCGCATTTGCTGAGTGTGTGCCTCTGTGTGTGTGTGTGGTGGGCGTGGTTTGCTGAATTCCTCCTATCCTGGTTTGGATGGATGGAAGGACATGGGGGGGAGGGGTGTCTTACTATAACTCGGCACATTAACTTTCTTCTTCCTCTCCGCCGCTCCTTGGTCACCTCCCTGCTTTTTCAGGGCTTTCTGTTCCTGGTTAACCACGCTGTCCTTCTTCCCAGGTACCCAAAGCTGGGAACCTGCCCCTGACGACCGAAGTTCTCAAGAGCCTAGCAACTCCTCTGGCCTTAGAGAAGAAGCCACAGGTGGCCTACAAGACAGAGATCATTGGAGGGGTGGTGGTACACACGCCCATCAACCAGGTGCTGGGGCCTGGGGCTGCCAGGCTGGGGCAAGGGGTGCGGGGGTGTCCATGGTGTGTCCGTGACATCACAGGAGGGCAGGACCGAGGAAAGGGCGGGGGTGGGAGAGCCCGTGCACGTGGGGTGATGGAGAATACAGACAGTGCAGAGACTGAGGCCGCTGCATCGGAAGCTTTGCGGCCAGGACGGCTCTGCATCACCCACCGGGACTGGCGCTTGTGAAGCAAGCGGGGAAGCGGGCCGAGGGTGGCTGGGAACAAGCTCACTGAACCTCTGCCTTGTCTGGCTTGCTTTCGCAGCCCTTCCCTTTCTCCTGGGTCTCCTGGCCCTCCCCAGCCTTGCTTTGTGAAAGCACCCTTAAGAGTGCCTGCCCAAGGCGAAAGTTTACTTTCTGGTTTATTTCTCATTTGACTGCCCTCGTGGGCCAAGAGGAAGAGGGGACGGGCCAGGGAGGGTGGGGAAGGCGGGTGGGGCCGTGTCAGGAGCAGGGAGGCGCTAACCCTGCCGCCCCCTTTCCATGTAGAACGGTGGGGATGGGCAGGAAGTGGGTGAGCCGGGCTCCCACGCCATCCTTCGGAGGTCTCAGAGTTACATCCCCACGACCGGCTGCCGGGGTCCCACCGGGCCGCCCCTCATCAAGAGCGGCTACTGTGTGAAGCAGGGGAACGTGGTGAGTGTCCGCGAGGGGAGCTGAAGGGGTTTCTGGGGACCCCCGGAGCCAGTGGGTGTGGGCGATCCCGAGGGGAGGGCAGATTGCTGGGAGGAGGGTGGAGCTAGCCACGCCCACACCGGTTGATTCTGGGAGGGGCGCAAAGGAAGCTTGCGCCCTGCAGGCGGAGGTGCTCCCAGGTGTTTCCACAGAGGAAGAAATCCTGGGCTCCTCACCGCGGTCCTCCAAGATGGGACCCTGGCCTTTGCGGGGCGGGGTCCCCAGGAGCTTAGGACCAGAATGCACCCCTGGGGACCTCTTCTAACATTCTGCTCTCTACCCTTTTACAGCGCAAGAGCTGGAAGCGGCGCTTCTTTGCGCTGGATGACTTTACCATCTGCTACTTCAAGTGTGAGCAGGTGTGTCGTGGCTCTGGGGCCCTCAAGAGACGTGTGTGTGTGTGTGTGTGTGTGTGTGTGTGCACGCGCGCATGTGTGTGAGCAGAGATGTGGGCACAGACTCATCTGTGTGCTGGGAGTGTGCGGCATCTTAGCTCTGTCCAACTGGTGTGGGCAGCTTCACCATGATATTAAAGTGTCCTTAACGGACTCCCCCCCGTGTGTGCTGAGAACCGCAGAGCATCTTCTTAGATTTTTTTGTTTTTCTCCTCTCAATTTTTTTCGAGACCTTGTCTTGTTTGCGACCGGGTTTCAGCCAGTCATGTCTGATGATAATGGCTGGCTGGTCCCAGTAGTGGCCTTGGGCAGACAGCCTCATTCACTCTGTCTCCCCGTTTCCTCCCCTAGGACCGAGAACCACTTCGTACCATATTCCTCAAGGATGTTCTCAAGACCCACGAGTGTCTGGTCAAGTCTGGGTAATTGTCTCTGCTCCTTCTCTGGTCAGAACCCAGTGTGCCATCTTCGCTGTCCCATTACTTCCTGTCTGAGGCTCTGTTCCAGAGCCTTCCTTTAAGAGCAGGAGGCCCTTGTCTCCCTCACATCTGTGGCTGCCTGTCTCCATCCAAGTGGTCACAGTGGCAAGATGGTGTGCTGGACCAACCTGCCTGCTTCCCAGCCCTTTACTGTCACTCCTCAGATGAGCCTATGTAACACTGTCCTCATGGAGGAAAAGAAAGAATATGGACCAGAGGAGAGAGAGGTCCTTCTCAGGTGTCGGATGCTCATTGCCCAGGAGGACTGACCCTCAGAGAGCAGGGGTGGGGGGGTGGTGTAACTTTATCCTTAGTCACTCACTTTTCAGCACATCTGCTCAGAGCCCTGTTGGTGCCAATGCCTCTGACCTCAGCTTGTTTTGCGTTTTCTCTTCTCTTCCATTTGACAAAGTTCCTGATACCTTCTTTTAAAAAAAAAATGTTTATTTTTGGCCATGCTGGGTCTTTATTGCTGTGTGGGCTTTTCTCTAGTTGTGGCCAGCATGGGCTACGCTGTGGTTGTGGTGCACACATAGGCTTTTCATCCTGGAGGCTTTTGTTCTTGTGGAGCACAGGCTCTAGCACATGCAGGCTTCAGTAATTAGGCTCGTGGGCTCAGTAGTTCTGGTTCCTGGGCTCCAGAGCACAGGCTCAATCGTTAGGGTGCACGGGCTTAGTTGCTCTGCGGCATGTGGGATCTTTCCAGATCGGGGGTCGTCTCCTGCCTTGGCAGGTGGATTCTTTACCACTGAAACACCAGGGAGGTCCCCTGATGTCTTCATAACACAGGCCTGATTCATGGCAATGCTGTCGGGCAGGAAGAAGAAGTGTTTTTTAAGATGTTCCTCTTTCCACCAGGAAATGGTTACCTTTCCAGGGCCATGGAGGGCAGGATGAATTTGGGACCTGGGGCCCATTCAACGGCTCTCCCATATCCGACACCCATACCGATGCCCTTGGAGCCAAGCTTTAGAGACCCAGGGGCGTCTGGGCACCTGGCGGTCCTCACTCGGCCCTCCGTCTGCAGTCTGCAGGGGCAGTTTGCCGTATGTCCCTCCCTGGACTGTGCGTGCAGAGCCAGTGTCACCAGGGGAGCTGATGACGTCAGGCTGACTGTTCTCATGTGAAGGCGTGGGAGGGTCTTGCATGAAAGCGAGGTGCTCTGTGGCCCAAGGAAGTGGGGACTGTCGTGAGCCTTGCACACAGTTGCAGAGTTTAGAAGATAAGGAAAGTTCCCACCGATAGATTATCATTTGTGAGAGCAGTTACAGATGGAAGTTCCAGAAGCGTGGCTCTGGAGGAGACCATGGGTGGAGGAGAGATGGGACCTGTTCCCGACCCTGGAGGCCTGTGCGGGTCAACGGGTGGGCTGGGGTGGCTTAGAGAGCCCAGATAAGATTCGGTCCTAAGAGAGCTTCACACTTCACATGAGCCGCTGACCAGAAGTCAGACTGAACTGAGAGACAGGCAGATACCCAGGGAAGGAAGCTCCCAGACACTGCAGGTTCCAGGCCTGTGAGACTAGACTGCTCCCCAGCCCAGTCAGGGGGGTTCTGGGCATCTGGGTAGTCAGTTAATGTTTGTTGAATTAAATTTAATTTAAAGGCTTCGTAGGAGAAGGAAATGGCAACCCACTTCAGTATACTTGCCTGGAGAATCCCATGGACAGAGGAGCCTGGTGGGCTACAATCCATGGGGTTGCAAAGAGTTGGACACGACTGAAGCAGCTAAGCACGAAAGGCTTCATGCAGCCTGAGAAATGGATGCAGAAAGGGTGGGGATTTCCTCCTGGTTTTGCCTTTTTCTCCCCAGCAGTTGATTACATGATGTATGTACGTGCATGAATGGTTTGAAAGGTTAAACCACTGTAGCCAGAAGGAAGTGCCATCTCTTCTCAGATACTCAGAAAGGGACTGCAATAGCTAATGACATGCATTTCAGGTGAGCACTGTGTGACCTTCTTTTTGCACCAGATGCCGCCTATAACTTATAACTGATCTTTATGGTGATAGGCTTGATAGAGACGGGCTTCTGATTTCCATTGTACAGCTGGAGTGCAAAGGCTCATGAAGTTTTAAACATATTCCCATTTACCATATTCCCATAATACCATTTCCCAGTGGAGTCAGGATCAGGCCCTAAGTCTGTCTGACTGCCCACCCCCCGCCACCATAGCTGTCCCCTCCCCTGGGGGTCTTTAATCTCTTGCTTCTCTTTTGCCCACATGCCCCTGTCACTGGCCATGCGTCTGCCATTTCCTTCGAGGTGCTGATTCCTGAAGCCAGCCCCGCCTGTGATCAGTCCTGTCTTTTCTTTCTTCCATTAAAAAAAAAAAAAAAATTTTGGCCATGCCGCTCGGCATGTGGGTTCTTAGTTCCTGGATGGAATCCATTATGGAATCCATTATGCCCTGCAGTGGAAGCGCAGTCTTAACCGCTGGACTGCCAGGGATGTCCGCCTGCGGTTAGTCCTTTCTTGGAATCATTTAACTCTCGGCATGTAACACACACTTCAGCATCTGACTCTATAGTTTTGCTTTTAGTGTTCTTTTATGGGGAAGGAGGTGGATCTCCTGCTCCTGTATGTTCCCCCAGAGACTGGATACACCAGGCAGGCGTTTCACCCTGGAAATCATTTCGGCCATTTGGAGGCTTGTGGCTAAGCACCAGCTACTTCTAGCCTTCTTCCTTGCAGAAGTCAGATCCCTCTTACAAACCTCACCCTCAGTTTGAAGCACCTTCAAGTGGTCCACGCTCTCCTTCCCTTTCTCCTCTTTCTCATCTGGCCCCCTCCTGAGAGCAGGGATTTGGTGAAGCGGATGTGGTTGCTATGTGGATGGAGAAAGGCTTTGGAAATGAGAGATTTGGGTCCCTTAGGAGAGGCACCTGGTGGTGGAGTAATTAAGAGTGTAGACTCTGGAATCAGACCTGGGTTCAAATCCTGACTGCTGTTTACTTACTTCGGTGCCATGGACCAGTCACAGAACCTCTTTGAGCCCAGGTTTCCCCAGTGGGGAAAGTCTTATTGCCTCCTTGAATGGTGGTGAAGATTGGATGAAATAGCGCATCTCAAAACACAAAGACAGGGACTTCCCTGTGGTCCAGTGGTTAAGACTCTGCACCACCAATGCAGGGGGCATCAGTTTGATCCTGGTTGGGAAACTAAGGTCCCACATGCCATATGGCTCAGCCAAAAGATTTTTTAAAAAGCACAAATAATAGATTGGTGGTTATCAGAGGTGGAGGGTTGGGGGTGACCAAAATGGGTGGAGGGAGTTGAGTGGTACAAACCTCCAGGTATAAAATAAATAAGTCCTGGGGGTGGAGTGTATAGCATGGTGACTATGGTTAAGGGTACTGTATTTGAAAGTTGCTAAAAGAGTTGATCTTAAAAGTTATCATCTTATCACAAGAAAACAAATTCTAACTATGTAGCATGGTGAGTGTTGCCTAGACAGTGATCATTTGCGGTATACACAAATATCGAATCATGTTGTACACTGGAAACATTTACTGTTTTTTTTTTTATGAATATGCTGTTATATGTCTGTTATCTCTCTATAATACATACAAATAAATAATATATGTATATAATATATATATATTTAATGTAGATATAATGGATATATAACAGCTTGTGTTTTTACATGTGTGTGTTTGTATCCAATAAGACTTTCATTACTTGACCCTAAAATCCCTCAAAATGGTACCTCTCACAAAGCACTTGATACATCTTGGCCACTAAAGAAACACAACTGTAGGCAGTGTGGGGGTGTGGTGCATATGAGGCAAGAGGTCTTAGAAGCAAAGGAGCTTTGTCTTGTGAGAACTGGTAGTGGTGTGTACTGGGGAGGGGGTGGCCCTGGGGATGGTTAAACCACTGGAGATCCTCCAGGAAGTGAAGCTGAAGGAAACACGGCAATGCTTTCTGAGGCAGGGGCTGCAGGAGGAATGGCCTGTGAACCCCCTTTTTATGGTAGGCAGCACAGGTACCCGTCTTAGCTTGAGTCAGGTCCCCAGTGGGTGACCAGCATACCTGGTAACGTTCTTTCCCTCTCTCTGTCTAGCGATCTGCTGATGAGGGACAACCTGTTTGAAATAATAACCAGCTCCAGGACCTTCTACGTGCAGGTAAAAAGCTCCTCCCCGACGCGGAGAAGATGGGGACTTTCCTTCTCTGTGGCGAGCGTGCTTGCAGGCCTACTTTTCCCTTTGCTTTCTCTTTTATTTTGTTCGAAGTTTCTCGGCGGTAAATTTAGCCCCCTGATAGCCAGTCCGTGTCCCGTTTCATTCTAAACAGGATGTTTGCCCCCAAGCTTCCCAACCATAAAATAATAAGAGCGGCCCGAGCCACCTCGCTGGGGACGGTGAGCTTGTACCAGCTGCTCTCAGCTGCCGGGCGCCAGCTAAGCAGAGAAAAGGAGAACTGGTCAGTGGTTTCACTTCTCCCTTGGAGGGTATTTATAAGCCCCATCTGTGTGTGGACGGCGCTGCGTGCGGAAGGACCAGAGCACAGAGGGCCCTGTGCGGGGCCCAGGTGCATAGCCAGCTGCACAGAGAAAGCCATTGTGTGGGCGCAGACCGTTCAGCTCTCAGAAGCGTCTCCCCTCCGCCCGCGGCTTTGGAGTTCTCCCAACTCCTCCTCAGATCATGGGAGCTGGAAAGGCAGATTTCCAGCCTCTAGCACGGCCTAGACTTTCAAGGCCTAGTCCCCACCCCGGCCCGCCTAGCGGTCAGTCCACAGACGGCGTGCCCCCTGACTCCCCCGCCTTGGCGATGCTGCTGCCTTTCTTGTACCAGGGCTGCTGTGGGGTGTGTTGGTTGAAATTTGGGGCCTCCCTGCACATAGTTTCTCAGGGCTCCCTACATCCTCCCCACTAAACGCCCTCCTTTTTGCGAGGTCGCCTCTTAGCCATTTCGTGAGCAGCCACGCCCTCCAAGCGGGTCCCCCTGGCTGAGCCCAGCAGACCTGCTGACAGCCGGAGGCATCTGTGGGTTCCATTCATTCAGATGAACACCCGGGAAGAGCCCTGGAAAGTGCTGGGGCCTTCGAGCAGCCTCCGTGCTGTTTGGGGCCAAAGTCTGAGCTGTAGGTACAACAAGAACTTCCAGTTCCTAGATTTGACAGATATTTGTAGAGTCTTCTCAGAGTACAGGGCGTTGCCTTGTCCTGGGGACCCGACATTCAACAGAACAGATCCTGACCCAGAGAGGGAGACAGTCAAGAAAACCAGCAATTAGAACAGCGTGATGGGGGGCGGGGCGGGTCGGCGTGTTGGGGAGATGAACACAGGCGACCTTTTAGGGCAGTGAAACTATTCCGCGGGCTTCCCGGGTGGCGCTAGTGGTAAAGAACACCCACCTGCCAATGCAGGAGACGTAAGAGACGGGTTCGATCCCTGGGTCAGGAAGACCCCTGGAGGAGGGCATGGCAACCCACTCCAGTATTCTTGCCTGGAGAATCCCCATGGACAGAGGAGCTTGGCAGGCTACAGTCCATAGGGGTCGCAAAGAGTCGGCCGCGACTGAAGCGACTTAGCACGCAGGCAGTGGTTTTGTATGATACTGTAGTGGCAGATGTGTGAAATTGAATTTTACAGCACAGAGTATTAACCTGTAATATATGCAAGTTAAAAAAATCATTTAGACGGTTGGGTGATCCCAGTATGGCATGCAGAATATGACCAAAGAACCTACGTGTGTTATAGTATGAAGCAACCTCACTCATGAAGGTGGGGGGGAAAAATAAGAAAGTGTGAGAAGGGCTACCCTTAGAGTAAGTAGTGGTTGCTATGGGAACTCCTAAGAAGGGTACCTCCCCTAGTCTCGGAGTTAAGGGAAGTTTCCTGAAGGAAGATGGAGGAAAAGTGGCCCAGGGAGTTGTTGTCACTAAGTCATGTCTGACTCTCTGTGACCCCATGGACTGCAGCACGCCAGGCTTCCCTGTCCTCCACTATCTCCTGGAGTCTGCTCAAGTTCCATGTCCATTGAGTGGGTGAAGGTATCTAATTATCTCATCCTCTGTTGTTCCCTTCTCCTCCTGCCCTCAATCTTTCCCAGCATCAGGGTCTTTTCTAATGAGTTGGCTGTTCGCATCAGGTGGCCGAAGTATTGGCCCAGGGAGAGGGAACAGCAAGAAGCATGTGAAAAAAAAAAAGCCTAGAGGTGCTGGAAAGCTGATACAGAGGGTCATTGTTAAAAAGCTGTATTTTATCCTGCGGGTTAGGCCCTTGGAGGTTAAGCTGGGGCAGTGACCCAATCAGATCTGCCTCTTAAAAATCCCACTTGCACAATGGCGTAAGTTTCAGAGCCTTGTTTTCCTCGTCTGTAAAAGGGAGATGGTAGTCCTTGATCCTGGCCACTTCGATGGGACCCTGGACCCTGGCAATGAATGTCCTGGCTGGTGCGGTGTAGTGGCTTGGCAGTGTAGGGGACGGATAGGAAAAGGGTGAGACCGGAGCCATTGGGAGGCTATTGTCGTGGTTTCAGTGGGGGATAAAGAAGCCTGATACCGGATGGGTGAAGAAGAGTGGAAAAATTTGAAGAGTCCTTTCCAGGACTTTAAAGTTGATTGGATGTGGGATGAAGGGAGAGACGGGAGGTGAAGACCCTGCCCAGATGCCTGGCTGGAGCCTCAGGGCGACTGATAGCAGCCATCACCGCGGAGGACGGATACATGGAAGGAGGGGCTGTTGAGGGCAAAGGGAAGCCTTGCACGGGTGGTTGTGTTTGTGGTTCCTGTAAGATGCCCAAGGTGACCTGATAGGACAGCCCTAGAAGGATGGTGCCTGACGTGGTGGTGGTGCTAAGTAAGCATTTGTCAGGTGAATGATGATGCCAGGCGAGTCTAGGACAGAGCTTTGGGTGGAGATAGTCACTTGGGAAACATGAATGCAACCAGGAAGTGTTCAGAAGACACTGCATCGTAGGCAAGAGTGTCTGCACATTAACCAGAACCTTATCATCACTTCTGTCCTCCTTTTCCATCTGCTGTCAGGATGAAAGAACCCTCACATGGCCCTGAATAAATAAATGAGGGACTGGGCAAATCTGTGTATAGCAGCAGACTCAGAAAGTTGGAGAAGAGTAGAGATTAAAACTCTTTAAGAATATGTATTTATTCATTTAAAAACAGCCACCGTAAACTCATTTGTGTTATCACAAGTAACATTTTATGAAAAATAACTCTGTTTCTAAAACAGAGAAGCAACAGGAGTAGCTTTTTTTTTTTTTTTTTTGGTATTTTTGCAAATCTCTTTAATGGCTGGCTTATTGGAAGACAGCAGGGTTCTCAGATCTGCTTCTGCATTCAATCTGTGGCCATATGTTGTTTTGATGGAAGAGTATGAAGAAAATCTGGCCCCGCAGAGACATGTATTTGGGAAAAGGGGATATTTTAATCTCTCTTTCAGATGACTGTGGTCAGTTTTGCCCTCTGAGTGGATCATACGTGGCAGGGCTGTATCTGAAGGTGGGATTTGCTCCTGGGGAGAGGGTTGGGGTGATTAGCTGTTGGAAGGGAGGGCTGCAGAGGTTGGGAATAGAATTGAGAAGGGGCTGCCTAAAAATTCTGGGCAGTTGCAACAGAAGTAACCAGTAATATATATTGGAAGTCTCTTAATTTTTATTTTTAACTGCAGCATGAGGATCTTAGGTCCCTGACCAGGGGGTTGAACCTGTGCCCCCTGCAGGGGAAACCACTGGACCACCAAAGGAGGTTCTAGAAGCCTTTTATTGATGACCTGTTAGAATTCAGTGCTTAAAACCGTTGCATCTGTTATAATGCTGATAGCAGATCCTCAATCAAAGCTCATCAGACTGCAATAAAAACCACAGTCTGCAGTGATTCATTTAATACCCTTTGTTCCTCTCACCTCAAAAACTGCCCTCAAGGACAGAAACCCTGCTTTTTCTTTTGAACCAAGCACCAGAAGCATAGCACACACTTAAGCAGACCCGTAAGAGATGAACATATAAGCTTGGCACTTCCCTTCTTGTTCTACTGAGTTTTCAGCCTTTTTTTTTTCAGTCTCTTAGTAATTCACCATAGGGTGGGTGGATTTCAGCTCTGGTTTTTACCTCTGGTTCATGAAACTACCTTTGTGATGTGGTTTTAAAATATTTTTGAGTTTCTGATGAAAGCTAAGCACAGGCTTTCCATAAAAGATAGATATACTCATATACTGTAATCGTCACACATAGTTTTGGAGGTTTCACTGAATTTCTGTCGTCCGTGGAGTCCAGTTCTTAAAACTACTAATAGAGATTTTAACTGTGAGCTCAATAACATAATATTCTATTTCTTCTCACGTGGGATCAATATCCGCCTTTCTATTTGAAAAATATTTTAAGCACTAGAATATGTTTATCCAGAGAAAAGCAATATCTCAAAGGCGAGTTGAAATATAAGATAATTTTACTTTAAATGTCCAAACTATAGAAATAGAGATGAGCATTTATGAATAACATTATTTATAATAGAAATAATGATCAATGTATTTTCAAATAACCCAAGGAATCTGAGAGACTTCAAGAAATGTAGAAATATGTACAGAAATCCTTAGGAAGGCTGAAAAGAATACAACAGAAAACAGGTAGGCAGTGAAGACCTGGTCAGC
The DNA here is from genome assembly GCF_910594005.1 of Cervus elaphus. NCBI lineage: Eukaryota > Metazoa > Chordata > Mammalia > Artiodactyla > Cervidae > Cervus > Cervus elaphus. The sequence continues at coordinate 40,987,843 of NC_057846.1, forward strand.
TTCCTGTCTGTAAACCATTTTATGGAGTTGATAAATAAGCATATTAAGAAAAAGTATGTTATCTTATTTGATCCCAACAGTTTGATCCCTTTAGAATTATATGCAGTTTGAATATGAAGAAAATGGAAAAAAAAGTTGTAGGGGAGAAGGCCATGAAACATTTATAATATTGGAATTTAAGGCTTCATTTGAGTCCCTCATATAATAATAATAACAGCAGTGATAACTAATATGAAGCCCTTTCTGTGTATCAGGCACTTTCAAACTGCTTTGGCTAAATGAGTTCATGTAATTTTTCCTAGTAGTTCTACTTGTGGATCAAGTCAGCTAGCCCTGCTGTAAGTAAAATGCCTTCTGGAAGAATCTTGGAGACTGTGTCTTGGTTCTCTTTTTGGACTCGGGATGGATTTATTTTTCTGGGAAGCCACCGGGCTGTCCAGTAACTGGGAAAAGTCCCAGGGAAAGAGGGAGCAGGTGGACTTGCGTGAGAAAGTTCTTCCACTGGGGCACCCTTGCTGCCTCTCTTTGGCCCAGCGCACTGGGGTGTGAAACTGCTCCTCTTGTCAGTGTCCTGCACACATCTAACCAGGGAGGGTTGGTTTGGCGTGACAGGAAGGGGTAGGCGGGCTTTTTGTTTGAGGGTTTTAAAAAAATCAGTCGTGTATTACCTTGGTGTGTAATGAAAAGAGAAGGAAACATTTTAGGGGTGAGTGAGGGGTGTATGTGGAAACTTTTGCGGGGCCAGCCTGTGATTGCACTCACGTGTGCCCAGGCACGCAAATGCATGCTGGTAATTTGGGGTGGCTCTACCCGAGGAAAGTGCAGGGAGACAAAGAGAGGTGAACAAATGGAAGTTTCTGAATGTCAGGCCTTCAGTCTTGGTCCCAACTCTGTGCCTGATGTCACGTGTCACACCGGGTAAGGCCTCAGTAAACGTTTGCCAGGATCACTTGAGCTCAACCTGCTAAGCTGGAAGGCCCTAAGAATTCCCGGGGCTCCCACCTGCTGAGTCTCAGCCTGGGATCTTCCTTTCTTCACAGATCCGCTGCTGCCCCCTTCTGGGGTTGCTCGGTATTTCTAGGGGGAAGTCGGGCTACACTGCATTTTGCAGGATCTCAATTCCCCAATCAGGGATTGAACCCTCACCCTCAGCAGTGGAAGTGCGGAGTTCTAACCACTGGACCACCAGGGAATTCCCAGGGCAAGAACTTTCTAAGGGCTCAGCAGTGCGGTACGCATTGGTGAGCCAAGTGCTGCAAGTCTAGTAACTGTGGAGGCCTGGGTGGGACTCAGGACAGACCCAGATCGTTTGTTTTTTGAGAGAGGCAGCTTCTCCAGGAACTGGGCCCTGTTCCTGGAGAAGCTGCCTCTCTGGGAGATTTTGCAGAGGATTTGGTTTCAGTGGGACTGGAGCTGGAAGTGCGATTATTTGTTCAGATAGCTATAGTAAAACAGAAAGATGACTGCTTTGGGTATCTGGGGAGTGGAATCAAAAACAGCCCTAAACTTTGGGCTCTGGTTTTCTGAACCTCCTTTTACTTTTCTGTGAAACAGGAGGTGAGGCCGGGCTGATCTTGTTCCACAGGGGGTGAGGGACTTCACCTCTAAGCTCTCCTTCTCTCACAACCATTGTCCACTTTATTGATAAGGTGACAGAGACAACTTTGCTGGGGGAAAACAAATATCCTCAGAGGTCCGAAAGCCACTTGGATGATCTCTGAGAGCCCTTCCTGCTCCAGTGGTGTGGTTTTCTGAACTTAGAATTGAGTCACAGACGTGAAAGCTGAAGTCGCAGTGCCGTTCGTGGCTCTGTACGTGCCTTGGGTGTTTTGCAGGCGGACAGTCCGGAAGACATGCACAGCTGGATTAAGGAGATCGGGGCAGCTGTCCAGGCCCTCAAGTGCCACCCCAGAGTAAGTCATTTCCTTCCTGCTCACAGTCACTGTCAGCCTTTCGATGAGTTGTCCCGAGTGGGCGGGTTTTGGTGATGTAGGCAAGCAGCCCGGAGCCCAGATGCAGCAGAAACCCCAAGCTGTCTTGTTTGTTTTTCTCTTTCCACTGATCTGGGTACAAATTTTTATTTCTGTTCAGTCATTGGAGGAGGTGAGGTAGAGTTGGATAGAGAACCAGGGCTTCTGATGTGTCCTACACATCTCCCTCCCAGGGAGTCTTTGACACCTGCGGAGTGAACGCCGCCGCTGGACATAGTTGACTTCTGTAGACATGTATCTCTGGGCCTGTGAGGAGGTGATCCTGGGCGGAGGGCCTCTTCCTGGGCCTTTGGGACAAATGTTGTCAGGAAACCTTATTTTTCTTTTTTTCCCTCCCTCTTTTATTTTCCACAGGAGATGTCCTTTTCTCGGTCCGTTTCTTTGACCCGCCCTGGAAGCTCCAGCCTCTCAGGGGGGCCCAACTCTGTCTTGAGCAGAGGGCGGGTTCCTGGGGAGGAGAGAAAGACCCTCTGCAAAGCCCCCTCCCTGGCCTCCTCCTGGCAGCCCTGGACACCCGTCCCCCAGGCCGGGGAAAAGCTGCTTCCCACGGAAGAGACTTCTGAGGACTCTTTGTTCACGCCTCGACTTGGGGAGAGCAGTACATCTGGGGTGCCACCCAGCTCCCGGATAAGGCACCGATCGGAACCCCAGCACCCCAAGGAGAAGCCATTTGTGTTCAACCTCGATGATGAAAATATACGGACCTCTGATGTGTGATGAGACGCAGTGCCCTGGGAGGGAGGGGGTGGACTCAGACAAGGGGCCGTGACTCGGTGTCTCCATCTGATGCAGGACAATCAGACATCTTCCTGGCACTCGCATCCCTGTGGAGCCCTGGAGTGGGAATCCAGCTGACTTTTTACAGAAAATGAGTGCAGTGTTTTTCATTTGGGAAGGTCACTAGGTTAGACCTGTCGGCTTGCTTAGTGTGCCTCTTGCTCGACTCTTCCACGGTCCACCTGGTGAGAGGAGGTTGGAAGTCCAGTTTCATTCCTAACCAGTTTTTAGTTCCTTGTCTTTGTCTTAGCTTCTTCCCTTTGTTTTCAGGCCAGGCCAGAACCTTAAGGCCAGTCATTTGGTCTTATCCTATTCTTATACATTGGCGGAAGTTTGACTGTGAAGTGGGAGGGTGGTAACTAACCCAACTGAAAGGGTAGGGGGGGTGGTGGTGGTTGGGGGGGTGGGGGACCCAGGCTCCAGCTTGGTCAGGATACATTCTAAGGGATGGTGTTAAAATCTGGGGGCTCATGGGAGGCCCCGGATGTCAACCAGGGAGATTCCGCCCCACCCCCCCCACAGGGGACCACCATAAGGGAAGAAATAGGGGCCTTTTGAAGGTGTGGGGGACTAATTCAACCCCAGTGCATCAGCCAATTTTGAGAATTACTCTGTTCTCTTTGAGATGTTCTTTGACCCCAAATACTGTCGCCATGAGAGACAGACCTGCCCGCTCTGTTTCTGTGTCAGACCCTTAGGATGGGCTGATATTATCAGTGTTCAGTGTTGAGAACGAAACAGACATTGCCCTTGATATGGTGTTAACTGAAATGTGTTGGAGGGTTGATGAGTGTATGGTAATTCACTTGTGTGATCCATCAGAACTCTATCTTAGAGTTTGAGAGTTGCTATAAAGCAGGTACCAGGAAGAGATGGAGTTTAGTTCACCCAGCTAAAATGTTTTGATTCATGTTTTCCCGACAGAGGAAAAAGCCTCTTTTAGCAAAGACAGATTATCTTGGGTCCTTGCCTCTCAACTCTTCTTTCATGGGCTGATACTAGTCTAGTTTTCAGTGCTGTATATAGTATACCTGGCAGATTTGATTTCTTTCTGTTCTTTGTGTTGCCTTTTGGATGATGCCTTGTGTCTACTTGCATGAGGACACCTCATCGTCTGATGAGGTTCTGTGTACTTAACACCGAGGAGATAACAAAGTTAGCCTTGACAGATATTTATATTTTTAACAAAAATAGAAGCTGTGCATAGAAACATTGATTTAGAGGCTCTGCATTACTGGCTAGAGATTTCCCAGGTAGAAGAGCATAGACTTTATTTCCCATCCTGTATTTTAGGATGTACCTTCTTCCATTTGTCAAGAAATACTATTTCCAGGGTTCCTGGGAGAATCTGTCTGTCCAGCTTATGTGGTGAACTGCTACCAGGGTTCCCTAAAGGGAGGGAATTTTGACTCATTTCTATCTATAACTTTGTATCAGCTAGATGAGTTAATTTTTGTCTTTAAATTAAAAATTAACAAATAGAGCAGGAGACTAAGAGAAGCATTTTTACCTAAGTCAGTCCCTTCCCCTCCTGATGTTCACATCCAATGGCAGCAAAAAACATGTGGTCAGAAAATCCTTAGTGGCTTGAGGGAAATCTGTTTCTTTCAGGCAGGGTAGTTTCCTTGTCAGGTTCTGAACTTTTCTTGACTGAACTGCTTTAGTGATAAGCTTCACTTAAATTGTTTGGCCCACCGGTCCTGGTTTGAAAAAGGAAATCTACCCTGAATTTCTCTTTCTTTCTCTTTTCTTTATTCTGAAGCCTCTTATATACTTTTGTCTTGAAAATCCCTTCTTTGGGGATTACTTATTTATGAGTAATCAGGTGACAACATATTTCAAGTCACCCGATTTCAAGAAGCCATTCCCAATTCTTCAAGTTCTTTGTCTCAGGTTTCATCTTCAAAGTTCCCACAAGAAAATTCTTTGGCTAGGTCAAAGAAAGTGCACAGAGATACAGAACTAATAAAAATAAACTAGGAACTTTTGAGATCTCTTATACATTCCCTGACTCATGGAAAGATGTCATCTCTTGGTGTGTCAGATGTGAAAATCTACCCATTTCTTCCTCTCTTTTCAATAATCTCTCTGCTAGATTACTACTGCTAAATTAATTGGCCATTACAGTAAGCTGTTTCTTACTCAGTAAGAGCTGTTTTGAGAATGTATTAAACATAAATCCAGATTGTATTACCATGATAGAGGGAAAACAAGGATTCTAGTTGGCAGATACTTGGGAATTCCCAGTTAGAATGTTGTTAACGTAGCTCCAACACCAGATAAATATAACTATCTTCAGTGAAGCCTAGAGGCATGCTCATTGCCAAATCTTATTTCAGAATCCCTTTTGTGTCCATTGTTTCTTAGCCTCTGGTTAATTTCACATCATACCTTTTAACATCACTACACATATGAGCCAAAGATGGTGCATATATGACCAAAGTGTTTGGTTTGAAATGTGAAAAATGTGAAAAGTGGAACCAAATGGGAAAAACAGGGCAGGGATGCAGGATCGGTTAGTAGTTAAGTGCATAGGCTCTGGAATAAGTCTTGTTTCTTTAAAAAAAGGAACCAAAAAAGGTACTGCATTTTTGTGTGTATATGGGATAAAAGCATTTTCTGAGTTGCTGTTTTTCATAAGACTTTAGTCGTGGTCTTGACCCACTGTGTCTAACAGTTTCAGGTTCTTGAAAGTTAAGGATTTGCTAGCTCAGGGTCAGCTGATGGCTGGTGAACGTAGTTTGGCCTTTTGCATTCTGTGAGATGACAGTTCTACTAAGATGTCCATCAAGTAAGGTGATCTTAGGTGAAAACAGAAGAGGTACACATCGGTTTCTGAATAGAATGCTGGGCTCCCAGAGTCCAACTTCATAGGTCACTTGAAGCAGAAGGGACTTTTTTTGTTTTTCTTACCTCCCCTCCCCCACAATGTAACTGTGGTCTGATATGGACTAAAAGGATCCAATAGGTAAGTGGCAGATTCAGTAGCTGAGCTGTGAGATTAGATATGTTTGTTTTCACTGTTAACCAGATAGACATAAGGAGGTAGTAACTAGCATTTTGGAAACTGAGTTTCCCAAATTAGCTTTGTTTATAAGCTTCCAACATGTCAGAAATAGTTTCTACCAGCCATCACTTTCTATTCCCTTACTCCCCTTTTCTCTCTGTGTTATTGCCTGCAGTAGTGAATTACAGTCACTCATGCCTGGTAGAGTTTGAATAAAGTGAATATTTGGCCCAAAACCATACTGTTTGACCCCTTACCCGCTGTTCCAGAAGGTGTGGTATGATCCTGTGTTTTGAACCAGCCTGTTTCAGCTGAAATGCACTGACTTGCAGCCTGAGCTGAGTGCATGGAAACTCTTATGCTTCTCATTTTATGTGATCTCCTAATTGGTATGTAGCAAAAATAATTTTCTAAAACTGTTTTGTTGCTTGTTTTGTAATAAAACCACGTGAAATACTGAAATGTGGTGCATGTTTTCCTAAGGCTGACCGTCTGTCCGTGGGTGGGTGATGTGTCTTGTCAGTCTGCCCCCGTTCTGGGTGTTACTGGTTTCATGAGGTGGGTCCCTGGGGGGGCTCGGGGAAGGGCTGAGGACAAGTCTCCATCTCCTGGGACTGGACGGGATGGGTTGAAGTGGGGGTTACGGCGGGGGGGCGGTATGGTGAGGGCTGCCAGGCTCTGCCCCTTAAAGTCGGGGGCTGGCGAAGGCAGTACCCCAGTCCGGAGACTGCTGCTCATCTGAGAGGGTCCAGAGGGATGGCGGAAGGGAAGCAGGACGCGAGCAGGATGACCAGACCCCTGCGGCGGCCTGCCGGGCTCGGACCGTTCGTCCTGCTGTGGCTGCTGCTGCCCGCACCAACAGGGCGCGGGGTCCAGGCCGGGCGGGCCTGGCCCGTGCCGCCCTGCCCCGCGGCCTGCGAACCCACGCGCTGCCCCCCGCTGCCCCGGTGCTCGACGGGGACAGCGCCGGTGCTCGACCGCTGCGGGTGCTGCCGGGTCTGCGCCGCGGCCGAGGGCGAGGCCTGCGGCGGGCCCCTGGGCCGGCCGTGCGCCCCGGGACTGCAGTGCCGCGCGCCGCGCGCGCCCCGGCCTTTCGGCGGCCGCCCGCTGGGCACCTGCGGCTGCCCGGCGGCGGGGGCGATCGTGTGCGGCAGCGACGGGAGGACCTACCCCAGCCTGTGCGCGCTCCGCGCCGAGAACCGCGCCGCGCGCCTCCGTGGCGCGCTCCCGGCAGTGCCGGTGCAGAAGGGGGGCTGTGGGGACCCAGGTGAGCCGCGGGCGCGCGCTCTCGGCGCCCCCTTCTCGCTTCTTTAAGCAGTGAGTTCCCATCGCCGGGTTCGCCGCCGCCTCCTCCCGGCTGACTTTCCAAAGGGAGTCAGTGCCTCCGAGCTCCCGATTTTATTTCCTCCTTAAGTGTGGTGGCTCAGGGGTAAAGAATCCTCCTGCCAATGCAGGAGACGCAAGAGATGAGGGTTCGATCCCTGGGTGGGGAAGATCCCCTGGAGGAGGGCATGGCGACCCACTCCAATGTTCTTGTATGGAGAATCCCATGGACAGAGGAGGCTTGGTGGGCTACAGTCCATGGGGTCGCAAAGAGTCGGACACGACTGAGCACGCACGCTCCTGAAATTTGGTGTCCGGTTACCGGCTCCCATGTGGTTGCTCCCCAATTTTCTCCCCATAGCTGTTGACCACCGTCTTCCCTTTTAAGTAATTTCCCAATCAGGATGACAGGTCTGGTCTCCTCAAGGTGTATCCTCATGGGGACCCCAGTGAATACACAGAGGGAGACCGTAGAGAGGAAAGGGAGGGAAAGACGGGAGAGAAGCCGAGAGATCTGAGAGGTGATCCTCGATGCGGGCAGGTAGCCAGGGTCCTACTCCTCCAACCCCTGCCCCAAGAATGAAGTATCTCTTCGCAGGGACCGGAAGCGCAGGCTGGCTCAGGAGCAGGTTCAACTTCATCGCCTCGGTGGTGGAGAAGGTGGCCCCATCCGTGGTTCATTTACAGCTGTTTCGCAGGTAAAAGGGGTCGGAGGAGGAAGCTAGACCTCTGGGCTAAGTTTCCTGAGAGCCTCTCTGCTCCATCCACCCCGCCCCCCTACTCCCACCGCATCGGCCCTTCCAGCATCAGTTAGAACTCCCAGCATCACTTAGTCTTAAAAACCGCCCTGAGAAAATCAAGGGGCTCAAAGACCTTGTATGGTCTGTTGGTCGTTTTGCCAAAAGCCCTAGTCATAAGGATTTCTGACTTGCAAATCTGAGGTACTCCTCTCCCTCAGACAAATTCGAGGTCAAATGCAAGAGCCAGGAGGCATCTCAATGGTGATCTTGCCTGGCATCTTCTGCATGAAAGGAATCCCAGACCCAGAGGGCAAGAGAAACTTGTCATATGTCACAAGACCAGTTTGTAGTGGAAACTAGGCAGAGACCAGACTTCCCTGACTCCCTCCCTGCTTGGGTGCTGGATAAAGTGGGGCTAGGTCCACTTTTGCCCCCAGGATTAGGCTTAGTTGCTGAGTCGTGTCTGACTCTTTTGTGACCCTATGGACTGCAGCCTGCCAGGCTTCTCTGTCTGTGGGATTTCCCAGGCAAGATACTGGGTGTGTTGTCATTTCCTTCTCCATGATTAGGTTAGTCCTCTTTGAAGCAGAGGACAGCTGCTTTGAAGAGCAAGAAGGGGGCATTCCTAGAAAAGGAGAGTTGGAATCAGCTCTCAGTCCAGTTCCTAAGGGATGGCCAGGGCATTGAATACAGAGTCCAGTTAACATGGAGAGAATGGAAACAGGGAGAAGTAAAATGTCTGAGGAAACTAGGATGAGAGAGTGTTTGATAAACGCCAGGTTTCTCGGGCCTCCAGACTACGGCGGATGCCCTGATTTGTCCGCCCTCGGCTTATGCTGTTGTCTTGCTGAGACAGGTTGCCTCTTGGCAGTGAGGATGTTCCTGCATCCAGTGCCTCTGGCTTCATAGTGTCTGAGGATGGGCTCATTGTTACCAACGCCCACGTCCTCACTAACCAGCAGCGGATCCAGGTGGAGCTGCAAAGTGGGGTCCAGTATGAAGCCACTGTCAAGGACATTGACCATAAACTGGATCTTGCCCTAATTAAGATTGAGCCAAATGTGAGTCTGGGTATTTGGGGATTTCCGTCAACTTGCTGGTCTTTTCTCACTCATCCGATCACACATCTTTTCTTGGTATATTCGTGCTTCGCTCCCACCTCGGTTCTCTTTCTTTCTCTTTGTCACTCCTTCTTTTGTTTATTTTCTTCTGTGCCCGTCTGTCTGTCCCTAGCAATTTCTATTAACTACACAGCTGTCTTTTTTCTTTCCTTCAGTTCCTTCTCTAACAGAGACTGCTTCTGGGAAACTTATTTCTCTACTGTCTTAGAACACCAGACATGACTGTAATGGATTCCAAGCTGCTAAGATGTGCTTTGAGTTCCTTGCTATGCAAAGTGGTCCACACCCCGGCAGCACTGACATCATCTGAGAAGTGTTTAGAAAACTCAGATCGACTGAATCAGAATCTGCCTTTTCTTATTTTATTTTATTCTCCTCTATAGTGCTATGGTACTATGCTCTCTTTTATTTTTTTTCTCTTTAGTTTTTAATTGGAGGATAATTGCTTTAGAATGTTGTGTTAGTTTCCGCTATACAGCCAAGTCAGTCAGCTATTTGTGTACATATATATATCCCCTCCATCATGAGCCTCCCTCCCACTCCCCCCACCATCCCACCCCTCTAGGTCATCACAGAGCACCGAGCTGAGCTCCTAGTGCTAGACCGAAGCTTCACACCAGCTATCTGTTTTACCGATGGTAGTGTGTATGTGTCAGAGCTACTCTCCTGATTCATTCCTCCCTCTCCTTCCCACCCTGTGTCCACATGTCCATTCTCTAGGTCTGCGAGAACCTACCTCTTAGTGTGATTCCCAAGAGGTTCATGTGCAACAGCAATGAGAAAGACTGCTTTGGGTGACCTCCTTTCTGGTCATGGCTTATTAACTTTGCAAACTCGTGAGCTGGAGTGGGGCTGAGTAAACTGCTGACATCGGTTTATGTTTCATCAATTAACTTCACTTTGTTTACTTATCATTATTTCTACAAGCGGTGATTTTAGATTTTAGAGATGGTCTGATCATCTTAACAAGTGAGAGTCTGGTGTAGTCAAAATGTAAGGAAGAAGCCTCAGGCAGTTGTAGAACCGAGGTGCGTGGTCAATTCTTAGACTGCGGGTGCTAAAATGATAGAGCATGTGTCATATATGTGTTGTACGCAAATGCTGATTGAGTCCATTCTTGATTTATCCACCTCATCCCTCCTCACTCACATACAGACTGACCTCCCTGTATTGCTGCTGGGAAAGTCATCTGACCTGCGAGCTGGAGAGTTTGTGGTGGCCTTGGGGAGCCCGTTTTCACTGCAGAACACAGTGACTGCAGGAATTGTCAGCACCACCCAGCGAGGGGGCAAAGAGCTTGGGCTGAAGGATTCAGACATGGATTATATCCAGACGGATGCCATAATTAATGTAAGTCACGGGGGTGGCTGTCCTCAGCTTGTAAGATGCAATGGCCAGTAAGATCTCACTGGCAATACAGTGAGAACACTTCAGGGTACCTTTGTTTCCCTTCAGCCTTTCAGGGATGTTCAGAGGTCAGGTCTATCCTCGTGGGAGGGATGGAGTGCCATGCTGTTAGCGGTCAGCCTGTGTGATGTGATAATTGGCATCCACAGTACTGGATGGTCTCTTAGGGTCTGTCACAGAGGTCACCGCTGCCATAGGAAGTGGTGGTCCTCTTGATGTTGTTCTTTTTTTTTAATTTTAAAATATTCATTTATTTGTTTATTTATCTATCTGAGTCTTAGTTGTGGCACTTGGGATCTTTAGTTGGGGCATGTGGAGTCTAGTTCCCTGACTAGGGATGGAACTCGGGCCTCCTGCGTTGGTAGTGCAGAGTCTTAGCCTCTGGACCACCAGGGAAGTCCCCTCTTCCTATTGTCCTTTACCTGCACTGATTTCGGAATTGATGATGATGCAGCCTGCCTTTGCCTGCTCTGGGGAACAGGGGCTCACTAGAACAGGCTGCTTTTGATAAACCTCTTTAGGGACTATGTAGACATGACCAGGAAAAAAGTACTGATGGCTTTTTCCAATTCTGTCTTCAGCACGGGAATTCTGGGGGGCCTCTAGTGAACCTGGTAAGTAGCCACGTGTTTTTTGCTGCCTCACACCTCTTCCTAGCTTTCAGAGACTTGACATTTCATGGTGCAGATGGCGATGTTGCTCCTGTGTAGAGATGTGTGGTCTGGTGCTTTTCTCTTATTGCACCGTAAGTAAAGAGTTAGGAAAATTTCAGATCTACGATGGGTTTGTCATCCTGGCATGTGAGCTCATCCAGTTGAGGGTGCCAGAGTTTCCTTCACACCTGCTTACATCTTGTTCATGTGTTCTCTGCTTTCGTTGGACAAAAGTCCTGGGTACTAAACCCAAATTATGTCAAATGACCACTGTACTGTGGAATGTATATCCTTGACGACCTCCTGCTTCTGCATGTGAAGAACTAACTCTCAGCCCAAAATGCTCATTTAGTATTGACCTGCGTAGAGATGATAAAGGCATCAGCAATAGTCCATTGCTCTGTCATGTACTTAATTCTTAAATTTTATTCAACATCCCTGGTGGCAATGCCAGGGTTTCTCGTTGCTCAAATACATGTGACAACCTGAGAGGGCAGTGCAGTCTGAAACACAGCCTGTGACCGTGGCCTCTGAGTCCCTTTGAGTGGGTTGTTTTTGGTTCCTCTTTACATGTTACACTTGCTTGTAGGAGGATGAGTTGGGTGTGAAATCACTGAGCACTTTTTACTTATAACATTGCACGTGGTTTTGGGCCTGCTTTTTCTCCAGTAGACAATGAATTTACTAGAGCGGAGATGAAATGCAGAATTTCAAGTCATACTCCAGACCTATTGAATTATAATCTATATTTCAGTGTGATAGGAAGTCTCTCTCTCTCTTTTTTTTTTTCTCCTGCCCATTACCTAACAAAAGCTAAGGGATGATGAAATTCAGAAAAAGTATTTCCCACTTCATAAATTATGTTTAGGGGAGCTTTGTTCTTAAGGTCAATTTGCCGAATCTTCTGAATAGTTTCATTGAAGTGTGACTGAAAGTCAACAGCTTTTTGCCTTTTCCATGTTTATTTTTAGTCTCATTTAAGGAATGGAAAGGCGTATATTCCTTATCCTCTTATCTGTGTTGAAATATAAACTGTGGTTCACTTTGAAAAATCAATGTAATTGGAGCAAGGGAAAAAAAAAAAGTGAGCTCAGGATTAAAACCCCAAACTCCTCAGTAGGAATCTGTACTGGAGTAGGTCCCCTCTGTAACCTGCCACCCTGCTGGTCCCCTAAGATGCCACCTGCTGCTCCACCCTAAGCATCCCTAAGCTTCTCTCCTTCCTTTGCCTGGGCAGCTGAGCGATGTCCCCTCCTTTGGCAGGATGGTGATGTGATTGGCATAAACACGCTGAAGGTGACTGCCGGAATCTCCTTTGCAATTCCCTCGGATCGCATTCGGCAGTTCTTGGCCGAATTCCATGAGCGCCAGTTGAAAGGTAGGGGGAGTTGGTTCGGACTTTTTTTCCTCTCCAGGCTTCCTGGTGACTCAGATGGTAAAGAATATGCCTGCAATGCAAGAGACCCAGCTTTGACCCTGGGGTCAGGGAAGAAATAGCAACCCACTGCAGTATTCTTGCCTGGAGAATTCCGTGGACAGAGGAGTCTGGCGGGCTACAGCCCATGGGGTCGACAGGAATTGGATGTGACCGAGCAGCTAACACTTTCACTTTTCACCTTTTTCTTCCCCTCCAGTGCTTTTCAGGAGCTCTCAAAGGCCTTACCTGTGGCGAGACACTCCTTCAAGTTCTGTAGAAAACAGAGTTATGTTTCATGTTAGACCCAACTCTGATCACAGTGGGGCCAGGCAGTAATACCGGGGGCCAGGCGCAAGGCCTGGCGTGAGGTGTACCCAGAAATATTTGGATTGAGTTGATGTGGAAAGGAAAACCCGGGGCTGGAAGTGGGGCGGTGAGTCTGCGCTAATGAAGAAGTTTCTCTGAAGCACGTTTGTCTTGGCCGACAGCCTGAGAGGGCAGTTATAATTGGAAGGAATATTCTGTGACTCTGGGTCTTTTAAGCTCTGCCAAAAGGAGAGAGGTCTTGTTGTCAGTAACACATTATAATTTTCCTTTCCAGGAAAGGCTCTCTCACAGAAGAAATATCTGGGTCTGCGCATGCTACCCCTCACGATGAAGTAAGAACGGGCTTTGACTATGTCTGGGTTGTATTTCAGAAGCAAAAGTTACAGATAGAGAGTCTGCACGGGGAAGGTAGAGGATGTGGTCAGCAGCAGAAGAATCACCTACCACTTGTCACGGAGTCGGTGACCGCATCTGCTGGCACCGACGCACTATACTTTCCACTGGACTCTTTCACTTGTGGCTGTATTTTTTTTATTTACTTATTTTTCTTTCGGCTGCACCACGCGGCACGTGGGATCTTCGTTCCCCGACCAGGGATTGAACCTGTCCCCCTTGCAGTGGAAATTCAGAGTCTTACCCACTGGACTGTCAGGGAAGTCCCACTATGGCCACACTTTATAACATCCAGTGGTTCTAGGCTTTGGCACCGAGACTCAGGGGAAGAATGACTGTCGCCCTGTGACCAGCTAGATGGCATCCTTGTCCCCTTGGCGCGAGCCTTGGGCCGAGCAGAGTCCCCGCTGAGAGCTAGGGGCGGGCCAGGGCTAGCTCACTGTGCTTCCTAACCTCCCGGGGAAACTTGTCACTCTTCCTAGCCTGCTTCAAGAAATGAAAAGGCAAGATCCAGAATTCCCTGACGTGACTTCTGGGGTTTTTGTACATGAGGTGATTCAAGGAACAGCTGCTGAAAGGTAAGAGCAGTGCAGGCCCCGGCCCAGGCTCCTCCGTTCTCACTAGATGTGTCCCGCGGTAAACGTAGGATCCAGGGTCCTGTCCTGTACCGTGGGCCCCACCCCCAGCGGCCACTGAACACCTGAGGGGTGTGACTGGCCGACTGCATTTTATGTTTTGTGCATGCTTGTGTGCTAAGTCGCTTCAGTCCTGTCTGGCTCTTTATGACCCTATGGACTGCAGTCCACCAGGCCCCTCTGTCCGTGGGATTCTCCAGGCGAGAATACTGGAGTAGGTTGCCATTTCCCTTCTCCAGGAGATCTTCCCAAGCCAGGGATCAAACCTGCTTCTGTTAAGGTCTCCTGCATTGGCAGGCAGGTTCTTCACCGCTAGCCACCTGGGAAACCCCATTTTGCATTTTACTTAATTTTAATTGATAATTAAAACAAAGCAAAACAGAAGCAATGTAAAATGTTTTTCCATGAAGCATACCTTTTTCTGTTGTTGTTGTTCTGGGAAGATTGCATTTTACTTTAATAACTGCACTGTGGAAGAAATTATCATCAGGTATATGCTGTTTCTAGAAGATTTCAAAGAGTGTAAAATATGTATAATAGTTATTAAAATATGACATGTTAAAATGATATTTTAGATATATAGTTAAGACATTAAAGTACATTTTTATATTATATGTTAGTTTCATCTGTTTAAAAATTACAGAAAAAGTTTTTTTAATGAGGCTACCAGTTCACATAAATTTAAATTAATTTTGCTAGAATTTCCAAATCTATTCTTTTGCTACCTTACTTAATAAGAATCAGAAGAATCTGGAGGGTTAGGAGTTTAGGAACATATTTTAGGTACTTTAAAATCCTGGATAACACTAAAGAATTCTCTGACACTATCAGAGGCCAGCACTAAACAAGTGCATAAAGTGAATAAAGCAAAGGCTAGAGACATTTTGAGAGATTTCCAGTAACTACTGAGAGAAAAGATGACTCGGCGTACAGTTATTCTCCTGGTCTCTCTCTTATGGTTCTTGCATATCCTTCCCTCACCGTTTTTGTTTTTTTAAGAGCTCAACCGTCTGCTTAGATTAAGTTAACTCTTTTCATAGGGCAAGAATCTATAGGGTACTAACTGTTCGGAACAGCTGAGTGTTAGGCTTCCAGTTACTATATTTGACTTGCCATTGGCTTTTCTAGACTTTCTGGGTCCCTGCCCCCATTTATTTTTAACTTTTGGTTCAAGGCCAAAGCTATTTCTTTCAGCTCTTCAGTCCTTGCTCCTCAAAATGTGGTCTGTAGACCAGCAACAATGGCATCAGCTAGAGCTTTTTAGAGTGACAGGAGTACCACTGGAAAAGAATTTGAAAAAGAATAGATACGTGTAGGCGTTACTGAATCACTGTGCTGTACTCCGAAACTAATACAACACACTCCGGTATGAAATAAAAAGTTTAGAAAGAACCAGAATCTGCTTTTTAAATAAGATCTTCAGGGGATTCAGGTGCACATTACATGGTGGGAATTGCTGCTGGCTTGAAGTCTGATAAACTGGAAATATTCCTGGTGTCACCCACTTATAATAGTGATAACAATTCCGATAATAACAGCTGTCATTTTTCAACCACTTACTGTGTCTGGCATCATTTAAAGGGTCTTATGTACTTGTTCAAGCCCCCAGTAATTTTGGGATATAGGTATTATTTTACAGAGGCAGCAAACGGGGTGCAGAGGTTAATTACCTTGGAAGTTACATGATGTGTCAGTCAGAAGGCAGGGATGTGGGACCCGGTTTGGCCCCCGTATTATCCTACTCTTGCGGCTGCTGTTATTGTTTCTGAGAGGCAGAGTGACTAGTAAGAAGATGGGTTTTCAAGTCTGAAACATCCAGGATGAAATCCTACTTTAGCTTCTTACAAGCTGACAGTCGTGGGGAAGGTCGCTTATTCTGTCTGAGCCCTACTTCCCCATATTTGATGCATAGTTTGCATCCAGTAATACTTTACAGGTTTCTTTTTCTACTTACAGAACTATTGAATTAACTTCTTTCTTTGTGCACCATACCAGGCACCAACGCCTCCTCCTATGCCCCCGCCCCCAGCAACTGCCCTTGTTCTCAAGGATTTCTCTGCTTTTAGCTCTATCCTTGAACTTCTCTTCATATGCACTTCCTTTAAATTTGTTTTCGCTTTTCTTCTTTTTTTAAAAAAATAAACTCTACATACCCTGATAATCCTCCCACATTCTGATTTCTTCTCTGGGCTTCTCAGCTTCCTATTCCTCACTCTTTCTTTTTTTTTTTTTTGGGGGGGGGGCTGTACCTCGTGGCTTTTGAGATCTCAGTTCCCTGACCAGGGGTCTAACCTGGCCCCCTGGCAGTGAGAACACAGAGTCCTAACCACTGCACTGCCAGGGAATTCCACCAACGCCCACCCACACCCCCCGCCATTTCCCTCCAATGGTGTCTCCTGCGGTCATTTAATTTGACTTCCGGCCTGTTTTTGACTTTAAGACAGATTGTCCACATGACTATATATTTACTGTGCTGTTTTGTATCTGGAACGTTTTGTTTCTAGAACATATATTCTATGTGAAACAAATATGTTGGAGGCTGAATATAATCACAACTTTGAGGGAAAGAAGCCTAGTATTGGAGCCTTAAATATTTAGAGCTTGGAGCTTGGTGACTGGTTTTTGACTTTATGGAAGCTGCTTCCGTAGTACAGCTCAGCATACCCTCCAGGTCCATAAATTCTAGGTGAAGGTGGGGCAGGTAAGTGGGCTGTCAACATCCCACTGATCAGAGTGTAATTGTCTGGAAAAATATGTATTGCTTGGGCTTTTCACGTTTATTGGTAAGGTTGAGGGTATGTTTCAGGTTAAGTGAGGTCAGGGGTTAACAGAAAAGAAAAGCTCAACTCACTATTCCAAACGAAATCTAACATATGGGAGGAGCAAATTTCATACATATGATTCTGATGGAATATGAATTTTAGAAAGGTGAATAGGGTTGTTGTCCTCTAGTGATTCTGCAGCACATATTAGAACAGCCCCCGTATTTGGAAGTGAAAAGTGAAAGTGAAGTCACTCAGTTGTGTCTGACTCTTTGCAACCCCATGGACTGTAGCCTGCCAGGCTCTTCCAAAAATGGGATTTTCCAGGCAAGAATTACTGGAGTGGGTTGCTATTTCCTTGGGATCTTCCCAACCCAGGGATCAAACCCAGGTCTCCTGCATTGCAGGCAGACTCCTTACTGTCTGAGCCAGCAGGGAAGTGGCACATTTGGAAGGATGGGGGCTATTTCTGGTTCCCTGGTTTGCATGCTTAATGTCAGCACCATAGTAGTGCCTTAAGGGACAGACATTAAATTCTAGATGGGGATTAAGCCAAACTCTTACAGTTTCATGGTCCTTTTTTCTCCCCTCTCAGCTCTGGGTTGAAAGACCATGATGTAATTGTCAGCATAAATGGACTGCCTGTCACCACGACAACTGATGTGATTGAAGCTGTTAAGGCCAATGATTCACTTTCCCTCCTGGTTCGTCGGAAAAGTCAAACTTTGATTCTGACAGTCACACCTGAGATAATCAATTAAGAGCCTTGCTTTAAAGATAAATTATCTAACAAAACCAAAGCTACGTTACCTGGTTTGTATTGAAGATGTGCCAGTGATCGCAAGGGGTTTTAGGATCTCCTTCTTTTAAAGAAAAATGTGTGCTTTAGAACACACATACACATATTCCAGAACCATCAGGTTGGGGGTGTTACAACTGCTGCTAAGGAGCCTAAGGCAAGTAGAAGGACATGGTGCCAGGAAGTCTGGGGAGCTGATAAATTTTTATTTAAAGACAGGAAACAACTGAGAATAGGAAGTTTCTAATTTATCCTTGATGGAAGGACACTTTAGTACTGTAAAACTTCTCTACAGCCATAAACTGGATAAAACACTACACACACACACACACACACACACACACACACACACACACACACCCCTACCAATATTAAGAAACTGATAACCAAAGGAAATCACATTTTTAATATTATTCCTTTACTCAAACAGTTTTTCAGGTTTATCACATTTGGCCAGGGTTTGTAAATACAGAGGATGCTCATCACCTAGAAGTCACACTGAAACTAAC
Organism: Cervus elaphus; assembly: GCF_910594005.1. Taxonomy (NCBI): domain Eukaryota; kingdom Metazoa; phylum Chordata; class Mammalia; order Artiodactyla; family Cervidae; genus Cervus; species Cervus elaphus. Next base: position 41,005,704 of record NC_057846.1, read on the forward strand.
AAATTTGGATGGTCACAGAGGAATATAGATTCTCAGGTTGTCAGCTAGCAGTGGAAACAACTCTGGTTCCCAGCAGCTTTTCTGTTAGGAGGGCTTCTATAAAATATTCTATAAAATAGAAACTTTAATAATTTACAGACTTTTACCTCTTTACACAAGTTCTTCTTCCTGGAAACATTCATAATCAATGATTTTGAGTCTGAAAGCTGCCACAGTTTATTTATTTATTTTTTAAAAATAACTTTTGATGGGATTTGTGAATATCTTTAAGGAGTTTTTTTTTTTTTTTTTTTTTTAAGTGTGAGATGAAGCAGGATTTGTGGTTTAAAGTACTATCTTATTTGGGGCAGGATTTCAATTTTAGTTTTCCAGATTTTTCTTAAAAGTGAGTTTTTCTTTTTAAAAAGGGGCATCCTTGAACTCTCTTAAGTTCTATGCAGAAATTTTAAGTTTATGTGCATTTTTCTGGGGAGAAGGTTCAATTTCTTCAGGACCCACAGCAATTTAAAATATACTGCCTTAGACTGTAGAGATTATAAATAAGAATCTATTAATTTACAGTTATGAAGAAGTTGAGGTCAATGTGGTACAGAACTTTCAAGACAAAACAGAATAATCTGTTTTCACTTTTACATAGTTGCCACCATTTAATACCATAAGAAAAGCGGTCATATTAATCAGGGATAATAAAGCTGAAACTTTCAGGAAAACTGCTTCATAATGATAGAGAGTATCCAGTTATTTTAACTGGGATTCCTGGCTTTTATGTCAATTATTATGAGACTAAACTTTGAGCGGTTCTACCTTAATTGCTCCTAGAATTTATATGTTGCCCAAATAGCAGGCTCTTTGTAAACCCCCCTTTTACTTTACACTTAACAGTTCTGTTCAACTCAGATTGTAAGGGATAGGAACTAAGTTTTAAAAACCACAAGTTTAGAACATTTTTTTTTTTATCCCCTGTGATGTGGGAACTCGAAAGCTTGGCTGTCTCTTTCCCTATGACTAACCATTGTAGCCCACAGTGAAAGACTTTGGTACCATGCTTATTTTGACAAATGTGTTCAGTTTCTTTTTGTTTCCCACAAGTCACATCCTAATTCTATCTAGCACTGAGCAGTAAGATCCTTTAAGGAAGAGTCTGTTTTTCTTTCCAAGGATGTGAGGCTCTTCATTTTATATTATGTAATCATGAAGAAGAGATTTAGAGTTACTTGTATGATTTTTTTTTTTTAATCAGTCTATAACATGGGCTTTCTAAATTGGTAAATGATACCTTTTCAATAGGAAAATTCTGCCAAGAGGATAGCTGAACCCGGACATGTCTGGAACTGTTGGCTTTCAAAACATAATTGGACATTAGAGGGAATTACTATACTGGATATATTGCCTCTCAGGAGTAATAATGATGAAACAATAGGGTTTATTAATAGGCTCATTTCAGATGCTCAGCTTTAAGCACAACAGATATTGAGTTTCATTCTACCTATTGAAAATACCCAAACAACCGTTCCAGGTTGGCAACATTCATTCCGCAATTTAAATTCAGAAAGTCAGAATTTCAGCGTGTATTAAAATTTACTGCTGTTTCTACTTCTGCTGGACATTTTCGTTGGTTCAGCTTCTGACCTCCACTGCACGAAGACTCAGGGTCACAAAGGCACAGGCCAAAAACATCCTGTTGGGTCCAACCGCTCCAAAAGGTTGATGACATAGCAGCACACAGAAATAAAGAATAAGGAGACCCTTCTGCAGCTTATAAGTTAAGCACTATCCTTTATATTTTTGGTACATGAGGAAAGGTACAAACTTGATACCCACAATACTGTCTGCTTGTCATTTCTAGTCAGCAAGGTCAAATTTGGGTCGAACACCCACAGTCTGAAGCCACCTTCCTAACCAAACCCATTCTCTCCAATGAGGGAAAATACTGGTCAGGCCTGACATCCAGGAACTCTGAGCCTGCAGAGATGAATCCAAGAGCCTTGCTCTCTGGGCCTCAGCAGCAGCTCTTCTTAGTAAACAGTGCACCAATTGCTGCCATCACTGGGCATCAGGCCTCCAGTGATCAGCAAAATAAGGTCAACAAACCACCAAATCCCAAGTCCTCCAAGGGTCAAGAGCTTCCCCACTGCTGTGCCAGTGTGTCCCAGGCAGAAACGATCTACTCCAAAACATCCCAGGAAGAAAGAGTAGAGCAAAGTGGTTATGAAGTAATGTCCGGTATACCTAGACAGAGGGAATCAAGAGGAAGATGCTTACCACGTGAAAATGAAAACACTTAATGCTTTATTAGTGAATTTCACATAAGTGACAAGATGGGAAGATAGTCCCTGTGACTTCTTACCAACCCCCTCTCCCCCAAAGGAAGACCTCTAGTTTGTCTAGATTCTCAAAAAGGTATTTGCTAAGGTATGGAGGGGGTTTCCCAGGTGGCTCAGTGGTAAAGAACCTGTCTGCAATGCAGGAGACATAGAAGACATGGGTTCAATCCCTGAGTTGGGAAGATCCCCTGGAGGAGGGCATGGTGACCCACTCCAGTCTTCTTGCCTGGAGAATCCCATGGACAGAGGAGCCTGGTGGGCTACAGTCACGACTGAGCGACTTAGCATATGCTCAGACAAGGTATAGAAGACCCAGAGGAACCAATACAGAGTTGGGCTGGATAAGAAACTATTAAGGACATTTACAGCACAGGTATCCTGGTAGGAGTGGTGTCTGGGCGTCCATCCCTTTCTTGAGTAGGCTCCTATCCTGAGGGAGGCTGCAGTTCTGAATGTAGTTCTCTCATGAGGTGTTACCTTCCCTTAAATGAACACTGATCTCCACGTCCCTCTCCTGCTGTTTCATGGCACCCGAAAAATGGGACTTTTTGGAAGGACTTCTGTCTTACATACTGTGATGACATTCAATTGCAGATACTCTAATGGCATCACCTAACTCAGTCACAATTCTCCATCAGCAAATGGTATACATAAGTTCTCTGCCTTCAAGTGTAGTTTACAGAAATAACCCTAATCCATTTTTTAAAAAGTTAATTAATTTTTGGCCGTGTCAGGTCTCAGTCGTGGCACTTGGGATCTTCGCTGTGGTGTGCAGGCTTCTCATTCTTAGCACGCGTGTTCAGTCATTGTGGCACATGGGCTTAGTTGCCCCTCGGCAAGTAGGAGCTTAGTTCCTGGACCTGGGATCAAGTCCACATCCCCTGCATTGGAAGGTGGATTCTTAACCCCCGGACCATCAGGGAAGTCTCAATAACCCTAATTCTTTAAGATAATACTGCTTTTCAGGGAGAAAGGCCCGCACTTTTCATAATAAAATCTTTCCTCCTAAAATTCCACGGCTGTTTTCGAAGGACGTATGCCTATCGCAGGAGTTCTGAAGTTGGATTATCTGTTCCACCTCTTCATTTTGTGGAGGAGGGGACAGAGACTCTGGGTGCCCAGAGGTCCTTTAGCTGATTGGTGAAAGGGACATTTCGAATTCACAGCCTCTGGCCTCCTGTTCAGTGTCCCCTACGTTATCACCCCATTGCTTGTGCCCGTGGAGTATGCACAGCGGTAATCATGCTGCCCTTTAACACTTACGGTCAAAGAAAAAGTCAACATCAAAAGAGGGCAGAACAGCCCTACCTCCATCTAAGTACCAGCTACTCCATGCAGATAGCACTTACTTTATACAAGGTTTGTTCTCTCGGAGGAAGGTCCTCGGGCTGGCACACTCGATCCCCTCCAGGGCCCGGCACTGCACCGAAGTGTGCTCCACATCTCCGTAGGCCTGACCCCCGAACTGCGGGGTGACAACCACAACAGAACAACCACACTAGCCAGAGCGAGCAACACAAACCATCTCTTCATGTGAACTAACAAAAGCTGGCCCAGGACAATAACTATCCTAACGAAGGTGGGGTAAAGCTGTGCTAAAGAGCGAGGAGATCAGTGACATACTTCAAGCGAGTTTCAATGAGTCGGTCCTCCAGGGACATGATTTTAAATAAACTCCTTTTCATTTTCTTTCCTTGTGACTACCTTCTTTGATAATATAGTACAGAAGTTTAAAATCAGTTTCATTAAATGCCATTTTGGATTAGCGGGACACAAGGCTTTAATTAATCCCAGATTTACAGAAGAGAAGAGCACATGAGTGCATATTTGGGAATGGGTATTCAAAAAGTCAATGTGTAGAGACTATCACACAGAGTGAAGTCAGAAAGAGGAAAACAAATATCGTGTATTAACACATACATGTGCAATCTAGAAATATGGTCCTCATGAACCTATCTGTAGGGCAGGGATAGAGACACAGATGTAGAGGATGGACTTGTGGATGTGTATGTGACGGGGGGGGGATAGGAAAGGAGAGGGAGGAATGAATTGAGAGAGTAGAACTGAGACACACACACTACCAAGTATAAAACAGCTAGTGGGAAGGGGCTCTATACCACAGGGAGCTCACCCTGGGGCTCTGTGATGACCTAGATGGGTGGGCTGGGCGGTGGGGTGGGAGGGAGGCTCGGGAGAGAAGGGAGATACGCATACCTATAGCTGACTCACGCTGTTGTATAGCAGAAACTAAAACAACACCGCACAGCAATTATACTCCAATTAAAAAACAAGTCAATGTGCATTTGAGGTCTGTTTTATATATATTACAAATGAACATCGATAGGAAAGAACTCAGCATGTCAACTGACTCAGGACTTTACTCGGGTCTCGAAACTGTGATTTTCAGCTCACATCCATAGTAACGTAATGTATCTATATGTAAGTTTAAATTCCAGCAAAAAATTTCAGAAGACCTCCGACCCTTTGTGTAACTGAATTCTAGCAGAGAAAGCACAGCTGGGTGTTCTCCACTGGCACCTTATTGAGTACTTCCCTACTGATCTTGCTGGAACATTCCTCAAAGGGAAGTGGGTGGAACATGAGGATGTTTACTCTTGCCCCTCCCTTGGGACATGGGGGCCCGAATGCTGACAGGCCCCCAGGACTTCTGGGGGAAGTGACAGTCTGAGCACCTTGACAGGATCAACCCAGTGTTTTAATGAAAATGGGCAAAAGTAAGTATTGTATAGAGATCACTTATTTTTGCCCATTTTCATTAAACACTGGGTTGATCCTGTCAAGGTGCTCAGACTGATCTCTATACGATACTCTGGGCTTCCCTGGTGACTTTGGTGGTAAAGAACCTCTTTGCCAATGTAGGAGATGAGGGTTCGATCCCTGGGTCAGGAAGATCCCCTGAAGAAGGAAATGGCAACCCACTCCAGGATGCTTGCCTGGGAATTCCCACAGACAAGAGAAGCCTGGTGGGCTTGTCCGTGGGGTCACAAAAGAGTTGGTCACGACTTAGTGACTGAACATGAGCATACAATGCTCACTCAAACTTTTATCAATAATTACCCATAGAACAAAATCTTATTGTACTGAAAATACTTCTTTACTTGTGACTGCAGCAAAAGTTGCCTTTTTGGCCTTGTTACTTTCAGGTGTATTTCCCTGTGTCTGATTTAGTAACAAAGAATATTTCCCCATAATTCTCTTATAGCTGACGGTGTCCTGACTTGCATTATGCAGCATAAAATAACATAATGGTGAGTCCACAGAGGGGAGGAAGTATGTAAACTTGGTTGGTTCTGGGGAGACTGACTAGGAAGCATGCGTCCAGCTTCAGGGATATTATTAATGGAACTGAAGGGCTTCTTTTCATTCTAAGAGGCCACTGTTATCCAAGGCTGCTCCTGAATGCTACAACCCCCTACAAAGACATATAATGATGAAAAGTGAAAGTGTCAGTCGCTCAGTGTGTCTAACTCTTTGTGACCCCATGGGCTGTAGCCCACCAGGGGACAGCCCTCCTCTGTCCATGGGGATCTCCAGGCAAGAATACTGGAGTGGGTTGCCCTTTCCTTCTCCAGGGGATCTTCCTAACCCAGGGATGGAACTCGGGTCTCCTGTGTTAGCAGGCGGAGTCTTTACCACTGAGCCACCAGGGAAGTATACTGATAGGCCTGATCTATTTCCTAAGGACGTGGTGGAAACTGCTTGCCTAGTGAAAAGAAAGGTCATTGGCAAGAGGAGCTTTGCCCCAAATGCATATGTAACGAAGATAGTGCTCAACCCAGCATCAGTTTTAGAAATTGCATAAACCTTCCTTTTGCTCTTTCAGGAAAGTACGTGCCTTGAAGGGTAGTCAGGGGTGATATCTGAGCTTCAAATCTGTCCAATCACAATGGCCAAAGGAACCAAAGACAGATTGGTCTTTGCACCTGAGTAGTTTGGGCACAGAGCCTGCTTCTTTCTGAGAAGACTAAATGTCTTGTTCAGCCACTGACCCTGACCATGCTGGAAATTTTCAGTAACAGTCATTTCAATGAATTAAAAAAAAAAAAAAACCTCCTCATACTTTTCTGTAATAGCATTTAGGCAATATTGCTTCTCTATGGAAGAGTTTGCTTATAAAACCAAACAAAAACCCACCTTGAGACAACCATAACCAAGTTCCTGGGATGCTGTTGCGTTTCCAACATGATCCACTGGGTCTTCACATTCTATAAATTCATCGGGTCTGTAAATCACCAGTAAGGTCATCATTAAGGTCTTTCTAAATGGCTGTTTACATGTATGTAGTCATAACGGGCAAGAGACATTTCTGCCAATTTTCTGGGGGTTATCCCTCTGAGTCTTCCCCAAGACAAGAGATGCTGTCAATTAGGCTGAAGGACAGCAGGCCAAACAGCCATCCAGTGGCCCTTTGGTTGGGGCGGGGTGGGGATGAGGGGTGTTTCTGGTCCTTTTTCAACAGCGATTCTACCTCTGCCTAGGCTTCATCTCTTCCCTAGGCAAACAGCCACAAGGCTGTGGGGGCAAAATCCAGGCCAAAGGATTATTTTTGAAATAATCCTTTTCTTATTTGACTTAAAAGAGACGTTGAAAGTTTTGACTTGGTTCTGCAACGCTAAGGTTACTGCTTTTATTTTTTAAGTAGGTGCCATGTAGAGACGAGTGATTTACTCCACTTGTGCACCACTCAGTACCAGCACGAACGAGGGTGTCTCCTTCGGCTAAAGGGAGCAGGTACAACCTCGTACCCTTCTTCCGCAGGCTATATAATGTCACTGTTCCCTAGTTCTCCTCTTTGGGGAGCCCAAAGGATCAGCCACCGACACAGAGGGGTTTTCCCCTGCAGCAGTGCGTTAAGTGAGACATCTGTCATGGTTATTTTCCTCCCGCATGTCGACGATCAGGTAGGTCCTCCAGGTGGAGAGGGACTCGGGGGGAAAAATAAAGAAGCCTCCCTCCCCCCGTCCCCCCGCACAACCCCCGTGTATCCCAGGGCCCTCCATCTCCATCTCCACCCGCCTCGACGACCCGGTAGCTTACAGGTAAGAGCAAAGGATGACTGGAGAGTGGGGGTCGCCATACTCCCAGCTCGAAGCGCCCGGGGAGCTCTCCGGGTGGGCGGCGCCAGCGGATGTGAGCTCGGGCTCGGCGGTGGCGTTGTGAGAGTGGCTCCGAGACACACAATGCAGCAGCAGTAGATTCCCCAGCAGCAGAGCCGCCTGGCCGCACAGAAGCAAGTAGCTCACCGGGCAACCCCCCAGCACCATCTTCCCGGGCGCAGAGGCGGAGATTCGGGCTCAGAACCCCCGCCCCAAGCCGGCAACCGCGGACCCAAGCACTGCCTGGTCAAGGCCTCTCCGCGGAGCCCCACGCCTCGATGCGAAACAGCCAATAGGAGCCCAGATTTTTACGTCCCGCCCAACTCAGACAGCCAATAAGGAAAGGCTGCGCAGGAGGCGGGGCTGCGTTTCGTTTCTGCGGGTCAATTCCGCTTCTGGGGCTCACGCTCCTCCTCCTTTTCCGTGACGAGTGCTTCTTCCAGTAGGCTCTCTCGACCCGCCCCGGAGTAGGCGGGCCTTGAAGCAGGAGGGCGGGGCGAGTGGCGATGGGCGGGGCTGGCTCCTGAGAGGGTCTGAGGGGACCGGAGAGAAAGCCCATTCTCACTCGCCCGGGACGGAGCGCTCCGTACGTCAGTCAGGCGAGCGGGCGCCGCGTCGGGAGCGAGCTCGGACCGGAGCCGAGTTGCGTCAGTGCCGAGCGCGCGCATCGCTGCCAGCCCTGGGGCCCTGGCGGGGCTGGGGAATCGTGGAGCGGGCGGAGGCAGGGGCGCCCGAGTGCTGAGGAGAACCTGCGGGCTCGGGCTGAGATGGGGTCGGGCGTGGGCTCGCCCTCTGAGACTCTCCGCGTCCGGTGGCTGCTGTTGGTGGGCTTGCTGAGCCCGGCCCTCGGTGGGGCTCGGTCAGGTGGGTGTCCGCCCCCAGGGACCTTTCGGGATTCCAGTTTCCTAGGGCCGGGATGCTCGGAGTTTTTACCCCGCGGTGCCTGAGAGTGGCGGGGCCTGGCCTGGGCACTGGAACCCGACCCGAGTCGGGAGGCGGAGCCGCTGGGCTGCCTGTGGACCAGGGCTCGGACCCGAGGCTCCGGGTCTGGGCGCCCCCAGTTTTGCTGGGCACTGTTCTCCGGTTTGGTTCCCAGTCCTCGGTCTCTTGCCGAGCAGAGCCTTTTGGGGGTGAGTCCGACCCCCAATCTCTCGCCAAGCTTGGTGCCACCCCCCAAGACCCTCCCGGGGCGACTCTCGGTCCGACCCCGAACCTCAGGGACTCGGCTGAGAGCCTGGGAGGCTGGCTAAATGCTCGCGGAGGGTTTGAGAAGTGCTTTTGAGAAATGGAGCTGGGGTTTGCTTGCAGGGTAAATGTCACTGGGAAAGAGACCGGGAGATGGAACTTTTTGCTCCAGGTTTTCATGATTTGAAATTTTGACCATCATTTTATTAGCGGAGTCACCAGTAGGTACCACAGGGCTGAATTTAGTGATGAAATAAGAGGGGGGGGGGGATTGCTTTTTTTTTTGGGGGGGGGGCATTTTGTTGTTCTAGTAAGAATACCTCTCTCTTTTTTTTTTTTTTTTGGAAACGAAGTGCTACATTTTTATAGCCAGTCTTTTATCTCCGTTTTTAGTGGGTTGGTAAGGTCTCAAATCCAGGCAGATAATCCCTGCTCTGCTTAAGTCACAGGCTTACGGTAAGAATTGAATCATTTATGTGAAATAGCTTTTGACTTGTGAAACTTCCTTTAAATACATAAGGTATTTGTATTGGAGATGCTCAGACATAGTGGAAACATTTAAATCGCCAACACTAGCTTCTTTCTGACAACACCGTCTTTCTTTGTTTTGGCTCGTGTTAAATTATTGTTTGCGTGGCTGTGTTTTCTTTATCAGCCATAGAGTATTATGGAGAATGGGGTTTCTACTAAATCGTTATCTTGAGAGTTTTTCAAAGATGAGGATTTCAGTGCAGGACTAAATTTAGATTTTTTTTTCTTCCTTATTTTATTATTTTTCAATTAAGAAAATTTGCACCATTGCAGGAATTTTAAAGCTCTCAGTACTGAAACTTTCTTGACTGGGAAGGTACCAAATCTTTTCTGTTTGAAACTGTTTTTGCTATGGTGTTCTATTAATACATGGTTAACATTTACCAGCGTTTAAGGGGAAGTAGGTTAAACATCTGGAGTTTTAGTAATCCATGATTCTGTTTGGAATACTTTAAATAAGACTGATTTTTAAAGTTTATGTATTGATTTTTTACGTTGCTGCATATAGATGGATGGAATATCCTTATGTTTTTTAACAACAGCTTTAACAGTTTATAGTTAAACAGTTTATAGTTTAACAGTCCCTCACTTAAGCACATATATGCTTTCAAAATTTAATCAGCCGTCATCGAACTCCTATGAACACCTAGCTCAGTGCTTGTGGAGGGGCATAGAGTGACCAAATGTGCTGCGTTTATCTGAAGAATGTAGGGGAAGGTTTTATTGAGAAAGTGATATTTGAACTGATCTGTATGGGTGAATATTCTAGGACAGGAATTCAAAGCAGAAGGGTTTTCACAAGAGTCTAGAGAGATAAGATGGAGAAGGCAATGGCAACCCACTCCAGTACTCGTGCCTGAAAAATCCCATGGACATGGACAGAGGAGCCTGGTAGGCTGTGGTCCATGGGGTGGAGAAGAATTGGACATGACTGAGCGCCCTCACTTTCACTTTTCACTTCCATGCATTGGAGAAGGAAATGGCAACCCACTCCAGTATTCTTGCCTGGAGAATCCCAGGGACGGAGGAGCCTGGTGGGCTGCCGTCTATGGGGTTGCACAGAGTTGGACACGACTGACGCGACTTAGCAGCAGCAACATCAGAGAGATAAGAACAGGACTAGTTAAGGAATGATGAGAATTCACCAGAGGGTCCACCTGAAAGGGAGGCGTGGAAAAAACTAAGGGTAGTTGATGACCTGCTGGGGAGAGTCTTCTGTGATGTGCGCTGGGATTTGGACTTTACCCTGGAGGAAATTGTTTGGGCAGGATGGTTTTTAAGTAGGGATGTGGGCTTCCCAGGTGACAGCAGTGGTAAGGAACCCGCCTGCCAGCGCAGGTCAGATGTAAGAGATGTGGGTTCAATCCCTGGGTTGGCAAGATCACTTGGAGGAGGGAATGGCAGCCCACTCCAGGATTCTTGCCTGGAGAATCCCATGGACAGAGTGTTGCAAGGAGTTGGACACCACTGAAGCAACTTAACATGCACTTAGCACGTGGTATAACTTAGATTTGCGATTACTGTAACTGGCTACACAGTGGAGGACAGACTATGGAAGGGAGGGACTGGAGGCTGGGAGAGAACAGTTAAGAGGCTTTGTACTAGTGTGCAGTCAAATCAACTCATGTTTCCCTACGGGAATGTTCTTCTAGAATCAGCTGACCAAGTTTTTGCAATACAGGATGTTTAAAACATGCGCTGAAACCATTTCAACTAATGAAAGAGGAATTTGAGTACTCAGTAAGAACCACCCACACATCAGTTACTCTAGGAGTTAAATAGATTTTCTAGGATTTTTTTTTAAAATTTTTGCTATTTATAACAATTGTGTCAATGAGGAAGTGCAGTATACATTCCAAAAAGCTGACATAGTACACTTTAAAAAAAAACAACAAAAACTAGGGCCGACAAAGGTAACTTTGTATCATTGCGGGAATTAGGCAGGTATGAAACTTCACTCAATGTTTTCTTTCAAGGTAGTGATTATGATGTACAGACCTAAATTTTTTTTTCCCCAAGACTACAATTCTAGAGGAAATGAGTTTTAAAGCTTACTCATGGTGAATCACTGTAAAATGAACTAGGTGGTAAGAACTTGGTCCATACTAATTTTGTTTTTAGGTGCCTGTGAATTGTTTGAATTTGTATGTTTGTGCTAAATAGGAGAATGTAGTCTTTTAAATATAAAGATAATTTGTTTCACACTCTTATGTAAGAAAATAAAAGCATTTACAATGAAAATATGTATAAAACAAGTTGCTGGGTTCCAAGACTGTTTTCTAAACATACTTTGAATTTTACCTTACCAGGAATTCCCTGGCGGTCCAGTGATTAGGAACTGCTTATTTCACCGTGGAAGGCGTAGGTTCGATCCTTAGCTGGGGAACTAAGATCCCACAAGCCACATGGCTTAGCCAAATAAAAATAAATAAATAAAATTTACCTTACCAAAGTTGACTATGTATGTATATATATTTAAACCCTGCTTTATTGTAGAATCCCCCCAAAGATGCAAGCTCTAAGTAACTGGAAGCTTTTTCTTTGGAATAGCCACAAGCTCAAATATATGACATAGATAGGCTCATGATATTTCTTTTTTTTTTTTTTCCTTTGATGCCTAGTATACAACAGAGACTTGGAGTTATGCCATCGTTTGTGTCAGAACTATGGGACTGCCTCATAAGTAAATCTGGTCCTCTTGGTATCACAGTAACTAACCCCTGCTACTACCCTGCCTTTGAATGGGGCCAACATGGACCCAATTAAAGTTGAATTACACTTTGAACTGAATAGTCTTGTTCATATGTCAGGATGTTATTGTATCAACAGTTTATTTTTCATTTTGTGACGTGTCATTTTGATCAAATGGTTTTCCCCAAAGTGAGTTAGGGAACGTGAGAAGTTCACCTATTTTATTCAGTTTTTTAAAAATATACAGTTGTTTTGTATTTGTTTATGTTGATTTTAACATAAAGAATTAGAGTATTTCAACTTATAGTAAGTAAAAATGATGTCACTGTCAAACATTTGTCATCCTGACAAAACCCATTCCCATACATGGGAAATGCTTCTTTCTCTTTGACATATTTTTTTATTCCTTTTCATGAGATTTTTTTTTTTTTATGGTTTAACTTATTTTAGGAAGGATCCTCCCCACCCTTTCCTTTAGTAGCTCCTAAGAACTCTCATACAAGTAGAGCCCTAGAGAGCCCATTCCACTTCCTTTGATAGGTTGGAATCTTGTTATGAATAGAAGCTCCCATCTCAGCTGCTTAAGTGGGGAGGGTAAGCAGTGTATGAAGTATATGATGTATCAATACAGTAAGTTCTTTTCATGCAAACGAGTTCTGTTCTGAGAGTGCCTTCCTAAGTCCATCAAAGTTAAACTAGGTACCCAACTAACACAATCAACTGTATGATACTGTACTGTAATAGGCTTAGAAAACTTTTCACACAAATATACATAAAAAACAAACAAAAACATTTAAAATCTTACAGTAGAGTACCTTAAAAAGTACAGTAGTGCAGTACAATAGCTGGCATACACAGGCATGTTTGCATCTTTGAAAGTTTGCAACTTCAAGGTTTGTATGTAGGGGACTTATTGTACAGTGAAATATAGCATTGCATTAACATGGACAAATGTGTGGGCATGAGGATTTGTGGGAAATTGCTATGAAAGATGCTAATCATAAAAAATAAAGCTTATTTTAGGTTGTGCATGAAAATTTGCAATTATAAGCTCTATGTATGTATAGCTGTAAAGATGAAAAGAGGTCATTTACTCAGTATATTTATTGAATGTCTGTTGCACTAGTGCAGGAAACAGGATGAATAATGTACCGCCCTTTGTTTCAAGAAACCTAAATTTCTTGGTAGAGGAATTTAAATCCTCTGTGGTATTAAATCTTATAAATGGTGTTTTTTCCCCGAAGGACTGCTTACACACAAACAATGACAAAGGCCCTGTTTGTTTTTAAATGTAAAAATAGGTAAATGTAAAACAAAAGGTGATAACGCAAAAATTGTCAGAATATAGGACATAGCAGTGGAAATTATGGTTATGTTTGAAGAGAGCTATTAATGTATATGTTCATGTGGCATTGACCTTGTAAATGGAATGGAAATACATGGCTCAAAATAACAGTGATTTATGAATCTAATTAGTTTCTCTTCAAGAAATAATTCAAACAGAATTGTCTTCAGCCTGTATGTTGAACCCAGGTTTATTTTCTGTAGTGAAAGTACTTAAGGATGACTCTTTGTTGACATAGTAGGTGGGAAGGAAAAGAGAAAAGTCCTTGGCTGAGGGTTCACATTTGTTTGCTTTGCATTTAGGTAGAATTCTTTTAACTTATTTCTGTCTACAATTGTAACGGAGGAAGGACTTCAGTGCCCGGGGCACAGAAAGCCAAACTGTGACAGCAGGTGTTTGCAGTGAAGTCAGGATTTGTTGTACAGAGTGGGAGACAAGTCTCAGATCCACTTCAGCTTGGCTTTTGAGTTTTTTTTTTTCTTTTTCTTTTTTTAAGGAGAAGAGCAAAGATGCTGGGATTTATCATCATCTTCTAGCATTTCTTTTTTAAAAAACTTTAAATTTTTTATTGGGGGTATAGCCTATTAACAATGTTTTGACAGTTTCAGGTGGGCAGTGAAAGGGTTCAGCCATAAGGATTCATGTATCCATTCTCCTCCAGGGCTTCCTGGGTGGCTCAGTGGTAAAGAATCTGCCTGCCAATGCAGGAGACATGGGTTCAGTCCCCGGGGTTGTGAAGATCCCCTGGGTAAGAAAATGATAATCCACTCCAGTATTCTTGCCTGGAGAATGCCATGGACTGAGGAGCCTGGTGGGCTACAGTCCATGGGATTGCAAAAGAGTCAGACATGACTTAGCGACTAAACAACAACAACAATTCTCCCCCAAACTCCCCTCCCATCCAGGCTGCCACAGAACACTGAGCAGAGTTCCATCTGCTATACTGTGTCATTTTCTGACATTTTGTAATCCTGGTTCTAGGAGTCAGAATGTGTCTAGTTTATGATTCGCTGGCCGGCCAGGTGGTCCATGGAAGGAGGCCTGTGAGCTCATCCTGCCCTGGAGAAATGATCAGAGTTTATACAGGAATGATAGATAGTATCTACAGTAGCAGTTTTATCACCTCAACAGTTATCGGCAACCGCAGTGCAGTCTTAGTCACCTAACTCTGGTTGATCTATTCAGTTAGTGTAGGACTGAGGTAAGAGGGGACAAGAAAGGGGATAGAGTTTGGAATAGAGAGATTAATCATAAACTCATTAAGGGAACTCAGTTTCACAGGTACTGTTATGCAACATGTAGTCAGACTTCCTCCAAAACACAGTACATAAAAATACCTAAGGAGTCAGAGGAAGAAAAAAATGCTACTAACTCACACCTTTTTCTTTCTTTTACTAAGTATAGGACATTTTAAGTTTCCTGTTTCGACTCTTACTTTTATCTCTAGCCTGTGTTTTCTAGTAATGTGACTTTTGTCACCTTATGCACAAGGTCACATAAGCATCAAATTCTGTCACATTTGAGCTGATTGTATTAAGATTTGCATTATGAACTGTCTGCTGCTTCTAAGTCATTTCAGTTGTGTCCAACTCTGTGTGACCCCATAGACGGCAACTCACCAGGCTCCTCTGTCCCTGGGATTCTCCAGGCAAGAATGCTGGAGTGGGTTGCCATTCTACCAGTGGTTTTTTTTTGGGGGGGGGGGGGTGATTTTGCTCCCTGGAACGCATCTGTAGGTTATTTTCTAGTTGTCACACTGGTGGAGCTTCTGGATAGGGTGGGTAGAGGTCCTCACCACCCTGCTTTGGCCAGAAAAACACCCACAGCATAGAATTTTCTGGCCCCAAATGTCAATAGTGCTGAGGCTGAAGCTTTGTAATACAAATAATGTGGATGCACGTCCTTTACAGTGACATGGGAAACTTGGTCTTTTGATTCCCATGAGAAAGGGCTACTAATTAAAGACTAAAAAATAAAAGGAATTTGGGGAAAATCTATGCAAGGTATGAACGGGAAAAAGAATACAAATAAGCCAAGACTAGTGATAAAGAAGTGTTGAAAAATATGGGAAGGAGGGTTTTCATACAACTAGTGTATATTTATTTTTGAATGACCTAACCACAGTATGTGCATTTCTTATGATGTTTTGAACTCCTAAGGCACTCAGAAAGTGGATCTTTGGATTTTAAAACCAAGAAGTCAGTAACAGAATAGTAGCTCTTATGTGTAGAAGTTATTTTGGTGTGGTGTAGTTGTGAAAGCCTTTAAAAGATAAATGATTAATTTCGCTTTTTTTTCCCCCCCAAAACAAGAGTTGTGGTTGCAAATGTATGGAAGGAAAGGATGTGTCTTATATTCCTTTATTGGATTTTCATTCTTTGCTAACAATCTTGGTAAAAAAAAAAATCCATAGCTTCAGTCCTGGCTGGAAATTAGTCCTGACCTTCTCAGGTTTCAGCGTGAGAGCTCTTTAGATATGTGCCTGCTCATTGGTAGTTATCTTTTCTGAGGTATTTCTTTTTCTCTGTGATGTTTGTTTCTGAGCTGTAACAAAGAAATTTCAGTTGAGTTACATATGGTTTAGCTCCTCGCATAACAGTTTCCTGAGCCTACTAACATATCCCTGCCTGTAATGATATACTTAAAAAATCTTTTACTTTGAAATATTTATAGAATCTCAGGAAATTCATATAAATGCACAGAATGATTGACTTTTTATCACACGGAGCTTCTCATCTGTTACTCATGGAAAGCATTTTATTCCTATCATTACTTCTAGAGTGACTGTCCTAGTAGTTGAACAAGTGACCATGATCTAGAACAAAAATATTAAGGGAATTTGAGAAAACTGAAGGTCCTTGAAAGGTTTATTTTGGTCGAGGAAATATTCCTATACCTCAGTTAATTTAGGATTAAGAATATTTTTACTTAGTGCTTTGAAACCTCATCAATTAAGGCCATGGATTTCTTTTGAGATGATTCCCAACTGACAACTCCAGATATCTGAGGGGTATTTTCTCATAGTGTATCACAAGGACGCTTATGTCAACCAGCCTCTGATTGCTTTTGTGAGTATTGGAGTCCATTTCTGTTCTTTTTATGTCATGACATGAAGCCCCATTTAGTTGTTGTTATGCCAAACAGGGTAAAGAGTTTGAAAACTGTTAGTGTGACGTGTTGTATTGAACATGAAATAAGTTATATTTTCCTGTTTGCATTGTATCTTTAAAAATTCCAAACTAGACAAGATTATAGACATTTTAATGCACAGCGGTGTTTTGTGAAAGGTTGGACTTCATTTTAATCTGCATTTGAGACCTCTGAGGGACATAAGGCAGTTAAGGAGTGAATGACTGTTAAGAGTTTGGATGGAACGGAGGTGAGTGGGAGTAGAAGGTGTCATAATCTAGACGTGAAGTTAATGAGACTGATGGGTAGACAGCAGGTGCTGAGATGCTAGATAATCAGTACTTTAAGTTTTTTTTTTTTTAAGTTGAAGAAACACCTTTTTTCCTCCCCTTTTAACTTTAACGGTAATTTGGGGTTTCAGAATACTCATAAAAACAAATTCAAACAATATAGTCAGGCTTGAGTGCAGGAAATAAAAGTCCTTATCTCATTACTCTACTCCCTAGTTCTATTCCATGGAGGTAACCACTTTAAACAAGTTTGGTATGTTTACTTATGGTACTTACATGTTTGTTTATGACACACCTTATGGTCATATGGGGAAGGAAATGGCAATCCATTCTGATATTCTTGCCTGGAAAATCCCAAGGACAGAGGCGCCTGGAGGGCTGCAGTCCATATGGTCACAAGAGTTGGACACAACTGAGCAATTAAACCACCAGCACCATGGTCTCAGGGCTTCCCAGGTGGTGCTAGTGGTAAAGAACCCACCTGCCAATATAGGAGACATAAGAGACATGGGTTTCATCTCCGGATGGGGAAGATCCCCTGGAAGAGGGCATGGCAACTCACTCCAGTATTCTTGCCTGGGAAATCCCATGGACAGAGGAGCCTCGTGGGCTATAGTTCCTAGGGTCACACAGAATTGGACATGACTGAAGCAACTTAGCATGCACCGTGGTCTCACATATAGGATATGTGTTGTATTAGTAATGTTTCATAGAGGTTATAAATAATACAGAGTTTATAAAGTGAAGGTAAAAATGAAAGTCTCTCCCCTCCTCCCACTCCCTATAGATTATTACTTTAAAAAATATTATATTACTATAAGAAATTTAAACATACACAACAGTAGAGAGAAGAGTAATAAAAAGGAAAAAGAAAGACAAAAAGGGACTTTCCTGGTGGTCCAGTGGTTAAGGCTCTGCACTTCCACTGCAGGGGGCGCAGGTTTGATTCTTGGTCAGGGAACAAAGATTCTCGCATGCCGCAGCCAGAAAAAAAAAGTAATGAACTCCTGTGTACCCAGATTTTAATATAATTAAATATAATCCAAATTTTAATATAATTTCGTATGTGTCTGATCCCTCAAATGCACACTGAATTATTTTGATGCAAATCCTGAATGTCATGTCATGTTGCCCTTGAATATTTAGAATGAATCTCTATGACATGAGGACTTTTAAAGAAAACCTTACCCACAGTATGCTTATTACACTTTAAAAAATTAACACTAATTCCTCAAGATTTTCACATATCTATGTAGCGTTAAAATGAGACTGTATCAGATGCCAGCATGGGGGTGTGTCTTCCTAAGGGATTTATATGGCCTGTTTTAATTATGTCCAAATTTTGCTTAAGTGATGACTTAATTTTTTTATAGTTATGTTATTTTTCAAATAATACATGATTATTTAATACCTTTGATAATTTCAAAAATACCAAATGGGATCCTAACAGTAAAATTTTGTATTTATACATAAATCCTGCTTGATTACTTCAATGACAATGAAACAAGATGACTTTGTGCTCATTGTTTTATTTACTTATTTATTTTCATTTTTATTCTTTTAGGTAGATTTTGCTTTTTAAAATTGAGTGTAGTTGACTTACAATACTGTGTTATTTCCAAGGGTATAGCAAAGTGATTCAGTTATATGTATTCAGATTATTTTCTATTATAGATTATTACAAGATACTGAATTTAGTTCCTTATGCTATACAGTAGCACAAGGTCCTTTTTTAGATTTTTTTAGCTTTTATTGGAGTATGGTTGATTTACAATGCTGTGTGTGTTTCAGCTGTACAGCAGAGTGATTCAGTTTTATATACATATCTGTGTATATACATGCATGTATATTCATTCTTTTTCAGATTTCTTTTCAGTAGTTCCTTGTTGCTGTCTGTTTTACATACAGTGGTGTGTGTCTGTGAACTCCACACTCCTAGGTTACCCCTCTCCCCTTTCAAGTGATTTTAGAAGCCAGGCCTGGTTCAACCATGATTCCACTTTGTGGTGAGCTGTACAGGTTGGAATTGGGAGAAAGTCTTGTATGATGGTTCTGAGTTCTTCGTTTTTTATACATTTTAACTATTCAGGTTTTTAGAACAGATTAATAGTAGTAATTTCATTGGAGATAATTGCTACATTGTTAGGTGTTTACTTATTAGAGTTAATACATCAGGCATTAAAAGTAACTTTTTCCTTTTATTGTCCTTGACCATTTTGTAGGCATCCCCATACCATCTTGGGATGTCATTCATGTTGGGTGAAGGTGGAAAATGAGAGAGAAGTGAACAGAACCTTCCCTCCATTTCCCCACGGGAGCATTTTTTTTTTCCCCTTGTGTTTATATCTTAAGATTTCTTTTAAGACAGAGTATTAGGGTTTATAGCTAAAAAATTGTTTGAAGATGATTGCTGTGTATACACTGTTTGGATAAAGGCTGACATCCTTGTTTTTAAGAAATACATTTCTTCCCCCTTATACTATCTAGTATATTGCTATTTTCCTATAAAACTTTATATAAAACTGAATATTTTATTTTTTATTACTAATTTTTTATTTTCTTATCTTTTGGTTGTGCTGCATGGCATGTGGAATCTTAATTCCCTGACCAGGGATCGAACCCACACCCTCTGCATTGTCAGCGTAGCGTCTTAACCACTGGACCACCAGAAAAGTTCTAAAACTATATGTATTTTAATGTGAGAATGTCAGATGATTTTTCTATGATTTGAACATTCAGCTTTTTTTTGAACATTTGGCTTTTGATTCCATTGTATTTTGGGGGGCATGTAGTTTTTCAGGTTCAATTGTTATGTTTGTTGTTCCTTATTCTGTAGGCTTTCAACAGACCTCCCATCTCTCTTCTTATGAAATTATAACTCCCTGGAGATTAACTCGAGAACGAAGAGAAGCCCCTAGGCCCTTCTCAGAGCAGGTAAGTTATCTCTTGAGAAATATGTATGTATTTCAGTTTTACTCATTTTAAGACAAGAATGTTATCGTCATCAGTGATTGGTTCAGTGAGTAATGTTGGCCCATGGCTTAAGGCACTGGTGTCCATTGGACATTATTCTAGTAAAAGTGACATATTGATTCTTAGTAGCTTGTTTTCTTTTTAAAGACAAAATAATCAACTTGAAACATAAGTGGGTGAAAAAGTCAGTTAAATAAAAGTCTATGACCAGCATAGGATGCTGGTTACATAGACCTCTGACCCCTACCTGACTGGTGATGGTTACAGTGGTATTCTTACAACAAGAGCTCACCTCTCTCTTAGTGTATGACAGGTAGAGTACTGCATGCTGAATCTTCACTGACACTGGAGATTGTGTGTTATATGCATGTATTTTATATCTGGGAATGTTTGCAAAAGTGAGTTTTATCGCCATATTGGAAGAAACATACTATACTAACAATGGACAAAAATTATTTTTCAATAATGCTATTTTTCTCTTACTGTGAAGTTCAGAAATAATGTATTTGGATATCAACTGATTTTGCAAACCCTTCAACTTCATCAAAGTATAATTTAACTTTATTATGATTTACCAGTAACAAGTGATGAGGATAAAGAGTTTAGCTTATTACCTCTGAATTGACAAAGTATTTCTAGCTATGAGGTAGGTCATACATTGTTTAGGGATTAGGCAGAGTGAAGAGGACACTGGAGTTAATATCAGGAACTTTCAGAGTTACCCTCCCTCTGGACATTACCATGGATTGGGTAGATCATTTGTCTTCATTTACTTCTTTATAAGTAAGGAGTATATAACTCTAAGATCTCCTTCCAGTGGAACGGTTTATAATTTTTCCTTGCTTTGTTTTGAACTGGACAGTCTCCTCTTTAATTTTGTTTTGCCTTTATTAATTTGTATTTTCATTGTTATTTTCCCCCTTCACTTAGTAGCATAGGGACAGTGTTTTTCTACTTCATCATATCTCTGATGATCTTCATCAGCTTTGCACACATAGATACTTGAGATTGTAGTGAATGTCCTGCATGTACCTTGATAAATAATCGGGAGAGAGGTGGAAGCACTGTTTAAGCCCTGGGAATGTGGTTTGAACAAAACAGACAGAATTATGTCCTTGTGGAGCTTCCATTCTCATGGGAGGAGAGAGAGAGACAAATAAGTAATATAATTGTAAGATTAATAATAGAGATTACTTAAGATGGTGAAGAGCCCATCTGCCAGTGCAAGTTAGACATGAGAGATGTGGGTTTGAGCCCTGGGTCAGAAAGGTCCCCTGGAGGAGGAAATGGCAACCCATTCCAGTATTCTTGCCTGGAGAATCCCATGGACAGAGGAGCTTGGCGGGCTGCAGTCTATAGGGTCGCATGGAGTTGGACACGACTGAAGCGACTTAGCACGCATGCAAGATGGTAATAATCATTGTGGGGAACATTAAAGCAGCAAGGAATTGGGGAGTATTGGAACTGGGGGTGATGGGTAGGAGGGTTTGTGTTTTTTAATAGGACAGCCCGGGAAGACCTTCCTAAGAAGGTGACTCTGTGGGAGAACAAAGACCAGAAGGAAGGGAATGAGCAATGCAGGCAGCTATTTGGGGGAAGAATGTAATGTCATAAATTCTCAGAATTCTTCTCAGGGGAGATGACAGTGGTGTTTTTATATCCTATATTTGCCCAAGAGCAGAAAGGAATAGAAAGACACATGCCAAAACTGTGCAAGGAGATTGGTGTTTTTGTTGCCTCTGGAGATGGAGGTCCCCATGCAGAATTTGGAAGTAGAACCCCAGGATGTGGATCCTGTCTCAGCCTTAGGAGTCAGATGCTGAAGTTCCTGAGGAAAGTGGATCCTGCTGTTTCTTGGCAAAGTGTTCACTTGGAGTGCAGAAGCAGTAGGGAGAATAATAAACACTTATTATTTAATTATTACTTAATTCTAATAGTAAGGACACTTCTGATAATTTTATTGTTTGTTGAGTCCCTCCATGACTATCTTTTTTATTAGAATTAAGTTTCTAGAGATCACATTAAGTGCTTCTGGCTAATGAAACGGTGAGTCACTGGGGAAGTTATTTTAGTGTTTAAGTTAGAGAAGAGGATCCCACAAGCAGAGGATATGTAAGTTGACTTATCTCAGTTCTTTGATTCTGAGACACAGTCTTCATGAGGTACACTGTTACTTAACGTGCCAGTAATTAAGAAAGAAACAGACTGCTGCCAGTTAGACCACTTTGCCTCTGTACGATATGTCCCAATTTCAGAGATGTTCACAGAGATGTGAGGGGAAAAAGTAGGTTTAGAACCGATGAAATGTGTTAAGTCCTGTGAAGATGTAAAGTCATAAACGTGTATTAATTTCATCTAGCTTTCAGATACCCAGAACGAGGGATAATCTTTTGAAACTAAGAGGTTCATTAGGTTTAAACAAAAGGAAGAATTACTTTTTACTATAGGTAATACAGGAATGGACTTAGTAAAAATAATCCCTGAAGTTATAGCTCGATTGCAACTGTAAATGAATTTTGAAGAAGACTTTAGATAAACATGTGGGTCGTTTTCCACAATAGGTTATTAAAAGAAGGTAGGGATGATTAGAGTCTATTTTTATTATTTATGGGCATATTTCAGGTTGTTTCATAAAAGAGTTCCAGTCAGTGCCAAATTATTTTCATTCAGGGTGGAATTTCTAGTGTCCTTTAAATACCTGTTTCAAAGTTATTTAGAAGATAGTGTTTTATTGTTCTTTTCTCCTTTGTGCATTTAGGTATCTTATGTCATTCAAGCTGAAGGAAAAGAGCATATAATTCACTTGGAAAGGAATAAGTAAGAAATTTAATTTACTTTGCCTTTTTGGTAACTTTTTTCTTTTTTCAATACTATATGGGTTTCTTTTCTAGTTAGATATTGCTTAGTAGTTTGTTAAGAAGGTGAGACTAAATAAGAGTAGAAGTGTGGAAAAATCCCTACAGTTTTGCATTTCCACTGACACTTGAGCAAAGGAAAATAAATCTAAATTAAAGGAAGAGAAGCTTGTACTTAAGAAAACTTTAAAATCATGACTGGCCCAAGAAACCACTGAGCAGGTGGTAAAGAAGTCTTTAGTAGCTTTATCTGTCTGCTAGAGCTGCCACAGTGAAATACTACAGATTTAAACAACAGACACTTATTTTCTCCCAGGACTGGAAGTGTAAGATCAAGGTGCCAGCATTAATGTTTGGTGAGGACTCTCTTCTTGGGGTGCAGACCCTTCTGGCTGGCACTCACATGGCCTCTCCTTGGCCTGTGTACACAGGAGGTGGGTAGATGGAGGAGTGAGCTCTCTGGTGTTTCTTCTTATGAGGACGCTAATCCCGTTGGCTCAGGGCCCCACCCTTATCACCTCATTTACCCATAATTTCCTTAGTGGGCCCCATCTCCAAGTGTAGCCACACTGGAGGTTAAGGCTTCAGCATGGGAATTTTGGAGGGGACACAAGCATTCAGTCCATAAGAGTGGTCTCTTGCCCTCCTTTTTAGTTTTGGCATATTTTCACCTGATCCTGCCTTGGTAATCTGTGTTCGTCTGTTGCTTTTTTGAAATTCTGTGCTTCTGACTGTGCTGAGCCACCCACTGTCTTGTGACCCATCCTACCCTGCCCTCCCTTTTCTTAGGAAGCTAAACTTCAGTATCTTTTCGTGAGAGCCCATTTACACAGAGGTGTGAATGATGGGATGTAAAGTGCTGCTCAGAGATGTCTCCCAGAACCAGTAGCAGCAGCTTCTGGGAGTTTTCTAGAAATGCAAATTCTCAGGTCCACCCCTGGAATGAAGCAGAATTTGGGGAGGTGTCACAGCCATCTGTGTTTTAACAAACCTCCATCCTGGGTGATTTTTTACCGACCCTCAAGTTTGAATACACTTTTTATCTTAGAAGAGGATGCTGAGCTGAAGAGAGTGAGATCTCTCTGGTGAGCTTTAGGCACTGCGACAGATACTTTCAGAGAGGCTTTTTGTGTCCTGGGCACTGTACCCGGTACTTTTAATTGTATTACTTATTAATTTTCTCAGAACTCCTGAGGTCCAGCTTGTCTCCAATGTAATGATGTCACTGTGTACAAGAATTTTTAATAGATATAAATATTTTCTCCTACTCTTTCCATAGGAAACGCAAATTAAAATGATTTCAACATAATAACAGTTTCTTATATTCACCTAGTTTTAGCTTATAAAGCATTTTCCTCACCTGTATGTCATATCAATTTGATAATAGAGGAGTCTTGTGATTCTTGCTTCATACTCAGAATGCTAAGGTTCAAGAAGTTTACTTGATTTACGCAGCATCACATAGTTTGTAAAAGGGGCAGACATCCTAGTCATTTGACCTGAAGTCTAGTGACGTATATGTGTGTGTGTGATGTTGTGTCTACATTCCTATGCTTCTTGAACTGGGGGGGGCAAATGGTACTTTCCCAGGCATTTGTTAAGAGTTGCCAGGTCTTTGTATGTCTTTGAGAAGCAGTCTTCAAAGCTAATGGTCACTAGTGAGAAAGAGTTAGGGTAGATAGCCTATTATGGCTCTGAGTGAAGAAATGAGTTTGTTTGAGTGCTTACTTTTTTCCTCTCACAGCCTAACTTGTTTTGGACCATGAATCCCTTGGTGATAACAATGAAGCCTCCTTACAGAGGGATGTACATACTTACCTGGGGTATTTGGCCAGGACTGGGGTATTGTGTGGCAGAAGATAGCACACCTCTTTTCTCCCTGTGCTGAAAAAATTTAAAGATAAAATAAAGGAGTGAGTTAGATAGAAGGTTAAAATATCCCTCTCATGGTTGATGAGGGCTGGGTTAGGGGATTTACCAGAGAATGAGAGCCCAGTGAACCTGCGAGTCCTGAACCCCGGATTAGGCAGATTCAGCCGCTCACGTCAGCGCTGCACCATGGCAGTCCTTGTCCTAGAGGAGCATGGTGGAGTTTGTTCCCACTGGCAGGCGGTGACTTCTAAGGAGGAAGAAGGGCAGAGCAAGGCCAAGTACCCTCTTCAGTTATTCTTTTAAAATTCACCACCAGAGGGAGCAAAGAGTGTGTATATGTTGAGGAGAGAGGAGAGACAGGGCATCGACCGACCATGGGTGGATAACTGGAAGGACTCAGGACTCCACAGACTCCTCCCGCGCTCAGTCAAGGAGACTTTCATAAAGGGAAAGGGGACCGGACTCAGGACGAAGACGGCAGAGGAAATCATCGAAAGTTCAAGAACTTCAGGCAGGGTCCCTCCGGGTCCTTTCTCAGTTGTACAGATGTGCACGTGTCTTCAGATTACACATCACCGAGATGTGAGTGAATCGTCACCTTTTCAGGGTAGCCCAGGCACCAAGGGGGTGTTTATACCACACCGTGTTTACCAAGGGGGTCGTTTTATACCACACTGGTCACGTGGCTAAAGTCAGGCTGTGTAGCTGATTAAACGGCATGCCAACCATCCATCTCTCCATCTCTTAAAACAGTCTAGACGCCTGGAGATTTAGAGCCTTAAGAGTCGCATTGTAAATGACTAGCTGGCACCTTGCATCCCTGACAGGTCCGTAAGCCCTGAAGATAAGTATATTGCTGCTCCAGTTCTGCTGCGGAAGACGCAGAGCCTTTCCTTCACCTAACTTTGGTCAGGCTACTGAACCTTCCCCTGGGCCCCATCTGTACACTTTGTTGGAAAATCTGGTTTTAGCAAGAACCCTGCTAAGTGAAGTTAGCAAGAACCCCCCACCCTCAATATCTGATCAAATTCCTCATCTTCCACCATCCTTCCCAGGTGATGTCTGATCACCATGGTCTGTCTTCAGTAAGAATCCTTTTGATTGGTTTAACCAGAGCCTCCTTCACCCCGGTGTTTCATCTTAGTAATTTTGTACCCACCGACCTCCCACCTTGCTCATTGGGTACAAATTCCCACCTGCTGTACTTGGAGTTGAGTGTGACCTCTCTCCCCCACTATAAAATCCCATTGCAGTGGTCCCCATAACTTCTGCCAAACCCCTAAGTAAGATTTGCCTCACCATCTGTAACAAGTGTCATGGAATATATTTTTCTTTGACAGTCATGGTGGCATGACTCAGGTAGGATCAGATTCATCACTGGACCCCCGACCTCTCACTCTGGACCCTAAGTATGCACCTGCAAAGCACTCACCTTCAGTCCTGACTGATTGGGGATCCATTGGTGAGTCTGACTCCTGAACCTTTGCTCCAGACAAATGTCCACCGAAACTGGTAAAGATAGACCTGATTCTTAAGATTTTGAGTGTATACCCTGAAGTTGGGTCAGAGTCCCAGGCTTCTTTTGACAGGTACCTCCTGGGCTGGCAGCCCTCCGTGGCTCCTTGTTCTGATTGGGGATTACTCCCTGGCTCCCTGAGCTGGAAGTCCCTTCCTCTTGGCTCTATGTGAGGTCTCTCTTTTCTCTTTCTTGTCTCTGGCTTCTCCCATTGGAACTTCTCAGCCAACTAAACCACCTCTTCTCCCATCCTGCTGACTCTCTACTATGCCAGCTCTGTCTGTTTCCTTTCTTCTTAACATGTTTTGCTGAGCATAATTTGGAACTTTGTTGGTGTCTTTGGGAAACTTGAGAGCAGATTGACTGCTCCCTCCTTGTTGCTTCTGCTCCTCCTTCCTCTTCCTGCTACCATCAATCTCCCCTGCCACCCCATTCCCTAGATCCTTTGATATGTCCCACTTTGAACCCCCACCTCCTCCATCCCTCTGTCTACCCCCAACAGACTGCAGACTTTCCCCTTCCATGGCAGCGCCTCAGCTTCCCACAGTCATTTTCATTTTTAGTTCCTTGCCCTCCATCAGGGGCTCTCATGAAACTCAAGTAGCTCTGAAAATAACTCTACTTGAGTCTGAAAAGAACAAATGGAAATAGGTTGTATGACTCACGTGGGTTTTGGAAACATCCGGAAAGCAGTTAGATGTCTCCTCAGTCACCTGCCTAAAAGTTAGACCACAGCAAAGGAAGATTACATACCATGGTGAAAGAAAATCTTGAAAATCTCCTCCAGAAATACTGATAGGCAGGTTACCTTAACTTGTTTTATTTGCCAGAGTCAATTCAGTTGAAAATACAAAATGGAGATAAACCACTGAGATTATATTGCTGCTTTACTAACTCATGGCTAAAATTTTAAAATGAAAACCATGTTTTCTATTTGTGTCTGTCTGTATGTTTATATATGTCTATGTGTATGTATACATGTGAGATAGTTTATTTTTGCTGGAAATGAATCACATTAATTTATAAAATCCCATAAAAAATCCAATTCAAATAGATTTAGAGGTGGAATGAGCACTTATATAAATTATTTTCTTAAAACTCTCGGGAATACAAACACTAACCCAAGTTTTTTTTTTTTTTTTAAGTTCACATGATCTCAAATAATCTTTTTGCTGGTTTTCATAGTGTAGATACAATTGTTGATAAACTCTGACAACTTCAGAGTTGTCAGTATTAAATATGTAATGCAGATATGCAATTTTTTCCTACCTTTGTTTACTATTCAGATAAGCTTGTTATCTCTACCAGATGTTTAAGATTATAAATTATAAATTGACCCGAAGAACAAGATATATAATAAAAAAGGAATTGTTTGATGTCAAGCATGGCAGTTAAAAACAAAAGGGGGAAGAACCATAAATACATAATTAAAAAAAATTTTTTTTGCTTTTGTGATTTTTAAAATTTTTGGATACTTGCCTGATTTGTCAATAAGAAAAACAGCTTAATATGGTGGATCGCTAGCTAGCTTTGTTTAATTACTGGCTCATGAAATTTTCATGACTCATTCAAGAATAATTGTTCAGAACAAATAAAATAAATAGATGTAAGTGGCATAGAAGTTAGTAAGTGAACTTTTCAATGGTAATTAAGTTTTATGTCTCCTTGAAAATGATTTCAAAAGTTTTTTTTCATAACTTGAAACCTAAAAGCTATACTAAGTTAAAGATGGATAATCATTGACTAGATAATTTCTAAATAAGATAAAATATTGAAATATTAATTGCTGAAGAGAAATTTAATTTTATTTACTTTGGCATCTTGTTTTTATGTGGTATAGAGAAGCTAAATGTATTTGTGTCTGTTGATAAGCATGAGAAATTATACTATGAAAAAGATACATCTCGAGAAATTATGAAATGTATTCATAAATTTTCTACAGAATGATAGCATGTAGCAGACAGTTTGCAATTGCCTGCTTTTTAGCTTTTACTGAAAATTAGGATTACTAATGACTATAATCTAATTAATATACATAAATGAAGCTATTAGGAATAATAAAGGTAAAGAAAACAAACTATATGCAAGGAAAATAAGGTGTATTTTTGATAAGGAAGGATATAAAAGATATGTTTTGCTAAGGGAAAAAGAATAATTTTGTCCCAAAGTAGAATAAATGGTTGTTCCAGAATGACAAAGAAGAAAAATGTGGAACAAAAACTGAGTGATATAAAAAAATTTGTGGAAAAGGAACCTTGGAAAAATAATCTTTCCTTGTGTGGTCAAAATTGGAAACTGTTGGATGGATTCACTTGTAAGGTTTTTTGGTTTGTTTGTTTGTTTAATTTGCCTAGTATTAATAGTACATTGATGCAAAACCAGAATTTGGTTTTCTTTTTTCTGTTAAAACAAGGTTTCCTTAGATTATTGGTTTAGTTGTTTTTCTTTACGTTTAAGTACATAGCTTGAGAAGATAAGATGTGTTTTAAGATAATTTCCTATGTGACATGTGTTTATCAGGTCTTTGATTATGTGAGAAAACCAAATCTCAGTATTAAGAGAACTGAGTTTTTTTTTTTTTTTTAATAACTATGTAGCTTTCTGTGTTTGTCTTTGAAATTTTTTAATTGTGACTTTGGCTAAATGGACAGTTAAGTGTTGTTTCACAGTGACACTTGTGATCCAGTTTAGTCAAATGTTGAAACTTTTTGGCATGTTTGAAAATTTCCCCAAATCAAGTTCTAATTGGAGTCTTTTTGGCCTGAAACTAACTTTGAGATTTCTCAAATGGATCTTGGAAAATCTCAAAGGATTTGTTTCTCTCCTTACAAAAAGGTATACTGAACTAATAAGGCTTATTTGATATGTTAACGCATCTTATTTTTCATAGCAGTATAGTTATTTGCAGAAGTCAGTTAAAATCTGCCCTCGTTGTAACAAGAAACAATTGGAAACCTTGGTTTTATTACCAAGGCTTTGATTGTAGTGTCATATTTGAGAATGATGTGTGTTGAATCAGATATGACCAGATAGCTTTAAGGAGCTAAGCTTGACTTTAAGAAGGCAGTGTTTATACAGCTCCCCTTGGAAAAACTGGCCTGTTCTGGCTTACAGGATTTTCTGCCTTACAGGTGAGTAAGGAAGATCACTTGTGGCAGGGCCAGGAACCTCAGGATATTTGGGGGACCTCAAGAAGAGAGTTTACCCAAATCTATAGATATTATAGGCATATCTGGTGGCAAGTTCTTGACTTGGCTTCCTAGCCTTAAGAGTCTTTGGTTCCTTCTGAAATGCTGTAGCAAAGCAAATTCAAATGAAATACTATATGGTCAATCACTGCTTTTACTGTACTTATGTGAATAACTAGGCCAGATTTAATGAGACCAGACTTATGTGCAAACAAATTAGTCTTACTTTATCTTTCACAGAAATGGGGGTGACTATAGAGAGAATGTGGGTTTTTTTTGTTTGTTTCAATGGAAAACTGTAGTGAACTGTTGCTGCTTTCATCTTGCATATTTTGCCATCTTTACCAAATCCCGAATTCTTCTTCAGTATCTGGCTATAACCCTCTAAGTTATCATTTCCAATTTTTATCCTTTCTGACTTGGGAGTCATTGAGAACTAAACTCGCCCTTCTCTTGAAACTCTAAGCTGCAGCTGGAAGATTGATGGAGCCTTCAAAAAAAGTCTGTTTGAATAGATCACATGTAGGCAATCTTTATTGCCTCCTGTGGTGTGGGCCACTCAGGAAGTTCATCAGAATACCTGATGCTGTCACCACTGACATTCAAACCAGGAAAATCAGTCAGGTGGCCAGTGCCGCTTTCACTGTACCATCTGAAGATGCCCTAAGTTCAAGTGTAAAAAAAATCTTGATGGCTGCCCACTGAGCTCAGAAACTTGGTTTCTAACTATTCAGCTTTGTTTTTCTTTTATTTTCATAGAAACTCCCCTCATTAACTGCCTGACTGCTAGCTCCACCCAGTAAATATCCCCTTCTACCAAGTTCCAACAGATGATTCAGCTGGTCTGTAATGAACAAAAGACAACTGAATGAGGAAATGGGCTTGTATTATTCAGAGGAAAGAAGAATATAATTTCTTTCCTTAAACAAGAGTGGAGACTGACAAAGATTTTTTGCTTGACCAAACTTCAGTTAGGTTCCAGAACCTTCTCCAAGGCCTATCAGTGTGGTTTGTTGTAAAATCAGGTTTTAGAAAAAAATTCCCCTCTCCCTCCATATCTGATCACTCTGGATGTCTGATCAAGTTCTTTATCCTCCACCCCACTTCCCCGCCCAGTGATGTCTGGTTACCCTGGCTTGTCTTCAGCAAGACTTTGTTAGGTTGGTTTAGCCAGAATGCTCCTCACCCCTGATGTTTCCTCTTAGGAGTTTTCCATCCACTGACCCCCACTGTGCTCCTTGGCTGAAAATTCCCACTTGCCCATGCTGTATTTGCAGTTGAGCTTGCTCTTTCTCCCCACCCCCTGTAAAATCTCTTTGCAGTGGTCCCTATTCTTAACATTGATAATAAAGTCAGCCTTACTGTCTTCAAGTGTCATTGGATGTTTTTTTTTTTTGGTAATAAAGCTAACCCTGTCTTTGCACATGTGGTTTACACTGCGGATCTCCCTTAGCATGGGAGGAAGATTCAAGAATCAGCAATAATTGCTTCTTTAAATAATGGACAGAAATTTTGCCCCTGTACTTAGAGATCAAAGGCAATGAGTGCCGCTTCTTTATGCAGGACATTTAAAAAAGGGTAAAATAATTTATTTTCTTCTGGAAATATGATGTACCATATAACCAAATTTATACTTTTCCTACGAGACGAATCAGAAAACTTTAAGGACATTACAAATGTTTTTTGCAATCAATGTTTTATGACCATGAAAACAGATGCGCAACTCAAACATTTCTTTCTGATTGGAATGTACACGATTTCAGATGCAAGCCCATTCATGGGCTTTATGTTTTACGGCAGCTCCTTCTTTAAACAACAATTTATCAGGTGAATGTTTTTATTCCTGCATCTCTTCTAGGAATAATGTCTTATAAAAGTTGTGTTCTTAGCTGTAAAGAGATAAAATAATCTTATATGGTGTGTTTTATTCTTCTTGCAGAGACCTTTTACCCAAAGATTTTGTAGTTTATACCTACAACAAAGAAGGGGCTCTGATCTCTGACTACCCTAATATACAGGTAATTTGTTTTCCTCTTGACCCTATACAGAGTTTGAAACAATTATAGTTTTAAAGTGCAATCTCTTCAGCTGCTCTGGACTGTAACCCGAGGGTGTCCTTTGATATGATAATATATGGTGCTATCCTGGGGTGGGAGTGGTGGGTACATTGACATAGATTAACGTGTACCTTATAGCTCTTCTGGTTCTTCATGGTCAAGTGTTTTTTTAAAAGACCAGGAAAATAATCTTCTACTTAATGATAACCCCTACTGATCATGAAGGGGAAAAGTTGGATTTATTTTTTGATTTTTGATTTTGCTGAACCTTGATGAATAAAGCACATCTCAACTTCCTTATTAAACCATTTGACTTACCATTAGTAAAGAACAAGCACTTGTTTGCTATTAGATGTTCTACTTTTTTGTTGAGAATTCTTTTCTAAAGAAGTGTGGTCCTCTCTGCATCAGAGAACAGAGTATTCCTGAAGATAGAACTGGAGGAATATGTGAAATAATTGACAGATGTCGACTTTGACTTTATGTATTATTTAATTAGAGCATAAGCATTTCTAATTTTAGTTGGAAAGAATGTCTTAAAGTCCCTTTTGGCAGTTAGGTATTATCTGTTATTATTATTATTATTTTTTTTTGCTATAGTTTTCAGGAGAAATCTTTGCCCCTGTTAAGCATGTATTGTTTTTCCCCTGAGTTTTGTTACATTGCTAGGTGGAGTTGTGTTAGTTTTGTACTTTTGCAGCATTCTTCAAATAAATAGAAGGCAAAAGCTTTATTTTAGATTATTTATGAGACTTTTTAAAAAAAAGGCAATGCTGACTCAACCTATCCTTTTCTGGCCAATTTTCTGATTTTTTTATCTTAGTGTTCTGTTGTTGTTTTATTTTATTTTATATTTTTGAAAAGTGCATTCCTTTGTATGTTTTATTGTTTGTCTGGTGTTGAACAGCAAAATAGTAGAGCAGTTTAAATGTATTGATAGCATTAACCGGACCGCAGATCATCCATTCATCCATCCATCCACCCCAGTCATCCTTGTGAAGATTACTATAGCATAAGACCAAAGACCACATAATTTATGCCGCTCAATGAAAGCGGTGATTTTTTACAAAGGCATTCTTTTTCTCTTGGAGAGGTTTCTTGGCCTGGATTTTGGTGACACATACTGCTTGGACTTGATTCCTGTCTCTATTATTTATTTGCTGGTCAAGTTTCTTTAGCCTGTTTGTGCCTTAGTGTCCTCACCTTTAAATGGGAATAATAATTATAACTTCATGGGCTTATTGGAAGTTTAAATGAGTTAATACTGGTAAAATATTTACTAGTCAGTCCAACAACTATGAACTCAGTAAATATTTTTTGTTACTATTATTCAAAGTTTATATGCTTAAAACTGCTCAAAATAGATTTCGGTTATATGGAAATTTATGCAACTTTTATAAAGTATTACGATTTAATTATGTTTTCTTGGGTGTTTGAAAAATATAAACTAAGACAGATGAAGCCTTTCACTTATTGGCCACTGAATATACATAGTTTCAGGTAGATAAAAATGGAATAATTTTGAATTCAGATAGATAAAAGTGTGAATGTGGATCTGAGCTAGCAATTAAACTTTGGTACTAGGATTTTTCTGTGTGTGACAACATTGTGAGATATCATGGTGACATAGACATTTAACATTCATAAAATGCAGTTAAGTCACACTGAAAAATGTAAATGCTCTCCCTTGTGATTCTTCTATTTAAATTAATTTGTAAATCTCTCATGTGGCTTTCATCATCGGCATCTTTTGCAAGGCCATATTTTTTACAAAGAAACACAGTTTTAATAACCACTTGATATGAGTTGCTGTGTGAAGTCAAAACTCCAAATTAGTATTAGCCTTAGACATTTGGGTACCTTGCAGATGCATTAGAAAGTGCCTTAACTAACTCCCTCTATTAATGAATGCTCCTTCTTTCCTCTGAAAAGACTGCCCCAAGCTCGCTGGCTCTTGTGGCAGGAGGCTATTCTCAAATAGTTATGAGTACTCCTGCTCCCAGTAGTTGAGTATTTTCGCTTATAGTTTGTGTGTTTCCAAACTGTTTTTGTCATTTTACCTTTACTATAATCATCGGATGCAGTTAGGTGTTTTGCAAACTTGCAAAATAAGATTCGTTGTTTTTTTAAAAACTAAATGGAAGGTTTTGGAAAGATTTAATAAAACCAAGTTATTAAAGAAATATCATCAAGCTGGTAGATTTAAGTGATCAAGGGCTAAATTTCAGTCATGTCAAATGATGAGCCCTTCCATAGTAATTGAAGTGAGAAGCTTCACTGACAAATTTAACTCACAAGTTTAATTTTGTGAGTTACTGTGTTATTGTTTCGTAAGTGCTACCCCATCTGTAATAGAACAGATATTTCTTTCCCTCTGGTGAGAAGACAAACTCAAAGCTAGACTTTAACTTCAAAGTGCTACAAAGAAAAACAGTGGTTGTAAATAACCCCACACTGGAAAAAGCTGATGCTGGGAGGGATTGAGGGCAGGAGGAGAAGGGGACGACAGAGGGTGAGAGGGCTGGATGGTATCACCGATTCGATGGACATGAGTTTGAGTAAACTCCCCGAGTTGGTGATGGACAGGGAGGCCTGGCATGCTGCGATTCATGGGGTCGCAAAGAGTTGGACACGACTGAGTGACTGAACTGAACTGAACTGGAAAAAGCTGTAAAATGTTGAAATTTAGCCTGTGTTGTTTAGTGCATAATTTTTTCAGAAATTCTCACATTAGTTGCAGGAATAATAGAAAACAGTCATGTATACCCTTAACCTAGATTCTCCGAGTGTTAATATTTATCACATGTACTTTATCCTTTCCTCTCTATTTTTTCCCCCTGAAGAGTATGTTGTACACCTGGTGTCCCTTTGCCCTTTAAATACTTCAGTGTAAATATCCTAGAAACAAGAGCTTCAAAAGAAGTCACCGTAGTATAGTTCTCATAATTAGGAAGTTAACATTGAAGCAATACTGTTATTCAATTACAGACCTTATTGATATTTGTTTTAGTCCATTATCCTAATGGTGTACTTTATAGTGAAAGAAAATTCAAGTTCATGTGTTGCACCAAGCAGTCTCCCATCTCTTTTAGTCTGGAAATCCTTGGTCTTCCCCTGTATTTCATGACATTGGCGTTTTTGAGAAGTACAGGCCGACGTCTTGTAGAATGTCCTGCAGTTGAGTTTGTGTGATGTTTACTCACAATCAAATTCAGGTTGTGCACCTTTGGCAGGGATCCACCCTGAAGGGTTCCCTGTATGTATCATGAGCATGTCCTGTACGTAGTTTCCCACTGACAGTGTTAACCTTGATGATTAAGGAGTTGTCTGCTCAGTTTCTTCTCTGTGAAGTTTCTGGTTTTGCTTTTTCAGTTAATCTTTTGGCTAGATATTTTGAGGCTTTGTAACTATCTCATTACTTCTCAAATTTTTACTCACTGGCTTCAGTATTTAATATTTGCCTCAGTTGTTATGGTGGTTGTTAAAATGGTGATTTCCTAACTTCATCAGTGCCTCTGTATGCATTGATGGTTTCTACTGTCAAGAAGAGTTTTTCCTTCTTATTTGTTTATATCAGCATTGATGCATGGGTTCTTTCTTTATCATGAGTGAAATTGAAGTCTTTTCATTTATATAAGGGCATTCTTATACCTTTTGTGAATTGTCTGTTCAACTCTTTTGCACCATCTTCTGTTGGATTTAATCTTTCTCCTTTAATGTTTCAAAGTTCTTTTTATTATACTATAGTATAGTTTTAGCTATGATAAAAGTTACAAATAACTCCAGTCTGTGAGTTGTCTTTTTACTTTTTCTTGGTGTTTCTTTTAATGTAGAAGTTTTAAAATCTTTTTTATTTTCTTAATGCAGTAAAAATGGTCAGTGTTTCCTCCTGTTACATCAAGATTTTGAGTGATAGAAAGTCTTTCTACACCAGGTTAAAGAGGAATTCAGCTATGCTTTCTTTTAGTTCTTGCATAGGTTCATATTTTTTAGTGTTTCGATTTGACCATTTGGAGCTTTTTCTTCTTGTTTTTTTTTTTAATTTTTTGCTTTCATATGGGTGCACATGTATCTCCCCATCCTGAACCTCCCTCCCCACCCCAGTCCTGGAGCGTATTCTTATGTATAATGTGAGGTATGGATCTATTTTTATTCCTTCTCAAATGTCTAATCCGTGGGCTGAGCACCACTTATTAAAAGTGCATCTTTTCCTCAGTGGTTTGAGATAACCACTTTTATCATATAAGGTTCCACATGTATTTTGGTCTGTTTTGAGACTGTGTTCTGCTCCACTGGTTGGTCTCTCAGTTAATGCACCACCAAGATCCTACTGTTTTAATTATTAAGGGCTGGTGATACGTCATAATATCTGGCAAGGTTAGTCCTCTTCTTCCTTCTCCTACTCCCCTTAGCTGTTTTTTTTTTTTTTTAGTGTTTTAAAGAGGAGAAAAATCTTGTGTACTAAAAAGTCTGATATTAATAAGTGATATGCTTATATTTCCACTGGTCAATTTCTTTCTCAAAATGAAGAATAAAGGGTCTTTAATTTATCAAGATGGTTAAATGTATAACTAATAACAGTAGCATAATCAATATGCTTAGGCAGAAAAGGAGAGTGAAAGTCACTGTCTTTGCCGTGTACTGAGTGTTTTTCCCCTTGGTACCACCAGTCTGTCACAAGGCCCTCTTCTGTATTGGATTTCAGTTGGCCGCTGTGGTGTCTTCTTATCTGTGATTGAAAATGTTAAACATGACATCATGCTGCCTTGTTCCGCTTCTAGGTTTAAAGGTTATTGGGGTAGAGTTGTTTGTACTTAGTATTCTCTGGACTTCTGCCTTAAAAATTTGGCAGAAATTCAAATTCTTTGTACCCATAGGGTGATAGTAGACAGTCTGAAGATAGTCCAAAGAATGCCATGTGATAATTATGGGATGCCAATAATAGAATTGGAGAAGGAAATGGCAACTCACTCCAGTATTCTTGCCTGGAGGATCCCACAGACAGAGGAGCCTGGCAGGCTACAGTGCATGGGGTGTCAAGAGTCAGACATGACTTAGCGACTAAACCAATAATAGAATAAAAAGTTTAGTTGATTGGCCTTGAATAATTTCTAGTTCTGCACTCTCTATGATTATTTTCAGCAAGGTAATAGTGTTTTGAAGATGACACTTTTTTTTTAATCATTTAGAATCATTGTCATTATCGGGGATATGTGGAGGGCACTTACGATTCATCCATTGCACTCAGTGACTGTTTTGGACTCAGGTAAGGAACTTTCATTATCAGCATTTTTTCATTCCCTTAATTCTTTTCCCTTTACCTATCTCTGTCTCCAGATCAAGTCATTTTAGGGTACTCAAATTTAGATTTTACTTTGATGTTGCTGAAGGTCTTTCTAACTGTGTTTCAGATGTCATTCTTGGCATGTTTATTTAGGACAGTATTACAGGTGATGAATTTTAGTACCAACATAAAAAATTTCATTTTTTTGAGACCACTAAATAAACTTTGCTATTTGAAAACAAAGCATACTTTAAATTTCTGTTACCTTTTAGGTTTATATAACTTTTACTTCTGTTCTTTCATCTAAGTTTCATAATGACTGTGAGAAGGGGCTGATTGCTTCCATATTTAGGTGAGCAAGCTGAGGTTCAGAGAAATCTTACCATGTGTCAAGTGAAGTGATAATAATATTAAATTTATGAAGGGCCTGGCAGTATCACACTGGACTGGTTGATTGGTTACATGATTGATTGAACTAATAACTATTACTTTAAATTCTCAAGCAAACTATATGAGATGGTGATGAGTACTATCTCCATCTAAACTATGACACTTGTAGAACAATTACCGTGTTCCAGGTAGTGTCCTTAGTATTTTTTGTACTCATTAAGTAGCTTTCAGGACAACTCTAGGGAGAATGTCTACTAAGGCTAGTAGGAAACATTTGGGATTCAAACTTTGGTCCTCTGGCCTCCAGGCTTCCTACTTTAAGCCACTATTCTGAATTGCCTTTCTTTATACAGTGATCTCACAGAGGGGTTAAGTAACTTTCAGGCCAGTTAGTAGCTGTCTTGAGCTTTTAATTTAGGGCTGCCCGACTCTAAAACCTCTCTATTTTTCTCAGGACCATGTTATCCCTTCTTACATATGTTAAGAACTAGGACTTGAATTCGTGTTTCTTAATTCCTTTTCCTGTGCTTTTTTTTTTTTTTTTCACATCCTAAAAAATTGTGTATGTGTAATACAACACTTAGAGGCTTGCTGCATATAGAGAATGTGAGTTATGGGATTGAACCCCTGCAGAACAGCTCTCATTTTGAGCACATCTTTTATCGAATGGATGATGTCCACCAAGAACCTCTGAAATGCGGGGTTTCCAACAAAGTTATGGAAGAAGAAATCACAAAGGATGAAGAAGAGGAGCCTCCTAGCATCACTCAGCTACTTAGAGTAAGGAACTGATGTATTTCTCATGGCTCTGACTCAGGTTTAAAAGCAATCATGTATTTGTGCATTAAACCAATACCTGTTATTACTGTGTTTTTGCCAGCTTTGTGCCAGACATTGTGATGGGGACCAGGGAATAAAAAGATGAGTAATATGTAGTTCCTGCCACCAAGTTGAATACAGTCAGACTAATGTGTTTTGGAAAGGAGGGCTTAAGTCTTAAACAGTAACTATATTTCTTTTTGTCATTGCTCTCTAATAATCCATTACCGTGACTTTGAGAGAGCAGTGGACTTTTTTATGTGAATACCCTTTACACAGACTGGAGCTCTAAAGTGAGAGAGAGGGAGAGACAGAAAGGGAAAGAGAGAGATTGAGTTTTATGATTTTTAATGATCTCAGATGTTTTCCTGGGGCGTTCGTGGTATCCATGTTTTGAGACTTCTTTAGGATTCCTTGGCTTCCTCTTGACAGGGGTCTCTTAACCTGAGCTGTTTCTGGGACCAGAGGAACCTCAGTTGCAGACAAAGGCAGCTTTCTCTATAATGAGATGATGTCGCTGTGCCTCTACAAGAGGCTTGTGCCTCTTCTAGAGTGTTTTAATGAACTCATACTAATTTATGGCATTGTTTTCTTCATCTCTTCTGCCATTCATTCTTTTGATTCTTGGATGGTTCAAGTTTAGTCATTGGAAAGCACTTAAATTTTAGCTCATTCTATGCTTTACATGGGGGCTTCCCAGGTGGCACAGTGGTAAAGAATTTGCCTGCAGGAGATGTAGGAGAACGTGGGTTTGATCCCTGCGTCAGGAACATCCTATGGAGGAGGGCATGTCAGCCCACTCCAGTATTATTGCCTGGGGAATCACATGGACAGAGGAGCCTGACGGGCTACAGTCCATGGGGTTGCAAAGAGTTGGACACAATTGAGTGGCTGAGCATGTATGCACAGTTTACATAAGTTTTTGAAAATCACAAAACTAGTCAGTTTTTAAAAGTAGCAACCTTGTATGTCAGGGCAAATTGTAACTCAATAAAACTGGAAGGAAAATAATAAAGGACAAGAACAAGAAAATAAAGTGCAGACCTTGTCCTTCCTTCTCCTTGGGTTATTAGCAGATATTCTTTTTTCCACTCTCGACAGAATAGTAGGGTATCCAATTAAAATATATGTGTATGTGTGTTTAGTTTTGATATTAGAGAATCAATAATTCATCTTTGGAAACTTGAATAACTCATGTTATCTTTAACTAAAATTTTTCTCAGAGCACTACGAATGGCATATATCACTTTTAAAAACACATGTTTTTTGGCCTTATTGATGTAGGATGTGTTAAAAATCATTTTATGAATTTCCTATCAGACATGAAACAAGTGACTAGAGGTTAGGATAAGATCATTGTGTGTTAAAAATAGGAGTCTTATATGTAGTCGTCATATATGTAGTCTGAAGAATGTAGTCTTCTAACTTTTTGCTTTCCTTTGTGGTGTTTGTGTTTTTTGACAGAGAAGAAGAGATATCTTGCCACAGACGCGCTATGTAGAGTTGTTCATCGTTGTAGAGAAGGAAAAGGTATGATTGGTGACAGTTTTCTCCTTTTTCACGAAAAGAAGGTGAGAAGTGAGGATCCCTTGAGGGAAATATGAAGTATATTTGTACTGATTTTTGTTAAATGACTTTTCCTTGTAATATTCATACATGATATTCATCATATGTCCAGAACTGAATGTAGCACTGACATTACCTCTACCTATATTTTTACTGGTGATGTTTTTCCACTGTTTCTTTTGGGTGATTGGCAAAATTAAACTTCTCCCTTCTTAGGAGGGAGCAGAGTTTAGATGATAAGTTTAAAAGGGAGCAGAGGAGAATGGGTCAGCTTAGCATTTACTATTTATTTCATTGTACAGGATAACATAGGACATTTTCCTTATTTATGCTTAAGATTGTGCTTTACTCAACTAAGAAAAGTTACGTATTTATTTCAGCATTTACAGGATTATTAATTTTAGATATAACTGCTATATATTTTAACCTATAGATTATTTGAAATGTTTTATCTGACTTCTGCCAGCTTTGCTGTTGCTGTGAACCAAGTTGTTTGCAGAAACTTAACACAACTGACAAGTCGTTTTTTATAATCCGCAGAGGCAGTTTTGAGAATCTATATGGTTTTTTTTTTTTTTTAAAAAAACCCTTATTGCATATAGACTGGAAAATAATAAGCCATACTTTTAGGAGATAGAAATGTATTCTTATTTGTTCATTATAGGTTCATTAGCCTCAAGTGTAGAAAGAAGCATAAGGCAATGTGAATAAGCATGAACTCTGTCCCAGATAATGTATTAAAGGTTCCAGTAGAATATGATGAACAAGGGATTAAAAAAAAGGAGACTTGAAATATTTTTTCTCATTACTTTCTCCACATAGGTATAAAATGGTTTAAATAAAGTATTTGGATTCTTATCTTGAGATTATAGATTTTTTTTTCTTATATTGCTTTGGTGATCATGAGTTTTCTTCTTTGCCTTTCAGTATGATAAGATGGGAAAAAACCAGACTGCAGTGCGAGAAGAGATGATAAGTTTAGCAAACTACTTGGATAGTGTAAGTTTATTTTCTGTCAGCTGGGATTATTCTGTCCTTTCCTCTCACAGCCTCTGAATAGAATTTTAAAATTGTCTGATTTGGGACTCTGATTATTCTAGAGGATAATTAACTCGGTCTTTTTGGGTTTGCTCTCGAATTTGCTTTGTAACTTTTCTATGTTTAAAAGGAAAGTATAATTTTAGAGAGAGTGAGATTTAGCAAACAAAAGATTTCAAATTAGCATCTACTTTATCTTTAGTGTTGAGGAGAAATTCATCAGTTGATCTAAGAAAGAAATGAGTTTACTGGAGCCAAATTTGAGGATTATAATCCAGGAAGAACATCTCAGAAAGCTTTGAGAACTGTTTTTCCCATTAGAAGTCAAGGCACAGTAATGTAAGTTTTTTTGAGACAGAGGAATGTGCATTCAGTGAGGTATTATTGACAGTTTACACAATCCAGAACTAAGTGTCATCATGGCCCTAGCAAGATCAAGAAGGAATGTTATCTTTAAGGAGTTGCCTTTTTGATGTTAGGAGAATGCTGTGTTTATGGTTGAGCAGGTATTTCTGCTGATGGGGAGGTTTGGTTGATGCCTTATGCAGATATACAAATGCACAGTGGGGTGAGAGAAGAGGCCAAAGGGCAGAGAAAAATTTTTCTGTGTAAATTTTTCTTGTCTTGCCATAAAATATGACTTTTACTTCACAGTAGATAGACTGAGGTTCTCTGGCACTTATGAAGAGATCTTTGAATTTTTGCTGAGAGACTTATTTTAAATAAGGCTGTCTCCTGCTCTGAAACCATATATGACTCTGTGTGTGAGAGAGATAGAGAGAGGGAGGGATTTGATTTGAGATTTTAGAGTTTATTCATCTAGTGGGAGATATTGAAGAATTAGATACATGTTCCCTTTTAAAGTTTTTATTGGAATATGGTTGATTTATAATGTGTTAGTTTCAGGTATACAACAAAGTAAATCAGTTATACATATACATATATCCACTCTTTTTTTTTCAGATTCTTTTCCTATATAGGCCTTTACAGAGTATACTATACAATAGGTCCATGTTAGTTTTATATGCAGTGTGTATGTCAGTCCCAATTTCCTAATTTATCCCTCCCCCCCTTATCCCTTGGTAACCATAAGTTTGATTTCTCCCACCTTACTCTACTTCTGTTTTGTAAATAAGTTAATTTGTACCCTCTTTTTTTGAGTCCACATATAAGAGCATGTATCATACTGAGTGAAGTCAGACGCAGAAAGACAAATGCCATACAGTATCACTTGTATGTGAAATAATTTAATCTCTAATATGAATACCAAACATAATAATGATGATGATGATAGTGATAATGTCCTATTTTTTTTTTTTATTATTAGTTGGGGGCTAATTACTTCACAACATTTCAGTGGGTTTTGTCATACATTGATATGAATTAGCCATGGATTTACACGTATTCCCCATCCCGATCCCCGCTCCCACCTCCCTCTCCACCCGATTCCTCTGGGTCTTCCCAGTGCACCAGGCCGGAGCACTTGTCTCATGCATCCCACCTGGGCTGGTGATCTGTTTCACATAGATAGTATACATGCTGTTCTTTTGAAATATCCCACCCTTACCTTCTCCCACAGAGTTCAAAAGTCTGTTCTGTATTTCTGTGTCTCTTTTTCTGTTTTGCATATAGGGTTATCGTTACCATCTTTCTAAATTCCATATATATGTGTTAGTATGCTGTAATGTTCTTTATCTTTCTGGCTTACTTCACTCTGTATAAGGGGCTCCAGCTTCATCCATCTCATTAAGACTGGTTCAAATGAATTCTTTTTAATGGCTGAGTAATATTCCATGGTGTATATGTACCACAGCTTCCTTATCCATTCGTCTGCTGATGGGCATCTAGGTTGCTTCCATGTCCTGGCTATTATAAACAGTGCTGCGATGAACATTGGGGTGCACGTGTCTCTTTCAGATCTGGTTTCCTCAGTGTGTATGCCCAGAAGTGGGATTGCTGGGTCATATGGCAGTTCTATTTCCAGTTTTTTAAGAAATCTCCACACTGTTTTCCATAGCGGCTGTACTAGTGATAATGTCCTATTGTACTAAATGTACTAAATAATGTACTAAATACTGACTCAAGTGACATATTTATTAACTCATTTATTCCTCACAGTATCTCTGTGAAATAGAGATGAGTTCTATAAACCTTTATCTGAAACCTTTGGGGTGCATGTCATTAGAATTTTAGATAAGAGTTTAGAAAGGTAATATTATTCACTATACATTATATGTATAACATGTAGTTCACTATGTATCGATATTACTTTACACCTCCAAAAGGATCCTGGGGTAGCACCTTGTAATCTAACTCATTGATACTTCTATAGTGAAATGTATGAATATTTATATTAAGTGAACTAAAGGTGAACAATAAATAGGCTTGCATTAGTTTAGGGAAAGGTTTGGAACCAAAATACGAAAAGCTTTAAATATCCAGAGTTTGTCAGATTTTGGAATGGAAGATAAAAGGGATTTCAAACCTTTGTTACTTTTGTTTTATGAATGAGGAAACTCAGACCCTCGAAAAGTTAGAGTTCCATTATATTGAAGGAAACATTTTCGATAAAGAGGAATCCTGTTTTTAAGTGGTTGTGTTACTTAATTGTAAGTTCAAAGATATTCTCATATTCTTTACTTTATCATATTACTTTTATTGAAGTGTAGTTGATGTACAATATTATATATACTACAGGGGTACAATATAGTGATTCACAATTTTTAAAGGTTAAACTCCATTTATAGTTATTATATTGAGTGGGCCAAAGGTTCATTTGGGTTTTTTCATACCTGTTTATGAAACACCTGACAGAACTTTTTGGCCAACTCAATAAAATATTGGCTATTATTCCCTGTGTTGTACAGTATATCCTTGTAACTGATAGTTTGTATCGCTCAATCCTGTACACCCTCCCTTCCTTCTCCCCACTGGTAAGCACTAGTTTGTTCTCTATATCTATGAATCTATTTCTCTTTTGTTACATTCACTAGTTTGTTGTATATTTTTTAGATTCCACCAAGATGTGATGTTGTTATTTAGTCACTAAGTCGTATCCGCCTCTTTGCGACCCCATGGACTGTAGCCTGCTAGGCTTCCTTGTCCATGGGATTTCCCAGGCAAGAATACTGGAGTGGGTTGCCATATCCTTCTTCAGGGGATCTTCCCGGCCCACACCTCCTACAGTGGCAGGGAGATTCTTTATCACTGAGCCACCAGGGAAGCCCTCCTATAAGTGATACCATACTGTATTTGTCTTTCTCTGTCTGACTTACTGCACTAAGCATAATACACTCCAAGTCCATCCATGCTGTTGTAAATGACAAAATTTCATTATTTATGGTTGAGTAATAGTCCATTGGTGTGTGTGTGTATGTGTGTGAACCCAGTCACCTGTTGACAGACACTTAAGTTGCTTCCAAATCTTGGCTATTGTAAGTAATGCTGCTGTGAACATTGGGTTAAACATATCTTTTCAAATTAGTGTTTTTGTTTTTCTCAGCTATATACCCAGGAATTGTTCTCATATTCTTTAATAAACTTTGTATATTTTTATTTGTTTTCTTCCCAGATGTACATTATGTTAAATATTCGAATTGTGCTAGTTGGGCTTGAGATTTGGACAAATGAAAATCTGATCAGTATGGCTGGAGGTGCTGGCGACGTGTTGTCAAACTTCGTACAGTGGCGGGAAAAGTTTCTTGTAACACGTCGGAGACATGACAGTGCACAGCTAATTCTGTAAGTGATTTTTCTTAAAGGTACTCTATGATATATGGTCAGAATAATAATTTTCGCTTTTTTTCTTTTTTTGCAATCATATTCTCTTAAGG
The DNA here is from genome assembly GCF_910594005.1 of Cervus elaphus. Classification (NCBI taxonomy): domain Eukaryota; kingdom Metazoa; phylum Chordata; class Mammalia; order Artiodactyla; family Cervidae; genus Cervus; species Cervus elaphus. The sequence continues at coordinate 41,049,707 of NC_057846.1, forward strand.
TTTTTGAGCATTTATTTAAATGAGGAAAAAGTTTGCTTTGTAGAATGAGTGCAGTGTGTTAATAAGACCTGTCTCTGTTGAGTCTCTTGTGACATTTATCCCACATCCTCTTCTTCTTTCCTGGGTGCACTTCCTTATTTTATTATGGCATGTTTTCTAGTTTCTTCTTGTGAAAGGATATATTGAAAGAAAAAAGTTCTGACTTCTTTCATGTCAGAAAATGTGCTTTACAATCTTAAAACAGAATTTAAAAATGATCTCTGGTACACCAGAAACAAAATATTATAAATCAACTACACTTTAATTAAAAAAATTTATCTCAATTTGACCTCTGATTATCCTAGTGCTTAAGTAACTCAATCTTTCAGGACTGTGCTTTTTCATTTGTTTTGTACATTTTAAGTTATTTTGTCAGGGCTAACATCTTTGGCATGAAATCTTTTTCCTTCAGAATTTTGAAGGCATGGCCATTGGTCTTTTCACTTCCAGAATTACTGTTGAGAAGCCTTAATTCATTCTTTTTTTTTAAAATCACTTTAGAATGGGTGAATTTTTTTCTACGTAAGTTCTTTCTCAGTACAACTTCACTGAGAAACTTTAATGCATTCTGTTTCCTGTTTTTTAGTATATGCCTTTTTTTTTTTTTTCTTCCTTCTTTGGGAACTTGTAGGATCTTCTCTAGAGGTTCCCAGACCTCTAAATTTTCTTGATGATATGCTTTGGTGTAGGTCTTCTATCACTCATTGTGCTGTGTTCTTAGTGGGTAATTTCAGTCTTGAAACTGTAGTTCTAGGAATTTTTCTCAAATTATTTTGTAAGTGATATCATCCTCTTTATTTTTACTCTTCATTCCTTCAGGGATTCCTTTTACTCAGCTGTTGAGTTTCTTGTGGTTGTCCTCTAATTTTTTTATCTTTTGTTTCCTTTCTTCTCATTGTCTTTTTGTTATATTTTCTGGGATATTTCCTTAAATTTACCTTCTAAGGTTTTTATTGTGTTTCTCATTTCAGCTATCTTATTTTTAATGTTTAATAGCTGTTTTTGTTTCCCTTAAAATTTTTATGTGGTTAAATTCTTGTTTCATGGATATAATAGTGTTTTTAAAGTCTCTTTGCCATCCTTCTGATATATTTTAAACATTTTTCTTTTTTCTACATAGCATTTCCATGGTACTATAATAAAACTTAAGCTTATGTGATTAGTTAATACAGATATTTTCCAAAAGCTTATATCAAAACCCTCACTTAAAATATAAAAAAACATTTTATTCTTCTTAGAAATTTTCTGGTTGATAGGCTGACTTTTTGCCAAAAAATATTTTATGTAATAATTTTTCCCTCCTTCAATTTTGAATGGTACCTAAAATAATTTTTTCTGAGGTGAAATTTCCCTTGATTTTATTTTATTTTTTTGTCATATGAGTTAATTTAGAGTAAGGCATTGAGAATGCCTACATGGATTTTTATGACCCCATAGCCACAAAAGCTTGATCCTGACATTTTAATTAATTTTTAGTAAAATTGTACCCAGAAGTGTCCTCATACCCCGACAGTGAGTTTGCCCTCTTGTTCACAAAAGACCAAAAGGAACGGACGACAAGCACTCCCTGTGCTTTGCCCAGCCGCACCTCCCAAGCTGTCTCTCTCTGTTTGGTCTTCGACTGCCAGGTTAGAGGTGTTTCTCAGGTATCTGATAATCCCTGATTGGTTGTAGTTGAGAATAGGATACTAAAAAGCCTTTTTTGAAGCATTGAGGACATAAATGTGACTCACTAAGGGCTGATCTGGCTAAAATGTTTCCATGGCAATCCCCTTCTGTCAGTATCAGCCTCTTGTCCTGGCTGGTCAGGTGTCCCAGAGAATGGTTATTCATTCATTTAAAAGATGTTTGTTATGTGTATATCCTAGGCCCTTGGTTATGGCAGTGAACAAAAGAGACAATTCTTGCTCTCATGGAATTCATACTGTGTTGAAGGAGATTTATCTTGTAAGATAAATAAGTATATATATTGGGTCAGCCAAAAATTTCGTTTAGGTTTTACCCTAGCAGCTTATAGTTTGCTAAAAAATGATAAATTGTAAAGAGGAAAAATAAAGCCGAGAGGGTAGAGGTAGAAATAAATATTGGAGGAGTGAGGTTGAAATTTTAAGTAACATGGTGAGGAAGGCCTCAGTGAAGAGATGACCTTTGTGTAAAGACCTGAAGGAGGTGAGGGAGTGATGGATGTATACTGGGGAAGGCACAGGGACTAGGTCCTGAGATACGGGTGTGTCCCCGATGTTCAAGGAGCAAACTGGAGACCATTCTTACTCTTTTGTTCTCTGTGCTCCCCGCTCGCAGCCTCCTGTATGAATATGCCATTGAGTTTGTTATCTATCTCTTTTCACTAGAATTTTTGAATAAATAAATAGAATGCATTTTAGGAAGGTTTTTCATCTAAAAGGTGAAAAACAAGTTGGTTTGATATATCTAATGTATATCTTCATTTGTCTGAAAAATGAACTTGTAATGTCAACTTTCACTCTCTGAAGATAAAAAAGAGATGAGGCTTTAATTGAACTCTGATTTTTAAAGTGCTATTTATCTTTGTCATTTTTCTCCCAGTTTTTATAGGTTTACCAATTAGTTTAAGGTTACCCAAAGAAATAGGAGCAAAGTGTACCTTTTTCTCCTGAAGTACATTTTATAACTTTTCCCTGTTCTTTTCATTTAGGAAAAGAGGGTTTGGTGGGACTGCGGGAATGGCGTTTGTGGGGACAGTCTGTTCAAGGAGCCACGCGGGTGGGATTAACGTGGTACGTTTTCTTTTTGACATCTTTGCATGTCTGCATTATGAAATGTCCAGCAATCATTTTTTCCTCTCCTAGTCCTTACAACAATATTTTGAGTGTTACAAGGGCCATAGCAGATGTGTTCTTTCCCTAGAGACTGGATTAAGTTTTCTAATACTTATTATGTGATCATTAATGCCTCACTTTTTATGAATTAAGAAACAGAGACTCCATTTGAAGAAATTAAATTAGAACCATGAGCTTGTTTTCCCATTAACCACCATGAATAATCTATTGGTACTCCTGATCTGTTGCTTAAATGGTCTACCTCCATCATCAGTATGTTGTCACACCAGTTTCTTACTAGACTGCAGTGTTTACAATCTGATGTTGGTTGCTTGCTTTATCATGTCAGCTGTCAACATTGTAGTGGTGAATCTCCTTTTGTGAAAAAGTAATTTTAGAAACAACAAAAAAATAATCCTTTTTTTTCAGAAACCTAATTAATACCTTCCTGTGTTTGGACAGTTTGGGCAGATCCCAGTGGAGAAATTTGCATCCATTGTTGCTCATGAGTTGGGTCATAACCTTGGAATGAGTCATGATGATGGGAGAGATTGTCACTGTGCTGTAAAGAGCTGCATTATGAATTCAGGAGCATCGTGAGTAACTGAATTCTTTTTATTCTTCTTCCTTTTTCTTTTTTAAAACCATTTATTGACCATTTGTTTAATGCTAAAAGTAAACAATGAATGTAGCCCTCATCAGTACTCAAATTTCTGGGAGGAAATGATTTGCCATGTTCTATAAAGCATCAGTATAAATTTTCTTTCATCTGAATGGTTTAAGAACCCTACTGTAATTATTGATTAATTCATCTCATTGAAGTTAATTTAATTTGAAGTATAGTTAATATAATGTGTTAATTTCAGGAGAACAGCAGAGTGATTCACTTGTAGATAGATGCATATATGTGTGTGTGTGCTCAGTCCCTTAGTAGTGGCCAACTCTGCGACCCCCTGGACTTAGCCCACTTGTCCATGAGATTTTCCAGGCAAGAATACTGGAGTGAGTTACCATTTCCTTCTCAGGGATCTTCCTGAGTTAGGGATCTAACCCACATTTCCTGTGTTTACCTGCATTGGCAGGTGAGTTCTTTACCACTGAACCACAAAGGAAGCTCTGCACACACACACACACACACACATTCTGTTTCTGATTCTTTTCCATTATGAATTATTGCAAGGTACTGAATATAGCTCCCTGTGCTGTATACTAGGTCTTTGTTGTCTACCTGTGTTACATATAATAGTGTGTATATGTTAATTCCAAATTCCTAATTTATTCCTCCCGTCTGCCTTTCCCCTTTGGTAACCATAAATTTGCTTTCTGTCTGTGAATCTGTTTCTGTTTTATAAATAAGTTCATTTGTATCATTGTTTTAGATTTCATATAGATGTGATATATGATATTTGTCTTTCTCTAACTTACATCACTGAATATGATAATCCTTAGGTCCATCCATGTTGCAGCAAATGGCATTATTTCATTTTTTCTTATGGGCTCATGGTATTCTATTATATACATATATACAATCCGCATAAATACATACACACACATGGCACATCTTTATTCATTTATCTGTCGGTGAGTATTTAGATTGCTTCCATGTCTTGGCTGTTTTAAATAGTGTTGCTATGAACATTGGAATGCATGTATCTTTTTGAATTAAGAGTTTTCTCCAGATATACATCCAGGAGTGGGATTGATTGCAGGATCATATGGGAGCTCTATTTTTAGTTTTTTAAGGAATCCTCACATTGTTTTTCATAATGGTTGTACCAATTTACATTCCCACCAACAGTATAAGAGAGTTTCTTTTTGTTCACACCCTCTCTGATGTTTATTATTTGTAGACTTTTTAATGATTGCCATTTTGACTGGTATGACTCATTGTAGTTTTGATTTGTATCTCTAATATTTAGCAATATAGCATCTTTTCATGTGCCTGATGGTGATCTGTGTGTCTTTGGAGAAATATCCATTTAAGTCCTCTGCTCATTTTTTGATTAGGCTGTATGGGCTCTTTGTATGTTTTGGAAAGTAATCCCTTGTTGGTTGCATCATTTGCAAATATTTTCTTCCAGTCTGTAGGTTGTCTTTTTGTTTTATTTACGGTTTCCTTTGCTGTGCAGAGACTTTAAAGTTTATTAGGTCCTACTTGTTTATTTTTTGTTTTTATTTCCATAACCCTAGGAGAAAATCCAAAAAATATTGCTGCAATTTATGTCAACAAGATTTCTGTTCTGTTTTCCACTAAGAGTGTCTGGTTTAATAGTATCTGGTTTTACATTTAGGTTTTTAATCCATTTTGACTTTATTTTTGGTGTTAGAGAATGTTCTACAATAGATAGCCAACGGGAATCTGCTGTATGTCTCAGGAAACTCAAACAGGGGCTCTGTATCAACCTAGAGGGGTGGGATTGGGAGGGAGATGGGAGGGAGGCTCAAGAGGGAGGGGATGTATGTACACCTATGGCTGATTCATGTTGAGGTTTGACAGAACAGAGCAAAATTCTGTAAAGCAATTATCCTTCAATTAAAAATAAATAAATTTTAAAATAGAGAATGTTCTGATTTCATTCTTTTACATGTAGCTTTCCAGTTTTCCCAGCACCATTTGTTGAAAAGACTGTCTTTTATCCATTGTATATCCTTGCCTCCTTTATCATACATTAATTGACCATAACTGTGTGGGCTTATTTTTGTGACTTTCTATCCTCTTCCACTGATTTATATGTCTGTTTTTTTGTCAGTACAATACTGTTTTGATGACTGTAGCCTTGTAGCATAGTCTGAAGCCAGGGTTCGTGATTCCTCCAGCTCTGTCCTTCTTTCTCAAGATTGTTTTGGCTATTTGGGGTCTTTGTGTTTTCATACAAATTAAAATTTTTTTTTGTTCAAGTTTTATGAAAAATGCCATTGATCATTTGATAGGAATTGCATTGAATCTGTAGTTTGCTTTGGGGAGTATGGTCATTTTAGCAATACTGATTCTTCCAATCCAAGAACGTGGTATATCTTTCCATTTGTTTGTGTCATCTTCAATTTCTTTCATCAGTGTCTTATTTTCAGGGTACAGGTCTTTTGCCTTTTTTTAAAAAATTTATTTATTTTTTTATTAGTTGGAGGCTAATTACTTCACATCTTTTGCCTTTTTAGGTAGAGTTATTCCTAGATATTTTATCCTTTTTGATGAAGATGGTAAATGAGATTGTTCATTTAATTTCACTTTTTGATATTTTGTTGTTAGTGTATAGAAATGCAACAGATTTCTGTGTGTTAATTTTGTATCTAGTAACTTTACCAAGTTCATTGATGAGCTGTTGTAATTTTCTGGTAGTGTCTTTAGGATTTTCTGTTTATAGAATCATGTCATCTGCAAAGAGTGACAGTTTTATTTCTCTTTCAATTTGAATTCCTTTTACTTCTTTTTCTTCTCTGATTGCTATGGCTAGGATTTCCAAAACTATGTCGAACGAAAGTGGTGAGAGTGGGCATCCTTGTTTTGTTCCTGAGCTTACAGAAAATGCTTTCAACTTTTCACTATTGGGATGTTAGCTGTGGATTTATCATAATATGGCCTTTATTATGTTGAAGTATATTCCCTCTTTGCCCACTTTCTGAAGAGTTTTTGTCAAAAATGCATGTTGAATTTCATCAAAAGCTTTTCCTGCTCTATGGAGATGATCATATGGTTTTTATTCTTCAATTTGCTAGTGTGATGTGTGGCCCATTTAAAAAAATTGGGTCATTTGTATTTTTGTGGGAGAGCTGAATTTGTCATGAATACAAATCATGTCTTTCCTCAGGGTATGCTGACAGCTGTCACCTTAGTAGGGGATAGGACTGGAGCTGGGGGTTCTGGAGCTAGAGCTGGGTATTTGATGGCACTTCCTCTCTGCTCAGTGGCCAATATTGCCTTGTTGAAGGTGGGGTTTGGTCCCAAGTTGCCAGAGTACAAGCGCTGAGGGTTGGGTCTTAGCCTGCTCTCTTCCCTTTATATGTGTGCTATCCCCCCTCTCAGCACCAGTACCCTCTCCCCAGAGGGGAGTAGTATTTGGGCAAGAAGGGCTGATGTGGACACTTGGCATGGGTCTGGGCATGAGCTGTGGCGATCCAACCACAGAAAGAGATCCACAAACAAAGGCAGTTTTGTTTCTTTCCTAGTATGTATGTCCTTCATTTCCTTTTTTATTGCATTAGATAGGACTGTCAATTTTGCCTGATACTAATTTACCTTCCACAGATTTTCTTTTTTGGTTGAGTTAATAGTATATATTTTCTGTTTCTTTACTTTGAACTTTTCTTTATTCTTATGTTTTAGATATATGCTTCTAAACAACCTACATTTAGGTCCTGTTTTATAATCCAGCCTGGAAATATGTTTCTTAACTGAATCATTTAATCTGCTTATATTTAATATGATTACTAATGTACTGTATTATGCAAATGTAGATGCCACTGATTATGATACCCTTACAGCATACCACTTAGAATGAAAAATGCCAATTAAATTAATACAAATTGTAAGATGAATTCAGAGTATTTTAAATGTTTAAAGAATATATTTTAGAAAAACACATCAAATTTGCTGTGTTATGGCTGTCGATTTTAGTTCCCTGCCCAAATTTTCAAGCTTCTCATTTTTGTCTCTGACCAAAGCGTGCAGAGATTTTCTTTTTGGGTGGTTATTGTTTGATAATTCTAGTATCTGGAGACTTTATTGAGTTTGTCTGGTTTTTTCTCATAGTGTCTTTTCATTTTTTTCATAGTTGTTCTCATAATATCTTGTGTCTTCGTGTTATGTTTTGATAATGCATTGGACATTGTATTTGAACAGGTTTTTGTAAGAATAATTTGAGAAGTAAGATTATGTTATCCTTAGTGTATTAACTCTCCTTTTTGAGGACAGATTTCCCACCTTCTACTTCCTATGCTATTTAATGAACATTAGTTGACTGTTAGAAGTTGGGCCTTATAAAATTTTTTTATTTAAAAATTTTAAAAATTTGTTTTTATTTTATGTTGGAGTACAGTTGTCTAACATAGGCCTTTATTTTTGATGCTAGAGTTTTCCCAGATAATTAGCTGAAGCCACCTCTGTTTAAAAGGTAGATAATCTAACTTTGTAATGTGATTTTTATTATTTAAGATATTTGAGAGACCTGGTAGTATCCTCCTTACACACTGCTCTTAGATGCCTGGTCGTATGAGTGGTGGTCTTCCTGGGTGGTGTCTTTTCTAGAGACAGGTCTTTCTTAACTCTGCCCTTCAGTATTATCAGAAAGCCTCCATAATCAGAGTGCTCTTTTTTTTTTTTTTTAATTAAAAAGAAATTTTTTTTCCCCCTGTCCACACTGTGTGACATGTGAGATCTTAGTTCCCTGACCAGGGATCAAACCCATGTCCCCTGCATTGGAAATGCAAAGTTTTAACCACTGGACCAACAGGGAAGTCTCCAGGTTGCTCTGGAAAAAAAAAAAAAAATCTGAGTGCCATCACTTAGACTTCCTTCTTAGGACTTCCTATTCCTAGGCTATGGGGATTAGGATGGTAGTGGTGGAATTGTGTTCTGGTTGTTTCCAGATTAGTCATAGAGAGAATGTTCTAAATGATAGTTGATTTTGGTGGGTCATACACTGATAGACCACTTCCATCCCTTCTACCTTCTTTTGCATCAGTTTTGTAAAACTTGCCTCAGTATGACTGAAGAGATGCAGAGATGCTTTAGATTAGTTTCTTAGTACTCAGAGGTGATAGAGAGAGAGTAGGAATGCTTTAATTGGTATTCAAGTCAAGAAAAGAGGAAGCTCATCTTATTACTGTTGGCTACGGCCAAGGATGATTAGGGAAAAGCATATCTTTGTTTTATTATCCAAAGTGTTCATGAAGGCCAACATGGAGATGTTTGTTGTTATCTTGGTTTACTAAACTGCAAAAGAAGTGGTGAAGATTCTGTGATCCTTCTCAGTACTATAGTCAACTTCTTTGTGTGTGAAACAGATTTTTATGTATATTGCTTTAGAATCACACAAATAAAACATTGTTTCTATGAGAAAATGTGTCCCAAGGACTGAATAACAAGTTTATTTCAAGAATAATCTGTTTAGAAGTGGTGAACTCTGTAGATTAAAATTAGGGGCTCACGTATAGGAAATATACACATCTCTGCACAATTCCTGTGACTATTAGCTAATTAATATATTCTTAGATTATTGAAGAATGTAGGAATATTCATTGTTGCAGGCACTATGTTGCAGGCAGTTGTATTAACCATATAAAGAACAGTAATAGGAAATAAAAATAATAAGAAGTAAAAAAACGACTGTTTAAATTGAAGTCTTGCTTGTTTATCAGATAATTATCTTATGCTCTAGTTTGACATTTCTACTTGACATCCGTTAGACTCACACTGTTGTTGCTTCTAAAACCTGCTCCGCCCCATCTTCTCTGTGTCAGCTAGTAATAATGCCTTCTTTCTAGTTGTTGCCTCCTGTGAGATTTTCCTGCCTGGCATAGCCAACCTGGTGATCTTATTAAGGCATAAGTCAGAGCACGTGGTCCCTGCTTCATGCTTTTCACTGTGTCACTCCCCTGCCTTATTTCACTCATCGTGGACAGTCAGATTCATGCATTGGCCTCTTCCCTCCTTTCTGATTGTACCCTCACTGCCTTACTCCACTCCAGCCCTACTGGCTTCCTTATTTGATCCTTGAGCATAGCAGGCAGATTTCTCCCTTAGGGCTTTTGCACTTGCTATTTCTTCTCCCTCTAATGTTCTTCACTCCAAAAGCCAGTTTTCACTCAGTTGTCCCAGTGTTTGAAGCACTTGTCCTGACAGCTCTTTGAAAACTCTACTCTGATCACTCTGCCCCCAACAAAGTCCATCCCCTTTACCTGCTCACCTTTTCCCCCAGCGGCACATATCTTCTAATGTATTACTGAATTTATTTACCCATTGTGTTTATAGTCTGTCTCATTCAGTAGAATGTCACCTTCACAGGGGTGGGGATTTTATTTTTGGCCTGCTTTGTTTACTGTTTTCTCCCTTGCACAAAGAAGAGTGTCTTGTACATAATAGATGTTCCACAAATATTTGTTGAAGGTATAGATATTGTTCAAAAGGACTCTTCCTCCTCACAATGTTCTTAAGCAGAGAGTAGCAGGAAAAAGAAGAATATGGAAAACAAGTGTTTTCATTATTGTGGGAAATCTTGTGCTAGGTCTTTACCTCCTGTGTAACTGCTTTCCAGTCCTAAGAGCCAAGAGCCAGGACTGAATACTTCCTGGGAGGCTCTGGTCTGATTAGCAAGGGAAGAGTTTGCCAAGAGGACAAGGTCTCCCAAGAAAGGATCTGTTTCTTTGATTCCCTGGATATACAGAAGACATGGAATCAATAGGAATGCCTTCTCAGTTGTTACCATGTAACACAGTTCTCTTCCCCACAGCTGCTTTTGGCACCATTGCTCAAACCAATGAAAAGGAGATTCTTTCAGGGCACCAAATGCCTCTGATAAACTTTTAATATGACTTGGATTCCTCAGAGTTTCTTGTTATAGATGAGTGTGTTTCCCACTAGTCTTCAAAGTGAAAATAGCCAATGGGACTATCTAAAAATACTGTTATTGAGTAAAACAATAACTAAAAGAACTCCAGCAACACATAGAAACACATCAAAATTGAATTTATATAAATATCACATGGGACTTCCCTGGTGGCTCAGTGGAAAGAATCTGCCTGCCAACAGTGCAGGAGATGCAGGTTCAGTCCCTGGGTCAGGAAGATACCCTGGAGGAGGAAATGACAACCCACTCCAGTATTCTTGCCTGGAAAGTCCATGGGCAGAGGATTCTGGTGGGCTAGAGTCCATGGGCTTGCAAAAGAGTAAGACACAACTTAGTAACTAAACAACAACAAAGTAAATATATAGTTCAAATCGGACCATTTCTAGAAGCCCCTCTAGCCTTCAGAGTATTAACTACAATTCTTAGAAGTTACCATCAGAGGCAATTAAACCTCAAACTGTAGCTGAAATTCTGGGCCAGTGCTTGCTGCTTCTCTGTGACAGTAGTGTGTGTGCTTCCTCACTGGGTGTTCACATTATTGTCACATAGCTCCTGGTGTTAGCGAGGGACACCCAGGAATGTCACTCAGTAGGGTGACAAGAGGGTGGGGAAAGAGAACTCACTTTGCATTTTTGAAAGAACTTTTACTGTGGAAGATAAACTTAACTCTAGATAGGACTAGATAATTTTTGAGCAAACTCTGGGAGATAGTGAATGACAGGGAAGCCTGGAGTGCTGCAGTTCATGGGGTCAAATAGAGCTGGACCCGACTTAGTGACTGAACAACAACAACAATTTTTGAGGTCTCTTCTGATGATGAGATTTATGATTTTGTATTTTCTGTATCTTCTGCCATTTTATTTATTTTTTTGGTCACACTACATAGCTTGCAGGATCTTAGTTCCCTCATCAGGGATTGAAACTAAGCACTTAGCAGTGAAAGTGTTAAGTGAAAGGGTTAAGTCCTAAACACTGGACTTTCAGGGAATTCCATCTGCCATTTTATTTACTTCTTTTTTTGCAAGTAGTCAGTTTCTTTTTCTTTTTTTTTTTTATAATTTTTATTTATTTATTTTTGGCTGTGCTGGGTCTTTTTTGTTGTGGGGGCTTTTCTCTGGTTGTAATGAGCAGGGCCTACTCTCTAGTTCCAATGCACAGGCTTCTCATTGAGGTGGCTTCTTTTGTTGTGGAGCATGAGCTTTAAGGCCTGCGGGCTTCATTAACTGTGGCACCTGGGTGCGGTAGTTTCGGCCTCCTGGTTCTAGAGCACAGGCTCAGTGGTTGTGGTGCACTGGCTTGGTTGCTCCACTGTATGTGGGATCTTCTCAGATCAGGGATCTAACCTGTGTCCCGTGCATCGGCAGGCAGAGTCTTTACCACAGAGCCACCAGGGAAGCCCCCTTCTGCCATTTTAAATATTCACTTCCTGTTGGTTGAAGACATGACTTAAGATTTTCAAAGTGAATAATTGCTATGACTTAAGATCTTTTTCTTTGTGTTTATTACAGAGGTTCCAAAAACTTCAGCTCTTGCAGTGCAGATGACTTTGAGAAGTTAACTTTAAATAAAGGTGGAAACTGCCTTCTCAATATTCCAAAGCGTGATGAAGCCTACAGTGCTCCTTCCTGTGGTAATAGGTTGGTGGATCCTGGGGAAGAATGTGACTGTGGGACGCCAAAGGTCAGTTTAACATGTGATGTTTGCTTTACAAAGTTACCTTGGGATTTGCAAAAAATAAAATAGCTCACTGTGCATGACTCTAGCATAGTTTGGGTAAACTCCGGGAGTTGGTGATGGACAGGGAGGCCTGGCGTGCTGCGATTCATGGGGTCACGAAGAGTCGGACACGACTGAGCGACTGAACTGAACTGAATTGAACTGAGCATAGGAAGTAAAGTAAAATTTAGTGGCAAAATGAAAATTGGTATTTTGCTTGTGGGAATATGTTCCTGGGGGGTTGATTATCCCTTCCTTCCTAGAACATAACCAATGGTGTCATCTGTTCTGGTGTCCAGGAAAGTGCCGTGTTTATTTTTTTATTTTTGCTACCTTCTACCTTTTCTGTTATGGTTATTGAGTCATTTATTTATTTTAAAGAACCACTCAGTTTTTCACTTGGCTCTTTACTTGTAAGTGTTCACTGTTCTGTCACTGTCAGAAACATTGCAGAAACATCTGTTCAGTTGACCTCATTTCAATAATAAATTGAAGCTGGCCCATTCTGCAGAGTTCTTGGTTAACAGCGTTCTTGCTACTCAAATTAGCATTCTCCCTCTGTTAACCTTCAGTTCACCTGCTGTGTCTGGCTTTCTCATACCTGTTAACCACACTTAGAGCCATAAGTCTGGACCCATCTTTATTATTAGTGTTCTGCATCTCAACCAATTTCCTGTCAAAATGGCCTACTTACCACTGTCAGACAAGGCTTAGGAGGAAAACAATTTTTAATTACATTTAAAAAATTAAAAAAAGTTAAATTTAAATTTTAAAGGAATTGATTCAGTTGTGTGTAAACTTTACTATAGTCTCAATTTTTTCCACAAGTGGAATTTCTTTTTCCTTGCCAGATCACACAGTGCCTGGCTTTTGCCAGAAGACTTCACATTCTAGAAGGGCAGTATGTTTTTCTTTGTGTGTTCTGTTTTATTTTGGGGCCATGCTGTATGGCATGCAGGATCTTAGTTCCCTGACCAGGGATCAAACCTGGGCCCTTGGTAGTAAAAGCACTGGGTCCTAACCACTAGACTGCCAAGGAATTCCCAGGCAGTATGTATTTTATGGTGAAATTGTGATGGGCCATCATTGCACTATTCCTGCATGTTAGCAACCTCTGCTTAATGTCTTACATGGTATAATCCTCTCAGTAACCCTTGGAGATTCATTATTTCTTTATACCCTCATTTTCAAATGAGGAAAATAAAGGCTGACGAGGTTATGTTTAATCTCTAAATTAATGTTACACTGTTAGGATGACTAAGCTCTTCTTTCCAGGCATTCTCCTTAATTCTTTTATATGTTTTGATTTCTCCTGTTTACTTCATTATCGAACTAACTGAAATAGTCTGTATTTGCTTCTTGAACTTTTGTACTACAAATTACTCTAGAAAAAAGTATCTCTTCCCCTTTAAATGTCACAGTTATTTTTCTTGGTATTGAAATTTCAAATAGTAAGCACAAGCAAAATTCTTTTCATACTTTTATTTCTTCCATATATTTTTTTAACCTCCTTCTGCTGTGGTAGTTATTCTTATAAGTTTAGTATGTTTCTCTATAGATTTTATTCTGTGTTTATAGACTCATGTACGGTATGTATATTTGTATCATAGTTGGGTTTGTTTGAGGATTTTATTTTTTTTTACATAAATAAAATCTGACTTAGTATGTTATGTAGAATTTTTTTCTATTAATATATCCTGCAGATTTTTTTCCATGTCATTGTTATTTGGACATGATCCTTTGTTTAATATTTCAGTATAAGGAATATATTATGATTTATTTTACTATACTCTCATTAAAGACAGTCACTCACTGTAGTTAGTATTTTTCTGTAGTGAACAGTATATCCTTGTATATGCCCTGAGTATGTGTGTGTGTATGTTCATATATATATATACACACATACAGAAGTCTTTTTCTAAGATAATTACATAAAGGTAGAATTGTTGAATTGAAAAGCATGTGTTTTTTTATTTTATTAGAGACTATCGAGTTTCCTGGAAGAAGGGTGTGTCAGTTTGTACTTTTACCAAAAGAATGTCATGGCATTTAGTGCGCCTCCCACTTCCCCCATAATTTTGTAACTGAGCAAGGTACAAGTTTTACTCCTGTTTCAAGATTTTCATCATATAGCCCCTCTATGTTCTATTATTTTTTTCTAGCATTTTTGTAATTTAAATTTTTTATATTAGCTCTATAATTGTGGGGGGGGGTCATGTGGAGAGTGAGCTACAAAACCATTTAAAATGGTAGTTTCACCATAAACAAAATTCCTGTATACATAGTCTGTCTCCTGATCCTCTTTTCTTTTATGAAGCCATCTGTCTGTCTTACATAGTATTTTTGAAAAAAAAATTAACAACTTTACTGAAGTATATTGAATACAAGGTAAAAAAACCCCCCAAATTCGAACTTAGATAAGAAAAGGCTTTATTCAGAAGAAAGACTGTTGTAACAGGGAGAATACGCTGATCTCAGAAATCTGGAAGCATCTCAAAATCAAACAGAAAGATTTTTCTTTTATAGGGTAGAGGTGGGGCAAACGGGGCGGGAGCGGGGGGTGGGAAATGCCCAGTGAGGTCTCATAGGAAGTTGTCCTGTGGGTCTGGTGATTTCCAGGAGAAGCTGAAGCTGATAAGGGGTGGGGATACTTGCCCTCAAGTACTTGGGGGAGGGGCACGTATCACCAAGTATCTTTTTTTGTGCAGACAAGTAGAGTTCAAGGGTCTACAGGAAAGAAAGAAGCTTCACTAAAGTTTGGCCAAGACAAAGCTAGGGTAAGAAACAGGCAATTATGAACACTTGTCAACAATGAACTGCATCTGTTTAAAACACAGAAGTTCTTTTTAACAATTATTATTATCATTTTTTATCTTTATTTTGATTTTCTTGTCATACTGCATGGCATGTGGAATCTCAGTTTCCTGACCAGGGTTGGAACCCATGCCTCCTGTGTTGGAAGTCTTACCCACTGGACCTCCAGGAAAGTCTCCCTTAAAACATTTATTATTGCTGTTATTTTTAATTTATTTATTTTTATTATTTTATTTGTTCTAATTTTTAAATTTGTAAAATTTTTTCTTTCTTGTTTTGCCACCCTGCATGGCATGTGGACTCATTGTTTCTTAACCAGGGATCAAACCCACACCCCCTGCAGTGGGAACAGAGTCTTAACCACTGGACTGCCTGGGAAGTCTCAACTAAAAGTACTAAAGCATACACGTTAAGCTTTGATACCTGTTTTCATATGTGAAACTGTCACCACAATCAAGATAATGCACATATCATCTCAGAAAGTTCTTTGTGACGCTTGGCACCCCTTATCATTTCCCAGTCCTCCTTAGGCCCTCACTGATCTGTTCTCATTAGTGTGCATTTCCTAGGATTTCATGTAAATGGAATGACTCTTTTTTATCTAGGTTCATTCACTCAGCATAGTTATTTTGAGCTTCATCCATGTTGAATGCTGCTGTGTCAGTGGTTCATTCCTTTTCATTGTTGCTCATCATTGAGTAGTATGGAGATGCTACCTGCTGTTTATCCATCTGTTGATGGGTATTTGGGTTGTTTCCACACCAAAAGCTGCTGTGAACATTCACGGTCAAGTCTTTATGTGGATTTATGTTTTCACTTCTCTTGGGTGAATACCTTGGAGTGAAGTGACTGGGACATATGATGGGTGTATATTTGACTTTCCAAGGAACTTTCAAACTGTTTTCCAAAGTGGTTTTACCATTTCACATTCTTGTAATCATTGTACCTGAGTTCTGGTTCTTTTTAAGTCCTTTCTTCCACCTCATATGGTCATTCTTTTCAATTTTGGCCTTTCTGTTAGATGTGAAGTGGTGCCTTAATGAGGTTTTAATTTCCTTCTCCCTAATGACTAGTGATCTGAACGTGTTTTCATGTGCTTATTTGCCATCTCTATCTCTTTTTTGGTGACATGTCTCTTAAACTCCTTCCTGCCTTTAAAAATTGGGTTGTTTTCTCATTATTGAATTTTGAGAGTACTTCTTATGTTCTAGATAACAAATACTTTATCAGATATATGATTTGCAAGTATATTCTCCTATTCTTTTCTTTTAAGTACTTTAACAGTATCTGTTGACGAGTAGAAGTTTTATATTTTGATGAAGCCAGATTGTGCCTAATGGGTTGTGCTTTTGTTGTTGTATCTAAGAAATCTTTGCCTAATCCAAGATTGCAAATGTTTTATCCTGGGAGCTTTATCATTTTAGGTTATGTATTTATTTAGGCTTATGATCCATTTTGACTTATTTTTTTTGTATGGTGCGTGGTTTTAGATAATTTTCCAAATTTTTATTATGAAATAATTGCAAACTGACAGAATGTTGCAAAAACAGTCCAAAGAGTCCTATGTATTTTTCACTCACTTTCCCACAAAGGGTGACAAATTATGTAGTGATAGAGCCATATCATACGAGTGATCCTGACATTGGTATGTTAACTATTAATAGTTACAGACTTTATTCAGCTTTTACCATTTTTAACCTGCAGTCATGTGTATACTTTTATGTCGTTTTATGCCATATAGAGATTTATGTAACCACCACCTCAATTAAAATACAGAACTATTCCATCAACACAAAAGAACTCCCTCCTGCTACCTCACTGTAATCACATCCACCCTGACTCTGGCCCTTATCCCTGCCCCTGGCTTCCATCTGTGGTTTTGCCATTTCAGTAATATTTTTCACTGCAATAATAATGGAATCATACAACATATAACCTTTTGAGGCTGACTTTTCTCACTAAGCGTAATGTTTTTGAGGTCAGTCTATGTTGTTGTTTCATTACTTTTTATTGGGGACTAACAGTCCATTGTATGGATGTTACTTCAGAGATTTGGAAAAATGTCTAGGCTGGTATTTTCACTAGCACAAAGGGCCTATCTGACGTTTGTTAACGTCATCCATTAAAAGATATCTAGGTTGTTTCTAGTATTTTGCTATTATGACTAAATCTTCCATGAATTATATTCCACTCTTTATCATCAGAGAATTAAAGAAAAATATGGTCTTCATGAGTAAAGAGATGAATCTCAGCAGAGAAACGTATAATAAAGAACCAAATGGAAATTATAAAACTTACCAAAAAGTTTAATAAGTGAGATTCATGGATATAATTAATAGCAGAGTAAGATGGCAGAAAAAGAGTCAATGAACATAAAGTAGAACAAAAGAAATAATCCACATCTAAAGGAAAAAGAGAAAAAATTAAAAAATAAATGAACAGAATATCAGGGACATGTAAGCAATATCAACTAGCCTAATGGAATTATAAGTGAAATCTCAAGAGGAGAGGGAGAAGGAGAGAAGAAAAGTATTCAAAGAAATAATGGCTGAAAATTTCCCATATTTAACAGAAAACATTGAGTTACAATTCCAAAACACTAAGTAAAGCCAAGTCAGAATCATTACAAAGATTGATCGTGGGTACATTGTAATTAAAGTGCTGAGATAAACAGAAAATAAGGGAAGAAGTCAGAAGAAAATCTGGAACAAATAGATTAATAGTGGCTGATTTTGGGGCCAGAATGCAATAGAACGGCAGATTTATGGTTCTGAAAGGAAAAAAACCCATCATCCTAGAATTCTGTAACATAGGAAAATAAATATTCTTCAATAATTGAAACTTATTTCCCCTACCTTCTTCTTGCCTCCTTGTCTTCCTCCTCCTTTCTCCTTCTTTTCATGAACAATTTAGACCTCAAGACATTAGTTTCAACATAGGAGAGAAGCTGTGTCTGGGTGGGAGGTTGGAGGGTGGGAGTACAGAGCCATGGTGGTCCAAAGTGGGGTGAGAGAAGTCATGCAGTATAATGTCCACATGGGTAAAAACCTACCCTGCAGAGAAATCAGACCCTGAGCATGAAGAGAAGTGCATTTATGGATGCTTAATTTCCTGTGGAAATTGGAGAAGGAACGGGCTACCCACTCCAGTATTCTGATCGGGAGAATTCCACAGACCGTATAGTCCATGGGGTCACAAAGAGTCAGACACGACTGAGCGACTCAATTTCCTGTGATCATTAAACATACTGTAATAGATTGAATGTTTGTGTTCCACAAATCCATGTGTTGAAACCCTAACCCCCAAGTATATCTGTATTTGGAGAAGGGACCTCCAGGAAAGTAATTAAGATTAAATGAGGTCATAAGGGTGGGTCTTGATCTGATAGGATTAATGTTCTTATGAAAAAGAGCTTGCTTGCTCCCTTCTCTTGACACATGCTCTGAAGAAAGGCCATGTGAGCACTCAGCGAGGAGGCATCTGTCTGCAAGCCAGGATCTGTCTGCAAGTCTGTGCCAGAAACTGAATTGGCTAGGACTTTGATCTTGGGTCTCTAACCTCCAGAGCTGTGACATGATAAATTTCTTTTGTTTAAGTCATTAGTCTATGGTATCTTATTCTGGTAATCCCAGCAGACTAAGACACATACTCTCAGTCCTTTGAAATACTGTTGAGACCTAGATAATAGCTGAACAGTCGCTGATAAATCCAGAAGGATAGTAAGTGACTTGTCTCCAGAGTACCTCTTACAGCCAGGTTAGAAAGAAGCATAGGTTGAAAGGAAGAATTTTGTTAATGAGTCTTGATGGCAATAATTTCTTTCTTTATTGACAGTCTTTTTCTCTTCTCAGGAATGTGAATCGGACCCTTGCTGTGAAGGAAAGACCTGTAAACTTAAATCATTTGCTGAATGTGCATATGGTGCCTGTTGTCAAGACTGTCGGGTAGGGAATTCCTCCCTATTTGGGGAAAAAAAAAATAGGAAAAGGAAAAATGTGCCTGTATCAAAATTGGTTTTCTCTGATCTGTAAGAGAGCACTATTTTTATTACATGACTAGATGGAAAATTTTATGATACTTGTTTGCAGTTTTGTATCATCTTCTTATATGGCAAATGGTCTAGAGATTTTTTTTCCTAAGTAGAAACATTTTTTTTTTCTGATTTATGAGTGACCTGTGTTTTTCATTAAAAATTCAACAATAGAAAGTTGATACTGAAAGACCCTCTGTCATTTTATCCCCTTCATTTAGCCATTGTTGATAATTTATTAGTCACTTTTTCCTATGTAAATATGAAGGGGGGTGTGTGTGTGTGTGTGTGTGTAAGTGGATAAACATGGGTAAACATATTTTTACTATGCTCTTTTTTCAGCAATATACTATTGATTTTCTTCTATTCATTTAGTTCTTTAGGTTTATACAGTTAGTGTTCCTTTATATGGCTGTACCATAATTTATTTATCTTGCCAACTAATGATGGACATTTAGATTGCTTCCAATTTTTGCTTATAAGTAGAATTGCTGGAACAGAGTATGCATGTGAAAATTTTGACAGACATTTTTATACTGTCTACAGATGTGCCAGTCTGTATTTGCCAGTGTAATCAATGCACTGATAACTGTGCAGTGTACAGTATTGATTATACTATATGATCATTATTTTTGTTTTCTCTTACTAACATGTCTTCCTTGGTGGCTCAGATGGTAAAGTGTCTGCCTGCAATGTAGGAGACCCAGGTTCGATCCCGAAGTTGGGAAGATCCCCTGGAGAAGGAAATGGCAACCCTCTCCAGTATTCTTGCCTGGAGAATCCCATGGACAGAGGAGCCTGGTGGGCTGCAGTTCATGGGGTTACAAAGAGGCAGACACGACTGAGCGACTAACATTTTGACTTCGCTTATTAAACATTTGTTGTTAGCCAGTGTTATAATCCAGGTTAGTTTGATAGGTGTAAAGTGCTTTTATATCTTCATTTAATTTGCATTTCTTTTGGTCATCTATGATGCTCTGCTTTTTTCATTTTCCATATTTCATGACTTTTATAAATTTCCTGTTACTGGCCTTTGTTCACTATTCTATTGGGTTATTTAATCTTCTGTTTTTGTTAGACCTTCTTATAGATATAAATACTGTGGTTTCAAATTTGGTTAATTTGTGGGAATTTTCCTGATATTCCTGTTCAATTTCAATCCTATTATCCTAGTTCCGTCCAGGAGGCACTTTGTGCCGAGGAAAAACCAACGAATGTGATGTTCCGGAGTATTGCAATGGTTCTTCTCAGTTCTGTCAGCCAGATGTTTTTATTCAGAATGGGTATCCTTGCCAGAATAACAAAGCCTACTGTTACAATGGCATGTGCCAGTATTACGATGCTCAGTGTCAAGTCATCTTTGGCTCAAGTAAGATACTTTATTTATATTGATTGCTTTGCTTTTATTTATGTATTTTTTGTTTTAGTTTTTGTTAAAAATGAAAATTGAACATTATTGCTAAAATTGAAGTTCTCTTTCCTGTCTCCTATCACGTCTCCATCTTTCCTTCTCCATAGGCAGTCAAGGTCATGAATTTGATGCGTCCAAGTTCATTTGGTGATTTTTGCTTTTACTTTCTCACCGCTCTGTCCTGTGTATATTAATATTATATGTATATATACATGCACAGTATTGTATTTTAGCTTTAATAAACTCATGTAAATAGTATGGGGATATACACATGGGTCTTCTCTTTTCATTGTTCACTCAGAATGTTTTTGCATTCTGTCTATATTGCTGTATTTAGATCACAGAGCATTAGAGTATTGTGTTATATAATTGGAATCCATTCTTTTCCTAGTAGTATATATATATATATATATATATATATATCTTTATTTTGTGTGTCTTAAAAAATGTTTTTTTTAATCAAAGTTATACATACATTAGATTATAGAGTCAAATTATTCATCAAGGTTTTATGAAAAAGTAAAATGTACTTCTGGGCTTCCCAGGTGGTGCTGTGGTAAAAGAACCCACCTGCAAATACGGGAGATGCAAGAGATGAGGGTTCAATCTGTCTGGAAGGTCCCCTGGAGTAGGAAATGGCAACCCATTCCAGTATTCTCTCCTGGAAAATTCCATGAACAGAAGAGCCTGGCAGGCTACAGACCATAGGGTTGCACGACTGAGCACGCACTCATCAAAGTACTCCCACTTAATAGTCCATCCCTGAAGGCCACCACTTTAACCTTTTCTTCCTCCCTTCTGGTTAATTACTTTGTTACTGGCTCTAGGTCTTTAGATAATTCCTTGGTCATGCTACTTTTTAAATTTTTCCATTCTAGGTGTTAAATGTTAATTTTTCACTGTGGAGGATAAGGATTAAATTTCTTCCCTTCTCTTATCCCAACACTTGTCAACTCTTACCCTACTCATGTTCATTTTTCATTCTCCATCTTCTTAATATGGATTAATTATAATTTTAGGTAGAGCTGTGTTGACTCTTGTAATCTTGTGATTTATAACAAACAAATAAAAAAATTGGTCTTTGTTCAGTTCCTGGCACGAACTCCTAATATCTTTGGAATTTCCCAAATGATAAGAGCCTTGAAAGTGTCTTTTGTTATGTCAGTCAGGTGACTTTTTGGCAAACCCCTTGGTAACCTAAAGATGGGCTGGTTGCCAGAGAACAAACCCTGTGGTTAGTGGTTGGAACTTTAAGTCCCCGTACCTCTGGGGAGGGGAGAGGGACCGGAGATGGAGTTACTCTCCAGTGGCCAGTGGTTTAATCAATTTGCCCATATAATGAAGCCTCTGTAAAAACCGGAAAGGCAAGTTTGGAGAGCTTGGGACTTAGTGAACTTGTGGAGAGGCAGGAAGAGAGCCTGGAACCTCCAAGCCCCTTTCTCCATACCTTGCCCTGTGCATCTCTTCCATCTGGCTGTTCCTGAATTATTGATATATTCTTTGATAATAAACCAGTAATCTAGTGAGTAAAAGTTTCTCTGAGTTCTGTGAGCTGCTGTAGCAAATTAAATCCAAGGAGGGAATCATGGAAACTTGGACCAGATAGGGACTAAGGAGAGACCCTCTCAGGAGAGACCTGCTCAGTCGTGTCCAACTCTTTGCGCCCCCATAGACTGTAGCCCACCAGGCTCCACTGTCCATGGAATTTTCCAGGCAAGAATACTGGAGTGGGTTGCCATGCCCTTCTCCAGGGGACCTTCCCAACCCAGGGATCAAACCCAGGTCTCCCACATTGCAGGCGGATTCTTTACCATCTGAACACCAGGGAAGCCCTCTGATATATTGGTTTGTCCAAAAAGTTAATTGGTTTTTCTCCAAGATGTTATGGAAAAACCTGAACAAACTTTTTGGCCAAACCAATATTTTGCACTAATGGGCAGGTTTGTTGCTGTTTAGTCACTCAGTTGTGTCCGACTCTTTTGCAACCTCATGGGCGGTAGTCCAGTGGGCTTCGTTGTCCATGGGATTCTCTAGGCAAGAATACTGGGGTGGGTTGCTATTTCCTCCTCCAGGGAATCTTCTCAACCCATGGATTGAGCCCATGTCTCTGCATCTTCTGAATTGCAGGTGAATTCTTTACTGCTGAGCCACAGGGGAAGCCCTGATGAGCAGGTTATTGCAGACGAAAAAAGTAATTACAGATGGGGGGTTGTTATTAATTTAGCTGCATTTTCTTATATAAATGTGAGCATATGTGTTTTGCTAGGGTTATTGCCATGTGACGTTTATCCTGTGCAAGTATTCTGCATCCATTTTCAGATTATTTCATCTCTGCCTCTTTTTTATTCCATCTCCTTGCAGTGCATGTCCATTTTCTTTTAAACCGAACAATATTGTACCAGGTGTGTAAGATAGACACATGTATTTCCATCATTATATGGAAAGTACTACCGTTTTGGCTGCAAAATATTTCCAAATAAAATATTTTAGGAATATATATAAGTGGCAAAGTTGAGCATTAAAGGATACACGTATAAAATACAAGAAAACAAGAATGGATTGTTTGGGTCAGTGTCATGGCTGTTTGTCAGTGTAATTAATACCTAAATTAAGCTTCCATATATGGTAAATTGGGCTGCCCTGGTAGCTCAGTGGTAAAGAATCCACCTGCCAATGCAGGACATGCAGGTTTGATCCCTGTGTGAAAAAATAATAGCTGGCAGTGTTTTCAACAACCCTCCCGAGCCTGATCTAACCAGGGGTGCAGTGGAGCTGTGAGAACACTGAAAATAAGTAGACTGAAAGTGCTGCCGTACTGTGCATGGTTTTTGATTTATTTATAATTTCATCTTCTTTAATGACACTTCTTTGAGGACTTGAGTGTTCGAGTCCATGCTAGCGTATAAGTACCAACTAGGCTTTATCTTTACATTTTGTTGTTAGTTATAAATGTGGAGCGAAATGTTTCACCTGTAGGTTCTGAAATCTTTTCATAGTTGTTGAGGCAGTTCATCCAGGCATATGGACTGTTGTGGCGAATGCTTTTATTTCTGAATTAAATTGCCAAGTCTTAAAAACATTAAAAATTAAAAAAAATTGTTTTTTAGTATAGTTGATCTACAATGTTGTGTTAGTTTCAGGTGTACAAAAAAAATTTTTTTTTTGATGTTACAGAAGCCAAGGCTGCCCCAAAGGAATGTTTCCTTGATGTGAATTCCAAAGGTGACAGATTTGGCAATTGTGGTTTCTCTGGCAATGAATACAAGAAGTGTGCCATTGGGTAAGTGGAGGCAAAAAAAAAAAAAAAAGAAAAGCACATGAAAGAATGTGATACTAGTCATCTGTGGGAAGTTTTATAGCTCCTTGTGACTGCTTTCTCCTCTTAAATATATAACTTTTCAGACTTACAATTTTGTAAAAAATGGCTTCAGAGAGACTGAATAGGAATGGTAAAATAATTCATAGCTTTTGACATTATCTGTCTAAAATGTAATGTTTTTTTATAATGTCACTTTTGTTTATTCTTGTTCTATAGTAAGAACCTCAAATAAACGTTCTTCTTCTTTTTCCTTTTGTTAAAAAATTATGCTGCTAAACCCCTATATAAAGGTACCTGCAGAATTAATTCAGAACTTCATAATTTTCTTCTGGCTCTGTATAATTTTTAAGTGATTAATTAGAAAACATTTTTGTTTCTATAACATTTGCACATTGTGAAAAATAATATCAAAGTTATAAACAAGAGAAAAGTTATCATGATCTCTCTTTCTGTATATGTCCACTAATTTCGGTGTTTGTACATCTTCCTTTATTTTGCTTCTGTGCACTCTACACACACACACACACTAACGTTAATTTTACAGAATTGGAGTTAGTCTCTAATACTGTGCTTTCCAGATACACGGATAGATAAATGTAGGTATGTAAACATATAAATCATTCTGAATGGAGCTCTTCTGGTGGATGTGAGGGAAGGAAATTCCTGCCACCTGAGGTTCACCCAGAGGCTTTGACCATGAAGCCATGGGGCTCTAGAGAATAAACTCGCTAGACTGTATTATATCTGTTGCAGTGCTAACATTCTGTATCAATTATTTTGTTTTTTATAATATTCATATTTTTATTCTAAAAATGGTTGTAAAAAGCCAAAAAAATTAAATATATAATGCTGTGCTTCTCTTCTACCCACTTCATCTCCTACTCTGTTAGTTAATAACCAAGCAACTGAGGTAAAACTGCTCATGAAGAAGAAATAACAACCATGACATCCATGTTCCTAAATCTAACAGAGTATCTTTAGGTCTTCAAGCTTCTGAACCTTTCAGTAGCATTCATATATGTTGACCATTTTCTCCTTGAAGAAGCCCCTTTCCTTGGCTTTTGCGTGGAATGCTCTTCTAGTATTTTTCTCTGTTTCTGGATGCTTCTTTAATGTATTTATTTGTAGGCTCATCTTTCTCTACTGAGCCATTAAATGTTGAGAAATACTTCCACTCTACTGATCTGGCCCTCTGCCACAGGCCCTTGGCATGTGCTATTCCTTCTGCCTAGTTTGCTCTTCTGTCTCTGCCAGATCTCATTTTAACTAACTCCTCTAAGATAGAAGAATAGCAAGGAAAGATAAGAAAGCCTTCCTCAGTGATCAATGCAAAGAAATAGAGGAAAACAATAGAATGGGAAAGACTAGAGATCTCTTCAAGAAAATTAGAGATACCAAGGGAACATTTCATGCAGAGATGGGCTCAATAAAGGACAGAAATGGTAGGGACCTAACAGAAGCAGAAGATATTAAGAAGAGGTAGCAAGAATACACAGAAGAACTGTACAAAAAAGATCTTCACAATCCAGATAATCACGATTGTGTGATCACTCACTTAGAGCCAGACATCCTGGAATGTGAAGTCAAGTGGATCTTAGGAAGCATCACTACAAACAAAGCTAGTGGAGGTGATGGAATTCCAGTTGAGCTATTTCAAATCCTGAAAGATGATGCTGTGAAAGTGCTGTACTCAATATGCCAGCAAATTTGGAAAACTCAGCAGTGGCCACAGGACTGGAAAAGGTCAGTTTTCCTTCCAATCCCTAAGAAAGGCAATGCCAAGCAATGCTCAAACTACCGCACAATTGTACTCATCTCACACACTAGTAAAGTAATGCTTAAAATTCTCTAAGCCAGGCTTCAGCAATACATGAACCGTGAACTTCCAGATGTTCAAGCTGGATTTAGAAAGGCAGAGGAACCAGAGATCAAATTGCCAACATCCGCTGGATCATCAAAAAGGCAAGAGAGTTCCAGAAAAACATCTATTTCTGCTTTATTGACTATGCCAAAGCCTTTGACTGTGTGGATCACAATAAACTGTGGAAAATTCTGAAGGAGATGGGAATACCAGACCACCTGACCTGCCTCTTGAGAAATCTGTATGCAGGTTAGGAAGCAACAGTTAGAACTGGACAGGACCAACAGACTGGTTCCAAATAGGAAAAGGAGTACGTCAAGGCTATATATTGTCACCCTACTTATTTAACTTATATGCAGAGTACATCATGAGAAACGCTGGGCTGGAGGAAGCACAAGCTGGGATTAAGATTGCTGGGAGAAATATCAATAACCTCAGATATGCAGATGATACCACCCTTATGGCAGAAAGTGAAGAACTAAAGAGCCTCCTGATGAAAGTGAAAAAGGAGAGTGAAAAAGTTGGCTTGAAAACTCAACATTCAGAAAACTAAGATCATGGCATCCAGTCCCATCACTTCATGGCAAACAGATAGAGAAACAGTGGAAACAGTGGCTGACTATTTTTCTTGGCTCCAAAATCACTGCAGATGGTGATTGTAGCCAAGAAATTAAAAGACGCTTACTCCTTGGAAGGAAAGTTATGACCAACCTAGGCAACATATTAAAAAGCAGAGACATTACTTTGCCAACAAAGGTCTGTCTAGTCAAGGCTATGATTTTCCCAGTGGTCATGTATGGATGTGAGAGTTGGACTATAAAGAAAGCTGAGCACCGAAGAATTGATGCTTTTGAAGTGTGGTGTTGGAGAAGACTCCTGAGAGTCCCTTGGACTGCAAGGAGATCCAACCAGTCCATCCTAAAGGAGATCAGTCCTGGGTGTTCATTGGAAGGGCTGATGTTGAAGCTGAAACTCCAATACTTTGGCCACCTAATGTGAAGAGCTGACTCATTGGAAAAGACCCTGATGCTGAGAAAGATTGAGGGCAGGAGAAGGGGTGACAGAGGATGAGATGGTTAGACAGCATCACTGACTCAATGGACATGGTTTTGGGTGGACTCCGGGAGTTGGTGATGGACAGGGAGGCCTTGTGTGCTGCAGTCCATGGGGTCGCAAAGAGTTTGACACGACTGAGTGACTGAACTGAACTGAACTGAACTAAGTCTTCCTCAACTTCCTTCACAGGGCCAGATGTCCCTCTTACAGAATTGCTTAATGCCATCTGCTTTAAAAAAAATGTTAAGTCGATTTATATTGTCTAATTCTTTACAAATTAATTATTCATAGAAACTATTTCATAGAGTATTTACAATATATCTTTCTTGATACAGAAAACAGAGTAGGTTGAAAGTAGTTAGAAAAACAAGAAAGTATTTCAAAAGAGGGTATATGACTATCTTGAGTAGTCTCAAAACTTGTTGTAGCACTCTTTCTGGGGAATTTGTTTGTATATTTAAATTGCATGGGAAGGCTCTATTGCCTTACTATTGCCTTAGCAAGAACAATCATTTAAAAATGATACTGCCTTAGAATAAGATAGATGCTGTAATAGGTAATTTTCTAGATAAAGGGAAAGTCATATACAAAACCAGTCATAAGCACAGCACTTTCAAGATTCTTTTATGACGTTTAAGAAAAACCAAGGAAGACTCTTTCCTGCATTTTGGGGAGTTTGATCCATCTTGACTAACATAATTAGGCTAAATCAAAATGAGAAAAGTAGCAATTTGAAAGTTGAAGGAAGGGTGACCAGCTTAAAAAGTTGCATGCTTCTTTTTCATTGAATTTGATATATTTTATTTTCCTTATTGTTCAGTTCATAGTATTTTCTCAGTTACATTGTGATTTCTCCTTTGACTCCTGAGTTATTAAAAATGTATTGCTAATTTCCAAGTATTTGGGAGTATTCTGGTTTTCTGTTTGTTTTTGGTTTCTAGTTTAATTCCATTGAAAACATACTTGCATGATTTCAGTTCTTTTCAGTTTGTTGGGATGTGAATTACTGTCCAGCATATGGCCTGTTTTGGTGACTGCTCCATGTCAATTAAAAAGCAGAGTATTCTGCTGCTGTTGGATATATTGTTCCATAAATGTCAAGTTAATTAATTGTCATATTCAAATCTTCTGTATTTTGGGTGTATGTGCATATTTATCTGTTTCCCCTTCAGTTTCTGAGAGGGATATGTGTAGAACTCCAACTATGGTTATGAAGTTGTCTACTTCTTTTAGTTCTATAAATTCTTCTTGTATGTGTTTTAAAGTGTGTTCTTTGGTGCTTATCTTATTAGGTGCATACACATTTAGGATTGTTACATGTCTTCTGAAGGAACTGAATCTTTTATTATTACCAAAGTCTCTACTTTGGAATTTTTTTTTTTTGGCAGTAGTTGTCACATAAACATTTTATTTGCTTGTATGACTATTTGCCTGAAGCAGTTTTTCTGTTGGCGCTTGCAAGATAATATTTAAATGAATATAACAATAAGCATCTCTTAGCTTTATTGGCTGTTTGCATTTCTTATTTTGTAAATTGCATATTTGCATCTTTGCTATTATTTTTCTGTTGAAGTTACTATCCCTTTAATGATTTGTGATTGATTTCTTAAAATATATTGAGTATTTATTTATTTTTTTAAATTTATTTTTTATTGAAGGATAATAGCTTTACAGAATTAAAGATCCCAAGTGCAGCCAAATAAATAATTAATTTTAAAAAAGGAATAAATGTCAAGTTGGGACAAAAGAACTTAACTCTTAAGTGCAGGATGGAAGGAAGAGCAGGCTTAATAGCAGCATGTGCAAAAATCAAATAGAGGTTTTAGCTAAGGATAAATTCAAGGACATCAGTAATATAATGTAGTTGCCATAAGAGCTACTGTCATCCTGGGCTTCATAGAAGTATAATATCTCAGTGAAGTAAATGACTGTTCATCTTGTTCTTTGCTAATCAGACTGTAACTGAAGTTTCCTGTTCCACTCTGAGCACTGTGCTTCAATAGGTAGTGAGACAAACTGGAACATACTTAAGAGGGGAGCTTCCTTGTTGCATGAGAAATAATTGTAGAATATTGCCCTGGTGAAGTAAGTCATTCAGACCTGCATGACAATTGTCCTAAAAGGTTGCCGTGTAGAGGAAAGAAAAGATATTATCTGTGTGGTCTCATGTCGACCATCTGGGCCCAATGAGGAAAAGTTATAGAGAGAAAGATGTTAACTCAGGAAGTAAAAGAATGTTAGGATAGTGTGAGAATATTTAGGAGGTGATGAATTAGAGGAATTGAAAAACCATATCCTACAATGACTTGGTCGTGATATTATAGGGGAGATTTAATAGGGTTGGTGCTTAGATCAAAAGACAAGCAATTAAAAAGGAAATTTCAGTGCAGCATCTTAAGAGCTGACGTTAGGGATACTTAATGTATCATGAAGAGATATAGGAAGAACATTAACTCACACACCCTTGGTAATAGGAATTGTAGTCAGGGAGGTCTTTGTAGAGTTCTCATACTGAATTTGAACTATGGTGTTGGAGAAGACTCTTGAGAGTCCCTTGGACTGCAAGGAGATCCAACCAGTCCATCCTAAAGGAGATCAGTCCTGGGTGTTCATTGGAAGGACTGATGCTGAAGCTGAAACTCCAATACTTTGGCCACCTCATGCGAAGAGTTGACTCATTGGAAAAGACCCTGATGCTGGGAGGGATTGGGGGCAGGAGGAGAAGGGGATGACAGAGGATGGGATGGCTGGATGGCATCACCGACTTGATGGGCATGGGTTTGGGTGGACTCCGGGAGTTGGTGATGGACAGGGAGACCTGGCGTGCTGCGATTCATGGGGTCGCAAAGAGTCGGACACGACTGAGCAACTGAACTGAACTGAATACTGAATTAATGAATTAATGGACTAATGAATTGAGTCTTTCAGTAAGTAAGTTAGCCAAGCGAAGAGCGATGGAGTTCCTTCAAGCTTGTTTAACATTACAAAATCTGACTTCTCTTTATTATAACTCAATAAAAAGATGCCATTGAAATTTGGTATAGTTCTGTTATTTTCTATGTAAAAGCATTTATAGAATTATATGACATTTAAAATCAACTATATTAGTTAGACTTTTTTGAGCCCTAAGCACATAGTGAAGAGGGATTCTTAGG
The DNA here is from genome assembly GCF_910594005.1 of Cervus elaphus. Taxonomy (NCBI): domain Eukaryota; kingdom Metazoa; phylum Chordata; class Mammalia; order Artiodactyla; family Cervidae; genus Cervus; species Cervus elaphus. The sequence goes on from NC_057846.1 coordinate 41,079,468, forward strand.
TGTCGGCATCAGCGCCCCCGGTACCCTAGAATTTGCATCTTTACATGCACTTAACCTCTTCTCTTTGCCATAGTTAAAGAGAGCTACTTTGATCTCTGTTGCTGTCACACACTTTCTCTGTTGAGATTCCCTTCAGCTAAATAGAAATAAACTCTCTGTACAAAAATATATAATTTTTCTTTTGTATCTACACCAGATGCATTGTAGTTTGCATTATTTCTCTTTCTTTCCAGGAATGCTTTGTGTGGAAAGCTTCAGTGTGAGAATGTACAACAATTGCCTGTGTTCGGAGTTGTGCCTGCCATCATTCAGACTCCTGGAAAAGGCACCAAATGCTGGGGTGTGGACTTCCAGCTTGGATCCGATGTTCCGGATCCTGGCATGGTGAACGAAGGCACCAGATGTGATGTTGGAAAGGTAATAAAAATGTTTTTTAAAACAAAGTAATAATTTAAGAAATAAAAAAAAATCATTATACAAAGCGAGTGGTTCTTTTCTGGTTATAAAAGAAATCTCTACTCATTGTGGAGATTTAGAAAAACAAAAAGCCACCGAGAATAAAATTAAGAATGGCTATACCTCCTGATGATTTACAGCCATATAAAGCTTTCTTTTCGTTTAAAATTTTTATTGGAATATAGTTAATTTACAGTGTTGTGTTAGTTTCATATAATGCTTTCTTTAACTACAAAAATGATCAGTTTTTATAATGGTCACTGAGTTGGAATATTCATTATCTGCATCTAATTTGGTAGTTTCCACATTTTCATTAAAGAACCTTCTGTATCCATAAAAAGAAGCTGTAATTCTATTATTCTGATTTCTTCCTTAGAGTCATGTATTATAACCTGTTGTTTCTATGTTGTAATATATTGGGCACCTCCCCCGCCCCCCTTTCAATGTACTGTAGTTTATTAGCCAGGGTACTACTTGCTGGGACATTTAGGGAATTTTCAGGAGTGTGTGTGTGTGTGTGTGTACGTGTGTGTACATGCGTATGTGACTGTACTAGAAGTGTTGCAATGCTTGTCCTCCCCATGCTTCCTGCCTGCTTCTCTGACCACAGCTGTTTGGATCAGACGTGAGCCAGGAGTTAGCTGCTGAGTTACTACCAGTGGTTCTGGATGAGATGAGCTAGACCTAATTCCATTTGTGGGGGTAATACATAAGTAAAGAAAGGCAGTTAAGAGTAGAGCTGAAACTGAGAAGTCTCTGAGAGATGCCATAATGTAGGAGTAGGGCTAGAAGGGTGATAGCAAGCTTAAGGTATATAGGAGAGATCTAAGGGTGCAGGATTGTTGAACAAGTGGAAGAAACCAACTCGTAGGAGAACAGAGGAGGAAAGAGCGAACACAACTGACTGATTATGGGACCATGGGACACATGGAAAAGACAGAGGGACCCTTAGGTTATCTCAGTTTCTACCAAGTTTTCAGTTCCCATTCTGTTGTCCCTCATTCTTACAAAAAGACCCTTGTGTTTTTGTGTCTGCCTTTGCCATGGGCTTCCCTTGTGGCTCAGCTGGTAAAGAATCCGCCTGCAATGCGGGAGACCTGGCTTCATTCCCTGGGTTGGGAAGATCCCCTGGAGAAGGGAAAGGCTACCCACTCCAGTATTCTGGCCTGGAGAATTCCGTGGACTATAGCCCATGGGGTCGCAAAGAGTCGGACATGACTGAGCGACTTTCACTTTGCCATGCCATTAACTCAGCTGCTGAGTTAAATGTTGAGGTAAAGGACTTTCTAAGAAATTTTACAACATCCTGGTTGTTTTCTGAGGTTAAAGGCTACCCTAATGGGGAAATATGTTTAAGGTTTTATATATAGTTTTGCCAAATTTCTCTTTAGAAAAGTTTTTCCCTGTTTACTTTCTGAGCAGTTTCCAATAGTAAGAGTTTCAATTCTCTATATTGTAATCAGGATTAGGTACTATTATTTTTAAACTTTCATTGGTCATTTTCTTTTTATTTTGCTCTTTCTTAACTACTAGTGACATTAAATTTTTTAGTCTCCATATATTTATTCCTTTTTTTGTGATTTGCTTGTTAATATTCTTTGCTCATTTAAAAAATGGTGTGTTTTTCTTATCAGTTTTTAAAGAGCTGTAACTTATGTCATATAAAACTTAATGTAATACATTTAAAAAATTTATTTGCCCAGTTTATTACTTGCCTCTTTCTTTTGATTTTAGTATTTTTTTTCCATGTTTACTTTTTTATATAAACAAATCTGTTATTCTTTTCCTTTAAGAAAGGAAAAGTAAAGAAAGTCCGACTTTACTTTCAAATTTTAAAGACTTTTCTTAGTATAGTATCAGAGTATTATTTTCTAGGACATTTAAAAATTTTTAAATACTTCTCTTTAGTCCAGTTTGAGTGTATAGTATGAGGTTGGCATTATTTTTTTCTTTTTATCACTTTATTCATTCAGAGATGATGACTGTATGCTGACTTCTAATGTTACTTTTTTTTAGAATGATTTGTTATTTGCCTGCACCTCAAGCATAATCTTTTAATTTGAAATCTTATTTAAATTGCTTATTAAATTTTTATATATACTTGGGCTTGATTTCTGCTTTATCACATCATGTCCACTGATTGGTCTGACTTCTCATATGTCAGTATTGACTTCTTTTAGTTTTTATCAGTTTTATAATGTATTTTCAATATTTGGTTATATAAATGCCCCTTCATTCTTTTTTCATAGTTTTCTTCACTATTAATATTCATTTATTATTGCAGATGAACTTGAGATCATTTTGTCAAGGTGCCAAAAAAAAAATTAAAAATAAAAGCGCTTTGGAATTTTGGTTGGGATCAAATCAGATTTATAAATTTGTAATGGGAAAAAAGTGACATCTTTACATTATTTAGCCTTCTAATAGAAGAACATGGTATGTCTCTCAATTTCTTGCGGGTTGTGTTTTAAAGCTTTAGTTACAAAGCTCCTTTTCATTTTTTTGTTATTCCTAGGTATTTTATATTTTCATTGTTATTATGAATAGCACAGATTTATCTTACTATGTTTTCTAATTTGTTATGTTACATTTTTACTTTGTTTTTATTGGTAAGAGAAGCTATTTTGTTTATGTTTTATTGGCTATTATTGATATTCAGAAAAATATGTTCACTTGTGTATATTTACGTTGTCACCAGCCATATGCTTAGTGTTACAAATTTTTATTATTGTATTAGAATTTTTTAGGTAAGCTGTTATCTGTAAATGATAGAAAGTTGATTTCCTTTCTGATATTTAGAATTTGAATTTTTTTTCCTGTGTAATTGCAACGGTAAAACTTGCAGGATAATTTTAAATAATAATCATGATAGTGTACTTTGTCTTCTCGGTAACTTGACTGGGAATGCATGCAGTCTTTCAGGGTTATATGTGATTTTGACTGTTGGCTTGGGATAGATAGTGTTTTTCATTTAATGGAGAATCCTTTTAATTGTAATCAGTAAGAAGAAAAGAACAAATAGTTTTAAAATTTTATAAGTATTTTCCAATAGCTGTTTAAATAATCACTACATATTTTCCTTTGACTTGTTCATATACTGAGTTATGTTGATAAATTCCTTGACATTAAATTGTCTTTACAACCCTGGAGCAAACACTGGTAATGTAGATTTATTTCTTAGTCTTTGTGCTGGTGAATATACTATCATATTTCTGAAGCTGTCCACTTATGCTTTTTTAACTGATGAAAATTTACTCTGTGGATTTTAGTCAGTACTCTTAAATTTCACAGAAACTCAGTGAAGACTGAATTAAATCATAGTAGGAAATTTACTGACTCAAACCACAGAATCAAATATAGAGCTTTGGAACCCAGAATCTCAGATAATGTTCCTGTGGTTCTTTTACTGTATCTTTCATCTTTGTTTTCCATTGTTGTCCCCCTGCTACCTCCCCTGCAGCCAAGCCCAGCTTTATTAAAATACAATTGATACGTAACATTGTGTAAGTTTGAGCTGTACAATGTAATGATTTGATATATATTGTGAAATAATTAGCACAGTAAGGTTAGTTAACACATCTATCACCTCACATACTTTTTTTTTGGGTGAGAACATTTTAAGATATACTTTTACCAACTTACAAGAATATAATACAGTATTGCTAACTATAATCACCATGCTGAATATTAGATCTCCAGAACTTATTCATCTTATAATTGAAAGTTTATACCTTTTGACCAACACCTCTCCATTTCTCCCATTCCCTGGCCTCCACCCTTCCATTCTCTGAATTCAGTTTTTTAAAAAATTCCATATACAAGTGAGATCATATGGAATTTATTTTTCTCCATCAGACTTATTTCTCTTAGTCTGAATGCCCTGAAGATCCATCCATATTGTTGCAAATGGCAGGACTGGTTGTTCAGGAGTGTGTTGTTTAATTTCCAGTTTTGTAAATTTTCCAGTTTTCCACTAGTTATACTACTGTGGTCGAAAAAGAAACCAGATAGGATTTCGATCTTCTTAAGTCTTGCTTTGTGGCCCAGCATATGGTTTATTATATGGAATGTTCTGTGTGTGCTTAAGAAAAATATATATTCTGCTGCTGTTGCATGAAATGCTCTGTATATATCTTTTGGTCTATTTTGGTCTATAGTGTTCTTCAGGTCTTCTGTTTCCTTATTACATTTCTGTATGCATCATCCATCCAGTATTGAAACGGAAGTCCCCTATACTGTTGTTGTATTGCTGTCTATTTCTCCCTTCAATTCTGTTATTATTTGCATTAAATATTAGATGCTCCAATATAGGGTGCATATATACTTGTAATTGTTATATACTCTTGATGAATTGACCCCTTTATCAGTATATAGTAACCTTCTTTGTCTCTTGTGATTGATTTTGTCTGAAAGTGTATTATATGTGATGTAACTGTTACTACTCCTGTTCTCTTTTGGTTACTATTTGCATGGACTATCTTTTTCCATCTCTTTACTTTCAACTGGTACATATCCTTAAAGTTAAAGTGAATCTCCTGTGGGCAACATACTGTTAGATGTTTTTTCTTTTTTTTAAAAATACATTCAATCACTTTGTGTCTTTTGTTTTAGGAATTTAGGTCATTTATGTTTAAAGTAACTATTGATAGGTAAAGACTTATTTAACTGTCATTTTGTTAAATGTTTGTTGCCTGTTTTGTAGTTTTTTTGTTCCTCCCTTTCTGTTTTGTGACACATTTTATTGTAGTGCATGCTTTAATTCCTTTCCCTTTATCTTTTGTGCATCTACTATAAGTTTTTTTTTTTTTTTCCTTTTATTGGAACTTTATTAGTTTCCTTTGGTGATGTCATATTTGCTTGATTTTTCCACGTAGCCTTGCATTGGTGTCTGTGTATTTGAAGGGGGTAAACACCTCTTCTGGTCTTTACAGAAAGATTTCAGCTGGTAAAGACCTCTTGTCGGTTTTGTGTGCAGATGGGATTATCTCTGGAATCTTAGTCTGCCTGGTTTGGAGCTGGTTTCAGATCTGTCTCTAGATATGCGGTGGGACCTATGGTTGATGAACTTTTTATCAGGAATTTGGTAGGGTATGGGTGCTAACTGGTCCCTGGGTATATTGAACTGCCCTTTTCAGGAGGTAGCCCTAAGACATGGTCCACAGTTGGGTCCTGAAACAGCAGGCCTATTACCAATTGCATGGATGGGTGGAGCTCCTATCAGGTACCTAAGAAGGCTACTGTCTGTTCACTAATTGGGTCCCTGGATGGGCAGGACTGGTTTGTGGACTGTGATTGAAATGGACTGGAATGAAATCCCAGGAGCTGTTTCACATTTTGCAGCCAAATCTGAAGTCTGTAGATCTGGTTCTTGAGGCATGGATGTTGGATATGCGTGTCCCCAGCGAGGTACTTGGATGTGCTGGGCTGCTTCCTGACCTCGGCTTGAGGGGCTGGAACTGAGTGTAGGAACAGTTCAGGATCTCATGAAGTACAGGCATGACTGTCTCCTCTCTGTTGTCTATTCATACAAGGGAACTGATCCTGTTGGACCAGGGTTTCACCATCATGACCTCAACACACCCTAATTACATACCTTCAGATGTCACCACACATGGATTAGGGCTTCAGCATAGGTGTTTTGAGGGGAACCCAAACATTGAGTGTCACAGTCACTAGAATAGACTTCCGTTAATAGAAGTAGAGAAATACCTGTCCTTGTCTCATGCCCATGTAGCTTTTGCTGTTGGGTTGTGCCTTGCGCTCAGTGGGCTAAAGTGTGGTTTACCTCAACATGTGTACAGCTTGGTTGTTTTTGGTTTGAATATAATAGAGAAATAATTGGTCAAGGTTCTCCAGAGAAACAAAACCATTAGGTTGTGTGCATGTGTGTGTGCGTATGTGTATGTGTATAGGTTTTTTAAAAAATAAGGCATTAGCTTACACAATTATGAAAGATAACAATCCCAAGATCTGCAGTGGGCAAGTTGGAGACCCAGAACAGCCTGATGGTATACTTCCTGCTCAAAGGTTAGCGAGTTTGAGTCCCAGAAAGAGTTACGATTCAGTCTGAGTCCAGAGGCAAGGAAAAAAAAAAAAACAACCAGTGTCCCAGTTAGAAGGCAGGCAGCAGGAGAAATTCTCTCTTATTTGGAGGAGGGTGAGCCTTTTAGTTTTATTCATGCCATTAACTAATTGGACAACACCAACATAAGGAGGGTAACCTGCTTTACATTTGATCAACTTACGTGTTAATCACATCCAAAAATGTCCCACAGAAACATCTAGAATAATATTTGATCAAATATCTAGGTACCCTGTGAGCCAGTCAAGTTGATGCATGAAATTAACATCACAGGTCCACATCTTGTTAGCTTGGGGTCCTTATGCATCTCCTTAAATTATACATAATCTTCAACATGATAACAGTCTTTGAAATAATCTTGAAGACAATAGCATGGTCATAATTTTGCATAACATGGTGGAACTGTGTACAAATATTGTTATCTCATGTGTAACCGAAAATGCACTAAATCCTACCTTGAGGAGAAGATTAATTCTTTGGCCACTGTGTACTTTTCTTGATGTCCTGTAACTTAAATCCTGTCATATAAAGTTAGCAATACTTAAATACTGTGATATAAAGGTAATACATTGTATGTTACCTGAGGGACTAAGAGAGAGAAGAAAAAGGTATTTGATACACGTACACACGCACATGTTTATAACAAAGTGAGGGAATAGTCATGATAATTACAGTTTTCATTTCTGTAATATAGTTATAGCTGATGTTATATTTGTGTTTTGTTTTTGGCCGCACTATGCGGCTTATGGTATCTTAGTTCCCCAACCAGGGATCGAACCCATGCTTCCTGTAGTGGAAGCACAGAGACTTTACCACTGGACCACTAGGAAAGTCCCTATAGCTGGTATTTTTTAACTGTCTTCTTCCCTCATTCTTTATTCTCTTTGTTTTCAGCAAGGACTTCAGCTGATTAGGGTTCTTTACTTGGCAGGATGCTGTAAAACCCTCTTTCTTGAAGGCTCTAGACTGTTAGTAGTCCTGCCAGGATTGGGTGGTTGTAGTTTTCTACTGGTCTTTATAATGGTCATACTAAGAAACACCCTAAGGAATCTCCTATATTCCACACATACTCTTCCTTATTTCATTGTGGAGTAACAGTCCAGTTTTCCCTTGGGAATGGATCAGTCACGTCAGCCCACAGTAACTTCCTTCTTTGTTCATTCAGAGGCCTGAGGAATCTGAAGTGAGTGGGTGGCAGTCTTAACTTCCAGTTCAGTGGAATCACTGACGTGTTTCCTGATGGAAGCATTCTTCCCTCTAGAATTAAGACTTTTAGATTAACTATAGAGCATAAAGTTGTGGGAGCAGGGAGCAAACATTTTGCTAGTGGGTCACTAAGAGAAATAGTGAGTGGTGCCACTCCACTTCAACGCCTTGATTCCTGGACCTCTGTCTTATACAGGCAGACACATAAAAGTAATCGTTACAGTCAGTTAGAACAAGTTATTGCAAGTTCAGAGTGAAAATATGAATTGGAAAAAAACCTATAAAAGATGCTGGATTGCAATATTCATTTATCCTGTTTGTCTGCCAATTTCTCTCAAAATATAAAGGAACTAATTAGGGAATAGATTCCAAAGTGTGAAGTATGTGAGACTGCATCAGTAGATAAAAATTTCAACAGGTTTTGAAAAATTGAAAGAGGAAAGAAAGTAGTTTGCCAGAGTAGTAGGACCTACAACTTACAGTGCAGACTGATAGAGTGTGAACAAAGAGCCTGTATCTTAGCCTGGCAGAACCCTAAACAGATTGGTGATTTGGAAACAATGGTTATAGCTGAGAGGGGTGGGGGAAAACATGATATTGAAAATGGACTTACATTTAGTCGGCTGATGGAGAAGCTAGTCCTTCTGTCTGTCTGCTTCTCCTGTCTTGTCAACAAAGCAACGAATTGCCTATTACCCTAGGAGCAGGTTGGAGATGAGAAGATAAGATTTTTGATATTTGTTGGTCATCCTCCTAGGAGATGTCTGTCTCCCTGTCCTAACCCTAGTACACTGTTCATCTTCATGCATATATAACTGAACTATAGATTTATTGTTATATAAAGTTGGAAGATTTTGTGAGGAAGCTGAACAGAAAGATGTTCAGAACAGAACAGAAAAAAGAGAAATGAGAGAAAAGATAAAAGGCTGCAAGGGTAAAGTAAAGATTTTAAAATCCAGCTAATTTAAATCTCTAATTTAAAGAAAAAAAATGTATATGAATAGTTGTGGAGTTTCAGAGCCTTTTCTATAGTAGTGGGATTATCTCTGATTTGAAAAAATCCATTTGTGAATATTTTACTTTAGATTTTCACATGTATATTTGTATAGAAGGATAGATTATAGTTTTGTTTTAGGCTTTTGTGTCATCTTTGTCCTTTTTGATTGTTAGTTCTATGTCAGTTAATTTCATCAAATATGCAGTATGGGAATTAACTATTCCTTAAAAGTATGAAAGAATTCACCAATGAAATAATCTACACCCAGGTCTTATTTTCCCCCTGGCTAGTTTACTAATGCGTTCAAGTTTTCTTTACTCACTACTTTTTTTTCTTTCAGATCTGTAGAAATTTCGCATGTGTAAATGCTTCTGTTCTGAATTATGACTGTGACATTCAGGAAAAGTGTCATGGACATGGGGTAGGTAATAGTCTCTTTTGGTTTGTTCATGAAAGTAGTGCTTGAATAATGAGAGTTCTCGGTGAGGATTCTCAGTGAGATTTCTTAAGGTTTTTAGATATTGGGGAATTCAGATACCTGATAAATTCTTCATTCTTAAAAAGAATGTCTGTGGATTTGCATGAATTTAGTCTTTTCTCTTGGCTTCTATGCTTGAGTTCATGATTTAGAACGTCATTCACAATTAATGAAAGTGGTATTTTGATTGTTTTGAAGGTATGTAATAGCAATAAAAATTGTCACTGTGACAATGGCTGGGCTCCCCCCAACTGTGAGACTAAAGGATACGGAGGAAGTGTGGACAGTGGACCTACGTACAACGGCAAGTATTATAGAGGAAAATGAGTGTGATCTCTCTCTGGTCCATGTCAGAAATTGGGCATCCTTGTACCATCCCCTCACTTCCCACATCAGTTAATCTGTTTGTGTCTTTATATTTAAAGTGGGTTTCTCATACGCAGCATTTAGCTGGGTCTTGGCTTTTTTTTTTTTTTTTTTTTAACTCGGCCAGTTCCTGCCTTTTAATTGAGTTGTTTTGGCCAATTATATTTTGTTTGATTATTGATATGCTTGGGTTTAAATCTAACATCATGATATTTTTCTATCACAATCTCCCTTCGTATGATATTGTGCCATTTCAGGATGCTTCCATTTCTGTCCTCCTGGCTTTTGTACTGTATTATCATACTGTGTATATTTTTAACCTGTAATACATTGTTATCACTTTTGCTTTAAGCAGTTGATTATTTTAAAAAGAAATTTAGATAATAGAAAAGGCCTTTATATTTACCTACATAGTTACCATTTCTGGTGCTCTTCTTTTTTGTGTAAAGTCAGATTTCCATGTGGTATCATTAAGTTTCTGCTTGAAGGACTTCTTTTCACATTTCTACCAGTGAAAAATTTACTTTTAGCTTTGTTATATCTGAAAAGGTCTTCATTTTGCCTTCCTTCTTGAATAATAACTAGGTAAAGAATTCTAAGGTGACAGTTTATACCACTTTTACTTCTTCAAAGATGTTCCTACATTGTCTTCTGACTTGCGTTGTTTTTCCTGAGAAATCTGTCATCTTTTTTTTGTCTTCTGCTTGTAGTGTGGTTCCCCCCCCCCCCCCCCCCGCCCCCGCCGCCCCGGGTTGCTAATTAGATTTTATTTCTAATTTTTAGTGTTTGATTACGGTGTGCTTGGGGTTTCTTAAACTTTCTGGATTTGTGCTTTTTTCTTTAAATTTGGGAAAAGTGTGGTCATTATTTCTTCAAATATTTTTTCTTTCTTTTCTTTCTCCATCCCTCAGGGACTCCAATTATATGTATATTTGGCTACTTGGAGTTCTTTCACTTCTCAGTGTTTTGCCTTGATTTAAAAAAATTCTTTATTCTTTGTGTTTAATTTTGGATAGTTTCTATTATTATTTTTCAAGTTTACTCTTCTTCTGTGAGGTCTGATCTGCTATTAAGTCCACCCAGTGTATTCTTTATCTTTGATGTTGAAGTTTTTATCTCTATAAGTTCTATTTCTCCCTCCCTTTTCTTTTCCTTTCTTTCTTTCTCTTTCTTTGCCTTCCTTTTTTCTTCTCTCCCACCCCTTCCCTTCCTCCCTTTCTTTCTTCTTTCCTTCCTTTTTTGTCTTTACGTAGCATGTTCAATCTTTACTCTAGCTTCTTGAACATGTAGAATACAGTTATAGTAATATCTAATGTCTTTGTCTACTAATTCTGTCACCTGTATCATTTCTTAGTTTTTATGAATTAATCTTCTCCTCATTCGGGTCATATTTTTTCTGCTTCTTTGCATGTCTTGTAACTTTTCTACTGAATTCCAGAAACTGAATTTTGCCTGTTGGATATTAGGTATTTGGGGATTTCTGCTGATGAGCTTTGGATATAAGCTTAAGTGGGCTTAAGTTACTTGGATCTAGTACAGTCCTTTAGAACCTTTTTTAAAGCTCTTTTGGGGGGGACCTGAGCAGTGTTTAGCCTTGGATTGATTTTACCCCATTACTGAGGCAAACCCTTTATGTTTGTTCTATTCAATGCCGTTAACTATGGAGTTTTCCACAAAAAGTGGTAGGAACAGGCATTCTTCCTAGTCCTGTGTGAGTTGTGTGTGGGGTTTGTTCCCACTGATCCTTTCAGGTGATTCTTTCTCTGGCTTCAGGTGATTTCCTTACATGCATACATTGATCGGTTCTCAACTGAGCATCTGAGGGGAACTCTCTGCAGATCTTTCAAGTTTTGTCTGTGCAGCTTTCTCCTTTCTGGTACTTTGCCTGTGAACTCTAGTTATCTTGGCTTCTTCCTCAACCAGAATCCATTCCTCACCTCAAGGAAACCACTGGAGTTTCCTTAGGTTCCCACATCCCTCATCACAATCTGTTAACTTTCCCTAGGCAGGAAACTGGGGCAATTGTAGAGCTCACCTTGTAAAGCTCTAAGGGATCACTGCTCTTCATTGCCATATGTCCAGTGTTGTGAAAATCATTGCTTTAAGTGTTTTGCTTGGTTTTCTGGTTGCTATAGCTAGCAGGATAAATATGGCCCCTGTTACCCCATTTTGGCTAGAAGTGGAAGTCAGAACTATACATTTGAATTCATTGATGGATTGTGTTATGACTTGACTTAGCTGTTATCTAATTATTTGACATTTAGGTTGTTTCTAAGTTCTTGATATGCACTGATGACATTGTAGTGTACATCTTAATACTTATACATTTCCCCAACTGAAGCATAAATTGCCATAATGAGATTATTAGATTGAAGGCTATAATCCTTTTTATGGTTCTTGATAAAAATTCCAAATGAGCTTGTGTAATGCCACTGACAGTATGAAGGTGCCAATTTTATTTATTTATTTATTTTTGAAGGTGCCAATTTTAATATAACCTGGCCAGTGTTGCTTTAAATTTGGTCTTTTTCTTATTAGATATAAAATGATATATCAAATTGGCTTTAAGTTTTCATATTTTTATTTTTAATTGTGTTGAGCATTTTATGTAGTTTCATATAACTTTTAAAATGAAGTTTTGGTACTTTTGCAAATTTAAAATTAGGATTATTTCACAGTTTACCACTTATGTTCATATATACTATATTCTTTCACTGAAGAACATGAAGCAGACAAAATTAATGTTAATTAATGAATTTTTAAAATTATGAGACTTAAAGTCCATAAGCCACAAAAAATAAGATTGATAAATTTTTAGCTACCTTGGAATAATAAAATTATGCATGGAGAAAAGCATTGTACCATAAGACAAATGACAAAATGGGAAAAATATTGCCAACTTATATCATAGACAAAACTTTTCTCCCTAATAGATAAAGGACTTTTAGAAACTGAGAAGAAAAAAAAAACCCTATAGACCAATAGAAGAATAGTCGAAGGACTGAGAAGGAAAAGAAATACAGTATTTCCTTAAATATGAAAAGTTGCTCAAATCATGGTATAAAAAGATAAATCCAAATTAAAATAATAAAAGTTATAAGTTTTCACCTGCCAGTTTGGCAAAAATGCAGTAGTTTGTGGGTGAGGTTGTGAGGAATTCTTGTACATTGCTGGCTAGCATGCTAACTTTTTCAGAAAATTTATCTTATTGAAATATAGTTGATTTACAATGTGTTAATTTCTGCTATACAACAAAGTGATTCAGTTATACATATATGAATATATACATTCTTTTTATGTTCTTTTCCATTGTGATTTATCACACGATATTGAATATAGTTTCCTGTGTTATATAGTCAGTTCAGTTTAGTCATTCAGTTGTGTCCAACTTGTTGCAACCCCATGGTCTGCAGCATGCCAGGCTTCCCAGTCCATCACCAACTCCTGGAGCCTGCTCAAACTCATGACTATCGAGTTGGTGATGCCACCCAACCATCTCATCCTCTGTTGTCCCCTTCTCCTCCTGCCTTCAGTCTTTCTCAGCATCAGGGTCTTTTCTAATTAGTCAGCTCTTTACATCAGGCGTTTATGCAGTATATATATAATAGTTTGCATCTGCTAATCCCAAACTCCCAATCCATCCCCTCCTCCTATCCCTCTTGGCAACCAGAAGTCTGTTCTCTGTGTCTGTGAGTGAGTCTGTTTCTGTTTTGTAGATAAGTTCATTTCTGTTATATTTTAGTTTCCACATATAAGTGATATCATATGGTATTTGACTTTCTCTTTCTGACTTACTTCACGTAGTATGGTGATCTCTAGGTCTATCCAGGTTGCTGCAAATGGCATCATTTCTTTCTGTTTTATAGCTAAGTTGTATTCCATGGTGTTTAAGTACCACATCTTACTTACCCACTCATCTGTCAGTGAACATTTAGGTTGTCTCCATGTCTTGGCTATTGTGAATAAAGCTGTCAAGAATATAGGGGTGCCTGTACCTTTTTGAATCATAGTTTTGTATGGATATATGGCGTGCTAACTTGTAACTACCACTGTGTAGACAAGTTGATGATGCCTTTAAAAAATGATGAGTGCATTTACCCTCTGATACGTCAATTCTACTTTTGGGAAATTATTCTATAGGTACATCTATGTGATATGACATGTATACAAGGCTATTCATTGTAATATGTTTTTGTAATAGCAAAGATTGGAAAAATGAAAGTATTAGTGGGTACTCACTGACTGAATAAACTAAAGGGCATCCATGCAATGGAGTTTTATATAGCTGTACAGAAAAAGAGGTGGTACTATGTGTATGGTTTGGGAAGATATGTAGTATGGCTAAGTGAAAAAATGTGTGGAATGTCATTTATGCCATGCTACCTTTTGTGTAAGAAAGGTTCACAATAAAACATATTTTGTTCTTGCTTATCTTTGCATGAAGAAACACTGTAAGATTATAGAAGAAATTAATAAAAGTGGTTATCTTTAGGAAGGCAGAAATGAAGTGGGTAAGCAGGAGGAGTCAGTAAGACTTCTCAGTGTTTTTCAGTTGCTATCAGTGTGACTTTTGAACAGTGTGAAAATGAATGTAAAATATATCATCATCTAGTATGTTTTAGTTAATACAAGTTAACTTCTAATTTAATTATCATTAATATAAACTCCTTCTCTCTAGAAACGAATACTGCCTTGAGGGACGGACTCCTGGTATTCTTCTTCCTAATTGTTCCTCTTATTGTATTGGCTGTTTTTGTCTTCATTAAGAGAGACCAGCTACGGAAAAGCTACTGCAGGAGGAAGAGATCACAGACAAATGAGTACTTAGATTATTTTTCTTTTAAATTCTTACTAAGTAATTTAATTATGTATAATGATAATCATATCATAGAAGATAGTTTAAAACTAGGATTCTAGTTTATCTCTCTATTCTTTTGACATGATGAGCAGGAATTAAAGGGTAAGTGGTGACTCAGCCACCTCTTATAATGATGAGGGAAAAGGGTTATGATGATACCAACCTGTATACTACTGAAAATGGCCCCTAGGCTTCATTTTATTTGACTTTGATTTCTGATAGTGGGGTAAGTAGAATTTGGGGCTACAACTTCTGATTTGCATGCCATTAAAATTTTTTCTTCCTTGTCTATTTCCAGTATCAGTTCTCCTAGAAGTATTCAAGTCTGTTTTAAAAACAGATTTTATGAATCATCAGCTTTTAGAAAATAATCTTTGATGAAAGAAAGGGTTGTCATAATTCAGACACCTGACATTTCTAGTCTACATACTGCTGTCTCTCAACAATCATTTCTAATACGTTGGCATTAGAATGTAGCATGTGTTAGCATGGACCTTGTAGTCAGACCTAAGTTCAAGTTCTAGCAAAGCTATCATTTGCTAGAATTATGAACAGAAATAATAAGTATCTGAGCCTTGCTTTACATCCTCTACAATGAGAATAATATTACCTATCTCTGGAGGGCTTCATGTGAGGATTAAATAAGGAAATATTAACAAATAAAACCCATAGCACAATGCAGTTACCTAATAGCTATTTTTTATTATAGTAATGATTCCAAAATGTTCATATCTTGCCTGGCATGCTCACCTTTACTTCACTGCCCTATTTCTCACTTACCTCACTTAAAAACTGCATAATATTTTCCTAGAGAATCCTCATGTTAGCTTTATTTTTTTAACGTGTTCTAAAACAGATGTAGATTTCTTTTTGTTTCTAAAATACAGTTTATTGAGACATATGCCTCTACCCCCCTTTTTTTGACCACACTGATTGGTCTGGCAGGATCTTGATTCCCTCAGCAGGGATTGACCCTGGGCTCCTAGCAATGAAAGCACCAAGTCCTAACCACTGGATTGCCAGGGACTTCCCCAGATTTATCTTTCTATCCTTTCTTCCTCTTAACTTTCTTTTACACTTCAGACTGACCAATCCATGTAGATAATTCTCCAGTCTGCATCTCTGAAATTTTAGTTTCATAGCAATAGCTGTCTCCTGTACCTAGCTTACTTACTGTCCTTTTGGCAATGTCTAACTCTTAGCTGACATCTTTCCAGCCAGCTTGTTTTGCTTCTCTTGGACTTCCTGATATTCAGAGTGACTACTTTAGACCTAAGAATATTATTTTACTAGTCTCTGATTTCAGGAAGACTTGAGGAGTTTGAGAACACTGGCCCAATTGTCTAAATTTTTTCTTAGTATTTCAGTTTATTTAATTGTAAAATGAGATTAATAAAACTTTCTAGTACTCTAAGGATTAAAACTGGATGAGAACTGTTAAAAACGCCATAGGAATTTTAGCTGTCATCATCATCATCACCACCGCCACTGCCAGTATCATTCTTCTGTATTTGGGAAAATACAAATCTATGTATTAATACTATGTCATGCAGAAATGTTTTAATCTTAATTTAGCTCAAAAGTAATTGTATCTTTCAGATCAGGTGGCAAAAATCAAGCAAAAGATTCTAGACAGCCAGCGAGTGTTCCTAGACCTGCTTCTTCAGTGACTCCTCCCAGAAACGTTGTAAGTTTAAATGAAAAATTTTTTTCTTTATTATATTATGGTACCACACTTTTAGGGCTTCCCTGGTAGCTCAGCTGGTAAAAAATCTGCCTGCAATGCAGGAGACCTGGGTTTAATCCCTGGGTTGGGAAGATCCCCTGAGGAGGGCATGGTAACCCACTCCAGGTATTCTTGCCTGGAGAATCTCCATGGATAGAGGAGCCTGGCGGGCTACATTTCATGGGGTCACAGAGTCGGACATGACTGAGCAACTGAGCGCAGCACATCACATTTTTAAAGCTGAAAAATTTTTTACATAATATCCCAGGTGGTGAAGTGGTAAAGAATCTGCCTGCCAGTGCAGGAGACACAGCAGAGTTGGGTTTGATCCCTGGGTCAGGAAGATCTTCTGGAGTAGGAGATGGCAACCCACTCAATATTCTTGCTTGGAGAATCCCATAGACAGGAGCCTGGTGGGTTACAGTCCATGGGATTGTAAGGAGGTGGACACAACTGAGTGACTGAGCATGCACACATAGGAATAAACATAGATATTTTCCAGAGAATTTAGGAGTGTGGTCTGCAGATGGCCGCTGGGTTAGTTAATGGAATAGCACTACGGTCCCTGGCTTAGAGGAGATGGGAGGAAAACACTAGACATTGAGAATGTCTTGCCTTGAAACCAAGCCTAGAAAATGACCTGGGTTTTATGCTGTCACTCTTTTTTCCTATGTCTGCTATCTTTCTGTTTTCAATACCTGGCTTCCCCAGGGCATCTAACTAAAGATCTGGTCCTGAGCTCCTGGAATAATAGGTCTAGTTGTCTCAGCAATGGGACCAGCAATCACTGTCCTTTGGAGTGTATTAGGGAGTATTGGGATAATAATATACTTCTTCTAATATGCATGTATCCCTAAGAAATAACAAAATATTGCTTTATCTGCTTTTAAACATTGTATAATGTTTTGTTTGTTATCTTACACATGTGTCTGCATCACGCTTTTTTTCCCTTAACATTGCTTTATGGTTTATCTCTTATCAATAGATGTAGCTCTAATGTATTCATTTTCACTGTTGATATTATATTACATAAATTCCACACAGTTTAAAAATCCATTTTTCTTTTACTAGTTTCCAATGGTTCATTATTACAAATAAAACTGAGATGAACATTCTGTATGTCACTAATGCATCTGTGTGAGTTCTCGGGTGGTACTAGTACAGTAAATTTTATGTTATATTAAATAAAATTAAGAATTCTATTCCTCATTGACATTTTAGATGCTCAATAGATCACCTGTGGCCACTATTGTAGGGGCACCATAGGCATAGAATGTTTGCATCATTACAGAAAACTCTTATTAGAGAGCTCTGATATAGGGATATACCAAAGTTAAATTGCTTGGTTGAAAGATATTTGAGTATTTACTTGAAAATGTCTAATTGTTTTCCAAAAGGATTATACCATTGGGTGATTGCATTGTCAGTGGTGTATGAGCATTCCTGTCAAAGTAAATTTTGGCAGCATTTGGTACTGTAAGACTTCTAAAGTCTTTCCAATTACACGGAGGTTAAATGATTAGATATCCTTCTAAAATGGAAGGATATGTATGGAATCTCCCTGTTCTCCCTTTCCTTTTGTAAAAAAGAAACAAAAATTGTTATGCCCTTTTCCCTTAACCATAAGTCTTGGGATTTTTCCATATTTCTACATATATAGGATGATCACACAGTCCCTACATATACAAGTTAGAAATTATGTAATATATAATTTTTTGTCTTTGACATTTTTTTTCCTTTTATGTTGTGCTAAAATATACATGTGATAAAAGTTGCCATTTTGACCATTTTTAAATATACAGTTCAGTGGCATTAATTACATTCACAGTGTTGTGTAATAATCACTGCTGTCTATTTCTAAAACTTTTTCTTTACCCCAGACAGAAACTCTGAATCCATGAAGCAGTAATTTCCCATCCCTGATGCCCCCACTGTTCTACTTTTTAAAAATTGAGATAAAATAGACATATCATGGAGAAGGAAATGGCAACCCATTCCAGTACTCTTGCCTGTGCCTGGAGAATCCCATGGGCAGAGGAGCCTGGCGGGCTACAGTCTGTGGGGTTGCAAAGAGTTGGACACAACTGAGCGACTTTCACATTCACGTAGACATATCACAGACTTCCTTTGTGATTCAGCTGATAAAGAATCTGCTTGCAATGAGGGAGACCTGGGTTTGATCCTTGGGTTGGGAAGATCCCCTGGAGAAGGGAAAGGCTACCCACTCTAGTATTCTGGCCTGGAGAATTCCATGGACTGTATAGTCCAGGGGGTTGCAAAGGGTTGGACACAACTGAGTGCCTTTCACTTTCACTTTCAGACATACCACTTTATATAAATTTCAGGTGTACAACATGGTTCAATATTTGTATACAATATGAAATGAGCACCACAGTAAGTCTCATTAACATCCATTGTTGTACATAGGTACACATTTTTTTTCTTTGTGATAAGAACTTTTAAGATTTACTCTCTTAGCAGTTTTCAAATATGCAATGAAGTATTATTACCTATATAGTCACCATGGTGTACCTTACATCCCTATGACTTATTTTATAACTGTAAGTTATCTTTTAACCACCTTCATCTGTTTTTACCCATCTCCCTCTCTGCCCTCTGTCAGTGTCCAATCTGTTCTCTGTATCTAAGCATTTGGTGTTTTTTTGTTTATTTTTAGATTCCACATATAAGTGAGATCAAACAATATTTGTCCTTCTCTGACTCATTTCACTTAGCCTGAATGCCCGTAGTCCATCCATGTTGTCACAAATAGCAAGATGTCATTTTGTTTGGCGGTTGAATAATATTCGTTTATATGCACATGTGTTTGCCACAGATGGACCCTTAGACTCTTCCATATGTTGGCTATCATAATTAATGCTGCAGTGAACATGGGGTGCAGATAATTATACAAGTTAGTGTTTCATTTTCTTTGGATAAATACCCAGAAGTAGAATTACTGGATCATATGGTAGTCATGTTTTTAATATTTTGAGGAACCTTCATACTGTTTTCTATGGTAGCTGTACCAATTTACATTCACATCAACAGTGCACAAAAGTTCCCTGATTTCCACATCAAAATCGAGGGTATTTGAAAATTAGTGGTATTTACAGTACCAGTTATGTACTGTGTATGTTTGGCAATAAATTTTTGGAAGGTTTTATTTAAAATATATTGACCTAGGAAATTAATATGTTACCTTTTAACTAATGGAGTTGATCAGGGCCAAGATAATACTTTATTATTGAATTTAAAAACTATAGCTTAAAAAGATTAAATATTCCACACTCAGTAGCAAAGATATGTTGAATAAGCAAAATATCTTAAATGTTAAGATTATAAGTCATCTATTCATTGATTTTTAAATAGATTATTTTTATGTGGAAAATAACCTATATAGAAAATATATTGATGAGTACATTGTGGTAATAACTTTTTTTTTTTCTTTTTAGCCTATACAGACAAACAGATTTCCAGTACCAACTTATGGAGCCAGGCAGCCTCAGCAGTACCCATCAAGGTCTGAAGTGAATTCACTTAGATTACTTGATCAGGGTTAATGTCTCAATAGTTCCCTTGCATTTTAATTTAATTTAGGACACGGTATTTATTACCAACAGTATAGATATAGCACAGTTGGCAGAAAAGCTTCTAAGAAGTTTTATTTAAGTTTTGTCATATTAATGCAGTGTCAGAATGAAATTTTAAAGAGGCCCCAGGAAGACACTGAACAGCTGCTGTAGCCTCTGGTATCCATAAGATTCAGAAGCAAGGACCTTTATAATAACCAGCAATGGCAAATCACAAAGGTTTGACCAGACCTCCCATTAGGAACAGCTAGAAAAGCTAGACAATACAAGAAAATATGAAGGCATCAGAAAACTACTAAAGAAATGAAGGGTTATTTTTTAAGGTCCAGGAGAGGAAGGCATTCCAGAGATGACCTCAGCTTTTGGGACCATTTTTCTGTCCTAGATAGTATTTACCTGTTCTGCATGGGCGAGGATAGAAAGCTGAGGAGAGCTTTCAACAAACTAGGGCTGAGGGGACAAAAACTGGAGCCCTGCCAGGGAGATGGTACTCTAGCAAATATCCTAGGCTTTGTGTTGGGACCCAGGGGCAAGGGTGAATCAGACCCTCAACTTATTTCCTACAGGTTTGGTTTTTTTTTTTTTTTCACTGTTTGCCCCCAATTTAAAATAGCTTAGTTGGTAAAGAATCCTTCTGCAGTGCAGGAGATGCTGGTTTGATTCCTGGGTCACGAAGATCCGCTGGAGAAGGGATAGGCTACCCATTCCAGTATTCTTGGGCTTCCCTGGTGGCTCAGCTGGTAAAGAATCCTTCTGCAATGCAGGAGACCTGGGTTCGATCCCTAGGTTGGGAAGATCCCCTGGAGAAGGGAAAGGCAACCCACTCTAGGATTCTGGCCTGGAGAATTCCATGGACTCTATAGTCTGTGGGCTGCAAAGAGTCAGACATGACTGAACAACTTTCACTATCTCAATTTAAAAAGCCAGACATACAAGAAAAGAAAATGTGACTAAAACCAAGAAAATGAACTCAGAGGGTATCCAGTTAATAGAGTTTATTAGGTACAGACTTTAAAGTAACTATGATGATCATATCACAGAATTTAATAGTCAAGATTGAGATTTCACACAGAACTAGATGTGCTAAACTTAAAAACCTAAAAAAGAATCAAATGGAAATTCTGGAACTGAAAAGCACAAGAAAAACAAAGGACTCAATGTATGGGCTTAGCATCAACAAGAAAGGAGAAGATTTTATTATATTTTGCGTTGCATAAAATACATCTCACCCCTCCCTACCCTCAAAAAGCCCTTCAGATTACATTTGAATTGCACAGAGTAGTGTCGTCCAGTATAATCTTTATTATGCAATAAGAATGCACTGAAATCCAAGTGAACATCAGGCGAAGAATATATAAATTGTGAGACAGATGCTCACCAGGTAAAATTCAGTGATGGTTTTAAGAAGGGTGTTATGAATGTAGCTTTATTTCATTCAGTTGAGACATAGGATTAACTGTCTTTTTTACCTCTTCACAGGCCACCTCCACCACAGCCCAAAGAATCATTTCAGGGAAATTTAGCTCCTGCTCGTCCTGCTCCTCCGCCTCCACCTCCTTTGTATAGTTCCCTCACTTGAATTTTTTTTAGCCTTTCCTTTTGCAGACATCTTCAGGGAACTGAGCTAATACTTTTTTTTTTCCTGATATTTTCTTGAAAGGCCTTTCTTCCTGCTGCAATTATGAATGAAAACAAAATACCACAAAACAGACTTTATTAATACAGAAAAACAGAACTTGAGTAGTGGGAAATGAGAAATAGAAGAAATGCGGTAAAGCCAGGGAATTTAGAATAACATTTTTATTTCCATTACTGAATACATTTTATTCAGTCATTTGTGAGGTTAATGCACCTGACATGAATTATGTTATTTTAATTATGTTATGATAATGATTCTCAAATTAACTGTATTGTTTCAAGTTTTGTCATTATGTGCTTAAATGTAACTCTGAATTTTGACCTTAGTTATCATTAGTGTAGTTTCTGGTTGAACATGTAATAATCTAATACCTGTGAAAACTAATTAGCTGCCAATTAATATCTAATATTTTTAATCTTGCACAGACAAATAATCATCATACATTAGAATTTTGTGTATCTCATTCACTACATGAATAAAGGAATACTCTGTATTCAGAAGAATGCACAAAATACACAATTAAGATATAATGCTATTTAAAAAGTGCAGAAACATACTAAAAGTGTGTATGTGTATACATACGCACAGTTGTTATCTTCCATTTTTACAAACATTCTATGGATAAATGTTTCTATGGATTCTGTGGATAATAGATTCCATGGATCTATCTATGATAATGAATATTAGCCAAGTTAATTTAAAAATAGAACTTCTATTATGAATCATGTTAAAACATAGCATCCTTTTACAATAGCATCATTTTAAATAAATTATAAACTTTAAGGTACGAAGTATTTAATAGAACTAATCAGATATGTTGTTGATTCATAGCTGTAATAAAAAGCAGGAGCAATTATAATATCTTCAATCAGTTGAGCTATCATAAAACCACTTGAGAATCTCATGAGCACTTTAAGTCCAAAATCTGAAACTTCAAAGATTGCTATTAATATACTTTTGAATGTTTACATTTACTAAGGTGTGCTTGATAATGTCTCTGTTGATTCTAATATTTTTCAAGAAATTAGGCTGGAGAAAGAAAGAAAAAGTTTTCTTAGATAAGTGCAAGGAAATTAGTGGTATATGTGAGTTATTGTCTCAGCTGTGATAAAAAGTGAATTTTTACTATGGAAGAAATGGTATGAATGATGAAAATTTAAGCACCTAAAATTTTTTCACAACCTTTCATAATAAAGTTTATTAATAAGTTTATTAACTGAATTTCTTTAGTTTTTTAAAAAATTTTTGGTTTGTGTATATATATATATATATATACATACAAACATAAGATTTACAATAAATAAAATACTTGAAATTCTGATTTGTGTTGTCCATTAACTTCTTAAATACTCAGCTATTTATAACCTTATTAATTAAAACATACTAGTTTTAGATAAAACTACTAGTCAAATGTTTACAGATACTATCTCACTAATTTTCAAGACTTCTGGCAAATTGTGAACAAAGGCTTTTTGTTTGAAAAAGCCTTGAAAAACAGATTGGTCTTGAAGAAGACACATATCTTAGTCCTCTGAAGATGGTACATTATTTTAACAATCAGGTATATAATAAAAATTGTAAACAATCCCAAATAGTCTTCAATTTAAACTCTGAATGAATTAATATACAACTAAAAAGTTTTGTTTGTCACTGATACAGTTCCACAAATTTTGCAATTGTAATTCATATCACTGAAATTTTACAGTTGGTAAATATTAACTCTGCAACTTAAAACTTTCTCAGGATTAAATAATTCCTTGGATCTTTGAATGTTTAGGATTTTTTTTTCTGGCTGCACCACAGGTCAGGTAGGATCTTAGCTCCCTGACCAGGGATTGAATCCATGCCCCCTGCAGTGGAAGCATGCAGTCTTAATTGCTGGACCATGAGGGAATAAGCTATTCTAAAAGATTATTTGACCAGCCTGAACTTCTTTTGCTCTTATATGCATTTTTGCATATTTTATATGCTTTTTTTTCACTTAGGTTTGTCCTTGATTTATTTTGGATTATTATTTTAAAAGTTGTAAAATTTCTTGGTCATAGATGCCACTTCAAAATTTGAAAATATTAAAGGTATTCTTTGGCATCTGCTAAAGATGTTTTAATAATCAAGGGTAAATTATATGTAAGTTTGGTGTCACTGTATGCCTATGTTCACAGCCTTATTATGTTGTTCAAGATACTACGTTTTCCCTTTCTGTCAGGCAAATGCCTGGGTCTACTAACCATATAGTTAAGCACAATCCAGGCTTTCTAAGCACAGATCAGATTTTATAAAAGTCTATAAATATTTACTGAAACTACTATCTTGGAGGTACCATATTAGATCATGTGACATATAAATTCTGGATGGGACATGCCTTCCATTATAGAGCCATATACATAAATAAGAATAATGTAAAATCTGCTTTTTAAAAGATTTAAACAGGAAAGAGTAAGGAGGGGAAAACAAATGGGATACTGAAAATTCATTAAAAATATTTAGCACCAATTAACAAGTCAAAGCATTTACTATAACTGTTCTAATACTGTGAAGCGAGGTGAAACTAGCTTTTGGCTCAACTACACCCAAAAATAAGTGTTAGTATAGCATTGGTTGTTCCTGTTGAGGTGCAAGCTATGTGTATACTATTGACCCTTGAACCAGGTGGGTTTGAACTGCACAGATTCACCTACAAGCGATTTTTTAATTCCAATAAAAATACAGTGACACTCTGTATCTGCAGGCTCGCATCCGTGGATTCAACCAACAGCAAGTGGCAAAACAGTTCAGTATCCATGGTTGGTTGAAACTGCAGAGATGGAAACCAGAGGGCCAATTTTGGGACTTGAGCATCTGGGCACTTTGGTATCCACGGGGGCTGCTGGAACCAATCTCCCTGTGCATACGGAGAGGCCAACTGTTTTCATTGCCATGTTTCTGCTCATTCCGTTCTTTTTCAGGCTGAAATAACCCTGTTGAAAGCCTTTGTGTCCGTAAAATCGCATCTCCACTGTGAGTTTAGATGTGGGGTTCCTCCAAGTGAATTTTCTGTTCCCACAGGACCTTTTCGTTTGTGTACCTGCCATTCTGTTAATCGATGTGAGAGGTAACTTGTTCTTTGGGATTTGAAAAGAATTAAATTTTTTTGGGCTCCAAAATCACTGCAGATGGTGATTACAGCCATGAAATTAAAAGATGCTTACTCCTTGGAAGGAAAGTTATGACCAACCTAGATAGCATATTAAAAAGCAGAGACATTACTTTGCCAACAAAGGTCCGTCTGGTCAAGGCTGTGGTTTTTCCAGTGGTCATGTATGGATGTGAGAGTTGTACTATGAAGAAAGCTGAGCCCCGAAGAATTGATCCTTTTGAAGTGTGGTGTTGGAGAAGACTCGAGAGTCCCTTGGACTGCAAGGAGATCCAATCAGTCCATTAGTCCTGGGTGTCCATTGGAAGGGCTGATGTTGAAGCTGAAACTCCAATCCTTTGGCCACCTCATGCGAAGAGTTGACTCATTGGAAAAGACCCTAATGCTGGGAAGGATTGGGGGCAGGAGGAGAAGGGGACGACAGGATGAGATGGCTGGATGGCATCACCGACTCGATGGGTGATGGGTTTGGGTGGACTCCGGGAGTTGGTGATGGACAGGGAGGCCTGGTGTGCTGCGACTCATGGGGTCGCAAAGAGTCGGACACGACTGAGCGACTGAACTGAACTGACTGACAAGAAGCAAAAGGTTTGTGGGAGGACGATGACCGCGGCGGAGAGGGCTGGGGTGGTCTGGTACCTTCAGATGAACTGGGAGTTGGAGTGGGGGCACTGGGCCGTTGAGAATGGCGGGCTGTCCGCAAAAGAGCGCGACAGAGGCCAGAACGCAAGGAGCGGAGAGCCGGCGCGGCCCCTCAGGCGACTGGTGGGCGGGGCGCTGAGTACCCGGCTCTCTCTGTAGGTAGCCTCGCGAGAACGCGGCTCACCGAAGGCCAACGGTCGCAGGGCTCAGTGTCCTCTCAAAAAAAGCCCAGAAGTCACGCTATGTTCCGCTTAATGATGTGGCTGGCGGGTCTCCGTGGCTTGCTAACGTCAAGACCCGGTAAGCCCATGGATGCCCTGTGACTCCGGTGTGGGGAGTGAGAAGGTTTTTCTTTTCCTTCTTTACACGCGTAACCTGTTTGGGTCACACTGCGTGGCAACTGGACTCTCAAGTCCCTTTCCTCGTTTTGGTGGTTTCTTTTGCCCACCAAGGAACCGGGCCGTTTTTAGGTGCTGCGTAGGCATAGGGAAGGGACTCCTGAGGAAGGAAGGTGATTTTTAATAAGCTCAAGGACAAATCTCTGATGCCCTGACTCTAAATCTGAAATGGGGGGGGGGTGTCTCTCCCCTTTTTGTAGTTATGTTATGCAGTACCTCAGAATTTTTGCTTTCAAAAGCACTCCAAAAACTTTATGAACTCAGACTCCAAAAAACTGACTTTCCTCAGATATAATCTGCTCCAGTAAAATAACTTGCCCTGTGTACAATAATAGTTTGTCCTGCAATACAAAAAATGTCAGTTCTTGGAATTGTGCAAGATGGAGCCGCTTATGTCATGTCTACGGTCTGGTCATCGCGTTAACTTCTGCCACCTGGTGGGAGTTTCAGGCGCTACAAAACCACTCAAAGGATATTATCTACAGCTCAGAATATTATCTCTAGCTCTTGAAGAGGAACTGAAGGTCCTTGACCTTTTTTAATGGCTGAACTATTATTATTTTCTCTTGCTTGGCTACTTTGCTTTTGTATTTCCACCCCCCCACCCCCATTCTCTGATTAAATTTATTCTTTGGCTACAGTTTTTCTGTAGACAGAGGTAGGCAGAAGACATGGAGGGGAGGTCTGTCCTGGGCAGACCCATAGGGTCCTGGTCAGTTACAGTAATAGACCTATTATATGTTAATGTAAGTAACACATTTAAAAATGAAAACTCTATTTTCCAAAACAAAGAATTTAGAGTGGTGTTGTGAATCTACTTAAAAGGTTTGGCTTAATAGATGACAGCTAGATTCTCAGATCTACTTCTGCATTTGATCTGTTGCTAAGTGTTTTATTTGAAATATATGTGGTTGGGAAAGGGAGAAGTATTTTGTGAGCCTTTTCAGATAGTTACCAGTATTCCCCTTTGGCTGCTACACCAAATACACACTTGATAAATGGTAAAGGTTAGTTACAATGTGGAATGAACTTTTTGTAATATGTTAAAATCCATTGGTCTATTTTGAACTTTACTGAATATTTCACCCATTTAAAAAAATGTATTATCTTTGTTTTTATTTATTTATTTATTTTTTATTTATTTATTTTTTTATCTTTGTTTTTAAATTATTTTAAATTGTGATAAAATGTAAAAAACATAAAATTTGCCATCTTCAACCATTTTAAAAAATGAATGATCTTTATTTTTAGAGTGTTTTAGGTCCATAGCAAAACTGAAAGGTACAGAATTTTCCCATATACTCCCTTGTCCCCACATGTGTACAGTCTCTGCTATAGACATCCTGCAACTGCAGTGGTATATTTGTTATAATTTATGATCCCACACTGACACATCATTATCACCCAAAATTTATAGTTTACCTTAGGGTTCACTTTTGATGTACATTCTATGGATTTTGACAAATATATAATGACATGTATCCACTAGAGTAATTTCTCTGCCCTAAAAATCCCGTGTTTCACTGATTCATCTCTCCCTTCCCCCTAAGTCCTGACAACCACTGATCTTTTTACTGTTTCCATCAGTTTTACCTTTTCCAGAATGTCATATGGTCGAAATCTTACAGTATGCTGTCCTTTCAGATTGGCTTCTTTCATTTAGTAATATGCATTTATTGTTCTTTCATGTCTTCCTAGGGCTCTATAGCTTATTTTTTTGTAACACTGAGTGATAGTCCATTGTCTGTATATACCAGTGTATTTATCCATTTACCCAGTAAAAGACATCGTGGTTGCTGTCAAGTTTTGGTAGTTAAGAATGAAGCTACTGTAAATATCTGTGTACAAGTTTTTGTTTGGACATAAGATTTCAACTCCTTTTGGGTAGATACCAAGGAGTGTTTTTGCTGGATCATATAATAAGAATATATTTAGTTTTGTAAACTATTCTCCAAAGTGGCTGTGTCATTTTATAGTCCCATCAGCAGTGAATGAGAGTTCCTGTTACTTCACATGTTTGCCAGCATTTTGTATTGTCAGTGTTCTTCAGTTTGGCCATTCTAATAGGTATAGAATGGTCATAGTCTCTATGACTATATAATGTCATAGTCTCTAGTGACATATGATATAGAACATTACTCTTCTTCTTATTTGCCATCTATATATCTTCTTTGATGAGGTGTCTCTTCAGGTATTTTGCCCATTTTAAAGTTGTTTTTTTTTTTTTTTTATTATTGTTGAGCTTTAAGAGATCCTTGTATATTTTAGATAACAGTTTTTTATCAGGTGTGACTTTTGCAGATGTTTTTCTCCTAGTTTGTAACTTCTCATTCTCTTGACAGTGTCTTTCTCTTGACAGAGCAAAAGTTTTTAATTTTAATGAAGTCCAGCTTATCAATTATTTTCTCATGCATCATGTCTTTGGTGTTGTATCTAAGAAGTCATTGCCTTACCAATGGTCATCTAGTTTCCCTCTTCTATGAGTTTTATAATTTTGCATTTTACATTTAGATCTATGATCCATTTTAGGTTAATTTTTATGAAGTGTTAAAACCTGTGTCTAGATTATTTGTTTTGCATTTGGAAATCCATTTGTTATAGTATCATTTTTTAAAGACTATCTTTGCTCCATTATGTTGCCTTTTCCTATGTCAGAGATCAATTGATTGTATTTATATAGGTACTTTTCTGGGATCTCTGTTCTGTTTAATTGACCTATTTGTGTGTTCTCTTGCCAAAATTACACTATCTTGATTACTGGAGCTTTACTATAAGTCTTTAAGTCACATAGTGACAGTCGTTTGATTTTCTTCTTCAGTATTGAATTTGTTATTTGGGATCTTTTGCCTCTCATAAATTTTAGTCAGTTTATTGATAACCACAAAATACCATGGTGGGATTTTGATTGGGATTGCACTGAATCTATAGAACAAGTTGGGAAAGGATCGACATTTTGACAATATCCATTTTGAACTTTTTGTTTGCTATTTGTCATCAAAGTTCTGTAGTTTTCCTCATAGAGATCTTACTCATATTTCACTAGATTTATAGCTAAGTATTTAACTTTTGGGGATGCTAATGTACATGACATTGTGTTTTTAATTTCAAATTCCAATGCTCATTTCTGGTGTATAGAAAGTGAATGACATTTGTATATTAACCTGTTATGCTGCAAATTTGCTGTCTTAACAATTTTTAAGTGTATAGTTCAGCAGTGGTGAGTATATTCACGTTGTTCTATAACATCTCTCTGGGAACCTTTTCATTTTGCAAAACTGAAGCCCTATACCCATTAAACAAGTAATGGTTTTCACTGATATTGCATATTTGCTTTTTTAAGTAGAAGCTAATTAAAACATCTGTATTCAGTTTTCCCTTTATTTTTATAGATTCTCTTTTTTCCCAGCTTTACCTTAGGTTTTATACTTTTATATATTTTTCTGTTATGAATTAATGTGCTTTTGTTTCAGTACAGAGAACTGTAACATTTCTTGTGAGGCCATTCTCCTTTAACTTTTGTTTAGAAATTGTTTATCTTTCCTTCAGTTCTGAAGGACAGCTTTGCTGGGCATGGTATTCTTAGGTGGAATTTTTTTCCTTCAGTACTATATATTGAATGTATTATCCCACTCGATTCTGGTCTGCAAGGTTTCACTGAAAAATCCACTGATAGTCTTATGGGAGTCTGCTTGTACATAACATTTTGTGTTTCTCTTGCTGCTTTTTGAGAGTTTCTCTTTGTCTCTACTTTTGGGCAGTTACAATGTATGTCAGTGTAATTTCTCTTTGCATTCCTTTTTTGACTTTCTTTTGGCTTTCTAGATTTGGATGTTAATTTTTTTTACCCCAGGTAAGAGAAATTTTCAGTCATTACCTCTTTGAGTAAGTTCTGCCCTCCACCCTGACTTCTTTCCCTTCTATGACTTCTATCATGTGTATACTGCTCTGCTTGATTGTGTCCCATATATCCATGAATCTGTCTTCACTCTTTTTCATTCATTTCATTCTTTCTTTCATTTGTAAAAAATATTTTGCTCCTCTGATTAGATGAATTCTCTTGATCTGTCTACAGGCTTTCTGATCCTTTCTTTCGCTTGATCTAGTCTGCTGTTGAACCCCTCTATTGAAAATTTCAGTTCTGTTATTGTATGCTTCAGCTCTCTGATTTCTATTTTTTACTCATTCTAACCATTTTTAAGTGTACAGTTCAGTGGCATTAGGTACATTCACTTTGTTGTGCCGTCACTGTCATCCATTTCCAGAACATTTTTTTAATCTTCCCAAGCTGCAACTCAGTACCTATTTAAGACTAATTCCTCATTTTTTGCTTCCCTCGGCTCTTGGCAACCACAATTTTACTTTCTGTCTCTATGGATTTGCCTGCTCTGGTTTCCTCATGTAAGTGCAGTTATGCAGTATTTTTCTTTTTTGTGACTCGCTTATTTCACTTAGTATAATGCCCTCACTGTTTATCCAGCTTGTTGCATGTGTCAGAATTTTCTATTTTGAAAGTGTGGGTAACATTCCATTGTGTGAAATGCATATGGAAAATACATATTTCATTTTATTTATCCATTCATCTGTTGATGAATACTTAAGTTGCTTCTACCTTTTGGATATTATACATATAGCTATTATGAACATGTATGCCATATACTTATTTGAGTCCCTGCTTTTAATTCTTTATATAGATTTATATATCCAAAAGTAGAGTTGCTGGATCATGCAGTGATTCTATATTTAGCTTAAAAAAAATTATTTATTTATTTATTTTTGGCTGCACCGTGTCTTCATTGCTGCATGCGGATTTTTTTTCTAGTTTCAGAGAGTGGGGGCTACTCTTTGTTGTGGTGCATGGGCTTTTCTTTGCAGTGGCTTCTCTTGTTGCAGAACATGGGCACTAGGGCAAGTGGGCTTCATTAGTCGTGGCTCCTGGGCTCTAGAGGACTGGCTCAATAATTGTAGAGCAGGGGCTTGGTTGCCCCTTGGCGTGTGGGATCTTCCTGGACCAGGGATCAAACCAGTGTCCCCTGCATTGCTATGTGCATTCTTAACCACTGGACCACCAGGGAAGCCCTATGTTTAACTTGAAATTTATATTGTTTTCTTTACTGACTGCACAATTTTGCATTTCTGCCAGTAGTGAACAAGGGTTCCAGTTTCTCCACATTCTTCCTAATACATGTTATTTTATTTGTAATGATTATAGTCTTCCTAATGGTTATGAAGGACTGATGCTGAAGCTGAAACTCCAATACTTTGGCCACCTCATGCGAAGAGTTGACTCATTGGAAAAGACCCTGATGCTGGGAGGGTTTGGGGGCAGGAGGAGAAGGGGACGACAGAGGATGAGATGGCTAGATGGCATCACTGACTCGGTGATGGACAGGGAGGCCTGGTGTGCTGCGATTCATGGGGTCGCAAAGAGTTGGACACAACTGAGTGACTGACCTGAACTGAACTGAATGGTTATTACATGGTATCTCTCCGTAGCTTTGATTTGTATTCCCCTGATGATTAGTGACGTTGAACATCTTTTAATATGTATTGGGCATTTGTATATCTTTTTTGGAGAATTGAGTATTCACAAGTTCTTTGCCCATTTTAAAAATTAGGTTGTTTTGTTGTTGAGTTACAAGAGTTCCTCTTATATTCTGGATACTAGACCTTCAGTCAAGTGATTTGCAGATATTTTTTTCTCATGCTGTAGGTTGTCTTCACTGTCTTGCGAGTATTCCATGACTCACAAAAGTTTTAAGTTATGATGATAGGATCTAATATATGTGTATATATATTTTTTTTTCTTTTGTTGCTTATGATTTTAGTGTCATATCTAAGAACAGGCTCAACAATTATTAACTTTTGGCTAATTCTGCTTCAGTTTTATGTTCCCTACCACTTCCTCTATTAAGCAAATTATAGATATTATATAATTTTATATCTAAATATTTTAAGTATTTTTTTCTAAATGACAAAAATATAAGTTTGAAATATAAACACAGTATCATGATCATGGCTTAGAAATTAATGACAGTTTCTTATATCATCCAATGTTCAGTCTGTGTCCAAATTTTCAATTGTTTCATGAGTGTAATAATTTTCCCTACAGTTTGTAATCACCAAGAAATAATGCCCACACATTGCTTGAATCAGCATCCAAAATACACACTCACTGAATTGGCTCCTCCCTACTCCATTTTATTTAGTGTCTGGCTTTTAGTACCATGTTGATAACTGATAATTCCGAATTTATATTTCTTCTCTTGCACTCCTTAGGCAGCCTATGAGATGATTACCAATGTTTCTCACATCCTGGGACTCATGCCTTTGTGTAATCCCCTCCTCTTAAATGTAAGCTATGTTTTATGATTTGTTTCTAGTGAATAAAATGTGGTCAATGGATATATCTTTTCTGAGATTAGAATACAGGAAGACCGTGTCTTTTTCCTGGGTGCTCACTTTCAATCTCTTTTTCTGTTCCAATTTTAGTATATGTGCCGCCGAAGCGAGCACGCAATCTCTTTTTCTGATCCCTTATTCTGGGGGAAGTAAGTTGTGTTATTGTGAGTATCCTTATGGAGAGGTCTTTTGAGATTTCTCATTAACAGCCTGGAAAGACCCAAGGCCTGCCATCAGTTAAGTGCATGAACTTTGAAGTGGATCCTGTGCTAGTCAAGCCTTGAAATGGTTGCAGCGCTGGCTGACACTTTGATTGCAGTTTTGCTAGAGACACTGAGCCAGAGGCATTCAGTTAAGCTCTGCCCAGATGCCTGACCCAAGCACCATAGGGATTAATAAGTGTTTATTGTTTTAAGCTGCTAAATTTGGGGATAATTTGTTAGGCAGCAATAGATAATTAATAATAATTAATAATAATCATGTCTCTCTGCTCAAAATCTTCCAGTGGTTTCTTATGTCTCCAAGAATAAAAATTAAAGCCCTACCTCTGACCTGTTTTGCCCTGTAGGATCTCAACAGCTTATCTCCCTCCTCTCTGACCTCATCTCTTAATCTTTTCCTCATTGCTCATGCTACTCTAACCACCGTTGCTTCCTTATAGCATTTCAAACACACCAAGCATTTCCTTCCAAGAGTCTTAAATACTTGATATTTTTTCTTCCTGGAGTGTTCTGCCAAGATATTCATTTGTTCCCCTCCTCACCTTCTTCAGGTCTTTGTCCAAATGCTATCTTCTCAGTGAGCCCTATTTAAAACTGAACCTCACCTTCAGCAGTCGCTATTCTGTCATGAACCTATGACATATTCTGTCATAACCCATTATTTTATGGTTTAGTGGGACTGTTGTTCTGGTTTGGACCAAGTTAGCTAATCTGCAGCTCATTTGTACTCTTTTCCTGCAGCTGTTGTCAGCTCCTGAGTTGGTTGGCAGCTGAATGGTGTAGGATGGTCTCACACACTGGTCTCTGTTGGAATGTGTTCAGCTAGGGTGCCTTGGCCCCCTTTCACATAGTCCCGCACCCTCCTGTAGGCTTGCTCAGGCTTGTTTACATGCAGTTTCAGATTCGAAGACAGTAAGAGGGCAAGCCACAGTGCATAATCTCTTTTCAGGTTTGCTTGTTTTACGTTTCTTATTGTCTAATTGGCCAAAGTAAGTTACTTGGCTAAGTCTAGAGTTAGTTCCTAAGTATATCCATGGGAGAGAATACTTTCTGTTGGATCTATCACATCTGATTTCTGAAATTTTTTAGCATTTTTTTAGAATTTCTCAACAACTATCACTCTTTCATCTTTAGCTTATCTAGAAAATTGTTGAGACCTCTTAGCTGGTGATAACACTTTACCAATTTCCCACCTTTTTTTGGTAAATGTTTTTCACCATAAAAATCTGTGACTTTTTCACTTATTTTCTGGATGCCTTGTATTTGTATGTTCTTTTTCCTCTTAATTTAGAATATTTATAATCTGTTTTATATAATAGATTTAATTTTATTTAGGTAGTAATATTATCTGTTTGTAGTATTTATTTATTTGTCTGCACTGAGTCTTAGTTGCAGCACATGAGATCTTCGATTTTGTTGTGGCATGCAGGGTCTTTAGTTGAGGCATGTGGGATCTAGTTCCCTGACTAGGGATCAGACTTGGGCCTGCTGTATTGGGAGCATGGAGTCTTAGCCACTGGACTACCAGGAAAGTTCCTCTTACCTGTTTTTAAATTGTTTTCAATATTTTTATAGGAGTACATGGGTGATAACTCATATTTGCAGAAGCAAGTCTTATAAAAGAACATGCACAAATATTTAGTCAAGTTTAGGACACAGTTATTAACTGTTTTTTTCTTTCTTCAGATTTTCAAAATTCATTTCTACAAATCATACTTCCAGAGAAAATCCAAGCAAATACAAGTGATAATTCAGAAATAGAAAATGTAAGAGATTTCCCGTAGTTAATGCTGTTATATGAAATTTCTTATTTTTATTACATAGCAGTGAAATACATAAATTCCATTATAGTATAAATAGCCAATATCACTACTGATAAGTAATTTAAAGTTTTGATGGTAAAAGCAAATATATAAATCAAAATGTTCTAATTTTTCTAACATTTGTCATTTCCTCATGGTAAAATAATTTTTAAAAGTTCAAAGAGAGAATATAATGTAAAAGAATTAGAGTCTTATCTGAGTGGTATCTAGATGATTCAGATGAAGAGAATAATTTTCTCCAAAATTGCTAAGGAGAATCTGTCTTAAGTATAATCTTCTTTCTTAATCTCTACCCTTGCATTTACCAGTTTTCAGAGAGTATAAACCAATTATTCTGTTATTTTTATTGGAAAGATGATAGTTTATCTTAGTTATTGATTTATTTAACAGATATTTCTCTGGACTTGTGTGCATAGCTATATGCTAAGAGCCTTAGGAGATTAAAAATAAAAGAAATACAAGACAGCATGCCTTGCTTACAAGTGATTGATCTTTTTTTAAAAAAATTTAATCCGTTAGCTATTTTTGAGTGTGCTGGGTCTTTGTTGCTGTGCGTGGACCAGTTGCGACAAGCAAGGGCTACTCTGTTGTGATACATGGGCTTCTCATTGCAGCGGCTTTTCTTGTTTTGGAGCCCAGGCTCTAGAGGCTTCAGTAGTTGCAGCACTCAGGCTCAGTAGTTGTGGAACATGCTATTCTGTGGCATGTAGGATCCTCTCGACTAGGGGTCGAACTCGAGTCCCCTGCATTGGCAGGCAGATTCCTAACCATTGGACCCCCAGAGAAGTCCAGTGGCCAATCTGTTGATAACACTTTATTTTTAACAGTTTTAATGAGGTATAATTTAGACACCACAGAATTCACCCATTGTAAGTGTATAACTCAATGATTATTAGTACATGAATTATGTAAACATTACCATAATCCAGTTTTAGAACATGTCTGTTGCCTTAAGTTCCTTCCTGCCTGTGTGTAGCTCTCTGCTTTCATCCCCAGCCCTTGGCAACTGCTGATCTGTTTCTGTAGTTAACGCATTTTCTAAACATTTCATAAAAATGAAACATGATACTATAGGACTTTCTATTGGGCTTCTTTCACCTAAGCTAATCCATTTTGCAACATTTATCAATATTTCCTTAATTTTTGCTCATTAATAAATGTTTATAATACATTTGTTTATCCATTTACTGGTTTAATTCAAGATTGTTTTCAGAAATTGACTATTTTGAATCATTCTGCTATGAATATTTATGTGTGGACATATAGTTTTCTTTCTCTAGAATAGATTTTTAAAAGTGACTTTGCTGTGTCATATGGTAAGTTTATGCTTATCATTTTAAGAAATTGACAAACTATTTTCCATAGTGACTTACTAGGTTACATTTCTCATCAGCAATATATGAGGATTTCAGTTTTCCCACATGCTTGTTAACACCTGATGTCTGTTTTGATTAAAGTTATTCTATTGGATGTGTAGTGGTATCTCTTTGTAGCTTATATGTGCATTGTTCTAATGAAAAATGATGTTTCATAAGCTACTAGCCATCTAAATAATTTTTGGCAAAATGCCTTTTAAATTATTTGCCTATTAAAATTTTTAACCTATTATTTTTAGCATGTTTATTGGGTTATAATTAATATATAACAGTCTATTAGTTTTAGGTGTACTCTACTCTATAGGGATTCAGTATTTTTATACATTATGAAATGATTACCACAGTAAGTCTGGTTACCATCTGTCACCATACAAAGTAGGTATACAATTATTATTATTTTTAAAATTTTATTCATTCTGATATATATTTAATGAGGTATTGTTGTTTTACAATGTTGTATTAGTTTCAGTTGTATTTTCTTTATTCAAGTATAGTTGTTTCACAGTATTGTATAGTTTCAAGTGTACTGCATAGATATTCAGTATTTTCACAGCTTATCTTCCATTATGAGGTTATTACAAGATGATGGCTGTGATTTCCTATGCTATACTGTTGTTATGCTTATTATGCTTATTTTTATTTATTAATAATTAATATAATTATTATTATGTTATTATGCTTACTATGCTTATTCTGTTGTTATCTATCTTATCTATTAATCCCATATCCCTGATTTGCCCCTCCCTGTTTCCCTTGACCTTTGGGGACTACAAGCCTGTGATTCTGTTTGTGAGTCTGCTTCTGTTTTGCATATGCATTCATTTGTATTTTTTAAGATTTCACATATAAGTGATATCATAAGTATTTGTCTTTTTCAGACATCTCATAAGCATAATATTCTCTAGGTTCATCCTTATGGCTGCAAATAGCAGAAATTCATTTCTTTTTTATGGATGGGTTATATCTCATTGTATTGATATACCACATCTTCTCAACCCAGTTATCTTTTGATGGGCATTTGTATTGTTTCCGTGCCTTGGCTATTGTAAATTCTGCTGCTGTGAACACTGGGGTGTGTGTATTCTTTCAAATTAATTTTTTTTTGTTTCCCCGGTATATACCTTGGAATGGAATTGCTGGATCATATGGTAGTTCTATTTTTAGTTTTTTGAGGGACCTCCAATTGTGTTCCATAGTATGTGCACCAGTTTACTTTCCCATCAACAGTAACAAGGATTGCCTTTCCTCCACATCCTTGCCAATGTTTGTTATTTGTAGATTTTTTGATGATAGCCAAGAGTGAAATGATAGCTTATTTTTGTTAAGCAAAGGAGAAAAGGAAAGATATACCCATTTGAATGCAGAGTTCCAAAGAATACCAAGGAGAGATAAGAAAGAAATAGAGGAAAACAATAGAATTGGAAAGACTAGAGATCTCTTCAAGATAATTAGAGATACCAAGAGAACATTTCATGCAAAGATGGGCTCAATAAAGGACACAAACTGTAGAAACCTAACAGAAGCAGAAGATACTAAGAGGTAGAAAGAATACACAGAAGAACTGTACAAAAAAGATCTTTACAACCCAGATAATCACGATGGTGTGATCACTCACACTCACCTAGAGTGAGACATCCTGGAATGTGAAGTCAAGTGGGCCTTAGGAAGCATCACTACAAACAAAGCTAGTAGAGGTGATGGAATTCCAGTTAAGTTATTTCAAATCCTGAAAGATGATGCTGTGAAAGTGCTGCACTCAATATGCCAGCAAATTTGGGAAATTCAGCAGTGGCCACAGGACTGGAAAAGGTCAGTTTTCATTCCAATCCCAAAGAAAGGCAATCCCAAAGAATGCTCAAACTACCGCACAATTGCACTCTCACACGCTAATAAAGTAACGCTTAAAATTCTCCAAGCCAGGCTTCGGCAGTACGTGAACTATGAACTTCCAGATGTGCAAGCTGGTTTTAGAAAAGGCAAAGGAACCAGAGATCAAATTGCCAACATCTGTTGGATCATCGAAAAAGCAAGAGAGTTCCAGAAAAACATCTATTTCTGCTTTATTGACTATTCCAAATCCTTTGACTGTGTGGATCACAATAAACTGTGGAAAATTCTGAAGGAGATGGGAATACCAGACCACCTGACCTGCCTTTTGAGAAACCTGTGTGCAGGTCAGGAAGCAAAAGTTAGAACTGGACATGGAAGAACAGATTGGTTCCAAATAGGAAAAGGAGTACGTCAAGGCTGTATGTTGTCACCCTGCTTATTTAACTTATATGCAGAGTACATCATGAGAAACGCTGGGCTGGAGGAAGCACAAGCTGGAATTAAGATTGCTGGGAGAAGTATCAATAACCTCAGATATGCAGATGATACCACCCTTATGGCAGAAAGTGAAGAAGAACTAAAGAGCCTCTTGATGAAAGTGAAAGAGGAGAGTGAAAAAGTTGGTTTAAAGCTCAACATTCAGAAAACTAAGATCATGGCATCTGGTCCCATCACTTCATGGCAAATAGATGGGGAAACAGTGGAAACAATGGCTGACTATATTTTTCTTGGCTCCAGAATCACTGCAGATGGTGCTTGCAGCCCTGAAATTACAAGATGCCTACTCCTTGGGAGAAAAGTTATGACCAACCTAGACAGCATATTAAAAAGCAGAGACATTACTTTGTCAACAAAGGTCCGTCTAGTCAAGGCTATGGTTTTTCCAGTGGTCATGTATGGATGTGAGAGTTGGACTATAAAGAAAGGTGAGCACAGAAGCATTGATGCTTTTGAACTGTGCTGCTGAAGACTCTTGAGAGTCCCTTGGACTGCAAGGAGATCCAACCAGTCTATCCTAAAGGAGATCAGTCCTGGATGTTCATTGGAAGGACTGATGTTGAAGCTGAAACTCCAATACTTTGGCCACCTCATGCGAAAAGTTGACTCATTGGAAAAAACCCTGATGCTGGGAGGGATTGGGGGCAGGAGGAGAAGGGGATGACAGGATGAGATGGCTGCATGGCATCACCAACTTGATGGACACGAGTTTGAGTAAACTCCGGGAGTTGGTGATGGGCAGGGAGGCGTGGCGTGCTGTGATCCATGGGGTCGCAAAGAGTCGGACACGACTGAGCGACTGAACTGAACTGAATTACTTTAAAATATTGTAGTGGGTTTTGCCACACATTGACATGAGTCAGCCATGGGTGTACATGTATTCTCCATTCTGAATCCCCCCTCCCACCTCCCTCCCCATCGCATCCCTCAGGGTCATCCCAGTGCACCAGCCGTTAGCACCTTGTCTCATGCATCGAACCTGAACTGGTGATCTGTTTCACATATGATAATATACATGTTTCAATGCTATTCTCTCAAATCATCCCACCATCGCCTTCTCCCAGAGTCCAAAACACTGCTGTATGCATCTGTGTCTCTTTTGCTGTCTTGTATCAGGTTATCATTATCATCTTTCTAAATTCCATATATATGCGTTAGTATACTGTATTGGTGTTTTTTATTCTGACTTACTTCCCTCTGTATAATAGGCTCCAGTTTCATCTACCTCATTAGAACTGGTTCAAATGCATTCTTTTTAATGACTGAGTAATATTCCATTGTATATATGTACCACAGCTTTCTTATCCATTCGTCTGCTGATGGGCATCTAGGTTGCTTCCATGTCCTGGCTATTGTAAACAGTGCTGTGATGAACATTGGGGTACACGTGTCTCTTTCAATTCTCGTTTCCTCAGTGTATATGCCCAGAAGTGGGATTGCTGGGTCATATGGCACTTCTATTTCCAGTTTTTTAAGGAATCTCCACACTGTTCTCCATAGTGGCTGTACTAGTTTGCATTCCCACCAACAGTGTAAGAGGGTTCCCTTTTCTCCACACCCTCTCCAGCATTTATTGCTTGTAGACTTTTGGATAGCAGCCATTCTGACTGGCGTGAGATGGTACCTCATTGTGGTTTTGATTTGCATTTCTTTGATAATGAGCGATGTTGGGCATCTTTTGATGTGTTTGTTAGCCATTTCTATGTCTTCTTTGGAGAAATGTCTGTTTAGTTCTTTGACCCATTTTTTGATTGGGTCATTTATTTTTCTGGAATTGAGCTGCAGGATTTGCTTGTATATTTTTGAGATTAATTCTTTGTCAGTTGCTTCATTTGCTATTATTTTCTCCTATTCTGAAGGCTGTCTTTTCACCTTGCTTATAGTTTCCTTTGTTGTGCAAAAGCTTTTAAGTTTAGTTAGGTCCCATTTGTTTATTTTTGTTTTTATTTCCATTACTCTGGGAGGTGGGTCATAGAGGATCCTGCTGTGATTTATGTCAGAAGTGTTTTGCCTATGTTTTCCTCTAGGAGTTTTATAGTTTCTGGTCTTATTTTTAGACCTGTAATCCATTTTGAGTTTATTTTTATGTATGGTGTTAGAAAGTGTTCTAGTTTCATCCTTTTACAAGTGGTTGGCCAGTTTTCCCAGCACCACTTGTTAAAGAGATTGTCTCTTTTCCATTGTATATTCTTGCCTCCTTTGTCAAAGATAAGGTGTCCACAGGTGTGTGAATTTATCTCTGGGCTTTCTATTTTGTTCCATTGATCTATATTTCTGTCTTTGTGCCAGTACCATACTGTCTTGATGACTGTGGCTTTGTAGTAGAGCCTGAAGTCAGGCAGGTTGATTCCTCCAGGTCCAAGATTTTAAAGCTAGGACATGCTGCTGCTTCAGTGTCAGGATCTTATGTTTGGTATTTCTGCCTTTTATCTGACATATACTTGTTTTGCTTCTTTCTGGTCTTACTTAAAAAAAAAACTTTAAAAATTTTGGCATGATTTTAGAGTTTCAAAAATTGCAAAGATACTACCTTGAATTCCCATATAAGTTCATTCAGTTTCCCCTAAAATTAATATCTTATATAATGATTTTCAACCATTTACTAGACCTTTTAACAGCTTGCCTTATTATTATTATTTTTTAAAAATTTGTATTGTCTTCTGGTTGTTTATTATTTTCACTGATCCTATGTTTTGGTATTTATGTCTTTTTAGTTTTTACTGAGTTTTCTTTTTAATGATATTCTAACTCTTGCTTTTCACGTGTTCTCTTTTTGAGAGAGTCTCATCTCTTAGATTCACTGACAAACTGATATTGCAACTCACTGCCATGTTTTAACTTGAGACTAGTAGAGTTGGAGTAAAAAAATCTATGCCAAATGTTGTTTAAAAATCTGCTTAAAAATATAGGAAATAGGGCATACATTTCAGGAAAATGGTTAAAATAAATGACATTTGTGCTTAGTGGAGTAAGTTAATTTTACCTTAATATCCGAGTGATGCAATTGAATAGATGTTATGACATGGCACATAGTCTCTTCTTTTAAAAGAGTTTAAAATTCAGTTACATATAGGTTTCTAGTGCTTTATGACTCCTTATAGTGGACTAATTTTGTGGAAATAGTAAGAATAGATTATGTAATAAATGTTAAAAATTTTGATATATTATTGCAAATTTTAAATCACACATAGTCAGACTTTTAAAGCATTATTTGGAAGGATTAGTCAATATAAAATTGTTGTTTTACCTCTTCTGTTACATTTGTCTTTACTCTCAGTTGTTCTGGATTCTCTAGGAACAGGTATCCTATAGTATTTCAATAGATGAGAAACCGTATACTGTGCACCTTAAGCAAAGGTAACTTTTTATTTTTTATTTTTAGACTTAATTTAACTTATATGAATTCATTTGCTTATGATAAAAATAGAATATTAAAAGTAATGTAGTTATTAAAATGTTTAGTTGTCTCAGATGAACAAATGCTTCCTGTGAATTAATTTTTTGGTCCTAAAGCCTCAAGTAGTCTTTAGTGAATAGGGAGGCTAGGAACAGGAAGAGTAAGAATTCATCTGAAGATTAATCTGTATGATCTTAAGTTAGGAGAGCAAGCAGGATCTATATGATCAGGGCAGGATGTAATAAGAAAGAAGTAAGTCTGTAACTGTATCAGTTAGGGTTTGATCAGGGAGGCAGGCTCACCACCAAGAATATGAAATAAGGGATTTAGTATAAGAAATTAGATCATACAGTACTGTGGGAGCTGGTGAATAGTTTATGGAAAAAAGTAACAGCTACATACTGTCCCTAAGAATACTGTGAAAATAATTTAAATAACTTTATATAGGGTTTAATTCTTTGATGGAAAACCAGTTGAGAAATACTGGCTTGGAAGCAATTTGTTACTTTCAAGAGGTTGATTTCAGTTAAATTTTGGGTGTAGAACTAGACTATGTGGTATTAAGGAGAGCTGAATTGTGAGAAACTGAGAGTTTTAAGTGAAAATGCCTTTTCCAGAAATGTTTGGCAGAGAAAAAAGTAAAGAAAAAATGA
The DNA here is from genome assembly GCF_910594005.1 of Cervus elaphus. Taxonomy (NCBI): domain Eukaryota; kingdom Metazoa; phylum Chordata; class Mammalia; order Artiodactyla; family Cervidae; genus Cervus; species Cervus elaphus. The sequence goes on from NC_057846.1 coordinate 41,121,239, forward strand.
AGTATTTTGGCTGACAGGAAGTTTCTTAAAGAGAGAAATATAAACAATGATTCATTGTATTATAGATGTCAAAGAATGGCATTGAGTAAAAGAAGAGTTAACCTACTCCTTTAGAGAGAAGGGAAGAATAGTAAATGACAACTTAAAGAGCTTCTCAGGTGCATAAAAGAGAATGCATACTGCATTTGAATGTATTATCCGAACTATAAGCAACAGTAAGAAATAAAGGGGTTGGAGCCTGGGAAATGGATCGAGCATGTGTATACTCTATTTTTGGAAATTGCCTGCATAATAATTAGGATGGTATGACAATTATGAAGCTATTACAAAAGTTATATGAGATATAATAAGAAGCATAATTGTGAATGTGTAAGAGTTTTTTTATGAGATATAACTGAGGTGGCAGAAAAAAATTAGATATTGGACACAATGGTAGCAGAGATTTGATGGGGCAGTGAAGGAAGAGGACAGGTCTGTGTCAGAGGATATACAGGAGAAATGTCCAGTGGCAGTAAGGCTGATTGATTGATTGGTTGAAGTATAGTTGTCTTACAATATCTTATTAGTTTCAGGTGTACAATGTAGTGACTATATATTTTTATAGATTACAAACTATATACAGTATTATAACTGGTAGTTCATATCTCTTAATCCCCTTCACTTATATGCTAAAGGCCATTTTTACAAACCCGCAGCTAACATCATACTCAATGATGAAAAGCTAAAAGCTTTTTTCTCTAAGGCTAGAAGTAAGACAAAGATGCCTGCTCTCACTGCGTTTGTTCATCATAGTATTGGAAGTCCTAATCATAGCAATTAAAAAGAAATAATTTTCTGAAAGAAATCAACCCTGAGTATTCATTGGAAGGACTGATACTGAAGCTGAAGCTCCAGTACTTTAGCCACCTAATGCAAAAAGCCAACTCACTGGAAAAGACACTGATGCTGGGAAAGATTGAGGGCAGGAGGAGAAGGTGGTGACAGAAGATGAAATGGTTGAGTGGCATCACCAAGTCAGTGGACATGAGTTTGAGCAAACTCCAGGAGATAGTGAATGACAGAGAAGCCCAGAATGCTGCAGTTCATGGGGATGGAAAGAGTCGGACATGACTTAGGAACAGAACAACAATATACATCCAGATCAGAAGGGGAGAACTATAATAGTCACTATTTGCAAATGGCATGATACCACAGAAAACCCTAGAGATGCCACCAAAAAACTATTAGAACTAATAAATGAATTCAGTAAAATTACAGGATACAAAATTAATGTGTAGATCTATTGCATTTCTATGCACTAATAATGAAATATCAGAAAAATAAATTAAAAAAAATCCCATTTACAATTGTATCACAAAGAAAAAAAAATACCTGGGAATAAATTTAATGAAGGGAGGTGAAGACCTGTACTCTGAAAACTCTAAGACATTGATAAAGAAATGGAAGAGAATGCAAATAAATGGAAATGTACACCATGCTTACACACTGGAAGAATTGATATTGTTAAAAGTCCATTCTACTAACCAAGGCAGTCTACTGTTTCAGTCCAATTCTATCAAAATACTCAAGCATTTTTCAGGAACTAGAACAGATAATCGTAAAATTTGTATGAAATCACAGAAGACCTTGAATAGCCCCTTATATTTATTTTAGGTCACGGGAGAGAAGTGTAGGTTTCAGAGCCATCTTTTTTTTATTTAATATATATATTAGCTAGAACTGGACACGGAACAACAGATTTGTTCCAAATAGGAAAAGGAGTACATCAAGGCTATATATTGTCACCCTGCTTATTTAACTTATATGCAGAGTACATCATGAGAAATGCTGGGCTGGAGGAAGCACAAGCTGGAATTGATTGCTGGGAGAAATATCAGTAACCTCAGATATGCAGATGATACCACCCTTATGGCAGAAAGTGAAGAAGAACTAAAGAGCCTCTTGATGAAAGTGAAAGAGGAGAGTGAAAAAGTTGGCTTAAAGCTCAACATTCAGAAAGCTAAGATCATGGCATCTGGTCCCATCACTTCATGGCAAATAAATGGGGAAACAGTGGAAAAAGTGGCTGACTATATTTTTCTTGGCTCCAGAATCACTGCAGATGGTGCTTGCAGCCCTGAAATTACAAGATGCCTACTCCTTGGGAGAAAAGTTATGACCAACCTAGACAGCATATTAAAAAGCAGAGACATTACTTTGTCAACAAAGGTCCGTCTAGTCAAGGCTATGGTTTTTCCAGTGGTCATGTATGGATGTGAGAGTTGGACTATAAAGAAGGCTGAGTGCTGAAGAATTGATGCTTTTGAAGTGTGGTGTTGGAGAAGACTCTTGAGAATCCCTTGGACTGCAAGGAGATCCAACCCGTCCGTTCTAAAGGAGATCAGTCCTGGATGTTCATTGGAAGACCTGATGTTGAACCTGAAACTCCAGTACTTTGGCCACCTGATGTGAAGAGCTGACTCTTTGGAAAAGACCCTGATGCTGGGAAAGATTGACGGCAGGAGGAGAAGGGGATGACGCAGGATGAGACGGCTGGATGACATCATTGACTCGATGAACGTGGGTTTGGGCGGACTCCGGGAGTTGGTGATGGACAGGGAGGTCTGGCGTGCGGCGGTTCATGGGGTCGCGAAGAGTCCGACACGACTGAGCGAGTGAACTGAACTGAGGCACCGGAAATGAACAAGATAAGGAGGTGGGGGTAAACATTAATGATGAGAGGGAAAAACAACCAGAAAATGAATGCCAGGGAAACATTTAAGTGAAGAAATAAGGATCCAAATGAAGGGACTTCACAAGTAGACAAGGTGATATGAGGAAAAATCAGGGGTAAATGGTATGATTGAAGTTGAAGAGCAGATGGTTTAAAGAAGGGGAGTATAGTCAGTAGTGTGAAGTGCATCAGATAGTTTTATTTGACTCAAACTGCTTTTTCTTTTTGGATTTGACAATGAGGGGGTCATTATATGGCATCCGTTTTAATGGAGGATTCTCAGCAGAAGCTACTCTGGGTGGTCTAGTTACATTACATTGGATTGAGAAGTGAGCACCAGGAGAGGAAGCATAAGTAAAATAGCATAGTGCGGACAACGAGTGATACCAGAGAAGGCTGAACTGTGACTGTTACAGGATGCTCTTCCACTTCATTATAGTAATATATATTCATGATAGTAAAATTGAGAAAGAATAAAAAACTCTTATAATCCTACACCCATTTCGTTTCTTTGTAAACTTTAAAATGCTTTTCTTTTGTCTTATAGTTTGTTTTCCTTATTTTTTAAAGGAGTATAATAAGATGGGAAATATTGTTTTGAGTAAATGCATATTACTTTGAACAAAAATTACACACAGTTCGAAAGAAAATACTACCTTTGTCAGGAATTGGCAGTCTTTTTCTCTAAAGACCCAGATAGTAAGTATTTTAGGGTTTTGAAGAGCATAATAGCTCTGTCAAAATGACTCATTTTTGCTGTTGTATCATGAAAGCTACCATGAACCATATGTAAGTGAATGGGTATAGCTATATGCAAATAAATTTTATTTACAAACACAGAGATGGGTCAGATTTGGCTTTGAGGGTGCTAAGTTTGCTGATTGCTGCTTTATATTTTTTCAAAAAGAATAACTTAAAATTCTCTCACTCTTTTTTATATCCAGATTTTTTTTAGCAAATAATTTCATGGTTTATATGTATAATCAAGGATCTATGAATTCTCATTCTTCAAATATTCAGGTAAGATTTAAATTATATGTTTTAAAGATTTTTTAAAACCTTTTTTATACTGGATACTTTCCTAATATAGAATACCTTATTCACAGAGGATATATGTAAAGTGACCTATGTATGCCTCATTTTACCCATTGTTAGGGTTTCTTGAAGTCTTGATAAATTAAAGACGAACTAGATTGACTTAGTATATTCTACTCTGCAGCACAATTTAATTAGTTTATATTTTGTTGAATAAATGAATAGAAATGAAATACTAGTAAAAACAAGCACAAATATTATTGAACCCAAAATCGTAGATTGAAATCTTTTTCTTTTGTTTTACTCCTGTCTCATCTGTCGATGAATCCTATTGCTTCTACCTTTCAAATTATGTACTTAGAACCCACCTTCTTCCTCTGACTCTGTCTGCTGATACCACTGTTTTTCAAATAAACATCATTATCTAGTTTGGGTTATTGTGATAACTTCCTGAATAATCTCCCTGCTTCCACACTTTGCTCATTCCCTGGGTCAGGTCTCAACGTGACAACCAGATGAATCCTATTAATAAAGCCTGGTCAGATCAAAAAAAGAAAAAAGACCAACCTGGTCAGATCTTGTTGCTTCTCTACTCAGAAGCCTTCATGGGATGAGTTATTGTTCACAAAGTGAAAACCAACAAGAGAAAGCCCACATGCAGCAACAAAGACCCAGCACAGCCAAAAATAAAAATAAATAAAAAACCTTAAATAGGGTGAAATGGTGAAAATCATTTTAGTATCCTGCAGGCTTTACACCGGAAAAGGCAGTGGCACCCCACTCCAGTACTCTTGCCTGGAAAATCCCAGGGAAGGGGGAGCCTGGCGGGCTGCTGTCTATGGGGTCACACAGAGTCAGACACGACTGAAGTGACCTAGCAGCAGCAGCAGCAGCAGGCTTTACACAGTCTGATCCTCTTTACCTCTGTGACCTCATTTCCTGTTACTCTTTACGTTGGTAATTCTGTTCAAGTTGCATTGGCTTCCTTGCTGTTCTTTAAACATACAAGACATGTTCTCCTTTCAAGAACTTTTCTCTCTCTCCTCTGATCCAGATGTCTGCTCTTTCCCAAGATATAATGTTTCTTTGCCTCATTTTCTTCACTTCTTTGCTCAAAACCATCCAATTAGTCCTTGACTAGTCCAGATTTAAGATTTTAAAAAAGGTTTTCCTTTTTTTTTTTTTTTAATTTTGGCCACTCATTGCTGCAAGTGGGCTTTCTCTATTTGCGGCTAGTGGGGGCTGCTCTCTAGTTGCAGTGGGTGGGCTTCTCATTGTGGTGGTTTTTCTTGTTGCTGAGCATGGGCTCTAGGGTGCAGGTGCTTCAGTAGTTGTGGCATATGGACCTAGTTGCCCTGCAGCATGTGGAATCTTGCTGGAATCATGTGGACCAGGGATCAAACCCATGTGTCCTGCATTGGCAGGCAGATTTCTTTACTATTGGACCACCAGGGGAGTCCAATCCCTATTTTAAATTGCACTCTTAATCTTCATACTCTTTTATCTCTCCTCTTTTGTTTTTCTCCATAGTGGTTATCAATATATGATGTATCACATACTTTATTTATTGTTTCCTTAGTGCAATATAATCTTCATTTGACCAGAGCTTTTGGTCTGTTTTATTCAATGATGCCTCCCTAGTGCCTAGAAAAATGCCTATCACATAGCATATAATAAAAATTTGTTGAATATTATTGATATATATTACTTCTAATTGGAAAGGACCATTAATTTCCTTATATTGCTCCTTCTTGCTCGCCTTACTTCTAACATAAAAGAGTGCATTAATAAGAACTCTCTGTGGTCAGAGACTGAATTTGGTGTGATTTCAGTCCTTTAAAGTTTATGGTTGTGTTTCATGGCCCAGAATATGGTTTCATTTCTGTAAATGTTATGTGTTTTTAAAAAAGAAAGTGTGATGTTACTCAGCCATAAAAAAGAATGATGTAATGCCATTTGCAGCAACAAAGATGGACCTGGGGATTTATATGTTAAGTGAAAAAAGATGGAGAAAAGCAAATATCATGTGCTATCACTTACATGTGGAATCTAAAAAATGATATAAGTGAAATTATTTACAAAATAGAAATAGACTCACAGACATAGAAAAATAAAACTTGTGATTACCAGAAAGGATGATGGAGGGGGAGATAAATTAGGACTTAGGGATTAATATGTACATGTGATTATTTATAAAATAGATAAATGACAAGGATCTACTGTATAGCACAGTATATTCAATGTCATGTAATAACTTGTAATGGAAAAGGATCTGAAAAAGAGTACATTTATATGTATGTATGTATAACTGAATCTTTAGTATGATTATGCATTTATTTTTATTATTATTTCATTTTTGACTTTTTACATTTTGAAGCTATGTTATTAAGTAAATGCAAATTTGGAATATTTATATCTTCCTGGTGAATTGAAACTCTTATCATTAAGAAACATCCCTCTTTATCGCTATTAATGCTTCTTGCCTTAAAGTCTACATTTCCAATATTAATATTGCTTCAGAGTTACCCTTTTGGTTTGTGTTGGTGTGGTATATCTTTTTCTAGATCTTCAATTTTTTTTTGTGACCTTAAATTTTAGACATCTCTTTATAGCAGACTGTCAGAATTTAAAGAAAATCCAGATTCACAATCTTTGTCTTTTTATTGATGACCTAAATTTGTATTTTGGAAAATAATTTTACCTAAAATATGATATAAAACTTTGGAAACAGGGTGTAAAATAATAATCCCAAGCATTGATCTGAAAAAAGGCATTAATATAGTGAAAGTGGCAAACCTGAGGAGACTTTTTTTCTGAATGTATTTTTATTCACAATGATATAAACAGTATAGAGCCTATGAAAAGTATTCAGAAAGTTTTAAGTATAAAAAGTTAAGAAATCATTAGAAAGTTTTGTCAACTCCTAGGTAACCACTTTACTTTCTCCCTCATAGGCTCAATGCTACTACCAAGGATATATTGAAGGATATCCGAATTCTTTTGTCACACTTAGCACGTGCTCTGGACTGAGGTTATGTATTTTTTGTCCTTGATATGCAAACACCATAGTTGTGATATTTGGCTGCAGTGAACTGGTTAGTTTATTCTAAGTGTGGAGCTGGTGGAGGATTTCCATGTGGAGAATACTCCCATGTGGATATTCCCATCATATCACTGAATGATACATTCCTCTGAATATGTTTCTTCTCTTATTTCTCCTCAACTCCCGGACAGACCAGAGACTTGTCTAACTTCCTTGAAAGTTTAAATTTCCTGGTGTCCTTGCTCTTTTTCTTTATTGTGGAAATGAGAGATGAACATGTTTGACTACAACAAATTGGAGGAGCTAAGTTCTGGGTAGCTTTTTTTTCAGCAAATATTTTTGTACCAGTTACTAGCATAGTGTTTGGAGATATAAACGAAGCATGCCCTTTTCACACGGGAAATCATCTTCAGAGAGAGGAAGCACTTCTATATAAACAAATAATAATTATTATAGTACTTAGTCATTTTTTCTAGTAATATCACTGTCTTAAACTCTCTAAGAATTATAAAGTTTCCTTCTTAGTGCTGGGAGGGCTTTCCATTCTGTCAGGACGTTCTTCATCTTCATTTTTGTAGTGTAGGATCCTTGTTTTCACAAACGAATTTTACTTGGTGCTTTTTACATGGAATTCTGAAATTTGGTTTTTAGAGAATAGTCACTAGAACTGTTACCTATATTTAGGGAAGAATACTTAGAAAAGTTGTTTACTCTTTATTACTTTAAATTTCTTATTCAGATTATGTACATAAAATTCATAAATGCCTTGTAATTACTGCTAAATTTTATTTTTATGGATAAAATTGCTCATTATGTATCCTTTTGTTATACAAGCAATGTGATCACTATAGTGCAAACCAGATCAAAATTTTTACAGATTTCTATATGCTATTGCTTTCATTAAGTCACTGACTTGGAGAACAGGGGAATGACTTGATCACAGTAATGCTGTATACACAGTAGTGCTGCATACCTAAGCAACTGATTATGTAATTTCTGATTTAATAATTTCAACTATGTTTATAACTATAAAAAAATTAGATGAGTAGTTAGTTTTTGGAATTGGGAAAATTTTTATTTTTGGTCTCTTCAGAGTCATCTCCGAAATACAAAAAGTGTGGGACAAAATACAAAGCCCAAAAACATTCTGTATCTTCTCTTTTCCTTTTCTCCTTCCCCTCTTTCCTTCCTCCTCCTCTTTTTGAAATTCTGTCAGAGTTTTATAATATAGAATTAATGATAGAATTATAAAGTAGAATTAAAAGCAGTAAATTTTTGTCCTTAATTTTACAGAGGAATATTGCAGTTTGAAAATGTTTCTTATGGAATTGAGCCTCTGGAATCTGCAGTTGAATTTCAGCATCTTCTTTACAAATTAGGGAATGAAAAGAATGAATTTGCAGTTCTTCCTGAAAATAACCAAGACACAGAACAAAACCCAATGGACTATAACATTTTTATAAGTGAAAAAGTGAGTTGTGTATGTTTCATTACTCTTTCAAGGCAGTTATTGTTTCTATTTATTTTTAAAAGAAATTTATTAGCCCGTTAGAAAGCTGTAGCTACTTTTCTTTAACATTCTCACCTTTTCTTAGCCTCAACAATTTCCTTTGAACCATACATTACCTTTTTCTCTTTGCAACAATCATTTACTTTTTATAAACTGTGCATATTAGTGCATATTCAACATAAATGTTAAAAACTCACTTCCTGCTTTTATCTCTGTATTCTTGGAAATTATCAATTAATCAAATATTTATGAAGTCTGCATTTGTAACCAAGAAATCAGCATTAATTAAATTATAGGTATAATTAAAATTTCATAAGTTGAATGCCATGTATGGCCAATGTAAATTGTTCACCTGTATAGCTGTATGTTTTGGTCCTCACAAAAGTAATTATGAAAGAGAAAATATTTTTGCCAAGGAAAAGTGGCATTAATATGCATAGTTTATACAAGAAGTATATGGCAGTGTTCACAATACATGTTCTCCTTGGCTTCTGTCAGTTTTTAAAATAGACCAAACTCATCAGAATTTAGCCAAACGTGTAAAAATTAAACTACATTTCTCAACCTCTCTTGCACCTAGGTACAATTTTGTGACAAAGCTATAGATACTGACATGTGACAGATGTAACGTGTCACGTCTAGATAGAGTTCTAAAGGAAGAATGCTTATCCTCTTCTCTTTTGCCCTTTCTTGCTGGCTGCAGTGTGAACATATTGGTACATCATAGTCCACAAGGTGATAGTGTACATAGTCCACAGTGATAGTGTACATAGCGGAGCAGTAAGGTAGAATGAGCCTTGCTCCTGAGGAATTTATAAGACTAAATCACCATGCCTCTTCAGAGAAGAGAGAAATAAACTCCAACTTGTTTAATCCATTATTATCTTGTGTCTCTGTTATAGCTTCTAATACTATATCCAAAATAATACAGGTCTGAAATGTACAATGAAATGTACATGGAGTGCCAAGGTGCTCAATGCTATCACACACACACATATATTTTAAAATGAAATTTTATTTACTAAATATGAACAATTTTATTTTCCTTCTAAGAATTTAGGAGAGTAATTTATAATGGCTTAGATTAATCAGTATGGTGGACATTGTTGGTGTTCTGGCCAAATTCTGTCAGAGCCTTTTTTACTGTATTTTTGTATAGTGGGACATTCTGTCTTTGGTTGTGCTTTTTAAATAATCTAGAACATGTAGCTCTATTTTAAAAGCTATTTTTACTTAAAAATTTTCTTCCAGTTTTATTGAGATATAATTGGCATTGTATTGGTATAAGGTATACAGCATCATAATTTGATATTTATATTCTGAAATGATCACCACAATATAGTTAACATCCATCACAGCACATAGTGTACAATTTTTTTTCTTGTGGTGAGACCTTTTAAAATTAATTCTCTTAGAAACTTTCAAATATACATTGAAGTATTGTTAATTATAATCACCATGATGTATATTCTATTTCCAGAACTTATTTATCTTGTAATGGAAGTTTGTACTTTTTGATCACCTTCACCCATTTATTCCACTTCACAGAACCCACCTCTGGCAACCACCAACCTTTTTTCTGTACCTATGAGTCTGGTATTTTGTATTTGTTTTCTTCCCTAAGATTCCACATATAAGTGAGATCATATGGTATTTGTCTTTCTTTGTCTGACATTTCCTTTAGCAAAATGCTCTTGAGGTCCAATCATGTTGGTGCAATGGCAAGGTTTCCTTCTTTTTAATGGCCAGTAACATTCCTTTGTGTGTGTGTGTGTTTATGTGTGTATGTATGCATGCACCAACTTTCTTTATCCATTCATCAATTGATGGACATTTAGGTTATTTTCATTGGCTATTGGCTATTCTAAATAATACTGCACTGAACATGGGGGTGCAGATTATCTCTTCAAGATGGTGATTTTTGTTTCCTTGGGATAAAGACCCAGAAGTGGAATTGCTGGATAGTGGTAGTTTTTTCAGTTTTTAAAATTTTTATTGGAGTATAGTTCATTTACAATGTTGAAATAGATTCAAGGGTACAGCAAAGTGATTCAGTTATATATATATATATATATATATATATATATATATATATATATGTATGTATGTATATTCTTTTTCAGATTCTTTTCCATTATAGGTTATTAGAAGAATTGAATATACTTCCCTGTTCTACAGCAAGGACCTTGCTGTCTGTTTATTTTATGTATAGTAATGAGTATATATTGATCCTAAACTCCTAATTTATCCGACCCCTTCATTCCCCTTTGTTAACCATAAGTTTGTTTTCTATGTCTGTGAATAAATTTGTTTTGTAAATAAGTTCATCACTTTTTTTAGATCCATATATAAATGATATCATGTGATATTTGTCTTTCTCTGACTTACTTTACTTAAGGTGATAATCCCTACATCCATCCATGTTGTTGCAAATGACATTATTTCATTCTTTTTTTTGGGATGACTAATATTGCTTTATATACATATAACACATCTTCTTTATCCATTCATCTGTTTATGGATATTTAGGTTGCTTCCATGTCTTGGCTATTGTAAATAGTGCTGCAGTGAACACTGGGGTGCGTATATCTTTTTGAATTATTAGAGTTTTTATCTTTTGTGGATATATGCTGAGGAGTGGAATTTGCTGGATCATTTGGTAACTCTGTTTTTACTTTTTAAAGGAATCTCCATACTGTTTGTTCTCCATAGTGGCTGTATCAGTTTACATTCCCAGCAACAGTGTAAGAGGGTTCTCTTTTCTCCATACCCGCTCCAGAATTTGTTATTTGTAGACTTTTTAAGGATGGCCATTCTGACCAGTGTGAGGTTGTACTGCTTTTCAGTTTTGATTTGCATTTCAATTAGGATGTTGATCATCTTTTCATGTGCCTGTTGGTGATCTTTATGTCTTCGTTGGAGAAAGGCCTATATAGGTCTTCTTCCCATTTTTTGATTGAGTTGTTTTTGTTACTTTTGCTCTCTATGAGCTATTAGTACATTTTAGAAATTAATCCCTTGTTGGTTTCATTGTTTACAAATATTTTTCCCATTTCATAGGTTGTCTTTTTGTTTTGTTTATTGTTTCCTTTGCCATTTAAAAATTCATAATCTTAGAAGTTTGATTAGGTCCCAATTGTATATTTTTGTTTTTATTTCCATTACTCTAATAAATGGCTACAAAAAGATGTTGCTTTGATTTGTGTCAAAGAGTGTCATGCCTGTGTTTTGCTCTAGGAGTGTTATAGTACCCAGTCTTACATTTAGGTCTTTAATCCACTGTAAGTTTATTTTTGTATGTGTTGTTAGAGAATGTTCTAATTTCATTGTTTTACATGCAGCTGTCCAGTTTTCCTGGCACCGCTTATTGAAGAGACTGTCTTTTCTCTGTCTTGTATTCTTGCTTCCATTGTCCCAGATTAATTGACCATAAGTGCATGGGTTTATTTCTGGGTTTTCTTTTTTTGGGGGGATTTTCTATTCTGTTCCATTAATCTGTGTGTCTGTTTTTGTACCAGTATCATACTGTTTTGATTATGTAACTTTGTAGTATAACCTGAGGACAGTGTGATTTCCTCCAGCTCTGTTTTTCTTTCTCAATATTGTTTTGTCTACTTGGGATCTTTTGTGTTTCCATATGGATTAAAAATTTTTTGTTGTAATTCTGTGTAAAATGCCTTTGGTTATTTCATAGGGATTGTATTGAATCTGTAGATTGCCTCAGGCAATATGTTCATTTTGACAATATTGATTCTCCCAGTGTAAGAACATGGTATATCTTTCCATCTGTTTGTTCTGTCTTCAATTTCTTTCATTGGCATCTTAAAATTTTTGGAATACAGGTCTTTTGACTTCTCAGGTAGGTTTATTCTTAGGTATTTTATTCTTTTTCATGTGGTAGTAAATAGGACTGTTGCCTTAATTTCTTTCCTAATCGTTTGTTGTTAGTATATAAAATGCAACAGATTTCTGTGTATTAATTTTGTATATTATAATTTTACAAAATTCATTCATGAGCTCTAATAGTTTTCTGGTAGTGTCTTTAGGATTTTCTATGAATAGTAACATGTCATCTGCAGACAGTGACAGTTTTACTTCTTCTCTTCAAAGTTAGGTTACTTTTATTTTTTTTTGTTCTCTGATTGCTGTGACCAAGACTTCCAAAATCATGTTGAATATAAGTGGTATGAGTGGGCATCTTTCTCTTGTTCCTGATCCTACAGGGAGTGTGTCCAGCTTTTCACCACTGAATGTATGGTAGCTGTGGATTTGTCATAGTGAAATTGCTCAGTCATGTCCAACTCTTTGCGACCCCATGGGCTGTAGCCTACAAGGCTCCTCTGTCCATGGGATTTTCCAGGCAAGAATACTGGAGTGGGTTGCCATTTCCTTCTCCAGGAGATATTCCCGACTCAGGGATTGAACCTGGGTCTCCTGCATTGTAGTCAGATGCTTTATTGTCTGAGCCATTTGTCATATATGGTCTTTATTATGTTGAGGTAGAAAAGATTCTCTATGCTCAATTTCTGGAGAATTTTCTTTAAATCATAAATCTATGTTGAATTGTATCAAAACCCTTTTCTACATCTAATGAGATGATCATAAGTTTTTATCTTCAGTTTGTTAATGTCGTATATCACACTGTTTGATTTGCAGATATTGAAAACTCGTCAGTCTCCCTGGAGTAAATCTCACTTGATCATGATGTATGATTCTTTTAATATATCATTGGATTTGATTTGCAGGTGTTTTGTTGAGGATTTTTGCATCAATGTTCCATGGTGGTCTAGTGGTTAAGACTCCTTGCTTTCTGTGCAGGGGATGTAGGTTCAACCCCTGGTCAGGGAACTAAGATACCATATGCTGCATTGTGTGGCCAGAAACAGAAGTCTGGGATCAGCTGACTTCACAGGATAATTCTATCAAACATTTAGTGAAGAGTTAACACCTATCCTTCTGAAACTATTCCAAAAAATTGCAAAGGAAAGAACACTTCCAAACTCATTCTATGAGGCCGCCATCACCCTGATACTAAAACCAAGTAGAGATACAGTAAAAGAAAATTACAGGCCAATATCACTGATGAACATTGATGCTTTTGTTTGGAGTTTTAAAATTGCTGATTTAATTTTAATACTTATGATTGTTCAGTTTATATTTTCTGTTTCTTCCTGGTTTAGTCTTGGAAGATTGTGCCTTTCTAATTATTTTTTTTTAGGCTTCCTATTTTATTGATGTTTAATTGCTCTTAGTAGTCTCTTATGATCCTTTGTATTTCTCTGGTGTCAATTGTAACTTCTCTTTTTTAATTTCTGATTTTGTTCATTTGGACACTCTCCCTTTTTTCTTAATGAGTCTGGCTAAAGGTTTATCAATTTTGTTTATCTTTTCAAAGAGTCAGCTTTTAGTTTCACTTTCTATTTCATTTATTTTGCTCTGATCTTTATGAATTCTTTCCTTACCCTAACTTTGGATTTTATATAGTCTTCTTTCTCTAGTTGCTTTAGGTGTAATATTCTGTTGTTTATTTGAGATTTTTCTTGTTTCCTGAGGTAAGCTTGCATTGCTATAAACTGGCTTCTTAGAACTACTTTTGCTGCATTCTACAGGTTTTGGATCCTTATGTTTTCATTTTCATTTGTCTCTTTTTATATCCTTGTGTTTTCATTTGTCTCTGCATACATTTTGATTTTTCTCTTTGATCTCTTCGGTGATCCATTGGTTATTTAGCAGCATACTGTTTACCTTCTATGTGTTTTTGTTTTTGTAGTGTTTTTCTTGTAGTTGATTTCTACTCTTATTGAACCGTGGTCAGAAAAGATGCCTGTTACTTTGAATTACTGAGGCTTGTTTTGTGGCATACCATGTGATCTATCCTGTAGAATGTTCCATATGCACTTGAAAAGAACATGTATTATGCTCTTTATATGGAATGCTCTCTCTATATATCAGTTAGGTTCATTTGGTCTGTTGCGTGATTTAAGGCTTGTGTTTCCCTATTGATTTTCTGTCTGGATGATCTGTCTATTGATGTAAGTGGGGTGTTGAAGTTCCCTACTACTCTTGTGTTACAGTTGATTTCTCCTTTTATATTTGTTAATATTTGTCATATATTGAGGTGCTCCTATGTTAGGTGCATGTATATTTATAATTTTATATCTTCTTACTATATTGATCCCTTGATTATTATGTAGTGTCCTTTTTTTGGTTCCCTGTAACAGTTTTTACTCTAAGTCTGTTTCTAAGTAGGTCTATTTCATCTGATATAAATATAGCTATTCAAGCTTTCTTTTGATTTCCATTAGTGGAATATTTTTTTCAATCCCCTCACTTTCAGTTTGTGTGTCTCTCTAGCTCTGAAGCAAGACTCTTGTAAACAGCACTTAGAAAGGTCTTGTGTTTGTATCTATTCAATTGCTGTATGTGTTTTGGTTAGAACACTTAATTTCTTTGCATTTAAGATAATTATCAATATTAATGTTCCTGTTGCCATTTTGTTAATTGTTTTTGGATTTGTTTTGCAAATCTTTTTTCCCTTTTTCCTCTTTTGCACTCTCCTCTTGTGTCTTGATGACTGTTGAATGTTTTTAGTTGTATGTTCAGAACTTGTTTTCTTTTTTGTATGTGTATCTATGATAGAGTTTTGTCTGTAGGTCAGTTAGTCCAGTTGCTCAGTCGTGTCTGACTCTTTGTGACCCCATGGACTATAGCACACCAGGCTTCCCTGTCTGTCACCAACCAGAGCTTGCTCAAACGCATGTCCATCGCGTCGGTGATGCCATCCAAGCATCGCATCCTCTGTCATCCCCTTCTCCGCCTGCCTTCAGTCTTTCCCAGCATCAGGGTCTTTTCTGATGAGTCAGTTCTTCGCATCAGGTGGCCAAAGTATTGGAGGTAACATGAGGTCTGTGTATATATGTGATTATTTCATGTTGCCGATACCTTAATTTTAAATGCATTTAAATAAACTTGCATTTGTACTCTCGTCTCACAATTACTGTTTTCAGTATCACATTTTTACATTTGATTGTTTTGTGTATCTCTTAACTGCTCTTTGTTGATGCAGATGATTTTACTTTTGTCTTTTAACCTTCCCAGTTACTTAGTGTATGGATGAGTTCCTACCTTTAATGTATGTTTGCCTTTGCCGATGAGGTTGTTTTGTAATTTTCTTATTTCTAGTTGTAGCCTTTTATTTTTTTTGTCTAGAAAAGTTCCTGTACCATTTGTTGTAAAACTGGTTTGATTGTGCTGATTTCTTTTCATTTTTACTTGTCTGTAAACCCTTCGATTTCACCATCAAATCTGAATGAAAGTCTTGCTTGGTAGGATACTCTTAGTTTTAGCTTTTTCCTTTTTATCACATTAAATATATGGTGCCAATTTTTTCCTGGCCTGAAGAGTTTCTGCTGAAAAATCAGCTGATAGCCTTATGGGAGTGCTCTTATATTAGTTGATTTTTTTCCTCTTGCGGCTTTTACTGTTTTCTCTTTATGTTCATTTTTTTCCATTTTGATTATAACATGTCTTGGTTTGTTCCTTTTTGGGTTAATCCTGTATGATAGTCTTTGTGCTTCACTGTTTCATTCTTCAGCTTTCAGAAGTTTTCAGCTATTATTTTTTTCAAACATTTTGTCAGGCTTTTTCTCTCTGTGATCTTCTGGGACCCCTATAATGTGAATATTAGTGTTCTTGGTATTTCCCCAGAGATCTTTTAAACTGTCCTCATTTCTTTTCATTCTTTTTTTCTTTCTGGTCATCACCAGTGAGTTCCCCTACTCTCTTCCAGCTCACTGATCAATTCCTCTAACATTTTAATGTGCTATAAATTCCTTTAATGTAATTTCATTTCCATTACTATATTCTTCATCTCTGGTTATTCTTTCTTTCTTTATTTTTTTACCTCTTTGTTAAGAACTTCTAACTTCTTGCTCTGTGCATCTATTGTCCTCCTCACTTCTTTGGTCATGTTATAGTCATTCCTCTGTCCTCTTTCTTGGGTGGGTTGTCTATTTCTACTTCACTTAGTTCTTTTGAAATTTTATCTTGTTCCTTCTACTGGAATGTATTTTTTTGCTGCTTCATTTAAAAAAAAGTCTAAATTGCTGTTTGTGTTTTTATGTATGTGGTAGGTTAGTTACATTTCTCAACTTTGGAGAAGTGGTCTTCTGTAGGAGATGTCATATGCATTCCAGGTCTTAAGTAGGTCTTGGTGCTAATGTGTCAAGATTGCAGCCACTAGGAGCAGTGTTCACACGGTTGAATGTTTCCAAACACGCCTACTATCAGTGATATATCACCAGCATGAGCTGTAGCCATCCCCTGCTTATTGAGACTCTCCAGGATCAGTAGGTGGGTCTAGTTTAGGCATCTTTCATATTCTTTTGCCCTGGGTCCTAGTGCACATAAGATTTTGTGTGTGCTCTTGGGACTGACATCTATTTATCCCCTAGTCCTGTGAAGACCCTGAAATTAAGCCCCACTGGCCTTCAAAGCAAAATGCTTTGAAGGGGCTCATCTTCCCAGTGCTGGACTTCTAGTGCTGCTTCCCAGACTAGAGAGCTTGACATGGGGCTCAAGAACTCTTATTCCTGTGGGATAATCTGTGTAGTATAATTAGTTTCCAGTTTGTAGGTTGCCGTTCTGGGAGTTATGAAGTTTCATTATTTTGCGAGTTTGCTCTCCTACCTGTCTCTTTGGTTCCTTCTTGATATCTTTAGTTTAGAAGATCCTTTCTGATAAGTTCCAATCTTTTTCATGCATGGTTGTTCTGAAGATAGTTGTGACTTTGATGTGATTGTGGGAGGAGGTGAGCTCAGGATCTATTTACTCTTCCATCTTGATAAAAAGCCCTGTTCTCTAATTTCTATTTCATATTTCATCCTTTGGGTAGATATGGTTTTAGTTTGCTCCTGTTTATCCAGTTTCTTCAGGTATAAAGTTAAGTTAGGCATTTATATTACAATTTTTCTTCCGTTTTAATTGTATCTCAAATGTTTTAATATGTTATCTTTTTATCGTCATTGTTTCAAAGTTATTTTCTTATCACTAATTAGCACACTTTCTTTTCAACTAAAATAAGTCCCTTTAAAATTTCTTGTCAGACTGGTTTAATGTTGATGAACTCTTTTATCTTTGCTTGTCTATAAAACTTGGAAGCTTTATCATTCAGAGTTGAAGAAGAGATAGTTAGAATTTTTTTCTAGTATTCTGAATATATTGTGCTATTTTCTGGCCTGCAGAGTTTTTTGTTGAAAAATTGCTAATAGTCTTATAGTAGTTTCCTTGTATGTAAAACATTTTCTCTTGTGGCTCTTAGCATTGTCCTTCTACGTAACCTTTGACATTAAAATTATGTGCTTTGGAGTACTCGAAGATAGCACTCACCCTCTGAAGTGTCTGGAAAACATTACACTTAGCCAATAGATGTGCATGTAATTAGAAGTCTGCCTGTCAGGCTGCAGCCTTGATGATTATCTAAGAGGCCTCCATAACAGAAAAACTGTTGGAACTAATAAATGAATTCAGTAAATTTGCAGGATACAAAACAAATGTACAGAAATCTGTTGTGTTTCTATACACCACTAATAAACTGTCAAAAGTAGAAATAATCCCATTTACAATACATCAAAAATAATATAATACCTAGGAATAAATTTAACCAAGGAAGTGAAAAACTCTATATTGAAAATTACAAGATACAGATGAAAGAAATTGAAGAAGACCGAAACAAATGGAAAGATAGTCCATGCTCATGGATTGGGAGAATCAAGGTTGTTAAAATTTCCTTACTACCCAAAGCAATCTACATATTCAGTGCAATCCCTCTAAAATTCCCATGGTGTTTTTCAAAGAAACAGGAAAATAATCCTTAAATTTGTTTGGAACTACAAACACCAAATAACAAAGCAATCTTGAGAAAGGAAACAAAACTGGAGTCTTCAGACTCTCTGATTTCAAACTGTATTACAAAGCTATATTAATTAAAATAATATTATATTGACATTAAAAGATCAGTGGAGCAGACTATCAATAAACCCAACAGACAGAAATAAACCCAAATAGATACGGTTAGTAAATTTATGACAGAGGAACCAAAAATATATGATGGAGAAAGGACAGACTTTTCAATAAATGGTATTAGGAAAACTGGACAGTGACATACAAAAGAATGAATGGATCACTGTTTTATACAATACACAAAATAAACTCAAAATGGATTAAAGACTTGAATATAAGACCTGAAATCATAATTCTTCTTAGTAGAAGACAAATGCACTAACTTGAAAACATATATGCACACCTGTGTTCACTGAAGCATTATTTGCAGTAGCAAAAATATGAACCAATCTGAGTATCTGGATAAATAATGATTAAATAAATTGTTATATACATTTATCAATATAACAGAATGTAAACGAAGATCATGGCATCCAGTCCCATCACTTCATGGCAAATAGATGGGGAAACAATGGAAACAGTGAGAGACTTTATTTTCTTGGACTCCAAAATCACTGCAGATGGTGGCTGCAGCCATGAAATTAAAAGATGCTTGATCCTTGGAAGAAAAGCTATGACCAACCTAGGCAGTATATTAAAAAGTAGAGATATTACTTTGCTGACAAAGTCCATCTAGTCAAAGCTATGGTTTTTCCAGTAGTCTTGTTTGGTTGTGAGAGTTGGACCATAAAGAAAGTGGAGTGCTGAAGAACTGATGCTTTGAACTGTGGTGTTGGAGAAGGCTCTTGAGAGTCCCTTGGACAGCAGGGAGATCAAACCACTCAATCTAAAAGTCAATCAATCCTGAACATTCATTGGTAGGACTGATTTTGAAGCTGAAACTCAATAGTTTGGCCACCTGATGCAAAGAGTAGACTCATTGGAAAAGACCCTGATGCTGGAAAAAATTGAAGGCAGGAGAAGGGGACATCAGAGGATGAGATAGTTGGATGGCATCACCGACGCAATGGACATGAATTTGAGCAAGCTCTGGGAGTTGGTGATGGACAGGGAAGCCTGGCATGCTGCAACCCATGGAGTAGCAAAGAGTCAGACATGACTGAATGACTGAACTGAACTGAGGACATTATGTTAGTAAAATAAGCAAGGCACAGGAAGACAAATACTACATCTCACTTTTATGTGGAATCTACAATAGTCAAACCCATAGACACAGTACAGTTGTATTTGTCAGAGGTTCAGACCAACAGAAACAGGGAAATGTTGGTCAAAGGGTATAAAGTTTGATCTATGCAAATGAGTAAGTTCTGGAAATTTAATGAACAGTAGCATAACTGTAGTTAGCAATATTGTATTGTAAAATTTAAATTTTCTGAGAGGGTTGATCTTATGTGCTCTTACCACACACACACACACACGCACACACACACACACACGAAAAAAGAAAATGGTAACTATATGAGAGTGGATATGTTAATTAGCATGATTGTGGTGGTTATTTCACATTGCATAAGTATATCAAAACATTGTCTTATAATTTAAGTATATATATATATATGTATATATTTCAACTATGATTAAATAAGGGTGTAAATATTGAAAAAGTTTAGAATAAACAAGTTGTGAAAGTTTTCAAGTCTTTAAATACTGTTGTTCTTTTTTCTAGCCAGAATCAACTGTTTCAGATTTAATTCCCCTTTATCTAGAAATGCATATCGTGGTAGACAAAGCTTTGGTATGTGTTTTACTTTTTCTTTACACTTGAACATTTGATATGAATGTATGATTATCCCTAGCTAGAAAGGAACTTAAATATTCCAGTCTTCTTACTTCCATGTCACTCCCAGAGAACAGTGAAGAACCAAATATTCAAAATTGCACTAGTTCTATCAGAAATGTTTTATTTGAAATCTTTATGTAATAAACCTGCATAACAAAATGGTTTTATTATTATTTTTCTGATAGTTCACAACTTTAGAGTCTCTCTCAGTGCACAAAATTTTTAATGGTGATATTTTTAGTGAAATTTTTTAAGCTTTAATTCTTGTTTTAGGGTACTTGAAGAACAGCATGTAATCTAGAAAATGTTTGGCTAATAAGATATTTACTGGCACAGAAATAATGATGGTATAAATTTATGATAACTGCTAACATTAAAGTATCAAGATTTTTTAATGGTTTTATTCATGCAGCTGATTGAGTCTAGTCTAAATGCTCCCCTAGATTACTTATTCCCATAAACAATTTGAGGACCTCTGAACTTCAAACTCTTGAGGTGATAACTCAGTTTGTTTTCAGTAAAATGTTGCTTTATTTCTCCCATACTTCAAAGATTTCGGAAAACAGGGATAAGACTTTTTTTCTAGATTTTTTTCCTGAAATATTTGATTATCACATCTGTGGAAAACCACAGAGAATGTGAATCATACTGATTTCCAATTCTATTTGTAGGATTATAGAGCTTGTCAGGAAGTGAGTTGAGAGTTTGAGACAGGAGAGATTTAGGGAGGATATTAAAATACTTATTAAATGAGTATTAGGGAAAAGAGCAAAAGGAAAAAGGAGAAAGTTGAGATATTTCTGGTAAAGATGACTAAATTTCCAGGGAATATTTTGGTTTATGAAAATTATTTCAAGATTTAGTTCAGTTCAGTCGCTCAGTTGTGTCTAACTCTGCAACCCCATGAACCACAGCATGTCAGGCGCCCCCCCCCCCCCCCCCCCCCGTCCATTACCAACTCTTGGAGTCCACCCAAACCCATGTCCATTGAGTCGGTGATGCCATCCAACCATCTCATCCTCTGTTTCCTTCTCCTCCTGCCCTCTTCCCAGCATCAGGGTCTTTTCCAATGAGTCAGCTCTTTGTGTCAGGTGACCAAAATACTGAAGTTTCAGCTTCAACATCAGTCCTTCCAATGAACACCCAGGACTGATCTCCTTTGGGATGGACTGGTTGGATCTCCTCACAGTCCAAGGGACTCTCAAGAGTCTTCTCCAACACCACAGTTCAAAAGCATGAATTCTTGTTTCAGGATTATGTTGTTTTAAAAGTTTCTTGTCCAAATTGCCAGATTTGCCAGTCATAAAATGCTGATTAAGCATATATTTTCTATGTTTTTACAAATATTTATATATTCTTTAATAAGACAAATATCGAGCCAAATATGACATCTATGTTACCAGATATTGGGCATGTAAAGAAGAATAGTGATATCTTCAGTCTCTTCACAAATTTTCAATCCATAATTGTAGCCTAGTGAATTCAGTGCCAGATTGAGGTACAATAAAACACAGTGCAAAGTTTCCAGTTCAAAATGGCAGAGTAAAAGAACACGCACTCATCTCTTCCTGAAAGAGCACCAAAATTGTAATGAGCTGTTGAACAGCCATTGACAGGATGATGCTGGAACCCCATATCCAAAAAAAAGATACCCCATGTCTGAAGACAAGAAGCCACAATGAGATAGTAGGAGGGGTGCAATCATGATAAAATAAAGTCCTATACCTTCCAGCTAGGCCACCCACAATCTGAAGAACAATAATATCAAAGAAGTTCTCCCTCTTCACTGTTGTGATGATTCTGAGCCTCACATCAGGTTTCCCAGCTAGGAGATCTGGCAAAGGGACTGGGAATCCCCACAGAACCTGACTTTGAAGGCAGCAGGACTTGATTATAGGATTTCTACAGGACTGAGGGAAACAGAGATTCCACTCTTGGAAGGCATAAACAAAATTTTCCATATACCAAGACCCAAGGGAAAGGAGCAGTGACCTCACAGGAAACTGAACCAGACCTACCTGCTAGTGTTGGAGGGTCTCCTGTGGAGGAATGGCTCAGCAGTGGCTTCCGCAGGGATAGGGCACTGGCAGCAGCAGTCCTGGAAAATGCCTCTTGGCGTAAGTCCTTTTGGAGGTTGCCATTAACCCCACACGGAGTTCATAGACCCCAGGGCTGGGTTGCCACAAGTCAGACAACTAACAGAGAGGGAGCACAACTCCACCCATCAGCAAATAATTGGATTAAAGTTTTAATGAGCATGGCCCTGCCCACCAGAACAAGACCCAGTTTCTCTCACTGTCAGTCCCTCCCATTAGGAAGCTTACATAAGCTTCTTAGCCTCATCTACCAGAAGGCAGACAGAAGAAGCAAGAAGAACCACACTCCTACAATGGCTAGAACAAAAGCCACATTACAGAAGTTACTCAGAATGAAAAAGTAGAACGTTATGTCTCAGATGAAGGGACAAGAAAAAACTCCAGAAAAACAACTAAATGAAGTGGAGATAGGCAACCTTCCAGAAAAAGAATTCAGAATGGTGATAGTGAAGATGATCCAGGATCTTGGAAAAAGAATGAAGATGCAAAAAATGTTTACCAAAGGCCTAGAAGAACTAAAGAAAAAATGAACAGAGATAACAGTACACTAGAGATGAAGAATCAATAGCAGAATAACTGAGGCAGAGGAGCGGATAAGTGACCTGGAGAACAGAATGGTGGAAATCACTGCTGCAGAAAAGAATACAGAAAAAATAATGAAAAAAATGAAGACAGCCTATCTATGAGACGCCTGGGACAACATTAAACCCATGAGCAGTCACATCACAGGCGTTCTGGAAGGAGAAGAGAGAAAGGAACTGAGAAAATATTTGAAGAATAATAGCTGAAAATTTCCCTAACATGGGAAAGGGTATAGTCAACCAAGTTCAGGAAGCACAAAGAGTCCCAGGCAAGATAAACCCAAGGAAGAACACACTGAGACACATAGTAATCAAAATGACAAAAATTAAAGACAAAGATAAAGTATTAAAAGCAACAAGGAAAAAAGGACAAATAACATACAAGGGAACTCCCATAAAGTTATCAGCTGATTTCTCAACAGAAATCTGGCTTTCTCTATGAGCCAGAATGAATGGCACAATATATTTGAAGTGATAAAAGGAAAAAACCTACAACCAAGAATACTCTACCCAGCAAGACTATTTTTCAGATTTGATGGAGAAATCAAAAGCTTTCCAGACAAGCAAGATTTAAAAGAATTCTGCACCGTCAAACCAACGTTACAACAAATGCTAAAGGAACTTCTCTAGACAGGAAACACAAGAGAAGGAGAAGACCTACATGAAATAAACCCAAAATAATTAAGAAAACAGTAATAGATCATACATACTGATAATTTACCTTAAATGTAAATGTGAACCAAATGATGCTGTAAAGAGCAATATTGCATAGGAACCTGGAATGTTAGGTCCATGAATCAAGGTAAATTGGAAGTGGTCAAACAGGAGATGGCAAGAGTGAACATCGACATTCTAGGAATCAGCAAACTAAGATGGACTGGAATGGGTGAATTTAACTCAAATGACCATTATACTACTACTGTGGGCAGGAATCCCTTAAAAGAAATGGAGTAGCCATCATGGTCAACAAAAGAGTCTGAAATGCAGTACTTGGATGCAATCTCAAAAATGACAGAATGATCTCTGTTTGTTTCCAAGGCAAACCATTCAATATCATGGTAATCCAAACCTATGCCCCAACCAGTAATGCTGAAGAAGCTGAAGTTGAACAGTTCTATGAAGACCTACAAGACCTTTTAGAACTAACACCCAAAAAAGATGTCCTTTTCATTATAGGGGACTGGATGTAAAAGTAGGAAGTCAAGAAACACCTGGAGTAACAGGCAAATTTGGCCTTGGAGTACAGAATGAAGCAGGCCAAAGGCTAATAGAGTTCTGCCTAGAGAATGCATTGGTCATAGCAAACACCCTCTTCCAACAACACAAGAGATGACTCTACACATGGACATCACCAGATGGTCAACACCAAAATCAGATTGATTATATTCTTTGCAGCCAAAGATGGAGAACTCTGTACAGTCAGCAAAAACAAGACCAGGATCTGACTGTGGCTCAGATCATGAACCTCCTATTGGCAAATTCAGACTGAAACTGAAGAAAGTGAGGAAAACAACTACACCATTCAGGTATGACCTAAATCAAATCCCTTATGACTATACAGTGAAAGTGAGAAATAGATTTAAGGAACTAGCTCTGATAGAGTGCCTGATGAACTATGGACAGAGGTTCATGACATTGTACAGGAGACAGGAATCAAGACCACCCCCAAGAAAAAGAAATGCGAAAAAGCAAAATGGATGTCTGAGGAGGCCTTACAAATAGCTGTGAAAAGAAGAGAAATGAAAAGCAAAGGAGAAAAGGAAAGATATTCCCATTTGAATGCAGAGTTCCAAAGAATAGCAAGGAGAGATAAGAAAGCCTTCCTCAGGGATCAGTGCAAAGAAATAGAGGAAAACAATAGAATGGGAAAGACTAGAGATCTCTTCAATATAATTGGAGATAACAAGGGAACATTTCATGCAAATATGGGCTCAATAAAGGACAAAAATGATAGGGACCTAACAGAAACAGAAGATATTAAGAGGAGGTGGCAACAATACACAGAAGAACCATAAAAAAAGGGTCTTCATGACCCAGATAATCATGATGGTATGATCACTCACCTAGAGCCAGACATCCTGGAATGTGAAGTCAAGTGGTCCTTAGGAAGCATCACTACAAACAAAGCTAGTACAGGTGATGGAATTCCAGTTGAGCTATTTCAGATCCTAAGAGATGATGCTGTGAAAGTGCACACTCAATATGCCAGCAAATTTGGAAAACGCAGCAGTGGCCACAGGACTGGAAAAGGTCAGTTTTCATTCCAATCCCAAAGAAAGGCAATGCCAAAAGCTCAAACGACTGCACAGTTGCACTCATCTCACATGCTAGTAAAGTAATGCTCAAAATTCTCCAAGCCTGGCTTCAGCAATACATGAACTGTGAACTTCCAGAAGTTCAAGCTGGTTTTAGAAAAGACAGAGGAACAAGAGATCAAATTGTCAACATCTGCTGGATCACTGAGAAAACAAGAGAGTTCCAGAAAAACATCTATTTCTGCTTTATTGACTACGCCAAAGCCTTTGACTGTGTGGATCACAATAAACTGGAAAATTCTGAAGGAGATGGGAATACCAGACCACCTGACCTGCCTCTTGAGAAACTTGTGTGCAGGTCAGGAAGCATCAGTTAGAACTGGACATGAACAGACTGGTTCCAAATAGGAAAAGGGGTACGTCAAGGCTGTATATTGTCACCCTGCTTATTTAACTTAGATGCAGAGTACATCATGAGAAATGCTGGGCTGGAAGAAGCACAAGCTGGAATCAAGATTGCTGGGAGAAATATCAATAACCTCAGATATGCAGATGACACCATGCTTATGGCAGAAAGTGAAGAAGAACTAAAGAGCCTCTTGATGAAAGTGAAAGAGGAGAGTGAAAAAGTTGGCTTAAAGCTCAACATTCAGAAAACTAAGATCATGGTCCTCAGTTCCATCATTTCATGGCAAATAGATCGGGAAGCAGTGGAAATAGTGGCTGACTATATTTTTCTTGGCTCCAGAATCACTGCAGATGGTGATTGCAGCCATGAAATTAAAAGACACTTACTCCTTGGAAGGAAAGTTATGACCAACCTAGACAGCATATTAAAAAGCAGAGACATTACTTTGTCAACAAAGGTCCATCTAGTCAAGGCTATGGTTTTTCCAGTGGTCATGTATGGATGTGAGAGTTGGACTATAAAGAAAGCTGAGCACTGAAGAATTGATGCTTTTGAACTGTGGTGTTGGAGAGGACTCTTGAGAGTCCCTTGGAGTGCAAGGAGATCCAAGCAGTCCATCCTAAAGGAGATCAGTCCTGGGTGTTCATTGGTAGGACTGATTTTGAAGCTGAAACTCTAATACTTTGGCCACCTGATGCAAAGAGCTAACTGGTTTGAAAAGACCCTGATGCTGGAAGGACTGAGGTCAGGAGGAGATGGGGACAACAGAGGATGAGATGGTTGGATGGCATCACTGACTCAATGGACA
Organism: Cervus elaphus; assembly: GCF_910594005.1. Lineage (NCBI taxonomy): Eukaryota > Metazoa > Chordata > Mammalia > Artiodactyla > Cervidae > Cervus > Cervus elaphus. The sequence continues at coordinate 41,147,429 of NC_057846.1, forward strand.
TGGGTTTGGGCAGACTCCAGGAGTTGGCGATGGACACCGAAGCCTGGTGTGCTGCGGTTCATGGAGTTGCTGGGAGTCAGACACACCTGAGCGACTGAACTGAACTGAACTGAACCAAATGACATAGACTCGCTGGGTGGATGAAAACATGTGCATGTATGCTCTTCCACTTACCATATCACTCTACTTATTCCCCCAATTAGTACGTAATTAATTTATATTGTTAGGTTCATCAAGTTTCAATTATGACTTGAAATTACAATCATCTTTTATTTTTTGTTTGGCTATTGATTGTGAAAACTGATAAACATATTTTACTATTTTGATTATATAACAATTATTTGTTTTAATGTGATTGATTCATGATTGGTCAACAGAAAATAATAGATCCTATATCTAAACTAAATCTACTGTTTAATAGAAAATCCTATACTCACTTTCTAAAAATCAAATGTATATCAGAATTTTCTTGGAATTAAAAAAAAATGTAATTGCCAAGGTATCGCTTTTGTTTTCCAAAGCTCCAGATGTGTTTCTAATGAGCAGCCATGTCTAAAAACAATTGGATTATAAGATGACCTTTTACTTTTATCATTTGTTTCACTTTTTCTATTTCATATTCGGTCTTCTCATTTCATTTAATTTGTGTGTTCTGATTTCTCTGTCTCTTTTTTGATGTTGTTTTTCTTTCTCAAGCCTAGTGTGTGTGTGTTTGTGTGTATAAATAGTATGTATAATATATATTTTAGAATATTTATGAATTTTGCCTGTCTAAAATATTTATGACATTTTGATTCCACTTGTTTGACTCAGCTTGAATAAAATGCTAGATTTCTAATTTATGTTCACTCAAAACTTTGATATAGTTCCATGTATTTTGGCATCTAGTATTACTGCTAAAATTCCAGAAAATTTATTATCTTAGTGATTTTTTAAAGGAAATTTGAATCAGGTTTGAAACTTCTAATCCAGTTCTGAGAATTTAAAGAGATATTATGTAGTTAAAAAAAATCCAGGAAACTAACATGTGATACAGTATTATTAACTGAAGTACAGATTTTATTCACATTTAACAAAATTTTATGCTAGTGTCCGTTATTTGTTTTCACACATTATTCAAGGCTCCACTTTGTATTTAATTGCAATGAGAAGCTTCAGCTACATGCAACAAGTTCTGGTACATTCTCTTCATTTTTATTCTATTGCAGGTATTTTCTGATTTTCCTTCTTTAGGGCTTCTTAGATATATCCATCATTGAAAAGTGGACTTTTAATTACCACATACATGGGATTTTTAAAAGTATCTTGAGTATTAATTTCTCATTTTGGTATTAATTTCTCACCAAAATTCTTTCTTCTCTGCAGTCACCCTCTGTTTTTTTCAGTCTTCTAACTTTATTGAGGTTTTCAGTGGCTACGTCAAAGAACTCTATTGGTAAATGCCACATGGTACTTGAAAATATGTGGGTTATTTTCAAATATCTTTTGATATTTATTTCTAATATAATTCCGCAGTGATAAGAGAACAGACTCTGTATGATCTCAGTACCTTTACACCTTGAAATTTTTACACCTTGTTTGATGCCCTTGGACCCTGGAGAAGTGAAAGGCTACCCATTCCAGTATTCTGGCCTGGAGAATTCCGTGGACTGTATAGTCCATGGGGTCGCAAAGAGTCGGACATGACTGAGTGAATTCCACTTCACTTATGTCCCTGGATATATTCCAGTGTCTTCTAGTTTATCATCTATGGGAACTTGAGTAGAATTTTTGTCCTACCATTGTGTGAAAACTGTATAAATCTTAATTATATTGAATTGGCTCATAGTGCTCTTCAGGTTTACTATATCCTTTTTACTTCTCTGTATATTCATTCCACTAATTTTTGAGAATCTGTTATTGAAACTCCAACTAAGAATCTTAATTTACCTACTTAAAAAATAATTGTAATATATAGTGGAACTATATGTAACCTTGTTCTGTATTTCCCAAATCTCCTATAAATGTGTTATCATACTTTCATAATTTTAAAAATAAAAAAACCAGTGCATTACTAGAGAAAGATATAGAGACAGAACCGTAACCTGGGATACTATAAGAGCATGTAAGTAGGTATTTTATTTTTTTAGGTGTTTTAAAATGTTTAATTTTATTATTATTTAGGCACACTGTTGCTAACAGATGGGGAGATGATTGCTCTTGGAAAGACACTTTGTTTCACAGTTCCCAGGAAGAGAGGGTGTACCACATCATGCCACCTGGGAAATCACCAAGAGTAGGTCAGGAGACAGAAGGAGCCATAGGAAAACATGGCAGGAACCTTTATTATGGTTCCTATAGGAAGAAATAGCAAGGCAAGGTAAACAGGTTTAGGATCGGCTAGTTTGGAAAATTGCAGTGGGTTCTGGAGAATCGAGGTTGTTTAAAGGTATTTTGTACCTTGCCTTTGGATGATTAGGGCAGGGGAATTGGAGCGTGAGAACCTGGTGGCTCTTATGGTAAAGCATCTGCCTGCAGTGCAAGAGGTGCAGGAGACCTGGGCTAGATCCTGGGCTTGAAAGATCCCCTGGGGAAGAATGGCAGCCCACTCCAGGATTCTTGCCTGGAGAATCCCATGGACAGAGGAGCCTGGTGGGCTACAGTCCCTGGGGTCACAAAGAGTCGGACATGACTGAGCGACTAACACTTTCACTTTTTACTAACCTGTAAAAGTGAAAAACCTGGAAAAAAAATTCTGATAAAGGAGATTGTTGGAGGTTGTGTTCTGATTTGGCTAGTTTGGCAGTGGGAGGAGGATAGGGCCGAGGAAGACCTATTGCAAAACCTTTCTTTGCAAGGGCACATAAGACTGTTCTGTTCTGATAACTGAAAGAAGTTTAGGATGATTAATACACAAGGCTGAAGAGGGGAAAGGGAAAGAAATGAAGAACTGACATGATACTTGGATTTTATCCTAAAGGTAATAGACAGTCAATGAACGATTTTAATCAGAGTAATGACATGTTTATATTTTCATTTTAAAATCATGTTTGTAACAGTGTAGGGGCAGGAATGCTGGTGAAAAGATTGAAGAAAAATAAAGCATTTAAGAGACTATTCCAGTAATCAAAGATAAACTTTTATAAATCTATAGATGGGAACGGCCAATTTTAAAAGTTACTGAGGGTCAGTTAGAAGAACTTGTAAATTGATTTGATTTATTCATTTTTTTGATAACTTTATTAAGCATCATCTACATCTCCAGTTACTGTTTTATTTATTGGGAATAGAGTAGCGAAAAAAAACAGAAAAAGTTTTGCTGTCATAGAACATGTAGTATAATAAATGTGGGAGGTCCTAAATGATAATAGAAGCATAGATAACAAAGAAGTGGAAATCTGAGTGGGAGCATATTTTTGAGGGAGGATAGTCAGTGTAGTTTTGAATATGTTTATCTTGAGGGTCCTGTGGAATATCCAAGGGATAGTGTGCATTCTTCAGAGCTTATTCAGACTTCAGCAGTTATACCATATACACTCATTTGTGTGTGTGTGTGTGTATGTGTGGTTTTGTGTGGTAGTTTCACGTATGTAGCCTTTCATAACTACCACTGCTTGGGATAGAGACACTCAAGGGCACTATCATCAGATGGCTTTCTTATGTTATCCCTCTGGAGTCATTCCCATCTCTCCCTGCTTCCCTACTTCTTGACCTTTGGTAGTCACTAATCAACTTCTCCCTCTGTGATTTCAGGAATATCGCATAAATGTTATCATGGAGTATGTATCCTTTGAGATTTGTTTATACTTAGCATAATTTTTTTTAGGTTTACCCAAGATGTTCCATATATCAACAGTTCAGTAACATCTTTTTTTTTTTTTATAACTAAGTAGCATTTTTACTGAGTAGCATGTTATGAATGTACCAGCAACCCGTTGACCATTGAAGGACATATGAGTTGTTTCCACACAGCATGGGTTTTTGTGAGCATCAAATTTTATTTCTTTAGGATAAATGCCCATGAGTACAATTGCTTGGTCCATTACTTGCTTTGAAAGAAGTTGCCAAACTATCACCCAGAGTGGCCTATACGATTTTATATCCTACAGTATGTGAGTGATTCAATTTATATTCATTTTTTGTTGCTGTCTTATTTCGAAGTGTTCTAACCCCAAAGGAGCTTCAACCTGAGAGAGTAGATGAGAGTAAATCTCAAACATATTATATAATAAATTATATTTAAATTTTAAATTAATTCTGTTTTTCAGTTTGATTACCTGGGCTCTGATAGCATGATAGTAACAAATAAAGTCATCGAAATTATTGGCCTTGTAAATTTGGTAAGTATTTTCCACTTCATACTAGTTAGGAAAATTCATACTAATTTTGAAATTGTAATTCACATTAACTTGATGTGGCACTTCTGAAGAATTAAGTTGTCCATATAAATTGAGTGTGAATATATCAAACATTGAATTAATTTAGTTATAAATGTAGTTAATTTAATACATAAAAACTAATTTTTCATGTATTTATCTTTCTCTTTTTAGATGTTTGCCCAATTTAAAGTTTCTATTGTGCTGTCATCTTTGGAATTGTGGTCCGATAAAAATAAGATCTCTACAGTTGGTGAGGCAGATGAATTACTGCATAGATTTTTAGAATGGAAAAAGTCCTATCTTACCCTGAGGCCTCATGATATTGCATATCTATTCATGTAAGAATAATGTTTCAGTTTTCTTAGAAATCAAAGATTTGTGATATTGTTCTAGCTTAATTTAGGGAATTGTTCATTTTTGACTGTTCACACTTTGGGTATTTTTTATGCACTCATTCAGCCCTCATGCTCTCTTTCTGGTTATCAGACAATAAAAGAAGATTACTAAAATTTATTTCTATCCTTATCAACATTTACTGATGAGGAGATTGACATTTCAAGAGACTAAACCAACTCAGGATTTTGATTCTGGTGGTATGTCTAGGTTTTGGACCTACACTTAGGAACTCCAGAGTCCATAATCTTAATCACTACATACAAAGAAGGGATTTGTCTTGGGAAGTTTATATTATTATAATGAGTTTTGATCAAAGGCTTGGTAGAGTATGTTAGAATATTTTATCCTGATGAATTTTCTACATTATTTTAAATGTTAGTTTTCTAAAAATCAATTGTAAGTATATACTTTATCATTGTATACATATAAAATTTACTAGCAATTATGATCATCACGTCTTTCAATAAATCTGCATGTATATATTTTGAATATGGCATGGTGATATTTCTTTTTGCATATGTAAGATTAATCTTTCTCTCATGTCTGTCAAGGATGGGTTATTTTTCTTTTCATTTTTTTGACAGTCTGATGGATATAAAATTGAAATGTTTTTTAATTTCCTTTCTCCAAAGACTAGTAGATTTGAGCATCTTTTCATGTTTGTTAATCATTTGGATCTGTCCTCCTGAAATTGCCTTTTCGTGTTATTTAACTACTTCATTGTAATTTGTAAGGGTTTATTGAATGTTTAGATATTAATCCATTGTTTATATATATCAAAAATACTTTTTCCGTGTTTGTAATTTTTCTATAGATATTTAAATTTGTTTTTTGCTCCATAAAATCTTTAATGTTTTTAGGGCCAAGTTTGTTAATCTTATTTTTACTTCTGGATTTCCTATTTGATGAAGATCTCCTCCAGCCCTAAATTTTAGTCTGCAAATTATTGTTAAAGAATAAATATTATTATGTTTTATAAATGAGTTTTTGATGCATTTTAGTCTAATATTTGTATAACAAAAGATAAGTGTAAAATTTTATTTTCTTCCAGTTAAATAGCCAATTTTGCCATGAATTTAGTTATTACTTTTAGCAAACAAATTTCAAAGTAATTTGTCAAGTCCCGCAAACAACCTCTTAACATGTTTAGAGATAAAAGTAAATCTATATATCAATGTATTATTTGTAGACTTTTTGATACTAGTCATTCTCACAAGTATGAAATGACATCTCATTGTGCTTTTGATTTGCACTTCCTTGATAATTAGTGATACTGAGCATCTTTTCATGTATTTCTTGGCTATCTTTATGTCTTTGGAAAAATGTCTTTTCAGATCTTCTGTTCATTTTAAAATCAGACACAAGAGACACGGGTTTGATCCCGGGGTGCGATGATCCCCTGGAAGAGGAAATGGCAACCCACTCCAGTACTCTTGCTTGGGAAATTCCATGGACGGAGGAGCCTGGCGAGCTACAGTCCATGGGGTCTCAACGAGTCAGACATGACTGAGCATGCATGCCTTATTTGATTTTTTAGTGTTGAGTTGTATGAGTTCTTTATATATTTTGGATATTAATCTATTATCAAATATATCATTTGAAAATATCTTCTTCCACCCATTAGGTTGCTTTTTCATTTAGTTGGTATCTTCCTTCACTGTGCAGAACAGTTTGGTTTCATGTAGTCCCATTTGTTTATTTTTTGCTTTTATTTCCCTTGCCTGGGAAGACAGATTATAAAATATACTGCCAAGACTGATATCAAAGATTATGCTTCCTATCTTTTCTTCTAGGATTTTAAGGTTTTAGGACTTAAATTTAATTCCTTAATCCCCTTTGAGATTTTTTGAATATGTTACGGAGAATGGTCCAGTTTCAAGAATGTGGCTGTCCAGTTTCCCCACCACCATTTATTGAAGAGGCTCTCTTTTACCCCTTGTGTGTTCATGCTTCCTTTATCATAGATTATCAACCAGATAAACTCGGATTTATTTCTGGGTTATCTGTTCTGTTCCATGGATCTATGTGTCTGTTTTTTGTGCTAGTACAGCACTGTTTTAATTAATACAGCTTTGTAGTATAGTTTGATATCAAAGAATGAAGTATTTCCAGCTTTGTTCTTTTCCTCAGAATTGCCTAGCCTATTTGGGGTCTTTTGAGAATCCATTAAATTATAGTATTCTTTGTTCAAATTTGGTGAAAAATGCTGTTGCTATTTTGATGAAGGATTACATTGGATCTATAGACTGTATGAGATTTTAACACAATAGTTCTCCTAATACATGAACACATATGTCTTTCCCTCTGTTTGTGTTCTCTTTAGTTTCTTTCATCAGTGTTTTACTAGTTTTCTGAGTATAGGTCTTTTATATGTTGGTTAGATTTATTCCTGAGTCTTTTAATTTTTTTTGATGTGATTGTAAATAAGATTGTGTTTTTATAAAGAAGTTTAAGCAGTTTTTTAAAAAAATGATTGCTCTTTTAAAAAATGATTTTACTTATTTATTTTTGGCTGTGCTGGGCCTTCATTGCTGTGTGTGCTTTTCGCTAATTGTGGCGAGCAGGGGCTCCTCTCTAGTTGTGGTGCACAGGCTTTGCATTGTGCTGCCATGGCCGCTAGGGCACACTAGCTTCAGTATTCGCAGCTCTGGGCTCTTGAGCACAGGCTTACTAGTTATGGCACATGGGCTTGGTTGCTCTATGGCATGTGGGATTCCCGGACTAGGGTTCGAGCCTGTGCCTACTACATCGGCAGTCAGATTCTTTACCACTGAGTCATCAGGAAGCCCAAAACTGTCTTCTCTTCTCTTTCTGGTAAAATTTATTAGTCCATAGAAGCACAACTAATTATATTAATTTTATATCCTGCAACTTTACAAAATTCATTGATGAGTTCTAACAGTTTTTTGTGGCATCTTTAGGATTTCCTATACATAGTATCATGTCATCTGCAAACAGTGACAGTTTTACTTCATCCTTTCCAGTTGGGATTCCTTTTACTTCTTTTTCCAGTTTGAATGCTATGGCTAGGATGCCAATACTATGTTGAATATAGTGGTGACAGTGGGCATCCTTGATGTGTTCCTAGTCTTAGAGGAAATGCTGCCAGTTTTTCATTCCTAGGTATGATTTTAGGTGCTGCGGGTTTGTCTTATATGACCTTTATTATGTTCAGTATATTCTTTTATAGGGCTTCCCTGGTGGCTCAGTGGTAAAGAATCTGCCTGCCAATGCAGGGACATGGGTTCCATCCCTGGACATGGGTTCCATCCATCCCTGGGAAGATCCCCTGGAGAAGGAAATAGCAACCCACTCCAGTATTCTTGTCTGGGATATCCCATCCCCAGAGGAGCCTTGTGGGCTACAGGCCATGGGGCCACAAAATAATTAACTAAAATGTACCTTAGCAAATGAACAAAATGTTCATATATACCCATTTTGTTGAGAATTTTTTGCCATAAATGCATGGTAAATGTTGTCAAAAGCTTTTTCTGTGTTGGTTCAAATGACTATATTTTTATTCTTCAATTTGTCAATATATATGACATTGATTTGGAAAACTCAGCAGTGGCCACAGGACTGGAAAAGGTCAGTTTTCATTCCAATCCCAAAGAAAGGCAATGTCAAAGAATGCTCAAACGACCACACAATTGTACTCATCTCACATGCTAGTAAAGTAATGCTCAAAATTCTCCACGCCAGGCTTCAACAGTACGTGAACTGTGAACCTGCAGATGTTCAAGCTGGATTTAGAAAAGGAAGAGGAACCAGAGATCAAATTGCCAACATCTGTTGGATCATCAAAAAAGCAAGAGAATTCCAGAGAAACATCTATTCCTGCTTTAATGACTAGGCCAAAGCCTTTGACCATGTGGATCACAACAAATTGTGGAAAATTCTTAAAGAGATGGGAATACTAGACCACCTGACCTGCCTCTTGAGAAATCTGTATGCAGGTCAGGAAGCAACAGTTAGAACTGGACACGGAACAACAGACTGGTTCCAAATTGGGAAAGGAGTATGTCAAGGTTGTATATTGTCATCCTGCTTATTTAACTTACATCCAGAGTACATCATGGGAAATTCTGGGCTGGATGAAGCACAAGCTGGAATCAAGATTGCCAGGACAAATATCAATAACATCAGATATTCAGATGACACCAGCCTTATGGCAGAAAGTGAAGAAGAACTAAAGAGCCTCTTGATGAAAGTGAAAGAGGAGAGTGAAAAAGTTGGCTTAAAGCTCAACATTCAGAAAACTAAGATCATGGCCTCCGGTCCCATCACTTCATGGGAAATAGATGGGGAAACAGTGGGAATAGTGACAGACTTTATTTTGGGGGGCTCCAAAATCACTGCGGATGGTGACTGCAGCCATGAAAGTAAAAGATGCTTACTCCTTGGAAGAAAAGTTATGACCAACCTTTGTTACGCCAACAAAGGTCCATCTAGTCAAGTCTATGGTTTTTCAGTAGTCATGTATGGATGTGAGAGTTGGGCTATAAAGAAACCTGAGTGCCGAAGAATTGATGCTTTTAAACTGTGGTGTTGGAGAAGACTCTTGAGAGTCCCTTGGACGGCAAGGAGATCCAACCAGTCCATCCTAAAGGAAATCAGTCTGAATATTCATTGGAAGGACTGATGCTGAAGCTGAAACTCCAATACTTTGACCACCTGATGCGAAGAACTGACCCGTTTGAAAAGACCCTGATGCTGGGAAAGATTGAAAGCAGGAGGAGAAGGGGACGACAGAGGATGAGATGGTTGGATGGCATCACTGACTCAATGGACATGAGTTTGAGTAAACTCCGGGAGTTGGTGAGGGACAGGGAGGCCTGGCGTGCTGCAGTCCATGGGGTCACAAAGAGTTGGACACGACTGAGCGACTGGACTAAACTGAACTGAACTGACAGAGGAAAAGTCTCACTGGCAAAGGGAAGCAGATAGTAAACAAAGAGGTAGGAATTTTACAGGATAAAAGATGTAAAATTATCTATATCCACAATAAGTAGTTAAGATATACACAAAAATTATGCAAAATATGACATAAAAAACATTAGTGGCAATAAAATGTAAAACTGTTAGAATGTGTTGCATCTTAAGATATCATCAACTTAAATATATATGCCATCCCAAAACAGCAGAATATACTTTTTTTTCAAGCGCACATGGAACATTCTCCAGGACAGATCACATGACAGGCACAAAACAATTTTCAGTAAATTTAAAATTGAAATCATAGTAAGCAGTTTTCCCAACCACAACAGTATGAGATTAGAAGTTAATCAAAAGCAAAAAGCTGGATATAACAGAAACAATAGATTCCAAATAAGATGCTACTAAATAACCAATGGGTTGGAAGAAATTAAAGAAAAAAAATCACAAAACACTTCGAAACAAATGAAAATAAAAATCAATGCTCCAAAATTTTAGGGTCACAGCAAATGCAGTTCTAAGAAGGAAGTTTATACAATCTATCTCAAGAAACAAGAAAAATATCAACCTAAACTGACACTAAAGGAACTAGAAAAAGTTAGTAGAAGGCACGAAATAAAAAAGAACAGAGAAGAAATCAATGAAATAGAGATGAAGAAAAATAGGAAAGATAACTAAAAGTGATATTTTAGTTGAAACTAAGAGTGAGTTCTTTTAAAAGATAAACAAAATTGGTAAACTTTTAGCCAGATTCATCAAGGTAAAAAGAGAGAGACCTAACCAATAAAATCAGAAATAGACACCACAGAAATACAAAGGATAAGACAGTACTGTGAACAAACTATATGCCAATAAAATGACAACCTGGCAGAAATGGACATAACTCCTGGGAAAGTGCAATCTCCCAAGACTGAACCAGGAAGAAATAAAAAATATGAAGAGATCAATTACCAGTACTGAAATTGAATCAGTAATTTAAAAACTCACAACTAACGAAAGTCCAGGACCAGAAGGATTCACAGGTTAATCCTACCAAACATTTAGAGAAGAGTGAATACCTATCCTTCTGGAACTATTCCAAAAAATTGCAGAGGAAGGAACGAATACTTCCAAACTCATTCTATGAGGCCATCATCACCCTGATACCAAAATCAGACAAATGTATCAGAAAAAAGGAAATTACAGGCCATTACTGATGAAAGCAGATGCAGAAATATTCAACAAAATGTTAGTAAACCAAATTTAACAATACATTAAAAGAATCAAACACCATGGTAAAGTGGGATTATCCCAGGACACAAGGATGGTTCAATATCCATGAATCAATCAATGTCATTGAGTTCAGTTCAGTCACTCAGTCGTGTCCAACTCTTTGTGACCCCATGGACTGCAGCACGCCAGGCCTCCCTGTCCCTCACCAACTCCCGGAGTTTACTCAAACTCATGTCCATTGAGTCAGTGATGCCATCCAACCATCTCATCCTCTGTCGTCCCCTTCTCCTCCTGCTTTCAATCTTTCCCAGCATCAGGGTCTTTTCAAACGGGTCAGTTCTTCGCATCAGGTGGTCAAAGTATTGGAGTTTCAGCTTCAGCATCAGTCCTTCCAATGAATATTCAGACTGATTTCCTTTAGGATGGACTGGTTGGATCTCCTTGCCGTCCAAGGGACTCTCAAGAGTCTTCTCCAACACCACAGTTTAAAAGCATCAATTCTTCGGCACTCAGGTTTCTTTATAGCCCAACTCTCACATCCATACATGACTACTGAAAAACCATAGACTTGACTAGATGGACCTTTGTTGGCGTAACAAAGGTTGGTCATAACTTTTCTTCCAAGGAGTAAGCATCTTTTACTTTCATGGCTGCAGTCACCATCCGCAGTGATTTTGGAGCCCCCCAAAATAAAGTCTGTCACTATTCCCACTGTTTCCCCATCTATTTCCCATGAAGTGATGGGACCGGAGGCCATGATCTTAGTTTTCTGAATGTTGAGCTTTAAGCCAACTTTTTCACTCTCCTCTTTCACTTTCATCAAGAGGCTCTTTAGTTCTTCTTCACTTTCTGCCATAAGGCTGGTGTCATCTGAATATCTGATGTTATTGATATTTGTCCTGGCAATCTTGATTCCAGCTTGTGCTTCATCCAGCCCAGAATTTCCCATGATGTACTCTGGATGTAAGTTAAATAAGCAGGATGACAATATACAACCTTGACATACTCCTTTCCCAATTTGGAACCAGTCTGTTGTTCCGTGTCCAGTTCTAACTGTTGCTTCCTGACCTGCATACAGATTTCTCAAGAGGCAGGTCAGGTGGTCTAGTATTCCCATCTCTTTAAGAATTTTCCACAATTTGTTGTGATCCACATGGTCAAAGGCTTTGGCCTAGTCATTAAAGCAGGAATAGATGTTTCTCTGGAATTCTCTTGCTTTTTTGATGATCCAACAGATGTTGGCAATTTGATCTCTGGTTCCTCTTCCTTTTCTAAATCCAGCTTGAACATCTGCAGGTTCACAGTTCACGTACTGTTGAAGCCTGGCGTGGAGAATTTTGAGCATTACTTTACTAGCATGTGAGATGAGTACAATTGTGTGGTCGTTTGAGCATTCTTTGACATTGCCTTTCTTTGGGATTGGAATGAAAACTGACCTTTTCCAGTCCTGTGGCCACTGCTGCATTTTTCAAATTTGCTGGCATATTGAGTGCAGCACTTTCACAGCATCATCTTTTAGGATTTGAAATAGCTCAACTGGAATTCCATCACCTCCACTAGCTTTGTAGTGATGCTTCCTAAGGCCCCCTTGACTTTCCATTCCAGGATGACCTACTGTAGGTGAGTGATCATACCCTCTGATTATCTGGGTCGTGAAGATATTTTTTGTATAGTTCTGTGTATTGTTGCCACCTCCTCTTAATATCTTCTGCTTCTGTTAGGTCCATACCATTTCTGTCCTTTATTGTGCCCAGCTTTGCATGAAATGTTCCCCTGGTATCTCTAATTATCTTGAAGAGATCTCTAGTCTTTCCCATTCTATTGTTTTCCTCTATTTCTTTGCACGATCCGTGAGGAAGGCTTTCTTATCTCTCCTTGCTATTCTTTGGAACTCTGCATTCAAATGAGTATATCTTTCCTTTTCTCCTTTGCTTTTCGCTTCTCTTCTTTTCATAGCTATTTGTTAAGGAGTGCTCACACAACCATTTTGCTTTTTTGCATTTATTTTTCTTAGGGATGGTCTTGACCCCTGTCTCCTACATAGTGTCACAAACTTCTGTTCATAGTTCATCAGGTAATCTATCGGATCCAGTCCCTTGAATCTATTTCTTACTTCCACTGTATAATCGTAAGGGATTTGATTTAGGTTATACCTGAATGGTCTAGTGGTTTTCCCTACTTTCTTCAATTTAAGTCTGAATTTGGCAACATGGTGTTCATGATCTGAGCCACAGTCAGCTCCCCGTCTTGTTTTTGCTGACTGTATAGAGCTTCTCCATCTTTGGCTGCAAAGAACATAAATCAATCTGATTTCGTGTTGACCATTTGGTGATGTCCATGTGTAGAATCTTCTCTTTTGTTCCTTTTGTAATATTACTTATTTGTAGTTGTGTCCTCATCAGCTTAGAGAAGGCCTCTTTAACATTTCTTCTTTCTGTTTCAGTGGAGCTGAACTCTGGTAGCTTTTGCCCTTCTGTAAAACTGTTTATCTCTCCTGCAAATCTGAATGATATCTTAGCCAGGTAGAGTATTCCTCGTTTTAGTTTTTTCCTTTTATTTTTTTGAATATATGATGTTACTCTATTCTGGACTTCAGAGTTTCTGCTAAAAAGTCAGCTGATAGTCTAATGGGAATTTCCTTGTACTTGATCATTTGTTTTTCTCTTTGGGTTTTAAGGGTTCCTCTTTATCTTTTACACATTTTAATTAGACCATTTGTTGGTTTGAACATGTTAGGGTTCATCTTGGGTTCTGTCAGTGATTCCTGGACCTAGGATGTCTGTTTTCTTCTTTAGGGAATTTTTAAAGCTATTATTGCTTCATATAATTTCTCTGCCTGTTTCATTTTTTCTTCTTTTTCTGGGGTGCCTACAATGTGATTGTGAATGTCACTTCATGTTGCCCCAGAGCTTCTTGTTTTATTATTAAAATCTGTTATCTTTTTAAATTGGGTAATTTCCACTATTCTACCTTACAGAACACTGATCCATTTCATTCTCTGTACCATCTAACCTATTATTGATTCCTTCTGGGGTACTTGTTACTTCATTTATTGTATTGTTTAGCTCTGATTGTTTTTAAAAATATCTTCTAACTATTGAAACTCTCATTGTATTCATCTATTCTTCTCTCCACATTAGTGAGCATGTTTATGATTATTACCTTGAGCTCATTTTGGGTAGTAGGTTGCTTATCTCTGTTTTGTTTAGTTGTTTTTTAGGTTTTATCTTGTTTGCTTATTTGAACATACTCCTCTCTTTCGTCGTTTTGCCTGGTTCTCTGTGGCCTTATATGGGAGGCATCTTATGAGGTCTAGCAGCATATTTCTTGCTGGCCATTAGAGCTAAGTGATCCAATGTGTTCCCTGTGTGGGCTGTTAGTGCCCTTCTGTTGTGTCATGACTTACTACTCTGGGCATCCTGGTTTTGAGGCTGGCTTCCAGCCTGGCTAGCTGAGAACACTGCCTTGTGAGGCCACTGTAGGCCCAGTGGTGGGCAAGACCTGCTCCCCTTGTGACTGCTTGTGCTCTCTGGTGATGCACAGCTGCTGCAGGCCCTGCTGGTGGGTATTGCATGCCCCCTCATTAATAGGGTAAGGGAGGATTCTAAAATGTCATTGTTAGCACGGTAGAAAGAGATTCCAAAAAGATCTACCCCCAGAATCTTAATCTCAGCTACCTCCTGCCTCTTTCGGATGCTCTTCAAGTTCAGCAAATATAGCCTGACCCAGGTTCCTTTCAAATGACTACCTCTATGCTGGGAGTCAGAGCATGTGAGATTTTGTGTGTATTCTGAGTGGAGTATGTGTTTCCTGTAGCCCTCTAGCTCTCCTGAATGTAAGCTCTGCTGGTTTTCAAAGTCCAACTTTGAAGGGGATGGTTCACTTTTTCAGTGCAAGGTGGCTGTGCTGGGAAGCTTGGCTGGGACTCAGACTTCTTGATCCTCAATGAGGATCAAGGTTGTGATATGCCTCTTGTTTGTAGACACATTTCGAGCTTGGATGTGTCAGTCCTGACTGGACCAAGTCTCTGCCTTCACACCTGTCTCATTGTGGCTCCCTTCTTTATATTGTTAATTTTGGAAATTCTTTCATACTGGATTTCAGGTCATTCCTATAGTTGCTCTGATATACTAGTAATTTCGGTGTGCCCTTGGGAGGAGGTGAGTTCAGGTTTTCCTAATCTGCTGTCTTAATTTCTTCAGCTATATTTTCTTACTTTTCACTGAACTTTTGAGGATACTCGGTATATAGAGAATTGCAAATTATATTTTCTTACTTTTCACTGAACTTTTGAGGATATTCAGTATATAGAGAATTGCAAATTTTGTGTTAATTTTTAAAATTAATGGATTTTATTTTAGATCAGTTTTAGCTTTACAGAAAAATCAAGAAAAAGGTACAGGAAGTTCCCATATACTCCCTTTCCCCCACGACTCTTACCTCAGTTTCCCCCCATTATTAACATCTTGCACTGGTGTCATACATTTGTTAAGGATGGTGAACCAATATTGATGCATTACTAAATAGATCCCACAGTTCACATTAGATTTCACTTTTTATGTTATATAATTCATTTTTAAATTTTAATGACTTATCTGTAGAGATATTCTAATTTCTGCAAGTACAATCATATCATCTGAAAGTTATGGTAGTTTTATTTTTTCTCATCTAACACTTATGCAAATTGCTCTCTTAGTATGTTAGCTAGGACCACTAAAATATGATGAATAGAAGTAACAGCAAGTATCTTTATTTCATTGTTGTTGCAAAGGGAAAGATTTCTGTGTGTCAGTATTAAGTATAAACTTGCATTACAGGTTTTGTAGATGCTGTTTGTCAAATAAAATGTTTATTATGTTTACTAAAAGTTTTTTAAAAATTGTGAATAAATTTTAAGTTTTATCAAATGTTTTTCTTCATCTATTGTAAGAATTATATGATGTACCAATGCTTCTGGAAGTAAAGCCTACTTTATTTGATATAGATATAGACAGACAGTGAATCAACCTATTTGTCCAGTAATGGATGAATGGATAAAGAAAAAATAGGTTTATATACATAATGAATTACTATCTGACCATAAAAAGAAGAAAATCTTTACATTTGTGACAAATGTGTAGGTCTTATGGGCATTTTGCTAAGTGAAATAAGTCAGAATGAGAAAGACAAATATTGTTTACTCTTAGTTATATGTGTAGCTCAGACAGTAAAGAATCTGCCTGTAATACAGAAGACCTGAGTTCAATCCCTGGGTCAGGAAGATCCCCTGGAGAAGGGAATGGCAACCCACTCCAGTATTCTTTCCTGGAGAATCCCATGGACTGAGGGGCCTGGCAGACTACAGTCCATGGGGTTGCAGAGTCGGACACGACTGAGTGACTAACACTGAGACTGACTTATAAGAGTAATCAAAAACAAACAAACAAATGGGTGAAGGTGATCGAAAAGTATAACTGTGTATACTTTTACAAAGTATAATTATACAAAGTATAATTGTATAAAAGTAACAATACTGTTGTCTATTTGAAAGTTGCTAAGAAAAGCAGTGACAGATTTTATTTTCTTGTACTCCAAGATCAATGTGGACTGAAGCCATGAAATTAAAAGATCCTTGTTCCTTGGGAGGAAAGCTAAAAAGCAGAGACATCACACTGCTGACAAAGAGTGTTGTTACTGAATCGCTCAGTAGTAGTGTCTGACTCTTTGCAACCCCATGGACTGCAGCACGCCAGGCTACCCTGTCCTTCACCCTCTTCCCTGAAGTTTGCTCGAACTCATGTCTATTGAGTCAGTGATTCCATCCAACCATCTCGTTCTCTGTTGTTCCTTTCTCCTTTTGCCATCTATTTTTCCCAGCATCAGGGTCTTTTCCTGTGAGTCTGCTCTTCGCATCAGGTGGCCAAAGTATTGGAGCTTCAGCTTCAGCTTCAGTCTTTTCAGTGAGTATTCAGGACTGATTTCCTTTAGGATGGACTGGTTGGATCTCCTTGCTGTCCAAGGGACTCACAAGAGTCTTCTCCAACACCACACTTCAAAAGCATCAGTTCTTTGGTGCTTAGGTTTCTTTATAGTCCAACTCTCACATCCATACATGACTACTGGGAAAACCATAACTTGGACTATACAGACGTCTGTAGGCAAAGTAATGTCTCTTCTTTTTAATATGTTGTGTAGGTTTGTCATAGCTTTTCTTCCAAGGAGAAAGCATCTTTTAATTTCATGGCTGCAGTCACCATTCACAGTGATTTTGGAGCCCAAGATAATAAAGTCTGTCACTGTTTCCATCGTTTCACCATCTATATGCCATGAAGTAATGGGACCATATGCCATGATCTTAGTTTTTTGAATGTTGAGTTTGAAGCCAGCTTTTTCACTCCTCTTCCACCTTCATCAAGAGGCTCTTTAGTTCCTCTTTGCTTTCTGCCATAAGGGTGGTGTCATCTGCATATCTGAGGCTATTGATGTTTCTCCCAGAAATGTCAATTTCAGCTTGTGTTTCTCCCAGCCTGAAATTTCACATGATGTACTCTGCATATAAATTAAATAGCAGGGTGACAATATACAGCCTTGACATACCCCTTTCCCAATTTTAAGATGTTGAACTTTGATGCATTAATAGTGAGACTGGTGACAGGGAATTTATCCCATTAGAAATATGGAAATTATGGTACAGTCAGCATCCTTAAACTTAAGTAGTGATCCTTCTTGATATCTTGATGCTATCTTAAAGCACCAGTGTATTTTTCATATGAGTAACGTGCTGCATGTTAACTCACTTCAGTTGTGTCTGACTCTCTGTGACCCCATGGACTGTAGCCTGCCAGGCTCCTCTGTCCATGGGATTCTTCAGGCAAAAATACTGGAGTAGGTTGCCATTTCCTCCTGCAGGGGATCTTCCTGACCCAGGGATTGAAACCACGTCTCTTACATCTCCTGCATTGGCAGGTGGGTTCTTTATAACTAATGCCACTTGGGAAGCCCCTGAGTAATGTAATATACTGAGTAATGTAATATAAAATACTAGAATAAATACCTTGAAATTATGATCATTAACAGTAATTTCCTGTGGTCTCCATACTCCAGAAATTTATAATCTGGGTCCTAAAGGAGGAACAGTAAACATAGTAAGCTTAATTTTTTTAAACCTTTTACAATCTTTCCTTTATTCAACAAATGTTTATTGAGATAACATAGCATAGTGATTCAAATTTAAGCTCTGGAGGCCAAATGCCTGCATTTAAGTTCAGCCCTGTCTGTCACCTAGGGCAGTTGATATGTTCTGCCTCAATTTCCCTATATTTGCTTTTATTATTGTTATTCCTTTCCATCTTTATTGAGTTATAATTGATAAGTAAAAATTTTATATATTTAAGGGGTACAGTGTGGTTTTTTAATAGCATTTAAAATTGTTTATTATTTATTTATCTTGGCTGTACTGGGTCTTTGTTGCTGTGTGAGGGATTTCTCTGGTTGTGACAAGCAGAGGTTACTCCCTAGTTGCAGTGTGCAGGCTTCTCATTGTAGTGACTTCTCCTCTTGCAGAGCATGGGCCTCAGAGTATATGAGCTTCAGTAGTTGTGGTGCATGGGCTCAGTAGTTGTGGCCTGTGAGCTCTGGAATGCAGGCTCAGTAGTTGCTGCATATGGGTTTAATTGCCCCGAGGCATGTGGACTCTTCCCCAGAACCATGTCCCTTGCACTGGCAGGAGGCTTCTTAACCACTGACCACCAGGGATGTCCACAATGTGATGTTCTGATATAAGTATACATTATGAAAGTTTAATCAAGTTGATTAAAATATCCATCATCTTATACAGTTGCCATTTTTTGGTGTGTGGTGAGAAAATTTAAGTCTACTGTAGCAAATTTCACATATACAATACAGTATTATTAACTCTAGGCATCTGACTGTACATTAGATCTCTAGGACATATTCATCCTGTGCAACTGAAACTTTATACCTTTGACCATCTTCCCATTTCCCCCATTTCCCAACCCCTGGCAACCGCCATTCAACTCTTTGCTTTTGTAAGTTGACCCTTTTAGATTCAACATATAAGCAAGATCTTACAGTACTTGACTTTTCATGTTTGGCTTACTTCACTTAGCATAATGTCCTCCAGGTTTATCCATGTTGCAAATGGCAGGATTTCCTTATTTTCTGAGGCTGAATTATATTCCACTGTGTATGTACATTGTATTTTCTTTGTCCATTTGTTTCTCAGTGGAATTTAATTTAAAAATGGGCCTCTTGGGCATCATCTTGCATGCCTGGGGGCACTCATTGTGCCCTCACGTTCCCTTGTGGGAGAGATCATGGCTGAAGGCGTGTCTTGGCACTGAGCTGTGCTGAGTTGGGGGAATGGTGACGTGGGCAGAGTGAAACTGTTTTTACCTAAGAATGTGAATGTTCCTGGATTTTTTTGCTCAAGTGTGGTGTGGGACCCTTCCTTGGACTCTTAGGCCACAAAAATACTCTCATCTGTGAGTGTTTCTCAAAAGTGTCTCTGGAGAGAGAGATGAGGGTTAAAAGTCCCAAGTCTTCCATCTTGTTGATGTCATTGCAGAAGATTAATATTAGTACATTATGTGTATCTGTTTATAGTTTAAAGGAGGAGGAAGTAATGAGAGTGAGAGGAAGAGTGCGAGAGAGATCCAAAGTAATGAATCAAATTAGAAGTGTGAAGACAGATTGAGGCATATTTAAACTCAAAGGAAGGTGGACAGCATTACAGGTTATTGAAGCAGTGTACTTAGAGATATAGGAGTAAGTAATAATTCTTTTCAAAGACCATGGAATTCATAGTTATAAGTGTAGCTAAACCTCTGTAGGAGGAGAGGGAATCAAGAAATGTTGAAGAAGTAAAACGTTAAATCTTGATAACTGATTGGATGTGAAGATTGGGTGGGCAGTATTAAGTAAAAATAGTTATTATTGTATCCAGATCATCAGGAGTATGGATAGAGTTTAGGGGAAAGTCTTATCTATTGGCAGAACTGTCTTGAATGAAGAAAGAATTTAAGCAATAATTCAATATTGGAATGTAAAGCTAAACTTAGGTGTTAAGGGCAAATACTTGGATACAAGTGCTGGAGGGTAGGGATGTACAACATGAGAATAAGGGAGCCGTGGAGGGACAGTGCAGTTGTGAAGTAAAGTGCAGGTGAGACTGAGGGGACCTTTTAAATTGAGAATTGAGTATTAAGCTTTTCTACATACATCCTGGAATGTTTATTTTGGCTGGGGCTCTAAAGATGGCAGAATATGTTTGGAGCATCCATATCTTAGTAATTGAAAGTACAGCTCTGGATTCAAACTGTCTTAAGTTCATATCCTTCAGCAGTACTTATTAACTCTGATGCCCTGAGCAAGCTATTTGTACTTTCCATCTGATATATGATTTGTTCAGTGGGGACAAATAATATCTATTTCCTGGGTGGATTTGAGAATTAAATAGAATGATTTACATAAATCTCTGAGAATAGTGCTATTATTATATGGCAGGCTATATGGAATCTTTTTCAAAGCAGAAAAAAATTAACTTAAGTTGTAGAACAATATAGTCATTATAGTAAGAAAATGGTGAGCTTACCTACATTTGAGTGAAAACTTTTAATCCATACATTAAAGCTATTTTTCATTGTTATTGGGCAAAATGCTTTTGATTGAAATGTTTGATCAAAGTCTTTGGTGCATGTGTGCATCCTCAGTTGCTAAGTTGTGTCCAACTCTTTGTGACCCCATGGACTATAGCCCACCAGGCTCCTCTGTCCAGGGGATTTCCCAGACAAGAACACTGGAGTAGGCTGCTGTTTGCTTCCAGAGAATCTTCCTGACCAAGGGGCCAAACCCTGGTCTCCTGCAGTGCAGGCAGATTCTTTACTGTCCCTTTACAGGGAAGCCTGTAAAGGCTTTGGTAACCTTAACTAAATGTCACAAGAACAGTAAAGTCATCAAGAATTTGGATTCACTGGATATGTTTTAGAAACCCAAAGTGCTTAATCTCATTTAATTAACACTATTTTACAAATGTGAAACAAAGACATAGAGAAAGATTTTACTTCAGTTTGCTTCAGACTAGAATTTTATGAACTACAGGAAAATTCTTAGCAGGAAACATCATATATGAATTGTTTGTCAAAATTAATTGTCATTTAATACTTATTTATTTAGCTTTAGAGATTATCCAGATTATTTGGGAGCAACATTTCCTGGAAAGATGTGTGCTACTGGTTATTCTGCAGGAATTGTTTTGGTATGTAATGACTTAATCTTATTTGAAAACAAATACATTAAAAATTTACCCAGCATTACAGCATATATTTTACACATTTTATATTTATATTTACATTTATATATTGCATTTATATTTCATCACTGTTAAAACTTTGAAATATGTAGAATTAATAGTATTCTGAAGTGCAAAGTATCTTACTACAAATATTTGGAAGTTAAAGTAGAATAAAATATCACAAATACACTTGTATTCCTTACTATATTGAAGAGTGCATCATGAAAAGATCTGCAAAGATATTTCTATAACCTAAATAGATTTTTTTTGTAGGTATAAAATTGGAGTAGTCTTACAGATAAAATAACTTCAAAATCAAAACAAGTGATCAACCAAAAAGTATGATAAAAATTCTTTAAAATGTTTCAAAATTTTATGTTACTGTTCAGTCGCTCAGTCATGTCCAACTTTTTGTGACCCCATGGACTGCAGCATGCCAGGCTTCCCTGTCCTTTACCATCTCCCTAAGTTTGCTCAAACTCATGTCGTTTGAGTCAGTGACTCCATCCAACCATCTCAGCCTCTGCTGTCCCTTTCTCCTTTTGCCATCTATCTTTCCCAGTGTCAGGGTCTTTTTCAATGAGTTGGCACTTTGCATCAGGAGGCCAAAGTATTGGAGCTTCAGCATCAGTCCTTCCGATGAATATTCAATGTTGATTTCCTTTAGGATTGACTGGTTGGATCTCCTTGCAGCCCATGGGACTTTAAAGAATCTTCTCCAGCACCACAGTTTGAAAGCATCAATTCTTTGGCACTCAGCCTTTTTTATGGTCCAGTTCTCATATCCATACATGATTACTGGAAAAACCATAGCTTTGACTATACGAATCTTTGTTGGCCAAGTAATGTCTATTTTTTAACATGCTGTCTAGGTTTGTTATAGTTTTTCTTCCAAGGAGCAAGCATCTTTTATTTTCATGGCTGCAGTCACCATCTGCAGTGATTTTGGAGCCCAGAAAAATAAAGTCTGTCACTGTTTCCATTGTTTCCCCATCATTTGCCATGAAGTGATGGAACCAGATGCCATGATCTTTGATTTTTGAATGTTGAGTTTTAAGCCAGCCTTTTCACTCTCCTCAGTTTAAGTCTGAATTTTGCAGTAAGGAGTTCATGATCTAAGCCACAGTCACTCCTGGTCTTGTTTTTTCTGACTGTATAGAACTTCTCCATCTTCTGTTGCAAAGAGTATAATCAGTCTGATTTTAATATTGACCATCTGGTGCTGTCCATGTGTAGAGTCATCTCTTGTATTGTTGCAAGAGGGTGTTTGGTATGACCAGTGTATTCTCTTGGCAAAACTCTGTTAGCCTTTGCCCTGCTTCATTTTGTACTCCAGAGCCAAACTTGCCTATCACTCCAGGTATCTCTTGACTTCCTACTTTTACATTCCAGTCCCCTGTGACGAAAAGGACATCATCTTTTTGGTGTTAGTTCTAGAAGTTCTTGTTGGTCTTCATAGAACTGTTCAACTTTAGCTTCTTTGTCATTAGTGGTTGGGGCACAGACTTGGATTACTGTGATATTGAATGGTTTGCCTTGGAAATGAACAGAGATCATTCTGTTGTTTTTGAGATTGCACACAAGTACTGCATTTCGGACTTTTTTGTTGACTATGACGGCTACTCCATTTCTTCTGAAGGATTCTTTCTCACAGTAGTAGATGTAATGGTCATCTGAATTAAATTAGCCCTTTCTGGTCCATTTTAGTTCACTGATTGCTAAAATGTTGATGCCCACTCTTGTCATCTCCTATTTGACCACTTCCAATTTACCTTGATTCATGGACCTAACATTCCAGGTTCTTATGCAATATTGTTGTTTTATAGCACTGGACTTGACTTCCATCACCAGTCACATCCACAACTGGGTGTCGTTTTTGCTTTGGCTCCACCTCTTCATTCTTTCCTGAGCTATTCCCCTAGCTTGGTTTTTATCTTGGCAATTTTGTTTGGTTCCCTTTTATAGTTTCTAGTTCCTTGGTTCAGTAATCTGTGTTTCTATTGACAGTCTTTCTTAATTTCTTCAGCATTTTTATTAACTGCTCTTTGAACTTGGGTTCTGGTAGATTTGGGAGGTCTGTTACATTGTTTTTTTCAGAGGATTTCTCTTTTTTAAATTGGGAGTAGTTTTCTGCCTTTTCCTTATAGTTCTCTGACTCTATGAATTTAAGAGAAACAGTTATCTACTCTGGTCTGAAGGTCTGTTTTTATGTGGAACTGAAAGCTGAATGCAAAAGAATTGATGCTTTTGAACTGTGGTGTTGGAGAAGACTCTTGAGAGTCCCTTGGACTGCAGGGAGATCCAGCCAGTCCATCCTGAAGGAAATCAGTCCTGGCTGTTCATTGGAAGGACTGATGTTGAAGCTGAAACTCCAGTACTTTGGCCACCTGATGTGAAGAGTTGACTCATTTAAAAACATCCTGATGTTGGGAAAGATTGAGGGCAGGAGGAGAAGGGGATGACAGAGGATGAGATGGTTAGATGGCATCACTGACTCAATGGACATGAGTTTGGGTAAACTCCAGGAGTTGGTGATGGACAGGGAGGCCTGGTATGCTGTAGTTCATGGGGTCGCAAAGAGTCGGACATGACTGAGCGACTGAACTGAACTGACCCTGTATGTAAGATTGTGTAAGTCCAATAGTTTTGGTTCAAGGGCTGTTTTGATATGAATGCTTGACATGT
Source organism: Cervus elaphus (assembly GCF_910594005.1). Classification (NCBI taxonomy): domain Eukaryota; kingdom Metazoa; phylum Chordata; class Mammalia; order Artiodactyla; family Cervidae; genus Cervus; species Cervus elaphus. The sequence goes on from NC_057846.1 coordinate 41,171,306, forward strand.
CTTTCTCAGGGTGTGCTGGCCCTTGTCCCCTTAATAGGGGGTATGATTGTGGTGTGCTGACTAGAGCCTACACTGGATGTTGGGCAGAGCCTCTCCTTTGCTCTGTGGTTGTCACAGCTCTGTTGGGGACAGAATCTGCTCTTCAGTTGTTGGAATGGAAGTTCCCAGATCCTTTTCTAAACTGTTGTGTGAGGTAGGAGGGACTGGAGCACTCATTCTGGGACAGGAGCTGCTGTGAACTCCTCCCCAGGTGCTGTCCACCAAGATGTGTGATTGTGTGATGTTCCTTGCCACTTGATGTGTGCACCCACAAAGTTTGCTGATTGTGGCACCTGGAATCATCTCTGTTATGGGAGTACCAATAATTAGCTCAGATGTCCCTCATGCTTGAATGCATTGTTCTGGTCCCAAAACTCACTGGTCTGAATCCTTCCAAAGTTATACTCCTGTGCCTGATTTGGGAGCATGGATTATCAGCTTAAATTTCAGCTCCCCCACCTCCATGTTTGGGTATCCTGGAAGTTTGCAAAACCCTCGGTGGTGGAAACCATGCTTTGTTGTGAGCATGCTGACAAGAAAGCTGCTATGGTGCACCTCTGACCCTTGTTTTGTGTGTTGACAATGGGACTCTTATGGTGGACTCTCACATCATTCTGTGCACACTCCCAGTCATTACCCAGACCATATTCCAGGCCCGTCAAGCTATCTCTGTATAGCCAAACTGAGTCCTTTCCCCAGACTGTCCACTGAAGCTTCAGATTCAGAACTTGGCCACTTCACACTCCAGTAGGCATGTGGGAAGCTTGCTGACATGCAAAGGCAGTCTGTCCTGGTCTCTCTGTGCCCTGCTGGGGCATAATCCACCTCCCACATTCTCCCTTTGAGTCTCTGAAGCTCCCTCCCTATCTGTCCCACCAGACCTCCCAGGTGGTAAAGGAGATTTCTAGAGTGAAGGAACCTTTCTCTTTCACAGCTCCCTGCCTAGTGGCAGAGGTCCCATTCCAGTTCCTCTTTTCCCTTGTCCCTTCATCCTACTCCACTATCTAGGACTCCTTCTTGCAGATTTAGTTGTATGCGATCTTACGCCTGCTTTCAGTAGATTTTCTGTGAGATGTGTTCTGCATGTAGATGTATTTTTGTTGTATTTGTGGGAGGAGGTGAGTTCCAGGTGCCTCTATTCTGTCATCTTGATCTCCTCCCACTCAGTAGCATTTTTAAACTTTATACTTTTACTTCTCTTCTTCTCCAGGTTCTTATTGTTTTTCAGTTATTAATTATAGTTTATGTGCTTTTATACCTTTTTTATATTATATATCCTATAATGTATTTTACTATAATTGTTTTAGTATATTTGTGTTTCCACTTTTAAACTAGAGTGAATTATGCACCACCATTATGTTATCACAGTATCTAATTCTGACTATACACTTGCCATTAACAGTGACATTTATGCTCATTTTCTCATGTTTTAATGATGTTAATTAGCATTATTGAACTTCATCTTCACTCCCTTTAGTATTTCTTGTAAGGGATCTCTAGTGATGATGAACTCCTTTACCTTTTATTTGTTTTAGAATCATGATCTCTTCTTCATTTATGAAGCACAGCTTTGCTGGGTATAGAATTCTTTTTTTATTTTTCATTTATTTTTATTAGTTGAAGGCTAATTACTTTACAATATTGTAGTGGTTTTTGTCATACATTGACATGAATCAGCCATGGATTTACATGTATTCCCCATCCCGATACCCCCTCCCACCTCCCTCTCTACCCGATTCCTCTGGGTCTTCCCAGTGCACCAGGCCCGAGCACTTGTCTCATGCATCCAACCTGGGCTGGTGATCTGTTTCATCCTAGATTATATACATGTTTTGATGCTGTTCTCTCGAAACATCCCACCCTTGCCTTCTCCCACAGAGTCCAAAAGTCTGTTCTGTACATCTGTGTCTCTTTTTCTGTTTTGCATATAGGGTTATCATTACCATCTTTCTAAATTCCATATATATGTGTTAGTATACTGTAATGGTCTTTATCTGGGTATAGAATTCTTAGTTGACAGTTTTTTCTTTTGATATTTTTGAATATATAATCCCATTTTCTCCTCACCTGAAATATTTCTGTTGAGAAATATGCTGATAGTCTTATGGGAGTTCCCTTGTATATAACCTGATTTCTTCTTTTTCTTTCAAAATTCTTTCTTTTTCTTTATTTTAACAATTTAATTGTAATGTGTCCTCATGTAGCCCTATTTGGGTTCAACCTATTTAGGATCCTTTGTATGTTATGCACTTGGAAGTCCATTTCTTTCCCAGTTTTGGAAAGTTTTCAGCCATTTTGCTTTAAATGAACTTTCTGTCCCTTCCTTTTCAAGTTCCTAAGATATGGATATTAGTGTGTTTGTGTGTGTATGTGTGTGTTCGTCCCATAGTCATGTAGGCTTTCTTCTCTCTTTTTCATTCTTTTTAAGGTTTTGATCCTCTGACTGAATAATTTTTAAATATTCTTGCATTCTAGATCGCTGATTCTTTATTCCACTTGTTCAAGTCTACTGTTGAAGCTCTAGGACATCTTTTTTTAGTTGATTTTTATTTCTTCGTTGAACTTATTTTCTTCATTCACCATTTTCTAATTTCATTTAGTTATCTATTTGCTTTTGTAGTTCACTAAAATTCTTTAAGAAGTTTATTCTGAATTATTTCTCTGACAGCACTCCTTTCCTTTTGGGTCATTTATTTGCAACATTTTTAGTTTAATTTTATTGTGTTACATTCACATGATTTTTCTTACTTTCTTCATTCCTTACTTTGGTATCTGTGCATTTGAGTAATTGGTCTCCTCTTCCAGACTTTACAGGCTTACTTTGGCAGACAGTTCTTCGCTAGCCAGCTCAGTTTAGGTTTTTGGACATGTCCCTGGGCAGACAGGTTCTATTTTGGGGTGAGAGCCACTGTCCAAGCTCTGAAGTGAAGGATGAGGGGTATTAACTGTCAGGACTGCTGGCATGGTTCCCTGCCCAAATGAGGCAGGAGGATGTACTCTGTGGTTGTCTAGATTCACTGATCAGCCTTCCTAAAATGTAAGGAAAAAGAACTCTACTCAGCAGTAGCTGAGGAATGAATTAGCTTCCCTGCCATGACAAGGCAGCAGAATAGGTCACATGACTTGCATGCCTCATTATTTGTGGACCCACGTTAGGCAGACTGTACCCTTAATTCCTTGGCCACGTGGGACCACTGGGTTTTGCTCTGAAGATGGGGAAAACCATGAGCTGTGCTGTCTGTTCAAATGCCACTGTAAGCAGGATTGTTGGATAGAATGGCACAGCTTCCTGTGTGCTCTGACTAGATTCACTGGTTGGGCTTTCTGAAGGCTATATTTAGCAATGGCAGGGTTATGGATTTGTTTCCTTGCCCAGGTGGAATTGGAGAATCAGCTTAGCTCTTTGTGGGCTCAACCCAAGCTATCTGTGACTCCAGGTTTCCTGGCCAGACAGCGCCACTAGGTTCGCTCTGTGAACAATCAGCTCTGCCTGCCATACTCTCTGTTCGTGTTGCTGCACTGTGCAGCTACCAGGTATTCTAGCCAGGCTTCTTGTCAGGGGTAGCCAGGGGCTATGCCAGTCATTAGGCAAGGCTATAAACAGCTATGCCGACTGGGTAGAAGGTCCAGGGCCAGCAAAGCTTTTCATCGGAGGACTCAAATCAGGCAGATCTGCACCTCATTGACTTCCCTGGTCATACGGTTCCACTGTCCTGGCTCTGCAGATCTACTAGTTGGGACCTACATTTGCTATGGATGGGAAGTTGGCTTGCCAAGGTCTAAGCATTGATTGTTGCAACCCTCACCCCTACCCTGCCTTCTCTGTCATGATCAGATTTACAGTGGTCAAATCCGACTCGTCCTTTGTGATCCTCATGGGGCAGGACCAGAGTAGGGCTCCCAGTGACCCACAGTACTGGGGGATCTAGATGTCCACTCTGTACTCTCCTCCCACTTGTGGGACCACAGCCGGGGAGACCTCTCAGTGTTGTGCTGCACCAGTGTGGGGGAGGGGTAATGCATCGTGCATAGCTGCTCCTGCTGATCTTCTTATGAGGTCTGTCTTGATCTCTGGTGCCGGTGGTGCTTCAGCCTCACTTCCATGTTCTGGGAGTAGACTTGGGAAAGACCTATGTTATCATCTTGTTAATATCACTCCTGTTGTAATTTAATTCTGATTAGGGACCTGGAGATAAGCAGGGGTAATGAGACAAAAGTTCCAGTTATTTTCATTAAAAATGTCATTTTTTAAATGTAGGGACTTTTTCATTGTTTATAGGGAAGCTTACTCTACTAGCAAGAGAGGTCCAGTGATATTTGTCCATGTCACTCTAGTTCCAATTTCAAGTTTCAGATTCTGACTCCTGCATCAAATCTGGGAAGTTTGATAATTAAATTGGTGCTATAACCCTACAGTACTTATAACTAGGCCCTGAGCTTGGTCCTCAAACCAATAACTAGAGGAGATGACGAGTCACTACTGTGCTGCTGTAGAGGCTTTCTGATTGCCTATTTACATTCTCAGTTGCTCATTTATAGTTTTTCCTTTCTGTTTCATAATGTGCTTCCTCTAGCACTTCCATAAGAAGCCAGTTGACCCCACAATTTTTATTATAGCTTGTTTTTGTAAGAGTGAAGTGCCTTGATGAGCCTCACATCTTGGCCTTTTCCTGCACCTTATCTTATGCCACATTTGGCAATAATTTGAGAAATTATGATGTCATTGCATATTGTGAATTACCATTGTCCCATTTCTCCTTGTCAGGGAAGATACTTGTGCATTTGTTATATTTGTGACAGCCTAATCATAAGAGAGAAGGCAGTGGCACCCCACTCCAGTACTCTTGCCTGGAAAATCCCATGGATGGAGGAGCCTGATGGGCTGCCGTCTATGGGGTCGCACAGAGTCGGACACGACTGAAGTGACTTAGCAGCAGCAATCATAAGAAAGCTTTCTTGAGGATCTGTTTTCTGTGGTTTCTCCTGATACTAGTTATTGTATCTTTGAGAATATTGGCTGGAAGCACATAGCATACTTACAACTGAGTACTTCGGTCATATGTCCACTTTGTGAGCTGGGAAGTGGAGTATCATGTGGACTCTCCTGAATGAACATGATAGCTGGTCTAAGAAATTAGGCAAATGGAAGATCATGGTCCATATAGCCAAAAATCTGATGTAAAAATAGCACATTTATGTAGTTATGACAGTTATTTAAGGATTATCTTAGGCATTCAATTGTTAAATCATGGCAAAACTAGACATAGGTTCATATGTTTATATCTTAATAAAATTTCATAAGAAGGGCTTCAGGTTCTTAGTTGTCTAAGGAACTGTATTTCCATATTCTTAAGTATTTGATAAAACAATAAAATGATTTTAATTAGAAAAATACTATTTTTACTACCCTTCAGTTAATTGTCTTTTATTTGAATTTTCTTTGATGTTGATGTAGTATCCCAAGGAGATAACTTTGGAGGCAGTTTCAGTTATTGTTACCCAGATGCTGGGACTCAGTCTGGGAATATCATATGATGACCCAAAGAAATGTCGATGTTCAGGAGCCATCTGCATAATGAGTACAAAAGCCCTGTAAGTTTTTCCAAAAATAAATTTTATTTATTTGTTGAATTTATCAATAATTTGTTTAAATAATTCAAGTGAAAGTTTTTAGTATTTGCTTATAGTGCAAATTAACTATATAAATGGACCAAGTACCACAAAACCTAAATATGAAATTTTAAGCCTAAGAGTAGTTTGGTAGAAGGTTAGTATTAGAACAAAATAACAAATCCAGTCTGCAAGATACATTACCAAAGGAATTTCCCATAGACTGTGTATTTTATGAAATCGCTTAAGGGATCTTTAAAAATATCTGTAGCTCAAAACAAGTGACCTTTGTTTTTAGAGTATATTAATATTCTGGGAAAACTTCAATCTAAATGACATAACATTTGTGTGACTTTGGATAAATTAATAGACCTTGCTTAGGTTTAGCTTTCTCATCTTTAAAATGGAAATGATTATGCCTAATGTCTTGTTTTCCAGAGTGATATAAGAACAAAATGAGAAAATAAAATGGGAAAGTGTTTTTTAAATTGTAAAGTTTCACAAGTATGTGATGGATTCGCTACAATGATTTATAAATTTGCCAATGTTCCTCACATGGTATATGATACAAGGGCTATAGCAGGTGTCATAAGTATTCTAAAGTTTTTCATCTGTAAAAAGGGCCTATGCTAAGTATGACCTATTCATAACTGAAGAACAACCAAAAGTCAAAGGTGAAAACAAGCCATTACTTTTCAAAAACATACTCTTTTTATAGTTCTAAGCACCACCTAAAGTTAGTTCTTACATTCTAAAAATAGCTCAAACACATATTTTGTATACAGACATATTACGTTATAAGCTAGTTCTACATGTGTTATATGTAAAAATAATATTTATATGTATAAAATATTTAATTTTATTAAATTTCAATGTATAAATTATAATACTGTTTATTGAATCAAATATAAGATTTATATAGCTGTATAAACAAGATGAGAATTGCCACTTTGGGCCTGTTGTCCATTTGGCCAACTATTTTCAAGTATGCTTATGACAGGATGCTTTGTGTAGCTCACCCAGAGTCTGGTATTAATGATAATAAAAATAACAGATATTTACATTGTACTTGCTGTGTGCGAGAGGCTATTTCAAACACTTTGCATATGTTGTGTCATTTGGTTTTCACAGCATCTCCTTAGGGCAGGTCCTAATATTCTCACCTTTACAGATGAGAAACTGAATTATAAAAAGGATAACTATCTGTGGTCAGATAGTTGGTTGTGGGAATCCAGAGTTTTGAACCCAGTCATTCTGGCTTTAGAATCTGTGTTAATAAACCTTTGGATTTGTATACTGCTTTGTTATATATCAAATGCTTTCATACATATTCTCTATTTTCTTAAAGAAACTTTTTTGATGTGTGTAGGGCAAGTGTTATCTTAATTTTAATGAAATTTAACAATTTTATTTGCATCTATGTGTAAGGTATATAAACAAATATATAAGATCTATCTATAAATGTATATAGATGTATCTTTTGCATGTCCACAGTACTTCTCATATATTATTTTATGTGATTTTCAAAGAAAGTGTGTAAGTAAAGCAAATATTATTTCCATTTGTCTTTTTCCATGTGTTTTTTACTTTTTTATGCTTTAAGGTTAACAATCATTTAATGTATTAACATTTTCACTTATAAACATACAATTTGCATATACAGGGAAAAACTGGTTCTTAAGACACCACAGACTACTAGAGACAGGCAAGCAATCGGAAAAAAAAGAAAAGATCAACCCTAGGGGAAAAACTGGAACCGCATTCCATGCCGGTGTCTGTAAACTTGGGAAGGTGAAGAAGATCGCACAGAATCACAATTAATATAGAAAACATACACGGGTCATTCTGTATCAATGGCAGGAACTTTTCCCATAATCCAGATCTTGCATCCCGGTCTGGTCCATTTCATGAATGTTGATCTGAAACACAGTCGCTCACCTCTCCCTTCTCTTTAAATCTAACTCTGAAGTTAACTCAAGAAATTAAATGAACAGAGCTAAGAAACAAGCAGACTGGCATGTGTTCAATATCAATGGCCAATTATTTAAAAGTACACATGGAAGTAAAATGCTGACTAAACATTTTACTTTAGTTAAAGTGAACAATTTCCTTCCAACTCACCTAACTTCTTGATTTAGGACTACCTAAGTGAGGCGACCAAAGATTGGCATCTATGAGAACTGGGGCCAGGGAAATGAAGCATCTCAGCCCATCTTTATGCTGAGCATGCATTTCCTGTCAGGATTAAGTCACTAGGGACAGTGAACTTCCAGATTCAACTACAGTTGCCCAGCGTGGCTTGCCCAGCTAGGGACAGGGACTGGAGATTGGGGATCACATGTACGTCAGGACTTCAGTCCACAACTCCCCCCAGTCTGTCAGGAGGCAGCCAGGGGAACACATGGAGACCATCTGCTTCAAGGGCATTTCAGTGACATAACTCAGTACCTGTGGTTCCAGTAATTCCTAGTTCAAAATGAACACTCCAGTGCAGCATTAAAAACTGAGTTTAGTATTTTGTTTCTAAAGGATACAGCTTGAATAATGATTACCATCTGAACAAAGCTATTCTTATTACATATGATGTAAAATAAGTAACATTTTTAACCATCAAAACCAGTGTTGTCACACATAACATCTGGCAACTTTCCACCACATGACACATCAAAAGAGATGACAGCCAAGTATACTTCCTTTCAGCTGGAAGCAGACTCTCCAGTGTCAACAGGTACAGTGGAACTGGCTGGGAAACAGACCTGTGGTCACCACAGTGCTCATTTGGCATCTAGTTTCCATACAGAGATAGATCTATTTAAGTCTGCCTCAGAGGTGGAGCGGACTGATAAGTGAAACAAAAAACTGTGTCTGTAACTGGTTACGTAAAATATAAACAGAATTTGTGGTACCAGGAGTGTATTTTGTGGAAACATGGCCACATGGAATATAGGGGCAGAGACCTTATTGTGCCTTTGTAAATGTACATTTTTTAAAACATGCAGGACAGAAAACTGGAATAACTGAAGTTTTAAAATTTATATAGATAAAGAAATAAGAAATAACAGAAATGCAGGACCCTCAGTTTTTCAGAGCTTTGCATATAAGTTGGGGCTCAAAATTAAATGGTTCACTAAAGTCAGAAATAAAAGCAAGGCTGGTGTCCTAGTCAGGTGGAGAGGTATCTTGAGCAGGTCATTCATGTTTCTAGGCCGAAATGCCCATCTATAACCTGAGTTTCCCCCACCATGCAGCACAGAGCTTGGGGACAGTGCCCAGTCCTACCCGGGACAGGAGATGGGCCCATCAACAGCCTTCAGAAGGACATAAAACACATCCTCGGTGCAGCCCAATCCCCTGAAACAGGACCACGGCAACTATGGCTCTCATTTCACTTTCCTCACCATTTTCTTAATATTACTTTCTCAACAAGTAGAAAAATAAGCTGTAAGTAGGCTGAAGTGGCAATAAAGAATGCTCAAAGCAAACACTAAAAACATGATGCCTCTGAATAAAATAAATCTACCTCCACACACTTTTTTGGAGTTGTTGTGCCTTCTTCAAGTTTTAAATGATAAAGCCCTAAAATGTTGACACTCAAGTCTATTCCTAATTTGGGATGCTTTCTAAGTATCACAACCAGAAACAAATAAATAAGAATAAAATGAAAAGCATCATTTTCAAGAAGGGAACTGCCATCCTGCCCATCATCCTGAGCAGTCTGCTTTGCTGGAGCCCCAGAGGCTGTGTGATATCACACCACTGCCTAAGGAAGGTTCTAGCCTATAACTCCTGAAGTAACACGCAACCAGTTGTGGTCTGAGGTTTCAAAGTCTGACATTAAACCAAAAAAGCTGCAGTCTTGCCACAGTCATTCACTCACTCCTACATCACCATGTTACCAGCAAAACACTAAAATAAATTATCCCTTAAGAACTAAGGCCTCACTCTAAAAAGAAAATGGCCTTTCAAAACAGGTGTGTCCAAATAAAGTATTGCGAGAGTTTTATAAGGAAACTCCTCGAATGAGCCAGTGGCCCCATATAGTCCAAATCTTTCTCTGCAGTACTTCTTTTTTTTTTTTTTTTTTCTCTGCGGTACTTCTATGTACTTATAAGTATTCTGTCACTACTTTCAAAAGAACTATTAAAGCTATTCTTAAAAACATTTATAACAAACAGAAATGCCCTGCATATTATATTATTGCACACAGGGTATCAGAAGCTATGCACGTCTAGTTTCCAAGGACTCTAGAAGACCCAGAACAGAGACCCTAAGGCCATGCCTGTGGCTGCTCCAGCCAGCATGCCCAGCACCAGGTCACTGTCATTGTTTCGATACCACTCACGGATGATGACTTGGTTGGCAGGCTGCTGTCTATAAAGTCCTGCACGTGGGTACTGATAGGGTACAGCATAAGCCTGTCCATCTGCAGCATAGACAACTTGAATTCCTGGTGGGTATGCACCACTGTATGGACCATAGCCATATGCCTGCTCAGGGTTTGGTGCAGCATAGTCTGTGTAAGGAGGTGGGGAGGAAGCCACAGCTGTCTCATCATACATGACTTCTGAGCCAACATAAGCTGTTTGTCCTGGAATCCTGGAGTGTAAACTTCCAGGCCAAACAATCATCTGTGCTTTCTGCACAAAGACTGATGGTTTTCCCATCTCGGCAAACAATCTGCAACATACAGTCTTTTGGCTTCCCATCTGGTGGGTGAATATCCCGACATTCATGTCCCATGCGGATGTTGGTGCAGTCCACTGGCATGTGGACCTTATCTTCTACACTCTGCCGAGTTTGGTCATCATAATAGATCAGGTGACCATCTGACCACAGGTCAAACCAGTTCTTCCAGTGCGTCAAAATGGTACTCTGTCACAGCAACCATCCGCTTCACAAATGCCATTTTCTCACCTGCAAAGCCTCTGGCCACCACTGCGCACAGCAACAGGTCCGTAGCGAAAGGAACTGCCAGGTTACTTGGCATCTGACGTCCTCCATGTGTTTTTTTAAAATGCCCTTGAGTTCACAGAGCCTGAATGACTCTACATCAGATACACAGGTTATAAGTGGACAGCTGTAGCTGATGTCAGTAATCTCATCAATGATTTATTAGTCACTTACTATGAGCCAGAGAGTTTAATTAGGCACTTTACTTATTAACATTTAATCCTCATAACAAGCCTGTGAAGTGGATGGATATTGCCCCTATTTAGAGATAAGAAAACTGAGAATTAAAGAGTTTAATCATTTTGCTTAAAATCTCATTAAGTCACAAGTTTGGTACTAGGCAGTAAGTTTATCTAGCTCAAATCTTTGTTATTTTCTCTACTTCATGTTGATCTCATATAGAAGACAGTTAATATATTGGAATTAATTTAAACCACGTAGCAAAAGAACATTAAAATGTATTTGTACAAACTTCATTCTTCAGTGATCTTCCTAATATATTATTTGGATGACTTAATTTATATCTGCTTTTAAAAAGTAGGTAACTTTTAACATAGTCTGTACAACAGATGAGTTCAGAAGTGAAGGGAGTAAGGACTCCCAGCAGCACATTCCTCTGTGGTCACCAGTGCTATATGCTCTAGTGGTTCCCCCTGAGAGGGCTATGAGTATCCTTCTGTTGCCATGGGCTAACTACTGTGGGTTGTCCTGTAGACTTGGCTGGGTTGGCTCCTCTTCAACTGATGGCTAATCTCTGCCTTATTCAGATGCCACCAGCCACTGGTGGGTGGAGCTGTGTCACAAGGAGGCTGGCTGTGGAGCCCCATTGCTCAGTGGCTGGTGGAACTGGGATTGAGATGGGTGGCTGAGGGGCCAGGGGTCCTGCATGGACCTCGTATCTGTCTGCTGGTGGGACCAGTTCCTGAAATGGCTTACTGCACAGTTCAGTGTGTCCCAAAGCTGTTGACAGCCTGCTAGTGAGCAGGGCTGAATCCCAGGTTGGCCGAATAAAGGGCCCACGGTGTCTCAAAAATACTGTTAATCTGCTCATGTGTAGGTCTGGAGCTCAGAGAGTCCTGGGGCTGTTGCTTGCCTGCTAGTGGGTCAGCTGGGTCCTGACATGGCAGGCCATGGGGCTCTGGTGGTACTGAGGTTGGTGTTTGCCCACTGGTTGGTGGGGTCAGAGTTCAAGAGATACTAAGGTTAGTGGTATGTTCTTGTTGGGGAGGCTGGTGGTGAGGGCGGAGCTGACTGGTGGGGGAGGCTGCTCTTGAGAAGGCTAGAGCCGAACTCACTGGTGGGTCACCCGTCCAGGAGTATGAGTCTTGACTTTATCATGTCTCCACCCCTCCCACTCATCTACTTATGGTTCCTTCTTCATATCTTTAGTTGTAAAAGATCTTTTCTGCTACTCTTCGAATCTTTATCATCAGTAGTTGCTCTGTAAATTGTAGATTTGATGTGTGCATGGGAGGAGGTTAGCTTAGAGTCTTCCTACTCTTTGGAAGTCATTTGGTCATTTGGAAGCCATCTTGTCATTCTCCAAAATTACTCGGTTCTTTTCTTTCTTTCTTTCTTTAAGTATTTATTTATTTATTTATTTTTGGCTGCCCTGGGTCTTTGTTGCTGTGTGTGGGCTTTCTTTAGTTGTGGAGAGTGGAGACTACTCTCTAGTTTTGGCGTGCGGGCCTCACATTGTGGTGGCTTCTTTTGTTGTGGAGCATGGGCTCTTGGGCATTTGGTCTTCAGTAGTTGCTGCATGTAGCCTCGGCAGTTGCATCTCAAGGGCTCCCAAGGGCAGACTCAGAAGCTGTGGTGCAGGGCTTAGTTGCCCCAAGGCATGTGGGATCTTCCTGGACCAGTGATTGGACCCATGTCTGCTGCACTGGCAGGCAGATTCTTAACCACTGGACCACCAGGGAAACCCTACTGTATTCTTTATATATATATATAAATATATATATATATATATATATATATATATATATATATATATATAGTGGAAATACTCAACAGGAGTTCTCTTAACCAGTTTTAAAGCTATTACTTAGATATGGGTACTATGTTGAACAGCAGATCACTAAAATTTATCCATCTTGTATAACTGAAACTTTATACCCATTTTACAGCTCCCCATTTCCTGCTCCTCCTAGCCTCTTGGCAACTCTGCATCTGTGGGTGTGAATCTTCTAAATATCTCATATAAATGAAATCATGAAGTATTTTCTACTCTGTGACTAGCTTATTTCACTTAGCATAATGTCCTTGAGATTTTGTACTGTTGTTGCATATGGCAGAACTTGCTTCCTTTTTTAAAGATTGAATAATATTCCATTGCAAGTTATATTCCATTGCAAGTATGTACCACATTTTGCTTATCCATTCATTTTTCAATGACATTTAGGTTGCTGCCATATGTTTACTATTGTGAATATTGCTGCAATAAACATAGGAGTACGGATATCACTTAGATATTCTAATTTCAATAGTTTTGGATATATACTTAGAAGTAGGATTGCTAGATCATATGGTATTCTATTTTTAATTTTTTGAGGAACCTCTTTACTGTCTTCAGCAGAGACTGGATTTACATTTCCATGAACAATGTACCAAGTTTCCAGTTTCTCCATGTCCTTGCCAACAATGTTCATCTATTTTTTAAAGAATCAAGAGGGAGGGTACATACATATAATTATATCTGATTTGTGTTGTTGTATGGCAGAAACCAATACAACGTTGTAAAGAAATTTTCCTCCAGTTAAAGAAATAAATTAAAAAAAGAATCATAACTATCTTAACAGGTATGAGGTGATAGCTCATTGTTTTTTCTTTTGATTTGCACTTCCTTGATGATTAGTGATGTTGATGACCTTTTCATATACCCATTGTTCATTTATATGTGTCTTCTTTGCAGAAATGTGTATCCAAACCCTTTGCCCATTTTCTAATTGGGTTGTTTAGTTTTTCCTGTTGAACTTGATTTTGTTTTAAGAGAATATGTGTTCAGTGAATGAAATCACATGTCCTCCTGAGGAATGACTGGCCTCTGAGCATTTGTTATGAACATTTATCATTACCTCTTGAATTTAACATTTTGAAATTGATTTGTATAATATAGAATTGTGTTTTCAGAAGAATAATGCCAATGACATTATATGGATCCATGTTTAGGCAATCCAGTGGTATGAAGACTTTTAGCGATTGCAGTTTGAGGGACTTTGAAAACTTCATTTCAAACGTGGGGGCCCAGTGTCTTCAGAATAAGCCACAAATGCAGAGACATCCAGCATCAATCTGTGGCAATGGCAGAGTGGAGGAAAATGAAGTCTGTGACTGTGGTACTGAGGAAGTAAGTCTAATAATTGGAAAATTGATAAATTTATTGTTTCTGTTCATCCCTTTGTAATAAATGCTGTATATCTCAAACATGAGTGGGTGCCATGCAAAATATTGGCAATAATGAAATAAAGTTAAAATGCATACAAGAGTATGCTATCTAGATTTAATAGGTTGAAGAGTTTTGGACAAATGCTAAGACTATTCCCCTAAAATTATTGCTGATAGGACAAAAAGGAAGTCTAGAATGAGCTTTTGGTTCCAGACTAAACATGTGCAGTATTTTCAAATCTGTGCTTAACCTCTGGACATTTGATAAATGTCTTATTGAAGATTAATGTGGAAGCAGACCATAAAGTATCCTTTAGGATATTGCCTCACAATGGAATCACAATGGAGGGAAAACTGTTAATGTTACAATCTGAACAGTGGGTGATTCTGATTCCCCCATATCACCTTCTTCCCTGTTCCCACTGACAACCACAAGTTTGGCCTTTGTATCTGAGGGTCTATTTCTGTTTTGTCATATTCATGCATTTTTAAATTTATATTCCACATATAAGTGATAATGTAGAGTGTCTTTGTTTGACTTACTTCACTAAACATAATACTATCTGGTTCCATTCATGTAGTTTAAATGGCAAAATTTCATTCTTTTTTTATGCCTGAATAATGTGTGTGTTATATACATATGTGTATATGCACATACATATGTATATATATATGCACACACACACCACATCTTCTTTATCCATTCACCTGTTGACAGACACTTATGTTGCTTCTGCATCTTGGCAATTATAAAGAATGCTTCTATGAACATTGGGGTGCATGTGTAATTTTAAATTAGTGTTGTTTTCTTTGGATATATATTCAGGAATGGAATTGCTGGATCATATGGTAGTTTAATTTTGCTTTTCTGAGGAATGTCCATACTGTTTTCCGTAGTGGAAAAACATAGTGTACAGTGGTTCGTTTTCTCCACATGCTCACCCAACATTTTTTTATTTGTGGTCTTTTTGATGGTAGTAATTCTGACACATGTGAGATGACCTCTCAATCATGGTTTTGATTTGCATTTCCCTAATGTTTAGTGATGTTGCCACCTTTTCATGTACCTATCGGCATGTCTTTAGAAAAATGTGTATTCAAGTCTCTCCCTATTTTTAAATCAGGTTGGTTTTTTTGATACTAGGGCTTCCCTGATAGCTCAGTTGGTAAAGAATCTCCTGCAATGCAGGAGACCCCAGGTCAATTCCTGGGTTGGGAAGATCCGCTGCAGAAGGGATAGGCTACCCACTCTAGTATTCTTGGGTTTCCCTGGTGGTTCAGCTGGTAGAGAATCTGCCTGCAATGTGGGAGACCTAGGTTCTATCCCTGGGTTGGGAAGACCCCCTGGAGAAGGGAAAGGCTGCCCACTCCAGTATTCTGGCCTGGAGAATTCCATGGACTGTACATTCCATGGGGTCACAAAAAGTCGGACACAACTTTCACTTTCATGATACTGAGATTGGTTTTTTGATACTGAGTTGTATGAGCAGTTTACCTATTTTCAATATTAACCCCTTATCAACCAATTGCAAACATTTTCTCACATTCAGTAGGCTATTTTTTTCTTTAACCAATAGTTTCCTGTGCTTTTAAGTTTAATTAGAGTTCATTTGTTTATTTTTGTTTTCTTTGCCTTAAGAGAGATCCAAAAAATGTTGTTGCAGTTAATGTCAGAGTATTCTGCCTAAGTTTTCTTCTTGGAGTTTTATGGTTTCTGGTCTTACATTTATGTATTTAGTCTATTTTGAGTTTATTTTAATGTATGGTGTGAAAAAATGTTTCGGTTTTATTCCTTAAATGTAGCTGTCCAGATTCCCAGCACTGCTTATTAAAGAGATTATCTTTTCTCTATTATATATTCTTGCCTCCTTTGTTGAAAATTAGTTGACCATAAGTGCATGGGTTTATTTCTAGGCTGTCTGTTCTGTTCCATGGATTTGTGTATCTGTTTTTGTGCCAGTATCATGCTGTTTGATGTTGTCTCTTTGTACTGTAGTTTGAAATCAAGGAGTATGATACTTCCAGCTCTGTTATTCTTTCTTCAGATTGCTTTGGCTGTTTGGAGTCTTATGTTTCCATACAAATTTTAGAATTATTTGTTTTAGTTCTGTGAAAAAATGCCATTAATATTTTGATAGAATTGCATTGAATCTGTAGCTTGCTTTGGGTACTATGGCATTTTTAGCAATATTAATTCTGCCAGTCCATGAGCACTGTATAACTTTCCATTTGCTTTTATCATCTTCAGTTTCTTTCATCTGTGTCTTACAGTTTTCCAAGTATGGGTGTTTTACCTCCTTAGATTTGTTCTTAGATATTTTATTCTTTTGATGTGATTCTAAATGGGATTGTCTTTACATTTCTTTTTTGTTTGTTCATTATTAATATACAGAAATGCAACAGATTCCTATTGCTTTAGTATCCTGCATTTAACAAAATGGCAATAAGTACATATCTATCAATAATTACTGTAAATGTAATTGTACTAAATGCTGCAATCAAAAGAAACAGAATGACTGAATGGATAAAAAAAAATAAGACCTATATATGTACATATACTGCCTCCAAGAGACTCACTTCAGATCTGCCCATGGTCAGTTGCAAAGACACACACAGGTTGAAAGTGAGGGAATCAGAAAAGGTATTCGATGCAAATGGAAATCAAAAGAAAGCTGAGGTGGCAATACTTAATTTTATAAGATAAAACAGACTTCAAAACAAAGACTGTTAGACAAAGGACATTATATAATGATTAAGGGATCAATCCAAGAAGATGTAATGTTTGTAAATGTATATGCATCCAACATAGGACAAGTGGCTCAGTGGTAAAAAAATCTGCCTGCCAATGAAAGAGATGCAGGTCACAAAAAAATCGGCCATGACTTGGCTACTAAACAACAAGAACTAACATCAGTTCAGTTCAGTTCAGTCGCTCAGTCGTGTCCAGCTCTTTGCGACCCCATGAATCGCAGCACACCAGGCCTCCCTGTCCATCACCAACTCCCGGAGCTTATTCAAACTCATGTCCATTGAGTCAGTGATGCCATCCAGCCATCTCATCCTCTGTAGTCCCCTTCTCCTCCTGCTCCCAATCCCTCCCAGCATCAGGGTCTTTTCCAATGAGTCAACTCTTTGCATGAGGTGGCCAAAATATTGGAGTTTCAGCTTCAGCATTAGTCCTTCCAATGAACATTGAGGACTGATCTCCTTTAGGATGGACTGGTTCGATCTCCTTGCATAGGTGCACCTAATTACATAAAGCAAATATCAGATGTAAGAGGAGACATTGACAGTAAACACAATATTAGTAAGGGACTTTAACACCTCACTTACATCTTCAGATCATTTGATGTAAAATCATTAGAAAGACTGGTCTTAAGTGACACATCAGACCAGATGGAGTTTATAGATATAAATGCAGAGTATTCCACATCAAAGCAACATAATACATTGTTTCAGCTGCCTTGTGACTTTCTCCAGGGTAGGTCACAAAACAAATCTCAGTAAATTTAAGAAAATTGAAATAATATCCAGCATCTTTTCTGACTAGAATGCTATGAGACTAGATATAAACTACAAGAAAAAAAGTACAAAAAATAGAAACATGTCGAGGCTAAATAATATACTGCTAGACAACTAATGGATCATGGAAGAAATCAATTAGAAAATTTAAAATACCCGTAGACTAATGAAAACAAAACACCATAATCCAAAATCCATGCAAAAGAAAGCATTTCTGAGGGAATTTTTTTAATGATACAAACTTAGCTTATGAAATAAGAAAAATACCAAGCAACCTGAGTTTACACCTAAAGGAACTAAAAAACAAAAGAAATAAAACCCAAAAGTTAGTAGAAGCAGAGAAATAATAAAGATCAGAGTATAAGTAATTGAAATAGAGGCTAAAAAATTCAAAAGATTAATGAAACTAAGAGGTGATTCTTTGAGAAGGATGAAGGAAACTGATAAACCTTTAGCTAGACTCATCAAGCAAAAGAGAGAGCCCAAATCAATAAACTCAGAAATGTAAAAGGAGAAGCTACAGCCAACACCACATAAATTCAAAGGATCATAAGAGATTATTTCAAATAATAATATGCCAGTAAAATGGGAAAAATGGAAGAAATGTACAAATTCTTAGAAATGTGTACTCTCCTAATACTAAACCAGGGAGAAATAGAAAAGATGAACAGGCCAATTGCCAGTAATGACTTTGAATCAGTAATAATAGTAATAAAATTACCAACAAAAAATCCAGGACCAATGGCTTCCTTCACAGGTAAATTCCCCAAACATTTAGAGAACAGTTAACACCTGTTCCTAGGATAATAAACAACCATATGTATGTGTCTTTCCCTTAATACTTTTCTGTGTATTTGTCTGTCCTTATGCTAATTATACAGTCTTAACTAATGTACTTTTACAGTAAGTCTTAAAAACATTTTGTGTAAATCAATAAACTTTGGTCCTCTTTTTCAAGATACTTTTTCTATTCTAGGACCAGTTTGTTTTCATGTAATTTGAAGAATTGGCATATAGTTGTAGGGACTTTGATTTGAACTGTGTTGTATTCATATATCAATTTGAGGGGAATTACCTTCTTACCAATATTAGTTAGGCCAATCTGTGCACACTGTGTATCTCTTAACTTATTCAGATCTTCTTTCTTTATTTCTTCTATAGATTGCTTATTTTGATAGTTTAAAAATTTTATTTAGCAATTACATCACTAGCATAAAAATTGCAGTGGACTTTTCTGAATTATAGTTTTTATTAAAAGTGCTGAGAGTAGCCTTCTTTCCTTTGATCTTATTTTTGGGGAGAAAGTTTTCTGACTTAGCATTAAATATGATATTAGATAAAAGCTTTTCTTTAAATAGATGTGCTTTACCATATTCAGGAAATTTTCTGAGCATTTTTTTTAATTGAATAAATTTGAAGTAAAATATTGTAAGTTTAAGTTGTACAGTGTTTTACTGTAATATATTTATATATGTTTATGTATGAATAAACTCTGGGAGTTGGTGATGGACAGGGAGGCCTGGCATGCTGCGATTCATGGTGTCTCAAAGAGTCGGACACGACTGAGCGACTGAACTGAACTGAACTGATATATTGTTATCTGATTGCTGATGTGGTGATGTTTACTACATTACATAATTATAGGGATTCCCAATTGGGGTCAGTTGCAAAGAATTCGCCTGCCAATGCAAGAGACAAAAGAGATGGAAGTTCAATCCCTGAGTCAGGAAGATCCCTTGGAGAAGAAATGGCAGCCCACTCCAGTATCCTTGCCTGGAGAATCCCATGGACAGAGGAGCCTTGCAGGCTACAGTTCATGGGGTCTCAAAGAGTTGGATGTGACTGAGCATGTACACACACACACACACACAATTATAGTACATTTGTTGTTGTTCAGTTGCTCAGTCATGTCCGACTATTTCTGACCCCATGGACTGCAGCACGCCAGGCTTCCCTGTCCTTCACCATCTCCTAGAGATTGCTTGAACTCATGTCCATCGAGTCAATGATGCCATCCAACCATCTCATCCTCTGTCATCCCCTTCTCCTCCTGCCTTCAGTCTTTCCCAGCATCAGGGTCTTTTCTAATGAGTCAGCTCTTTGAATCAGGTGGCCAAAGTACAGGAGCTTCAGCTTCAGCATCGGTCCTTCCAATGAATATTCAGGACAGTTTCCTTTAGGATTGACTGGTTTGATCTCTTTGCAGTCCAAGGGACTCTCAAGAGTCTTCTCCAACACCACAGTTCAAAAGCATAAGTTCTTTGGTGTTCAGCTTTCTTTATGGTCCATTTCTCACATCCATACTTGACTACTGGAAAAGCCATAGCTTTGACTATGTGGACCTTTATCAGCAAAGTAATGTCTTTGCTTTTCAACATGCTCTCTAGGTTGGTCATAGCTTTTCTTCCAAAGAGCAAGCGTTTTTTAATTTCATGGCTGCAGTCACCATCTGCAGTGATTTTGGAGCCCAAGATAATAAAGTCTGTCACTGTTTCTATTGTTTCCCCATCTATTTTCCATGAAGTAATGGGACCATATGCCATGATCTTAGTTTTTTGAATGTTGAGTTTTAAGCCAGCTTTTTCACTCTCCTCTTTCACCTTCATCAAGTGGCTCTTTTAGTTTCTCTTAGCTTTCTGCTGTAAGTGTGGTGTCATCTGCATATCTGAGGTTATTGATATTTCTCCTGGCAATCTTGATTCCAGCTTGTGCTTCATCCAGCCTGGCATTTTGCACGATGTACTCTGCATATAAGTTAAATAAGCAAGGTGACAATATACAACCTTGACATACTCTTTTCCCAATTTGGAACCAGTCTGTTGTTCCATGTCCAGTTCTAACTGTTGCTTCTTGATTTGCGTACAGGTTTCTCAGGAGGCAGGTTAGGTGGTCTGGTATTCCCATCTCTTGAAGAATTTTCCAGTTTGTTGTGATCCACACAGTCAAAGTGTAGTCAGTGTAGCTGAAGCATCTTTAGTGCTGTCAATGAAGCAGAGGTAGATGTTTTTCTGGAACTCTCTTGCTTTTTCTGTGATCCAACGGATATTGGCAATTTGATGTCTGATTCCTCTGCCTTTTCTAAATCCAGCTTGAACACCTGAAAGTTCTCAGTGCATGTACTTTTGAAGCCTATCCTGGAGAATCTTGAGCATTACTTTGCTAGCGTGTGAGATGAGTGCAGTTGTGTGGTAGTCTGAACATTCTTTGGCATTGCCTTTCTTGTGTGCTTAGTCACTCAGTGGTGTCTAGCTCTGCGACCCCAGGGCTGTAGCCCGCCAGGCTCCTCTGTGCATGGGATTTTCCAGGCAAGAATACTGGAGTGGGTTGCCATTCCCTTCTTCATGCCTTTCTTTGGGACTGGAAATAAAACTGACCTTTCCAGTCCTGTGGCCATGGCTGTTTTCCAAATTTGCTGGCCTATTGAGTGCAGCACTTTCACACTATCATCTTTTAGGATTTGAAAAAGCTCAGCTGGAATTCCATTACCTCCACTAGCTTTGTTCGTAATGATGCTTCCTAAGGCCCATTTGATTTCACACTCCAGGATGTCTGGCTCTACGTGAGTGATCACACCATCGTGGTTATCTGGCTCACTAAGATATTTTTTTGTACAGTTCTTCTGTGTATTGTTGACACCTCTTCTTAATATCTTCTGCTTCTGTTAGGTTGATACCATTTCTGTCTCTTATTGTGCCCACCTTTGCTTGAAACGTTCCCTTGGTATCTAATTTTCTTGAAGAGATTGCTAGTCTTTCCCATTATATTTTTTCTCTGTTTCTTTGCATTGATCACTTAGGAAAGCTTTCTTATCTCTCCTTGCTATTCTCTGGAACTTTGCATCCAGATGGATATACCTTTCCCCTTCTCCTTTGCATTTTACTATAATAAAGTAGTATTGCCTATATTCATTATATTCTACAGTAGATTTCTATGGCTTATTTATTATTTGTTACAAGTTTGTACCCTTAAATACGATCACTCTTATTCCTTTGTCTCCACAACCTCTGGTAATAAGTATTTTACTCTGTTTTTCACAGGTTTAAATTTTTTAGATTCCACATATATGTGATATCACACAATTCTTTTTTCTGTTTGACTTATCTCATTAGCATAATGTGCTCAAGTTTCATACATGTTGAAAATCGGAGGATTGCTTCCATTTTCTTGGCTGAAAAAGTTTCCATTGTGTATGTGTAGCACATCTTTTTTATCTATTAATCCATTGATGGGTGTTTTGGGTGTTTCTATATCTTTGGTATTAAATAATACTGTGATAAATACAGAGTGCATATATCTCTTTGAAATTAAGTTTTCATTTTCTTTGGGTATATACTCAGAACTGGAATTGCTGGACCATATGGTAGGTCTATTTTTAATTTTTTGAGCAACCTCCATATTATTTTGCATAGTGGACTAATTGGTTGGACCAATTTACATTCCCACCAACAGTATATAAAGCTTCCCTCTTCACCACATCCTTTCCACTATCTGTTGTCTCTTGAATTCTTGATGATAGCCATTCTAACAGGTGGGAAGTGATGTCTCATTGTGGTTTTGATTTGTATTTCTTGATGATTGGTGATGTTGAGTGTCTTTTCATGTGCCTATTGGCCATCTGTATGTCTTTTCAGAAAAACATCTAGTTCTGTTCATTTTAAAATTGGAGTGTATTTTTTTTTTGTTATCAGATTGAATAAGTTCTTTATATATGTTTAATATTAACCCCTTATCTGATACATGCTTTGCAGAATTTTTCTCCCATCATGTAGGGTTTTTTTTTTTTTTTCTCCATTTTGGTAAGTGTTTCTTTTGAGGTGCAGAAGTTTTTGAGTTTGATGTCCCATTTGTTGATTTTTTTCTTTTGTAGTTTGTCCATGCTGTGGTTTGACTTCATGCTCCAAAATTTATACCCAAGATCAGTATCTGAGGTTCTAACCTACATTTTCTTCTAGGGGTTTCATGGTATCAGATCTTATATTTAAATCTTTGATCCATTTTGAGTTAATTTCTCTGGGTATTGTGGGATAGGTGTCAATGTCATTGTTTTGCATGTGTTTCTCCAGTTTTCCTGGTTGTTGAAAAGAGTGTACTTTCCTCATTGGATATTCTTGACTTCCTTGTTGAATATTAGTATACCATATGTGCCAGAGTTTAGTTTTAAGTTCTCTGTTCCCTTTGGCTGATTGACATGTCTGTTTTTGTCCCAGCATCATGTTGGTGTTTGTTTTATTATATAAGTTTCATATGTACATCATTCTGATTAAACATCTATGTACATTACAAAGTGACCAGCACCACAAATCTGCTTACCATCTAATTCCAAAGGGTTGACTCCCTTCACCCTTTTCTCTTACTTCCTAAACCACTTCCTTCTGGTAACCACTAATCTGATCTCTATATCTATGAGGTTTTTGGTTTTATTTAGTTGGCTTTTTTGAATGCTTTGTTGTTTTTTAGATTTTATGTATGAATGAAATTATATGGTGTCTTTCTCCATTTGAGTTATTTCTCTTAGTGTAATACTTTCAAGGTTCATCCATGTTGTTGCAAACAGCAAGGTTTCATTCCTTTTATGGATGAGTAAGTATTCCATTGACTTCCCCTGTGGCTCAGTGGTAAAGAATCCGCCTGCAATGCAGGAGACCCTGGTTGATCCCTGGGTTGGGAAGATCCCCTGGAGAAGGAAATGGCAACTCACTTCAGTATTCTTGCTGGGAAAATCCCAGCAAGGAGGAGGAGGTGTCTGACAGGCTACAGTCCGCAGAATTGCAAAGAGTCGAACATTACAGAGGGATTGAGCATGAAGTGTTCCATTGTGTATGTATACTGGGTCTTCTTTATCCATTCTTCCTTCAGTGGACACTTCGGTTGCTTCCATACTGGTGCATGTTTAGTCGCTCAGTCTTGTCCGACTTTTTGTGACCCCAAGGACCCCAAGCCTGCCAGGCTTCTTACGTGGGATTCTCCAGGCAAGAATATTGGAGTAAGTAGCCATTTCCTTCTCCAGGGGATCTTCCTGACCAGGAATTGAATCTGTGTCTCCTGCATTACGGGTGAATTCTTTACCATCTGAGCCACCAGGGAAGCCCCTTAGGTTGCTTCTACATCTTGGTTATAAATAATGCTGCAATAAACAGAGTGCATATATTTTTTTCTAGTTAGTGTGTTTGTATTATTTGGATAAATACCCAGAAGTGGAATAGTGGATTGTATGATAATTTGATTCTTAGTTTTTTGAGTAATCACCATAATGTTTTCCATAGTGGCTGCACCGATTTTTGGTCCTACCAATAGTGGACTAGGGTTCCCTTTTTTCCGTGTTCTCTCCAACATTTGTTATTTTTTATTTTTGATAATAGTTATTCTAAAAGGTGTGAGGTGATATCTTATTGTAGTCTGATTTGCATTTTCCTAATAATTATGTTGATTATCTTTTCATGTGCCTGTTGTCCACCTCTGTGTCTTCTTTGGAAATGTCTGTTCAGGTTCTGTGTCCATTTTTTAAGTCAGGTTGTTTGTTATTTTGTTATTGAGTTGTATATGTGTTTTATGTATTTTGGATATTAACTCCATATCAGATATATGATTTGCAAATATATTTTCATTCAGTAAGTTGCTTTCTCATTTTGAGCTGGTTTTCTTTGCTGTGAGGAAACATTTTAGTTTGATGTAGTCCTGTTTGTTTATTCTGCTTTTGTTTCTCTTGCCTTTCAATTCAGAGCGACAAAAACCTTACCCTTATGAGATCGACATCAGTGAGATTATTGCCTATGTTTTCTTCTAGAAATTTTATGGATTCATGTCTTATATTCAGATCAATCCATTTTGAGTTCATTTTTCTTTATGGTGTGAGGTAGTAGTCTAGTTTCTTTCTTTTGCATGTGGCTGTACAGTTTTCTTGACGCCATTTATTGAAGAGACTCTCCTTTCTCTGTAGTGTATTCTTTGTTGTAAATTTATTGTCTGTGCATGTGTGGGTTTATTTTTGTGCTCTCAATTGTGTTCCATTGATCTGTGAGTCTGTATTTGTGCCAGTACTGTTCTGTTTTGACTATGGTAACTTTGTAGGAAGCAAAACATACTGTTTTACTTACTGTAGCTTTATAGGAAACGGTTGTCCCTTGATATCTACAGGAGATTGGTTCTAGGACCCTTAAAGGATGCTAAAATCTATGCATGTTAAAATTCTTTTTATAAATGGCCCATAACCTACCAATATACGCCTACTATTTTAAATCATTTCTAGGTTACTTCTAATACCTAATACAATGTAAATGCTTTGTAAATATTTGTAAATAAAATGTAAATGCTATGTAAATAATTGCCAGAATGCAGCAAATTTAAGTTTTGCTTTTTGGAACTTTCTGGATTTTTTTCTGAATAATTTCAATCTAAGATTGGTTGAATCCATGGTGCATAACTCACAGATTTGGAGGACCAGCTGTAATTTGAAATCAAAGAGTGTGATACTTCCAGCTTTGTTTTTCTTTCTCAAGTTTCTTTTGGCTGTTGGGGATCTTTTGTGTTTCCACATACCTGTGGTTTTTATTACTATGGCTTTGTAGTTTAGTTTGAAATTCAGAAGCATGATACCTCCAGGTTTTTTTTTTTTTTTTCCTCAGAGTCATTTTGCCTATTTGGAGTCTTTTGAGCTTCCATGCAAATTTTGGGATTATTTTCTCTATTATTGTGAAGAATGCCTTTAGTATTTTTATGGGGATTATGTTGACTCTGTAGATGGTTTTGTGTCACATAGCCATCTGAATAATATTAACTTTTCCAATCCATGAACATAGGATATCTTTTCCATTTCTTCTTGTCTTCATGTCTTTTTTAAAATTTTCTTCAGCAAAGTTTTGTGATTTTCATTAGGCAGATCTTTCACTTTCTTGGTTAAAATTATTTCTAAGTATTTTTTTTTCTTTTTTTTTTTTAATAGTTGGAGGCTAATTACTTCACAACATTTCAGTGGGTTTTGTCATACATTGATATGAATCAGCCATAGATTTACACGTATTCCCCATCCCGATCCCCCCTCCCACCTCCCTATCCACCTGATTCCTCTGGGTCTTCCCAGTGCACCAGGCCCGAGCACTTGTCTCATGCATCCCACCTGGGCTGGTGATCTGTTTCACCATAGATAGTATACATGCTGTTCTTTTGAAATATCCCACCCTCACATTCTCCCACAGAGTTCAAAAGTCTGTTTTGTATTTCTGTGTCTCTTTTTCTGTTTTGCGTATAGGGTTATCGTTACCATCTTTCTAAATTCCATATATATGTGTTAGTATGCTGTAATGTTCTTTATCTTTCTGGCTTACTTCACTCTGTATAAGGGGCTCCAGTTTCATCCATCTCATTAGGACTGGTTCAAATGAATTCTTTTTAATGGCTGAGTAATATTCCATGGTGTATATGTACCACAGCTTCTTTATCCATTCGTCTGCTGATGGGCATCTAGGTTGCTTCCATGTCCTGGCTATTATAAACAGTGCTGCGATGAACATTGGGGTGCACGTGTCTCTTTCAGATCTGGTTTCCTCAGTGTGTATGCCCAGAAGTGGTATTGCTGGGTCATATGGCAGTTCTATTCCCAGTTTTTAAAGAAATCTCCACACTGTTTTCCATAGTGGCTGTACTAGTTTGCATCCCCACCAACAGTGTAAGAGGGTTCCCTTTTCTCCACACCCTCTCCAGCATTTATTGCTTGTAGACTTTTGGATAGCAGTCATCCTGACTGGCGTGTAATGGTACCTCATTGTGGTTTTGATTTGCATTTCTCTAATAATGAGTGATGTTGAGCATCTTTTCATGTGTTTGTTAGCCATCTGTATGTCTTCTTTGGAGAAATGTCTGTTTAGTTCTTTGGCCCATTTTTTGATTGGGTCATTTATTTTTCTGGAATTGAGCTACAGGAGTTGCTTGTATATTTTTGAGATTAATCCTTTGTCTGTTTCTTCATTTGCTATTATTTTCTCCCAGTCTGAGGGCTGTCTTTTCACCTTGCTTATAGTTTCCTTTGTAGTGCAAAAGCTTTTAAGTTTCATTAGGTCCCATTTGTTTATTTTTGCTTTTATTTCCAATATTCTGGGAGGTGGGTCATAGAGGATCTTGCTGTGATTTATGTCGGAGAGTGTTTTGCCTATGTTCTCCTCTAGGAGTTTTATAGTTTCTGGTCTTACATTTAGATCTTTAATCCATTTTGAGTTTATTTTTGTGTATGGTGTTAGAAAGTGTTCTAGTTTCAGTCTTTTACAAGTGGTTGACCAGTTTCCCAGCACCACTTGTTAAAGAGGTTGTCTTTTTTCCATTGTATATCCTTGCCTCCTTTGTCAAAGATAAGGTGTCCATAGGTTCGTGGATTTATCTCTGGGCTTTCTATTCTGTTCCATTGATCTATATTTCTGTCTTTGTGCCAGTACCATACTGTCTTGATGACTGTGGCTTTGTAGTAGAGTCTGAAGTCAGGCAGGTTGATTCCTCCAGTTCCATTCTTCTTTCTCAAGATTACTTTGGCTATTCGAGGTTTTTTGTATTTCCATACAAATTGTGAAATTCTTTGGTCTAGTTCTGTGAAAAATACCGTTGGTAGCTTGATAGGGATTGCATTGAATCTATAGATTGCTTTGAGTAGAATAGCCATTTTGACAATATTGATTCTTCCAATCCATGAACACGGTATGTTTCTCCATCTGTTTGTGTCCTCTTTGATTTCTTTCATCAGTGTTTTATAGTTTTCTATGTATAGGTCTTTTGTTTCTTTAGGTAGATATACTTCTAAGTATTTTATTCTTTTTGTTGCAGTGGTGAATGGTATTATTTCTAAGTATTTTGTTGTTTTTAATACTGTTGTGAATGGGATGGAATTTTTAAATTTTTGTTTCAGAAGCTTCATTATTAACGTATAGGAATGTGATTGATTTCTGTATGTTGACTGTGTATCTTGCTACTTAACTGAAATCATTGAGTAACTCTAGTTTTTTGACGGTTCTTTGAGATTTTCTGTATGTAGGATCATACTATCAGCAAATAACCACAGTTTTACTTCTCTTTTTCTTTGGTTGACATTTTTTTTTTGTCTTGCCCAATTACTCTAGCTAGGTTTTCAGGAAAACTGAAGGACTGAAAATACCCAGTTTCAAAACTTAATAAGAACTATAATAATGTCAATGTAGTAACACACAAAAAATAGACAAAGAGTTTATTAGAACTCTTTGGAGACCTCAGAAATAAAGTTCCAAAAAGTGAATAGGCATATTGAGAGTGGGTGTTATTGCCATGTTCTTGATCTTAGGGGAAATGCTTTCAATTTCTCTACATTAAGTGTAATCTTAGTTAGCTAAGAATTTTCAATTAAGAATTCATCTTGAATATTGTCAAATATTTCTATTTCTATTGAGCTGATCATATTAATTTTCTGGTTTTTTTTTCTTCTATTAACGTGATGCATTTCATTCATTGCTTTTTGAGTGCTAACCCAGCCATCATGCAATCTTGAGATTAGCTGCACTTGGGTTATTTTATATATATATATATATATACACACACACACACACACATATATATAATCATTTTAATTTACCATTTTGTTCAGGATTATGGAATGTATTTTTAGAAGGGGATTGTGGTCTGTAGTTTTTTCTTTTTTTGCAATCTTTTCTTCTGATTTTTGTATCAGGGTAATTATGGGCTCATAAAAAGAGTTGGAATATGCTCCCTACTCCTACCTTCTGAAAGAATTTGTTTAAGATTTGGTACTATTCCTGTTTATTTATTGTGAAAGAGCACTCGACAGTAGATTTACCCCCTTAAATCTAACCTCCTAGAAGTTTTATAGTTTGGTAATTTAATTTTAGATTTACGATCCCTTTGAATTATTATTTGTGTGTGTGTGTGTGAAATGTGTAGAGTCAATATCTAGAGTTTTTCATGTGAATGCCCAGTTGTTCCAACACCATTTATTGAAAACGCTTTTATTCTCCACTGATTTGCATTTGTTCCATTATCAAAGATTTCATTATCTCTATGTAGGTTAATTTCTGAGGTCTCCATTTTGTTCTAATAAACTCTTTATCTATTTTTTTGTATGTACTTCAGTTCAGTTGCTCAGTCATGTCCGACTCTTTGCGACCCCATGAACCACAGCAAGCCAGGCCTCCCTGTCCATCACCAACTCCCGGAGTCCACCCAAACCCATGTCCATTGAGTCAGTGATGCCATCCAACCATCTCATCCTCTGTCGTCTCCTTCTCCTCCTGCCCTCAATCTTTCCCAGCATCAGGGTCTTTCCCAATGAGTCGGTTCTTTGCATCAGGTGGCCAAAGTATTGGAGTTTCAGCTTCAGCAACAGTCCTTCCAATGAATATTCAGGACTGATTTCCTTTGTACATACTACAGTACCATAATTATAGTTTTTGTTGAGTTTTGAAACTAGGTATTTTAAGTCCTTCAGTTTTCTTCCTTCTATTGCTCCTCCTCCTGCTTTCTCCTCCTCAACGTTATGTTGTCTACGCTGTTTTTTGCCTTTCTATATAAACCTTAGAATCAATTTGACAATGTCAAAAAACAATTGCTGGACTTTTTAATTGTAATTGCATTGAACATCAAGTTGTGAAGAACTGACATCTTAACAATATGAAGTCTTCCTATTCATGAACATGAACATTCTCTTCATTTATTTATACTTTCTTTGATTTTCTTCATCAAGTTCTGTAGTTTTCATCATATAGATCCTATAGGATTTTTTTTCTAGATGTTGTTACCAAATTGAAGAAGTTTCCTCTGTTCCTAGTTTGCTAACTTTTTTTAAAAAATTTTTTTCATTTATTTTTATTAGTTGAAGGCTAATTACTTTACAATATTGTAGTGGTTTTTGCCATACATTGACATGAATCAGCCATTGATTTACATGTGTTCCCCATCCTGATCCCCCCTCCCACATCCCTCCCCATCCCATCCCTCTGGGTCTTCCCAGTGCACCAGCCCTGAGCACTTGTCTCATGCATCCAACCTGGGCTGGTGATCTGTTTCACCCTTGATAGTATACTTGTTTCAATGCTATTCTCTCAGAACATCCCACCCTCGCCTTCTCCCACAGAATCCCAAAGTCTGTTCTGTACATCTGTGTCTCTTTTTCTGTTTTGCATATAGGGTTATTGTTACCATCTTTTAAAATTCCATATATATATGTGTTAGTATACTGTATTGGTCTTTATCTTTCTGGCTTACTTCACTCTGTATAATGGGCTCCAGTTTCATCCATCTCATTAGAACTGATTCAAATGAATTCTTTTTAATGGCCGAGTAATATTCCATGGTGTATATGTACCATAGCTTCTTTATCCATTCGTCTGCTGATGGGCATCTAGGTTGCTTCCATGTCCTGGCAATTATAAACAGTGCTGCGATGAACATTGGGGTGCATGTGTCTCTTTCAGATCTAGTTTCCTCGGTGTGTATGCCCAGGAGAGGAAACTAGACCTAGTTTGCTAACATTTTTATAAGTGATTTTAGATTTTGTCAAATGCTTTCTCTACAGCAATTGTGAGGGTCATTGATTTTTCTTCTTTAGTCTATCAATATTATTGATTGTATTAATGGATATTTTCATAATAATCCCTCCTTTCATGCTTATGATGAATCCTACTTGGTTGTATTATGTAATTATTTTTGTACATTGTTGGATTCAATTTCCTAATTTTTTTTGTTGAGGGTTTTTACATCTATGTCTATTACATCTACTTATTTATTAATCTAGATTTATTTATGAGATCTATAGATGTACTGATATATAGTTTTCCTTTCTTGAAATGTCTTTGGTCTTGATATTAGGCTAACACTGGCCTCATAGAACTAGTTAGGAATCATCACATATCAGTGCTGGGAGAGTAACATGTCTGGGATTCCATGGGGTAAAGGCTGTAGAAACTCCATGTTTAGTGCTTTTCCTGAATTCTGTCATCAGTGCTTTTTCTCTTGACTGATTTAATTTGTATTCTTTCCATATAATAAACCATAACTGTGAGTATTAACAGCTTTCAGTGTGTTCTATGAGTTCTTCCAGTAAATTATAAAACCTGTGTGTGGTTTTGGGAATCCACTGAGCTTGTGATTGGTGAAAATGACACTCTTGGGGACTGTTCTTTATAACTTTGCAGTGGGTCTAAACTCTACTCACCCCTTTTAAATTTTTTTTTAAACTTTATTTATTTTTTTGACTGTGTCCCAAAGAATGTGGGATCTTATTTCCATGCGGGATCTAACCCGCATGCCTTGTATTGGAAGCATGGAGTCTTAACCACTTCCTCCAGGGAAGTCCCATACCTACCTCTTTCCCGGCCCTGATTTATTGAGGTATCATTAGCAAATAAAAATTATATATGGGTTAAGGTTTACAGATATACAATGTGATGTTTTCATATATGTATACATTGTGAAATGGTTCTCACGATCAAACCAGTTGAAATGTCCATCTTCTCACACAGTTATCATTAAAACCATTTCTATCTTCTTAGCAAATTTCACCTGTATAATGCAGTATTGTTAACTGTAGATCCTGACAACAAACTCATTTTATCAATGAAAGTCTGTACCCTTTGATCTGTATCTCCCCTTTCCTCTCACCATTTAGGCACTGGAGGTGCCACTCTTCTCTGTTACAATATTTAGTTTCTAAAAAAAAAAGTTGTTTTATATATTTTCCCCAGTTGTCTAGTTGGTTAAGAGTAATTTCCACCATAGTATTTTAATTGTTTAAAGATGCAAAAATCTATAAGTGTCGACAGCATGCATATTTCTCCCCCCCAAATTAAAAAACTGTAACATAGCTCTTGCCAAAGTTTATATTGTTTCCATGACATACTTTTATTGTGTATTCCACTCATTTATAGCAATGTGGGCCTGACAACTGTTGTAATCCTCGTACTTGTGTGCTGAAACCAGGTTCAGAATGTGATAAAGGATTATGCTGCAACAACTGTAAAGTACGATTTTAGTTTATTACCATCTTCTAAGTATAAAGTGAAACGTGTCTTGGTTATTTTGAATACAGACACTGAGTTATAACTCAAAATAAATGACTTTTCATGTAAAGACAAAAATAAGTTCAGAGTGATGTGTCTAATTTTACGGACTATAGTTGGATGTTGAGTCCTCCTTATAATGCCATTATTCTCCCTAAGGATGCTATTGGTTTTAAGCCTTGATTGACAGCTATGACAGAATTCTTTGATGCAGAACATCTTCATTGAAAGGGACTATTTTCATTTACTTATCCAATATTTATATTTTTATAAAAAATGATTTTTTAGGTTATGATGGGTGTTTGTGAGTATGTAATTGAAAGATAAAGCAATTTCCCATAAATGCATAAATAATGAAACTTAGATATAACACTTTCCAAATGCTGCATGTCAGCACAAAATTTAAACTATGAATTTGTTATACAAAGACCATTTGACTTAAAGGTTACATTTTAGCTTATATGATGAAGATGTTCATTCCTGTCCCCTGTTTTACTTTTCAGCTCTTCCAACATATATGTGACAGATTCATCACATGAGAACCCCTCTATTGAATGATCTGCCACTGGTTCTGTGTTCTTCACTGTAGTTAACTGATATGGTTTCCCCCAACCCTGGAATCTTACCATAGTTAATTCTTTCCTCTGTGATCTTTATAGTATAAACTAGAAGTCATCAATTAAGAAGTATAAGATAAATGCCCTGTTAATGTTCTTTATATAAATTTTAAGAATGCTATACAAGAAAATGTTAATGACCCATAGGATAAGTCAGGAGAAAGTTTACTGTTGGGTTCCTTTTTTCCCCAAAGACTTTAGTAGTTGAACTGCCTTCTTAATCATTCTTTGCATTCTATTCTCAGTTATTTAGGTTTCACATTTTCATAGAATTACAGATATTCCATACTTTAAGACTATGGTTTGAATAAGTATATTTTATTTAGAAAGTACCTAAATTTCACAATATTCCCTAAAGCAATAATTATCCCAAGCTAAAAGCTACTTTTCCTGCCTTCTAGCCAAAACTTGGGCTCTCATTGTATCATATTTGTAATATACTTTTCCTTGTGCGTATTCCTTACCTCCTGTTTTGGTTGATAACATTCAGTTTTATTCAGTATGATTATTATAATGTTTTATAACGGGAAGGCACTGAGAGACACTAATGAATAAGTACTTCATCAAGCTATAAATGGAATTAGAGCAAGATTAAATATTGGTAAACACAATAATCATATATAATGCTTTACTTTTTATATTTTAATTTCTACTAGTTTATGCAAGCAGGTGCTACATGTAGGCCCATTGCACATCCTGAATGTGATATTCCTGAGGTTTGTAATGGAAGCTCAGGAAGGTGTCCGGCTGATATAACTATACTCAATGGACGGAAATGTGAAGGAGGAAAAGCTTTTTGTTATGATGGAGGCTGCCAAGATATTGATGCACGTTGTGAGAGTGTATTTGGAAAAGGTATTGTTTTGTAACATCTATATAGTTGGTCCTCAATATTTTCATTAACATTACCAAGACAATGGTCAATTAGATATATTTAAATTATTTATTCTGTTTAAAATCTCTTTTTTGGAGAAGGAAGTGGCAACCCACTCCAGTGTTCTTGCCTGGAGAATCCCATGGACAGAGGGGCCTGGTGGGGCTGCAGTCTATGGGGTTGCAAAGAGTCAGACACGGCTAAGCAACTAACACACACACACAGAATTTCTTTTTCGTTTTTGAACTTATTAAAAATATGTTTAAGGTGGACGACTTAATATCTTGATATGCATATACATTATGAAATAATTGCCACAGTCATCTGCTTAACATATTGCCTGTATATACCCAGTAATATGCTTGCTGGATCCTAAGGTGGTGCATTTTTGAGAAGCCTGTCTACTGTTTTCCATAATGACTGTGCCAATTTTCACTCCTATCAACAGTATATAAAAGTTTCATTTTCTCCACATTCTTGCTAATACTTATTATCTTTTTCTCTTTGATAACACACTATCCTAAAAGGTGTGGGTTGTGGTTTTGATTTGCATTTCCCTGATAATTAGTGATGTTGAGTCCCTTTTCATGTTTCTGATGGTCCTTTGGCTTTTATTTGGAGAAATACCCATTTAGGTCCTTTGCTATTTTTAAATCTCTTTATCTTTCTTATTTAATTATGAGTAGCATATTTTAGAAATTAATCCCTTATCAGCTACATGGTTTGCTAAGTTTTTCTCCCATTCTGTAGGTTTCATTTTTGCTTTGTTGCTTATTTTCTTTGCTGAGTTTTTTATTTTGATGCAGTCCTACTTATCTATTGTTGCCTGTGCTTTTATGTCATCCAAAAAATATTGCCCAGATTAGTATCCAAGAGCTTTCTCTATCTCTTTTTTTCTAGTATAGTTACAGTTTCAGGTAAGTTTAAGTCTCTTCAACCACAAACTTTACTGATGCACAATTGACATATAACATTCAGTAAGTTTAAGTTGTACAATTATTGATTTGGTACTTTTATATATTTCAGAATGATTACCACCATAGTGTTAGCTAAACTTCCATTATGTCACATAATTACCATTTCTTTTTCATGGTGAGGACATTTAAGATATACTTTCTTAGCAACTTTCAGGTACATAATTTGATATTACTAAGTATAAACATCATGATGTGTGTTAGATTCCAAGAAGTTTTTCATGTTATAACTGGAAATTTGTAACCTTTGAACACCTCCCCATTTTCCCCACCTTGCAGCCTGTGGTAACTGTTGCTCTACTCTTTGTTTCTCTGAATTCAATTAGATTCCACATATAAGTGTTATCATAGAGTATTGTCTTTCCCTGTCTGACTTATTTCACTTAGCATAATGCCCTCAGAGTCCATGTTGCTGCAAAAGGCAGGATTTCCTTCTTTCTCAGGACTGAATATTTATATCTTATGTTTTCTTTACTGATTCACACTATCAGGAAGGGGGAAATTTCCCATCCTCATTGCCTTCTCTGGTTCTTTCGCCTGGTCAAATAATTAAAATGACATAAGACAGATTAACTGGAGAGATAAAATTTTAGTTCATACATCTGAGAACCCCACATACATGAGAGAATCGGAGATCACATAAGAGGTTCAGAGACAGAAAGATAAAATGAGTTGTATATGCTGTCCTGCACTAAGGAATGAGATAGGGGCCTGGGGCTTTTAAGGACAGGAGGGTCATTCACAGGATGATAAGAAGAGCAGATGTTTGATAATTATATATTTGCCTTGCCATCCAGATCAGGCCAGTGAGATAGAATTTATCTTTGATATTAAATATTTTTCTGGGGGAGAAAAGTCCCTAATTTAAATTCTTCTAGGTAGTTAAGGGAAGGGTAGTATATATATATATATATATATATATATATATATATATATATATATATATATATATATATATATATTTTGATAGCCTTTAGCTCAAAATATGCCAAAGTGGTACATTTTTTAATTGTTTCTTTTTCTGTGCAAAAGCTTTTCAGTTTGATGAAGTCCCACTTTTTATTTTTGCCTTTGTTGCTAATGCTTTTGGTGTCATATTGAAAAAGTCATTACCAAGAGTCATGTTAAATAGATCTCCCCTTGTGTTTTCTTCTAGGTGTTTTAAGGTTTCTGTTTTTGCATTTAAGTCTTTATGAATTTTTTTTTTTTTTTGAGCTATGTGAGGTTGGGGATCAATTGCATTCTTTTGCATGTGGCTGTCCAGCTTTCTCAAAACTATTTGTTGAAGAGATTCTCCTTTCCTCATTGAGTATTCTTGACTCCCTTGTCAAATCTTAGTTTAGCATATTGTGGGGGGTTGTTTCTGGGCTCTCAGTCTTATTCTATTGGTCTTTTTGTCTATTCTTATGCCAGTACTATAGTGTCTTAATTTCTATAGCTTTGTTATATAATTGTAATAAGGAAGGTGTACCTCTAGCTTTATTCTTTCTCAAGATTGCTTTGGCTATTCAGGATCTCTTGTGGTTCCATACAAATTTTCAAATTGTTTTTTGTATTTCTATGAAAAATACCTTTGGAATTTTGTTAGGGACTGCATTGAATCTGTAGATGGCATTGGATGATAAGGACTTCTTTTTTTCTTTAAATATTTATTTGACTCTCTCAGGTCTTAGTTGTGGCACACAGGATCTTTGTTACAACACAGAGACTCTCTAGTTGTGGCACACAGACTAAGTCCTTGCGGTGTGCAGACTTAGTTGTGCTGTGGCATGTGAAATCTTAGCTTCCTGACCAGGGATTGAACCCATGTCCCTTACATTGCAAGACAGATTCTTAACCACTAGTCCACCAGGGAAGTCTCTATATGGATATTTTAATGATGTAAATTCTTTGACCCATGATAACAGAATATCTTTCTTTTTGTGTCTTCTTAGAGTTCTTTCATGAAGATCTTGCAGTTTTCAGGCTATACATCTCTTACTTGGTTAAGTTTATTCCAAAGTATCATATTGATTTTGATGCTATTGGGAATGGAATTAAAAAAAAAATCAGCTGTTGATTCAATTGATTTCTGTATGTTGACTTTTTTTAATTTTTAAATGCTTGATCACAGCTTTGGATGAAGTCCAAGTTGCTTCTACTTTATTTTATTTATTTTTTCCCATCCCCATTAACTTCTCTGGTTCTTTTGCCTGGTCAAATAACTAAAATGACAGAAGACAGATTAACTGGAGAAATAAGATTTTAGTTCATACATACGAGAACCCCACATAC
Source organism: Cervus elaphus (assembly GCF_910594005.1). NCBI lineage: Eukaryota > Metazoa > Chordata > Mammalia > Artiodactyla > Cervidae > Cervus > Cervus elaphus. Next base: position 41,207,574 of record NC_057846.1, read on the forward strand.
ATGATTTTAAATAGCTCAGCAGGATTTCTTTCACCATTAGCTTTGTTAGTAGTAATGCTTCCTAAGACTCACTTAACTTCATACTCGAGGATGTCTGGCTTTAGATGAGTGACCACACCATTGTAGATATCTGGGTCATTAAGACTTTTTGTATAATTATTCTGTGTATCCTTGCCACGTCTTCTTAATCTCTTTTGCTTCTGTTAGGTCCTCACTGTTCCTGTCCTTTATTGTGCCCATCCTTGCATGAAATATTCCTTTGATATCTCCAGTTTTCTTGAAGAAATTTCTAGTCTATACCATTCTATTGTTTCCCTCCACTTCTCTGTGTTGTTCACTTAAGAAGGTCTTCTTATCTCTCCTTGCTGTTCTCTGGAACTCTGAATTCAATTGGATATATTTTCCCCTTTCTTCCTTGCTTTTCACTTCTCTTCTTTTCTTATCTATTTGTAAAGCCCCATCAGACAACCACTTTGCCTTCTTGCATTTCTTTTTCTTTGGGATGGTTTGTTACAAATCTCTTTCCACAGCTCTTCAGGAACTCTACCAGATATAATCCCTTGAATCTATTAATCACTTCTACTGTATTAGGAATGTGATTAGGGTCATACCTGAATGGCCTAGTGGTTTTCCCTACTTTCTTCAATTAGAGCCTGAATTTTGCAATAAGGAGCTGTTGATCTGAGCCACAATCAACCCCAGGTCTTGTTTTTGCTGATTGTGTAGAGCTTCTCCATCTTCGTCTGAAAAGGATAAAATCAATCTGATTATGGTATTGACCACCTGGTGATGTTCATGTATAGAGTCCTCTCTTGGGTTGTTGAAAAAGGGTACTTTTTTATGACCAGCATGTTTTCTTGACAAAACTCTGTTAGCCTTTGTCCTGATTCATTTTGTATTCCAAGACCAAACTTGCCTGTTATTCTGAATATCTCTTGAATTCCTACTTTTGCATTCAAATCCCCTATGATGAAAAGGACATCTTTTTTTGTGTTAGTTCTAGAAGGTGTTGTATGTCTTCAAAGAACCGGTCAACCTTAACTTCTTACGCACAGTCGTTGGTTTACTGTGACGTTGAATGGTTTGCCTTGGAAACAAATTGACATCATTCTGTCATTTTTGAGGTTTCACCCAAGTACTGCATTTCAGACTCTTTTGTTGACTGTGAGGGCTGCTCCATTTCTTCTAAGGGATTCTTGACAATAGTAGTAGATATAATGGTCATCCTAATTAAATTTGCCTATTCCTATATATTTTGGTTCACTAATTCCTAAGATGTTGATTTTCAATCTTGCAGTCTCCTGCTTGACCATGTTCAATTTACCTTGATTCATGGACCTAACATTCTAGGTTCCTATGCAATATTGTTCTTTACAGGATCAGACTTTATTTTTGCCACCAGATATATCCACAACTAAGCACTGTTTCTGCTTTGGCCCAGCCACTTCATTCTTTCTGGAACTATTCATAATTGCCCTCTGCTCTATCCCAGTAGCTCTATCCCCCTTCTGACCTGGGGGCTCATCTTCCAGTGTCATATCTTTTTGCCTTTTCATACTGTTCATGGATTTTTCCAGGGAAGAATACTGGAATGGATTGCCATTATCTCCACCAGTGGACCATGTTTTGTCAGAACTCTTCATTGTAACCTGTCCATCTTGCGTGGCTCTACACAGCATGGTTCATAGCTTCATTGAAGGTGAAGCAAGCCCCTTTGCCACAACAAGGCAGTGATCTATGAAGGGGATTGTGCCTCATAACATTTGATAATAGGGTAGAGGGAATCTAAACACACCATTTAGACTATGGAAGGGCACATTCTCTTACTTTGTAGACTTGGTCAGTATACTGGACTTAAGGAAATATTTAACATGCGATTTCACATTTTCAACATATTGCCCTTTTGGTGTTTCCGTATTACCGTGCAAAACCCAGACTAAGCTGAGAGAAAGTCCCTAACATGAGAGAGGGTATTCAAGGGAGAAATTAATAATAGAGCACATTTGTACCTTTAGAAGGAATATTTTACTAATATTTGGATTAGTAAAGATAGAGTTGGATGAAGAATATTCCTAACCTGGTAGTCTCAGATTCACAACTGAACTGATTAAACACCATCAATACTCAGAATAATGTTACCTGCCCTCACAGTATATGCACAATCACCTTTGATGGGATAATGTTTAAAAATTGTAGAAAAAGTAATTAGCCCCCAAATAATAAAAATAAATGAAAAAAAAAAGAGGAACACTAGAAAATAAAAACTTTAAAAAGAAATTGTAGAAAGAGATAGAATTAGGAGAAGGCAAAAAATTCCAATAAATAGTGGGGGAAAATATAAAATCATGGAAATGGCTGGTAAATAAGAGAAACCTTCTCAAACTTAAAAGAAAATGGAGAAGGATTAGATTGGAATTGAGTGACTAAATAATATCATCTTAATTTTAGTAATAATCCACTAAGGTAGATATTATTACCTACTTTTATATTTTATAGATGGTCAGTTAGACTTAGTATGGTTCATTCTGGAGAAAGTAATTTTGCTAGGTGGAACTCTTAAGATATTCCCCATCATTACTGTGGTATTTTCTTGGAGAATCTTCCCTCTGAGTTGGGTGAGAACCAGTGACTATATGGTGGACTATCGTCCCTATGATTAGTTTATATAGAAAATATGATGGGATTTTAAAGACCTAATTAAGGTCCATAATTAGTCAACTTTGAATCAATCCAAAGGAGATCATTCTAAGTAGAGCCTCACCTAATAATATGAGCCCTTAAAAGGTGGGAAATGTCACAAGATTCTTTGGCTGGCTTGAGAGAAATCAGGTCAGTTCAGTCGCTCAGTCGTGTCCGACTCTCTGTGACCTCATGGACTGCAGCATGCCAGGCTTCCCTGTCCATCACCAAGTCCCAGAGCTTACTCAGACTCATGTCCATCAAGTCAGTGATGCCATTCAACCGTCTCATCCTCTGTTGTCCCCTTCTCCCCCCGCCTTCAATCTTTCTCAGCATCAGTGTCTTTTCCAAAGAGTCAGTTCTTCGCATCAGGTGGCCAAAGTATTGGAATTTCAGCTTCAGTATCAGTCCTTCCAATGAATATTCAGGACTGATTTCCTTTAGGATGGACTGGGTTGGATCTCCTTGCAGTCCAAGGGACTCAAGAGTCTTCTCCAGCACCACAGTTCAAAAGCATCAATTCTTTGGCACTCAGCTTTCTTTATAGTCCAACTCTCACATCCATACATGACTACTAGAAAAACCATAGTTTTGACTAGATGGACCTTGGTTGGCAAAGTAATGTCTCTGCTTTTTAATATGCTGTCTAGGTTGGTCATAACTTTTCTTCCAAGGAGCAAGCATCTTTTAATTTCATGGCTGCAGTCACCATCTGCAGTGATTTTGGAGCCCAAGAAAGTAAAGTCTCTCACTGTTTCCATTGTTTCCCCACCTATTTGCCATGAAATGATGGGACCAGATGTCATGACCTTAGTTTTCTGAATGTTAAGTTTTAAGCCCACTTTTCCCCCTACTCTTTCACTTTCATCAAGAGGCTCTTTAGTTCTTCTTCGCTTTTTGCTTTAAGGGTGATATCATCTGTATTTCTGAGGTTATTGATTTTTCTCCTGGCAATCTTGATTCCAGCTTGTGCTTCATCCAGCCCAGCATTTCTCATGATGTACTCTGTATATAAGTTAAGTAAGCAGGGTGACAGTATACAGCCTTGATGTACTCCTTTCCCGATTTGGAACCAGTCTGTTGTTCCATATCTAGTTCTAACTGTTGCTTCTTGACCTGCATACAGATTTCTCAAGAGGCAGGTCAGGTGGTCTGGTATTCCCATCTCTTGAAGAATTTTCCAGTTTGTTGTTATCCACACAGTCAAAGGCTTTGGCAAAGGAATAGAGAAAAACAATAGAATGGGAAAGACTAGAGATCTCTCCAGGAAGATTAGAGATACATAGGGAATATTTCATGCAGAAGACCTAACAGAAGCAGAAGATATTAAGAAGAGGTGGCAAAAATGCACAGAAGAACTATACCAAAAAGATCTTCATGACCCAGATAACCATGATGGTGTGATCACTCACCTAGAGCCAAACATCCTGGAATGCAAAGTCAAGTGGACCTGAGGAAGCTTCACTATGAACAAAGCTAGTGGAGGTGATGGAATTCCAGTTGAGCTATTTCAAATCGTAAAAGATGATGCTTGGGAAGTGCTGCACTCAGTATGCCAGAAAATTTGGAAAATTCAGCAGTGGCCACAAGCCTGGAAAAGGTCAGTTTTTATTCCAATCCCTGCTGGGGTCCAGCCCCAGCAGGATCCAGGGGAACCCTCAGGATGAACGGCGTCGGCAAATGAGAGAGAGAGAGAAAGAAAGAAAGAGAGAAAGAAAGAGACCAGACCGGAGTGTGCAGCAGAGTCTGGCAGCGTTTTATTTTTCATCATAGACTTTATACCCTAAGTTGGTACATTTCTAAGGGGGAGATAAGCACACAGACTTAGTTTAACATTACATCAGCTTGTCCTTCAGGAAACCAGGTGTGCTCTGTATATTTTTTGTTTATGAGAGTCTTTTCCCATAGATTTTTTGTACATTATCTTCTGGCCTTGAGCTTAGCAGAAAACAGAAAAATGGCAGTCTCATGGTACAGCAGGTTGCAACATAGTAGAAATACAATCCTGTTAACACAAAAGTCAGTCTTTTTGCAGAAGTTCTCAGCTAAAGTTATCTAAGAAGTTTAACACACAAAGACTGCGGCTCTGGTGAGGCAGCCCCTGTTTAGCACTCCTGGTTAAAATTAACAATTATCTTATTGTTTTTACACTAGGGCTAAACTCTTATTTTTCTAGATGTCCAACTATTATATTAGCAATAGTTTCCACTATACAACCTCAGGACATTAACATCAATCAAATGTTGATCCAATAACCACTTTTAAAACAATATTTTTTGTGTTCTCTAATAGGGCTTCCTCACCCCCACAAAGGGCTCTGTGCCTATTAGGGCCTTTTTTTATGGTTAATCTGTATGTATAATATCTTTTGGCTTTCAGGCCTGTTGACAATTTATGGCTTGCACCTGGTATAACTTTAAGCAACTTCAGTAGCCGACCCTGTCTTTTTTGTGGTTAATCTATTTTCTTTCTATTAGGCGTCATCTCTATGGGAACTAGATAGGATTACATTTTTACAGAACAGAAATGCAAAGGATTGCAAAAACAGCAGATATGGCACAAAACAGGCTCTTAGTCTAAAAGTTAATTACCTGCAAGAAGTCACCAGCTAGTCTCTATCTAAACTATTTTCTATTAGGCACATTTGTGGCCATTATATTTGTGGAGCTTTTCTCACCCCGCCGAGGGACCTATGCTTAATAGTTTCTTTTGTTAGCGTACTGTGCTTAGGATGTTTAGAACAATCATGAGCATTTTTTGCAATGAGAGCACACATTTATCAAACAAGCCAGAATGCCAGCAAAAGGGTTTGATTGAAACATTTCCTTCATCCCTGACCTCTTCATAGGGTACCAACGTTCAGGAGATTTATTAGTTAGGGTTTTAAGTTGATCTTTATTCAGTGAAAAAGGAGCAGGAGAGCTCTCGGCAGGCAACACAAAAATCTGCAGCAGGGCAAGCAAGAACAACAGCAGAAAAGGGGGAGGATACAGGGTAGGGTAGAGGCCGAGGCCAACCTGGAGGGTCCCTTATATCCTGAACGGCCTTGCGTATCAGGTTTTTTTCCTCATGACCTCGTCATGGATGGGATCCTGGACGGTCTTGCCTGTCAGGGATTTTCTTCATGACCTCATCATGGGTGGGATCTCCCATAATGGCTCCCGGCAAATCCCAAAGAAAGACAATGCCAAAGAATGTTCGAACGAACACAGAATTGCACTCATCTCACACACTAGCAAAGTTATGCTCAAAATTCTCCAAGTCAGGCTTCAACAGTACGTGAACTGTGAACTTCCAGGTGTTCAAGCTGGATTTAGAAAAGGCAGGGGAAGCAGAGATCAGATTTCCAACATCTGTTGGATAATCAAAAAAGCAAGAGAGTTCCAGAAAAACATCTATATCTACTTTATTGGGAGAAATAAACAGCCATTTTTTGTGAGAGGGCCATGTCACTGGACCTGAGCGGGAGTTCCTAGGGCCAAGAGCAACCCCTGACAGATAGTTAGTAACAAAATGAAGCAATGACTACAAAAAAGTGAATTCTTCACCGCCAATGAGGTTGAAGAGGACTCTAGACTCAAATGAGGCTGTAACCCCAAACAGGAATTTTATTTCAGCCTTGAGACCCTGAACTGAGGACCTAATTGTGCTTTGCCAGACTTCTGACTTTCAGAAACTGTGACATGGGTGTTGTTTTAAGGTGTCAAGATTTTGGTAATTTTTTACCCAGTGATAGAAAGCTAGTACAATAACAAAGGAAAAATAGGTACATATGTATGGATTGGCAATTTTGGTCCCTTCACTTCAGACTTTCTGAAGGTATGATGTTTCTTTAATGAGTTTTTTTTTTTTTTAATAGACCTGGCTTTTTATAAATTCCTACTGAGAATTTAGGAGAACAAGAATAGTTTTCTTGTATTCTCTCTCTATTGCCTTCTTTCACAGAGCTCTCTTAAGATTTATACTTTATAACTCTCCTCTGGTGCCTCAGATGGTAAAGAATCCGCCTACAATGCAGGAGACCTAGGTTTGATCCCTGGATCAGAAAGACCCCATGGAGAAGGGAATGGTAACCCACTCCGGTATTCTTGCCTGGAGAATTCTTTGAAAGAGAAGCCCGGTGAGCTACAGTTCATGGAGCTGCAAAGAGTCGGACATGGTTGAGCAACTAACACTTTCACTTTCAACTCTTCTCTACCCTCATAGTATCTTTTGAGCTATAAATGACCAAAATGAATTAAAAGGAGAAATAATCATGAGCATTACTTTTCACTTCATTTCTCTCTTCTTAAAACTTCACTAGGGAACTTTTGAATAGATGACAGTGATAGAGAAAAAAAGCAAAGAAACATATGAGGAAATTGAGGAAGTTTTAATTTAAATATATTTAAGTTTTAATTTAAAGGAAGTTTTAATCCAAATATATTTCTAACTTTGACAGGTTCAAAAAATGCTCCATTTGCCTGCTATGAAGAAATACAGTCTCAAACTGATAGATTTGGGAACTGTGGTAAAGAAGGACCCAGATATACATTTTGCCCATGGAGGTATGCTATGCAAGTAGTGAAAATTCCTATCTTATATACTATAAAATTCTGTTTTTAGTTTTTCACTATGTATGTCATTAATTCCAGTGGTTTCAGGTATCACATATGTGCAGGAGTTAATCTGAAGTCAAAATCTTTAGTCTTGACATCATTCTTGTACTACAGGCTTATTAAATTTCAACCTGATTTTTAAACATTTATATGTAGATGATTATTAGGCTCCAAGATCTGATCCAAGATTGTAATTAATGATAGCCATTGCACCTTTCCTGTCTGAACATACTCATTATTTTAAAAATGAAAATACTACCCCCATTCATTCGAATGCTTCCCCAAGCTGAAGACTGCCCAGTGTCTCTAAAATGAAGTTCAATTTCTCCTGCATCTGAAGAGCCCGTTCTTTGATATTTTGATCATGAATTTCTTTTAACAAATATTTTTAAAGAACCTACTATATGCTGGCCACTAGCTAGTTAGATACAAGTTAGCAAAACATACATGATCCTTGTACTCATGGAATTTACAGGCTGGTAAACATATCATCTGGAGAAGGAAATGGCAACCCACTCCTGGAGAATTGCCTGGAGAATCCCAGGGACAGAGGAGCCTGTGGGCTTCCATCTATGGGGTCACACAGAGTCGGACCTGACTGAAGTGACTTAGCGCAGCAGCAGCAGCAGACTTATCATCTAACTTTATGCTTCTTGTAATATTACTTCCTTCATAAGTAATGCTTATGCTATGACATTTGTTTTGAAATACCTTACTCTGCCTGTTGAAATTCTACTAATTCATAAGCTTGGACTCAGATGGCATCTTCTCTATGACGTTTCCCTGACCACTAAGTTAGAATATATCTACATCTTGAATATCTGTAAGAATCTGCTTATTTCACTTACAGCACATTTAATAAGATTTATGTCATATTTAGTATTAGACTGTAAGGTCTTTGTGGGTAGAGGTCACAACTTAGTTTCTGCCCCTCTATAGAGAGATATAAAATGCTTGAGTGAATTGTTTATTTGGCAATCAGTACACCAATCTGTACAGTGAATCAAAAGATCATTAATATCATTGAAAGATAAGCTTATATCAGTGGCTTTTACATTTTACTTTAACTGTTAGCAGGAAAGTGTTACATTTCCTTAGATATATTGCCATAAATGGAGAACCATTCTTTGTTTTTTTGGTCAAAGAAAGAAAATATGAAGCATTCATAATAAATGCCTAATGTATAATAATCATATATTTTTATTATGTTTGCAGGAGTCTTATATGTGGAAGATTAATCTGTACCTACCCACTTCAAACTCCTTTCCTTCGAGACAGTGCTTCTGTGATTTATGCTTTTGTGCGAAGTACTGTGTGTATAACAATGCACTATGAAACAGTGGGTACAGAAGACCCACTCGTGGTCAATAATGGCACTATTTGTGATAAAGAGAGGGTGAGTAGCTTAAAATCAATAAAAATCTATTCTATTAATTTCCCTTGTGGCTTAGTTGGTAAAGAATCTGCCTGCAATGTGGGAGACCTGGGTTAGATCCCTGGATTGGGAAGATCCCCTGGAGGAGGACCTGGCAACCCACTTCAGTATTCTTACCTGGAGAATCCCATGGACAGAGGAGCCTGGAGGGCTACAGTCCATGGGGTTGCAAAGAGTTGGACATGACTGAGTGACTAAGCACACACATGACCAAATAACCTTAAATATTTGGATAAGGAGAAAATGAATAAGCTTCAGTTGGTCTCTGAGGGAAACGGGAGTGTTCGTTACTTTTTAGAATTTCAGTGTTGTAAGCAAGGAAGCCCCAAGAGTTTTGGGACAGGAGTGTGAAGGAGAGAGGTCTTGGGAATACTTGTAGTTAAATATTCCATAACTTGGGAATTTACTTTTATTCTTGAATAAGTGAGAAGAAATCCCACTTAATTATATATGTCTCTTTGTGACCCAGTAGATAAGACCACAACTTAGATGGTGCCACAAGGAATAAATCTTTACCTCTTGGGTTTTGACACTTTGCAGGTTACCCAACCAGTTTGAGATATCACGGCTGTGTGTAAAATGGGGATAATAATAACATTTACTCTATGGAGTTATTGCAAAGATGAAATGAGATGATACTATAAAGTGTGTAGTACAATGACCAACACATAGTAAGAACTAAATATAGGTTGGCTATTATTCTTGGTTGTTGTTATAGTTGGTTATCTATGAGACCAAACAACCAAATATGGAGAAAGCATGGAATAACTTTACTTCAGAATCTCATTTAGTTCTTAGCCAGAAATTTGCTCATGAGGAACTATCATATAGTATAAAGTGTAGCCTTTAAAGACAGAAGCACAGAGATCTGAATTTTGACTCTTCCTCCTTACCTGACAGATGATTTTGAATAAAATATTAAATATGTAAAATGAATGTATGTATTTTGGTGATTTTTGGTCATGATAGTTTTTGGTGATCTGATACTCTTCTCTTATTGTTTTCTGAATTTCTTAAAACTGTGGTTTTGTGTCTGATATTAATTTGGGGAAAATTCTCAGTCATTATTGTTTCAAATGGGCTCTCCAGGTGGCACTAGTGGTAAGGAACTCACTTGCTAATGCAGGAGATGTAAGAGACTTGGGTTTGATCCGTGGGTTGGGAAGATCCCTGGGTTGGGAAGATCCCCTGCAGGAGGGCATGGCAACCCACTCCAGTATTCCTGCCTGGAGAATCCCCATGGACAGAGGAGCCTGGCGGGCTACAGTCCATGGGGTCGCAAGGAGTAGGATACGACTGAAACAACTTAGCATGCACATTGTTTCAAATATTTCTTCTGTTCCTTTTTCTTTTTCTTCTGGCATTTTCCATTACATATACATTATGCTTTTTTGTAGTTGTCCCTTGAATATTCTTTTTTTTTTGTCTTTGTTCTTTTTGCTTTTTTGTTTTCAAGTATTCTTTTGATATATCCTCTATCTCAGAGATTTCCTTCCTCAGATACGTACAGTATACTAATAAGCCTGTTAAAGGCATCGTTCATTTTTGTTAGTACTTTTTTTCATTCCAGCATTTATTTCTTTTCCCTTGGGATTGCTGTGTATCTGCTTCCATTGCCTGTCTGTTCCTGTGTGCCATCTACTTTGTCTGTTAGAGCCCTTAAGATATTAATCATGAGTGAGTGAGTGTTCGCTAAGTTGTGTCAGACTCTTTGCGACCCCATGGACTATACCCACCAGGCTCCTCTGTCCATGGGATTCTCCAGGCAAGAATACTGGAATGAGTTGCCATTTCCTTCTCATAGTTGTTTTAAACTCCAAGGCTGATAATTTCAGTATTCCTGACAATGTCTGGTTCTGATACTTGCTCCATTTTTCAAATTATGTGTTTTGGCTTTTAATATAACTTTATCTGTTTTCTTGAGAGCTGAGCATGATGTACTAGGCAAAAGAACTGCTATAAATGGACCCTTAGTGATGTGGTGGGGAGGTGTTGTGGCAGGGAAATATTCTTCAGTCCTATGATTAGATCTGTCTTTCAGTGAACCTGTGCCTTTGGATTGTGAACTTCACAAATATTTTTCAGGTTTTTTTTTTCTTTCTTCCCTTAGATGGGACAGTATGGCTAGAGCAGACTGGAGTTGGCTATTTCTCTTTTCACATATGGAAGGTTAAGAGCAGACTGATATTGGGTATTTCCCTTCTCCCAGATCAGTTAGGCTCTGATAGAACACAAGCAGATGAGGCTATAATTATTAATAACTTGTTTCTCCTAAGGGCCGGCTTTGTTATGAACAGACTGCTCTGGCTACTTCAAAATAGTTTCTTTTCCCCTCCTTCTGCAAGATAACAAGAAAAAATATTTCTCTAATATTTACTGTGAGAACCTGGTTAAGCTCCTGGATATACATCACATGAAGCAGTGGGGGTCCCTCATAACTGGGTGCCTCTGGAGTTTTTAAGTCTTGGGGTTGTCCTTATTGAGGCTCTTATAATTCATCAATTACTTTCCTTACCTGGCACTGGTATCTAAGCATTCTCCTTGTTAATCTTTGCTCTGGTAAGCTGTGACTCCCTGTATTTGCTTGTCTGTCTCTCCAATTTGAGAGCAGTGATTTGCCACCAAACCATTTTTATGGATCCTTAAAGTTTTTGCTTTTTCAGTCCGTTCAACTTTTTCATTGTTTTTAAGATGGAGTGGCAGCTTCCAAGCTTCTTATTACATGGGGAAGTAATAACATAAACTGGAATAATTTCTTCCTTCCTTTTTTTTTCATTTATTTTTATTAGTTGGAGGCTAATTACTTTACAATATTGTAGTGGGTTTTGTCATACATTGACATGAGTCAGCCACGGATTTACATGTATTCCCCATCCCGATCCCCCCTCCCACCTCCCTCTCTACCCAATCCCTCTGAGTCTTCCCAGTGCACCAGGCCCGAGCATTTGTCTCATGCATCCAACCTGGGCTGGTGAGCTAACAAACACATGAAAAGATGCTCAACATCACTCATCATCAGAGAAATGCAAATCAAAACCACAGTGAGGTACCATTACACTCCAGTCAGGATGGCTGCTATCCAAAAGTCTACAAGCAATAAATGCTGGAGAGGGTGTGGAGAAAAGGGAACCCTCTTACACTGTTGGTGGGAATGCAAACTAGTACAGCCGCTATGGAGAACAGTGTGGAGATTTCTTAAAAAACTGGAATAATTTCTTAAAAATTTATTTTAAAAAATACTTTATTTTTGAGAAAAGTTTTAAGTTCACATCAAAAGTTGTGGAAAATACAGGGTATTTCCATGTACCATTTACCCCTATATAAATGCAGACTCTAGTATCCACGATGCTACACTATAAGTCCATAATTTACATTAAACTTATCTGAAAAATCCCCAAATATTTTTAGCTTAAACTATACATTTCTAAATAACTTATGCCAAAGGAGAAATCTCAAGAGAAATTGAAAAACTTTGAATTAAATGAAAATGAGAATATAACATAAAAATCTGTGGGATGCAGCAGAAGCGGTACTTAATGGAAATTTACTGCACTGAATAGCTGTTGTCCTATGTTATAAAATTACTGATGGTAATGTTAAGATAACTGGACTCCTCTAACTTGGAAATTGTTTGTTTTTCTTTAGATTTGTGTAAATCGTGAATGTTTAGACGTAAGGCCTTTTATAGACAAATTAAATCATTGTTCAGCAAAGTGCAATGGAAATGGAGTAAGTAAGCACATGATTCATATTTCCCCAAATTATATCTCTCTTAGATACTTTTCAGCATAAGTCATTAATTTATTTGGCATTTATTGGTTTTCTACCATGTGCTAGGACCTGTTGTATCTAGCTATATGGGGCTGAATCAGATTACTAAATTTGTTGCCATTTGTGTTAGGGAACATTTTACAGCATTAAATTGCTGGTGCCTTTAGCAAATTTATGATTATAGTTGGGTACTTTTCAGAGGTGTTAAATATTTCAATAAATGCATTAACCTGTTCATTGCAGGAAGGTAATTATGATAAAATTTGTGTGTCTGTGAATACATAGTGTGAGGGAAAACTATTTGTTTTATCCCTCTTTTTATAATAGACTTTTCTCCCCATTGAGGCCAATTTATTTCCCATACCAAAAAAGTAAGAGTGCAGTGGATAGAAGGTTGGATTGTCAATCTCCAATCTTCAAGTGATAGTGGAACACACCTATTTTAATTTATTTCTTCTTTAAAAATTTTTATTGGAGTATAGTTGATTTACAGTGTTGTGTTAGCTTCAGGTGTACAACAAAATGAATCAGTTATATATATACATAGCCATTCCTTTCCTCTTTATTTTTTTCCTTTATTTTTTTTTTTCAGTGGATTTTGTCATACATTGATATGAATCAGCCATAGATTTACATGTATTCCCTATCCCAATCCCCCCTCCCACCTCCCTCGCCACCCGATTCCTCTGGGTCTTCCCAGTGCACCAGGCCCGAGCACTTGTCTCATGCATCCCACCTGGGCTGGTGACACCATGGAATATTACTCAGCCGTTAAAAAGAATTCATTTGAACCAGTTCTAATGAGATGGATGAAACTGGAGCCCATTATACAGAGTGAAGTAAGCCAGAAAGATAAAGAACATTACAGCATACTAACACATACATATGGAATTTAGAAAGATGGTAACGACAACCCTATATACATAGCCATTCCTTTTTAGATTTTCCCCATATAGGTTATTACCAAATATTGAGTAGTGTTCCCTGTGCATACAGTAAGTCCTTATTAGTTTTCTGTTTTATATATAGTATTGTTTACCTGTTAATCCCAAGATCCTAATTTATCCTTCCCTCACCAACTTTCACCTTTGGTAACTATACGTTTGCTTTTACATCTGTAGCTCTATTTCAGTTTTGTAGATAAGTTCATTTGTAGCCTTTATTTTAGATTCCACATGTAAGCGATATCGTATGACATTTGTCTTTCTCTGTCTGACTTACTTAATTCAGTATGACCATCTCTAGGTCCATTCACGTTGCTTCAAATGGCATTATTTTGTTCTTTTTCCATTGTACACATGTAGCACACCTTCTTTATCCATTCCTCTGCCAATGGACATTTAGGTTCCATGTCTTGGCTATTGTAAACAGTGCTGCTATGAACATGGAGGTGCATGTGTACTTTTGGACCAATGGCTTTTTTGAAGATCTAGAATAGAAAAAAGATCTTAAAATTTGTATGGAACACAGGAAACACAAAAGACCCCAGATGGCCAAAGCAATCTTGAAAAATTGAAATCGCGAAGGAAAAATATAACTGGAAGAGTCACGCTCCTTGACTTCAGACTATACTACAAAGCTACAATAATCCAAACAGTATGGTACTGGCCCAGAAATAAGAATATAGATCAGTGGAATGGGATGGAAAACCCAGCAATAAACCCACAACTTACGATCAATTAATCTATAACAAAGGAGGCAAGAATACATGGAAAAAAGACAATCTCTTCAATAAATGATGCTTACTGGAAAACTGGACAGCTACATGTAAAAGAATAAAATTAGACAAGTCTCTAATATCACACACAAAAATAAACTCAAAATGGATTAAAGACCTAAATACAACACCAGATACTATAAAACTCTTTAGAGAAAAACATAGGCTGAACACTCCATGATATGAAAATAGCAGTGATATCTTTTTGGACCTACTTCCTAGAGTAATGGAAATAAAAACAAAATAAACAAATGGAACTTAATTATACTTAAACGCTTTTGCACAGCAAAGGAAACCATAAACAACTGGAAAAGACAACCTACATAATGCATATTTGCAAATGACCTAACTGATAAAGGATTAACCTCCAAAATATACAAATAGCTCATACAGCTCAATATAAAAAAGAAAAAGACAAAATGAAAAAGTGGGCAGACCTAGTTAGACATTTCTCCAAAGAAGACATACAGATGACCAACAAGCACATGAAAAAAATCCTCAATGTTACTAATTGTCAGAGAAATGCAAATCAAAACTACAATGAGATCACCTCACACTGGTCAGAACTGCTATCATCAAAAAAATTCATAAGCAATAAATACAGCAAAGGATGTGGAGGAAAGGGAAGCCTCCTACACTTTTGCTGGGAATGCAAACTGGTACAGCCACAGGGAGAATAGTCTCAAGGTTCCTTGAAAAACTAAAAACAGAACTACCATATGACCCAGCAATCCCACTCCTAGGCATATATCTGGAGAAAACCGAAATTCAACAATATCCTTCAGTTCAGTGTTCATGACAGCACTATTGGCAGAAGAACATGGAAGCCACCTAAATGTCCATCAGGAGAAGCGTGGATAAAGAAGATGCAGTACATACACACAATGGGATTTTACCCAGCCATAAAAAGAAGCAAAACTGTGTCATTGCAGAGATGTGGAGGGACTTAGAGGCTGTCACTCAGACTGAAGTAAGTCAGAGAAAAATATCTTTTATACGTGGAATCCAGAAAAATGGCATAGATGAACTTATTTGCAAAGCAGAGAGACACAGATAGAGATCAAACATATGGAAACCCAGGGAGGAAGGCGGGGTTGGGGTGAATTGGGAGATTGGGATTGATGTATATACACCATTGATAATATGTATAAAATAGACAACCAATGAGAATGTACTGTATAGCACAGGGAACTCTACTCAGTGCCCTGTGATGACCTAATTGGGAAGGAAATCCAAAACAGAGGGGTATGTATATGAGTATAGCTAATTCACTTTGCTGTACAGTAGAAACTAACACAAGCTTGTAAAGCAACTATCAGTTCAGTTCAGTTCAGTCGCTCAGTCGTGTCCGACTCTTTGCAACCCCATGAATCGCAGCACACCAGGCCTCCCTGTCCATCACCAACTCCCGGAGTTTACTCAAACTCATGTCCATTGAGTTGGTGATGCCATTCAGCCATCTCATCCTCTGTCGTCCCCTTCTCCTCCTGCCCCCAATCCCTCCCAGCATCAGGGTCTTTTCCAATGAGTCAGCTCTTCGCATCAGGTGGCCAAAGTAGTGGAGTTTCAGCTTCAGCATCAGTCCTTCCAATGAACACCCAGGACTGATCTCCTTTAGGATGGACTGGTTGGATCTGCTTGCAGTCCAAGGGACTCCCAAGAGTCTTCTCCAACACCACAGTTCCAAAGCATCAATTTTTCGGTGCTCAGCTTTCTTCACAGTCCAACTCTCACATCCACACATGACCAGTGGAAAAACCATAGCCTTGACTAGATGGACCTTTGTTGGCAATGTAATGTCTCTGCTTTTTAATATGCTGTCTAGGTTGGTCATAACTTTCCTTCCAAGGAGTAAGCGTCTTTTAATTTCATGGCTGCAATCACCATCTGCAGTGAATTTGGAGCCCCAAAAAATAAAGTCTGACACTGCTTCCACTGTTTCCCCATCTTTTTCCCATGATGTGATGGGACCAGATGCCATGATCTTAGTTTTCTGAATGTTAAGCTTTAAGCCAACTTTTTCACTCTCCTCTTTCACTTTCATCAAGAGGCTTTTTAGTTCCTCTTCACTCTCTGCCATAAGGGTGGCGTCATCTGCATATCTGAGGTTATTGATATTTCTGCCAGCAATCTTGATTCCAGCTTGTGCTTCCTCCAGCCCAGCGTTTCTTATGATGTACTCTGCATCTAAGTTACATAAGCAGGGTGACAATATACAGCCTTGATGTACTCCTTTTCCTATTTGGAACCAGTCTGTTGGTCCGTGTCCAGTTCTATACTCTAATAAAAATTAATAAAAAATGAAATAAAATTTCTTATAGATAATATATTTGGTTTTTCTGCTGATAGCTTCTTATCTTCATTTGCCTATATGAGTTCCATCAATTTCCTCTTCCACTTTTGTGTTTTTGTTTTCTCAGATTATGTTGTGAATTTGTTACCAAATTGAAACAGCTCTAGTTATTTTTTTCTATTTCTTTCCCTTTAATCTTTATGCTACAACAAAATTTTATAAAATCTATTCTGATGCAGAGTGGCAGTTGTTTTTTTGTTTGTTTGTTTGTTTAGTTTTGTCTGTCTATGTATCTCCTTGCTTAGTTGCTCAGTAATGTCTGACTGTTTGCAACCGTTTACATTGTGGCTCTTCAGGCTCTTCCATCCATGGGATTTTTCAGGCAAGAATACTGGAGTGGGTTACCATTTCCTCCTCCAGATATATCACCTTACTGAAAGTTTAATGTGCATTTAAGGTAGAAGAGTTCCTTTCAAGATTTCTGTAAGGCAGGTCTAGGGGTGATGAATTCTCAACTTTTGTCTTTGGAAAGTCTTTATTTCTCTTTCATATCTGAATGATAACTTTGCCACATAGAGTATTCTTGGGTGACAGTTTTTGTTTCTGAGTATTTTGGGAATGTCACCCCTCTGCCCCCTGCCATCTCTGTAGAATTTTTCTGCTGATAGACTAATGGGGGTTCCTTTGTAGGTTACCATCCCTTTTTTCTAGGCTACCTTTAAAATTCTTTATCAGTGACTTGTGATAATTTTAGTGTGTCTTGAAGGTCTTTTTGCATTAAGATTATTAGGAGTTTTTTATTTTCATGTCCTAGTATATCCAGTTCCTTCCCCATGTTTGTGAAGTTCTCAACTATTATTTATTTAAAAATGCTCTCTGTTCTTTTCTCCCTTTCTTCTCTGGGATACCTGTTACCCAGATTGCCCTGCCTAAAAGAATTGGATAGCTCTCGCAGAATTTTGTCATTTTTATATCTTATTTCTCTTTCCTATTCTACTTGTATCATTTCTAGATTTCTATCTTCATGCTCATGTTAGCTCTCTCTTCCATATGGTCTGCTCTATTTCTAGAGATTTCTAATGCATTCTTCATCTCATTTATTGAGTTCTTCAGCTCCAGAATTTTTATTTGGTTCTTTTTTTAGAGTTTTTTTAGAGTCTGAGTCTTATTGGTAAAGTATTCCTTTTGTTCATTAATTTTATTCCTGAGTTTATTGAACTGCCTTTCTGAGTTTTCATGTAACTTCTTGGGTTTGTTCATGACAGCTGTTTTGAATTCTCTATCAGTTAGACTGCAGTATTTTTTGACTTAAAGTTCAATTTCTGGATGATTCATTTTCTTTTTGTGAAATTGTGTTAACTGGTTCTTCGTGGCGCTTGACGAATCTTTCCTCTTCTGGTGCATTTTAAGTAGGGAATATCTTTCTGCTTGATTCTAATGATTCAATGAGTTAGAAATTAGAGAGCTTTCTTTTATTTTCCAGTAGGTGGTGGAAGAGCATAAGTATTGGGGTTTTCTTACAGGAGCTGTTTCTGGTTATTTTGTACTTTAAAGCCTGCACATTCCGCCCTCGGGCACTTCTGTCAGAGTTGTTGCCTGTGCCCTCCTGATCACTTTTCTTGTGCCTTAGAGATTCTGTCAGCGTCACTGTCCTTGCTACCTAGAGCATGGGGAAGGTGGGCTCTTCCCTCCTGTCCAGGATCACCTGGTTCTCAGGCTCTGCCACCACTGTGGGAGGGGAAGAGTGATATAGGAGCCAGGATCATGCAGCCACTTGTAACAGGTTTTAAAGTCTGTGGGCTCCTTTGCTGTGGGTTAGGGGACAGGGGGCCGGAGTCGTGGCTTAGCAGCGGGAGGAACAGTGTCCCACGTCCACTGCTGCTGCGCCTCAGTTACCCGTGGCTGCAGATGCGGCTGTAGCCGGGAGGCCAGGGTCATCCGTGCCACCTGCTCTGCTACCCCTGGGTTCTCTGTGGTTGCAGACTCAGCTGTCATGGCTGGAGGTCCAGGTTTGCAGGTACAGCCTCTGCTTTCTCTCCTTTCTGCTTTCTCTGTCTATTCCAGTTTACCTGCCCTTAGCTTTAAAGATGTGTAGAATTCTCTAGTGTGCTGGTGTGTTGGGCAGAGACAACTTTGTTGCAGTGTGGATGTTTTACAGGTTGTAGATTGAAGGGGAACAACAAAGGTAGCTTTTCACTTCGCCTTATTGCTGGCATTATCCCTTGCTTTAACCTTGGGGGTCTCATAGATGCAAGGCCTGTTGGCTTTCAAAACTGGATTCTGTGGGGTTCATCTCTCAGGTTCATGTCTGAAAAGCTGGGGTGCCAGAGGTGAGGTTGAAATCCTTTGCTGCTCTGCCAGAAGCTAGGGATTTTGAATTCTCTCCTGATTGTGGGTCACTGCACTGGGTGTGGGGTTTATGGCAAGATTGTATCTGAGCATCTCCTAGTTGCTTCCATGTGGGTTTTTCCTCATTCACTTGGTATGTTGGAATCAATTAGCTTGTGTTGGATTTTTTTTTTTTTTTTTCTTTTAGAGGAAACTGTAGTAGTTGTAGATTCAGTGAGTCCATGGGAGGAGGTGAGTTCAAGGTCTTCCTATGTTATCATCTTCAGCCATACTTTTCCAGCTTCTTTTAATTGGTATATCAGAACGTTAACACCCAAAGTGATGATTGATATAGTTGGAATAATAGCTATCATATTTGTTACTGTTTTTTATTTATTGCCTTGTTCTTATTTTTGTCTTCCACTCTTTCTTCTTTTTGTCATTCTAGTTGAGCCTTTTGTAATATATGATGCCATTTTCTGTTCTTTCTTAACACATCAGTTATATTTTTTGGTTTACTTTTTTTAGTGGGCTTCCCTAGTGTTTGCAGTATATATTTTACAACTAAGCTAAGTCCACTTTCAAGTAACACTATACTGCTTGTAGTATAAGTAATCTTATAATAAGAAAATAACCTATGTCCTTCCTCCTATCTTTCGTATCATGCTGTCATTCATTTTACTTACACAGAAACATACATAATTGATTACAAAGCTGCTATTATTTTTTTGAACAGTCTGATTTCTGTTAAATCAGTTAAGAAGAACAACAGAAAATTTTTCTTTTGTTTTCTTATTCCATCTCTAATACTCTTTTCTTTATGTAAATCTGATTTTTCTGACCTACATAATTTTTCTTATCTTTGATCTTCTTTTATCATTTCTACCACAATAGGTTTACTGATGACAAATTTCTCAATTTTGGTTTGTCTGAGAAAGTCTATTTTTCATTTTTGAAAGATTAATTTTGCAGGAAACCAAATTCTAGCTTGATGATTATTTTCTTATAAACACTATAAATATTTCACTCCAGGCTCTTCTTGCTTGCATTATTTCTGACTAGTAGTCTAATGTAATTTTTATCATTGTCTCTCTATAGATAAGGGTTTTTTGGTGTCCTTTGGCTTCTTTCAAGGTTTTCCTTTATCTTTGATTTTCTACAGTTTGAATATGGTACCTACATGTAAACTTTTGACATTCATCCTGCTTGTTGGATTCTGAGTTTCTTGGGTCTTTAGTTTGGTATCTAACCTTAATTTTATAAAATTTTCAATCATTATCGCTTCCAGTGTCTTTCATATCTTTCTTTTTTTTTTTGCCTTCTAGTATCCCCTGGAGAAGGGAAAGGCTACCCACTCCGTTCTTTTGGCCTGGAGAATTCCATGGATTGTATAGTCCATGGGATCACAAAAGAGTCAGACATGACTGAGTGGCTTTCACTTTCACTGCCATTTCACATGAGTTATCCCCTTTGTTGTTGTCTCATAGACTTTGGAATGTCTGGGATTTTTTTACAGTATTTTTTCCTCTTTGTCTTTTAATTTTGGAAGTTCTATTGAGAAATCCTTAAACTCAGAGATTCTTACCTCAGCTCTGACAAGTCTACTCCTTATCCCATCTTCATTTCTGTTGTAGTTTTTAATCTCTAGCATTTCTTTTTGATTCTGTCTTAGAATTTCCATCTGTCTGTTTCCATTACCTATCTATATTTGTTTGCAGTCTATTTTATTTGTTAAAGTCCTTAAAATATTAATTATAGTTAATGTAAATTCCTAGTCTGATAATTCCAACATCCTTATTGTCGGATGCTCTGATGCTTGCTCTGTTCAAATTGTGTGTTTTGCTATTTTTTAAACCCTGTAATTTTTTTCCTGATAGCTGTACATGATGACTGGGTAAAAGGAACTGCCATAGTGAAAGCCTTTAATAATATGTGGTAAGCTCTATGGAAGAGGAGTGGAAGCATTCTAAGTCCTGTCATTAGGTCTATCTTTTAGACCTAATACACCTTTGGTCTGTGAATTTCACAAGGGTTTCTCAGTTTTTCCCCACCTCTTAGATGGAATATGATTGGTAAGTAGGCTAGAGTTAGAATTTTCCCTTCACCTATGTGAGATAGGCACGGAAAAAAAAAGAAAACTCAATAAATTTAGTTTCTGATATAGTAATTTTTCTTAACGTTAAACCTTGTCAAAAAGAACAAAGTATTCTGGTATGTTTCAAAAACTCCTTCCTTTCCCCTCCTCCTGCTGAAAATGCAAGGGAATTTTTCTCCGATATTTACTGTGAGAATCTGGTCCAGCTCCTAGAGGTAAAATTCACAAAAGCGTGGGGCCCATTGGACACTCTTAGAGTTTTTAACTCTCAGACTTGACCAGACTGAGCCTCTGGTAGTGTATCTATTTCCTGTTCTGGTGTTAAATCTCATGGAGATTTCTGCTCCTGGGTTTCCACCCTGGACATTTGTGGTTCTCTGTGTTTGCCTGTCTGCCTCAACCATTTTGGAGGCATCAGTTTGTCCTGTGACCTTTAGTCTCTGACATAAAAATTGTTGATTTTCAGTTTGTTCTCTTTTGTTACTTGTTAAGATGGAGTGGTGACTTCCAAGCTTCTTACACACCAGATCAGAAAACACTGTTCTGCTTTTGTTCTCACAAAAATTTTAAAAACTGTCTCTGCTGGTATAACTAGAGAGATATAAATTGGGCATATATAAACGGAAATTGTCTTAAGATACATTTCTGAAGACAAAATAAAGAGTACTTTATTAAAACTTCACAGAAATCTTTCAATTCAGTGATAGCTACTCCACTCAATCAATCTTGTATAATTTAAGAGATTAAAAAATAACAGTAAATAATAAGATTGATAATTTCATTTCCCAAATACCAGATAACTATTTCATGAATTGACTGTTAGGTAGTTTGACACTGAGTG
This sequence comes from Cervus elaphus, assembly GCF_910594005.1. Taxonomy (NCBI): domain Eukaryota; kingdom Metazoa; phylum Chordata; class Mammalia; order Artiodactyla; family Cervidae; genus Cervus; species Cervus elaphus. The sequence continues at coordinate 41,229,331 of NC_057846.1, forward strand.
AATTGGCCAAGGCAAATTAGCTTTCTGTGGGTTGACTTTCAGAAAATTAGCTTAAAGCCAAAAATCACACAACATTAAAATAATAAATATTAGAATAATCAAAAGCAGGTTGCAGTATGAAGTCAGTAAAGTTAAAAAAAACTCATATTTTAATACAAATGTAAAACACTATCCAAATTAAAATATATTCTTTCTGTTAATAACTTTAAGGGGTCACAAATTTAAATATGCCAACAGACAAGATCAATGAATGAGGTTAATTTGCTATTCAAAGAAAGACATTAAACTAGTTGTGTCACCATTGATACACAAACCTAGCTGTATTGCTTTGTTATTTAGTTGCAAGGTCTTTTATTTGATTCTCTTAGAACCCCATGGACTGTAGCTTGGGGTAGCTACAGACAGGCTCCTCTGTCCAAGGGATTTCCCAGGCAAGAATTCTGGAGTAGGTTGCCATTTTCTTTATTTTTTGAAACATCTCTGTGCATGTGATAGCTTATGGTGAACGGTGTTGGATTCTTGATCTCCAAAGAAGAAGATTTAGCTTCGGGACCAGGGACCAGGCTTGATCACTCAAGAGTGTAACAGAGTTTTACTAAAGTGAAAAAGGGACAGAGAAAGCTTCTGACACAGACGTCAGAAGGATGACGGAGAGTGCCCCCTTCGCTTAGTCTAAGTAAGGGAGTTATATACTTTTTAAATTAGCTATTGCAATAAATAAAAAAAAATGTCTCAAAGTTGTAAAAACTTTACTAGACCCACTCCCACAATTTACATTTTAAGATAACAGGGTTAGAACTTCACAATAGAAAGATCGTACCAGACCCACTCTCATAATATACACTTTTAAGATAATAGGATTAGCCAGAAGGTTTTCAGGAAGGAGAAACTGTCCTCAAGCAGGATACATTATTGGTATATAATCCTTACTAAGGAATGTAGAAAAAAAAATTTGTCCTCTCCTCCTCCTTGAGAATTCCAGACCCCTATCTTCTCCTCAAGAGCCCCAGACCCCCTCTTTCTCCTCCTCAGGGATCCTGGACTTGTTATCAACCTGCCTAGGAATTGACTCTCTCACATGTATGCTGTATGTTTGTATACATGCATATGTGTGTTTGTGTATATATACATATATATGTATACATAAACTCACTGATAGGTTTAACTTTATAATTATATTAGTGTTACCACATCAGTTTTGACTGTTCTGTTGTTACCACTTTATAGTGTTTCATTTGTTTATTTTTGACTCATTTAATCATGTTTCTTTCCTCAAACTCCCATTTTAAATTTTACTTGCAATATATATATATATATTTACTTGCAATATATATATATATATATATATATATATAAACCTACTCTGCTTCATTTTTCTCCTTCACCCCAAATCTTCTTGAGCAATGAATGCTATAAATATTTCTTTGAACACTCTGGCCATGTCAGATAAAGCTTATCTGGAGCTTACATTTGTCCAACAGGACAATTATTGATCTGCTAACAATCTAATCTATCTCCTTCAAATTCATGCATATTGCTTAAATAAGTAGTACTTATTTATCATTGAAGACTTTGAAAATTTAGAAATCTAAAGTAGAAAGCAAAAAATTAACCATATTTTTTGCAATTCAGACTTAACTCTTCTGCAAGCTTTGTTTCTTTGTCCATGTATGTATATGTGTTGTTGTTGTCAATTCATCCTTCTTCTTCCCCCACTGTGTCCACAAGTTCATTCTCTGTGTGTCTATCCTGCCTTGCAAATAGGTTCATTAGTGCCAGTTTTCAAGTTTCCATATATATGCATTAATATACAGTATTCATTTTTTCCTTTTTGACTTACTTCACTCTGTATAACAGGCCCTAGGTTCATCCACCTCACTACAACAGATTCAAATTTGTTTCTCGTTATGGCTGAGTAATATTCCTTTGTATATATGTACTACAACTTCTTTATCCATTCATCTATTGATGGCTATCTAGGTTGCTTCCATGTCTTAGCTACTGTAAATAGCGTGCAGTGAACCTTGGGGTACATGTGTCTTTTTGAGTTATGTTTTTTTTCAGGGTATATGCCCAGTAGTGGAGTTGCTAGGTCATATGCTGGTTTTTTCCCCTAGATTTTTAAGGAGTCTCCATACTGTTTTCCATAGTAGCTGTATCAATTTACATTCCCACTGACAGTGCAAGAGGGTTGTTTTTTACCCACATCCTCTTCAGCATTTATGTTTGTAGATTTTTGGTGATGGCCATTCAGACTTGTGTACAGTGATACCTCATTGCAGTTTTGATTTGCATTTCCCTAATAATGAAAGTGAAAGTGAAAGTGAAGTCACTCAGTTGTGTCCGACTCTTTGTGACCCCGTGGACTGTAGCCCACCAGGCTCCTCCGTCCATGGGATTCTCTAGGCAAGAATACTGGAGTGGGTTGCTATTAAAGGAGATCAGTCCTGGGTGTTCATTGGAAGGACTGATGCTAAAGCTGAAACTCTAATACTTTGGCCACCTGATGTGAAGAACTGACTCATTGGAAAAGACCCTGATGCTGGGAAAGATTGAAGGCAAGAGAAGGGGACGACAGAGGATGAGGTGATAGGATGGCCTCACCGACTTGATGATCATGAGTCTGAGTAAACTCCGAGAGTTGGTAATGGACAGGGAAGCTTGGTGTACTGCAATCAACGGGGTCACACAGAGTCAAACACGACTGAGTGACTGAACTGAACTGACAACATGTGTCTCCTGAGAAAGGCAATATTATTTCAATGAAATATTGGGTTGGCCCAAAAGTTCATTCTGGTTTTTCTGTAAGATGTTCTAGAAAAGCATGAATGGATTTTTTTTGCCAACCCAATATTTCAGAGTAAACGCACACACACACACACACACACACACACACACACACAAAACACTCTCTCTCTCACACACACACACACACACTACAGCATGAAAGTGATGTGATAGAAGCTAGGGCAGTGGAAACTGCAAACAGAACACCTTTTTCCGTGTACATCTGAGCCATGGAATACAGGAATTAGAGTCACATTCTTAAATTGAGATCTTAGAAATTGAGAGGTGTTTTATATCGTTTTGAGGAGTAGCATAGCCTAGTGGTCAAGGGCAGAGACTGAAACCAGATTTCTTTGGTTTAAATTCTGTCTCCACCACTTACTAGCCATGTGACTTTTGGCAAGTTAAATATCTATGCCTCCAGGTTATTCAGTGGGAATAATTGTTGTCCCAACCTTACAGGACTGTTGTGAGGATTTAATGAGTAAATCAGTGTAAAGTGCTCAGAATGGAGACTCACACATTGTAAGCACCATAAAGCTGTTTCTATCATTAATTAGTTAATTACAAAAATTAGTTATCTGATACCCTCTTGGAATACAAAAAACTTTTGCTTAAAAATCAAACAAATAAAAACTAATGAAGTGAACAAACCTGATCCTGGTCAAGGGCAGTGCTATGCTGTTAAATGTTTACCAAGTAGCTTGAGGAAGTAAAGTCCTCATCTATGTGTACAGATACTTCAGACCACCACATGATGTTACAGAAAGTGGAGATGGGAAGAAGTGTACACAGTCCTCCTTGCGAGCTGATACTGGTTGGCTCTCACACACCCCTGGAATGGTGTCATTTTCAATAGAACTTAAGTAGATGGTTCTGGAATTGCACACTAAATTTTCAGGTGAACATTTGAAGGTGTTAAGTTTTCCAGATATTTCAAATATTGTGATCCTCACTTTATAGCTCCTTTTTAGCATGTGTGTGCATCTGTGCATACTTTAGGCTAAGAAACCAAGCATTTGATTTGTAGAATTATCTATGTAAATAAATCAAAGAAACAAAATTACACTAGATGAAAATACCAGAGTAAGCCTGATGATCCATCAGATAATTTTGCTTTCTATGAGAAAATATTTTTAAATGACTATCTGAATTAAAAAAATGATTCTAGGTGTGCACTTCCACGATGATATGCAATTGTACTGGTGGCTACAGACCTCCAGATTGCAGAGTGAGATCCAGAATATCGCCTGGGGAACAGGGCAAGTATTTATCTCTTATGTATCCAGTTAATAGAATTGTCAAATTGCTTGCCTTCACAAAAACATAGTTAGGTTTTTGCCACTTATAAAGAAACCAATATTTGTAATTAAAAGGTAAACAAACAGGCTTCTGAAAGAAATAGAAACCAATATGTTTTCTTAATCTTGCTTTTCCCCCCCTAATATTAACTTTTCAATATGACTGAAGCTGAGTATCTTTTAAAATTTTTATTTATTTGTGTCTGACTTTCTCCTTTAAATTATCCTTCAACTCTTTCCCACTTTTATGGTTGATCCTGTGATCTGAGCTCTATACCAGCAACACACCCTGTGTCTAGCACTAATATGTGTCTGTTACAGAAGAAATAAAGGAAGTAGAAGATAAACCTTTAGTCTGAAGGAGTTTTCAGCTTAAATGATAAAAATCTATTAATTGCTGTTAAAGAGATGATAGAAGGATGCTAACACATTATTCGGTTTGTTTATCATGACTTTAGTTTTTGTCATTCATTCACTGATTTAGCAAATATTTCTTGAATTCCTAATATATATGCCAGGTGCTTATCATATGACAGTAAGCATGTACAGATAGCAAAACAAAGCCCCACTCTTCATGGTACTTGAAGAATACCCAGTGCTAGTTAGTTGCAGAATTAGAGTTAGGGATCACGTCTCCTATTTTTTATGCCTGTGCCATTTTAGTAACACTGCAGTGACTCTATAGGTAAAAACAGATCCCTAATGTTGGAGAGCCAGCACTCTAATAAAGATAAATAAGATATGCACAGATACGTGGAATTCTGTGATAATGCACCTTGTAATAATGCACATTTGTTGGTTACATGTCTCTGAAGTTATGAGGGTCTGCTTATACAGGGATTTTGCTGTAGCTGCTGTATAAGGTGGAAATCATTAGAACTTCCTGGAAATTAGTGTCTGTTCTTTCAGAATGAGAGTTTATAGAGATAGTCTTAAGTATTATGATTCTATTATTATTTTTCATTGTTACTTGAATTATGATGAAAATTAAGAACAGTGTGATAAGTTCTCTGTAACTTAAAAGTACACAGCTTAATTTTTTTCTCTGATTTTTTTATGTATTTTTATTTTTAGGTTTAGCCATGAAAAGAACTTCTGAGAATGGTGGGAAGAAGCAGTGGCTTTTGGCTATCTACATTGCTTTACCTGTTCTTGTTGTAGCAATAATAATAGCTGCTTCATGGAAGCTTTCGAAAAAGTGGTTTAGCAAGAAAGAGGAATCCCAAAGTTGTGGGTAAATTAAATTTGTGTTCTGAAGTTAAACCATTTAAATCTAGTCAGATGTAAGGCAATATTATGAACAGCAACAGTACTTTATATTTTGCAGGAATTTTGAATGCTACATCAATATCTCATTTAATTGTTTGAGATAGTTTTGGATATCCTTATTTTAAAGTTTCAAAAATTTCAGAATCTGGTTTTAATAACTTACCAATGTTCTTGCCTTGGTAATTGAAACAGGAAGAACTGAAATGCATCCACATCTGTTGCTTTCACATGCCCAGTGGGTCTCATTTCTATTGTATACAAGCTAAATTTTCCAATATATCATGGCTTTCTCTTTGTTGAAATTTCTGCTCTATATACTCTGAAAGTGAAAGTGTCGGTCGTTTAGTCATGTCCTACTCTTTGCAACCCTGTGGACTGTAGCCTGCCAGGCTCCTCTGTCCATGGGATTCTCCAGGCAGGAATACTGGAGTGGGTGGCCATTCCCTTCTCAAGGGAGTCTTCTGGACCCAGGGATCGAACCTGGGTCTTGCTGCACATTGCAGGCAGAGTCTTTGCCATTTGAGCCACCAGGCAGTGACTAAATATATAACATTCAGTGTAGTTATATATTCTTGGTGTATTTTCTTTTCATCATTAACAATTGTATCTTATATTCTATTTTTACTCTTTTATATTGTTGTATCCAAGCTTGTTTTCTGCAAGTTAGATTTACCTATTACATATTTTTCATCCCTTATTTTCAATCTTTCTCAGATTTTAGTTGATATCCTATAAACAGCCTTTATATGAAAAATATAGTAGTGGAGTTTGTCATATTTATATGCTTAATGTATGAGCTCAGATATTCATGTTGAAATTTACCATCTTATTTTCTTCCTACTTACTATCCTCTTTTTTGGCATTGTTTCCTTTTCCAAAATTCCATTTTTTTAATTATGATTTTTCTGTTTTCTTTTACTATTTTGTACATTTTTAATTCTGTTTTTATTGTTTTAATCGTTTTTGTTAACTTGTATTTGTAGCAAATGTTATATATACAATGTCTTAATCATTTATGTAGTCTTCTGAATAAGACAAGGATCTTAGCCTTGTAACACTAATCTATCTTTTTCAATCTAATTGTCATTTGGTTTTTCAGTTTCCTCCAAATAAATTTTGTGTTTTTTTAAAAAATTATCATTATTGTATTTAGTTAACATTTATTAGAATTTCCTGTTACATTTTCTAGATTCTTTGCTTTACCATTCCTTTCTTTTAAATTTAGTTCTGAGATAATTTAAGAAATATAAAAGGCTTCCCTTGTAGCTCAGTTGATAAAGAATCTGCCTGCAATGCAAGAGACCCTGGTTCTATCCCTGGGTTGGGAAGATCACCTGGAGAAGGAAATGGCAACTCACTCCAGTATTCTTGCCTGGAGAATTCCATTGTCAGAGGAGCCTGGCAGGCTACAGTTCATGGGGTCACAAGAGTCGGACACAACTTAGCGACTAAACCACCAGCAAGAAATATAAAAAGTTGCAAAAATGGCACAGAGTTTCTTGGCTCTATCACTTAGGTTTTATCAATGATAGCATCTTACATTAACAGTGAATTTTCACAGCCAGGGGACTGGTATTGGTATAGTTTTATCAGTTAAGCTGTAGACCTTAAAGCTCAGCCTTCAGAAAACTAAGATCATGGCATCTGGTCCCATCACTTCATGGCAAATAGATGGGGAAACAGTGGCTGACTTTATTTTTTTGGGCTCCAAAATCACTGTAGATGGTGATTGCTGCCATGAAACTAAAAGACGCTTACTCCTTGGAAGGAAAGTTATGACCAACCTAGACAGCATATTAAAAAGCAGAGACATTACTTTGCCAACAAAGGTCCGTCTAGTCAAGGCTATGGTTTTTCCAGTGGTCACGTATGGATGTGAGAGTTGGACTATAAAGAAAGCTGAGTGCCAAAAAATTGATGCTTTTGAATTGTGGTGTTGGGGGAAGACTCTTGAGAGTCTCTTGGACTGCAAGCAGATCCAACCAGTCCATCCTAAAGGAAATCAGTCCTGAATATTCACTGGAAGGGCTGGTGCTGAAGTTGAAACTCCAATACTTTGGCCTCCTGATGTGAAGAACTGAGTCATTGGAAAAGACCCTGATGCTGGGAAAGAGTGAAGGTGGGAGGAGAAGGGGACGACAGAGGATGAGATGGTTGGATGGCATCACCGACTCGATGGAAATGAGTTTGAGTGAGCTCTGGGAGTTGGTGATGGACAAGGAGGCCTGGCGTGCTGTGGTTCATGGGGTCGCAAAGAGTCGGACACGACTGAGTGACTGAACTGAGCTGAACTGATAGACCTTATTAATATTCACCAGTGTTTACAGGCATATATATAGTCCATGGAGTCACAAAGAGTCGGACATGACTGAGAGACCTTCACTTATTTTTTGATCATGTGTGTGTGTATATATATACATTTTTTTTTTAATGGATCACAGCCTTGTGGTGAAGGGGCTTGCACAACTCAATGAAATGCTGTTCAAGCTCACACAAGACAGACAGGTCATAGTGTAGAGTTCTGTTAAATTCTGGTCCACTGGGGGAGGACATGGCAACCCACTCCCGTGTTCTCAGTGTGAGAACCCTGTGAACAGTATGAAAAATAAAAAATATATGACCCTGGAAGATGAGCCCCCCTGGTCAGAAGGTGTCCAATATGCTACTGGGGAAGAGCGGAGGGCAATTATTAATAGCTCCAGAAAGAATGGAGCGACTGGGTCAAAATGGAAATGATGCTCAGTGTCGATGTGTCTGGTGGTAAAAGTAAAGTCCAATGCTGTAAAGAACAATATTGCCTAGGAACCTAGAATGTTAGGTCTCTGAATCAAGGTAAATTGGACACGGTTGAGCAGAAGATGGCAAGGTTGAACATTGACATCTTAGAAATCAGTGAACCAAACTGGGTGTTAATGGGCGAATTTAATTCAGATGGCCATTATATCTACTATTGTGGGCCAGAATCCCTTAGAAGAATTGGAGTAGCCCTCGTGGTCAATGAAAGAGTCTGAAATGCAGTACTTGGGTGCAATCTCAGAAACGACAGTATGATCTTTGTTTATTTCCAAGGCAAACCGTTCACCTTCACAGTATTACAAGTCTATGCCCCAACCACTAATGCTGAAGAAGCTGAAATTGACCGATTCTATGAAGACATACAAGACCTTCTAGAACTAACACCAAAAAAAGTGTCCTTCTCATCACAGAGGATTGGAATACAAAAATAGGAAGTCAAGAGATACCAGGACTAGTAGGCAAATTTGGTCTTGCAGTACAAAATGAAGCAGGGCAAAGGCTAACAGAGAATTGTAGCTTCCTTGATCTCCCCAAATGGTATCACCTCAATTTGGGGAGACTTCTTTCTCTGCCTGGCTTCCCATTTCTGTGTTACAGCATGGAAACTCTTCCCTGCAGTAAGAAGGGGCAAAGGGTAATAAAGGGTCTTTATTTTCTTTTCTCATAGATCACTATCTTGCCTAATATTCAGTATCTGAAAACCAGTGTTTAACATGTTTTGTCCAGATTTTCAGTTATTTCCAGCAGAAGTGTAAATCCTGTCTGTTACTCCATTTTGATCAGCATTGGAACTGTATCCTTATGGTTTGTAACCACACTTTCATAGGTATCTGTCCATTTCATATTCTGTTTTATTTTCTCAGATCATTCTCTCATATCACTATTTCTTCCTTCTCAGTCCTGTTCTAGACTTATGGCTTCTATTTTTGCAAAGATTTCTATGGAGCTTCTAAATATTCTGAGTTTTTTTAAATCATTTGTATTTCTTGGTGTATGAGCTCACTGTTTTGCTATGGCTGCTGATGTTAACTACTAGGGCTTTGTAATCATAGACTCTTTTCTCTTCAATATCTATGATTTTCCCATGAGAATTCAGCATGCCCTGTGTTGAAGACTCACACATGTGGGTGGTTTCACTTTTGCTTCTTTTAAAGCAAAAATATTTAAAGCAATTTCTCTGCATGGTGTTCAAGCATTTGTAAGAGTGTGAACTGGCATCCTGAAAGTGCATTTTTTGGAGGCTTGGGACTCCTCAGTGATGCACTTTCCCCCATCTATCCATGCATGTTGCATATCCCCATTTTCCCTGCTGCATTCCAAAGGCCACTGGTCAACTATCCCCTGTTGAATGGGTGGTATGACCATTCATGGCTTCAAGGTTAAGTAGCTCCAGTTAAGGAGCTCACTTAGTTTTTCTACATGCAAAATCCTCATAACTTAACTCCTTCTAAGGAATTACTAATAAATCTTTAGTCCCAAATTTGTATCACTGGTTTAGACACCCCTGCAGTCATTTACTTTTAACTCCTGTTTACCCTTTGAACTCCCCGTTTCTTCATTTTTACTGGCACCAAGAGAATTCTTTTCTTGTTAACCTCAGTTATGTGTTAACAGTTCGTGCTATTTTTTTCAGGCCTCCTGTATGAGGAATGGAAAGGGAAATTTTCCCACCAGTTCAGTCTGTCAGATTGTCTAGAAGTCCGTATGGATTTTACCTTATAAAATGTAGCATTTCTTTATCAATGAATAAAAGGTTAAATGTTGGGGTATAAAGGTCAGAATCAGACATTCAGGATCAAACCTATATTCTGTGTTCAGAAGTGATAAAGAAAAAGCAAATCTGTGCCTTCTTGATAATTCTGCATTGCAGGTTTGAAATACACTTTTTATGGATGAGGTATGCAGGTAAATGAGAATGTTTACTTATTTGCATCTCTGTTTAGTGACCTTGCACATTGTTTTCTTTTTTGGTAACTAATCTTGTAAAAGACATAATACAGCTTATAAAATGGCCGGACTTTTATTTATGCAGTTGACAAGCTCTCTTACGACTAATTTTGGACACTATTTTCCATTTGTTTAATATCCAGGTCAGAAGGTGGCACTCACAGAAATGTCACCAGGTAGGTAAACTGTAAGGCATCTTCAGACACATGTTGAAAATTAAGAATGAATTAGTAATTCACAATGTCTAGCTACAGTTGGTAAAGTAATCCTCTGAAAACCAGGCTACTAATATATAGTAATTTAGTTTCTTGTAAATTATTCTTCTATTCATTTAAATAAATACAATTTTTTTCTGAGGAAACAAGGAATAAAATGGCTGACTCTAATAAAATTTAGAATATGTATAATTAGTAAAGAAAAAAGGATGTATGTGGGGTTTAGTCAGTTGTGTCTGACCCTTGCAACATCATTGACTGTAGCCCTCCAGGCTCCTCTATGCATGAAATTTTCCAGGCAAGAACACTGGAGTGGGTTGCCATTTCCTTCTCCAGGCCATTTTCCTGTGCCAGGGCTCAAACCCAGGTCTCCTGCATTGCAGGCAGATTCTTTACCGACTGAGCTACCAAAGAAACCACAGCTTGGGTTATATTCATGTACAGCTTGGGTAAATGAGCAAGCAAGTACTTGATATTTGATAGATTATACATGACTGAACTCATGTATAAATTTCTATAGTAGTTACAGATTGGTAAGAACTAATTATATCTACTTCCTGTATTTTTTTTAAAAATCAGTAATGGATAGCATATTGTCCTCATTAATATTTCTTAAATAATAACTTCAGTCCTTACTGATTTATAACTGGTATACCAACATTCAGGGTTTCCCTGGTGGCTTAGCAGTAAAGAATCTGCCTGCAATGCAGGAGACCCAGGTTTGATTCTTGGGTCAGCAAGACCTTTGGCGGAGGGCATGGCAACCCACTCTAGTACTCTTGCCTAGAGAACCCCACAGACAGAGGCGCCTGGCAGGTGGCAGACCATAGGTTGTACAGAGTCAGACATGACTGAGACGACTGAGCAGCATACCAACATTTCAGTTTATCTGATAGAACTTTCCAGTCCCCTTACTTTCAGCCTTCTATTTAATTTGGTCTCTTGAAAATAGCCTGCCAATGATATTTTAAAATCTGTAACCCCAAGTGTCTCAGTAGTTGAATTTAGTATGTCTATATACTTATAATATGTTTGCTGATATGTTTAGAGTAAAATACTACCATTTTGTTTTGTTTTTTCTATTTCTCATGCTTTTTCAATATTTTCTTTTCTTTCTTGTATTCCATTGTATTGATTGTGCTTTCAATCTTTTTTCTTTCCTTCTATCAATTTGGTCAATATGTGTTCTAATTGTATTCTTTTAGTGATATTCTTTAATTATTATGTTATTATATTGTGTTTTATTAAATTGTTTAAATATAAAGTTATAATTTTAGATATAAAAGTACTTATGATCTTCTTCTAACAATTTATGCATATTAGCCCATTAAACCTTATACTCTTTTATTCACTATATCATAGTATTATCATTTGGTTTTTAGTTACTCTTGAATTTTAGCCTGATACAAATAAGTCAGTGTTATCATTATTATTATATTGAATCAAAACATACTAAGATTTCACTACATTCTTGTCACTTTATTTACTCACTATTCTTTTTTGAATTTAATTCCATATTTTGATGTTCAATCTCCCTTTTGGTGAAGTATATCTCTTAACATTTCCATCAGTGAGTCTTTGTGTAGCAAACTGTTTATCTTATCCACCTAAAATTGTGCTTATTTCATTCTCAAATGTGAGTTTAGGTAGTATGGACTTCTTGTGTGTGTGTGCTGACATCTGGGTTTTATTTTTATTTTTTTTAATTTTTAATTGGAGGATAATTGCTTTTTGTGTTGGTTTCTTCTATGTTGAGAGTTATTTTGTTTCCACTATTTAAAGGTATGTAAGTGTAGTGTGGCATTTATTACTGATGATGATAAATCTTTTGTTAGTGTGTTGATTCATTTATTCCTTTAAGATTAATATGAATTTTACATAGTTTTTGTATTTCTGAACAAATTACCACACACTTAGTAACTTAAACCACATTCATTTCCTGTGTGGAAGTTCTATATGTAGAAAATCCAGGTGGATTTGACTGTTTTGTCACAAGGCTGACCTGAAGGCCAGCCCGAGATCATAGTTCATCCAGGTTGTAAGAAAAATCCAATTTCTTCCAGCTTTAGGCCTGAGGTATATCTTTCTGTGTTGCCTGTCTGCTTGGGGCCCTTCTCTCTCTCAGAGGCCACCTGCATTGCTACTCAGGTACCTCCCTTCACCTTTAAAAAAATAAGGATATAGAAGTCTTCCTAAGGCTTTGACTGTCTCTTAACTTCTCCCTTCTACCAGCAAGAGAAAACCCTACTTGTAAAGGGCTGACCTGACTGGGTCAGGTCCACCAAAATGATCTCTGTATTTTTTTTTAACTTTTATTAAAGTATATTGTTATAACTGTTCTATTTTTTTTTTGGCTTTCATTTATTTTTAAAATTAATTTATTTTAATTTTTTTTCATTTATTTATATTAGTTGGAGGCTAATTACTTTACAATATTTTAGTGGTTTTTGCCATACATTTGTTGGGGTCCTTTAATGGACCGGAAGCTTGTGGTGCGGAGTCGACGATAAGAAAGTGAAAGAGAGAAAGAGAGAGAGAGAAAGAGAGAGAGACAAAAAGACCCGGGGACCTAAGCTCTGATGGAGCAAAGGTGCTTTAATGATTTTTCTATGAGTATATATAGGCTGCAGTACAAGAAACTTCTTTCGGGAATGATAGAGATCAGAAAACCAAATGTACAGCAACTGTTACCACAAGGTCAGGAGACAATCCATATCTCAAGAAAGGGGAAGGAGATTAAGCTGTTTTGTCCTAAGGAGAATGTTTACTAAAGGAGACTCATGCTTGCCTCACACAATGACCTCAGTCCCTGGGAGCAGCGTGCTGTTCCGCTTGAAGAGGGACAAAGGACTCATGAGAGATAGCATGTAGGAATCCTCCCGTCAAACATTCCCTGACAATTCCCCCTTATTTATTTATAATATTTGTAAGAAGAGTTCTGACCATCAGAGTTTGTTTAGTTTTGACAATCTTTGCATGAAGGCAACGGTAGACAACAAATATAATTGTTAAGACAATCACCAAAATTATGGTTCCAGATCCAATGCCATGAGTAAGACTTTGAAACCATCCACGTGGGTCTAGCCCAGATAATTGATCAGCTAATTGTTTAGCTAAAGTTTCCATATCAATGGAAGAGGGCAGATTATTAGAAAAGGTTTCAAATATTTCTTTTTGTAATAACTGTACATTCAGAGAGGCATTATCATGTATGTTTTGTAAATGATATTTGATTTGTTCCCAGTGCCAGTTGTAGGCACTATTATTAAAATGAACAGGAGTAACACAAAATTGAGTAGAATTCTAGTCACATTTTAGCATCACCTGTTTTTGTACATCTGTTAATTGATCTCCAACCCATTCGATGGCTGTTTTCAGTTCCTGTAGTTCTTCTTGAATTTCCTCATCTATCTGAGTCTGAGTGGGCCATATAGTATGGGCATCTTTAGTCCAATTTTGGATAAAATTATGTGTTTGAATTGAGGTTTGTAAAGTAACGCTAGTCATGACAGCAATGGTGCAAATAGTTATTAATCTTATAATGCCAAAAATCAGCCATCCAATGAATCGTTTACATCACTAGAGCAATTTAGTAAGCAACCAGGAAGCAAGTCCAGCCATGGGACCTTCTTCCCAGGGCCGTTGGAGATTTATTGGTAACCATAGACTACGTCGAGATCGAAGAATTAAAAGAGAATCATATCTTAAGGAAATAGAGGAGTTAAGACAAGTACATAATCTGCAATTTATGCAAGTTACAGAACGTATAGTCTTATTGAATTGTAAGTTTCCTATAGCTGTAACAAAAGGAAATGGAACACAGGCTTGTATAAAATATGATTGATTATAGCAAAAGAAATAATTGTTATAGCTATGATTGGTCCCTGTGGAATGTCTGGTCCAAGTCCTAAGTTCTTCGGTGTTTGCAGCAAATTTCCAGATGTCCCATTGTTTAGGCCCAATCTGTTTATCAAAGATGATTCAAGGACGAGGTGGGGGCCATTCCATCATCAAGCTAGCCAAGAAGTCCTCTGTCATGGTAATGTTCCATTGTAGTATTAGTAACCTTCCATGTTACTTGAGTAATATAATCATACATAGTATTGTTAATATCATCTGAGCAGTTCAATAACCACATACTATGGGTTCCCCAATTGACAATTGTATGATTAGCTATAAACATTAATTTTCCTGGTTTGGCCTGACATTTTTCCCAATGATCAGGAATATATTTAAAGTTCTTATTAGTAAACCCTTGGCATGCTGTTCTTTGTTCTTTCCCTAATTCTTTCCCTAAAGTTTCAGTAGTATAAACATGGTTTACTGACAAAGAAAGGGCAGTAAATAATCCAAGTAGTGTCCGAAAATCCTTTTCTGGAGGCAGGACGAAAGCCCAAGTTTGTCGACTAACGTTTATACATAATTCTGGGGCCCATACATAAAGGAAGGACTTCATAACCTAGAACGATATTAATTAGTTTTTCTTTTTCTTCAGGATGAGAGGGCCCCTCCAGTTCCAAGGAGGGGGCATATGTGTTGACTCATTAGTGGATGTGATTGGTTCTATATCTGTCCATTTTACAACCTACAATAAAAAAGGGGGGTTAGGTATATAAGCCCAGTAAGTGTGATCAATCAGGTCAGCCTGAGCGGGGGAAGCAAAAGCAAGCAAAGCAAGCATAGCGAAGAAAAATATTTTTAGGATTCTGAGGCATTCCCTGTTGAGAAATCAGGTTTTCAGTTTAATTAGTAAGGGTTTTTATCTGTCCCCAAGTAGGGAGATCATAAGGTCGATGACGTCGAGTGCGGCATTTTTTGGAAATTTTTAATGTCGCCATGGCTTATATTGGAATTCTTTCTTCCTGGTTTTTTTGCTGTTTCATCTCTAGTCTGAATGCTGGGGGCCCCCTTAGGTTGAATCTTCTGAAGAGGAAGTCATGTGAGCTCGTTGGATCTATCTGGAGAAATAGAAGCATATCCTTTCCCTGTAAGATTAGTTTCTTAGGCTTCTATTGATTAGTTAACCCGTCTTGATATCAAATGGGCAAAGGAAAGGAGGTGTCCTATAATGTTTAAAAACTTCTTTTTTTGTTTGTTTGTTTTTTGCTTTTGTCAAAACATCTCTTTGTGGTAAGTTTAAAAACTTTAAAACAAATAAGGCTATATTAACAATAGTTATAAAAAGAGAGGAAAGCGATAATGATGAAAACATTCTTAGGAAATATTTCAGTCTAAAAGAGAAAAAAAAAATCATTCGGAAATCTGTTTGGGACTGGTATTTGGCTGTGGTTTGTGTTATTTGGGGCAAAGGATTAGGAGTAACCATTCAAATATTTTTTCCTAAGTGAAATTATTGAAAAGGTGATGCAGAACAGCTTGACAAATGAAATGTTGCTCACATCCAAATATATTTGACCTTGTCCTTGAAAAAGAAATGCAGCTTAGCAAATGTTGAATCTCACTGTTTAGTGTGTTAAAGAGGATGATTACACTTCCAAGACAGACCTGAAAAGAAGGCAAACATTCCACATTTCTGATATTCTTAGGAACAAATAATCCATTCGGGAAATGGTGTTTTTTTTTTTTTTTTTTTATGCCGTTTTTGCCCTGCTTTAAGAATCTTACAGATTGGGAACAGAAATAAAGTCACACCAACAATAGTTATAGGCTTAAAGACTACACTACACCAGAATCTAGTAAAGTTTGCTCTGGACAAGGAAGACAAAAGTGTTCCTGTGTATTTTCTCTTATTTAATTTTTTATTTGCAGCTACAGTGTGTAATGTGTTTGTCCAATCATGTCTTGTGTTTGTGGACTATAAGGAATGTCTGCAATCTGTTTAATAGAGAATGAATGTAAAAACTGTTTGAACTGCTTAGAAATATAGGCAGAGTCATTGTCTGTTTTTATAGAATTAGGTGTTCTCATTATCATGAAGTTAAGTTGATAGGTGGGTTATAACATGTTGTGTAGTCTTACCTTAGAGAGGTGTTGCCCCTAGAAAAGAAGAATTTGTATTGATTGAGACATGTAAGAAGGAAGAGGAAGAAAGTTCAGGACAATGAGTTACATCAATTTGCCATAAAATTTTCCTTCATTTGTTATAAGCCTTTTTAAAATTTTAGCACTAAATATCTTTAAAAGTTAAAAGGCCAAAACAAAGTATGATAGCATAATAAACAAATGTAATGTTTATTTCAAATAAACATACCATACTTTGTGGTTTTCATTGTGATCCACCCAAGCATTTCAGCTGTATTTTTTAATATATTTGTAGTCTGAATGTATCTGTTGACCAAAGTTAATTTTGTTAAATATTGTTTTCTCAGAATTTTTCTCTTGTTTTTAATTTGGTTTAATTTGGAAAAAGAACATTTGCTGTAGCTAGAACAACAATGAAAAACTAGTCTAGTAAAGCTTATGTAAATACCACTTTATTTTATAATGTTTATAATGTTATAATGTTTCAACAATTAAAAAAAATATTTTTGTATTCATCATTTTATTTGCCATTTCTTATATCTTTCTATTAAAAGCATATATTTTACTTTTCTATAGCAACCATGAAATGTCTTGTATGTTAGCATTTTATAGACCGTTGAACATATTTCTCAAATCATATTATATTATATATATATCCATTCATATATAAATATATATTTATATTCATTAACAGCTCAAAATCTCTTCAGCTCTTCTGCAAGAAAAACCCCTTTTAAGAGTAAGCCAATGTTCAGCAATTAACGCTTCAAAATCCTACTTCATTTGGAAATGACCCAGCCATTCAAAAACTTCTACTACTTAGTTCAGCACAACTCTAGAAACCTAAGTTACTCCAATCCCAAGAGATGGCTCCAGATTATAGATAATAGATCATTCTATCAAAAATACAATTATTTCTAAGAGCTTATCTAAAAGTTTTTATCTCATCTATATATTTGTATATATATATATATATATATATATATATATATATATATATAAAGAGTTACCTTTTTGTTGACAAACTTAGTTTACCTTAAACCAAGGCATAATAAAAGTATTATATAATGTTGATGACTCAAGACATGTCCAAACTAGATTAACAAATAATTATATTTAAATCACATTCACATTTAAATAAACATTATACCCAACATTGAACACCCTTCAGTTCATGTAAAGCTGAATCCAAATAGAGCTCATTAATTCCACACTATCCAAAAACAAAGACATACATTGAGACATAGATAATTTTAGATACATAGGCATAGTTCTCTGTTTAAAATTTAAAATATCCTTTTGTTTTATTTATTTTGAGCTCCACCAATTTGTTAATGGCTGGAGTCCTAGATAGAGTGGGCTGTGTATCCCAAGGACATGATAAGAGTTAACTTAAGGTTTTTTCTTAGGCCTATTTTTGTTTCCCAGGCAGAACTGGAGCTCAAAAAAAAAAAAAATATTTTAACAAGTTAACCTTTTCTTAACTGCATGTGCAAGAAGAACCGGTTTTGCAATTTCAAAAAAGATTTTATTTTCATCAGGTTTCTCCGGAGTCTAAAGAATATCATAGCCATTCAGTGTCAAAAATATCATTTCTCTTTTTTGTAGCTATAGTATATTATTCATGACATATGCATGAGGGAATTGTTGTCACATAGGAAGTAAAGCCTTGGCTACAAAATTTTGACAAATACTAGGACTGTTATGGAGATGGCAATGGCACCCTATTTTAGTACTCTTGTCTGGAGAATCCTAGGGACGGGGGAGCCTGGCGGGCTGACATCCATGGGGTCGCATGGAGTAGGACACGACCGAAGTGACTCAGCAGCAGCAGTAGCAGGACTTTTAAGCATACCTTGAGGTAACATAGTCTATTGAGATCTCTTATGAGGCCCGATATGATTAGGATAAGGGAGAGAGAAAGTGAATCTCTCCCGGTCTAAAGGGTGTAAAGGTATATTTAAAAGGCAATCTTGTGAATCAGTAATAATAATGTGCCAATTTTGAGGAATAGTAATAGGTGATGGGATCTCTGGTTGCAATGTACCCATAGGTTTCATAAAAGAATTAACTTTTCTAAACTCTGTTAAGAGACACCATTTGTTATGTTTCCTTTTTATAACAAAAATAGAGTTCCAAAAAGAGCAAGATTTTTCAATATGTTTCAATTTTAATTGTGTGTTTATAAGTTTTTTAGTAGCTTGTAATTTTTCTTTTGTAAGGGGCCATTGCTTTGTCTAAATAGGCTCATAATTTTTTTTAAGTTATTTTAATAATTGTTTTGTTTGTTAAATGAGCAGTGGCCCCTAGGAAAAATGTGGAATGTATATCTGAGTTTGCCATTGTATAAGTAAGTTCCTTCCTATTAGATTAAAGGGTACATTTATCACATAAGGTTTTAATGTTGAAGGTTAGCCTTCTGGTCCCTCACATGAGTATATTTGAACACTTTGATAAACTTCTTGTACTTTAGTTTGAGAAATTCTTGCAATTTGGCAAGAGACCTTTTGTACAGGCCAGGATTTGGGCCATAAATGTTTGGAAATAATAGTGATATCAGATCCAGTGTCAAGGAGACCAGAAAATCTTTTACCATTAATTTTGATATTTATATTTGGTCGGGCATACTCAGATACTAATGATGTCCACAAAGATTGTTTTTGATCTGTACTTTCAAACCCATCTGTCCGTACATTATTAGAGGAATTAATAGAAATGTAAGGTAAAAGAAGTAATTGAGCAATTTTGTCCCCCTTTTTGAATTGCCATAGAATCTGAGATGACATCAGAATTTGAATCTCTCCTTTATAATCTGAATCAATTATTCCAGGGTGAACAGTAATTCCTTTAGAAGTCAGACTAGATCGGCCAAGCAAAAGACCAAAAGTTTGTGGGGGCAGGGGTCCAAAAAGTCTGGTAGGCACTCTAGTAGGGACTGCTTGAGGGTAAAGGAAAAAATCATTTAGGGCTGGTATATCGACGGCAGTACTGCTGGATGTTGAGGGTTTGAGGGAAAAGATAGAATTTGCTCCTGTTTGGAGTTCCCTGGAATAGGTTTTCCATCAATATCAAATTTAAATTTACAACTTTTGGCCCAGTGCATTCTTCTATGGCAGCGAGGGCAAATTTTTCGGTATTTTATTAGCCTTCTTAGGGCAGTCCCTTTTAAAATGATTTTCATCTCCACAATTAAAGCATCCTTCATTTCCTTTTCTAAAGGTAGCAGCCATTGCCTCAACCAGCATTTGCATCTTTTGAGTTTCTGATCCTAGATTGCAACAAGCTTTCAAATAATCAATAATAATTTTGGTCTCACAAATTGTAGCTATAGCTCTTTGACATTTCTGATTTGCATTCTCATAAGCAAGTAATTTCTCTAGCTGTTTTTTGGTTTCTTCTCCGATTACAGCATGGGAAATAGCAGCTTCTAATCTAGTTTAAAAATTAGCATAACTTTTCATTAGGTTCCAACAAATGAGAGACTTGGAGTTGCGACTGTTGGCAGGGAAGAAGCATTTGGAGCAGCCGGGGCAGGGCTAATAAGAAAATTTTGAGATATTTTGTATTGTTTTAATTGGGCCTTTTGTAAAGTTTAATCATTTAATTTATATTTATGTAATAAGTGTTCTGTCGCTGAATATTGGAAGGGCTAGAATGTACCTTGAAATGGCAGAATTACAGCTTTAATAAGAGCCCATAGGGGCTAGAGATCAATTGGAATATTTTTTCCTTGTTTGGCTGCTCATTTAACATTTTCTTTGACCTGGAGCCAAATTTCTAAATGAAAACTGCATTTATCAGGAAACTAAGGATTATGTTCAACTACTGTTTAAAGGCAAGCCTCTATTCATTGCCGTGAAGCCAGAAGTCCCTGAAATTTAAACAAATGGTGAAGTAGAGTAGAAAAATAATGGGGCTGGCCAGCCGTTTAACCCATGCCTTAGTACTTACCGACCTCAATAGGTCCCTGAGTCACTCCGCCCGATATGCCACGTACACCAGTGTCCCTGTTCTTGGCGCCATTTGTTGGGGTCCTTTAATGGACCGGAAGCTTGTGGTGCGGAGTCGACGATAAGAAAGTGAAAGAGAGAAAGAGAGAGAGAGAAAGAGAGAGAGAGAGAGACAAAAAGACCCGGGGACCTAAGCTCTGATGGAGCAAAGGTGCTTTAATGATTTTTCTATGAGTATATATAGGCTGCAGTACAAGAAACTTCTTTCGGGAATGATAGAGATCAGAAAACCAAATGTACAGCAACTGTTACCACAAGGTCAGGAGACAATCCATATCTCAAGAAAGGGGAAGGAGATTAAGCTGTTTTGTCCTAAGGAGAATGTTTACTAAAGGAGACTCATGCTTGCCTCACACAATGACCTCAGTCCCTGGGAGCAGCGTGCTGTTCCGCTTGAAGAGGGACAAAGGACTCATGAGAGATAGCATGTAGGAATCCTCCCGTCAAACATTCCCTGACATACATTGACATGAATCAGCCATGGATTTACATGTGTTCCCCATCCTGAACCCCCCCTCCTACCTCCCTCCCCATCCCATCCCTCTGGGTCATCCTAGTGCACCAGTCCTGAGCACTTGTCTCATGCATCAAACCTGGACTAATGATCTGTTTCATAATTGATAATATACATGTTTCAATGCTATTCTCTCAGATCATCCCACCCTCGCCTTCTCCCACAAAGTCCAAAAGTCTATTCTATACATCTGTGCCTCTTTTTCTGTCTTGCATATAGGGTTATCATTACCATCTTTCTAAATTCCATATATATACATTAGTATACTCTATTGGTGTTTTTCTTTCTGGCTTACTTCACTCTGTATAATGGGCTCCAGTTTCATCCACCTCATTAGAATTGATTCAAATGTATTCTTTTTAATGACTGAGTAATATTCCATTGTGTATATGTACCACAGCTTTCTTATCCATTCGTCTGCTGATGGGCATCTAGGCTGCTTCCATGTCCTGGCTATTGTAAACAGTGCTGCGATGAACATTGGGGTGCACGTGTCTCTTTCAGATCTGGTTTCCTCAGTGTGTATGCCCAGGAGTGGGATTGCTGGGTCATATGGCAGTTCTATTTCCAGTTTTTAAAGGAATCTCCACACTGTTCTCCATAGTGGTTGTACTATTTTGCATTCCCACCAACAGTGTAAGAGGGTTCCCTTTTCTCCACACCCTCTCCAGCATTTATTGCTTGTAGACTTTTGGATAGCAGCCATCCTGACTGGCGTGAGATGGTACCTCATTGTGGTTTTGATTTGCATTTCTTTGATAATGAGCGATGTTGGGCATCTTTTCATGTGTTTGTTAGCCATCTGTATGTCTTCTTTGGAGAAACGTCTGTTTAGTTCTTTTTTGATTGGGTCATTTATTTTTCTGGAATTGAGCTGCAGGAGTTGCTTGTATATTTTTGAGATTAATCCTTTGTCTGTTGCTTCATTTGCTATTCTTTTCTCGCATCCTGAAGGCTGTCTTTTCACCTTGCTTATAGTTTCCTTTGTTGTGCAAAAGCTTTTAAGTTTAGTTAGGTCCCATTTGTTTATTTTTGCTTTTATTTCCAATATTTTGGGAGGTGGGTTATAGAGGATCTTGCTGTGATTTATGTCGGAGAGTGTTTTGCCTATGTTCTCCTCTAGGAGTTTTGTAGTATCTGGTCTTATATTTAGATCTTTAATCCATTTTGAGTTTATTTTTATATATGGTGTTAGAAAGTGTTCTAGTTTCATTCTCTTACCAGTGGTTGACCAGCTTTCCAAGTACCACTTGTTAAAGGTTGTCTTTTCTCCATTGTATATTCTTGCCTCCTTTGTCAAAGATAAGGTGTCCATAGGTTCGTGGGTTTATCTCTGGGCTTTCTATTTTGTCCCATTGATCTGTATTTCTGTCTTTGTGCCAGTACCATACTGTCTTGATGACTGTGGCTTTGTAGTAGAGCCTGAAGTCAGGCAGATGATTCCTCCAATTCCATTCTTCTTTACAAGATTGCCTTGGCTATTCAAGCTTTTTGTATTTCCATACAAATTGTGAAATTATTTGTTTTAGTTCTCTGAAAAATACCATTGGTAGCTTGATAGGGAGTGCATTGAATCTATAGATTGCATTGGATAGTATACTCATTTTCACAATATTGATTCTTCCAATCCATGAACATGGTATATTTCTCCATCTATTTGTGTCCTCTGTGATTTCCTTCATCAGTGTTTTATGATTTTCTATATACAGGTCTTTTGTTTCTTTAGGTAGATATATTCCTAAGTATTTTATTCTTTTCATTGCAATGGTGAATGGTATGTTTCCTTAATTTCTCTTTCTGTTTTCTCATTGTTAGTGATAGAAATTCAAGGGATTTCTGTGTGTTAATTTTATATCCTGCAACTTTACTATATTCATTGATTAGCTCTAATAATTTTCTGCTAGAGTCTTTAAGGTTTTCTATGTAGAGGATCATGTCATCTGAAAACAGTGAGAGTTTTACTTCTTCTTTTCCAATATGGATTCCTTTTATTTCTTTTTCTGCTCTGATTGCTGTGGCCCAAACTTCCAAAACTATGTTGAATAGTAGTGGTGAGAGTGGGCACCCTTATCTTGTTCCTGACTTTAGGAGAAATACTTTCAATTTTTCACCATTGAGGATAATGTTTGCTGAGGGTTTGTCATATATAGCTTTTATTATGTTGAGGTATGTTCCTTCTCTTCCTGCTTTCTGCAGAGTTTTTATCATAAATGGATGTTGAATTTTGTCAAAGGTTTTTTTCTGCATCTATTGAGATAATCATATGGTTTTTATCTTTCAATTTGTTAATGTGGTGTATTACATTGATTGATTTGCGGGTATTAAAGAATCCTTGCACTCCTGGGATAAAGCCAATTTAGTCATGATGTATGATCGTTTTAATATGTTGTTGGATTCTGTTTGCTAGAATTTTGTTAATGATTTTTGCATCTATGTTCATCGGTGATACTGGCCTGTAGTTTTCTTTTTTTGTGGCATCTTTGTCTGGTTTTGTTATTAGGGTGATGGTGGCCTCATAGAATGAGTTTGGAAGTTTGCCTTCTTCTGCAATTTTCTGGAAGAGTTTGAGTAAGACAGGTGTTAGCTCTCTTCTAAATTTTTGATAGAATTCACCTGTGAAGCCATCTGGTCCTGGGCTTTTGTTTGTTGGAAGATTTCTGATTACAGTCTCGATTTCCATGCTTGTGATAGGTCTGTTAAGATCTTCTATTTCTTCCTGGTTCAGTTTTGGAAAGTTGTACTTTTCTAAGAATTTGTCCATTTCTTCCAAGTTGTCCATTTTATTGGCATAGATCTGCTGGTAGTAGTCTTTTATGATCCTTTGAATTTCTGTGTTGTCTGTTGTGATCTCTTCATTTTCATTTCTAATTTTGTTAATTTGATTCTTCTCCCTTTGTTTCTTGATGAGTCTGACTAACAGTTTGTCAATTTTATTAATCCTTTCAAAAAACCAGCTTTTAGCTTTGTTGATTTTTACTATGGTCTCTTTAGTTTCTTTTGCATTTATTTCTGCCCTAATTTTTAAGATTTCTTTCCTTCTACTAACCCTGGGGTTCTTCATTTCTTCCTTCTCTAGTTGCTTTAGGTGTAGAGTTAGGTTCTTTATTTTGCCTTTTTCTTGTTTCTTGATGTAAGCCTGTAATGCTATTAACCTTCCCCTTAGCACTGCTTTTACAGTGTCCCATATGTTTTGGGTTGTTGTGTTTTCATTTTCATTCGTTTCTATGAATATTTTGACTTCTTTTTTGATTTCTTCTATGATTTGTTGGCTATTCAGAAGCGTGTTATTTAGCCTCCATACGTTTGAATTTTTAATAGTTTTTTCCTGTAATTGAGATCTAATCTTACTGCATTGTGGTCAGAAAAGGTGCTTGGAATAATTTCAATTTTTTTGAATTTCCCAAGGCTAGATTTATGGCCCAGGATGTGATCTATTCTGGAGAAGGTTCCGTGTGCACTTGAGAAAAAGGTGAAATTGATTGTTTTGGGATAAAATGTCCTATAGATATCAGTTAGGTCTAGCTGGTCCATTGTGTCATTTAAAGTTTGTGTTTCCTTTTTAATTTTCTGTTTAGTTGATCTACCCATAGGTATGACTGGGGAATTAAAGTCTCCCACTATTATTTGTTATTGTTAATTTCCCCTTTCATAGTTGTTAGCATTTGCCTTACATATTGTGGTGCTCCAATGCTGGGTGCATATATATTTATAATTGTTATATCTTCTTCTTGGATTGATCCTTTGATCATTATATAGTGTCCTTCTTTGTCTCTTTTCACAGCCTTTGTTTTAAAGTCTCTTTTATCTGATATGAGTATTGCAACTCCTGCTTTCTTTTGGTCTCCGTTTGCATGAAATATTTTTTTCCAGCCCTTCAGTTTTAGCCTGTATGTGTCCCTTGTTTTGAGGTGGGTCTCTTGTAGACAACATATATCGGGGTCTTGTTTTTGTGTCCATTCAACCAGTCTTTGTCTTTTGGTTGGGTCATTCAACCCATTTACATTTAAGGTAATTATTGATAAGTATGGTCCCATTGCCATTTACTTTGTTGTTTTGGGTTCACATTTATACAACCTTTCTGTGTTTCCTGTCTAGAGAAGATCCTTTAGCATTTGTTGGAGAGCTGGTTTGGTGGAGCTGAATTCTCTCAGCTTTTCCTTGTCTGTAAAGCTTTTGAATTCTCCTTAATATCTGAATGAGATCTTTGCTGGGTAAAGTAATCTGGGTTGTAGGTTATTCTTTTTCATTACTTTCAGTATGTCCTGCCATTCCCTTCTGGCCTGAAGAGTTTCTATTGAAAGATCAGCTGTTATCCTCATGGGAATCCCCTTGTGTGTTATTTGTTGTTTTTCCTTGCTGCTTTTAATATTTGTTCTTTGTGTTTGATCTTTGTTAATTTGATTAATATGTGTCTTGGGGTGTTTCACCTTGGGTTTATCCTGTTTGGGACTCTCTGGGATTCTTGGACTTGGGTGGCTATTTCCTTCCCCATTTTAGTGAAGTTTTCAACTATTATCTCCTCGAGTATTTTCTCATGGCCTTTCTTTCTGTCTTTTTCTGGGACTCCCATGATTCGAATGTTGGGGCGTTTCACATTGTCCCAGAGGTCCCTGAGGTGGTCCTCATTTCTTTTGATTCTTTTTTCTTTTTTCCTCTCTGTTTCATTTATTTCCACCATTCTATCTTCTACCTCACTTATCCTATCTTCTGCTTCTGTTATTCTATTGTTGATTCCCTCCAGAGTGTTTTTGATCTCATTTATCATATTATTCATTATTAATTGACTCTTTTTTATTTCTTCTAGGTCCTTGTTAAACATTTCTTGCATCTTCTCAATCCTTGTCTCCAGGCTATTTATCTGTAACTCCATTTTGTTTTCAAGATTTTGGATCATTTTTATTATCATTATTCTAAATTCTTTTTCAGGTGGACTCCCTATCTCCTCCTCTTTTGTTTGGTTTGGTGGGCATTTTTCATGTTCCTTTACCTGCTGAGTATTTCTGTGCCTTTTCATCTTATTTAGATTGCTGTGTTTGGGGTAGCCTTTCTGTATTCTGGTAGTTTGTGGTTCCTCTTTATTGTGGAGGCTCCTCCCAGTAGGTGGGGTTGGACAATTGGCTTGTCAAGGTTTCCTGGTTAGGGAAGCTTGCGTCGGTGTTCTGGTGGGTGGAGCTGGATTTCTTCTCTCTGGAGTGTAGTGGAGTGTCCAGTAGTGAGTTTTGAGATGTCTATGGGTTTGGTGTGACTTTGGGTAGCCTGTATATTGACGCTTAGGGCTATGTTCCTGCGTTGGTGGAGAATTTACGTGGTATGTCTTGCTCTGGAACTTAATGGCTTTTGGGTGGTGGTTGGTTTCAGTGTAGGTATGGAGGCTTTTGGATGATCTCTTATTAATTAATGTTCCCTGGAGTCAGGAGTTCTCTGGTATTCTCAGGTTTTGGGCTTAAGCCCCCTGCCTCTTGTTTTCAGTCTTATTCTTCCAGTAGCCTCAAGACTTCTCCAACTATACAGCACTGATAATAAAACTTCTAGGTTAAGGGTGACAAGAATCTCCACAGTGAGGGATACCCACTGTGGAGGTGGTTCACAGAGTTACATGAAGAAGAGGAGATTGAGGAAGGAGATAGAAGTGAGCAGGAGGAGAAAAAGGGGGAATCAGAGGAGAGAGACAGATCTAGGCCGTCCTCTGTTCCCTAAGTGCTCTCCGCAGCCCAGAACACCCACAGAGTCACAGATCTGGGTTGAGAAGAGACGGGGGAGGGAGAAAATAGAGGTGACCTGAGGGATAAAAAGGAGAGTCAAAAGGGGAAGAGAGTAATCAAGCCAATAATCACACTCCTGAGTAAAAATTGGCACTGAAGATTAGATTCTTAAATGTATAAAACTGATATCAAATACTAAAAAACAAAGATTAAAAATCTAGAGTAGAGGTTAGACTGTTAAAAATACAACATAAAAAAACAGAAAAAATATAAGAAATATATATGAAGTTCACTTTAAAAATGGGGTCCTTTTTTTGTTGCAAGGTATTAATGGGTTATAAAAATGAAAATTAAAGGAGTAATAGAAGAGTTAAAAAAAGAAGAAAAAAATTTTAATAAAAAATAATAATAGTAAAAATATATCTAGGAATTTCTCTGGAGCTGTTGTGGGCAGTGTGGGTTCAGTTCAGTTTCAGATAGTTCCTTGTTCCAGCTTATACTTTTCGATATCTATAGGCCCCTTCCAGTGTACTCGGTGTTAACTACAGGGATTTTATTCTGTTGCACCTGTCACTTCTGAAGCGGTTTCCTTTGTTTGTTTGGCTTCTGTTTGCAGGTCTCTTCAGTGTCTAACTTCCGCCCTGACACAAGGGGGCAGAGGTGGTCTCTTTGTAGGTTTGCTGGTTCAGTGGTGCTGCGGGGAGGGAGGGGCGCTGCAGACAAATGTCACTGGCCTGTGTGGGGAGTGCCTGCAGTGTTCCGGCCACACTGGGTTTGCCCCTGCTCACGGCGTGTGTGCTTTCCCCGTCTACACTGCTCAGGCTTCAGGTTGCTCTACAGAGAGCAGGCCCTGCGTTATGTGCACTTCCCAGGCCCAAGCTGCTCATGATCAGGTTCTCGGGTACTCCACAAAGGCGCAGACTCGGTTGGGCCTGCGTTTTGTGCCGTTTCCCGGTAGGAGCAGCTCAGGCAACCAGGTGCTTGATGAGCACACTCTCTTCAGGTGCAGCGCGACTTCTCCCCTCCCCATCTCTGCCTCAGTTTCCGGGCGCGCCTGGTCCGGTGCCCCTTGTGTCTGTTCTGGGGGGCTGATCTCTGGCTGCAACCCTCCCCGGGGATGTCAACCATCCAGAATCTCAGGAAGTCTTTGGTTAGAAACTGGAAGCCTGTTTGCAGTTTGGTAGGGGATGCCCTCTCTGGGGCCGAGTTTGCCCCTTTCTGGCTCTGGCTGGCGCCCGCCTCCCCCTGCCTCCAGCAGGGGATGGGCTGGTCCACAGCTGGCTAGCTCTTCTCTGGTATTGCTCAGTCCTTTGTTCTGCAAATGGGCCAGCTTTGCCTTGCTGCTGCTGCTAAGATAGTTCAGTCGTGTCCGACTCTGTGTGATCCCATAGACGGCAGCCCACCAGGCTCCCCCGTCCCTGGGATTCTCCAGGCAAGAACACTGGAGTGGGTTGCCATTTTCTTCTCCAGTGTATGAAGGTGAGAAGTGAAAGTGAAGTCGCTCAGTCCTGTCTGACTCTTAGCGACCCCATGGACCGCAGCCTACCAGGCTGCTCCATCCATGGGATTTTCGAGGCAAGAGTACTGGAGTGGGGTGCCATTGCCTTCTCTTGCCTCAGGTTAGGGCTTTTTGCAGGTTAATTCTTTCTCTCTCTGTCTTGCTATCCTTCACTTTAGGTTGCTATCTCACGTTAGCTCCCTCAGATTGCCCTCAGGGCATTCAGGCCCGGTCCTTACCCTAAGTAATGCTGCTGGCTCCTCTCCGTTCAGCCCCCAGTTGCTGGTGGTGGATGCGAGCGTCTGGGGTACTTTTCTGCTGGGAGTTGCCTTTAAGCATGTAATCTGTGGGTTTTATTTATTTATTTTTCCTCCCAGTTAGGTGGCCCTCCGAGATTTGAAAACTTCCCCCAGGCCCACCGGTGAGAGGATTTCCTGGTGTTTGGAAACTTCCTCTATTAAGACTCCCTTCCCAGGACGGATCTCCATCCCTAACTCTTTTGTCTCTCTTTTTATCTTTTATATTTTCTCCTACCTCCTTTCGAAGACAATGGGCTGCTTTCCTGGGTGCCTGATGTCCTCTGTCAGCGTTCAGAAGTTGTTTTGTGGAGTTTGCTCGGTGTTCAAATGTTCTTTTGATGAATTTGTGGGGGAGAAAGTGGTCTCCCCATCCTATTCCTCCGCCATCTTAGCTCCCACCTGGTCTCTGTATTTTAAGGCCAACAGATTTGGAGCTTTAATTATATTTGCAAAATCTTTTCAAAGCAATACTTTGAAGAGTATTTAAATAACCAAGGAATGGGAATCTTATGGGGCCATTTTTGAATTCTGCTTATATCAACCTCTACATTTATACATTGGCCTTAGAGTTGCTATTTAGTTATAATGTGTTCTGGTAGAGATTTTTTGTAAAAAATCAGGAACTTGACCCAATATTTTCCCATTTACCTTTTATGCTTTCTATTTCCTCTTTTTCAAACTATCATTAGAAATATCACTTCCTTCCCTTAAATTTTCATTGGATTTTGTGTTATTTTTTCACCATTTCTCTATGTGTCAAATAGGAGGTGGAGATTACCCTGTCAGTACAGTCTGCCTAATTGTTTAGAAGTCAGTGAGGGTTTTCAATCACCACCTGCAGTAATTTGTTTACCAGTGGGTAACACATCAGGGTATAACCTAGAGGCCAGAATCAGGCATTCAGAATCAAACATGTATTCTGTACTGAGAAGTGACAAATCAGTTTTCTTGCTCTTCTTTCTATTTGGGAATTTGAAATCTATGTTCTTTATGGACATGGTATATCGATAAAAAGCAATGCTATTATTTGCAGACTGTAACTTAGTAATCTTTTGAAATGATTCATTAGCAGTGATTAGTAGTATAAAAGAATTAATGTAGGTTACAAAATGGCCTGACATTCATTTGTTATGGAGGCACACTTTTTTAAAAGTATTAACTTTGAAGCATTGTTTTTCACTTGCATTTAGGTCCACATCAGAAAGTAGCAGTCAATCAGATACTGTCAGGTAAGTGAATTAGAAAGGATTTCTTAAAATAAGATGAAGAAATTGATATTCAACAAGTAATTGCTAAGTATTAATTGCACAGCAACAATTGATAAGATATGCTATACATATAGCTTCTAAAAGAGATGGTTGGTTCTCTTTCCCCTTACTATTTTTAGTAGTGAACAGAGAACCTGCCTGCCAATGCAAGAGACATAAGAGGCACAGGTTTAATCCCTGGGTCAGGAAGACCCCCTGGAGGAGAGCATGGCAACCCACTACAGTATTCTTGCCTGGAGAATTCCTTGGACAAAGGAGCCTGGGAGGCTACAGTCCATAGGGTTGCAGAGTCGGACACAACTGAAGGGCTTAGCACAGCACACACACACACACAGATTTCCTTTAGTATTTTCTAACCTAGTAACTAGTGAGCGTTTGTCTAAATAAATAAATGCTTTCTTCAGTTTGTTAATGTATTTTGGGAGTTTATTCTGGGGAAACAAAGGAATAAATGACTGGGAAAGGTTTATGATGCTAACTCATAAATGGAGAAGTTCAGTTCTTTATTTGGAGACTGTAGAAACCCAATATATTTGCTCTTGAACAACTGAATGAGTGCTTACCCTGGTCACTTGAGAAAAATTTGCTGAAGAAAAAGGTTGTAAAGGAAATAATAATTCTGTGTGTTACATAGCCTTTCAGAATTACAAAGTAGTTTTTTAAAAACTTTTTTATTTTGTATTGGGGTATAACTAATGAACCAAAAATTAATTGTGACAGTTTCAAGTGAACAGCAAAGGGACTCAGCCATACATACAGTTACAAAGTAGTTTTAATTAAGTCTCCCTCCATTTCCTGAAAGGTAGATATGTCTGTGTAATAATGCAATAATTGTTTAGTTTTCCACATCCAACAGTTTGGGATGGTGTTAGTCAACATGTGTGCATGTGTGTGTGCATCCTCAGTTGCTTCAGTGGTGTCTGACTCTTTACAACCCTGTGGACGTAGCCTGCCAGGCTCCTCTGTCCATGGGACTCTCCAGGCAAGAATACTGGAGTGCGCTCCTGTGCCCTCATGATTCCACCTAGCTTCCTCCAAAGTATACTGCTGTCCCAGACACACCCAAACATACAGAGTAGGATGTCTAGGCTGTACATCAGGTCTGTTTAATTTCACTTAATCTGAATAGGTCTTCCTCTTCCATTATAATGCCTTCTTTTCTCATCCTTTCTCTCTCTTTCATTATTATGATCTTTTCCTTTCAGTGACACTTATGGAGTCATGAGTTACTCTCACTAAGCTAAAAAGAAAAATTGATTTTCATTAGTATGTCCTCTCAGTGTCAGGGAGTTATCATGTGATCCTTAAACATAGTTACCTTTTCCTCACATTGGGTGTATGTCTTATTACACTGTTATCATAAAGGATAAAGCCCATATTTATCTTGCTCCACACTGCATAGCCAGCATGTAGCAAGAGTTCTTGGTTTATGGTAAGTGCTCAATAAACATTTGTTGAATAAAGGAATTAATTAATTAATCTTTTCCACAGACATGCACACAGGCAGCCAGACAAAAAAAATCCACAAACACGAAAGTATAAAGACAAATACACAGACACACACATGTATGTATGTATAACGTTTTAACTGCCCCATTTCTCTCTCTCATATTATCTCTCATCCTGAAACCTTGTCAACATAATTCATCTCTTCTAGGATATTAATTCACCTACACTGAGTGAGGGATGATAGCATAACCCAATGGAATATGTACATTTCAACTAGAGTAGTTCGGGTATAAAATGCTTGATTGTCATTCTTAAGGTAGGCATGTTTCTTCGTATTAACTTTTGGACATTTTTATTTTTGTTTAGATCGAAGTCAGAAAGTAGTGCCCAAACAAATTGCAGCAGGTAAGCGACTTAGGAAATGCTTCTTATAAGTAAGTTGAAAATGAGCAAATAATTGCTTAATATTTTTGAGCAGCTACAATTGATGAAGTACTGCAGTAAAAACAAATTATTAATATTTTCCATTCTGGGAATGAGTATTAATGAACTTAGTCTTTTCTTTAGTTTACTAAATTTTTATTGGTTGCCTACTGTTTTGATACATAGGGAAAAACTAGTTAAGTCTAATGAGAGGCAAGATATTTATAATTATTTTGTGAATTAACTCATAATCAGAGCAATTTTTGAACATGTTTTATGATGAAATACACAAAGAGAAATATTTCTTTTTTTTTAGATCACACTTATACCCACAAACTCAATATGAGCAACTGAGTAAATTATTAATGCTCTTAAAAGGAGTTTATCTAAGAGACAGTTATTACAAACAAACTGAAATTCTACATGTTCCACACTTCCCCCCCCCCCCAATCCAACAGCCCGCAATTGTGTTAATAGAGTTCTCGTGAGTTTTCAGTTTCCTATGTGGCCTTGTGATCCTTCCAAAGTCATCAAATATTTACTGATCTGCTAATCTTCTTTTCTCCCTTATAGAGTTTTCGTTTACTTGTACTGCTTGGCATTTCCCTTAAAGTGTGTTCTTTTAGTTACATTCAATTCACTGATATTCCAAAATCTACTTTATACCCACAGGTTGTTTTCAGGCTGCACCACTACGTTAGATAGTTTCTATCCTCCCTGATGACGTCACTCCCTCCATTCAGGAAGCTGTTGACATTTCTATTTCCTTTATTTTGTTCTTTTTTTTTTTTTTTTAATGTTTCCTAACATAGTTACTCTTTTATAGACATTGCTTCCTCCAAACTAAGTGTGAAGAAAAAGGCAGATTTTCTTTATTGCCTCTACTCTCACCATTACCAAGGGATTTGTAATATAGTGCTCAAACACTAATACTTCCAAACTGCTGCTCCCCTAGTGCATTACTTTGCCAATAAGCTCTGAAATTGCTTGAATATAATGACCATGTATACTTTGCTAGCCAACTTGTGGTTAGCACCTAGCAGAGTAAATGCTCACTAAATGCTTGCATAGTGGATGAATATCACATACATCTTGAACTTCACATACACACATGATTGATGTTATAACTACTCTAACTGTCCCCTCACATTATCTCTCATTATAGAATATGTCATTTGCATAGTCATCTTCTTCTGGAAGTGGTATTCAAGACTGAGGGATAATCACCATCCTAGGACAATATATACCACACTTGAAGTGTGTGGTCTGGAGTGTTAACCCATTAGTATAGTTTGTGTTTCAGTTCAGTTGCTCAGTCCTGTCTGACTGTTTGTGATCCCACAGACTGCAGCATGCCAGGCCTCCCTGTCCGTCACTAACTCCCAGAGCTTACTCAAACTCATGTCCATTGAGTCGGTGATGCCATCCAGCCATCTCATCCTCTGTCATCCCCTTCTTCTCCCACCTTCAATCTTTCCCAGCATCAGGGTCTTTTCAGAAGAGTCAGTTCTTCACATCAGGTGGCCAAAGTATTGGAGTATCAGCTTTAGCCTCAGTCCTTCCAGTGAATATTCAGGACTGATTTCCTTTAGGATTGACTGGTTGGATCTCCTTGCAGTCCAAGGGACTCTCAAGAGTCTTTTCCAACACCATAGTTCAAAAGCATAAATTCTTCAGTGCTCAGCTTTCTCTATAGTCCAACTCTCACATCCATACATGACCACTGGAAAAACCATAGCTTTGACTAGATGGACCTTTGTTGGCAAAGTAATGTCTCTGCTTTTTAATATGCTGTCTAGGTTGGTCATGACTTTTCTTCCAAGGAGCAAGCATCTTTTAATTTCTTGGCTGCAGTCACCATCTGCAGTGATTCTGGAGCCCAAAAAAATAAAGTGTCACTGTTTGCATTGTTTGCCCATCTATTAGACATGAAGTGATAGGACTAGATGCCATGATCTTAGTTTTCTGAATGTTGAGTTTTAAGCCAACTTTTTCACTTGCCTCTTTCACTTTCATCAAGAGGCTCTTTAGTTCTTCTTCTCTTTCTGCCATAAGTATGGTATCATCTGTATATCTGAGGTTATTGATATTTCTCCCAGCAATCTTGATTCCAGCTTGTGCTTCATCCAGTCCTTGTGTTTAGCATAAACCAAAAAGCATTCTTGGATTATTCTTTCTGTTAAATTTAATAAACTAGCAGACATATTTTCTCTGCCTCACTGTTATAGCACCCATTATGTTTTCCTTTTTTCACTATTTTAAAAAGTTTGAAAACCAGTGGGAGATGTTGATAGAACCAACTCCTCAGGTAAACACTACCAGGACAAAAAAATTTTTTTTAAGCCAGAAATCAGATGGGTTATATATACAGTAGTCTGACAAATCCAGATATACAAATCCCTTTATTGGTTTGAGGGAGAACCAATTAACCCACTCCAGTATTCTTGCCTGGAGAATCCCATGGACAGAGGAGCTTGGAGGGCTACAGTCCACGGGGTCGCAGAGTCAGACATGAGTGAATGACTAACATTTCACTTTCTACTATGTTAAATAGGGGAGTTTCGTGGTTAGAGTAGTAAGAAAAATCTTTAAGTTTTGAAGATATAAAATAGCCCATGTAGTAAAGGATAGGAAGGGTAAATTTATGCCTCTCTTATCACTGAATTCTGTCCCTATCTTACTACCTATTTTATTTTCTCTGTTGATTAGACTCAGTTAATATATTTTCAACTTATTTTTTTACTCTTTCATTCTTTTGGTTGGGGGATGAGAAATAAGAAATCTGTGGATATAAAAGTGGAAAAGAGGTTCAAGAATTTGGTTTTGACTTTTGATAATAATGAGTATAAAAAATGTAGCAGATATTTCCTTTTTTATTACAATTTTGAAGGGAAACAAGAAGAAACTGTCATAAAAATCTATTTTTTTCAGAGTGTATTATTTCAAGCTTAAATTTATTTAGATCCAAATCACAGAAAAGCAGTGAAACACTTAATAGTAGGCAAATATATTAGGAACGATCTCTTAAAATAAATATGCTTTAAATTAAAATGAAACTTATAATCCACAACTAGTTCCTAAATATTTGTTGGTGAATTGGTAAAGTACTTCACCAGAAATAATGTATTAATCTTTACTAACCTTGATTACTCAGTATTTAAATCATTTAAAAAATACTTTTAGTCTTTTTTCTTCAGTTTAATAAAGTTCTTGTAAGTTTGTTGGGAACTTGCTCTTATAGATAAAATGAAATTATAGTTGACTCTAATAAGATACATGATATGTAAATTAGTTTATGAATTAATGATTAAGTCACTCACTTCATCCATTAGGTACTATAGGCAAAATGCTAAGGCCTGTGAGTTTCCAAGTGCCAAAACCAAAACACTGTTTACAATATGAAAAAATAAAAAATGATTGGCTTCAAGATATGGAAAAAGTAAAATTGATATGTATTTACACTTCTAAAAACAATGCAAAGATTTAACTTGTTATATTCAAGAACATTTTGTTGCATGTGGAAAAAATGTTAGATTTTCTCATATGCAAGTAGTTCTCATTAAATACGATGGTTCTCCAGAAATCACAATTGCTAGTTAATAAGCTACTGACAGTTAAGTAATTTCATAAGCAAAATTATAAAATTTCTTCCTAGAATTCTTTTTTTTTGCCATATGAATTTTTCACTTGGCAGTATGCCAACTGCATGGTTTGCAGTGGAAGGTAATTCACTTGTTTATCAATACCTAAGCACATGTGTCTTTGTTCTCTTCCACAGTAACTAATAATTCCTTCAGAAGGCAATGGATATCACTGGGGGTCTCACTGAGAAATGAAAATTCAACCTTTTCTCCCCTGGTCACAGCTGATGGAAAACAATAAACCAAGATGGACCAATTTGCAGGAGCGTCTGTTTTTATTTCCTCTCCCACCCCGAGGCACAGGTTTGCCATGTCAGGGCCCTTGACTGAAGACAGTCAGTCTGAACTCGCATCGACTCCCTGAGCTCTTCTCCACAGCTCTCCCCACCACTCACTTGGGTTTATTGCCTAGGCCCCTAGCGGCTGGGGATCTGCATCAACTGCTGTTACTCTGGGAAGATCTGTGTGTGGCCTGTGTTCCTCCTCCTGGCCCTCCTCTCTGGACTTGGCTGGCTGCATGCAGATCTCAGTTAATGCAGCTGTTTGCCCCCTCTCCCTGCCCACAGCTGCAGAACCAGGGCTAAGGGAAGCTGTGCCTGCTCAGGCCTCACACTCTGCCTGCCACCTTTCTCCTGCCCCTGGGTTGGGTGACCCGCAGGATGAATCCCGGAAGACAGAAGGACCCAGGCAGCTTGGGCTTTGGTCTCAGGAGCAAAGATTAATGCCTTATCAGAGTTTGATACGAAGATTGATAAATTGAGTTAGGAAACATACCTCTCATTTTCCTTTTTCTGAAACTATGTATTAAATTGTTCAGTTTTTCAATAAATATTTGGCAAAATTCATCAATGAAACGAGTTTTCTTTGTGGGAAGATTTTTTTATTTTCAATTATCTTTATTAGTTGGAGGCTAATTACTTTGCAACATTGCAGTGGGTTTTGTCATACATTGACATGAATCAGCCATGGAGTTACATGTAGTCCCCATCCCGATCCCCCCTCCCACCTCCCCACCCACCCGATTCCCCTGGGTCCTCCCAGTGCACCTGGCCCGAGCACCTGTCTCATGCATCCCACCTGGGCCGGTGGTCTGTTTCACCATAGATAATATACATGCTGTTCCCTCGAAACATCCCACCCTCGCCTTCTCCCGCAGAGTCCAAAAGTCTGTTCTGTACATCTGTGTCTCTTTTTCTGTTTTGCATATAGGGTTATCATTACCATCTTTCTAAATTCCATATATATGTGTTAGTATGCTGTAATGATCTTTATCTTTCTGGCTTACTTCACTCTGTATAATGGGCTCCAGTATAACCATAGTTAGGAATGAAAAAAGGGACATAACTTTAGCTCCTATAGACACTGTAAAGGATATTATGAACAACTTTATGTCGAAAGATTGACCATTAAATGAAATGGATAAGCTGCTTTAAAATTACCACTTCTGAAAAAAAATCACAATAAATGGAAAGTCTAAATAGTTCTCTGTTAAAGATATTGAATCCATAATTTAAAATTAGAAGTGGTAATTTTAAAGCAGCTTATCCATTTCATTTAATGGTCAATCTTTTGACATAAAGTTGTTCATAATATCCTTTACAGTGTCTATAGGAGCTAAAGTTATGTCCCTTTTTTCATTCCTAACTATGGTTATACTATATACATCTTTGTTTTCTGTTTCATTGATTTATGTCTTAAAATTTGCTCATTTCCTAGATTCTTGAGGTGAAAGTTTACCTCATTGTTTTAAAATATTTTCTAATTCATTTAAAGATACATATTTGCTCTATGAATCTCTTTAGCTACATCTCATGAGTTCTGATGTGTTAGTTTGATCTCAGAATTATGGATTTCTTAGAAGTATGTTGTTTCATTTCTAAATATTTGGATATTTTCAGTTTCATCTTTTCTTAATTTAGTCATGGTCAGAGAACATACTTGCATAATTCTCATGCTCTGAAACAAATGTTTTGCTATGATCCACTCTATGGTCTATTTTGGTGAATGTTCCATGTGCACTAAAAATGTACGTTTTGTAGTTGTCAAATATGTAAATGTCAAGTAAAGCTTATTAACATTCTTTTTGAAATCTCATATATAAATGAGATTATACAGTATTTATCTTTCTGTGTCTTATTTAACTTAGCAAATGTCCTCTGTGTTTATCCATGTTGTCACAAATGGCAGGATTGAGAAAGGGCAGGAATGAGTAGGGTGAGATTTCCTTTTTTTTCACAGCTGAATAAATATATCATGTTTTCTTTATCCATTTGTCTGTTATGGACACAGGTTATTTCCATATCTTGGCTATTGTGAATTATGCTGCAAAGAACATGGGTATGCATATATTTCTTTGAGATACTGACTTCATTTACTCCTGATATATGCCCAGAGGTAAGACTGCTGGCTCATATGGTATTCTATTTTTAATTTTTGAGGAACTGCCATACTGCTTTCCCTAATGGCTGTACCAGTTTATATTCTTTCTTCCACAGCATACCACAGTTCCAATTTCTCCACACACACACTTGACAATACTTGTCCTGTTTATCTTTTTGGTAATATCCATTCTGAAAGTTGTAAGACTTTATCTTGTTGTGGTTTTTATTTGTATTTCCCTGATAATTAGTGATGTTCAACACTTTTCCATGTATCTGTTGGTAATTATATGTCATCTTCAGAAAAATGTCTATTCAGGTCATTTTGCCCATTTTGTAAGTGGACTATTTGTGATTTTTTTGCTATTGAGTTACATGAATTCCAAATATACTTTGGTCATTAGCCCCTTCTCAAATATACGATTTGCAAGTATTTTTCCCATTCCACAGGTTGCTTTTTCATTTGTTAACTGTATCCTTTGCTGTGAAGAGCTTTTTGGTTTGCTATAATGAGAGAAGAGAGTGACAAAAGAACTACAAGACAAATACAAAACTGTTAATAAAATAACAATAATCAATCCTTCTCTATCAATAATTACTTTAAATGAAAGTGGGTTAAACTTCTCAATGAAAAGATACAGAGTGGCTGAATGATTAAAAATGAAAGCAAACTCCCACTGTATGCTATCTACAGGAAGCTCACTTTAGATTGAAGGTCTCCATAGGCTGAAAGTGAGGGGAAGAAAAAGATATTTCCCACAAATGATAACGAAAAGAAAGGAGTGGTTATATTTAAATCAGATGAAGCAGACTTCACATCGAAAACTGCCTCTAGAGACAAAAAAAAAAAAAAAAAAAAAAAAAAAGATCATGACAGAATGATAAAAGGGTAAATTCAACAGAAAGATATAACAATTGTAAATATACATACACTCAAAATCAGAGCACCTTAGTGTGTAAAACAAGTATTGACAAATCTGAAAGAAGAAATTGACAGCAATGCAATATAGTAGGAGATTTCAGTACCCCATTTTAAATAATAGGTAAAACACACAGAAAAATCAATAAACAGCACACTTGAACAGCACCACAGACAATGTGGACCCAACAGGCATTTACAGAACTTTTCACCCAAAGCAGAAGAATGCACATTCTTGATTATACATAGACCATTCCCCAGACAGGTCAGAAAACAAGTCTTAAATTTAAGAAGATGGAAACCACAACAAGCATCTCCTGCTTTAGATTAATATTTTCTCGGATGCTGTGTGATCTGCTCCCGTTGAGGCTGCATGCAGTTTTCCCCTGCCTGAGCTGTTGTAGTTGTGGAACATGACCAGGCAAGAAAGCCACACAAACTCTTAGTTCTTACTAGATGTAAAGGTAGTCTTCTAAGAGTAAACTCTTTTCAAGTTTGTGTCTGCCTTTGGTCATTTTCCAGGTCCTTTGGGTTTTTAAAGGCATTTTGCCAGGCATTTATAATTATTTTCTGTGTGAGGAATCAGACTACACATTAGTGTAACCTTTACCAGAAGTCATCCCCAGGACTGGACTTGGTAAATCACAGAATATATTAAAAAAAGTATTTCTTGGAAAACTGCCAGATTGTTCTCTGGAATGGTTATTACTGCTTACATGCCTACAAACCAAGTCTGATGTTTCTCCTCATTCTTACCTGCACTTGGTGCTATTCACCACCCTAATTTTTGCTAATTTATTGGATGGAAAGTGATATGTCATTTTTGTTTTAATTTGCTCAATTGTGATTACTATTTAGACTAAAGATCTCTTTATATCCTTTTAGGCATTTACTTATCATGCTTTATGAAAAAAAGTATTCATAACATTTTCCTATATTGCTACTGGATTTTTTTGTCCCCTTCTGTCTCCTCCCATACCTTTGTCTGTGTGTGTGTGTGTGTGTGTAGAGGGGGTGCTCAGGTATGTTGGATAGTCTAGATAGTAATTCCTGGTTGGTATTAAACTTTGCAAATGTCCTCTCCTTTTCTTTCACTTTTCTCTTAACTTTTTAATACTTGGGTCCTTTCTAAAGCCATTCTCTTATTTTTCAAATTAAGAGAAAGAGTTTTCCCATTATCCCTTTAAGTATTTTCTTCTAGTTATTTTAATTTTTCTCCTTCTGGAAAATACTAACACTTCTCTACTCCTTATCTCTTAATTTTAGTTTTGACATATATATATATGTCATTTATATATATTTATATATATATGTCAATTATATACATTTATATATATATATAAAATTAATTCTTGTTCTTTCCTGGGAGAGTTCATCAACTGGAGCAATAAGTGTCCATGCTACTATTTATACTAACACTTGTGATTTTATTTCTTGCCACTTGGTTATTTTTAAGAATTATTTGTTAGTGTTATATTCTGCTAATAACTTCTCTTTGTTTTTCAGTACAACCAAGCAATTTCAAAGTGAATTTACAAACATGATTCTGACATTTGTTAAAGGAAATGTATAGTCAATATCAAGTATGCCTATATTTTAGTGTATTTAGTATGATATGGGCGAGGATCTGTGAAAGAAAGCATGCCTATAGACCTCAAGAGATCAAACTCTTCTTGCTCCTAATAGAGGCAGAATGTACTGTAAAAGCAGCTAACAAAGTAAAAACTAGGGGCTACAGGATTGCACAGTGTGGCAATAATAACTTGTGATATTAAAGAAATTAAAGAAGATTTTTTGAAAAGTCTCTATTTGAACAAAGATTGTATGGGTGGAGGGGAGGAGACTTCTGCCTTCAATAGCTGTCCAGTAGAGGGCAATCCACTGCAGTATTCTTGCCTGGAAAATTTCCATGGACAGAGGAGCCTGGCCGGTTACAGTCCATGGGGTCGCGAAGAGTCCTGTAGGACTGAGACGGACAGACTGAGTACACACACACCCACAATGGCTATCCAACCACGAGGCTTACCCGAGTCCCAGTGTTTGCACCAGTGTTTGCAAATAACATTTGCCTGCTGATGGGTAACTATTGCTACTAGAAGGAAACTTTTTCTTCCTGTCAACTTGAGCATTTGAAAAGCCTCTTGATGAAAGTGAAAGAGAAGAGTGAAAAAGCTGGCTTAAAATTCAACATTCAGTAAACTAAGATCATGGCATCTGGTCCAGTCACTTCATGGCAAAGAGATGAGGAAACAATGGAAACAGACAATTTTGGGGGGCTCCAAAATCACTGCAGATGGTGACTGCAGTCATCCTTGCTCCTTGGAAGAAAATCTATGACCAATCTAGACAGCATATTAAAAAAGCAGAGACATTACTTTGCCAACAAAGGTCCGTCTAGTTAAAGCTATGGTTTTTCCAGTAGTCATGCATGGATGTGAGAATTGGACCATAAAGAAAGCTGAGCACCAAAGAACTGATGCTTTTGAACTGTGGTATTGAAGAAGACTCTTGAGAGTCCCCTGGACTGCAAGGAGATCCAACCAGTCCATCCTAAAGGAGATCAGTCCTGGGTGTTCATTGGAAGGACTGATGCTGAAGCTGATGCTCTGGTACTTTGGCCACCTGGTGTGAAGAGCCGACTCATTAGAAAAAACCCTGATGCTGGAAAAGATTGAAGGCAGGAGGAGAAGGGGACGACAGATGATGAGATGGTTAGGCGGCATCACTGACTCGATGGACATGAGTTTGAGTAAACTCCGGGAGTTGGCGATGGACAGGGAGGCCTGGCGTGCTGTAGTCCATGGAGTCGCAAAGAGTTGAACACTACTGAGCGACTGAACTGAACTGAATAAATATCAGAACGCTTTTTAAATGCTCAGTTCAGTCCCTCGGGCATGTCTGACTCTTTGCGACCACATGAACCGCAGCACGCCAGGCCTCCCTGTCCATCACCAACTCCCGGAGTTTACCCAAACTCATGTCCGTCGAGTCGGTGATGCCATCTAAGCATCTCATCCTCTGTTGCCCCCTTCTCCTCCTGCCTTCAATCTTTCCCAGCATCAGGGTCTTTTCCAATGAGTCGGCTCTTCACATCAGATGGCCAAAGTATTGGAGTTTCAGCTTCAACATCAGTCCTTCCAATGAACACCCAGGACTGATCTCCTTTAGGATGGACTGGTTGGATCTCCTTGCAGTCCAGGGGACTCTCAAGAGTCTTCTCCAACACCACAGTTCAAAAGCATCAATTCTTTGGTGCTCAGCTTTCTTTATAGTCCAACTCTCACATCCATATGTGACTACTGGAAAAACCATAGCCTTGACTAGATGTACCTTTGTTGACAACGTAATGTGTCTGCTTTTTAATATGCTGTCTAGTTTGATCATAACTTTCCTTCCAAGGAGTAAGCATCTTTTAATTTCATGGCTGCCGTCACCATCTGCAGTGATTTTGGAGCCCCAAAAATAAAGTCAGCCACTGTTTCCACTATTTCCCCATCTATTTGCCATGAGGTGATGGGACCTGATGCCATGATCTTAGTTTTCTGAATGTTGAGCTTTCAGCCAATTTTTTCACTCTCATCAAGAGGCGCTTTCCACTTTCATCAAGAGGCTCTTTAGTTCTTCTTCACTTTCTTCCATAAAGGTGGTGTCATCTGCATATCTGCGGTTATCTGATATTTACTAGTCACCAGGTAATGTAACGGAGAAGGCTATGGCAACCCACTCCAGTACTCTTGCCCGGAAAATCCCGCAGACGGAGGAGCCTGGTGGGCTGCAGTCCACTGGGTCGCGAAGTCGGACATGACTGAGCGACTTCACTTTCACTTTTCACTTTCAGGCATTGGAGAAGGAAACGGCAACCCACTCCAGTGTTCTGCCTGGAGAATCCCAGGGACTGCAGAGCCGGGTGGGCTGACTTCTATGGGGTCGCACAGAGTCGGACACGACTGAAGTGACTTAGCAGCAGCAGCAGGTGATGTAAGGAAAAGCCATTTTTAGCAAATGGCATTATGATACATTACCTTTGCACCTTCTCCTCACTGTAATTGGAAACTACTTCAAAAACCGTCAATCCAAGTGGAAGATACAAACAAAACCAGGCACCACCAGCCTCATCTGAGCACTGTAGCTTGCTCAGCTTTTCCTTCCTTCACAAGAAACCGGATGCTCTCTCCTCAGCCGCAGCCGCCCACCACGCTAGGTGCGCCCGCTGGCCCTCCCGGAGGCAGCCAGGAGCACCCCCCAGCCTTTTCCTCGCGAGCCGCGGGCGTCTCCCACCCGCGCTGGGCCCGCATTCGCCTTAACGCCTCAACCGTCACTGTTGGGCCAGTGTGGCTCCAGGTCAGCGGAGCCATGTTCCTTCTTCTAGGCCTTCTCACCGTCCTCAGGGGACTGCACGGAGGCCCCAGTAAGTCCAGAACCTCGCCTTCTCCAGTTGGAGGGCTGCCCTTGTCGGTCCAGGGTCCGGCCCCAGACCTCCCTTCCACCCCTTCTTGACGCTTGGCCTCGAGGTCTGCAGCCAAGGAGGCAGAGACAGCGTTGGCGCGGAAAATCTTTTCATTTCTCTGGGTGGTTTCCTTGTCTGTAAAATGGACAAAAATGAAAGATGTGGTCTTTTTGACATTCAGAATTCTGCTCTTCTAGAAATAATTGCATCGCCATGAAGAAGCCGTTTATCAATGAGTTCCTCATTGGTAACTGCAGTCTTCCACCCTCTCCGTGGAAAATTGCAGATCACCTTTGTATTCAATATTCTGTATCTTTCCCCCCGCCCTGCAAATGGTCCCAGTTTCTTGATGCAGTCCACTTTTTTAATTTCCATGTCTCTTCAGTTCACTTCGGTTCAGTTCAGTCGCTCAGTCGTGTCCGACTGTTTGTGACCCCATGAATCGCAGCAGGCCAGGCCTCCCTATCCATCACCAGTTCCTGGAGTTTACTCAAACCCATGTCCATCGAGTCGGTGATGCCATCCAACCATCTCATCCTCTGTCGTCCCCTTCTCCTCCTGCCCCCAATCCTTCCCAGCATCAGAGTCTTTTCCAATGAGTCAGCTCTTTGCCTGAGGTGGCCAAAGTGTTAGAGTTTCATGTCTCTTGCCTCAGTGTAGTTTGTTACTGTTACTTAGTCAAACTGCCTGCCTGCAGATAGGAAAAGAGAGAGAATGAAACCTTAAGATTATAAAGGGTTAAAAAATGTATGGGTAAGAAGGACCAAAAGACAGCAGAAAGGGAAAGCAGATGCATATATTACACACAAAAAAGTTGGTAATGTAGAAAAACATGAAGAATTGGATTTAGAAATGAAAATGTCAGATTACAAGTATCAGAATAACTTTGCTTGTTTTTCTTTTAGATCTTCATAAAAAGTTTCTGCAGACCACAATTCCTGAAAAGATTTCCACGTCTGAGGCAATCAAAGATCCAGAAAATAATGTAATTGGGAAATAATATTTTTATTTCTTAAATTGTGTGAAATTGCTTTTAGTATCAAGACCATAGCTGCTGATGTTGGGCAGTAATTCAGTTCTTGGAGGCAGAGCTGAGTGCTCAGACCAGGTTCACAAGGAGGAACATTCACAAGGAGGCAAAAAAAAAAAAAAG
Organism: Cervus elaphus; assembly: GCF_910594005.1. Taxonomy (NCBI): domain Eukaryota; kingdom Metazoa; phylum Chordata; class Mammalia; order Artiodactyla; family Cervidae; genus Cervus; species Cervus elaphus. Next base: position 41,273,329 of record NC_057846.1, read on the forward strand.
TGCATTTATTTGGGGTTTGTTAGGACTGCAGCCTGGGAGACACAGATCCAAGAAGCACTTGAAATATGTTCCACCAGACTACAAAATGGTGGAAGAAAGCTACTAGGTTACATAAATTGTTAAGAATTAGGATTGGAGCTGGCAAGAAGTAAGGGTGTCCATTAAGCAAGAATTGGGGGTGGAGTTTGAAATGATTACATAGCTGGGAAAAAGAGAGGGGGCCTGTAAAACTACAGGGTTGCATCCAGCAGCTGCTAGCAGATGCGGTTTTGAAAATGAGTGGTGGTGCCCTTGAGTCTGATACAGTTCAAAAAATTCAAATTCTCGGTGATGCAAGAATTTGTCTGAAACCCCACCCACTGGTGGTCACCCGACTCCATTTGGGATGCCTGAACCATAGTTATATTCCACTTTGATTGTTAAATGATCTTAAACATGTCATCACTATTATCTCCACCCAAAGCCATGTATTTTATTTATTGATTCAACTCAGTAAGAGAATCTCTGCAAAAGTTTCCTGTTGTCTAAGTCTCATCTGGAAGGGATTTTACTTGCAAAACCTTGTGAGCAAGGCTCGTTTTTGTTTCACTAGAAAAATACTATGCAAAAAAAGAGGGAACATTTTCTTTTCTGCATAGTGATTACTTGCACCTATGGCTGTGCTCCAACAAGGTGACACATGTCCATCTTTCATGTTTCTGTAATTGCAAAGGGAGCTGTTTCATTCTTTAATTGTTGCAGTGGATTTTAACCTGGCACTTGAAAATTTGCTTGCAATTTTGAAATAAATACTTATGGTAGTTGTGCATTTAGTCATTTGGGCAGAAAGACTGATGATACACAGTGTGAAAAACTATTATGGTGCCTGCTACAATTTCTTATATCTTCTTCCTCTGAATTTTTCTTAATCCCCCAAGTTTGTTATATCACCTTCTTTGGTATTGTATAAGAAAATCATTTATTTCTTTTGCTTAGCCGTTAGTATATGCAGGCTTATATTTGACTTTCCACCAAGTTTGATGCTTAGTGAACAATTGCAAACCACACAAAAAACTTCAAAAAGGAACTTTTCTTCAGTTGAGAAATTTCTGCTGTTCAAAATATTCATTACAAGATTTGCACTTGTGCTTTGTCATTTTGGGATTTAAATATACGGAAATAAAAATGTAGATAACAGTTTAAAAACATTTAAAGAATTGAAAATATTGAATTGAAAATCTTGCAGCTGTGTCAGTGAAACTGTCAGATGTATAAACTCATAACTAATCATAAAAGAGCTGAACTGTTGAAAAGACTGTGAATTTGTGAACAAACTATAAATTGAACTTGATATGTTACTCAAAACAAATAATGACCTTACAATTTGCTTGTAAGGGCCAGTTGTAAACCCAGTCTTTCTGAAGAAAGCCAGCTAATCTTATATAAGGTTTTGGGAAGTCTAGTGTTCAGGGACCCATGGGCTTTCAGAAAGGAGAGTGTTTAGGTATAGACAGGCTTTTAGTTGTGTTGGTGCAGTTAGTTGAGACAGACTACTTGTTGGTCTTCTCACTTTCAGAATCCTCATCAGTGGATTGAAGCACTTACTGACTCCTGTCTAGAAGCTGTGACTGTCACTAATTGGCTGACTTTTAGAAACTTGGAGTTGTCATTGATTTGCAAACTTTCAGGAGCTAGTTATTTGAGTGTGGTTGTTGTTAACTGGCTGATTTTCTGATTGTACCTGGTGATAAAAATTATCTCTAATGGTACTCACACAACTTAAGATTTTGGCCAAATGATAATTTTTTTCCCCCTTTTGCCCCTCAGTTTCTGTCTATAAAGATTTAATTTTATAGTTAATTTTAAAAATTGAAGAATAATTATCTGCAGCATTATGTTATTTCTGTGTGCAAAACATAGTAATTCAGTATTTCTGTACATTACAAAAGGATCACCTTGATAAACCTAGTTACCATCTATCACTGTACAAAGTCATTACAGTACTATTGACAATATTCCCCAGACTGTACATTTCATACTTGTAACTCACTTATTTTGTAACTGAAAGTTTGTATCTGTTTATTTCCCTCACCTATTTCATTCACCCCCATAACCCTCTTCCCTATGGCAGCTACCTGTTGTTCTCTGTATCTGTGGGTCTCTCAGCTTACGTTGGTTCATTTGTTTTGTTTTTCATGTTCCACATATAAGAGAAGTCAGATGGTACTTGTCTTTCTCTGTCTGACTTATTTCACTTAGCTTAGTACTGTGTTGTAGGTCCATCCGTGTTGTAAATGCAAGTTTTCACTTTTTGCGTAATACTATTTTGTGTATAAAACCATATCTTCATCTATTCATCTGCTGATGGGCACTTAAATTGCTTCCATATCTTGGCTATTGTAAATAATTACAGTGAACATGGGGTGCATGTATCTTTTTGAATTAAAGTTTTTGTTTTCTTCAGGAAAAAACTCAGAAGTGAAATTTCTAGACCCTATGGTAGATTCACGGGGTCGCAAAGAGTCGGACACGACTGAGCGACTGAACTGAACTGAACTGAACTGATGGTAGTTCTGTCTTTAAAAATTTTTGAGGACCCTCTATAGTATTTTACAAAGTGGCTGCACCAGTTTACATTCCAACCAACATTGTATGAGGGTTCTCTTTTATCCACATCCTCTCACACTGTTATCTCTTGTCTTTTTGATCGTAAGTATGAGGTGATATCTCGTGGTTTTGGTTAGCATTTCCTGATGATTAGTAATGTTGAAGATTTTTCCATGTGCCTGTTGACCATCTGTATATCTTCTTTGAAAAAAATATCTATTCATATATTCTGCCCATTTTTTAAATGTGTTGTTTGCTTTTCAGATGTTGAGTTGTATAAGTTCTTTGTCTACTTTGAATATTGGTCCTTTATCATATATGTTTTTTGTGAATATTTTCTCCTGTTCAATAGGCTTTTTCATTTTGTTAGTAGTAGTTTCCTGCACTGTGAAAAAGCTTTTTAGTTTGATATAGTCCTGTTTGTTCATTTTGTTCCCCCCTGGTCTCGTGGGGAGATATTTAAAAAAATATTGCTAAGACCACTGTCAGTGAGCATACTGCCTCTGTTTTCTTCTGGGAGTTTTATAGCTTTAGGTCTTACATTTAAGTGTTTAATTGATTTTTCAATTTATTTTTGTATATGGTGCACGAAAGAGGTCCAGTTTGATTCTTTTCCATGTGGTTGTCCAGTTTTCCCACCACAATTTACTGAAGAGGCTGTCTTTTTCCTATTGTATATTCCTGCCTTCTTTGTCATACATTACTTGACCATGTGCGTGTGGGCTTGTTACTAGGCTCACTGTGCTGTTTTTTTGATCTCTGTGTCTGTATTTGTACTAGTAACATACCCTTTTGAAATCATACCGTTTGAAAACATACTGTTTTGTAGTTGTGTAGTATAGTTTGAAATCAGGGAGTGTGATATCACCTGCCTTGTTTTCTTTCTCAAGATTGTTTTGGTTATTCAGGTCTTTTGTGGTTCCATAAACATTTTAGAATTATTTATTTTAGTTCTGTGAAAAATGGCATTGGTATTTTGATAAGGGATTGCATTAAATCTGTAGATTGCTTGGGGTAATATGGTCATTTTAACAATATTAATTCCTATAATCTATGTACACAGTTTCTTTCCATCTTTTTATATCGTCTTTCTGTCTGTTTATATCGTCTTTAGTTTCTCTCATCAGTGTCTTACAGTTTTCTGAGTACAGGTTTTTTACCAGCTTGGTTAGATTTATTCCTCGGTATTTTATTCTTTTTGTTGCAGTTATAAATTGGATTGTTTTCTTAATTTTTATTTCTGATAGTTTGTCAGTGTATAGAAATGCAACAGATTTCTGTATATTAGTCTTTTTTTCTTGCAACTTTGCTGAATTCATTTATTACTTCTAATAACTTTTTGGTAGCCTCTTTAGGATGTTCTATATATAATATCATGTTACATGCTACAGTGACAGTTGTACTTTTGCCATTTTTATTTCCTTTTACTTATTTTTTGTCTGATTAATTTCACTAGGACTTCCAGTACCATGCCAAATAAAAATGATGAAAGTGAGGATCCTTGTTTTGTTCCTGATCTTAGAGGAAAAGCTTTCAGTTTTTCATGATTGAGTATATTAGCTATGGGCTTGTCAGACATGGACTTGATTATGTTGAGGTGTCATAGTGATGTTGGGTTTTGTTAAAAGCTTTTTCTGCATTTCACAATATTTTAACTCTTGAATTTGTTATTATGATATATCACGATATTTGACTTACAGATATTGAAATATCCTTGCACCTTTGGAATAAATCCCACTTGGTGTATGGATTTTTTAAATATATTATTTAATTTGTTTTGCTAATATTTTGTTGAGGATTTTTGCATCTATGTTCATCAATGATATTGTTCTATAGTTTTCTTTTTTGTGTTGTCTTTGTCTGGTTTTGGTATCAGGCTGATACCTCACTGAATAAGATAGAGAGTGTTCCTTTCTCTTTAATATTTGGGAGTGCTTTGAGAAGGACAGGTGTTAACTCTTCTTGTAATATTTTGTAGGCTTCACCTATAAAGCCATCTGGTCCTGGACTTTTGTTTGTTTGGAGTTTATTTAAATTACTGATTCAGTTCATTATATTCTATTCATATTTTTTATTTCTTATTGATTTAGCCTTGAGAGATTGTACATTTCTAGTAATTTATCCATTTCTTCTGAATTGTCCATTTTACTGGTGTATAATAATTGTTCTCAGTACTCTCATGATTTTTTGTAGCTCTGGGGTGTTTGTTAGAACTTCTTTTTTATTTCTGCTTTTATTTTGGCTCTTGTTTTTCTTGATGAGTCTTGCTAAAAGTTTTGTGATATTTATCTTTTCAAAGAACTAGCTCTTAGTTTCATTGATTTATTTAAAAATCTCTATGTCATTTATTTCTGTTCTGATCTTTTTGATATCTTGCCTTCTACTAACTTTGGGTGTTGTTTTTTCTTCTTTTTATATAGTTCCTTTGGTGTAAGGTTAGATTATTTATTTGAGATTTTTCTTGTTTCCTGAGGTAAGACGTGTTACTAAAAATGTCCCTCTTAGAACTGCTTTTGCCATATCCCACATATTTTTGATCAGTTTGTTTCCATTTTCATTTGTCTCCAGGTATTTTTTGACTTGCTATTTGATTTCTGCTATAATACATCAGTTGTTTAGTAACATATTGTTCAGACTCCACATGCTAGTGTTTTTTTGTAATTTTTTTTTCTTGTTCTGATTTCTAGTCTCAGACCTCTGTGGTCTGAAAAAATGAGTGATGTGATTTCAGTTTTCTCAAATTTACTGAGACTTGTTTTTGGCATAGTATGTGGTCTATTCTGGAAATGCTTCTAGTGCCCCTGAAGAGTGTATTCTTCTTTTGGATGGAATTTTCTGTAAGAATCTCTCAAGTTCATTTGATAGTGTGTCATTTAAGGCCAGTGTTTCCTTATTCATTTTAATTTTCTGTCTCTATTATCTGTGTATTGATGTAAGTGAAGGGTTAAAAACCCTATTGTTGTTGTGTTACTCTCAATTTCTCCTTTTTTGTTTGTTAATATTTGCTTTATGTATTTACGTACTCCTATGTCTATGGGATTGCGCAGAGTCGGACATGAATGAAGCGACTTAGCAGCCGCGGCATGTTGGGTGCATATATATTTACAATTATTATATCAACTTGTTGCCTTGATCCCTTTATCATCTGTGCTGTTGGACTATTATTCCTATCATCCTATATTCTGCTGCCTTAATTAATGTAGCTTTATTACAAGTTTTAATATAGGTCAGTACTGGTGCTCATACTTTTTTTTCAACACTTTGAAGAGGTCATTCCATTGCCTTCTGTCATTCACACAATTTATTAAGAATTGTTTTGAACGTAATGTGTCATTTTTCTCTTATTGATTTTGAGTGTTTTCTCTTTTTCCTTTGTTTTAAATGTTTGCGTATGACATGCCTAAGTTTGCTTTCTTTGTGTTCATCCTGCTTTGGAATTATATAATAATTTGACACTGTGAGTTGTTATCTTTCATAAGCTTTGAAAGTGTCAACTGTGAATTTTCCAAATGTTATTTTTTAGCCTTACCTTTCTCCTTATTTTTTGGATTATAATTGCATGAGTGTTGAAGTGAAGTGAAGTGAAGTGAAGTCGCTCAGTCGTGTCTGAGTCTTTGAGACCCTATGGACTGTAGCCTACCAGGCTCCTCCATCCATGGGATTTTCCAGGCAAGAGTACTGGAGTGGGGTGCCATTTTCTTCTCCAGGGGATCTTCTGACCCAGGGATCGAACCTAGGTCTCCTGCATTGTAGGCAGATGCTTTACATTCTGAGCCACAAGGGAAGTACATGAGTGTTAGACATTTTTAACTGGTTGCATTTCTCTTGTTATCTTCTTTGCATTTTTCTCTCTGTGTTTCAACATGGATATTTTCTCCTCACCTGTATTCCTGTCACCAATCTTAACCCCTGCAAGGTCTAATCTGCTTTTATACCCTTTCATTGAATTTTTAATAACAGATACTGTTTTTTTCTGCTGTACAATTTTAATTTGTTTCTTTATTACAGATTCTACACTTCTATCGAACTTCTCCATGTTCTCATTTTAATCAGTTATTTAATAGGTATTACTTGTAGGCTTGTTGTTATTCTCTATTTTTTATTTGTTTTTAATTTGATCCTGTTCTTTAGCATTTGTTATCATTTTTTTTTAAGGGAAAGTTGGTGTATTTGTTTGCAAAGGCCCCTATGACAAAGAAACACAAACAATGTGTCTTAAGTGACAGAAACTTATTGTCTCATAGTTTTGGAGGCTAAAAGTCCAAGATCAAGAGGTTGGTAGCATTGGTTCTTTTTGAGTACTATGAGGGACAGATCTGTTCCCAGCCTCTGCCATTAACTTATAGAGACCGGAGATTCTCCCATTGTGTAGGTGTGTCCAAATTTCCTTTTTTTAGATGGATACCACTTACATTGGATTGCTACTGCTGCTGCTAACTTGCTTCAGTTGTGTCCGACTCTGTGCGAACCCACAGACGGCAGCCCACCAGGCTCCCCCATCCCTGGGATTCTCCAGGCAAGAACACTGGAGTGGGTTGCCATTTCCTTCAATGCATGAAAGTGAAAAGTGAAAGTGAAGTCGCTCAGTCGTGTGCGACTCTGTGACCCCATGGACTGCAGCCTACCAAGCTCCTCCGTCCATGGGATTTTCCAGGCAAGAGTACTGGAGTGGGTTGTCATTGCTTGATTAGGGCCACACTAATGGCCTCTCCTTAACTTGATTACTTCTGTAGAGGCCTTGTCTCTGAATAAGGTCACATTCTAAAGTTAGGAATTCACATGTAAATTTGGATGGAGGGAGAAAACAATTGAACCCAAGCAGTTGGATTTGTGTATAAAAGTTTGTAGAAGCTCTGGATGATGTCTTTTTGGAATTTTTTCTTCCTGTCAGTTTTGTACATTTCTTGTTAATTGCATCCTAATTTTGTTGCTGTTTTTCCCCTTTCTTTTCATCATATTTATTTAATAGCAAGGCATTTTTAGAGGGCACAATTTTCAGGTCCCCTCTAGACTCCATTCAGACTTCTTTCCAGAGTGCCATTCAAGTGATTCTTCACAGAGCATTTGTCTGTTGCAGAGAATCTTGTTTTGTTATAATAGAAAGCTGAAGAACTAAAAACTTTTAAATGGCTATTTCTCTTGCTAAAATAATTTTTAAAAATTAACCAAATAAATGATTTAATGAATCTTATAATTTCTGTTATCTTCTAGAGGGTTCTCTAGGCATGTCTGTGATCTTCCTCTGTTCTCTCCTACATTCTCTTCCAGAGGAATTTCATTGCTTGCATTTGATAAGCAAAGTGCAATGGTACTTGTTGTGTTATCTTGCCACAGGTGTAATACATTTCTTGTAGTTCTGCCTTTTGGAAGTGTCTGTTCCAATGAGCAGGAAAATTTACTTTCTAGGAGGGCTGGGAGTGAGCAAGAAATGGTTTCTCTCAAGTGAGGTGGGCATCTTGGCATTTACCTTGGGCATGGTGAGTTGACGGTGTGTGTCTTAGACAACAGATGATTATCAGCAAGCTTATTCCTCAGATATGTCAGTAATGGTGAATAGCAGACATGTGGGAATGCTCCCATGTAGTTCTCAATTCAGAATTCTGAAGATTTGAATATCCACATGGCAAGGGAAGCACATACAATAGTTATGTATTATTAATTTTGTCAATCTTAAAAGGATAACTTAGAGAAAACATTATTTAGCATAATTCTTGTAAGTGTTATTATTGATTTTTTTTTGGATGCTCACGTACAGGTGGCTTATATCATTACAATAGGAGGAAATCCATATTTTGTCCATCTTACAAAGCAGTAAGTAATTATTTTATCTTTCAAAATTTTAATTTTTTGGTGTATTGGTTTTAAAAAATAATTATGCATAGAATCATTTTAATTCAAATGTTTATTAGATATGTGTATACATTTGATACCTATTATATATCAGTTTTTGGGTAAAGTCCTAAGCACACAAAAGGCAATGAGACAAGTAGTCTTAGTTAAATAATTTGTAATAAAGATGTATTCAGACACCTCAATAGATAAATGAAGAATTGTTTTATAATGCAATATTGTGATAAATGTGTAGATAGTATTCTTTGGAAATCAGGGAAGGCTTTTAGCAAAGAGATGACTTGAGGAAAGATACTTAGTTCTAAAAGAAGTGGGGTAGTGTTGAGGGGTATTCTGTTTTGAGGAAATCATCTGCAGGTTGATACAGAGTAGATTTTGTGGTGTGCAGAACGTCAGTGTGAGAGTGACTGAATGACATATTTTTTGAGGATAAAAGTAAAAGATTTTGGAAAAGTGGGCAGGCCAGATTGTAGAAGATCTGTAATGCCATGGTAAGGATATTAGAAGCCATAAATATTTTTAAACATGTACTTATATAGGTCCATTGAGTCTCGTAGGCTGTTTTTGAGGGGGTAAAAATGGAAGTGGAATGTCTAATTATATGATTATCTAATAGTTTAAGTGCATGATGATAGTAGCTTGAACAGTGATCATTGCACTGGAAAGAAAAATTCAGTAGATCTTGAGGACAGATTTGTTAGGATGATTGGGAAACAGTGAGGAATTTTGGATAATTTAGTTGTTGCTTAAAATTGGTGGATTATAGTGTAATAAAATGAGGGGTATTAATGAAGGAGATATTTATCTGAGGGGTGAGTTTGGTTTGCATTGCTTGTAAGATATTCAAGTGGCTTTTTTTCCATTAGGTATACAAATATAAGAATTTGAATCTCCAAGGAGAGATTAGCAATATAGCTTTAGCAGTAATTTAAAAAAATGAGAACTTACAGAGTGCTTACAAACATACAGGTGGCTAAAGATGGAATCTTGGGAAAGACCAGTATTTCTCTTTTTGGTTCTGCCAAAAGAGATCAAGCTAGAAGGGTCAGGGAGGTAGGAAGAGAAGCATGAGTGATGTGTGATTTAAATTAAGTGAATAGACAAAGTGGCCACAGTTTTAAAAATGATACCAGAAGTCCAATGCAATGGTTGTTTTAAAATTGTCTTTTGGATTTGACATTCTGGATCTTTTCTAGAGCAGTTAAGGGTGAGTAACAATTGACTAAGTGAAGAAACTGTGTGTAGACTACTCTTTTGATAAAATCTATTGAGAATTGAAAATATGTAGGGAATAGCGAGAGGAAGACACAGAAGCTGAAGGACAGTTATTCAGGATGATAATGACAGTAAACTTTTCAGTAGTATTAAGATAAAAACAGTAGAGAGGAAGAGCTTGAAATTACAGTACTAATAAAGTGATGTATCTTCAATACATGGCACAGAATAAGATGCATAGTACAAGTGTGAGGGTTTGCTTTGAACAAAAGAAGCAATCATTCTCAAAGATAAGGAGTAAGGTAGGGTACAGGGGATCTGACAGTGAGGTGACATGGAAGTTACTGAGACGATTGGCAGGAACGATGTCAAGTTTTTGTATAATTACTGAGGAGAACGAAAGAAAATTCTGACCAGGGTTATTGAGAAGAACTTGGTACTCAGTTAAGGTTCAGTTCAGTTCAGTTCAGTTGCTCAGTTGTGTCTGACTCTGTGACCCCATGGACTGCAGCACGCCAGCCTTCCCTGTCCATCACCAACTCCTGGAGCTTGCTCAAACTCATGTCATCAAGTTGGTGATGCCATCCAACCATCTCCTCCCCTGTCGTCCCCTTCTCCTCCTGCCTTCAGTCTTTCCCAGCATCAGGGTCTTTTCCAATGAGTCAGTTCTTCGCATCAGGTGACCAAAGTATTGGAGCTTCAGCTTCAGCATCAGTCCTTCCAATGAATGTTCAGGACTGATTTCCTTTAGAATTGACTGGGTTGATCTCCTTGTAGTCCAGGGGACTCTCAAGAGTCTTCTCCAACACCACAGTTAAGGTTAGTGAATGTGAATTTTGTAGTGATGCTAAGAAATTCTTTCAAAATTTTGGCCTAACCCTACATTTTAATTTTGAGATTCAAGTTTGAAACCTAGAATTAATGAGCAATAATGACAAGGATTTGAAAGTTCTATGCTGAAAATCGAGACCTGTCTTATTTCACTGTTTGATATTTCTAGCAGTTTGAGTTGTTCATTATCGTGCATTTTTGTATTATGTCACTCTAGTTAAAATACCTCCCTCTGCCCCAAACTTATTTAAATGACCAGAATCTGGGCAATAAGATATGCCAAGATAATTAGCACTACTTTAAATTCCTCCTTTAAAAATAAAATTTGTATTATGAAGAATAAGTTTTCTATGTTTTCTGTTTACAATTTGACCATGTTTTTGTGATTTCTGCCTAGGTCGTTTTTATCTTCAGCGTCTGTTGTTTACTTTTATGACAAAAATGACATCCAACATCATCAGCCTTTGTCAGCTCAGGTAAGACTTAGGTTTCTTTGTTACAAATTTCTTATTCTGAATTTTCCTTAAAATATAAATATTATGAAATAACTGGAATGTTATTTCACACATTCAGTGAAATTAAATAACCTGAACTAGTTCTTATTTCTGCCTGGCACAACTCATTGGGTCATGGCCATTCATATTAAAGTACTAAGGTAGTGAAAGTAAAAATTACAAATGAGGTATCTGGAATGTCCATTTAAAAAAGAAGTTAACCTTTTTTTTTTTTTCTGTGTTTTCTTTTTTCTCAGATGGATTGCAGTTATCATGGATATGTTGCAGGTTTTCCAAATTCTCTTGTATCACTCAACATTTGTTCAGGACTCAGGTTGTAGCCCATTTAGAGATACTCCTTTTGCCAGTATTAGATCTTGCTAAACTGTAATATTTATCCTCCAGTACTTTCTCTAGTTCTAAAGTCACCTTTATTATTTCAATTTCCTAAGGAGTGAACCAGAATTACTGATACAATAAAGTTAGTCACCCTGGTAGTATCCAATCCGGATGGGAGTCTACCTGTTGATTCTAACAGGCTATGCTGCTTGAGGCTTAGACCAATCTTGAGTATAGGTAGTGTTGATTGGGTGTCTTCATACTAGTTTTCTCAAGTTCTTTATGTTTTTACAGTTGTCTTAATTTCCTAGAATGACTGACAGTGCAGAATGCCTGAGTCTGACTGATACTTTGGCTCTGCTCACAGTCATTCTCAGGCAGATAGCACCTTTAACTCAGCCACACAAATGATGTAGAACATGAAGTGTCATGGGAGATATAGGGATTTCAAAGAGAAGAAAGGAATCTAAACTAAGGAAAAGAGTGCCTATGGCTAAAATCTTGGTTAGAACATCAACACCCTAGGTAGAGATCTCAACCTGTTTAAACACATAGATGTGTCATAGGTGTGTGTAGATGTGCCTACATATTGGCCCTTGCCATCTGCCTCAACAAGGATTAAATTGTATGCTCCTGCTGAATTTGTACCCCCTGGAGGAGTGAAGTTCAGGGTTGAGAGCAGAAATGAGGCACTCTGTGCTCTGTGAAGACTGGCAGAACAGGTCTTTAGGTAGTTAGATATTCTCAGGAGCTGATTTTATGAGCCCAATTCTTGTATTTCCTCATAGCTAGAAAAGCAATAAAATCCTTCATGGTGATGACTATTTCCTGTGGCTAGCAGAAGCTTCCGAGACTAGCAGAAACTTTCTACAAAAAATATATGCTTGATCGCATGTACACCACCTTCACAAAAATCACTTACAAACTCTCCTTCCCCGCTACCTCTTTGGAACAGTTAGAGCTATCTGAGGTACTATCACCTGGGCTGCAGTCCTCATTTTGCTCCCAAATAAAACTTACCTTGCAGCTCTCTCATTGTGCATTTTTTTTAAGTTGACAGATGCATGCCATTAACACTAATTTCTTTTAAGATAATAAAAATATTTCTATTGGAATATTTGTAATAAAAAGCCAGACATATGCTGTGTTATTACTGTCCAGTTCTAGAATAATACCTCAAAGAATAAAGAGATAAATAGAAAAACCAAGGTGACTTTAAATGTAAAAAAAAAATTGTTTTTTGGCCAACATTTCTTATTAGAATTACAGTTCCAGTAGAATAATTTCAGATTTGTTTTGATTATTTTACCATTCAGGGGAACACTGCAGTTTCAAAACATCTCATATGCGGTTGAACCAGTTGAGTCTGTATCAGGATTCATGCACATGATTTATGAAGAAAAAAGTGATATAAATCCTATCCCTCTGTTACTGAAAAATGACACTTACAGCTATGAGAGCTCACAGTATAAAGTCAGAAAAAGTTCAGAAGTAAGTGTGGACTCCTTATTATAATATATTCTGTGTAACATTATAAAATGAAAAATACTTGCAGAGCAAAATTTGGTGACTTGTAAATTTTATTTTACTTTTTCCTGATGGCATTTCATGATTTTCAGATAGATGCAGAATGAAATTTTTTGCTATGCTTCTTGTTAGATGAAAGTTTAGCAAAAACTTAGGTAATTGATTTTGGAAACTGTGAATATAAAAATAAATAAACCTAAAAGCTAATTTTCATATGTGGACATTTGGATAATTAATGTAAATTCTTCCTTTTCCTGAATTATTCTCATAATTTGAGTGAATATGTGATCTGAATTTCTAAATGAGTCTTTGTTATGTGAGAATTCAGAAATGAGTAGTAATAGTTAGTGGCTTGCAAAAGGTATGTGTAAAGCAAGCTGATGAATTCTTCCTCCACAAAGAGCTGTAAGCTGCCATAAATAACATTCCCGGATCCAGTGAGCTGTCAGTGATTGTAAACTTTAGTAATATTTTTCTAAACCACATGGTTTGTCAAAAGTAGTTTCTAATAATTGATAGCAAAAAATCTGCCCACATGAAAGATTTCTATGAAAAATGCTCACAAGGCTAAGGAAAGGAAGGCTTCCCTGGTGGCCCAGTGGTAAAGAATCTGCCTGCCACTGCAGGAGACAAAGGAGACACGGGTTTGATCCCTGGGTAGGGAAGATCGCCTGGAGAAGGCAATGGCAGCCCACTCCAGTATTCCTGTCTGGGTAATCCCATGGACAGAGGAGCCTGACAGGCTACAGTCCGTGAAGTCACAAGGAGTTAGACACCACTGAATGAGCGCACAAGCAAAGGAAAATTTTATGTTATAAACTTAATATTTCTCATATCAGCTACTGTAAAAATCAAATTATGCCTGGGGATCATATAGAGTGCTGAATCTCACTGAAAATTCTTATTAACCATAGGCATATTTTGGACTGGAATTTTCTGAATAGTACTTAAAATTTGTATTTGGAAATCACCTTAATATATAATCAGTAGCAACATGTCTCTCAGTTTATCTCTGAACATAATTTCAATAGAATGTACATTTTTACAAATTTCTCAGGAGTCATGTTATATGTTTTTCAGAGACTTGGCCATGCCAAATTATCCTCCCGATACATTGATATGTATATTGTTGTGGATAAAAATCTGGTAAGTTTTTTCTTTTTTTTTTGCATTTATATTTTTAAATGATTTAATAATTGTCTTAACTTGATTTCAATGATATAATGAAAATTTAAAAACCATTTTCTGATAAATGTTTATTTTGCTTTTACCATGAATGAATTCTTAAAAATTGTGACTATACCGTTTTTGTTAATTCATTTATTTTGTATTATAGGCACTCTTAATCGCTTTTGTAAAGTGAACTATCTTTTCATTTTTTAAAGCTTGCCCGCTAGTTTTCTTTCTTTTTTTTTTTTCCAGAAGGGCTACATCCTCAATGGAAATGTAGATTAGAATTCCTCCAAACTCTCAAACCCCACATACAATAATATTTAATTTCCTCAGCTTAATTGGAAGAGTGAAAAGTGAAGTCGCTCAGTCGTGTCTGACTCTTTGTGACCCCATGGACTGTAGCCCACCAGGCTCCTCCGTCCGTGGGATTCTCCAGGCAAAGAGTACTGGAGTGGGTTGCCATTTCCTTCTCCAGGAACTCTTCCCAACCCGGGCATAGAATCCGGGTCTCCTGCATTGAAGGCAGACGCTTTACCATCTGAGCCAGAAGATTAGTCTACTATAAAAAAAATATGCCACTCCTTTTAAGCAAAAGGAGAAAATGAGTTATCTGTTTTGTTCTAGCTAAGTTCTAGGTAAACAAGTTATGTTTTGTTCAACTAAGTTCAAGGTCGATGAAATGACAATTCTCATAATGAGGATGCATGACTGTACTTCAGGGTTTAGGTTTTAAGCTCATACAACATAAGTGGTTAGTAGAGTCTAAACCAGAAAGCTACATTTGACCTAGGTTGGTAGATTTGAGGGCAGCTGATGGAAGCAAGTCATACTTTTCTCTGGAGGAATGCAAGTTCAAGCAGGATTCCTACAGATGAATGTCAGCCATATATGAGCTCAAAATCCATAAGAGATTTAACCACCATATCAAGGGTTAGCAAAACAAATCACACATTAGACTCAGAAAACGTGTAGATACTAAAATTTTAAGATATAAGTTATGAAATATATTTTTTCCCAGTAGGAAGTCATTGATTCTGGAGCAGTATATATGAGTCAGGGAAGCTGAGCTAACTCTTGGCAGAGGTCACAGAGACTGAAGTGCATGACTCATTAAAAAATGGAGGATTTTTTTATCATGGCTAAGGTGACCAACACATACTCTAAAATCATATTTCTATAAAATTACAAAGCAGTTCAAAGTAAGAGAGCAAAATTTTAAGCACAATTAGCATAAGGAAGGCAAAAAAAGGAAAGAAAAATGTTGTATATTAAATATTGTGTAAATATGAGACAATTTAAAAGCTAAGATTAAGATAAAATATTTCAAGTAAAATATATAAATAACTGTAGTAGATGTAGAGGGACTGAGTACTGCAGTTAAAAGCCGGTGTTAAGGCCTTCCCTGGAGGTCCAGTGTTTAAGAAACTCCCTGCTAGTGCAGGGCATGTGGGTTTGATCCCTGGTCTGGGAAGTTCCCACATGCTGTGGCGCAAACAAGCCCTTGTGTCCTGAAGCTACTGAGCCCACACCCTAGAGCCCGTGAGCTGCAACTACCGAAGCCCACAAGCCTAGAGCCTGTGCTCCACAACAAGAGAAGCCGCCCCAGTGTGAAGCCTGCACGCTGCAGTGAGAGAGTAGCCTCCACTAACCGTAACCAGAGAAAGCCCGCACAGAGCAACAGAGTCCCAATGCAGCCAATAAATAAATAAATAAAATCTGATGATAAGGTTTAATTAAAAGAAAAGAACAGAGTATGATGCAAGACATACATGCACATAACACACATACATACCTACGTATACCCTCTGCTTACAACTGACATATCAAAAATAATATGGTATGTCATGAAAGTAGAAGGCTATAAAACTATACCGTAAAAACAGAAATTCTAAAATCAAAGACAAAGTAGACTTTAAGGTAAGTGTAAGTTGTCTCTTACTGTGTGGCATACCTCTCCAAAATTTAATGGTGTAAACCGGTAGTTGTTTATTTATTTGATTGGAAGCCCAGAGACCTTTTTGGACTTTCATCAGACCCTTTTATCTAATCTGGTGGCCTTTCATTAATACAGCGATCTTAAAACCTTTATAGTCGTCTTTCTTTCTTTCTTTCTTTTTTTTTAAACGGGATGATTTTTTAACCACCTTTTTTTCCTCACACAGAAAATGTTCTTTATTATGATACAGCTAAAAAGGTTTCAACAACTTCATTTAAGCAAAATATATGTTGCTATGTGGTTACCTGTGGCAGGTTTGAGAATTGACTGTGATCTTCATGAAGCCCAGTGGGGAGCTTGCAAAAGATCTCTTAGTGCCTTTTCTTGAAATAGCCCACCAGTGTGAAATTACTCACTTCTCTGTTTCCTAATGAAAGAGTACAGAGTTCATTTTATTTGTTTAGCATAATGTCCTAAACTTTCATTTATGTTGTAACATGTGGAATTATGTCCTTTTTTAAGGGTGCAAAATGTCCCATTATGTCCCCCTATACAATATTTTCTTTATCCAGTCACCTATTAATGGACTTTTGACTTTCTTCCACTTTGCTGTTTTAAGTAGTGACGCAAGGAACATGTGTGTGTAAATATCTCTTTGAGATCTTTCTTCTTTAAATGTTTGATAAAATATGTTAGTGAATCTACCACATCTTGGATTTTACTTTATTACATGGCTTTTGATTACTGGTTCAATCTAATTATTGATCTAGTCACATATTTAATATTTTTGTGTATTTCAGTCTTGGTTGGTTAGGTTTCTAAGAATATATCTTGGCTTTTCCAACTGAACTGAACTGATTCATAGTAGTCTCTTAAAATCCTGTTTATTTTTGTGATATCCATTGTAATGTCTTCTTTTCATTTTTAATTTTAGTTTTCTGTATCTTCACTTAAAATTTTATATTGAAGTATGTTGATTTTAAATGTATTAGTTTTGGGTGTACAACAAAGTGATTCAGTTATTTATATATATATGTATATCTATTTGTTTTCAGATTCTTGTCCCATATATGTTATTATAAAATACTGAATATACTTCCCTGTGCTACATGGTAGGCCTTTGTTGATTATCTGTTTTAAATATAGTATGTATCTGTTAATCTCAACTTCTAATTTATTTTTTCCCATCTTTCCCCTTTGATAGCCATAAGTTTGTTCTGTAAGTCTGTGAATGTAGTTTTGTTTTTAAAATGAGTTTATTTGTATCTTTTCTTTAGATTCCACATGTATAATATTTGTGTTTCTCTCTCTAACTTACTTAGTATAATAATCTCTTGGTCTACCCATGTTGCTGCAAATGGCACTAGTTCAGTCTTTTCATGACCGAGTAATATTACATTGTATATATGTACAATATCTTCTTTATCCATTCATCTATTGATGGGCATTTAGATTGCTTCCATGTCTTGATTATTTGTAAATAGTGCTTCAGTGAACATTATAGTGCATGTATCTTTTTGAATTAGGGGCTTCCTAAGTGGTTCACAGAGAAGGAAATGGCAACCCATTCCAGTACCCTTGCCTGGAAAATCCCATGAATGGAGGAGCCTGGTAGGCTACAGTCCATGGGGTCTCAGAGTTGGATGTGACTGAGCAACTTCACTTTCTTTCTTTTCAGGTGGTTCAGTGGTAAAGAATTTGCCTGTCAATTTAGGAGATGCAGATTCCATCCCTGTGTTGGGAAGATCCTCTGGAGGAGGAAATGGCAACCCACTCCAGTATTCCTGCCTGGAGAATCCCATGGACAGAGGAGCCTGGTGGGCTACTGTCCATGGGGTTGCAAAGAGTTGGACATGACTGAGCGACTAAGATTTCCACTTAATGATGTAAGAAGGTCCCCTTTCCTCCACACCCTCTCCAGCATTTATTGTTTACAGACTTTTTGATGATGGCCATTCTGACTGGTGTGAAGTGATGCCTGATTGTAGTTTTGATTTGAATTTCTTTAATAATTAGTGTTGAATGTATTTTCATGTGCCTCTTGGCCATCTGTATGCCTTCTTTGGAGAAATGTCTATTTAGATCTTCTGCCACCTTTTGATCTTGTTGTTTATTATTTAGATACTGAGCTGTGTGAAGTGTTTGTGTATTTTGGAGATTAACCCCTTGTCAATCCCATCATTTGCAAAAATGTCCTCCTGTTGTGTGGGCTGTCTTCATTTTGTTGATGGTTTCCTTTGCTATGCAGAAGCTTTTCATTTTAATTAGGTCACAATTCTTTATTTTTGCTTTTATTTTCATTACTCTCAAGGGTGGATACAAAAGGATATTGCTGCAATTTCCATCAAAGAGTTCTCTGCCTATGTTTTCCTCTAAGAGTCTTATAGTATCTGCATGCTATCTTTTACATTTAGGTCTTTAATTCATTTTGAGTTTATTTTGCTGTGTGGTTTTAGTGAGTGTTTAAATTTCATTCTTTTACCTGTGGCTGTCCAGTTTTCTGGATGAAATATTTTTGAAAATGGAATATTAAAGTTTCTAAGTATTGTACTATTGTTTATTTCTCCTTTTTAGTTTTGTTTATATTTGCTTTATATATTTATATACTCTGATGTTTTGTGCATAAATACTTATAATTGCTATATATTCTTGATGGATTGATTGCTTTGTCATTGTGGAATGCACTTCTTTGTCTGTGTTACCATTTTTAGCTTAATTTTTATTTCATCTGAAATGAGTTTATTTGTCCTTGATTCTTTGTGGTTATCATTAGCTTGTAATTTCTTTTTCCATCCTTTCCCTCAGTATATTTTTGTCTTTAATGTTGAGTTTCTTATTGGCAGCATATTATTGGCTCTTCTTTTTTTTCCATTCAGCCATTCTCTGTCTTTTTATTAGAGAATTTAATCCATGTACATTTCAAGTAATTATTGATTAGTAAAGACTTACTACTACCCTTTTGTTAATTATTTTCTGACTGCTTTGTAGAGCTATCATTTCTCGGCTTTTGATCTTGTATTCTTTTGTGATTTGATGACGTTTGGTATTGCTTTGACCATTTCTGTCATCATTCTTTTGTCTATTATAGAAATTCCCCTACATATGAATGAGTTCCATTCCAAGAGCACATTCCCAAGTCCAGGTAGTTCTTAAGTCCAACAAAGTTAGCCTAGGTAGTACTGTACTCTAATAGGTTTATAATACTTTTCACACAAATAATACATAACAAACAAGCATAAAAATAAAACATTTAAAACCTTATAGTGGAGGACCTTGAAAAGTATAGTAGTACAGTACAAGAGCTGGCATATAAGGGCTGGCATCCAGTGAAGAGGCAAGAAGAGCTGCTGACTGGAGGAAGAAGGGGCAGTGGGAGACGGTGAGCGGACGGGTCATCAGCAAGGAGATGAAGGGCAAGCTGCAGCTTCACTCATGCCTGACGTGATGGCACAGGTCCTGGTTCTTTGCTGGATTCAACTCTATCTACCCTTTTGAATAAATGATCCAGTGATGTCTAGGTTCGGTTCAGCTCAGTCGTGTCCAACTTTGCGACCCCGTGGACTGCAGCACTCCCGCCTTCCCTGTCCATCACCAACTCCTGGAGCTTGCTCAAACTCATGTCCATCAAGTCGGTGATGCCATCCAACCATCTCATCCTCTATCGTCCCCTTCTCCTCCTGTCCCTAATCCCCGCCAGCATCAGGGTCTTCTCCAATGAGTCACCTCTTCGCATGAGGTGGCCAAAGGATTGGAGTTTCAGCTTCAGCATCAGTCCTTCCAATGAACACCCAGGACTGATCTCCTTTAGGATGGACTGGTTGTATCTCCTTGCAGTCCAAGGGACACTAAAATGTGTCTGGATATACCCCTATTTGGGATCTTTTGAGCCTCCATGATGTGGATGCCTATTTCCACATGTTTGGGAAGTTTTCAGTTATTACTGGCTTAAATATACTTGCGGTCCATTTTTCCTTTCTTTCTCATTTCCCATATTGTAGATAGTCTTTCTTTTTATTGTTTTCCATTAGTGTCATAAGCTTTCTTCATTCTTTTTCATTCCTTTTCTCTCTGAATGGATAACGCTGGATACCCTGTTTCATAGATAACTGTTTTTTTTATTCTGCATGATTGAGTCTGTTGTTGAAACTCTTTTGGTTTCTACAGTTCAGTTATTGTATTTTTTCAGCTCTAAGATATCCATTTGTTTTTATTGTTGTTTTTGTTTATCTCTGTTTCTTAGTTGAAAACTTTCTTTGCTCATGTATTGTTTTTCTAATTTTGTTTAGTTGTCTTTGTGTTCTTGTAGTTCTCTAAACTTTTTAAAGATGGTTTTTCTGATTTCTTTGAGAGCTTATAGATCTCCATTTCACTGGGATCAGTTATGGGAACTTTGTTAATTTCCTTCAGTGGTGTCATGTTTTCCTGAAATTTTTTTTTTTTTTTTTTGATTCTTGATGCCTCACATGATATCTGAGCATTTGAATTAGCTACCTCTATTCCACACTTTTCTTGAAGAGATATCTAGTCTTTCCCATTCTGTTGTTTTCCTCTATTTCTTTGCATTGATTGCTGAGGAAGGCTTTCTTATCCCTCCTTACTATTCTTTGGAACTCTGCATTCAAATGGGAATCTCTTTCCTTTTCCCCTTTGCTTTTCACTTCTCTTCTTTTCACAGCTATTTGTAAGGCCTCCTCAGATAACCATTTTGCCTTTTTGCATTTCTTTTCCATGGGGATGGTCTTGATCCCTGTCTCCTGTACAATGTCACGAACCTCTGTCCATAGTTCATCAGGCACTCTTGTCTATCAGATCTAGTCCCTTAAATCTATTTCTCACTTCCACTGCATAGTCATAAGGGATTTGATTTAGGTCATACCTGAATTGTCTAGTGGTTTTCCCTACTTTCTTCAACTTCAGTCTGAATTTGCCAATAATGAGTTCATCATCTGAGCCACAGTCAGCTCCCGGTCTTGTTTTTGGTGACTGTATAGAGCTTCTCCATCTTTGGCTGCAAAGAATATAATCAATCTGATTTCAGTGTTGACCATCTGGTGATGTCCATGTGTAGAGTCTTCTCTTCTATTGTTGGAAGAAGGTGTTTGCTATGACCAGGGTGTTCTCCTGGCAAAACTCTATTAGCCTTTGCTGTGCTTCATTCCATACTCCAAGGTCAAATTTGCCTGTTACTCCAGGTGTTTCTTGACTTCCTACTTTTGCATTCCAGTCTCCTATAATGAAAAGGATGTCTTTTTTGGGTGTTAGTTCTAGAAGGTCTTGTAGATCTTCATAGAACCATTCAACTTCAGCTTCTTCAGCATTACTGGTTGGGGCATAGGCTTGGATTACTGTGATATTGAATGGTTTGCCTTGGAAACGAATAGAGATCATTCTGTAGTTTTTAAGATTGCATCCAAGTACTGCATTTCGGACTCTTTTGTTGACTATGATGGCTACTCCATTTCTTCTAAGGGATTCCTGCCCACAGTAGTAGATATAATGGTCATCTGAGGTAAATTCACCCATTCCAGTTCATTTTAGTTTGCTGATTCCTAGAATGTCGATGTTCACTCTTGCCATCTCCTGTTTGACCACTTCCAATTTGCCTTGATTCATGGACCTAACATTCCAGGTTCCTATGCAATATTGCTCTTTACAGCCTCAGACCTTGCTTCTATCACCATTCACATCCACCACTGGGTATTGTTTTTGCTTTGGCTCCATTCCTTCATTCTTTCTGGATTTATTTCTCCACTGATCTCCAGTAGCATATTGGGCACCTACTGACAAGGGAACATTTCATGCAAAGATGGGTTTGATAAAGGACAGAAATGGTATGGACTTAACAGAAGCAGAAGATATTAAGAAGAGGTGGTAAGAATACACAGAAGAACTGTACAAAAATGATCTTCATGACGCAGATAATCATGATGGTGTGATCACTCACCTAGAGCCAGACATCTTGGAATGTGAAGTCAGGTGGGCCTTAGAAAGCATCACTATGAACAAAGCTAGTGGAGGTGATGGAATTCCAGTTGAGCTATTTCAAATTCTGAAAGATAATGCTGTAAAAGTGTTGCACTCAATATGCCAGAAAATCTGGAAAACGCAGCAGTGGCCACAGGACTGGAAAAGGTCAGTTTTCATTCCAATCCCAAAGAAAGGCAATCCCAAAGAATGCTCAAACTACCACACAATTGCACTCATCTCACATGCTAGCAAAGTAATGCTCAAAATTCTCCAAGCCTGGCTTCAACAATATGTGAACCATGAACTTCCAGATGTTCAAGCTGTTTTAGATAAGGCAGAGGAACCAGAAATGCCTACATCTGCTGGATCATCGAAAAAGCAAGAGAGTTCCAGAAAAAACATGTATTTCTGCTTTATTGACTATGCCAAAACCTTTGACTGTGTGGATCACAATAAACTATGGAAAATTCTGAAAGAGATGGAAATACCAGACCACCTGACCCACCTCTTGAGAAACCTATATGCACGCCAGGAAGCAACAGTTAGAACTGGACACGGAACAACAGACTGGTTCCAGATAGGAAAAGGAGTACGTCAAGGCTGTATATTGTCACCCTACCTAGTTAACTTATATGCAGAGTACATTATGAGCAATGCTGGGCTGGAAGAAGCACAAGCTCGAATCAAGATTGCTGGGAGAAATATCAATAACCTCAGATATGCAGATGACACCACCCTTATGGCAGAAAGTGAAAAGGAACTAAAAAGCCTCTTGATGAAAGTGAAAGAGGAGAGTGAAAAAGTTGGCTTAAAGCTCAACATTCAGAAAACGAAAATCATGGAATCTGGTCCCATCACCTCATGGCAAATAGATGGGGAAATAGTGGAAACAGTGTCAGACTTTATTTTTCTGGGCTCCAAAATCACTGCAGATGGTGATTGCAGCCATGAAATTAAAAGACGCTTACTCCTTGGAAGGAAAGTTATGATCAACCTAGATAGCATATTAAAAAGCAGAGACATTACTTTGCCAACAAAGGTCCATCTAGTCAAGGCTATGGTTTTCAGTGGTCATGTGTGGATGTGAGAGTTGACCTGTGAAGAAAGCTGAGCGCTGAAAAATTGATGCTTTTGAACTGTGGTGTTGGAGAAGACTCTTGGGAGTCCCTTGGACTGCAAGGAGATCCAACCAGTCCATCCTAAAGGAGATCAGTCCTGGGTGTTCATTGGAAGGACTGATGCTGAAGCTGAAACTCCAATCCTTTGGCCACCTCATGCGAAGAGCTGACTCATTGGAAAAGACCCTGATGCTGGGGGGGATTGGGGGCAGGAGGAGAGGGGGACGACAGAGGATGAGATGGCTGGATGGCATCACCGACTTGATGGACATGAGTTTGAGTAAACTCTGGGAGTTGGTGATGGACAGGGAGGCCTGGCGTGCTGCGATTCATGGGGTCACAAAGAGTCGGACATGCCTGAGCGACTGAACTGAAATGAACTGATTCCAGACTTTATAGACTCCTTTTGGCAGAGATAGTCCTTCACCATTAAAATTAGTTTGAGGCTTTGGGAATGTCGGCAGGTAGGATCTTTGGGTAAATGGTGTTTGCAGTAAGACTCTATTTTTGGGTGAGGCTACTGCCTGAGGGCTGAGGTCATGGGTGGGGTGCTGGCTAGGAACAGTAGTATAGGATTCCTGGCTTACTTCTCTGTCCAAGTGTGGCTATAGGATTGGGGCTCCACAGCTGCCTGGATTCTCTAGTCAGGCGTCCTAGATGGTCAGGACTAGGTCTATACTCAGCAGTAGGCAGGTCTATGAATTAGCTTCCCTAATCTGGTGTGCCAGCAGAATGAGCCCCATGGCCTCCATGGCTCATGCTAGATGACCTGAATCAGACAACACTTTGCTCTGAATTCCCTGGTCAGATAAGGCTACCAGTTTTGATCTGCAAAAGCAGAAAGCTATGAGCTGTGTTCTCTGTTCAGTACTCCCATAAGCAGTGTTATGATACGTGCTACACAGCCTCCTGTATACTCAGGTGTGGTCCCTGAACTGCAGGCTGTGTTCCGAAGTGGGCTGGGCTATGAATTCGTTTCCCTGCCTGGGTGAGGTCCCTCCACAAGTTCCAGTTCCAGCCAGCCTTTTCTCAGGGGATCAAATTAAGCAGAACTATGCACGGTGTTCACTGACCTGGTGGGCACTGTAATTGTGCAGACCGATAGGAGACTGGATGGGCTCTGTCCTCAAGGACTCTTCTAAACTGGAGTTGTAGGGTGTGCTGTGCTATGCTTAGTGTCTCGGTCGCGTCTGACTCGTTGAGACCTCATGGACTATAACCCACCAGGCTCCTCTGTCCATGGACTATAGCCCACCAAGCTCCTCTGTCCATGGGGATTCTCCAGGAAAGAATACTGGAGTGGGTTGCCATGCCCTCCTCCAGGGAATCTTCCAAACCCAGGGGTCGAATCCAGGTTTCCTCCATTGCAGGCAGTTTCTTTACCATCTGCGCCACCAGGGAAGCCCAGGAATACTGGAGTAGGTAGCCTCTCCCTTCTCCAGGGGATCTTCCTGACCCAGGAATCAAACTGGAGTCTCCTGCATTGCAGGTGGATTCTTTACCAGCTGAGCTACCCAGAAAGTTGCAGGACGGGCTACACAGATTCCCAGATCTCCAGTTAGGTTTCCTCATCAGACTAGGTGAGGCTGTATTTAACTTCGGGTGGTGGTATAAATGAGTTCCCTGCCCAGTTAGGGCTGCAAAACAAGCCCTGGACTGGAAATTGTATTTTTGGATCAAATAAGAAAGACTGTACTCTAAAATTCCCTGGACACTCAGGGCCATTGCCTTGGCTCTGCAGACAAGAGAGCCACTGGCTGGGCTCTCTGCTCAGGTACTACTGTAATTGGAGCTGCAGGGTGGGCTAGTGAGATTCCCAGAAGCTCTGGTTAGGTTTCTCTGTTGGCAGGGTTGGAGGTTGTTTTCAGTGTTAAGCAGATCAGTGGATTAGCTTTTTGCCCAGAGATATTTTATATTTGATGTTATGTATTATATATAATTAGATATGACATATAGATATTATGTCACTTATGTATAGTTAATACTTATGGCACAAATGTTATTTATTATTCCTGTTATATATTTAATGTTATTGAATAAATGTTAAGTTTCTTGAGCATGTTAATGGTATAGTACACAAACAGCAGAAAGTCCTTATTCTTAAGAACTACATGCTGAAGTGTTTTTAGCTTACTGTTATATGTAATTCAACAAAATGAACAATGTATGCCCAGTTCTGCATCTATAGACAGGTAGAGGAAGGTATATAGAAAGAATAAATGGTAGCAAATATTAATAATAAATTAAACTAGGTGAAGGTTATATGGATAGTCCTTGAATTTTAAATTTTTTGTAGATTGATTTTTTTTTCAGAATAAAAAGTGAGCACTATTTGTCAGAATTAATGAATCCTTAAAATGGGATACATGGAACAATGGACTGGTTCAATCTTGGGAAAGGAGTACAAGGCCATATACCATCACCCTACTTATTTAACTTCTATGCAAAGTACATATGCAAAATGCCAGACTGGATGCATCACAAGCTGGAATCAAGATTTCTGGGACAAATATCAGCAACCTCAAATGCAGATGATACAACTCTAATGTGGTATCAAAGAAAGTGAAGAGGATCTAAAGAGCCTCTTGATTAAGGTGAAAGAGGAGAGTGAAAAAGCTGGCTTAAAACTCAACATTCAAAACACTAAGATCATGACATCGTTCCCATCTTCTCATGGCAAATAGAAGGGGAAAAAGTGGAAAGAGAGACAGGTTTTATTTTTTTGGGCTCCAAAATCACTATGGACCGTGACTGCAGCCATAAAATTAAAAGACACTTGCTCATTGGAAGGAAATCTATAACAAATCTAGACAGCATATTAAAAGGCACAAGCATCACTTTGGCAACAAAGGTCCATACAGTCAAAGCTATGGTTTTTCCAGTAGTCGTGTGCAGATGTGAGAGTTGGACCATAAAGAAGGCTGAGCACAGAAGAATTGGTACTTTTGAATTGTGGTATTGAAGATTCTTGAGAGTACTTCACGGGGATCAAGCCAGTCCATCCTAAAGGAAATCAACTCTGAATATTCATTGGAAGGACTGATGCTGACGCTGAAGCTCTAATACCTTGGTCATCTGATGCAAAGAGCCGACTCACTGGAAAAGACCCTGATGCTGGGACAGATTGGAGGTAAAAGGAAAAGAGGGCAACAGAGGATGAGATTGTTAAATAGCATCACCGACTCAATGGACGTAAGTCTGAGCAAACTCCAGGAGATGGTGAAGGACAAGGAAGCCTGGAGTGCTGCAGTCCATAAGGTGGCAAAGAGTCATCACAGCTTAGTGACTGAACAACAACCAAAATAGGAGAATTTAATTGTATATAAATCATATCTCAATAAATTTGATCTAAAATTTTGAGTTGGGTAACACTAAAAAACACATACTTCAAAAAACTGTATACCAACTTTATCACTATGTCATACAGAAAGAAGAATGCAATATATGCATTATCGGTTAGCAGAAAGTGGTACTGCCTTATTTATATAACCATATTCAGTATCTTCCTAGTAAGAGTTATATGCATTTTGGAAAAAAGAACTCTAGTGAATCCTCAAAATTTTTGATTGTCACCTCATAAGCAACTGAGGCCTTTTTTTGTGTAGGTGAATCCAGTTGTTCAATATTTAAACTATCTGAATATAAAATACTGAAGGTATAACCTTGAAATCATATAGAACCTATCTGCTTAAAATATCTTATAGCAAAAATCAAAAGGAAATACCATGTGGGCGTGAACAGGAAAAATAGAAAGCTATAAATCAGCTTCATTTATTACAATAATGGAATGGATTAAATATTTCCATTAATGTGCAAAGAATCTCAATTTAGATGACATTTGTGAGACAGTTTAAAAGTAGCACTATTAGGTATAAAATATTTTTTAAAAGACTAGCAAACATGTCAAGATTAGCTGTTAAAAAAAGAAAATCCAGATGATATTACTAACAGATAAAGTTTGTGATAGAACAGTGCAAGTAGGAGAATGAAAGAAATATTTTATATTGAATGTTACAATTCAAATTAAAGATGAATTTCTAATAATGAGCATTTAGTAATGAGTAAATTATGATGAAAGTATAAAAATAAAACCTCTGATAGTAATCAGAAGAATCTAAGAAAAACTAAAGAGTGTGTGCATGTGTTGTGTGTGTGTGTTAGGCTTTAACAGATAGATAGGAAATAAATTTTAACATATAAAGATCAAATTA
This sequence comes from Cervus elaphus, assembly GCF_910594005.1. Classification (NCBI taxonomy): domain Eukaryota; kingdom Metazoa; phylum Chordata; class Mammalia; order Artiodactyla; family Cervidae; genus Cervus; species Cervus elaphus. Next base: position 41,300,576 of record NC_057846.1, read on the forward strand.
TCAGCTTGCTTTACTAAACACTTACTGACCTTTTTACTTTATGAATGGGTACCGTGCATGCATGCTGTTTCTTCAGTAGTATCCAACTCTTTGTGAGCCCATGGATTGTAGCCCGCCAATTTCCTCTGTCCGTGGGATTCTCCAGGCAAGAATACTGGAGTGGGGTGCCATGCCCTCCTCCAGGGGATCTTCCTGACCCAGAGATCAAACCTGCATCTCTTGCATCTCTTGTATTGACAGGTGGGTTCTTTATCACTAGTGCTACCTGGGAAGTCCATTAATGGATACCAAAAACATACACTGAAATGTCTATAGATTATATATAGAAAATACATGCAAATGTAGTCATCTCTTGGTCACAAGGAAAACACCAATAGTTTTATAAAAGTAAAAACCAATTTGCAAAAACTATCATAATATATTAAAACAATAGGGAATAAAGAGGTAAGGGAAAATTAATACAACTTAAAAATTAAATACAATTTTGAGTAATTTTTCAAGACAGAGAAGAAAAACTATAGTTATTAGATATTTAATGTTGTGGGCTTCATTGGTGGTTCAGACAGTAAATAATCTGCCTGCAATGCAGGAGACCCAAGTTTGATCCCTGGGTTGGGAATATCTGCTGGAGAAGGAAATGGCAACCCACTCCAGTATTCTTGCCTGCAGAATCTTATGGACAGACAAACCTGGAGGACTACAGTCCATGGGGTCTCAGAGTTGGACACGGCTGAAGCAACTTAGCACATAATAATATTTAAAAAATTTGGAAGATATGTATTACTTGAAAGAGGCTAAGTTGTGCTATGGTAAAAAATATCCTCCAAATCTTAATGGCTAACCATAGTTTAATTTTCATTCATTCAATCCGTGTCAACCATGCTTCTGGGTGACTCTCCAGGGCAGCAGTTTTCCATGTGTTGGCTCAGTACTAGAGAGTGCTTAGATATTTTGGCATTTCTAGATTGATTGTTTCTTTTCCAATTGCCAAACCCATAGAAGTGCTGATTAGAGAGATGTGAGCTACATTAAGGAAATGCTTCTCAGAAGTGACATGCATCACTTTTGCCCTCATTGTCTTGGCCAAAGTGAATCGGCTGGTTGTGCTTGTCTTTAAAAGAAGCGTTCTTGAATTAGATACTACACTTGATCTTAGCCAAAATGAACATGAAATTGAGCAAATTTTGGAAGATGTTGAGGGACAGGTAAGCCTGGTGTCCATGAGGTTGCAAACAGGTGGACATGACTGGGCGACTGAACAACAACTTGAGTTAAAAGAGAACTGAATATTGGTAAACAGGAATAATGCCTGTCGCAGAGGATAGCATCAAAGCTAAACAGTGAGGAAATTCATATTCTTAAATAGTTTCTATTAGAAAAATAAGAATGAAAAAATTTGAATGAAGCTTTCAATTTGAAGTTTTAAAGTTGTTTGAAGTTGTTGAAAAGATGAATAGGCAGAAAGTGTAATTAAGCGAAAAGACAAAACATGTTATGGTATTAAAAAGGGTTAAGATGGTATAACTGGGGCCTTGGGGGAGATTAAAACAAACAAACGCAAATTTCACAAATTCTCCAACGGAGATAAGAATTTAAATCTTTGTATTGTACATCCTGATAGTTCAGATGGTAATGAATCCGCCTGCAATGTAGGAGACCCCTTTTCAATTCCTGGGTCGGGTTGATCTGCTGGAGAAGGGATAGGCTACCTGCTCCAGTGTTCTTGGGCTTCCCTTGTGGCTCAGCTGGTAAAGAACCCACCTGCAATGTGGGAGACATGGGTTCGATCCCTGGATTGGGAAGATCCCCTGGAGAATGGAAAGACTACTCATTCCAGTATTCTGGCCTGGAGAATTCCATGGACCGTATAGTCCATGGGGTTTTGATAGCTTATGGTGAACGATGTCGGATTTGTGACCTCCAAAGAAGATTTAGCTTCGGGACCAGTGACCAAGCTTTATCACTCAAGAGCTTTTGCGTAGCAGAGTTTTATTAAAGTGAAAAAGGGACAGAGAAAGCTTCTGACACAGACGTCAGAAGGTATGCCCCCCTCACTAGTGCTACCAAGGGAGTTACATACTTTTTAAATTAGTTATTACAATAAATCAGAAGGATGTCTCACGGTTGTAAAGATCTTACTAGACACACTCCCTTAATTTACATTTTAAGATAACAGGATTAGCCAGAAGGTTTTCAGGAAGGAGAAACTGTCCTCAAGCTGAATATACTGTTGTTATATAATCCTTAGTACAGAGTTTAAACTGAGTTGTTTGGTGTGTAATCATCAGGCTTAAAGAAAAAAATGTTTTATGTAACTAAGACTAAGGAATGTAGAGAAAAAAAGATGTTTGTCCTTTCCTCCTCCTTGAGAATTCCAGACCCCATCTCCTCCTCAGGGACCCCGGACTTCTTATCAACTAGCCTAGGAACTGACTGTCAGTTGCAGAGTTGGACACGACTGAGTGATTTTCACTTTCACTTCACTTTCATTGTACATCTTAACACAGTCAAACCCAGGTGGTGCTAAGGGTAAAGAACCCGCCTGCCAATACAGGAGACATCAGAGACGCAGGTTCGATCCCTCGGTTGGGAAGATCTAGAGGAGGGCACTGGCAACCCACTCCAGTTTCCTTGCTTGGAGAATCCTATGGACTGAGGAGGCTGGAGGGCTGCAGCCCATAGGGTTACAAAGAGTCGGACATGACTGAAGCAACTTAGTACACATGCATGCATATGTCAATTATATTTCAAGAAAATGAAAATATAAGAATTTGAATGGATCAATTGCCAGTGTTAAATATAGATAATTTTAGAGGAGAGTTTTAAAAAAATGTTTTAGGAAAATATAATTCATAAGCTAATATAATTCTAGAGTGTAGAAACAACAAGCAACTTAATTTTAGGTAGTGCTTTAATATATAGTAAGCAACATTCATTTGCTCAATTCTGATAAAGTATGCATGCATACACACATGACCCATAAGGCCATATTTCTGAAAACTACAAACTTCTAAACAAAATATTGTATTACCTTTGCTAGTATATTAATAAAATGTAATGTTTTATTCGAGGAATATAATGATGGCTTAATATTAAGTAATAATGAAGTGTATTGCCTCAATACGTCAGAAGACAAAAATGATTATTATTTTGGTATGCTTCCGAAAGGCTTTGTATAGAAATTCAACTTTATTTTCAATAAGTTTTACAAATGGGAATATTTATAAGTGTTTCTCAACATAATCTAAAATATCCATCTTAAGCTGGACACCATTTAATGATGAACTATTTGAGAATTTCCAGTGAAAAATCGTGAACAAAGTTCACATTTCTGATATCACCATTGTTTTTTAACGTTTTCCTGGCATTTTTAAGCAGTTAGACATAGAGCTGATTGGAATAAAGAAGCATTAAAAATACAAGTTACATGGTGATGTCAGAGGATGTATCCTAACAGTGTCCATGTTATTTAGTAGTAAACCTTTTATTAAAGATTTTCCCTTCTTATGCATACATTTTTTAGTTCATGATTATATGTATTATTTTAGAAATAAGTACATTATGAAATAACACAAAAACTTTTATGATTCAATTTTCATGAACAGTAAATAATGCCACAAGTTAAGTGCATTAGATATTGTTTTAAAACATTATTTACATGGGAACACATGTAAAACCATGGCTAATTCATGTCAATGTAAGGCAAAAACCACTACAATATTGTAAAGTAATTAGCCTCCAATTAAAATAAAAAAAAATCATGTTATTATATATTTTTAGTTATCTATTATGTAAATAACAGATTTAATAATCTATTCAAAGTATTATCCATGCATATGCAAGGTACTATTAATTTACTTATATAAATATAAATAAGCATTTCATGGATTTCAGTTGGAATGTAACCTTCTGGCTACTTTAGTATAAATAGCATATTGTACATGTGTGGTATATTAATAGTATCCATTATTTTTAAATGATAATGTATCTTTTTCAGTTTGATTACATGGGCTCTGATATAAACACTGTAACACAGAAGATTATTCAGATCATTGGCCTTGTTAACACCGTAAGTTTTTAAAACTATTTTAAAATTTTATTTTGTAAAAATATAGGTAATATGAATTGATGTATGTAATATTTTGCCATACTTTTGAAGAGTTTCCACATTCAAAATACTGAATTAAATGTCTTAAATATACCTTTACAAAAATTTAATACAATGTTCAAATTTATATAAAATTTTTCATTTATTTTCTCCATTTAGATGTTTATCCAGTTAAAACTTACTGTTAGAATATCTTCCATAGAGATTTGGTCAGATAAAAATAAAATTTCTATTGAAGGACCTCCTTATAATGTTTTATATAAATTTTTAGACTGGAAGTATAAATTTGCCTCCCGACCTCATCATACTGCATACTTATTTGCGTGAGTATAGTATCTCATATTTCTATAAATAAATAACCTCAAGTGATTTTATATATTAATTATGAAAAATAAGCATTTACTTAATGTATACTGAGTTCTGTAAATTTGGTAGACACCATGGGATGAGGAAAAAATGCAGGTTAAAATCTTTGTCCTCAAGTAGCTAATATGAGATAATACTTAAAAACTTGTATCAACTGACATAAAATTACCTGAAGAAAGTATAGTTACATAAAAGTATTGAAATAACTAAAGGAGGTTAATTATGAGCGACACATTTTTTTTTTAAATTCTCTTGTCTTATAAACTTTTACTGTTATCTCTACATTCTTTTCTCTCTTCTGATTAATTTTTGTGATTTTATTTTCTAATCACATGAATATCTAGATTCTAAGGCAGAGAAAACCTATTTATGCTTAGTAATAGTAATATGCTTAATATTATGTTTAGTGAAAAGATAAATGAGGAGGTCACAGAAAATTGAATTTTTAGGGTCATAAATGTAGAGGGAACCTGAATAAAATTATAAGCATTAGTCAATGGCATTTTGCATAAATTATCATGCCTCATACTTCTTATTATTCTGGATATTTATCAGATTGAGTGTTTACAGATATGTATTGAAACATTCTTATCATTAAAAGTTTGAGAAAAATATATTCAAATAGTAAAATTCAGTGTAGCGTGGTAGTTAGGATATCATATTTGTTAAATAATGTTTGCTGCTGTGAAAATTATTAATAATGCTATTGAAAGGTAATTATAAAGAAAATTGTTATTTTTTAGCTTCAAGGAAAATCCTACTTTTATAGGAGTCACAGTTCCTGGAGAAATATGTAGTAAGATTGCTGCTGGAGGAGTTGCTCTGGTACGTAATTACAAACAAGTTTGCTCTGATTATTCTCATGTTCCAAAATTTCCTAAATATTTCAAGGCATGAGTATATATATTGCTAAGTTGGTTCATCCTTTAATAGTATTATTATTACTAGTTAGGATCATAATTAAAATTAAACTGTATATAATTTCTTTAAAAATAAGAATATTTATAAACTGAACAGATTATAATTTATTGTTTCAAAAATCATTTGGCTTTTGTAAGTTCATTTAATTGTTTTGAGCAGTGGTATGCTTGCATCAATATTTATTATAGAATCAATGCTATCTTAATATTAATTATTAAACATAGTTTCCTCAAAATTAATGACCAGAAACATCAATAAAAAGAAATATCAAATAATAGCAAAATAGCAAAAAAATCATTTTCTTCAAAATTAATAATTCATATACATTCATGTGCTTTTTAAAATAAAGTGACATTGATTATTTTTCTGTTTCAGGGTAACTTATTCAATTCTTTGTTATGTGTTTAGGGGAAGCAGGCTGTTGCTGGAAGGAACAGTCATCAGATATTCATAATCTGTTGTTTTCTACTGAGTTTTATCCCTTTTACAGCAAGCTATATAAAAAGCAGCAAAGGGAGCTAATTACAGTGTTCCAGAAAAATAAGGCTACACTGTGATTTTTATACCGACCCACTTAGATATTTAGTTGCCTTTTAGTAGTGTGTACAGTGATTCAAACTGCCATCCACAGAACAGACAGATTTAAAATCTGTACTGGCAGGTACTTGCTACCACAATTATAAAAGACATATTGATTGATTAGATAAATCTAAAGCCAGTTCTGGAGCTTATTTATTACCATAGCTAAAGAAGAATCAGGTATTTCCCAGGAATTTGTTTTTATTCTCAGTCTTTCCTCTTGGTCCCCTTTCACCCAAAGCCTGAGGAAAGGCCAATATTTCTGTTTTTGTGCCCGCGCCATACTATTCTGACAACTATAGCTTTTTTTTTTTTTTTTCTGTAGTATGAAGTCAAGGAGCCTGATTCCTGCAACTTCATTTTTTCTTTCTCAAGATTGCTTTGGCTATTCAGGGTGCTTTGTATTTCCATAGAAATTGTATAATTTTTTATTATCAGTTCAGTTCAGTCGCTCAGTCGTGTCCAACTCTTTGCGACCCCATGAATTGCAGCACGCCAGGCCTCCCTGTCCATCACCAACTCCCGGAGTTTACTCAAACTCATGTCCATCAAGTCGGTGATGCCATCCAGCCATCTCATCCTCTGTTGTCCGCTTCTCCTACTGCCCCCAATCCCTCCCAGCATCAGGGTCTTCTCCAATGAGTCAGCTCTTCGCATGATGTGGCCAAAGGATTGGAGTTTCAGCTTCAGCATCAGTCCTTCCAATGAACACCCAGGACTGATCTCCTTTAGGATGGACGTTGGATCTCCTTGCAGTCCAAGGGACTCTCAAGAGTCTTCTCCAACACCGCAGTTCAAAAGCATCAATTCTTCGGCACTCAACTTTCTTTATAGTCCAGCTCTCACATCCATACACGACCACTGGAAAAACCATAGCCTTGACTAGACGGACCTTTGTTGGCAAAGTAATGTCTCTGCTTTTTAATATGCTATCTAGTTTGGTCATAACTTTCCTTCCAAGGAGTAAGTGGCTTTTAATTTCATGGCTGCAGTCACCATCTGCTGTGATTTTGGAGCCCAAAAAAATAAAGTCTGACACTGCTTCCACTGTTTCCCCATCTATTTGCCATGAAGTGATGGACCAGATGCCATGATCTTAGTTTTCTGAATGTTGAGCTTTAAGCCAACTTTTTCACTCTCCTCTTTCACTTTCATCAAGAGGCTTTTAAATTCCTCTTCAGTTTCTGCCATCAGGGTGGTGTCATCTGCATATCTGAGGTTATTGATATTTCTCCCGGCAATCTTGATTCCAGCTTGAGAATTTTTTATTATAGTCCTGTGGAAAATGCTGTTGGTAATTTCATAACAATTGTTTCAAATCTGTAGACTGCCTTGGGTATTATAATCATTTGACAATATAGAGTATTCCAATCCAAGAGCATGTTATATCTTTTCATCTGTTTATGTCATCTTTGATTTCTTTTCTGAGCGGTTTTAGTTTTCTGAGTACAGGTCTTTTGTCTCTTTAGGTGGGTTTATTGCTAAGTATTTTATTATTTTTGATGCAGTGCTTGTTGTCATTTGCCCAGCCATGTCCAATTCTTTGCGACCTTATGTACTGCAGCATGCCAGGCTTCCCTGTCCTTCACCATCTCCTGGAGCTTGCTCAAACTCATGTCCATTGACTTGGTGATGCCATCCAACCATCTCATCCTCTGTCGTCCCCTTCTCCTTCTGCCTTCAATCTTTCCCAGCATCAGGTCTTTTCTAATGAGTCGGCTCTTCACATCAGGTGGCCAGAGTACTGGAGTTTCAGCTTCAGCATCAGTCCAATATTCATTCCAATATATCAGTCCAATATTCATTCCAATGAATATTCAGGATTGATTTCCTTTAAGATTGACTGGTTTGATCTCCTTGCAGTCTAAGGGACTCTATACTTTATTCCGTTGATCTTTGTGTCTGCTTTTGTGCCAGTACCATATTGTTTAAATGTCTTATTCAGGCTTAATTGACATATATTATATTAGTTTCAAGTGTAAAACATAGTGATTTGTTATTTGTATATATTGCAAAATGATCACCACAAAAATCTAGTTAATATCTATCACCACAAATAGTTACAGAATTTAATACTGTTTTGATTACTACAGCTTTGTAATATAGTTTGAAATCAGGAAACATGATACCTCCAGCTTTATTCTTTGTTCTCAAGATTTCTTCAACTATGGGGTCATTTGTCTGTCATTCAAATTTTAGGATTGTTTTATTTTGGTGAAAATTGCCATTAGAATTTTGATAGAGGTTGCACTGAACCTGTAGATGACCTTGGGTAAAATGGACATTTTAACAATATTAATTCTTAACAATAATTCTTAACAATATTAATTCCATGAACATGAAATGTCTTTTCATTTATTTGTGTCTTTCTCAGTTTCTTTCCTCATTGTCTTACAGTTTTCAGTGTATAATTCATATCCTTGATTATATTTTGTTCTTTTTAATACAGTTGTAAATGGGAGTGTTTACTTAATTTCTTTTATTGATTGTGTATTATTAATGCCTAGAAACACAACAGACTTTCTTATATTGACTGTGTCTAGAAACTCGACTGAATTAATGTATTAGTTCTAACAGAATTTGTGTGTGTGTGTGTGTGTGTGTGTGTGTGTATGTGTAGTTTTAGGATTTTCTATGTATAATATCTTGTAATTTGGCAATAGTGACAGTTTTACTTCTTGTTTTCCCATTTTGGATGTCTTTTTTTTCCTTATCTCATTGCCCTGGCTAGGACTTCCATACTATGCTGTATAAAAGTAGTGATAGTGAGTATATTTGTCTTATTCTTGTTCTTAGAGGAAAAACTTTTCATCTTTTTAACAGTGAATGTGATGTTAGGTGTGGGCTTGTTGGATGTGGCCTTTATTGCTATATGTTACCTTCATACCCACTTTGTTGAGAGTTCTTAAAAATCATAAATGGATGTTGACTTTTGTCTATTTTCTATTCATTATCCTTGTTCCCTGTTTCTTTTTAAAATCTTCTGTTTTCCTTTTTTTGCCTTCTGTGGTTTTAACTGCACATTTTATATTACTTCATTTTCTCTCCTTTCTCGAGTAGTAATTACATTAAAAAATTTAAGCAGACACCACAGAATTTATAATATATGAATTTACAAGTACTTTTATTGTAATGTAGCTTGAATTAACTACACTAAACTAACTTAAGTAAAGAACAAGCTAATCTACTTTGAAAAATTTTCAGGGTTACCTGGGATATGTTTTCATTAGGTATGGAAATACATGCAGATATGAGAATGGCTGTCATCCAGAAGTTTACCGTACTTACAGTTCCCTAGAAACAAAAAATATGCTGCAGCATTCAGAGGCCACATAAAGAAGCACCAGGTTTGATCAAGAAGCATAGGAGGCAGAGGGAAGTGTGGCCAAGAGCCTCTTATGGTTTCATTGGGAAGAAACAGGAGAGGTTAAACAGGTCTCCAGTTGGCTAGTTTCAACAGGCCATGAGGCATAGAGGCTGTCCTTAGTTGTCTGGTACCTAGCCCCTGGTGTGACCTTGGCAGGTGGATAACAGCCTGGTGTATGTGAGTCTGATAAAGTGAATGCTAAGTTATATGGGCTCTGGATTGACTGGTGTGTGTATGAAAGGTGCATTTGTAGGTGAGTTGTCTACTTTGTGAAGCAATTGGAGAACTCTTAAGAGGGGCAGTTCTCCAAGTTGGTAGGGCCCTAGATATGAAGGCATCAGAATACAGAAAATGTGATATTAATGAAGTTAGTCCTATTGTGCTTTGAAATGTTATCAAACTTTTGGCATAACAGAAGAAGAGACTTTTAGAGCTTAGGGCATAAGTTTTGCTAAACAGCATAGAAAACATTTTCTTATGAGAGTTAAAAGGAGAAACGCAAGTAGAAGTGTAAGGATTTCTTGTAGGCCAACCTGTAACTAAATTTCGCATTTGTATGATGTTAGCAAAAGAAATATATCTGAAATTTCTAGAGTCTCTAACAGTGTTTGTGCAGTTATAAATGGTATTAAAAATTATATGTGTTTTTTTGGACAATGATATATCCTGGTGTATTTGGGGAGTAAAAGTGGCAAGTCGGTCAGGCAATTTATGTTGTCGGAGAGTGTCAGTAGATTAGTTTGGTAAAGTACATATAAAGATTCATGGTTTTTGTATGTATGCAAAGGGAAGCAGTGGTTGTGGTGGTCATGGTCAGGGATGTAGGGTGGGAGGTTGTACAGTGGTAGAAAACTAGAGAAAGTAGTAGGAGAAGGCACTGGAGAGTGAGTGGTCCTCTCTTTAGGGTCAAGGGGGTTCGCTGATACAGGGCAGGTGATTCCTAGGGAAAGCAATAACCTCCACCAGTTTTTAGAATAGCACAGATTTTCATTTAGACATGGAGTGTAGGGATATATACTTTGATAGAAAACAGATAAGTATACGTTTGTCATGGGCTATAAAGAGAGCAAGCTCAGGAAATGCAATAGAGTCCCTAATATCAAAGTAAGAAAACCATTACATGACCTGTGTGCCATTTGCACCTTGGGAGCGGCAGTCCCTGGGCACGCCTAGGATGGTGGTTTTAGTGTCTGCGGAGAAGTGGTCTCCATGCAGGATGCAGAGTCATCTCTAACAGGCAGGTCTTAGGCTGGAAAGATATCATTTGAGGTGATACCATCTCTAGCAGTGAGATCCTGGACCAGTGCAATGTTGTTTGGGGGTGTAGAACTAGGATATCCTTTTAAAGGTGATACTGACTTGAGTCAACGCACGTTTTATTTTCGTGGCTCTGTGGTATTAAAATGATGCTAAAGGCCTTGTGTCATATGAAGGCAATGCTGGGCCTGTGACTTTGACTTATAAAGATCTGCTAACTCAAGGGGCTTATGGATACACAGCAAGCAAAAGTGACCTTGGCACCTCTGCAGAGCCTGGCTGGCACAGCCCCAGTTACGTGTGGCTTGATCTAAAAGTGTTCAACAGTCTAAGGTTTTGTCCTATTAGATGATGGCAAGAGTTCTGTTATAAATAGGTTTTAAATTATATGACCTGATTTTGGTGTATGTTTTAAGAGAAAGCCAGGTTTTTTGCCATTTGAAATATTTATACCTGTGTTTAGGGCTCCATAATCATGCTGAAGGCAGGCACCCTAATTTGGCCAGTCAGTATGGGCCTTTTGCCTCAGTTGTTAGTTTGGTTGATGAGAGGCGAGCTGGTGAAGTCTTTGGTTTGTAAGGTTTGTATTAGCCAAACTTGAAGGTATATGGGCCTCAGCATTTGCCATGTCTGGTAGGAAAAATGGCTTACTTGAAGGATTTGAGCCTCCAGATTGTAAACCAGTGAAAATATTGAGACCAACAGTAATGAGATGAACAGTCAAGAACATTGTATAGCTGCACTTGAGGGGCTTTTGTTTTTCATTTGTTTGTTTTTGTGGTAATGAAAGTTTAGCCTCAAATGGATCTTATTTCAGAATAGCAACTGCTTAGACCATGAGGGAATCTGTGGTTAATAGAACTCAGAAGAATATGTATCTGGATCTGGTCTCCAATCCTTATGGGTTGGGGCAAGATAAAAAATTTCCAGCAGGAGAGGAGACATAATTAAAGGGACTTACCAGTGAGTCTTCATATGCATGAAGATGAGACCTAACCCCCTTTAAATATAGGGAAGGGAAATGGAAAAATGTTTTAAAGTTTGTGTGGTGTGAGTCAGACAAGGATCCTTGAATTAAGAGAGATTAAGAGCTTGGGCCATGTAGATACCCATTTAGGGGTCAGTTTGATGGACCAGAATTTGAAAAAGAATTGTTTGAAGAAAGCGTTATGTCTCTCAATTAAACCACTGATCTGGACCCGATGCAGACATAAAAGTTTTATTGAATGCCTTTTCCAAGAGATCAGCATTATGTCTTCTGATAAATAAAGTGTGTTCCATGGTTAGTATTTTTCTTTTCCTTGGTTACCATTAATGATGTCTGTAACTTTGAAGAGAATAAAGTGTTTCCTGTCAGGGGTTTCTGTTTTGTCCTAAGAACTGCTTTTGATCAAAACCTGGGAGCCAAAGAAACAAACAAACAAAAAATAAAAACAAAAAACCTGGGGACCTAGAGAGTGTCATACTGAGTGAAATAAGAGAAGGAGAAATATCATATGGCATCCCTTATATGGAGAATCTAAAAAGAAATGATACAAATGAACTTATTTATGAAACAGAAAAAGACAGGCTTAGAGAATGAATTTATGGTAACAGAGTTGGGGGGCAAGGTGAGGAGAAGGGATAGTTAGTGAGTTTGGGATGGACATGTACATCTCCTCTGAACTGTTCTTGCCATTCCCTCACAATGCCACCTTGCTCTTGGTGCATCAAGAACCCAATAACTTTTTAAGAATACTATTTTTAGAGCAGTTTTAGGCTCACGGCACCATTGAGATGGAAGTTCATGAATTCCTTTCACCTGCACATGCACAGTGGTATCAGCATCACTCACCAGGGTGGTATACTTCTCACAATTGGTAAACATGCACCGACCCATTAAAGTCAGCCAGAGTTCATATTTGCCTTGGGGTTCAATCCTGGTGTTCTACATTCTATGGATTTGGTCAAATAGTGACATGTATCCATCATTATGCTATCATACACAGTATTTTCACTGCCTTAAAAATCCTCTGTGCTCTGCCAGTTAATTTCTCCCCTCCCCACCTGCAACCAAGGATCTTCTATTTCTTTCTCCAAGAATGTCATATAGTTGGAATCATACAGTATATAGTCTTTGCAGGTTGGCTTCTTTCATTTAGTAGTATGCACTTAAATTTCTTCCTTGTCTTTTCGTGACCTTGCAGCTCATTTCTTTTTAGGGCTGAATAATATTCCATTGTCTGAAACATACCACAGTTTATCTACTCACTTACTAAAGGACATCAGGAATGCTTACAAGTCTTGGAAGTTATGAATAAAGCTGCTGTAAACATCTATACAGATATTGGGAATGACCAGAAAGAAAACAACCATGCCTACTGAGGATGTTTTAGTTATCTGTCACTATAGATAACTCATTAGTTATCTATCCTATTGCTATGTAACTGGTTGTACCAAACTGTATCACATGGAAACAACATAGTTCTGTGGATCAGGAATCTAGGAACAGTTTAGTGGGTGAAATTAAGATGCTACTTGTGATATTCTCAAGGTTCAACACAGAGGGAATTTGCTTTTAAGTGCTATCATGTGGCTGTTGGAAGAACTCAGAAAATATTTCCCAGCTCACTTCTGAGGGCCTCTCCACAGGCCTGCTTCATGATATAGTAGCTGTCTTCCCCCAGGGTGAATGAGAGAGAAAGACATAGGATCCAAGAAGTCGGTTTTCTATATTACTTTTCTTGGAAATGATTTGTTGACTACTTATGACTTCTGATTTATTGACTACGCCAAAGCCTTTGATTGTGTGGATCACAACAAACTGGAAAATTCTGAAAGCGATGGGAATACCAGACCACCTTAACTGCCTCCTGAGAAATATGTATGCAGGTCAAGAAGCAACAGTTAGGACTGGACATGGAACAACAGACTGGTTCGAAATCAGGAAAGGAGTACATCAAGGCTGTATATTGTCACCTTGATTATTTAACTTATATGTAGAGTACATCATGCAAAATGCCAGGTTGGATGAAGCACAAGCTGGAATCCAGATTGCTGGGAGAAATATCAATAACCTCAGATACGCAGATGACACCACCCTTATGGCAGAAAGTGAAGAAGAACTTAAGAGTCTCTTGATGAAAGTGAAAGAGGAGAGTGAAAAAGCTGGCTTAAAACTCAACACTCAGAAAACTAAGATCATGGCCTCCAGTCCCATCACTTCATGGGGAAAGAGATGGGGAAACAATGGAAACAGTGACAGACTTTGTTTCCTTGGGCTCCAAAATCACTGCAGATGGTGACTGCAGCCATGAAATTAAAAGATGCTTGCTCCTTGGAAGAAAAGCTATGACCAACCCAGACAGGATGTTAAAAAGTAGAGACATTACTTTGCCAACAAAGGTATGTCTAGTCAGAGCTATGGTTTTTTCCAGTAGTCATGTATGGATGTGAGTTGGACGACAAAGAAATCTGAGCGCCAAAGAATTGATGCTTTTGAACTGTGGTGTTGGAGAAGAGTCTTGTGAGTCCCTTGGGCTGCAAGGAGATAAAACCAGTCCATCCTAAAGGAAATCAGTCCTGAAAATTCACTGGAAGGACTGATGTTGAAGCTGAAACTCCAATACTTTGGCCACCTGATGTGAAGAACTGACTCATTGGAAAAGACCCTGATTCTGGGAAAGATTGAAGGCAGGAGGAGAAGGGGATGACAGAGGATGAGATGGTTGGATGGCATCACCGACTCGATGGGCATGAGTTTGAGCAAGCTCCGGGAGTTGGTGATGGATAAGGAGACTTGGTGTGCTACAGTCTGTGGGGTCACAAAGAGTCAGACATGACTGAGCGACTGAATTGACTGACTGAATGACTGGAAATGAAGACCTGTCACTTCTGCTGTATTAAATTAATTAGAATCAAGTCAGGAAGTCTAGCCTATACTCACTGGAATGGGAATACATAGGGACATAAATATCATTGGGACCTATTTTAAAGGCTGTTTACTATAAGGAAAATGTAGGATTGATTATTAAAATATTACAATAGCATTTTGTTTAAAGTAATTCAAAGAAGTAATGCCTAGTGGTGGTTAAGCCCTATTTTATTTGCTAAGATAGCTGGTATTGTCAACACTTGAAATGAAAGGGTTGTGTTACTCATCCATCCATGTTTAATAATACTCATATAACTCTCTTATATATGTATCTGCATAAGTATTTTGGCTGCATTAATGAATTTTATATACTAATTTTTGATTAAGTACATAATTTTTTATAACTGAATATGATCCTTAGCTAACTAATTTTCTTTTATTTCCCTTATATTTAGTATTTAGCGGGTTTATCGTTGGAGTCATATGCTGTCAGTATCGTGCAGCTGCTTGGCCTTAATGTGGGAATGAGTTATGATAATACTGAGATCTGCCGTTGTTCAGGGGATGTTTGCACAATGTCTCCAGAAGCTTTGTAAGACAATTTTCTTTATTAAATACACACTACTTAAACTTTTTTGGGGGGTGGTTAGGAACTTTATATTTCTATTAATCAAACTGAATTAATTGATAGTTATAGAGAACTATACCCAACTTTAGGATACACATCCTTTTCAAGTACAGATGGAACATACACCAAAATAGTCCCAAATCCCCACACCTCTCTATGCCTCAGGACATTTCTCTTCCTCCTTCCTACCTTCCAGAGTCTGACTTCAGTTTTTATCTGCTGGCTAGATTGAAGGTACCCACTGGGGCACGACATGTGAATTGTGTAACTTCAGTGATTTGCATGAAATCAAATGCTTTAATATTTGCATTATACAATGTAAGGATGGATAGTGCAATCCATGTGAACAATTTTTTTTTTAAATTTAGAAAGACATTAAGTTGCAAATAAGTAACTATGCCTCACTGATAGAGACTGCTGGAAAAAGGAAAAAGTTTTTTTTTTTTTTTTAAATTAATATCATTTAAGGGGTCCCGCACTTCCATTTTGCATTGGTTCCTACAAATCATGTAGCCACTCCTGGTTGAGCCATATGACTACCAAGACTTACTATGCTCAGTTTGTTTAATCTGAATTATTTTGTGGATGTAAAGTTACCTCATATTGGTTTTAATCTGAATTTTCGGGGAAGCTAATGATGTTGAATATATTTTCCTGCTTTATAGCTTTGTGCTTTATATCTTATTTGAAGAGCCTATTTAAACCTCTGTCCATGAAAAAAAAATAACTTAGATTTTCTATGTTCTGGCTATTAGTTCTTTTCCAGATATATGATTTTTGAGTATTTTATCCTTAGGGTACCATTTTTAAGATAACGTTTTTAATTTTGGTGAAATACAGTTAGTCAATTTTTTCTTTATGCATTGTGGTTTTATAACTCTTATATTCAGTTTGGCAATACATTTTGAGTTGATTATTGTGTATGTGTTTAACTTTATTTTAATTTTTGCTCTATGGATTTCCAGTCATTCCAATAGCACTTGTTGAAAAGACCTTCCTTTCCCCCACTTAATTGCCTTGGTGACTGTAAAAAACCAATTTACATTAATGTGTGAATTTTTATTGGACTTTCTATTTCATGTCATTATGTCTCATGTTTTATGTCATTAATCTGTATTAATCTGTATGTTTACCTTTATAGAAAAGCTTTCTATCTTTATTACTGTAGCTTTATATTCAATTTTTGAAATCAGGTAGTTTAAATCCCCAAGTTTTTTCATCTTTTCCAGAATTGTTTTGGGAATTCTAGGTCCTCTGCATTTTCTTAAACATTTTTTTGTGGGATTTCCAATTCTTATGAAAACTTTTTGAGATTTTTAAAATTTGAAATATTGATTATTTATCACATCATGTTAGTTTCAGTTACATAGCATAAGAATTATGACTTTTGGTGAATATAAGTGTATAAATCCCTGAATCACAATATTAATCAGGCTATGCCACATTTCCATCTGCATGAAAATTTCTTTTGTGAACTTTGCTATACTTAATCGCTCAGTTGTGTCCGATCTTTGTGACCCCATGGACTGTCGCCCACCAGGCTCCTCTGTCTATGGGGATTCTCTACTTTAATGTACTTGATTTTATGACTCATTTTCGTGAGTCTATAGATAACTCAAGGTGTTCCCAAATCCCACTAAAATGTCAGAGCTGAACTTCCAAACTTGTTTTGTCTGGAAATCTTGTCAAGGCTTGAGTTTAGGCTCAAGAATTGATGGAGAGTAGATTCTAGTTTAGGGC
This sequence comes from Cervus elaphus, assembly GCF_910594005.1. Classification (NCBI taxonomy): domain Eukaryota; kingdom Metazoa; phylum Chordata; class Mammalia; order Artiodactyla; family Cervidae; genus Cervus; species Cervus elaphus. The sequence goes on from NC_057846.1 coordinate 41,317,395, forward strand.
TGAGGTTAACCAACAACGAATCATAGGCCAAATTTTGCTGCCTGACTGCTTTGTAAATAAATTTTTTAGGTTTCTTGTTTCACATGTTGTTTACGGCTGCTTTTGCACTGCAGAGGCAGGTTGAGTAGCTGCAACAGAGCATGTGTCACATAGGTCTATAATATTAACTATGTGGCCTTTCACAGAAACATTTGTCAAATACTTGTCTAGGGCATAGTCTTTACTTTTAAACCATATTCTTTCTAGTGTTTTAGTTGGATGTGAAGATATTAGCAAACTACTTGTAACAACTTTCTCACTGTGTCAGGACATATCCCCACTGTCCCGCCCATGGCATAAATTAAACAACAGATTCTTATTTGAAAAATGCTTAATTACAGAGAGCAAGAGCGCTAAAAAAATATGCTCTTGAAGGTAATACAGACATGTTCATATTGGCAGTTAAATAAAAAATACAAAAATGATATTAAATAAATAAAACTATGTTCAATACTGAGGCCAAAATTTTAACTGCAGTTGTTTAACACTAGAATTAAATAAAGAATATCACAGTTTCTGTGTTTAAATATTTAATAAGGATCATTGGAGAGGTAAATAATTGTTCTTCTTTAAAACAGGGTGAATGGCCAAAGATTTTTTTTTTATTACAAGAATTTTCTTGGTGACATTTTAAAAGTGTGTTAAATATCTTAGCATTTAAAAAATGCTTTTATATTATTTTATATGTGATTATTATTTTCCATGAGAATATGCTTTCTAAATCTCTCTTCAAAGCATCATATATTGGGAAAAATGTATATATATATATATATATATATACATACATAGAGAGAGAGAGAGAGAGAGAGCGCAATAATTTTTGTCATACTGATGTTTTTATATTTTAGACAATCTGGGGGTGTAAAGGATTTTAGCACCTGTAGCTTGGATGACTTTAAATATTTTGCTGCATATTCTGGCATTGAGTGTCTTTATAAAATCCTTCCTGATGAGCCAGTTTACAAACAGGGGAAGATGTGTGGCAATGGGATATTGGAAACAGGTGAACAATGTGATTGTGGCACTGCAAAGGTTAGTGGAAATTATTTTCAAATTTTATTTCCCATACATGTGAATGAGAGGTGGAAAAGAAGGTAAAGAATACCTTATTTTTTGGAAGAATATTTGAAAAAAGTCTTCTTTGGGGAAGATGGAAGCCTTTAAATTTTCTCATTTTGCCATTTTTGAAGTGGAGAGCAAGCATCTGTTAGTTAATATTTGTCTTCAAATTTTGCCCTTTTATATTCTTTAGTATGTTGTGCATCAGCTCTAATCTTATAATTAGTGACCACAAAGAGTGTATAAGGGGGTGAATAAATATGCCTTTAACAACAAGTAGCAAAAACAGTCAAGAACATCTAAAGATGAGACAGTTACCACTGGAATAGAAAATATATTATTTGCTATTATAGGGAGAAAAATTTCTGTGTTGACAGGTTATCCCAATTAAAATATTTTAAAATGAAATCTATCACTTGTAGAAGACATAAATATAGAATTAAGAGCAAACCAAAGTGAAGATGAATGATAGAAGAGCAATAGATAGAAAGATAACAAAAGAGTTCTTTTTATACTATATTGTGTACATATATACACACTATATATGGGTATGGATGTATTTATGTATATATATGCACATTTATGTATCTGCATGTATGTGAATATATACGTGTCTGTATGGATCTCTATGTATGTGCATCTGTATAATAACTAAGATAGCACTAAAGATGAAAGAGTTGAAATAAACTGGTTCAAGGTTTCTATAATTTATCTGAAGGAAATCAATATTAACTCTATATAGATTATAGTATTTTAAAAATACTTACTGTAAATCCTAGAGCAAATATTTTAACATTATGCAAAGGCATATAAAAAAGCCAATAGAAGAATTAAAATAAAATACTAATCATAGTTCATGAACAAAAAATAAAGCAAATCATGGAGCAAAACCAAGATGAGACAAATAAGAAATAAGCAGCAAAATGACAAACTGACATACATATTAATAATTAATGTAAATAGGCCAAAATCTGAATAAAAGCAGAAACTGTCAGACTAAATAAAAATGAAGAACAAATTACATGCTATCTGTAAGGATTGTATTTTAAGCCCAAATGCCTTCTAAGGTAGAAAGTAAGATAGCAGAAAATAATATAACTGGAAAACAGTAAATATAAGACAGCCAAATATATTTAGTTTTTAAATGCAAAATACAAAAATAAAAAATATGTGTAATGCCTAGACAGCATACTAAAAAAGTAGAGGCATCACTTTGCTGACAAATGTCTGTATAGTCAAGGCTATGGTTTTCCAGTAGTCATGTGTGAATCTGAAAATTGAACCATAAAATAGGCTGAGTGCAGAAGAACTGATGCTTTTGAATTGTGGTGCTGGAGAAGACTCTTGAGAGTCCCTTGAACTGAAAGGAGATCAAACCAGCAAATCCTAAAAAAAAAAATCAACCCTGAATATTTAGTCCTGGAAGTACTGATGCTGAAGCTGAAGCTCCAGTCCTTTGGCCAACTGATGTGAAGAGCTGACTCATTGGAAAAGACCCCGATGCTGGGAAAGATTGAAGGCAAAAGGAGAAGGGGGCAGCGGAGGATGAGATGGTTAGATAGTATCACTGACTCAATGGACATGAATCTGAGCAAACTCCAGGAGATAGTGTAGGACAGAGGAGCCTGGTGTGCTGCAGTCCATGGGGTTGCAAAGAGTTGGACACAACTTTAGTGACTGAACAATGACAGTGACATCAACATTGACAAATGCTTCAAAAAGATAAAAAGTGTGTAAGGAAGACATAACAATAATAAGTATATATGATCATATATATATGTATGCTTAAATATATGAGAAACATATCATAATTTACACATATATTAGATCTTTGGATATCCTGAAGCAAGTACTGATAGAACTAAAGGGATGCAGTGACAAATAAATGATCATATTTGGAGGTTTATTTCATATCTGTCAGTAATTTATAGAACTAGATAAAAAGTCAGTAAGGATGTATAAGACCTGAACAGTACTATCTACCACCTTAATATAATTGATATTTATAGGCCAATAAATAAAGGAGGAGGAAATGGCAACTCCACTCCAGTATTCTTGCCTGGAGAATCCCTTGGACAGAGGATCCTGGCAAGCTGTAGTCCACAGGGTTGCAAAGAGTCAGACATGACTAAAGCATCTAAACATAGGCCAATATATTAGACAACCAGATTTAGACATTCTTTTTAAGTGCACTTGCAATATTCATCAAGATAATTGAAAGGCATTCAATGTAATTTACCACAGTCACAGAATAGATGAAGAAAAAATACTTGAGAAAATTTAGCAGCAATTCATTATAAACTCTTTCAGCACTCCACCAATAGAAGAGAACCTCCTCACTCTAATGAAGTACATCTCTCAAAAACTTGCAACTATTATCACACTTTCTGGTGAAAGACTCATTGTTTCTCCCTAATATATGGAGAAAGACAAAAAGATTCATTCTTCCTCTTTCCATTCAACACTGCAGTGCGTGCTTCTGCCATTGCAGTAAGGCAAGACAAAGAAACTCACAATGAACGAAAAGAAAGATTAAAGCTGTCTTTAGTCAAATTATACTGGGCCACATGAGTAGAGATTCCTAAATAATCTACTCCCAAAGGCTTCTAAAGCTAATTAATGAATGCAAATGAACTCAAATTCCATAGATTTCTATGTAAAAACAATAAACAAATGGAAAATGAACTAAAACATGCAGTTCCATATACATTGTCTTAAAAACATTAAATAGAGATAAATTTAACAGAATACATGCAAGACCTGTGAAGTAAAACCTTTCATTGCTCAGATAAATAAAAGATTGAAATGGAGACGTATCCCACTTTCATGGAGTGGGAGATACAGTGTTGTTAAGATGTCAGCTCTGTATCATAATCCCAATCCAAACACCACCATCTTTCTGTGGAAATTTACAAGCTAATACTACAATGTATTTGGAAATGCAGATGCTAAAACAGTCAAAGCAAAAGAACAAAGATGGAGCATATTTTATGAAAATTTCAAAATTGTTTATAAAGTTATAATAAGACAATATGGTATTGGCCAAAGCATAACTATATCCCTTAATGAAACCATACAGAGAATCCATATATAAAATGTTTACGTGGTTAATTGATTTTCTGCAGTATATTGAGGCAGTTCAATGGGTGAAAATCTTTCCAACAAAAGTAATGTATGAACTAGAAATCAATGTACATAAAACACGTTGATATCTCATCATACAGAAAAACTAACTGAAATGAATCAAATATTTAAATATAAAAAAGCAAAAATCCTAAAGCTTTTAGAATAAAACATAGGAGACAGTCTTTCTGACTTTGTGATAGGCAAAAAATTCTTAGAGAAGGCAAATAAGAATGAGATTTTATAGAAAAACAATGTAAGTTGTACTTCATCAAATTTATTGAAAGAAACTTTTTCTTTCAGGCTCTGTTAAGAAAAATAAAATGATAGAGTCTGAAATAGGAGAAAACATTTATAATTCATATGTGTTCAAACATATATATGCACTATATATATATCTGTGTATATCAGAAGCCAATTCAAAGGACTTTTATTCAATTACATAGAAAGATAAAAATTATGGTTTTTAGTCTGACATGTGAGAAGCTTAGAAGTCACTACTTAGTCTTTGCAACAAGTAAAAAGCTCTCACATCCATCAGAGAAATGAGGTCACAGAGCAAACACCTGCCCCCCAAACTGGAGGTGAATGCCGAGAATCACAACTACTGGAGTAGTAACCTACAAACTAAAACCTTTTGGGGACCAACATCTCGGTAGGAAAACCTAAACTGTAATTGACAAATTTCTGGAGGCTTAATGTGAACTCATAGTTTAAAACTCCTTGGGAACACAGTCATAGGAAGGCCCTCACACTTTTATGAGTTTTACCTCCAGAAACTTGAACTGGTTCTCACGGTGAATACTGGAGAAAAGTCTTATGTTTCTGGCAGAAGGAGAGGAAAAGGAAAATTTTGAAATAGCCAGAGCATTCTCTGTTTAAGAAAAGGGAAGAGAAATTAAGGAAGCAATTCCATTCACCATTGCAACGAAAAGGATAAAATACTTAGGAATAAGTCTACCTAAAGAAACAAAAGATCTATATATAGAAAACTGTAAAACACTGGTGAAAGAAATCAAAGATGACACAAGTAGATGGACAAATATACCATGCTCATGGATTGGAAGAATCAATATAGTGAAAATGAATACACTATACAAAGCAATCTACAGATTCAAGGCAGTCCCTATTAGGCTACCAACAGTATTTTTCAGAGAACTAGAACAAATAACTTCACAATTTGCATGGAAATTAAAAAAAAAAAAAAACCACCTCGAATAGCCAAAGCAATGTTGAGAAAGAAGAATGGAACTGGAGGAATCAACCTGCCTGACTTCAGACTATACTACAAAGCTGCAGTCATCAAAACAGTATGGTACTGGCACAAAAATGGAAATATAGATCAATGGAACAGAATAGAAAGCCCAGAGATAAATCCACACACCTATGGACACCTTCTCTTCGACAAAGGAGGCAAGAATATACGATGGAGAAAAGACAACCTCTTTTAACAAGTGGTGCTGGGAAAACTGGTCAACCACTTGTAAAAGAATGAAACTAGAACACTTTCTAACACCATACACAAAAATAAATTCAAAATGGATTAAAGGCCTACATGTAAGACCAGAAACTATAAAACTCTTAGAGGAAAAAATAGGCAGAACACTCTCTGACATAAATCACAGCAGGATCATCTATGACCCACCTCTCAGTGGAATGGAAGTAAAAGCAAAAATAAACAAATGGGACCTAATCAAACATAAAAGCTTTTGCACAACGAATGAAACTATAAGCAAGGTGAAAAGACAGCCTTCAGAATGGGAGAAAATAGTAGCAAACAAAGCAACTGACAAAGAATTAATCTAAAAAATATACAAGTAGCTCATGCAGCTCAATACCAGAAAATTAAACGACCCAATAAAAAAATGAGCCAAAATAAACAGACATTTCTCCAAAGAAGACATACAGATGGCTAACAGACACATGAAAAGATACTCAACATCATTCATTATCAGAAAAATGCAGATCAAAACCACAATGAGGTGCCTTCTCACACTGGTCAGAATGACTGCTATCAAAAGGTCTACAAACAATAAATGCTGGAGAAGGTGCAGAGAAAAGGGGACCTTCTTACACTGTTGGTAGGAATGCAAACTAGTACAGCCACTGTGGAGAACAGTGTGGAGATTCCTTGAAAAACTGGAAATCGAACTGCCATACAACCTAGCAATCCCACTGCTGGGCATACACACCAACAAAACCAGAATTGAAAGAGACACATGTACCCCAGTGTTCATCACAGCACTGTTTACAATAGCTAGGACATGGAAGCAACCTAGATGTCCATTGGCAGATGAATGGATAAGAAAGCTGTGGTACATATACACAATGGAATATTACCCAGCTATTAAAAAGAATGCATTTAATCAGTTATAAAGAGGTGAATGAAACTGGAGCCTATTATACAGAGTGAAGTAAGTCAGAAAGAAAAACACTGATACAGTATATTAATGCATATATATGGAATTTAGAAAGATGGTAACGATGACCCTATATTCAAGATAGCAAAAGAGACACAGAGATAAAGAACAGACTTTTGAACTCTGTGGGAGAAGGTGAGGGTGGGATGGTTTAAGAGAATAGCATTGAAACATGTATATTACCATGTGTGAAATAGATCATCAGTCCAGGTTCGATGCATGAGACAGGGTGCTCAGGGCTGGTGCACTGGGACAACCCTGAGGGATGGGATGGGGAGGGAGGTGGGTTCAGGATGGGGGATACATGTACACCCATGGCTGATTCATATCAATGTATGGCAAAACACACTAGAATATTGTAAAGTAATTGTAAAGTGAAGTTGCTCAGCCGTGTCTGATTCTTTGTGACCCCATGGACTGTGGCCTACCAGGATCCTCAGTCCATGGGATTTTCCAGGCAGGAATACTGGAGTGGGGGTAAAGTAATTAGCTTCCAATTAAAAAAAAGAAAGTCTACCCTTGCAAATACAGTTGTGTTGAAGAAGACAAACCCCCCAAACTAAGAATAACCAAACCTTTGATTCAAAGAGACAGTAAGGGAAAAAAAAAAAAAAGAAAGGTATATTTAAACTGTCAGTACAGGATTACATGAGTCAATATATGAAATAAATAACCTTTTAAAAATATAGTATTGTTGCCTCTCGTGAAGCTGTTGGTTGAAAATACCAGTAAGGAAAAAGACAGGAAACTCAGCAGGAAACTCAAACTTCTAATATTGGTAAATTTCAGAGTTTAGAACAAACTTGTTATTGAAATAAATGGAAAAATTGATCTAAGACACTGAATCTTATAAAATGCAAATGTGTATGGGGTCAGGTCCCAGTGAAATCAGAGGTCTGGATAGACTAGCCTGGCTGTGGACCACTTTTGAGGGGACAGAGGTTTGAGGTTTTGTTTGACAGCTTCACATCAGAGACATTCCATATGTAAACATTTATTATGAAAGTGATAATATAAGAAAATGATAGCTAACAAGATACAGAATAACTATTTCCTGTAAGGTTTTGGCCCCACAGTAGTGTATTAATATTGTTCAAATTATATTGAATGTAGTGAAATGACATTTCTTTTACAAACTACTGAATGAGATGTTGATTTCAGGAAGTCTCAGATAAAGAAAGGAATTATTGAAGCTCTGGATTTTAGGATATGCTCAGACTTTGTAAATAAATTCTGTCTTGCACTTTTGTAGGATTGTACCTGGTCATACATGATTGAGTAACAAAGCATTTGTTTATAGGACTGTACTCATCCAGGCTGCTGTGATGCTAGAACATGTTTGAAGAAAAAAGATAAAGTATGTGGTTCAGGGGCATGCTGTACAATGGATTGCAAGGTAGGAGGCAAACTAGTTTATAATATCTAAGTATTAAATTTCTTGAGATAGTTCTTTCAAGGAGATGGAAAACATGTCAATACTATATTTAGTCCTTCCTATCATATTTTGTCCAAGCAGCATTGGAGCCCTGTCACCCTTCAGTCTACTCTGTAATCTATCATATCTAGGACTCTCCTGTACATAATGCCTGACTTTTTTCTTTGCTGATTTAACTTTCCATTTATTTACCTTGTTACAAATCCTTCTTGTACCCATTGGGGTTTCTCTGTGATCAACATACATCTTGTACAACCTTATTAAGTTCTTATTTTCTATCACTGTACTTCACATGAGTGCAGGAGGTTAGATTAGTTTTTTTTTATTCGCTGACTTCTCTTTACTGTATTCTGGTTAAAACCCCTGTTCCTTCAGAATTCATTCAGATACTGTTACAACCATTCGATTCCTTAAAAAAAAAAAAAAGCATTTAATGAATCCCTGAAAATTGTCCAGCACCCAGAACAATCCAGTGGCATCCCAAGGAGTAAGAAATAAACTCTTGAACAGGGTAAATGGCATGCATTCTTAAGACTGGAGGAGAAACATGATCTCATCTTTAAAAAAATTTCCCCCAGGTTTATTGATATAATCAACATGTAACATTACTTAAGGTATACAATGTAACAAATTGCTGTAAGTTTGAATTGTGAAGTGATGAAACGAAGAGAAGCAAAAAGCAAGGAGAAAAGGAAAGATACACCCATTTGAATGCAGAGTTCCAAAGAATAGTAAGGAGAGATAAGAAAGCCTTCCTCAGCGATCAATGCAAAGAAATAGAGGAAAACAACAGAATGGGAAAGACTAGAGATCTCTTCAAGAAAATTAGAGATACCAAGGGAACATTTCATGCAAAAATGGGCTCAATAAAGGACAGAAATGGTATGGACCTAACAGAAGCAGAAGATACTAAGAAGAGGTGGCAAGAATATACAGAATAACTGTACAAAAAAGATCTTCATGACCCAGATAATCACAATGGTGTGATCACTCACCTAGAGCCAGACATCCTGGAATGTGAAGTCAAGTGGGCCTTAGAAAGCATCACTATGAACAAAGCTAGTGGATGTGATGGAATTCCAGTTGAGCTATTTCAAATCCTAAAAGGTAATGCTGTGAAAGTGCTGCACTCAATATGCCAACAAATTTGGAAAACTCAGCAGTGGCCACAGGACTGGAAAAGGTCAGTTTTCATTCTAATCTCTAAGAAAGGCGGTCCCAAAGAATGCTCACACTACTGCACAATTGCACTCATCTCACATGCTAGCAAAGTTATGCTCAAAATTCTCCAAGCCAGGCTTCAGCAATATGTGAACCAAGAACTTCCAGATGTTCAAGCTGGTTTTAGAAAAGGCAGAGGAACCAGAGATCAAATTGCCAATATCCACTGGATCATTGAAAAAGCAAGAGAGTTCCAGAAAAACATCTATTTCTGCTTTATTGACTATGCCAAAGCCTTCGACTGTGTGAATCACAATAAACTGTGGAAAATTCTGAAAGAGATGGGAATACCATCTGACCTGCCTCTTGAGAAACCTGTATGCAGGTCAGGAAGCAACAGTTAGAACTGGACATGGAACAACAGACTGGTTCCAAATAGGAAAAGGAGTATGTCAAGGCTGTATATTGTCATCCTACTTATTTAACTTATACGCAGAGTACATATAAGTACTGGAAGTAAGTAAGTAAGTACATATAAGTACATATAAGGGCTGGAAGAAGCACAAGCTGGAATCAAGATTGCCAGGAGAAATATCAATAACCTCAGATATGCAGATGACACCACCCTGATGGCAGAAACTGAAGTAGAACAAAAGAGCCTCTTGATGAAAGTGAAAGAGGAGAGTGAAAAAGTTGGCTTAAAGCTCAACAATCAGAAAACTTAGATCATGTCATCTGGTCCCATCACCTCATGGGAAATAGATGGGAAAACAGTGGAAACAGTGGCTGACTTTATTTTTTGGGTCTCCAAAATCACTGCAGATGGTGACTGCAGCCATGAAATTAAAAGATGCTTGCTCCTTGGAAGGAAAGTTATGACCAACTTAGATAGCATATTAAAAAGCAGGGACATTACTTTGCCAACAAAGGTCCATCTGGTCAAGGCTATGGTTTTTCCAGTGGTCATGTATGGATGTGAGAGTTGGACTATAAAGAAAGCTGAGGGCCAAAGAATTGATGCTTTTGAAGTGTGGTGTTGGAGAAGACTGTTGAGAGTCCCTTGGACTGCAAGGAGATCCAACCAGTCCATCCTAAAGGAGATAAGTCCTGGGTGTTCATTGGAAGGACTGATGCTGAAGCTGAAACTCCAATACTTTGGCCACCTGATGCGAAGAGCTGACTCATTTGAAAAGACCCTGATGCTGGGAAAGATTGAGGGCAGGAGGAGAAGGGGACAATAGAGGATGAAATAGATGGTTGGATGGCATCACCGACTCGATGGACATGGGTTTGGGTGGACTCCGGGAGCTGGTGATGGACAGGGAGGCCTGGCGTGCTGCGATTCATGGGGTCACAAAGAGTCGGACACGATTGAGTGACTGAACTAAACTTAACTCTACTGAAGGTTGGGTGCATATGTATTTGTAATTGTTATATCCTCTTGATGAATTGATCTCTTTATCATTATATAATAACCTTCTGTGTCTCTTGTGACAGTTTTTGACTTAAAGTCTATTTTATCTGATATTAGTTAGTGTGCCCTCCGATATTTTATCTTAATTTATCTGACATTTTATCTGGTATTAGTTTGTATCACGGACTCAATGGACATGAGTTTGGGTGAACTCCAGGAGTTGGTGACAGACAGGGGAGGCCTGGCGTGCTGCGGTTCATGGGGTCGCAGAGAGTTGGACACGACTGAGCGACCGAACTGAAGTGTGCCTCCCTGCTCTCTTTGGCATTTTCATGGACTACTTATTTCCATCCTTTTGCTTTTTGTGTATTTGTATCCTGAAGGCTTTAATGAGTTTCTTGTAGGCAGCATATAGTTGTCTTGTTTTTAGTTCATCCGTCTACTCTGTGTCTTTTGATTGTTGAATATAATTTATTTACTTTCAAACAGCAAAAGAGACGCAGATGTATAGAACAGTCTTTTGGACTCTGTGGGAGAGGGCGAGGGTGGGATGATTTGGGAGAACGGCATTGAAACGTGTATATTATCATATGTGAAACAAATCACCAGTCCAGGTTTGATGCATGAGCCAGGGTGCTCGGGGCTGGTGCACTGGGATGACCCAGAGGGATGGGATAGGGAGGCAGGTGGGAGGGGGTTTCAGGATGGGGGAACACATGTACATCCATGACAGATTCATGTCAATGTATGGCAAAACCACTACAATATTATAAAGTAATTAGCCTCCAATTAAAATAAATAAATTTATATTAAAAATAAATAAATAAAAGAAACACTTGCCCATAATAAAAAAAAGTGATGTTTGACAAGGAAGAATTTGCTATTGCCATAGTGTTGCTTTTTGTACATTTTGTAGTTCTTTTGTCCCATTTTTCCTCTTTTACTGTCTTACTTTGTGATGATATTTTTGTGTGTGTGAAGGTATGCTTTGTTTCATTTCTCTTTATATTTTGTGCTTTGAATAACAGTTTTTTTCTTTGTGATTATCACAAGAATTATAAAATCATTTTATAGTGATAATAGGCCATTTAAGATAACAGCTTCAATTTCATATAAAATTCTATGCTTTTACTTCTTTCCCCCCACATCTCATGCTATTAATGCTGTTATAGCATTTTTTAATAGAGTGCATCCTTGAACAAATTGTTGCAGTTCTAGTTATTTTTAATGCTTTTATCTTTTAACTTTTATACCAGAGTTATAAGTGATTGACATAGCACCACATCGTGTATATAGGGCTTCCCAGGTATCTCAGTGGATAAAGAATCCCCTTGCAACACAGGAGGTGCAGGAAACATAGGTTGGATCCCTGGGTCAGGAGGATCCCCTGGAGGAGAGCATGGCAACCCATTCCAGTATTCTTGCTTGCTTGGAAAATCCCATGGACAGAAGAGCCTTGCAGGCTACAGTCCATGGGAGTCACAAAGAGTTGGACACGCTGAAGCAACTGAGCATGTGTGCATATTATGTATAGTACTGGAGTCTTTGAACTTTACTGAATACTTACTTTTGCCAATGGCTTTTATACTCTTAAATGTTTTCATGAAGCTAACTGGCATCTTTTCATTTCAACCTAAAGAACTCTCTTCAGAGGGCGTTTTGTGTGTGTATGTGTGAGAGAGAGAGGTCTAGTGGCAATGAACCTCCTCAGCATTTGTTTTTCTGGTAAAGTTTTATCTCTTCTTCATTTGTAAAGGACAGCTTTACCAGATATAGTTTTCTTAGCTGGCAAATGTTTTTCTTTGAAAATATCCTCCCACTCTTCGTTGTACAAGGCTTCTGTTCAGCAGTCTTACAGTCTTGTGTGACTTCCCTTGTGGTACATTTCTTTCCTCTTCTGTCAGTTTTCTGACCTGTCTCTTTGCTCCATTTGGGCCTACCGTATGCACACAGTGTTTATTTCGATGATGTTCTGTAAATACCGTAGAGTTTCTTTATTTTTTCTTCTTTGTTCTTCCAACTGAATAATTTCAGATGTTTGTCTATGAGTTCATTGTTTCTTCTGCTTGATCAACTGTGCTCTCGCAGCTTTTGTGTGAAAATTGTCAGTTCAGTTTACTCTTAAGATCCAGAATTTATCTTGTTCCTTAAAAAACAAAAAAACAAAACTCTCTTTGTTCGATGTCTCATTTTGTCCATGTAATATTTTCCAGATTTTATTTATTTGTCTGTTCTCTCCTACAGTTCATTGAACTTAACGATGATTAATTTTTCTGTCAGGCAGTTTGTACATCTCCATTTTGAGGTGTCTTCCACAGAGATTTATTTTGTTTCTTTGGTGGTATCTTGTTTCCTTGATTCTTTATGTTCCTTGAAGTCTTGGCATTGCTCTCTTTGCATCTGAAGAAGTCGCCATCTCCTCCTGTGTTAACCAGCTGGCCTTGGGAGACAAAGAAGTCAGGCACCAGTCAGCCCAGCTCGAGTTCAGAGCGTCTCTCAGACCTTTCCTGTGGGTGTGTTGACTCCATTCCTCTCACTCCCTCACAGTGGGAAAGATTAGGATTGTATGCTTTCCCTCAATCTTGCAAAGCCAGTATGAATGTGGAAAGCCTCCCATTTATTTCCCCCAAGGGAGTGCCTTGAAGTGTTCAAAGTTGCGCACCTTCTCTGAGTTGAGGAGTTTCCAGCCGGCTGCTGACATCGCGTGCACCAAGTTGTCGGGGACTCACGTGCGCCCTCTGCTGGAGAGTGTGGGTTCTGGCTGTAGATGGGGTGCGCGTGTCCTCAGACGAGGCACCCTATTGGCAGGAGCCCGTGAGCCAGTTTTTAGGATGCCGGTTGTCTTGCTCCACACACTGTTGCTTGTGAGCTCCCATCCCTTTCCCCTATTCCTCGGCGTCTCCAGGGGTAGAGAATCTGCGTGCCAACGCAGGAGACATGGCTTCCATCCCTGGGTTGGGAGAAGGAAATGGCAGCTCACTCCAGTATTCTTGCCTGGGAAATCAAGAAACCTTGGAAGCAAGGTGTCTCCAGACTATTCAACCGTGCCAGTTCCCTCAGCGTGCCGGGTGGGGCAGGATAAAAGTGGGCCTCATGGCCAGTGTCTCACAAGGCTGGGGAAACCCGGCTCTCACATCACTTTCACTTTCCCCTGTCGCAGAAATCACAGGCCACCTTGGCTAAGAGGTGATGTGGGTGAAGTGCAACTGTTCTTCTTACCCACTTCAGTGCATCGACTCGCAGATATTTTTACTCTCCAGGGGACTGGAAAATATTTTTGGGGGGGGGTTCCGTGGGTCCCACAAAGGTGTTGTTATCCATGGTACATACAGTCTGAAAATCACCTATTTTCCCACTCTGCTAATACCTCTCTCCTCTTCTTTTCCATTATTGATCATAGTATGGTATTAATTATTCTATTGATGGTAACTTGAAACATTAATCAAGTTGTCGAGGACAGCTAGTATAGTGATGTAGAGTCATTACTGTGCCCAAAGGGAGTACATTTTCTGCCTCAGAAACCAGATTCACATGCCCACAGGGATACCTGAACAACTGCTGGTGAGACTGGGGCAGTGTTTAGGACTCTATTAGTCTCTGGGTCCAATTATGGAAAGGGATATAGTCCAGGCTATGATTTTTCTGATACAGTAATTTTTTTTTTCAACTATGCAATCAAGGCTGGTGTAATGGTCAGAAACAATAAATTTAACCCACTCATCCCGGGTTCAGTTGTATAAAGGGACACACCCCTGTGCCCAGATTATACATTTTAGGTACAAACTGACAGTCTTGGAAAGAATAAAAGTATATGTAGAACAACAAGAAAAACAAAATAAAAATATTTTAGGAGAGAATGATGTGAAATGAGGAGTCAGAAGGTTTAAAAAATTAAGGTTATTTGGTAATTAAGAGAGCCATGGAAAGAAAAATAAACCCACTTTAATGAAGGAAGCAAGTACAGTGATAAAGCTTGGTTCAAATAACTTTTGAGGAACTGGGTATTTAAATACTGAAGAAGAAGTTGGGTGAAATAAGCCCCTCTAATAAAGCTATGTACTATATGATTCCAACTATATGACATTCTGGAAAAGGAAAATTCTAGAGACAGTGAGAAGATCAGTAGTTATCAGGCACCGAGGAGGAGATGAATAGAAAGAGCATGAAGGATGTTAGGGCACTGCAAGTGCTCACTTATCTCCACCCAGAATGTAAAACACCAGGAAAGAGCTCTAATATACATGGAGTATGAGTGATTATGATGTGTCAATGTAAGGTCGTCAGCTGCAACAAACGCATCATGTGCTTGGTTGTGTGCAGCAGGGGTTATAAGGAAAATATCTGTACTTTCTCCTCATATTTTCCATGATCCTTAAACAGCTATGCAATAAAGTTTTAATGATAAAAGAAATTAGAATAAAAGGAAGATTGCCATTTATACACATTTAAAAAAAAAGTCTGCATTCTGAAAAGCAAATAAAATACCTTCTCATTATATTTATATATGTTTTCTTTTAAAAACAATTTTAATTATTGATTTTGATTTGAATGTTAACTCTATAAGCTTAGGCAACACAAGTACTGTGTTTTGTCTTTCCACCCATCACTTGGAGAACTCGTGTCAGATTTGCTGCAGGTAGTGGATAATTGTTGACAATAAGAGAAGTATCCAGAAACTGTCTTTGTGAGGTGTGGCAGTAAATGTTATATAAGCTGGGGCTTCAGTCCATGGATGAAGTCACAAAGAATCAGACACGACTGAGTGACTGAACAACAACTAGGGCCTTGAAGCTGGAAAAATTTTGACTTAGTTCGTGTAGGATACTGATGATCTCCATCAGGTAATGGGGGCTTGGGCTGAGTAAAAGACTTTGCAGAGATGATATTTAGATATTTGTTTGCAAAAGTAGATATACATAAAGGGTACCCTGAAGCTATGAGCTAATAGTAAGCACTGAAGAGATTAGAGATATATAATTGGGCAAGTCATTTTTTGTAGCTGTTTTCAATGTGGTATGTAAAACAAACATTCTCTTGTGTGTCCTTCAAACTTCTAAGTGTTTATGAAGCATATTTATTGTTTTGTGAATGGTTGCTTATTTTCTGCTTATGGATGGCATATGGAGAAACTGGAGGTTGCACATGTTGAGTATATTCTTAGTGAGTTGAAAGTAATTTTTATAGTCATTCCTTATCTCTACTTTCTTTCTTTTTAATTATCATGGTAGTCTCCTTGCCTTTCAGTCTCTTGTATCTCACTTGATCAACACCCACTCCTTTATGAACAGTAAATTCAATCACCTAAATGTCTGTGCAGCACTTGCACAGTTAACATGAAGACAGTTGGCTCATTGCTCTTAGCTACTGTGGGAAAAATGGGTGGAAATTTCAAGCCTGAAGAGAAAGAAAACTTGGGTATCATTGATGTATAATTTTTTCTTATGTTTCTTTTTTCCTCCAGATAAAACCAGTTAATACACTTTGTAGGAAAGCAGCTGATGAGTGTGACTTTGAAGAATTTTGTAATGGGAATCAATCAGTCTGTGTGCCTGACACTTACGCACGCGATGGAGAACTTTGTGAGTCGGGTGACGCCTACTGTTATAAAGGACGGTGTAGATCAGTTAACAGACAGTGTAGCAGAGTACTTGGAGCAGGTAATGACCACAGTTATCCTTGTAGTTTCTAAATTCTGATTATTCCAAATGGTGTTATTTAATGCTATAAAAGATGTAAGTGTAATTTTAAAATAAGTGTATATTATGTATGTGTGTGCTAAGTTGCTTCAGTCGAGTCTGACTCTTTTTGCGACCCTATGGACCATATCAGAGAAGGCAATGGCAACCCACTCCAGTACTCTTGCCTGGAGAATCCCATGGACAGAGAAGCCTGGTGGGCTGCAGTCCATGGGGTTGCGAAGAGTCGGACATGACTGAGAGACTTGACTTTCACTTTTCACTTTCATGCATTGGGGAAGGAAATGGCAACCCACTCCAGTGTTCTTGCCTGGAGAATCCCAGGGACGGGGGAGCCTGGTGGGGTGTCGTCTATGGGGTCGCACAGAGTTGGACACGACTGAAGCGACTTGGCAGCATGGACCATATGGATTGAAGGCAAGAGGAGGAGGGGGCAACAGAGGATGAGATGGTTAGATGGCATCACCAACTCAATGGACATGAGTTTGGGTAAACTCTGGGAGTTGATGATGGACAGGGAAGCCTTGTGTGCTGCGGTTCATGGGGTCGCAAAGAGTTGGACATGACTGAGTGACTGAACCGAACTGAACTGATGGACCATAACCCACTAGGCTCCTCTGTGCATGGGATTCTCAGGCAAGAATACTGCAGTGGGTTGTCATGCCCTCTTCGAGGGGATCTTCCCAACTCAGGGATCGAATGCACGTCTGTTATGTCTACCTGCATTGGCAGGCAAGTTCTTTACCACCAGCGCCACCTGGGAAGCCCATACTATGTATGGGCCCAGTGTATACTACTGTTAAAGGAAGTAAAATTTTCTTGATTCTGAGAAAAAGCTTCAGATCCCCTAGAGGAGGAAATGACAACCCACTCCAGTATTCTTGCCAGGATAATCCCATGGACAGAGGAGCCTGGTGGGCTACAGTCCATGGTGTCACAGAGTCGGATATAACTGAAGCAACTTACACACTCACACTGTTTTCCACAGTGGCTTGACCAATTTACATTCCTGCTAACAGTGTATGAGGATTCCTTTATTCACATTCTCTCCAGTATGTGTTATTCATGTTCTTTTTGGTGATAGCCATTCTGACCAGGTGATATTGTTGTTTTATGTGCATTTCTCTCTTTGAAATCTTTTCATGTGCTTGATGGCCATTCACATTTCCCTTTTGGGAAAATGTCTCTTCAGTCTTTCTGTCCACTTGAATATTTATTAATCATTACTTTGTTACGTGGTATCTGCAACAAAAGCAGAACAGGTTTATAGTCAATGACAAATGGCTCAATTGAAGCAGATCACTGACTGTTAGATCAGATACAGAAGAGAAACAGCTACCCAGCAAAAGCTGGCTGAAACACAGCTTTGGATCATATCAGTTCTGATGCTTTATCTATTTTCTGTGATATATCAAATTATCCTTCAGAATCATACATGATTCAATTTTTTGATGGATTGGTTCTAAAAACAAAAAATTCATGCTGATTTTCAGAGCTTGAACTGCTGTTTTCTCTGTTAACTGAGATAAATCAGAGAAGCAGAACCCCTAGGAGATACAAAAAATGTGGGATTTATGTAGAAGTTTGAGCTTATACAGGGGCACAATCCAAATCCACCTCATCAGCTCATTGTTTGACTTCTACTTTATCTGATTTCTATTTTTCCTCTAAACATTTTCCTAAAAATGTGAAGAGAAACTGCCAAATCACCATGCACTATATATTAATACATTCAAGAGAGCAGACCAATAACATGGTTCAAAATGGTCTCTGGACACCAGCTCCAGGATGACTCTTCTAAGCTTTCATTAAAATAGTCATGAAAATTCTGTAAAAGACAAAATGTATAAAATGAAAAATGAAAAGAGGTAGACAAAATGATGACAATATTGGAATGAACTCTCTGAAACCTTAAAGTACATGGAATAAGATTGATGAGAATCTTCCTGTTATGGGTTGAAATGTGTCCCCCTCAAAATGATATGTTAAGTCTGTTAAAATACTCAAAGAGTACAATTTAACTGATCTAAGCAAGTTTTATTTTTTTGCTTCATGAAGCAGACAGTCTCCCCTCTCAGGAGTCCAGAGAACTATGAAACAAGGAAACAGGACTGTGAACTTGTATAAAAGAAGGCAATCAGGGAATAAGGGGAAAGTATTTGACTTCCACTAATTGACTGGAATTGCATATCAGACCTTATTTAGAACAAAGAAATCATTACAGATTCTTGGCGGTTGGGTTTGGCTGGCTGGACATACTGTGCTTCTGGTCAAGGGGAGTATTTATAGGACCATGAAAGTTATCTATGTTTTGGCTTGCTGACCTGGCATCCCACCAGAAATGGCTCCATCTTGGGCCTAGAAATTTATTCAATAAGTCCTAATATCCTCAGCAGCTCAAATATGGGTTTCTTTGTAAACGGAGTCTGTACAGAGACTATCCAGTTAAAGTGAGGTCATTAGAGTGGGTGCTACTAAAGTATGACTGGTGCCCTTATAAAAGGGGTAATTTGGGCATTCACACAGGGGAAGCAATCTAAAAACAAAGTGAGAGGATGGCCAGGTGACTGGAGTGATACATCAATAAGCCAAAGAATTCCAAGGATTGCCAGTAAACACCAGAAGCTAGAAAAGACAAGGGAGGATTCTCCTCTAGAGACTTCAGGGAGAGGACAGCCCTGCCAACATCTTGGCTTCTGACTTTAGTCTCAAGAACTGTGAGAAAACAAATTTCTGTTATTTTATGCCACCTAGTTTTTGATGCTTTGTTACAGCAGCACTAGGAAACGAATAGGCTAGCAATGCTTCCTTACATGGGATAATTCATGGTGTGGTCCTATGACAATTCTTTTTAATGTACTCTTCATCCTAGGTCACCCTCTTTAGGTTGGTGTGTAAACTGTACTAAAAACTCCCATGGGCACCCATCGTCTGCCTTGAAAATTCCTTCAGATTTGCCTTGTATGTGTTGTTGTTCTTCTTCAGTTGCTCAGTCATGTCCGACACTTTGCAACCCCATGGACTGCAGCACGCCAGGTTTCCCTGTCCTTCATTATGGAGTTAGCTCAAACTCATGTCCACTGAGTCAGGGATGCATTCCAACCATTTCATCCTCTGTGCCCCCTTCTCCTCTTGCCCTTAGTCTTTCTCAGCATCAGAGTCTTTTCCAGTGAATTGTCTCTTTGCATCAGGTGGTCAAACTATTGGCACTTCAACTTCAGCATCAGGCCTTCCAATGAATATTCAAGGTTGATTTCCTTTAGGATTGACTGGCTTGTTCTCCTAGCTGTCCAAGGGACTTTCAAGAGTCTTCTCCAGAGCAACAGTTCAAAAGCATCAGTTCTTCAGCACTCAACCTTCTTTATGGTCCAGCTCTCACATCCATACATGACTACAAGAAGAACCATAGCTTTGACCATATGGACCTTTGTTGGCAACATGATGTCTCTGTTTTTTTAATATGTTGCGTAGGGTTGTCATAGCTTTTCTTCCAAGGATCAAGTGTCTTTTAATTTCATGAGTGCAGTCACTCTCCACAGTGATTTTGGAGCCCGAGAAGATAAGTTTGTCACTATTGCCAGTTTTTTTCCCATCTGTTTACCATGAAGTGATGGGACTGGGTGCCAAAATCTTAGCTTTTGAATGTTGAATTTTAAGTCAGCTTTTTCACTCTCCTCTTTCATTTTCATCAAGAGGCTCTTTAGTTCTTTGCTTTCTGCTGTTAGAGTGGTGTCATCTGCATATCTGAGATTATTGATATTTCTCCCTTCAATCTTGATTCCAGCTTCTGCTTCATCCAGTCTGGCATTTCGCATGATGTACTCTGCATATAAGTTAAAATAAGCAGGGTGACAGTATATAGCCTTGATGTACTCCTTTCCCAATTTGGAACCAGTCTGTTGTTCCATGTCCAGTTCTACCTATTGTTTCTTGACCTGTATACAGGTTTTTCAGGGGGCAGGTAAGGTGGTCTGGTATTTCCTTCTCTTTAAGAATTTCCACAGTTTGCTGTGATCCACACAGTGAAAGGCTTTAACATAGTCAATGAAGCAGAACTAGATGTTTTCTTGGAATTCTCTTGCTTTCTCTATGATTCTCTTTTCTCTATGCCAATGGATGTTGGCAATTTGATCTCTGGTTCCTCTGCCTTTTCTAAATTCAGCTTGTACATCTGAAAGTTCTTGGTTCACATACTGTTGAATCCTAGTTTGAAGGATTTTGAGCATTACCTTGCTAGTGTGTGAAATGAGAACAATTGTGCGGTAGTTTGAACATTCATTGGCATTGCCCTTCTTTGGGATTGGAATGAAAACTGACCTTTTCCAGACCTGTGGCCACTACTGAGTTTTCTAAATTTGTTGGCATATTGAGTACAGCACTTTCACAGCATCATCTTTTTCGGATTTAAAATAGTTCAGCTGGAGTTCCATCACCTCCACTAGCTTTGTTTGTGGTAATGCTTCCCAAGGCCCACTTGACTTCACACAACAGGATATCTGGCTCTAAGTGAGTGATCACACCAACGTGGTTATTCGGGTCATAATAATTCAGTCAACCTTTTCTGTACAATTTCTTTTTTCTTTTAGGGTCTAGAGGTGCTCCATATGCTTGTTATGATGAAATAAATGCAAGAGCAGATAGATATGGAAACTGTGGCAGGGGAATTTGTGAGTTTAGGTATGTATTTAGAAAATTATAATTTTGTTTGGAATGTAGCTTGTATATTGCTAAGATTCTGGAATACATGTACAAACTAAGATGCCATTTTATAACAGCTTTTCTCTGTTTTATGATCTGAGCTGAACAATATTACCTACTTCCTACAGATAACATGTGTTCAATAGCTGTAATGTTATATCAATGACCATAAAAATCACGTCTATTGACGGGATGAGGTAGTCATTGTGTGAAGTCCTTTATATATACTTATATTTATACTATGTATTTAAACATATATTTGTATACATCAAATGTTTGTAGTTAGAATCATTTATCCCATTTTACTAATGAAAAAAAACAGAACACCAGTAATCACTTGCTCAAATTTCAGAAGCTAATATAGAACAGTTCAGGGCTGTCAGATTGCAAAAATAGTTTATTTTTCCCTTGCTACATTTCCTCACAAAACACAAAGAACCACATCATACATGAATCAGTATGCTCCTAAAGTTTACTTACAGAAAACTTGAAATTTGGATTTAAATTATCAAAATATTTTTAAAAATTAGCTGTATCAGCAATCTGCTTTATTTATGTAAATAATAAGAGAGTTTTTTTTTTCTTCTTTATGCTTTTAGTCAATCGATGTGTGGAAAATTAGTTTGTGCCTGGCCGTATAAAACTTTGGTATCACGAACAAATTTATCTGTGATCTATACTCATGTAAGAGATGAAATATGTGCATCAGGATTTCTGAATGCTGAGAAGTTACCTAGAGATACATTTACCACAGTTCAAGCACCTGAAGACAGAGATGAAACATTTGTAGAAGATGGCAGTATGTGTGGTCCTGAAATGGTAATTAGAAGTAAAAATTTTAAATGTTTTAAAATTATATTTTACACTTATGCTGATTTTGACAATATACCAACCAATGCATTTAAAAATAGCCTTATAGAGGTATCATTTATCATAAAATTCATTCATGGTAAGTGCACAGTTCACTCAGTTCAGTCACTCAGTCATGCCCCACTCTTTGTGACCCCATGGACTGCAGCATGCCAAGCTTCCCTGTCCATCACCAACTCCCAGAGCTTACTCATGTCCATTGAGTCAGTGATGCCATTCAACCATCTCATCCTCTGTCATCCCCTTCTCCTCCCACCTTCAATCTTTCCCAGCATCAGGGTCTTTTCCAATGAGGCAGTTCTTCACATCCAGTGGCCAAAGGATTGTAGCTTCACTTCAGGATCAGTCCTTCCAATGAGTATTCAAGATTGATTTCCTTTACGATGGACTGGTTGGATCTCCTTGCAGTCCAAGGGACTCTCAAGAATCTCCTCCAACACCACAGTTCAAAAACGTCAATTCTTTGGTGCTCATCTTTATTTATAGCCCATCTCTACATCCATACATGACTACTGGAAAAACCATAGCTTTGACTAGATGGATCTTTGTTGGCAAAGTAATGTCTCTGCTTTTTAAAATGCTGTCTAGGTTGGTCATAACTTTTCTTACAAGGAACAGGAAACTTTTAATTTCATGGCTACAGTCATGATCTGTGGTGATTTTGGAGCCACCAACAATAATCTATCACTGTTTCCACTGTTTCCCCATCTATTTGCCATGAAATGATCGGACCGGATGCCATGATCTTAGTTTTCTGAATGTTGAGTTTTAAGCCAACTTTTTTCCCTCTCTTCTTTCACTTTCATCGAGAGGCTCTTTAGTTTTTCTTCACTTTCTGCCATAAGGGTGGTGTTATCTGCATATCTGAGGTTACTGATATTTCTCCTAGCAATCTTGATTCCAACTTCTGCTTCATCCAGCTGGGCATTTCACATGATGTACTCTGCAGGTGTCAGGAATCCTCTGGCCCTTATTAATTCCTGAATATTCAGGAAGGGATCGCCTTGTGTTTTGTAAGTCTGGAATTTTAATCTTTATCTTTTCTGAGAATAACTACCTTGTAAGATAGTATATATGCCAACACCATGTTGATTAAAACACCATTGCTCCATCAGAGCTTTGGTCCCTGTGTCTTTCTTTCTTTCTCTTCCTCTGTTTCTTTTTATCTTTCTATTTCTGACTGATTCCCTGGACCACGAAAGCCAGCTGCATAACCCAGAGAATATTAGCCTCTTTCCTTCTTTCACTTTCTTATCGTCGACTCTGGACCACCAAGTTCTCGTCCATTAAAGGACCAACAAGCAGGGTGACAATATACAGCTTTGATGTACTCTTTTCCTATTTGGAACTAGTTTGTTTCATGTCCAGTTCCTTTTTAAAAAAAATTATTTATTCTACTTTACAATATTGTATGGGTTTTGCCATACATTGACTTGAATCCGCCATGGGTGTACATGTGTTCCCCATCATGAACCCCCCTCCCAACTCCTTCCTCATCCCATCCCTCTGGGTCATCCCAGTGCACCAGCCAGCCCCGAGCATCCTGTATCATGCATTGAGCCTGGACTGGCGATTCGTTTCACATATGATAATTTACATGTTTCAGTGCCATTCTCCCATATCATCCCACCCTTGCGCTCTCCCACAGAGTCCAAAAGATTGTTCAATACATCTGTGTCTCTCTTGCTGTCTCGCATAGGTGGTTATCGTTACCATCTTTCTAAATTCCATATATATGCGTTAGTATACTGTATTGGTGTTTTTCTTTCTGTCTTACTTCAGTCTGTATAATAGGCTCCGGTTTCATCAATCTCATTAGAACAGATTCAAATGTATTCTTTTTAATGGCTGAGTAATATTGCATTGTGTATATGTACTATAGCTTCCTTATCCATTCGTCTGCTGATGGACATCTAGGTTGCTTCCATGTACTGGCTATTATAAACAGTGCTGTGATGAACATTGGGGTGCATGTGTCTCTTTCAGATCTGGTTTCCTTGGTGTGTATGCCCAGCAGTGGTATTGCTGGGTCATATGGCAGTTCTATTTCCAGTTTTTAAAGGAATCTCCACACTGTTCTCCATAGCAGCTGTACTAGTTTGCATTCCCACCAACAGTGTAAGAGGGTTCCCTTTTCTCCACACCCTCTCCAGCATTTATTGCTTATAGACTCTGGATAGCAGCCATTCTGACTGGCATGTAATGGTAACTCATTGTGGTTTTGATTTGCATTTCTCTGATAATGAGTGATGTTGAGCATCTTTTCATGTGTTTGTTAGCCATTTGTATGTGTTCTTTGGAGAAATGTCTGTTTAGTTCTTTGGCCCACTTTTTGCTTGGGTCATTTATTTTTCTGGAATTGAGCTGCAGGAGTTGCTTGTATATTTTTGAGATTAATTCTTTGTCCATTGCTTTGTTTGCTATTATTTTCTCCCATTCTGAGGTTGTCTTTTCATTTTGCTTATAGTATCCTTTGTTGCACAGAAGCTTTTAATTTTAATTAGGTCCCGTTTGTTTATTCTTGCTTTTATTTCCAATATTCTGGGAGGTGGGTCATAGAGGATCCTGCTGTGATTTATGTCAGAGAGTGTTTTGCCTATGTTCTACTCTAGGAGTTTTATAGTTTCTGGTCTTACAGTTAGATCTCTAATCCATTTTGAGTTTATTTTTGTGTATGGTGTTAGAAAGTGTTCTAGTTTCATTCTTTTACAAGTGGTTGACCAGTTTTCCCAGCACCACTTGTTAAAGAGATTGTCTTTTCTCCATTGTATATTCTTGCCTCCTTTGTCAAAGATAAGATGTCCAGAGTTCCGTGCATTTATCTCTGGGCTTTCTATTTTGTTCCATTGATCTATATTTCTGTCTTTGTGCCAGTACCTTACTGTCTTGATGACTGTGGCTTTGTAGTAGAGACTGAAGTCAGGCAGGTTGATTCCTCCAGTTCCATTCTTCTTTACAAAATTGCTTTGGCTATTCGAGTTTTTTTGCATTTCCATACAAATTGTGAAATTATTTGTTCTAGTTCTCTGAAAAATACCATTGGTAGCTTGATAAGGATTGCATTGTATCTATAGATTGCTTTGGATAGTATACTCATTTTCACTATGTTGATTCTTCTGATCCATGAGCACGGTATATTTCTACATCTATTTGTGTCCTCTTTAATTTCTTTCATCAGTGTTTTATAGTTTTCTATATATAGTTCTTTTGTTTCTTTAGGTAGATTTATTCCTAAGTATTTTGTTCTTTTTGTTGCTATGGTGAATGGTATTGTTTCCTTAATTTCTCTTTCTATTTTCTCATTGTTAATGTATAGGAATGCAAGGGATTTCTGTGTGTTAATTTTATATCCTGCAACTTTACTATATTCATTGATTAGCTCTAGTAATTTTCTGGTGGAGCCTTTGTGGTTTTCTACGTAGAAGATCATGTCATCTACAAACAGTGAGAGTTTTACTTCTTCTTTTCCAATATGGATTCCTTTTATTTCTTTTTCTGCTCTGATTGCTGTGGCCCAAACTTCCAAAACTATGTTGAATAGTAGTGGTGAGAGTGGGCACCCTTATCTTGTTCCTGATTTCAGGGGAAATGCTTTCAATTTTTCACCATTGAGGATAATGTTTGCTGAGGGCTTGTCATATATAGTTTTTATTGTGTTGAGGTATGGTCCTTGTATTCCTGCTTTCTGGAGGGGTTTTTTTTTTTCTTTAAATCATAAATGGATGTTGAATTTTGTCAAAGGCTTTCTCTGCATCTATTGAGATAATCATATGGTTTTTATTTTTCAACTTGTTAATGTGGTGTATTGCATGGATTGATTTGTGGATATTGAAGAATCCTTGCATCCCTGGGATAAAGCCCACTTGGTCATGGTGTATGATTTTTTTAATATGTTGTTGGATTCTGTTTGCTAGGATTTTGTTAAGGATTTTTGCATCTATGTTCATCAGTGATATTGGCCTATAGTTTTCTTTGTTTGTGGCATCTTTGTCTGGTTTTGGTAGTAAGGTGATGGTGGCCTCATAGAATGAGTTTGGAAGTTTACCTCCCTCTGCAATTTTCTGGAAGAGTTTGATTAGGATAGGTGTTAGCTCTTCTCTAAATTTTTGGTAGAATTCAGCTGTGAAGCTGTCTGGTCCTGTGCTTTTGTTTGTTGGAAGATTTCTGATTACAGTTTCAGTTTCCACGCTTGTGATAGGTCTGTTGAGATTTTCTATTTCTTCCTGGTTCAGTTTTGGAAAGTTATACTTTTCTAAGAATTTGTCCATTTCTTCCAAGTTGTCCATTTTATTTACATATAGATGCTGATAATAGTCTCTTATGATCCTTTGTATTTCAGTGTTGTCTGTTGTGATCTCCCCATTTTCATTTCTAATTTTGTTGATTTGATTTTTCTCCCTTTGTTTCTTCTTGAGTCTGGCTAATGGTTTGTCAATTTTATTTACCTTCTCAAAGAACCAGCTTTTGGTTTAGTTAATTTTTGCTATGGTCTCTTTTGTTTCTTTTGCATTTATTTCTGCCATAATCTTTAAGATTTCTTTCTTTCTACTAACCCTGGGGTTCATAATTTCTTCCTTTTCAAGTTTCTTTAGGTGTAGAGTTAGGTTATTTATTTGGCTTTTTTCTTGTTTCTTGAGGTATGCCTGTATTGCTATGAACCTTCCCCTTAGCCCTGCTTTTACAGTGTCCCATAGGTTTTGGGTTGTTGTGTTTTCATTTTCATTCTTTTCTATGAATATTTTGATTTCTTTTTTAAATTTCTTCTGTGATTTGTTTGTTGTTTAGCCTCTATATGTTGGAATTTTTAATAGTTTTTCTCCTGTAATTGACATCTAATCTTACTGCATTGTGGTCAGAAAAGATGCTTGGAATGATTTCAGTTTTTTTGAATTTACCAAGGCTAGATTTATGGCCCAGAATGTGATCTATTCTGGAGAAGGTTCCATGTGCACTTAAGAAAAAGGTGAAATTGATTGTTTTGGGGTGAAATGTCCTATAGATATCAATTAGGTCTAGTTGATCTATTGTATCATTTAAAGTTTGTGTTTCCTTGTTAATTTTCTGTTTAGTTTTCTATCCATAGGTGTGAGTAGAGTATTAAATTCTCCCACTATTATTTGTTATTGTTAATTTCCCCTTTCATACTTGTTAGCATTTGTCTTACATATTGTGGTGCTCCTATGTTGGGTGCATATTTATTTATGATTGTTATATCTTCCTCTTGGGTTGATCCTCTGATCACTATGTAGTGTCCATCTTTATTTCTTTTTACAGCCTTTGTTTTGAAGTCTATTTTATCTGATATGAGTATTGCTACTCCTGCTTTCTTTTGGTCTCTGTTTGCATGGAATATCTTTTTCCAGCCCTTCACTTTCAGTCTGTATGTGTCCCTTGTTTTGAGGTGGGTCTCTTGTAGACAACATATATAGGGGTCTTGTTTTTGTAGCCATTCAGCCAGTCTTTGTCTTTTGGTTGGGTCATTCAACCCATTTACATTTAAGGTAATTATTGATAAGTATGATCCCATTGCCATTTTCTTTATTGTTTTGGGTTCAAGTTTATACACCCTTTCTGTGTTTCTGTCTAGAGAAGATCCTTTAGCATTTGTTGGAGAGCTAGTTTAGTGGTGCCGAATTCTATTAGCTTTTGCTTGTCTGTAAAGCTTTTGATTTCTCCTTCATATTTGAATGAGATCTTTGCTGGGTACAGTAATCTGGGCTGTCGTTTATTTTCTTTCATCACTTTAAGTATGTCCTGCCTTTCTCTTCTGGCCTGAAGAGTTTCTATTGAAAGATCAGCTGATATCCTCATGGGAATCCCCTTGTGTGTTATTTGTTGTTTTTCCCTTGCTGCTTTTAATATTTGTTCTTTGTGTTTGATCTTTGTTAATTTGATTAATATGTGTCTTGGGGTGTTTCACCTTGGGTTTATCCTGTTTGGGACTCTCTCGGTTTCTTGGAATTGTGTGACTATTTCCTTCCCCATTTTAGGGAAGTTTTCAACTATTATCTCCTCAAGTATTTTCTCATGGTCTTTCTTTTTGTCCTCTTCTTCTGGGACTCCTATGATTTGAATGTTGGGGCGTTTCACATTGTCCCAGAGGTCTCTGAGGTTGTCCTCATTTCTTTTGATTCTTTTTTCTTTTTTCCTCTCTGCTTCATTTATTTCCACCATTTTATCTTCTACCTCACTTATCCTATCTTCTGCCTCCATTATTCTACTATTGGTTCCCTGCAGAGTGTTTTTGATCTCATTTATTGCATTATTCATTATATATTGACTTTTTTATTTCTTCTAGGTCTTTGTTAAACCTTTCTTGCATCTTCTCGATCCTTGTCTCCAGGCTATTTATCTGTAACTACATTTGCTTTCAAGATTTAGGATCATTTTCACTATCATTATTTGGAATTCTTTATCAGGTAGATTCCCTGTCTCTTCCTCGTTTGGTTTGGTGGGCATTTATCCTGTTCCTTTATGTGCTGAGTTTTCTCTGCCTTTTCATCTTGTTTATATTGCTGTGTTTTGGGTGGCCTTTCTGTATTCTGGCAATTGGTGTTTTCACTTTATTGTGGAGGTTCATCACTGTGGGTGTGGTTGGACAGGTGACTTGTCAAGGTTTTCTGGTTAGGGAAGCTTGTGTTGGTGTTTTGGTGGGTGGAGCTGGATTTCTTCTCTCTGGAAGATGCAATGAAGTGTCCAGTAATAAGTTTTGAGATGTCAGTGGTTTTGGTGTGGCTTTGGTCATCCTGTATGTTGAGACTTGGGGTTATGTTCCTGTGTTGCTGGAGAATTTGCATGGTATGTCTTGCTCTGGAGCTTGTTGGCCCTTGGGTGGTGCTAGATTTCAGTGTAGGTATGGAGGCATTTGATGAGCTCCTATCGTTTAATGTTCCCTGGATTTAGGAGTTCTCTGCTATTCTCAGGATTTGGACTTAAGCCTCCTGTTCTGGTTTTCAGTCTTATTCTTACAGTAGCCCAAAGACTTCTCCATCTATACAGCACTGATGATAAAACATCTAGGTTAATGAGGAAAAGTTTCTCCACAGTGAGGGACACCTGGAGAGGTACACAGAGTTACATGGAGATGAGAAGAGGGAGGAGGGAGTTAGAGGTTACCAGGAGGAGCAGAGGGGGAATCAAAAGGGGAGAGAGCAAGCTAGCCAGTAATCACTTCCCTACGTGCTCTCCACAGTCTGGACCCCTCAGAGATGTTCATGGACTTACACAGAGAGGAGAAGAGGGAGGAAGGAGACAGAGGTGGCCAGGAGGGTAAAAGGGGGAATCAAAAGGAGAGAGACAGATCCAGCCAGTAATCAGTTCCCTAAGTGTTCTCCACAGCCCAGAACACAAAAAGATTCACCAAGTTGGGTAGAGAAGAAAAGGGGGCTGGGGGAGATAGAGGCAACCTGGTGGAGAAAAAGATGACTCAAAAGGGGGAGAGAGCAATCAGGCCAGTGATCCTGCTCCCAAGTAAAAATGGGTACTGAAGATTGGGTTCTTAAAGGTACAAAGTTGATAACAAATACCAAAAAGCAAAGATTAAAAATCTTGAGTAGAGGTTAAATTCCCAAAAATACAATATTTAAAAAAAAAAAAAAAAGGAAGAAAAAAAAAATCAAACCAACCAACCAACAGACAACAACAACAAAAACAAAGTCACAGAAAATATAAAATGTGTATATATGAAGTTTTTTTTAAAAAATAGGGTCTTTTTTTGCAAGGTAATAGTAGGTTATAAATATGAAAACTAAAGGAGTAATGGGGAGTAAAAAAATAAAAAAAAATTTTAAAAACAAGGTAAAAATAAAAAAAATTAAAAAAAATTTTTATTTAAAAAAATGATGGTAGTAAAAATATATCTGAGACTTTCTCTGGAGCTGTTGCAGACAGTGTGGGGTCAGTTCCTCTTCAGATAGTTCCTTGATCTGGCTTGTACTTCTCAAGGTCTATAGACCCCTTCCAAAGTAGTTGGTGCTAACTCCAGAGTTTTAATCTTTTGCACCTGTCACTTCCAAAGCAGTTCCCTCTGTTTATTTTAGCTTCAGTTTGCTGGTGTCTTCAGTGTCTAATTTCTGCCCTGCCACAAGGGGCGCTTTTTTTTTTTTTTTTTTTTAAGGCTCGCTTGTTCAGTCGTGCTTTGGGGAGGGAGGTACACTGTGAACAAATATCACTGGTGTGTGCTCACAGTGATTCAGCCACACTGGGTTTGCCCCGGCTCACGGCATGTGTGCTTTCCCAGTCTACACTGCTCAGACCCCAGGTTGCTCTGCCGGGAACTGTATGAGGCTGGCCCTGGTTTGCACGCCCTTCCCAGGCCTAAGCCGCTCAGGTTCAGGTTCTTGGGTACTCCACAAAGGCGCAGACTTGGTTGGGCCTGCGTTTTGCACCCGTCCCAGGCCCAAGCAGCTCAGGTGACCAGGTGCTTGGCGCGCGGATTTGCCCCCAGTTGGAGGCTGCGACTTACCCCCTCACCCGTTTCAGCTGCCCGGTTTTCTGGGTGTACAACGAGCGGGCCTTCTTAGGTGTGCCGTGTGTCTATTCTGGGGAGCTGGTCTCTGGCTGCGACCCTCCCGTAGGATGCCGATCGTCCAGAGTCCCAAGAAGTCTCGGTTAGCAGAGAAGTCTGCTTGCAGTTTTGTATAGGATGCCTCTCTGGGGCTGAATGCCCCCTTCCAGCTCTGGCTGCCCTCGCCTGCCTGTCTCCAGTGGGGGGATGGGTCGGTCCGCAGCCGGCTACCTCTGCTCAGTCCTTTGTTCTGAGTGTGCCTGGCGGTGTCTTAGGTTAGGGCTTTTCATGGGATAGCTATCCCACTGTCTGGGTTGCTATCTTAAACTAGTTCCCTCAGATTGCCCTCAGGGCATTCAGGCCCTTACCCTAAGCAGTGCAGCCCGCTCCAGTCCCTGTCCCTTCCCCGCTTGCTAGTGGGGGATGTGAGTGTCCAGGCTGCTGCTCTGCTGGGAGTTGCTGTTAGGCATGTAATCTGTCGGTTTTTATTATTTATTTATTTTTCCTTCTGGTTGTTTTGCCCTCTGAGATTCCAAAGCTCGCCACAGACCTGCCGGAGGGTGTTTCCTGGTATTTGGAAACTTCTCTCTTTTTTAAGACTCCCTTCCAGGGATGAATCTCCATCCCTACCTCTTTTGTCTTTCTTTTTATGTTTTATATTTTGTCCTACCTCCTTTTGAAGACAATGGGCTGCCTTTCTGGGTGCCTGATGTCCTCTGCCAGCAAGCAGAAGTTGTTCTGTGGAATTTGCTCAGCGTTCAAATGTTCTTTTCGATGATTTCTGGGGGAGAAAGTGGTCTCCCTGTCCTATTCCTCCGCCATCTTAGGACCGCCTCCCCATGTCCAGTTCTAACTGTTGCTTCCAGACCTGCATACAGATTTCTCAAGAGGCAGGTAAGGTTGTCTGTTATTCCTGTTTCTTTAAGAATTTTCCACAGTTTGTTGTGATCCACAAGTCAAAGACTTTGGCAAAGTTAATAAAACAGAAATAGATGTTTTTCTGGAGCTCTCTTGCTTTTTCTATGATCCAGTGGATGTTGGCAATTTGATCTCTGGTTCCTCTACCTTTTCTAAATCCAGCTTGAACATCTGGAAGTTTACGGTTCACGTACTGTTGAAGCCTGGCTTGGAGAATTTTGAGCATTACTTTACTAGCGTGTGAGATGAGTGCACTTGTGCAGTAGTTTGAACATTCTTTGGCATTGCCTTTCTTTGGGATTGGAATGAAAACTGACCTTTTCCCATCCTGTGGCCACTGCTGAGTTTTCCAAATTTGCTGGCATATTGAGTGCAGCACTTTCACAGCATCATCCTTTAGGGTTTGAAATAGCTCAGCTGGAATTTCATTACCTTCACTAGCTTTGTTCACTGATGCTTCCTAAGGCCCACTTGACTTTGCATTCCAGGATGTCTGTCTTTAGGTAAATGATCACACCATGATAGTTATCTGGGTTGTGAAGATATTTTTTGTATAGTTCATCTGTGTATTGTTGCCACCTCATCTTAGTATCTTTTGCTTTTGTTAGGTCCATACCAGTTCGGTCCTTTATTGTGCCCATCTTTGCATGAAATGTTCCTTTGGTATCTCTAATTTTCTTGAAGAGATCTCTAATCTTTCCCATTCTACTGTTTTCCTCTACTCCTTTGCACTGATCGCTGAGGAAGACTTTCTTATCTCTCCTTGATATTGGAACTCTGCATTCAAATGGGTTGGGTGTATCTTTCCTTTTCTCCTTTGCCTTTAGCTTCTCTTCTTTTCTCAGTTATTTGCAAGGCTTCCTCAGACAACCATTTTGCCTTTTTGCATTTCTTTTTCATGTGGATTGTCTTGATCTCTGCTTCCTGTACAATGTCACGAACCTCTGTCCATAGTTCTTCAGGCACTCTGTCTGTAAGATCTAATCCCTTGAATCTATTTCTCACTTGCATTGTATAATTTTAAGGGATTTGATTTAAGTCATACCTGAATGGTCTAGTGGTTTCCCCTACTCTCTTTAAGTCTGAATTTGGCAATAAGGAGTTCATGATCTGAGCCACAGTCAGCTCCCAGTCTTGATTTTGCTGACTGTGTAGAGCTTCTCCATCTTTGTCTGCAAATAATATAATAAGTCTGATTTTGGTATTAACCATCTGGTGATGTCCATGTGTAGAGTCTTCTCTTGTGTTGTTGGAAGAGGGTGTTTGCTATGACGAGTGCGTTCTCTTAGCAAAACTCTTGTTAACCTTTGTCCTGCTTCATTTTGTACTCCAAGGCCAAATTTACCTGTTACTCCATATATCTCTTGACTGCCTACTTTTGCATTCCAGTCCTGTATAATGAAAAGGACATCTTTTTTGGGTGTTAGTTCTAGAAGGTCTTGTAGGTCTTCATAGAGCTGTTCAACTTCAGCTTCTTTAGCATTCCTGGTTGGGGCATAGACTTGGAGTACTGTGATATTGAATGGTTTGCCTTGGAAACAAAGAGAGATCATTCTGTCATTTTTGAGAGTGCATCCAAGTACTGCATTTTGGACTTTTGTTGGCTATGATGGCTTCTTCATTTCTTCTAAGGGATTCTTGCCCACAGTATTATATCTATATAATGGTCATCTGAGTTAAATTCACCCATTCCAGCCCATTTTAGTTAACTGATTCCTAAAATGTCAATGTTCACTCTTGCCATCTCCTGTTTGACCACTTCCAATTTATCCTGATTCATGGACCTAACACTCCAGTTTCCTATGCAATATTGTTTACAGCATCAGACTTTATTACCATCAGCAGTCACATCCACAACTGGGCGTTGTTTTTGCTTTGGCTCCGTCTTTTCATTCTTTTTGGAGTCATTTCTCCACTGATCTCCAGTAGCATATTGGGCACCTATGGACCTGGGGAGTTCATCAGATCAGCACAGTTCATGGCTTTTAATTAATTTTTGCGGTTGCACAACCATTGCCGCATTAGGTTTTAGACCACACTATCACCGCCTGAATTCCCTCTTGCCCATATAGAACAAAGCAGCACGCCAGTTTCCCCTAGTATTAATGTCTAACAGTAGTACGGTACATTTGTTACAATCAGTGAACCAATATTAATATATGATTTTTACCTGAATATACCATTTTTAGTCTGAATTCGTTCAGATTTCCTTAGCCTTTACTTTGCGTCCTTTTGCAGTATTCCGCTCAGAATACCAGAACATTTATTGAATGTGCCCTTAGCCTCCTCTTGACGCCTTCTCAAAATTTTCTTGTTTTTGATGATCTTGACACTTTGGAGTAGAACTGGTAGATATTCTGTAAAATGTCCCTCAATTTGGATTTGTGTAATGTTTTTCTTGGGATTAGACTCGGTTTATATGTTCTTGGAAAGAAAATTGCACAGGTAAAGTGCACCTTCATTATATCAATTATATGTGTGTATCGATGTTAACCTTGATTACCTGGCTGAGGTGATGTTTATCAGATTTTTCATTGTAAAATTATTCTTTCCCCCCCTTTCTATAGTGTACTTTATTTTAAAAATTCACTATGTATGTACCAGACTTAAAGAGTAGTAAGTTATGTTCCATCATATCGAGGGCTCAGGAATCTATATACTTTTTTTTTAATTGAAGTATGGTTGATTTATGATATTATAAAAACTTCAGGTATACAACAGAGTGATCCATCATTTCTACAGATTATACTCCATTTAAAGTTATGATAAAATATTGGCTATAGTCCTTTTGCTGTACAATATATCTTTGTAGCTGATTTATTTTTTATATATTCTTAATCCCCTGTGCTTCTCTTGCTTCTCATTACTTCCCTATACCACAGGTAACCACTAGTTTGTTTCCTATACCTATTTCAGTTTTGTTACGTTCATTGTTTCTTTTATATTTTATATTCCATATATGTGATAATATATAGTATTTGTCTTTTTCTTTATGACTTATTTCATTAAGCATGATACCCTAAAAGTCCTTTTGTTCTCATAAAAGGCAACATTTCATTCATGCTTATGGCTGAGTAATAATCTATTGTATATATATATCACACATCTTCTTTATCCATTAATATATTGATGGACACTTAGGTTGCTTCCATATCTTGGATGTTATAAATAATGCTGTTTTGAACACTGGGGTGCATATAGCTTTTTAAAGCAGTGTTTTCATTTTCTTTTGATATATATTTAGGAATTAGGAGTGGAATCGATGAATCACATCATAATTCTATTTTTATTTTTTGATGAATTGCTATACTGTTTTCCACAGTGGCTATATTGGCTTACATTCCCACATACAGTGCACTATATATTCTTTTTCTCCACACCCTCTCCATCATTTGTTATTTGTAAACTTTTTGATGATAACCATTGAAGAGGTGTCTGTGAAGAGCTGACTGTGGCTCAGGTCATGAACTCCTTATTGCCAAATTCAGACTTAAATTGAAGAAAGTAGGGAAAACCACTAGAACATTCAGGTATGACCTAAATCAAATCCCTTACTATTATACAGTGGAAGTGAGAAATAGATTTAAGGGACTAGAGGTGATAGACAGAATGACTGATGAACTATGGATGGAGGTTCATGACATTGTACAAGAGACAGGGATCAAGACCATCTCTGCGAAAAAGAAATGCAAAAAAGCAAATTGGCTGTCTGAGGAGTCCTTACAAATAGCTATGAAAAGAAGAGAAGTGAAAAGCAAAGGAGAAAAGGAAAGATATAACCATTTGAACACAGAGTTCCAAAGAATAGCAAGGAGAGATAAGAAAGCCTTGCTCAGTGATCAATGCAAAGAAACAGAGGAAAATAATAGAATGGGAAAGACTAGAGATCTCTTCAGGAAAATTAGAGATACCAAGGGAACATTTCATGCAAAGATGGGCAGAATAAAGGACAGAAATGCTATGGACCTAACAGAAGCAGAAAATATTAAAAAGAGGTGGCAAGAATACACAGAAGGACTATATAAAAAAGATCTTCGTGACCCAGATAATCACGATAGTGTGATCACCCACCTAGAGCCAGACATCCTGGAATGCAAAGTCAAGTGGACCTTAGGAAGCATCACTATGAACAAAGCCAGTGGAAGTGATGGAATTCCAGTTGAGCTATTTCAAATCCTGAAAGATGATGCTGTAAAAGTGTTGCACTCAATATGCCAGAAAATTTGGAAAACTCAGCAGTGGCCACAGGACTGGAAGAGGTCAGTTTTCATTCCAATCCCAAAGATAGGCAACGTCAAAGAATGTTCAAACTACCGCACAACTCACTCACATGCTAGTAAATGCTAAAGCAATGCTCAGAATTCCCCAAGCCAGGCTTCAGCAATACATGAACCAAGAACTTCCAGATGTTCAATCTGGTTTTAGAAAAGGCAAGGGAATCAGACATCAAATTGCCAACATCTGTTGAATCATAGAAAAAGCAAGAGAGCTCCAGAAAAACATCTATTTCTGTTTTATTGACTTTGCCAAAGCCATTAACCATGTAGATCACAGTAAACTGTGGAAAATTCTGAAAGAGATGGGAATACCAGACCACCTAACCTGCCTCTCGAGAAATTTGTATCCAGGTCAGGAAGCATCAGTTAGAACTGGACACGGAATAACAGACTGGTTCCAAATAGGAAAAGGAGTACGTCAAGTCTGTATATTGTCACCCTGCTTGTTTAACTTATATGCAGAGTACATCATGAGAAATGCTGGGCTGGATGAAGCACAAACTGGAATCAAGATTGCCAGGAGAAATGTCAGTAACCTCAGATATGCAGATGATGCCACCCTTATGGCAGAAAGTGAAGAGGAATTAAAAAGCCTCTTGATGAAAATGAAAGAGGAGAGTGAAAAAGTTGGCTTAAAGCTCAACATTCAGAGAATTAAGATCATGGCCTCCAGTCCCATCACTTCATGGCAAATAGATGGGGAAACAGTGGCTGACTTTATTTTTCTGGTCTCCAAAATCACTGCAGATGGTGACTGCAGCCATGAAATTAAAAGCCGCTTACTCCTTGGAAGGAAAGTTATGACTAACCTAGACAGCATATTAAAAAGCAGAGACATTACATTGCCAACAAAGGTCCATCTAGTCAAGCCTATGGTTTTTCCAGTAGTCATGTATGGATGTGAGAGTTGGACTATAAAAAAAGCTGAGTGCTGAAGAGTTGATACTTTTGAACTGTGGTGTTGGAGAAGACTCCTGAGAGTCCCTTGGACTTCAAGGAGCTCCAACCAGTCCATCCTAAAGGATATTAGCCCTGGGTGTTCATTGAAAGGACTGATGTTGAAGCTGAAACTCCAATACTTTGGCCACCTGATGTGAAGAGCTGACTCATTTGAAAAGACCCTGATGCTGGGAAAGATTGAGGGCAGGAGGAGAAGGGAACGACACAGGATGAGATGGTTGGATGACATCATCGACTCGATGGACATGGGTTTGGGTGAACTCCAGGAGCTGATGTTGGATAGGGAGGCCTGGCGCGCTGAAGTTCATGGGATCACAAAGAGTCGGACACGACTGAGTGACTGAACTGAACTGAACTGAACTGAACTGAAACTTACTCATTAAACATTCCTTTTCTTAGAAGGTCATTTAGCCATCTCTCTCATGAGAGTCTCTCATCATTCTATTACCGCATATAATTTCCTGTTATCCTTGCTTTTCTCCTCATTTTTTCCCCCACATGGAATAGTAACATGCCTCGTTTGCTCCTCATACACATGATTTTATTATTTCAACCTCCCATGGGAAATTTCTCGGCTCTTACTGCTCATGGTAATCGTCTAAACCCTGCCTGCAGAGATTTTGACATAATGGTGTCAGATACAGCCCAGTCCTGGGTATTTTTTAAATGCTCCTCACATAATGATTGAACTCAAAAGACTAACCAAATTATTTTTCTGGATATTTTTGTTTCTAAGAGGACTTCTGGTGCTAGATGGCAAGAAAATAAAACTTTCAACTTCTTACATGACTATATTTTTACAGTATGAAGGCACATAGCTTATTTCACATTTATTTCAATGCTGTCACAATTATAACTTTATGTTTTGAATTTTTATGCCAATTCTTGGTAATATGAATCCTTGAATTTTTTCTCATGTATTATCTGTATGCACAGTCTAATTTGATGGTTTGGCTGAATTTGTTTTTCAATCTCTTTGCTTTGTTTTAGTATTGTGTGAACTTTTCCTGTGTAGAGCTTAAATACCGCATGGATAAAACCGCATGTGATAATGGTATACATTGTGCGTCAAAAGGAGTAAGTAATTTCAGTTTTCATTTTAGGTAACATGCTTTGAACAATTCAGTCAGCAGTTTGGAGATTTAAAGAAATCTTTCGAGTAATTTTTTTTTTTTTTTTTATCATTTTCATTCTGCTTGGTGTGATTTAACAGTCTATAATGTACAGTCTCAATCTTACTTTCTTGAGAACTCTTGCCAAACTGTTTATTCGAGAAGATTTAGAAACATTTAAGATGATTCTGGAAATATAAAATGATTGGTAAATATGTGGGGTGGATATGCTATAGGTACCGTGTGTACCATTTAGCCAAAATGATATTATTTTTACAGAGAAAAGGCAGGAACTGGTAAATAAGGTCATTAGAAGTGTCTTGTTCATTAATTTAGTGCCCTGACTTTTCTGTGAAGTTAGGAAGTAAATGATAATTAGTGACATGTTACTGTTTATTGATAACATCTTGGTCTGATTGTGGGGAAAGTTGAAAGAATTTTTCAAAATGACTTGGCAACAGAAGCCAGATGTACTTTCTACAGTATAGGAAATTTCAAGGGAAAATTTGTGACAATTTGTTGAATTTATACACTTAAGATAAATTCTCTGGAATAAATTATCTGTTTAATAAGTATAGAATATTCATTGGTCTCTATGGAAAACCAACTTTGTACATAAAAATTGTTCTATTTTCTAATTATTCTAGATATGCAACAATTTTAACCGTTGCCATTGTTTGCCAGGGTTTGCACCTCCTAACTGCAAGCCACTTCCAGGAGAATTTGGAAGTGTCAATGATGGACACACGCACAAAACTGGTTAGTGTCTTTAAAACTTTTGTTAATCTAAGGCAATATGTAAGAAAATAAAGTTTAGGTTCCAGGCCACATTGCAAAGCAACTAATGTCAACAAATATGGTTTTATTTTACTCATAAGATTTTAAAAAACTAAGACAGTTTAAGTTTGTACTCCTTCTGTATCAATGTTGATATTGTTTACTAACAAAAATTGTACCTAGTGGTAGGAAATTTGAAAAGTAGAAATTACAGTGTACCTAATTTGATCAGTTAATTTAGATTGTTCACTTTGGATTGTCTCACATATGCTTGGTTTAAAATGGTGTTAGTTATCATTGTCATCTTTCAGGCCACTCCTTTCTCTTGCATTGTAGGGGCTCCAACCTAAAGTTTTAAATTTTACCTTGAGAATATCCCCATCCCTAGGGTTCTTGAGTATTGTTTTGAGGTCAAGTAGGTCTGGATGAGACTGAGAACAACTGGAGGATATTCCTGATTTCAGAAAAGGATGTCTGTTCAACTTTACACCTTTTCCTTTTGGGTCAAAGAAATGATGAACTCCTGGGCAGGCTTATATGCAGCTTGAATACCAAGGGAAGGCATACGTAGGGGAGTAACTTTTTAGACAATTAAAATACAGATATATCAGACTGTGTGTAGACCAAAAAAAGGAAATATAATCATTTAACATGTAAGAAATAACTATATATATTATTATTTTCACATAAATATGTAGAAAAAAATAGGTATTTATTTTAAATTTTATATTATTCTGTGTTGTGTACTTTTGTTGTATAAGTGAAGTGAAGTCGCTCAGTCATGTCTGACTCTTTGTGACCCCATGGACTGTAGCCTACCAGGCTTCTCCATCCATGGGATTTTCCAGGCTAGAGTACCGGAGTGGGTTGCCATTTCCTTCTCCAGGTTGTTACATAAATTGTTATTATTTAAGTGAAACAGCAATAGAACTAATTAACAGTGCTTATCAATAGTAGTTTATAGAAAAACCAATTAAAAGTAATAATATATGAACAAAAACTATACTTTCTAATGAGACTATAATGTATTCTCT
Organism: Cervus elaphus; assembly: GCF_910594005.1. Classification (NCBI taxonomy): domain Eukaryota; kingdom Metazoa; phylum Chordata; class Mammalia; order Artiodactyla; family Cervidae; genus Cervus; species Cervus elaphus. Next base: position 41,356,894 of record NC_057846.1, read on the forward strand.
AATAAAGCAATCTACTTTACCTCTTTTTAAAAACCCTGTACTAGATATTTAAGTTTTGCATGGCTATCTTCTTTTTTCTTAAAATACATAAATGTAAGATTTTTAGAAAGAAAGAATAAAGATATAACAGGGAAGATATAAGAGAAAGAATAAAAATATAACAGGAATAATTAAAGATACCCTCGTATTTAATGAAAATAACATTGACTTGCTTCTTTCAGTGCCATAATACAGTCAGACATATTTTTTGTTTCATTCTCCAGTTATATTTTTCTGAACTGCAGCCTTTAAGATATCCTGCTTTTAAGTGGTAGCAACGTGGAATAGAATCAAATGTAAAATTCATTTTGACCTGATGCTTTAACAAGCCCACATTTACTGAATTGTGGTATCAGTTCATTGTAATGGCATTATGCTAAGTATCTTTTTTTAAAAAATTTTTTTATTAGTTGGAGGCTAATTACTTCACAACATTTCAGTGGGTTTTGTCATACATTGATATGAATCAGCCATAGATTTACACTTATTCCCCATCCCGATCCCCCCTCCCACCTCCCTCTCCACCCGATTCCTCTGGGTCTTCCCAGTGCACCAGGCCCGAGCACTTGTCTCATGCATCCCACCTGGGCTGGTGATCTGTTTCACCATAGATAGTATACATGTTGTTCTTTTGAAACATCCCACCCTCACCTTCTCCCACAGAGTTCAAAAGTCTGTTCTGTATTTCTGTGTCTCTTTTTCTGTTTTGCATATAGGGTTATCGTTACCATCTTTCTAAATTCCATATATATGTGTTAGTATGCTGTAATGTTCTTTATCTTTCTGGCTTACTTCACTCTGTATAAGGGGCTCCAGTTTCATCCATCTCATTAGGACTGATTCAAATGAATTCTTTTTAACGGCTGAGTAATATTCCATGGTGTATATGTACCACAGCTTCCTTATCCATTCATCTGCTGATGGGCATCTAGGTTGCTTCCATGTCCTGGCTATTATAAACAGTGCTGTGATGAACATTGGGGTGCACGTGTCTCTTTCAGATCTGGTTTCCTCAGTGTGTGTGCCCAGAAGTGGGATTGCTGGGTCATATGGCAGTTCTATTTCCAGTTTTTTAAGAAATCTCCACACTGTTCTCCATAGTGGCTGTACTAGTTTGCATTCCCACCAACAGTGTAAGAGGGTTTCCTTTTCTCCACACCCTCTCCAGCATTTATTGCTTGTAGACTTTTGGATAGCAGCCGTCCTGACTGGCGTGTAATGGTACCTCATTGTGGTTTTGATTTGCATTTCTCTAATAATGAGTGATGTTGAGCATCTTTTCATGTGTTTGTTAGCCATCTGTATGTCTTCTTTGGAGAAATGTCTGTTTAGTTCTTTGGCCCACTTTTTGATTGGGTCATTTATTTTTCTGGAATTGAGCTGCAGGAGTTTCTTGTATATTTTTGAGATTAATCCTTTGTCTGTTGCTTCATTTGCTATTATTTTCTCCCAATCTGAGGGCTGTCTTTTCACCTTGCTTATAGTTTCCTTTGTAGTGCAAAAGCTTTGAAGTTTCATTAGGTCCCATTTGTTTAGTTTTGCTTTTATTTCCAATATTCTGGGAGGTGGGTCATAGAGGATCTTGCTGTGATTTATGTCGGAGAGTGTTTTGCCTATGTTCTCCTCTAGGAGTTTTATAGTTTCTGGTCTTACATTTAGATCTTTAATCCATTTTGAGTTTATTTTTGTGTATGGTGTCAGAAAGTGTTCTAGTTTCATTCTTTTACAAGTGGTTGACCAGTTTTCCCAGCACCACTTGTTAAAGAGGTTGTCTTTTTTCCATTGTATATCCTTGCCTCCTTTGTCAAAGATAAGGTGTCCATAGGTTCGTGGATTTATCTCTGGGCTTTCTATTCTGTTCCATTGATCTATATTTCTGTCTTTGTGCCAGTACCATACTGTCTTGATGACTGTGGCTTTGTAGTAGAGTCTGAAGTCAGGCAGGTTGATTCCTCCAGTTCCATTCTTCTTTCTCAAGATTACTTTGGCTATTCGAGGTTTTTTGTATTTCCATACAAATTGTGAAATTCTTTGGTCTAGTTCTGTGAAAAATACCGTTGGTAGCTAGATAGGGATTGCATTGAATCTATAGATTGCTTTGAGTAGAATAGCCATTTTGACAATATTGATTCTTCCAATCCATGAACACGGTATGTTTCTCCATCTGTTTGTGTCCTCTTTGATTTCTTTCATCAGTGTTTTATAGTTTTCTATGTATAGGTCCTTTGTTTCTTTAGGTAGATATACTCCTAAGTATTTTATTCTTTTTGTTGCTATGGTGAATGGTATTGTTTCCTTAATTTTTCTTTCTGTTTTTTCTTTCTTTTTTTTTTTTTTATTGGTGACAGTACTTCACTCTTTTTTTTTTTTTTTCCACCGTCTATCTGGGATTTATTTTATTTTCTTTTTTTTTCTTTCCTTTTTTTTTTTTTTTTCCAGTGGGTTTTGTCATACATTGATATGAATCAGCTATGGATTTACATGTATTCCCAATCCCGATCCCCCCTCCCACCTCCCTCTCCACCCGATTCCTCTGGGTCTTCCCAGTGCACCAGGCCGGAGCACTTGTCTCATGCATCCCACCTGGGCTGGTGATCTGTTTCACCATAGATAGTATACATGCTGTTCTTTTGAAATATCCCACCCTCACCTTCTCCCACAAAGTTCAAAAGTCTGTTCTGTATTTCTGTGTCTCTTTTTCTGTTTTGCATATAGGGTTATCGTTATCACCTTTCTAAATTCCATATATATGTGTTAGTATGCTGTAATGTTCTTTATCTTTCTGGCTTACTTCACTCTGTATAATGGGCTCCAGCTTCATCCATCTCATTAGGACTGGTTCAAATGAATTCTTTTTAATGGCTGAGTAATATTCCATGGTGTATATGTACCACAGCTTCCTTATCCATTCATCTGCTGATGGGCATCTAGGTTGCTTCCATGTCCTGGCTATTATAAACAGTGCTGCTATGAACATTGGGGTGCATGTGTCTCTTTCAGATCTGGTTTCCTCAGTGTGTATGCCCAGAAGTGGGATTGCTGGGTCATATGGCAGTTCTATTTCCAGTTTTTTAAGAAATCTCCACACTGTTTTCCATAGTGGCTGTACTAGTTTGCATTCCCACCAACAGTGTAAGAGGGTTCCCTTTTCTCCACACCCTCTCCAGCATTTATTGCTTGTAGACTTTTGGATAGCAGACATCCTGACTGGCGTGTAATGGTACCTCATTGTGGTTTTGATTTGCATTTCTCTAATAATGAGTGATGTTGAGCATCTTTTCATGTGTTTGTTAGCCATCTGTATGTCTCCTTTGGAGAAATGTCTGTTTAGTTCTTTGGCCCACTTTTTGATTGGGTCATTTATTTTTCTGGAATTGAGCTGCAGGAGTTTCTTGTATATTTTTGAGATTAATCCTTTGTCTGTTGCTTCATTTGCTATTACTTTCTCCCAATCTGAGGGCTGTCTTTTCACCTTGCTTATAGTTTCCTTTGTAGTGCAAAAGCTTTGAAGTTTCATTAGGTCCCATTTGTTTAGTTTTGCTTTTATTTCCAATATTCTGGGAGGTGGGTCATAGAGGATCTTGCTGTGATTTATGTCGGAGAGTGTTTTGCCTATGTTCTCCTCTAGGAGTTTTATAGTTTCTGGTCTTACATTTAGATCTTTAATCCATTTTGAGTTTATTTTTGTGTATGGTGTTAGAAAGTGTTCTAGTTTCATTCTTTTACAAGTGGTTGACCAGTTTTCCCAGCACCACTTGTTAAAGAGGTTGTCTTTTTTCCATTGTATATCCTTGCCTCCTTTGTCAAAGATAAGGTGTCCATAGGTTCGTGGATTTATCTCTGGGCTTTCTATTCTGTTCCATTGATCTATATTTCTGTCTTTGTGCCAGTACCATACTGTCTTGATGACTGTGGCTTTGTAGTAGAGTCTGAAGTCAGGCAGGTTGATTCCTCCAGTTCCATTCTTCTTTCTCAAGATTATTTTGGCTATTCGAGGTTTTTTGTATTTCCATACAAATTGTGAAATTCTTTGGTCTAGTTCTGTGAAAAATACCGTTGGTAGCTTGATAGGGATTGCATTGAATCTATAGACTGCTTTGGGTAGAATAGCCATTTTGACAATATTGATTCTTCCAATCCATGAACACGGTATGTTTCTCCATCTGTTTGTGTCCTCTTTGATTTCTTTCATCAGTGTTTTATAGTTTTCTATGTATAGGTCCTTTGTTTCTTTAGGTAGATATACTCCTAAGTATTTTATTCTTTTTGTTGCAATGGTGAATGGTATTGTTTCCTTAATTTCTCTTTCTGTTTTTTCATTGTTAGTATATAGGAATGCAAGGGATTCCTGTGTGTTAATTTTATATCCTGCAACTTTACTATATTCGTTGATTAGCTCTAGTAATTTTCTGGTAGAGTCTTTAGGGTTTTCTATATAGAGGATCATGTCATCTGCAAACAGTGAGAGTTTTACTTCTTCTTTTCCTATCTGGATTCCTTTTACTTCTTTTTCTGCTCTGATTGCTGTGGCCAGAACTTCCAACACTATGTTGAATAGTAGTGGTGAGAGTGGGCACCCTTGTCTTGTTCCTGATTTCAGGGGAAATGCCTTCAATTTTTCACCATTGAGGGTGATGCTTGCTGTGGGTTTGTCATATACAGCTTTTATTATGTTGAGGTATGTTCCTTCTATTCCTGCTTTTTGGAGAGTTTTAATCATAAATGAGTGTTGAATTTTGTCAAAGGCTTTCTCTGCATCTATTGAGATAATCATATAGTTTATGCTAAGTATCTTGACAAAAGCAGTTGACCATAGGATACTAAGGGTTCTCTTTACTAGATAAAGCAGGTTTTCAGGCTTGGAAAAACTATTAATATTTTGCAGCTCTTCAAAAATGTTTAAATTCATTGCATAGATTATCCATGTCTCAAATGCCCATCATTTTTATGCACTCCAAAGCACACTGGATGTTAAATATTTCTTTTTCAGGGAACGTGGCTTAAAGCATAGAAGTAATCTTAGTTGGTGAAATCTAATTTGAATTCCATATAAATTACCATTTTAATAAAGGAACTGAGGAAGTCCTTCCTAACTTGCTCACCCATTGCTGGTTACATTTTTTGAGTTCCGAAGCAGTCTTTATTTCCAAAAGTATGAGTCGTTTTTTCAGTGTATGAATTGTTGTCACAAGCTATGCAAATCATAAAACTACCAAGATGTAGTCAGTACATCCTCTTCTGGAATTCTGAAGGCCTCTTCACAGATCATCAGATTGCTTTGGAAAAGCAGCGTATAAATTTCCATTTCATTGTGGAAATTTTCCACAATGTGGAAAATTCCATTTTCTCTATTCTCATCTGCCATGAATTTCAACATTCGAGAAGTATTTTCTTCTTGTCCAGCCTTTTAAAAATAAGATTTTACATCAGGTAAATATTTTAGCTTGGGCTTCCCAGGTGGTTTGGTGGTAAAAGAATCTGCTTGCCAATGCAGGGGACCCTGATTTGACCCCTGGGTCAAGAAGATACCCTGAGGAGGAAATGGCGACCCACTTCAATATTCTTGCCTGAGGAATTCCATGGTCAGAGGAGCCTGGTGGGCTATGGGGTTGCAAAGAGTCAGCCATGATTGAACACACACACACTACACTGCAAATATTTCAACATATCTTCTATGGCCAGCAAAGAGTACAACCATCTTGTACACTTGTTTAAGGAAGCAATGTCTTTCCACGGTGTGAAGTTAAAAAAAAAAAAAAATTCTTGTTACATGCTTCTGCACATTTTGAGGAAACTAAAAGTGACTGAAATTTTCATTTTGAAAACCTTTATATCATAGAAAAACAAATCACACCCCTTTCAGTGTTGTGTAACAGGTGGACAGGACATTTGGCAAATGAGATCTTTTTCTTCAGTAAGAAATTAATAGACTGAATGGAACTTGCAAAGATTTACATTTGCCTTGTCTGCTAAATATGCATATAGATGAGCAAAGACTACTTTGTGTTTGATCAGGATAGCAAAAATCTCATTTTATATGGTTTTATTAAAATTTTCATAGAAACTCAGAAGCTTATTTGAAATTCTCTTCTGGAAACTAAATTACCTAAGAGCTGGGGTAATGTGTGCTACCACGTTTACTTTCTAAATGTGACAGAGTCATTGCTTCACTGTAAGGGATCAACAGATGTTATCAAAACTTCAACTTTTTCCTCCCACTAGTCATTTTAGTTACAATCTATGAATCTGGAAATGTAACTTGATTGTTTTGTAGAGCAATCAAGAAACTGAATGAATAGATAAAACATGTTTGTTCTTGTAGTGTGCCCAGAACTACTTCAGCAGTAGTTATTTTTATCTGAACACTGCCATCTTTAGGGAAAAATTTTTTTTTTTTTTTTTAAATTTAGGAAACAAAAATGTGTAATTGATTTAGATACTTGCTTGTCTCAACCCAGACATTTGAGATTTCATCTCCATGTGTGTTTTTTCAGCTCCTTCTCTACCATACCCAATTCAAAATATTTTTTATTAAGGTATAAGTAGTCAGGGGGTACAACATAATGATTTGATATTTTATACATTGTAAAATGGTGTAGGTCATCACTACAGTAGGCCTAGCTAACACCTGTCAGCATATTTATTATAGTTTTTTTTTCTTGTATGGGGAACTTTTAAGGTATGCTCTGTTAGCATCCTTTAAATAAGCAATGCTGTATTATTCAATGCTTCTGCGTACTCAGCAGAGATGTCAGCAAAGCAATTTCACATTAGGTCTGAAGTGTAGGGTGCAAGACCTCTGCCCTCAGCACTCTATGAGCAAGTGAAATAAGATTAAGTACAAAGGAAAAAGAAAAAGGAGGCAGAGACAAAATGACTTGGTCGAAAGACAGAAGCTCTTGCAAAAACACCAAAATCACAACTAACTGCTGAACAGCCATTGAAAACAAATTTTGGAACATACAAATAGATACCCTACATCCAAGCACAAAACAAAAGCCACAATGAGACAGTAGGAGTGGTGCAATAGCGATAAAATCAAATCCCATACCCACTGGGTGGGTGACCCACAACCTGGAAAATAATTATATCACAGAACTTATACACAGAAGTGAAAGTCATGAGCACCTACATGGGGGTCCCCAGCTTATGGGTCTGTCATCGGTAGGAATTCCCTGAGCATCTGGCTTTAAAGGCCCGTGGGATTTGATTGCAGTAATTCCATAGGACTGGGGAAAACAGAACCTCCACTCTAGAGGGCACACACAGGTTCTTGTGCACAATAGGTCCCAGTGAAAAAGCAATGACCTCATAAGAGCTTAAACTATCATACCATCATGCTCATTTCAAGTGGTAGTAAGTAGTAAAGTTATGCTCAAAATTCTTCAAGCTAGGATTCAGCCATATGTGAACTGAGAAAATTCCAGATGTGCAAGCTGGGTTTCTAAGAGGCAGAAGAACCAGAGATCAAATTGTCAACATTCGTTGAATCATGGAGAAAGCAGCAGAGTTCCAGGACTACATCTACTTCTGCTTCACTGACTACACTAAAGCCTTTGACTGTGTGGATCACAACAAACTGTGGAAAATTCTTAAAGAGATGGAAGTACTAAACTAACTTAGCCTACCTCCTGAGAAACCTGCATATGTGTCAAGAAAAAACAGTTTGAACCAGACTTGGAACAACAGATTGGTTCAAAACTGTGAAAGGCAGACAACAAGGCTGTATATTATCACCCTGCTTATTTAACTTCTATGCAGAGTATATCATGCGAAATCCTGGATGGAAGGAATCACTAGCTGGAATCAAGATTGCCAAGAGAAATATCAACCACCTCAGATATGCAGATGATACCAGTCTGATCACAGAAAGTGAAGAGAAACTAAAGAGCCTCTTGATGAGGGTGAAGGAGGAGAGTGACAATGCTGGCTTGAAACTCAACATTCAAAAAACTAAGATCATGGCATTCAGTCCAATCACTTCATGGCAAATAAAAGGGAAAAAAGTGTTACCAGTAACAGATTTTATTTTCTTGGCTCCAGAATCACTGCAGATGGTAACTGCAGTCATGAGATTAAAAGACGTTTTTTCCTTGGGAGGAAAGCTATGACAAACCTAGACAGTGTATTACAAAGCAGAGACATCGCTTTGCTGACAGAAGTCCATCAAGTCAAAGCTATGATTTTTCCAATAGTCATGTACAGGTGTGAAAGTTGGACCATCGAGAAAAAAACAAACAAACAAACAGCTGTGGATAGACAGGCATACAATAGACATTCTTGTTCCTAAAGGGAGAAATTGGAAAGGAGAAAATGGTGACAGGTCTCATGAAATACAAATAAAACTTAGCAAGGCAAATTACATTTGATGTTAAGGTTGGAGAATAACCCTCTTAGTTTTGATGTTCTGTCCTCCAGAGCCTTTGGGCTGGGAGCATAACCCAGCTGCAGTAGCTGCTACCTTCCCTCTTCAGCTCTGGACAGAGGCTCCATCCATATAGCTCTTTGGAGTAAACTGCCCCTGAGCCACTGGGTAACGGAGCTTGGCTGGTCAAAACTGAGGAAGAGATAGCTCCTGGCCCCGTGATGGGAGAGGAAGCCTTGATGATCTCTGAGTCACCATCTGCATTCTTCTCTTTTCTTGAAGGATAAAGCATGTTGGCAGCCAGTCGTTTCTATGGCCCTATGCTGTTCCCTTTGGTCTGACCTGGCAGTGTTTCTGCTGAGATCATCTCATCCTTATTCCTGCCTTCTCCTAAGATGGTTCACATGCACAGTATATTTATCAGATGACTTTTCTACCCACATTTTGGGAACATGTTCCACTCCCCCCCCCCCTTTTTTTTTTTGCAAAATTCATAGACTGAGAATTCTCTAAATCTTTAAATTCTGGCACCTCTCTGGTTAGCACTAACTTCTTCACTTTGTCTCCTCTGCTCACATTTTACTCTAATGATTATCAAGCAGGAAGAATCTTCACTGGAGGGTCAGTGTTTTTGTTTAACTAAGATCTCCAGGATTGAGGTCCACCTGCATTAAAGAAAGCTACTGCCTTACTCAGTCTACTAATATAAATGTTGGACTTCCTGGGTAGCTCAGATGATAAAGAATCTGTCTGCATTGCAGGAGACCTGGGTTCGATCCCTGGGTAAGGAAGATCCCCTAGAGAAGGGAATGGGAGCTCACTCTAATATTCTTGCTTGAGAAATCCCATGGATAGAGGAGCCTGGTGGGCTACAGTCCATGAGGTCACAAAGAATCGGACACAACTGAGCAACGAACACACACATACACACACTGATTTAAATATTAACTTCATTTGAAAACACCCCACAGAAACACCTAGAATATTACTTGAGCAAGATCTGAGCTCATTGTGGCCCAGTGAAGTGGATTTGATCCCTGGGATGGGAAGATCCTCTGGAGGAGGGCATGGCAATCCACTCCAGTATTCTTGCTTGGAGAATTCCATGGACAGGAGAGCCCAGCAGGCTTGCAAAAGAGTTGGACATGAGAGGGACAGAGCACACACACTCTTTAGTATACATAGATTATTCTAAGTAAACCTGGAATTTACTGATGGTAGAATAGCTGGCTGCAGAAACTAGGGAATCATGTAACTGTGTAGTTAACAGTGCAAAAGTGAAATTACTATTTATGATCAATCTTGTGTCTACACAGAACTTCTCATCTTGTTTTTCCATCATCCATCTGAATGTAGTGTGGAGTTGGAGGAGGAGGGGGGAAAGTTTCGGGAGTTGCTGCTGCTGGATCCTGGCTCCTATATACCTGATATTTACTCATGAGGTCTGCTAGGGTCACATCTGTGTTTTGGGGCATTTGATATGACAATTAAACCCTTGAGTCATAAAGACTGAGATATTTGGGGAAAATAAGGGAGGACCTAGAGCCAGACACCCTGGAATGTGAAGTCAAGTGGGCCTTAGAAAGCATCACTACGAACAAAGCTAGTGGAGGTGATGGAATTCCAGTTGAGCTATTTCAAATTCTGAAAGATGATGCTGTGAAAGTGCTGCACTCAATATGCCAGCAAATTTGGAAAACTCAGCAGTGGCCACAGGACTGGGAAAGGTCAGTTTTCATTCCAATCCCTAAGAAAGCCAATGCCAAAGAATGCTCAAACTACCGCACAATTGCACTCATCTCACACGCTAGTAAAGTAATGTTCAAAATTCTCCAAGCCAGGCTTCAGCAATATATGAACCAAGAACTTCCAGATGTTCAAGCTGGATTTAGAAAAGGCAGAGGAACCAGAGATCAACTTGCCAATATCTCTGGATCATCAAAAAAGCAAGAGAGTTCCAGAAAAACATCTATTTCTGCTTTATTGACTATGCCAAAGCCTTCGACTGTGTGGATCACAATAAACTGTGGAAAATTCTGAAAGAGATGGGAATACCAGACCACCTGACCTACCTCTTGAGAAACCTATATGCAGGTCAGGAAGCAACAGTTAGAACTGGACATGAACAGACTGGTTCCAAATAGGAAAAGGAGTACATCAAGGCTGTATATTGTCACCCTGCTTATTTAACTTATATGCAGAGTACATCATGAGAAATGCTGGGCTGGATGAAGCACAAGATGGAATCAACATTGCTGGGAGAAATATCAATAACCTCAGATATGCCGATGATGCCACCCTTATGGCAGAAAGTGAAGAAGAACTACAAAGCCTCTTGATGAAAGTGAAAGAGGAGAGTGAAAAAGTTGGCTTAAAGCTCAACATTCAGAAAACTAAGATCATAGCATCTGTTTCCATCACTTCATGGCAAACAGATGGAGAAACAGTGGAAGCAGTGTCAGAATTTATTTTTTTGCGCTCCAAAGTCACTGCAGATGGTGACTGCAGCCATGAAATTAAAAGACGATTACTTCTTGGAAGAAGAGTTATATTCAGCCTAGACAGCATATTGAAAAGCAGAGACATTACTTTGTCAACAAAGGTCCATCTAGTCAAGGCTATGATTTTCCCAGTGGTCATGTATGGATGTGAGAGTTGGACTGTGAAGAAAGCTGAGCGCCGAAGAATTGATGCTTTTGAAGTGTGGTGTTGGAGAAGACTCTTGAGAGTCCCTTGGACTGCAAGGAGATCCACCCAGTCCATCCTAAAGGAGATCAGTCCTGGGTGTTCACTGGAAGGACTGATGTTGAAGCTGAAACTCCACTACTTTGGCCACCTGATGTGAAGAGCTGACTCATTTGAAAAGACCCTGATGCTGGGAAAGATTGAAGGCAGGAGGAGAAGGGACGACAGAGGATGAGATGGTTGGATGGCATCACCAATTTGATGGACATGAGTTTGAGTAAACTTCAGGAGTTGGTGATGGACAGGGAGGCCTGGCGTGCTGCAGGGGGTTGCAGAATCACACATGACTGAGCGACTGAACTGAACTGAACTGAATAGTTATATGGCTGGGTGTCCTGAGGCATCTTTGAAAGGAGGTAGAATCCTTGAGGCATGTTGTTGGGGACTAGTTTAACTCATGGGAACTGGAAACTTAGAGTAATTAATTAAATGAAGATCCCAAACTGAAAGAAGAATTTATAGAAAATAGTCTTTGTTGGCAGGTATCAGTACACAGTGCTCATTAAAACTAGACAGTAAAAGGGAAAGAAAGACCTTTTTATTTTTTTTTTTCTGGTCTGGGGAAATCCTGCTTAAGAGTTTCAAGGCTACTTTCATATCTTACATTCATTTTCAAAATAGCCACGTGATCTCCATGATTACCTAGAAGGCTATACATGAGGTTGAGAATCAAGCTGCCGAATATAACTAGAGATGCTGATCTCTTCATCTGATTCATTTGTCTAGTTACAAATATCTTGTAATCTTTATCTTGAAGATACCGGGAACCCCAGGCACATGCACAGACCTGACTGAAAAAGAAAATGTTGCTCCTACCTTGAACTCTCTTTAAAAACCGTGGGAAAAAAGGAGAAGAATTGGGGCTACCCTAAGAGAAGAATTTTTTTTTTCTTTTTTGCATTTTTCACTGACTACTACTACTTCTTCTTTTTTTTTTTTTTCATTTATTTTTATTAGTTAGAGGCTAATTACTTTACAATATTGTAGTGGGTTTTGTCATACATTGACATGAATCAGCCATGGATTTACATGTATTCCCCATCCCGATCCCCCCTCCCACCTCCCTCTCTACCCAGTCCCTCTGAGTCTTCCCAGTGCACCAGGCCCGAGCACTTGTCTCATGCATCCAACCTGGGCTGGTGATCTGCTTCACTATAGATAATATACATGTTTCAATGCTGTTCTCTTGAAACATCCCACCCTCACCTTCTCCCACAGAGTCCAAAAGTGTGTTCTGTATATCTGTGTCTGTTTTTCTGTTTTGCATATAGGGTTATTGTTACCATCTTTCTAAATTCCACATATATGTGTTAGTATGCTGTAATGTTCTTTATCTTTCTGGCTTACTTCACTCTGTATAAGGGGCTCCAGTTTCATCCATCTCATTAGAACTGATTCAAATGAATTCTTTTTAATGGCTGAGTAATATTCCATGGTGTATATGTACCACAGCTTCCTTATCCATTCATCTGCTGATGGGCATCTAGGTTGCTTCCATGTCTTGGCTATTATAAACAGTGCTGTGATGAACATTGGGGTGCATGTATCTCTTTCAGATCTGGTTTCCTCAGTGTGTATGCCCAGAAGTGGGATTGCTGGGTCATATGGCAGTTCTATTTCCACTTTTAAAAGAAGTCTCCACACTGTTCTCCATAGCGGCTGTACTAGTTTGCATTCCCACCAACAGTGTAAGAGGAATTTTGAGCCTCAGCGATCATCCACACTGTAGCTGGCGAGTTGCTCTTCTGACTGTCAGCTCCTCCATGTGGCTAAGAAGTGATAGAGCAGGAAGTGAAGTGAAGAGAAGGTCACTTAGTCGTGTCTAACTCTTTGTGACCCCATGGACCCTAGCTCATGGAATTCTCCAGGCCAGAATTCTGGAATGGGTAGCCGTTCCCTTCTCCAGGGGATCTTCCCACCCCAGGGATTGAACCCAGAACTCCCACATTGCCGAAGAGTTCATATCAAATAAAAGGAAGCAAGCCAACAAATTATGAAGAAAGCAGGACTCAATACATTAGGACTCCGGGAAGGTGAATACAGATGTCAGCTGAGAATCTATAAGAACAGATGAGGAAAATGTAAATATTAGCACTTGTCAATCAGAAGTGGGTCAGGCAGATTTAGCATGCATTCTATAAAATCTAGAGTTGTTTTTAACAATTTCCTATTGCCACATATTTGATGTATTTGATTAAAGAACTTAGTTAAATAAGTTATTTAGAGTATTACTTTTTAATTTTTAGAAAAAATTCTAGTCATATAAGAAAAATTAAATGCCACATAAAGTGTGAAAGTTTTAGGTGCTCAGTTGTGTCCAACTCTTTGTGAGCCCATGGAGTGTAGCTCCCCAGGCTTCTCTGGCCATGAAATTCTCTAGGCAAGAATACTGGAGTTGGTAGTCACTCCCTTCTCCAGCGGATCTTCCCGACCTAGGATTGAACCCGGGTCTCTTGCACTGCAGGCAAATTCTTTACCGTCTGAGCCACCAAAGAAGCCCAAATGCCACACACCCCAGATTCAATTCTCACATACAGGTAAAATCCCAATACTCTTTGCGATATATATGTTTGAACCTCAGAAACCCTGTACCAGAACAGAATTGAAGAAATACTTGCAGGTGTTAAATATGTGGTCCATGAAAGCGCAACGCCTTCAATCAAGGAAATCACCATATGGTAGAAGTTTGAAAACACAGAACCATCAGTAAAGCTCATTGAATATATTAGTTTAGGTTTTTGGATTTTATTGTATTCACAGTCTATATGAATAAAGTGTTTATTGTTTGGGAATATGGTTGGTAATAGTAGCTTTGCACCATTTTATTTGGTTAATAAAATCTCTGACATAGTTTGAAATGATATTTTCCATTCAAGGTAAAAGTTTTTTGAAGGAAAGATCTCTTGGTCATCCAAAACGCAGACTTCAACTAGTTTTCTACATTTCTATACCTGTGTTCATCATTGCTGCCGCTCTTATAATAAAGCAGGATAAAATAAGAGAGCTGTGCTACAAAGGAGAACTTGAAAGTGAAAGGTATATATGGTTTATTCTTATCAAATAAATAAGTCAAGAAAAAAGTATTTATTCATGGTTCATCTAGAATATACTAAGACTATAGGTAAAGCGATATGAGGAGAGAAACACAGATACATTTCAAACTGGCTTGGTGTCCTTCATCTTTTTTCTGGTTTTACTACATTTTACCAGCAGTATTACTTGAGGAGGATGGGTGCCAATTGTCTGGTGGAGATTTATTCAGCCTCTTAATCCATTATGATAGTTTCTGCTCAGTTGTTTCCGACTCTTTGCGACCCCATGGACTGTACCCCATAGGCTCCTCTGTCCATGGAATTCTCCAGGCAAGAATACTGGAGTGGGTTGTCATTTCCTTCTCCAGGGTGTCTTCCTTACCCATCTCTTCTGCATTGCAGGTGGATTCTTCACCATCTGAGCCACCAGGCAAGCTCTTAATCCACAGACTCCTGTCTATATGGTCATATTGTACATGAGAGAATTCTCTTCATGAGAATAAATAATAACACTGCATTTAAAAATAAAATTTTAACATATAGAGCCTCAGACCAGTGGTAAATAACTTCATTAATGTACCTCACTCCACTAGAGATAAGATCTATGAATATGCCTGCACAATATTTATTTTCCTAATTCTTTATACTGATGATTGGGCAAGTCATTTGTCAACTAGAAATTGCATGTATAGTTCATGTTAATCAGCCTAGACAGGAGGAAGCATCATGAAATGGGGAGAAAATTATATTTAGTCTTAAACATAGCAATATTTAGTCTAAATATTGCATATCTTGATAACTATGATATCTTGAGCAAAAGGTTTAATCTTTATGTTCTTAAAATTATTCTCTGTAACTGTATAAAATGTGAGATAATAGCTTTCCAATTTATCATAAACTCCTGGGTACACCAAATTAATAAATGACATTATCATATTATCTGTAATCCATTACACAACAATTTAAGCATCATTATTGAGCCCCTTATTCATAATTTACTGTATTTTCCCACATAAGTATTTATCTCTAGTTTTACTTTCTTGGAATTGATATAAAGAGAAGATGAGTATGTTTATGAGAGGATGAAAGAAATCTATAGAAATGTATAGAAAATAAACAAACTTTGGATTGCTACTTTATGGTTTTGGCTTAACTTGGGTGAGAGTTAGGATTACCATAGAATCAAGGGGCCTGCCTGCAAATATGTGGGCTTATACCATAAATATTAGAGTAAATGCGAAATGAGAATGTGAAGATTAGGTCGACATAGCAAGATGGCTGGTGGCGTTTCTCCTAATATTGACATGGCTGTTGTTTTATTGCTTTTATTTCCCTGGAAGGAGACATTTTAGTTAGTGAATCACTATTTCTCTGAAGAACATTCTCCATTCAAATAGTCACTTGATTAAGATTTTAAAAATCTCCCACTTTTTAAAAATAAACATTGTCGGTGTTACAGATCTGCATCGGAAGAAAGCAGCACGGACAGCAGGTCCCTCCCCAGCGTCAGGTGAGTAGAGCAGAATTAACCGTTCTGCATCGTACCTTTCGACCATTGCACAAGAAGCACTTAAAATCACTCATTTAAAACCAAGCACTTGTTCATAATATTCTTATACGGTCCCCACCCATTGTAGATAATTTTATAATGCTGAATAATAAAACTTGGTTTCATGATGTCTCAACCCTCCCTGACCCACACCAAAGGAGTGATTTTTGTGTACCCACACTAGCATTTATGATCATATAGTTTTTTTTTTTTTTGAGGTTTGGTAAGGTGAACTTATATCTTGATGATGTTCTACTACCACATGAAAAGAAGACTGATATTGTAAAGATGTCAGATGTGCTTATAGTTATATTTTTATGTCAGAAAAAAATTGTTGTTAATAAGATAGAGTCGTGGAGTTTTCATTCATTTTACTGTCTTAAGATCTCAAATAACCACTGAACTTGACAGCCATCAAGGAATGAAGAAAATAAAGTAAACCCATATTAAGTGGGAGGAAGGAAATAATAAAGGTTAGGGCAGAGATGAAGAAAATGAAGAATAGAAAAGCAATTTTAAAAATCTAGACGTAAGCATGTTTTTTTTTTTTTTGAAAAAAGAAAGAAATTAACAAACCTTTAGCTAGGCTCACTAGCACAAATAGGGAGAAGACTAATATAATAAAACCAGAAATAGTATCATTACAAATACCACAGAATTAATATTTTTATGGTTTATAGTTCCTTAAAGATTACTATGAACATTTGTATGGTAAAAAACTGAAAAACCAAAAAGAAATAAATACATTCCTGGAAACATGTAACATGCCAAGATTAAATCATGAAGAAATAGAAAGTGAGCAGATTAAAACCTAGTAAGGAGAGTGAACCAGTAATTAAAACCCTCACAACAAAGAAAAGCCCAGGACAGATTGGTTTTACTAGTGAATTCTGCCAAACATTTAAATAGGAATTAAAGTCAGTATTCTATGCTGTTCTCTCAAAACATCCCACCCTTGCCTTCTCCCACAGAGTCCAACTAAGAAAAATAAATGGGGGAAAAAAAACAAAACAAAACAAATAAAGTCAGTATTCTAAAACTGTTCCAAAAACTATAAAGGTGAAAACACAAGCTCATTTTATGGGGACAGCATTACTCTGATACCAAAATTGGTAAGAACTCCACAGAAAAAGGAAACTACAAGTTAGTATCTGTGATGAATATAGATGCAAGAATTCTCAACAGATACTAGCAAAACCAAATTCAACAGCACATGGAAAGGATTATGCACCATGGCAAAGTGATATCATGGGAGTGCAAGGATGGTTCAACATATGAAAATTAATCAATGTGATAACACCCGCCACATTAACCAAATGAAGAATGAAAATGACAAGATTGTCTCAGTAGATATAGAAAAAACATTTGACAAATTTAAAACGTCTTTATGATATATCCTTTCAACAAATTAAGAACAGAAGGAATTTACAACATAGTAAAAGCCATATATATGAGAAACTCACTGCTAATTTACACTAACTGTTTCCATTGTTTCTCCATCTATTTACCATGAAGTGATGGAACCAGATGCCGTGATCTTAGTTTTCTGAATGTTGAGCTTTAAGCCAACTTTTTCCACTCTGCTCTTTCACTTTCATCAAGAGGCTCTTTAGTTCTTCTTTGCTTTTTACCATAAGAGTGGTGTCATCTGCATATCTGAGGTTATTGATATTACTCCCGGCAATCTTGATTGCAGCTTGTGCTTCATCCAGCCCAGCATATCTCATAATGTACTCTGCATATAAGTTCAATAAGAAGGGTGACATTAACAGCCTTAACATACTCCTTTCCTGATTGAAACCAGTCTGTTTTTCCATGTCCAGTTCTAACTGTTGCTTCCTGACCTGCATACAGATTTCTCAAGAGGCAGGTCAGGTGGTCTGGTACTCCCATCTCTTTCAGAATTTTCCACAGTTTATTGTGATCTACACAGTCAAAGGTTTTGGCATAGTCAATAAAGCAGAAATAGATGTTTTTCTGGAACTCTCTTGCTTTTTCTATGATCCAGTGGATGTTGGCAATTTGATCTCTGGTTCCTCTGCCTTTCTAAATCCAGCTTGAACATCTGAAAGTTCATGGTTCATGTACTGTTGAAGCCTGGCTTGGAGAAGTTTGAGTATTAGTTTGCTAGTGTGTAAAATGAGTGCAATTGTACAGTCATTTGAGCATTCTTTGGCATTGCCTTTCTTTGGGATTAGAATGAAAACTGACCTCTTCCAGTCCTGTGGCCACTGCTGAGTTTTCCAAATTTGCTGGCGTACTGAGTGCAGCACTTTCACAGCATCAT
Organism: Cervus elaphus; assembly: GCF_910594005.1. Taxonomy (NCBI): domain Eukaryota; kingdom Metazoa; phylum Chordata; class Mammalia; order Artiodactyla; family Cervidae; genus Cervus; species Cervus elaphus. The sequence goes on from NC_057846.1 coordinate 41,374,911, forward strand.
CTTTTAGGATTTGAAATAGCTCGTCTGGAATTCCATCACCTCCACTGGCTTTGTTCCTAGTGATGCTTCCAAAGGCCCACTTGACTTTTCATGCCAGGATGTCTGGCTCTAGGTGAGTGATCACACCATCATGATATCTGGGTCATGAGATCTTTTTTTGTATAGTTCTTCTGTGTATTGTTGCCACCTCTTCTTAATATCTTCTGCTTCTGTTAGGTCCATAGCATTTCTGTCCTTTATTGTGCCCATCTTTGCATGAAATGTTCCCCTGGTATCTCTAATTTTCTTGAAAAGATCTCTAGTCTTTCCCATTCTATTGTTTTCCTCAGTTTGTTTGCATTGATCACTGAGAAAGATGTTCTTCTCTCTCATGCTATTCTTTGGGACTCTACATTCAAATGGGTATATCTTTCCTTTTCTCCTTTGCCTTTTACTCCTCTTCTTTTAACAGCTATTTGTAAGGTCTCCTCAGACAGCCATTTTGCCTTTTTGCATTTCTTTTTCTTGGGGTTTGATCCCTGCCTCCTCTACAATGTCACGAACCTCTGTCCATAGTTCTTCAGGCAGTTTGTCTATCAGATCTAATCCCTTGAATCTATTTCTCACTTCCGCTGTAAAATGGTAAGGGATTTGATTTAAGTCATACCTGCATGGTCTAGTAGTTTTCCCTATTTTCTTCAATTTAGGTCTGAATTTGGCAATAAGGAGTTCATGATCTGAGCCACAGTCAACTCCCGGTCTTGTTTTTGCTGACTGTATAGAGTTTCCTCCATCTTTGGCTGCAAAGAATATAATCAATCTGATTTCAGTGTTGACCATCTGGTGATGTCCATGTGTAGAGTCTTCTCTTGTGTTGTTGGAAGAAGGTGTTTGCTATGACCGGTGTGTTCTCTTGGCAGAAGTCTATTAGCCTTTACCCTGCTTCATTCTGTACTCCAAGGCAAAATTTGTCTGTTAGTCCAGATGTTTCTTGACTTCCTACTTTTGCATTCCAGTCCTGTATAATGAAAAGGACATCTTTTTTGGGTGTTAGTTCTAGAAGGTCTTGTAGGTCTTCATAGAACTGTTCAACTTCAGCTTCTTCAGCATTATTGGTCAAGGCATAGACTTGGATTACTGTGGTATTGAATGGTTTGCCTTGGAAACGAACAGAGATCATTCTGTCATTTTTGAGATTGTACCAAAGTACTGCATTTTGGACTCTTTTGTTGACTACGATGGCTACTTCATTTCTTCTAAGGGATTCTTGCCCACAGTTGTAGATATAATAGTCATCTGAGTTAAATTCTCCCATTCCAGTCCATTTTACTTTGCTGATTCTTAAAATGTTGATGTTCACTTTTGCCATCTCCTGTTTGACCACTTCCAGTTTCCCTTGATTCATGAACCTAACATTCCATGTTCCTATGCAATGTTGCCCTTTGCAGCATCAGACTTTACTTCCATCACCAGTCACATCCACAACTGTGTGTTGTTTTTGCTTTGGCTCCATCTCTTCATTCTTTCTGGAGTCATTTCTCCACTGATCTCCAGTAGCATTCTGGGCACCTACCGACCTGGGAGTTCATCTTTCAGTGCATCTTTTTGCCTTTTCATACTGTTCATGGGGTCTAAAGGTAAGAATACTGAAGTGGTTGGCATTCCCTTCTCCAGTGGACCACGTTTTGCCAGAACTCTCCACCATGACCCATATGTCTTGGGTGGCCCTACTCGGCATTGCTCATAGTTTCATTGAGTTAGATAAGGCTGTGGTCCATGTGACCAGAATGGTTAGTTTTCTGTGATTGTGGTTTTCAGTCTGTCTGCCCTCTGATGGAGAAGGATAAGAGGCTTATGGAAGCTTCCTGATGGGTGAGACTGACTGAAGGGGAGACTGGGTCTTGTTCTGATGGGGAGGGCTCATGCTCAGTAAATCTTTAATCAAATTTTCTGTTGATGGGTGGGACTCTATTTCCTCCCTGTTATTTACTGGGGTCTCTGCTTCTTTCTCCTGGGTCCTGGTGCACACAAGGTTCTGTTTGTGGTCTCCAGAGTCTGTTTTCCCAGTCCTGTGTAAGTTCTGGCGGCTCTATGGTAGGGTTAATGGTGACCTCCTCCAAGAGGGCTTATGTCATACCCAGGTCTGCTGGACCCAGAGCCCCTGTGCCTGTGGAAGTCCACTGCTGACCCATACCTCCACAGGAGATACTCTAACACAGTTCTGTCTCAGTTTCTGTGAGGTCTCTGGGTCCTGGTGTGCCCAAGGTTTGTTTGAGCCCTTGAGCGTCTCTGGTGGGCATGGGGTTGGATTCTAAACACAATTTTCCCCCTTCTACCATCTTGCCCTTGGATGGGGGTTATCTTCTCAACCTTGCTCCTGTGTCACGCAGCCACTGCTCCAGCGGTGAAAACAGTGACAGACTTTATTTTTTTGGGCTCCAAAATCACTGTAGATGGTGACGGCAGCCATGAAATTAAAAGACACTTGTTCCTTGGAAGGAAAGTTATGACCAACCTAGACAGCATATTAAAAAGCAGAGACATTACTTTGTCAACAAAGGTCCATCTAGTTAAAGCTATGGTTTTTCCAGTGGTCATGTATGAATGTGAGGGTTGGACTATAAAGAAATCTGAGCACCAAAGAATTGATGCTTTTGAACTGTGGTGTTGGAGAAGACTCTTGAGAGTCTCTTGGACTGCAAGGAGATCCTACCAGTCCATCCTAAAGGAAATCAATCCTGAATATCCATTGGAAGGACTGATGCTGAAAATGAAACTCCAATACTTTGGCCACTTTATGTGATGAACTGACTCATTAGAAAAGGCCCTGATGCTGGGACAGATCAAAGGTGGGAGGAGATGGGGACAACAGAGGATGAGATGGTTGAATGGCATCACCAAGTCAATGGACATGAGTTTGAGTAAACTCTGGAAGTTGGTGATGGACAGGGAGGCCTGGTGTGCTGCAGTCCATGGAGTCACAAAGAGTTGGACATGACTGAGCGACTGAACTGAACTGAATTTATACTTAAAGTGGAAAACATTGAAGCAGTTCCTATATTAGCCATTAAAAAAAAATGAAAGAATGCCATTTGCAGCAACATGGATAGATCTAGAGAATGTCATAGTGAGTGAAGTAAATCAGACAGAGACAGAGAAATATCATGTGACATTCCTTATATATGGAATCTAAAAAGAAGTGATACAATTGAACTCACGAAAGAGAAACAGATTCACAGACTTCAAGATTGAGCTTATAGTTGCCAGGAGGGGAGGGTGAGGAGAAGGAATATTTAGGGATCTTTGGATGGACATGTACATACTGCTCTATTTAAAATGGATAACCAAAAAGGACCTACTGTATAGCACAGGGAACTCTGCTCAATGTTATGTGGCAGCCTGGATGGGAGGAGAGTCTGGGGGAGAATAGATACATGCATATGTATGTTTGAATCCCTTTTATGTTCACCTGTAATTAATCAACTATAACCCAATACAATATAAAAAGTTAAAAAATCTACAAATTCAATGAAATGTCTATCAAAATTATAATGGCATTTTCACAGAAATATAAAAAATTAATTGATGTGGAACCACAAAGACCCTCAATAGCCAAAACATTTTGAGAACAAAGCTGGAGGCATCAAACTTCCTGATTTTTAAATATATCACAAGCAGTAATTAAATACTATAATTAAAAGAGCATGATACTATTACAAAGACAAATACCAATGAAATGAAATAGTGCAGGATTCAACCCCCACATACATAGTCAAATGATCTTTGGTGCCAAGAATACACATTTGGAAATGGTATTGGCAAAACCGGATATGAATAAGAATGAAATTGAACCTTTACCTTATATCAGACACAAAAATAAACTCGAAATGGATTAAAATCTTAAATGTGACCCCAAACTATAAAAATCCTAGAAGAAAACATAGGGAGAAAGCTTCATATCATTGGTCTTAGCAATGAATTTTTGGATTAATACCAAAAGTACAGGCAACAAAAGCAAAAAATAGACATGTAGGGCTCCATCAAACTAAAACCTTCTGCATAGCAAGGAAAACATTTAATAGAGTCAATGAGCAATCTATGGAAAGGGGGAAAATATTTGTAAACCAAGTATCAGATAAAGAATTAATAACCAAACACATGTTACTCCTACTATCAATAAAAAAATTAATACCTGATTTTAAAATGGGCTAAAGTGTTGAATAGATGCTTCTCCCCAAATGCCATACTTATGATGAATAGGTATAGTAGGAAAAGATAGTTCAGGTCACTCGTCATCAGGGAAATGAAAATCAAAACCACATGAGGCATCACCCATTAGAATGGCTATTATTTAAAAAACCCACAAGTCAACAAATGTTGGCAAGGATGCAGAGATATTGGAATCATTTTACTTGGTTGTGGTGGTGGTTTAGTCACTAAATTGTGTCCGACTCTTGTGACCCCCTAGCCCACCAGGCTTCTTTGTCCATGGGATTTCGCAAGTAAGAATACTGGAGTGGTTTGCCATTTCCTTCTCCATTACATTGTTGGTGGGAATGCAAAATATTGTAGCCATTGCTCAAAACTATTGGAGATTCCTCAAAAAATTAAAAAATAGGACTACTGTATGACCCAGCAATCCTACTTCGATATGTATTTCCCAGAAGAATTGAAATCAAGATCTCAAAGAAGTATTAGCATTTTCATGTTCGTTGCAGCACAACACAAACTCAGTGTCCATCACTGGATGAATGGATAAAAAAATGTGGTATATAAATATAATGGAATGTTCAGCCATAAAAATGAAGGAAATCCTGCATATATTATCACAGAGTTGAACCTTGAGGACATTATGCTAATTAAAATAAGCCAGCCACAAAAGGACAAATCACTGCATGATTCCTTTTAGGATATCTCAAATTGCGAAGCTCCTAGGACTGAGAGTAGAATTTTAGTTGCCTCAGGTTGGGGTGAAGGGAAAGTGGGATGTTGCCAATCAATGAGAATGAAGTCTTAGTTGTGCAAAATCTAGACATGTGCTGTATACCATCATCCATATTGTTGTTCCCAGGTGGCACAAGTGATGAAGAATCCACCTGCCAGGAGATGCGAGTTTGATACCTAGGTTGGGAAGATCCGCTAGAGGAGGAAATGGCAACCCATTCCAGTATTTTTGCCTGGAAAATCCCATGGAGAGAGGAGCCTCGTGGGTTATAGTCCATGGGGTCACAAAAAGTCAGACACAGCTGAGCTTGCATGCGGCAGCACCGCATTGTATGCTTAAAAATTTAAGAGAATAGATTTCATTTATGTGTCTCTAACCTCAGTAGAATAAAGTTTTTAAAAAAATTTAGGAAGCTTTGCTTCACAAAAGACACCCTTGTGAAAGAGAGAAGGGAATTCACAACGTGGGAGACGATGTTTGTAATACATATTTCCAATAAGGGATTCAGAACACATACAGGATTCCTGCCAAGCAATAACAAAAGGCAGGAGCCTAATAGGCAAAACATTTGAAAAGACACTTCACAGAAGATGGTACAAAAGAGGCTCAAAACATGAAAAATTGCTTAACATCATTTGTCATCAGAAAAAGGCAAACTAAAATAAAAACAAGTGTTCCCTATACCCTTATAAGAGTGGCTGAAATTAAAAGAACTGGCAATGTCAAGGGTAGGTTAGAATATCAAGCAACAAGAACTCTAACACGCTGCAGGCAGGAGCATATATTTTATTACTCTAATACTTTTATTACTGTTCAGCAGTTTGGCATATTCTAAAGCTATTAGACTGCAGGTCAGGAAGCAACAGTTAAAACTGGACATGGAACAACAGACTGATTCCAAATAGGAAAAGGAATACATCAAGGCTGTGTATTGTCACCCTGCTTATTTAACTTATATGCAGAGTACATCATGAGAAATGCTGGGCTGGATGAAGCACAAGCTGGAATCAACATTGCTGGGAGAAATATCAGTAACCTCAGATATGCAGATGACACCACCCTTATGGCAGAAAGTGAAGAAGAACTATAGAACCTCTTGAAAGTAAAAGAGGAGAGTGAAAAAGTTGGCTTAAAGCTCAACATTCAGAAAACTAAGATCATGGCATCTGGTCCCTTCACTTCGTGGCAAATAGATGGGGAAACAGTGGAAACAGTGGCTGACTTTATTTTTCTGGGCTCCAAAATCACTGCAGATGGTGACTGCAGCCATGAAATTAAAAGCCACTTATTCTTTGGAAGAAGAGTTATGACCAACCTAGACAGCATATTAAAAAGCAGAGACATTACATTGCCAACAAAGGTCCATCTAGTCAAGGCTATGGTTTTTCCAGTGGTCATGTATGGATATGAGAGTTGGACTGTGAAGAAAGCTGAGGGCCGAAGAATTGATGCTTTTGAACTGTGGTGTTGGAGAAGACTCTTCAGAGTCCCTTGTACTGCAGGGAGATCTGACTAGTCCATCCTAAAGGAGATCAATCCTGAGTGTTCATTGGAAGGACTGATGTTGAGGCTGAAACTCCAGTATTTTGGCCACCTGATGTGAAGAGCTGACTCATCGGAAAAGACCCTGGTGCTAGGAAAGATTGAAGGCAGGAGGAGAAGGAGATGACAGAGGATGAGATGGTTGGATGGCATCACTGACTCAATAGACATGGGTTTGGTTGGACTCCGGGAGTGGTGATGGACAGGGAGGCCTGGCATGCTGCATTTCATGGGGTTGCAGAGTCAGACACGACTGAGCAACTGAAGTGAGCTGAACTGAAAGCTGTCAGGGTTCAATTAAATGTATGATTTTTATTTTTACTATTATAATGCTTATTAAGTTTTACATTTATTTTATAAGTAATTAAATGTTTCCTAAAATTTTGACAAAGGATTTCTGTAAATTTTGAGTCCAGTTATCTAAAATATTTTTCTTTCCTTTTCCATTTAACTTGAATCTGCTTGTCTTTACTTCTTTTTTTATGCTTTTAACTTTAAGGCTTATTCTTTTCAAACATCAATAATCTATGTATAGGTGCTGTGCTAAATTGCTTCAGTCATGTCTGACCCTTTTCGACCTCATGAGCTATAGCCTTCTGGGCTACCTCTGTCCATGAAATTCTCTAGGCAGGATTACTGGAGTGGATTGCATGCCCTCCTCCAGAGGATCTTGCCGATCCAGAGAGTGAACCCTCATCTCAAGTCGCTTGTATTGGCAGGCGAGTTCTTTACCACTAGGGCCTCCTAGGTAGGCTTCAGTATATTTAACATAAACTCATTCAAAATATTTTTTATGTACAGGGGTAGAGAAAATTTAGAAAAAGATTCTGAAATTCATTGAGGGGAAAGTAGGGATAACAAAATAAACTTTAGAACTAACTAGCAATGAATTAAAATATGGAGATTTTTATTTTAAAAAAGCCAAAACCTACAGAATATATGTGCATGGGTGCTTAGTCCCTTCAGTCATGTCTGACTCTTTGTGACCCCGTGGACTGTAGCCCACAAGTTTCTCTGCCCATGGGATTCTCCAGGCAGGCTGGAGTGGGTTGCCATTCCCTCCTCCAGGGGATCTTCCCGACCCAGGGATTGAACTTGTGACTCTTATGTCTTTTAAATTGGTGAGCTGGTTCTCTACCACTAGCACCACCTGCACTTCCCCTTCTGATTTTTAATGATGATCACATATTTATTAAAATATCCAAAGTACATTGGTAGGTATATGAATTACAGATAAATTTCTCATCACAATACCCAAAGAAAACTTCTGTTAATTTCCGTTAGATTTATTCCATATAATAGGTATATATATCCTTAATAATTCTTCTAAAGAAAAAATATAAAACCACTTATTTATACCCTTTTTTCTTACTTGGAGACTATTATGGGAAACTTTTATATCTTAAAATCTAGGCCTATATCATCATTTTTTGACAAATAGTATTTAGCCTAAAAATGAAAAGTAACATTTTAGAAATCCATTATTATGAATCTTTACACTCTAATAAACATCCTTATATAGATATACATTTTGGAATAATTATGCAATTATAGCCTCATGGTAAATTCCTAGAAGGGAGACTGATCAAAGCTTAAATATAATGTGTACACTCTTGTTTTTTGACTGCCAAATTACCTGGTTGTAATGATCACTACCTACCTATTTGTATCAAGTTGTAACATTTTTAAGTTAGTTATTTTTAATCATTTGGGCATTTGAGTGATATGCTTTCTAAATCTTAGTATATCTTCTTAAATTTTACTTTCTTTTTTTTAATTTATTTTTCTCATTTATTTTTATTAGTTGGAGGCTAATTACTTTACAATATTGTAGTGGTTTTTGTCATACATTGACATGAATTAGCCATGGATTTACATGTATTCCCCATCCCGATCTCCCCTCCCACCTCCCTCTCTACCCAATCCCTCTGGGTCTTCCCAGTGCACCAGGTCCAAGCACTTGTGTATTACTTTCTTTCACTATCATGTTAAATTTTCTTAATTTTCCACTTGTCCTTGAGTAATGAGCTCTTTTTTTTAATTTATTTTTTAATTGAAGGATAATTGCTTTACAGATTTTTGTAGGGGGTCATAGAGGATTTTGCTTTGATTTATGTCATCGAGTGTTCTGCCTTTGTTCTCCTCTAAGAGTTTTATAGTTTCTGGTCTTACATTTAGGTCTTTAATCAATTTTGAGTTTATATTTGTGTAGGGTGTTTCATTATTTCAGTAGCTGCCCAGTTTTCCCAGCACCATTTATTGAAGAGGCTGTCTTTGCCCCATTGCATATTCTTGCCTCCTTTGTCAAAAATAAGGTACCCATAGGTGCATGGGTTTATTTCTGGGTTTTCTATCTTGTTCCATTGGTCTATATTTCTGTTTGTGTGCCAGTACCATACTGTCTTGATGACTGTAGCTTTGCAGTATAATCTGAAGTCAGGAACGTTGTTTCCTCCAGCTTCATTCTTCTTTCTCAAGACTGCTTTGGCTATTCAGGGTCTTTTGTGTTTCCATATGAATTGTGAAATTTTTAGTTCTAGTTCTGTGAAAAATGTCATTGGTAATTTGATAGGGATTGCGTTGAATCTGTTGAATGCATTTGGTAGTATAGTCATTTTCACAATGTTGATTCTTCCTACCCAGGAACATGGAATATTTCTCCATCTGTTATGTAATCCTTGATTTCTTTCATTAGTGTGTTATAATTTTCTATGTACAGTTTTTCTGTTTGCTTAGGTAGGTTTATTCCTAGATATTTAACTCTTTTTGTTGCAGTGGTGAATGGGAGTGATTCCTTAATTTCTCTTTCTGATTTTTCACTGTTAGTATATGTGCTGCCAAAGTGAGCACATGATTTTTCATTGTTAGTATATAGAACTGCAAGTGATTTCTGTGTGTTGATTTTGTATCCTGCAACGTTGCTAAATTCACTGATTAGCTTTAGTAATTTTCTGATACTATCTTTAGGGTTTTCCATGTACAGTATCATGTCATTTGCAAACAGTGAGAGCTTTACTTCTTTCCTAATCTGGATTCTTTTTATTTTTTTTTCCCTTCTCTAACTGCTGTAGTTAAGACTTCTAGAAATATGTTGAATAATAGTGGTAAAAGTGGACACCCTTGTGTTTTTCCTGATCTTAGGGGGAATGCTTTCAATCCTTCACCATTGAGAATAATGTTTGCTATAGGCTTATCTATATAGTCTTCACTCTGTTGAGGTAGGTGCCTTCTATGCCCTTTTTTTGAAGAGTTTTCATCATAAATGGTGCTGAATTTTGTCAAAGGCCTTTTCTGCATCTACTGAGATGATCATATGGTTTTTATCTGTCAATTTGTTAATCTGGTGTATCACATTGATTGAATTGTGTATAGTGAAGAATCCTTGCATTCCTGGAATAAACCCAGCTTGATCATGGTATATGAGCTTTTTGATGTGTTGCTGAATTCTGTTTGCTATAATTTTGTTGAGGACTTTTGCATCTATGTTCACCAGTGATATTGGCTGTAGTTTTCTTTTTCTGTGTTGTCTCTGGTTTTGGTATCAGAATGATGGTGGGTGGCCTTGTAGAATGAGTTTGGAAGTGTTCCTTCCTCTGCCATTTTTTGAAAGAGTTTTAGAAAGATAGGCACTAGCTCTTCTCTAAATGTTTGAGAGAATTCTCCTGTGAAGCCCTCTGGTCCTGGGCTTTTGTTTTTTTGGGAGTTTTTTTTTTTTTTTTTTTTTTTAATCACAGCTTCAATTTAAGTGCTTGTAATTGGGTTGTTCATAATATCTACTTCTTACTGGTTCAGTCTTGGAAGATTGAACTTTTCTAAGAACCTGTCCATTTCTTCCAGGTTATCCATTTTATATATAGTTGTTCATAATAGTCTGTTATAATCCTTTGTATTTCTGCATTGTCTGTTGTAACCTTTCCTTTTTCATTTCTAATTTCGTTGATTTGATTCTTCTCTTTTTTTCTTGAAGAGTCTAGCTAAAGTTTTGTCAATTTTGCTTATCTTCTCAAAGAACTAGCTTTTATTTTTATTAATCTTTAGTATTTTTTAAATTTCTTTTTCATATATTTCTGCTCAGATCTTTATGATTTCTTTCCTTCAATTAATTTTTGGGTCTTTTATTTCTTCTTTTCCCAGTTGTTTTAGGTGTAAAGTTAGGTTGTCTACTCTATGTTTTTCTTGTTTCTTGAGTAGGATTGTATTGTTATAAACTTCCCTCTTAAAACTGCTTCTGCTGAATCCCATAGGTTTTGAGTTGTCATGTTTTCATTGTCATTTGTTTCTAGAAATTTTTTGATTTCCTTTTTGATTTCTTCAGTAACCAGTTGGTTATTTAGAAACATGTTGTTTCATCTCTATGTGTTTGTGTTTCTTACAGTTTTTTTTTTCTTGTAATTGATATCTAGTCTCATAGCATTGTGGTTGGAGAAGATTCTTGATATGATTTCAATTTTCTTAAATTTACTGAGGTTTGATTTGTGACCCATGATGTGGTCTCTCTTGGAGAATGTTTTATGTGCCCTTGCGAAGAAGGTTTATTCTTATGCATTTGTATGGAATGTCCTGAAGATATCAATGAGATCCATCTCTTCTAATGTATCCTTTAAGACTTGTGTTTCCTTATTAACTTTCTTTTTTGATGATCTGTCCATTGGTGTGAGTGGGCTCTTAAAGTTTCTTACGTTATTGTGTTACTTTCAATTTCTCCTTTTATGTCTGTTATGTTTGTCTTATGTATTGAGGTGCTCCTGTGTTGGGTGCATTGATACTTACAATTGTTATGTGTTCCTCTTGGATTGACCCCTTGACCATTATGTAGTGTCCTTCCTTATCTCCTGTAAACTTCTTTACTTTAAGGTCTATTTTGTCTGATGTGAGGATTGCTACCCCTGCTTTCTTTTGCTTCCCATTTGCATGGAATATATTTTTCCATCCTCTCACTTTCAGTCTGTGTGTCTTTAGGTCTGAAGTGAGTTTTTGTAGAAAGCATATATATGGGTCTTGTTTTTGTATCCATTCAGCCAGTCTGTGTCTTTTGGTTGAAGCATTTAATCCATTTCAGTTCAGTTCAGTTCAGTTGCTCACTCGTGTCCGACTCTTTGCCACCCCATGAATCGCAGCATGCCAGGCCTCACTGTCCATCACCAGCTCCTGGAGCTTACTCAAATTCATGCCCATTGAGTCAGTGATGCCATCCAGCCATCTCATCCTCTGTCATCCCCTTCTCTTCCTGCCCCCAATCCCTCCCAGCATCAGGGTCTTTTCCGATGAGTCAACTCTTCACATGAGGTGGCCAAAGTATTAGAGTTTCAGCTTCAGCATCAGTCCTTCCAATGAACACCCAGGACTGATCTCCTTCAGGATGGACTGGTTGGATCTCCTTGCAGACCAAGGGACTCTCAACAGTCCTCTCCAACACCACACTTCAAAAGCATCAATTTTTCGGTGCTCAAATTTCTTCACAGTCCAACTCTCACATCCATACATGACCACAGGAAAAACGATAACATTGACTAGACGGACTTTGTTGGCAAAGTAATGTCTCTGCTTTTTAGTATGCTAACCAGGTTGGTCATCAATTTCCTTCCAAGGAATAAGTGTCTTTTAATTTCATGGTTTCAATCACCATCTGCAGTGATTTTGGAGCCCAAAAAAATAAAGTCTGACACTGTTTCCACTGTTTTCCCATCTATTTTCCATGAAGTGATGGGACCAGATGCCATGATCTTAGTTTTCTGAATGTTAAGCTTTAAGCCAACTTTTTCGCTCTCCTCTTTCACTTTCATCAAGAGGCTTTTAAATTCCTCTTCACTTTCTGCCATCAGGGTGGTGTCATCTGCATACCTGAGGTTACTGATATTTCTCCCAGCAATCTTGATTCCAGCTTGTGCTTCTTCCAGCCCAGGGTTTCTCATGATGTACTCTGCATCTAAGTTACATAAGCAGGGTGACAATATACAGCCTTTATGTACTCCTTTTCCTATTTGGAACCAGTCTGTTGTTCCATGTCCAGTTCTAACTGTTGCTTCCTGGCCTGCATACCAGTTTCTCAAGAGGCAGGTCAGTGGTCTGGTATTCCTATCTCTTTCAGAATTTTCCACAGTTTATTGGGATCCACACAGTCGAAGGCTTTGGCATAGTCAATAAAGCAGAAACAGATGTTTTTCTGGAACTCTTTTGCCTTTTTGATGATCTAGCAGATGTTAGCAATTTGATCTCTGGTTCCTCGGCCTTTTCTAAATCCAGCTTGAACATCTGAAGTTCACGGTTCACATATTGCCGAAGCCTTGCTTGGAGAATTTTGAGCATTAAACAGTAGGAAAAGCAAAGAAAGGAATAAATGGAGGAAAATATAATAGGTTTAATAAAATTAAAAGAAAGAGAGAAAAGAAAAAAAGAAAGGAAGAAGTAAGGAAAAAAAAAAAAAAGAAAGCACCACAGTACTGTAATACCCAACATAGAGGCAGAAGTTTATAAAACAATAAAAAGTGTGACTGCATATACACATATACATATAGACCCATAAGCAAAATCAAAGCAGTCGAACAAAAATAACATACAATAGATTGACCCAGCGAACAAAGGAAATAAAAAATTGTATTTACCAGTTAAAAATAAAACTAACTAAAGCATAAACTGGAAAACAAAACTAAAGCAAGGTGCCAAGTGGGGAATAAAGCTATGAAAACAAAACTAACAAATAATTTGAGAGGAACGGAAAGAAATAAAAGAAAGAAAGAATAAGTATGCAATGTTAAATAGATCTAGATAAAGAAGATTTATATACATTAAAGATTAACTCCAAGGGGAAAAGAACAGTAGGAAAAGCAAACAAAGAAATAAATGTGGAAACAATAAGTTTTTAAAAAGTTTAAAATTAAAGTTAAAATAGAGGAAAAAAAAGAAAGAAAATCTCCACAGATTAGCAAAAGTCCAGCTTAGCGACAGAAGTTTATAAGAACAACAAAGAATGTGACTTAGAAAGGAAAAAATGGGGGGAGGAGCCAAGATGGCGGAGGAGTAGGACGGGGAGACCACTTTCTCTCCTACAAATTCATCAAAAGAATAACTGAACACAGAGCAAACTTCGCGAAACAACTTCTGATCGCTAGCTGAGGTCATCAGGAGCCCAGAAAAGCAGCCCATTGTCTTCGAAAGGAGGTAGGACAAAATATAAAAGATAAAAAGTGAGACAAAAGAGCTAAGGACGGAGATCCGTCCCGGGAACTCTTAGGCGGCATTGCTTGGGGTAGGGTCCGGGCCTGAGTGCCCTGAGGACAATCGGAGGGAGCTTCTGTGAGTTGCCAACTTGAACTGCGGGAGACCAAAAGAGAGAGAGAAAATTAACCGGCCCGAACACACTGCCGGCCGCTCGCAGAACAAAGAGACTGAGAGGGTCCAGAGAGGAGCTCGCAGGCTGCGGACCGGCCCAGCCCTGCCGGAGGCAGGGGGCAGGGGGGAGGGGAAGGTCGCAGCAAGACACAGGGCGCAGCACCCGACCGGCGCTGGCGGGGACTGGGGCTGGGGACGCGGAGGGCGGAAGGCGCGCGCACCCGACTGGCGCCAGCGGAAACTGAGACTGGGTCCGCGGAAGGGAGTGGGCGCGCCACACCTGGGGAGAGTGCGCCCACCAAGCCCCTGGCTGCCTGGACCGCTCTGACGGGGAAGGCACAGAGAGCAGGCGCAGCTTTTCGTTCCGCGCTTTTGTGTAACACCCGAGGGCTGGAACCTCGCGCAGCGCGGGGCGCGCTCCATATAGAACAGCCGGGAGCCTGAGCAGCGCAGACGGAGAAAGCGGCGTCAGCCCCTCCCGGCAGCGCCAGCCCCTCCCGGCAGCGCGACGGAACTAGCTACCTGAGTAAGAGTCCACCTCCGCCCGCCTGTGTCAGGGCGGAAATGAGGCTCTGAAGAGACCGGCAAACAGAAGCCAAATAAGCAAAGGGAACCGCTTCAGAAGGGACTGGTGCAACAGATTAAAATCCCTGTAGAAAACACCAACTACACCGGAAGGGGCCTGTAGATATCGAGAAGCGTAAGCTGGACTGAGGAGCTATCTGAAACTGAGCCAAACCCACACTGACCGCAACAGCTCCAGAGAAACTCCTAGATATAATTTTACTTTTTTCTCTCTTTTTTTTTTTCTTTTTTTCTTTTTTTCTTTTTTTTATTTTTTCTCTTTTATTTTCCTTTAAAATCCCCTATTACTCCCCTATTACTCCTTAACTTTCATTTCCATAGACTTTTACGATTTTTTAATTAGGGGGAAAAAATTTTTTTTTTCTTTCTTTCTTTTTTTTTTTTTTTTTCTTTCTTTTTTTTTCTTTTTTCTTCTTTTTTTTCTTTCCTTTTTCTCTTCTATTTTCTATTTTTCTTTTTCTCTTATTTCTTTTAAAGTCCTCTAGTACTCCTCTACTACTCCTTAATTTTCATTTTCAATACACTATAACCTTACAAAAAAAAAAAAAAAAAAAGAAGAGAAGCCCTATTTTTAAACCGAAGATTATTCTCTCCCAATCTTGACTGTTTTCTACCTCAGAACACCTCTATTTCCTCCTTTCCCCTTCTCTTCCCAATCCAATTCTGTGAATCTTTGTAGGTGACTGGGCTACGGAGAACACTCTGGGAACAGACAGCTGCGTAGATCTGTCTCTCTCCTCTTGAGTCCCCCTTTTTCTCCTCCTGCTCACCTCTATCTCCCTCCTCCCTCTCCTCTTCTTCATGTAACTCTGTGAACCTATCTGGGTGTCCCTAACGGGGGAGAATCTTTTAGCCATTAACCTAGAAGTTTTCTTATCAGGGCTGTATAGTTGGAGAAGTCCTGAGACTACAGGAAGAATAAAACTGAAATCCAGAGGCAGGAGACTTAAGCCCAAAACCTGAGAACACCAGAAAACTCCTGACTACATGGAACTTTAAGTAATAAGTGAATGTCCAAAAGCCTTCATACCTACACTGAAACCAACCACCACCCAAGAGCCAATAAGTTTTAGAGCAAGACATACCACGCAAATTCTCCAGCAACGCAGGAACATAGCCCTGAACATCAACATACAGGCTGCCCAAGGTCACACCTAACACATAGACCCATCTCAAAACTCATTACTGGGCACTCCATTGCTCTCCAAAGAGAAGAAATCAAGTTCCACGCACCAGAACACTGACGCACGCTTCCCTAACCAGGAAATCTTGACAAGCCAATCATCTAACCCCACCCACTGGGTTAATCCTCCACAACAAAAAGGAACCACAGACCTCCAGAATACAGAAAGCCCACTCCAGATACAGCAATCTAAACAAGATGAAAAGGCAAAGAAATACCCAACAGGTAAAGGAACATGAAAAATGCCCACCAAGTCAAACAAAAGAGGAGGAGATAGGGAATCTACATGAAAAAGCATTTAGAATAATGATAATAAAAATGATCCAAAATCTTGAAAACAAAATGGAGTTACAGATAAATAGCCTGGAAACAAAGATTGAAAAGATTCAAGAACTGTTTAATAAAGACCTAGAAGAAATAAAAAAGAGTCAATTAAAAATGAATAATGCAATGAATGAGATCAAAAACACTTTGGAGGGAACCAAGAGTAGAATAACGGAGGCAGAAGATAGGATAAGTGAGGTAGAAGATAAAATGGTGGAAATAAATGAAGCAGAGAGGAAAAAAGAAAAAAGGATCAAAAGAAATGAGGACAACCTCAGGGACCTCTGGGACACTGTGAAACGCCCCAACATTCGAATCATAGGAGTTCCAGAAGAAGAAGACAAAAAGAAAGGCCATGAGAAAATACTCGAGGAGATAATAGCTGAAAACTTCCCTAAAATGGGGAAGGAAATAGCCACCCAAGTCCAAGAAACCCAGAGAGTCCCAAACAGGATAAACCCAAGGCGAAACACCCCAAGACACATATTAATCAAATTAACAAAGATCAAACACAAAGAACAAATATTAAAAGCAGCAAGGGAAAAACAACAAATAACACACAAAGGGATTCCCATAAGGATAACAGCTGATCTATCGGTAGAAACCCTCCAGGCCAGAAGGGAATGGCAGGACGTACTGAAAGTAATGAAAGAGAATAACCTACAACCTAGATTACTGTATCCAGCAAGGATCTCATTCAGATATGAAGGAGAATTCAAAAGCTTTACAGATAAGCAAAAGCTGAGAGAATTCAGCACCACCAAACCAGCTCTTCAACAAATGCTAAAGGATCTTCTCTAGACAGGAAATGCAGAAAGGTTGTATAAACGTGAACCCAAAACAACAAAGTAAATGGCAACGGGACCACACCTATCAATAATTACCCTAAATGTAAATGGGTTGAATGCCCCAACCAAAAGACAAAGATTGGCTGAATGGATACAAAAACAAGACCCCTATATATGCTGTCTACAAGAGACCCACCTCAAAACAAGGGACACATACAGACTGAAAGTGAAGGGCTGGAAAAAAATATTTCATGCAAACGGAGACCAAAAGAAAGCAGGAGTCGCAATACTCATATCAGATAAAATAGACTTTCAAATAAAGGATGTGAAAAGAGACAAAGAAGGACACTACATAATGATCAAAGGATCAATCAAAGAAGAAGATATAACAATTATAAATATATATGCACCCAACATAGGAGCACCGCAATATGTGCGGCAAACACTAACGAGTATGAAAGAGGAAATTAATAGTAACACAATAATAGTGGGAGACTTTAATACCCCACTCACAACTATGGATAGATCAACTAAACAGAAAATTAACAAGGAAACACAAACCTTAAATGACACAATGGACCAGCTAGACCTAATTGATATCTATAGGACATTTCACCCCAAAACAATCAACTTCACCTTTTTCTCAAGTGCACACGGAACATTCTCCAGAATAGATCACATCCTGGGCCATAAATCTGGTCTTGGAAAATTCAAAAAAATTGAAATCATTCCAGTCATCTTTTCTGACCACAGTGCAGTAAGATTAGATCTCAATTACAGGAAAAAAATTGTTAAAACTTCAAACATGTGGAGGCTAAATAACACGCTTCTGAATAACCAACAAATCATAGAAGAAATCAAAAAAGAAATCAAAATATGTATAGAAATGAATGAAAATGAAAACACAACAACCCAAAACCTATGGGACACTGTAAAAGCAGTGCTAAGGGGAAGGTTCATAGCATTACAGGCTTACATCAAGAAACAAGAAAAAAACCAAATAAATAACCTAACTCTACACCTAAAGCAATTAGAGAAGGAAGAAATGAAGAACCCCAGAGTTAGCAGAAGGAAAGAAATCTTAAAAATCAGGGCAGAAATAAATGCAAAAGAAACTAAAGAGACCATAGCAAAAATCAACAAAGCTAAAAGCTGGTTTTTTGAAAAAATAAACAAAATTGACAAACCATTAGCAAGACTCATTAAGAAACAAAGAGAGAAAAACCAAATTAACAAAATTAGAAATGAAAATGGAGAGATCACAACAGATAACACTGAAATACAAAGGATCATAAGAGACTACTACCAGCAGCTCTATGCCAATAAAATGGACAACTTGGATGAAATGGACAAATTCTTAGAAAAGTATAACTTTCCAAAACTGAACCAGGAAGAAATAGAAGATCTTAACAGACCCATCACAAGCAAGGAAATCGAAACTGTAATCAAAAATCTTCCAGCAAACAAAAGCCCAGGACCAGATGGCTTCACAGCTGAATTCTACCAAAAATTTAGAGAAGAGCTAACACCTATCTTACTCAAACTCTTCCAGAAAATTGCAGATGAAGGTAAGCTTCCAAACTCATTCTATGAGGCCACCATCACCCTAATTCCAAAACCAGACAAAGATGCCACAAAAAAAGAAAACTACAGGCCAATATCACTGATGAACATAGATGCAAAAATCCTTAACAAAATTCTAGCAAACAGAATCCAACAACATATTAAAAAAATCATACACCATGACCAAGTGGGCTTCATCCCAGGAATGCAAGGATTCTTTAATATCCGCAAATCAATCAATGTAATACACCACATTAACAAATTGAAAGATAAAAACCATATGATTATCTCAATAGATGCAGAGAAAGCCTTTGACAAAATTCAACACTCATTTATGATTAAAACTCTCCAAAAAGCAGGAATAGATGGAACATACCTCAACATAATAAAAGCTATATATGACAAACCCACAGCAAGCATCACCCTCAATGGTGAAAAATTGAAGGCATTTCTCCTGAAATCAGGAACAAGACAAGGGTGCCCACTCTCACCACTACTATTCAACATAGTGTTGGAAGTTCTGGCCACAGCAATCAGAGCAGAAAAAGAAGTAAAAGGAATCCAGATAGGAAAAGAAGAAGTGAAACTCTCACTGTTTGCCGATGACATGATCCTCTATATAGAAAACCCTAAAGACTCTACCAGAAAATTACTAGAGCTAATCAATGAATATAGTAAAGTTGCAGGATATAAAATTAACACACAGGAATCCCTTGCATTCCTATATACTAACAATGAAAAAACAGAAAGAGAAATTAAGGAAACAATACCATTCACCATTGCAACAAAAAGAATAAAATACTTAGGAGTATATCTACCTAAAGAAACAAAGGACCTATACATAGAAAACTATAAAACACTGATGAAAGAAATCAAAGAGGACACAAACAGATGGAGAAACATACCGTGTTCATGGATTGGAAGAATCAATATTGTCAAAATGGCTATTCTACCCAAAGCAGTCTATAGATTCAATGCAATCCCTATCAAGCTACCAACGGTATTTTTCACAGAACTAGACCAAAGAATTTCACAATTTGTATGGAAATACAAAAAACCTCGAATAGCCAAAGTAATCTTGAGAAAGAAGAATGGAACTGGAGGAATCAACCTGCCTGACTTCAGACTCTACTACAAAGCCACAGTCATCAAGACAGTATGGTACTGGCACAAAGACAGAAATATAGATCAATGGAACAGAATAGAAAGCCCAGAGATAAATCCACGAACCTATGGACACCTTATCTTTGACAAAGGAGGCAAGGATATACAATGGAAAAAAGACAACCTCTTTAACAAGTGGTGCTGGGAAAACTGGTCAACCACTTGTAAAAGAATGAAACTAGAACACTTTCTGACACCATACACAAAAATATACTCAAAATGGATTAAAGATCTAAATGTAAGACCAGAAACTGTAAAATTCCCAGAGGAGAACATAGGCAAAACACTCTCCGACATAAATCACAGCAAGATCCTCTATGACCCACCTCCCAGAATATTGGAAATAAAAGCAAAACTAAACAAATGGGACCTAATTAAACTTAAAAGCTTTTGCACTACAAAGGAAACTATAAGCAAGGTGAAAAGA
This sequence comes from Cervus elaphus, assembly GCF_910594005.1. Lineage (NCBI taxonomy): Eukaryota > Metazoa > Chordata > Mammalia > Artiodactyla > Cervidae > Cervus > Cervus elaphus. The sequence continues at coordinate 41,394,740 of NC_057846.1, forward strand.
CAGCCCTCAGATTGGGAGAAAATAATAGCAAATGAAGCAACAGACAAAGGATTAATCTCAAAAATATACAAGCAACTCCTGCAGCTCAATTCCAGAAAAATAAATGACCCAATCAAAAAGTGGGCCAAAGAACTAAACAGACATTTCTCCAAAGAAGACATACAGATGGCTAACAAACACATGAAAAGATGCTCAACATCACTCATTATTAGAGAAATGCAAATCAAAACCACAATGAGGTACCATTACACGCCAGTCAGGACGGCTGCTATCCAAAAGTCTACAAGCAATAAATGCTGGCGAGGGTGTGGAGAAAAGGAAACCCTCTTACACTGTTGGTGGGAATGCAAACTAGTACAGCCACTATGGAAAACAGTGTGGAGATTTCTTAAAAAACTGGAAATAGAACTGCCATATGACCCAGCAATCCCACTTCTGGGCATACACACTGAGGAAACCAGATCTGAAAGAGACACGTGCACCCCAATGTTCATCGCAGCACTGTTTATAATAGCCAGGACATGGAAGCAACCTAGATGCCCATCAGCAGATGAATGGATAAGGAAGCTGTGGTACATATACACCATGGAATATTACTCAGCCATTAAAAAGAATTCATTTGAACCAGTCCTAATGAGATGGATGAAACTGGAGCCCATTATACAGAGTGAAGTAAGCCAGAAAGATAAAGAACATTACAGCATACTAACACATATATATGGAATTTAGAAAGGTGATAACGATAACCCTATATGCAAAACAGAAAAAGAGACACAGAAATACAGAACAGACTTTTGAACTCTGTGGGAGAATGTGAGGGTGGGATATTTCAAAAGAACAGCATATATACTATCTATGGTGAAACAGATCACCAGCCCAGGTGGGATGCACGAGACAAGTGCTCCGGCCTGGTGCACTGGGAAGACCCAGAGGAATCGGGTGGAGAGGGAGGTGGGAGGGGGGATCAGGATTGGGAATACATGTAAATCCATGGCTGATTCATATCAATGTATGACAAACCCACTGGAAAAAAAAAATAATAATAAAGAAAAAAAAGAAAAAAAAAAAAGAAAGGAAAAAATGAAACTTAAAAACTCAATTAGATTTCATAGTGCCAATAAAATCGACAACTACAATGGGAGGAGGTGGTGGGAAGGGAAAAAAATAGAAAAAGGAAAAAGTAAAAAAATCCCAAAGAGTCTACAGAACAAGTCAAAACACAAGAATAAAAAATGTTTTTCTTGTGTCACTGCTGTCAGAGCCCTTTCCCTCGCTGGGAGTCACAGTCCACCTCCCCTCCCTAGGATGCCCTCCAACACTGTGCTGGTCTCTGGACCCACTGTGGGGGCATCTCAGACTCTAATCTGCTCCTACTCCTGTGTGTTCTTGCCTCCAATGTCCACAGCTGTCAGAACTGGTGCGTTTTCTTTTGTGGGAGCTCTCAGTGTCCTTTTATGTATGTTTCATAGACACAGAGTCTGCCTAGTTGATTGTGTGGATTTAATCTGCAGCTTGTACAGCTGGTGGGAGGGGTTTGGGTCTTCTTCCTTGGCCACACTGCCCTGGGTTCCCACTGTGGTTTTCTTTCCACCTCTGCATGTGGGTCGCCCACCGGGGTTTGCTCCTGAGGCTGCCCTGGAGGACTCGGGTCTGCCCAGTGAGGGCCAGGCGTGGAGGTGATGCAGATGCTTGGGTTGCAGGGGCTCTGGCAGCACCGGGTCCTCAGGGGGGTTGGCGGCTCGGGCAGCAGGAAATAGAGTGCTCTAGGGGGTGTGGCAACCAGGATTGGCCAGTAAGCTCCAGTATTCTCGCCTGGAAGCCTGACAGGCCACAGTCCGCAGGGTTGTAAAGAGTTGGACAGACCCAAGCGACCCTGGGTGCATAAACACAGGGCATTTTTGCCTGTGTCAGCTCTGCCCCAGTGAGGGTTGACCATGAAGTGGGCACAGCGGCTTGGCTTGTGGGGACCCTGGCGGTGCCAAGTGTGCAGGGACACAGACTGCCTCCACCACAGGAGTTATGGCCCTGTCAGAGTCTCTTTCAAGCCTCTTGTAGCTGGGGACGAGAAAGCCTCTTTGGCCAGTTTTTCTCCATATCTCCTTCCGTTCAGGCACTTAGAGGGCTCCCTTCCCTGGGATCCTTCTGTGTTGGTCCGTGTGTCAGGCACGCAGAGGGCCCCCCCCGGCTGGGTTTTGCACATCAGTCACTTAAAGGGGCACCTTGTGTGGGGTCCTGCTGTGTAGTTGAGTGTCGGGCATTTGATGGGCCAGCCTCTCTATTGTTCAGCTGCTGATGCAGGCATGTGGGGAGAGAGAGAGGCCATGGTGATGGCTCCACCCCCTGCAGGTGACTCAGCCTTATCGCCTTGCTTTCTTGGCTGCCTGGCTTTCCTCCACAGGCTTTTCCCACCACAATCTCCTCCCTCACATCCTCTCGATCCATCTCTCTGCAGTCAACAGCAGCCCTCGCCCTGGGATTTCTCCACAATCCCTAATCTCCAGCTCCCAGCCGCTGCCCCTTCCAGGGGACCTGCGTCCCTGTCCAGGGTATGTATGGCTGCGGCAAGGACTGTCTGAGTCTCATTCCATTTAGGCTGCCACGGATTGGCTGTTTTACTCTCAGCCTTAAATGTTTTTCCTCTGACTCAGACAGTTGCCCCGATGATGTGGGGAGTGGACCCCTGCTTCAGTTCCCCCACCTGCCGAGGGCAGGTCCAGTCCTACTAACACTCCTCTTTTTCCCCCTAGTTCCTTGTCCTACTGAGTTTTGCGTGGTTCTCTTCTTTTCTGCTCGTCTGGTCCTCCTGTCCACTTTCAGCTGGTGTCCTGAATGCACTTCTGTGTCTGAAGGTGTATTCCTGATGTATCCGTGGAGAGAGATTTAGTCCATGGTCCACCTGCTTCTCTACCATTTTGTTCTCCGTAATGAGCTTTCTTTAATGAGTATACATAGAAAGACAAATATGTAATATAATATTAATAATAATGGATTAGAGGCACTTTTGAGACTCCATTTATTTTAAGGACTGCTGAGTGTATTTTTACCTTCTCTTAACTCTCTCCACTGATTTTTCTGTTATTTAAGCTTGAATTTTAGATCTAGCCTACTGTTAATTCTTGTTTTTTAAACATTATTTTCTTGGCTCCAAAAATATTTGATCATTTTCAGTTTTGTGCTGAGTTTTACAACAAACATTTTGACTTTATTTTATGCTTAACCATTTCCATTAATCATAATTCTGAAGGAATACCTTAGATTTTAATGAGAGTAAGATCCTTTTCTGTCCAGAGAGCTTGCAATGCCTGCATCTTGCCATTACTCCCCTCTCTTGATTTATTCAATAAATTGTATATGCTTGTGAGTATGCAAATCATTCTGCTTATTATAGTAGTAACAAGTAATAAATATTCATGCATTTTTTTTTAATTCCAAAGAGGCTTTATTGCACTGAAATATTTTCAATTTACAGAAAATTGAGAAAAGAGTACAACCTTCCATATATTTTACACTCAGTCTTCTCTATTATTACCATCTAATATTAGTTGATAAGTTACAATTGATAAAGCAATTTAATATATCATTATTAACTAAGGTCCATACTGTATTCATATTTTCTTAGCTTTTAATAGATGTTCTTCTTCTGGTCCAGAGTCCATTCATGAGACATCATTATTTTTTGTTTAATGTTTCCTTTGGCTCCTCTTGGCTCTGATTGGTTTTTAGGCTTTTTGTTTTTGATGTCCTTGTTGTTTTGTGGGGTATTTTTTAGTGTATCCATTCATGAGAATCTAAACATCCCTTTGAAACTATTCAAAACAATAAAACCTAACCATTAACATTAGCACACAGGATGATCATTGTTAAATTATTTCAATATATAGATGTATAGACAGGTGTGTGCATGTGTGTTTGTGTTTTTATCCTTTATAGAATGTGATTGTACTTAGAAATATTGTATCTCTTTCTTTTTTGTTCTAAACTAAAATCAGTTTATAGACTTAGAATGGAATTTTAAAGGCACTTTGCTTTATTGCCCTAGATAGTTACCAAAAATTGATAAATAAGCACTTAGGATATTTTAGGAAGACACAAGACTAAGACTATTTGCAGCTGAGTTAACAGATGATTTTTTTTTCTGGAATCGATTATTATTTACTTGATCCTCTCTCTTCAATTTCCATGCCTTTTAAATAAATTTCTTGTTTTAGAAGTATGTGGGCTCACAAAAATAGTAACACTTATTTCATTTTATGTTTTATCTTGTTTTCCCTTATAGCAACAGTCACTGACGGTCTTGCCCTATAGAGAGGATAGTACCAAATAAATCACCAGAAACTGGCCTAAACCAAGAAGAAAAAACAAACAAACATATTTCTCTGTCCCCTCTATTGTCACTGCTGACGGTTTAAATTATGAAATAATAAATCAACTGCGCCTGAATCATCCTAATTATGTCTGGTGTTTTCTCTGTATTTTCAGTTTCAACTTCCACTGTATCTAACTTGAAAAAGACTCTCAGTCAGCTAAAAGCAGTCAAAGACCCTCACCCCATAAAGCCCTGAGAGCCTGCCAGTTGTGTCTCAAGACCCATGTCTCTCAAGCATAGAGAGTATCCCTTTTCCGTTCTGCTCTTTCAGTTGACCTGAACCTCTCCCCCACTTTCCTCCTTCCTCCTCCATAGACTTCAGCTAGCCTGTGACTTGTCCTAGTGGCATTTACTCAGGAGTTGTTGAATCCAGTCTTTCTCTTGTTACCACTTCTCCTCTTTGGAAGCTGTATACCTGCTTTGGTGTGTTCAGATTCCTGTTTACCAAGAGGAGGTTTACCATGAAGCTAAGGGCTTCCCTGGTGGCCTAGACAGTAAAGAATCTACCTGCACTATAGGAGACTGGGGTTCAATCCCCGGGTCGGGAAGATCCTCTGGAGGAGGGCACGGCAACCCACTCCAGTATTCTTGCCTGGAGAATGCCATGGACAGAGGAGCCTGGCGGGCTACAGTCCATGGGATTGCAAAGAGTCAGATACAACTGAGCGACTAATACTTTCAAGGAAGTAAAAGCATCAGGACCACTTACTTGCAAAGGTTCTTTTCAAAGTCATGAACCTAATTTTTATGTATCTTTTGAGAAATGGTGTGTTACTGGGATCTAGTAGAGATGGACTATTTTACCATGGGACACAAGGTGGCCATCCATTTGAACTGCTCATTATGGTCTGCCAAGCCGTCAAGTCAGACTCTCCGGTGTCATTCAGCACAGTAGCAGTGGAGTTCCTCCTTTAGCTTGTGCCTGTGGCCCTATGTTTGTCCAGGTCCAATCAGGAGAACAGGGATTACACAGTAATTTAAATGGGTAGTTTAATAATATACTCCATTGGAGAGCCGTTATAAAGATATCATGAGAACTCAACAGGTATCTTAGGTCTGAGGGAAAGTACCCAAGGGAGGATACACTTGGAAGAGTGGCCGCTCTCCCAAGGCTGAGGTTCGGACCTCCTTGGAGAAGGTGTGATTTCTGCCTGCTGGATGGCTCGGGCCAGAGGCAGCCCACAGACATGGAGAAAAGCAGAAAACGTAACTCCAGCGGGTGCTGCTGAGAGAACCAATGCCACTTCATGTGCGCGCTGGAGTGTACAGTGTCTGAATCGGGATGCGTGTGGGTAAACCACAACTGTTTCGGGGGTTATACAAAGTCTGTGGAGGTGGTGACGCAGGAACAAGACCTGAAGTCCATGAGGTGGTTATCAGTAGGATCCAAGAATGTGGTTACTGGACCCAGGGAGGCCAGCGAGATCACCTAAGGGAGACATACTCTGGGAGCGTGAGCACCTGGGATAAAGCATCATTGGACTTCTTAGGCCACCGCTGCTCACGCCCTGTGCAGCGGGAAAAAAAGCCAAACACTACACGCGGGTGGAGCCTGTTCTTCCGTCAATGTACCTCTGGTGCCCTCTGCTGGCTAGTCCTACCACTGCCTTCACTAACGGAGAAAATAGCGGTCAATCCATTATTGCAGAGCAGGCAGTGAAACGGTAAATCTGGATCTGAGAAGGAATAAATTGGTCCAAACCAGAGATTTCTCTTTTTATCACAAGAACAATTGTTGAACTTTTAATCTCCATTTTCCTTTTTTATTTTATTTTTTTTTGAGGCCAATTGTTGAGCTTCTCTAGCCAGTTTTTCTGTTTTCATTTGGAGAAATATCCCTTTGGACCATGACGCAAGTTTGGCAGCTGTTGCCCTTTAATTCCTTGCAGAAATGTCAGCAAAGTTATTTCCCTTCACTCCCAGAGAGTCAAGTTTAGGATTCCCCAGAGTCATCATAATAGCTGAAGTGACGGGCTTAAAGTATTGCATTTAATAATTGGTGAACATAGCAGTTGTTTAAAAATTGTATTTGTTAGAAGGAAGGAAACCAGGTTGCTTCCACAACATTCCAAAATCATGAGCTACTATAAAAGTATCATCAATGTAAACAGTGGCAGTTAAATTTTCTCCCAGAGTAATGGAGCATGGACTAAAAATAACTGAGCGCATGCCCAGTTGGAGCAAATCAAGAACAAGACACAAAAAGACCAAAACCCTAACTCCCCCCACGTTTGGTAAGTCTGCCTTCCTGGCCCCTGGGGGCCTAAGGACCCTCATTCAGACAACGCTTCCTTCTCCCCTTTGCCCCTTCCTTCTCCTGACAGCTGCTACGTCCCCTCTCCATCCTCTGCTTTTGTCCTGTCCTTCCGAGAGGTCGGGCCGTGGGCTTGTGGGACCAGCTCCCTCCGGCCGGCAGCGGCTCATCTCGCCGGGTGACCAGCAGGGGCGGGGGGGCTTGCTTCTCAGCACGCAGCTCCCTGCCTTCCGGGCTCTTCCTGACCAGAGATTTCCAAGGGTGATAGGGGAATCAGACCTCGTATCATGTCGTGGCCAGAAGTCTGATCGTCCCAGTATCCTCATTTTCCTGCTGGAGAGAGAAGCCCTGAGGGAACGGGCTGAGGTGACAGATTTCTGTGAGGTACGCGTAGGCGCCAGTCCCACACACAACGTACGCGTTTCCCTGGAGGCTCAGTTGGTAAAGAATCTGCCTGCAATGTGAGAGACCAGGGTTTGATCCCTGGGTGGGGAAGATCCCCTGGAGAAGGAAATGGCAAACCCATTCCAGTATGCTTGCCTGGAGAATTCCCTGGATAGAGGAGCCTGGCGGGCTGCAGTCCATGGGGTCGCAAAGAATGGGACACTACTGAGCGACTCACTTTCACAGCGTACAGCTGGCTGGATTCTGGGCTCGAGGACCTGGCAGGCAGTGGACGGGGTGCTCCTTCGTTCGCTGGCCCTTTCTGGAAGTGCCGGGGTAGGTGCCTGAGTAGACATCTGTAGGGGGTGAGTGGAAAAGGCAATCTCTCTCTCTGCCTCTTTCTCTTTTTCAGTCGTTTTTTATCCCCCTTTTCCTCTCCTTTGGACCTCACGCCTACACTCCCGTCCCCTTCATCCTGGAAGCCCCTCGTGTGTGTGTCTGACTCTGAGGAGGGAATTCTGTGATCCCCTTGGTGGTTATACCAGGCCTCGAGTTCCCAGGGTCTCTCACTGTTAGCCTCCAGGCTTATATGGAAACATGGAAGATGCCCAGGGAACCCCCAAAGACTCTCCTCAGGGCTGCATTCTCCACAATAGAAGATTGTGGAGGCAGTTAAAAAAAAAAAGCTGATTTTCTTTTGCATTGCAGCCTGACACCAACGTGCCTCAGGTGACCAGGAGAAGTGGCCCTAGCATGGGGGATCCTTTAAACTAGGACACCAGTTTGCAATTGGACCAATTTGTTAAGAAGTCTCAAAAATGGAGAGAGGCTGAGTATGTGCCCTCTTTATGAGACTTTATCAAGAGTCCTGACTGAGGGGTTCCTGTCATTGAGCGAGGACCTTCTGTTCCTGTGCTGCCCCCAAGAGACTCAGAGCCAGACCTCAGGGACCCCGGTTTTTCAACCACTGACAAGCCATTGGCCTCCCCAAACCCCCTTTTCAGGCCCCCATTTTTTTCCTTCCATCACCGCCTTCAGCCCTCCGACTTCCGTCTTACCTTGTCAAATCAGAACCCTCCCAAATTGGAGCCTCCAGAGCTTTCCCCAGGGCACTCCAATCGAGCTCAAAGACAGCCCCTACCTCTGCCCCACAAGGCCTTTTACTTCTGGGAAGTAGAAGACTCCCACCTGCTGGGAGTCGAGTGACAACTCAAGGGAATGTCCCCTTCTCAAAGAAGCCTGACAAGTTTAGGGATGAACTGACCAGGCTGGGATTGACATTCCCTCTCACCTGGCAGGACATCATGGTTACTCTGGCCCCCTGTTGTACCTGTGATGAAAAGGAGCAGAGACTGAGAAATGCCAGGAGACCCTCAGATGGCCTACTAGCCGCCAGTCAGCACCACCAAACTTATCAGGCAGGTGGGGATGAACCCCGAACATGACCCATGCTGGGACTATGTAGACAATGTAGGCAGGCTGGGAGGAGACATTATGCTACTTGTCTGTTGGAAACCATGAAAAGGCATATAGCGAAGCCTTTAAATTATGATAAGGTCCGAGAGATTATACAGGAAAAAGGTGAAAGCCCGGCAGTCTTCCTGAGCCAGGTGACAGACACTTGGGGAAGGACACTCACCCAGACCTTGAGTCGGCAGAAGGGAGGTCACTATTGGCCATGCATTTTATCTCCCAGGCCACTCCTGACATCTGGAAAACATTACAAAAGCTTGAGGCTGGGCCCCGAACCCCATTGTCAACCTTGGTAGAGGAGGACTTCAAGGTCAATAATAAGCAATACTTCACAGAAGAGGCCAAAATGGATATGAGGCTAATTAAAAAACAAACAAACAAAAAAAAGCTTTTGACTGTACTGATTCTCCCATGACCTCAAGGGGACCCTGGAGGACCAAGAAGGCTGACTCAGTGGAAGCCGTCTGGGCCCAAAGCAGCATGTCTTTTGTTGAAAGCGAGGGAACTGGAAGGAGGGATGTCCTAGCTCCTTGCAAATCTCTCCTATGAGAGATTCCTGCATACCGTCTGATGGGGCCCGAGTGCCTTTCCAGGTCCACATCCCATCCTCATGACTCCAGAGGAGCTGTGGGTCACTCGCAATGTGGCGGGAAGCAGAAATTAATTCTTGTTAACACTGGAGCCTCCTGCTCTGTTCTGGCTTGGCTGGCCGGCCCCGTCTCCAACCCTGACTGCACTGTGATGGTAGCTGATAGATGGCCAATGGTAAGGCAGTTTACGTCTCCCCTTGCCTGCAGAATCAGGTCTATTATTATTACTCACTCCTTTTTGTATATGGCAGAATGCTCTGACGTCTTCTCTGGAGAGATTTGCTTAATCAATTAGGAGCTAGTATGTGCTTAGGGCAGGGTGAAGTCTAAGGAGGTAGAGAATTCAAACATAGACTGCATCTGTTAGCAGCCCCAGGTGACCCACCTGCTGCTCATCAAGATACTCCTCAGGCATCCCCTCAAATTTTAAAAACAATTAAATCTTGGATTTTGTGATACCTTGGTTCCAGGATGGCAAAGTGTGTAATTTCCCTGACCTCCCCAACCCCCACCCCCGCCCCCCACACACAATAAGAATGATTAAGGCCTGGGGGAAAATACCCCTGGAAGGACATATCTTTAAATCTGAGACTCTGATGAGGACGCAATCACTGCTCATCAAATTTTTCAAACACGGACTCATTAAACCCTGCCAATCCTCTTACAACACTCCAGACCTCCCCATTCATAAGCCTAATGAGGAATATCAGTTTGTGCAAGATTTGTAAGCACTAAATGTGGTTGTCATCCCTTTTCACCCAGTGGTGTCAAACCCATACACCCTCCTTGCCCAAGTGCCTGCCAGGGGACACTCAGTATTTCTGTTTTGGACCTCAAAGCTGCATTTTTCTCTATTCCCCTACATCCATACTCCTCGTACTTTTTTGTCTTTGAATAGGACGTTGACACCCTGGAGGCTACCCAATATACCTGGACAGTAGTGTTTCTGCATGGTTTTTGGGATAGCGTCCACCTTTTTGGAAACATGTTAGCAAGGGAAATGAGGGAATTCATGCATAGGTTGATGATTTATTGATATTTAGTGAGACTAAACAGTGTGCTAAAAAGCAAAGATCACTTTGCCAACAAAGGTCCATATACTCAAAGGTATGGTCTTTCCAGTTGTCACGTATGGATGTGCTAGTTTGACTATAAAGAAACCTGAGTGCCGAAGAATTGATGCTTTTGAACTGTGGTGTTGGAGAAGACTTTTGAGAGTCCCTTGGATTGCAAGGAGATCAAACCAGTCAATTTTAAAGGAAATCAATCCTGAAAACTCATTGGAAGGACTGATGCTGAAGCTGAAGTTCCAATACTTGATGTGAACAGGGGACTCATTGGAAAGGACCCTGAGGGCAGGAAAAAATTGAAGGCAAAAGGAGAACAGAGTGGCAGAGGATGAGATGGTTGGATGGCATCACTGACTCAATGGATGTGAATTTGGGCAAACTCCAGGAGACGGTGAGGAACAGGGAAGCCTGGTGTGCTGCAGTCCATGGGGTCACAAAGAGTTGGACCCAATTTGGCAGTTGAGCAACAAAAGGTGAGACAAAACAGGATTTAGATCCAAATACTGTTAAGGTTCTAAATTTTGTGGCAGAAAGAAGAAATAATGTCTTCCCAACCATGGCTCAGATCTTACAGTCATGGGGCTCAGTATTTAGGGTTTGTTTTGACCACAGGGGCAGGAGTCCTGATTGTTGATCAAAAACAACAATTAGTGTATTACCTTCTCTGACCATAAGTTGGCAGCTCCAAGATTTTCCCAGGATGGCTGGGTTCTATCCTGTCTGGGTTCCAAATTATGACCTTCCAGCAAAACCCCAATAATGAGGCTCTAAAGAGACAAAAGAGAGCCCCTTCAATGAATAGGGACCACCTGTGGGCTTTTGCAGCTTTAAGACAGTTGAGCAGAGCACCAGTGCTGGGTTTCCGAATTTGGACAAGCCTCCAATATGTTCATGAGAGGTGACGGGTAGAACTAGGAGTCCTGACCCAAAAGCTGGGGCTGGATCAGACACCAGGCACTTACTTCTCGACACAACTCGACTCTGTGGCCCTGGGATGGCCAGGCTGCCTGTGGGCAGGAGTGGCCTCAGCCCTGTTGGTTATGACGCTCCCAATCTCACCCTGTGACAATGCTGAGATGTGTTAACCCTCACCATGTACATTCTGTGCTGGAAGTTAAGGGACATTATTAGTTGACTGGGGAAAGGCTAACAAGATGTCAGTCCCTCCTAAAGGACACCCTGACATTACCTTGCTGTTGTTGTTCAGTTGCTAAGTCGTATCTGACTCTGAGGCCTCATGGACTGCAGCATGCCAGGCTCCTTTGTCTGACATGACCTTAAGATGTGCCAAACCTTGAACCTGGCAACTCTGCGTTAAGTGGTTGAGAGTGGAGATTTTGTGCATCAGTGTGTTAGAGACCATAGAATAAACTTACTCCAGTGAGTCTGACCTTCTAGATGAAGCCTTGAGGTCTAGTGATTTACTGATAGAAGTTTTGTAGCAATGGGAACCCGAAAGGCAGGGTATGCCACAGTTAGTCTAGATGAAGTCATGGAAACCAAGGCCCTGCCGGGCGTCGGCCCAGAAGGCTGAACTAACTGCATTACTGAAGGCTTTGCAATGAAAACGGATAAGAAATTAAACATTTTTACTGACTCTAAATATGGGTTCCATGTGATATGTGATACATGCTCATGCTGCCATTTGGAAAAAAGGGAAATGTTAACTGATAGATATAACCCCCCCCCACAAAACATACAGATTTGATTCTGGCTCTTTTATAAGCAGTACAGCTCCTGACCTGGGTAGCAGTAATCCACTGTAGGGGCTACCAGAGGGCAGGATCTTTTGTGAGCCAAGGAAACAGCAAAGTTGATGGAACTGAAAAACAGGCAGCTCCACTGAAAGAACCTGAGCAAGTTATGGCCCTAGTGACTGGCTACCCTTCCCCGAACTCCCTAGCCTCCGCCACAATTCACCACAGGAAGAAGAAAATGCTAAGAAATGCAGCTATGAGAAAGGAAAAACAGGCTGGTATAAAAGGAGGGTAAGGTTCTAATCTCTGAGGCCCAAAAATGGAGACCAAGAGCTTATCTGCCGCCACCCACCATGGGAAGGATGCACTATGGAACGTGAGGCCAAAGGCTTTTTCAGAGAAAGGGTTTAAAAGAACAGTAAAACAAGTAACCTTTGCCTGTGATTTCTGTGTGTATAGTAACCCACTGATCCATCCAATCCAATAACTCATAGACCCATCAAATCTCCCTTTGTTACTCGGGCCAGTTCATTGCTGATGGACATACCTGGGGTGGGAGTAGGGGAGAGACTGGCAGTCACATTTCACCCAAATGATCCCAATACCAGGATATAGTCCCCAAATCCCTCCAGGGCAATAATGGGTCTTCTTTTATAGCCAAAATCACAGAGGGGCTCACAGGGGCCTTAAAGATAGACTACCTCTTGGCACCCCCTGTCTTCAGGGAAGGTAGAGACAGTGAACCCTCCTTTGAAGAAAATCTTAGCAGAGCTCTGTCAAGAGACTCATGAGCCCAGGACCACCTTGCTTCCTATTGCACACCTCAGCATCTTGTAGCCCTAGGAGGGGTCTGAGGCTTAGCCCACTTGAAATGACTTATGGGAGGCCTTTTTTATTTTTATTTTATTTTTTTACCACTGACATGCTGCTAGATAAGAAAGTGAGCCTGTATAATGGCAGTACACTATTAATCACAAACAAGTTCAGAAGGCAATCTAGGAATATGCCCACTGCCAGCTCCCACTAAATATACAGCAGAGGGTCACTTGCTTCAAAAATAAACCCCAGGATTTAAGTTCTTCTTAAAACCTGGAAATAGAGGTCCCTGGAAGACAAACTAGTACCAAAATGTAGGGGCCCCTATAAAGTAGCCACCCCCAACTGCTGTCAAACTGGGGTGGATATCTTGTTGAATACGTTTGTCCAGACCAAAGTGCTTACTACTTCCACAAACCCTGCAGGTCACAAAAGAGCAATAGACTTGTGAGTGTATTTGCTTGGAAGAAGAAATAGCCAGACCTCTCTGAATGGGTAAGAAAGAGGTTTGTGTCTCATGTGAATGTTCACTAAAGGGTGATCTCAGCAGGGAACAGTTTTTAAGAGCCCAAGAGGAGAGGATGACCCATTTTGTGGATACTAGTCAGCCTTTTTCCTAGCCAGGCCACTTTTCACCCAAGGGGCTCATGACCAGGGTGATCATGGTGGCAGGATGGGTTTAGCAACGTGGAACTCCACTCACCAACCTCAATGTGGCTGCTCCACTGCTGAGGGCCTAGCCTTCCAGCCACAGAGGAGCCCAAGGTATGGCACCATTCTCCAGAATGATCAGCCAGCTACCTGGGGGCAGGTTGATTACATTGGGCCACTTCCATCAAGGGTTGGCAGGGTTGTTTCCTTATTGGAATAGACACTGTGGATTCAGATTTACCTTCCCTATATGCAATGCTTCTGTCAGAACTGCCATCCATTGACTGACAGAATGACTCACCCATGATCATAGTATTTCTACTCAGCATTGCTTCTGATCAAGGAACTAACTTCACAGCAAAAGTATTGCAACAATGCCCCCTGGGCTCATGGAATTCACTCTTTCGCCAGCATACTGAAGCTGCTGGCCTGATACAATGGTGGCATGGCCTTTTGAACACTCAGAGTGCTGGGTAGGTGGCAGTATTTTTCAGGTCTGGGGTCAGGTTCTCCAGAAGACTGCATATGCTCTAAATCAGTGTCCAACATATGATGTTGTTTCTCCAAGTCAGAATTCATGGGTCCTAGAATTGAGGGTAGAAATAGAAATGGCATCTTCACTATCACCCTAAATGATCTACTAGCAGAATTTTTGCTTCCTGTTTCCGGACTTCAAGCTGTATTGGCCTAGAGGTCTTAGTCCTAGAGGGAAGAATGCTTTCACCTGGAAACACAACGGTGATACCTTAATTGGAATTAAAATTGCTACATGGCCACTTTTGTTCTTTGTACCTCTGAATCAACAGGAAAACAAGGGAGGTAAGGTATTGACTGTAGTTAATATCTCGAATACAAAGAGCAACTGGACTACTACGCAACAATGGAGGTAAAGAAGAGTCTGTTTGAGTTAAGGAAACCCTGTGGAATGTCTCCCAGCATTGGCATGCTCTGTAATTATGGTCAGCAAAGAACTACGACCCAGAAAGGACCACTAATGGAACAGACCTTTCAGAAATGAAAGTTTGGATCACCAAAGCATCAGAGTAGTACCAGCTACAACCTTGTGACCAGTTATAGAAATGCAGACTGTAATTTTATGAGTATATTCTCCTTATTTTGTTATGAATACATTTGTCTATATGTAAGCATATATTAAGCAAAAATGTTTTTCTTTCATCTTTTATTCCTTTATCATGTAACATAAGATGTATTGACTTTTATAAGTATTTAAATATTTTTAATTTTTTTATTAATGCAAAAGATTTATTCCAAGTCAGTTATTTTATGCAGCATTTTTCTCCCTCAACATACTTGTGATAACCATATCTTTTAAATCTGTAAATAACATTATCAAAATAACCTTAATCTTTGAAACCTCACAAAAATTTATATTTTAAAATCCACCCTGAATATCAAGGCTGCAAGAATAACACATTTCCTATATCCAAATATTATGTACCCAGAAAGAAAAAAAAAAAAGGGAAAAAAACCACATAAGCTTGGTTAAGGGCTAACATTACCTGAGCGGCCAGAAATAAAATAAAATATCCAAATTATTAGCATTAATTTAATACAATTATAACTTCAATAGTCACTTTGTCATTGACAATGATCGCTTGAGCACAGGGGTGAGTGCCCCAAGGGCTGGTAGTAGAAGCTGTCGCTGTAGACCAGTGTCTCCTCTCTGCACTGCCAGCTCCCGCCTGTGCGTTGCCCCATGTATACTGTGTATGTATGTGTTTTAAAAATCTTTCCACCACACAAAGTTCTATTAAGCAGATAACAGGGGAAGAAACAACAAAAGCTAAACAAGCCAATCGCTCGCTCTCTCTTTAGGATATGATTATTTCCCTTGTGCATGAGGTATTCAACAATAACATAAGAAAAGGAAAGGGAAATGAACAATTTCTTCTGTATAAGCCCTAAGCACACAAGCTGAGTTTCCTGGGTCAGATTTGACCATGAGCATTTTATACGCCTACTTCCAGGCATCGTCATCAGATGTTTCATAGCTACTTGTCTGCGTATCTGAGTCCTCAAACTCTGCTCTGCAAGTGCTTCTCCAAGGGGAGAATAGGCTGGAACTTCGACTCTGCAAGAAGCCATTCTTCCCAAAGTCATTTCTTCTCAGCTGCTCTGTCTTCTTGTGGAACTCTCTGAGCTCATCGTCTGTGAGGGAAAGGCAGTTCTCATCATTTTCAGAAGATTCCTGCCATCCCATTGCGTTCAGTAACCTGTGCTCTGCTTCCAGAGAGTGAGAGAGAACCTCCCCTTCCTCTTCTACAGGGAGAGCAAGACCATTCTGATGACAGCCGTCCCCTCCATTTTCCTTTGGCTCAGGTGTGCGGTTGTCCTCTGAACCTTCTGACTTGTCACAGGCTCTGCTCTCTGAGAAGTTTCCATTCCTGTCATCCTCTGAGTCTTCCGGACTACTCTTCCTGTCAGTAGTTCGGTGGGTCAGCTTGGTCAGACGAGAGGAGCTGATCTCAGCTGGAGCAGTGGTGCCGGCAGGGCTCTCTTTGGGAGAACTTAAAACTATACCACCGGCCAGTACTACTGGTTTGCTAACAGAGATTGGACTGCTAAAAGCAGACTCTCGGCTAGAGGAAAGGTATCCTGATTTGTGTTTCATTCTGTTAGCTTTCCACCTACTGGCCTTGGATGGAGGTGGTACAGGCTTGGGAACCAGGTTCTTATAGACACTTGGAACCATGGTGGACGATTTGCTTCCATTTACATGGCGAGATCCACGTGAGGTGAATACAGCTGAGAAGGCAGCAGCAAGATCTCTTTTGGAAACGTTTTTGATGACAAGCATTTTGGAGGGCTGCTTGGCATGAGGTGGGTTTTTCCAGACTCCAGAAGGTGCCCCAATGGGTCTGCATGGCTGGTTCTGTTTGCCAGCTTCTGGATTCAAAGAAGGAAAGTCTTTCTCTTTAAACTGCAATTTTTCTACCTTATCGTCTTTCTTCTCTTCCCTAATATCTGTAGGTGGCTTTTCCTGAAAGGTACAGCCTTTCCGGGAGTGGAAGCTGCCATTCCAGTGGCAGTGGTTTTCTGTGCCACCCCCACTATGCTGGCTTATGCCATCATGACCTCATGAAGAGCCACGCCAACCAGATCAGTTCCCTGTGATTTCAGCATATGCTCCCTTAGAGACACCAGAGTTCACAGAATCATGGCGGAACATGGAGGGCTGGTGCCAAGAATCTCCTGTCGTTTGATGAGGTCTATTGTTGAAAAAGCCACCAGAGGAATTATGTCTACTATGGCTTACTCCAAATCTACCATTTCCTTGGGGTAGGTGCTCTCTGTGTTTTTTAAAAGTCACTATAGGTGACTTAGCTGACTATGGTGTTGAGAAATTTAGCCAAGCAGGAACAAAGTCATGCTGTGCCATTTAGGTCCAGTGTCTCTTTTCAACAAGGTGAGGCATCCAACCTCATGGCCAGGATCCCAGAATGTATAACCTCTGTGGTCCTGCTTCCTGAACCTCTTGAGTTGCCAGCTGGATTTCCATGAGGTTCTCTTGTTAAAAGGGTACTTAATTAGGCTGGCCAACAGAAAGCCTTAAGATGAAGCACAAGGAAGCCAAGCTCTGCGTGGATCAATCTCTCAGTTCCCTCAATTGCTCATCTTAAACTATCTAGTTCCTGACTCGTTTCCCAAAGCGGAAGGGGAAAGGGGAAGGGGGAGGGGAACATAAAAGTATTTGTTACAGTTAAAAAATGGGGGAAAGGGGAAAGAGCTATATCAGTGTTCACCTCATTCAACTTCTTTGAGTGATGGCACTATGATATTGCTTAAACCTGATAATACGTGGACATTTGCACAGTGAATGCAATTACTGTTCATAACAAGGTCACAGCTTAGAAAGACAGATGGATTTCTGGTCAAATAATGTCACTGAAGTGATAGATCAAAAATAAAACATTGAAGAGCTATAAAAGATCTTCGAGTAGTCAACTCTAGTAGCAAAACATCCACATTACAAAGCCCTTAATTTACAAATCTCATTATTCTTACACAGCTGCTAAAAATAGTCTGCAGGTATGAGTTTATATTTGTCTTATCCTTCAAAATCTAAGGACATAAGAAACCTTGTTTAAAAAAAAAACAAAAACAGACAGGAACTTGATAGGCTTTCCCCTCCTAGAATAGCAGCTTTCAAGGCAAATTTCTTGGTATAAAGCTTCCAAGTGTTTCTTCTATTTCTTTTGTCTTCACTATTTATAAATGCACAGCAAAATTAAAACAAGTAGAAGGGCAGGGCTTAAGGACAGTCATGGAGAAAGTTCCAAAGTGCGGTTTTCTTCTCTTCAGTTGTCTGTATTTCACTTGTTCTGCCCGTTCCTGAAGACTAAATTGAGTTAATAGAAGGTAGGAATCTTATGCTTCAGTAGAGAAGTCATTTTGGATCCATTTTCATCATTCAGTTCAGTTCAGTCACTCAGTCGTGTCTGACTCTTTGCGACCCCATGAACCACAGCACGCCAGGCCTCCCTGTCCATCACCAACTCAAGAAGTCCACCCAAACCCATGTCCATTGAGTCAGTGATGCTATCCAACCATCTCATCCTCTGTAGTCCCCTTCTCCTACTGCCCTCAATCTTTCCCAGCATCAGGGTCTTTTCAAATGAGTCCGCTCTTCGCATGAGGTGGCCAAAGTATTGGAGTTTCAGATTCAGCATCAGTCCTTCCAAGGAACATCCAGGACTGATCTCCTTTAGGATGGACTGGTTGGATCTCCTTGCAGTCCAATGAACTCTCAAGAGTCTTCTCCAACACCACAGTTCAAAAGCATCAATTCTTTGGCGCTCAGCTTTCTTTATAGTCGAACTCTCACATCCATACATGACCACTGGAAAAACCATAGCCTTGACTAGACAGGCCTTTGTTGACATCATTATTCAATCATTTAAAAGGTTACAGGGATCTATCACTTTGGCTCCATCCTTCTTTCACGTGTGCATGCCATTAAGACTCCAGTCCCCCTAAATATTTTAAATTTTACCTCACAGTATTTAAGTTATAAAATATCAGAAGAGTAAATATCACTCAAGGATTTTCTCTCTTCTGGAAAGGAACTAGGACATTTTGGGTTGTATGTAGGGTAGTTATATCACTTTAGGCAGTTGTGACCTTTATTTGGAGATTGAGTATGGCTGTAGGAGGATGCATATGGGTGCCAAGTTGGCAAGGGGGATGACTTGTCATGGTTAATTTTATGTGTCAACTTGGGGATGTCCAAATGCCTGATAAAACATTATTTCTGGGTGTGTCTGTGTGTTTTGGGGAGAGGTTAGTATTCAAATCATTAGACTGAGTGAAGCAGTCTACCCTCAGCAATTCTAGTAGGCACCATTCAATTTTTTGAGGGCTTGACTAGGACAAAAAGATAGAGAAAGGTCAATTTGCTCTTTGCTTGAGCTGAGACATCCTCCTTCTCCTATCTTCAGACACCTGTTGGCACTCTTGCTCCTCAGGTTTTTGGACTCAGATTGAAACTTACATAACTGGACACCCATTTCTCAGGTATTGACTTGTATTGAATTACACTATCAGTTCTTCCCCAGTTCTTCCACTGGGAATCTTCCACTGCAGATGGCAGATCTTGGGACTTCCTGGGTTCCATAACCATGAGAGCCAATTCCTATAATAAATTTCCTCACCCCTCCTTCCTCTCCCACCTGTCTATATAACTCCTATTGCTTCTGTTTCTCTGGAAAACCCTGACTCACACATTTGCATTACTATAATTTCTTCCTGAAGCTCTCCTCCTGAAGGCAGGAGGAGAAGGGGATGACAGAGGACAAGATGGTTGGATGGCATCACCAACTCAATGGACATGAGTTTGAGCAAAGCTCTGGGAGATGATGGAGGACCAGGAAGCCTGGTGTGCTGCAGTCCACAGGATTGCAAAGAGTCAGACACGACTGAGCAACTGAACAATGAACAACAAAGGTTCTTTTTGTGTGTGCATGCTAAGTCACTTAAGTCATGTCCAACTCTGTGATCCTAAGGACTGTACCCTGCTAGGCTCCTCTGTCCATGGGATTCTCCAGACAAGAATACTGGAGTGGGTTGCCATGCCCTCCTTCACGGGCTTTTTCCAACCTAGGGATCGAACCCACATCTCCTATGTCTCCTGCATTGGCAGGCAGGTTCCCCACCACTAGCGCCACCCCTGTGATATGTTCTTCTTTCTATTTACTAATGCTTTTTTAAAGCATTATTGTTAAAGTCTATCAAATTTCTTTTCTTTGTATAGAGTTTCACAGTATATATATATCTTGTACTTTGAACCTTTATGTATCTGAAATTGTCTTTTATAAGCAGCACATAGTTGAAATTTTTTTCCAGATCTTAAGGTTATTGTCTTTTGATTGGTTGTGGACCTGAGACTTATAACATCATTACATACCATTGCAACTTAAAATAAAACAGTGGTCTTTAATCACGGTGTTGCATGTCTTATATTGTAAATTTTCCTTGTCTCATGTCTACTCATTAACAGAGTTAATGCTTACTAACAGAATTAATATGAGGTAACTTTAAAAATAAGAAATATGTAACATACAAACTCATAAACATGCATTCCTTACAAATAAGTTATTTATGGTATTATATAATTTATATATGAAAATTATCTTTTCTTGACAGATGAAAGCCATAATATGCAAGCTTTGAATCCCAGGTAATCAGTGCATGTTTGTTTCCTTTTCCATTTTTCCTGTTCATCAAAGATAATTACTCTGGAAGAATAAATGAAGGAGAAAACATCACCTGTATGATCAATCAAGTTAAAAATGATGATGAATTCAGCAAATGGTATGAGGTACTTATTTTGAAGTAGAGTTCTATCATGTAATTCATTTGTAACCAGCATTTGAATACACAAATGCTAAAGGATTAAGCATTATTAGGAAAAAAAAATAGCACTGCAAGAAATATTTTAAATGACAAATTTACCATGTCTATGATATAGCTGACAATATTGAAAAATATTCTTCAATTTGATTTTTATTATGTGCAGCTATATTGCTATCTTCATTTAATATGCACTTATACTATTTCTATTTATGTAATACTTTAAATTTTCTCTGTCTGTTTCTCCCTCTCACCCTAAAATTAGTTGATACCTACTGTGATGTCATGGACTCTTTGTTTTCCAGGCTAGTCTTTGGGTTCACTCTCACTTTCCAGTTGCCTATATTTTTAAAAATAGAAATGATCATTTAAAACTGCATTTTCTTCAAAGATTGTTCTACAACAGTCTATAGTAATCTAGCAGTACTGAAACAGTTTTGAATCCCTATCTGAGATTTGGGAGCAGCCACTGCTTAAGAATATCTCACCACTGAGAGTATTTCTCAATGGTAAGCAGGGCTAATATGAGAAAAAGAACAGTAATAAAAGTTTACCTGGAAATGAACTCAGATCATACTTAATAAAACATTATTAGCTAAATAGCTTTACATTTTTTTTTGCCATTCACATTCTGCTCATTTTCCCACAATTAACTCATCCAATATAAGAAAATTCCTTTAATATGTTTAAGTATTATCTGAATTATGAGACTATTTTATGTGTCACATTATTTCAGCAATTTTACATAAACTTTTCAAAATATTTCTATGAATGTATTCTCTTTTAATTTATATTATCAATTTTAAATATGTTAATAAAATTCTTTAAATGTTCTAATAAAATTCATTTCATCTTGAGTAAAATGAAGGGCATAGATATAAAACTCAAAGGCAGAAATTATTTCATAGCAATTTCCATGAAAGGAAGTAAACCAATTTTAATATTTGTTTTACTCTTGAAGAATATTTTCAGATATTTATTAGGTTACTAAATTAAAATTTTTTTTTCTGTAGAGTAGCCATGGCTATAACCTAGATTTTTCAGTTTTACTATTATATATTTTACTTTAATATATTTTTACTTATACTTTAATCTTTTCCACCTCTGGCTGCCTCTATTGCAGTTCCTTAAAGCCTAACTGCTCTCCTAAATTTCCATGCTATGTTTTAATAAAATGTGTTTGCAAAACTCTTTGAAATATATAACTATTAAAAAGTAAATAAGGATATTTAATACATACTTAATAATTAAGATCAAATAGTAAAAGAAATAATCATTAACCAGAAATCATTGTTACTTAAATTTACTCTTAAGAAAGTCCAAGTTGTTTTAAGATTAAAAAAATTTTATTATTCATTATATTTATCATTAATATATTGCATATTAAATTTACATGGAAAGATAAATATATAATCTGAATTACTACTAGTTGCATCACCATAATGTTACATATTGATAAGTTACTATGTAGGCCAACTAATTGTAAAAGTAATGGATCTTAAATAGGAAATTCATATACTCATCGCTTGTATAATCCTCAGTTCTCCATTTTTTCCTCTGGAAATACACTTTTACCAGTGTGGCAATTAGTACACAGAGGATAATGAAAAAAGGAATGAATAAGAAAAATGGCCATCTCGTAGGTTTGGAACGGTAAACATTGTCAATATAGCGTCTTTCTAGGAGAGAAAACACCAGTGATTTGAAAGTAGCTACCAGGAATATAGCAAAACCATTTCTTCATTGTATTATAACTATTGGAATAAGAATTTTAAGCATTTAATAATTTTACAATTAACATTTTTATATGAAATGTATAAGTTGACATCATAAGTGCGCAAAGTTAGACTCCTCTATAATAACTCTTACTGAACAGTCCTCTACTCCTTGCTCATTTATTAAGAACCTCCTATTCCATGTGGTTCTCTTTTCGGATCTGTCTTGTAATATAGATGAAAAGAATTATAGTGATTCAATTAAGAATTGAATTTTCCCTCAGTGCTCTATTTTTGGAAGAAATACTGCAAATTCTTTTATTGCATTGATATGTATTTTCATGCTTTATCTAAGAAACTGTTATCTCAAGGTCATGAAGACATTTCCCATGTTTCTTTCAAGAACACTGTTAGCTTCTACATTTAGACTTATCATCGATCCCATATGAATTATGAAGTAAGTTATAATTCTGGGATTCATTTGGTCTTGTGTGGATATTCAGTTGTTAAAATACAATGTTTTGAACTGACTTTCCTTCCCTTTTGAACTATTTTTATACTTTTCTTGACTACTGTAAATATATACTAAATCTATATTAAGGTCAGTTCAGTTGCTCAGTCGTGTCCGACTCTTTGCAACCCCATGAACAGAAGCACGCCAGGCTTCCCTGTTCATCACCAACTCCCAGAGCTTACTCAAAATCATGTCCGTTGAGTTGGTAAAGCCATCCAACCATCTCATCCTCTGTCATCCCCTTCTCCTCCTGCCCTCAATCTTTCCCAGCATCAGGGTCTTTTCCAAGGAGTCAGTTCTTCGCATCAGGTGGCCAAAGTATTGGAACTTCAGCTTCAGCATCAGTCCTTCCAATGAATATTCAGGACTGATTTTCTTTAGGACTGACTGGTTTGATCTCCTTGCAGTCCAAGGGACTCTCAAGAGTATTCTCCAACACCACAGTTCAAAGGCATCAATTCTTCAGCGATCAGCTTTCTTTATAGTCCAACTCTCACATCCATACATGACTACTAGAAACTCTGGTAAAGGCTCTTAAACTCTCCACATCCTTGCTTCTGCTCCCAAAAGTAGTCTCTCACTGGATATAGGATAATATATAAAACTATATTATCCTAAGTTTGATATAAGGCAAATAGACTACATCATCCTTCTTTGTTCTTTTTCAGAGCTCTTTGGTTATTCTAGCACTTTTGTGTGTATTTTAGAATCAACTAATAAAAATAATTGGGGAAAAATATCCAAATTGTTGATATCTAAAATATTGCATCCTTTTACTATTGGGTATTTTGATCTATAGATTTAATTTGGTGAGAATTGACATGTTGGCAATAATAAACTTTCCCACAGATGAACATGGAATATTTCTCCATTTATTTGTGTGTTTAGTATCTATCTGCATTTTTGTTTGTTTCAGTGTAAAAGCATTGCACATCTTTTGTTGAGCTTATTCCTTATATTTTATATTTTGATAGTATTGTAGATGGGACTGATTTTAAGTTGATTTTCATTTTACTGCAGCTAGTATATAGCAATATCATTGACTTTTAAACATTTTCTTTGAGCTTTCAGAGGGTTTTTATTACTTCAAAAGTGTTCTTGTAGAATCCTTAGGATTTTTGATGTAATCGATCATATTGTCTGCAGTCTAATCTCATTCTTTCTAATCTATGTTCCTGATTTTTCTGTTCTTTACTTATTTCACTGGCTAGGACTTAAAGTACAATATTGACATGGTGAGAGCAGACTTCATTGCCTTGCTCTCAGTTTTTTGGAAAAAAATATAATTATAAAATATATTATAAGATATATTAGCTAAAATTTTTTTGTTGATGCTTTTTATCATATTGATTTCATATTTTTACTTCTGTTGATAGTTCATTGCCTTTTAAAAATTCATAAATAGTTGTTGAATTTTGTCAAATGACTTTCATGCAACAAATGAGAAAATGATATACTTTAAAATATTTCTTAATTTTATGAATTGTACTGATTGACTTTCAAATGAATGTTTGCATTTATGTTAATTAAATATATTGTTCTGTAATTTTTTCTTTGTTAACTTTCTTTTCTGGATTTGGCATTAGGGATATGTTTTCCTCATCCAATGAGGTGATAGGTGTCACTTTCACCACTGTTTTTTAAAATGATATTTCTTCCCTGCAAAACCATGCCAGAATTAACCTGTGAAAACTGTATATCTTGCTGCTGTTAATTTTGCTGGCTTTTAAAATCACAAACACACAGAACATGAAATTTTGGCTTCTGATTTCTTGGTTATACTCTTTATATTATACTATGATTTATAATTCTTTTCCCACATGGAATAGCCCTTCTAATGCTTTTCATAGCTGAGTAGCTTTATCAGTTTACTTGTTACCCATACTCAATTAGGACTTGAAGAACGTATGTATTTTGATCATTTTCAGCCTGAGCTGATGTAATTCCTTAAAAATGTGTGGATTTCATATGTATCAAATGAAAAATACACTCCATTAAATGAGACCACACCCACAAATCTTTCTGACGTATGTCTGTCTATCCTAGACCCTTGTGAGGCTGCCATAAAATAACTTATTGTAGCCTTATTGTTTGAGAGTTTCATAAGGCAGTCCAATACAATACTTAAAAGGGCTTTTTGTATAGATGAAGGTGTCTAAGAAGCATCACTTTAAGGTTTTTCTGAGGTCTTAACAGAGGGGTTTAACATATGCTTGAAAATCTTTATCTGAGATCAAATTTTACTACTAAATATCTTAAGTTGTTAGTCACTTCTTACTTTAAAAATGTTTTGCTGGAAGAGTTCAGGAATAAAAATGTTTTATTTTCATGCCAAAAATTCTAACTCTTTTATGAATATAAATATACATTTTACTTGAAAATTTAATTTTTCCTTCATTATTAATTACTGTCTCCTTGCATTTTATCATAAGTAACTTCAGTTGCCCAACCTGGAAATCACTACAATCTACCTAGAAATCTTGTTGACGAGAACCATGAATTCTATTATTCACATTACCACAGGCAGCAAGGGTGCCTCACAATTCACCCATAATAAATGCTCTCATTTCTCCAACTTCTAATAATGTGTTTTAAGCTGTCTTTGAATTGCTCACCAACAGTCCTCTTGAGACAATGTCAACATATATTGATAGTCTTCAACAGTTTCCTGTTCTGCCTTCTACGAACCATCCAATTACAAAGCTAATCGCACATGTTTTAGATTCTTGTTATACAAATATAGACACACCATCTAGAGAGCACTTGTGCAAGAAAATACCCCTAAATTTAGGTACTTAAACAATTATTTCATTTGAATTTTGTGTGGCATGAGCTTGTGCAGAGCTTAGTTGCATGGTTGTATTTTTGTGTCTCAAAGTCAGATTTCAAATACAGCCAATCATCTTCAACAGAATGAGTATTCCAATAATGAGAGTTCCAAGAATTAGTATTCTGAAAACCCCAATCAGAAGGCCAACTTGGATGCTAGGAAAGAATAGTCTCCTCTTCTCACTGGGGAAGGGCATGTGTGTGTGTATGGATAGAAGCAGTTAATTACAGTGAATCTGAAGATAAGCTAACTGTTCCCACTTAAATAGAAACAGCTTGATAATGCATAAGTATAATTTTTTTAACTTAGTCTCTAAGAAATGGTCTTAAATACTATGTTTCAAAAGTTGGAATAAATGTGGAAATGTTAAGAACTGTCTGGCTCAAAATCTGGAGAAACCTGCTTTGCTTTTCTGCAAATATAAGGTTTTGTTTAAAGGTCCTAAGCAACACTGGATATACTGGCATGCTCTACAATCCACCTCTACTTTGAACAAAAGATTGTAGGAAATTACATTTCCTATGCTTCTGAACCTTCTGTCTTCTGGTTAGATTTAGCTGATGGGATTCACTGGATAAAATTTGGAGAGCAGGCAGACTAAAATCCTCATGGTATTGATCCCTCTCCATCTCCGGATGGAGACGGGTCTGCAGTTATGTCTCTGCATCCTCCATACCTTCAGCACTTGCTGAAGGGTACCTCCACCTGTCTTCTGGGTCCTCGTATCCCTAACCATAGTCATATGTCATGCAAGATGGCTTAGATTCTGGTTCTAGTAATACCATCTCCATTTATTGTCCTTTCAGCCCTACAAAGTGGTAATGGATTCCTGCATTGCTAATCTCTGCACTGCCTCACTGTTCTCTGATTGTCTTTCCTATCTGCTCTTATGTGTTACCCTACCTCATATTTTGTGCTTAATTCCTTCTGTATGAAAGACTTAAGTGATTTCTGTTTTCTTGCCTGGGTCCCTACTGGCATATCTTATTTATAACATATATTTTGTATAACACGTTAGCCTCTGGAAGTAAAATGTAAGTTAAACAGCCATCTATGGTTTATTATTTGATGTCCAAGCAAATCTAAATATAAATTAGTAGACAAAATATTGACCTTGTTAAGTTTAATACATTAAAATATTATCTTAATTATAATTTCAATTTGTTATCAATACTTACCGGGTAAACCAGATGCACCAGGTAAATGAGGTATACCAGTTAAACCAGGAGGTATTGAGGGTGGAAAGTTGCCACTGTCAATACTCCCACCTTCCCATCCTGGAACTGAGTGTTCACAATTTGGAGGTAAATAAGTAGGGTTACAATGACAGTGCCTCTTATTATTACACACCTGAAACAGGAGAGATATCACTTTATAAATCAAGTAGCTACAGTTATTTGTGTTCTTTAAAATTTTGAAATAATATGGCCAGATAAGGCTGATTTTCTTACCTGGTTTATGAATGTGTGTGTGTGTGTGTGTGTGTGTGTGTGTGTTTAGCTATGTGTTTGCTTTCCAAAGATCCCTCTCAATGGTATATACTCTGTGTCTCATAGTACTGATACTTACACCTTGATCATGACATGAAGTACAGTCATATCTCAAGAATGAAGAATCTACACATGCCTTATTCTTGCAAGCCTGAAAAAGGAATGTCCCAAAGTAAGTTAATTGAACCACTGTCTGTACTTGGCATCTAACTAAAAGGATTCTGTATTGTACAGACATAACAGGTATTCATTTCATAATAAATATTAACATACTACCAATAAGTGGTTAATTCATAGTGCTACTGAGTTTCTAGCACTAGATGAGACTGATTATCTGAAAGTAAACAAAACAATAAAATCATCTTCTATGCTTATACTAGGATAGGAAGTACAGACATGAAATAAAAGCAAAGGTAATATGTCATAAATACTATAATAAAAGATTTATGAAATAATAAAAAACAAAGAATTTAATATATGAGGACAGCAAAACATTTCTATTGAGCCCTGATGTTGAACAGGACTTAAGCACAGAAATGAAAGGCAAAGTACTTGTAGAAAAAGAATAACTCTTCAAAATGACCTTACATCATATCTACTAAGTAACTTTTAAGAAATATTAAAGGCGGTACAGCTATTACACCAAGAGCATCCGTTCAAACATTAATTAACTAAATATTTGAGTCTTACAATGCACTTTACCCTGAGAATGCAGCAGTGAATAGCAATAACAAAAAAACCTCATATTGCTCATATTGCTGTAGAAGGTAGACACACACACGCAGACACACACACACACGCGCGCACACACACACACGTACACACACACGCACACACACAGTCTACATGTGATGTGACAGAAGTTATCATGGAGGATATGTTTGTGTCTTGTAATCTTGATCAGAAAGTTGGTCTATAACTTGTAAGCAATCAGTCACATTTAGAGATTTAATTGGAAGATGGAAAGCTGATAAAAGGGAAGTCTTGAAAAAGAGAATGCCAAAGTGAAAGAAAATATAGAGAGACAAACTAGAGCAACATTGCGGTAGTCTAGAAAAATGACAACCTAGAGTGAAACTGAGTGCTTAGTGGTGTTGATCAAAAACAGTGATTGTATTTGAGATAGAGTTAATTCACCAAGTTTAGTGATAAATTGTATACAAAGAATGAAAAGAGATAGGCAATGACACCAGGGTTTCTGGTATGTCTAAGTTTCTTGGTTGTGGTAAAACTGATGAGATAAGAAAGCTAAACATAAAGCCCCAAATTATAGAAATATTATTTTTTGAGACTTAATTTTACTTGTAATATCAAGTAATACTGTGCACTTGAGATAAAATGAAAATCATTTTTGCACAGAAAATGTGAGATAATATGATTTCACAAAAGTAACCCAAACCTGAAGCCAGCGATTCCCCCTGTGGTCATCAGTGGCAAAGGATGTAGGATTTAAGTGATTATATGCACCACACACCAGTGCCAGAATTAAAAACAAATTTTACTAAATCCTGAAAAATTAATCTGGAGGGTGACATCAGCAAAATGGTACACTGGGCACCCCAAGTGTTGTTCTCCCTTAGAGATGTTAGAGGAAGAGGAAGGAGGAGGAGGAGGAAGGGGAGGAAAGGGAAGAGGGGGAGGGAAGAAGAACTGGCTAAAGTAACACATAGGAGCTCTGGAAGTAGTCAGAGGTCTACAACAACTAGGCAAATGACTAAACAAACAAATAGTCACACCAAAACATTAGAAAACTTTGTAGCATTTTGTTCACCCTGTCCCACTACCTCTGGGGCATGGCACAGTCTAGGTTTAGAGAAGGGAGTAGCTGAGTTTCCAGAGGATATTTTATTTTTCATATTCTCATCTGTCTGGGAACTGCTTAAAGACTGGTTTCTGTTCCACTTTACTCAAATCCCAGCGGGGCACTGTTCAGGAAAACTAAGACTTGCAGACACGGGGGGCGGGCAGAGAATGAATGGAGACATACTGTAGACAATATAAGGCTCCAAGGCAACCGTGGTGAGACTATTTGGAAAAATAAAACATCTTAAATGTCCATGTATACAGGGAATGAGAAAAGCCACAAAGACATGCATATTCACAGGAAAGATGCATACTCACAAAACCCTCAGAGACCACAAATTTTCTCCTCAGGCTACTCTCAAGGCTCAGAGCACCCAAGAAATTATAAAAGGACTACATGAGCACGGAGCCAGGCTGTAAACTTGGGGAGAAGTGGCTGTGTTTTCAGAAGTCCAATATTTAACAACAGTGACAACAGAAAAATCACATCCTATCAAAAGAGGAGAAAAAGGAGGAAAGACTATACAGTGGAGATAAGACAGTCTTACCCACAAGTGGTACTGGGGAAACTGGACAGCAACACAAAAAACAATAAGATTAAAATGTTCCCTCATAGTATTTATAAAAATAAACTCAAAATGGCTTAAAGGCTGAAATGTAAGGCCTGTAACCACAAAATTCTTAGAACATAGGCAGGATTCTCCAGGCCAGAATACTGGCAAGGGTGGCCTTTCCCTTCTCCAAGGGATCGTCCCAAAACAGGGATTAAACTCAGGTCTCCCGCATTGTGGGTGGATTCTTTACCAGTTGAGCCACAGGGGAAGCCCAAATAGGCAGGATACTCTGACATAAATTGTAGTAATATTTTCTTGGATAAATATCCTAAGACCAAAAAAAAAAAAAAAAAAAGAAAGAAAGAAAACACTAAAAAACATAAATGAAACCTAATTAAACTTAAAAAACTTTTGCACAGCAAAGGAAATTATTAACAAAGCAAAAGACACCTATGGAATGGGAGAAAATATTTGCTAATGATGTGACCAACAGGATGCTAATATCCAAAACACTGTTGTTGTTGTTGTTTAGTAGCTAAGTCATGTCTGGTTCTTTTTTGATCCCGTGGACTGTAGCTTGCCATGCTCCTTTGTCCATGGGGTTTTTCAGGCAAGAATACTGGGGTGGGTTGCCATTTCCTTCTCCAAGGGATCTTTGCAGCCCAGGAATCAAACCCATGTCTCCTGCATTGGCAGACAGAGTCTTTACCACTGAGACACCAGGGAAGCCCACCCAAAATATATAAATAGCTTATTCAACTCAATAGCAAAACAAAAATAAGAACAAAAACAGAAGACCGAATACACATATTTCCACATAAAATATAAAGTTGGCCCACAAGCCTATGAAAAGATGTTCAACATTTCTCATTATTAGAGAGATACAAATCAAAACTAAAATGAGGTATAACCTCACACCTGTTCGAATGAGTTTCATCAAAATCTCTACAAATAACAAATGTTGGGAAAGATGTGGAGAAAAAGGAACCCTTGTATACTTTTGCTGGCAATATAAATTTGTACAGCTACTATGGGAAACACTATGGAATTTCCTTAAAAAAGTAAAACTAGAACTACCATACAACCTAGCAATCCTACTCCTGGGTATACATCTGGAAAAACAAAAGACATTAATTCAAAAAATATATATTCCTCAATGTTCATAGCAGCATTATTTATAAAATCCAAGACTCAGAAGCAACTTAAGTGCCTATCAACAGACTACTGGATTATAAATGTGATTTTAAAAATATAAATCTATGTAAATATATTTACAAATAAAGGAATATTTATAAACAATATGTAATATTTAGAAATATGAGTGTGGAGGAAGGGAGCTAAGATGGCGGAGGAATAGGATGGGGAGACCACTTTCTCCCCCACAAATTCATCGAAAGAACATTTGAACGCTGAGCAAACTCCACAAAACAACTTCTGAACGCTGGCAGAGGACATCAGGCACCCAGGAAAGCAGCCCATTGTCTTCAAAAGGAGGTAGGACAAAGTGTAAAAGATAAAAAGAGAGACAAAAGAGTTAGCGATGGAGATCCATCCTAGGAAGGGAGTCTTAGTAGAGGAAGTTTCCAAACACCAGGAAACCCTCTCACCGGTCCGGGGCAAGTTTTTGAATCTTGGAGGGCAACCTAGCCGGGAGGAAAAATAAATAAATAAAACCTACAGATTACGTGCCTAAAGGCAACTCCCAGCACAAAAGTGCTCCAGACACTCGTGTCCACCACCAGCAAGTGGGGGCTGAATGGAGAGGAGGCGGCGTTGCTTAGGCTAAGGACAGGGCCGGAATGCCCTGAGGGCAATCTGAGGGAGCTAACGTGAGACAGCAACCTAAACTGTGGGATAGCAAGAGAGAGAGAGAGAATTAACCTGCGAAAAGCCCTAACCTAAGGCACTGCCGGCCTCTTCACGGAACAAAGGACTGAGCAATACCAGAGAAGACCTAGCCGGCTGTGGACCGGCCCATCCCCTGCTGGAGGCAGGGGGAGGCGGGCACCAGCCAGAGCCGGAAAGGGTCAAACTCGGCCCCAGAGAGGGCATCCCCTACCAAACTGCAAACAGGCTTCCAGTTTCTAACCAAAGACTTCCTGAGATTCTGGATGGTTGACATCCCCTGGGAGGGTTGCAGCCAGAGATCAGCCCCCCAGAACAGACACAAGGGGCACCGGACTGGGCGCGCCCAGAAACTGGGGCGGGGACGGGGAGGGGAGAAGTCGCGCTGCACCTGAAGAGAGTGCGCTCATCAAGCACCTGGTTGCCTGAGCTGCTCGGACCGGGAAACGGCACAAAACGCAGGCCCAACCGAGTGTGCGCCTTTGTGGAGTACCCGAGAACCTGATCCTGAGCGGCTTGGGCCTGGGAAGTGCACATAACGCAGGGCCTGCTCCCTGTAGAGCAACCTGGAGCCTGAGCAGTGTAGACGGGGAAAGCACACACGCCGTGAGCGGGGGAAAACCCAGTGTGGCCGGAACACTGCGGGCACTCCCCACACACGCCAGTGACATTTGTCTGCAGCGCCCCTCCCTCCCCACAGCACCACTGAACCAGCAAACCTACAAAGAGACCACCTCCGCCCCCTTTTGTCAGGGGGGAAATTAGACACTGAAGAGACCTGCAAACAGAAGCCAAATAAACAAAGGGAACCGCTTTAGAAGTGACAGGTGCAACAGAATAAAATCCCTGTAGTTAACACCGAGTACACTGGAAGGGGCCTATAGATATCGAAAAGTATAAGCTGGAACAAGGAACTATCTGAAACTGAACTGAACCCACACTGCCCACAACAGCTCCAGAGAAATTCCTAGATATATTTTTACTATTTTTTTAATTAAAATTTTTTTCTTCTTTTTTTAAGTCCTCTATTACTCCTTTAATTTTCATTTTTATAACCCACTATAACCTTGCAAAAAAAAAAAGAGACCCTATTTTTAAAGTGAACTTCATATATATTTCTTGTACTTTTTGTGTTTATTTTATAATATAGTATTTTTAAGAATCTAACCTCTACTTTAGATTTTTAATCTTTGTTTTTTAGTATTTGATATCAATTTTGTAGATTTAAGAATCTAATCTTCAGTACCCATTTTTACTCAGGACTGTGATTACTAGCTTGATTACTCTCTCCCCCTTTTGACTCTCCTATTTCTCCCCCAGGTCACCTCTATTTCCTCCCTCCCTCTTCTCTTCTCAACCCAGATCTGTGAATCACTGTGGGTGTTCTGGGCTGTGGAGAGCACTTAGGGAACAGAGTACTGCCTAGATCTGTCTCTATACTCTTGATTTCCCCTTTTTCTCCTGCTCACCTCTATCTCCTTCCTCCCTCTCCTCTTCTTCATGTAACTCTGTGAACCTCTCTGGGTGTCCCTCACTGTGGAGATCTTTTCACCATTAACCTAGAAGTTTTATTTTCAGTGCTGTATGGATGGAGAAGTCTTGAGGCTACTGGAAGAATAAGACTGAAAACCAGAGGCAGGAGACTTAAGCCCAAAACCTGAGAACACCAGAGAACTCCTGACTACAGGGTACATTAATTAATAAGAGATCATCCAAAAGCCTCCATACCTACACTGAAACCAACCACCACCCAACAGCCAATAAGTTGCAGAGCAAGACATACCACACAAATTCTCCAGCAACACAGGAACATATCCCTGAGCATCAATATACAGGCTGCCCAAAGTCACACCAAACCCATAGACATCTCAAAACTCACTACTGGACACTCCATTGCACTCCAGAGAGAAGAAATCCAGCTCCACCCACCAGAACACCAACGCAAGCTTCCCTAACCAGGAAACCTTGACAAGCCAATCGTCCAACCTCACCCACTGGGAGGAGCCTCCACAATAAAAAGGAACCACAAAATACTAGAATACAGAAAGGCCACCCCAAACACAGCAATCTAAATGAGATGAAAATGCAGAGAAATACTCAGCAGGTAAAGGAACATGAAAAATGCCCACCAAACCAAACAAAAGAGGAGGAGATAGGGAATCTACATGAAAAAGCATTTAGAATAATGATAATAAAAATGATCCAAAATCTTGAAAACAAAATGGAGTTACAGATGAATAGCCTGGAGACAAGGATTCAGAAGATGCAAGAAATGTTTAACAAGGACCTAGAAGAAATAAAAAAGAGTCAATTAATAGTGAATAATGCAATAAATGAGATCAAACACACTCTGGAGGGAATCAACAATAGAATAACAGAAGCAGAAGATAGGATAAGTGAGGTAGAAGATAGAATGGTGGAAATAAATGAAGCAGAGAGGAAAAAAGAAAAAAAGAATCAGAAGAAAGGAGTACACCCTCAGGGACCTCTGGAACAATGTGAAACACCCCAACATTTGAATCATAGGAGTCCCAGAAGATGACAACAAGAAAGGCCATGAGAAAATACTCGAGGAGATAATAGTTGAAAACTTCCCTAAAATAGGGAAGGAAATAGTCACACAAGTCCAAGAAACCCAGAGAGTCCCAAACAGGATAAACCCAAGGCAAAACACCCCAAGACACATATTAATCAAATTAACAAAGATCACAAAGAACAAATATCAAAAGGCAGCAAGGGAAAAACAACAAATAACACACAAGTGGATTCCCATGAGGATAACAGCTGATCTTTCAATAGAAACTCTTCAGGCCAGAAGGGAATGGCAGGACATACTTAAAATAATGAAAGAGAATAACCTACAAGCCAGAATACTGTACCCAGCAAGGATCTCATTCAGACATGAAGGAGAATTAAAAAGCTTTACAGATAAGCAAAAGCTGAGAGAATTCAGCACCACCAAACCAGCTCTCCAACAAATGCTAAAGGATCTTCTCTAGACAGGAAACACAGAAAGGGTGTATAAACTCAAACCCAAAACAACAAAGTAAATGGCAATGGGACCATACCTATCAGTAATTACCTTAAATGTAAATGGGTTGAATGACCCAACCAAAAGACAAAGACTGGCTAAATGGATAAAAAAATAAGACCCCTAAATATGCTGTCTACAAGAGACCCACCTCAAAAGAAGGGACACATACAGATTGAAAGTGAAGGGCTGTAAAAAAAAATTTCATGCAAATGGAGACCAAAAGAAAGCAGGAGTAGCAATACTCTTATCAGATAAAATAGACTTTAAAATAAAGGCCATGAAAAGAGACAAAGATGGACACTACATAATGATCAAAGGATCAATCCATGAAGGAGATATAACAATCATAAATATATATGCACCCAACATAGGAGCACCACAATATGTAAGGCAAATGCTAACAAGTATGAAAGGGGAAATTAACAATAACAAATAATAGTGGGAGACTTTAATACCCCAGTCACACCTATGGATAGATCAACTAAACAGAAAATTAACAAGGAAACACAAACTTTAAATGACACAATGGACCAGCTAGACCTAATTGATATCTATAGGACATTTCACCCCAAACCAATCAATTTCACCTTTTTCTCAAGTGCACACGGAACCTTCTCCAGAATAGATTACATCCTAGGCCATAAATCTAGCCTTGGGATATTCAAAAAAATTGAAATCATTCCAAGCATCTTTTCTGACCACAATGCAGTAAGATTAGATCTCAATTACAGGAAAAAAGCTATTAAAAATTCCAACATATGGAGGCTAAATAACACGCTTCTGAATAACCAACAAATCATAGAAGAAATCAAAAAAGAAATCAAAATATACATAGAAGCAAATGAAAATGAAAACACAACAACCCAAAACCTATGGGACACTATAAAAGCAGTGCTAAGGGGAAGGTTCATAGCAATACAGGCTTACCTCAAGGAACAAGAAAAAAGTCAAATAAATAACTCTCACCTAAAGCAACTAGAGAAGGAAGAAATGAAGAACCCCAGGGTTAGCAGAAGGAAAGAAATCTTAAAACTTATGGCAGAAATAAATGCAAAAGAAACAAAAGAGACCATAGCAAAAATCAACAAAGCTAAAAGTTAGTTTTTTGAAAGGATAAATAAAATGGACAAATCGTTAGCCAGACTCATCAAGAAACAAAGGGAGAAGAATCAAATCAACAAAATTAGAAATGAAATGAAGAGATCACAACAGACAACACAGAAATACAAAGGATCATAAGAGAATACTACTAGCAGCTCTATGCCAGTAAAATGGACAACTTGGAAGAAATGGACAAATTCTTAGAAAAGTATAACTTTCCAAAACTGAACCAGGAAGAAATAGAAAATCTTAACAAACCCATCACAAGCACGGAAATCGAAACTGTAATCAGAAATCTTCCAGCAAGCAAAAGCCCAGGATCAGACGGCTTCACACCTGAATTCTACCAAAAATTTAGAGAAGAGCTAACACCTGTCTTACTCAAACTCTTCCAGAAAATTGCAGAAGAAGGCAAACTTCCAAACTCATTCTATGAGGCCACCATCACCCTAATACCGAAACCAGACAAAGTTGCCACAAAAAAAGAAAACTACAGGCCAATATCACTGATGAACATAGATGAAAAAATCCTTAACAAAATTCTAGCAAACAGAATCCAACAACATATTAAAAAGATCATACATCATGACCAAATTGGCTTTATCCCAGGAATGCAAAGATTCTTTAATATCTGCAAATCAATCAATGTAATACACCACATTAACAAATTGAAAGATAAAAAACATGATTATCTCAATAGATGCAGAAAAAGCCTTTGACATAATTCAGCATTCATTTATGATAAAAACTCTCCATAAAGCAGGAATAGACATAATAAAAGCTATATATGACAAACCCGCAGCAAACATTATCCTCAATGGTGAAAAATTGAAAGCATTTCCCCTAAAGTCAGGAACAAGGCAAGGGTGCCCACTCTTACCACTACTGTTCAACATAATTTTGGAAGTTTTGGCCACAGCAATCAGAGCAGAAAAAGAAGTAAAAGGAATCCAGATAGGAAAAGAAGAAGTGAAACTCTCACTGTTTGCAAATGACATGATCCTCCACATAGAAAACCCTAAAGACTCTACAGAAAATTACTAGAGCTAATCGATGAATATAGTAAAGTTCCAGGCTATAAGATTAACACACAGAAATCCCTTGCATTCCTATACACTGACAATGAGAAAACAGAAAGAGAAATTAAGGAAACAATACCATTCACCATTGCAACGAAAAGAATAAAGTACTTAGAAATATATCTACCTAGAGAAACAAAAGACCTATACATAGAAAACTATAAAACACTGATGAAAGAAATCAAAGAGGGCACAAATAGATGGAGAAATATACAGTGTTCATGGATTGGAAGAATCAATGTTGTGAAATGAGTATATTATCCAAACTAATCTATAGATTCAATGCAATCCCTTTCAAGCTACCAACAGTATTTTTCACAGAAATAGAACAAATAATTTCACAATTTGTATGGAAACACAGAAAACCTCGAATAGCCAAAGCAATCTTGAGAAAGAAGAATGGAACTGGTGGAATCAACCTGCCCGACTTCAGGCTCTACTACAAAGCCATAGTCATCAAGACAGTATGGTACTGGCACAAAGACAGAAATATAGATCAATGGAGCAAAATAGAAAGCCCAGAGATAAATCCACGTACCTATGGACACCTTATCTTCGACAAACGAGGCAAGAATATATAATGGAGAAAAGAATATAAAACCTCTTTAACAAGTGGTGCTGGGAAAGCTGGTCAAGCACTTGTAAAAGAATGAAACTAGAACACTTTCTAACACCATACACAAAAATAAACTCAAAACAGATTAAGGATCTAAATGTAAGACCAGAAACTATAAAACTCCTAGAGGAGAACATAGGCAAAACACTCTCTGACATAAATCACAGCAAGATCCTCTATGACCCACCTCCCGAATATTGAAAATAAAAGCAAAAATAAACAAGTGGGACCTAATTAAGCTTAAAAGCTTTTGCACAACAAAGGAAACTATAAGCAAGGTGAAAAGACAACCTTCAGAATGAGAGAAAAGAATAGCAAACAGAGCAAACAGACAAAGGATTAATCTCAAAAATATACAAGCAACTCCTGCAGCTCAATTCCAGAGAAATAAATGACCCAATCAAAAAATGGGCCAAAGAACTAAACAGACATTTTTCCAAAGAAGACTTATAGATGGCTAACAAACACATGAAAAGATGCTCAACATCACTCATTATTAGAGAAATGCAAATCAAAACCACAATGAGGTACCGTTTCATGCCAGTCAGAATGGCTGCTATCCAAAGGTCTACAAGCAATAAATGCTGGAGAGGGTGTGGAGAAAAGGGAACCCTCTTACACTGTTGGTGAGAATGCAAACTAATACAGCCACTATGGAGAACAGTGTGGAGATTCCTTAAAAAACTGGAAATAGAACTGCCATATGACCCAGCAATCCCACTCCTGGGCATACACACTGAGGAAACCAGAACTGAAACAGACATGTTTACCCCAATATTCATCGCAGCACTGTTTACAATAGCCAGGATATGGAAGCAGCCTAGACGCCCATCAGCAGATGGATGGATAAGAAAGCTGTGGTACATATACACAATGGAATATTACTCAGCCATTAAAAAGGATACATTTGAATCAGTTCTAATGAGATGGATGAAACTGGAGCCCATTATACAGAGTGAAGTAAGCCAGAAAGAAAAACACCAATACAGTATAGTAACGCATATATATGGAATTTAGAAAGATGGTAACGATAACCCTATATGCAAGAGAGCAAAACAGACACAGATGTACAGAACAGACTTTTGGACTCTGGGGGAGAAGGTGAGGGTGGGATGATCTGTGAGAATAGCATTGAAACATGTATATTATCAAGTGTGAAACAGATCGCCAGTCCAGGTTTGATGCATGAGACAAGTGCTCAGGACTGGTGCACTAGGATGACCCAGAGGGATGGGATGGAGAGGGAGGTGGGAGGGGGTTTCAGGATAGGGAACACATTTAAACCCATGACTGATTCATATCAATGTGTGGCAAAAACCACTACAATATTGTAATTAGTCTCCAACTAATATAAATAAATGAAAAAAAA
Source organism: Cervus elaphus (assembly GCF_910594005.1). Taxonomy (NCBI): domain Eukaryota; kingdom Metazoa; phylum Chordata; class Mammalia; order Artiodactyla; family Cervidae; genus Cervus; species Cervus elaphus. The sequence goes on from NC_057846.1 coordinate 41,432,861, forward strand.
ACAAGAGATATAAGTGTGGACTATTACTCAGGCATAAAAAGAAGGAAACAGTGTTGTTCTCAGTAATGTGGATGAGCTTAAAGAATGTTATGCTTAGTGAAATGAGTCAGATGGAGGAAGTCAAATACTATATGATATCACTTATATGTGGAACCTTAAAAAGGGTACAAATGAATGTATATACAAAATTGAAACAGAACTCTCCACAGGGGAGGTCCAAGTGGGGAGGGACAAATTAGTAGTATGATAAATTGTATAGTATAGTACAAATTTTATAGTATACAAGGTGCTATTTATAATGTAGATAGGCAACAAAGATATACTGCTTAGCACAGGGACTTATACTCATTATTTTGTAATAACTTATAATGGACTATCATCTGCAAAATACTGAATCACTATGATGTACACTGGGAACTAACACAATATTGTAAGTCAATTATTTCCATTTAAAAGAATTAATAGAAGGTTTATTATAGAAAATGGAGAGTAGTTGTATTTCAGATTTTCGTCCCTTTGATTGATCTTTCCATTACTCTGTGAATCCTTTATTATTTTCATCACTAAAATGCGCATATGTTTCATTAATGGTTTTTTTACTATAATCATTATTTTTACGTAATTATATAAAAATATAATTCATGACATTACTTTACAATATTTGTTTTTTCATTCATTTTTATTAGTTGGAGGCTAATTACTTTACAATATTGTAGTGGGTTTTGTCATATATCCAATTAAATAAATTTATAAAACAAAAAAATATAATTCATGACATTAAAATACATGAAATAATAAAACTTTCAATGAACAGTATGATTCTCAATTCAGTTAACATATGTGAAAAAATAGTAAATAGCAGGTTATGTTTTTTATTTTAAAATTTCTCTCATTTTCAAAACTTTCCATTTTCTTATCTTTTTTGAAATTAAATACACATTTAACTTGATAAAAATACCACGTATGCATTTAAAATTTGAAATTAGTATATTACCTGGTAATAAAAGACCACATACCTTTCTTTCACCACAAACAGTTCCATCTTTTATCCACATCTTTGCTGAATTTTCATCACCATAAGCATAATCCAGTCCAACGCAGAGATTTCCATTTACATTTGAATACAAAACAGAGGCGTTTGGAATAGTAAAGACTTGTGATTTGTCATATGTACATAGTAATTTTCCACATTTCACATTCCTATAGTTTAGCAACAAATAAAAATCATTAGTTTTCAATACAGAGAAATATTAGACTATCATTTCTAAAGGAAAAAGATTTAAATAAAGCATTAAGAGAAAGAAAGATTGTGCTAAGTTGGGTCCGACTCTTGTGACCCTATGGACTGTAGCCCGCCAGGCTCCTCTGTTCATGGGATTCTCCAGGCAAGAATACTGGAGTGGGTTACCCATGCCCTCCTTCAGGGAATCTTCCCAATCCAGGAACCGAGCTCAGATCTCCCACATTGCAGGTGGATTATTTACTGTCTGAGCCACTAGGGAAGCCCATGAATCCTGGAGTAGGTAGCCTAGCCCTTCTCCAGGGGATCTCCCTGACCCAGGAATCAAACCCAGCTCTCCTGCATTGTAGGTGGATTCTTTACAAGATGAGCTACCACAGAAGCCCCACTTCCTATTTAGTCTGATCACTTTTTAACAATTCTTTATTATTATTATTTTTTGGCTGTTGTTCTTAAACATGATTCTGAGCTTATTCTATCTAAAAATTAGTAAAATTTTAAAAATTACTAATCTAATTACATTTTCTTTTCTATTTTTCAAACATAATACATATTCTCCACATCATGGATCCCAAACTGACAAGACATTAAGGCATACACTTAAGTAGCAGTATATGGAATAAATATTAATGTTGGATCACTAAGATATATCATGATGATAGTGTCTAAACCACAAAAATAACCAGAAAATCAAGTGTGTGTGTGTGTGTGTGTGTGTGTGTGTGTGCGCGCGTGCGCACAGTTGTGTCTGACTCTATGCCTGTCAGGCTCCTCTGTCCATGGAATTTTTCCAGGTAAGGATACTGGAATGGGTTGCCATTTCCTTCTCCAGGAGATTTTCCTGACCCAGGGATCGAACCAGCATCTCCTGCATCTTCTGCATTGGCAGGCAGATTCTTTACCGCTGAGCCTTAGGCAAGGCAACCCCAAAATTAAAAAAAAGCATTAATAATCACATGAAAGAGTGGTCATTTCATAAATCAGTAGGTAAATGCAAATTAGAGAGTAAGATACCTCTTTAGAATGACACATAAACAAGGCAACAAAAAGTCGTGACAATACCAAATGCTGCGGATGCGGAGAAGCTATAACTCTGATATACTTTTGTCGGAAATGTAAAATGGTACGGTAACTTTGGAGATTATGTGGGCAACTGCTTAAAATGTTTAAATTGCCATGTAAGTGAAAGTTACTCAGTCATGTCTGATTCTTTTGCGACCCCATGGACTGTAGACGGCCAGGCTCCTCTGCTTATAGAATTCTTCAGGCAAGAATACTGGTTTGAGTTGCCATTCCCTTCTCCAGGGGATCTTTCCAACCCAGGGATTGAACATCGGTGTCCTGCATTGCAGACAGATTCTTTACCATCTGAGCCACCAGGAAAGCCCTGAACTTGCCATGTGACTCAGCAACTCCACTTCTAAGTGTGCATCCATGGGAAATTTAAAAATATGTGTTTACATAAAGACTTTACATAAAGACCTTCATCACTTGTTGTATTTCAAGAGAAAAAATACATGCCTTTACAAAGAAAACAAAATACTGCATAAAAATGTTGAAAGCACCATTGTTCTTAATTTTTTTACTTGAAGTATACTTGATTTGTAATGTTCTGTTAATTACTACTGTATAGCAAAGTGATTCAGTTATACATATATATATTTATATAGTTTTTTAAATATTCTTTTCCATTATGGCTTACAATAGAATATTGAATATAGTTCTTTGTGCTAACAGTAGGATGTTGTTGTTTATCCATTCTCTGTATAATAGAGACATCCATAGCAGCATTGTTTATAATGACCCAAAACTATTAGAAACATTCTAAATGCCCATTAGCTGGCACATAATTTTAGGATATAGTATTATCCAGTAATAAGAAGCTACAAACTAGTGTTATAGGCTACAAAATGGATGAAACTAAAAAAATAAGTAAAATAAACCAAGTAAAAAGACCACATAGTATGTAATTTTTCTAATATAAGATCTCCAGAAAAGGCAAATCTAAGGAAAGAGAAAGTATGTCACTAGTTTCTAGGAACTGGAATCCCTTTAAAGTGACTTTGGATTCTAGTGACTTTTGCACTTTTATAAAGTTATCACAAAGTACATAAGTTATCCCATTAAAGTGGATTGATTACATCTTAGTTAAGTATTTTAAGTATTATTAAGTCTGTTACAAATTATTTATGAGCTTCTACATAAAGTTGTTGTTCTTCAGTCGCTCAGTCATGTGTGATTCTTTGCATCCCCATGGACTGTAGCACACCAGGCTTCCCTGTTCTTCACTATATCCTGGAGTTTGCTTAAACTCATGCCCATTGAAGGGGTGATGCCATCCAACCATCTCATCCTCTGTCATCCCCTTCTCCTCCTGCCTTGAATCTTTCCCAACATCAGGGTCTTTTCAAATGAGTCAGCTCTTCACATCAGGCGGCCAAAGGATTGGAGTTTGGCTTCAACATCAGTCCTTCCAATGAACACCCAGGACTGATCTCCTTTAGGATGGACTGGTTGGATCTCCTTGCAGTCAGTCCAAGGGACTCTCAAGAGTCTTCTCCAACACCACAGTTAAAAAGCATCAATTTTTCGGCGCTCAGTTTTCTTTATAGTCCAACTTTCATGTCCATACATAACTACTGGTAAAACCAAAGCCTTGACTAGATGGACCTTTGTTGACAAAGTAATGTCTCTGCTTTTTTTTTTTTGTCTCTGCTTTTTAACATGCTATCTAGGTTGGTCATAACTTTCCTTCCAAGGAGTGAATGTCTTTTAATTTCCTGGCTGCAATCACCATCCGCAGTGATTTTGGAGCCCAGAAAAATAAAGTCAGCCACTGTTTCCACTGTTTCCCCATCTATTGGCCATGAAGTGATGGGACTGGATGCCATGATCTCAGTTTTCTGAATGTTGAGCTTTAAGCCAACTTTTTCACTCTCCTCTTTCACTTTCATCAAGAGCCTCTTTAGTTCTTCTTCACTTTCTGCCATAAGGGTGGTGTCATCTGCATATCTGAGGTTATTGATATTTCTCCCAGTAATCTTGATTCCAGCTTGTGCTTCCTCCAGCCCAGCATTTCTCATGATGTACTCTGCATATAAGTTAAGTAAGCAGGGTGACAATATACAGCCTTGACATACTCCTTTTCCTATTTGGAACCAGTCTTTTGTTCCATGTCCAGTTCTAACTGTTGCTTCCTGACCTGCATACAGGTTTTCAAGAGGCAGGTCAGGTGGTCTGGTATTCCCATCTCTTTTAGAATTTTCCACAGTCGAAGGCTTTGGCATAGTCAATAAAGCAGAAATAGATGTTTTTCTGGAACTCTTACTTTTTTGATGATCCAGCGAATGTTGGCAATTTGATCTCTGGTTCCTCTGCCTTTTCTAAAACCAGTTAGAACATCTGGAAGTTCACAGTTCATGTATTGCTGAAGCCTGGCTTGGAGAATGTTGTGCATTACTTTACTAGCGTGTGAGATGAGTGCAATTGTGCAGTAGTTTGAGCATTCTTTGGCATTGCCTTTCTTTGGGATTGGAATGAAAACTGACCTTTTCCAGTGCTGTGGCCATCGCGGAGTTTTCCAAATTTGCTGGCATATTGAGTGCAGCACTTTCACAGCATCATCTTTTAGGATTTGAAATAGCTCAACTGGAATTCTATCACCTTCACTAGTTTTGTTCGTCGTGATACTTCCTAAGCACATTGACTTCACATTCCAGGATGTCTGGCTCTAGGTGAATGATCACATCATCATGATTATCTGGCATCAGGGTCCTTTCAAATGAGTTGGCTCTTCACATCAGGTGACCAAAGTATTGGAGCTTCAGCATCAGTCCTTCCAATGAATATTCAGGGTTGATTTTTTTCAGGACTAGTTGGTTTGATTTCCTTGCTGTCCAAGGGACTCTCAAGAATCTTCTCCAACACCACAGTTCAAAAGCACCAATTTTTTAGCACTCAGCATTCTTTATGGTCCAACTCTGACATGCATACATGACTACTGGAAAAACCATAGCTTTCAGTCTGTGGACCCTTGTTGGCAAAGTGATATGGGTGGTGTTAAACTAGTTTGAGTTCAGAAGGTTAACAACTATTTTGAGGCCATTTTCTAAGGCTACCTCAAGAGGCATGGGATTCAAAGTATAGAGCACTGTACTGTTGAAGTCTAGCTTGAATGATTTTGAACATTACCTTGTTAGCATGTGAAATGAGACCAGTTGTGTGGCAGTTTGAACAGTCTTTGGCATTGCCCTTCTTTGGAATTGGAATGAAAACTGACCTTTTCTAGTCCTGTGGCCACTTCTGAGTTTTCCAAATTTGCTGGCATACTGAGCACAGCACTTTCACAGCATCATCTTTTAGGATTTGAAATAGCTCAGCTGGAATTCCATTACCTCCACTAGCTTTGTTCGTAGTAACACTCCCTAAGCCTCACTTGACTTCACACTCACGGATGTCTGACTCTAGGTGAATAACTACACCATTGTGGTAATTGGGTCATTAAGGCCTTTTTGTATAGTTCTTCTGTGTATTCTTGCCACCTCTTCTTAATATCTTCTGCTTCTGTTAGGCCCACACAATTTCTGTCCTTTTTTGTGTCCATCTTTTCATGAAATGTGCCATTGGTATCTCTAAATTTCTTGAAGAGATCTCTAGTCATTCCCATTCTATTGTTTTCCTCAATTTCTTTGCACTGTTCACTTAAGAACGCTTCCGCCCCCATCGGTCATTACAAGAAAATGCTGAGTAAACGGAAATCAGTGACTTTTCTTGGACCCGTCAGAGAACTGCGGTTGCAGAGAAAACCACATACATGGATCTGGAAAGCTAAGTACCTGCAAAAACAACAAGTATAGCACTTGTAATTTGCTTATCTGGAACATATGCCACTGAACTACGTAAGCCACTAATAATATTTAAATACAAATTTTGACAAATTGCTGGAGACTGAGCGTGGACTACCATGAGGACGTGAAGCTCTTGAGTAATGCAGTTATATTTTCACTTGCCTTTTCTCCAGAAACTCTATATGGTTCTTTTGGGGAGTATATGTGAAAGATGTCCATATACACTTGCAGGGGGAGGTGAAGACTAACCATTATGAAATTCCCAGACCCAGGTGTCTAATGAAGGCTTAATCTCTAAGTATAAAGACTTTCATCCCACTCTTGCCAACTCCACTAGTCTTGACTCACCTATAAGAATAATAAGTATAGTCATGATCAATAACAGAAAGGGCTTAAGAATATAGATTGGGGATTGTAGCTGTAGAACAGGGACTAGAGGATGGGGGCATGGGATGGGGCACTCTACACCTGGAGGACGAATACAAGCACTTCTGGAATCCATACTCCTGCGACACAAACTTATTAAAAGAAAGGCTTATATAAAAACTAGAGAAGGTTCCCCCCCACCCCCAACACAGTGAAACCATATTAATAATTCTCCAGCAGAAATAGAAGTAAATTACAACTGAGAGAGCTCCAAGACGCATATTCCCTTTGAGGGCTGGGATGAAAGGAAGCTCCAAATTTAAGAAGAGAGAAAGAAATTACTTCACTAATGGAATATGAAGATTCTGGTAACAAACATTAGTCACAATTTATCTCCTAAAAATATTAACATATATTCTATATGTTAAATATTATGTAAAATATTAACAATATATTAACTATATTAAAAGCTTGTTTGCTTCAGTGCCTACTACCCTATATAACATGACCAACTTTCAACACAAAAAAGTATAAGTTATGTGAAAAGGCAAGAAAAAAGAGTAGTCTAAAGAGATAAAATAAGCATCAGAATCAAATCAAATATAGAACAGATCTTGGAATTATTAGATATGGAATTTAAGATAGCTTTGGTTAATATTTTAAAGGTTTTAAAAGGCAAAAGTCAACAACACGAAAGACCAGAGAAACAATATCAACAGAGATATGAAAACTGTAAGAACAAACTATAAACAGAAAATAAAAGCATAAAAAATCTATCAAAAATTTAAAAATGGCTCTGACGTTTTCATCAATAAAACTCCATCTAAGCAACAGAGGAAAACTTAAGAGAACTCAGTGATAGATTGATAGAAACCTCCCAAATTGAATCACAATAAAACAGAATAATGGAGAAAAAATAGAGAAATCCAAGAACTATAAGACAATTAAAGAAAGTGTAACATACTTGTAATAAGAGCAGCAGAAGGAGAAGAAATAGGAAAAAAACTTGAAAAAATAATGAACAAGATCGTCACAAAACTATTGACACACATGAAAACACAAACACAATAAACTTAGAAAATGCCAAGAAGGATAAATATCAAAATAAAAACCATCTATAAATATATCTCATTCAAACTAAAGTAAATAAAAATCAATGAGAAACTCTTGAAGGCAACTAGTTTGGGGCACACCTTATTTAGAGGAACAAAGATAAGAATTACAGCAGACTTTTCACTTAAAAATCATGCAGTTTAGATGATTTGGAAGGAATTTTTGACTGCTACAAGAAAAGAAAAATCTAACTCAGAATTCTCTATTCAGTAAAAGTATCTTTCAAATAATAGAGATTTTTCAGACAAAAAGTGATAGAATTCTTTGCCAGCATATCCTACTTGCAAGAAATATTTTTTTAAAAAGTCCTTGACGCAGAAGAGAAATTATTTGTGTCAGAAACTTTGATCTACATAAAAAAGGGACAGCATCAGAAAATGAAAAAATTGAAAGAAAAATGTGTGTATTTTTCTTATTCTTTCTTTTTTTAAAATTAAAAAAAAATGTTTTTCATTATTTTGTTTCTTTTTTTTTAAATTTTTATTTTATCTTATTCTTAACTGAGCTAAAAGATAGCTATCTTCTCAAAGCAATAATACGAAGAATGTATTGGATATTTATTGTATATATATAAGCAAAGTAAGTAACAAGAAGCCTCACAAGAGACTGGATGGAGGAATTGGGAAACTATTATAGTACACCTTCACTACACATGAAGGAGTATATAATTACAGCATTTGAATGTGAACTATTACTCTGTTATTTGAAGATAGTTAATGTGTTCAAGTACATCAGTAATCACTTTTAATGGAAATGGTCTAAACAATCAATTAAAAGCCAGACATTGTCAGAGTGAATAGTAAGAACATGGTTCATGATTTTCATCTGAAAACAAATTAATGTAATAAATTATATCAATGGGAAAATGCATCAAAAACAGATTCATAAAATGAAAATAGATTCATAAAAATGTATGAAAAGCACTGAAAAAATACAACCACCATGTAAGATTAAAAATTCTCAGAAAAGTAAAAATATAGGGGGAATTTCCAAGTCCAATAAAGGGTACTAACAAAAAAACCCACAGCTAACAATAAACTTACTGGTAATGGCTAAATTCGTCTCATAAAATTGGTAATAAGTAAAACTTTCTTTCTCCATGTATAGTTCAACATTTTGATAGATATGTATACAGTCAAGCCAAAAACAAAATCAGAAACAAATTAAAGGTATCCTAATTAGAAAAGGATAATTCAGACTTCATTTGCACATTACATGATCCTGGACATGGAAATACTAAGAAACACACAAAAAGAGAGAAAGAGAGAATTTATGAGGTTCACACAATATAAAATATCAATATATGATTTGCATTGTTATTTTTATTATTATTAGATACTATCAGTGAACAATGAGAAAATAAAATTTAGAGAACCGTTCTGTTCACAATATTTTCAAAAGCAAAACATTCAGCAGTATACTTAAAATACATGCAACACTTGAACACTGAAAACTAAAACCTGATTGAGAAAAAGGAAATAACACTGAAATAAACCCAGACATTCTATGTTTATCACTTCTCAATGCAATATTGCCAAGATGGCAATTCAAACACACATACACATACACACACATCAGAAATAACTCAATGGGAAACTCATGACATATGAGGAGTAATGTCTGTGAATTTACCAGTGTCAATTTCCTGGCTTGGATATTTTACTACAGGTATGATATATAATTCATCTGAGGTGGTACCATTTGGGGAAAACAGCTGAAGTATACAGGGGTCCTCTGTATTCTTTCTAGGTTATTTCTGAAAGTTCCCATGAATCTGCAGTTAGGTCAGAATAGAAAGATACATAGGTAAAATTCAGTGAAAAGAAGGCTGCTGCTGCTGCCGCTTCGGTCGTGTCCGACTCTGTGCGACCCCATAGACGGCAGCCCACCAGCCTCCGCCGTCCCTGGGATCCTCCAGGCAAGAATACTGGAGTGGGTTGCCATTTCCTTCTCCAGATAAGAAGGCTAAAGCATTCCAAATAAACTGGAAAAAAATTAAGATTCCTCACAGAGAAAGACACACACAGTAACATAAAAGGCTTAGAAAATGCTCTAAATATCAGTTGGACAAATGCAAATGGAAACAAAAGTAAGTTAGAAGTAGAATGGCTAAAATAAAAAGGACTGACATTACCAAGTAGTAACAAATTATGGAGGAAATAGAATTCTTAGACTCTGCTAGTGTGCATGTAAAATTGCACAGCCACTTTGGAAAGCAATTTGGTAAATTCTTAAAAATATTGACATGAAATTACAAGACTCAGCAATTATATTCCTATGTATGTATGTATCTTTCCAACATAAGTGGAAATATATTTGCTACAGAGACCTGATACTGAAAGTTAGAGCAGCTTTATTCATGATAGCCAAAAACAAACCAAAAAAATGCACCACATAATTGATCATCAATAAATATAATATACAAATATATAATATAATTATATATTGTATTAATTGTAAATATATGTATAATTTTGTATATAATTTTAGTGATTTTCACAATTACTCAGAAATAAAAACTGAAATACTATTACAAGAGCAGTTTATTTTAATCACAAAAAAATTGTCCTGGGCATATCATGACACACAGAAAAAGCATACTGTAGCATTCCATTAATATGGAGTTTTTGAACAGAATACATTTATCTATTACCATTAAGAAAAGAACATAGGTTGTATGGGGCCCAGATTGGAGGAAACATTTCTGCAAATGGAAGTATTTATTAAGTTGTATATTCAATATTTATAGTCTATGTAAATTAAAAAATTAAACAAAATTAAGGAAAATGATAAAAGCTTCAACAGGAATTTATATACACTCTATTATTAGTATGCTGTGTTCTGCTTTAACAAACTTTAAAATGAACGAATAAAGAATGAATTAAACGAATTAAAACAAAAGAATAAAGTAGTATTTTTTTTAGCCTCCAACTAATAAAAATAAATGAAAAAAAGTATTATTTTAAGACTTAAGATTATTACAGTGAGAAAAAGTTATATGAGAAGTGGTCATTAAGACAATTTTATAGGAGGTGCGATGACTGGCCAGAGAATGTTGAGTGTGATGAGAATATAGAAGGACTTCTTTTATGAGGTTCAAAGATGGTAAAAAGGATTCCAGGACTTTGTCTTGGTGACCTTGACTAAAAGAACAGTGGCAGTAATAGCTCTGAGGCAAAAGAGTTATCCTCATGTTACAGGGTCTAGCTGTTGGCTATTGATATCCTATGAGTCAATGATTTCCCATTTTTTTAGGTTTTAGGGTCAGTATCCCAAGGACACTTCCTTCCTTTTAAATTAAAAAAAAAAAAAAAGAAAGAAAAGTTGATAATTCGGATGTCCAAGGGCAGGGAGATTTACAGTTTTCTCTTAGACTTTAAAGGCTATGTCACCCTGATCTTCCTAAATAATAAGATAAGGTTTGTTATTTTTAGTCAAATATACAAAGCTTGGGCATAAGAGAGAAGTTTGGAATTCTCATTTCAATATTACCTAGGTAGTCTAAGAAAACCTCACAACTGGCACTTAATTTGGAGTATTGGGTCTAATGTAGCCCTTGTCCTGAGATCAGGTGCTCCAAATATCAAACCTGAGTTTGAGCAAACTCAGTTTTTCTTTGGAGACTTTGTGTCCCTTTAAGGCTAAAAGTTTTAACAGATGGGTGCTGTCTTCTTATGAAGAGGCCTGCGTTAGGGAGCAGAGAAGAAAATTGTCTATATATTGTAATTAAGTAGACTTCAGGGAATTGTATATCATCTAAATCAGCTTTTATGGTTTGGGAGTAAGGGGGACTTTTGTTAAAACTCTGGGGCATATACTGTCCAGGTGTATTGCCTTCCTTCCCAAGTAAAGGTCAAAATATATTGGCTGGCCTTATCCACAGAGATGCTAAGGAAGACACTATATACCTCAAATATAGTGAAAATTTTACTTTAGGTAGGGATGGAAGCTAATAAAGTATGGGGAATGGAGACAAAAGGATGACAAGGAATAATAATGTTATTTTTGCCTCAGAAAAAAGAAAAACAATATTGGAAATCTAATAACTGATGGCCCAATAAAAAGAGAAAGCCCCAGTTTGAGCCAAATAGCAATTCAGTACTGCCAGAGGCTCTAAAATTTCCATTATTGACTATTGGACATGCATTGAATCATTGGTCCACTTCATGAACTGATGGAAACATTAATGCAAAGAGTGCCTACTTTGTCCCACATGTCTGAAACACAATTCAGGAAAATCTGTCTGCATTTCTCCCGGATACTTTAAACTGCCTAATGTACCACTCGTAGATCAGCAAATAGATTTTATTCAGCTTTCTCTATCTTATGGACATAAACAATGTCTTGATAATGGATTGTATTTTTTCTCATTGGATTGAATCCTTCCCTTGTAGACAGGTTGCTGCTACTTCCCTGGCTGTGTCGGCATGTGTGTGCTCAGTTGCCTGACTCTTTGTAACCCCATGGACTGTAACCCACAAGTCTCCTCTGTCCATGGGATCTTCCAGGCAATGGACATGAGTGTGAGCAAACTCAGGGAGATAGTGAAGTACAGGGAAGCCTGGAATGCTGCAAGTCATGGGGTCCCAGATAGTTGGACATGACATGGTGACTGAACAACAGCAGGAACATATATTGATAATTACCTTAAATGTGAATGGATTGCATACACCAACCAAAAGACATAGACTGGCCGAGAGGATACAAAGATAAGACATATATGTAAGCTGTCTACAAGAGACCCACATCAGAACTAAGGACACACACACGCTGAAAGTGACAGGATGGAAAAATGGTATTCCATGCAAATGGGAAATAAAAGAAATCTGGCATAACAATATGCATATCACATGATAGACTTTAAGACAAAGACAGTTATAAGAGACAAAGAAGGAAACTACATAATGATCAAGGGATCAATCCAAAAAGAAGATATAATTGCAAATATACATGCACCCAATACAGGAGCAGCTCAACATGTAAAGCAAACACTAACAACCTTAAAGGGAGAAATAAACAGTAACACAATAGAAGTGAGGGAAGGTTGTTCCCTTTATTTATTTATTTATTTATTTATTTATTCTTGGAAGCTTGACTACCCTACGTTCCCCTACAAATGGACCTTGAGAGCTTGTTTGGAGGTTCTAGCAGGGGAGCGCAGCTACTCGTATACCCTTGACCGAAGACCAGTCCTCCTCTATTGGGGATGGTCGTCCTCTTCGACCGAGCGCGCAGCTTCGGGAGGGACGCACATGGAGCGGTGAGGGAGGAAGGGGGCACCCGCCTAGCCAGCCAGATCAGCCGAATCAACCCTGGCGATCAATGGGGTGACAGATGTCGCAACCAGATCGCCCTCACATCCAGGTTGTTCCCTTTAACAACCCACTTTCATCAGTGAACCTATCATTCAGACAGAAAACTAATATAGAAACTAGAGCCTTATGGACTCAGAGAATGAGCTTATGGTTGCCAAGCTTGAGAGAATGGGGGAAAGGGATAGTTAAGATGTTTGGGATGGACATGAACACACTGTTATATTTTAAATGGATGACCAACAAGATTCTACTGGATAGCACAGAGAAATCTGCTTAATGCTATTGAAAGCCTGAATGGGAGGAGAGTTAGGGGAAGAATTAATGTATGTATATGAACGGCTGAGTCCCTTTTCTGTCCACCTGAAATTATCACAAGATTGTTAATCAATTATATGTCAATATAATAAAATAAGTTTTTTTTAAAAAAGAAAACATAGGCAGTATGTTCTTTGACATTCACCTTAATAATTTGTATATTTTTTGATCTTCTTAGGCAAAGGCAACAGAAGCAAAGAAACAAATGGGACCCAACTGAACTAAAAAGAATTTACATAGCAAAGGAAACCATGGTCAAAACACAAAGCAATGTGAAAGAAAATATCTGTAAAGGGGTTAATATCCAAAATATATAAAGAACTTAAAAGAACTCAATAGAAAAACCCACCAATTCAATTAAAATATGGGCATAGGACCTGAATAGGGCTCCCCTGGTAGCTCAGTTGTAAGGAATGCATCTGCAATGCAGGAGACATGGTTTCTATCCCTGGGTCGGGAAGATCTCTTGGAGAAGGAAATGGCATCCACTTCAGTATTCCTGCCTGGGAAATCCAATGGACAGAGGAGCCTGGCACGCTACAGTCTGTAAAAGTTGGACATGACTTGGCAACTAAACAACAACAACAACAACAACGACCTGAATAGACATTTTCCCAAAGGCATATAGAGAGCCAACAGGTACATGAAAAGGGACCAAACATTACTAATCATCAGGGAAATGCAAATCAAAACCACAATGAGGTACTATCTCACATCTGTCAGAATGGCTATTTTTAAAAAGACCAAAGTGGGTAAAACAACGACAATAAAAACACGGGTTGGTCAGGATGCAGAGAAAAGAAACTATAGTAAACTCTTAGTGGGAATTGGTACAGCTAAATGAAAAACAGTATGGAGTTTCATAAAACAAAACAAAACAAAAAATAAAACAGAACTACCATACAGTCCAACAATTCCACCCCTAGATATTTATCTGAAGAAAAGGAAAGCACTACTTCAAAGAGATATGGGTACCCCAATGTTTATTGCAGCATTATTTAAAATAGCTAAGCTATGGGATTCCCTGGTGGCTCAGATGGTAAAGAAACTGCCTGCAGTGCAGAAGACCTGGGTTTGATCCCTGGGTCGGGAAGATCCCCTGGAGAAGAAATGACAACCCACTCCAGTGTTCTTGCCTGGAGAATTGCGTGAACAGGGGAGCCTGGTAGGCTGCAGTCCGTGGGATTGCCAAGAGTCAGACCTGACTGAGAGACTAACACGCAAGATATGGAGGCAACCTAGGTACCCACCATTAGGTGAATGTATATAGATGTGAGACACATTTATGTTATTTGTATATTATATATATATATATATATATATATATATATATATATATATATGTATATGTGACAATATTAGCCACAAGAAAATGAAATCTTGCTGTTTGCAAGAACATGGGTAGACCTGGAGAGCATATTGCTTCATGCTTTTTGAAATAAATCAGACAGTGAAAAACAAATATCATATGCTTTTACTTGTATGTGGAATCTAAAAATAAAACAAAGAAAGGTAAGAAAAACAGAGACATACTCATAGATTAAGACTAGTGGTCACTAGATGGGAGAGGGATATGGAAAGCACAAAATGGGTGAAGGAGATTAAGAGGTTCAAATCTCCAGTGGTATAATAAAATAGATAAGCCACAGGGATGTAATAGTGCAGCACAGGGAGTATAGTCAGTATTTTCTAATAACTTGTATGGTGTGTAATTTATAAAAATGTCAAATTATTATGTTTTACATCTGAACCTAATGCAATGTTTGTAAGTAGGTATACAGAAAATCATAAATGTATGCAACTCTTAAAACACGATATAGGTGCAAATTAAACACTAGATATCAATGCCAAAATGACCCAGATAATGTAGTTAGCAGATAAGTACTTCACAGCAGCTAATATAAAAAGATCAATGATTTAAAAGAGAATATAATCACAATAGCTAGAAAGTTTCCTTTAGTCAGAATACTTTTTAACAATTGTGAAACACATTTTTGTGCTTCTGGGCTCGAGCATATGAGAAAGCAATTCATAAGTGCAGGATGTATTTTGCCTACATCTATGGTGTCTAATTGGAAGTAAGATGATCACTATAAGTTCATGTTTTAAAAACAGAGATACAAGTGGATATAGAAATAAATATGCGATACATGTATGTTCTAGCTTTGTTCACTGAGAAGACTTAGAGATCATGAAAAACAGTAGAAATGAGCACGACTGGTGCTGAGATGTTTAATTTCTAAGTACTCTTCTCTTATAAAAGGCAACTGGAAATTCCTTTGTTTATTTAGAGAAATAGCTGAATCCAGAGCAAGGGTAAAAAAATTATAATAAGGGTCCTAGGATATCTTTTTTTGTGTGTGCTAGAGAAATTTGCAAGTTTTTAAAGTATCATACAGACTTTTGAAAAAAACATTGTGGCCAGTTAAAGTAAACTTTCACTAGCCAAAACTGAGACAATTTGAGAAAGTAAGCATTAAAATAAATGATAGTAATATATTCTATACTATTGAGTCAAATAATAATTGCTGAGTCTGAACTGATATAGACAAATACAGAAATAAATAAGTAGGAGGGAATACTTCTTTCTACAATACATTTCTAGCTTAAAGACTGAGACAATAATGGAGTTAGAAAATTATCTGTGAACTTTAAAACTAGAGGGCAAAAGTTTGAAGAACAGAATATGCCTATAGTCTCAATATTAACTCCCCCCAAATTCTGCGTTAAACACAAAGGTAAAGAGTAACTTTACAATTGAGAGACCTAAAGAAAATTAACTTTACCATATAGTTTAACCTAACATATCCAACACTGAGAGAAATTGGTATGTACCCTTCGAAAATTGCACTTGATGGTACAACACCACTTTAGTGGCAAGTATGACAAAATTTATAACATGAATCTAACTATCAAACCCAGTTTGAGAAAAATTTTACAAAATAATTGGCCTGTAGTATTTTTTTAAAAAAAGTAAAAATAACAACAACAACAACAACAAAAAACAAAGAAAATGTTCTAGATTAAAGTTTAAAAATACATTATGACTAATGCAAACATGTGACTCTAGATTTGCTCCTGAACAAAACAAAGAACTGTAAATACTTTACTGAGATAATGAATGAAGTTTTATTGTGAACTTTGACAGCTACAAAATAGCCATCAAAAAATTTTGTCCCCAAGAAAGACACAATGATTTATTTAAGGATAATGAAGCATAGTATCCAATTTACATTCAAATGGTTTAGGAAAATAATTTTGAAGGGAGGAAAGGAGAGGAGAATTTGAAAAACAGAAGGACAAAGCAACTGGGCAAAATGCAAGCCACTGGCAAATATGAGTAAAGGTTATATGAGAAATCTTCTTGCTATTCATGCAATCAAATTTTTATATAGAATTTTTATTTTAGATATCAAACCATGTTTGAAATAGCATAAAAATATTACAGTAACATTCTAGTTCTAATATATATAATAATCATAGTAATTAGAACTTCCCAGATGGTGTTAGTGATAAAGAACCTGCTTGCCAATGCAGGAGATGTAAGAGACTTGGGTGGGGAAGATCCCCTGGAGGAGGGCATGGCTACCTACTCCAGTAATCTTGCCTGGAGAATTCCTTGGACAGGGGAACCTGGTGGGCTACAGTCCAGGGTGACAAAGAGTCGGACACGACTAAAATGACATAGCAGGCACATAGTAATTAACAATTAACACTCATATTGTGCATGCTGTGTGTCAGTCCCATCCTAGGTGTGTTTTTTAGAGTATCTAAATTCCACACTGGCCCAGGCCCAATGATGCTAGTGAAACTGGTATCCATGTTTTCCACCTCAGGAATGTGAGGCATATGACCAAAGTCACAACAGCAGGTAGCCATCGGGATTAGTCCTTGAAACCAAGATGGCTGCCTATAGAGCTCATGTTCTTAAACTCGGTGCCTTACTTCCTGGATAGCAAAAATTCAGGCATTTTTATTAGATCACTAAACAACGGTCACCATTTGTAAAATTAAAGTGATAGCATGCAAAATGAAAATTACCTTTTAAACTAATGGGCAATTAATGTACTTGTATGTAAATGAAATGCTCTGTGGGACAGTACAAGTGATAATTTGGATGTATGAGAAAGATAAGTACAGACATTCTGTACTTAAGACATTTATAGTTTGGTTAAATATAGTCTTAGTTCATGATAAAGGGACATTTTGCTTACATATAAAGTAAATTATCTCATGGTATTTTCAAATTTAAGACAATAAATAACATTTCTCAGATAGATTTCCTAGAACATACTCAGGTCTACACTGTGTGAACCCGGTAGGAGTTACACCGCAGTTCCCAGACTGATCAGCCATAGAATTAAGTTGCTGGAAACACTCTGGTGGAGCATAAGATGAACCTGAAAAAAGAAAAAAAAGTGCGGTTAGTCATACTGCTGCTGCATTTAAAATAATTAATGAGTATATTTATTCTGAGATTGTTTAAAATATTGCGCAACATAAGAGCATAATACAAAATTGAAAATAAAATAGTTTTAATTAAAGTCACAAAGAAACCACTTCAATGAAATATTTAAATATTGAAAGCATCTTGTCTACTACCCAAACAGATACCTTAGGATTAACTACAGTATGCAGTTTATCTTCTAACTTTCAGTAAGCCTGAAACATATATGCATATAAGAAATATTTTTAAACAAATAATTGACTTATTGGTCAAGAATGTTTCTATTGGTCAACAGTGTAAATGTGTTTTCAAGACAAATCATTAAAATGGCATCTTTTGTTTCCATCCTACTTTCCCCAGACCAAAAAATCTGGGAATCACAACTGATTTATTTTCATATTTACTATCCAATCCACACACATTATGAGCTTAATTCTCATAGGATTCTATCTACTTAAAAAGCAGCTTACCATTACTCTATCAATTCTACTCTAATGGGAAGATTAAGCCAAAAACTTTTGATTTAACTACAAAGAAATATAAGAACATAAAGGGAGCCACAGCATTAGGATCTCAGTTGAAAGTCCTAGAGGCAGTAGTAAACTGCAAACAAGCAATTGATTTTCATCCCAGAGGTCATTTGCAAACCTAGTTCTGTGTGAGAGGATCAAAATTATAAGCTTACCTAGGGAAACAAAACATAAAAAAGGCCAAATTTGGAGGATCATTTACTATAGTGATAAAATTAGAGATTTGGGGGGGCTCAACATATAGTACAGTCCCCTCTTAAGACATTTTCCTGCTTCTAAACATGTGAAGAGATGGAAATTAAAATATAAATAAATGACTTCCAGAAAGCAGAGGCTTATTTGTCTGCAGTTTCTGCATTGTGGTTACATACATACAATCTCTCAGTTGAAAGCCCTGGAGAGTTATGCCCTAGAAATAAGAGTGAACTATATATAGAGTGAACTTAATCAAAACTCTAATGGAATCTTAACAATTTTGGTTTCTAATTCAATTAAAGTGATTGGTCTCTTACTTCATATACTTAACAGAAGAAAAAAGTGGATGTATTCATATAAGATGTAGTGTTTATATAAGAGAAGCATTTAAACTGAAACACAGTTTCTGTAAGTCAAAAATGAAGATGAAGACAGAGAAAAAAACTTTTAACTAACAATATGTCTTTATATAAAGCATTCAAGAAAAAATATAAAACAAAGACATCTACATATGTTAAAATAATTATGAGAACCAAGGTACATGTACAGTAAGATTAATTATAGAGATATAAATCTTTAAGAAGGCAGGGCATCAAAAATAAATACATTGAAAAAATTATGGAGAGACAAACATAAATTGAAATTTAGAAATCTGTATAATAGTACAGTGTTTACACCACAGTTGCAAGACACTTAGGAACACTAAGCAAAACTACATGCACACAAACACATATTCAAATATATAATATGAAGGCTGATAAAAACCAAAGACCAAAAAAATCTTCATGGCTTAAAGAGAAAATAAACGCAATATGACAGATTTTTCTTCAGAAATATGCAAGTCATATGACAATGGAGTAATCTCTTTAAAATGCTAATGGAAATAGAGGTTCCATTTCAAGATGGTGAAGTACACACAGAAAAATCTTGAACTCACAACTTTTCACAAACACATCTACAATCTACAGCTATATATGGAACAATTTCTAGTGAAGAAAAGCTAAAAACTGGTGGAATAACCACTTCACACTGAGCAAACAAGAGAAAAGCCACACTGAAGCAGGTAGGAAAGGCCGAGACACATTCTTGCCATAAACTCACCCCAGCGCACCAATCCCACAATTGGGAGGGAACTCAAAACCAAGACCTCCTCCCTGAGGGGGTGAAGTATTTGACTCACATCAGGTGCCACAGATTTTAAATCCTGCACCTGAAAGATGAGCCCCCCAAACCTCCAACTTTGATAACCAACAGAGGCTCATGTCTATGAGATCTACAAGGCTGTAGAGAATTGTGAAAAGATTCTGATGGCCCGTGTGGTTTATGCTCAAGGCTCCCACAAGACTGTAACTAAGGGAGAAAGAGTTCTTAACTGGCTACCATATCCAGGGCAGGACAAGAGGGAAGAGTTAGAGGAGCCCAGTCTTTCTGTAAGAGAGGCCTGTTAGCTTATCTCAGGAGCTGTGGCCTGAAGGTCAGGCTTCTGATTAAACAGGGACCTGCTGGGATCCTTCACTGAGACTTTGGAGGGTGAGCGCTATCGTTCAGTTCTCACTCTGCCACACCTCAGAGTGCCAGAATTTCCCAGAAGGGAGCTTTCACATACATCTTGGGCTCTGGCTTTTTACATGTGGTGCTCTCATTTTTGTGGCTTCTTCCCAGGGACATTCCTCGGTCATCTGATTCAAAAAACATGGCATCGGGTCCCATCACTTCATGGCAGATAGAAGGGGAAAAAGTGGAAGCAGTGACAGATTTCATTTTCTTGGGCTCCAAAATCACTGCAGACAGTGACTGCAGCTGTGAAATGAAAAGATACTTGCTCCTTGGAAGGAAAGCTATGACAAAGCTAGATAGAGTGTTAAGAAGCAGAGACATCACTTTGCCAGCAAAGGTCTGTATGGTAAAAGCTATGGTTTTTCCAGTAGTCAAGTACAGATGTGAGAGTTGGACCATAAAGAAGGCTGAGTGATGAAGAATTGATGTTGTCAAATTGTAGTGCCAGAGAAGACTCTCGAGAGTCCTTTGAACTGCAAAGAGATCAAATCAGTCAATCCTAAAGGAAACCAACTCTGAATATTCATTGGAGAGACTGTTGCTGGCCACCTGACACGAAGAGCTGATTCATTGGAAAACACCCTGATGCTGGGAAAGATTGAAGGCAAAAGGAAAAAAGGGCAGTAGAGGATGAGATGGTTAGACAGCATCACCGACTCAGTGGACATGAATCTGAGCAAATCCCTGGAGATAGTGAAGGACGGGGAAGCTGCAGTCCATGGGGCTGCAAAGATTTGAATGCAATATAGCCACTGGAAAATAACAAGAAAAAGAGCTCAGCTCAGTGGGAAAAAGTGCCTCACATCCAGGGAAATACTGAATTAATAGCAATATGACAGCAACACTGTTGAGGCAAACAAGAGCCTTCTGGGAATTTAAAAGGGAACTTTGGAGAACTAGATGATCATAAGGAATGTTGAAAAGCTCAAACAAGTAACTGGATCTGAAAAGATGTACACATTCCAAGAACAATTCTAGGAAAGAGAAGTCCCCAGTCACTCCTCTGGATTATATTTAAGTCCTGAACTAGCAAGAAGTGAAAGCTATGCCTGTCTTGCAAACTACCTGAAGCTTGAAACTGTCCCTTGGCATTGTGGATAGAAAATAAACAGTCAAAGCATTGAAGGGTATCTGACAGGTTTCAGGTTAGCACTAACTTGTGCTAATTAGGAGTTATCCCTGGGAAGCCTGACTTAAAAATAAAAGTAAGAGCTTGGGGAGATTAAAAAAAAAAAGAAAAAGAAAAAACTAGCAAAGAACTCAGTGGCTGCACATAGTACAGAATACAGAACCTGAAAATTTAGTCCAGGAAAGTCATTAAACAAATAGTCAGTAAGACAAAAAGAACCACCACCACCCTTGGAGAAATCTGAATCAAAACTGTTAAAATATATTGTGTAAAATTTCTAAAAATTAAAAAGCTTTAAAAAATAATTTTACATGACATGCAAAAAAATGAAAGTATGCTACATACCCAGAAAAAAAAAAAAAAAAAAAAGAAAGCCAATGGGAAATATCCTCAGAGATCTCAAATTTTGAATCCAGTAGACAAAGACTTAAAATAGCTATTACAGATATGTTCAAATTACCAGAGGAAACCATTTCTTAAAAACTAAATGGGAAATGCTAACATAGACTTTTAAATAAAAAAGGGAACCAAATAGAAATTCTGAATTGAAAACTATCTTAACTGAGACAAAAGACTTCAGTACAGAAATTTTAAAATCAATAGATTTAATCTGGCAGGCTTTATTGACCTAAAGATAGATCAGTGGAGTTTATCCAGTAAGAGGAAAGAAAGAAAATCAAATAATGAAAAGTAAAGAGAGCTTAATGGATCAGTGGGGCAACATCAAGCATATGAAATATTGGCACAGAGGGATTCCAAAAATGAGGAAAAAATAGAAAAGGGTGGTGAAATATTTTAACAAATAACGACTGAAAACTTTCCATTTTTAATGATGTATCTATATCTATCTACATACTTACAAGAAGATTTGAAAAAAATACACATAGAATAATCTTCAAGAGATCCACAGATCACGGTCAAACTGATTACTCTCTTTATTAGGGACAAAGGAAGCCAGGTGACAGTGGGATGATACTACAGAATTTTGAAAGGAAAAGACTAAAGGTTCTATATTCAGCTAAACTATCTTCAAAAAATTAAGGAGAAATTGTAGCATTCCAAGACAAACACAATGAGAAAGACCTCATCTTTAGCAAACCTTTCCAGCAAGATCTAATAAAGTGCATCCTTAGGGCTGAAATCAAAGGACAATAGGAGGTAACTAGGATCCACATGAAGTAACACTTCATGCTAATATAGTAAACTATCAAATAAAGTAAAAGAAAATATAATAGATAGTACAAATACATTTATTGTTTGGACTGTCTTCTATAGATTTTAAAAGACCATTGCATAAAAACAATTATTCTAAAACTTTGTCATTAGACTTACATGAAGATACTTGCCAGAAATAGAACATAAGTTAAGTTTTGGTTTACTGTTGAAATGAAATCAATATTAATTGGATGTCTTAAGATAGTAATTGTAACACCCAAGCAAACCACTCAGAAATAACTAAATACATACAGCAAAATAAATCACAGAGAGATTGAACTATTATACTAGAAAATTTCTATTCAACACAGATGTTATTGAGGAACAGAGGGTAAAATATAATATTGAAAACACATAGCAAAATAGCAATTGGAACTGCTACCTTATATGAATAAGCACTTCAATCAAAAAGAAGCGATGCATGAGACAAGTGCTCGGGGCTGGTGCATTGGGAAGACCCAGAGGGATCGGGTGGAGAGGGAGGTGGGAGGCGGGATTGGGATGGGGGATACATGTAAATCCATGGCTGATTCATGTCAATGTATGGCAAAAACCACTACAATATTGTAAAGTAATTACAATAGTAATTAGCCTCCAACTAATAAAAATAAATGGAAAAAAATAATAAAATAAAATCTTATCAAGGAGAAAGAAAAAAGAAGCGATTGGCAGAATAAATTACAAAACGTGATGCAACTGTATGAAGGTTGGAACAGTCAGACAGGTTGGGCAAGACAGGGGTCATCTAAGTACAACCAGGCAATTCTATGAGCCAAGGCTGTTTTATTCTGGATTCACTTTGTTATCTTGAGGGTGGCCCTTGTACTGACTGAGAACCTTACAGATATTTATCTTCTCTTCACTGAAAGCTTGCCAGGGATAAATACATATTCCTTAGTCCTCAGAATAGCTTCCCAACAGACTACCAACAAAGGCACTTCTAAATGTAGCAAAACCTTCTAGAGGAAGACTAAGAACTTTTTAGGCAAAATTCCTCTCCCATTTGGTCTTTGATCATCTTGTGGCTGTACGAAAACTCATAACGCCTTTCTAATTTTTTGAATCTAATTCACCAAGTTTCTGAGCAGCTTCTGAGTTCCAAGGATGAGGATGCCTCAAAGAAAAATAGTCTTATGGTTTTGACAGCTCCCTCTCCTTAAATTCCAATGGCTACAACTTTTCTATTTGATGTCTTTTTTTTCCCTTGAAGATCTCTGCTGAGCCAACACTGATCTTCTACATTCAGAAGCCGCACATGGCCCTAGGAACATAAGTGGCTGTTATTTGTTCCCTAAGACAAAGTTTCTCTGCTATAGAGATTTAAATTTGTTGTCATTGGTTTCACTATATTCTACAGCCTTTAAAAAATATATCATTAATGCAACATGCCTTGATTTTTCTATTCATTTCCTTGTAATTGCTTCTGTCACTACTTGATATATTCTTTCCCTCAATTTAATACTGAACACAGGTTTTATATTTAATGTAACTTATAAATACGTAAATGTAAATAACCAGCCTTACTATTTGCTTTCACATCCTATGTTCTTTAGTTTACTCTGTTCTTGCCTTCTTTTGGGTTAATCAAATATGTTAAATGCTTTTGTTGTTCTGCTCTTTATTAGTTTTTAGTTTCTAATTACTGTATTATTATTCTTGTATTTATCTTAGATTATAGAGCAAATATTTGACTTATATCAATACTTAATTTCTCTGAGTGCTGCGTTTTATTGAAATGACTGAGTTTATTCCAGTTTTTTTTTTCCTGGTGATGTTATCTTCTTCTATTTTTATTCTTCTAGAGGTTAACATTATTTTTGACATTTTATTTATTTTATTTTCTAAATTAATTTAAGTATTTTTGACATTCTAATTGCTTCATTTCATAGTATCCTGTGTCCTTTCTAAGGTATACATACAAAGATGTGTATATTAGTTTCCAGAAAAATACATATACAGGCAATCAGATTGAAATAAATACCTTCACCAAATATGTCAAGACATTGCTTTATCCCATCTGCACATATTCCGCCGACACAGAGCCATTGATTCTGTCCACATGGATGCCCGTCCTGAATATGAACATCCTCTGGACATGCTGCTGATGAACCATTGCAATATTCATGAAGATCACACTCATCGACGGAAGCCCTACATATGTGTCCTTTTGGTATAAACTGGTGGGGTGAGGTAAGCAATATTGAGTAAAGCAGGATGTGAGTATTTACATATGATAAGAAATGATAGCTTTACTAAGGTAGGTAATAGAACGCTTAAAGGCTCTTACCTCACAAGCCTCACAACACAGGCCACTATCACAGACTGACCCAGGCTGGAGCCTACACGTGCCAGGGTTACAACACTGGTATGGCCGGACTGAACAGCCCTGAAAGGCAAATCAAATGCTCTGAAATACCTTCCAGCTTTACATGAAACAGATATTTAACTAGGACAGCATATTACATGATATACAGACAGCTGCTTAACTTAAATGTTGGCAAATGGAAAAATGTAGAGCCACTTAATTATTCATTTATTTAACATTTATTCATTACCTAATGTGCTAAACCAAGTGTTCTGTATATCACTAAGCTTGACTATTTTGGTAGTAGGATTTTCTGAGGTCCTGGAGTCCACCAAAGCCAAGACATCAATAACCATAAATGTATTTCCAGAAGAGGGAGAGAAAATTGGAAGGTGGGATTGACACATATACTACTATTTATAAAATAGATAACTAATAAGGACCTACTGTTTAGCACAGGGAACTCTATTCAATACTCTGTGATGGCCTATATGGGAACAAAAGCTAAAAAAGAATGAATATATAGTCAAGGCTATGGTTTTTCCAGTAGTCAAGTATGGATGTGAGAGTTGGACTATAAAGAAAGCTGAGTGCTGAAGAACTGATGTTTTTGAACTGTGGTGTTGGAGAAGACTCTTGAGAGTCCCTTGGACTGCAAAGAGATCCAACCAGTCCATCCTGAAGGAGATCAGTCCTGGGTGTTCATTGGAAGGTCTGGTGCTGAGGCTGAAACTCCAATCCTTTGGCCACCTGATGCGAAGAGCTGACTCATTTGAAAAGACCCTGATGCTGGGAAAGATTGAGGGCAGGGGGAGAAGGGGACGACAGAGGATGAGATGGTTGGATAGCATCACCGACTCAATGGACTTGAGTTTGGGTGGACTCTGGGAGTTGGTGTTGGACAGGGAGGTCTGGCGTGCTGCAGCTCATGGGGTCACAAAGAGCCGGACACAACTGAGCAACTGAACTGAACAACTGATTGCTGATATGCTGACAGCCGACATGAACTCAACACTGTAAATCAGCTATACACTCCAAACTTTTTTTTAATTAAAAAAAAAGTAAAATAAAAAAGCTAAGAAATCAAGATCTTCGGCTTTTATAGCAAAGTTATTTCACAAGATGTGAAAGAAACAGAAGTTATGATTTTAAAAGTTGATTAGTTCTTAGTCAACTTATATGAATCTACTGTATTTTGATGTCTTTACCTTTTGAAGGATACTCAAAGTTTGCTTATAATTCTCTAAAGATGAAGAGATATAAAATGATATTTCTGAACATAATTGAAATTATTACCTTTAATTGTTCATCCATATTTATTACGTCTTGTTTTATGTTATAACTTATCTGTACCTGGTGGTTCTGTGTTTTAAAATTCCATTTTTAGAATTAATAAAAAGCAACTGATAGGAAATAAGGATGGAGACACAGAAGACAGACACACAGGCACACACACAGACACACAGACACACATGCACATTTTTAAATACCTGGGGATTTGAAATAGAGTTAATTGGGCAAAAATTTTCAATAAGTTACAAAAAATAATCATGGATTTTAGTAGTCTTATATGGGTTATGGCATGATAATTCCTAGGGCACACAAAGTTTGCAGTGTTTTCCAGAACTATTTTGCCTAATTAATGTCATTCTTATCTCTATGAGATTCCAGAGGGTAAAATTTTCTCAGGCAAGAATACTGGAGTGGGTTGCCATTTCCTTCTTCAGGGGATCTTCCTGATCCAGGGATCCAACCTGCATCTGTTTCATTGGCAGGTGGATTCTTTACCACTGTGCCACTTGGGAAGCCCCAGGAAAACTGGACAGATGCATGTAAATCAATGAAGTTAGACCACTCCTCCACACTATACACAAAAAGAAACTTAAAATGACTTAGATAAAAGACACAACATCATAAAACTCCTAGAAGAGAACATAGGCAAAACATTCTCTGGCATAAATCATAGATAGCAATGTTAGGTCAGTCTTCCAAGGCAATAGAGATAAAAACAAAAATAAATAAATGGAACCTAATCAAACTTGCAAGTTTTTGTACCACAAAGGAAACAAACTAAGTCAAAAGGCAACTGGCAGGTTGCAAGAAAATATTTACAAATGATGCAACTGACAAGGGCTTAATTTCCAAAATATACAAAATGCTTATACAACTCAACAACAAAAATCCAATAAACCCAATTGAAAAATGGGCAGAAGACATAAATAGACATTTCCCCAAAGAAGATGTACAGATGGCCAATAGACACATGAAAAGATACTCAACATCATTAGTTATTAGAGAAATGCAAATCAAAACTATAGTGTGTTACTACCTCACATGTTCAGAAAGGCCATCATTAAAGAAAACTCTATAAATAACTTGCTGGAGAGGGTTTGGAGAAAAAGAAACACTTCCACATTGTTGGTGGGATTGTAAGTTAGTGCAGGCACTACAGAAAACACCATAGAAAAACTGAAAATAGAGTTGCTATATGATCCAGCATTCCCACTCCTGAGCACATATCTGGAAAAGCTATCATTTAAAATTAAAGCTATCATTAAACTATCATTTAAATATATCATGAATTCCTATATTTGCAGCAGTGCTATTCACAGTAGCCAAGACATGGGAACAACCTAAATGTCCGTCAACAGATGCATGGATAAAGACAATGTGGTTCATATATACAATGAAAGACTACTCAGTCATAAAAAAGAATGAAATAATGCCATTTACAGCACCCTGTTTCGACCTAGAGATTGTCATACCAAATGAAGTAAGTCAGAAAGAGAAAGACAAATGCCATGTGATATCACTTATATGTGGAATCTAAAATATGACACAAATGAACTGATCTATGAAACTGAAAGAGACACATGGAGCAGAGGACAGGGTTGTGGTTACCAAGGGGTCTGGGTGGAGGAGGAATGAACTGGGAGTTTGCGGTAGCAGATGCAAACTATGACATTATAGAATGAATAAATAATGAGGTCCATGGGCCTCCCGCATTGCAGGCAGACTTTACTATCTGAGCCACCAGGGAAGCCCTATTGTATAGCACAGGAAACTAGATCCAGCATTCCATAATAAACTCTAATGGAAAATAATATAATACAGCATGCATTTATATACACACATATATAAAATGAATAACTTTGCTGTGCAACAGTATACACAACATTATAAATCAGATATACTTCAACAGTTGTTTTCATTAGGAGCTCTGTGTTTAGTAAATTTGCAGCTCCACCAGCCAATCATGGTGTTGTCTTAGTCTCTAAGTCACGTCCGACTCTGCGACCCCAGGCCTCCAGGCTCCTCTGTCCATGGGATTTCCCAGGCAAGAATACTGGTATGGGTTGCCATTTCCTTCTCCATGGGATCTTCCCAATCCACTGATCTCACCCGAGACTCCTGCCATGTCTCTCCTGCATTGCAGATGGATTCTTTACCACTGAACCACCAGGGCAGACCAAAGAATGTATATATATATATATATATATATATATATACACATATAACTTTGCTGTCCAACAGAAGTTAACACAACATTGTATATCAGCTATACTGCAATAATAATAAAACTTTTTACAAAAAAGAAATACTAAGGAAGTATATACACAAGAGGGGAAGCATAAGCATAGTCAATTCAGCTAAAAGATTAAGAAGTGTATTCATACTGAATGAATGAATAATCTACAAACTGCTGAATTCACATATAAAAATATATGTGTAGTCATTAATATAATCCCAATATGCATCCTTTTTCTTTCATTTATTTTTATTAGTTGGAGGCTAATTACTTTACAATATTGTAGTGTTTTTTGCCATACATTGACATGAATCAGCCATGGATTTACCCAACATGCATTCTTAAGGCCTTTGTTAAAAAGCAAGTTTGATAAATTAGGTGAAATAGCAGTATTACACTATAAAATTAATACTTTTGATGTAATTCTGGTATATAGTTTTCCAAATTTGTACCAACCTCCATACCACCACAGTCACATTGTTCTCCACCTTCAACTTTTCCATTACCACAAACTGCAGCTTTGTATGTTGGATCTAAACGTGGCTGGTTTTGAAGACACTGGGACTTTGGCTTTGAAATAAAATGTACAAAATCTTCCACGCTGCAGTTACTAAAGAACTTCACACCACTGGAGTGACTAAAAACACATCAACATTACATTTTTATGTAACCATTGCTTCCTGAAAATTGCCTAGCCTCAGAATACAAGTCTATAATTTAACAATAAATATAGCTAATATAAAATTACTAAATTTTAAGGTAATGGACTCAAACCTTAGTTATGTGGGTTATTACTGGAAAATTTTATTCCCATGAGTATCATGAAAAAATTAGAGATTTTTGGACAAACTGCCAATTTTGTTTTTATTTTTTTGTGATTGCACCCAGGTGGAACATACTCTTTAGTCATATTAACCACGAATAAGAGATATATTATTAT
The DNA here is from genome assembly GCF_910594005.1 of Cervus elaphus. Taxonomy (NCBI): domain Eukaryota; kingdom Metazoa; phylum Chordata; class Mammalia; order Artiodactyla; family Cervidae; genus Cervus; species Cervus elaphus. Next base: position 41,461,904 of record NC_057846.1, read on the forward strand.
ATTGCCAACAATTCAGATAATTTCTATCTAAATGCTAGAACACAAAAGGAGAAAAGTTGATAGAACTTTAATATTATTGAGAACCAGGCAGTGCAAGATGTTTATTTTGTGTGAACTGGCTTATAGAGGGTACACTATCTGACAATGAAAGCAATGTTGTCATTAGAAAGAGATGACCATTCATAATTATACCCAACTGGATAATTTATTTGCAGCTTGAACCTTTCACAAATTAGCTGGATGTCCTCATTCTCCTTTCTCCCATTTTTCCTTGATAATAGAACTTCTGATTTTCAGCTGAATACATGACTTCCTTGTGTGATACATACATTTCCCTTTTGTAAACCATAGGAGCAGACCACTAGCCTTAAAATGAAATTTTAAGTTACATGAACTTAACCATGAATTTAAGTTACATGAAGTAATGTTTACAGCCATGCTTTTTATCTGCCCCTTTATCCTACTGCCAAGAAGCCTCAGTTCCTGGCCATATGGCTCTCTATAGAAAGTTACTCAAGGGTCCTCATGATATTGCACCAGTTCCAACCCAAGCGCCTGATCAAAGAGAGAATACAGAGAAGTTTGCAAACTCTTTAATTATATAATCTTGAAAGTCACACACCATCATTTCTACCAAGGTCTATTTGATGAAATCAAGTCACCAAATCCAACCCACGTTTAACAGAGGGAAATCCAACTCTACCTCTTGAAGGGAGAAATGTCAACAATTTGTGGATGTATTTGGAAACCATCATTCTCTTTTCCTTTCCTTTTACTTCAGATAAAAATGATTATATCTTATCTCTATCTATTTTTTCTAAGATACTGTTTCCAAAGTTCAGATGTATTGCTACCTTCAAATGAGCACAATTTCATAAAGACAACTTCTTTATCTAAAGAAACAAAGTTCCTAGTTAAAATATTAACATTTCAAAGAAAGTAAAAATTCTCAGGCATATCATGTAGCACATCCGAGCTGCTGGAGACATAGACTGTATAAACCATGGACTATTGATTGCGAGCCCCCAGAAAAATGACAGCCTTTAAAAAAAAATCAGTGTGCGATGTGTATTTTCTATGGATTATAGAAACAAAATAACACGTTAAACTCCTTAGGTTTTGCTATTTAATAAGCCACATTTTAAGGTTAGGACTGAGTACAACTGCCTTAGAAAGGCATGCGTTCTACCAGGATAGGACTCAGTTCTATGTAAATCACTGAATGTGATTTTGCCAAAAGTCATTAAACACGAGTAATTCTAGGAGATGTTTCCCATCAATTTAAAGACTAGTAACAAATCTTTTTCAAATATGCTGTTTATTCACATTTTCCTTTTAATAGTGATAGATTTTTCACATCAATTTTTTGCCAGTCAATAATGATCAAAATGGTCATGTACAGATGTGAGAGTTGGACTATAAAGAAAGCTGAGCGCCAAAGAATTGATGCTTTTGAACTGTCTGTGGTGTTGGAGAAGACTTTTGGGAGTCCCTTGGACTGCAAGGAGATAAAACCAGTTAATCCTAAAGGAAATCAGTCCTGAATATTCATTGGAAGGGCTAATGCTAAAGCTGAAGCTCCAGTACTTTGGCCACCTGATGCAAAGAGCTGACTCATTGGAAAAGACCCTAATGCTGAGAAAGATTGAAGGCAGAAGGAGAATGGGATGACAGAGGATGAGATGGTTGGATGGGATCACCAATGCTATGGACATGAGTTTGAGTAAGCTCCGGCAGTTGGTGATAGACAAGGAAGCCTGTTGTGCTGCAGTTCATGGGGTGGCAAAGAGTCAGACATGATTGAGCGACTGAACTGAATGATCAAAATGTCTGTGTCCTCCAAAATTTCACAATCATGCTATTAAAATGATGCAATACATTTAAAGATAAGATTAACAAGCATTTTTTTGCAAGATTGTAATTTGTCAAGTTAAGCTTTTTAAAAAAGGTTTCCACAGATGCATGGTTTCTATATGTGTATTAATAATTCTACCATATTTATACAGGCCATCACTTTATATTTTTAAGCAAAATTTCTATTTTTTCATATCTACACAAGAATCAAAATTCTATTATGTCAAAAAATTAATTAAAAAATTTCAACTCTCATTACTATTTGCAAATTAAAGTTTGTTGTTTTGGGAGAGAAATTGGAAGGTGAAAAAAGGCAAAATATTTGAGATAATATAGAAGAAATTAAATGTATTATTAAATAAAATGATGTACTATTGGGTTTACAGTCCAAGAAAAAAAAGGATAAAAGTCTGACTTCAGTTACTGATTGGATGATGGTTTCCCTAAATCTCCTGACTATTTGGTCCTAACTCTATAAAATCTCATGGCATATTCTAAAAATATTGAGGATAATAGCGAAGAATTCACTAGGCCTTTGAGGCACAATAAGTACTGCAAAAGGCCTTCTCTAGTGACAAAGAAAAACCCAAACCTGTGTCTTCTACATTGCAGGTGGGTTCTTTACCCCTGAGCTTCTGGAGAGGCCCCTGCTTATATTACCCATCAGTTTTTTGTAGGTTGTCCACTTTTTTCCATTTAAGCCCTTAGCATATTAATCATAGTTAAACTCCCAGTCTAATAATTGCAAAATCTTTGCCATATCTGAACCAAGTTTTCATGCCTGCCTTTTCTCATGTCTTCTCAAGCTCTGCTTTTCCTTGCCCTTCGTTTGACTTGTAACTTTGTGTTGAAAGCTGGACTTGTGGTGGATGTCAGAGGCTTCAGATTCTTCAGGTGTCTTCTGTTGTCTCCCTATGGTCTATAGGTTTTCCCAGTAACTCTGTCTGAAATGGAGTCTGTGTCTGGCAGCTCTCATGGTATAATGCATGGCTTTTCTACCAAAGTCCTGTGCATGTGGTGGTTAGGTGCTGAAAAGCATCTTTGAAATCAGTAGATGCCAACATTTCAGGCTGAGCCAGGTAGAATGAAGAAGATTCATGTTAAAAGGCCTTACTAAGTCATTCTTGTATAATGATAACAAGTCTGTATTTGACTTATCAAATCATGCATTAAGCTATAAAATCATGCAAGTAACAAAGTGATGAATGTAAAATGTGACCTACTTCTACATTTATCATTTTGTTACTTGTGTGATTTTATAGCTTAATTCATAATTTGATAGGCCAGAAACAGTAAGTAGGTTACAAAGGGGGCTTCCCTGGTGGCTCAGACAGTAAAGAATCCACCTGCAATGCGGGAGACCTGGGTTCAGCCCCAGGGTTGGGAAGATCCCCTGGGGGAGGGCACAGAAACCCACTCCAGTATTCCTGCCTGGAGAATCCCCATGGACAGAGCAGCCTGGTGGGCTGCAGCCCATGGGGTCACAAAGAGATGGACATGACTGAGCGACTAAGCACACAGGTCACATGTGAGAAAGCAAGTGTGACATTAGATTACAAGAAATACTGAGAGATACATGCAGCAGGGGCATTGGATTATATATTTTGATCTGGGATCAGTGACCACAATTTATATTTGACTATTGCTAATTATTTTGATAGCACAGATTTCATAAACAAAATACACAAAGCTTGTTTTCACATAAACTACATACGTAAAGCATATAAAAGTGAAGCATCTTACATAGCTGCTGGGTTCATAATGCAGACCTCTCCTGGGCAGTGGCATTTGTTAATGTCATCATAAGGTATTCCCATACTAAGGCTCAATAACTGAGCTAAAATAATGGCAAGTGATTCCAGGTTTATGGTGCTGGGGTGCTGGGGAAAAAAACACACACACACACACACTTATACATTCACATATATGGAGCATAATATAATTATTAGAAACAGTCACATGATGAAATGCAATTGAGACATCAAATATGTCAATCACAGAAGGTGTCATTATCAATATAAGGGAAAATAGCAAAAGGAAAGGGAAAAAGCAAAGTGTGAAATTTTACCAAAACACAAATGTATTGTTCATTTGTTGGCATCAGGCCAAGAAAATATTTGTAACAATAACTTGGTATTCATATATAACAATAGTGCCATGTTTTACTTTTAAAAGAAAATAAAAAAGACACCCACTTATATACACAGTTATAAAGTGCCAGTTACAAATGAATAGTTTGCCAGTTATAAATGAATAGTTTGTGTTCATTTATAATTTAATTATTAGGAGATAATATTTTATATGATGTTTCACACATTTTCAAAAATCATAAATTAACGCTTATATTAGTTTAGATTATGGTAATAATGACTCTTGCTTTTTTTTCTTGCTTTTTTTCCCTTGCTTTTCTTTTTTTTTAAAGAATAGCAAGAAAAAGCAAAAAAAAATAAAAAAATAAAAAAATTTAAAAAAGCAAGAGTCATTTTTACCATAGCCTAAATTAGCAAAAGAGCTTCAGAAAAACATCTACTTTTGCTTTATTGACTATACCAAAGCATTTGACTGTGTGGATCACAACAAACTGTGGAAAATTTTTAAAGAGGTGGGAATACCAGACCACCTGACTTGCCTTCTGAGAAACCTGTATGCAGGTCAAGAAGCAACAGTTAGAAATGGACATGGAACAACAGACTGGTTCTAAATCAGGAAAGGAGTGCGTCAAGGCTGTATATTGTCACCCTGCTTATTTAACTCATATGCAGAGTACATCATGTGAAATGCTGGGCTGGATAAAGCACAAGCTGGAATCAAGATTGCTGGGAGAAATATCAATAACCTTAGATACGCAGATGACACCACTCTTATGGCAGAAAGCAAAGAAGAGCCTCTTGATGAAAGTGAAAGAGGAGAGTGAAAAGTTGGTTTAAAGCTCAACATTCAGAAAACTAAGATCATGGCATCTGGTCCCAGCACTTCATGGCAGATAGATGGGGAAACAGTGGAAACAGCGAGAAACTTTATTTTCTTGGGCTCCAAAATCACTGCAGATGTGACTGCAGCCATGAAATTAAAAGATGATTGCTCCTTGGAAGAAAAGTTATGACCAACCTAGACAGCATATTAAAAAGAAGAGACATTACTTTGCCATCAATAGTCCACTAGTCAAAGCTATAGTTTTCCCAGTAGTCACGTATGGTTGTGAGAGTTGGACCATAAAGAAATTTGAGAGCTGAAGAATTGATGTTTTTGAATGGAGGTGTTGGAGAAAATTCTTGAGAGTCCCTTGGACAGCAAGGGGATCTAACCAGTTAATCCTACAGTAAATCAGCCCTGAATATTCATTGGGAGGACTAATGTTGAAGCTGAAACTCCAATACTTTGGAGATCTGATGTGAAGAACTGACTCATTGGAAAAAATCCTGATGCTGGGAAAAGTTAAAAGCAGGAGGAGAAGGGGGCAACAGAGGATGAGATAGTTGGATGGCATCACTGACTTGATGGACATGAGTTTGAGCAAGCTCTGGGAGTTGGTGATGGACAGGGAAGCCTGGCGTGCTGCAGTCCATGGGGTCATAAAGAGTCGGACATGACGGAGTAACCGAACTGAATAATGACTGAAAATAAGAATACTGACCTTCCATAGTTGTTTTAAACTTTATTTTAAAAATAAAATAAGGGAGGGAGGGAGAGAGAGCCAGGGAAGAGGAGGAGAAGGGGAGGAGGAATGATTGATGCTGTGGGGAGGAAAATGAAGGATTCTGCTAAATTTCAAGCATATAAATAATAGGATATTATAAAATATAATGATAGGACACTTTTATTAGCATAGTTTTCAGACTTTCTAAGTTTCAGGATCATGTAGAAAATGCCTGTAATCTCTCAATCAGAATATCTTTACAATTGTTTCTTTTTCTCTTGTTCCTCATTAGCATTTATAGCTCAGGAAGAGGGAAACAACAACATCCAAACCATCTCCCTTTAGTTATTTGTGTGTGTATGTTAGTCATCCAGTGATGTCTGACTCTTTGTGATCCCATGGACTGTAGCCCACGAGGCTCCTCTGTCCATGGGATTCTCCAGGCAAGAATACTGGGGTGGGTTGCTGTTATTGTATAAAAACCCCAATAGGCAACGACAGAGGATGAGATGGTTGGATGGCATCACTGACTTGATGGATATGAGTCTGAGCAAGCTCTGGGAATTGGTATTGGACAGGGAAGCCTGGCGTGCTACAGTCCATGGGGTTGCAAAGAGTCAGACACGACTGAGCGACTGAACTGAACTGATCTGTGAGTTTGATGTATGAAGCAGGACAGCCAAAGCTGGTGCTCTGTGACAACCTGGAGGGATAGGGTGGGGAGGGAGGTGGATGGGGGCTCAGGAAGGAGGGGATACAGGTATACCTATGGCTAATGCTTATTGATGTATGGCAGAACTAACACAATATTGTAAAGTAACTATCCTCCAGCTAAAATATTAAAAAAAGAACAGCATCTGACGTCTGTTATAGCTTTGCTTGTGGCTTCTTTTGCCCAACATATATGTTCTGAAACTCAACAATGGTAAGTATAACAATACATCTTTTTATTGCTTATAGTATATGAACCATTATATGAAGCAATAAAAAACATGTTTATCAATTTCACGGATAACCAATATTGTTAAGATGTCAATCTCCCTTCAAATTGACCTAAAGATTCAATTCAAAACCAATCAATGTCCAAGCAGTTTTTCTTGAAATTGACAAGCTGATTTTAAAAGAGAAAGGCAGCAAACCTAGAAAAGCTAAATCAGTCTGAAGAGGCAGTAGTAGGGCTCACACTATCATTTTTTATAATTTGCCATAAAACTACAGCAAGTTTTATTTATATTGAGACAAGGAGGTGTTGGAGAAAGGAAAGACGTAAAGCTGTCTATGTATCTATCATCTATTCATCATCTCTATCATGCACATATCTTTTAATGTTTAAGGACATAGTTATACTTAAGTAATAGAAATTGTATTAATCAGACTTCTTTTGAGAAATAAAACCAATAGCATATATATAACAATGAATATTATATATGAAGAGTTTACAATAAAGAATTGGTTCAGACAAATATGAAGACTGGCAAGTCCAGACCTTTAGAGTGAGCTGGAAGCCTGGAGACACAGGAGAGCTGATAGCGCAGTTGAAGCCTGAAGGCACACTGCTGATGAATTTCCTCCTGCTAGAAGGGGATGGTGTTTTTGTTCTATTCAGGCCTTGAACCGATTGGATGAGGTCAACCCACATTGCGGAGGGCAAGGTGCTTTACTCAGATTTCACTGATTTAAATATTAATCTAATCAAACCTCTCCAAAGTGACATATAAAATTAAGCATCACAAAAGTCTCTCAAACTTTAGAGGTTCAGGTTCAAAATGCAACTATTTTTACACCTTTCCATTTCCCCTCTGCCTCCAAGGCCAGCTGCACCAATTCCCCCTACCGAGTTTTTAAAGAAAAATCTTAAGCATAGTCATAGATGTTTCCATCATTCATGGTATGTATCCAGTAAGTTAGCAAGCCCTATATGTTCTGCTTTCGTGATATATACCAGATAAAAATTACTTCTCGCATATCCAAGAATAAGACACTAGCTAATATCTCAGATGACCATTATATCTACTACCGTGGGCAGGAATCCCTTAGAAGAAATGGATTAGCCATCAACAAAAGAGTCCGAAATGCAGTACTTGGATGCAATCTCAAAAATGACAGGATGATCTCTGTTCATTTCCAAGGCAAACCATTCAATATTACAGTAATCCAAGTCTATGCCCCAACCAGTAATGCTGAAGAAGCTGAAATTGAACAGTTCTATGAAGACCTACCAGACCTTCTAGAACTAACACTCAAAAAGGATGTCCTTTTCATTATAGAGGACTGGAATGCAAAAGTAGGAAGTCAAGAAACACCTGGAGTAACAGGCAACTTTGGCCTTGGAGTACAGAATGAAGCAGGGCAAAGGCTAATAGAGTTCTGCCAAGAGAACACACTGGTCGTAGCAAACACCCTTTTCCAAAAACACAAGAGAAGACTCTGCATCTGGGCATCACCAAATGGTTGACACTGAAATCAGATTGATTATATTCTTTGCAGCCAAAGATGGAGAAGCTTCATACAGTCAGCAAAAACAAAACTGGGAGCTGACTGTGGCCCAGATCATGTACTCCTTATTGCCAAATTCAGACTGAAATTGGAGAAAGTGGAGAAAACCACTAGACCATTCAGGTATGACCTAAATCAAATCCCTGATGACTATACAGTGGAAGTGAGAAATAGATTTAAGGGACTAGATCTGATGGACAGAGTGCCTGATGAACTATGGACAGAGGTTCGTGACATTGTACAGGAGACAGGAATGAAGATTATCCCCAAGAACAAGAAATGCAAAAAAGCAAAATGGCTGTCTGAGGAGGCCTTACAAATCGCTGTGTAAAAAGGGAAGTGAAAAGGAAAGGAGAAAAGGAAAGATATATCCATTTGAATGCAGATTTCCAAAGAATAGCAAGGAGATATAAGAAAGTCTTCCACAGTGATCAATGCAAAGAAATAGAGGAAAACAATAGAATGGGAAAGACTAGAGATCTCTTCAAGAAAATTGGAGATACTAAGGGAACATTTTATGCAAAGATGGGCTCAATAAATGACAGAAATGGTAGGGACCTAACAGAAGCAGAAGATATTAAGAAGAGGTGGCAAGAATACACAGAACTGTCCCAGATAATCACGATGGTGTGATCACTCACCTAGAGCCAGACATCCTGGAATGTGAAGTCAAGTGGGCCTTAGGAAGCATCACTACAAACAAAGCTAGTGGAGGTGATGGAATTCCGGTTGAGCTCTTTCAAATCCTGAAAGATGATGCTGTGAGAGTGCTGCACTCAATACACCAGCAAATTTGGAAAACTCAGCAGTGGCCACAGGACTGGAAAAGGTCAGTTTCCATTCCAATCCCAAACAAAGGTAATGCCAAAGAATGCTCAAACTACTGCACAATTGCACTCATCTCACACGCTAGTAAAGTAATGCTTAAACTTCTCCAAGCCAGGCGTCAGCGATACGTGAACTGTGAACTTCCAGATGTGCAAGCTGGTTTTAGAAAATGCAGAGGAACCAAAGTTCAAATTACCAACATCTTCTGGATCATCAAAAAAGCAAGAGAGTTCCAGAAAAACATCTATTTCTGCTTTATTGATTATGCCAAAGCCTTCGACTGTGTGGATCACAATAAACTGTGGAAAATTCTGAAAGAGATAGGAATACCAGACCACCTGACTTGCTTCTTGAGAAACCTATATGCAGGTCAGGAAGCAACAGTTAGAACTGGAAATGGAAAACAGACTGGTTCCAAATAGGAAAAGGAGCACATCAAGGCTGTATATTGTCACCTTGCTTATTGAACTTATATGCAGAGTACATCATGAGAAATGCTGGGCTGGAGGAAGCACAAGCTGGAATCAAGATTGCAGGGAGAAATATCAATAACCTCAGATATGCAGATAACACCACCCTTATGGCAGAAACTGAAGAAGAGCTAAAGAGCCTCTTGATGAAAGTGAAAGAGGAGAGTGAAAAAGTCGGCTTAAAGCTCAACATTCAGAAAACTAAGATCATGGCCTCTGGTCCCATCACTTCATGTTAAATAGATGGGGAAACAGTGGAAACTGTGGCTGACTTAATTTTTCTGGGCTCCAAAATCACTGCAGATGATGATTGCACCCATGAAATTTAAGACACTTACTCCTTGGAAGGAAAGTTACGACCAGCCTAGACAGCATATTAAAAAGTAGAAACCTCACTTTGTCAACACAGGTCCGCCTAGTCAAGGCTATGGTTTTTCCAGTGGTCATGTATGGATATGAGAGTTGAACTATAAAAAAGCTGACAGCCAAAGAATTGATGCTTTTGAACTGAGGTGTTAGGGAAGACTCCTGAGAGTCCCTTGGTCTGCAAGGAGATCCAACCAGTCCATTCTAAAGGAGATCAGTCTTGGGTGTTCACTGGAAGGACTGATGTTGAAGCTGAAAATCCCATACTTTGGCCACCTGTTGCGAAGAGCTGACTCATTGGAAATGACTCTGATGCTGGGAAAGATTGAGGGCAGGCGAGAAGGGGACGACAGAGGATGAGATGGTTGGGTGGCATCACCAACTCAGTGGACATAGGTTTGGGTAGACTCCTGGAGTTGGTGATGGACAGGGGGGCCTGGTGTGCTGCGGTTCATGGGGTCACTAAGAGTCGGACATGATTGAGCGACCTGACTGAATACCAATCATTTGAAACTGTCTCCTTAGTCTCCTTGTGGTGGATCTCCAGTCCTCTACAATCACTTTTCTATATAATCAGAAAAATATTTCTGTCTGGCTTCAAAACTTCCAGTGCCTATTCATTACAAAGAGGATAATATTCAAAACTATTTACTAAGATCAATAAGGCTCTATATGCTTATAGACTGCTGCTTCCTTTGACAATCAATATTTTCGCAACCATCTTCTTTCCTGATATTCATTTCCACCTGTAAGCCTTGAATTTAATGATAATTCTCATGGGTTCTGATTTCCCAGGTCTTGCAATGACTGTTTTTATCTCATCATTCATTCCTCTTCTTAAAAACCTTCTCTTTGAAGTTTTTATCTCATGATCCCATCTAAAATAACCTACTCTGCGTCCTGTCAATTTTTATTATATTATCCTGATATATCTTTTTATTGCACGCGTGTTCAATTGTATCCGACTCTTTGTGACCGTGTGGACTGTCTTCTGTCCACGCAATTTTCCAGGCAAGAATATTGGGGTGGGTTGTCATTTTGTACTCCAGATCTTATTAGGAAATGCAAATATAAGAATTAAATAACCAGTTCCCTCAAAATTGTGTTTCTAAAAGCATTTTTTAAAGACCTAATATCCTTTTAGAATATCTCTGTTCTACCTATCATATCTTTATTTCTGCTTTTGTCTTCACTATTTCTTGTGTTCCACATGTTTTAGAGCAATGTTGTTTTCATCTTTCCAGACGTTTCTGGTTGGATAAATAGCTCACTGATTTTCAGCTTTATTTTTTTGCCAAATTCACTAGATACTAATTTCCTTAACTATTCTGCCTGAAGACTCCCACTCCTCAAGTTTTAGCATGAGTTATTTTATAGTAATGTCTTTAGACATTCACAACTTCCCATTATGACCCTGTCTATAGTTTACTAGTGCTTTTGACTGGAAGTCTATTATAAACATTAAAGTTTAATATTATATTTCATTTTTCTTAGTGCCTGAATGTATTTTTCTTGTTGAAAATCATTTGATTATATATGTCGAGGTCTATATCTAGACTTCCTATTTTGTTATATTGATAAATTTATCTACACTGTAACATCTTAATTACCACAGTTTTATAATAAGTTTATATCTTCAACTTTTCCTCAATTTCCAATCTGGCTTTATCTATTTCCTTATATATATATACACACACATATATATATATGTATAAGATTTCAATATAAGCTTGTCAATTTTACCCCAAAAAAGTTGCTGAGATTTTCATTAGGATTGCACTGACATCGCTACAATATAGAAAAAGAAAATTGAATCCTATGTGAAAGAGGAAACAATTCAACAGAGTAAGAAAAAATCTATATAAGCATACCAAAAACTATAGTAAAAAATTCTGCTACTAAAATGGGACATTTAGAAAAAAAATTCACATAAGTTTAAATGGAGTTAATTCCCCTTCAAAAATAAATATAGGATAAAAAAACAAAATACATTAACTTAAAGTTTAGAAGATTAGAAATATTGATGGACTTGAGCTTTTTTATTATGTTAAAAATGTCTATGATAACCTAGAACAAACATAATATCTAATAGTAAAATATTGAGAGTTTTTTCCTTGAGGAAATGATACAAAAATGTCTACTATGAATTCAACTAAACATTGTTAACTTGAGTTGCTCTTGGGATCCTAGGCAATTCAATAGGAGAACAAAACTAAAAATAAAAGATATACATATTGGTAAGAGAAAAGAGAATAAAATTGTTTCTATTCACATATGGCAAAATTGGACACAAAAATTTATCTCTAAAACTACTAGAAGTAAATATAGATATATTATTTTATACCAGTCAATAACATTTGTTTTTCAATATAACAGAAACTCATAAATTATACTTAAAATACAGTATTTACTGATATCATCAAACAATGTAGTATTTACTGGGATGCTTAGGAATAAATCAAACAAAATATTTACAAAACTTTTACATGGAAAACTACACTGATGTTTATGCCTATTTGCTATTATATCTATAAGTATATTGTATTCTAAATCTCATTTTCTCATGTTTACTTCTTATTTAACTGAGGTATATTTTATTATCTTATATTCACCTTCACTTTGTCCTATTAATGTATTTCTTTTAGAGAACTAATATTTGAACTTAATTTTTTAAAAAATCCATCAGAGACTCACTTAATTGGTTTAATTCATCTACATTCACACGATTGTCATTCTATTAGGGTATATTTAAACTATTTAATTTGATTATTTTCTGGTCATTTTATTTTACATTATTGTTTTCATGCTTCTTCTTTCTTGACTGTACTTACATTTCTTCTATTAGACCATTATCTGGTATAGTTCTCTTCTTGATTGTTTTTAAGACTATCTTCCATTTCATACACCCTTACTTCTTTCTAGAACATATCAATATCTTTCCTGTTTTCTTAAGAAGACAAGTCCTATAATATGCTTTCATTTCATTTTTATCTCCTCTTTACTCTGCCTGCCCAATGCAGGAGACACAGGAGACAAGGATTTGATCCCTGGGTTGGGAAGATTCCATTGGGGTAGAAAATGGCAACCCACTCCAGTATTTTCCCCTGAGAAATCTCATGGACAGAGGAGCCTGGCGGGCTATTGTCTATGGGGTCGCAAAGAGTCAGAAACAACTGAGTGACGAAGCACACACAATCCTCTCCACTCTATCATAGAATCTATGAGTTCTAGTTTTGTACTGATTTAACTTTTCTTTGCCAGGCACCTCAGTCCTAGCCCAGTTTCAGGTATTTTCCTTTTAGTTGTTGTTTAATCGCCAAGTCGTGTGGGACCCTTTTGCAACCCCATGGACTGTAGCTCACCACTGCTCCTCTATCCATGGGGTTTCCCAGGCAAGAATACTGGAGTGGGTTGCCATTTCTTTCTCTGGGGGACCTTCCCAACCTCACCAGGGACCAAACCCACTTCCTCTGCATTGGCAGTTGGGTTCTCTACCACTGACTCACCAGGGAAGCTCTCCATTTTCCTTTTACAGTAACAATAACATTTAGCAACATTTACTCACTCTATGTATGCACATATGTTAGTCACTCTGTCTGACTCTGTGACCCCATGGACTGTAGCCCGCCAGGCTCCTCTGTCCATGGGATTCTCCTGACAAGAATACTGGAGTGGGTTGCCATTCCCATCTCCAGTGGATCTTCCCCACCCAGGGATCAAACCCGAGTCTCTCACATTGCAGGCAGATTCTTTACCATCTGAACCACTAGGGAAGCAGTTCTCATAAGCCTTGTGGCTTTTCATAAATAATTTATACAAATATGTTATGAATGTTAGTCTTCTGTTTACAAATATTTTGAGGACTTATATGACTGAGAGTATTTTTATTGTTCCTTATGTTTGAATTAAAACATTCTTTAAAAATATGAATCTTGCCTTCAAAGTACTTTCAGCTCAATATTTTAAGAATAAAGTCTTTGCATACAGTGTGGTTTTTCACACTATGGAATGTCTTCCTTGTTAGACATTGTTATATTATTATTTTTTTCTTTTTATAAGCATAACTTTTCTTTGATATTTTAATTCCATTATTGGTATGCATTTGTATCTATTCTTTTTTGGCTTTCCATGTATCCTTTTCATCAGACAACCCACTTTCATCCCTTACTGCCAGGGATCATGGGCCTACTCTAGGGGGACTTTCCTGGTGCAGGAATCTTGTTGATCTGGTAGTGGCTAGAGACAGTGAGCCATGACTATCATTCTGTGAAATTATCTCCGTTTTTTTCTTCAGAAGTGTTCTTTTGACTTTAAAAATTTTATCTCCGTTACTTCAGTCATCCATGTCTCTTAATTTTGTCTGTTACTTCTCCAGTGTCTTCTGAGAGAGGTCCCAATTCTGATTTCCCAATTTTATAATTTATCTTCGTATGTACTTTTCATGCAATTTATTACAGCTATTTTCTTGTTCATATCTAATGTTTCCAACTAGTCTGCATCTTTGATACTGTACACTTCGTTTTGCTCGAGATTCCTTGTCTACAACTACTCATAGTTTTGCTCCACTTTGTCGGTGTTGTGTCGTGTGCTTTTTTTCTGAGAAAGTTTAATACCTGTGATCTGTATAGTCCACAAACTGAAGTCAACAGATAAAGTATCTGGTAGCACGTAATGTATATAACTCGTGATACCAAGAGCTAATTTGTGTCCATCCTTGGGTGTGAACTTGCGTTAGGATAGATGAGTGGAGGAACCCAAGGGCAAAGAACTGCAGGCATCAAAAATCTTCTGCTAATTATATTTACTTGCTTCTACTCAACCCAAAACTACCTGGATTGGTTTCACCCATAAACTTTTAGGAAGAAGTAGCATCGAAAAGATGTGGTTCTTAGAATTTATTCCACAACTCTGGGGGTTAGGCAGGGGAGAGGGTGGTGTGTTTTTAAGTATCTGAGGACAAGAGGTTTGACTATTTTCTTCAGTATCGCATCTCTGTGAATATCAGCTGCTGTTAGTTTTTCCAGGGAAAAGTTAGGCAGTGATTACCCCAGTGAAGTGTGGAGAATAAGAAAGAATACTAGAAGAGTTCTCTGATTGCTCCTTTCAGTACAGAGACCACTGCCCTCCAGTAAACAAGGAGATATCCTTCCACTTGGTAGCTAAGCTGGTTGCATTTGACAGTCTTAAGATTTTTCAGAGTTGTATATGACTGGGTAAATCAGCCAAACTCTAGCTTTTGAGACTAGGTAATCATTTGCTGTAAAAGATAAGCCATGTTTTAATGAATTATGATTTAAAGGATAAAATTTATGTTTTCATTTCATTGATTCTTCTTATATCTTCACTTATTTACTGAAAGAAGTGCATGATGGGTTGCCTTTCTAAAACTCCAGGTTAATTTGTACAAACACACACACAAAATTTTTTTTCATTTATTTTTATTAGTTGGAGGCTATTTACTTTACAGTATTGTAGTGGTTTTGCCATACATTGACATGAATCATCCATGAATTTACATGTGTTCCCCATCCCGATCCCCCCTCCCACCTCCCTCCCCATCCCATCCCTCTGGGTCTTCACAGTGCACCAGCCCCGAGCACTTGTCTCATGCATCCAACCTGGGCTGGTGGTCTGTTTCACCCTTGATAGTATACTTGTTTCAATGTTGTTCTCTCAGAACATCTCACCCTTGCCTTCTCCCACAGAGTCCCAAAGTCTGTTCTGTACATCTGTGTCTCTTTTTCTGTTTTGCATATAGGGTTATCGTTATCACCTTTCTAAATTCCATATATATGCGTTAGTATACTGTATTGGTCTTTATCTTTCTGGCTTACTTCACTCTGAATAATGGGCTCCAGTTTTATCCATCTCATTAGAACTGATTCAAATGAATTCTTTTTAATGGCTGAGTAATATTCCATGGTGTATATGTACCACAGCTTCCTTATCCATTCATCTGCTGATGGGCATCTAGGTTGCTTCCATGTCCTGGCTATTATAAACAGTGCTGTGATGAACATTGGGGTGCATGAGTCTCTTTCAGATCTGGTTTCCTCGGTGTGTATGCCCAGGAGTGGGATTGCTGGGTCATATGGCAGTTCTATTTCCAGTTTTTTAAGGACTCTCCACACTGTTCTCCATAGTGGCTGGACTAGTTTTCATTCCCACCAACAGTGTAAGAGGGTTCCCTTTTCTCCAAACCCTCTCCAGCATTAATTGTTTGTAGAGTTTTGGATAGCAGCCATCCTGACTGGCGTGTAATGGTACCTTGTTGTGGTTTTGATTTGTGTTTCTCTGATAATGAATGATGTTGAGCATCTTTTCATGTGTTTGTTAGCCATCTGTATGTCTTCCTTGAAGAAATGTCTGTTTAGTTCTTTGGCCCATTTTTTGATTGGGTCATTTATTTTTCTGGAATTGAGCTGCAGGAGTTGCTTGTATAGTTTTCAGATTAATCTTTTGTCTGTTGCTTCGTTTCCTATTATTTTCTCCCATTCTGAGGGCTGTCTTTTCACCTTGTTTATAGTTTCCTTTGTTGCAAACACACAAAAAGTGTTAAAAGGCAAGTTTGGCATGTCAGGAATAATCAAAGTATTATGCAATAGAAGCAAAACCATGCCAATATTAAGCACATCAAGATTTTCTACTAGAAGTGCCAATTAGTGCATTTGATGATGTTATTCTTCACCCATGTCCCAGGAAGCATTTTGAGGCAATTAATAGTGACAGGAGTTTTATTTTAACTCAGTTCATAATTAAATTAGATAAACAATGGAGAAAAAACTCAAAATTAAATTTATTTATATAAAATTAATTAATCATATAAATTAATTGATATTAAAATTCATTATTAAATATTGAATATATGAAAAATTATGAGCATCTTATAAAATAGGTCACTACCCTAACTTTCTAAAGAGGATAATTTAAACTCATCAGAGGAAAATTAAAAAAAATTTATATATTAAGTTAAATGAGGAGTTTTAATAGTTCACATATTTTTGTCAGCAGCAGGAAAAGATCCCTAGAATCATTATGCAGATTTTAATATCAGTTCAGTTCAGTTCAGTTGTTCAGTCATGTCTGACTCTGCGACCCCATGGACTGCAGCACACCAGGCCTCCCTGTCCATCACCAACTCCCAAAGTTTACTCAAACTCAAGTCCATTGAGTTGGTGATGCCACCCAGCCATCTCATCCTCTGTTGTCCTCTCCTCCTCCTGCCTTCAGTCTTTCCCAGGATCAGGGTCTTTTCAAAGAGTCAGCTCTTCACATCAGGTGGCCAAAGTATTGGTGTTTCAGCTTCAACATCAGTCCTTCCAATGAATATTCAGGACTGATTTCCTTTAGGATGGACTCTCAAGAGTCTTCTCTAACACCACAGTTCAAAAGCATCAATTCTTCAGTGCTCAGCTTTCTCTATAGTCCAACTCTCACATCCATACATGAATACTGGAAAAACCATAGCCTTAACTAGATGGACCCTTTTTGGCAAAGTTATGTCTCTGCTTTTTAATATGCTGTCTAGGTTGGTCATAACTTTCCTCAAAGGAGTAAGTGTCTTTTTATTTCACGTCTGCAGTCACCATCTGCAGTGATTTTGGAGCCCAAGAAAATAAAGTCTGACACTGTTTCCACTGTTTCCCCATCTATTTGCCATGAAGTGATGGGACCAGATGCCATGATCTTAGTTTTCTGAATGTTGAGCTTTAAGCCAACTTTTTCATTCTCCTCTTTCATTTTCATCAAGAGGCTCTTCTACTTTGCTTTCTGCCATAAAGGTGGTGTCATCGCATATCTAAGGTTAATGATATTTCTCCTGGAAATCTTGAGTCCAGCTTGTGCTTCTTCCAGCCCAGCGTTTCTCATGATGTACTCTGCATAGAAGTTCAATAAGCAGGGTGACAATATACAGCCTTGACATACTCCTTTTCCTATTTGGAACCAGTCTGTTGTGCCTTGTCCAGTTTTAACTGTTGTTTCCTGACCTGCATACAGATTTCTCAAGAAGCAGGTCAGGTGGTCTGGTATTCCCATATCTTTCAGAATTTACCACAGTTTATTGTGATCCACACAGTCAAAGGCTTTGGCATAGTCAATAAAGCAGAAATAGAAGTTTTTTGGAACTCTCTTGCTTTTTCGATGATTCAATGGATGTTGGCAATTTGATCTCTGGTTCCTCTGCCTTTTCTAAAACCAGCTTGAACATCTGGAAGTTCATGGTTCACATATACTTAGCCATAATAAACTATTGAAAGTTAATTGCATATTAATCTAAATAGCATCTCATTTATACATCTTAGTCAAGTAAATTAAATCATACCATACCAGAGCAACACCTCCTCCATAGTGTTTATCACACATCCTCCCTTGAAAGGTTGCACCAATATAATTTGATTTTTCTCTGTAACTTAAGTTTAAAAAAAGCATAATCATATAACTTTGCCAAATTAAGCACAATTAATATTAAATTTAACTAGTAGTTTTTTGTTTTGCATACTCAAATAACAATTTCAGATATTTCCACTTAACACTAAGATTGGAACGTGTAGAAATGGATGATATGTATCTGCTTATTTTTAAAATAGTAAAATAGATTAAAAATAAAGTGAATAATCATGAATTTTTAGACAATAATGAATATTCTTTTTTATATAATTTTTTCAAAATTTACTGATTCTTAAAAAGTAAGCAATTTATTTATTAAAAATAAATAAAATTCCTTAAAACTAGAAAGCTAAGACAATTCAGCTTGACAAATGGGCAGAGTAAGCTTCTGGGTTGAAACATCCCTTTAATCAGAAATAATTAGCCTGGTCTACCCATGCAACTAGAGATCAGTGGAGAAATAACTCCAGAAAGAATGAAGGGATGGAGCTAAAGCAAAAACAATACCCAGTTGTGGATGTGACTGGTGATAGAAGGAAGGTCCGATGCTGTAAAGAGCAATATTGCATAGGAACCTGGAATGTTAGGTCCATGAATCAAGGCAAATTGGAAGTGGTCAAACAAGAGATGGCAAGAGTGAATGTCGACATTCTAGGAATCAATGAACTAAAATGGACTGGAATGGGTGAATTTAACTCAGATGACCATTATATCTACTACTGTGGGCAGGAATCCCTTAGAAGAAATGCAGTAGCCATCATGGTCAACAAAAGAGTCCAAAATGCAGTACTTGGATGCCATCTCAAAAACGAAAGGATGATCTCTGTTCATTTCCAAGGCAAACCATTCAATATCATGGTAATCCAAGCCTATGCCCCAACCAGTAACATTGAAGAAGCTGAAGTTGAACAGTTCTATGAAGACCTACAAGATCTTTTAGAACTAACACCCAAAAAAGATGTCCTTCATTATAGGGGACTGGAATGCAAAAGTAGGAAGTCAAGAAACACCTGGGGTAATGGGAAAATTTGGCCTTGGAGTACAGAATGAAGCAGGGCAAAGGCTAATGGAGTTTTGCCAAGAGGATGCACTGGTCATAGGAAACACCCTCTTCCAAAAACACAAGAGAAGACTCTACACCTGGGCATCACCAGATGGTCAACACCGAAATCAGATTGATTATATTCTTTGCAGCCAAAGATGGAGAAGCTCTATACAGTCAGCAAAAACAAGACCAGGAGCTGACTGTGGCTCAGATCATGAACTCCTTATTGCCAAATTCAGGCTGGAATTGGAGAAAGTAGGGAAAACTACTAGACCATTCAGATATGACCTAAATCAAATCCCTTATGACTATACAGTGGAAGAGACTAAACCTGATAGACAGAGTGTCTGATGAACTATGGACGGAGTTTCATGACAGTGTACAGGAGACAGGGATCAAGACCATCCCCATGGAACAGAAATGCAAAAAGGCAAAATGGTTGTCTGAGGAGGCCTTACAAATAGTTGTGAAAAGAAGAGAAGTGAAAAGCAAAGGAGAAAAGGAAAGATATTCCCATTTGAATGCAGAGTTCCAAAGAATAGCCAGGAGAGGTAAGAAAGCCTTCCTCAGGGATCAATACGAAGAAATAAAGGAAAACAACAGAATGGGAAAGACTAGAGATCTCTTCAAGACAATTAGAGATACCAAGGGAACACTTCACGAAAAGGTGGGTTTGATAAAGGACAGAAATGATATGGACCTAACAGAAGCAGAAGATATTAAGAAGAGGTGGCAAGAATACACAGAAGAACTGTACAAAAAAGATCTTCATGACCCAGAAAATCATGATGGTGTGCCCACTCACCTAGAGCCAGACATCCTGGAATGTGAAGTCAAGTGGGCCTTAGAAAACATCACTATGAGCAAAGCTAGTGGATGTGATGGTATTCCAGTTGAGCTATTTCAAATCCTGAAAGATGATGCTTTCAAAGTGCTGCACTCAATATGCCAGCAAATTTGGAAAAGTCAGCAGTGGCCACAGGACTGGAAAAGGTCAGTTTTCATTCCAATACCTAAGAAAGGCAATCCCAAAGAATGCTCAAACTACTGCGGAATTGCACTCATCTTACATGCTAGTAAAGTAATGCTTAAACTTCTCCAAGCCAGACTTCAGCAATATGTGAACCATGAACTTCCAGATGTTCAAGCTGGTTTTACAAAAGGCAGAGGAACCAAAGATCAAATCCCAATATCTGCTGGATCATCGAAAAAGCAAGAGAGTTCCAAAAAACTTCTATTTCTGCTTTATTGACTATGCCAAGGCCTTCGACTGTGTGGATCACAATAAACTGTGGAAAATTCTGAAAGAGATAGGAATACCAGACCACCTGACCTGCCTCTTGAGAAACCGGTATGCAGGTCAGGAAGCAACAGTTAGAACTGGACATGGAACAACAGACTTGTTCCAAATAGGAAAAGGAGTATGTCAAAGCTGTATATTGTCACCCTGCTTATTGAACTTATATGCAGAGTACATCATGAGAAACCCTGGGCTGGAAGAAGCACAAGCTGGAATCAAGATTGCCAGGAGAAATATCAATAACCTCAGATATGCAGATGACACCACCCTTATGGCAGAAAGTGAAGAAGAGCTAAAGAGCCTCTTGATGAAAGTGAAAGAGGAGAGTGAAAAAGTTGGCTTAAAGCTTAATATTCAGAAAAGTAAGATCATGGCATCTGGTCCCATCACCTCATGGGATGCCCATGTGGATGGGCAGACAGTGGAAACAGTGTCAGACTTTATTTTCTGGGGCTCCAAAATCACTGCAGATGGTGACTGCAGCCATGAAATTAAAAGACACTTACTCCTTGGAAGGAAGGTTATGACCACCCTAGTAGCATTTTAAAAAGCAGAGACATTACATTGCCAACAAAGGTCCATCTAGTTAAGGCTATGGTTTTTCCAGTGGTCATGTATGGATGTGAGAGTTGGACTGTGAAGAAAGCTGAGCACCAAAAAATTGATGCTTTTGAACTGTGGTGTTGGAGAAGACTCTTGAGAGTCCCTTGGACTGCAAGGAGATCCAACCAGTCCATCCTAAAGGAGATCTGTCCTGGGTGTTCATTGGAAGGACTGATGTTGAAGCTGAAACTCCAGTACTTTGGCCAACTCCTGCAAAGAGTTGACTCATTGGAAAAGACCCTGATGCTGGGAGGGATTGGGGGAGGAGGAGAGGGGGACGACAGAGGATGAGATGGCTGGTTGGCATCACTGACTCGATGGGCATGAGTTTGCGTAAGCTCTGGGAGTTGGTGATGGACAGGGAGGCCTGGTGTGCTGCAATTTTTGGGTTCGCAAAGAGTCCGACACGACCAACAGACTGAACTGAACTGAACCATGCAAAGATATGTGTATTTGTGGAAGAAAAATAGTATAAAATAAAGAAAAATAATATAAAAGGTTAAAATTTGTAATTATATATATGATTTTTACATAATATGATAATATATAATAAGATTATTAAATAGAAATGGAGGCTTGTTATTTTTAAAAATGTGGTTGATTGTGAATATAGTACATTAGAGATATTGAAATAGTGTTTTTTCAATAGAGAAAATTGTTTATCAATATTGTTTATCAATAGAGATATTGAAAAATGCAATAGTGTTTGCACTTCATCATTATTTGTTTTTGTTTTTTAGAAACAAACATAAAAAGAAGGCTAAATCTCTAAATTCATAGAATACATTTCTTTAAATACATACTGTTAGTGTTTTACATATAGTTGTGTTAGTTACTCAGTCATGTCCAACTCGTTGTGACCCCATGGACTGTAGCCCACCAGGTTCTTCTGCCCATGGGATTTTCCAGGCAAAAATACTGAAGTGAGTTGCCATTTCCTACTCCAGGGGATCTTCCCAACCCCAGGATTGAGCTCACTTCCCTCTCTTGTCTTCTGCATTGGCAGGCATGTTCTTTACCACTAGTGCCACCAGTTAGGCACATTTAATGATATGTTATATACTCAGTGTAAGAAGACATACTTTAAAAAGCTTGAAGTGAGTTTTAAATATCAGCCAATATATAGAGTAATTGATATTAATAATTCTGCTACAAAACTTATGTTGTGAAAAATACTATTCACAGGTTATTATATATAAAGAAATGACAAGATTTGTTTTTCCTTGAGGGCCTGTCAGAAATTAGGTCAAATTACATATGCTTTCTAATGCGTAAGATTTAGTAATGACAGGATATACTTACACAAGTAAAAATGCCACATCATGTGGACGTAGAACAAGATAAGATCGTTTCCATTTTAAAAATCTGTGTAATAATTCATTAGCATCTCCGGTTACTGGAATTTTATTTTCATCTATCCAAAGCTCTAATGAAGATAGAATTATTGTAATATTAAGTGAAGTAAAAATCTAAAACAGGAGACATAAAGAAAATATGTTCAAACTATATAGATTAAATAGATTTGGGAATTTATCTGCAAAAATAAACACTATACACGACATACAGATTAAAAATATAAACTGCAAATCTGGTCTGGGTCTTATAAATTCTATTAGTGAGTAATAAATATCACAAATAAAACAAGTAATAAGGAATATTTTGATATGCTTGTACTTAATTAAGCCAGGCCAATGTCAAGTGCTTTACCTAATTTAATCCTTACAAAACCATAAGTAGGTATTTATAATTATTAATTACTGCAATTAAAGAGTTAGAAAACTTAAAATGGTTATATATTTGCCCTCTTTCACACAATATGTGTATTCAGGCAGGGTCATTTAAAACAAAAAACAAAACACTCTGAAAACTGTTTAGGTAACACAAACAAATGCATAAGCAAGCACTTACAGCATTGGTCAATCCAGTCAACTGGAAAATCTTTTGAATGACAACAGCTGTATCAGCACCCATATGATTATACTGAAAAAGATAATTTGCATTTTAGATCTAAGTATATATATTGCTTACTATCTAATGATGGCTATTATACTTAAATTGTAAAAGTATGAGTTAAGAAAAATTTTAAATTACCAATTTATTAGTTTTTAAACATTATCTATTATTATAGATAGCATGATATATATTAAGTGTGAAAATGAAAACCAAAAAAGAAAAGACACTACAAACTTTTACAAAAAGAATAAAACTTTCTATTTTTTTTTTTAAGAAAACTTTCTCAACTCACTTATGAGGCCAGCATTATCCTAATATTAAAACCACTCAAAAATACCATGAATAAAAGAAAATTTTAGGCCAAATTCCTAATGAATATAGGTGGAAAAGTCCTCAAGAGAATGTTGGCAACATGAATTCAACAACACACTGATAGGATCATACACCATGATCCAGTGAGATTTACTCCAGGGATGCATATGAATGGTTCAGTCTCTCTGAATCAATCAGTGTGATACACCCCATTAACAAACTGAAGAATAAAAAAAAAATCATATGATCATCTCAATAGATGCAGAAAAAAGCATTTGATAAATTTCAATCTGCTTTCAGGATAAAAACTCACCAAAGTGAATATAGAGAGAATATGCCACAACATAATAAAAGCCATGATCAACATCACACTCAGCAGTGTAAAGTTGGAAACTTTCCCAATAAGACCGGGAACAAGAGAAGGATACCTATAATTGCCACTTTTATCTAGCATAGTATTGGAAGTCTTAGTCAGAGCAATTAGGCAAGAAAGACAAATAAAAGGTATTCATATTGGAAAAGAAAGAAGTGAAACTGTCACTATTTGCAGGTGACATAAATAGAAAACCCTAAAATGAAAGTGTTAGTCGCTCGGTTGTGTCCAACTCTTTTGGACTGTAGCCCAGCAGGCTACTGTCTCTAAAATTCTCCAGGCAGGAATACTGGATTGGGTAGCCATTCCCTTCTCCAGGGATTCTTTCCAACCCAGGGATCAAAGATGGATTTCCTGCATTGCAGGCAGATTCTGTACCAGCTGAGTCACCAGGAAAGCCCATCAAAAAACTGTTGGAACTTGAAAGAAATTCACTAAAGTTGCAAGATACAAAACCACAATATGCAAAAATCTGTTATATTATTTCTCTATAATAATAAACTATCAGAAAGCAAAACTAAGAAAACAATGCCATTTACAATTGCATCAGAAGAATAAAATACCTAGGAATAAATTTAACCAAGGAAATGAAAGATCTTTTCACTGAAAACTATATGAAAACATTGATTAAAGAAACTGAAGAAGGGAGAGAACAAGGTGGCAGAGGAGTAGGTGGACATGGAGTACATCTATCCCCACAGATACATCAAGAATACACCTTCAAACACAGAAGTACATGCAGAACACCAGCTGAGAGCGGACAGGAGTACCTGACCAGTGGAAAAGAATTTATAGAACCACACAAAACTCAGTAGGGTGAAGGAACTAGGGAGAAAAATAGGAGTGTTAGTAGGACTGGACCTGCCCTCAGTGGGTGAGGAAAGTGAAGCAGGGGTCCAATCCCAACATCGGGGCAATTGTCTGAGTCAGAAGAGAAACATTTAAGGCTGAGAATGAAACAACTGAACGGTGGCACCCAAATGGAATGAGAATCAGACAGTCCTTGCCGCAGCCATACATACCCGGGACAGGGATGTAGGTTCCCTAGAAGGCGCAGTGGCTGGGAACTTGAGTTTAAGGATTGTGGAGCAATCCCAGGGCGAGGGCTGCTGTTGACTGTGGAGAGACGGATCAAGGGGATGTGAGGGAGGAGATTGTGGTGGGAAATGCCTGTGGAGGAAAGCCAGGTAGCCATGGAAGAAAGGTGATACTGCTGAGTCATGTGTAGGAGGTGGAGCCATCATTATACCCTCTCTCTCCGCACATGCCTGCATCAGCAGCTGAACAATAGAGAGGCTGGCCCCCAAACACCTGAGACACTGAACTACAGAGTAGGACCCCACCCAGGGTGCTCCTTTAAGTGACTGATGTGCAAGACTGCACAGTAGGACTCCAGCCAGGGGGGTCCCCTATATGTGCCTAATGGGCTGAACAACAGAGAAGGACCCCAGGCAAGTGCCTGAATGGGCAGAGATGCAGAGAAAAACTGGCTCTAGAGGTCTTCTGATCGCCAGCTACAAGAAACTTGAAGAAAGACTCTGAGAGGGCCATAACTCCTGTGGTGGAGGCAGTCTGTGCCCCTGCACACTTGGCACCTAGGGTCCTTGCAAGCCAAGCCGCTGCACCACTACATGATCAACCCTCTCTGGGGTAAAGCCGCCACAGGCATAAAAAGTCTTGTGTCTATGCACGCAGGGTCGCTTTGGGCATGTTCAACTCTTTGTGACCTTGTGGACTGTGACCTGCCAGGCTTCTCTGCCAGGGGACTTCTCCAGGCAAGAATACTGGAGCATACTGGCCAATACTGGCTGCCATACCCTTCCAGAGCACTCTATTTCCTGCTGCCCGAGCCGCCAACTCCCCCGAGGACCTGGTGCTGCCAGAGCCCCTGCAACCCAAGCAGCTGCACCACCTCCACGCCTGGCCCTCACTGGGCAGACCCGAGTCCTCCAGGGCAGCCTCAGGAGCAAACCCCGGTGGACTAGCCACATGCAGAGGTGGAAAGAAAACCACAACTGAAACCCAGGGGCAGTGTGGCTAAGGAAGAAGACCCAAACCCCTCCCATCTGCTGTACAAGCTGCAGATTAAATCCACACGATCAGCTAGGCAGACTCTGTGTCTATGAAACATACATAAAAGGACACCGAGAGCTCCCACAAAAGAAAACGCACCAGTTCTGACAGCTGTGGACATTGGAGGCAAGAGCACACAGGAGGAGGACCAGATTAGAGTCTGAGATGCCCCCACAGTGGGTCCGGAGACCAGCACAGTGTTGGAGGGCATCCTAGGGAGGGGAGGTGGACCGTGACTCCCAGCGAGGGAAAGGATTCTGACAGCAGTGATGCAAGAAATATATTATTATTTTTATGTTTTGACTTGTTCTGTATATTCATTTGGATTTTTTAAACCTTTTTCTTTATTTCTTTTTCTTTTTTTCCCCTTCACCCCCCAACCCTGTCGTGCAATTTTTGATTTTTTTTTTTTTTTTGCACTATGAGATCTAATTAAGCTTTTGAGCTTCTTGTTTTCTCTTTTCTCAGTCATATTTTTTTAATTGTTGTTATAAATCCCTGCTTCTATGTTGCACTTTTGCAGTTCTATGGAGTTTTCCTTTTTTTTCTTTCTTCTTCCTGTTTTTTCTTCTTTTTGAATTTTAATTTTTAATTTCTTTAAAACGTATTATTATTTTTTCTACATTTATACTTTTGTTTGCTCTTCCTACTGTTCTCTTCCCCTTGCAGTTAATCTTTAATATATATAAATCTTCTTTATCTACCTCTATTTAACCTTGCATATCTATTCTTTCTTTCTTCCCTTTCTATTCAACATATTTATTAGTTTTGTTTTTATTGCTTTATTCCCCACTTGGCACCTTGCTTTAGTTTTGTTTTCCAGTTTGTGCTTTAGCTAGTTTTGTTCTTAACTGGTAGATATAATTTTTGGTTTCCTTTGCTCACTGGGTCAATCTACTGTACTTTATTTTTGTCAGACTGTTTTGATATTGCTTATGGGTGCATATGTATATATTTCGTTATTTTAATTATTCTTCACCTGATTTTGTAACTGCCATTTGTCTGAGGTTCACCTTTGGTTTCTTGTTTTTGGGTATTTGTTTTAATCTCACTTAATGCCATAACAAACCACTTGTGGAATCTTCATCCCTGACCAGAGATCAAGCCCTGAGCCTTTGTAGTGGGAGCACTGACTTCAAGACCCTAGACTACCAGAGAACTCACCCTAGGGAGTATCAAATAGTGAGAACTCACACAAAGAAATCCACTTGAATACAAGACCCAGCATTACCCAGCCAGCATTAGCATTTGTTTCTAAACAACAAACAAAACAAAAATACAAACCGAATCATCAGCAGATAGGATTACCACCTCACTCAACCTTGCCAATCAGAGGAAAAAGAAAAGAAAAGAGAAAAAAAATTATGAACAACTTGAAGCTGTGATAAAAAAATCTCCCAAAAAACAAAAACCCAGGACCAGATGGCTTCACAGGAGAATTCTATCAAACATTAAGAGAAAATCTAATGCCTATCCTTCTAAAACTCTTTCAGAAAATTGCAGAAGGAACACTTCCAAATTCAATCTATGAGGCCACCATCAGCCTGATACCAAAACCAAAGACAACACAGAAAAATAAAACTACAGGCCAATATCATTGATGAACATAGATGAAAAACTCCTCAAACAAAATTTTAGCAAACAGAATTCAGCAACACATCAAAAAGCTCATACACCATGATAAAATTGGGTTTATTCCAGGGATGCAAGGATTCTTCAATATACAGAAATCAATCAATGTGACATACCATATTAATAAAGTCAAAGCGAAAAACCATATGATCATCTCAATAGATGCAGAAAAAGCCTTTGACAAAATTCAGCACCCATTTATGATTAAAACTCTTCAAAGAATGGGCATAGAAGGAACCTACCTCAACATAGTGAAGACCATATATGATAAGCCTACAGCAAACATTATTCTGAATGGTCAAAAATTGAAAGCATTCCCTCTAAGATCAGGAACAAGACAAGGGTGTCCACTTTCACCACTATCATTCAACATAGTTCTGGAAGTCCTAGCTACAGCAATCAGAGAAGAAAAAGAAATAAAAGGAATCCAGATCAGGAAAGAAGAAATAAAGCTCTCACTGTTTGCAGCTGACATGATACTGTACATAGAAAACCCTAAAGATAGTATCAGAAAACTACTAGAGCTAATCAGTGAACTTAGCAAAGTTGTAGGATACAAAATCAATGCACAGAAATCACTTGCATTTCTATATACTAACAACAAAATATCAGAAAGAGAAATTAAGCAATCAATCCCATTCACCAATGCAACAAAATAATTAAACATCTAGGAATAAACTTACCCAAGGAGACAAAAGAACTGTACACAGAAAATTGTAAGACACTAATGAAGGAAATCAAAGATGAAATAAACAGATGGAGAGATATTCCATGTTCCAGAGTATGAAGAATCAATATTGTGAAAATGACTATACTACCAAACAAAATCTACAGATTCAATGCAATTCCTATCAAATTACCAATGGCACTGTTCACAGAACTAGAACAAAAAATTTCACAATTCATGGAAACACAAAAGACCATGAATAGCCAAAGCAATCTTGAGAAAGAAGAATGGAGCTGGAGGAATCAACCTTCCTGACTTCAGATTATACTGCAAAGCTACAGTCATCAAGACAGTGTGGTACTGGCACATA
Source organism: Cervus elaphus (assembly GCF_910594005.1). NCBI lineage: Eukaryota > Metazoa > Chordata > Mammalia > Artiodactyla > Cervidae > Cervus > Cervus elaphus. The sequence goes on from NC_057846.1 coordinate 41,490,271, forward strand.
AATAGAAATATAGACCAATGGAACAAGATAGAAAGCCCAGAAATAAACCCATGCACCTATGGGTACCTTATTTTTGACAAAGGAGGCAAGAATAGGCAATGGGACAAAGACAGCCTCTTCAATAAATGGTGCTGGGAAAACTGGACAGCCTCATGTAAAAGAATGAAACACCATACACAAAGATAAACTCAAAATGGATTAAAGACTTAAATGTAAGATCAGAAAGTATAAAACTCTTAGAGGAAAATATAGGCAGAACACTCGATGATATAAATCAAAGCAAGACTCTCTATGACCCACCTGCTAGAGTAATGGAAATAAAAATAAAAGTAAACAAGTGAGGCCTAATTAAACCTAAAAACTTTTGCACAGCAAGGAAACTGTAAGCAAGGTGAAAAAGAACCCTCAGAAAGGCAGAAGATAATAGGGAATGAAACAACTGACAAAGGATCAATTTCCAAAATACACAAGCAGCTCATACAACTCAATACCAGAAAAACAAACAACCCAATCAAAAAGTGGGAAAAAAGCCAAAACAGTCATTTCTCCAAAGAAGACATACAGATAGGTAACAAACACATGAAAAGATGTTCAACATTTCTCATTATTAGAGAAATGCAAATCAAAACTACAATGAGATATCACCTTATACCAATCAGAGTGGCCATCATCAAAATGTCTACAAACAATAAATGCTGGAGAGGGTGTGCAGAAAAGGGAATGCTCTTGCACTTATGCTGGGAATATAAATTTATACAGCCACTATGGAAGATGGTATGGAGATTCCTTAAAAAACTAGGAATAAAACCACCATATGACCCAGCAATCCGACTTTTAGGCATATACCCTGAGGAAACCCAAATGGAAAGAGACACATGCATCCTGTTGTTCATTGCAGCACTATTTACAACAGACAGAATATGGAAGCAACCTAGATGTCCATTGACAGATGAGTGGATAAAGAATTGTGCTACATATACATAATGGAATATTACTTAGCCAAATAAAGGAACACATTTGAGTCAGTTCTAATGAGGTGGATGAACCTAGAGCCTATTATATAGAGTGAAGCAAGTCAGAAAGAGAAGATAAATATCATATTCTAATGCATATATACAGAATCTAGAAGGATGGTACTGAAGAATTTATTTACAGGGCAGCAATGGAGAAACAGATATAGAGAATAGACTTATGGACATGGGGAGAGGGGAGGAGAGGGTGAGATGTATGGAAAGAGACTCAGGACACTCAAACAGGGGCTATGTGTCAACCTAGAGGGGTGGGATGGGGAGACAGACGGGAGGGAGGTTCAAGAGGGAGGGGATATATGTATACCTATGGCTGATTCATGTTGAGGTTTGATAGAAAACAGCAAAATTCTGTAAAGCAATTATCCTTCAATTAAAAAATAAATAAATTTACAAAAAAAAAAAAGAAACTGAAGAAGACATAGATGAATGGGAAGTTATTCCATGCTCTTATATTAGAACAATTAATATTATTATAATGTTTATACTACCCAAGGCAATATACAAATCAATGCAATCCTTATCAAAATTCCAATGGTATTTTTCTCAAAGAAATAGAATCAACAGAGCTAAAATTTGTATGGAACTTCAAAAGACCCTGAATAGCCAAAGTAAATGTGAGAAGAACAAAGCTGGAGACACCATGTTCCCTGATTTCAAACTATATTACAAAGCACTGTGGGTGGTATTGTCATAAAAATGCATACATATCTTTAATATTCAAAGCTTTCTTACTAGTTGATAACAATGCAATCATTAAGAAAATGAACAAAAGTATTAAGTTGGTAGTTCAGTTCAGTTCAGTTCAGTTCAGTCACTCAGTTGTGTCTAACTCTTTGCGACCTCATGAACTGCAGCACGCCAGGCCTCCCTGTCAATCACCAGCTCCTGGAGTCCACCCAAACCCATGTCCATCAAGTCGGTGATGCCATCCAACCATCTCATCCTCTGTCGTCCCCCTCTCCTCCTGCCCTCAATCTTTCCCAGCATCAGGGTCTTTTCCAGTGAGTCAGCTCTTCACATCAGGTGGCCAAAGTATTGGAGTTTCAGCTTCAACATCAGTTCTTCCAAAGAACACCCAGGACTGATCTCCTTTAGGATGGACTGGTTGGATCTCCTTGCAGTCCAAAGGACTCTCAAGAGTCTTGTCCAACTCCACAGTTCAAAAGCGTCAATTCTTCAGTGCTCAGCTTTCTTTATAGTCCAACTCTCACATCCATGCACGACCACTGGAAAAACCATAGCCTTGACTAGACAGACCTTTGTTGGCAATGTAATGTCTCTGCTTTTTAATATGCTGTCTAGGTTGTTAGATTCAGTGAAAAGCAAATACTAATGGCCATTAAACATTAAATGATGCTTAAATTCTCAGGAATGAATGGGAATTAAAATTTCAATTTATAATTTTATACTCACTGGCTGACAAAAGTTAAAGAGAAAGATAAAACTAATGGTTGGCAGGTAAGAGAAGAAAATAAGAAAAGTTCCAGCCTTTTTACAAAGCAATGAATATATCTAATAAAACTAAACTACATATATATCTTTTGACTCATCATCCCTATTCCTGGTGACCTACCTTCACAGAGATTAAATTCACAAGATGTAAGAACTCATGACTAAGGATAATTTTTGTAGCATTATTCACAGTGACAAAGTAAAATTAAAAAAACTGAAAACAAAGTGAATATGCACCAATAATAAAGGAGTAAATTATGGTATATAAATACAATGGTACATTGTGCCATCCTTAAAAAATGAACTAGCAATTCAATTGATTTGAAAAAACTCCCACCAAAAAAATAAGTGAGTACCTTATATAATCCAGATAAACATCAGAGATTGATAGACTTGATTAAGAGGAAAAAGCAATTAAATAAAAATTGTTATAGAAGGGACTTCCCTGCTGGTCCAGTGGATAAAACTCCACACTTTTACCTCAAGGGGCACAGGTTTGATCCCTTGTTGGAGAAATAAAATCCTGTATGCCCTGAAGTGTGGCCAAAAAAAAAAAAAGTTGTTTCAGAAGACACAGTACATTTTCAAAGATACAAATAACTTGAAAGCAAAAATTATTGAAAGGATGGCCTATGCAGAGACAGCAAGAAGGCTGGGATATCTATCATGAAGACATAAAATTATAAACATTTTGTGCATCTAAGAACTGAGCACAAAACTTATACAAAATGCACAAGTGAAGGGAGAAATAGAAAATTCAGTAATAATATTTAAAGATTTAAATGTACAATTTCAGTAGTAGAATAACTGGGCAAAAACTCATTGCAGATACAGAAGACTAAAATTAAACCATATGCTAACAGATATTTATAGAATGTTCCACCCTGAAACAGCATAACGTGCACTTCTCAAGTGCTCATGGAACGTGATCTAGAAATAGACCATATTCTAGGTTATAGGGTAAGCTTCAATTAACAATTAAAAAATACAAAGTATGCTCTCTGACCAAAAGAATTAAAAAAAGTCAACAACAGCTAGGAATTCAAGGAATTCAAAGGATGTGGAAATTAAAAGATTGATTATAAATAACCAATAATCACTTCCCAGGTGGTGCTAGTGATAAAGAACTCATCTACCAATACAAGAGAGGTAAGAGACACAAATTTGATCCCTGGGTTGGGAAGATTCCCTGGAGAAGGGAATGGCAACCCACTCCAGTAGTCTTGCCTGGGAAATTCCATGCACACAGAAACCTGGTGGGCTACAGTCCATCAGGTCATACAGAGTCAGACACAATTAAAGTGACTTAGCACACACACAGGCACACAACCAATAATCAGCCATGAAATTAAAAGTTGCTTGCTCCTTGGAAGGAAAGCTATGACAAACCTATGACAAGCCTAAACAGCATATTCAAAGGCAGAGATATCATTTTGCTGACACAGGTCCATATAGTCAAAGCTGTGGTTTTTCCAATAGTCATGTACAGATGTGAGATTGGACCATAAAGAAGGCTGAGTGTTGAATTGATAATTTTGAATTATGGTGAGGAAGAAAAGTCAGTTAATACATGTCAACACCAAAGTACATCATTTCTTAGGAATATATATGATAAAGATTTTGAAACAGCCTTTGTAAAATGATGAAAACAAATAATTAAAAATATTCTTCATGGAAACAATACCATTCACCATTGCAACAAAAAGAATAAAATACTTAGGAGTATATCTACGTAAAGAAACAAAAGGCCTATACATAGAAAACTATAAAACACTGATGCTGTAAACGTACTTTCTAAAAGATGGATTATTTGAATGCTTACGGCACCTGACTTGTAAAAAAACAAAAAACAAAAAAATTAGAATCATTAAATTGTGTCCATGTTAAAAAAAAAAAAAAGAAATCAAAGAGGACACAAACAGTTGGAGAAATATACCATGTTCATGGACTGGAAGAATCAATATGGTCAAAATGACTATACTACCCAAAGCAATCTATAGATTCAATGCAATCCCTATCAAGCTACCAATGATATTTTTCACAGAACTAGAACAAATAATTTCACAATTTGTATGGAAATACAAAAAACCTCGAATAGCCAAAGTAATCTTGAGAAAGAAGAAGGGAACTGGTGGAATCAAACTGCCTGACTTCAGACTCTACTACAAAGCCACAGTCATCAAGACAGTATGGTACTGACACAAAGACAAATATAGATCAATGGAACAGAATAGAAAGCCCAGAGATAAATCCACGGACCTATGGACACCTTATCTTCAACAAAGGAGGCAAGAATATACAATGGAAAAAAGACAACCTCTTTAACAAGTGGTGCTGGGAAAACTGGTCAACCACTTGTAAAAGAATGAAACTAGAACACTTTCTAACACCATACACAAAAATAAACTCAAAATGGATTAAAGATCTAGACGTAAGACCAGAAACTATAAAACTCCTAGAGGAGAACATAGGCAAAACACTCTCCGACATAAATCACAGCAAGATCCTCTATGACCCACCTCCCAGAATATTGGAAATAAAAGCAAAAATAAACAAATGGGACCTAATTAAACTTAAAAGCTTTTGTACAACAAAGGAAACTATAAGCAAGGTGAAAAGACAGGCCTCAGATTGTGGGAAAATAATAACAAACGAAGCAACAGACAAAGGATTCATCTCAAAAATATATAAGCAACTCCTGCAGCTCAATTCCAGAAAAATAAATGACCCAATCAAAAAATGGGTCAAAGAACTAAACAGACATTTCTCCAAAGAAGACATACAGATAGCTAATAAACAGATGAAAAGATGCTCAACATCACTCATTATCAGAGAAATGCAAATCAAAACCACAATGAGGTACCATTACACGCCAGTCAGGATGGCTGCTATCCAAAAGTCACAAACAATAAATGCTGGTGAGGGTGTGGAGAAAGGGGAACCCTCTTACACTGTTGGTGAGAATGCAAACTAGTACAGCCACTATGGAGAACAGTGTGGAGATTTCTTTAAAAACTGGAAATAGAACTGCCACATGACCGAGCAATACCACTTCTGGGCATACACACTAAGGAAACCAGATCTGAAAGAGACGCGTGCACCCCAGTGTTCATTGCAGCACTGTTTATAATAGCCAGGACATGGAAGCAACCTAGATGCCCATCAGCAGATGAATGGATAAGGAAGCTGTGGTACATATACACCATGGAATATTACTCAGTCATTAAAAAGAATTCATTTGAATCAGTTCTAATGAGATGGATAAAACTGGAGCCCGTTATACAGAGTGAAGTAAGCCAGAAAGATAAAGACCAATAGAGTATACTAATGCATATATATGGAATTTAGAAAGATGGTAACGATAACCCTATATGCAAAACAGAAAGAGACACAGATGTACAGAACAGACTTTTGGACTCTGGGGGAGAAGGCGAGGGTGGGATGTTTCGAGAGAATAGCATGGAAACATGTATATTACCAAGGGTGAAACAGATCACCAGCCCGGCTGGATGCATGAGACAAGTGCTTGGGGCTGGTGCACTGGGAAGACCCAGAGGGATCGGGTAGAGAGGGAGGTGGGAGGGCGGATCGGGATGGGGAATACATGTAAATCCATGGCTGATTCATGTCAATGTATGGCAAAAACCACTACAATATTGTAAAGTAAATAGCCTCCAACTAATAAAAATAAATGGAAAAAAAAAACAAAACAAAAGAAAACAAACAAAAAAAATTCTTCATGGAAGTGAAATCAGCAAAAGGGAGAACCAGAAAACACCAAGCTTTTGTTTTTCTCTGGAAATATCAAAAGACAATCAGAAAATGGTTGATATAATAACCCCATTGGAGCCTCTGGAAAACCTCTGGCAAACATCCAAAGGTCTACAGCAGCTAAGCAAATATCTAACCAAGAAAAGCCCACCTTGAAAATGACAGGAAATTGTGTGGCATTTACTCTTCTATGCCCTACTTCTATGGCATGGTTTAGTCTGAAGGAAAGGCCCATCTGTTCCCCAGTTTACTCTCTCATGCCAGGTGGAGCAGAGAAGATCTTATTTGCAATTTTCTAATCTATCTGGAAGGTGTCCAAATGATTGTTTTCTGTGTCACCTAACTCAGTTTTCAGGTAGCAAAAAGGGGTGGTCACTGCTTGTTAAAACTTCAAGGTTATGACAGACCTGCAGATACTTGGAACAAGAGATTACAGGTGGAAATATACAGATATAAAGCTGTGAAAAGAAGCTGGGGTGAGATTTTTGGGAAACTGAGATATTGAAAAGCAGCCATGTATATAGTGAATCCCACAGGCCCAGGCAAGACATATGGTCAGAGAAACCTGAGAACATCTTAAACTTTCATGACATGGACTAAAAGATAACCCAGCTAATCAGTGAAAGGCTACCCTGACATAGAGCCAGTTCGAAAAAAATGATTTAAGATGTGTTTATTTTTTTTAAATGCTGAATTTTCAACAAAAATAATAAGATACCTTAGTCAATTTGGGCTACTGTAACAAAAACACCATAAACTGGGTCTCAAACAACAACCATTTACTTCTCACAGTTCGGAAGGCTGGAAAGTTTAAAGGTTAAGTCTCCAGTCACAGACATCAATTCTGTGTTGATGAGAACATACAGTGTCCTCAGATGGTAGAAGAGGTGGCCTTTCTTTTATAAGGGCACTAATCCCATTCATGAGGGCTCCACCTTCATGACCTAAGCCATTCTCAAAGCCTCCACTTCCAAATAACATCACTATGTGCATGTTCTTGCTTCTTGCTCAGTCACTTCAGTCATGTCAGACTCTTTGTGACCCCATGGACTGTAGCCCACGAGGCTCCTCTGTCCATGGGATTCTCCAGGCAAGAATACTGGAGTGGGTTGCCATGCCCTCCTCCAGGACATCTTCCCCACTCAGGGATAGAACCCATGTCTCCTGCAGCTTCTGCATTGCAGGCAAATTCTTTATTGCTGAGCCACTGGGGAAGCCCCACCATCATTATTCATCAGTATACATCTGAACAGAAAAGAAAAATTCAGTCTATATTATAAGCAAACTAGCAAACAACAACAACAACAAAAGCATAGCCCAAGGGAATGAAATAAATTGGCAGAAACCAGTCCTGAGAACTTGGAGACTTACTAACAAAGTCCTTAAAACAACTGTCCAAAATACGCTCAAAGAGCTACAGGAGATGGACATGTACACATAGCCTTATTTTGAATGAATAACCAGCAGTGAATTACTATACAGCACAGGGAACTCTGCTCAATGTCATGTGGCAGCCTGGGTGGGAGGGGAGCTTGGGGTAGAATGGATACATGTGTGTGTATGACTGAGTACATCTGCTGCACCTGAAACTATCACAATATTGTTAATTGCTTATGCTCCAAAATAAAAAGTTTTAAAAAAGAGCTAAAGAATAAAAACAATGAAGGGAAGCCAGGAAAGTGATGTATGAATAAAATGAGAATATCAACAAAGATATAGAATTATAAAAGAAATCAAACAGAATTTTGGCATTGAAAATGCAATAACTGAATTAAAAATTGAGTAGAAGGGTTCAACAGCAGATTTAAAGGAGCATAAGAAAGAATCAGCAAACTTGAGAATAGGATAATTGAAACTGTTGAGTCTGAGAACCAAAAGAAAAAAGAAAGGGGGGAACTTGTGGGATACCATTATGCAGTACAATATACAAGTAAAGAGAATCCCAGAAAAAGAAGGGAAATTATCTAAATAATGGCCAAAAGCTTGTGAAAATTGATGAAATACATGAACCGACAAATCCTGGAAACTTAAAAAATTCTAAGAAGGATAAAGCCAAAGAGACTCACACCAAGACATTATAATCAAATTATCTAAAGCTAAAAACAAAGAGAATACTAATATTGAAGACAATAAGAAAAAAGCAACTAACCATGTAAAAGGGATGATAATAACATTATTTCCAATTTCTTAGCAAAAACTGCAGAGGCCAGAAAACAATGAGACGTTATATTTAAAGTACAGAATGCAAAATGCAAAAGGCACCTTGGAAGACAGCTTGGCAATTTCTCACACACACACAAAACACCAAACAAACAAAAAAAAGAGACTGTTATCCTATGATTTAGCAATCATGCTGCTAGATATTTACCCAAAGGAGATAAAATAAGTCCATGAAAAAACTTGTGCAAGGATATATACAGCAGCTTGATTCATAACTGCCAGAATGTGGAGGCAACCAAGATGCCCTTTAGAAGGTGAATGGATAAACAAACTGTGGTATATACAGACAATACAATATTATTAAGTTGTAAAAAGAAATTAGCTCTAAAGCCATGATAAGGCACGTAGTAAAGTTAAATGCATGTTACCAAGGTAAAGAAGACAATCTGTAGTGCCTACCAACCTCATATTTCAACAATGTGATATTCTCAAAAAGGCAAAATTATGGAGACAGTAAAAAGATCAAAGATTACTAGATGTTACGAGTTTGCTGCTGCTGCTGCTAAGTCACTTCAGTTGTGTCTGACTCTGTGCGACCCTATAGACAGGAGCCCACCAGGCTGCTCCCCCGTCCCTTGTATTCTCCAGGCAAGAACACCGGAGTGTGTTGTCATTTCCTTCTCCAATTCATGAAAGTGAAAAGTGAAAGTGAAGTAGCTCAGTCGTGTCCGATTCTGAGCGACCCCATGGACTGCACCCCACCAGGCTCCTCCGTCCATGGGATTCACCAGGCAAGAGTACTGGAGTGGGTTGCCATTTCCTTCTCCAGTTATGAGTATGAGAATGATGAATAAAAATTACTCAGAAACTATTCTGTATGTAACAGATGTTTTCATTTATGTTAATTATATAAAATGAAAAATAAATAGAGACATGATTTTCAATTTACTACTGATACCAGAAATTTAAATTCATTAAAGCAGACCTTATTATTTATTTTCCTGTTAAAAATTTATTACAACATTTTTTTATAACCTCCCATTGCTAATATAAATTAACATGAGACAAATAAATGAAAGTATACTTACCAAGTCTTTTTCAACTACAATATGCATTTCTATATACTGAGAGAAGTCTGGAAGAGGCTAAAAAAATCACATACATAGGTAAAAAATGAAGAATTATTAAATATTTTAAGTAATGTCACTACTTCACGAATTCAATGTTAGAAATTCAATTTTATATATGAAAATAGAAGTAATTTTCAGACTACTGCCTTTGTTGCCTCTTTTGCATCTGTTCAGTTAATTAATTTACTCAGAAAACAATCAACTAATTTACTCAGAAAATAACTTTTACCTTCCACTGGTACAGGGCTACTCATTTGATTCTCTGCTCTGAAGGACATCGTCCCTTGATCACCACTGTATGTGAATTTACACCAGTTTAATGATTCCATCATACATTATTGTGTGTTATGATTTTATTTGTGACCTTGAAAGAGTAAGGGCACCTCTGTTTGGAGGGGTGGAATTCCATCTGAAGATAAAGCTAATCCTTGTATAATTAACCTCAGAAAAATGTGAGCAACTGAGAAACAAAATGACTGAGTTTCTTAAACTGTGCCATAGATATCTTAGGATGTGGAATCCGGTTACACTGTCATCACAGATCACAGTGGTTAACTTAGGCACAAATGTGAGGCCCAATGGGCTTATGATCTGTGTGATTTACACCCTGCCAATTTCTAGGGATAAAGTAATACTTGTTTTAACTACCATTAGTAAAATATTACTTGTTTCCATCATTATTTTTATATGAATTTAACCTGGGAGGAATACACTAAGGAAAGCTTATGAGAGAGTCTTTATGGACACTCTAAGATTGTAGTGTATTTGACTCAAAATAGTTATAATACTATCAACAATGGACAAATATATAGAAGCAGAAAAAGAGAATCAAATTTCAAAAATTGAGAAAACTTTTTATTATGCTTATTTTAAAGTCTGCATTTTTTTTTCTTTTTACACTGATTTAATTCCTTGAAAGTTCAAAACTATCACATTTTACTTAAATCGTTTTCCTTAACATAAAGAGGAGCAATAAAGAGGGAAAAACTAATCTGGGACTTAGCAAAGATGAAAGTCAAGACTATAGTAATTTAAAGGGAAAAAGTTAATAAGGTCATTAAGACAAATTCAGGGCTGCATGATCATTCATTTTTTCCACCTTTAAACATACTTTTAAAGCCTTGAAGACTTGGGGTTTTTTTTTTTTCCAAAACAATGCAAATGAAATCCCCTTACAGTCTAATCAATTTATTATAATTTCCATCCAAAGGTAAGCATCAAATGTTTCATGATAGTTTTGCTTATAGGACTCCATCCTTCCATTTAGGATGAAACAAGGAAAAGACACTGCTTTACTGGAGGATAAACACAAGCATTTATATTAATTGTGTTAGGGTTATATTAATGATTTGAAGGATTCAAAGTTATTTCTTTGTTTTAACCAACATAAGCTGCTACTGATGCTGCTGCTTAGTTGCTAAGTCGTGTCCGACTCTTTTGTGACCCAGCAGACTGCAGCCTGCCAGGCTCCTCTGTCTATGGGACTTCCCAGGCAAGAATACTGGGATGGGTTGCCATTTCCTTCTCCAGGGGACTTTCCTGACTTAGGGTTCGAACTGTGTCTCCTGCATCACTTGCATTGGCAGGCGGGTTCTTTGCCATTGCGCCACCTGGGATGCCCAACATAAGGGTTAGCTGACTTACATTTCCTGAAGTAATCCTTATTCATTTTCATCTTTGAGATAAGGACTGATGATATTTAGTTGATAATAATTTATTCATTTATTTGCTGGACAAGAAACTTTCAAGAGAAAAGATACATAGTCTGTCTTAGCAAAACAATTAAAAATTTAAGACAAAGGTGCCTAAAAGAATGCCAAGAAATGTGTGCCTTGGAAAGGTGGGTAGGTGCTAAGATTTCGGAAGACTTCAAAAGTCATTTTATTTAGTAAAAGAAACTAGTCAGTAAAGAAAACCAATTTCTTGGATACGTGTTATATGAGGTTGACTCCAATTACCTGAAATTTTGCTTTGGTCAAGTAAACACTAAAGAATTGAATCTAGGGAAGAAGACTAGAGAGCACTGCTAAGTAATCCAATTGCAATATAGTTGGAGTAAAGAGTTAAAATTAGAAGATGCCAAAGATCACTGGTAAGAATATTCAAGGAGAAGGGACATGAAGATGTTGATAGATGACAGACAGACAGAAAAACATATAAGTAGGTAAATAGTTCATGTGTGTTTTGTGTATTTTGTTTAACTTGGGCAATCATCATGTGCTACATAAGCTCAATAACTAGGAAAAAAATGGAATGAGAGTGGGAGATCTATAAATTCCATTAGATAAAGCCATGAAAAAATATACAAGATAATATATAAGACAAAAAAACCTTGAGACTTAACACAGGAAATACTGGAGAAGGAAATGGCAACCCACTCCACTGGTCTTGCCTGGAAAATCCCACGGAGGAGCCTGGCAGGTTACAGTTACCGGGGTCACAAAAAGTTGGACATGACTGAGCAACTGAGTACAACACAGGAAATATCATTATCTAGAATATGAGTGTATAAAGAAAAGAGAGAGAAGGTGATACATAGAGAGAGGCAGGAGAATGTTATCAGAGAGTAAAGTGAGTTGAAAATTCCAGGGAGTTTTTATGTTATTTCACCATTAACATTTACTCCATGGTAGTGGACTGAAACAACACAGAATCAACACAGTCTCAGCTGTCATTTTTGGGAAATGAAAATAAGTGAATGCTAACATTTATTTGGAAATTGACAGCATCAAGAATAGCCAGAACAATCTTGAAAAACAACACTACTGAAGGATGCACACTTACTAATTTCAGAACTTATTTCAAAAATATCTCAGTAAAAAAAAAGTGACTCTGGCATAAGAATAGACATAAAGATCAATGGAGTATTATTGCATGTGCAGAAATAATCCCTAAATCTTTAGTCAACTGATTTTGAAATAAAAGGGCCAGGCCATGGAAATTCAGTGAATAAAAGATGAGTCTCTTCAACAAATGGTGTTGGGAAAACTAGATATGCACATGAAAAATGATAAATTAGAGCCCTTCCTCCCTTTTTACAAAAATTAAATCAAAGTTGGATCATATATTGAAATGTAAGAGATTAAAGAATAAAACTTTTAGAGGAAATATGAAATAAATTTTGTAAATCTGGTGTGATAGTTAATTTTATCTGTGAACTTGACTGGGCCACAAATGCCCAGATATTTGTCCAAAAATTATTCTGGATATTTATTTGAAAATAATTTTGGATAAGATAAACATTTAAATTGGTGGACTTTTATTGGAGTAGATTATCCTTCATAATATGTGTGCACCTCATCTGCTCAGTTGAAAGTATTAATAGAACAAGGATTACCTTGTAGCAAGAATGTGCACATTGCTGTATTTGGAATGGATAACCAACAAGGACCTACTGTATTGCACAGGAAACTGCTTAATGTTATGTGGCAGTCTGGATGGGCAGAGGGCAGAAGTTTTGGGGAGAATGGTAACATACATAAGTATGGCTGAGTGCTGTTGCTTGTCCATCTGAAATTATGACAATATATTAATCAGCTATGAACATGTCGTCGCTCAGTCGTCCGACTCTTTGTGACCTCATGGACTGTAGCCGACCAGGCTCCTCCATCCATGGGATTTTCTAGGCAAGAGTACTGGAGTGGGTTGCCATTTCCTTTTCCAGGGGATCTTCCTGACCCAGGGATTGAACCTGGATCTCCTGCATTGCAGGCAGACGCTTTACCCTCTAAGCCACCAGGGAAGCCCCTTAATCAGCTATACTCCAATACAAAACAAAAGTTAAAAAAAATTCCTTCCAAGTGGCTGTCTTTAGACTTGAACACAACTTTTCCATGGTTTCCATTCTGCTGGTCTGCAGTCTACTTTAAATCTTCTCATTCTTTCTGTGTATTTATATCAAATATATGTATATGTGTGTATACATACATGCAGACACACAGACACACACACACATCTTATTGGTTCTGCTTTTCTAGAGAAATATCTGTCATGGAAGACACCCTTTTAACTATTGCAGCTGTGAAACTGAGATTGTTGAAAACCAAACACAGAATCTCACTTTGTGAGTGAATGGACTACAATACAGGTTGAACTTCTACCCTCACGGGGTGTCTGCTGAAAGAAGTAAGATCCTAAAAATTGGAATGTGGGTGTATGAGAAACTCTGATGAAGCTGGGGTCATTAATCTTCTAAACTCTGGTGAGTCTTCTTTGTTGATTGAAGAAGTCTCTCCATCTTTGGATAAGGATATAAGGAAAGTATAATGGCCTACCCTAAGACAGTTGCCATAAAAGACACTTGTGATTCTTCTCAGGATCCTAGATAGGTGTCTTCAGTATTTATGTGAATGTCACTCATGCTTATTTTATCAAAATTCAGACATAATAGATATGGAGAAAGGAGTGCATCTGCAGACAAAAAAGATCTGGATGCCACTAATGGTAGAAAATGCCAGCTTGGAGTTCTGGAAAACTGAGTGACTAGTTTTGAGACTTACAATACAAGCTATGAAGTGTCTGGTATGTCTTGCTCTCTCTCAATAATTTGCAAGCAACTGGTTTATCATAAAAATACATTGTTTATATGGCTGCATAGTAATAACCACATAGTTTACTCAACTGATGACTCACCTCTACATTTTGTATCTTATAGGGCTTTTCTCTTGGCTCAATTTCTTTTTCAGTATATACAGAAGCACTTGAATCCCTAGGTTTTACTTGATAAACCATATGTTCAAAACCAATTGAAGGCTCCAAGGGCTCAATTCCATAACTTACATTTTCAAACTGTAGTAAGCCCCTACAAATTCCAAAAAAAGTGAATAAATAAAATAATTCATTTTTCTTAAAGTCAATAAAATTAAACAATCCGTTTTTTAATAGTATGTAGATATTTTCAGTCTTAACCTTGGGTGGTGAAATAGGAAAACATTACCAAGAATTCACAAATTTACTGAGTGGAATGAGTAGTAGTAATACTATTGGCATTTATCTAGCTATAATTAATACTATAAGGTTTCCACATATACTAAAAAAACCCTTAGTTCAGGAGGGAAGTAGGAGACATGGCAAGAGTTTTCATACCATGCTTTTCTAATGACAGTTTCCCATGATAAGCCATTACTCACTTTAAAACTTAGCAAAGGTCAATGAAACTAAAAGTTGATTCATTGAGAGGATAAACAAAATGAATAAACCTTTAGCCAGACTCATCAAGAAAAAAAGAAGAGGACTCAAATCAATACAATTAGAAATGAAAAAGAAGTTATAACTGACACTACAAGTTGCTACAAACAACTATATGCCCTAAAATGGACAACTTAGAAGAAGTGGACAAATTCTGAGGATACAAGCTTCTAAGAGTGAACCAGAAAGAAATGGAAAATATGAACAGGATAATGACAAATACTGAAATTGAAACTGTGATTAAAACTTCCAAACAAAAGGCCAGGGACAGAAAACTTAGCAGGTGAATTATTTCAAGCACTTAGAGAAGAGTTAACACCTATTCTTCCCAAATCATTCAAAAACATTGCAGAAGAAGGAACACTCCCAAGCTCATTCTATGAGGTCATCACCACCATGACACCAAACTGAGATAATGATGTCACAAAGAATACTAAAGGCCAATATAACTGATGAACATGGATGCAGAAATCCT
Source organism: Cervus elaphus (assembly GCF_910594005.1). Lineage (NCBI taxonomy): Eukaryota > Metazoa > Chordata > Mammalia > Artiodactyla > Cervidae > Cervus > Cervus elaphus. The sequence continues at coordinate 41,505,477 of NC_057846.1, forward strand.
CAATAAAATATTAGCAAACAGAATCCAACAACACATTAAATAATCATACACCATGAGCAAATGGGATTTATCACAGGGATGGAGGGATCCCTCAACATATATAAATTGATCACAGTGATATATCAAATTAACAAACTCAAGAGGAAAAGTCATATGATCATTTCAACACACACAGAAAAAGTTTTGACAAAACTCAGCACCTATTTATGATAAAAACACTCCAAAAAGTTAACATAGAGGGAACATACTTCAACATAATGCAGGCCATATATGACAAACCCACAGCAAACATCATTCTCAACAGTGAAAAACTGAAAGCATTTCCTCTAAGATCAGGAACAAGACAAGGATATCCACTCTCACCACTTTTATTCAACACAGTTTTGGAAGTCCTAGCCAGGGCAATAGAGAAGAAAAAGAAATAAAAGGAATACAAATTGGAAAAGAAGCAAAATTGTCCTGTTTGCAGATTAATGGTACTACACACAGAAAATCCTAAAGATACCACCAGAAAACTACTAGAGCTCATTAATGAACTCGGTAAAGTTGTAGGATACAAAATTAACACACTAAAATCTCTTGCATTTCTATATATTAACAATACAAGATTCAAAAGAGAAATTAATGAAACAATCTACTTACCATCATATCAAAAAGAAACAAGTAACTAGCAATAAACCTATCTAAGGAGGCAAAAGACCTGTACTCAGAAAGCTCTAAGATACTGATAAGAGAAAGCAAAGATGACACAAACGGATGTAAAGATATACCATGTTCTCAGATTTGAAGAATCAATATTGTCAAAATGACTATACTATCCAAAGTAATCTACAGATTAAATGTAATCAATATCAAATTCCCAGTGGCATTTTTCAGAGAATTAGAACCAAAAAAATTTAAAATTTGTACGAAAAAACAAAAGACCTTGAATGGCCAAAACAATCTTGAGAAAGAAAACTGGAGCTGGAGGAATCAGGCTACCCGACTTCAGAGTATAGTACAAAGTGACATTCATCAAAACAGTATGGCATTGGCACAATAATAGAAATATTGAAACTGGATAGAAATTTCAGAGCTAAACCTATGACCTATGGTCACCTAATCTATGAAAAGGAGGCAAGATATACAATGGAGAAAAGACAATCTCTTCAATAAGTGGTGCTGGGGAAAAGAAAACCAGACAGCTATATGTAAAAGAATAAAATTAGAGCATTCTTTAATACCATTCCCAAAAATAAACTCAAAATGAATTGAAGACCTGAACATAAAACTGGATTCTATAATACTCTTAGAGGAAAACACAGGCAAAACACTTTCTGGGATAAATTGCTGCAAGATCTTTTTTGATCCACCTCTCAGGGTAATGAAAATAAAACCAAAAATAAATGCAATGTAATATAACTAAAAAATTTGGCACAGCAAAAGAAACCATCAACAAAACAAAAATATAAGCCCATGAAATAGGACAAAATATTTGCAAGGGATTAATCTTTTAAATATATAAATAGTGCATGCAGCTCAATATCAAAAAACACAACAAACTAATCAAAAACAGGGGTGGAAGATCTAAACAGACATTTTTCCAAAGATGATATACATATGGCACATGAAAAAATGCTTAATATCACTAATTACTAGAGAAATGAAAATCAAAACTACAATGAGGAACCACTTCACACTATTTAGGATGGCCATAATTAAAAAGTGTACAAATAAATAATGCTGGTGAGGGTGTGGAGAAAAGGGAACCCTCCTACATTGTTGGTCAAAGTATAAATCAGTACAGCCACTATGGAGAACAGTATGGTAGCTCCTTAAAAAACTAAAAATAGAGCTACCATATGACATAGCAATCTGACCCTTGGATATATATCTGGAGAAAAGCATAATTTGAAAAGATACATGTGCCCCAATATTCACTGCAGCACTATTTGTAACAGTCGGCACATGGAAGCAACCTAAAAGTCTACTAACAGAGGAATGAATAAAGAAGATGTGCTACATATCTACATTGGAAAATGTAGATAAAAAGGATATAAAGGCCATAAAAGCCATAAAAGGCTTTTTGTAGCAACAAGGCATTTGTACAAAATGCCATTTGTAGCAACATGGATGGACCTAGAGATTGTCATACTGACTGAAGTTGGTCAGAGAAAGATAAATATTATCTGATACCACTTATACGTGGAATTAAAAAAAATGTTACAAATGAGCATATTTACAAAACAGAAATAGAGTCACAGATGTAGAAAGCAAACTTAGGGTTACCAATGGGGGTGGGTGGAGGGAGGGATAAATTGGTAAATGCGAATTGACATATATGCATTACTATATATAAAATAAATAACCAACAAGAACCTCCTGAATAGCACAAGAAACTTTGCTCAATACTCTCTAATATTCTATATGGGAGAAGAATCTAAAGAAGATTGGATATATATATATATATATGAATACATGTGTGTAAATATATATATATATACACACACACACACACACAGGCACCTGACTCACTTTGCTATACAGTAGAATCTAACATAACTTTGTAAATCAACTGTACTTCAATAAAAATTAACTAAAAATAAAAATAAAACTTCTGAATATAATTTCTAAATTTGAAAATTATTTCTTAAAAATTCCATTTTGCAACCATAAAATTATATATCACAACCTGAGTCCAGTACATGTGCTAATGATCGCCATAGAATTTGGATAACCTTCAATATCCCCTTGGTAGTAGCAAAAGTTCTGAAAAATAAAGAAAAACATATGCACTTCTATCAGAATACTTCATGTTAAATGCACTATTCTCAAATATTTAAAACATATATACATATAGTGTATGCATCAAACACTTACTATTTCCAAGACAGATATATAATATTATTAGATGAACATTTAACCTCAGTTTTCCAAAATTGTGCCCACAAGTTTCTAAGAATAAGTACACTTCCATGATCTTTTCTATTATAAATTAAACATGATAGCTCCTATCATTAAGATCAAGGCAAAAGTCATCAAAAACTTATTTTTTCAAATTCTTCTGACTTATTTTTTCAAGGTAGATATAAAAATATAAATAAATCCAAAAACTTCCAAATTTATCAAATTAAAAATTACTTTATTATAATGGCAGAGTAAATTACATTGGATTATAAACTCCCAAATTTACTGAAAAACTAATTCACACATTTAGAAAGCTCAATGAATTCAAAGAGTTTAAAACAAAGAGATCCATAAACAGACGCATCAGCAAAAACATTAAAAATCAAAGAATCAAATCTTGAAAGCAGCATGAGAAAACTAATTACCTTAAAAGAGAACTCCAGTGATATTTGCATAGATTTCTCTGTAGAAACTACAAAGGTTAGGAAGCAGAGGGCTAACATAATGTACTTAAAGAAAAAAAAATTACTCAAGGGTTCTATATCAAGCAAGGCAATGTTTAAAAATAAAATAAAATACATTTATTTCCATATGAACAGAAACTTTGAGAATTTGTTATTACTTGCCCGGCCTTACATGGAATACTTAAGGAAATTCTTCAGGTTGAAAGTAAGTGATCTCAGATAGTAATTCAAATCCACATAAAATTTCAAAGAGAGCTCAAGAAGGTTATTATGTAATTGAAAAAGCATAGTATAAAGGCATATTTTCCCTTTCATTCTCTTAACTGATTTAAAAATCAATAGAGTAAAGTAATATGTATATATGCTTCCCTGATGGTTCAGTTGGTAAAGAATTTGCCTGAATTGCAGGACATTGCCTACAATGCAGGAGACCCAGGTTTGATCTCTGAATCAGTAAGATCCCCTGGAGAAGGAAAGGGCAATTCACCCCAGTATTCTTGCCTGGGAAATCCATGGACAGAGGAGCCTGGCAGCTATAGTCCATGGGGTCACAAGAATCAGACACCACTTACTGACTAAACCATAAAATGTACATAGCGTATTACTGGGTCAAAGAAATAGAATATATTTGCCAATAACAGCATATAGAAGGTGAGTGGAAACAAAGAAGTACTAGGTTAAGGAAAGGACTGCAGACAGTAAAGTAAATGTAACAGTGAACTGTTGGGCTTGTACATTAATAAATGTAATATGTACAACAATAATACCACAGAAGGGAGGGAAATAAACAGTTTTAGGGGAAAATGTCTCTGTGTCTCACTGGAATTAAGGTAATATAAATCTAAAATTGCATCAGTTCAGTTGAGTCGCTCAGTTGCGTCTGACTCTTTGCGACCCCATGAACTGCAGCACGCCAGGCCTCCCTGCCCATCACCAACTCCCGGAGTCCAGCCAAACCTATGTCTATTTGGTCGGTGATGCCATCCAACCATCTCATCCTCTGTTGTCCCCTTCTCCTCCTGCACTCAATCTTTCCCAGCATCAGGGTTTTTTCCAATGAGTCAGCTCTTTGCATCACGTGGCCAAAGTACTGGAGTTTCAGCTTCAACATCAGTTCTTCCAATGAACACCCAGGACTGATCTCCTTCAGGAAGGACAGGTTGGATCTCCTTGCAGTCCAAGGGACCGCCAAGAGTCTTCCCCAACACCACAGTTCAAAAGCATCAATTCTTCGGTGCTCAGCTTTCTTCACAGTCCAACTCTCACATCCATACATGGCCACTGGAAAAACCATAGCCTTGACTAGACGGACCTTTGTTGGCAAAGTAATGTCTCTGCTTTTTAATATGCTGTCTAGGTTGGTCATAACTTTCCTTCCAAGGAGTAAGTGTCTTTTAATTTCATGGCTGAAATCACCATCTGCATTGAATTTGGAGCCCAAAAAAATAAAGTCAGCCACTGTTTCCACTGTTTCCCCATCTATTTGCCATGAAGTGATGGGACCGGAGGCCATGATCTTAGTTTTCTGAACATTGAGCTTTAAGTCAACTTTTTCACTCTCCTCTTTCACTTTCATCAAGAGGCTTTTTAGTTCTTCAGTTTCTGCCATAAGGGTGGTGTTATCTGCATATCTGAGGTTATTGATATTTCTCCTGGCAATCTTGATTCCAGCTTGTGCTTCCTCCAGTCCACCATTTCTCTTGATGCACTCTGCATATAAGTTAAATAAGCAGGGGGACAATATATAGCCTTGATGTACTCCTTTTCCTATTTGGAACCAGTCTGTTGTTCCATGTTCAGTTAGAAAAAAACAAACTACCTTCTCTGTCCATGGTGCTTCTTCTAGCATCAGCACTCGTGAACTCACAGAGTGCCTTATCCACTGCCGTGTCTTCTACACAGTGTTGTGTCTGATACAGAAACTTTTTTCTCAGTGAATTAAGTGCAGCCATTCGTTTATGTGGGCTTCCCTCAAAGCTCAGTCAGTAAAGAATCTGCCTGCAAAGCTGGAGACCTGAGTTTGATCCCTGGGTCAGGAAGATCCCCTGGAGAAGGAAATGGCCACCCACTCCAGTATTTTTTGCCTGGGGAATCCCATGGACAGAGAAGCCTAGCCAGTACAGTCCATGGGGTTGCAAGAGTCAGACACGACTTAGTAACTAAACCACCACCATCACCATTGGTTTATGTACATATCTAACCATACATTCTATCATCTGGAAGTGGCTGATCTAATTTAAAGGTAGACTAGCTTACTGAACACTCTTCTACCCTGGTAAGTTGGGAGACATTACTCTGAAAGGCTGGGGTTCTCTTTGCATCAGAGACCAGTATATGGCAAGTTTCACTAAGAGCCTCAATACATTTGTCCAGATACAAGGTGTTGAAATGGGGGTCTCACCTTCCCAACATTATATCTAATAACTATTTTGTAGCTTTTTTGCTTTCTACCATAGTAACTTTTAGCTCCCATCCACCAGTGGGGAATTTGTTCACCCAGGGACACAATAATGATTCTACTACTTTGGATGATGAAACTTCCACCTGGAGATTTTGAGCTACTTCTGCCACTGTACAAATGAGCAGGCTAACACAGTGGCTGGAGGGACTGACTCTGAACACAGTAGGGAAAATTGTTGCTTAAAAAGTGCTATGTCTTCAATCCACTTGACTATAACAGTAACCAAAATAAGATATGATTAAGGATGCAGACTGTTTGGGAATGAAGATTTGTGTTATTATGCTAGGTAAACATTCATAAGAAGCTTTGATAGGTCTGGTTGAGAGCAATGGAAATGCAAGGCAGGTGGTGGGTAAAAGAAGTCATACACAGCAATCATAACTGATCACAGAGGCGAAGACTCTAGCAGCTTTGCATATGTTCTTTTGGCTTGCCACATGCCTATGTATCTTTATTTGTATGTACCAACCATTTTCTTCTCCCCCCCCCGTCCCCTTCTATCATCAGCTTACATACAAGTGGCTGGAAGTTAACTTTACAAGTTAATTTAACCTCATGTTAACACAGCATTCAGCGGGACTGTGACTGAATTTGTGGAGAGTTTAATATTGCTACCAATGGACACAATGACACGTAATTGTGTGTCTCATCAATTTGTGAAAGAATGAAAATCGCTTTAATTGTGAAAAGGTTGGTTGAATGTTGTTAACTAGAAATGGGTGACTCTCTTGTTTTTTCAGGGTTCAAATGTGTATAAAAGAGCACATATGGGGGGCTCTCCTGGTGGCTCAGTGGTAAAGAACCTGCCTGCCAATTCAGGAGAGGTGTGTTCAGTCCCTGGTATGGGAAGATTCCACATGCCATGGAGAAACTAAGCTGTGTGTCACAACTATTTATCCTGTGCCCTAGAGCCTGTGCTCCACAAGAGAAGCTGCAGTAGTGAGAAGCCTGCACACCACCACGAAGAGTAGCCCTCACTCGCTGCAACTAGGGAAAAGACTGCACAGTAACGAAGACCCGGCACAGCCAAAAAAAAAAAAAAAAAATTCATTTTTTTTAATTTAAATGAGTGCATATGGAAACTGAATAATCTAAGTTGTAAGGCTCTGTTGATTATTAATGCCTTGCAACTCAGTTTCAAATTAACCTTTCGCCTGCTTTGTGCAAATGAATATGGGCCCCTTAATTATTTTTTCCTTTGCTATGGATCAAGCTTTGCTAGCACCGGGTGCTGGTGAGCATGGGAAGACAGCTCTGCTGTCTGGTTCCAGGGTGCTAGCTTGGTAGGCTCCTACAGAGAGGACAGTTGTGGCAACGCCAGGATGCTTCAGTGACTGGTGGTCACTAACACCCTTCAGCCAGTAGTTTCCATCCGTCCAGGCCCCTCTCCTTCCTCAGTGGAGTGAGTTTGGTGAGACAGCTAGTGAGCAGCTCTCCTGGCTACCCAAAGGGCAGATTTCCCTTGGATGGTTCTGAAGAGAAATTTCACAGCAACATCACTTGGAACAGCACCACAGTGACTTCTGCTATTCGAAGATGCATGGTCTTGCCACTTTCAGCAATCCCAACTCTGGGGTAAAGAAACAGGCTTCTTTAACCCATCCTAGGGTTGCCAACTGCTTCTTGTATCTGATATTCCTATGTCCTTTAAAGTTCTCTTTACTTCTTTTTTACTCTAATCCCTGTTACAGTTAATAATTCCCTATATCAAACTTTCTATGTGCAAATTTTTGAGTGATTTCTTTAGACATAGACTAACAGTTTCTTACATTTTTTAGATACTTCATTGACTTATCATCGTATTTGTATTTTTTGACTGTGGGTTCATATACAGCTTCATCTGCATAAATCACACTTTATACAATCAAGAGAAAATATCTCTTCCTTTCCTCCAGGTTCTGACTACTTTCCTGCAAATGTGGTTTATATTGTCCAGACTGATAACACGTCTAATTCTTCAAAATTATCAGTAAATTATATCAATCTTATACATAAGTTGATTGGAAAAGTTGGAAATCAATAAATAAATCATTTTAGGTCAGAGAGAATACAATTTCGATAGAGTACTCAAAGGTTTATTATTATTATTATTTTTTCATTTATTTTTATTAGTTGGATGCTAATTACTTTACAATATTGTAGTGGTTTTTGTCATACATTGACATGAATCAGCCATGGATTTACATGTATTCCCCATCCTGTTCCCCCCTAATGCAATGGATGAAACTGGAGCCCATTATACAGAGTGAAGTAAGCCAGAAAGATAAAGAACATTACAGCATACTAACACATATATATGGAATTTAGAAAGATGGTAATGATAACCCTATATGCAAAACAGGTTTATCATTTTTATACAATTTCCTTTCCCAGTTTTTTCATGTTTTTCTATTGTCATTTTCCTGCACTGTTTTCCTTTACCATACCGTGTTCAGTCTTCTACTAGCACTCAAAATGAACGTGTATAAACTTAGCAACAGGAAGAATGTTGCTGTTGTGTGTACCTCCTACAAATTTTGATTTGATGAAGTTGATTGATAGTTCTGCTCAAGTCATCATCATATTTGCTGAGTTTCTTCCTACTTCACCTATTGATTATTGAGAGAGAGAGTGTGTGTTTGTGTGGGCACGTGCATCCAGTTATGTCTGATTCTTTGTGGCTCTATGGACTGTAACCTGCCAGGCTCCTCTGTTCAGGGGATTCTCCAGGTAAGACTACTGGAGCAGATTGGCATTTCCTACTTCAGGGATCTTCCTGACTCAGGGATCGAACCCTCATCTCTTGGGTCTCCTGCATTGGCAAGTGGATTCTTTATCACTAGCACCATAGAGAGAGAAGTCTAAATCTTCAGTAATAATAATTTAATTATTTTTCATTTCTGTCCATTTCTGCCTCCTATAACTTGACGTCTATTTTTACATGCATACATATTTCAGATCGTTACGCCATCTTGTAATTTTACTTTTTAACCAGCATGAGTATCTCTCTGTCCTGAAGAGACCATAAAGTAAGCTGCAGACATGGGGAACAACCCTGTGATGACCAACCTAGACAGCATATTAAAAAGCAGAGACATTATTTTGCTGACAAAGGTCTGTCTAGCCAAAGCTATGGTTTTTCCAGTAGTCATGTGTGGATGTGAGAGTTGGACTATAAAGAAAGCTGAGTGCTGAAGAATTGATGCTTTTGAATTGTGGTATTGGAGAAGACTCTTGAGAGTCCCTTGGACTGCAAAGAGATCAAACCAGTCCATCCTAAAGGAAATCAGTCCTGAATATTCATTGGAAGGACTGATGCTGAAGCTGAAACACCAATACTTTGGCCACCTGATGCAAAGAACTGACTCATTGGAAAAGACCCTGATGCTGGGAAATACTGAAGGCAGGAGGAGAAAAGGATGTCAGAGAATGAGATGGTTGGATGGCATCACTGACTTGATGGACACGAGTTTGAGTAAGCTCTGGGAGCTGGTGATGGACAGGGAAGACTGGAATGCTGCAGTCCATGGGGTCACAAAGAGTGGACATGACTGAATAACTGAACAGAAATGATCAGGGAACAAATTCTGTGTCTGATAGGTTGAATTGGTTTCTTGTAGATAAGCCTTTAGTTAGCAAGATTTTAGGGATGAAAATCACTTGTGGAATTCATGAAAAACAGATTTATATGCTTCTAACCCAATTTAATAAACTCTCCTGATTTTTCCTACACTGAAGATAGGCTTGAAGCTTTGGCAAACATACTTTGCTAACATGGTATTTGAGGCCAGCATTCAATAACTTGCTACATTCAGGTTATTACTAAAACAGTCTTTGATTTGTCTCTTTAAGTACACATTTGTTTTTCATGACTATCTCCTGGGGAGGGAGGAAATAGAGTTAGGTGTTAGGTATATACAATCACATAAAAAGTAGGTGTGGGACATTGTGGCCACGTGCATATTATTATTATTATTATTTTTATCTTTGTCTCTCTCCCTCTCGAGGTTTCCCAGGTAGCTCAATGGTAAAAATATGCCTGCCAGTGCAGAAGACATAGAAGCTGTGGGTTTGATCCCTGGAGACTGAAAAGACAACCCATTCCTGTATTCTTGCCTGGAGAATCCCATGGACAGAGGAGCCTGGCGGGCTAGACCATAGGGTTACGAAGAGGTGGATATGATTGAGCATGCACACCATCTCCTTCACCACACTCACACACACACACACACACACACACAATGCCACATAGTATGTCTGTTTTATTTATATATATGCATAAGTGTATATATCATAAGACTTCTAGACAGTATGCATTATCTATACATTTGTATAGAGAACTCCATAGATGATTCACATGTATTTGCCTACTCTGTTGGGCAAAATTGAAAGAACTCACCATATTTATTATTTTCCCTGTTAAGAGCTTAGTCTATAAAAATACTTTCACTTCAATATAATGGTATAATTTGCTACATAGAAATCAGGATTGCAAACAAAAAATCAAACAGGTATTGGTGTGTGCTAAGCCGCTCAGTCATGTCCGACTCTTTGTGACCCCATGGCCTATGTATCCTGCCAGGCTCCTCTGTCCATGGGATTCTTAGGCAAGAATACTGGGGTGGGTTGCCATGACCTCCTCCAGGGGGTCTTCCGGACCAAGGGATCGAACCCACACCTTCAGCATCTCCTACATTGATACATCTGGCTGACAGTAGGTAACTGAAACCAGGGAAAGAGAAAGCAGTGATAAAAGGATGATGGTGCTCACCCAGTCCTACCAGTCACCACCTTAGTGAACCAGACCTTCTTGTGCAGGTATTCTCAGAGGCTGCACTGGATGAGCCTCTTCATTCCCCAGTTGCCACATGTGCACAGCACTTGTGGTCATCTCTTTTCTGCTCTCCCAGGCTAGCAAGGCCTTCCACCTCTTTCCCTGGTTCACCCTCTATACTGCTAACCGAACAGCCACTGGTGAGTGTGAACATGGCTAGGCTAGTTCTGGCTGGAATTTCCCCAGCGGTTCCTTGTGTCAGTAGGGATGAAGTCCATATGGAATTCCATGGCACAGCATATCTTTCATGGCCTGGCCCGCTCATATCCTTCTCCTGCTTGCTGTGTGCCTGCCCAGGCGTTTCATGCTATGGGCATACTTAGCTATCTCAGAGTCACTGGTCTTAGACCCATTCCCCAAGGGGAATGCAGATATGCCTCCCGCCATCTTAAAACCCATTTCCTTGGCCACCTTCTTCTGTTGAAGGCTTGGCTCAAAACCATTTCTGTGTGAATTTCTCCGAGACTAGTTATCACCATGTTTCGCGTATTGGTGCTGCTGCCACTGCTGCCAAGTCGCTTCAGTCGTGTCCGACTCTGTGCGACCCCATAGAGGCAGCCCACCAGGCTCCGCCGTCCCTGAGATTCTCCAGACAAGAACACTGGAGTGGGTTGCCATTTCCTTTTCCAATGCATGCAAATGAAAAGTGAAAGTGAAGTCGTTCAGTCGTGTCCGACTCTTTGCGACCCCATGGACTGCAGCCTACCAAGTTCCTCCGTCCATGGGATTTTTCAGGCAAGAGTACTGGAGTGGGGCACCATTGCCTTCTCCGCACGTATTGGTGAGGCACGGTAAATGGAAAAAGCAAAAACAGCATTTCAGGCATGGGTGATCCCTCAAATTCTATGCATCCTTCTATATTATTTTTACAAGAAATCACAAGCTTTATTAAATGAAGCTCTGAATATTCCAAATAGATGAACATTTAATGTATTCCTTAATGTGCATGAAATGTAATGTGTGTACTTCTTTGGTCCCTGAACATCAGACAATCTTTGGATTCTCCTTTTCTTCCAGTTTTAGCTTTCCTGACTCAAGTCAGGTTCTCTCATTGTAAGTATCTCACTCCATATCCAACCCTTTAACCACATTCATATGCACCATCATGAAACAGTGGCTTAAATGCATCATGGTCATTTGTGGTTTGTTTAACCATCTGTGTCACAAAGCTAACTGAAAACACATCATCAAAATGCTGTTATATTTGTGCCAAAACACAACTCCAGCCCTTTATAATCTAGCACTATGTGGACCCTAAGTAAGAGGATCACAGAATCTCATATAATAAAGGCAAAACAGACAATAAAACATACCTGGAACTGTTGTTCAAGAGGTTTCATACTTCCTGTGCCACTGTAACCATAAACTCTAAAATTATGAGGTAAGAAAGCTCTGTAAAATAAGATTTTCATGGAAAATTAAATAAGTATCTAAGGGAAAATGTCTTTCCTAGATTTTATTTTGAAAAGATATTTCTTTCATTATATTTATTATAGATAGGAAGAGAGACAGAGAGAGAGAAAGGGAGAGAAAGGAGACAGAGAGATTCTCTGAATACAAGAATTTAGTTCTAATTTTGGAGAAGGAAATGGCAACCCACTCCAGTATTCTTGCCTGGAGAATTCCATGGACAGAGAAGTCTGGTGGGCTGCGGTTCATGGTGTCACAGAGAATCAGACACGACTGAGTGACTAACACACACACACACACACACACACACACACACACAGAGTTCTAATTTGGCTCAAAATTTCTTGTCTTCAGACTTCTCCTCATTCACCTCATTGTCACTGTCCTCCCTGCTGTTTTTTAAACACAGTGGGCATTACCCATTGTGTTTAAACACATTACCCATTGTGTGACAGTGAGGTGAATGGGTAACGACAACCCTATATGCAAAACAGAAAAAGAGACACAGATGTACAGAACAGACTTTGGGACCCTGGGAGAATGTGAGGGTGGGATGTTCTGAGAGAATAGCATTGAAACAAGTATACTATCAAGGGTGAAGCAGATCACCAGCCCAGGTTGGATGCATGAGACGAGTGCTCAGGGCTGGTGCACTGGGAAGACCCAGAGGGATGGGATGGGGAGGGAGGCGGGAAGGGGGATCGGGAAGGGGAACACATGTAAATCCATGGCTGATTCATGTCAATGTATGGCAAAAACCACTACAATATTGTAAAGTAAATAGCCTCCAACTAATAAAAATAAATGAAAAAAAAAAAAAAACAAAACAAAGTGGGCAGACTTTCTTCTCAAGGTATTTGCACTAGCTGTTGCCTGTTCCAGGATGTTTTTCAACATAGCTGGTTGTCTAACCTACTTCAAGTCTTTGCTTATATACTTGCATGTCCCTGAGGCTTCTCTCGACAAGTTTATAAAACTTGGTAACTTTCCCAATTATTGAAGCATATGATTTTCAAATGACACTTCTTACTTTGCTCTGTAATTTTGCTTAAGCATGTGTCGCTTTCTAATATTCTTTCTAATCCCCTTTTTTAAATCACATTATTATTAGTCTCATTTGATAATATAAAATTCATATGCATTTTGTTTACTCATGTAATTCAAGCTCTTTAAAAATATCTGGAAAATAATAGTCAACAAATATTGAACTAACATGACATGAAGTCAACAGACAAGGTAGGGCTCTCACTTTAAAACACATTATTTGTAAACATGGGAAGAGGATATTTAAAAGTCTCTATAAAAAGAAAAGGTAGGTGTAGGTATTTCCTTTTCATTTTCCCAATATGTATAGTATAAAAATTGGTGACTGTCATGGCAGTCTGGATTTGTTAAAGCAAAAGATCAAAGAGCCAAACCACTGACAAGCAGACCAAAATTTCCCTCATTCTGGTAGCAAAAAAGAAAATAACACACAATGGAGTGGAGCTCTAGGAAATGCACAGATTCTGGGTTGAAAGCCCTATGAAGAGGCTTAGCTAGTGATTTGCAGGTACTGTTTTTTGGCAAAGAAAGAAGTCATATATCTATGCTTGGCCGAGGGAGGAAGCTATTACTGAGAGGTCTAGAAACCAGCAGAACTTTTGGTGGCTGTGCAGTTCTGGAATAAACATATGAATATTTATGTTGTATCAAATACATAGCTTCTTTCCCTGTAAAATCATTTGCCACATTTTGAAGTTGCACAGAGTAGCCAAGGGGCTAAATCTCTGAAAATAAGACCAAATATTTTTTTCAAAATTGATGATACAGACTCAATAAATCCTATTTTATTCAAGCATGATAAAAGCAAAGAAAAATTACACCTACATTACTAGTTTTAAAGGCTGATGAAAACCAAAATAAAACCTTCTAAGTATCAAGAAGAAAAAGATGTTCCCTTTAAAGAAGAGCACTAAACTAAGACTGAGAACTTAAGTTGTCAATACAAAAGAGGAAAGCCAGAAGACAATGAAATAAATACTTTTAAAGGACAAAAGTCATTTTAAAAAGGTCATCCCAGAAGTTATTCCAGCAAAAAAGTTTTTAAGAATAAGGTTAGACACAATTGTAAAAAAAAAAATGTACATATGAACACCAAGAGGGAAAAGAGAGGGGTGGAATGAATTAGGAGACTGGGATTGATGTATATACACTGTTGACACTATGTATAAAATAGATAACTAAATAGAACCTACGGTATAGCACAGGGAACTAACTACTCAGTGGTCTGTGGTGGCCTAAATGGGAAGGAAATCTGAAAAAGAGGGGATATATGTATATGTATGGCTGATTCACTTTGTTGTGCAGTAGAAACTAACGCAATATTGTAAACCAACTATACTCACATAAAAATTATCTTCTTTCTTTTCTTGATTTTTTTTAAGATTTATTTTTAATTGGAGAATAATTGCTTTACAATGTTGTGTTGGCTTCTGATGTGCAATGTGAATCAGCCATAAGTACACACATATATCCCTCTCCCTCCTGAAAGCCCCCCTTCAGCCCCTTCCACCCCATCATCTAGGTCATCACAGAGCACCAGGCTGAGCTCCCTGTGACATACAGCAGCTGCCCACTAGCTATCTGTTTTATACATGGTAGTGCATATGTTCCACTGCTACTCTCTCAATTCATCTAATTTTTTTTTTTAAGAGATTTAACTGACCACAAAGGGGAAAGTGAGGTGAAGATGGGGCAGAGAGAGATTTGAAAGATGCTGGCCCTGAAGATTCAAATGATAAGGTCACAGGCCAAGGAAAGCTGGCAACCACCAGAAGCAGGGAGGTGTGGAAGACACACTATGCCTCCCCCAGGGAGCCTAGTCCTGCTGACATCTTAATTTTGTCTCAGGGATGCTAATTTCAGAAATCTGGCCTCCAAAAATGTGAGGCAATACATTTCTATTGTTGTAATCCACTCCGTTTGTGGTGATTTGTTACAATTGACACAGGAAACTGGATGTGTATGTTCTAGAAAATTTAGAAAAATGTACATAGAAAAAAAATCACTTGCAATCCCACTGTTCAGGAATTTTACTGTGAAAGTTTTTGGTGAACTTCTTTCTAAATCCTTACTTTTAAACATAAATATATATGTATATGTGTATATATATATGTATATATATAATAATTTTTGTATATTTTCAACTTAAGTAAATTTGATATACAATAAATTGAAATATTTAAAGTAAGAAAAAGAATCAGGCTAATATTTAACACTAAATGCAAGCTAATCAAAAACAAGCAGACCTACAATAGAAGTGAAGAGAATTCCTGAGACATAAAGAAACTAACTGCAGATAGAAACAAATGTAGGAAAAATGAAGAGTGCCACAATGGGTAAATTCATGCTTAATTATAAAGGGACATTGACTGTACAAAAGATAATTGTTACATTGGGGCTTAAAAGCATATAAGAAAAATAATGAAAAAGTAGAAGACAAGTGAAATGAAAAAGGCTTAATGATCTAACAACTTATGTGTGTGTGTGTTAGTTCCTCAGTTGTGTCTGACTCTTTGACCCCATGGACTGTAGACCACTTAGGCTCCTCCATCCATGGAATTCTCCAGGCAAACAGTGGAGTGGGTAGCTATTTTTTTCCCAGGGGGTCTTTCCAACCCAGGGATTGAACCAGGATCTCCTGCATGGCAGGCAGATTCTTTACCATCTGAGCCACCAAGGAAGCCCCCAACAATGTTGAGTAACTAGTACAAGTAATAATTTATATTAGATTCAATAACTCAGGAATTAATATGATAGTCTAGAGAAACTACTAAAGAATAGAAAAAGATATATAACAAAGAATTTAATTGAAAGAAAATGGTATAATATAAAATAATAGATTCATTAAAATGGAGGTTATGAAGGAAAAAGGAATATAAAATAAAATGTACAAAAGACAAAAATGACTTCAGACATAATATAGAAAATCAAAGGATCAAGAAAAACAAGAGCATCTTCAAATTGTTGAACACAGCTAGACTTAGTACAGTACTTAATACTGTGTGATATCTGTACAGATAAGTAGGGCTTGGGAATAAACCTAAAATTAGAGAAAATAGTCCAGAAAGAGATCCCTGTCATAAACACTCTCTTGAATGATGACAAACATTTCATTACAGTCAAATGGGAAAATTATGTTTTCAGTAGCATGTGCTGGATTCATTGGAGGGTAATACAAAAAAATATTCAAATCTGGACTCCCATGCTCATAAAACACACAAACATGAATTCTGGATGAATCCTAGAGTTGAGTATGAAAATGAAAACAATAAAAACTATTAGACAAAAGTGGCAGCTTGAATTCATGACTGTATGGAGACAGATTTCTTTCAATATATGAAAATAATAATACCTACAAAGAAGATAATAATTTGGATTGCATTAAAAAAGAGTTTCAGACTCAATTAAAAAAATTCCTGACTGAATAAAAAATTGAAAGAGAATGATAGGAAAAATTCCTCCAAAAGTACTATGTAGATTCAATGAAGTCACAATCAATATCTATGGACATTTCTTTGTGGAAGAGTTTTTTGTAAAATATATGAAAATGAAAGGGGTAAAAGCCAGAATATTCTTGATGAAGATAATATAAAGAGACAGACTGACTAAAACTTTTAATAAAGCCCATAGAAAAAAGACCACTAGAGTTTTGATTTTTCTTTATTCCTGAATATGGTGTGCTTTTTTTTTTTTTTAACTAATTTCCTCAGCTTGTATGGGATTGAGTTTGGGTAATTACAGTTATATTCCACATCCTTAATACTTTATGATGTGTAAACTAATTTAAAACTCACTGTTCTTTCCACTCAAAAATCCACTATGTTCTTTCAAACTAAGTTGAATATGAGAACTTGAAAACAAGTCATATTTATGTATTAATGAAAACTTCAAGATAATTAATATATGTGCTTAAAAGATTTTTCTGAAGCATAAAATAAGAGACAAATAGCCAGCAACTGAAAATATTAAAGAATGCAAAATAATTACTTTCTAAATAAATATAAATAGTAATTATAAATAGAACAAAGAAAAGGTGATAAAATAACGTAGGTCACCTACTTTTGCATTAGGTTCACAGTGTATATTTTCCCTTCAATTAAAATGTTGTAGGATACCTGGCAGGAGAGTGGATTAAAAAGGCAAAAGAAAAGTGAGAAAAATGTTATAAAGGAAAGCTATCTTTTATGCTACCAATAATCACATCCTATAGCACACTAATACAATAAAAAGAGGAAAATTTATAATTTAATATTGACTTATTCCAATGGAATCAGATATTAAAATATTTGCTTCATTTTAAAGAGATGTGATAATATAATATGTGCAGTTTTTTTTTCATTTTTAATGTTTAGCCAGTAAGATAGAACCTAAAACATTGATTATTTTAATCTGTAAGTGTGTTTAATAATGAACTTATTGAAAAATTTGCACTTAAAAGAATATAATTACTCAAAAGAACATTTATGTAGTATAGCAAAGAATTAACTGCACATGCTTGATATTTATAGATTTTATAAAATTTCTTCCAAGTTTGGATGCACTATTCATTGATTTTGTTAATATTAAGATAAATTTTGCCTGATAAATAATGGTTGTATAGTAAATGCTAACTTTACTCTTTGCTTTGTACAATTTTTTCTTATTTTTGTGTTAGACCTTTCCATTCCCTTGTGATTTAGTTGTTTCTCTTGCAGGCATATATTTTAAAATCCAATTTGAAAGGTATGTGATTTCTGATAAACTTAATCAAAGTACAAAGTTTTATTTAAAATTTAATTCTCCATTGTATCAAGATATATGTGTGCTTTGTATTCTTTTATTTGTTACAATTACAATTGCATCTTCAATTTATTTTGAGTTATACACATCCATACTTTTCACCAGTTCCTGCTTTTATGTTGTTCTTTGTCTCAGTTTCAATTTCTACCTGCTGAAGCACATTATTTAAAATATTTTCTTCTCTTGTAATCTGAAAGTGTTAATGTACTCTAATTTCTAATAAGCTGCATTTATTCTGTGTTGTGATACCTGATCTCAGTTCATCTATGTTTAATGTAACCTCTTCTCCAGACTTTTTCTCTCTCTTTTCTAGGAATTCTAACTATTCCGTACCTATAAGCCTCTAATTCCCCTGTTTTTGTTTAGCCATTTACATGTTGTATCTGTTTATTTCTTCAGCTGTCTCTGTTCTACTGTTAATTCTTGATTTTACATGCATATCTTTCAATATAGAAATTCCACTCAGTTATTTTTAAAATCTTCTAGTCTTTTTTAAGTTGAATATTCTCTTATGATAATTTCTTGATTATAATAATTATAAATATAACACATTGCATATTGTGTTTGCAGCATTTGTGAAATCGGTAGGTATGATAACTTCATCAGTTGAAAAATTACTATTAATCCCTTATTATGTATCCATTACCATTCTAGGCATTGGAATTAGAGATATTAACAAAATAGTCAAAAATTTTCCCTCATGAATTTGACAGTTGAGGAAAGACTTCTCTTCTACTTCTCTTATGGGAATTACTGTCATTGAATCTGGTGAAACCTGGCTGAAGACATTTCCCTCTTAAGTAGGTTCCGTGCATATTTTCTAATATGACCAAGTAATTCCATAGATTTTTTCCATAAAACATGAAACACTCTTAAAATGCTGTTAAATGTCTCACTTCTTGTTTTCTATTTAAGTAGTTTAAAGTTTTCATTAAATACATATTCCCTTATAAATTATATATTGACAATTTTAGGCTTGTAATATCTGTGTTAGGGTGAGCATTAAGTAGTTGCTAAGTAAGTATTTGCATTCAAATTATCTAAACATTTACTACTCAATTAAAAAGAAAATTCAGGTGTAGTGTTTCAAAAACCATACTTCACTTCTTTAGAAATTATTCTGGAAATTAATTAAAAAAAGATAAGAGTCTTTCTAATTGAGTCAAAGAATAAAAAAGAGAAAACTAATACCTGAACCAAGACAAACTAAGATGGCATGAAAAAAATTCTTAATGATTAACATGTTTGCAATTAAGATATAAAAATTATTCATGTAACATTTCATTAAGTCAAACACTTATCATTCCATATAAGGATGCCATAGGTTTACTAAACAACAACTAAAAATCCTCCAAATCTTGCATGGTGAGTGAGGGTTGAGAGACTCCAAATGGGTCAAGTCAGAGATTATTCAGACACTCAAGAGGGAAACATTTAGAAGATGGGCCTTGGGACTTTAACATAAGCATCACTTCACCATATTTCTATGAAACACTGTTAATCTTGGTTCATTTTCAAAAGGGTTTTTTCACTTAAGAAAAATTAGGGATAAATATAAAATTCAGAAAGTGTGCAAGGATGAAAAGCACCAGGTTTACTTATTAGGAACAAAATATTCACATGCTTTTTTAGTTCGTGGAAAATGTTAGTGCTTTAATTACATGTGTTTCTACTCCTCCACTTGATGTTGACCGTATTTTCTCCGGAACTGTGAACTGCACACGTAGTCTTTCAGAATCTGCAAGGTGGAAAATGTTTTACTGGGGCAACATCCATCACCTCACAGCTTCCTTCATCATTTCCTCATCTAAACCCATAATATTCTACATGCTGCCCCTCATTTCTGCTCTCTTTTCAAGTACCCTCAATATCCACTTCTTTCTAGAATTACAACTCTTTTCAAGAGAAATAAGCATGCTTCTTTAGGAATATTGCCCTGTGGGCAGGTTCCGGTAACCCTGAGGCAAGAGTTTCAAGTATTATTAGAACAAAGAAAGTCAGATCCTTTGGACTTTCCAAATACAGAATCCAGAGATCAAAAACTCAGGGCAGTCTGTGAAACAATCAACTTAAGGTGTGTACTCCAGCCCCGGCATCGGCATCACACGTATTTACTACGGTCTCAAGAAGAGTGGTCAAGACCCTCGCGACCAAAGTGGATTTTGACTGGGGAAGGAGGCAATGCGGGAGTGTTTTCGGACTTACTAGTTGGAGCTCCCGTCACGAAAGCATTTTCACAGAGACAGCCGGCCTCTCAGAGGGAGACGGAAAGGAGCCCTAACATCCCCAACAGGTCAGAAGAGGGAATTTGTACTTACTGTCCTCTGTCTGAAGCCCGGTGAGCCCCAGGAGCAGAGACAGAAGGCACAACATGGCTTGATGTCCTGGACGCCGGCCGAGTGACGGCCGTTGGCTCGACTGCAGGGCGGTTGGCGCGCGCGCCGCGGCCCCGGCCACGCACACGGCCGGAGGTAGGCGGCGGGGAGAGCCGCGGGTTCAGACTCCGGATGCTGTGTGTTGCTCAACGTGGGCGGCCTGGGCCCCTGAGCCTACGCAGGAGGAGGCTGCAACCCGGTGCGACTCTGCCTTCTGGCTAAGAAAGTGCAGAATCCCTTTTGAAACAGAAGGTTGAAGCAGCAGCTAATGAACAGGAAGGTTCATCTGTACCTTACCTGAACTTTTGCATATAATATATTGTGTACAAATATATATATTTATATATTTATCAATAAACATATTAGATACATAATAAATATTTATATACATCTCAATATTCAAGTGAACAGACCAGTATAATTAATACCTAGATCCAGATTAAAAAATAACATATAGAAATACCAAAGCTGCCAGACTGTGACAAATGTCAGCAGCCCCTCATAATCACTTCTAAGACAATAGTTTTGTCTGTTTTTCAACTTATATAAATGGAGCTAATCATCATGTATTCTTTTTATGTTTAAGTTCTTTTAACAGTATTAGGAGATCCATACATATTGTGAATAGTAACAGCTATTTTTTTCTCTTGTTGCTGTATAGCGTGCATTGAATGAATATGTCTGTTTTTTTCTATTTTACTATTGATTATAATTTTATTCACTATAGTTGCAGCTATTAAAAAACACATTTGGCATAATACCTTCCAGGTCCATATCTGTTGTTGCAAATGATATTATGCTTGCTGAAATAAGTCAGACAGAAAAAGACAAATACTGTATGTTATCACTTATATTTGGAGTCTTAAAAATCAAACAAACAAATGAGCATAAAGAAACAAACTCACAGATATAGCAAGCGAACTATAAAGTGGGGAGGAGAAAGTGGGGAAGAGAGTGAAAGGGGTATGGGATTAAGAGGTACAAACTCCTTTGTATAAAATAAATGAGCTACAAGGATATAATGCACAGCACAGAGAATATAGTCAATATTTTATAATAACTTTAAATTGAGTATAATCTATAAAAATTCTTGAATCACTATGTTGTACACCTCAAACTAATATAATATTGTAAACCAACTATACTTCAATTTAAAAAAATATTTTGGATCAGTGAAAATAACCAAAAACCAAAAAAAACAAAAAGAAAAACAACTATGTTTGGCCCTTCTATTTCCTTAAGGTCTGTCAATTTTTGATTCTTGTATTTTGAAGATGTATCATTTTTTAATATGCCCAGTTAGGGATATTTTGTCTTCTTGAATAATTGATCTTTATCATTATAAATACCACTTTTTACTTAGGTATATGCCACTTAGTGATTTACACTGGGTGTATTTCTAGAGTAAAGTTGCTGGATCATAGTGTGTATGTTAGTAGGTACATTCAAAAAGTTTTCTAAGGTTACTGTATTAATTTGTACATTCCCTCCAGAAATGTACAAGAATTACATTTCATATCAATGCTTACATTTGTTTTTGTTTTAATGCTTATTTCATTTTAGTCATTTTGGTGGACCTGTAGATGTTGTACATTTTTGTTTTAATTTTTATTTTCATGGTGAGTTTTAGCACATGTTTATATGTTTATTTGCTATTTATATAGTTTTGGTAAATACCTGTTTGAAAACTTGGTCCATTTTCCAATTAAGTGGCCATGTGTCTCCTTTATTATATGTCGATCTTATTAATAGGTTCTAGATATGATGCCTTCATTGGATACAATAGTCACAAATATCTTCTTCACTGGAGTTTGTATCATTGGGCTTTTGTAGATACCCTTTCGAGATCAGAAATTTATATTTTTCCAATTTGCTGGGATTTTCATAATAGATATCTTATCAGGGAAGTTGGATTTTATCTAAACCTTTATTTTGTATAAATTGATCATATAGTTTTTTCCATTTTCTATTGATGTTGTGAATTAAACTTACTGATTTTCCAGTGTTGAACATATTTGTATTCTTGGAATACATACGACATTGTCATGATGCATTATGATCTGATGCAATGATGATCTGCCATCATTTTGTTTAGAATTTTTGCATTCAAATTCATAAATATTTGCCTGTTATTTTCACCTTAATGAAGCTACTGTTTTTGGTATCAGAGATATGCTGGAGCTGTAAAATAAATTGGATTATTGCCAAGGTCCAGCCCCGGCAGGTCCAGGAACATCCAAGGGATGAGTGGTGTCGGCGAGGAAGAAGACAGACACATGCAGAAGGTTGCGTAGAAGAGGTAGGTTTTTTTTTTTTTTGTTTGTTTGTTTTTTTAGGATAGCTCAGTTTTTATAGAATGAATGTTACCTCCCCCTTAAGTCACCACATATTACATCAGATATTGGTTTCGTGCTCCTGTCGATATTTTTTCCCCCATGTTTTTCCCCTATGCATTTATCTAGAACATTTTCGATTACAGGGTTTTTTCTTAAATGTCCCGTACATAGTCTTCTTGCCTCAATGGCCTATCATTTTCATTCTAACAAAATAAAGTTCTACAAATCTCAGGTATAGTGTAAATTCTTTGGACAATAAAACAATACATGGGAAGGGTCACAGTAACATGTTTGACATTTCTGAGAATAGTACCATGTGAAAACCCTGATATTTTTCTTTACCTGAAACCACAAAATCTCAATTTACAATGATTAACTATTAAATAGCAAAAACATTTCTAAAGCAGCAAAACACCTCTATTAATAGTGAGATAATGGCAGTGAAGCTGGTTAATATAAATCTTCTATTGAAATCCTATGTACCCCATTTCCTAACCCTACAAAAATACCCATAATACCCCATGTTATTTAAAGAAAGGGAAACAATGAACAAATAGCAGCAAAGAAATAGAAATAATGAAAACCCTCTCACCTAAAGAGCAAGTAAACTGAAGCAGTATATCTACTTCTAAATCTAAATGCCTCTACTCTTTTCTATTCTAGAACATTATAATCATTTAAGCAAGCAGCCAAACTATACCTGTGGCCTTTTCCTTCTTTTTTTTGACTTGATGTTTATGGTCATGTCCTGAGCCAGAACAATCATAAGAATTTCCAAAAAGGCTTGGACTTTTCCAGGGAGGCCTTATTACTATATATTATATTTCCAAAAATTAATAGAAAGCCCAACAACAGTAAGACAGAAGGAAGAAAGGGACATACCGGACCCCCGGGACAACCTCGAAGGGAAGAACTGCCTTGCAGATTCCTTTCTCATCCTGGCAGCTCCCGAGGGGACATATTGGGCCCCCAGGGCAGCCCCACGTGAGGAAGAGCTGCCTTGCAGGTTCCTCTCTCATCCCATGACCTTGTCACGGACTGGGCGCACCCCGGCGGCTCCCAACAGGCTATATTATCCCTTTATTATTTGAGTCAGTGTAATGTTATGATTTTTTTTCTTTTAATATTTCTTTAAACTTAGAAGTGGAGTGATCTGGATAATCAGCTCAAGATGGTAGAATAGGAAAATGTGATCTCACTCCCTTCTTAAAAAAAACACCCAGATCACAACAAACTATTGAGCAATCATTGTCAAAAAATTCTGTGTGTGCTCAGTCACTCAGTCATGTCAGACTCTTTGTGACTTTATGGAATGTAGCCTGGCAGGCTCCTCTATCCATGGCATTTTCCCAGCAAGAATATTGCAGTGGGTTGACATTTCCTCTCCTAGGAGATCTTCCCCACCTGGGGATCAAATCCCTATCTCTTGTAGCTCCTCCATTGGCAGGCAGAATGAGCCACCTGGAAACTCCTCCCAAAACTTTGAAACCTACCAAAAAAAGATCCCCTATAGCCTAAAAAAAAAGAAACCACAACAAGATGGTTGGAGTGGCACAATCATGATAAAATTAAATCCTATACCAGTTAGGTGGGTGACCCATAAACTGGAAAACAATAGTATATCACAGAAGTTATACCACAGGAGTGAAATTTCTGAGTCCCATATCAGGCTTCCCAGCTTGGGGGGTCTGGCAATGAGAGGAAAAGTCCCCAGAGAATCTGGCTTTGAAGGCCAGTGCGGTATGATCCCAGAACTTCCACAGGACTGAAGGAAACAGAAACTCCACTACTGGAGGGTGCACACAAAGTCTCATTTGCACCAGGACCCAGGGGAAAAAGCAGTGACCCCATCAAACACTGAGCCAGACCTAGCTGCTGGTATTGGAGGGTCTCCTGCAGAGGTGGGGGCAGCTGTGGCCCACTGCGGGGACAAAGACACAGGCAGCAGCAGTTTGGGGAAGACTCTATTGGTGTGAGCCCTCCAAGAGGCTACCGTGAGCTCATCAAGCAGCCTGTGGTCTCCAGTGCTGGGTTGCTTTGGGGCAAACAACCAACAGCGTGGGAACACAGCCCCACCTATCAGCAGACAAGTGGCTTAAACTCTCTCTGAGCACAGTCCTACCTATGAGAGGGACAAGACCAAGCTACACCCACCCCTGAGCAGGAATCCGTTCTTCTCATCAAGAACCCTGTTCTAGCATCTTAGCCTCATCCATGAGAGGGCAGATAGCCAAAGCAACAACTACAATCCAGGGCCTGCAGAATGGAAACTGCGATCACAGAAAGTTAGTCAAGATTGGCAGAGGAATGGGTCCCAGATGAAGGAACAAGATGAAACTGCAGAAGAACAGCAAAGTGAAGTGGAGCTAGCCAACTCCCAGAAAAAGAATTCAGAATAATGATAGTGAAGATGATCAAGATCTCAGAAAAAGATTGAAGGCAAGGATTGAGAAGATGCAAAAAATATTTAACAAAGATGTAGAGGAACTAAAGAACAAACAAACAGATATGAACAATACAATAACTGAAATAATTAAAAACAAACAAACAAACTAGAGGAATAAATAGGAGAATAAATGAGGCAGAAAAACAGAGAAGTAACCCGGAAGAGAGAATGGTGGAAATTACTGCTACAGAACAAAATAAAAAGAATGAAAATAAATGAAGATTTTTTAAGAGATCTCTGGGACAGCATTAAAGGCACCAATATTCATATTACATGCATCCCTGATATTTGAAGAGATGACAGCTGAAAACTTTCCTCACATGAGAAAGGAAATAGGCACCCAAGTGGAGGATGTGCAGAGTCCCAGGCAGAACAAAACCGAGGAGGAACACGCCAAGACACACAGAAGTCAAACAGATGAAACTAATGACAAAGAAAAAGTATTAAAAGCAACGAGGTAAAAAATGATAATAATCAAGGGAATTCCCATAAGGTCATCAGCTGATTTCCCAGCAGAAACTCTGCAGGCCTGATGGAGTGCGTGATATACTTAAAGTGATGAGAGGGAAGAACCTGTGCTGTGCCATGCCAAGTTGCTTCCATCATGTTCAATTCTTTATGACCTCATGGACTGTAGCCCACCAGGCTCCTCTGTGAGGGATTCTCTAGGCAAGAACTTTGGAGTGGGTTACTGGAGAACCTCCGACCAAGAATATTCTTCCCAGCAAAGCTCTCATTCAGATTTGATGGAGGAATCAAAAGCTGAACAGACAAGCAAAATCTAAATAAGATATTTCAGCACCACCAGATTAGCTTTGCAACACTGAAGAAACTTCTCTAGGCAGGAAAGAGATGAGCAACTTAAAACAACCTTCTTACACATATAGGCTGCCTTTTAGAAGTAGAGTGATTTGGATTTAAGATTTTCTTTGTGAGACAGATTTTTTTTTTTTAATATTGTAGTGGGTTTTGTCATACATTGACATGAATCAGCCATGGATTTACATGTATTCCCCATCCCGATCCCCCCTCCCACCTCCTTCTCTACCCGATCCCTCTGGGTCTTCTCAGTGCACCAGGCCCGAGCACTTGTCTCATGCATCCAACCTGGGCTGGTGATCTGTTTCACTATAGATAATATACATGTTTTGATGCTGTTCTATCGAAACATCCCACCCTCGCCTTATCCCACAGAGTCCAAAAGTCTGTTCTGAACATCTGTGTCTCTTTTTCTGTTTTGCATATAGGGTTATCATTACCATCTTTCTAAATCCCACATATATATGTGTTAGTATGCTGTAATGTTCTTTATCTTTCTGGCTTACTTCACTCTGTATAATGGGCTCCAGTTTCATCCATCTTAGAACTGATTCAAATAAATTCTTTTTAATGGCTGAGTAATATTCCATGGTGTAAATGTACCACAGCTCCCTTATCCATTTGTATGCTAATGGGCATCTAGGTTGCTTCCATGTCCTGGCTATTATAAACAGTGCTGCAATGAACATTGGGTTGCATGCATCTCTTTCAGATCTGGTTTCCTTGGTGTGTATGCCCAGAAGCGGTATTGCTGGGTCATATGGCAGTTCTATTTCCAATTTTTAAAGAAATCTCCATACTGTTCTCCACAGTGGCTGTACTAGTTTACATTCCCACCAACAGTGTAAGAGGGTTCCCTTTTCTCCACACCCTCTCCAGCATTTATTGCTTGTAGACTTTTGGATAGCAGCCATCCTGATTGGCGTGTAATGGTACCTCATTGTGGTTTTGATTTGCATTTCTCTGATAATGAGTGATGTTGAGCATCTTTTCATCTGTTTATTAGCTATCTGTATGTCTTCTTTGGAGAAATGTCTGTTTAGATCTTTGGCCCATTTTTTGATTGGGTCATTTATTTTTCTGGAATTGAGCTGCAGGAGTTGCTTGTATATTTTTGAGATTAATCCTTTGTCTGTTGCTTCATTTGCTATTATTTTCTCCCATTCTGAGGGCTGTCTTTTCACCTTGCTTATAGTTTCCTTTGTTGTGCAAAAGCTTTTAAGTTTCATTAGGTCCCATTTGTTTATTTTTGCTTTCATTTCCAATATTCTGGGAGGTGGGTCATAGAGGATCCTGCTGTGATTTATGTTGGAGAGTGTATTGCCTGTGTTCATGAGACAGATTTTTATTGTTGCTTTATTGCTTTGTTTTGATTTTTACTTATACATCTCCTGTCTTTACAAATATTTGGATATTCTCTTTATATTTATTAGGAAAAAATCTGTTTCTAATGGAAATGGTCTACTTCTTCTAAGATGTTGGTTTTATTGGCCAGAGTTGTTCAAAGACCCTTCTCCCATATCATTCTTTTAAGATGTGTAGAAGTTGTAGAGCCTTCCTCTCAACATCCCAGAACTTGGAAGGGGAGTGTGTGAGAATCACGAGCTATTGGAGAGAGCAGACCCACGGGTCCTCTCTTGAGATGGGAGTGAGTCCCCAGGGCTTTGGGAATCTGAGGGCAGTCTGTGGCAGGAGTGCATGATGGAATGTTTGTTTGGGATGGAACAACCTTCCAGGTTCGAAAGAGACCAACTTTCTTGTTTTCTACTTGAGGATTATGGAGGTAGAAGGACTGAAGCTGAGCAGGACCCTGTGGGGCCCTCCTGGGCACAAAAGTCTTTCCATGTCTCCCATTTCTTATTTGAAGGAAAAAGACTTTCAGCTTCCTCGACCTTCCAGGAGTTCCAAAGGGCATATTCAAACAGTTGCTAACCAGGGAAGTGAGGGAAGGCAGGAAGAAACAATAGTGCAACAAGGGGCCTGGCGCGGTTTCTCCTCGGGTGATGTGCCTAGTAGTCTGTACATACCTTTAGTTCTTCAGCAGGAACTAGGGCCGCCTCAACCCAGACAGAGGCGGTCACTTCAGGCTGAGCACAAGCAAGTGGACCCACACTGATTGGAAAGGCTGATGACTGAGATGGCTGGAACACAACCCTGTTATCTCACCACCAACCAGTCAGAGGGAAGTTCCACACCTTGCAGCCCTTGCCCCAAATTTTACCTATAAAAACTCTTCCCCTAAAAGTATCAGTGAGTTTGGGGTTTTTGAACATTAGCTGTCTGTCCTCCTTGGCCCTTACAATAAGCTTTTCTCTGCTCCAAACTCTTAAGTTTCTACTCTGAGTCGGACACAGGAACTTGGGTTCGAGAACAGAATCAATAGACACGAGCCTGCATACTTTCACTCACAGGATTTACTTTGCTTTGTGAAATTGAAAGCTTTAGGCCATCACAAAAGGAAGAAGAGAAGTTTTTTTTTTTTTTCTTTGTTCTTGAATCATGCCAGTTTCTTGCTAATATCTTTTCTCCAAGCTGTGGTTTTTTGTTTGTTTGTTTAGTCACTGCTGTAAAAGAAATATAGAAAAATAGAAATGCTACATTTTAGAAGTTGTTAATAAAAGCTTTCTAATTTCACTTCACAGCTACATGCATATCAATTAAATAGTATACAAAGACGATTTATACTGTCACAATTTATTTCTGTGCTCCATGCAATTTGCAAACCCAAATGTTTTTTGTTTCTTTTCATTTTTCTCCCCTAAATGATCTGTGATAGGCATGTTAGACGTCAATAGTATAAACTAGTGTTAATATATGTCTCATTTACACAAGTTTTATATGAGTCAAAGAAAATCATGAGCAATACAACCTGTGAAGAGGGAATAATAATCATTATTATTAATAATGATTATTTTCTCTGTTTTTGTATATGGAAGAAGAGAACTTCCAATAGTCCTCTGTGCCTCTCTGACAGGTGTCCCACACACATATCTTCAAAACAAACTCCTTTTTTACTTCCTTCTACTTCATCACTCCAACACCAAACTGGTTCTCACCTGCTGTACAGTATGTCAGTAGTAAAAGGTATCATTATCCATTGTGTCAGACTGTTTAAGTCTTTGTAGATATCTTTTATTCTAAACCAAATACATACAGCCAGTCAGCACTTCAACCAGCTCTACTCCTGTTAGGTCTCTCAACACTTTGTTATTCTTTCCATCTTATCCAGTCCTGCCCTCTTCACGATTTTACTGTTAATTTTGTTAAATTATTCTCCATTCTGACTAAATCTGACTGCATTTTCTCCTAATTTATCCCAGTGAAACTTGTAAAAAGCAGACTATATCATGCTAAATCCTCCTTTACCACGTCAAAAATACTTCAACTACATTCCTATTCAGATAAATGAGAAAATGTAACCTTTCTTTCATGGCATATCAGACACCTGTCTTGGCTCATGATTACCTATGCAAATCTTCTCTTTCGTAATCCACAAGCTGTAAAGTAATTTTTAAAAATATCTTAAGAGTGTACGTTTAGGAACAGAGAGCTCTGGGTTAACTATGTAGCCTTGCTGTCTTCCTGCTCTAAAAGCAATGAACATCACTTAAGCACTGTTTCTTATACTCTACATTCAAACTGTCAACTCACTCTATTGGTTCACATTCAAAATGTATTCTTAAGACCATCTTTATTATCCTTGATGTGAGGTAACATCCTTTATCTCCTGGATCAGTCCTGGGGTTTTTATTTTTTATTTTCTTTTCATTAGATCATTCACGTGCTTGAAAAGCTCCTACCCAGGTGCATGCATGGATAGCCCTGCCAGCTCGATGCCTGGGTGAGAGAGAGGTGGTTTCCAGCTGCAGTGGAGCTGTGAATCTACCCATGGGTAGCTCTCTTTGCCTGTGGGAAAGTCTGAATACCTGGCTTCTCTTTTGGCTGAGATAAGGCCAGTTGGATTTATGATGGACTGTTTACAATTTAAAATAAGGAACTTTGTGCTGGAGGTGTCTCTCTGGCCCCCAGTGTATGCCTGTATTCCTCTCTTGTTGCCCTGCATCCAAATAAAAACCTTCTGTGAGTTGACCCAGGTGACTCCTTTCAAATATCTAAGCTGCATAATTATTTGTACCTCCCTTCAATTCATCACTGACACATCACTTGCTCAACAGGGCCTACTCAGTCGGCCATATTTAAAATTGCTCCTCAGTTCCTCCTTCTCTCATCTTTTCCATATAATGAATTACCTTTCAGCACACTTTACAATCAACTTATAAAATACGTTTATGGAATGAATGTGTCAAATTCTGGAGGCAAGTCCTTAATATAACCATAAAGTATAGCTGGCAGTAGAAGACTGTGAGAAACAGGGAAAAAAAAGCAAATGAAAGCATGAGATTGAAGCTATGACTTGAGTTGAAAAAAAAAATCCAGGAGATGGAGAACTCAGTGTATCGCTCCAGGAGAAAATGAGTGAAGTTGTGTGGAGGTGAGGAGTGCAGGTGAAGGCACTCAGCATCATGGCAAAACGACGATTGTAGGACATGAGAAGAAGACAGCCAAGGGCCAAAATCGTCACCTAAGATGTGGGCTTTTAATAACTTGCTGAGAGAAGAGGTAGAGGCTACTCTAGGCAGAAATAAGAGTACTTTACATTGAGGCTACGAGTTATAAATATTTTCTTTGGTGGCAGAAAAGGAAATAGAGATCCACTGACTTTATTCTCCATCATGGTCACATATGGCAGGTAAGTAAGGAGATGAACTTGTGATCTCATTCTTAGAAGAGTTTCTGATTTTTTTCGTTTACTCCCAGTGAAGTCTAATATGTGAAATATCATATATCATGATTTCTTTATGCATTTAACTTAGGAATATTAACACAGTATACCAAAGCCTTCTTTATCTCGTCTTATAAAGAATTATTCTTCTGCCTTGGAGAGTGAGCACATTTTAGCATTTGCCTGGCATCTACTAGGTCCTCAATAAGTGTAAATACCATTCCCATCCCCAGTCTTATATCAGAAAATATGTGGCAAAGTTGTGGAGTTCTTAAGAGTTTCAGGACTTTGCTGGTGGCTCAGATGGTAAAGAATTCACCTATAATGCAGGAGACCTGGGCTCAATCCCTGGGTAGTGAATACCCTGGAGAAGGAAATGGCTACCCCTTCCAATATTCTTGCCTTGAGATATCCAAGGACAGAGGAGCCTGTCAGGCTACAGTCCATTGGGTCGCAAAGAGTCGGACACAACTGAGTGACTAACACTTTCACTTTTAATAGTCTCAACCCTGGAGTCTGATTATCTCAAACTCAAAAACTTACTACCATTCTATACACGTGGGGAATTACTTACATTTTTTATATCTGTTTTCTTATTTCTAAACTAAGGAGACCAATACCCAGGGAGTTAATGAGGAAGAAATACAAGTGTTGGGAGACAATGTATATAAAACTCTCATTTAGACAATTTGTTAACACAGATTGGTGTCTTAAATACACCAAACAAATACATGATTGCTCATAAATATTTCAAGAATGCACTTAAAATCTCTTTAAAGTCATTTCTTTTTACAAAACTTGTGGCTAATGAATCTGGATAATGTGAGGTAACATGAAATGTTTCTATAGAAGTATAAAGTAATATCAACACCAAATGCTTTGTTTTAGTCTTTCTTTTAGTATATGATAGTAACGACTGGGTATCAAAATGATGAAATAATTGGAAACAATAAATGGAAATACTATATTTCCTATACTGAAGTACTCTTAAAATATGTTTTAAAATATTTAATGAATTATATCTTTTTGCCAATAATTTGACTATTTTACTTCACCTTTACCTGTAAGACTGACTGCTGTTACTACTGCCGATTTCTGATGGAGATCTGAATGAAAGAAATAGAATTGTTTTAAAGTTAGGAAGATATATTCCTAAGTATTTTATTCTTTTTGTTGCAATGGTGAATGGTATTGTTTCCTTAATTTCTCTTTCTGTTTTCTCATTGTTAGTGTATAGGAATTCAAGGGATTTCTGTGTGCTAATTTTATATTCTGCAACTTTACTGTATTCATTGATTAGCTCTAGTAGTTTTCTGGTAGAGTCTTTAGGGTTTTCTGTGTGGAGGATCATGTCATCTGCAAACAGTGAGAGTTTCACTTCTTCTTTTCCTATCTGAATTCCTTTTATTTCTTTTTCTGCTCTGATTGCTGTGGCCAAAACTTCCAAAACTATGTTGAATAGTAGTGGTGAGAATGGGCACCCTTGTCTTGTTCCTGATCTTAGGGGAAATGCTTTCAATTTTTCACCATTGAGGATAATGTTTGCTGTGGGTTTGTCATATATAGCTTTTATTATGTTGATATATGTACCTTCTGTTCCTGCTTTCTGGAGAGTTTTTATCATAAATGGATGTTCAATTTTGTCAAAGGCTTTTTCTGCATCTATTGAGATAATCATATGGTTTTTATCTTTCAATTTGTTAATGTGGTGTATTACATTGATTGATTTGCAGATATTAAAGAATGCTTGCATTCCTGGGATAAAGCCCATTTGGTCATGATGTATGATCATTTTAATATGTTGTTGGATTCTGTTTGCTAGAATTTTGTTCAGGATTTTTGCATCTATGTTCATCAGTGATATTGGCCTGTAGTTTTCTTTTTTTTTGTGGCATCTTTGTTTGGCTTTGGAATTAGGGTGATGGTGGCCTCATAGAATAAGTTTGGAAATTTACCTTGTTCTGAAATTTTCTGGAAGAATTTGAGTAAGATAGGTGTTAGTTCTCTAAATTTTTGGTAGAATTCAGCTGTGAAGCCATCTGGTCCTGAGCTTTTGTTTGCTGGAAGATTTCTGATTACAGTTTTGATTTCCTTGCTTGTTATGGGTCTGTTAAGATCTTTTATTTCTTCCTGGTTCAGTTTTGGGAAGTTATACTTTTCTAAGAATTTGTCCATTTCTTCCAAGTTGTCCATTTTATTGGCATAGAGCTGCTGGTAGTAGTCTTTTATGATCCTTTGAATGTCAGTGTTATCTGTTGTGATCTCTCCATTTTCATTTCTAATTTTGTTGATTTGGTTCTTCTCCCTTTGTTTCTTGATCTGTCTTGCTAACGGTTTGTCAATTTTGTTTATCTGTTCAAAAAACCAGCTTTTAGCTTTGTTTATTTTTGCTATGGTCTCTTTTGCTTCTTTTGCATTTATTTCTGCCCTAATTTTTAAGATTTCTTTCCTTCTACTAACCCTGAGGTTCTTCATTTCTTCCTTCTCTAGTTGCTTTAGGTGTAGTTAATAGGTTATTTATTTGACTTTTTTCTTGTTTCTTGAGGTAAGCCTGTAATGCTATGAACCTTCCCTTTAGCACTGCTTTTACAGTGTCCCATAGGTTTTGGGTTGTTGTGTTTTCATTTTCATTTGTTTCTCTGTATATTTTGATTTCTTTTCGGATTTCTTCTAATTTTTTTAAAAATTTTTATTAGTTGGAGGCTAATTACTTTACAATATTGTAGTGGTTTTTGTCATACATTGACATGAATTAGCCATGGATTTACATGTATTCCCCATCCCAATCCCCCCTCCCACCTCCCTCTCTACCCGATCCCTCTGATTTAGGAAACAAAAGACCTATACATAGAAAACTATAAAACACTGATGAAAGAAATCAAAGAGGACACAAATAGACGGAGAAATATACCGAGTTCTTGGATTGGAAGAATCAATATTGTGGAAATGAGTACACTAGCCAAAGCAATCTATAGATTCAATGAAATCCCTATCAAGCTACCAACAGTATTCTTTACAGAACTAGAACAAATAATTTCACATTTTGTATGGAAATCCAAAAAACCTCGAATAGCCAAAACAATCTTGAGAAAAAAAGAATGGAACTGGAGGAATCAACCTGCCTGACTTCAGGCTCTACTACAAAGCCACAGTCATCAAGACAGTATGGTACTGGCACAAAGACAGAAATATAGATCAATGGAACAAAATAGAAAGCCCAGAGATAAATCCATGTACCTATGGACACCTTATCTTCGACAAAGGAGGCAAGGATATACAATGGAAAAAAGACAACCTCTTTAACAAGTGGTGCTGGGAAAACTGGTCAACCACTTGTAAAAGAATGAAACTAGAACACTTTCTAACACCATACACAAAAATAAACTCAAAACAGATTAAGGATCTAAATGTAAGACCAGAAACTATAAAACTCCTAGAGGAGAACATAGGCAAAACACTCTCCGACATAAATCACAGCAAGATCCTCTATGACCCATCTCCCAGAATATTGGAAATGAAAGCAAAAATAAACAAATGGGGCCTAATTAAACTTAAAAGCTTTTGCACTACAAAGGAAACTATAAGCAAGGTGAAAAGATATCCTTCAGAATGGGAGAAAATAATAGCAAATGAAGAAACAGACAAAGGATTAATCTCAAAAATATACAAGCAACTCCTGCAGCTCAATTCCAGAAAAATAAATGACCCAATCAAAAAATGGGCCAAAGATCTAAACAGACATTTCTCCAAAGAAGACATACAGATAGCTAACAAACAGATGAAAATTGCTCAACATCTCTCATTATCAGAGAAATGCAAATCAGAACCTCAATGAGGTACCATTACACGCCAATCAGGATGGCTGCTATCCAAAAGTCTACAAGCAATAAATGCTGGAGAGGGTGTGGAGAAAAGGGAACACTTTTACAGTGTTGGTGGGAATGTAAACTAGTACAGCCACTGTGGAGAACAGTATGGAGATTCCTTAAAAAACTGGAAATAGAACTGCCATATGACCCAGCAATCCCACTCTTGGGCATACACACCAAGGAACCCAGATATGAAAGAGACACGTGCACCCCAATGTTCATCGCAGCACTGTTTATAATAGCCAGGACATGGAAGCAACCTAGATGCCCATCAGCAGACAAATGGATAAGAAATCTGTGGTACATATACACTATGGAATATTACTCAGCCATTAAAAAGAATATATTTGAATCAGTTCTAATAAGATGGATAAAACTGGAGCCCTTTATACAGAGTGAAGTAAGCCAGAAAGACAAAGACTAATACAGTATACTAACGCACATATATTGAATTTAGAAAGATGGTAATGATAACCCTATATGCAAGACAGAAAAAGAGACACAGATGTATAGAACAGAGTTTTGGACTCTATGGGAGAAGGTGAGGGTGGGATGATCTCTGAGAATAGCATTGAAACATATATATTATCAAGTGTGAAACAGATCACCAGTCCAGGTTGGATGCATGAGACAAGTGCTCCTGGCTGGTGCACTGGGATGACCCAGAGGGATGGGATGGGGAGCGAGGTGGGAAGGGGGTTCAGGATGGGGAACACATGTAAATTCATGGCTGATTCATGTCAATGTATGGCAAAGACCACTACAATATTGTAAAGTAATTAGCCTCCAACTAATAAAAATAAATGGAAAAAAAAAGTTAGGGAACATTGTAATCTTAAATAAACTCAAGAAAACAAAAACAGATAGACTTTTACTAATTACTCAGTTAAATGTACCAATGTTCATTTTTCTTCCTATATCCCATTCAGGGATCATATATTCTACTGGTGTATATTTAACAATGGTAGCCTCACTTTTAACTATGTTAAACATATTTTTGTGAAATATTTAAAGAGTTATCTAAATCATTATTGAATTTTCCAATTGATAAACATGGTATGTCTTTACATCTGTTTCCACTGTTTCTCCATCTATTTGCCATGAAGTGATGGGACCAGAGGCCATGATCTTAGTTTTCTGAACGTTGAGCTTTAAGCCAACTTTTTCACTCTCCTCTTTCACTTTTATCAAGAAGCTCCTAAGTTCTTCACTTTCTGCCACAGGGCAGAAAGCTCCTATCTGAAGTTATTGATATTTCTCCCAGCAATCTTGATTCCAGCTTGTGCTTCATCCAGCCCAGCATTTCTCATGATGTACTCTGCATATAAATTAAATAAGCGGGGTGACAATATACAACCTTGATGTACTCCTATTCCTGTTTGGAACCAGTCTGTTGTTCCATGTTCAGTTCTAACTGTTGCTTCCTGACCTGCATACAGGTTTCTCAAGAGGCAGATCAGGTGGTCTGGTATTCCCATCACTTTAAGAATTTTCCACACTTTATTGTGATCCATAGAGTCAAAGGTTTTGGCATAGTCAATAAGGCAGAAATAGATGTTTTTCTGGAACTCTTTGACATTCCAGCATATTCTAGCTTCTTGGCACCACCAAATGTCAGGACAAGGAAAATGGGGTTGCTTAGGTAGTAGACGGAACCGCCTAAAGCAATTATAGCCAACATGGCTTTCTACTAGAAAGATACTGAGGATTTACTGAGTAAATTCAGTTGTTCCTGGGCCTGTATGGACATGAAGGATACCCATGTGCCTAAAGTTTGAAAAAAAGATCTGGTATATTTCTACACATTTGGTAGATTTATAAGCATTATAAGTGACTTATAAGCCATCATTTGGTAGCTCAAATTGTAAAGAATCTGCCTGCAGTGCAGGAGTGAAAGTGAAAGTCGCTCAGTCAGGTCCTACTCTTTGTGACCCCATGGCCTATACAGTTCATGGAATTTTTCCAGGCCAGAGTACTGGAGTGGGTAGCCTTTCCCTTCTCCAGGGGATCTTCCCAACCCAGGGATCAAACCCAGGTCTCTGGCATTGCAGGCGGAGTTTTTACCAACTGAGCCACAAGTGAAGCCCTTGGTGCTGGAGACCCCTGTTCAGTTCCCTGGGTTGGGAAGATACCCTGCAGGAGGGCATGGCAAATCACTCCAGTATTCCTGCCAGGAGAATCCCCATGGGAAGAGGAGCCTGGAGGGCTACAGTCCATGGGGTCACAAAGAATCGGACACAATTGAGAGACTAACAATTTTACTTTTAAGAGTTTCAACCCTGGCGTCTGATTATCTCAAACTCAAAAACTTACTACCATTCTATACACGTGGGGAATTACTTACATTTTTTTATATCTGTTTTCTTATTTCTAAACAAAGATGACCAATACCCAGGGAGTTAATGAGGAAGAAATACAAGTGTTGGGAGACAATGTGTATAATACTCTCATTTAGACAATTTGTTAACACAGATTGGTGTCTTAAATACACCAAACAAATACATGATTGCTCATAAATATTTCAAGAATGCACTTAAAATCTCTTTAAAGTCATTTCTTTTTACAAAACTTGTGGCTAATGAATCTGGATAATGTGAGGTAACATGAAATTTTTACATAGAAGTATAAAGTAATATCAACACTAAATGCTTTGTTTTAGTCTTTCTTTTAGTATATGGTAGTAACGAGTGGATATCAAAATGATAAAATAATTGGAAGCAATAAATGGAAATAACATATTTCCTATACTGAAGTACTGTTAAAATATGTTTTAAAATATTTAATGAATTATATCATTTTGCCAATAATTTGACTATTTTACTTCACCTTTACCTGTAAGACTGACTGCTGTTACTACTGCCGATTTCTGATGGAGATCTGAATGAAAGAAATAGAATTGTTTTAAAGTTAGGAAACACTGTAACCTTAAACTCAAGAAAACAAAAACAGATAGACTTTTACTAATTACTCAGTTAATATGTACCAATATCCACTTTTCTTCCTATATCCCATTTAGGGATCATATATCCTACTGGTGTATATTTACCAATGGTAGCCTAACTTTTAAATATGTTAAACTTATTTTTGTGACTAATTTAAAGAATTATCTAAAATTATTTTTTTTACATGAAACTTCCCAATTTTCCTAGCACCATTTGTTGAAGAGACTGTATATTGTATAGAGACATTGTATATTTTTGCTTCTTTTGTTTTTGATTACTTGACCATAGGTGCATGGGTTTATTTCAAGGCTTTCTATCCTGTTCCACTGATCTGTATTTCCATGTCAGTACCATACTGTTTTGGTGACTATAGCTTTGTAGTATAACCTGAAGTCAGGGAGGCTGATTTCTCCAGCTCCATTTTTCTTTCTCAAGATTGCTTTGGCTAGTTGGGGTCTTTTGTGTCTCTATACAAATTTTAAGGTTTTCTTGTTTTAGCTCTGAAAAATTCCACAGAAAATTTGATAGAGATTGCACAGAATCTATAGATTGCCTTAGGTAGTATATTCATTTTGACATATTGACTTTTCCAATTGATAAACATGGTATGTCTTTGCATTTGTTTCTGTTTTCTTCAATTTCTTTCATCAGCATCTTATAGTTTAAGGAGTATAGGTCATTTGTCTCCTTAGATAGGTTTATTCTTAGGTATTTTACTTTAGTGATGTGATAGTCAATGAAATTATCTCTTGAAATTTTCCTTCTGATCTTTCACTGTTAGTGTATATAAATGCAAGAGATTTCTGTGTATTAATTTTGTAACTTGGAACTTTAACAAATTCATTGATGAGCTCTAGTAGTTTTGTCATAGCATCTTTAAGATCTTCTATGTAGAGCATCATGTCATCTGCAAACAGTGACAGTTTAACTTCTTGCTTTCCAATTAAGATTCCCTTTATTTCTTTTTCTTCTCTGATTGCCATAGCTAGAACTTCCAAAACTATTGAATAAAAGTGGTGACAGTGGACATCCTTGTCTTCTTCCTGATCTCAGAGGAAAGGCTTTCAGCTTTTAACCATTGCATATGATGTTAGCTGTAGGTTTGTCATATATGGCATTTATTATTTTGAGATATGTTCCCTCTATCCCCACTTTCTGGAGAGTTTTATCATAAATGGTGTTGAGTCTGTCAAAAGCTTTTGTGGCATATACTGAGATGATCATATGGCTTTTATTCTTCACTTTGTTAATGTGGTACATCACACTGATTGATTAGCAGATATTTTTCTTTGTAGCACTATTTACAACAGCAAAGATATGGATACAACCTAAACATCCATCAACAGAAGAACAGATAAAGGAAATGTGGAACATACATACAATGGAATATTTTACTCAGCCATCAAAAAGAAAGAAATTAAACAATTTGCAGCATGTTGGATGGACCTAGAGATTGTCATCTTATGTGAAGTAAGTCAGACAGAGAAGGAAAAATATTGTATGACATCCTTTAAGTTCAGTGTCTAAATGAACTCATTTACAAACAGAAACAGACTTACAAACTTAGAGAGTGAACTTATGGCTTCCAGGGGGGAAGGATAAGGGGAAAGCCCAGATAGGGAGTTTGGGATGGATATGTACACACTGCTATATTTAAAATGAATAACCATGTAGGCCCTACTGTATAGTACATTGAGCTCTGCTCAATGTAATGTGGCAGCCTGGATGGGAGGGGAGTTTGTGGGAGAATAGACACATGCATATGTATGGCCGAGTCCCTTTGCTGTCTAGCTGAAACTGTTACAACATTGTTAATCTGCTATACTCCAACATAAAATCAGAAGTTGAAAACTAAATATGTTAAGCAGTTTAAAAATTTCAAACTTAAGTCCTTCTATTACATTTCTCTATGTTATCTACATGGAAGATGGATTGAAATATTAAAATATCTATGATAATGCTTCTCCAAAGTTAAAGACAATTTACACATGAATTCTTAAGTTATCATGACTTCAATTATATTATTTCTATCAAATAACTATGTGAATAGTTATCTCACTTCTGTTAATGAGCTCCTTACTGAGGCCTCTCTTTCAGTTATGTCTGTTTACACTTTGTGGTATTCACACAACCTCCATTTTTCCTTTGGCTCCTATACACACTCAGTTCTTGTTGAAGAGTAATATTATGGTGTAAAGTTTCCTTGTAATGGCTACAATTCTTTGGCTACAGATGGTAAAAATCAGGTTTGAACATCTAACTTGGGATTATAAATCCTGACAGGACACTTGTTTAAGCTATTTCTCTCTGTCTCGTGATGTCTCTTAACTAACAGGAACTGGTTTTGAGAGATTACTAGGATTTTTACTTGAAAATGAAACTAGAATGGTTGAGAGCGGTACTCTGGGCCATTTGAAGCAGAGCAGTTATTTTGGAGAGAATGGACATAGACAAGAAGAGATGATGTCAGTCATCAAAGCCTTTGGGTGACGGAGAGAATGACCAGGTTCACAGGCATCCGGTTCCTTGCTACCCGTTTGTGTTTCAGCCCTACATCATTGCCTGCCCTTGTAGCCCTGAAACAATTGACTGATGCTCTTAAAACTTAGGCAGATCTTGTTATTTATGGTCAGTGATATCTAAGTATACCATTTCCTCCAGAAGTTAGGTTCAGCTTTGCGACTATTCAGATTTTTCGTAGGTGTCTTAAATAAGAGCCCAGGAAGACTTATGCCAATTATCATTCAACAAAATCAATTTATAACAATTGAATGATTATATAAATTCCCATATGAATCATGCAGAATACTGCCCTGAATTTACTGGTTGCTGCTAACATGTTCAAAACTAAGATTAACTTACTTGGTAAGCAGAGGTGCTGATAGAAATTTTATAACATTTTATCTCTGATAAACACATGAGAAACAAAAATGATTTACTTTACAATGAAGAAACGAGACCCATTCTTTACACTTACTTCTGCATTCTCAACTTCCTAAATATTTACTAAGCTAATAGTGAACTATATTTGTGCTACAGTAAAGAAAAAGCTGTATGAATGTGAAATAAGATCAGACAGAGAAAGACAATGTATGATTCCATTTATATGTAGATCTAAAAAAACCAAAACAAACAAAAACCTCACAGATACAGAGAATAGATTGGTGGTTGCCGTATGTAATGGGAATGGGGATGAGCAAAACGGGTAAATAAGTTCAAAAGGGACAACTTCTAATTAAAAAATAAATGTCATGGGGATATAATTGACAGTATGCTGACTATAGTCAATAATAACTAACTGCATATATGAAACTTTCTAAAAGAGCAGATCTTAAAAGACCTCATCAGGAGGAAAACCAAAATTTACAGCTGTGTAACAAATGTTAACTAGACTTACTATGATCATTTTACATTATATACAAAGTATTATGCACATGAAGCTAAAATCATATATGGTAATTATACCTCATTTTCAAAAAAGAATTAAATTCTGTTCTGAGAAACAGAAAAACTGAGCAAGTACCTTAACATGAGCAATATTAATTTGGTGTAACATAGGCCATGTCCTTCATATGTGCTTTCCCTTACTCTTTGTGATCTTATATTTTCTCACCTTCCCCATATTCTTAGGTGCCCCATCACTATTCATCATCATTCAGTTTAGTTCAGCCTCTCAGTCGTTTCTGAATCCCTGCGACCCCATGGACTGCAGCATGCCAGGTTTCCCTGTCCATCACCAATTCCAATTCATCGTCACTGGCCCCATATATGCTATGCTGACCCATCTCTATTCATCATTCAGTTCAGTTCAGTTCAGTCGCTCAGTCATGTCTGACTCTGTGCGACCTCATGAAGCACAGCACACCAGGCCTCCCTGTCCATCACCAATTCCAATTCATCGTCACTGGCCCCATATATGCTATGCTGACCCATCTCTATTCATCATTCAGTTCAGTTCAGTTCAGTCGCTCAGTCATGTCCGACTCTGTGCGACCTCATGAAGCACAGCACACCAGGCCTCCCTGGCCATCACCAATTCTCGGGATTTACCCAAACTCATGTCCATTGAGTCGGTGATGCCATCCAACCATCTCATTCTCTGTCGTCCCCTTCTCCTCCCATCTCCAATCTTTCCCAGCATCAGGGTCTTTTCAAATACATAAGCTCTTTGCATTAGGCGGCCAGTGTATTGGAGCTTCAGCTTCAACATCAGTCTTTCAAATGAACACCCAGGACTGATCTCCTTTAGGATGGACTGGTTGTATCTCCTTGCAGTCCAAGGGACTCTCAAGAGTCCTTTCCAACACCACAGTTCTAAAGCATCAATTCTTTGGCTCTCAGATTTCTTTATAGTCCAATTCTCACATTCATATATGACCACTGGAAAAACCATAGCCTTGACTAGATGGACCTTTGTTGACAAAGCAATGTCTCTTCTTTTTAATATGCTGTTTATGTTGGTCATAACTTTCCTTCAAAGGAGCAAGAGTCTTTTAATTTCATGGCTGCAATCAGTATCTGCAGTGATTCTGGAGTCCAGAAAAATTAAGTTAGCCAGTGTTTCCACTGTTCCCCCATCTATTTGCTATGATATGATGGGACCAGATGCCCTGATCTTAGTTTTCTGAATGTTGAGATTTAAGCCTACTTTTTCACTCTCCTCTTTCACTTTCATCAAGAAGGTCTTTAGTTCTTCTTCACTTCCTACCATAATGGTGGTGTCATCTGCATCAATGAGGTTATTGATATTTCTCCTGGCAATCTTGATTCCAGCTTGTCCTTCATCCAGCCCAGCATTTCTCATGATGTACTCTGCATAAGTTAAATAAGCAGGGTGACAATATACAACCTTGACATACTCGTTTTCCTATTTGGAACCAGTCTGTTGTTCCATATTCTGTTCTAACTGTTGCTTCCTGACCTGCATACAGATTTCTCAAGATGCAGGTCAGGTGGTCTGGCATTCCCATCACTTTAAGAATTTTCCACACTTTATTGTGATCCATACAGTCAAAGGTTTTGGCATAGTCAATAAAGAAGAAATAGATTTTTTTCTGGAACTCTTTGATGTTCCAACATAATCTAGCTTCTTGGCACCACCAAATGTCAGGACAAGGAAAATGGGGTTCCCTAGGAAATAGATGGAACCATCTAAAGCATTTATAGCCAACATGGCTTTCTACTAGAAAGATACTGAGGACTTTCTGAGTAAATTCAGTTGTTCCTGGGCCTGTATGGACATGAAGGATACCCATGTGCCTAAAGTTTGAAAAAAAGATCTGGTATATTTCTACACATTTGGTAGATTTATAAGCATTATAAGTGACTTATAAGCCATCATTTGGTGGCTCAAATGGTAAAGAATCTGCCTGCAGTGCAGGAGTGAAAGTGAAAGTCGCTCAGTCAGGTCCTACTCTTTGTGACCCCATGGCCTATACAGTTCATGGAATTTTTCCAGGCCAGAGTACTGGAGTGGGTAGCCTTTCCCTTCTCCAGGGGATCTTCCCAACCCAGGGATCAAACCCAGGTCTCCGGCATTGCAGGCAGATTCTTTACCAGCTGAGCCACAAGGGAAGCTCTTGGTGTTGGAGACCGCTGTTCAGTTCCCTGGGTTGGGAAGATACCCTGCAGGAGGGCATGGCAAATCACTCCAGTATTCCTCCCAGGAGAATCCCCATGGAAACAGGAGCCTGGCGGGCTACAGTTCATGAGTTCACAAACAGTGGGACACTACTGGGAGACTAAGAACACAGACACAGACACACACACACAGGCATAACAAAAACACAAACATTAAGCCAATCCATACAAGTCCATATTTATAACCTTCTGAATAACGTTTGAATTTTCTCATAAAGCCTTTCAAATATTAAATATAAAAAACCATGTATTTACTTACTCCCCACTTATTGTTCCCTCTTTGTTCCAGAATATCTTCATTTTATTCCATTTAAGAGCAATGATAGCAGTTAAAATGAAGAAAGGCAAGAAAATGTAGACACTGATCATAAGGTTGTTTTTTTGAGAGACACCACGTCGTTTTATCAAGTCTGTAATTTTAGCTGAAGACATAACAATATCTTTTAACTTTTGAAAAGTGATATAAATCATTTTAGTAATTTGAATTATAAAAATTTGGAATTCAAATAATATAATCATAGAATAAATAAATTTAAACTTAAAAGTGCTTTCCAAACTTCTGTGACTGTACCCCAAAGTGCATTATATATTTCTTTTAAATATATACAATTTAATCTTCATATGCATATTTAATATTTATGTGATACATTCTAACATATTTCATTCTATCATACTATCCTATTCCTATCATACTGCACTGCTACTTAGAATATATTAGGTTGATATTACCATCTAACAGATTCCTCTATTTAAAAAATAGAGCCAAAAAAAAAAAAAAAAAAAAAGGCCTCCCCTGGAGAAAGGAATGGCTACCCACTCCAGTATTCTTGCCTGGGAAATCCCATGGACACAGGAGTCTGGGAGGCTCCATAGGGTTGCAAAAAGTCAGACATGACTTAGCAAATAACACTAACACTCTCACTCTCTGCGTGGATTTTCTAGTTCCAAGTCACCCTTTGGGGAACTGCCTCATTTTGCACTGCTTTGTGCAAAAATAAAGACTAGTATTTAAGATAAAAAAAAGAAATATTTTTAAAATTATTTAGTGAAAATTACAGATATAACTGAGGCTAATTAAAAAGAAACAGT
This sequence comes from Cervus elaphus, assembly GCF_910594005.1. Taxonomy (NCBI): domain Eukaryota; kingdom Metazoa; phylum Chordata; class Mammalia; order Artiodactyla; family Cervidae; genus Cervus; species Cervus elaphus. The sequence goes on from NC_057846.1 coordinate 41,549,633, forward strand.
AATAGTAGATGAGATTACATTTACATAACAAATGTATAAAATGATATTGTTTTAATTTTGATTGCATTAATTAATAAAGTTGATAGTCCTCTTGGTATTATAGATATTGTGTAAAACTAGAAAAGTAAATCTATTGCCAATTGATCCAAATAAGCAAAAGGAATAAACCAGAAAATTAAAATAAAAGAATATAAATCAGGCAATCAGAATTACCACCAAACCAATTATGATGATACTGTGTGTATTCATGGGCATGCTCAGTCACTCAATTGTCTAAATCTTTGTGACCCCATGGACTGTAGCCTGCCAGGTTCTTTTGTCCGTTAAATTTTTCAGAGAAGAATACTGGAGTGGGTTGCCATTCACTTCTCATTGGATCTTCCCCTCTCACAGATTGAACCCACCTCTCTTGCATCTCCTGCATTGGCAGGTGGATTCTTTACCACTGCACCACCTCATGATATTAAGTGTAAACAAATTTAATGCCCTCTCAAAACGACAAGAGAATCTGTGCCACTGAAACACAGGTGCAATCCAATTATATGTTGATTCAAAGTAATTTACCAAGCTGCTGTATATCACAGAGAGCTCAGCTCGGGCCTCTGTGATGACCTAGAGGGGTGGAGATGAGAGGGAAGGGATATATGTATACTTCTAGCTGACTCATATTGTGCAGCAGAAACTAACACAGCATTGGAAAGCAATTATACTCCAATTAAAAAATAAATTTAAAAACATCTGGTTTTCAATAACTTTTGTATGTGAATCCAAATTTTATTTTCCCTTGTACAGCATGACATTTTAAATACTAGCCTTGCAATATTAAAAGAAGCAAACAAAAACAAAAGCAAAACAACAAACTTCTAATGTATATGCAGAGTTCATCATGCAAAATGCTGGGATGGATGTATCACAAGTTGGAATTAAGAATCTCTCTCACTGGGAGAAATATCAACAACCTCACCTATGCAGATGATACCACTCCAACAGCAGAAAGTGAAGAGGAATTAAAGAACCTCTTGATGAGAGTGAAAGAGCAGAGTGAAAAAGTTGGCTTAAAGCTCAACATTCAGATGACAAAGATCCTGGCATCTGGTCCTATCACTTCATGCCAAACAGAAGGGGAAGAAATGGTAACAGTGACAGATTTTCTTTCTTTGGGCTCCAAAATCACTGGGGATGGTGACAGCAGTCATGAAATTAAAAGTTACTTGATCCTTGAAAGGAGAGTTATGACACACCTAGACAGGGTATTAAAAAGCAGAGACATCAATTTGCGGACAAAGGTACATCTAGTCAAGACAACTGTTTTTCCAGTAGTCATGTACGGATATGAGAGTTGGACCATAAAGATGGCTGAGTGCTGAAGAATTGATGCTTTCGAGTTGTGGTGCTGGAGGAGACTCTTGAGAGTCCCTTGGACAGCAAGGAGAGCAAACCAGTCAATCCTAAAGGAAATCAACCCTGAATATTCACTGGAAGGACTGATGCTGAAGTTGCAATACTTTGGCCACCTGATGAGCCTGCTCATTGGAAAAGACCCTGATGCTGGGAAAGATTGAAGGCAAGAGGAGAAGGGGGCGACAAAAGATGAGATGGTTGGATGCCATTACTGACTCAGTGGAAATGAATGTGAGCAAACTCTAGGAGCTAGTGAAGGACAGGGAAGCCTGGCAGTGATGCAGTTCATGGGATCGCCTAAGAGTCGAATGTAACTTAGTGACTGAACAGCAACAAATCTAGAAAACTGCTGTATAAATAAAAAAATCTGGGAAACCATGGTTAAAATTAACATGAAACATTAAAATGTTCATGGCTAGATTTGAATTAAAAGCACATACAAAATTTTGATTGACAACATAATCTATAGCTGTGCTATACATAATAGCACTACAAAGTGACTGCTTACATGTCATTAGGTAAAATAAAATGAAAATGTTAGTTCCTTAATTGCATTCTCCACATGTCCAGTGATTAACAGCCACATAGACAGTGGGGCTGTAAGGATACAGAAGGCTCTGTTGGAGCAGTGATTTAGTTACTAACCTTTCCTAGATCCTATATTCCAAAATCCATCATCCATACTTCCTCCTGGTGATGAGGATGTTGGCATACAATCTGGGGGCACATATCCAGCATCACAGTGACAATTTAAGCGAGAATTGCAAACCTGGAATGAAACCAAAATAAAGAAGAAGACCATTTTTTATGTCATATAAAAATTTAGCATTTTTTGCATATTTATTTTTAGTGTTTATTAATTTATTAGTATTTATTGTGAGCCAAAGCAAATGATTAAAGTAATGCAATTTGGTATGTTACAGGCTGTTTTTACTGTAATGTGGAAAATAATTATAAAAATAAAATGCAATGCAAGAAATGTCCATTCAGTGCTTTTTAAATGCTACAGAGGGTTTCTCTAATTTATCTCTTCAATAAAAGTAGACAACATTCTTGATATACCTGTCTCTTCTAAAAAGGCATAGAAATTATGAAGCTAAAAATTATAGCAGGAGTTGAAATTTATTATTGTGCCAGATATTTTATAAAACTGTTGTTAAGAGTCAACTTTTACAAAACACGGGGAGAAAATTAAACGGTGAAGCTTACTTATTCAGGTGCAGTTGGAAAGATTGATTTTGCTAGAAAATAGGAAGGCTAGGGGGCTTCCCTGGTAGCTCAGCTGGTAAAGAATCCACCTGCAATGCAGGAGATCCCAGTTCAACTTTTGGGTTGGGAGGATCCCCTGGAGAAGGAATAGGCTACCCACTCCAGTATTCTTGGGCATCCCTGGTAGCTCAGACGTTAAAGAATTAGGCCTGCAATGCAGCAAACCCAGGTTCAATCCCTGGATTGGGAAGATCCCCTGGAGGAGGGCATGGCAGCTCACTCCAGTATTCTTGCCTGGATAATCCCCAAGGACAGAGGAGCCTGGCAGGCTATGGTCACAAAGAGTCAGACACGACTGAGTGACTAAGCACAGGAAGGCTAGAATATATTTATAAATATGACCTTATGGATGAATCAAAAGATGGGTCAGAAGCAGAATAGGGAATCTAGGGATAATTTCAGGCAAAATTAAATTGAAATTAAATAATAAGGGAATGGAACATAAAATAAATTGCAAATAATAAGATATGTAAATAGGAGGTAAATTTTGATACAAGACACACAGGTCAATTTTTCCAGGATTACTATAAAAAGTATGAAGCATCAAGATAATGGGAGATACTAACTACCATTTTAAAGCTAAATGCATGCTTAGAAAATCTTAAATAGGGCACAGAATTTCTATAGTTCAGGTGATGATTTCACAATGGATAGACAAATAAAAGTGCAAATGGAAAATGTGACCAGATACACTGAAACTCTATTATTAATTAAGCAAATGCAAATTAGCAATAAATTTAGCATGTGAGAAGATATTAGTAAACTAGGAAGCTCATCTGGCCTGAATTTGAAGAAATGTTTTCACTCCTGATAGGTGAAGAAAAACTGATATAATATTTCCTGAAGACATGCAATATTTATTAAAATTCAAATTATGCATATATTTGGTTTATCGGTTTTCAAGGTAATCAATTTATGAAATCAAATAACTCTGCAAGGTGTATGTAGAACAGGGTCCACTGCACCACTATTTACAATAGTTAAATAAAAATTCAACATTATCCAAAATCCATTAGTGAATAACTTCAAATACAGAAAGAACCATAGAGAAAAATAAATTGAAGTCACTGATTTGAGACAGATTTCAATTGACAAGGAACTCTGCTGTCAAAAATATATTAGATTATGAGTAATGCATAATATAAATAAAGTTTGTGAGTGTTTAGTATATATCAGTTATCAGTTCAATTCAGTTCACTTCAGTCACTCAGTCTTGTCCAACCCCAAGGACTGCAACACACTAGGCTTCTCTGTCCTTCAGCAATACCTGGAGCCTGTTCAAACTCATGTCCATTGAGTTGGTGATGCCATCCAACCATCTCATCCTCGGTCATCCCCTTCTCCCTCTGCCTTCAATCTATCCCAACATCAGAGTCATGCACTCAATTAGAAGCAGTATTTATATTTATGTATAAATATATACATGTATATACTAACTAACACTAGAAAGAATGAAGAGATGGAGCCAAAGCAAAAGCAACACTCAGTTGTGGATGTGACTGGTGATGGAAGTAAAGTCTGATGCTATAAAGAGTAATACTGCATAGGAACTTGGAATATAAGGTCCATGAATCAAGGCAAATTGGAAGTGGTCAAACAGGAGATGACAAGAGTGAACGTCAACATTTTAGGAATCAGCGAACTAAAATGGACTGGAATGTGTGAATTTAACTCAGATGACCACTATATCTACTACTGTGGGCAAGAATCCCTTTGAAGAAGTGAAGTAGCCATCATAGTCAACAGAAGAGTCTGAAATGCAGTACTTGGGTGCAGTCTCAAAAATGACAGAATGATCTCTGTTCGTTTCCAAGGCAAACCATTCAGTACCACAGTAATTCAAGTCTGTGCCCCAACCAGTAACACTGAAGAAGCTGAAGTTGAACATTTCTATGAAGACCTACAAGATCTTCCAGAACTAACACTGAAAAAAGTTGTCCTTTTCATTATAGGAGACTGGAATGCAAAAGTAAGAAGTTGAGGAATACATGGAGTAATGGGAAAATTTGGCCTTAGAATGAAACAGAATGAAGCAGGGCAAAGGCTAATAGAGTTCTGCCAAGAGAACACACTGTTCATAGCAAACACTCTCTTGAAACAGCACAAGAGAACATGCAACACATGGACATCACCAGATGGTCAACACCGAAATCATATTGATTATATTCTTTGCAGCCAAAGATGGAGAAGCTCTACACAGTCAGCAAAAACAGACCGGAAGCTGACTGTGGCTCAGATCATGAGGTCCTTATGCTAAATTCAGACTGAAATTGAAGAAAGTGGAGAAAACCACTAGACCATTCAGGCATGATGTAAATCCAATCCCTTATTTTTATACTGGGGAAGAGACAAATAGATTCAAGGGATTAGATCTGATAGAGAGAGTGCCTGATGAACTACGGAGGCAGGCTCATGATATTGTAAAGCAGACAGTGATCAAAATCATCCCCAAGAAAAAGAAATGAAATAGGGCAAAATGGCTTTCTGAGGAGACCTTACAAATAGCTGAGAAAAGAAGAGAAGCTAAAGGCAAAGGAGAAAGGGAAAGATATTCCTATTTGAATGCAAAGTTCCAAAGAATATCAAGGAGAAATAAGAAAGCCTTCCTCAGCGATCAGTGCAAAGAAACAGAGGAAAACAATAGAATGGGAAAGATAGAGATCTCTTCAAGAAAATTAGAGATACCAAAGGAAATTCTCATGCAAAGATGGGCACAATAAAGGACAGAAATGGTATGGACCTAACAGAAGCAGAAGACATTAAGAAGAGGTAGCAAGAATACACAGAAGAACTGTACAAAAAATACCTTCATGACCCAGAAAATCATGATGGTGTGCCCACTCACCTAGAGCCAGACATCCTGGAATGTGAAGTCAAGTGGGCCTTAGGAAGCATCACTACAAACAAAGCTAGTGGAGGTGATGGAATTCCAGTTGAGCTATTTCAAATCCTAAAAGATGATGCTGTGAAAGTGCTGTGCTCAGTATGCCAGCAAATTTGGAAAACTCAGCAGTGGCCACAGGACTGGAAAAGGTCAATTTTCATTTCAATTGCAAAGAAAGGCAATGCCAAAGAATGTTCCGACTCCTGCACAATTACACTCATCTCACACGCTAACAAAAAGTAATGCTCAAAATTATCCAAGCTAGGTTTCAACAGTACATGAACTGTGAACTTCCAAAAGTTCAAGCTCGATTTAGAAATGCAGAGGAATCAGAGTTCAAATTACCAACATCCGTTGGATCACTGAAAAAGCAAGAGAGGTCCAGAAAATCATATACTTCTGCCTTACTGACTATGCCAAAGCCTTTGACTGTGCGTCACAATAAACTGTAGAAAATTCTGAAAGAGATGGGAATACCAGAACAGCTGACCTGCCTCCTGAGAAATCTGTATGCAGGTCAAGACAGCAACAGTTAGAAATGGACATAGAACACACAGGTTCCAAGCTGGGAAAGGAGTATGTCAAGGCTGTATATTCTCACCCTGCTCATTTATGCAAGTACCTCATGAGAAATGCTGGACTGGATGAAATGCAAGCTGAAGTCAATATTGCCAAGAGAAATACCAATAACCTCAGATATGCAGATGACATCACCCTTATGGCAGAAAGCGAAAAAGAATTAAAGAGCCTCTTGATGAAAGTGAAAAAGGAGAGTGAAAAAGTTGGCTTATAGCTCAACATTCAGAAAACTAAGATCATGGCCTCCAGTTCCATCACTTCATGGCAAATAGATGGGGAAACAGTGGAAACAGTGACAGATTTTATTTTTTTGGGTCTCCAAAATCACTGCAGATGGTGACTGCAGCCATGAAATTTAAAGATGCTTACTCTTTGGGATGAAAGTTATGATCAACCTAGACAGCATATTTAAAAGCAGAGACATTACTTGGCCAAAAAAGGTGCATCTAGTCAAAGCTATGGTGTTTTCAGTAGTCATGTATGGATATGAGAGTTGGACTACACAGAAAGGTGAGTGCCAAAGAATTGATGATTTTGAACTGTGGTGTTGGAGAAGACTCTTGCGAGTCCCTTGGACTGCAAGGAGATCAAACCATTTCATCCTAAAGGAAATCAGTACTGAATGTTCATTTGGAGAACTGATACTGGAGCTGAAACTCCAAGATTTTGGCCACTTGCTGAGAAGAAATGATTCACTGGAAAAGACCCAGATGCTAGGAAAGATTGACTGCAGGAGGTGAAGGGGACAACAGAGGGTGAGATGGCTGGTTGGCATCACTGATCAATGGACATGAGTTTGAGCAAACTCTGGGAGTTGGTGATGGACAGGGAGGCCTGGCGTGCTGCAGTCCTTGGGGTCACAAAGAGTTGGACACGACTGAGTGACTTATCTGAACTGAATTGATATACATGTAACACTACATGTATCTATTTCCAAAATTATTCAGTCTCTACATAACATTATAATAGCTTATGTTTAATATTGCCTTTTTGTACAAAGTTTAAGCTCATGATGTGTGCAATGATCTGATAGAATACATAGAACGTTCACACAGGTATAAATAATGAAATTTGGTTTCTACATTTAACTGAAATTTTCCAAAGAAATTTCCACATCCGTAATTCTGAAGCTTATTATTATCCTGGAAAATGTTATGATATGTATTTTAAAACTATATATAAAATATAGTAACAATTACATACCCCATGTCCGTTGCATTTGACCCTTGGGTTACAAATTGTATACTGACTGTATTGATAGAGGTCCTGGCAAGTTCCCCTGTCACAAAACTAAAATGATGAAACAACCAACAACTTTAAAGTCAGGAATTCATTAACTGTACTTAGTATAAGAAATTAGATACACAATATGATATATACTTAGGATGAACTTGAATTTCATAATATCTACTCATTCTAATAAAAAGCTGGAAGTCAAAATGGTACATTATTACTTTATCAAATATCAAGTTTTTACAATAAGATATTGCTTCCCTTGAAGGAGCAGATTTGTGAGTTTACTAATAGTAATGAAAATTATTAAAGTATTGTAATTTGGTATGTTATAGGAGGTTTTTATTTTAATGTGGAAAGGGATTTTAAAAATAAAATACAAGAAATGTCCATTCAGTGCTTTTCAAGTGCCATAGAAATTTTCTCTAGTTTGTCTCTTCAATAAGAGTAGACAACATTCTTGAAATACCTGAAAACATAGAACTTTTCTATGCCTTTTCTACAAGTCTTAGAAATTATGAAGCTAAAAATTATAGCTGGTATAAGAACAAAACAAGCCAAATTGTAATGAGCATTTGTAACAGGCCTTTGCACTTTCTATGCATTTTTATATATATGCTCACATTGACCCTGAGAGGGAGATATTTTTATCCACACTTTATATTTGATGAGAACTAAATGTACACTTTTTAGGTCATGCCACCACTGACTGACAGAACCAATATTCAGTGCAAGAACTACTTTAATCATAGAGCCCACTGATCAATGCTCAATACCAGTGCTTCAACCAGTCCTTTTTACATTCTTCTAACTTTAATAACAGTATTCCTTGTCTTTTACAAAAGCAATGTTCTCCTCACACCTCAGTTTATCTAACTTCGACTTTGAAATAGAAATTATACCCAAGTTATAAGTTATGAGGATGAAATAATTTATTACACATAAAGGAACAAAAATAGTTTGGGACATAGTAAATGCTCACTAAATACAAACTTGTGTTTTAGTTTTTTATTTAACCTGATTTTTTTGGGGGGGGGGTTTCTTGGGAGAGACCGTGGTATCTCTTATCTTGATATGTATATATACTAGACAAGAAATATGTGTTGAAATAGCAAATGGTTTTAAGGCGTTAGGAGAAGAGAAAGGCTACCCACTCCAGTATTCTGGCCTGGAGAATTCCATGGACTGTATAGTTCATGGGGTTGCAAAGAGTCGGACATGACTGAGCGACTCACTTTCACTACTTGGAGATTTAGTATTTAACCTGATTTTGATGTAGACTGCATGTTCATATTCCTCTGTCAAAATTTTAATTTAATTTGAATACTCTGGGGGACATCTTCTAAGATTACCTGCACACTTTTCTCAAGTTATCTGTCAGAATATCTAACATGTGATGAAGTCTAAAACATTCATTATTTTCTATCACTATTGGTAAGTAAATATATGGACAAAGGTCCATCCAGTCAAAGCTATGGCTTTTACTGTAGTCATGTAGGCAGTGTACAGTTCAGTCACTCAGTCGTGTGTGACTCTTTGCGACCCCATGAACTGCAGCACACCAGGGCTCCGTGTCCATCACCAACTCCCGGAGTCCACACAAACCCATGTCTATTGAGTCAGTGATGCCATCCATCTCATCCTCTGTTGTCCCTTTCTCCTCCTGCACTCAATCGTTCCCATCATCACGGTCTTTTCCAATCAGTCAGCTCTTCGCATAAAGCGGCCAAAGTATTGGAGTTTCAGCTTCAACACCAGTCCTTCCAATGAACACCCAGGACTGATCTCCTTTAGGATGGACTGGTTGGATCTCCTTGCAGTCCAAGGGACTCTTAAGACTCATCTCCAACACCACATTTCAAAAACATCAATTCTTTGGTGCTCAGCTTTCTTTATACTCCAACTCTCACATCCATACATGACCACTGGAAAAACCATAGCCTTGACTAGACGGACCTTAGTTGACAAAGTAATGTCTCTTCTTTTTAATATTCAATCTCGGTTGGTCATAACATTCCTTTCTTAAGAGTAAGCATCTTTTAATTTCCTGGCTGCAATCACCATCTGCTGATTTTGGAGCCCCCAAAAATCAAGTCAGACACTGTTTCCCCATCTATTTGCCATGAAGTGATGTGACTGGATGCCGTGATCTTAGTTTTCTGAATGTTGAGCTTTAGGCCAACTTTTTCACTCTCCTCTTTCACATTTATCAAGAGGCCCTTTAGTTCTTCTTCACTTTCTGCTGTAAGGGTGGTGTCATCTGCATATCTGAGGTTGTTGATATTTCTCCCAGTAATCTTGATTCCAGCTTGTGCTACCTCCTGCCCAGCGTTTCTCATGATGTACTCTGCATGTAAGTTAAATAAGCAGGGTGAAAATATACAGCCTTGATGTACTCCTTTTCCTATTTGGAACCAGTGTCTTGTTTCATGTCCAGTTCTAACTGTTGCTTCCTGACCTGCATACAGATTTCTCAAGAGGTGGGTCAGGTGGTCTGGTATTCCCATCTCTTTCAGAATTTTCCACAGTTTATTGTGATCCACACAGTCAAAGACTTTGTTATAGTAAATAAAGCAAAAGTTGATGTTTTTCTGGAACTCACTTGCTTTTTTGATGATCCAGCAGATGTTGGCAATTTGATCTCTGGTTCCTCTGCCTTTTCTAAAACCAGCTTGAACATCTGGAAGTTCTTGGTTCACATATTGCTGAAGCCTGGCTTGGAGAATATTGCGCATTACTTTACTAGCCTGTGAGATGAGTGCAATTGTGCAGTAGTTTGAGCATTCTTTGGGATTGCCTTCCTTTGAGATTGGAATGGAAACTGACTTTTCCCAGTCCTGTGGCCACTGCTGAGTTTTCCAAATTTGCTGGCATATTGAGTGTAGCACTTTCACAGCATCATCTTTCAGGATTTAAAATAGCTCATCTGTAGTGATGCTTCCTAAGGCCCACTTGACTTCATATTCCAGGATGTCTGGCTCTAGGTGAGTTATCACACAATTGAAATTATCTGGGTCGTGAAGGTATTTTTTGTACAGTTCTTCTGTGTATTCTTGCTACCTCTTCTTAGTATCTTCTGCTTCTGTTAACTCCCTACCATTTCTGTCCTTTATTGAGCCCATCTTTGCTAAAATGTTCCCTTGGTATCTCTAATTTTCTTGAAGAGATTTCTAGTCTTTCACATTCTATTGTTTTCCTCTATTTCTTTGCATTGATCTCTGAGGAAGGCTTTCTTATTTCTCCTTGCTATTCTTTGGATCTCTGCATTCAAATGGGTATATCTTTCCTTTTCTCCTTTCCTATTCACTTCTCTTCTGTTCACGGTGATTTGCAAGGCCTCCTCAGCCAAACATTTTGCTTTTTTGCATTTCTTGTTCTTGGGGATGGTCTTGATTCCTGTCTCCTGTACAAAGTCACAAACCTCTGTCCATAGTTCATCAGGCACTCTATCAGATCTAGTCCCTTAACTATCACTTCCACTGTATAATCGTAAGAGATTTGATTTAGGTCATACCTGAATGGTCTGGTGATTTTCCCTACTTTCTTCAATTTCAGTCTGAATTTGGCAATAAGGAGTTCATGATCTGAGCCACAGTCAGCTCCTGGTCTTGTTTTTGCTGACTTTATAGAGCTTCTCCACCTTTGGCTGCAAAGAATATAATCAATATGTTCGGTGTTGACCATCTGGTGATGTCCATGTGTTGCATGTTCTCTTCTGCTGTTTCAAGAGAGTGTTTGCTATGAACAGTGCGTTCTCTTGGCAGAACTCTATTAGCCTTTACCCTGCTTCATTCTGTACTTCTAGGCCAAATTTTCCTGTTACTCCAGGTGTTTCTTGACTTCTTACTTTTGCATTCCAGTCCCCTATAATGAAAAGGACATCTTTTTTGGCTGTTAGTTCTGGAAGGTCTTGTAGGTCTTCATAGAACTGTTCAGCTTCAGTTTCTTCAGCGTTACTGGTTGGAACATATACTTGAGTTACCGTGATATTGAATGGTTTGCCTTGGAAATAAACAGAGATCATTCTGTCATTTTTGAGATTGCATCCAAGTACTTCATTTCAGACTCTTTTGTTGACTCTGATAGCTATTTCATTCTTCTAAGGGATTCCTGCCCACAGTAGTAGATAGAATGGTCATCTGAGTTAAATTCACCCATTGCAGTCCATCTTAGTTCGCTGATTCCTAGAATGTCAATGTTCACTCTTGTCATCTCCTGTTTGACCACTTCCAATTTGCCTTGATTCATGGACCTAACATTCCAGGATGTGAGAGATGGACTATAAAGAAAGCTGTGTGCCGAGAATTGATACTTTTGAACTGTGGTGTTGGTGAGACTCTTGAGAGTCCCTTGGACAGTAAGGATATCAATCCTGTCTATCCTAAAGGAAATCAGTCCTGAATATTCATTGGAAGGACTGATGCTGAAGCTGAAACTGAAATAGTTTGGCCGCCTGATGTGAAGAACTGGCTCATTGGAAAAGACCCTGATATGGGAAACACTGAAGGCAGGAGGAGAAGGGGATGACAGAGGATGTGATGGTTGGATGGCACCATTGCTTCAATGACATGAGTCTGAGCAAGCACCAGGAGTTGGTGATGGACAGGGCAGCCTGGCTTGCTGCAGTCCACTGGGTCGCAAAGAGTTGGACATGATTGAACAACTGTTTGAGGGCAGGAGGAGAAGGGGACGACCGAGGATGAGATGGTTGGATGGAATCACCGACTCAATGGACATGGGTTTGGGTGGACTCCGGGAGTTGATGATGGACAGGGAGGCCTGGCATGCTGTGGTTCATGGAGTCGCAAAGAGTCGGACATGACTGAGCGGCTGAACTGAGCAACTGAACTGATTGGTAAATAAAAAACAAACATAAGCTTGCTAATTAACTGAAAGTGCTCTGATGAAACCAGTTAGGGAAAAAAAAAAAAGTATCCAGCAAACCAGCAGTATCTCAGAACAAAACTACTGGGTTGACCACTATATTCATTTGACTTTTTCCATAAGATGGCTCTAGGAACGTTTTGTTCAAACATTTGTACAATGTATGAAGAAGGTGCTGTGTACTGATAAACCCAAGTGTGATTTGCAAAATTTTGTGCTGGAGATTTCTTGCTGGACAATGCTCCATGGTCAGGTAGACCAGTTGAAGTTGACAGCAATCAAATCAAGACATTAACTGAGAACAAGCAATGTTATACCATGCGGGAGGCAGCTGACATACTCAAAATATCCAAATCAAGCATGCAAAATTATTTGCACCAGCTTACTTATGTTACTCAGTTTGATGTTTGTGTTCCACACAAGTGAAAAAAAAAACAAAAAAACCTTCTTAACTATATTTCTGCTTTTTCTACTTAGACATAACAAAGATTCCATTTTTTAAAAACAAATTGTGACAGGGGATGACAGTGGGTACTGTACAATAATGTGGAGCAGAAGAGATTGTTTCTTCAGTTGCTAAGTTGTGTCCACCATTTTATGACCCCATGGACTGCAGCACGCCAGGCTTACCTGTCCTTCACTGTTTCTAGGAGTTTGTCCATGTCTGTTGAGTTGGTGATGCCATTCAACTGTCTCATCCTCTGTTTGCTCCTTCCCCTTCTGCCTTCAATCTTTCCCAGCATCTGGGTCTTTTCCAATGAGTTGGCTCTGCCCACCAGGTGGCCAAAGTATTGGAACTTCAGCTTCAGCATCAGTCCTTCCAATGAATATTCAGGGTTGACTTCCCTTAGGATTGACTGGCTTAAACTCCTTGCAGTCCAAAGGACTCTCAAGAGTCTTCTCCGGCATCACAGTTTGAAAGCATCAACTCTTTGGTCCTCAGCCTTCCTTATGGCCCAATTCTCACATCCCTACATGACTACCAGGAAAATCACAGCCTTGACTAGATGGACCTTTGTTGGCAAAGTGATGTTTCTGCTTTTAATACCCTCTGTAGGTTAATCATGAGTTTTCCTCAAGAAGCAAGTGTCTTTTAATTTCATGGCTGCAGTGACTGTCCACAGTTATTTGGAGCCCAAGAAACTAAGCTTGTCACTGTTTCCATTTTTCCCCCACTTATTTGGCATGAAGTGATGGGACCAGATGCCATGACCTTTGTTTTCTGAATATTGAGTTTTAAGTCAGCTTTTTCACTATCCTCTTTCATCTTCATCAAGAGGCTCTTTAGTTCCTCCTCACATTCTGCCATTTGAGTGGTAGCATCTGCATATCTGAGGTGGTTGATATTTCTCCTGGCAACCTTGAATCCAGCTTATGATTCATCCATCCTGGCATTTTGCACGATGTACTTCTGCATATAAGTTAAACAAGCAGGCTGACAATATGCAGCCTTGCCATATTCCTTTCCCAATTTTGAACCAGTCTGTTGTTCCATGTCTAATTCTACCTGTTGCTTCTTGACCACCATATTGGTTTCTCAGGAGACAGGTAAGGTGGACTGGTACTCCAATCTCTTGAAGAATTTTCCACAGTTTGTGGTGATCCACACACTCAAAGTCTTTAGTGTATATAGTTAACAAAGCAGAAGTAGATGTTTTCCTAGAACTCCTTTGCTTTCTCTCTGATCTAACAGATGTTGGCAGTTTGATCTCTGGTTCCTCTGCCTTTTCTAAACCTGGCTTGTTCACCTGGAATTTTTCAGTTCACATACTGCTGAAGCCTAGCTTGAAGGGTTTTAAGCATTACCTTGCTCATATGTGAAATGAGTGCACTTGTATGGATTGTGGGGCAAGCCAAACGAACAACCACTAGCCATAGTAAAGGCCAGTCTTTATCCAAAGAAGGTGATGTTGTATATAAAGTGGGATTAGAAGGGAATCCTCTATTATGAGCTCCTTCTGGAAAGCCAGATTCCGAGAAGTACTGCTCCCAGTTAGACCAGCTGAAAGCAGCACTCAACAAAAAGTGTCTGTAATTAATCAACATAAAACTCATAATCTTCCATCAGCATAATGCAAGACTGCATGTTTCTTTGATGATCAGATAAAAACTGCTACAGCTTGGCTGGGAAGTTCAGATTCATCTGCCACGTTCACAGACATTGCCCCTTTGGACATCCATTCTTTCTGGTCTTTACAAAATTTTCTTAATGAAAAAAAATTCAGTTCCCTGGAAAACTGTAAAAGGCACCTAGTTTTTTGCTCAAAAAGATAAAAAGTATTTATCTTTATAGAAGATGGAAACTTTTAAGAAGATGGAATTATAAAGTTGTATGAAAAATGACAATGTAGTGGAGCAAACTGGATGTGGAACAACAGACTGGTTCCAAACAGGAAAAGGAGTCGTCAAGTCTGCATATTGTCCCCCTGCTTGTTTAACTTACATGCAGAGTACATCATGAGAAATGCTGGGCTGGAAGAAGCACAGGCTGGAATCAAGATTGCTGGGAGAAATATCAACAACCTCAGATATGCAGATGACACCACCCTGATGGCAGAAAGTGAAGAACTAAAGAGCCTCTTGATGAAAGTAAAAGAGGAGAGTGAAAAAGTTGGCTTAAAGCTGAACATTCAGAAAACTAAGATCATGGCATCAGGTCCCATCACTTCATGGCAAACAGATGGAGAAACAGTGGAAACAGTGGCTGACTTTATTTTGGGGGGCTCCAAAATCACTGTAGATGGTGATTGCAGCCATGAAATTAAAAGACACTTACTTCTTGGAAGGAAAGTAATGCCCAACCTAGACAGCATATTAAAAAGCAGACATTGCTTTGTCAACAAAGGTCCGTCTAGTCAAGGCTATGGTTTTTCCATCAGTCATGTGTGATTGTGAGAGTTGGCCTGTAAAGAAAGCTGAGCGCAGGAGAATTGATGCTTCTGAACTGCGTTGTTGGAGAAGACTCTCGAGCGTCCCTTGGACTGCAAGGAGATCCAACCAGTCCATCCTAAAGGAGATTAGTCCTGGGTGTTTATTGGAAGACCTGATGTTGATCCTGAAAGTCCAGTACTTTGGCCACCTGATATGAAGTGCTGACTCATCTGAAAAGACCCTGATGCTGGGAAAGATTGAGTGCAGGAGTCGATGGGGACGACATAGGATGAGATGGTTGGATGGCATCACCAACTCAATGGACATGGGTTTGGGTAAACCCTGGGGGTTGGTGATGAACAGGGAGTCCTGGTGTGCTGCGGTTCATGGGGTTGCAAAGAGTCGACGTGACTGAGCAACTGAACTGAACTGAACTGAACTGAGTGGAACAAAGTGGTGATTACCTTTTCCAATAAAGTTCTTGGTGAAAACAAACAAACAAAAAATGTGTCTTTTATTTTTACTTAAATAACTGAGAGAACTTTTTTGCTAATCCAGTATTTTTATTCTCATGTCATTGAGGCACTAATGAATTAGTCATCCTTCCCTGGCTTGTGTTTAGGGGAAAAATAAGCCAAGAAATGTTTAGATCCGTGCTTCTGATATAATTTCTTTCAAGTAAACAAAACAGATCAATTTGTAGCTGGCTCTTTTGTGACAACAGGAAAAGCAAGGGGCTCTATGAAAGTATTTAGCCTTGGTCTTTGGTTGGGATGATGTTTTAAGTATTAACATGTAAGACTTCCATCTGTGAACAGGAGACACAAATAGGGGCTCTGAAACAGTCAATCACAGTTCCAAAAAATCTGTAAGACAGCCAAAAATATATTTTCTAAAAGGGGGAAGAGTCTAGATCATGCAGTTTATTTTTTTATATCCCTGTAGGTAAGAATGGGTGAGAAAAAAGGAGAAACTTCATTTACTTTTTCATTGATTAGCTTATCTACTCTTGAACAGGCACATGCCCCAGACAGATTCCTTTTCAAGTTTGAAACGAATGTGCTGAGATGTGGTTATCATCCTTCATATTCCTATGTGGACTAGAATCAGTTAGATAAACTATTCTGATGGCTGCTTCATATTGCTTAAAGCAGGGGTCCCCAATATTTTTGTCACCAGGGACAGGTAATGTGAGTGATGGGGAATGATGGGGAGTGGCAGGCAAATCTTTGCTTGCTTTCTTGGCACTTACTTACTGCTGTGTGGCCTGAGGGTTGGGGACCCATGGCTATTTCTAACATCAATACAATTTTGTTGTTAATGCTTATTGATTTTCTTTTTTTCCCTTTCAAATTGAGATTTTCCTGGTTCATGGACTGAAGAGTGTGACTTTTGATTGAAACCTAGATATTTTGATTACTATGTTATGAGACTCTGATTAAACCTTGTGGTTAAACCTTCTGGTTCAGCAGTTCTTCCCTATTACAACTCTGAAGTAGGAACACTGCCTCATTTTTGCCAGGTAATGCTGAAAGTTGGAGAAGGGAATGGCAACACACTCCAGTATTCTTGCCTGGACAATGCCAAGGACAAAGGAGTCTGATGGACTAGAGTCCAAGGGGTCACAAAGAGTCGGACAAGACTGAGTGACTATCACTCACTCAGCATTGGATGTACGGATTCCACTAATATCTGGAATGAGAGGGGCTCCTTATTACTGCAAGTGGCTGGGGAGAACACGCTCTCCACAAACCCTCTGTTCTACCACCCTGGCGAGAGTAGAAGTGTAGCTACGCTTTTATCTATGTCCTTTGCTGCAGTAGAGAATCCATTGTTTAAGAGTGTGCCATCTCGCTAAGCTGTTCACTTGGCTAAAGTCAGCCTTTCCTTTATGACTTATTTCTGTCTGTTTCATTGGGCATTTCTGAGTTTCTGGCCTCTCTGGCACTCAGTTTGGGATATATAAGGCTAAAAGCAAAGAGATCACATTGTTATGTTGTTCCTCAGGTTCTGAGGTGCCTAGCTCATCTGCTGAAAGAACCTTTCAGCTTTTGGAATCTTCTTATGTTTATTTTACATTTAATATCCAGGACTCTTAGCTACAGTTAATGAGAAGAATAGGGGAAAGTAGGTCAAGACTGTCCTGGAACTTCAAATCTCTCTCCAGTAGTTTTAACCATGATATAATATATTTATCAATATTTTCCCTTATCTGTAACTGACTTTGTACCATTTAATAACTCTGAGATACCTAGATACTCATAGATACTATCCCTAAGTTTTCTTTGAATTTTTATTAAAGCATTTTGACCTATAATTCCTTTGAAATAATATTTTATACCTTAGTCTGTAGGCTAATTTATCCTTGTACCTATTGGCTTTCATTTTCATTATTTTATCTTAAGTCTTGTTATTTAGTAAAACGAATTCCCAATTTACATTTTATTTTAAATTGCATTGGCTATTTTGTACATTTAGCTCTTTGCATTTTAATATAACACTAAATAAGTTTTTTAATTTCTACCAGCAACTCATTCCCTGCCCCCCACCTCAGCAAAGAAACCTGGCGGAATCATGATTCTTCTGGATTCTTCTGCATCATATTCATTAATTGATTTTGAGAACAGTAACATTTTAACAATATTGCCTTCCTAGTCAAAGACACCATTTATGCTTTAATAGTGATCACAACTCACATAATTTTCATGTGTAGTCAAAAAAGTAGAGCTGAAGGGGATGGGAGATGGATAAACTAGGAGTTTGGGGTTAGCAGATAAAAAACACTATATACAAAATAGACAAATGAGAAGGTCCTACAGTACAGCACAGGAAACTATATTCAATATCTTGTAATGTACACAATGGAAAAGAATACATATAACGAATCACTTTGTTGTACAAAAGACACTAAGACAACCTTGTAATTCAACTATATTCAATTAAAATTTTTAAAAGGTAGAAATAATGTCTTGCAGGTTTTACCCTGATTTCTCTATCACCCTAATATTACATATCTCCATGTCATCAAAAATTATTTGTATTGGGTATGGACTTTCCTGGTGGTTCAGATGGTAAAGAATCCACTAGCAATATGGGAGACCTGGGTTCAATTCCTGGCTTGGAAAGATCCCCTGGAGAAGGTAATGGCTGCCCACTCCAGTATTCTGGCCTGGAGAACCCCCATGGACAGAGAAGGCTGGCAGGCTAGAGTCCACGGGCTTGCAAAGAGTCGGACATGACTGAGTGGCATTCACTTTCACTTCACTATGCTGTAACTTATCTGATAAACCGACACTTGGCATCTAGTGTGTCTTGTTTATTTTCTCTATTATAACTCACATCATAATTGCTCTGTATCAACATCTATTTCCTAATAGTTGAAAATTAAACTTAATTACATCAGAAATAGATAAAAAGTGTGATGATAAATTTGACTGCTAAACATTTCAAAATCATTTTCCATAAAGTATCTGTTAATTTATACTTATTTTAGGAAGTTTATAAGTTATGCTTCTCAGCATCAAAATTTTTTTTACTTGAAGTATAGCTGGTTTACAATATTATATTAGTTTCAGATATACTACATATTGGTTCAATACTTTTATACATTATACTCCATTTAAAATTAATATAAAATATTGACTATGTTCTCTGAGCTGTGTAAAATATTACTGTAGCTTATTTGGAAGACAACACAAACAGACAGAGAAACACAGCACATTCTTGAATAGGCAGAATCAATACTGTCAAAAGGACTACACTGTCCAAGGGAATTTACAGATTTAATGAAATTCATATCAAATTACCAATGGCATTTTTCATAGAGCTTGAACGAAAATAATAAAATTTATATAGAGACACAAAAGACCCCGAATAACCAAAGAAATCTAAAGAAAAATGAAGCTGAAGAATCAGGCTCCCTGACTTAAGGCTATACTACAAAGCTACAGTCATCAAAACAGGAAGGTACAGGCACAAAAACACACATATAGATCAGTGGACTAGGACACAAAGCTGATGATAAACCCATACACCTATGGTCACCTAATGTATGACAAAGCAGGCAAGACTATACAACAGAGGGAAGACAGTCTCTTCAATAAGTGGTGCTGGGAAACTGGACAGCTATATGTAAAAAAAAAAAATGTAATTAGAAAACTCTAGTACCACACACAAAAATAAGCTCAAAATAAATTAAAGACTTAAATGTAAGACTGAATACTATAAAACTCTCAGAGGAACAAAAGACCAAACATTCTTTAACATAAATTGCAGCAATATCTTTTTTGACCCATCTCTCAGAGTAATGGAAATAAAAACAAGAATGAATGGTACCTAATTAAATTCAAAAGTTGTTGCACAGCAAAGGGAATCATATACAAAAACAAAAAGACAACTCACAGGATGGGAGAAGATATTTGCAAATGATACAACCAACAAAGATTAGCCTTTAAAATTTTCAAACATCTCATGCAGTTCAACATCATAAAAACACACAACCCAGTCAAAAAATGGGCAAAAGACCTAAAGAGAGACATTGCTCTAAAGAAGACATACAGATGGGTAAGAGACCTATGAAGAGATGTTCAACATAGTTAATTACTGAAAAGTGAAAGTGTTAGTCACTTAGATGTGTTTGACTCTTTGCAACCCCTTGGACTGTCAGAGAACTAAGATCATGGCATCCAACCTCATCACTTTATGGCAAATAGATGGGAAACAGTGGAAACAGTGACAGATTTTATCCTCTTGGGCTCCCAACTCACTGTGGAGAAAGCAGCCATGAAATTAAGACCCTTGCTTCTTGGAAGAAAAGCCATGACGAACATAGACAGCATATTAGAAAGCAGAGACATCACTTTACTGACAAAGCTCTGTATAGTCAAAGCTATGGTTTTCCCAGTAGTCATGTATGGATGGGCATTGGACCATAAGGAAGACTGAGCACTGAAGAATTGGTGCTTTCAAACTGTGGTGCTTGAGAAGACTCTTGAGAGTCCCTTGGACTGCAGGGAGATCAAACCAGTCAATCCTAAGTGAAATCAACCCTGAACATTCATTGGAAGGACTGGTGCTAAAGCTGAATCTCCAATACTTTGGCCACCTGATGGGCAGAGCCAACTCATTGGAAAAGACCCAGATGCTGAGAAGGATTGAAGGCAGAAGGAGAAAGGGACAGCAGGATGAGATGGTTGGATGGTATCACTGACTCAAAGGACGTGAGTTTGGGCAGACTCCGGGAGATCGTGAAGGATAGGGAAGCCTGGTATGCTGCAGTCCTTGGGGTCACAAAGAGTTGAACAGGACTTAATGACTGAACAACAACAACAAGGCTCCTTTGTCCATGGAATTCTCCAGGCAAAGAATGCTAACGTGGGCAACCATTCCCTTCTTCAGGAGATCTTCCCAACCCAGAGATCAAACCCAGGTCTCCTGCACTGCTGGCAGATTTTTTACCACCTGAGACACCAGGGAAGCCCATCAAATTATCAGAGAAATGTGAATCAAAACTGCAATGTGGTATCATGTCATATGGTCAGGATGGCCATCATCAAAAAAATCTACAAACAGTAAATGCTAGAGAGGGTATGCAGAGAAGGGAACTCTCCTACGGGGTTTGTGGGGATGTAAATTGGTGCAGCCACTACGGAGAACAGTTCCTTAAAAATGGAAATACCATATGATCTAGCAGTCCCACTCCTGGGTATATAAGAGAAAAAACTTGATTCAAAAGTGTACATGCACCCCAATGTTCATTGCAGCACTATTCAAAATACCTAAGACACAGAAGCAGATTAAATGTCCCTCAGCAGATGAATGGAAAAAGATTAAGTGGTACATATATACAATGGGATATTAGCCACTAAAGAGAATGAATTAATGTCATTTGTAGCAACATAAACAGACCTGGAGATTATCAAACTAAGTGAAGTCAGTCAGACAGAGAAAGACATATATCATAGGATATCACTTATCTTAAAAAACATGATTGACATGAAGTTATTTACAAAATAGAAACTGACTGATAGACTTAGAGAATGAACTTATGGCCACTAGGGGTGAAGGGTTGAGGGGGAAGGATAGATTGGGGATTTGGGATTGACGTGTACACACTGTTATATTGAAAACAGATAACCAACAAGGACTAACTACATAGCACAGGGAACTCTGTTCAATACTGTGTAATAACCTAAATGGGAAAAAAAGTGGATTTATATATAGATATATATACTCATATAAAACTGAATCACTTTGCTGTACATATGAAACTAATACAACATTGTTAATCAACTGTCCTCCAATATAAATTAAAAATTAAAACAACAAAGTTAGCATACAATATTGGCTGTGTCCTCTGTGCTATGCAATATATTCTTATAGCTGATTTATTTTTTGTGTAATAGTTTTATGTCTCAATCTCTCCCTGCTTACCTCTTCTCACTGGTAATCCCACTGACTTGTTCTCTATATGTGAGCCTCTTTTAGTTATTGTATTCTTCACCTCCGACTAGTTATTTTTTTTTTTTTTTTTTTAGTTATTTTTTATATTTCTAGTTTTTCACTAAAATTCTCACTGTGTTCATTTCTTCTTTCCCCAAGTTCAGATAACATTCTTATTGATTATGCTTTAAACTTTTTATCTGGTAAATTATCATTTTTTTGTTTTCTCAGTTTTTTTTTTTCTTTCATTTGAAATAATTCTTTTGTCTTCTCATTTTGTTTGACTTTGTGTCTATGAAATTAAGTGAAATTAAGATTGTGGTTCGATTTCTGGGTCAGGAAGATTGGTAGAGAAGGGATAGGCTACCCACTCCCATACTCTTGGGCTTCCCTTGTGGCTCAGCTTGTGAAGAATCGGCCTGCAATGCGGGAGACCTGGGTTTGATCCCTGGGTTGGGAAGATCCCCTGGAGAAGGGAAAGGCTACCCACTCCAGTATTCTGGACTGGAGAATTCCATGGACTGTATAGTCCATGGGGTCGCAGAGTCAGACACAACTGAGCAACTTGCACTTACACTTGTAAGCCCCACTGATTTTCAAACTTGATAAGGAATCAAATCCTTGTGTCAGATCCCAGGCCTGGGGTATCCAGTAATCAGTTTAAACCATTCCCTCCCCAGGGAGGATCTGTGAACCACACACACACATACACACCCCTCACCCTTCCTCTGTGCTCCCTCCTAGAGGCACAGGTGCCATACTGATTGTTTGTCATCCCTGCGTACCCGACAAGCATCCAGTTTGTTTTCAGGGAGAATTGCTTCACATGTAGATGTACTTTTGATGTGTTCTAGGGAGAGGTGAGTTTAACATCTTCCTATGATGACATCTTTATCTCCTCTCTATCAAATGTTATTTTTGATGTCAAAATGATAGCACAGAAACAATAGCTGAATATTCACTTACTTTTAATTTATTTAATCACAGGTTAAGTTAGAACATTTTCATGTTTCTTAGTCATATGTTAAATTTCATGATTTTTTTTGTACTGATAAACACTAGAGTGTGTGTGTGTGTGCACATGTACGTGTATACTGGGGTATGTGTGTGTACACATGTATATATATATACTGGGGTATGTGTGTGTGCACACAGATACATATATATGGGGGTATGGATGTGTGTGTACATGTACATTTATACTGGAGTAAGTGTGGGTGTGCACACGTACATATATATTGGGGTACACATAGATGTGCATATCTATACACACACACACACACATAGTGGGGGTATACCCACTAAGATACCTGATACCTATGACTCTGACACCAACCAAGTGTCCAAGAATTCAATTCAACTCATTCTGACACAATCTATCTGCAGTTAGAATCAAATTCTACTAGTTAAAGGGCTCAGTCCCACAAGACTCTTCTCATTTCAGACACCAGGTTCAAGTCTTTATCCTTCTGACCAACTGGTTATGAATTGGAGGTTCCCATGGCTCCCTCTCAGGTTTGATAATTTCCTAATTTGGCTCACAGAACTCAGAGAAAGACTTCACTTATGTTTACTAATTTATGGGAAGGAATATAATTCAGGTATAGCCAAATGGAAGAGATGCAGAGGTCAAGCTATGTTGTCGGGCAAGAGGAAAGTCATCGTCTCCATGTCCTCTCCAGGCACATCCTCATTACAGCACACTGTGTTCACCAACTTACAAACTATCTTGAGTCTAATCATTGAAAAAGTTTTACAGAGTCCAATCTCCAGCCATATCACTCCGTTTATTAATGCTGTGAGTGGAGCTTAAAGCTCTAACCCATTAATCAATTGGTCTTTCTGGTAACCAGCATACTCTGAAGCATCAAGAGGCACCACCCTATTACCTCATCAGCATAAACTCTAGTTTCTTCAGATGAATCTCATTATGAATAACACCAAATATTCCTATCACTCAGGAAATTCTAAGGTTTAGGAACTCTGGGCCAGAAACCAAAGAAAAGGCCAAATTAATTTTCTTGTGTGTGTTAAGCCACATTATACTATTATACCATTATATTACTTTTTTCTAATTAATGATTAAATTAGTTAATAAGTTTACATATTTACTCTGCCATATTTATGGTAAAGATTATTGCATTTTGTTTTAAATGATGCTTAGAGGGGTGACATATTACTTCGTAATGCAGTCAGCATCAGTATGTTCCTTTGTGATTGAAAGTGAAAGCTGTTCAGTCTTGTCCAACTCTTTGCAACTTCATGGACTGTAGCCTGCCAGACTCCTCTGTCCATGGAATTCTTCGGGCAGAATACTGGAGTGGAGAGCTGTTCCCTTCTACAGGGGATCTTCCCAACCTGGGGTCAAACTGTAGCCTTCCAGACTCATCCGTCCATGGAATTCTTCAGGCAAGAATACTGGAATGGGTAGCCTATCCCTTTTCTAGGGCATCTTCCTAACCCAGGAATCAAACTGGGGTCTCCTGCATTTTAGGCAGATTCTTTACAAGCTGAGCTATCAGGGAAGCCATTATATTTATGTGAGACTATCTTTTGCCATTTTGAGAGAAGGTTACTATTCACTTCCAATTTCCTCTATTCTTCATTTTTAAAAAATATTGTATCTTAATGTAATTATTTTAATTAAAATATGAAATAATTGTTTCCCTTTTTACTTTCATGTACTAGCTTTTAATGGCACTGTTTTAAAAAATTCTTTATGTTTATCAAAGTATTTAAGAAAAAAAAATACATAAAACTCAAACTCTGTTTTATTAGTGTATCTTGTAGAAGGGTCCAGTGTTAAACAAGTATGTTATGTTTTTGAAGAAAGAACTAGGGGAGTAGGCTAATGAGAAAATGTTTTCATTTCATTGCAATTTAATTCTAGTCAAAACTGCAATGCTAAATGTTGGCTTTTTTTGGTTTTCCTTGTTTTTCTCATTATTCGGTTTGTTCTGACCCATTTTTTTCAAGTATTATTTGATACTTTTTGTTCTTTGATTACACAAACTGTCACAGACCAGATCCTTGCCTACTGGACAAGTTTAGATGCTCAAATGTGACAAAACAAATTCAACTAACTCTACCAAAATTCACAACAAAAAGATAGACAGTGAAGCAAATGTTCCTTTAGCCAATAGAAAGTGACCTTTTAATTTTATGATGATATAGTAACCAAAATTTATACCATTAATTGCAAATTAAAAAATCTTAATCTCTCTCTCTCTCTCTCTTTCTCTCTCTCTCTCACACACACACACACACACACACACACTCAGACATCCATGCACTATATATAGAATCAAGTAAAATTTTTATTTACCTTGTTCTCATCACACATGGTTCCATTCTTTATAATAGTAGGGTCCGGATATACATGACCTCTTATATCTGCTGACATACATATATGGCCTCCAAGGTAGGTATATTGAATATCCATGTCATCCCTTGGTACTATAAGTGAATGTGTCCAATGGCAAACTAACTTTCCACAAAGGACCTGCCTATCAATATATAAAAAACTCTTAATGCCCATAGGTCTCTTAGAGACACAAGAGATTAGATAAAAAAAAAAAGTACAAAATATGAGGATAATTCAAAATGTTACTGCGATCATAACACCAAAGCTATTCAGAACATACACCAGCTAATGAAGTGCAACATATAAATTCCTCTGTATAAACCAGGTTAATCTTTCACTTGCATTAAGTGACTCTTGGCAGTATACACACACATAGATACTCACACAGGCATTTGAAAAATGTATAAATTTCTAAATACATACGAAAAAGTACAAGATCTTCCGTTACAGTTTCCAAACTTATCTTGTTGAAAATTTACTTCCTGTGTACACTGATAAGTAGATTCTTTAGCAACTAAAAACATAAGCAAAATTTCCAGTTAGTCATCTTAAAAATATTAAAAACTAAAACTGTGTTAAATTAATATTGAAATATCTAAACAACAATGCTGAGTCAATGCCATCTATTACAAATTTCAGTATTATCTATTGGCTATACAAGAAAAAGAAACACTTACTGAAAACTACGCACTTAAGAATAGGAGAGCTGGTATGACAGAGCAGAAACAATTAAGAAATCCTAGTCTTCTGCACTCTCTCTTATCTTCAATTCTAAATTCTACTCACTTTCTCCCAACCACCTCAAATTTGACTAATATCCTATTCATTTTCTCCTGTTCTTACTGGGTCTGTTTCACCTCTAGACATAGTTCAAAGTTACATTGATTTTAATACATAGTTCAAAGCTACATTGATTTTAATTTTATGTTCAAATTTGGATTTAACAAACAGTCCTTTTTATTTTGGTGTTTTACTGACTTTAGAAAAATATAGTTTAAAAATAAAGCTCAGAAGAAAAGATAAATTATTACATTTTCCAAACAAATCCTCGCACTGCTTCGTTCTATCTTGGCATACTCCTCCAAAGCAATAGGAAGATTTATTATTGCATGTTTGTAAGTCGGCAGCTTTCATATCAGGTACACAAAATTCAGACATCCCATTGCAAAATTCTGGAAAATCACATGGATCAATGCTTTTCCTACACAGTATTCCTCTATCAAGTAGCTGTGAGAAAAGGAAAAACACATATTTGCTTTGAAGTAGTAAAACAAATGTAGAAATATTAAATAACAGCATTGAATTTGTAGCTATCATTATCATTACCGTTACATCTGTAAGTGTTTAAGCTATAAATTTGCTTAAAAGTTCTGGTGAAAGAGTTTGGAAAGAACCCAAATGCCTACTAATGTGTAAACAAACTATGGTATGGACAATGGAACGTGTTCAGCCGCGTAAAGGCATGGAGTACTGATGCATGCTACAAGGTGACTGCAAGTCGGAAACACTGTATTTAGTGAAGAAACCAGACGCAAGGGTTCCCACTGTGTGGTTCTAGTTCTATGAAATGTCCAGAGTAGGGAAATCCATAGAGGCCGAATGCAGTGCTGGTTGCCAGGAACTGAGGGGAAGGGAGAGAGGAGAGCAGGTGCGTCACGGGTCGGGGTCTCCTGTTTGGGTGAGGAAGCGGCTGTGGAACCAGGTCAAGGCGGTGGCTGCACAACGCTGCGAATGCCCTAAGTGCCACTCAAGGCACTAAATGCACTTGAAAACGGCTACATTTTCACTGTGTGATGTGCACTTCAATTTAAAAATGGCTCTAGCCAAAGTACTCATAGCTACAGTGCTGTGGTTATCCTGAATATTCACTTCAAGATAAACAGAAAATATATGAGATGACACTACCCATATCTGTTTTTCAACCTTCGATTGTTGGGGACTAATCCATTGCACTCCTGAAATATTTTAACTAACTCAGATGCTGGTCTTTCCAGGTTTCTAAAATGTTTCTTAGTGGACACCCCTGTCCTTTTGGCCTTCAAGTAATTTTCTTTTCTGGACTAATTCCACTTCTACTGTGAAACTGCTTCTGACTCAGGATGACAATAGGAAAACTTTCCCTAGACACAGTGGTGGGAAATTTAACTTAGAATGTAATGGTGGGTCAGGGCTTCTGCCACTTCCAGGGGTGGGCATAGTTGTTGGGAAAGAGGGGATCCCTCTGCTCTTCTGAAATACCGTACAATGTGGACGAGAAAAGCCAGGAATTGCACTGAGCTTTCAGTACTGCATACAGGAAAAGCTTGTATGAGAACCGCCAAGGAAAAGCAAGGATATCCAAATGATGTAGAGCACAAGAATCTTGTTGTTCCTATTTTAAGCAAAGATTCCCTTGAGCATGACGCTGACCTCATGTCGTATGTCAGCTTCCTGAGTGCTTGTTTCTTATTCTTTGCTTGTCTGCTCATCATCAAGATACAGCTGACCCAGGACAAGTACTGGTGAGCAGTACCAGACACAACTCCTTAAAACTTCAGAGAGGAGAGTCTGGGTACTGACTAAAACACGCTAGTTCCCATTATGTGTCAGATAACAGCAGGTTAAAGTATTGGTCTTCCATATCTTTGCACTAGGACTTGTGTTCATCTAAACTGAAAAATTATAAGAAAAAAACACTGGATCAAATCATTAGATTTCAGACCATGTCAGTGGAAGCTAGAATGGAAAGTAGACAGGTAAAACAATAAAAAGCCTTTTAAGCTTATGGTCACTAATAAGAGAGGCACCTGCGACCCTTGAAAAGACAGCAAAAGCTAGATTTTATGCTATAATATGTGAGAAAGTTAATGGGAACTAACATAGGACATTGACGCATGCTTCAAGAGTGAGGAGGAAAGGTCCTGGGCAGATGGTGGCAGTGGGTACATTCCCAGAACTAGAATTGAGTCACAGGTTCCCTCAAGTGTGAAAAATGAAAAGGCTGTCCAGGGCTACCTTCGACAGATCAATAAATGCAGTCCTGAATGCTAAAAACAAAAGATGATAGCTGGAGTTACAGGTTTTAGTTGGAACTTCTTTATAGAATTCACTGCTGTTACCCTGAATCTCTCCCTAGCAACTTATACTATGAATTTTCACTGGATCGAATCCAGGAATATTCTCTGTTGCAAAGAATTATCCTTTGAGATGTAGGTAGAGGGCAATAGTGGGTGTGTACTAAGTCACTTCAGTCATCTCCAGCCCTTTGTAACCCTGTGGATTGCAGGAGCCAGGCCCCTCTGTCCATGGGATTCTCCTGGCAGGCAGGCTCTTGACCACTAGCACCACCTGGGGAGCCCAGATGGAAATGGACTGTTTAGAAATTTCAACTGCTCAGTCTCACTGATTTGGAGACAAAGAGAAAGACGAGAGTTCTGGGGAAGGAAAGAACAACACTGTTTATTGCTAAGAAGTGGAAACCCTAGGCTGGCCTCTACATTAATGTGCTTTGAAACAAATGAACATTGGCTTTAAGAACTAGCCCACTGAGAGGAAAAGAACATGCAGAGAACAGGGTAAAATGATGTGGGGAGAGATTTCCATTGACAGTGGAAAAGCAAACCTGACAACAAAACCTCTAATCAGTCAGCATTTATGTATGTCGTAGCCTCCTGAAAGTGACACAAAGAAAGATGAGTTGCTAAAATGAAGCAATCCCTAGAACAGAGAACTTACCTGGTCTCCTATCAGAGGTGGCTATGAAGGAAAATTGAAGGGAAAACTTCCCAAGGGAAGTCGAGGATTCAGTGAGTGATTGACAAAGCTAATCTTCAGTATTAGATATGCTGCATATTGCTGACTATTCCCTATGGATTCCTTTTTTCTGCAACTTCCAAAGCGAGGGGTTGCTATTATAATTGTCTGTTTATTCAAATGTTGTATCTCAAGTGTGTGTTGGGTGGCTTATTCATAATTTTGTCATAGATTGTGAGGAGCTACATTCAATTATGACCAAGAGGAACTCACAACACCCAAATTACCTGAAATTATTATTAAATGGCATGATAGGATGGGTTCTGAGGAGAGATAGAAACAATAAGGTTAGAAGCAGGGCTAAAAATTTGATTGGAAAAGATCTAGAGACCTCTCAATTCTGAAATCAACTGTGTATGAATCAAGAACATACGGTAATACATTTGAATGATGAGTAAAAATTATGTGAAAAAAAGCTAAAAAGCCCACAAAAGCAAGAATTTCATGGAAGAAAACAAGGCAATATTCTGAAAACTTACCGTACAAGATTTTTTTCCACAACATGGTCCAGAACCACAGAACGCGTTTCCAAGCAGTGCGCAGGTTAAAGGATCACAGCATTTAAGATGCTCGCAGCTCTGAAAGCAAAGGTAATCAAGTTAAATAAAAGGAATTTTGAACTAAATCATTTTACTTATTGTCATAATATCTTAAGACATGTCTCTAATTACAATCACAGTATAATTTT
Source organism: Cervus elaphus (assembly GCF_910594005.1). Lineage (NCBI taxonomy): Eukaryota > Metazoa > Chordata > Mammalia > Artiodactyla > Cervidae > Cervus > Cervus elaphus. The sequence continues at coordinate 41,579,039 of NC_057846.1, forward strand.
TATACCTGTATCTATTTTTAATACCACTTCACCTAAACAATGTATTTTGATATAGAAAAAAAGTGGTAACGAAATTATTCATGATTCTATGCTCAAGAATTTGACAGTTAAAAATGTAATGCAATTTATCTCAATCTTTTTGTGTTCATAACTATATGGACAATAAATTTTGAGATTTTTTTTTTCATTTGTGTGTGTCTGTGTATGTGTGAATTACTTGCTCAGTCGTGTCCAACTCTTTGTGACCCCATCGGCTGTAGCCTTACCAGGTTCCTTTGTTCATGGAATTCTCCAGGCCAGAATCCTAGAGTGGGTAGCCGTTTCCTTCTCCAAGGGATCTTCCTAAGCCAGGATAGAACCTGGGTCTCCCATATTGCAGGCAGGTTCTTTACTGTCCGAGCCACTAGAAAACTACTTATCTATCTTATCAATTTGCCTCAAGATATTCTGTGACTATATAAAAATATTTGGATGTGACAAAATAGAGGTTTCTAAATAACAACAGCATATTGTGGTTGTTTCATTTCAAAGAAACATTTTTCACTTTTTAGTTCTTGTATATTAAAGATTGATTCTAAAAGTTATTCATTCAAAGAATTAAAAAATGTTAAGAGCTCTTTCATAACACACATTTATTTCCTTCTTTTTACAGAGTTATCTAGTAAGTGTAAGAGTGATATGATATGACTAATAATATTTTAAAATGAATAAAGTGAATAGGTACAAATAACTGTTTATATCTGTTTCAATTTCACATATCTGCTCAATTTAGTTTATTTTATATGTTTATGCATACTTTTTGTTGAGGTATTCTATTTATTTCCTTTATTTCTAAGCACTTTTATGTTAATACTATTAACCCCTAGCCACTAATATATTTTATATTGTTTTGCAATTTGTCATGACAGCTTATTTCTATTTTGGCAGGTTTTAAAAATATTTTTGTTACTGTGATATTGTGAAATCTGAAAATTGCCACTCTTCTTTTGTGATTTGTTCTAAGAGCTTCTGTATAAAATTTTCTTCCACATTGACCCCAGTAAATATGTGAAGGTGCAAAATGTTTCTGTTATATATATAAATATATATCTACATATATGTATTTTTATTTTACTGTAAGTATTTTGAGTAGTATGTTGTAAATGTAACTATAAGGGGAATATATCTGTTCTGCCAAAATTAAATAATGTATTATTCTCTTATAAAATAGTAATTTATTACTGATATTTTATTATACCTCAATACTTATATAATGTCCTTTATAAAATGAAACATTATGCAGTTACACTAATGTCATGTTACTAAAGTATATCCCAAATTCTATTCCTATTTAATACTTGTAATACCTATAAGAATCAGATAATAATCATTTTTATACATTTCATGTTTCATTATTAAGAAGAATGTGTTATGTTTCACAATATAAATATGTTAATGAAAAACAACAAGCGAATTTAGTGAAGATAGAATATTAAACCCTCACTAAATATTAATATTGGGGAAAATGAAACAAAAATCAGTGACGTGGTAGCCTAATATCAAAAATCTAGAATCAAAGAGAGCACCTACAGTAGAGAGTATATTTTGACAGCACTCAATATATAATGGAAATCCAGACTAAAGACCTAGATTTGCCAACATCCACTGGATCATAGAAAAAGCAAGAGAACTCCAGAAAAACATCTACTTCTGCTTCATTGACTATGCTAAAGCCTTTGATTGTGTGGATCACAAAATACTGTGGAAAATTCTGAAAGAGATGGGAATACTAGACTACCTGACCTGCCTCCTGAGAAATCTGTATGCAGGTCAAGAACCAACCAAGGAACAGCAGACTGGTTCAAAATTGGGAAAGGAGTACATTAGGCTGTATACTGTCATCCTGCTTATTTCACTTATTTGCAGAGAACATCATGCAAAATGCTGGACTGGATGAGGCACAAGCTGGAATCAAGATTGTCAGGAGAAATATCAATAACCTCAGATATGCAGATGACACCACCCTTATGGCAGAAAGTGAAGAGGAACTAAAGAGCCTCTTGATGAAAGTGAAAGAGGAGAGTGAAAAAGTAGGCTTAAAACTCAACATTCAGAAAACTAAGATCATGGCATCTGGTCCCATCACTTCACGGGAAATAGATGGGGAAACAATGGAAACAGTGAAAGACTTTACTGGTTTGGGCTCCAAAATCATTGCAGATGGTGACTGCAGCCATGAAATGAAAACACTCTTGCTCCTTGGAAGAAAAGCTATGACCAACCTAGACAGCATATTAAAAAGCAGAGACATTGCTTTGCTGATAAAGGCCTGTCTAGTCACACTATGGTTTTTCCAGTAGCCATGTATGGATGTGAGAGTTGGACTATAAAGAAACCTGAGCACCGAAGAATCAATCCTTTTGAACTGTGGTGTTGGAGAAGACTCTTGAGAGTCCCTTGGACTGCCAGGAGATACAACCAGTCCATCCTAAAGGAAATCAGTCTTGAATACTCATTGGAAGGACTGATGCTGAACCTGAAACTCCACTACTTTGGCCACCTGATGCGAAGAAATGAATCATTGGAAAAGACCCTGATGGTGGGAAAGATTGAAGGCGAGAGGAAAAGGGGACAACAGAGGATGAAATGGTTGGATGGCATCACTGACTCGATAGACATGAGTCTCAGCAAGCTCCGGGAGTTGATGATGGACAGGGAAGCCTGGCGTGCTGCAGTCCATGGGGTCTCAAAGAGTCGGACACAACTTCGTGACTGAACTGACTGATAACTGGTGGTTTATATGCTCAAGAATAATCATAAAAAGAGACTCCAAAGTAAGAGATGAGTGTTGACCAAAAAGAATCACACAACACTGGAATTTAACAGATGTGGTGGTGCATTTATTATAATCCATGAACCTATCAGTTCAGTTCAGTTGCTCACTTGTGTCTGACTCTTTGCGACCCCATGGACTGCAGTATGCCAGGCTTACCTGTCCTTCACCATCTCTCAGAGCTGGCTCAAACTCATATCCATTGAGTCGGTGATGCCATCCAACCATCTCATCCTCTGTTGTCCCCCTCTCCTCCTGCCTTCAATCTTTCCCAGCATCAGGGTATTTTTCAATGAGTCGGTTTTTGCATCAGGTGGCCAAAGTATTGGAACTTCAGCTTTAGTGTCAGTCTTTCCAATGACTATTCAGAGTTGATTTTCTTTAGAATTGACTGGTTTGATCTCCTTGCAGTTCAAAGGACTCTCAAGAGTCTTCTCCAACTTTATAATTCAAGAGTATAAATTCTTTGGTACTCAGCCTTCTTTATGGTCCAATTCTCACATCCACACATGACTACTGGAAAACCCAAGGCTTTGACTATACAGTTCTTTGTGGGCAAAGTGATGTCTCTGCTCTTTAACTCAATTTTGTGAAACCAAGCTAAAAAAAAATGAAGTTCCCCCAATGCAAGGACTGAAATAGGAAGATGAAGATGTGAACAGCGTACATTTAACAACTCAGTGATCTAAATCAGTCACTTTAAAGGAATTCATGGATGATTTAGGTGATGATTACACTACTGTTGGAATTGATGTTTATGATACAAAAAGATGGGTAATATTTATGCAGTAAGGAAAATCTTCATTCAACCCATGCTGCACTTACCCTATTCTTAAATTCTTCAACTTCAAATTCTGGATGAGCCAGTTATCACATGCCCCAATCTTCCCATCTTAGATGCTCACTATATGGTACAATTCTTTTTAAGTTTTCCCCCTTTATGTCACCTCTACATTTGTCAGATTACATGACAAACACAGAAACAAACATCAGTCTTCTTCACTAACCTCCTTGGCCCCACAGTCACATTCCTCAGGTGGTTCCAAAATCCCATTGCCGCAAACTGAAGTTCTTCCTTGTGGAACCACTTTTGGAACTGTTTGATTCTGAAGACATTCAAATTTAGGCTGTGAAGTTGTATGTTTAAATTCATCTATGCTGCAACTGCTAAAAAACTTTATGCCGTGGGAAGGTCTAAAATTAAATTGTATTTCTTAGTTAAAATGAATACAATCAGTATCAAAGTAACACTCTTCAATAACATGCTGTGAATTATTTACAGCCAAGAAATGGAGAGTGCTTTATTTTTAATCCAATTAGTAATAAAAGAATAAGCTCATTTCTATTCTAATTCAATATTACAGACATCTAATAAATAGAGGATGTTAAGGAGGTTGCATGATTGAGAATATGTTAAACGAAACAGTGCTTGTTGACAAAAAGGCTTTATTTAAGTACAACTTATAACTGTTTATTACTTTCCTTATTATTGACAACACTGTCAAGATTATAATCATTATAGTAAGAAGAACTAATTATTATTAAGAAAATGATACATATACTAGGGATAATATTAAAAACTGAAAGAATAAACACAATGGTTGATTGCATTAATTAAAAGTTAGGATTATTTTTACCTTGGTAAGAAAATTAAAACAGCTCAACATTAAGTGTAGAGAATGCATAAACCCTAGATTCTCTCTAGTTTGATATTTCTATATTTCTAGTGCACTGTTTAATGGGTTTTTGTTTAAGTTAATAACAAACTCATACTTAGAGAAATGACATGAGAAACAAATTTTGTTTCCTAAACTAGTTGAATAATAATTTTAATGCATAACTCTTACAGAGAATTGAATTCTCTTAAAACAGACCTTCAATAACAGCAAACAAAGATATGTTGTTAACATCTAATTCTTTTATCAGGTTCAAATTTCCCCTTCATCACGGGACTCGCACTCTACACAAAAAGATCCACTTCAGAAACAACGACTGCATTTAGTACTCCTATCTCCTTAGTTTAGTTGACTACATTTTTTTTGTGGCATTTCTGACATTCAAAAGTTTTATAGTCGCAGGCTGATTATTTGGGAAAATGTGCTTCAGTTTAGGTTTATGAAATGTTTCCCGATACTTAGACTGAGGTTATGTATCTTGTTAAACGCATCACAGAAGTGTTGCTGAGTGTGTCTGCTCCATTGCATCCTAACAGCACATGATTCCTACTTGTTATCTTTTTGAAAAAAGTCATTTTGATTAGGTGATTAAAGTCTATACTCTAACTTCTCTTTCTCTCCTTATCTTTTAATAATTATTTGAGGAGAAGTTTTATGTGTATATATCCTTTCTAGTTATATTTTCAATATATTCACTATTATATATATCTTTCATAACCTTATTTTACTATATCCATTCAATATATTTATCCACTTCAAAATAATATTTTCATGTATTTATATGGATATGGACTCAAATTTTCCTAGTACACTAAAAGGGGTTTTAATCCTTAATTAACATTACATCTGATTTTCAGATTGTCCTGGATTTGCCTGTTGGAAGACTCCTTCAAACTGCTTTGTGTCCATGAGGCATATATCCAAATTCTTTGAACATCTTCTTATATTCTGACACAAATGCTCATGGCTCTTTTTATCTTGTCTATCTTAGTCCTGGAATCAGACACGTGATGTCTCCAACTTTGTTCTTTCTCAAGATTACTAGGGCTATTCAGGGTCCATTCAAATTTTAGGATTGTTCATTTTATATCTGGGAAAATTTCCATTGCAATTTGAATAGGGATTATATTGAAGGTGCAGATGGATTTGGATAATATAGATTGTTGCTGTTCAGTCACCCAGGTGTGTCCAACTCTTTGCAAACTGCAAAACGCCAGACCTCCCTGTTCCTCACAATCTCCCAAAGTTTGCCCAAGTTCATGTCCACTGTATTGGTGATGCCACCCAGCCATCTCATCTTCTGATGCCCTCTTATTCTTCTGCCCTCAATCTTTCCCAGCATCAGGGACTTTTTCAGTGAGCTGGATGTTCGCATCAGATGCCCAAGATACTGGAGCTTCAGCTTCAGTTTCAGTCCTTACAATGAGTATTCAGTGTTGATCTCCCCTAAGATTGACTGGTTTGATCTCCTTGCTGTTCAATGGACTCTCAGGAATCTTCTCCAGCACCACAGTTTGAAGGCATCAATTCTTTGCTGCTCTGCCTTATTTACGATCCAGCTCTCACAAGTGTAGATGACCACTGGGAAGGCCATAGCCCTGTCTATATGGACTTTTGTTGGCAGAGTAATGCCTCTGCTTTCAACACACAGTCTAGGTTTGACACATTTTCCCTGGTGGCTCGGACGGTAAAGTGGCTGCCTGCAATGTGGGAGACCTGGGCTCGATCCCTGGGTTGGGAAGATCCTCTGGAGAAGGAAATGGCAACCCACCCCAGTACCCTTGCCTGGAAAATTCCATCAACAGAGGAGCCTGGTAAGCCACAGTCCATGGGGTCACAAAGAGTTGGACACTACTGAGCAACTTCACTTTTTTTTTTTCCTACCAAGAAGCAATTGTCTTCTGATTTCATGGCTCCAGTCACCATCCACAAAGATCTTAGGGCCCAAGAAGAGGATATCTGTCACTGCTTCCACTTTTTCCCCTTGTATGTACCATGAAGTCATGGAGCCTGATGCCATGATCTTAGTTTATTTTTTAATATTACATTTTAAGCTGGCTCTTTCACTGTCCTCCTTCACCCTCATCATGAGGCTCTCTAGTTCCTTTGTTCCTCTTCACTTTCTGCCATTAGAGTGGTACCATCCATATATCTGAGGTTGTTGATGTTTCCCCCGCCTATCTTGATTCCAGCTTGTGACTCATTCAGCCTGGCATTTCTCAAGATGTGCTAAGCGTATAGGTTAAACAAACAGGATGACAGCAGACAGTCTTGTCATACTCTTCTTTTCCCATCTTGAACCAATCAGTTGTTCCATACAAGGTTCTACCTGTTGTCTCTGGACCCGCATAAGGTTTCTCAGGAGACAGGTAAGATGGTCTAGTATTCCTGTCTCTTTAAGAGCTTTCCACAGTTTATTATGATCCACACAGTCAAAAGCTTTAGCCCAATTGATGAAACAGAGGTTGATGTTTTTCCGGAATTCCCTTGTTTTCTCTCTGATCCAGCAGATGTTAGCAATTTGATCTCTGGTTCCTTTGCCTTTTCTAAACCGAGTTTGGATATCTGAAAGTTCTTAGTTTGCATAATACTGAAGCCTAGCATGCAAGACTTCAAGCATGACCTTACTAGCATGGGAGATGAGTGCAATTATCCTATGGTTGGGACATTCTTTTGTACTACTCTTCTTGGAAATTGGGATAAGGATTGACCTTTTCCAGTTCTAATATGAATATTTTAACAATATTAATTCTTCCAATACATGAGCATGAAGTATTTTTTTTTGTTTCTTAGCATATTATTTAATTCCTTTCATCGATCTTATATTGCTCAGTACACATCTTTCATTTTCTTGGCCTTTAAATTTGTTTTAAGTAATTCATTCTTTTTGATGCTATTGTAAATGGGATTGCTTTCTTAATCTGTACTCCTGATAATTTGTTTTTAGTATATAGCAATACAAAGTATTTTATATATTAATTTTGCATACTGTAACTTCCCTGAATATGCTTATTACTTCTGACAGTTTTTGGTAGAGTCCTTTAGGGTTTTCTTATGTGCAAAATCATGTCATCTGCATATAGTGACAGTGTTACTTTTCCTTTCTGATTTAGATAATTTATATCTCTACCACCTAACTGCTCTGCCTAGGACTTTCAATACCATTTTGAATAAAAGTGGCAAGACTATGCAACCTTGTCTTGTTTCCAGATGTTAGAAAGAAATCATCCATCTTTACAGTGTTTTATTGTTTTGCATTTTTTTATTTTGGCCACCCCATGCAGCAAGCATGATCCTAGTTTCCTGACTGGGACTGAACCCACGATTTCCTTAGTAGAAGCTCAGAGTCTTAACCACTGGACGGCCTGAGAAGTCCCTGCACTGTTGAGTAGGATGTTAGCTGTGGTTTGTCATATGTAACCATATTAAGTTGAAGCACATTCCACCATGTCTACTTTGATAAGAGTATTTATTGTAAATGGATTTGAATTTTTTCATACTTTTTATAATTTATTGAGATGAATGTATTTTTTATCATTTTTTGTAAATGGGGTATAACATATTGAGTTACAGATGTTGACTCACTCTTGCACCCTTGAAATAAATCCCTCTCTTCATGTTATGTGTGCGTGCATGCCAAGTCACTTCGATCTTGGCTGATTCTCTGTGACCTCAAGGACTGAAGCCCACCAGGCTTTTCTGTCCATGGGATTCTTCAGGCAAGAACACTGGAGTGGGTTGCCATGCCTTTCTCCAGGGGATCTTCCTGACCCTGAATCAAACCCTCATCCTTTAAGTCTCCTGCATTGATAGATGGGTTCTTTACCACTAGCACCACCAGGGAAGCCCTTATCATGATATATGATCACTTTAATGTGCTGTTGAATTTTTAAAAACTTGCTTATTTTTAGTTGAAAGATAACTGCTTTACAATATTATGTTGGTTTCTGCCATATATTAACATGAACCAGCCACATATATATGTGCCCCTCCCTCTTGAACCTCCTTCCCACCTCCCACCCCATCTCACCCTTCTAGGTTGCCACAGAGCCCTGGTCTGAGCTCCCTGGGTCACACAGAAAATTCCCACTGGCTATCTCTTTGACATGTGGTAGTGAATAAGCTTCACTGCTACTCTCTCCATTTGTCCCACCCTCTCCTTGCCCCCTTCCCTGAGACGATTACTCTGTTCTCTGTGTCTGTGTCTCCATTGCTGCTCTGCAAATAGGTTCATCAGTACCATCTTTCTAGATTCCATATATATATATATATATATATATTATATATATTATATATATATATTATATATATATATGTTAATGTATGATACTTTGTTTTCTCTTTCTGACTTACTTCACTTTGTTTTAATGGCTCTACGTTCATCCACCTCAGTAGCACTGACTCATATGCATTCCGTTTTATGGTTGAGTAGTATTCATTTGTATTTATGTACCACAGCTTCTTTATCCATTCATCTGTCAATTGGCATCTAGCTTGTTTCCATGTCCCAGCAATCAGAAATAGTGCTTCAGTGAACATTGGGGTACATGGGTCTATTTCAATTATGGCTCTCTCAAGGTATATGCCCAGTAGTGGGACTGTTGGGTCATATGGTAGTTTAATTCCTAGCTTTTTAAGGAATCTCCATACTGTCTTCTATAGCAGCTATATGGATTTCCATTCCCACCAACAGAGTAAGAGTCTTCCCTTTTCTCCACACCCTCTCTAGCGGTTATTATTTGTAGATTTTTCAAGATGGTCCTTCTGACTGGTGTGAGGTGATATCTCACTATAGTTGTGATTTGCAGTTCTCTAATAATGAGCCATGTTGAGCATCTTTTCATGTGTTTATTAGCAATCTGTATGTCTTCTTTGAGGAACAAATCAGAATATAATAATAATTTTTCTCTGATCTCTGCTGTCAAGTGTCCTTTTCCTCGCTGTGAGTTACAGTTTGCCTCGACATCCCTAGGATGCCCTCCAGGACTGAGCTGGTCTCTGGACCTGCTCTCGGGACAGCTCAGATTCTGGCCCTACACCTGTGTATTCTTGCCTCCAATGTCCACAGCCGCCCGAGTCAGTGTCTGCTGTTCTGTGGGAATTCTCATTGTCCCTTTATGCATTTTAAAGGCACAGAGTGCCTAGTTGATTGCTTGGATTTAACCTGCAGCTTGTCCCGTTGATAGGAAGGTTTTCAATCCTCTTCCCAAGCCACACTGCCCCTGGGGTTCAATCGTGGTTTTATCTCCACCTCTACATGTGGGTTGTCCATAGCAGTGTGCTCCCGAGGCTGCCCTGGAGGGCTTGGCTCTGCTCCAGTGAGGACCAGGTGTGGAAGTGGTGCGGCCGCTTGGATCTCAGGTCCTCTGGCAGCTCCAGGTATGCAGGGGAGCTGGAGGTCAGGGGAGTAGGAGACATGGTTCTCTTAGGGTTCTCTCTAGCCTCTGGCAGCCTGCAGCAGTGGGGATCTACTGTCGCGGTCGTGTGGCAGCTTGGAACACAGCGCCAGGTACCCAGGGGAGCCGGAAGCCATTGGTACAGGAGATATGGGGCTACTAGGATATTTTTGAGCCTCTGGCACCTTTGTCTCACTGAGAATTAAGAATGGAGGTGGTGCAGCTGCTTGGATTGCAGGGACCCTGGCAGTGCCGAGTGTGCAGGGACCCTGGCAGCCTCAGGCGCAGGAGCTACAGCACTTAGAGACTTTTTCTAGCCTCAGGCAGCTGGCGCTCAAAGAGACTTTCTGGCTGGTCCTTCTCTGCTGTTCAGCATGTCAGGCACTTAAATGCCTCCCCTGACTGAGGTCCTTTCTCTATTGGTGTACGAGGTACTTGAAGAGCTCCCCTGGCTGGGGTCCTTCTCTATTGCTCACTGCATCAGGTACTTAAAAGGCCACCCTCCCTGGGTCTTCTACAACTGGTCAGTTGCTGGTGCTGGCATGTGGGGAGAGAGGCCACAGGGATGGCTCCACCCCTTGCCCATGACTCAGCAGTATTGCCTTGCCGCCACAGCTGTCTGGCATTCCTCCAAAGGCATTTCCACCACACTCTCCTCCCTGACCTCCCCTCAAGTGGTCTCCCCGTAGTCAACAACAGACCTTACCCTGAGATTGCTCTCCAGTCTATATGCTCCAGCTCCCAGCTACCACACATTCCGGGAGACTTGTGTCCCTGTCCAGGGAAGGGAGGGGCTGCCACAAGGGTTGTCTGTGTGGTTCTCATTCTAATCAGACTGTCCTAGATCAGCTGCTTTTCTCCTACAGCCTCCACTGTCCCAAACTATTGCCCTGCTGTGGGGATCTGCTGATGCTTCAGTTCCCCTCTACCCTGGATGCAGGCTCAGTCTTGATCACTCTCCTCTCCTTTGTCCTGCCAAGTTTTGCATCGACCTGTACATTCCTTTTCAGTGGTCAGGGACTCCTGCCCACTTTCAACTGGTGTTCTGAGAGAACTTCTGCAACTGAAGGTGTATTCCTGACGCATCATCCATGGAGAGAGATGTACTCCACACCCTCCTACTCCTCCAACACCTTACCTATGGCTGTGTACTGTTGAATTTGGTTTGCTAATATTTTGCTGAAGACTTTTGCATCAAAATTCATCAAAACCATAACATTTCTTTTATTTTTCTTCAAGCTATCCTTGTTTGTTTCAGTATGAAAACAGTGCTGGCCTCATATTGATTGAACATTTTCCCTCCTCTTCTATTTTTCAGTAGAGTTTGAAGATTTGTAGGAATTCTTCTTGAATGTTTTGAATAACTCACCAGGGAAATCAGTGTTCCTGGACTTTTGGTTGCTGGAAGGTTTTTGATTCCTGATTCAATCTACTTACGGGTAATCAATCTGTTCAAGTTTTATATTTCTTTATGATTCAGTATTGGAAGACTCTATGTTCTTAGATTATTATTCATTTCTCTTAGATTTTCCAAATTGTTCACATATAATTGTTGGTAATAGTCTCTTAGAATCTTTTGCTTTATGTAGTATTAGTTGCAACATATTGTCTTTCATTTTTAATTTTTAAAATTTGAATCTTTTTTGCTCTTATTTTGAAGAGTTTTAAGCTAAAAGTTTGTCAATCCTGTTTATTGCCTCAGAGAATGATTTCTTGGCTTCATTGATCTTTTTCTATTAACATTTTAGTCCCTATTTCATTTATTTTCACTGTGACTTTTGACACTTCCTTTCATCTACTAACTTGGACTTCATTTGTTCTTTTTTTTTTTTCCAGTATGGATTAGGATGGTTTTTGTTTTTGTTTTTAGCTTTTCCTTGAAATAGTGATTTATCACCATAAACTTCTACTTAGAACTGCTTTGTCTACATGGCATAAATTTCAGTTATGTTGTATTTCCATTTTTGTTGCTTTCAAGGTACTTTTTGAGTTTTCTTTGATTTCTTTGTTGACACGTGGTTTTTAGTGGTACCTTGTGTAGTCTTCACATGTTTTTGAGTTTTCCAGTTTTCTTCTTTTAATTTATGTCCAGGTTTATACTATTGGAGTTAGAAAAGATGTTGGATATGTTTTCAAAATTCTTCAATTGGTTGAAACTTATTTTGTTGTCTAACATATGATCTATTGTTGTCTAACATATGATCTATTCAGGAGAATGCTTCAAATACACTTGAGAAGAATGTGAGTTCTATTTCTGTTGGGTGGAATGTTCTATAATATGGGTCAATCTGTCAGGCCTAAGGCTTCATTACAGGCAATGTTTCTTTTTTGACATTCTGCCTGGATTGTCTATCTGATGAAATGCATAGGCACTTAAAAGTCTCCTACTATTATTGTATTACTGTTTGCTTCCCTTTTACTCCTGTCCATGTTTGCTTTATGTATTTAGTTGATTCTGTGTTGAGTGCAGGCTTCCCTGGTGGCTCATTAGTAAAGAATCTGTCTGCCAAGCAGGAGATGTGGGTTTGATCCCTGGGTCAGAAAGATACCCTGGAGAAGGAAATGGCAACCTATTCCAGTATTCTAGTCTGGGAAATCCCATGGACAGAGGAGCCTGGTGGGCTATAGTCCATGAGGCTGCAAAAGAGTTGGACATGACTTTGCAACTAAACAATAAAACAACCAATGTTGAGTGTATATATATATTAATAAATGTTGTTTCTTCTTCCTGTATTGTTCCTGATATCAGTAAGCAGTACCCTTCTTTATCTCTTACTATCCATATTTGTTGTAAAGTCCACTTTATCTGATATTAGTATACTTAACTCCAGCTTTCTTTGGGTTTCTATTTATGTGGAATATCTTTTTCCATCTTTTCAGTTTTAGTTTGTGTGTCTTTACACCTGCATGGAATAACTTGTAGGTATGAGAGTGGTGGGTCTTGCTTTCATTCATCATCCATTGTGTCTTTTGACTGGAAAATTTGATACATCTGCTTTAAAAGTAATTTTTGATGGCATGAACTTACTGTCATTTTGCCCCTTCTTTTCTGGCTATTTTGTAGTTCCTCTGATGCTTTCTTCTGCTCTTGCTCTCTTCCTGCATTCCTTCTTTTTTTTTCTCTTTTGTGTTCCCAATTTTTCTTTTTTTTTTGGTTTTGGGTTTGGTTTGAATTGTGTTTTGTTTTTGTTTTATGGTTACCATGAGGCTTGCACATAACAACATATATCTCTCACAGTCTAAGTAGATAACAAAGCTTTGAATGCACTCTATATTTTGACTTAGAATATATTTATTTTCCTCAACAGGTTTTATGCTTTGTATATTTTATATCTTGTTATGTTACATATAGCTTATCACAATATTATAGTTTTACTTTTCATGACTCTTGACTTTTATGCAAACCATGTCGCCTTTAATTACCTGCTTTGAAAGTGAAAGTGAAAGCCACTCAGTCATGTCTGTTTCTTTGCAACCCCATGGACTATGGAGTCCATGCAATTCTCCAGGTCAGAATACTGGAGGGGGTAGCCATTCCCTTCTCCAGGAGACCTTCTCCAGATCATCTTCCCAACCCAGGGATCAAACCCAGGTCTTCCACATTGTAGGCAGATTCTTTACCAGTTTAGACACAAGGGAAGCCCAATTGCCTACTTTACTTATTCAATTATTCTGAATTTCAGTATATATTTACTTTTACCATTGAGACTTATACTTCTTATGTTTTCCTTTTACTAATTAGTACCTTTTCTAAACATTAAAGAACTCCATTTACTACTTCTACTAAGGTTGGGCTAATGGTGTTAAACTCCTTTAGATTTTGCATGTCTGTAAAACTCTTCTCTCTTCTCTTCAATTCTGAATGACAACTTTGCTTGGTAAAAGTCATCTTTTACTTTCAGCATTGTGAATTTACCATACCACTACCTACTGGCCTGCAATGTGACTGCTGTCAAAGCTCCTCATGTTCTTATAAGAGGTTCCCTTAGAAGCTGCTGCTTCTAAGATGCTTCCTGTCTTTAATGTTTGATGTTTAATTATGTTTCTTGGTGTGGGTCTCATTGAGTTCATCTTATTTACAATTCTGGGCTCTTTAAATCTGGATGTCTGTCTCCTTTCCCAACTTAGGGAACAATTTAGCCATTATTTCTTCAGAAAAGTTTTCTGTCCCTTTCTCATTCTTCTGGAACCTACATAATGTGATTATTGGTCCACATGATGTTGCCCTACAGTTCCCTTACCTTAATGTTTGTGCAGTCATTTTTCCTTTTGCTGAGTTTGTTAATCCTTTCTATGCTCTTTTTAGTTTAACACTGCAATATTCTATTGTATATTTCAGTTCAGTTTTGTATTCTTCAGTCCTCTGACTTCTATGCAGTATTTTTTTATATTTCTTGTGGTTTTTATGTTCTCACATTGTTCATGCAGTCTTCTCCTTATCTTGGTGAACATCTTTCAGCATATTATTTTGAATTCTTTACTGGGTAATTCATTTATATCCATTTGATTATGGTCATTTTATGATATATTACCTTATTAAAGTATCTCATTCTTTTGTTTGGAATCTATTCTGTTGTTTCTGCATTTAACTTAATTGTCTCCTGTTTATCTGACTCTAGATAAAACAGTCATCTCTCCCAGTCTTGAAGGAGTGGCACTAAACAAGATGAATCTAGTCATTCAAGCCTATCCTAGATTTTGCTTTTCTTTAAAAATTTCCATATTGTCCAAGCATCAGCTAATTGCATTATCAGTATCTTTGAGTTGTTAAGGGTATGCTCAGACCTGTCAATGTCCTAAAATGAAGGACCTGACTTGGCATCTAAGATTGGGGTGATTGGAAACCCTACCTTCAGCTAGCAGCCTTTAAAGTATGCAAATTATACATGCCTCTGAGTGTAAACACAAGTTCCACAGGTCAACAGAGGAAGGCAATATAGAGAAGAAAGATGGGTGGCATTCTCAAAATTTCGGGTGCTTTCTCCAGGAACCGGAGAAAGCAAATGGGCAGGGTGACATTAGGCCCACTGGGCTCTGCTTGTTGAGAGAAACACCAAAGGCTGTAAGATGTGTGCCAAACAGGAAGCTTCCCTTTCAGACAAAATCTCCTGGATACACTAATAGGCCACTTTCACAGAAAGTCTGGGGTGTGTTTCAGTCTCCTCTCTGTGCAGTGCCCTGGGGAGACAGCTGACCAAGAACTTACTTCTTCAGTTGCGACTATTAGAGTCCCATGGGACCCAGCAAGCAAGTCCCTCTGACCAGAGTTTTCTCATCTCCCTTTCTCTCAAACTTACAGAACTGCTGTATACTATGAGAATCACTATTTACCAAATACCATTGGCAAAGTTGCTCCAATCTTTGCTCAAAATCTGCCCCAGTCTTTGCTCAAAACCTATCACCCTGCACATTTAGCAAGAGTTACCATAAATCTCGAAAGTAAAGGGTCCAGGGATAAGAAAGGAAGAAACAAACAAATGAAAAAATAACAAAAAAAAGAAAGAAGTAGCTGGGTCCAAGGTGGTGAGCAACGAGAACTCCAAGAGAGCATGAGTCTCATTATATGCTTATTTTACTATATTAGAATATTAAATGACACACCTGCCAGTGCCTATAAATGGAAATTATTGTTTACAAAGGATTAACAAATGTAGGCACCCCACTCCTTTGAAAAAGCACTGCCCCTTCCCTGGAGGACTAATGCATATGCTTCTGCATCGCTAGCCTCACTCTTCCTCCCCTCGTCTTTACATTTTTAAAGTAAATCCTTATCACCACATGGGTGAGAAGTTCATCTGTGAACTTCTTCATTCTTTGCCCATTGAAGAAATTTTGTTATCTGTTGAGAAATCTCAGCTTCCATTTCATTACTCTGTTTCTTGAATAAAACGTTTTGTTTTAGAACCGTCCCCAGTCCAGGCAGAGAGGCTAGGGTCCATGGGACTTAATTCAGTAACAGTATTATTCTGTTGTTACTCTGTGTGAAATATTTAACATTCATGTTATAAAACATATTTTATTATCCCTGCTGCATAAATCAATTAAAATGTGTATTGTTACATTTATCATAAAATCCCAATTTCTGTATCATGATTGTTTGCTTAGCTCCTTTCCTACATTTTCTAGTCCTTCCTGGACCTCTTCTTCTGAATCACGATTCTTTAACCTGATTGCATTTTACCATCTTTAAAAGAAAATTCTATGCTTTTAATATTCTTCCATATATTTTCCGTCATTTCTTTTGGTTTGTTTTATCCTTCCCAGTCTTTTGAGCTTTTAACATTTCTTCATATCTACGTATCACTTCATTGTCTTTCCCTGAAAAGTTTTCAACAAGTTCTTCATGTGACCTGAATTATTTCTTCTCTTTCAGGTCCCAACATGAGTTTTGTCTTATAGAAAGCTTCCTTTTTTTTTTTTTTTACCGTAAAGTTTCTCTTCTCCATGTATTCCCTTTTATTTCCCTCTAGGCACTTAATATAAGTCATTTAAATTTTGCTTATTCTCATGTTGACTTTAAAATTTTGTCCCTGATTGACCTATATAAAATACATAACATTTTTCTATCTTGTTAATCATTCACGTGACAGACTAACACAATTCTTGTAACAGTACATGCTTAAATGTTTTTTTGACAGATTAATGAATCTCACATCAAGATTACAGTGCTTCACAGGAACTCATCATCAATGACTTGATACTATAGCACTGAACATAGAAATATGAAGCACATTTTCTACAATATCAAATACTCATTCCCTATAATAAACATTAAAATAATTCATAGGTATTTAGTAAGAATGCTTTTGTCTACATTATATCAAAGATATCATACATCAAGAAATGCTATAAATATCTCCCAAAAGAAGACAAAGTTTTGATAAAAATCACATCTTACATTGCTCCAGGATTCATTATGCATGCAGTGCCTGGACAGGAACATTCGTAGATGTCATTGTTATACCTTAATCCCAGCATAATTCCAAGTAATTGCGTGAAAATAACTGAAAATGCCTCTAAAGTTATCATCTTTGAATACTAAATGAAATAAAAAACAGAATGGTTGCTCAAGTTATTTTCTTCAACCCCTGGTTTTTTCATGTAATTGTGACTATATTACCTAAATGCAAATACTAATTTAATAAGCTTTTATATAAAGCTCATTATTTGGCAAAGTTAGATTTTGTTATTCTTTTTGCATAATGGTACTCTCAATACAAATGGCATTCACCTATAAACAATAATATTAATAATATATGTTTTCCTTACTGCTACTGATTTAATTCTAATAAACTGAAAAAAATATTCTGAGAAGATTAATCATTGTTTCAGTAACTATAATACTTTTAATTTAAACACTTTGAAAAATACACAGATTCTTAACGGACAGTCAGTTTTAATGTCAGAAATAGTTTTAGGATAAAATCAGTTTTTTCCTAAAGGCAGAACGCTAGCATTAAAAAAATAAAACTTGAGTAGTGATGAAAGTAACACACAAAGCCCTGGTTGGTAATCAATGATGTTTTTAACTATCTCCATAGTTTTGCCTTTTCCAGATTGTAATAGATTTGGAATGATAGAGTGTGTAGACTTTTCAAACTGGCTTCTTTTACTAACCAAGAATCCTCTAACTAGCAAGACTCTAATTCAGATTTGATGGAGAAATCAAAAGGTTTACAGCCAAGGAAAACATAAGAGAATTCAGCACCACAAAACCAGCTTTACAATAAATACTAAAGGACCTTCTCTAGGCAGGAAATGCAAGGAAAGGAAAAGACCTATAACAGATAAGCCCAAATGGTAATAGGATAATACCTGTTGATAATTACCTTAAATGAAAATGGATTAAATGCACAACCAAAAGACAAAGACTGCCTAAGTGGATACAAAAACAAGACTGGTATATGTACTATCTACAAGAGACCCTTGTCAGAGCTAGGGAAACCTACAGACTGAGCGTAAGGGAACAGGGGATGATATTCCACACAAATACAAATGAAAAGAAAGCTGGGGAAGGAATGCTGTTTTCAGAAAAAGCAGACTTTAAAACAAATACTGTTATGAGAGACAAAGAAGGACCCTACAGAATGATCAAGGGTTCAATTCCAGAAAAGGACATACCAATTATAAATATGTACACACCCAACATAGGAGCTCCTGAATATGTAAGGCAAATACAAACAACCATAAAGGAAGAAATTGACAGTAACACAATAATAGTGGGGGACTTTAACACCCCTCCTTCCTCAATGGACAGATAATGCTGATAGAAAACTAACAAGGAAACAAAGGCCTTCAATTCCAATACACTTTAGATCAGTAGGACTTAACTGATATTTCTAGAACATTCCATCCAAAAGCAACAGACTACACATTCCTCTCAAGTGCACAGGGAACATCCTTCAGGAATGACCACGTGCTAGGCCACAAGGTGAGCCCCAGTAAATATAAAAAAACTGAAATCACATCAAGCATCTTTCCTGATCACAATGCTATTAGATTAGAAATAAGCTACAACAAAAATCTATTAAAAAAAAAAAAACACAGACATGTGGCAGCTAAACAATATGCTACTAAACAATCAATGGACCACTAAAAAAATCAAAGACAAAATAAAAAATTACCTAGAGACAAATGAAAATGAAAGCACAATGGTCCAAAACCTATGGGATGCAGTTAAAAGCAGTTCTGAGAGGGAAGTTGATAGAAATTCTACCTCAAAAAATAAGAAAAAAATCTCAAATAAACAATGCAAGCTTATACCTAAAACAAATAGAGGAAGAAGAAGAAATGAAACCTAAATTTAGTAGAAGGAAAAGAATCATGAAGATAACAGCAGAAATAAATGAGATATAGACAAAGAAAACAACTGTGAATATCAATGAAACTAGAAGCTGCTGATTTGCAAAGATAAAACTAAGCTGAGAAATCTTAAGCCAGACACATCAGGGAAAAAAGTGAGAGGCCTCAAAACAATAAAATTAGAAATGACAAAAGGGAAGACACAACTGACTCCACAGAAATACAAAGGATCATAAGAGACTACTATGAACAACTCTATGCCAGTAAAATGGACAACCTGGATGAAATGACAGATTCTTAGATACGGTTTTCCCAGACTGAACCAGGAAGAAACAGAAAATGTGAACAGATGAATCACAAGCACTGAAATTGAAACTGTGATTAAAAACTTCGAACAAACAAAAGTCCATGACCCGATGGCTTCACAGGTAAATTCTATCAAACATTTAGAGAAGTTAACACTTATCCTCTGAAACAGTTCCAAAAACTGTAGAGGAAGGAAAACTTCCAGACTCATTCTATGAGGCCACTATCACCCTGATACCAGACAAAGATATCACAAAAAACAAAATTACAGGCCAGTATCACTGATAAGTACAGATGCAAAAAACCTCAACAAAATACTATCAATTCAAATCCAACAATATATTAGAAAGATCATTCAAAATGATCAAGTGGGATTCATCCAAGGGATGGAAGGATTTGTCAGTATATGCAAATTAATCAATATGATACATCACATCAACAAATTGAAGAATAAAGACCAGATGATAATCTCAATAAACGCAGAAAACCTTTGGACAAAAGTAAGCAATATTTGTGATAACAGCTTTCCAGAATCTGGGCAGAGTGGGAACATACCTCAACACAATAATGACCATATATGACAAACCTATAGCTAACATCATACTTAATTGTGAAGAGCTGAAAGCATTTCCTTTAAGATCAGGAAAAAGACAAGGATGTCCACTCCCACTACATATATTCAACATAGCTTTGGAAGTCCTAGCTGTAGCTATGAGAAAAGAAAATAAGGTAAAGGGAATTAAAACTAGAAAAGAAGAAGTTAAACTGTCACTGTTTACAGATGACATGATCTTGTGTATGTAGGATTCTAAAGATGGTTTCAGAAAGCTACTAGAATTCATCAATGAAGTTGGTAAAGTTTCAGGCTACAAAATTAATATGGACAAATTTGTTGCATTTCTACACACTAGCAATAAAAATGAGAAAAAGAAATTTAAGAAACTATTTCATGGATTATCATATAGAAAAGAATCAAATGCATAGGAATAAGACCACCAAGGGCTGCCCTGGTAGCTTAGATGGTAAAGAATCTGCCTGCAGTGGAGGAGACCTGGGATCAATCCCTGGGTCAGGACGATCCCCTGAGAAGGGATGGCTACCCACTCCAGTATTCTTGCCTGAAGAATTCCATGGCAGGTCGAGAAGCAACAGAGTCAGAATTGAACATGGAACAACAGACTGATTCAAAATGAATATGCCAAGGCTGTATATAGTCACCCTGTTTATTTAACTTCTATGGAGAATACATCATGCAAAATGTCAGGCTGGATCATTTGTTTTTCTGGAATTGAGCTGCAGAAGTTGCTTGTATATTTTTGAGATTAATCCTTTGTCTATGCTTCATTTGCTATTATTTTCTCCCAATCTGAGGTCTGTCTTTTCACCTTGCTTATAGTTTCCTTTGTTGTGCAAAAGCTTTTAAGTTTAATTAGGTCCCATTTGTTGGATGCATGAGACAAGTACTCAGGGCTGGTGCACTGGGAAGACCCAGAGGGATCGGGTGGAGAGGGAGTTGGGAGGGGGGATCGGGATGGGGAATACATGTAAATCCATGGCTGATTCATGTCATTGTATGGCAAAAACCACTACAATATTATAAAGTAATTAGCCTCCAACTAATAAAAATAAATGGGAAAAAAAATGTCAGGCTGAATGAATCACAAGCTGGAATCAGGATTATCAGGAGAAAAATCAACAACTTCAGATATGCAGATGATACCACTCTAATGGCAGAAAACGAAGAGGAACTAAAGAGCTTCTTGATGAAGATGAAAGAGGAGAGTGAAAAAAAACTGTCTTAAAGCTCAACATTCAAAAAACTAAGATCTTGACATCCAGTCCCATCACTTCATGGCAAATAGATGGGGAAAAAGTATAAACAGTGACAGATTTTATTTTCTTGGGCTCCAAAATCATTCCGGATGGTCACTGCAGTCACAAAATTAAAAGATGCTTGCTTCTTGGAAGAAAGCTATGACAAATGTGGACAGCATCTTAAAAATCAGACATCACTTTGCCTACCAAGGTCTGAATAGTCAAAGCTATGGTTTTTCCAGTAGTCATGTATGGATGTAAGAGTTAGACCATAAAGAAGGCTAAATGCTGAAGAATTGATGTCTTCAAATTTGGTTCTGGAGAAGATTCTTGAGAGCCCCTTGGCTAAGTATAATATGTCAAAACAGCTTCTCATATAAAGAAAATGCCCTCTGAGGCAGGGAACACAAGTAATGTAAGTTCGACCCTTCAGTTGGGAAGATTCCCTGGAGACGGAAATGACAACCCATTCCAGTATTCTTGCCTGGCAAATTCCACAGATAGAGAAGCCTGGCAGGCTCCTCTCAAAGAGCTGGAAACAATTCAGCATGCACGCACACGCACACACACACACACACACACACACAATATGTCAGAGAGAGAAGCACAAATACCATATAATTTTTCTAAAGTGGAACCTAAAAACAAATGAAAAAGCACAAAACAGAAACCGAGTTATAAATATAGAGAAGAAACAGGTGGCTGCCAGAATGGAGGCACCTGGGGAAAGAAAGAAATAGGTGAAAGAGATTAAGAGATACAACTTCCGATTTTGAAATAAATGAGTCATGGGTATGAAACGCAAGGTGTGGGCAATCTAATCAATACCTATGCATTATCTTTGAAATCAAGAAAATTAGAACTATCAAGGGCACATTTCATGCAAAGATGGGTGCAATAAAGGACAGAAATGATATGGACCTAACAGAAGCAGAAGATATTAAGAAGAGGTGGCAAGAATTCACAGAAGAACTGTACAAAAAAGATCATTATGACCCAGATAATCACGATGGTGTGATCACTCACCTAGGGCCAGACATCCTGGAATGCGAAGTCAAGTGGGCCTTAGGAAGCATCACTATGAACAACGCTAGTGGAAGTGATGGAATTCCAGTTGAGTTATTTCAAATCCTAAAAGATGATGCTGTGAAAGTGCTACACTCAATATGCCAGCACATTTGGAAAGTTCACAGCAGTTGCCACAGGACTGGAAAAGGTCAGTTTTCATTCCAATACCAAAGAAGGGTAATACCAAAGAATCTTCAAACTACCACATAATTGAACTCATTTCACATGCTAGCAAAGTAGTGCTCAAAATTCTCTAAGCCAGGCTTCAACAGTATGTGAATCAAAAACTTCCAGACTTTCAAGCTGGATTTTGAAAATGTAGAGGAACCAGAGATCAAATTACGAATATCCATAGGATCATAGAGAAAGCAATATTCCAGAAAAACATCTACTTCTGCTTCATTGTCTACGCTAAAACCTTTTACTCTGTGGATCACAGCAAACTGTGGGAAACTCTTCAATAGACATGAACACCAGACCACCTTACCTGCCTCCAGTTAGAACTGTACACAGAACAACAGACTGGTTCAAAACTGGGACAGGAATATGTCAAGGCTGCATATTGTCACTCTACTTATTTAACTTACATGCAGTGTACATCACGTGAAATGCCAGGCTGGATGAAGCACAAGCTGGAATCAAGATTGCCGGGAGAAAAAACATTAACCTCAGAGATGCAGATGACACCACACTTATGGCAGAAAGCAAAGAGGAACTAAAGAACCTTTTGATGAAAGTGAAAGAGGAGAGTAGTAAAAAAGCTGGCTTAAAACTGAACATTCAAAAAACTAAGATCATGGCATCCAGTCCCATCACTTCATGGCAAATAGATGGTGAAACAATGGAAACAGTGAGAGACTTTATTTTCTTGGGCTCCAAAATCACTGCAGATGGTGACTGCAGCCATGAAATTAAAAGACGCTTGCTTCTTGGAAGAAAAGCTATGACAAACCAAGGCAGCAGATTAAAAAGCAGAGACATTAATTTGCTGACAAAGGTCTGTATAGTCAAAGCTGTGGTTTTTCCCATAGTCATGTATGGATGTGAGTGCTGGACCACGAAGGAGCCTGAATGCCAAAGAATTGATGCTTTTGAGCTGTGGTGCTGGAGAAGACTGCTAAAAGTCCCTTGGACAGCAAGGAGATCAAACCAGTTTACCTGAAAGGAAATCAAATTCTGAATGGTCATTGGAAGGTCTGATGGTGAAGTTGAAGCTCCGATACTTTGGCCACCTGATGCGAAGAGCCGACTCGTTAGAAAAGACTCTGATGCTGGGAAAGATAGAAGGCAGGAGGAGAAGAAGACGATAGATGAGATAGTTGGATGGCATCACTGATTCCATGGAAACTGAGTTTGAGCAAATTCTGGGAGATGGTGAAGGACAGGGAAGCCTGGCGTGCTGCAATTCCATGGGTTCGCAAAGAGTCAGATACAACTGAGTGACTGAACAACAATCTTTGTATAATGATGTATCATTTCTAGACTTATTGTGATAATCATTTTAAATAGTATAGAAATATTGAATTAATATTTTGTATAACAGAGACTAACATAGGGGTGAAGTGAAAGTTAGTCACTTAGTCGTGTCTAACTCTTTGTGAACCCGTGTCCGTGGAATTCTCCAGGCAAGAATACTGGAGTTGGTTGCCATTTCCTTCTTTAGGGAATGTTCCCAGCCCAGGGATCAAACCCAGGTCTCCCACATTGCAGGCAGACCCTTTACCAACTGAGCCACCAGGGAAGCCGACATGGGGACATAGGTCAATTATAATTCAAAACAAACAAGCAAACTCAAAAAAGGGACTAGATTTATGGATACTGGGGGCAGAGGTTGAGAGGAGGGGAACTGGATGAAGGAAATCCAAAGGTATTGATACTAAAAAGAAGAACTGCTGTAACTAAACAAGAAAATCAAGTAATGCAGTTAAAAAATGGGCTAAGGTCTTGAATAAACATTAATTTCTCCAGAGACGATGTACAAAACACCAAAAAGGATATGAAAAGGTGGCTCAAGATCACTAGTGATTGTAAAGCTACAGTGAAAAGCAAAATGTGATATCACCTCATACCCCTTGGAATGATTAACAACAACAAAGAATAACAACTCTTAATGAGGGTGGGATGAATAAACTATGAAATGTGAAATGCTGGTGGGATTATGAAATGATGCAACCACTCTGGACCTCAGTATTATGAGTCTTCACAATATTAAGACTAGAAATACCATATGATCCAGCAAACCCACTTCTAGGTATATCTCCAAAATAACTGAAATTACTATCTCAGAGAGATCTGCATTCCCATCTCTCATGTTAATTGTAGCATTATCACAATCACCAAGATATGAAACCAAACTAAGTGATCGCTAATATATGAATTCATAAAGAAAATATCTATGTATATAAATGTATAAAATGATATGATTTATATGCATATATGAATAACATGAAATATTATTCAGTCATAAAAAGAATGAAATCCTGCCATTTTCAAAAACATGGATGAGGCTGGATGCATTATTCAAAGAGAAATAAACCAGACACAGAAAGACAAACATTGTATTGTCTACCTTATATGTGGGATCTAAAATATATCATACTCACAGAAGCAGAGAGGAGAATCGTGGTTGCCAGGGGGTTGAGGTATGGAAAATGAGGCCTTGTTGGCCAATGTGTATGAAGTTTCATTAAAGCAAGATAAAGATTCTACACATCTATTTCACAACAATGCAGACAGACTTAACACTATTGCACAGTGAACATATAATACTTAAGATGGTCAGTTTTATATAATGTGTATTTTACCAAAATAAAACCACTACAATATTATAAAGTAATTAGCCTCCAACTAATAAAAATAAATGGAAAAAAAAGAAAAAAATTTAAAAGAATGACAATGTGAGGTATAAAGTAAAAAATACAGCACTGTATTCAAATATTAATTTAATAAGATGTTAGGTATACTATACACACTTTTCTTTCTTAAAGAAGATATTAACTTTCAAAACATGATATAAGTACTGAAGAGAAGGGACATACCAGAACAAGTCCTGCAGCAAACTTTGGATCACATGCCATTCCATGATATGTTGCTCCTACATAAGTAGGATGGTCCCTGTAACTAAATAATAACATTTTTCTTGTGGATAAATGCACTTTAAGTTATTAATGACTCAATGATCTTTAAGAATTAGAGTCTTCAATAAAGCTGCTTTCTTTAAAATATGAATATTGTGTATCATGTCTAATGCTCTCAATCATTTTGTAGTTGGGTCGTCTCCCCTGGTGCCTCCAAATTAAGTTCAAAAGTCAACGTTAACACTGTATGATGCACAGCTTAAAATCCAGCAGTGCCTCATCCTTCCAGAAATTAATCACCACTGCTGTCAACACTGGATGGACAAAGTTCTAAGACAGAAAAGTCAGGATAGATTACTGCCATGAATTTGCATGTAGTAAAACCTCAGATGGCATAAAATGTGTTGACTTGAGGATGAAAGAGAAAGAGTGTGCAGCACAGTCATCAGGAAAAAGAGATGGGATGCATTAAATGTCCACACACACATGAATCCTTAAAGCTGCTCCTGAACCTCCAAACCTGACCTTAAATTCCACAGAGACACCAGAGATTTATAGATGTATCCATATTACTTAAGGCCTTTCAGAATCATGTTTTTGTTTCTTTCCATCCAAAATAATCAGATCAGTATATAGAAAGATTCTTGAAAGTTACAGTGCAAGCAGCTAAATAGCTACACCTTAGGTCAGGATAGAAATTCCATAAGGTCACCACATTACCATACTTATGTTTTCTCCTGTAAGCATATTTATATGGATTTATTGCATTCTGTTGTATGCTTTATTTAATGTTAAAATGCTGGTCTTGGTTATTTACCTCTGTGAAATTCTTTAAAACCATAGAGGCCCTATGTTATCCCAAGGCTTTTCATATTTTCAGTTCTTTAAACTCAGAAATAAGCAGACCACTCAGGATAATGGCCCACCATGCTTTAGTGTCTTACATGGTATCATCAGATTTTTATAGCTTGCGTTCTGCCAACACAGTACTCACATAGTCATTTTTTGAGCTATCTTTGCTATTCTAAATAATAAATTTTGTGAACAATTTTGATATTTAACTTATAGTTTGATAAACTTTATACCAATGAAACAAATTACTTACACTAATAAGTATGCCAAATCATGGGACCTTTGTAATAAAAATGTTTCTCTCCAGGACACAAATCTTTGTAGTACATCATGTGCATCCCCATCAGTTGAAATCTTATTTTGATCTGACCAGATCTCCAGAGAAGTTAACATAACAGACACTTGAAGCTGAGAATACATCTAAAAATAGGAGATTCATGATATATGGCTACAAGTAATCATAAATATAATACTATCCATTTATATGCAATACCAGTATATCTGATTAACTATCTTCTTTTTCAGATGAAATTCATTGGTGGGATAAACAAGTTTGCAGGAGTATACATTTTATAAAATTGCACATGTGGGACTTCACTGGTGGGCTGTAGTTAAGAATCTGCTTTTCCCTGCACAGGTCGTGGATTCCATTTCTGGTCCAGGAAGATCCCACATGCCGCAGAGGAACAAAGACCATGCATGGCAACTATTGAGCCGGTGAAGCACAAGGAACAAACCCACGTGCCGCAACCGAGAACCAATGTAGCCAAATAAATACAGGAGTATTTTAAAAAGTGCACCTGCTATTATTCCAACAATGCTACTGTATTTACTTAACTATGAAAGGTATATACTCACAGTGTTGATTAGACTTAAAATATAGATAATTTTCTCAGATGCAATTGCCACTTCAGAGCCCATATAATCATACTGAAAGGCAAATTTTATTTTTTAATCATCAGTGAAAATGACTAAACTACCACATTTAAATGGATATAAAAATGTTAAAATAATGCAACATGCAAGCAAAAGGACAAAAATATAACTAAGACTTAACAAATACTTAACAACTTCTAGACTTAAACCTAGGGACATTATATAGTAACCGATAATATAAAATAGGGCTTCCCAACTGGTTCGTACTAAAGAATCTGCCTGCCAATGCAGGAGATGTGAGTTTGACCCCTGGGTCAGGAAGATCCCCTGCAGAGGGAAATGGCAACTCACTCCAGCATTCTTGCCTGGGAAATCCCATGGACAGAGGAGCCTGGAGGGGCTATGGTCCATGGGGTTTCAAGACAGTTGGATATGACACAGTGACTGACTAAACAACAACAATAATATTAAAATGAGATGGTGATGATTATATTCCTCTTTACACATGTAGTTGTTTAGGATCAAAAGATTCCAAGATTGCATAATTAATAAGGGTTCCTTTTTATTCACATCCTTGCCAACAATTGTTATTTGTGGCTTTTTTGATTATAGCCATTGTGATAAGTGGGGAGTGATATCTCTTAGGAGTTCTGATTTGCATTTCAGACATGCTGAACATCTTTTCTGTGCTCTGTAGGTCTTCCTTGAAAAACTGTCTGTTCAGTTCTCTTGCACACTTTTAAATTGGGTTCTTTTTGATATTGAGTTGCATGAACTCTTTATATAGTTTGGATATCAACCCTTTATCAGTCATAACTGGCAACTACTCTTTTCCCATTCTACAGGCTATCTTTTCATTTGTTTATGGTTTCCTTTGCTGTGCAAAAGCTTTTAAGTAGTTACTATTTGCTTATTTTTCCTTTCACTTTCTTTGCCTGAGGAGACAGATAAAATAACACTGTTATGATTAATGACTGAGAGTGTTCTGCCTATATTTTCTTCCAGGACTAATATGGTTTCCTGTCTTACATTAAGTCTTTATTTTATTTTGAATTTATTTTTGTATATGGTGTGAGAAAATGTTCTGCTTTCAGTCCTACATACATAAGTGTCTTGTCTTCCCAGCGTCACTTATTTTTAGGACTGCATTTTTATTTAATGTATAGTCTTACCTCCTTTGTTGTAGATTAATTGACCATAAGTGCATGAGTTTATATCTGGGCTCTTTATTCAATTCCATAGACCTATGTGTCTGGGTTTATTCTTGTATCATACTATTTTGATTACTGCAGGTTAGTGGTATAGTCTAAAATCAGGGAGTGTGATACTTTCTTCTGTTATTTCTCAATATTGATCAGGCAATTCGGGATCTTTCATGTTTCCATACAAATTTTAGAATTACTTGTTCTAGTTTCATGAAAAATGCCATTGGTATTTTGACAGGGATTACACTTAATCCTTAAATAGCTTTGGGAGTGTGGGCATTTCAACAACAGTAATTCCTGAAATCTATGAAAACAGTGTGTCTTTCCATCTGTTTAGGTACAAGTCTTTTACTTCTTTAGATTTTTTTCCCTAGGTATTATTCATTCTGATGCAATAGTAAAGGAGACAGTCTTCTTAGTCTATCCTTCTGATAGTTCATTATTAGTAGACAGAGATGCAACAAATTTCTGTATATTAATTTGCATCCAGCATCTTTGCCAATACATTGATTACCTCTAGTAGTTTTTGGTGTTGTCTTTAGGATTTTCAGGAGAAGGAAACAGTAACCCTCTCCAGTAATCTTGCCTAGAAAATCCCATGGACAGAGGAGCCTGGTAGGCTACAGTACATGGGATCACAAAGAGTTGGACATGACTGAGCGACTTCACTTCTTTTCACTTTAGGATTTTCTATGTATAGTATCGTGTTATCTGAAAACATTGACTATTTTGTTTCTTCCTTTCCAAGTGGGATTCTATTTCTTTTTCTTTAGTGATTGCTAAGGCAAGGACTTCCAGCACTATGTTGAATAAAATTTGCAAGCAAGGACATCTTGCTTATCTTATCTTCAAGGAAGTGCTTTCAGCTTTTCACCATTAAGTATGATATTAGTGTGGGTTTGTCATATATGAGCTATATTATGTTGAGGACCATTCTCTTTATGCCTCTTTCCTGTAGAGTTTTTATCATAAATGTAAGTTGAATCTTGTAAAAATCTTCTTCTGTATCTGCTGAGATGATCACATGGTTATTATGTGCCTATTGGTCATGTGTAGGTGTACCACAGTAAAATTTTTTTGTGGATACTGAAAAACCCTTGCATCTCTGAGTAAATTTCACTAAACCATGGTGTATGATCCCTTTAATATAGTGCTGAAACTGGTTTGCTAACATTTTGTTAAGAATTTTTGCATCTATGTTTATCAGTGGTATTGGCTTGCTATTTTCTCTTTTAAAAAAAGATTTATTTGTGGCTATGTTGGATCTTCATTGCTATGCATGGAATTTCTCTGCAGTGTGTAAGCTTCTGATTGTGGTAGCTTCTCTTGTTGCAGAGCACAGGATCTCGGCCAGCTGGCTTCAGGAGTTTCAGGGTGTGGGCTCAGTAGTTGAGGCTTGCTGGCTTAGTTGCTCCAAGACATTGGGATGTTCCCAGAGCAGGGACTGAACACATGTTCCCTGCATTGGCAGGTGAATCCTTATCCACTGAAGTACCAGTAACCATTCAATATCACAGTAATCCAAGTCTATGCTCGAACCAGTAATGCTGAAGAAGCTGAAGTTGAAATGTTCAATGAAGACCTACAAGACCTTCTACAACTAACATCCCCAAATGATATCCTTTTCATTATAGGAGGTTGGAATGCAAAAGTAGGAAGTCAAGAGATACCTGGAGTAACAGGCAAATTTGGCCTTGGACTATAAAACAAAACAGGGCAAAGTCTAAGAGAGTTTTGCCAAAGAATGTACAAGTCATAGCAAACACCCACTTCCAACAACATAAGACTCAACACATGGACATCACCAGGTGGTCAATACCAAAATAAGATTGATTATATTCATTGCAGCCAAACATGCAGAATCCCTTTACAGTCAGAAAAAAACAAGACTGGGAGCTGACTGTGGCTCAGATCATGATATCCTTGTTGCCAAACTCAGACTTAAATTAAAGAAAGTAGAGAAAACCACCAGACCATTCAGGTATTACCTAAATCAAATTTATTAGGATTATACAGTGGAAGTGACAAATAGATTCAAGGGATTAGATCTGATAGAGAGAGTGCCTGAAGAACTAGGGATGGAGGCTCGTGAAATTGTATAGAAGGCAGTGATTATGACCATCCCCAAGAAAAAGTAATGCAAAAAGGCAAAATGGTTGTCTGAGGAGGTCTTCCAAATAGCTATGAAAAGAAGAGAAGCTAAAGCCAAAGGAGAAAAGGAAAGGTATACCCATTTGGATGTAGAGTTCCAAAGAATAGCAAGGAGAGATAAGAAAACCTTCCTCAGTGATCAATGCAAGAGAAAAGAGGAAAACAATAGCATGGGAAAGACTAGAGATCTCTTCTTGAAAATTAGAGATACCAAAGGAACAGTTCATGCAAAGATGGGCACAATAAAGGACAGAAATGGTATGGACCTAACAGAAGCAGAAGATATTAAGAAGACATGGCAAGAATACACAGAAGAACTATACAAAAAAGATTGTCATGACCCAGATAATCACAACAGTGTGATCACTCACCTAGAGCCAGGTATCCTTGAATACGAAGTCAAGTGGGTCTTAGGAAGCATCACTACGAACAAAGCTAGTGGAGGTGATGGAATTCCAGATGAGCTATTTCAAGTCCTAAAAGATGATGCTGTGAAAGTGCTACACTCAATATGTCGCAAATTTGGAAAACTCAGCAGTGGCCACAGGACTGGAAAAGGTCAGTTTTCATTCCAACCCCAAAGAAAGGCAAGGCCAAAGAATGCTCAAACTACTGCACAATTGCACTCATCTCACGCTAGTAATGTAATGCTCAAAATTCTCCAAGCCAAGCTTCAACAGTACATGAACCGTGAACTTCCAGAGGTTCATGCTGGTTTTAGAGAAGGCAGAGGAACCAGAGATGAAACTGCCAACATACGCTGATCTTCGAAAAAGCAAGAGAGTTCCAGAAAAACATTTACTTCCGCTTTATTTTCTATGGCAAAGCCTTTGACTGTGTGGATCACAATAAACTGTGGAAAATTCTTAAAGAGATGGGATTACCAGACCCCTGACCTGCCTCCTGAGAAATCTGTATGCAGCTCAAGGAGCAACAGTTAAAACTGGATCTGGAACAACAGACTGGTTCCAAATCGAGAAAGGAGTACGTCAAGGCTGCATATTGTCACCCTGCTTATTTAACTTATATTCAGAGTACATCATGTGACATGCTAAGCTGGGTGAAGGACAAGCTGGAATCAAGATTGCTGGGAGAAATATTAATAACCTCAGATAAGCAGATGAAACCACCCTTATGGCAGAAAGTGAAGAAGAACTCAAAAGCCTCTTGATGAAAGTGACAGAGGAGAGTGAAAAAGTTGGCTTGAAACTCAACATTCAAAAAACTAAGATCATGGCATCCGATCCCATGACTTCATGGCAAATTGACGGGGAAACAATGAAAACAGTGACAGTCTTTACCGGTTTGGGCTCCAAAATCACCGCAGATGGTGACTGCAACCGTGAAATTAAGATGCTTTCTCATTGGAAGGAAAGCTATGATCAACCTAGACAGCATATTAAAAAGCAGAGGCATTACTAGCAAAGTCCATCTAGTTAAAGCTATGGTTTTTCCAGTAGTCATGAATGGAGGTGAAAGTTGGACTATAAAGAAAGCTGAGTGACAAAGAATTGATGCTTTTGAATTGTGGTGTTGGAGAAGACTCTTGAGAGTCCCTTGGACTGCAAAAGATCCAACCAGTCCTTCCTAAAGGAAATCAGTCTGGAATATTCATTGGAAGGACTGCTGATGAAGCTGAAACTCTAATACTTGGCCCCCTGATGTGAAGAATAGACTCATTTGAAAAGACCTTAATTCTGGGAACAATTGAAAGTGGGAGGGGAAGGGGGAGAAAGAAGATGAGATGGTTGGATGGCATCACTGACTCGATGGACATGAGTTTGAGTAAGCTTCAGTCATTGGTGATGGACAGGGAAGCCTGGTGTTCTGTAATCCATGGTTTCACAAAGAGTTGGACATGACTGAGTGACTGAACTGAACTGAATTACCAGGGAATCCCTGCAATTTTCTGTTTTTTTTTTAATGATATCTTTTTTTGACTTTCCTGTCAGGGTGATGCTCTCCCTATGGAATAAATTTAGAATGGTTCCATCCTCTGCAATTTTGTGGAATAGTTTGAGTAGGATAGATGCTAACTCTTCTCTTAAGTTTTTGGGGAAATTCACCTGTGAAACCATGAACGTTTGTTTTTGGGGTGTTTTAAAATTGCAGATTCAATTTCATTACTTACAGTTATTCTGTTCATATTTTGTATTTCTTCCTGGTTCAGTCTTGGGAGATTGTACATTTTTAAGAATTTTCCCATGTCTTCCAAGTTGTACATTTTATTGGTGTATAGTTGTTCAGAGTAGTCTCTTATGATCTTTTATGTTTTTTTGGTGTTTGTTGTAACTTTTACTCTTTCATTTCTGATTGTATTGACTTGGGACCTCTCTTCTTTTTCCTTGATTAGTATGCCTCTTTTCTGTTCTTTTAGTACCTATTTCATTTGTTTCAGTTCTGTTATTTATGATTTCTATCCTTCTACTAATTTTGAGTTTTATTTGTTCCTTACTAATTCCCTTAGCTGTAAGGTTAGGTTGTTTATCTGAGATTTTTCTTGTTTCCTGAGATAAGCTTGTGTCAAAACCTGTGTCAAAAACTTCTCTCTTAGAAATGCTTTTGTTGTATCTAAGATTTATGGGCGGTTGTGTTTTCTTTTCATTTGTCTCCAGGCAGTTTTTATTTCACCTTTGATTTTGTGGTGACCCATTGACTATTAACAAGTACATTGCTTAGCCTGTATGTGTTTAGTGGTTTCTTTTCTTTTTTTAGTATTTTTCTTGTAGTTCACTTCTAGTCTCATTGCATGTGGTCAGAAAAGACACTTGACATGATTTCTGAAATTTACCAAGGCTGGTTTTATAGTCTAGCATGTGATCTATTCTGTAGAATGTGCCATGTGCAGTTGGAAAAACTTGCAATCTGCATCTTTTGGATGGAATGTTCCATATATATAGAATGTGTCATTTAAGGCTTTTGATTTCTTATTGATTTTCTGTTTGGATGATCTGTCCATTGACGTAAGTGAGCTGCTAAATTGCCTACTATTATTGAGTTACTGTCAATTTCCCCTTTTATGTCCATTAATATTTACTTTATGGTTTTGGATGCTTCTATGTTGGGTGCACAGATATTTACATTTGTTATACCTTCTTTTTGGATTAATCCCTATCATTATGTAGTGTTCTTGTCTCTTGTAACAACCTCTTTTTCAAATCTGTTTTGTTAGATATAAGTATTGCTACCCTGACTTTTTTTCAATTTCCTTTTGCATGGAATACTTTTTCCCATTCCCTCACTTTCTGTCTGTGAGTCTTTAGATCTGAAGTGAGTTGTTTCTTGGCAGTGCACAGATGAGTCTTGTCATGTATCCATTTAACTACTCTATTTCTTTTTTATTGGAGCATTTAGTTCATTTCCATTTAAAGTAATTATTGATATGTATGTTCACATTTCCATTTTGCGCATTGCTTTGGATTTGATTCTGTAGGTCTTTTTTGTTCCTTTCTTCTTCTTTTGTTCCTTTCTCATATGTTTTGATGACTACCTTAACATTATAGTTGGGTATCTTTTATTTTTCTTGTTTGCATATAGTATACATTTTTCTTTTGCAGTTACCATGATGTTTTTATGTATCAATCTATACATACACATATGCATTTATATATGATTAAGTTGCTGATCTCTTAATTTCAAATACATTTTTAACAACCATGTGTGTATATTCAACTCCCCTCACAATTACAGCTTTTAACATCTTATTTTACATCTAATTTAAGTGTCTCCTAACTCCTTATTATAGATATAGATGCTTTTGTTAAAAGACAAAATTCTTCCTACCTTCCTTCTAGCTTTGCATGTGAGATGATTTCCAACATTTACCTTATGTTTGCTTCCACTAATAAGCTTTTCCTTTCATAATTTTTGTATTTCCAGTTTTGGACTTTTCTTTCCCCTTAGTAAAACTGCTTTACCATTTCTTGTAATGCTAGTGCCTGAACTCTTTTAAATTTAACTTGTCTATAAAGATTTTGATCTCTAAATCAAATTTGAAGAGCCTTGCTGGACAGAGTATTCCTGGTTGTACATTTTTCACTTTCAACATGTTATATACATTGTGCCACTCCCTTCTGGACTGCAGTTTCTGCTGAAAAGTCAGCTGATAGCTCTATGGACATTCTTTTTGTATGTTTTTTGTCCTTTTTCTTTTCCTGCTTTCAGTGTCCTCTTTTCATCTTTCACTTTTGCCAATTTAATTGCTATCTCTCTCTCTCTTTTCCTTCTGGGGGTTCTATAATGTACATATAAATGTGCTTAATGTTGTCCCAGAGTTCTCTTTCAAGGTTCTCATTTCTCGTCATTCTTTCTTTTTTCTGTTCGACATCAGTAATTCCCATTACACTGTCTTCCAGCTCACTGATCCATTCTTCTGTATCGTTTAGTCTACTATTGGTAGCTTCATGTGTATTTTTGATTTCAGTGTTGTATTCTTCATCTATGTTTGGTTGTTTTTCATATTAATATTTTCTTGCTCTGTGTATGCATCCTTCTTCTGAGATTTTTGATGGTCTTTACAAGCACTACCCTAACCTCTTTCTTGACTAGATTGCTTATCTCCATTTCACTTATACCTTCTTTTGGGCTTTTCTCTTGTTGCTTCATCTGGAACATGCCTGTCTAAGTATTTGTCTAAGTATTTGTTTTGTATGTACCTGGTAGATTGGTTGTGCTTCTTAATGCTGGGGAAGTGGCCTTTTGCAGGCACTATGTGTTTCAGCAGCCGACTCAACTTTCATCACCTTTGGTGTATACTCTAGTGGCTTCCCCTGTGTGACTGTGTGGGTCTTTCTGTTGTTGAAGGCTGACTAGGTGAGAGGTCTGTTAGTCTTGTTTGGCCCCTGGTCCAGTTGGTTGGCAGTTCTGCCTCATGCATTGGCTGCCAGGTGCTGGTTGGCAGGACCAGGTCATAAGGCAGCTGGCAGTGAAACTCCAGGGAGTTTTGGGATAGTGTTGGCTCGGGGCTGTATGGAGTAAAGGTGCAGAACATTCCAAGGCCATAGCACTTCCACTGCTGGGTGAAGCCTGGTCCTGGGGCCTGTCTTTTGATAGGCAGAGCTGGGGCCTGGAGCCTGGTTGTAGGGCCCAGGGATCCCAGGAGCTGATGTCATCATTTTTTATTATTGCTTTTATAAAAATTATTTAAAGATTTTAAAATTTCATTTTATGCAAAAATTCTAGAACATCATGATACTTACTGACTTATACAAAATTACTAGTAATAATGGACAAAACAGGTTTTTTTTTTTTTTTAACTTATTGCCTGTGTTTGCTAAAACAAATTGTATAAATGAAAAGTTCCAAAATCAAGTGTGTTCCCATGTATTCTTCTTCTTCTCTTACAATTTATTAGGTATATACCCAGTGTGTTCTACAGAATGTTTGTCATCAAATCGTAGCCTCCCTCTTATGAACATTATGTTTTTCATAGTTAATTAGCAGTTAAATTTTTAGCATTAAATAATATCCCAATGTCTGAACCTACCACAAATTATCCACTCAGTTACTAAAGAAAATCTATGTTCTTTCCAATTTTATAAATATGAATAAAACTACCATAGCTATCTAAAAAATGATTATTTCCACCAGAAAACCCAAGCATTTACACAGCACAGAATATTCTTATAAAAGATAATGTTTATTAAAAAGATCTTCTTCAATTTAGTAACAAATAAAACACTTTAAAATGAAAATTGACTTAAGGAAGTGTTTCGCCCCAATTTGGGGGTGAACCCAGAAATATATGCCACTAGTTATAATCCAATAGATTACTAGATCTCCCCTTTCATACAAAATTTTACGTTAGTTCTAATAAATATTGTTATTGATCCCCTTATGCCATTGGAAACCCAACTGATAATGTGTCTTTATGTCCTGTCACACTGATACATATATTTTCAACACAGTAATATATTTCTGCATTGCAAAGGTTATCTTTATATTACTTTTCAATTTAAATAAAAGGATGTAAGGAAAATGTATCAATAATACTTACCAAAGCTTTATCCATAATGACACATATTTTCAGAACTCTTTTCAACATCACACCTGAATCTTTCTGCAAAACAGAGAACATGAATTGAA
The DNA here is from genome assembly GCF_910594005.1 of Cervus elaphus. NCBI lineage: Eukaryota > Metazoa > Chordata > Mammalia > Artiodactyla > Cervidae > Cervus > Cervus elaphus. The sequence continues at coordinate 41,615,159 of NC_057846.1, forward strand.
TAAAACATTTAAAAAATTTTATCTTGTTTGTAATTATCGTGTACATTATATAATGATATATATGTATATATATGTATATGTATATATACATATATATGTATACATATATATATATACACACACACACTCTCACACAGGTATAGATAGGTAGATAGATAGATTATAGCTACAGATACAAACATGTAAAGATATAATTACAAGAAATATAAAGATCAATGACCACTGAGTAAATAATCTGGGAGATTTTGCATAAACATTTTCAGAACAAATCAGAAGCTTTTGCCTTATATTCTTGATAATAAGAATCCTCAAAAAAAGTTACAAAAATGAGGGAGGATTCTTGTTTCTTTCCCCTGAAAAACTTCCTCTAGGTCCCTGATTTAACCTTCAAGCTAAACAAATTCCCATCAACTTTCCCCCAAATGTTGGTCCATTTTATCATCATTTTTGTACTTGCAATTATTTACCATGGCCTTCTCTCAATAAAATGCATGTATTTTAAGAACACAGTTACATGAACTGGTAGCAATGTATACAGCCATGCATCCATTACTATCAGTAAAATAAAAATTGTTTCCATTACCCTATAAAGTAAATAGCTTATAAGGCTCGAGGCAACCAGTGATCTGCTTTCTCTCACCATAGGTTACAATAATGTGTCCTATAACTTTATATAAGTGAAATCATATGATATGTCTTCTTCTGTATCTGGTTTCTTTAACTCAGAACTTGTCCGTGTTGCTGTGATTATTGGTAATTCATTTGTTTTTATTGTTACCAAGTGTGAGATTTTAGAAACATAAAATAATTCATTAATACATTTAACTGTTGATGACCATTTGGATTATTCAAACATCTTAGCTATTGTAAATAACACAGATGTGAATATCCATGTACAGGTCTTTGGATAGTTACAGTCTTTCATTTTTCTTGGTTCAATGCTTAGAACTGGAATATCTGATTCACATGATAACTGTATATGTATATAGAAATTTAAAATTTTAACTGTTTTATAAAGTTATTAGGTTGGCTAAAATGTTTGTTCAGGTCTTTTCATAACATCAAATAGAAAAATCTGAACGAATCTTTTGGCCAACTCAATAATTTGATCATTCTGCATTTTTTGCCAAGAACTAATGTCAATTGCTCCATACTCTTGCCTCTATTTAGCACTGGAAATCTTTTGCATTGCATCCATTCCTGTCAGTATGTGCTGAGAACTCTTTGAGATTTTCATTTGCAGTTCCTGTATGATTAATGATGTTGAACATCTATTCACAGTCTTATGACTCATTAATTTGGTTTCTCCTAAGTCCCCTACTATAAATTTTATGTTTGGCTTGACACTTAAGCTTACCCTCTAATTCATTTTTTTAGAATAAGGATTTCCATGTGGAAATCCAATCTTCTTGCATAATTTGATGAAGACATCATTTTTTACTTTCCAAAGACCTTAGCACCTTTGTGTATAATCATCTGGGAAAGAGCACATGGCTCTACTTCTCCTCTGTTGTATCCCACTGTTCCACACATAAACCAATACCATGATATGTATCTCCAGAGCAGAAGTCAGCAAACTATTGCCTATGGTATACCCACCTCAGTTCAGTTCAGTCGCTCAATCATGTCCGACTCTTTGTGACCCCATGAACTGCAGCACACCAGGACTCCCTGTCCATCACCAACTCCTTGAGTTTACCCAAACTCATGTCCATTGAGTCGGTGATGCCATCCAACCATCTCATCCTCTGTCGTTGCCTTATCCTGCGCTCTGTCATTCCCGGCATCAGGGTCTTTTTCAGTGAGTCAGCTCTTCGCATCAGGTGGCCAAACTATTGGAGTTTCAACTTCAACATCAGTTCTCCCAATGAACACCCAGGACTGATCTCCTTTAGGATGGGCTGTTGGATCTCCTTGCAATCCAAGGGACTCTCAAGAGTCTTCTCCAACATCACAGTTCAAAAGCATCAATTCTTTGAAGCACTCAGCTTTGTTTATAGTCCAACTCTCACATCCATACATGACCACTGGAAAAACCATAGCCTTGACTAGACGGAACTTTGTGGGCAAAGTAATGTCTCCGCTTTTCAATATGCTAAGTTGGTCATAACTTTCCTTCCAAGGAGTAAGTGTCTTTTAATTTCATGGCTGCAATCACCATCTGCAGTGATTTTGGAGACCCCACAAAATAAAGTCAGCCACTGTTTCCACTGTGTCCCCATCTATTTGCCATGATGTATACCCTCCTGCTTGCAAAAAATATTTTCTTGGAACACAGCCATACGTGTTTGTTTATAGTTTACCTATGCTGATTTCAAGCTACAAGGACTGAGTGAAGTAGCTGCAACAGATCGTATGCCTCACAAGCCCAAAATATTATCTGATCCCTTAAGAAGAAACAACACAAGTCCTTCACCTAGTTCTCTTTTTCAAACAACTGTTTGACTTCATAAGGATATTTGCATCTCCATAATCAATTTGAGAATCTATTTCTACAAAAATGTTTTTCGGGAATTTTGACTGGAATTATATTGACTCTACACATCAATTTGGGGAAAATAGATATCTTCTCTTTTTTTTTTTTTTTTCTTGTAACTTTGCTAGAGTCTCTTAATTAGTCTTGATTGCTTTGATGGAGATTCTTTAGCTCTTATGTGCAGAGTTATCTCACTAAAGAACTAGGGTGATTGTTTTGCTTTCAAAATGTATACCCTTTATTATTAGTCTTTTTCCTATTGCAAAAACTAAGAATTCAGTAAAATGTTGAGTGGAAGTACAATGAAGACAAACAACCTTGCATTATTCTGAATCTCAGGGGTCATTTTCACCAGTTTGGGCACTAAAAAATACACCATAGACTAGATGCTTAAACCACAAACAGTATTTCTGACATTCTAGAGGCTGGAAAGTTCAAGATTCAGGCACCAGCAGATGTGATGGCTGGTGAGTTCACTCTTCCTAGTTTGCATATCTTGTATGCTCATGTGACAGGAGAGCAGAGAGAGGGATCCCATGCCTCTTCCCTTTTATATGAGAGAATTAATCCTATCACGAGGGCCCTAACTTTATACCTGTTATTGTTCAGTCACCCAGTCAAGTCCAACTCTTTGCAACCCCATAGACGGCAGCAAGCAAGGCCTCCTGGTACCTCACCATCTCCTGAAATTTGTCCAAGTTCATTTCCATTGGATCAGTGATGCCATCCAGCCATCTCATCCTCTGATGACCTCTACTCCTTCTGCCCTCAATTTTTCCCAGCATCAGGGACTTCTCCAATGAGTTGGCTGTTCGATGAGATGACCAAGATACTGGAGCTTCAGCTTCAGCATCAGTCCTTTCAGTGAATATTCAGGGTTGATTTCCCATAAGATTGACTGGTTTGATCTCCTTGCTGTCCAAGGGACTCTCAGGAGTCTTCTCCAGCAACACAGTTCGAAGGCATCAATTCTTTAGCATACTGCCTTCTTTGTGACCCAGCTCTCACAACTGCAGATAACCACTGGGAAGACCATAGCCTTGACTTATACAGACCCTTGTCAGCAGAGTAATGTCTCTGCTTTTCAACATACTGTCTAGGTTTGTCGTAGCCTTCCTGCCAAGAAGGAAATGTCTTCTAATTTCATGGCTGCAGTCATCATCTGCAGTGATCTTAGAGCCCAAGAAGAAATCTGTCATTACTTCCACCTTTTACCCCTCTATTTGCCATGAAGTCGTGGGACCAGATGCCACGATCTTAGTTTTTTTTAATATTTAATTTTAAGCTGGTTCTTTCACTCTCCTCCTTCATTCTCATCATGAGGCTCTTTAGTTCCTTAGTTCCTCTTCACTTTCAGCCATTAGAGTGGTATCATCCATATATCTGAGGTTGTTGATGTTTCTCCCATCTAACTTGATTCCAGCTTGTAGCTCATTCAGCCTGGCATTTCTCATGACATGCTAAGTGTATAAGTTAAACAAACAGGGTGACAGCAGACAGTCTTGTGAACCTCCTTTCTCCATCTTGAACCAATTAGTTCCATTCAGGGTTCTAACTGTTGCTTCTGGACCCGCATAAGGTTTCTCATGAGAGAGGTAAGATGGTCTAGTATTCCCATCTGTTTAAGAGCTTTCCACAGTTTGTCCTGAATAGTCATTGGAAGGACTAATGCTGAAGCTGAAACTCCAATACTTTGGCCATCTGATGTGAAGAACGGACTCATTGGAAAAGATCCTGATGCTGGGAAAGACTGAAGGTGGGAAGAGAAGTGGATGGCAGGGGATGAGATGCTTGGATGGCATCAGCAACTCGATGGGCATGAGTTTGAGTAAGTTCCAGGAGTTGATGATGGACAGCGAAGCCTGGTGTGCTGCAGTCCATGGAGTCACAAAGAGTCAGACACAGCTGATCGACTGAACTGACCGACAGTTTGTTATGATATACAGCCAAAGACTTTAGCACAGTGGATGAGACAGAGGTAGATTTTTATCTGGAATCCCCTTGCATTCTCTATGAGCCAGTGAATGGTGGCAATTTGATCTCTGGTTCAAATTAATCCCATCGTGATGGCCCTGCCCTCATACCTAATCTAACACTAATGTCTGAGTTCCTAATACCATCCTACTGAAAGGTTTCAAAATACAAATTGTGGTGGGACACAAGCCTACAGTACGTAACAGAAGTAAAGCATTCAGTCATTTACATTCTTTATGTTAGCTGTACATGATCTTTATTATCCAGGACATTTTCAACTCCTATTATTTACCATGAATATGTTGTACTGAATGTTGGCAAATGATGTTTCTAAAAGTATTACTATGATTCTGTGGTTTTCTTGCTGTATCTTTTTAATTGAGTCAATTGCTGTTTTGCTGTACTGATTTATTGATGTTGTCTCAAAGTCCCATAGATACTATGGTCTCTTGAACAAGCAAATCTGTTTTTATAGTATAATTGCAACTTGACTGGATAACAAAAGCCTGATACAGTTTACCTCCTAGAGAAGCTATTTTCTTTCTCACTAGATAGATATTCTTGACTATCTTATAAGCAGTTCCTTTTGACAAATGTTAATGCCAGTCTGACTGCCTTTTTCTACTTTAAGTGACTTTCTTTGAGGCTGAGATGCCTATAGGATTATTCATCCTTTATTGATAAAGTCCAAAATATATTATATATTGGTGTTACCCACTTTCATAAAGATTTCTTGAACTCTGAAAATTTTCAAATTCAGGAATTCTTTATTCAACACAGCTTTCTTCTCTCATAAGTAGGATTACATTGAGTATGATTTTATTCATGAATGACAATATTGGTTATCTTGAATTTCCATTAGTAATCTTTTACATTCTGTTAGAGTTCCCTAGAGAAACAGAACTAACACAATGTGTGTGTATATTTGCACATTTAATATACTTATTAAAATTAGATTTATTACAAGAAATTGCCTCACATGGTTATGGAGTCTGGAAAGTCCAAAACCTCCAGTAGGTTTCAGACCTGAGGAGAGTTGATGCTACAGTGCCTGTTTGAAGACTGTGGCCCAGAGAGTCCTGTCTTACACAGAGGAAGTTCCATTCCTTTCTTAGATTGATGACGCCACTATCAGATGAGGTCTATACACATAATGGAGGACCATCTGCTTTACAAAAACTCCACTGACTTAGTTGTTTATCTTTTTCATAAACACCTTCAAAGAAACACCCAGAAAATCTGACTAACCATCTGGGGACTGTGGCCCAGGGAAGTTGATACATAAAGTTAGCCATCATACAGTTTTGCTTTTTTCTCCCATCATTTTTTTTTCTCTCCCATCATTTTTATGAGCTTCCCTGATAGCTCAGTTGGTAAAGAATCCACTTGCAATGCAAGAGACCCCAGTTTGATTCCTGGGTCTGGAAGATCTGCTGGAGAAGGGATAGGCTACCCACTCCAGTATTCTTGGGCTTCCCTTATGGTTCAGCTGGTAAAGAATTCGCCTGTAATATGAGAGACCTGGGTTCGATCCCTGGGTTGGAAAGATACTCTGGAGAAGGAAAAGGCTACCCACTCCAGTATCCTGGCCTGGAGAATTCCACAATCCATGGGGTCCGAAAGAGTTGGACACAACTGAGCAACTTTCACTTCCATTTCCCAACATTTTTAGGTCATCGCATTCTCTATTTCCTTCAGTTCAGTTCAGTTGCCCAGTCATGTCTGACTCTTTGCAACCTCATGGACTGCAGCATACCAGGCTTCCCTGTCCATCACCAATTCCAGGAGCTTGCTCAAACTCATGTCCATTGAGTCAGTGATGCCATCCAACCTCCTCCTGCCTTGAATCTTTCCAAGCATGAGGGTCTTTTCCAATGAGTCTGTTCTTCGCATCACGTGGCCAAAGTACTGGAGTTTCAACTTCAGCATCAGCCCTTCCAATGAATATTCAGGACTGATTACCTTTCGGATGGACTGGTTGGATCTCCTTGCAGTCCAAGGGATTCTCAAGAGTCTTCTCCAACACCACAGTTCAAAAGAATCAATCCTTCTGCGCTCAGCTTTGAATATAACGTTACCTTGGGGTTTTATGATAATGTCTGTTCTGTTATTCGCCAGTTCTATTGTCAATGTCTTTCATTTTCAAAATGGCTTTGTCTTTCTTATATGTCTATTTCTTGAGCACTTCCAGGATTTTTAAACAGACTGGGAAAGGGTAGACTTGTGAGTACCAAAGAATGGATCTCTGGGGTTGCATTAGTTAGATTAGAATTTTAATGCTGTGACTTAGAATAATAATTTGAACTCTCCAGGTCTCTGCTTCCTTCTGAAGAGAGGGATAAATGTTCTCACTCTCAGAATTGTAGAAAAAATTGCAAAGACAGGGTATACTATCAAGGTCTTACAACAACAGGTGACACCTAGTACATAGATATATAACAATATCAATATTGTTTTTAACTCATTTTGGATCATGTAATTTGTGTTATATTTTATATTTATATTGGTTTTTATGTCCCCTGTTTATTCCCTTTTTATTCTCATTTCCGAATACATTCATTTCTTTCATATCAAACTTTTGTTGAACAAATGTTAGGGATAAGTGACTTACACTATATTTGGTTCATAAGAAATGACCAATTTTTCAAGAATGATATTGCTTCTTCTCTGAGAGAGAAGTCCATGAGAGATACCTGTTCAGCTCAGGTTTATCAAGATGGGGATTCAGACACTCTTCTCCTTCTACTCCTATCTGAATTCAAATACTACTGGGGACACTTTGAGGCCCCGAATTGAAGCTGGAAAAGGAAACAACTAGCATTTTCATCTACCTTTGTCTTTGCATGAGCAAAGCACACACATCATGTTAAACCACTGACAGTCAGGAATTCATCACTTCAAAAATCTCGTCGCATTTGACCCTGTAGTGTTTCCTCATGAAGAGTACAGCTTGAGGATAGCAGCTTACAAAGTTGTTCCATCTCTTGATTTGATAGAAAATTCAGTGTATTTGGCAACTACTCCTTAGAAATTTGGTTGTGTTGTAGCCTGCTAATCTTCTCATTCCTGGTGAGATTAGGGTCTCTCTCTGTTATTCTAAGTGTGGTCTGTTTTACACATTAGGAGGGGTATTCACAATAGGGAGGAAAGAAATGGTTTTAATTAAATATATCAATTATATAGTTCTGACTGGGTAAGTAATTACAGGCTGAAGATTACCTTGCCTTATTTTAAGTAAGTTTTGTGTTGCCTTTCAATCTTCAATATTGGCGCTAAGTAGTTTCATGCCATTCTACATTGTGTTTATACATAAGAAATCAGATTTTTTAAAAATATTGATTTAGAACCCCTGCTTAAATCATTTTGATTCTCAATTTCATTTGTATTGGAACTCATACTACATCACCTGTATTGTTATTTTAATTGAATATCTTATCTCTCAAATTCCCTTGTCACTTTTGTTTATACTTTAGTTGTGTGTGATTTCTGAAATTTTATGTGATGAACTTTCGAGTTTTTACACATGGTGGCTCAGATGGTAAAGCGTCTGCCTATAATGCGGGAGACCTGGGTTTGATTCCGGAGTCGGAAAGATCCTCTGGAGTAGGAAATGGCAACCCACTCCAGTACTCTTGCCTGGAAAATCCCATGGATGGAAGAGCCTGGTAGGCTACAGTCCGTGGGGTCGCAAAGAGTCAGACACGATCGAGCGACTTCACCTTACCTTACCTTAGCATGCTTTTAATTCCCAAGAACTGCTATCTGCTGAATTTTATTTTTTAAACAGTGCTCTGTTCTCAATTTGTGGAGGAGATATTTTCTCCGACCTTTCTGAGTATGGGCTTCCCTAGGGGCTTAGTCAGTAAACAATCTGCCTGCAATTTGGGAGACCTGGGTTCAAACCCTGGGTTGGAAAAATCCCCTGGAGGAGGCCATGGCAACCCATTCCAGTGTTGTTGCCTGGAAAATCCCATGGACAGAGGAGCCTGATGGGCTGCAGTCCACAGGGTCACAAAGAGTCGGGCATGACTGAGAGACGAAGCATAGCATACCTCTCTGAGTATATTGTCATGTTGCTTTCTTCACTCTCTCTCTCTCCACTCCTTAGTGCCTCAAGATTAAACACTTTGAATTTTTCTATGCCAATATCTACCAGATTAAATTGTTTCATCCTATGTCTAGTGCTTCTTCATATTAGGCATTGACAGCATATTGCAATATCTATGACCACATATGGAGCTTATGATCTGCTGTCTTCAGAGAGTGTAAATTCTCTGGAATGTTTAATGCAAACACCTTGCTGTCAACATACTTAGTTTTGATTCTTTGGAGTGGTTCATTTCCCTCCTGGATCCTAATGAACATCTTAGAATGTTTAAACCATTTCCCACTGTGTAGTGTGTCATTTAATATATTCACACTAATATTGGTATCATAACCACCTTCTGTTATGATTTACAAAGACATTTATGCCTGGTGACCCCACTTCACACATTCCACCCACAAAAAGAGTCTTAGACTATCTGTGAGTTTACAGCAGAAACAATTGTTTAGGAGAGGAAATTAGGTTTTATATGTATTTTTAAACTTATTTTCAACCACTTCTCTTCCTAGACACACCCTTAATATCATTTCCTTAGGTATTTGGACTCACAGTTAAAAAGACATTTCAAATCTTCCAGCAAACAAAAGCCCAGGACCAGACGGCTTCACAGCTGAATTCTACCAAAAATTTAGAGAGGAGCAAACACCTATCTTACTCAAACTCTTCCAGAAAATTGCAGAAGAAGATAAACTTCCAAACTCATTCTATGAGGCCACCATCACCCTAATTCCAAAACCAGAGAAAGATGTCACAAAAAAAAGAAAACTACAGGCCAATATCACTGATGAACTTAGATGCAAATATCCTTAACAAAATTCTAGCTATCAGAATCCAACAACATATTAAAATGATCATACATCATGACGAAGTGGGCTTTATCCCAGGAAGGCAAGGATTCTTTAATATCCGCAAATCAATCAATGTAATACACCCCATTAACAAATTCAAAGATAAAAAACATATTATTATCTCAACAGATGCAGAAAAAGCCTTTCACAAAATTCAACATCCATTTATGATTAAAACTCTCCAGAAAGAAGGAATAGAAGGAACATACCTCAACATAATAAAAGCTATATATGACAAACCCTCAGCAAAAATTATCCTCAATGGTGAAAAATTGAAAGCATTTCCCCTAAAGTCAGGAACAAGACAAGGGTGCCCACTCTCACCACTACTATTCAACATAGTTTTGGAAGTTTTGGCCACAGCAATCAGAGCAAAATAAAAGGAATCCAATAGGAAAGGAAGAAGCAAAACTCTCACTGTTTGCAGATGACATGATCCTCTACATAGAAAACCCTAAAGATTCTACCAGAAAATTACTAGAGCTATTCAATGAATATAGTAAAGTTGCAGGATATAAAATTAATACACAGAAATCCCTTGCATTCCTATACACTAACAATGAAAAAACAGAAATTAAGGAAACAATACCATTAACCATTGCAACAAAAATAATAAAATACTTAGGAGTATATCTACCTAAAGAAACAAAAGACCTATACATAGAAAACTATAAAACATTGATGAAAGAAATCACAGAGGGCACAAATAGAGAAATATACCGCGTTCATGAATTGGAAGAATCAATATTGTGAAAATGAGCATACTATCCAAAGCGATTTATAGATTCAATGCAATCCCAATCAAGTTACCAATGGTATTCTTCACAGAACTAGAACAAATAATTTCACAATTTGTATGGAAATACAAAAAAACCTCGAATAGCCAAAATAATCTTGAGAAAGAAGAATGGAAATGGAGGAATCAACCTGCCTGACTTCAGACTCTACTACAAAGCCACAGTCATCAAGACAGTATGGTACTGACACAAAGACAGAAATACAGATCAATGGAACAGAATAGAAAGCCCAGAGATAAATCCACGTACCTATGGACACCTTATCTTCAACAAATGAGGCAAGAATATATAATGGAGAAAAGACAACCTCTTTAACAAGTGGTGCTGGGAAAACTGATCAACAACTTGTAAAAGAATGAAACTAGAACACTTTCTAACACCATACACAAAAATAAACTCAAAATGGATTAAGGATCTAAATGTAAGACCAGAAACTGTAAAACTCCTAGAGGAGAACATAGGCAAAACACTCTCAGACATAAATCACAGCAAGATCCTCTATGACCCACCTCCCAGAATATTGGAAATAAAAGCAAAAATAAACAAATGGCACCTAACTAAACTTAATAGCTTTTGCACAACAAAGGAAACTATAAGCAAGGTGAAAAGACAGCCTTCAGAATGAGAGAAAATAATACCAAATGAAGCAACAGACAAAGAATTAATCTCAAAAATATACAAGCAACTCCTGCAGCTCAATTCCAGAAAAATGAAAGACCCAATCAAAAAGTGGGCCAAAAATCTAAACAGACATTTCTCCAAAGAAGACTTACAGATGGCTAACAAACACATAAAAAGTTGCTCAGCATCACTCATTATCAGAGAAATGCAAATCAAAACTGCAATGACTCCTAAATGCAATAATAGAAGAAGGTATTTACATGGACTTACATGATAATCAAGCAAGATGGGACTATTCTTAGATATTAAATGACAAAGGTCATTATCAAATTTACACTTAATATTTTAATTTAATATTGTGCATATTTGCATAAAAATACTTAAAAGACATATCTGCATAAAATACTTAAAATTAGGTATATGTGAGAATTTTGAATTATATATTTACAGCTATTAACTTTTTAAATATTATATGACTAAACAAAATATATTTAAAATAAATACCTTATAAGAGAAGGCTTTATTATAACCAGTATCACCTTAAATTTGTTTTCCAAATGTACCAGATATCAATGTGAGTATGTTTATCACAATTTGCATACATCAGTTACTTACATTTGATTTCACAAGAATTTTGTAGGATTGATCTGCAAATTGAGTGGTAGAATTATTTTCTGTTATGGGAGAAAAATCACTTTTTTTATCCCTTATCAGATAAATCACATGCTCATATGTAGTCGAAGATTCTAGTGGTTCAATTCCATAACTGACATTTTCAAACTGCAATAATCCCCTGAATATTGAAACACATAAAAAAGAAATTAAAAATATGGAGTTCTCAATAATAAACATAAATAAATATTAATAGAAAAAATTAAGTAGAAATTATCAAATTAAATTATTAAATTAAGTAGAAATTATTAGAATTAAGTAGATAATTTGATAATAATGATTTTGTCATTTAATATCTAATAATAGCCCCATCTTACTTCCATTAATGTGTAAACCCAATTTTCTACCTTCTTTTATCTATTATAGCATTTAAGAGTCATTGCAGTTCTAGAGTGGATCAGTAATAGGGTTATGTCTCATTCTGATGACAGCTTTTTCTGAATGAAATTTATAATTGCAAGCCTGGGAGAGACACAGAGTATAGTGGAAAAGATAAGACAAGCAGGCACAGAAAGCAGGTGAGAAGAAATGCAATGTAAGTGTCTATTTTCTTTGTCTTCCATCTACCCTTCAAGAAGTTTCTAAAAGTTAAAGGATAAACTAGATATCAACTATATACATCTCTGGAATATGTCATTACCTGAGTCCAGAGCAGGTACTAAGTGTCACAACTGAATTTGGAATCTCTGTGGCATATCCTTGATAAAAGCAATGGCCCTACACAGGAGTAATATAAAGACACATCAGTAATGATTAGCAAACAAAGCGTTTGGTTTTATTGATAACCCTCATCCTAGACATCATCAAACATCAGATTTAAGCATTCCATTATACAATTCAACAGACATTTCATTTCCTCTTTAGCTTTCTACAGTCTTTTCCCCTTGACACTCTTCTGTCTATAATCACAACTCCTATTCTCTCCCAAAGGATTTTTGCTGTAAATCTGAACTTTTCATAAATAACGTTCTGATCTACATCTTATAATTCTCAGTCCACATTTTGAATATATAGCCTAAAAATGCTACCTCAAGGTAATCACCAGCATTAATCACAGACTTCCACTGTGAGCATTTCATTTGTTTTATTCTAAGTAAGACCAAAATATCTTAACTGACCTTTCTTCACTATTTTCTACTATCTCATCATGTTGATCATCCTTACTTGAAAGTCTCTTCTCAATGGACTTTCAAAACATTACTCTTCCTACGTTCTCTGCTGATATAGTATTTTACTAAATAGTTCCTTCTCTTCCCTAAGAAGTGTACTGATATCTAGAATCAACCTTGTTCCTCAGTTAATCCTGGACTATGAACACACTATTATCATCACATTCTCATGTATGAATGTGTTTCTGTGGCATAAGTGTCCATACTACAAATCCATCAGTAAGCATTCACTCATCTCAATACTCGGCTTAACTCCTATCTCCAACCAACTGATAGAGGCAGAGCATACACGACTCCACAGTCAGACAACAGTGGCAGCCACTTCTGCTCACAGTGGTGCCAGCAAACTATGCCACAAGCCTTCACAAAGACGTAGAATGCAAACCAGCTCCCAACACTTTACCCAGCAGAAGACAGCATCTCAGTTTATGCATCTCCTGGCCTTGCACGCCCAATAAGAGAAAATGATCCTCGTGAGATGATTCTCAACACTCCAAACTCAAAGCAGCCAACAGTGGCCTAGATTAAAAACTTTCCTCTCTCAGGGGCACTAGCAGAGATGAGAAGCACATTGATAGCCAGTGACTGGCATACGGCTAGAGGAAATGTTCTTCATTATATGGTTCCCTCATCAACCAACATCACCAAGCAACAGAGGGTGGCCCAGGAAAGAAACTTTTCCTGCCATGCCCCAGCAGAGATCCAGTGAGCTCCACATGAACCAGGAAGAATGAAGGACAACAAAATATCAAAAGTCCCAAGAAAGCTGAATGGTTACTGGAGCAACAATCACACTAAACTTGAACTTAAACTGGGTGATTGCCTTTCAATCATCCTGAAACAACTGAAAGAATAAGGAAATTTCGGAAGTGAAATAGAAGCTATTAAAAATAACAACTAAGAAATTAGAACCAAATAATATAATAATAAAAACAAAGAAAACAACCCAAACTGGGTAGGCACAAACATAGAGTGCAGATGACAAGGGACGGAATCAATGAACTTGAGACAGATGAGTAAAATTTACTCAATATATAAGTCACAGGAAAATTGACTAAGAAAATGAATAGAGTTTCAAGAACACATGGAATACTACCAAAAGTTTTAAAATATATGTCAGAATCCACTAAGAAGAAACAGAAAGAATTCAGAGTAGAAAAAACATTCAAAGAAATAAAGGTGTAATACTGGTCAATAGATGGTGGTTTAGAAATCCCTGGATCTGCCATCCTCCATCAAATACACCAAGTGAGTAGCAATTAATGCACCAATTCCATCTGTGAGAGACCATGAAATAACTGACTGGCTCGTGCAGATCTTTCAGTGAATGCAACATCAGATGCACCAAAGCCAGTAGGAAGACTTGGGATGACTGTTCAGCAGAGACTTTGCCCCAGAGTGCTACCTTTAGATTAGATAAGAGATAATCTAGCTTCCAGATTGACCCAGGGCAGCAGAGGGTGTTGTTCAAGCAAGCAGTGCCCCAGTGTTACTGAGGAGAATACCCAAGGAGCAGTGTCATCAAACCTGGGCAGTCTAGTCACCCAAAACACAATGGAGATGGTGGCTTGGGTTACTTGACACCATTGCCTCCCTTCCCTCCTTGTCCACACTCATCACAGAGTGAGAAGAAGAAAAATCCCACCTCTCTGCCTCCACTGCAGGAGACAATAGTTGACTGATTGAATGCAGTGCTCCCACTTCACCAATATCGACCCAAGAACCAGCATTTATCTCTCCAATCTTGCAGCACTGATGCCTCAGTACAGTCTGAGGGAGAACAGGGGCACTAACTTGGGATAACAGAGAACAGTGATCATCCCTTCTGACCAGCAGAGACAGAGTAAAAAACCCCACAGAGATCTGCTTCTTCCTGAAGAGAGAAACAGCTGGTCGAGGACCCCCAATTCACTGGCTGGGCTGATTTGTGGGGGTGTCCTTCTGTACATGGCCACTCATGAAGACTCTGTGAGGGGACTGCTTTGTCTAATGAGCAGACACCAAAGTAGAATGTTAAGTAAAATGAGGAATAAAGAAATGATATTTCAAACAAAGGAACAAGATACAGGCTGAAATTGACACTACTGAAATAAAATTAATTTACCTAATAAAAATTTCAAAATAAAGATGTTCCCATAAAGATGCTCACTGAGGTTAGGAGAACAATGCATGAAGCAAGTGAGAGTTTGAAAAAAAAAAACCAGATAAAATATTAAAAGTATCAAACAGAAATCATGGAGCTGTAGAATAATTGCTGCTGTTGTTTAGCTGCCAAGTTGTGTCCAACTCTTTTGCTACCCCAAGGACTGTAGCCCACCTGACTCTTCTGCCCGTGGGACTTTCCAGATGAGAATACTGGAGTGGATTGCTATTTCCTTCTGCAGGGGATTTTCTTAGCTCATAGACTGAACCCGTCTCCTGCATTGGCAGGCAGGTTCTTTACCACTAAACCACCAGGGAAGCCCTAGAATAATAACTGAACTGAAAAAATTCACCAGAAGTCTTCAACAGCAGATTACATCAGACAGAAGAAAGACTCAGTTCAACTCCAACAGATCAAAGAAGCAAAGGAAGACAGTAAAAACTGATCAAATCTTACAGGAGTTATGGGATAGTAATTAAAGTTTCCACTTTGGAAACTAGAAAAAAGAAAAGCAAATTAAATCCAAAGTAAGCAACAGAAAAGAAATATTTAGAATTGATAAGCCTCTTGCCAGGCATGTTAAGAGAGATGATACTAATTACTGATATCAGTAGTATAAAAGAAGTATCTTAACTGTAGCCTCATGTACACTAAAAGAATAATAAAGGAATGAGATAAACAACTCTGTGTCCACCAGTTTGAAATCCTGGATAAAATGGTCCAACTATTTGAAACACGCCATTTCTCAAACCTCTTGTAAGAGGAAATAGACAATCTGAATACGTCTGATTCTATTAAAGAAGTTGAATAAAATTGATCACCTGCCAAATCACAAGGCAGCAGGCAGGCCCAGATGCTGTCACTGTTGAATTCTGCCAAATACTTGAGTAAACCTTATCAAATCTCTACACATTCCTTCAACATATAGAAACAGAACAAATACTTCTAACTCATGCTATGTGGGCCAATATTACACTAAAACCAAAACAACCAATGACACTTAGAAAAAAAGAGCTACACATTAAAATCTCTCATGAGCATATATGCAAAAATTCTCAACAACATATTAGGAAATAAAAGTCAACAATAAATTTAAAAATTGTAAACCAAAACCAAGTGGGATTTATCCCAGATATGCAAACGAGGTTCCACATTCAAAATTCAAGTAGTAAAAGCAATACCTACATAGGTTAAAGAAGAAAAATATTAGTAAATTGAGCAATGTTACAGAGTATAAAGTTAACACACAAAAATCATTTGTGTTTCTACAAACTAACAAACTGTCAGAAAGAGAAATTGACAAAACAATTCCACTTACAATAGCATCCAAAAGAATAAAATATTTTTGATTAAATTAGACCAAGGAAGAGAAAGACCTGTACTCTAAACCTATAGTACACTGATGAAAGAAATAATGACACAATGGAAAGAGACCCAGTGGTCATGGATTGGAGGAATTCTTATGGTTATAATACCCATACCACCTAAAGCAATCTACAAATTCAATGTGATTCCTATACAATATCTAATGGCATTTTTCACAGAACCGGAAAAAATGATCCAGAAATTCTTATGTAGCCACAAAAAAAAAAAACAAAAAAACAAAAAAACAAAAAACGAATAGGCAAATAACCTTGATAAGGCTGAGGCATCACATTTCCTGATTCAAATGACATTAAGCCTTCTCCTCTTTCCTTCAATCTTTTCCAGATGAACAGTCACCTATTAAGTTTTGTCCTCAATATATTAGAAGAAGAAGAGCAAAATAAACCTGAAGCAAGGTATCAGGGAGAAAAGAAACACAGTGACATTGAAAATAAGATAACAGTGAAGAAAATCAAAGCAAGAAACAGTAGGTTCTTTGATATGTGCAATAAATTGAAAAATCTCTAGTAAGACTGACAGTTAAGAAAAGAGGAGTCACATATCATCAATGCCTGAAATGAACCAGCTCATCACTAAAGCTCCTGTAAGTCATTAAAAGAATAATAAAGACTATTATAAAATTCCATGCAGAGATGCCACTGAGATGAAACAGACCAATTACTTAAAAAACTACAACCCACCAAAGCAATGCAAAAAACAGATAAATAAAATAGCTTATAACTATTAAATAAATTGAATTGCTAATTTAATAGCTCCCAACACACACACATGCAAAATCCCAAAGCCCAGGGATTTCACTGTAGAATTTTACCAAGTATCTTAAGAATTAACAAGTATTTTATACAATGTCTCCTGAAAAACAAAAGAGAATGCATTCCTTTTTGATGTGTTTAATGAGGCCAGTATTACTCTAATCTAAAAATTAGACAAAGTCACTACAAAAAAGAAAATCATAGACTTGTTTTTCGTGAAATTTGACCCCCAAAATTCTCAAGAAATTGTTAGCAAATCAAATGCAGGCATGAATAAATGTATGAATAAAAAATTCATACAACAAGACCAAGTTTGGATTTTTCTAGGTATGAAAGATATTTTCTAGGTACTGTATCAAGATTTGAAAATCAGTCAAAGCAATACACTATCTCAACATCATATGATCATATCAACTAATACAGAAAAGACATCTTATACAATTAATTACATTCCCCATCATGGGGCAGAAAAACAAACAGATTCTTACCAATCTAAGAACAGTGAATTTCCTTAACTTTGTATTGACCATATTTAAAAAAAAAACAAAAACAACAAAAAACCCCAAAAAACTTATATCTAACATTATCCTTAGTGGTGGATGACTGAATACGTTATCCCTACAATTCAGAAAATCCAAACTCATAAGAAGTCCTATTTGATTCAACTCTTGTACTATAGTTAAGACATTATTCCTAGTCAGAGGACCAAGTTCAATGTGAGACTCGCCCTCCGTGCTTCCTTTCTGTCAGAGGAAGAATCCCTGATTTGTCTTTTAATTGTCAAATGTCTCAAACCAAGTGTCTCATGAATTCTGTCCTACTTTCTACTTGCAGATGGTGAAAAAGAGAAATGCTGTACCAGTTACCATATTTTAAATATCATTCTCTCTGAATTGTAGCACAGCAACAGAATTTGAACAAACACTCGCGTTCATATCTTCTCCATCATCTATTCTGGCAAAATACATATCTTAGACTAAAGTTAACTTCTTCATATTCTTTTAAACATTTTTTGACTCTTATTTGCATTGGGGGATATAATTCAAATTCCTGTGGTTTTCATGTAAACATATTAGGATTTAGTACTCAATATGCTATTGCAGCTTTATTTTTCTGCACTCTTTCTGTGGTTTCCACTGTTCCCTCCACTGCCCAGTTCTTATGACACTTTCATGAAAACTTTGCCCTTTATTGAGAGGCTTCTGAGTTCCTTTTCCCACTTCTTTCTCCTCTCAAATTCCTACAACTACTTCCAGAGAATGTAAATGACCTTTTCAATAAAGTGATTCCTGAGTTTCAAATTCTAAAATGCTCATTCTATTCAACATGTTTTCATAGCAACAGCCACATTATGTTTCAGTCTGTGATCAATCTGCTTGCCCAACAATCTGGCTGAGCATAAGGGAGGCTCATTCGTCCCACCAATGATGCCTTTACCACAAAAGCATAAAAATCTACAAAACATAAAGTAAAACTTACCTTTATAAATGAAGAATCTGGATATAACATCCCCGATTTGTTGTGTGAATACACCAGGAAATTAGAGTCTAAAAATGACCTAATGCAACCAAAATAATAAACTTTGTTTGAATAACAGCATGAATAAAAGTAACTTCCAGAGTTATGAAATTTAAAAGAAATCTTTACTTTCCACTTTATAAGCTTAAATATGCACAAATTAAATGGGTTCCTTGGACTGCAAGAAGATCAAACCAGTCAATCCTAAAGGAAATCAGTCCTGAATAGTCATTGGAAGGACTGATGCTGAAGCTGAAGCTCCAATACTTTGGCAACCTGATGCAAAGAATGGATTCATTGGAGAAGACCCTGATGCTGGGAAAGATCGAAGGCAGGAGGAGAAGGGAGTGACAGAGGATAAGATGGTTGGATGTCACGAGTTTCAGTAAGTTCTGGGAGTTGATGATGGACAGGGAGGCCTGGCATGCTGCAGTCCTTGGGGGTCGCAAAGAGTCAGACAAGACTGAGGGACTGAACTGAACTGAAGTGGGTTCATCTCCCCATTGTCTACCTTTCTTTCTGATAGTTATATTATGTATATGAGAGAAAACAAGAACCAGAATAACCAGATACAGGTGTGGACACTGTAATGACACAGATTGATGTCTGATAAAATCTAGGGCTTCCAATACCCAAAGCAAAGTTTTTATAGATTCAACCATCTATACATCTCATGGCATAAATGCTTTGGTTAACAAGAATAAGCAGCCATGGGTTGATAAATAACAAAAAATTCATGCTTATATCATTAATTTTTTTTCATAACTTATCCTAGGCTAAAACACAACCTCCAAATTCCCAGTGCTTTAAAATTAAAACAAATGTTGTTTACAAGGTTACTGCAGATTCAACACCACAATGCCTTCCTTCTGGAACCTAGGAAAAGATATGGTCCCTTTACGGAAACTGCTTCTCTTGAAGCAGTAGGAGAAAAATTGTAGAACCGCACAATACACCTCAAAGTCTTTGTTTAGAAGAAGGATTCTACTCTTTGGCTCAAATATCATGTTATTTCTATACATAAATGTGATATAAATGGAGTATGGAGCTATAATTTTCTTACAAGGTGGATGTTGATTATCTTGGAACAATCTAACATACTTATGGTAGGGATGAGATAGGGTGGGACCTGAACTCTTTACTGGAGTGCTTGACCTGGGCAAATGTCTCCTTGAGTAACAAATGATAAAGGAACTATAAGGGACTAAAAATAACTGCCTGCATGAGCAGTTTGGTTAAGTATGCACAAATAAGACAAAAAGGCCACAAAGTGACTACCACTTCTGAGGTGCCGGGAGAAAAAGCAAGGCCCTGTGCATGATGCTTGTACACAGCGCCACCAAGGGATCCTGCAGGCTGTTGCAGAGAAGCCAATTCTGACTCCACGTTGGAACTGTTTCTTTGACTTGCTTTTCATAGCTTTTGTTACTATAATCGAATGGCCTGCCTCAGAGAATCGCGTCCCTCTGCCTGACTGTAAACTGAAGTGCCTTTGTTCAGAACCACGTGATGTAGATGGCAGGAAGGAAGAAATTAACACATCCTCTGCCTGAGACTTGGCATTCTAGGAGATGTTTGCAAGATTCAAGGTCTTTTTACTTTACTATCTCACCTCCCCCCATCTCTGATCTATAAAAGAACCTGGCATCCAGAGGGGGAGGCCCAATGCCCCTCGCCATCCCAGTTCAGCAGGAAGTAGCCAGAGAGACCTTGATGTCCCTATTCCCAAAGAATTGGGCCTCCCATCTCTTGAGGGGGGAATGTTAGGTAGTTAGAATAGGGAAAAAGAGTCCAAAATGGCGGTGGCTAAAAGACCTGGAAGGGGAAAGCCCGTGAAAATAGAACAAAGGAAGGTCCGAGGACTGGAGTGAGAACCTCAGATAAAACAAACAACGCTCCTGCCTAGGCCCAATTTACATAAGACAGGCCCAGGGACAGAGAAACATATAAAAAGAGGAGCCAAAGCCCTCTCTCGCTCGCTCTCTCTCCCGCGCGATGGGGCGTTCTTCTCTTCGCATCTTTGGATCAACGTGCCCTCCCGCCTCAAAGATGGATTTTCCTGCTATTATCCAAATAAATAGAGCTGTAACACTGAGCTGTAACACTGATTTATTTAAGAGCTATAACATGGTCTGTCCTCCAAGAGCTGTGACCCGCCGAGGGGGCTTCAATGTCCATCACTCCAAATTTTTGTTGTGACGAGACAAAGAACCAAGGAGCATACACTGGCGTGACACCAAACACGGTTATTTTGAGGTGCTAGCCTGCCACCTTCTCAGTCAGCTGGCTCCCCAAATACAGTCTCTTCCTTGCCTCAATCCCTCGTCTCTTGGATTCATTGGCCTTTCCTGTGGTGAGCAGAGTGGGCTTGGACCACCAGTCCACCCTGACTTTCACCTCACATAAGGAACCAGCCTGCCCTCCTCAGAGAGTGAGCAAGGGAACCTGCTACTTGTTCTCACTCCCTCCTGCTGCAGCATGAGTCTCAACAAAGCCTTGCCTGAATTTCTTGTCTGGCCACTTAACTACTTCTACTGAGTAAAGAGTCCAAGGACCCTATTTCTCAAGGATTCCAAACATCAAGAAGCCTCTGAACACCAGGATAGAGAGAAACTAAAGCATTAACAGTCCTTTCTTCATCACTACTTTTCTATTCATACCTGCTTTATTTGCTCTCATTCTTTTTTTTTTTTTAAAGTGAAGGAAGTATAGTTAATTTGTGATGATGTCTAAGACAAAAAGATTCATATATATTATATACATATATATATATACACATACACTTATATACATATATGTATACTGAAATGGTATACTATGTATATTTTTATATATCAGTATATATAATGATTAAAGAATCTGAATGGCCCAGATGGGTTTAGGTGAAAGCATCTAGAGCATGAATTCTGGAACAAGGGTAGAGCCACCTTTTATAACTGTAAGCATTTAAATGGAGGTGGTGGAGTGGGACTCCAACAGTACTTCCTGGGAAAAAGAAATTAGAGGTAAAAACTTTCACAGATATTTGAAAAGAATGATTAAAATGAGAAGAAATTAGTTTGTAAGTTTATTCATCCTAGGCTCTTTACCAAAATCACATCTTTTGCTTTTTTATATGAAACAACACAGCAGCCCGCCTTTATCAGTGATATAAGGATAACCAGGCTTGCTTGGTAACTCAGATGGTAAAGAATCTGCCTGCAATGCAGGAGGCCTGGGTTCGATCCTTGGGTTGGGAAGCACACCTGGAGGAGGGAATGGCAACCCACTCCAGTATTCTTGCCTGGAGAATCCCATGGACAGAGGAGCTTGCTGGGTTACAGCCTATGGGGTTGCAAAGAGTCAGTCATGACTGAGCAACTAAGCACATAAACGAAATACAAGTGAGCACTGAAAGAAAAACCACGTCCAACAACAGGAAATTGAAAAGCAAATCAAAGGCAAAAGTCAAAAGCTAGCTTCTAATGAAGCAGCACTGACGGACAAGAACAATCTTAAGTTCAAGAAAAATTAATAAGCTTTCCAAGGAGACCATTTGGAGAGGACAAAAAAAAAAAAAAGACACTATGAAACTAAAATACATGACGTGTGAGTGCTGTGTCCCTTCAGTTGTGTTCAACTCTTTGTGACTCTGTGGACTAGAGCCCACCAGTCTCCTTTGTCCATGAGATTTTGAAAGCAACATTACTTGAGTGGGCTGCCAAGCCTTCCTCCAGGGGACAGTCCTGACTCAGGAATCAAATCCACATCTCTTCTGTCTCCTGCATTGGCAGACAGTTAATATTAAGGAATCGAATAAATGTATCCAAGAAAATTTGCTTACTGTAAACATAATTAAAGGTCTAGCTAATAAAGAGGAAAAATGCTGGCAGAATGTACATCAAAAATAAAGATTTGATCATAGTTGTAGAATATGATATATAACACAGAGAAATAAGATGCAGGATGAAAGCATAGATTCCCCATGGAAGAAAATAAGGTATATGGACTGAAAATTAAAAAGAAAACATTAAGGGACTTTGGATATTTCAGGGAGTATTAATGTAATATACAAACATATACACAGAAACTCACACTCATCCATACAAAGAAAACATACTGGAAAACTTAAAATAGACTGTATCAAATTACAAAAATTTATAGAAAAGAAATATGACTCACAAATTCTACACATTGCCAAAATGTTATTCAATTATGAGAACAAAAAGACATCCACAGATGTTCGATTAGGGAAGCATGCTATTTGCATATTCTTTCTGAAGAAAATAATCTAACTAATCCACCTAGAAAATATTCTAACCAAATAATACCTGAGTCAGCAGAAAACTGCAATTAAAAAAAATGCTTCAAAAAAGTAGGAAAATGCAAATAGGGTTGATAAAGAAACTGAAAGCAGTGGATTTACATCTCAAATGGAAAGAGAATTTTTAAAAATATAGGATGTTATGGTATCACTTTAGGATCTGAGAGACACAAGAGAAGAACATGAGAACCTATGAGAAAAATATGAATATAAGGATTATTTGAAAATCCTTTTTTATAGCAATAAATCCCCAAAACATAGGAAGAAAAACATCAATATTCAACATGTTATTTTCACAACTACAGAAGAGAGAAAGTGGTAATAGCCACAGAAGACAAAACTTCTCACAAATTGATGATGGAGCAAAAAGTGGAAAACAGAAAGATAAAGCCATACATAGAATATAAATAACTCAAAACTAATGAATAAAAGACAATACTTTGGCCACCTGATGCAAAGGGCTGACTCATTAGAAAAGACCCTGATGCTGGGAAAGATTGAAGGCAGAAGACGATGACAGAGGATGAGATGGTTGGATGGCATCACCGACTCAAGGGACATGAGTTTGGAGAAACTCTGGGAGTTGGTGATGGACTGGGAGGCCTGGCGTGCTGCTGTCTATGGGATCTCAAAGAGTAGGACACGACTGAACAACTGAACTGAATTGGACTGACTGACTGAATGAATAAAAACTAATTACCCTAAAATCTTAAGGGAAGCAAGTCAATGAGAACTGTACATTTTCACTTGGAAAGACACTACATGTTATTAATAACCAGAGAACTGCATAATAAAGCAACAATAAAATAGCATTTGTTACCCACTAATTAACAAAGATGAGTAAATATACACTTGTGGTTGAGAATGTAGAAAACAAATATCCTTTTAATTTACTGTCATAAAAATTGGTTATAAAGGTTTTGAAGAAAAAAAGAAACTGGCAGTATATAACACTTAAGAATCTTCTTATTTATAATCCAATAGCTACACTGAGGGCTGGGAAGTCATGTCCAGGGATGCCAACTAGAGAGCTTTCTTGCTGTAAATAAGGGAGGATAAATAATCTATGAGATATATTGATTTGATGGCTACATATGCATTAAAATCATTTTGCATGCATCAGTATGAATGAATCTCAACAAATGATATTATGCACAATGTTGCATTATGGACAACCACAACGACATACAGTAAAATAAAATGTACCTACTGCTCAAACTTTTGGGTCATGTGCCAGTAGCCATGACAACTCTGCTAACTGGTCAGGCTTGCTCAGTGGTACAAGATTCAGCTGAATATTGACTGATGTAGGGATAAATAGAACACCTTGGCTATGATCCACATGTCTTTAATCTTTCAGCAAGCTTAGCCAAAGCACATTCTCATGGGGATGACAGGTGAAGATGGAGAGCAGAAAACCATGAGCGCCTTTTTTAAGCCTCTGTTTAAATCAATTCACCCAACATCACTTCGGCAAAAGTAAGCGTGCAGTAGTGCTCAGTCACTCACTTATGTCCGACTCTGAAACCCCATGAGCAGTAACGCACCAGGCTCTTCTGTCCATGCTGTTTTCCAGGCAAGAATACTGGATTGGGTTGCCATTGCCTCCTCCAGGGTATCTTCCCCACTCAGGAATTGAATGTGAGTCTCTTGCATCTCCTGCTTTGGCAGGAGGATTCATTACCACTGAGCCACAAGGGAAAACCCCATCAAAATAAGTGACATAGTCTCAAACTGGGCTGGCAATTTGCCAAACCCCCAAGGTAAAATCCCCTTCATGGATGACATTAAGGCCTTGCTTTGGCAGAGATGCTTGTGTCACTACATGAAGCTATGAGCCATGCTGTGAAGGGGCACCCGAGACGGATGGGTCACAGTGAAGAATTCTGACAAAATGTAGTACACTCGAGAAGGAAATGGCAATCTACTCCAGTATTCTTGCCTGGAAAACTCCACAGACCATATGAAAAAGGCAAAAAGGATGACACTGGAAGATGAGCCCTTCAGGTCGAAGGTATCCAATATGCTACCCAGGAAGAGTGGAGGGCAATTAATAATAACTACAGTACAAAAGAAGCAGTTTGGCCAAAGCAGGAACAGAGTTAAGTTGTGGATGTGTCTGGTGGTGAAAGTCCTATATTGTAAAGAACAATATTGCATAGGAACCTGGAATGTTAGGTCCATGAATCAAGGTAAACTGGAAGTGGACAAGCAAGAGATGGTAAGATTGAACATCAACATCTTAGGAATCAGTGAACTAAAATGGATGGGAAAGGGTGTATTTAATTCAGATGACCATTATATCTACTCTTTTGGGCAAGAATCCCTTAGAAGAAATGGAGTAGCCCTCATAGTCAACAAAAGAGTTCAAAATGCAGTAATTGGGTCAATCTCAAAAATGACAAAATGATCTGTGTGTTTCTAAGGCAAACCATTCAACAGCACAGTAACCCAAGTCTATGCCCCAATGGCTAATGTTAAAGATGATGAAGTTGACTGATTCTATGAATACCTAGGACACCTTCTAGAACTAAGATAAAAAAAAAAAAATGTCCTTTTCACCATAGGGGATTAGAAGGCAAAAGAAGGAAGTCAAGAGAAACCTGGAATAACAGACAAGTTTGGCCTTGAAGTACAAAATGAAAGCGGGCAAACGCTAACAGAGTCTTGTCAAGAGAACACACTGGTCATAGCAAACACCCTTTCCAAACAATCCAGCGGACCAGTCTACACATGGGCATCAACAGATGGTCAATACTGAAATCACATTGATTATGTTCTTTGTTGCCAAATATGGAGAAGCTGTATACAGTTAGTAAAAACAAAACCTGGAGCTGACTGTGGCACAGATCACGAGCTCCTTATTGCAAAATTCAGGCTAAAGTTGAAGACAGCAATGAAAACCACTAGGCCATTCAGGTATGATCTAAATCTAATCCCTTATCCTTATACAGTAGAGTTGACAAATAGATTCAAGGGATTAGACCTGGTAGAAGAGTGCCTGAAGAACCATGGATGGAAGTTTGTAACACTGTAGGCAATGTAACACAGGAGGCAATGACCAAAACCATCCCTAAGAAGAAGAAATGCAAGAAGGCAAAGTGGTTGTCTGAGGAGGTGCTAAAAATAGCTGGGGAAAGAAGAGAAGTGAAAGGCAAGGGAGAAAGGGAAAGATATACTCAACAGAATGCAGAGTTCCAGAGAATAGCAAGCAGAGATGAGAAAGATTTCTTGAGCAATGAAAACCAAAACAAAACAAAACAAAGAAAAATAATAGAAAGGGAAAGACTAAAGATCTCTTCAAGAAAACTGGACATAAGAAGGGAATATTTCAAGTAAAGATGGGCCTGATAAAGGACAGAGACACTGAAGATCTAACTGAAGCAAAAGATATTGAGAAGAGGTGGCAAGAACATGCAGAGGAACTATACCAAAATCCTAAGAGATGATGCTGTTAGAGTGCTGCACTCAGTAAATCAGCAAATTTGGAAAACCCAGCAGTGGCCACAGGAGTGCAAAATGTCAGTTTTCATTTCAACCTCAAAAAAGGGCAATGCCAAAGAATGCTTAAACGACCTTACCATTGTGCTAGTTTTACATGCTAACAAGGTTACGCTCAAAATCTTTCAAGTTAGACTTCAGAAGTACATGAACCATGTAATTCCAGATGTACAAGCTGGGTTTAGAAGTAGAGGAGCCAGAGATCAAATTTCCAACATTCATTGGATCATGAAGAAAGAAAGGGAGAAACAAAAACATCTACTTCTCCTTCACTGACTATGCTAAAGCCTTTGACTATGGATCACAACAAATTGTGGAAAATTCTCAAAGAAATGCATGTACCAGACCACCTTACCTCTCTTCTGAGTAACCTATATGTGGGTCAAGAAGCAACAGTCAGAATCAGACACAGAACAACTGACTGGTGCAAATAGGGAAAGGAGTAAGAGGTTGTACATTGTCACCTTGCTTATTAAACCAATAAGCAGAGTGCATCATGTGGAATGATGGGCTGGATGAAGCACAAGCTGAAATGAAGATTGTTGGAGAAATATCAATAACCTGAGATGTGCAAATGATACCATTCTAATGGCAGAAAGTGAAGAGGAACTAAAGGGCCTCTTGATGAGAGTGAAAGAGGAGAGTGAAAAAGCTGGCTTAAAATTCAACATTCAAAAACTATAATCATAGCTTCTGGTCCCCTCACTTCATAGCAAATAGATGTGGAAAAAGCAAAAGCAGTGACAGATTTTATTTTCTTGGTCTCCATAATCACTGAGGACAGTGACTGCAGCCATGAAATTAAAAGACACTTGCTTCTTCAAAGTAAAGCTTTGACAAACATAGACAGTGTACTAGAAAGCAGAGATACCGCTTCACCAACAAAGGTCCGTATAGTCAAAGTCAGGGTTTTTCCAGGAGTCATGTGCAGATTTGAGAATAGGCCCATAAGAAGGCTGAGTGCTGAGGAACTGATGCCTTTGAATTGCGGTTCTGGAGAAGACACTTCAGAGTCCTGTGGACTGCAAAGAAAGACTGCAAAGACCAAACCTTTATCCTAAAGGCAATCAAACCTGAATAAACAATGGAAGGACTGATGTTGAACCTGAAGCTCCAATACTTTGGCCAAATGGTGACAAGAATCTGCTCATTGGAAAGACACTGATGCTGGGAAAGATTGAAGGCAAAAGGAGATGAGGGTGGTGGAAGATGAGATGGTTAGATAGCATCACTGAATCAGTGGACATGAATTTGAGCAAACTCTGGGAGATAATGGAGGACAGGAGAGCCTGGCATGCTTCAGTCCATGAGGTACCAAAGAGTCATACATGACTCAGCAACATGCAGATTGCTAGAAATGCACTTGGAAAACAGTACTTGCACAGTAAATGTCAGTTACTGTTGTTCCTGTCATTATTATTATTATTGTTATGACTATTTTTAGCATTCATCCTTCTTGATCCAGAAGTCCATTAATTTATACCATCTGTTATGTAGCAAAATCTATATGATATAAAAATACATGGATGAGGATGCTTCTTGTCAGAGTCTATAGTGACAATCCCTGGAAATAACCTCATTACCTATCAATACTATATACCATGCATCCTCACTACTAAAAATGAGTGGAAATATACATACAGAGAAAGAAAATATATGCTGCTATTAAATAAGACACTTGCAGAAGACAATGTGCATTTGAGCAAAGAAATCATTTTTAGATAGGTTTCTGTATGTTTTATTTCAGGTAAAGATGAAATTTAGGTTAGAAAGTCATGGAGTGATACACACAGGTTATTGATGTTGGTTTCCTCACAGAATGAAAGCAGAAATATGAAGACATTAAAAGTATATACTATAGCAAAATGAGACAAACTGAGAGTGTAACATCAAACAAAATGCATGAAGTCACATAATTATGTAAAATGACATGAAACAAACAAACTGAATTATGGGCAGATAGCATTAGTTCATTTATAATTGTAATGTAATTAAAAGTAAGGAGTTACATAAAATGATGTTCATGTATTTCATATGCTCCAATATTTATATCATTATCATTGAATCTGAATATTAGACTTAAAATCTAAGGATAATGACTCAAAAGTCTAATCTGACATGAATTAACAAGAAGACAACATGCTAAATAAAATACTCATGCCTTTAAATGTTTAGGCTTTAATGTAGACTCAGTTATAGGAAGCCATTAAAAACGTAAGAAACTGAAAACAACTCTATGAAAAGAAGAATGTCCACTTACTGTTTTTCAAGTGGGAGAGTGTATGTTTTCTTGGCAATTTGGATGGAATAGGTGACCTATAGCAAAGGATTCAGAGAAAAAGTAATTATTAGATATTTCAAATCTCTGAAAGCCAAAAGTCCTAATTTTAAAAAATATGTACTCTTTCATATAAACAGGGATGATATCATGTATCAAAATTACATATACTGGAAAAGGAAATGGCAACCAACTCCAGTCTTCTTGTCTGTGAAATCACATGGACAGAGGAACCGGGCAGGCCACAGTCCATGGAGTCTCCAAACAGTCAGAAATGTCTAAGAGACTAAAATTAACAAAAACAAACTGTATATCTCCACTTCTACAGAGATGTACTATTACAGTTATCTTTTTTCAATCTTGGAACATATGACAGAATAAATCATAATCCAAGTTACATAAACTCTAGGATTATAAATCTACTGCAAAATGAGAGCATTAGTTATTAGCATTAAAGTCTCATAAACAAATTTTCACTTAAAATGATTACATTTAGAAATGTTGAGTAAACTTTGAAGAAATTTGAGTTTTCTGATCGTTCCTTATTTTACAGTTTCCAGAGAAAATAAAAGGAAAATTAAAGACTACAAAGCAAGTTCCCTTCTAAGATAAAACAAAATTAAACTAAAATCTGATGTTCACCTAAAGGCACTATTCAGAAAGCTAAAAGGCAGTTCTTCTACTAAAGGATGATATCTGGAATTCAGATTCTATTGACCATTCTGCATTTGTGTGAGTCTCACTTCTAACAGTACATCTCTTCCTTCTCATTTTCCTTAGTCTGTCTCACCAAATGTTCTGTTTTACCTTCTTCTTAGAAATCAAGTTTTGACATTGGGAATCTGAGCTACTTCAGTTTATTTATTTTTTCATTAATTCTACCTCTTCATTTAAGGAGAATCTTTAAGAATTTTAAGGTTATATATATTTTTCTATTTTTAAATTTCCAACCATTTTCTGTCACTTATTTATTTGTGGATAGGAGTATATTATGCTATTATATAAACTTGAGAGCATGATACATGTTTTTCTTTGCAATTTTTTATTCTCATTCATTGTTTATTATTTAATATTGATTACAGTTTATGACCTCTCCATCAATGCATGAACCATGTACAAATATATTTTTAAATTTAAAATACTCAAGAGTTTTCTCCAACACCATAGTTCAAAAGCATCAAGTCTTCTGCGCTCAGCTTTCTTTATAGTCCATTTCTCACATATACATAATACTGAAAAAATTATAGCCTTGACTAGAAGGACCTTTGTTGACAAAGTAATGTCTATGCTTTTTAATATGCTGTCTAGGTTGGTCATAACTTACTCCAAGGGGTAAGCGTCTTTAATTTCATGGCTGCAATCACCATCTGCAGTGATTTTGGAGCCCAAAGAAACAAAGTCAGCCACTGTTTCCACTGTTTCCCCATGTATTTGCCATGAAGTGATGGGACCGGATGCCATGAGTTTAGTTTTCTGAATGTTGAGCTTTAAGCCAACTTTTTCACTCTCCTCTTTCACTTTCATCAAGAGGCTTTTTAGTTCCTCTTCACTTTCTGCCATAAGGGTGGTGTCATCTGCATATCTGAGGTTATTGATATTTCTCCTGGCAATCTTGATCCCAGCTTGTGCTTCATCCAGCCCAGTGTTTCTCATGATGTACTCTGCATATAAGTTAAACAAGCAGGGCGACAATATACCGCCTTGACCTACTCCTTTTCCTATTTGGAACCAGACCATTGTTACATGTCCAGTACTAACTGTCGCTTCTTGACCTGCATACAGGTTTCTCAAGAGGCAGGTCAGGTGGTCTGGTTCCCATCTCTTTCAGAATTTTCCAGTTTATTGTGATCCACACAGTCAAAGGCTTTGGCATAGTCAATAAAGCAGAAATAGATGCTTTTCTGGAACTCTGTTCCTTTTTCGGTGATCCAACGGATGTTCGCAATTTGATTTTTTGTTCCTCCGCCTTTTCTAAAACCAGCTTGAACATCTGGAAGTTCATGGTTCACATAATGCTAAAGCCTGTCTTGGAGAATTTTGAGCATTAATCTACTAGTGTGTGAGATGAGGGAAACTGTGCAGTAGTTTGAGCATTCTTTGCATTGCCTTTCTTTGGGATTGGAATGAAAACTGACCTTTTCCAGTGCCGTGGCCTTTGCTGAATTTTCCAAATTTGTTGACATATTCAGTGCAGCACTGTCACAGCATCATCTTTCAGAATTTGAAATAGCTCAACTGGAATTCCATCACCTCCACCAGCTTTGTTCATAGTGGTGCTTCCTAAGACCCACTTGACTTCACATTCCAGGATGTCTGGCTCTAGGTGAGTGATCACACCATTGCAATTATCTGGGTCATGAAGATCATTTTTGTACAGTTCTGTGTATTCTTGCCACCTCTTCTTAATATCTTCTGCTTCTGTTAGGTCCATACCATTTCTGTCCTTTATTGAGCCCATCTTTGTATCTCTTTGTATCCCTTTGTATCTCTACTTTTCTTGAAGACATCTCTAGTCTTTCCCATTCTATTGTTTTCCTCTATTTCTTTGCATTGATCGCTGAAGAAGGCTTTCTTATCTCTCCTTTCATTTCTTTGGAACTCTTCATTAAGATGCTTGTATCTTTCCTCTTCTCCTTTGCTTTTCGCTTCTCTTCTTTTCACAGCTATTTGTAAGGCTTTCTTAGACAGCCATTTTGCCTTTCTGCATTTCTTTTTCAGAAAGAATGAAGGGATGGAGCTAAAGCAAAAACAACATCCTGT
Organism: Cervus elaphus; assembly: GCF_910594005.1. Classification (NCBI taxonomy): domain Eukaryota; kingdom Metazoa; phylum Chordata; class Mammalia; order Artiodactyla; family Cervidae; genus Cervus; species Cervus elaphus. Next base: position 41,646,462 of record NC_057846.1, read on the forward strand.
TGTGGATGTGACTGGTGATGGAAGGAAGGTCCGATGCTGTAAAGTGTAATATTGCATAGGAACCTGGAATGTTAGGTCCATGAATCAAGGCAAAGTGGAATTGGTCAAACAGGAGATGGCAAGAGTGAACATCAACATTCTAGGAATCAGCAAACTAAAATGGACTGGAATGGTGACGTTAATTCAGAAGGCCATTATATCTACTACTGTGGGCAGGAATCCCTTAGAAGAAATGGAGTAACCATCATAGTCAACAAAAGAGTCTTAAATGCAGTACTTGGATGCACTCTCAAAAATGACACATTGATCTCTGTTCGTTTCCACGGCAAACAATATCAGCAATATCACGGTAATCCAAGTCTATGCCCTGACCAGTGAAGCTGAAGAAGCTGAATTTGAATGGTTCTATGAAGACCTACAAGACCTTTTAAAACTAACACCCAAAAAAGATGTCCTTTTCATTATAGGGGACTGGAATGCAAAGATAGGAAGTCAAGAAACACCTGGAGTAACAGGCAAATTTGGCCTTGGAGTACGGAATGAAGCACAGCAAAGGCTAATAGAGTTTTGCAAAGAATGTACTGGTCATAGCAAATACCCTTTTCCAATAACACAAGAGAAGACTCTACACATGGACATCACCAGATGGTCAACACTGAAATCAGATTGATTATATTCTTTGCTACCAAAGATGCAGAAGCTCTATACAGTCAGCAAAAACAAGACCGTCAGCTGACTGTGGCTCAGATCGTGAACTGCTTATTTACAAATTCAGACTTAAATTGAAAGAAATGGGGGAAATCACTAGACCATTCAGGTATGACCGAAATCAAATCCCTTATGATTACACAGTGGAAGCGAGAAATAGATTTAAGGGACTAGATTTGATAGAGTGCCTTGAGGTTCGTGCCATTGTATAGGACACAGGGATCAAGACCATCCCCAAGGAAGAAAAGAAATGAAACTATTTAACCATCTAAAGTTTGAAACATTTTATGATGTTACATATAAGATACTCTATAGTTAAGAAAAATAATGACAGGGCTGTTAGTAATTATCATAAAATTAACTCCTAACTCTCCCCATAAAAGGAAAAGGCAACTCCAACTCTCATACACACTCATTAAAACTTTATGTGTGTGTATGTATGTCTTTAAAACTTCCTTTAAATTTACTGCCTTTAGAAAGTGAGATAGCCGTTCACTTTCTTAACAAGTCTCTGCACTGCCTAGATTTCATTTTACAATGTACATAAGGGACACACTTTATCATGTTTTATCAAAAATAATACTACTTTTATTTTTGCAAAGATATACATATACACATACATGTTAAATATAGGCATGAAGATATTTATATACTGTTATCTTAAAATCATGCTACAAGTTAAATATTTGTATGGCCTCATTTACATATGAGATCTATTTAAATAGAAAATTTAGTAGACCATAGACTCCTTTTTGTGTAATACGAAATCAAGGCATTTCTTCTCTTTGAATCTGTATTTCAAAATTATTTCATAAGGCTTATATTTACTTGAGAAATGAAAAGAAAGCACTTGCTCTCCTCAGACAAAACGTCTCTTGAACACAATCTTTAGAACACACAGTGTCATGAAGGCATGCATCGATTTGGGTCTTACACTCCAGTAAAAATAAAACACTCTTTTATTTTAAAGTGATTTGTTAATTACATGCGTTTCTGAAATACTGCCATCTTTGGTGTTTCTCTCAGTCTTCCGTGGCACTGTAATTTGTAGAAGTGATGTTTCAGAGTCTGCAGTAAGGAAAACAAGAGTGAGCATTCCCCAGGGCATGACCGCATCCTTTCTTACTTGTCCTCTCCTATCACATCACTTGTGGATCTTACAAGCCCCAGTGCGCGTGCACCCGCGCACGTGCACGCACACGCACACCCCCCCCCCCCCCCAATATCATACTGTGTAGGGTTTTAAGAAGATATCCCCTGGACCCCATCCAGGATCCTTCCCCTACCCCCACCCTCACCCCGTCTCCCTAGAAGACCTGTGTCCCCATCTGGGAGTGAAGGACAACTATCCCAGTCCTTCTCTGATACCTCCGACCAGCGGGCCTGGCAGAAGTCTGAAACTGGGCAGGACTCCGACCAGACCCGCCCGGGCTCCCCCAGTCTGGCCTGGGCTTCTGGGGCCAGGAGGGCAACCCCTCCACCCCCACGCCAAGGGACACTGAGACGATGGGCCCCCCTCCTATCCGGCGGGGTCCTCACTTACGATGGCCCGCTGAGGCCAGCCGGCCCAGCCCTGTGAGGATTAGCAGGAGAGGTAACATTGCGTGACCGGCATTGCCTCAGGGAAGGCGGTTGACTGGACGTAGCTCGAGCTGTTCGCCAAGCACGGCGGGGATTGGGCGCGCGGTCTGGGAGGGGCTGGGCTGGGCTGGGCTGAGGGGCGGGGCTAGAGGGCAGATTGAAGGGGCGGGGCTGGAGAGGGACTGGGCTAAAGGGCGGAGAGGAGGGGCGGGGCTGGAGGGTGGAGCTGGAGAAGGGCAGGGCTAGAGGGCGGAGAGGAGGGGCGGGGCTGGAGGGCAGATTGAAGGGGCGGGGCTGGAGAGGGACTGGGCTAGAGGTCAGAGAGAAGGGGCGGGGCTGGAGGGTAGGGCTGGAGAGGAGGGGCGGGGCTGGAGGGTAGGGCTGGAGAGGGGCAGGGCTGGAGGGCGGAGAGGAGGGGCAGGGCTGGAGAGGGACTGGGCTAGAGGTCAGAGAGAAGGGGCGGGGCTGGAGGGCAGAGAGAAGGGGCGGGGCTGGAGAGGGACTGGGCTAAAGGGCGGAGAGGAGGGGCGGGGCTGGAGGGCAGATTGAAGGGGCGGGGCTGGAGAGGGACTGGGCTAGAGGTCAGAGAGAAGGGGCGGGGCTGGAGGGTAGGGCTGGAGGGGGCGGGGCTGGAGGGTAGGGCTGGAGAGAAGGGGCGGGGCTGGAGGGTAGGGCTGGAGAGGGGCAGGGCTGGAGGGCAGATTGAAGGGGCGGGGCTGGAGAGGGACTGGGCTAGAGGTCAGAGAGAAGGGGCGGGGCTGGAGGGCAGAGAGAAGGGGCGGGGCTGGAGGGTAGGGCTGGAGAGGGGCAGGGTTGGAGGGCGGAGAGGAGGGGCAGGGCTGGAGCGGCGAAGGGAGATTTAGGGGTAGGAGTGGGACAGGTTTTGGCTGGTTGAGGCTCGAAGGCGGGTGAAGTGTGGTCTGAGGCAGGATTTTATTTGGTCTCTGAGTTCCCTCGAACTCTTATCGGACTTCGTGGACTATAGCCTATGCTGCTCTGTCCATGGATTTCCCTGGCAAGTATACTGGAGTGGATTGCCATTTCCTAGTCCAGAGCATTTTATGGGACCCAGGGATGGAGCCCAGGTCTCCTGCATTGGCAGACGGATTCTTTACCACTGAACCAACTTGGAAGCCTATGATTGAAATAGATGACTACAAGCCCTTAAGAAAAACATCCCTGGATTGTGAAACTGGCAAGGGTTGCACTTCATTCTCAAAAAGAGTTGCATACACCTTCTAGAGAGTTAGCAGTTATACATATTTAAAGGAAGTTTGGGCTTCCCAGGTAGCACTAGTGGTAAAGAACCTAGCTGCCAATGCAGGAGTCTCTGGAGCTGTTGGTGAGATCCTGGGTTGGGAAAATCCTCTGGAGGAGGAAATGGCAATCAACTCCAGTATTCTTGCATGGACAGGGGAGACTGGCAGGTTACATACAATCCATAGGGTCACAAAGAGTCAGACATGACTGAAACCATTTAGTAAACACCCAAGCAAAGGAAGTTTCTGTTTGCATGAGTCTGGGAGATAGAAGTCCTCCTTCATTTCTGGTACTAGAGAAGATCAATATTTTTATCTTACAGGTTTTTTACCCTTACATTATGTATAGAAAAACAACAGATTTGTCAACTAGTTTATACGAAAATTGCGTGTGTGTGTATTGAGTTGTGTCTCACTCTTTGCTACCCTTATGGACTGTAACCAGCCAGGCTCCTCTGTCCATGGAATTCTCCAGGCAAGAATACAGGAGTGGATTGCCATTTCCTTCTCTTGGGGATTTTCCTGACCCGGGGTTTGAACCTGTGTCTCCTGCATCATCTGCGTCTTCTGCATTGGCAGGCAGATTCTCTACCTCTGAGACACCTGGGAAACATGAAGATTTCTGAAACTGCTAATGACTAAGCAACTGAAATGATCGTGACAAACATTCACGAGAGGCAGATTTGTACAAGATTTGGGAGATAATATGCCTGGTTGAAGCTTTGTTGGTTTCAGGTATTTATAGGCTAGAAAGTATTCAGACTTGAAAGTATTTATGGAAATAAAAGTCTGGATCCCTAGAATTTGAGCTGAACACGTACGTTTTCAGATGATGGTAGATACCAATACTATACATGGAGAATGCTAAAGATGCTACTAGAAAATTACTAGAGCACATCGATGAATTTGGTAGAGTCCCAGGATACAAAATAAATGCACAGAAATCTTTGCTTTTCTAAACACCTACAATGAAACAGAAATTAAGGAAACAATTTTATATACCATTGTGTCAAAAAGAATAAAATACCTTGGGATAAACTACCTAAGGAGACAAACAGACCTGTACTCTGAAAACTATATGACACTCATGAAAGAAATTGAAGATGACACAAATGGTTGGAAAGATATATCACGTTCTTGTATTGGAAGAATCAGTATTGTTAAAATGACTATACTACCCAAGACGATGTACAAATTCAATGCAATCCTTATCAAATCACCAATGGCATTTTTCATATATCTGTAATAAATTTCTTTTAATTTGTATGGATGCATGAAAGACCCCAAATAGTCAAAGCAATCTTGAGAAAGAAAAATAGAGATAGAAGAATCAGTCTCCCAGAGTTCAGACTATACAAAGCTACAGTAATGAAAACAGTTAGGTACTGGCACAAAAATAGAAATATAGGTCAATGGAACAAGATTGAATGCCAAGAGATAAACTGTACACACCTAAGATGAACTAATCTATGACAAAAGAGATGAGAACATACAATGAAGAAAAGACAGCCTTTTCAAGATATGGAAGCAACCTAAATGCCCATTGAGAGATGAATGGATAAAGAAGAAGTGGTATATTTATACGATGGAATATTACTCAGCCATCAGTTCAGTTCAGTTGTTCAGTCGTGTCCGATTCTTTGTGGCCCCACAGACTGTAGCCTACCAGGCCCCTCCCATGGGATTTTCCAGGCAAGAGTACTGGAGTAGGTTGCCATTTCCTTCTCCAGAGGATCTTCCCCACCCATGGATCGAACCCTGGTCTGCCATATCGCAGGCAGATGCTTTACTGTCTGAGCCACCAGGGAAGTCTTGTTACATACAAGGGTCTCCCATGAAAACATGAGCAGCACTTTCAGCAGCCACATTGCAGGCCAGTAGGTTTGTGTGATAGGTTGAAATGTTGAAAGAAAATGACTACTATACCTGGCAAATTTGTTGTTCAGAATTGAAGGAGAGATAAGAATTTTAAAGACAAGCACAGTCAAAAGGAGTTTATCACCACTAGTCCAGCCTTATAACAAATAATAAATGGAGTTCTTTAGGAAAACATATGAAGTATAAGTCTCTATGGTAAAGGTAAATATATTCTAAAATTCAGATTAGTTGAATGTTTAAATTAGTCCATTAAACATAAAGGTGGTATGCTTAAAAGTCAAAAGTAAGGAAAATAATAACTATTACAATATGATAAGGTATATACAACATAAGAGCATAAAACATTTTGAAGAGGGTAAATATTTTCTAACTTGAGTTTTACAATATATTCAAACATCAGTTATCCAATTGAAATAGACTGTTAGAGATATATGTTTCTATATGCAAACCTCATGGTAACCATACAGCAAATACAAAACAAACCAAAACCAGAAAAGTGGATGCGCAGAAGACAAAAAGGAAGGACATGTCTGAAGTGAACCAAAAAGGAATGCAGAAAAAGAGCAAAAGAGGAAAACAATATAAGAATTACAAAACAGCCAGGAAAAAAAAAAAAGAAACACTATGAGAGTACACCTGTACCTATCAATAATTATTTTTAAAGCAAATGGACCAACTTTGTCAATCAAAAGACAGAATGGATGATGGGTGAAAAGCAAGACCCATCACTCTCCTGTCTACAAGTGACTCCCTTCAGATATAAGGACACAGAGAGTAAAAGTTGAAGGGATGGCAAAAGTTATACCACATAAATGGAAATGAAAAGAAAGCTAGGGTAGCTGTACTTATATCAGAAAAATTGACTTTAAAACAAGTACTATATTTAGAGACAAAGAGAGGTATTGCTTATTGATATAGGGGACAATTCATTAGGAAGAAACAACATTTATAAATATATACGTACTCAACATGGGTTAGTCACTCAGTCATGTCCAACTCTTTGTGACCCCATGGTCTGTCCATGGAATTCTCTAGTCAAGAGTACTGGAGTGGGTTGCCATTCCCTTCTTCACTGGAGCTTCCTGACCCAGGGATCGAACCAGGGTCTCCTGCATTGCAGGCAGATTCTTTACCATCTGAGCCACAAGGAAGCTGCCTGAGTCTGCAGGGCTTCCCTGGTGGCTCAGATAGTACTCAACATAGGAACACCTAAATATATAAAGCAAATAGTGATAGAAATAAAAGCAGAAACATACAGTAATGCAATAATACTAGGAAACTTTAAGTACCTAGGTACTTCATTTGGATAGATCTTCCAGGCAGAAAATCAACAAAGATACACTGGCTTTAAATGAAGCCCTAGGCCTGATTGACACATATTTATAGAACATTCCACCTAAAAGAAATAGAACTCACATTCTTCTCAAGTGCGTGTGGAGCATTATTCTGGATGAATTATATATTAGGCCACAAAATAAGTCTCAACCAATTGGAGAAGTTGGAAACCATATCACACATATTTTACAACAGCATATACCTAGACAAGAAAACTTGAAAAGTCAAAAATGTGTGGAGACTAAGCAAGGTACTACTGAACATTCATGTTTCAACAAGATTTTCAAAGAAAATGAAAAAAAAAAATACCTTGAGAGCAAAAGAAATGGAAATGTAATATACCAAAATTTATGGGAAGTAGATAAAGGAGTTCTAAGTAGAAGTTCATGGTCATGAACCACTATTTCAAGAAAACTAAAATAACAAAATTAAACAACTTTAGTTTGTACCTCTAGGAACTAGAAAAAGAAGACCAAATGAACTCCACATTAGTAGATGAAAGGCAATGCCAAAGATTAGAGTGGAAATAAATGAAACAGAGACAAAAAAGGTAGTAGAGAACAATCCATGAAGCCAATAAATTGTTCTTTGAAAAAATAAACAAGATTGAGAAATACTTAGCTCAGCTCTCCAAACAGAGTGACTGAACTACTCCAAAAAAGAGAGGGCCAACACTTTAAAAACTAGTAATGGAAGAGAATATGTTGCAACTAATACCGTAGAAAAAACAAAGAATCATAAAAGTATACTACAAAAAAACTATTCATGAGCAATTTGGAACACCTAAGAGAAATGGATAATTTCATCAGAACATAGAACTCTGTGAGACTGAAACTTAAAGAAAAACAGAAGCTGAACAGATTGATTACTAGTAAGAAAGCTGAATGAGGAATCAAAAACCTTCCAACAACCAAAAATCCAGGACAACTGGCGAATACATACAATACATACTAATCCTTCTCAAACACTTCCAAAAAATTTAAGGGGAGGGAACATTTTAAATCAACATTTTATGAGGCCAGCATGACCTTGATAGCAAAGCAGACAAAGATAGCACTAAAAGAGAAATAGTATTGTCTGATATCCCTAGTTGAGTTGGATGGAAAAGTCCTCAACAGAATATTAGCAAACCAAATTCAACAGCACATTAAAATGATCACATACCATGACAGAGTGGGATTTATTCTAAGGATGCAAAAGTGAGTCAACATCTGTAACTCAATCAATGTGTTATGCCCCATTTACAAAAGGATAAAAATAATATGATCATCTCAATAGGTATATAAAAAAAGCATTTGAAAAAAATATGGCATCCATTTATGATAAATATGCTTAACCAAGTAAATATGGAGAAATGTACTTCAATATAATATGACTATATATGACAAACTACACCTAATATCACATTGGACAGTGCAGGGACTTCCCTGGTGTCCAGTAGTTAAGATTCCAAGCTTTAACCATAGGCATCATGGGTTTGATCCCAGGTTGGGGGACTGGGATTCTGCGTGCCACTCAGTGTCCCCAAATCACAAAAATATATAAAACAAAACAAAACAAACAAACAAGAAAACCAACAAGTAGTGTAAAGATGGATGATTTCCCTCTAACATCTGGAAACAAGACAAGATTGCCCACTCTTGCCATTTTATTGAAAATCATATTGAGACTGTTAGCCAGAGAATTAGGGGGGAGAAAGAGATAAAAGACATCTAAGTCAGAAAGGAAGAATAAAATTGTCAGTGTTTGCAAATGACATGGTTTTGCACATAGGAATCGCTAAAGACTCCACTAAAAACTGTCAACAGTAGTAAACAAATTCAGTGACTTTACAGGACACAAAATTAATGTATAGAATACCTTGTGTTTCTATACAGTAATAGCACACCATCAGGAGGAGAAATTAAGAAAGCCATCTCATTTATAATAGCATCAAAAAGACTAAACTACCTAGAAGTAAATTTAAAAGCCACAAAGGTAAAAAAATCTGTGCTGAGAAATACAAGACATTGATGGAAGGAATTAAAGAATACATAAGGAAATGGAAAGAAATGCTGATGAATGTCTATATCACCCAAATCAATGTAGAGATTCAATATAATCCCTATCCAAATTCCCCTGACGATTTTCACAAGCAATCCTGAATTTGAATGCATCTTGAATAGCCATAGCAAAAGACCCTGAATGCCACAGCAATTTTGAGAAAGAAGAACAAAATTGGAGACATTATGTACCTGATTCCAGGGCTAAGACAGACAAAACGCACATGAGCTGTGAACATCTGTGCTGTTCAGTATATGGAGGTATTCAAAGAATTATGGAGACTTGCCGCGGGGACTTAAAGCAGTTTGAAGGGGCAAATCTGAAACAGTTTGAAAGTCATATGTCATGCTTTAATGGATTATAACCCATTCAGTGTCATAGTGTAATATGAGTCCATATTCACATAAATTTATGAATTGAAAATAAGATTAGAAATGAGATATTTACATAAAACTTCTCTACAAGTAATTAAATGATAAGGAAAGAAAGAAATGTTAGAGTGAAGACTGGCAGACACACCTTAATCAACTGTTCCAAGTGACTTTTATCAGACAGATAACAAGTCAAAAGCATGTGCCCCCTGTTTGGTCGCAACGGAGCAGACAGACTCAGCAATACTTCTGTGATGCAGTTGCCAAGATGCATAACCTCAGTCTAACTATGGGGAAACATTTCATAAAGCTAAACTGAGGGACTTGTGTCTAAATAATCAGTCTGTAGTCAGAAAAACTTTTCAATATCAGAAATTTAACAAAAAAAGCAGACAACTAAACTAAGGAGAAGTGAAGTGTTAGTAACTCAGTTGTGTCCGACTTTGCAACCCCTTGGACTGTATCCTGCCAGGCTCCTTTGTCCATGGGATTTTCCAGGCAAGAATACTGGAGTGGTTTGCCATTCTCTTCTCCAGGAAACTAAGAAGATGGGAGAACTAAATGCAGTGGTTGATTCTGGAGTGGATCCTTTTGCTCTAAAGTGCTAATACTGTGGTGAAGGGGAAATTTGAACCTGAAAAGATGATTAGATGTTAACAATGTGTCATTGTTTCCTGTTAGTGAAGGCCAGTTTTAAGAGAATTCATTTATATTTAAGAGTTCTATGTGAAAATATTTAGAGTCATTAGGATATCCTATTGGCAACTTACTCAACTGGTTCAGGAAATAAAATTTGTTCTTTGTATTTCTTATGATCTAAGTATGAGATTGTTACAAATTTAAAGAAAACTCATTCAACAGTACACTTATAAATATGGAAATATCAAAATAAAAAGAATCTAGAGTCTATACTTTCTATATTTCCTAAGAGTTTAAATATTTTAATTAATTGTTTTACCAAAGTACAAATAATTCTGGCTTTTAATTAACACAATAAACCATCATTTATTCCTTCAGTTTTCCATATTATTCCTGGTTTGTTTCATTTTTTTTAATATTTGTTAGTGCTTCTTATAATAATTATAATTATGATAGGGTTGTGAATGATAATGAAAATAATATAGCAAGACATACTTAAATATAGCTTTTATGTGCCAGCTTTTACTTTGCTGACCAAGTCCACCTCGTCAAAGCTATGGTTTTTTCCAGTAGTCATGTATAGATGTGAGAGCTGGACATATAAAGAAAGCTGAGTGCTGAAGAATTGATGCTTTTGAACTGTAGTCTTTGAGAAGACCCTTGAGAGTCCCTTGGACTGCAAGGAAATCAAACCAGTCAATTCTAAAGGAAATCAGTCCTGAATATTCATTGGAAGGACTGATGCTGAAGCTGAAACTCCAATACTTTGGCCACCTGATGTGAAGAATTGACTCGTTTGAAAAGATCCGGATGCTGGGAAAGACTGAAGGCAGGAGGAGAAGAGGACAACAGAGGATAAGACGGTTGGATGGCATCACTGACTCACATGGCAAGCTCTGGGAGTTGGTGATGGACAGGGAATCCTGGCGTGCTGCAGTCCACGGGTTTGCAAAGAGTTGGACATGACTGAGAGAATGAACTGAACTGAACTGATGTGCCAAGCACTGAATTGTTTTATATTCTCATTCATGCAACCTTAACATCCTCTACTTATTAGATGTCTATTATACTGAATTACAATAGAAATGAACTTTTTCTTTTATTACTGAAAGTGAAAGTCGCTCAGTCCTATCCTACTATTTGTGACCCCATGGAATATACAGTTCTTGGAATTCTCCAGGCCAGAATACTGGAGTGGGTAGCCTTTCCCTTCTCCAGGGGATTTTCACATCCCAGAGATTGAACCTAGGTGTCCGGGATTGCAGGCAGATTCTTTACCAGCTGAGCCACAAGGGAAGCCCGTTCTTTTATTACCAATTATATTAAAAATAAAGCACTCTGCACTTCTCTAAGTGAAGTTCTATAGAATTCATAGCATGTTATTGAAGAGAGTTAACTTTGATACTGATTTTATTCCTTTTATTGGAAAAATATAATGTAATTTTAGATGTTCCCATGGTGTAAAGTTTTTTAGCAGTTGCAGGTGCATAGATGAATTTAAACATACAGTGTCTCAGCCTGAATTTGAATGTCTTCAGAATCGAGCAATTTCAAAAGTGGTTCCACTAAGAGCTGCAGTTTGTGGCAATTCAGTTTTGGAGCCACCAGAACAATGTGATTGTGGTACAATGAAGGTTAGTGAGAAACATTAACAGCATCTAAAGATTTGTTTTTGTATTCATCATGTAGTCTTACATAGATATTATATGAATGGGAGGACTTTTAAAAAAATATTACACCATTTTATCAGATAGCTAAGATGGGGAGATACATGGTATGTGATAACTGACTCATCCTGAATTTGAAGAATTTCAGTATGGGGTAAGTGCAGCTTGGTGAAAGAAGTGAATTTTCCTTATTGTGTGAACATTACCTACCTTTCGTATCAGAAGCACCAATTCCAACAATAGTATAATTATCACTTGAATTGGATCATTGAGTTATATATACTAATGTCCACTTCTTCATCTCTATAGCCTGACTACATTATAATTTTAAAGTTAATGACTCAACTCTTCTGCATTTTTATTTTTTTTTAAACTAATTTTGTTATTCTGAACTCTCAGCACTTGAGAATCATGTGGATACTTCCAGCTGTACAGTTGGATTTGCCTAATTCTCAATATCATTTACTCAATTTACATTTATATATTTTGAAGCTCTTTTATATGGGATAAACTTATTTACCATTGTTGTTGTTGTTATTCAGTCTTTAATTTGTGTCTGACTTTGCGATCCTGTGGACTGCAGCATGCAAGCCTTCCCAATCATTCACTATCTCCCAGAGTTTGCCACATTCATGTCCACTGAGTCAGTGATGCCATCCAACCATCTCATCCTCTGTCACTCCCTTCTCCTCTTGCCCTCAATATTTCCCAGCATCAGGGAAATATTTTCCAAAACTTTTCCAATGAGTCAGCTCTTTGCATCATGTGGCTTCACATGATTGGAGCTTCAGCCTCAGGATCAGTCCTTCCAATGAATATTCAGGGTTGATTTCCTTTAGAATTGACTGGTTTGATGTCCTTGCCACCCAAGGGACCCTCAAGAAACTTCTCCAGCACCACAGTTTGAAATCATCATTTCTTCAGTGCTCAGCCTTCTTTATGGTCCAACTCTCACATCCATACATGACTACTGGAAAACAATAGCTTTGATTTTAAGGACTTTTGTTGGCAAAGTGATAATCTGCTTTTTAACATGCTGCCTAGGTTTGTCATATCTTCTCTCCCAAGGAGCAAGCATCTTTGAATTTCATGGCTGCAGTCACTGTCTGCAGTGATTTTGGAGTCCAAGAAAATAGTTTGTCACTGTTTTCATTTTTTCCCCAGCTGTTTGCCATGAAGTGATGGGACCAGATGCCATGATCTTAGTTTTTGAATGCTGCATGTTAAGGCAGTTTTTTCACTCAACCTCTTTCACCCTCATCAAGAGGGTCTTTAGTTCCTCTTTTCTTTCTGCTATTAGGGTAGTATCATCTGCATATCAGAGGTAGTTGATATTTCTCCTGGTAGTCTTGATTCTGGCATATAATTCACCTAGCCTGGTATTTCACACAATGTAGTCTGCATGTAAATAAATAGGGTGACAGTATACAGCCTTGATGTACTCCTTTCCCAATTTTGAACCAGCCCATTGTTTCATGTCCAGTTCTAACTGTTGCTTCTTGTCCTGCATGCAGGTTTCTCTAGAGACAGTTAAGGTGGTTGGTTAAGAATTTTCCACAGTCTGTTGTGATCCACACACTCAAAGGCTTTAGTGTACATAGTCAATGAAGTAGAAGTAGATGTTTTTCTGTAATTCTCTTTTTCTATGATCCAACTGATGTTGACAATTTGATCTCTGGTTCCTCTACCTTTTCTATAATCAGTTTGTACACCTGGAAGTTCCTGGGTAACATACTGTTGAAGCCTAGCTTGAAGGATTTTGAGCATTACTTTGCTAGCATGTGAAATGTGCACAATTGTTCAGTAGTTTGAACATTCTTTAGAACTGGAATGAAAACTGACCTTTACCAGTCCTGTGGCCACTCCTGAGTTTTCCAAATTTGCTGAAATGAGTGTAGCACTCTCACCACAACCTCTTTTAGGATTTGAAATTCCTCAGCTGAAATTCTATCATCTCCACTAGCTTTTTGCATAGTAATACTTCTTAAGGCCCACTTGACTTCACACTGCAGGATGTCTGGTGCTAGGTGAGTGATCACAGCATTGTGGTTATCTGGGTCATGAAGTTATTTTTTGTGTAGTTCTCCTGTGTATTGCTGCCACCTTTTCTTAACACCCTTCTGCTTCTGTTGCTACTGCTAAGTCATGTCAGTCGTGTCCAACTCTGTGTGACCTCATAGACGGCAGCCCAACAGGCTCCTCTGTCCCTGGGATTCTCCAGGCAAGAATACTGGAGTGGGTCGCCATTTCCTTCTCCAATGCATGAAAGTGAAAATTGAAACTGAAGTCGCTCAGTCATGTCTGACTCTTAGCGACCCCATGGACTGCAGTCTACCAGGCTCCTCCATCCATGGGATTCTCCAGGCAAGAGTACTGGAGTGGGGTGCTATTGCCTTCTCCCTCTGCTTCTGTTAGGTTCATATAATTTCTGTCCTTATGTTCATCACTGCATGAAATGTTCCCTTGGTATCTCTACTTTTCTTGATGAGATCGCCAGTCTTTCCCATTCTATTATTTTCCTCTATTTCTTTGCATTGTTCACTTAAGAAAGCTTTCTTATCTCTCCTTGCTATTCTTTGGAACTCTGCATTTAGATGGGTATAGCTTTCCTTTCTTCCTTTGCCTTTTGCTTCTCTTTTCTCAGCTATTTGTAAGGTCTCCTCAGGCAACTATTTTGCCTTGCTGCATTTCTTTTTCTTGGGAATGGTTTTGGTCACCACCTCCTGTACATTGTTATGAACCTCTGTCCATTTATCTTCTGGCACTCTGTCTATCAGATCTAAGCCCTTGAATTTATTTGTCACTTCCACTGTATAACCATAAGGGATTTGATTTAGGTCATACCTGAATGGTCTAGTGGTTTTCCCTGCTTTCTTCAATTTAAGTCTGAATTTGGCAATAAGGAGTTCATGATCTGAGCCACAGTCAGCTCCCAGTCTTGTTTTTGCTGACTGTGTATATCTTCTCCATCTTTGGCTGCAAAGAATATAATCAGTCTGATTTCAGTGTTGACCATCTGGTGATGTCTATGTGTAGAGTCTTTTCTTGTGTTGTTGGAAGAGGTGTTTGCTACGACCAGTGCATTCTCTTGGCAAAACCCTGTTAGCATTGCCCTGCTTCATTGTGTACTCTACGGCCACATTTTTCTGTTAATCCAGGTATCTCTTGACTTCCTGCTTTTGCATTCGAGTCCCCTATAATGAAAAGGACAACTTTTTTGGGTGTTAGTTCTATGAAAGCCTTGTGGGTCTTCATAGAACTGTTCAACTTGAGCTTCTTCAGCACTCCTGGTTGGGGCATAGACTTGGATTACTGTGATATTGAATGGTTTGCCTTGTAAATGAACAGAATTGATTTTGTCATTTTTCAAATTGTACCCAAGTCCTGTATTTTGAACTCTTCATTGACTATGATGGCTACTCCATTTCTTCTTAGGAATTATTGCCCACCATAGTAAATATAATGGTTATTTGAGTTAAATTCTACTATTTCAGTCACTTGTGCCCTCCAAGTGTCTCAATTTCCCCAGTCATGTGGAAGTTCTGTAATCAAATCCTGCTGACCTTCTAAGTCAGCTTCCCTGGGGATTCCCAGTTTTTTTGCTGGATCCCCAAGTTGGAAGGTCTGTTGTGGAGCCTACAGCTTTCACAACAGTGCAAGAAATTCTTTGGTATAACTGTTCTCCAGCTTGCAGATCGCCCTACTGTTGGCTCTATGGTGGGACTAACGGCGACCTCCCCCAAGAGGACTTATGCTTTTCCCTCTTAGGACAGCTGCTGCCAGTACCCATGTCTCCCCAGCAGTCAGGAGACCCTCAAACACTCATAGGCAGGTCTTGCTCAGGGAAATTATAATTTTCCTTATAATTGTTTAAAATATATTCTAACACAGTTCTCTATATAGTAAAGTCTGCCCACTTTTGTTTCCCCACAAATATTTATATCACTCCATCATTTCATTGTGATATGTAATACACATGAAATATATACAGGAAATACGGATGAAGATTTAATGAACTTAGCAGGCATGTGAATACTTTGCACTAAGGTCAAAGCAACCTTTACTTCTGCCAAAGGAGTAGTTTGTGTATCCACTCTCAATAACATGCCTCCTTTTTCCAATCATCATTTAGAATTTAAAGGTATCACTTCAGTACTTTCTTGTCATGAAAGTTGCAGTTTTACTTCCTTTACCCCCATCCTTATATAGTTTGGTTAGCTGTGTTCTACTCTTATATAATTGGCATTCATATGATTTATATCATTTTGTAACTTGGTCTTTCCCCAAGTATCATACTTGGAATGTCTATCAACTATTGAATGTAGCTATATTCCAATTATTTTCATTGCTTTTAGTTTTGGTGTTATGAAAATTCCAGTTTATGTATTATTTGTCAGTGAAAGCATAGGTTTATTTCAGTTTTTGACTGTTAAGACTCATTTATTTATGACTTCTCTTGTACATGTCTCCTGTTACACATGTGCCTACATTTCACCAGAGCGCATGTGTACCAACAAGTGAGCATGCTGTGTCATGAGGGATGCATGTATATATAACTCTGAATTGAGGATATCCTACTTACTTTGGGTTTTAAAATGGCTGAATTGTCTTTTCAAGTCTTTGACACATTTTCCTGTCATTTCATTTGTATTCACTTGTATGAACTATCAGGCACTTATCACCAATATGCTGGAAGGCTCAGGTGTATGTGGATTCTTCAGTAAACTAAGTTTTCTCAGCATGAGATAAATTGTGCAGAGAGGACCCTCGGTGATCTAGTAGTTTAGGTAAAAGAGTAGGTAGGCTATTTATGTTTCTTCTGGGTGAGCAACCGCCTGTTTGTGGAATTTTCCAGCATCAGAGGCCAGACTGTTTATACTGGAACTTTGCTGAAGTTTTCCCACTCAGTTGGATTGAATGATTTCATGGAAATGTTGGAATCATCCCTTTTCTTCACCAAACCATGGGATAACTATAACATTCATTAGTTCCCAGTTCCAGGAAGCAGAGACTATCAAAGAAAATTCAGGGCCATTGGATGAAATAAATGGTGTAAGTGATCAGAGATACCTGTGGGTGAAAGGGGTCCTAATCAGATATACTCCCCAGTGGCCAGGCTGTTTTCCCCCATTCATCCTAGACTGCTTTCAATGATTCTTATGGCTGACCTCCACCTAACCCCATTGAAGCAGATGTTTGTTTTGTAAGTCAGTGTGGAGTCCCTTGAACTGCAAGGAGATACAACCAGTCCATCCTAAAGGAGATCAGCCCTGGGTGTTCATTGGAAGGACTGATGTTGAAGCTGAAACTCCAATACTTCGGCCACCTGATGTGAAGAGCTGACTCACTGGAAAAGACCCTGATGCTGGGAAAGATTGAGGGCAGGAGGAGAAGGGGACGACAGAGGATGAGATGTTTGGATGGCATCATTGACTCGATGGACATGGGTTTGGGTGGGCTCTGGGAGTTGGTGATGGACAGGGAGGTCTGGCGTGTTACAGTTCATGGGGTCGCAAAGAATTGGACACGTCTCAGAGACAACTGAAACTGAACTGAACTGATAGTTGGATTGTTTGGATTGTGGAATCTGCTTTTAGTCATACATGCTTAACTGGCATGCAATGCAAAGCAATCAGTTTTCTCAATTGCAGGCCATCATAAAAATGTTATTTTGTCCTATTGTAAATAGTGCTGCAATGAACATTATGGTACATGTGTCTTTTTGAATTAAGGTTTTCTCAGGGTATATGCCCCGTAATGGGATGCTGGGTCATATGGTAGTTTTAGTCCAAGATTTTTAAGGACCCACCATAATGTTCTCCATATTGGCTATATCAATTTACATTTCTGCCAACAATATAAGAGGATTTCCGTTCTCTACATCCTGTCCAGCATATAATGTTTATAGATTTTTTTATAATACAATTTATCATTTTTTAATTTTTTTTAGAATTAATTTATTTTACTTTACAACACTGTATTGGTTTTGCCATACATTGACTTGAATGCACCATGGGTGTACATGTGTTCCCCATCCTGAACTCCCCTCCCACCTTCCTCCCCATCCCATCCCTCTGGGTCATCCCAGTGCAGCAGCCCCGAGCATCCTGTATCATGCATCGAACCTGGACTGGAGATTCATTTCACATATGATAATTTACACGTTTCAGTGCCATTCTCCCATATCATCCTGTCCTCGCCCTCCCTCACAGAGTCCAAAAGACTGTTCAATACTTCTGTGTCTCTTTTGCGGTCTCACATAGAGGGTTATTGCTACCATCTTTCTAAATTCCATATATATGAGTTAGTATACTGTATTGGTGTTTTTCTTTCTGGCTTACTTCACTCTGCGTAATAGGCTCCAGGTTCATCCACCTCATTAGAACTGATTTAAATATATTCTTTTTAATGGCTGAGTAATATTCCATTGTGTATATGTACCACAGGTTTCTTATCCATTCATCTGCTGATGGACATCTAGATTGTTTCCAGGTCCTTGCTATTATAAACAGTGCTGCAATGAACACTGGGGTACATGTGTCTCTTTCAATTCTGATTTCCTCAGTATGTTTATAGTTTTTTTGATGGTGGTCATTCTGGGTGGTGTGAGGTGATACCTCATTGTAGTTTTGATTTGTTTCTCTAATGATAATGCGCAATGTTGGGCATCTTTTATGTGTTTGTTGGCCATCTGTATGTCTTCTTTGGAGAGACATCTGTTTAGGTCTTGTGTCCATTTTTTGATTCGGTTGTTTGTTCTTCTGATACTGAGCTGTATGAGCTGCTTCTCTAGCAGTCCATCAGTCAATCAACAGATTAATGATAAAAGAAAAAGTTGTGGTACATGTGTACAATGAAATATTAGCTGTAAGAAAGAACAGATTGAGTCAGTTTAACTGAGGTGCATGAACGTAGAGCCTGTTCTACAAAGTGAAGTGAGAAAGAGAAAACCAAATATTGTATGGTATCATATAGGAATCTAGAAAAATGGTACTGATGAAACTGTTTATGAGGTAGGAATAGAGATGCAGACATAGAAACATGTATATTACCTATGGTGAAGCAGATCATCAGCCCAGATTGGATGCATGAGACAAGTGCTCAGGCCTGGTGCACTGGGAAGACCCAGAGGGATCGGGTGGAGAGGGGGGTGGG
The DNA here is from genome assembly GCF_910594005.1 of Cervus elaphus. Taxonomy (NCBI): domain Eukaryota; kingdom Metazoa; phylum Chordata; class Mammalia; order Artiodactyla; family Cervidae; genus Cervus; species Cervus elaphus. The sequence goes on from NC_057846.1 coordinate 41,665,098, forward strand.
AGGGGGGATCGGGATGGGGAATATGTGTAGATCCATGGCTGATTCATGTCAATGTATGACAAAAACCACTACAATATTGTAACGTAATTAGCCTCCAACTAATAAAAATAAATGAAAAAAAAAAAAAAAGAAAATGGACTTGTGGACACAGTGGGGGAAGGACGGGATAGGTCAGATTGAGAGTAGCTTTGACATATCTACTCTACCATACTTTAAATAGATAGCTAGTGGGAAGTTGTCATGTAACACAGGGGGCGCAGCCTGGTGCTCTATGAGGACCTAGAGGGGTGTGACGGGGCTGGGGGGTGATGTGGGATGGAGTTTCCGGAGGGAGCAGGTGTATGTGTACTTCTGGCTGATTCACCTTGTTGTATGGCAGAAACCAACAAAACATGTGAAGCAATTATCTTCCAGTTAAAAACAAATTTTTGAACATAATTTCAACATTAAAAGAAGCATTGTGCTTTTGGCAGAATACCTACAGATCCAGTAATATTTCACATTTTAGGAGAATTGGTGTAATCCTGAGATAACACATCATTGTTGGGCAGACAGTAATGTTGTGTGCTGTAAGTCTTGCCTAATGAAATTGGCTAATTTCCAGAAGGGAAGTTTTTCACTGCTAACAAGAAATACTAGCAGTACATAAATAGTACCTAGTGCTGTTTTCTAAAGGCCACTAGTGTCAAAAATTATTTTAATTATTGCTGATTTGTTAATCACTCTGGGAACAATGGTCTCCTCTTTGGTTTAAACCTCAGTACTATAATGCACTATAATGCAAGGCTCTAATTACCTGTGATTTCCTCTAGACAGGCAGTACTTTTTCTATTTTGCAACACTTTGTGACCTTGAAACACTTTAGGAATAGAGGCAGTTGTTTGTTTATCACATATATCACATCTGAGAATTGAGAACAAATGCTCAGAAGAACAAAATACATAAAAAACATAAAAACAGCCAGGTTAGTTCTTAGTTTGATAAGCTCAAGCATACACATTTGTGGAACATTTTACTGGCTACAGTTCCAAGTAGCTGCTTGTACATTATGTGGATCATAGAAGGTCCATAGACTGCCACAGCTAATTGCATAGTACTGAGTATTCTTGACTTTTAAGGTGGCACCACTGACTAGATGTGTAAATATCATCCATTTAGGAGGACCTGATTAGTATGATTCATGACTGCTGTGCAGAGAAATTGTTGTGTCATACTCATAAAGGTATCTATTGCAGTCAATAGACAAAACTTTGTAAGCCTGAAATAAATGGAGATCAGAAGGTGCAATGTCTGGTGAATAGGGTGGATGAATCAGAACTTCCTAGCTAAGCTGTAAGTTTTTGCCTGTCATCAAACAAACATGCAATCTTGTGGTGTCCTAATGAAATATTATGCATTTTGTGTTGACTTATTTCATTGAATGCTGTTTTCAGTTGATTTCATTGGGTAGTGCATGTATGCCTGCAATTCGGGAGACCAGGGTTTGATCCCTGGGTCAGGAAGATCCCCTGGAGAAGGAAATGGCAACCGACTTCTATATTCTTGCTGGAGGCAAGAATTCTTCCCATGTATTCTTCCCATGTATGAATTCTTCCAGTATTATTCCCATGGAGGGAGGAGCCTGGTAGGCTACAGTACACAGGGTCGCAAAAAGAGTCAGACACGACTGAACTACTTCACTTTCAGTGCGTGTGTACTCAGTCGCTCAGTTGTGTCTGACGCTTTGCAACCCCATGGAATGTAGCCTGCCAGGCTTCTCTGCTCATGGAATTTCCAGGTACATATACTGGAGTGGGTTGTCATTTCCTATTCCAGTGAATCTTCTTGACCCAGGGATTGAAACTGTGACTCCTTTGTCTCCTGTATTACTGACAGATTCTTTACCACTGAACCACTTGGGACACCCCCATTGGGAGCGGTACATGTTGAAATTATTAATAATAGTTTGGTTTTCCAGAAGGCGCTCATAATAGAGGACTCCATTCCAGTCCCACCATATATATAACATCACCTTCTTTAGATAAAGACTGGCCTTTGATGAGGTTGGTGTTAATTCACTTTGCTTGTCCCATGAGCTCATCCATTCCACATTATCATACAGTATCTACTTTTCATCATCTGTACAATTTGTTTTAAAAATGGAACATTTTCATTGCCTTTAAGTAGACAGTCCCATGTGGAAATAGAATCAAGAAGGGTTTTTTTTTTTTTTTTTGCTTAACTTATGTGCAACCCAAGCATCAAATAATTATTGAACCAAGCTGGTACAAATGATTTTGCATGCTTGATTTGGCTATTTCCCACATGGTATAATGTTTATTGTTCTCAATTTACATCTTAATTGGTTTGCTATCAATTTCAACTGGTCTGCTCAACCACGGAGCATTATCCACCTAGACATCTCTAGCATGAAACTTCACAAGCCACTTTTGACATGTTTGATCAGTTCCATACACTGTACAAATCTTTTTTGCATGTTTCGGTTGTGTTTTTAACCTTTCTTCAATTAATAAAACAGAATACACCATAAATGTTTTCTTCTTCCATTTTCAAGATTAAAATGACATACAATAATTGAAGAGTTTTTATTTTTTTAACCACACACTGATGACAGCTGTCAGAATACAATCTAATAAAATTGTTTTGCATGGAGTTAAAGGCAACTACATGCTACTTGAGCTATGATACAGAAAAACCAAATGAACATTTGGCCAATTCAGTATAATAGCCTGTGCTCTGGAGAGATGAAAGGCTTGACAACTTGGTTACCATCAGCTCGCCAATCCATCTTGACCAGCCTATATGGCTCTCATTTCATGTGGATGAAACTCTTTATCCTTGTCCTGCTTGTTGTTGAAAGAGGTAAGATCTGTATACAGTTTAGGTACCAAACGTTTTGGGCTGATGCCAATCTGAATAGTGTCATGTCTGCCATTAGTAAATACAAGGTGTCCAGGAATAATTCCTGCTCACAGCCTAAATCTTAAAGTACCATTGCTAGTCTGTATCCCAGTAGCGAGAGAGAATTTCTCCAAAGCACAGACCAACAATTTCCTCATTAGAGTCTCTCTGGCCTAGTAGCCATGTCTGCATGGAATTATGACTCAGACTTGAGCCATTGATTTTTCTGTCCCTTGGCCTGCAAGGAATTTTGTTTAGCTTTTGCTAAAGTGTGCATTCTGGGTAGTTTATTAGCCAGTTCCTGAATGGGTTTTCAGAGATTATTCCTGGGAAACAAGAGTAAGTTCAGTTGATTGCCTGATTGACTATTTGGATGACTATTGGACTATTTGGGTCAATATTTCATCATCAGGGCATTCTTAAGTCTTCATTTAAAATCCAAAGTGAAGTAACAGTGGGCAGAAGGGAGAGGGAGCTTAGCTCACTGGAGTTCAGGGGTATATATTGGAAAATGAGTACTCATCTTGGATAGACCATTGTTCTATTGTAGCTGTGGAGGCTGTTAAACAAACAAAAATGAAAAGAAGACATCAGGCCTAAAATGGAGTCCTTTATACTAAGCCTCATGTCACCAAACAGAGATTTATCTTAAATACAGTTTTGACTCCTCTAGAACTGGAATCTTAAGCCAGTAAACCAGGAATCACCTGGCCAGCAGTGGTTAGGTAATCCCCTGATAGACCCCTGCCATCCCGTAAAGGAAAAGTAACTTTGCGATAACCAGCCCACTTTTTTTCCTGTATAACTTCCTTGTTCCCACTCCCTTCTGCCTATTAAAAGTCTTTAATATGGTACAGCTCCTTGGAGCTCCTTTCTAACTGTTAAATTAGATGCTGCCCAATTTGAATCATTTTGTGCTCAAGGAGACTCTTAAAAGATTTAATATGCCTAAGATTATCTTTTAGCAAGACCTACCACTGTAACCCTGAATAGGTCTTTACTTGTCTTCCTCCATGTCCATGTCATTAGCCAGTGTGTTCACTGACCGATGGTGCTTAGAACCTGAGGCTGGTTCTTAAGTGACTGAGTGACAGCAAAGCCTTCAAATCCAGTAAAACTTACATCAGTCTGTAATATGATAGTTGGATGAGCCTTTATGACTTCATCAGGCTTTTGCCTAAACACAAGTCTCAGTTCAGTTCAGTCACTCAATCTTGTCTGACTCTTTGTGACCCCATAAACTGCAGCATGCCAGGCTTTCCTGTCAACCACCAACTCCTGGAGCTTGCTCAAACTCATGTCCATTGAGTCGTTGATGCCATCCAACCATCTCATCCTCTGTTGTCCTCTTCTCCTCCCACTGTCAATTTTCCCCAGCATCACGGTTTTTTCTAAAGAGTCAGTTCTAGGCATCAGGTGGCCAAAGTGTTGCAGAGTTTCAGCTTCAGCATCAGTCCTTCCAATGAATATTCAGGACTTATTTCCTTTGCGATGGACTGATTTGATCTTCCTGCAGTCCAAGGGACTCTAGAGTTTCTTCTCATACACCACAGTTCAAAAGCATCAATTCTTCAGCACTCAGCTTTCGAGTTTCTTTCTTATCATAAGAATATATCTCAGTAAAGATTTGAGTAACTAAACTGGTCTTAGTCATGTAGATTTTATTTTCTTGATAGTATAAGTGAATGAACAATAAACTTTCTTTAGTATTTCCAAGACCACCACTCCCCATGGATGGATCCTATTAGGAGTCTCACCAACAGTGGCCAAAGACCGTTTCCCCTACTCTCATTGAAGACATCAGGGACCATGTCGGCTTCTGCTCACCATAGCTGGCCAGATGATCTATAGAACACATCTGCCTTTATATTCACAAAGGCGTTGTGACCTTGTCCTTCCTTGTCCACATAGAGACTCATGTAATTTACAATAACTCAAAAACATGAACTGCTTGGGGCTAAATTTAAGTAATTAAATACTCATTAAATAAATATAACAACATGCCATGCTTGACCATTGGGAAGACCATAGCCTTGACTGTATGGATCTTTGTTGGCAGAGTAATGTCTCTGCTCTTCAACATATTGTCTAAATTTGTCGTAGCTTTCCTGCCGAGAAGCAATTGTCTTCTGATTTCATGGCTCCAGTCACCATCTGCAATGGTCTTAGAGCCCAAAAAGAGGATATCTGTTACTACTTCCACCTTTTCCCCTTCTTTTTGCCATGAAGTAATGAGGCTGAATGCCATGATATCAGGTTTTTTTTTTTTTTTTTTTTAATATTTAGTTTTAAGCTAGCTCGTCCACTCTCCTCATTCACCCTCATTAAGAGGCTCTTGAGTTACTTAGTTCCTCTTCACTTTCTGCCATTAGAGTGGTATCATCCGCATACCTGAGGTTGTTGATGTTTCTCCCGCCAATCTTGATTCCAGCTTGTAACTCATCCAGCCGGCATTTCTCATGATATGCTCAACGTATAGTTTAAACAAACAGGGTGACAGCTGACAGAACTGTCAAACTTCTTTTTCAATCCTGAACCAATCAGTTGTTCCATACAGGGTTCTAACTGTTGTTTCTTGACCCATATACAGATCAAGAAGGGTTAAGGTTAGGGTTGGGGTTAGGGTTAGGGTGAATCATAACACATTCTTCTTAATAATGACACATGAAAAAAAAATATTATCATTGGTTCTTGTAAATATTAAAAAGTGTTAAATAGGAATATAATGTGGGATATACTTAGATAATATACCATTAGTGTAACTGAATGCATTATGTTTAATTTTATATAGGGCATTACATGAGTATCCAGGTATAATAAAATATCTGGAACAAATTGTTCAGTTCACTCAGTCGTGTCTGACTCTTGGTGACCCAATGAACTGCAGCACGAGAGGCCTCCCTGTACATCACCAACTCCCAGAGTCCACCCAAACCCATGTCCATTGAGTCGGTGATGCCATATAACGATCTCATCCTCTGTTATCCCCTTCTTCTCCTGCCCTCAATCTTTCCCAGCATCAGGCTCTTTTCCAATGAGTCAAATCTTTGCATCAGGTGGCCAAAGTATTGGAGTTTCAGGTTCAGCATCAGTCCTTCCAATGAACACTCAGGACTGATCTGCTTTAGGATGGACTGGATGGATCTCCTTGCAGTCCAAGGGACTCTCAAGAGACTTCTCCACACCACAGTTCAAAAGCATCAATTTTCTGCACTCAGCTTTCCTTATAGCCTAACATAACTCTAACATCCATACACGACTACTGGAAAAACCATAGCCTCGACTAGATGGACCTTTGTTGACAAAGTAATGTCTCTGCTTTTTAATATGCTGTCTAGGTTGGTCATAACTTTCCTTCCAAGGAGTAAGTGTCTTTTAATTTCATGGCTACAATCACCATCTGCAGTGATTTTGGAGGTCAGAAAAATAAAGTCAGCCACTGTTTCCACTGTTTCTCCATCTATTTGCCATGAAGTGATGGAACCGGATGCCATGATTTTAGTTTTCTGATTGTTGAACTTTAAGCCAAAATTTTCACTCTCCTCTTTCACTTTCATCAAGAGGCTCTTTTGTTCTTCTTCACTTTCTGCCATAAGGGTGGTGTCATCTGCATATCTAAGGTTATTGATATTTCTCCCGGCAATCTTGATTCCAGCTTGTGCTTCATCCAGCCCACCATTTCTCATGATGTACTCTGCATATAAGTTAAATAAGTAGGCTGACAATATATAGCCTTGATGTACTCTTTTTCCTATTTGGAACCATTCTGTTGTTCCATGTCCAGTTCTAACTGTTGCTTCCTGACCTTTATACAGGTTTCTCAAGAGGCAGGTCAGGTGGTCTGGTATTTCCGTCTCTTTCAGAATTTTCCACAGTTTATTGTGATCTACACAGTCAAAGGCTTTGGCATAGACAATAAAGCATAAATAGATATTTTTCTGGAACTCTCTAGCTTTTTCGATGATCCAGCAAATATTGGCAATTTGATCTCTGGTTCCTCTGTTGTCTCTAAAACCAGCTTGAACATCTGCAAGCTCACGGTTCATGTATTGCTGAAGCCTGGCTTGGAGAATGTTGCACATTACTTTACTAGCCTGTGAGATGAGTGCAATTGTGCAGTAGTTTGAGCATTCTTTGGCATTGCCTTTTTGGGCATCCTTTTGGGATTGGAATGAAAACTGACCTTTTCCAGGGCTGTGGCCATCCCTGAGTTTTCCAAATTTGCTGACATATTGAGCGCAGCACTTTCGCAGCATCATATTTCAGGATTTGAAATAGCTCAACTGGAATTCTGTCCACTAGCTTTGTTCATAGTGATAGTTCCTAAGGCCCACTTGACTTCACATTCACTAGCTTTGTTCATAGTGATAGTTCCTAAGGCCCACTTGACTTCACATTCCAGGATGTCTGGCTCTAGGTGAATGATCACACCATCATGATTATCTGGCATCAGGGTCTTTTCAAGTGAGTCGGCTCTTCACATAAGGTGACCAAAGTATTGGAGCTACACCATCAGTCCTTCCAATGAATATTCAGGGTTGATTTCCTTCAGGACTAATTGGTTTGACTTCCTTGCTGTCCAAGGGACTCTCAAGAATCTTCTCCAACACCACAGTTCAAAAGCATCAATTTTTTAACACTCAGCATTCTTTGTGGCCCAACTCTGACATCCATACATGACTACTGGAAAAAACATAGCTTTCAGTCTGTGGACCCTTGTTGGCAAAGTGATATGGGTGGTGTTAAACTAGTTTGAGTTCAGAAGGTTAACAACTATTTTGAGGCCAGTTTCTAAGGCTACCAGCAAGAGACACAGGATTCAACATATAGAGCACTGTACTGTTGAAGCTTAGCTTGAAGGATTTTGAACATTAGCTTGTTAGCATGTGAAATGAGGCCAATTGTGTGGCAGTTTGAACATTCTTTGACATTGCCCTTCTTTGGAATTGGAAATGAAAACTGACCTTTTCCAGTCTTGTGGTCATTGTTACTTTTGAAATCTGTTGGCATACTGAGTACAGCACTTTCATGGTATCATCTTTTAGGATTTGAAATAGCTCAGCTGGAATTCCATTATCTCCACTAGTTTTGTTTGTAGTAATGTTCCCTAAGGCCCACTTGACTTCACACTCACAGATGTCTGGATCTAGGCGAGTAACTACATCATTGTGGTAATTTGGTCATGAATAACTTTTTGTATAATTATTCTGTATATTCTCACCACCTCTTAATATCTTCTGCTTCTGTTCAGTTCAGTTTAGTTCAGTCACTTAGTCGTGTCCGACTCTTTGCGACCCTATGAATTGCAGCACGCCAGGCCTCTCTGTCTATCACCAACTCCCGGAGTTTACTCAAACTCATGTCCATCAAGTAGGTGATGTCATCCAGCCATCTCATCCTCTGCCATCCACTTCTCCTCCTGTCCCAAATCCCTCCCAGCATCAGGGTCTTTTTCAATGAGTCAACTCTTTACATCAGGTGGCCAAAGTATTGGAGTTTCAGCTTCAGCATCAGTCCTTCCAAGGAACACCCAGGACTGGTCTCCTTTAGGATGGACTGGTTGGATCTCCTTGCAGTCCAAGGGACTCTCAAGAGTCTTCTCCAACACCACAGTTCAAAAGCATCAATTCTTTGGCGCTCAGCTTTCTTCACAGTCCAACTCTCACATCCATACATGACCACTGGAAAAACCATAGCCTTAACTAGATGGATTTTTGTTGGCAAAGTAATGTGTCTGCTTTTTAATATGCTGTCTAGGTTGGTCATAACTTTCCTTCCAAGGAGTAAGCGTCTTTTAATTTCATGGCTGCAATCACCATCTGCAGTGATTTTGGAGCCCCCCAAAATAAAGTCTGACACTGTTTCCACTGTTTCCCCATCTATTTCCCATGAAGTGATGGGATCAGATGCCATGATCTTAGTTTTCTGAATGTTGAGCTTTAAGCCAACTTTTCCACTCTCCTCTTTCACTTTCATCAGGAGGCTTTTTAGTTCCTCTTCACTTTCTTCCATCAGGGTGGTGTCATCTGCCTATCTGAGGTTATTGCTATTTCTCCCAGCAATCTTGATTCCAGTTTGTGCTTCTTCCAGCCCAGCGTTTCTAATGATGTACTCTGCATATAAGTTAAATAAGCAGGGTGACAATATACAGCCTTGACGTACTCCTTTTCCTATTTGGAACCAGTCTGTTGGTTCATGTCCTGCTTCTGTTAGGTACACACAATTTCTGCCCTTTATTGTGTCCATCTTTGTATGTAATGTTCCCTTGGTATCTCTAATTTTCTTGAGGAGATCGCTCGTCATTCCCATTCTATTGTTTTCCTCTATTTCTTTGCACTGTTCACTTAAGAAGGCTTTGTTTTTCCATTCATTACAAGAAAATCCTGAGTAAACGGAAATTAATGACTCTTCTTGGACTCATCAGAGAACTGCGGTTGCAGAGAAAACCACATACATGGATCTGGAAAGCTAAGTACCTGCAAAAACAGCAAGTATAGCACTTGTAATTTGCTTATCTGGAACATACACCACTGAACTACGTAAGCTACTAATAATATTTAAATACAAATTTTGACAAATTGCTGGAGACTGAGCGTGGACTACCACGAGGACGTGAAGCTCTTGAGTAATGGAGCTATAGTTTCACTTGCCTTTTCTCCAGAAACTCTATATGGTTCTTTGGGGAGTATATGTGAAAGCTGTCCATATACACTTGCAGGGGGAGGTGAAGAGTAACCATTATGAAATTCCCAGACCCAGCTGTCTAACAAAGGCTTAATCTCTAGGTAGAAAGACTTTCATCCCACTCTTGCCAACTCCACTCGTCTTGACTCACCTAAAAGAATAATAAGTATAGTCATGATCAATAACAGAAAGGGCTTAAGAATATAGGTTGGGGATGGTATCTGTAGAACAGGGACTAGAGGATGGGGGCATGGGATGGGGCACTCTACCCCTGGAGGACGAATAAAAGCACTTCTGGAATCCATACCACTGCGACACAAACTCATTAAAAGAAAGGCTCATGTTGAAACTAGAGAAGGTCCCCCCCTCACACTGTAAAACCATACTAATAAGTCTCCAGCAGAAATAGAAGTAAATTACAATTGAGAGAACTCCAAGACACATATTCCCTTTGAGGGCTGGTATGAAAGGACACTCCAAATTCAAGAAGAGAGAAAGAAATTACTTCACTAATAGAACCTGAAGATTATGGTGCCTATAGCTACAGCAAACATTAGACACAATCTATCTCCTAAAAATATTAGCATATATTCTCACATTAAAAGCTTATTTGCTTCAGTGCCTACTACCCTATATAACATGACGAACTTTAAACACAAAAAAGTACAAGTTATAAGAAAAGGAAAGGAAAAAAAATGTCTAAATAGATAAAATAAGCATCAGAATCAAATCAAATATATAACAGATCTTGGAATTATTAGATATGAAATTTAAGATAGCTTTGGTTAATATTTTAAAGGTTTTAAAATGCAAAAGTCAACAATATAAAAGACCAGAGAAACAATCAACAGAGATATGAAAACTGCAAGAACAAGCTATAAGAATAAACAGAAAATAAAAGCATAAAAAACCTAACAAAAATTTAAAAATGGATTCCAAGCTTTCATCAATAAAACTCAATGTAAGCAACAGAAGAAAAAGTTAAGAGAACTCAGTGATAGATTGATAGAAACTTCCCAAACTGTATCACAATAAAACAAAATAATGGAGAAAAAATAGAAAAATTCAAGAACTATAAGACAAATAAAAAAGTGTCACATACTTGTAATAAGAGCAGCAGAAGCAGAAGAAATAGACTAGGAAAAAACTTGAAAAAATAATGAATAAGATCTTCACAAAACTATTGACAGACATGAAAACACCAACACAAGCAACTTAGAAAATGCCAAGCAGGATAAATATATATATATAGGAGATATATATAGGAGATATATATAGGAGATATATATATATATATATATATATATATGATAAATAAATAAATAAATATATATGTAATCTATAAATATATCACATTCAAACTAAAGGAAGTCAAAATCAATGAAAAACTCTCTAAGGCAACTAGGTTGGGGCACACCTTACTTTGAGGAACAAAGATAAGAATTACAACAGACTTTTCATTTAAAAATCATGCAGTGAAGAAGATTTGGAAGGATTTTTTTTTCCATTTATTTTTATTAGTTGGAGGCTAACTACTTTACAATATTGTAGTGGTTTTTGCCATACATTGACATGAATCAGCCATGGATTTACATGTATTCCCCATCCCGATCCCCCCTCCCACCTCCCTCCCTACCTCATCCCTCTGGGACTTCTCAGTGCACCAGCCCTGAGCACTTGTCTCATGCATCCAACCTGGGCTAGTGATCTGCTTCACCATTGATAATATACATGTTTTGATGCTGTTCTCTCAAAACATCCCACCCCTGACTTCTCCCACAGAGTCCAAAAGTCTGTTCTGTACATCTGTGTCTCTTTTTCTGTTTTGCATATAGGGTTATCATTACCATCTTTCTAAATTCCATATATATGCATTGGTATACTGTATTGGTCTTTATCTTTCTGGCATACTTCTCTCTGTATAATGGGCTCAAGTTTCATCCATCTCATTAGGACTGACTCAAATGAATTCTTTTTAATGGCTGAGTAATATTCCATGGTGTATACGTACCACAGCTTCTTTATCCATTCATTTGCTGATGGGCATCTAGGTTGCTTCCATGTCCTGGCTATTATAAACAGTGCTGCGATGAACATTGGGGTGCACGTGTCTCTTTCAGATCTGGTTTCCTCAGTGTGTATGCCCAGGAGTGGGATTGCTGGGTCATATGGCAGTTCCATTTCCAGTTTTTTAAGAAATCTCCACACTGTTTTCCATAGTGGCTGTACTAGTTTGCATTCCCACCAACAGTGTAAGAGGGTTCCCTTTTCTCCACACCCTCTCCAGCATTTATTGCTTGTATATTTTTGGATAGCAGCCATCCTGACTGGTGTGTAATGGTACCTCATTGTGGTTTTGATTTGCATTTCTCTGATAATGAGTGATGTTGAGCATCTTTTCATGTGTTTGTTAGCCATCTGTAAGTCTTCTTTGGAGAAATGTCTGTTTAGTTCTTTGGCCCATTTTTTGATTGGGTCATTTATTTTTCTGGAATTGAGCTGCAGGAGTTGCTTGTATATTTTTGAGATTAATCCTTTGTCTGTTTCTTCATTTGCTATTAATTTCTCCCAATCTGAGGGCTGTCTTTTCACCTTGCTTATAGTTTCCTTTGTTGTGCAAAAGCTTTTAAGTTTCATTAGGTCCCATTTGTTTATTTTTGCTTTTATTTCCAATATTCTGGGAGGTGGGTCATAGAGGATCCTGCTGTGATTTATGTCGGAGAGTGTTTTGCCTATGTTCTCCTCTAGGAGTTTTATAGTTTCTGGTCTTACATTTAGATCTTTAATCCATTTTGAGTTTATTTTTGTGTATGGTGTTAGAAAGTGTTCTAGTTTCATTCTTTTACAAGTGGTTGACCAGCTTTCCCAGCACCACTTGTTAAAGAGGTTGTCTTTTTTCCGTTGTATATTCTTGCCTCCTTTGTCAAAGATGACGTGTCTATATGTTCGTGGATTTATCTCTGGGCTTTCTATTTTGTTCCACTGATCTATATTTCTGTTTTTGTGCCAGTACCATACTGTCTTGATGACTGTGGCTTTGTAGTAGAGTCTGAAGTCAGGCAGGTTGATTCCTCCAGTTCCATTCTTCTTTCTCAAGATTACTTTGGCTATTCGAGGTTTTTTGTATTTCCATACAAATTGTGAAATTATTTGTTCTAGTTCTGTGAAAAATACCGTTGGTAGCTTGATAGGGATTGCATTGAATCTAGAGATTGCTTTGGGTAGTATAGTCATTTTGACAATATTGATTCTTACAATCCATGAACATGGTATATTTCTCCATCTGTGTGTGTCCTCTTTGATTTCTTTCATCAGTGTTTTATAGTTTTCTATGTACAGGTATTTTGTTTCTTTACATAGATATACTCCTAAGTATTTTATTCTTTTCATTGCAATGGTGAATGGTATTGTTTCCTTAATTTCTCTTTCTGTTTACTCATTGTTAGTGTATAAGAATGCAAGGGATTTCTGTGTGTTAATTTTATATCCTGCAACTTTACTATATTCATTGATTAGCTCTAGTAATTTTCTGGAAGAGTCTTTAGGGTTTTCTATATAGAGGATCATGTCATCTGCAAACAGTGAGAGTTTTACTTCTTCTTTTCCTATCTGGATTCCTTTTACTTTTTTTTCTGCTCTGATTGCTGTGGCCAGAACTTCCAAAACTATGTTGAATAGTAGTGGTGAGAGTGGGCACCCTTGTCTTGTTCCTGATTTTAGGGGAAATGCTTTCAGTTTTTCACCATTGAGGGTAATGCTTGCTGTGGGTTTGTCATATATAGCTTTTTTTTATGTTGAGGTATGTTCCTTCTATTCCTGCTTTCTGGAGAGTTTTAATCATAAATGGATGTTGAATTTTGTCAAGGCTTTTTCTGCATCTATTGAGATAATCATGTGGCTTTTATCTTTCAATTTGTTAATGTGGTGTATTACATTAACTGATTTGTGGATATTAAAGAATCCTTGCATTCATGGGATAAAGCCCACTTGGTCACGATGTATGATTTTTTTAATATGTTTTTGGATTCTGTTTGCTAGAATTTTATTAAGGATTTTTGCATCTAAGTTCATCATTGATATTGGCCTGTAGTTTTCTTTTTTTGTGGAGTCTTTGCCCGGTTTTGGAATTAGGGAGATGGTGGCCTCATAGAATGAGTTTGGAAGTTTACCTTCGTCTGCAATTTTCTGGAAGAGTTTGAGTAAGATAGGTGTTAGCTCTTCTCTAAATTTTTGGTAGAATTCAGCTGTGAAGCCGTCTGGTCCTGGGCTTTTGTTTGCTGGAAGATTCCTGATTACAGTTTCGATTTCCTTGCTTGTGATGGGTCTCTTAATATCTTCTATTTCTTCCTTGTTCAGTTTTGGAAAGTTATACTTTTCTAAGAATTTGCCCATTTCTTCTAAGTTGTCCAATTTATTGGCATAGACCTGCTGGTGGTAGTCTCTTATGATCCTTTGTATTTCAATGTTGTCTGTTGTGATCTCTCCATTTTCATTTCTAATTTTGTTAATTTGGTTCTTCTCCCTTTGTTTCTTAATGAGTCTTGCTAACAGTTTGTCAATTTTGTTTATTTTTTCAAAAAACCAGCTTTTAGCTTTGTTGATTTTTGCTATGGTCTCTTTTGTTTCTTTTGCATTTATTTCTGCCTTAATTTTTAAGATTTCTTTCTTTTAAAATTTTGAAGATTTCTTCATTTCTTCCTTCTCTAGTTGCTTTAGGTGTAGAATTAGGTTATTTATTTGACTTTTTTCTTGTTTCTTCAGGTAAGCCTGTAATAATATGAACCTTCCCCTTAGCACTGCTTTTACAGTGTCCCATAGGTTTTGGGTTGTTGTGTTTTCATTTTCATTTATTTCTATGCATATTTTGATTTCTTTTTTGATTTCTTCTATGATTTGTTGGTTATTCAGAAGCGTGTTATTTAGCCTCCATATGTTGCAATTTTTAATATTTTTTTTCCTGTAATTGAGATCTAATCTTACTGCACTGTGGTCAGAAAAGATGACTGGATAGATTTCAATTTTTTTGAATTTCCCAAGGCTAGATTTATGGCCCAGGATGTGATCTATTCTAGAGAAGGTTCCATGTGCACTTGAGAAAAAGGTTAAATTGATTGTTTTGGGGTGAAATGTCCTATAGATATCAATTAGGTCTAGCTGGTCCACTGTGTCATTTACAGTTTGTGTTTCCTTGTTAATTTTCTGTTTAGTTTATCTATCCATAGTTATGAGTGGGGTATTAAAGTCTCCCACCATTATTGTGTTACTGTTAATTTCCCCTTTCATACTCGTTAACATTTGCCTTACATATTGCGGTGCTCCTATTTTGGGTGCATATATATTTGTGATTGTTATATCTTCTTCTTGGATTGATCCTTTTATCATTATGTAGTGTCCTTCTTTGTCTCTTTCCACAGTCTTTATTTTAAAGTCTATTTTATCTGATATGAGTATTGCGATTCCTGCTTTCTTTTGGTCTCCGTTTGCGTGAAATATTTTTTTCCAGCCATTCACTTTCAGTCTGTATGTGTCCCTTGTTTTGAGGTGGGTCTCTTGTACACAGCATATATAGGGGTCTTGTTTTTGTATCCATTCAGCCAGTCTTTGTCTTTTGGTTGGGTCATTCAACCCATTTACATTTAAGGTAATTATTGATAGGTATGGTCCGTTGCCATTTACTTTGTTGTTTTGGGTTCGAGTTTATACAACCTTTCTGTGTTTCTTGTCTAGAGAAGCTCTTTTAGCATTTGTTGAAGAGCTGGTTTGGTGGTGCTGAATTCTCTCAGCTTTTGCTTGTCTGTAAAGCTTTTGAATTCTCCTTCATATCTGAATGAGATCCTTGCTGGGTACAGTAATCTAAGTTGCAGGTTATTCTCTTTCATTACTTTAAGTATGTCCTGCCATTCCCTTCTGGCCTGAAGTTTCTATTGATAGATCAGCTGTTATCCTTATGGGAATCCCTTTGTGTGTTATTTGTTGTTTCTCCCTTGCTGCTTTTAATATTTGTTCTTTCTGTTTGATCTTTGTTAATTTGATTAATATGTGTTTTGTGGTGTTTCGCCTTGGGTTTATTGACAGACGTGAAAACACAAACACAAGAAACTTAGAAAATGCCAACCAGGATAAATATCAAAATAAAAACCATCTATAAATATATCACATTCAAACTAAAGTAAGCCAAAATCAATGAAAAACTCTCGAAGGCAACTAGGTTGGGGCACACCTTACTTAGAGGAACAAAGATAAGAATTACAACAGACTTTTCATTTAAATATCATGCAGTGAAGAAGATTTGGAAGGATTTTTGACTGCTGTAAGAAAAGAAAAATCTAACTCAGAATTTTCTGTCCAGTAAAAGTATCTTTCAAATAATATAGATTTTTCAGATAAAAACTGATAGAATTCTTTGCCAGCATATCTTACTTGCAAGAAATATTTTTTTTAAAAGTCCTTCATGCAGAAGAAAAATTATTTATGTCAGAAACTTTGATCTACATAAAAAAGGGACAGCATCAGAAAATGAAAAAAATGGAAAGAAAAATATGTTTATTTTTCCTATTCTTAACTGAGCTAAAAGATAACTATCTTCTCAAAGCAATAATACAGAGAATGTATTGTATATTTATTGTATATGTATAAGCAAAGTAAGTAACAAGAAGCCTCACAAGGGACTTGATGGAGGAATTGGGAAACTATTATAGTACACCTTCACTACACATGAAGGAGTATATAATTACAGCATTTGAATGTGAACTATTACTCTGTTATTTGAAGATAGAACTGAACTGAATGAGTTCAAGTACATCAGTAATCACTTTTAATGGAAATGGTCTAAACAATCAATTAAAAGCCAGACATTGTCAGAGTGAATAACCAGAACATGGCTCATGATTTTTAACATCTGAAAACAAATTAATGTAATAAATTATATCAATAGGAAAATGCATCAAAAGCAGAGTCATGAAAATAGATGTATGAAAAGCACTGAAAATATACAACCACCATGTGAGATTAAAAATTCTCAGAACAGTAGAAATATAGGGGGAATTTCCAAATCAGATAAAGGGTATTAACAAAAAAGCCTACAGGTAACAATAAACTTACTGGTAATGGCTAAATTTGTTTCATAAAATTGGTAATAAGTAAATCTTTTCTTTCTCCATGTATAGTTCAACATTTTGATAGATATGTATATAGTCAAGCAAGAAAAACCAATTAAAGGTATCTTAACTAGAAAAAGATACTTCAGGCTTCATTTGCAGATTACATGATCCTGAACATGGAAATACTAAGAAACACACACACACAAAAAGAGAGAAAGAGAATTTATGAGGTCCACACAATATAAAAGATCAATATATGATTTGCATTGTTGTTTTTATTATTATTAGACACTAGCAGTGAAAAGTGAGAAAATAAAATTTAGAGAACCATCTACTGTGGTAAATATCATTAAAATTTAGAGAACCATTCTGTTCACAATATTTTCAAGGCTGTATATTGTCATCTTGCTTATTAACTTATATGCGGAGTACATCATGAGGAACGCTGGGCTGGAAGACACAGAAGCTGGAATCAAGATTGCCAGGAGAAATATGAATGACCTCAGATATGCAGATGACAGCACCCTTAGGGCAGAAAATGAGGAGGAACTAAAAAGCCTCTTGATGAAATATACAGCCTTTTCGTACTCCTTTTCCTACTTGGAACCATCCTGTTGTTCCTTGTCCAGTTCTAACTGTTGCTTCCTCATCTGCATACAGGTTTCTCAAGAGGCAGGTCAGGTGGTCTGGTTTTCCCATCTCTTTAAGAATTTTCCACAGTTTATTGTGATCCATACAGTCCAAGACGTTGGCGTAGGACAAAGGTAAACCTAGCAGACATCTGTAAAATGCTCTGCCAAAGAAGAACAGGATACACAGTCTTCTTAACCTGTATTTAAAATATTTTCCAGGATAGATCATATGTCCATGCATTAAAAGAGCCTCAATTTAAAAGTTTATTGACTACATTGGCATAGTCAATAAAGCAGAAAAAGATGTTTTCCTGGAACTCCCTTGCTTTTTTGATGATCCAGCAGATCTGATAAGTTAAAATGGATCAAGTAAAGCCCTAGGTAAATCACTAAAAGTGTAACTCAAAAATGTTGAAAAATCATTAAAGAAATTTAAATTCTTCAGTAGAATATATCCAATTAGTGGGGGGGGGGAGCAGTAAAAGAGGAACAAAAACACATGAGATACATACAAAACAGAAAGTAAAAGAAGCAGATATAAATACAACTGTATCAGTACTAGCATTAAATGTGATCAGATTAAATAGTCCAACAAACACCAATAAATAAATCCAATAAATAAAAGCAAAGATTGTCAGATTAGGTTAAAAAAAAAAAAGACACAACTGTAAACTGTTACTAGATAACTGGCTTTAGTTCATTCAAAGACATAGACTGATTAAAGGAATAAAAAAGAATATCATGTAAATAGCAATCTTGAGCAAATGGGATTGACTACATTTATACCAAGATACTCTGGTGGTGACTCAGATGGTAAAGAATATGCCTGCCAATACAGGAGACATGGGTTCAATTCCTGGGTCTCCTGCGGTCGAAGATCCCCTAGAGGAGGAAATGGCAATGAAGTCCAGTATTCTTGCCTGGGAAATCCATGGAGAGAGGAAACTGGTCCATGGGATCACAAAGAGTTGGAATCAACTAGTGACCTAACACTATAGTGTATATCAGACAAAATAGACTTTAAAAACAAACAAACAAACAAAATGTCAGTAGATAAAGAGCAATGTTTTATAATAATAAAACTGGACATGGAACAATGAATTGGTTCCAAATTGGGAAAGTAGTATGTCAAGGTTGTATATTGTCTCTCTGCTTTTATGCGGAGTACATCATGCGAAATGGATGAAGCTCAAGCTGGAATCAAGCTTGCCGGGAGAAATATCAATAACCTCAGATATGCAGATGACATCACCTTTATGGCAGAAAGTGAAGAAGAACTAAAGAGCCTTTTTTTAAAATTTTATTTATTTATTTATTTTTTTCAGTGGGTTTTGTCATACATTGACATGAATCAGCAATAGATTTACACGTATTCCCCATCCCGATCCCCCCTCCCACCTCCCTCTCCACCCGATTCCTCTGGGTCTTCCCAGTGCACCAGGCTCGAGCACTTGTCTCATGCATCCCACCTGGGCTGGTGACCTGTTTCACCATGGATAATATACATGCTGTTCTTTCACAACATCCCACCCTCACCTTCTCCCACAGAGTTCAAAAGTCTGTTCTGTACTTCTGTGTCTCTTTTTCTGTTTTGCATATAGGGTTGTCGTTACCATCTTTCTAAATTCCATATATATGTGTTAGTATGCTGTAATGTTCTTTATCTTTCTGGCTTACTTCTCTCTGTATAATGGGCTCAAGTTTCATCCATCTCATTAGAACTGACTCAAATGAATTCTTTTTAATGGCTGAGTAATATTCCATGGTGTATACGTACCACAGCTTCTTTATCCATTCATTTGCTGATGGGCATCTAGGTTGCTTCCATGTCCTGGCTATTATAAACAGTGCTGCGATGAACATTGGGGTGCACGTGTCTCTTTCAGATCTGGTTTCCTCAGTGTGTATGCCCAGGAGTGGGATTGCTGGGTCATATGGCAGTTCTATTGCCAGTTTTTTAAGAAATCTCCACACTGTTCTCCATAGCGGCTGTACTAGTTTGCATTCCCACCAACAGTGTAAGAGGGTTCCCTTTTCTCCACACCCTCTCCAGCATTTATTGCTTGTAGACTTTTGGATAGCAGCCATCCTGACTGGCGTGTAATGGTACCTCATTGTGGTTTTGATTTGCATTTCTCTGATAATGAGTGATGTTGAGCATCTTTTCATGTGTTTGTTAGCCATCTGTAAGTCTTCTTTGGAGAAATGTCTGTTTAGTTCTTTGGCCCATTTTTTGATTGGGTCATTTATTTTTCTGGAATTGAGCTGCAGGAGTTGCTTGTATATTTTTGAGATTAATCCTTTGTCTGTTTCTTCATTTGCTATTAATTTCTCCCAATCTGAGGGCTGTCTTTTCACCTTACTTATAGTTTCCTTTGTAGTGCAAAAGCTTTTAAGTTTCATTAGGTCCCATTTGTTTAGTCTTGCTTTTATTTCCAATATTCTAGGAGGTGGGTCATAGAGGATCTTGCTGTGATTTATGTCGGAGAGTGTTTTGCCTATGTTCTCCTCTAGGAGTTTTATAGTTTCTGGTCTTACATTTAGATCTTTAATCCATTTTGAGTTTATTTTTGTGTATGGTGTTAGAAAGTGTTCTAGTTTCATTCTTTTACAAGTGGTTGACCAGCTTTCCCAGCACCACTTGTTAAAGAGGTTGTCTTTTTTCCATTGTGTATCCTTGCCTCCTTTGTCAAAGATAAGGTGTCCATAAGTTCGTGGATTTATCTCTGGGCTTTCTATTCTGTTCCATTGATCTATATTTCTGTCTTTGTGCCAGTACCATACTGTCTTGATGACTGTGGCTTTGTAGTAGAGTCTGAAGTCAGGCAGGTTGATTCCTCCAGTTCCATTCTTCTTTCTCAAGATTACTTTGGCTATTCGAGGTTTTTTGTATTTCCATACAAATTGTGAAATTATTTGTTCTAGTTCTGTGAAAAATACCGTTGGTAGCTTGATAGGGATTGCATTGAATCTATAGATTGCTTTGGATAGAATAGCCATTTTGACAATATTGATTCTTCCAATCCATGAGCATGGTATGTTTCTCCATCTGTTTGTGTCCTCTTTGATTTCTAAAGAGCCTTTTGATGAAGATGAAAAAGGAGATGAAAAAGCTGGCTTAAAACTCAACATTCACAAAAGGAAGATCATATAGATCTTGGCAAATAGATAGGGAAACAATGGAAACAGTGAAAGACTTTATTTTCTTGCCTTCCAAAATCACTGCAGATGGTGACTGCAGACGTGAAATTCAAAGATGCTTGCTCCTTGGAAGAAAATCTAGGACAAACCTAGACAGTGTATTAAAGAGCAGAAACATCACATTGTCAACAAAGGTCTGTAGAGTCAAAGCTATGGTTTTTCCAGTAGTCATGAACGGATATGAGTGTTGGACCATAAAGAAAGCTGAGTGCCAAAGAATTGATGCTTTTCAACTGTGGTGCTGGAGAAGACTCTTGAGAGTCCCTAGGACAGCAAGGAGAGCAAACCAGTCAATCCTAAAGGAGATCAATTCTGAATAATCATTGGAAGGATTGATACTGAAGCTAAAGCTCCAGTACTTTGGCCACCAGATGTGAAGAGCTGACTTATTGGAAAAGACCTGATGCTGGGAAAGATTGAAGGCAGGAGGAGAAGGGGATGACAGAGGGTGGATGGTTGGATGGCATCATCCATGCAACGGACATGAATGTGAGAAAATGCAGGGAGATGGTGCAGGACAGGGAAGCCTGGTGTGCTTCAGTTCATGGGATCGCAAAGAGTCAGACATGACTGAGTGACTGGACAACAACAAAGGTAAACCTAGCAGACATCTGTAAAATGCTCTGCCAAAGAAGAACAGGATACACAGTCTTCTTAACCTGTATTTAAAATATTTTCCAGGATAGATCATATGTCCATGCATTAAAAGAGCCTCAATTTAAAAGTACAGAACTAGTAAAATTATTTTTTTCTGATAATAATGACATTTTTTAGAAATAACTGACAGAAAACATTTGGATGAACTCACAGACATGTGGAAATCAAACATCTATCTCTAAATAACCTATGGATTAAAAGAGAAATCAAAATGAAACCAGAAGATATTTGAGAAAAATGAAAATGAAGAAACTCCATACTTAAAAAGTATACGTTGTGGTGAAAGTTGGTGTTTTTGATAAATGTATATATATTGACAGATACATTAATAATGAAAAAAGATACAGTAATACCAATCCAACCACCTATTACTCAGGAACAGGAGGAACAAGCTAAATCTAAATTAAGCAGAAGAAAGGAAATAATGAAGATTAGGGTGAAATTAAATAGGAATAAATAGATCAATGAAAGCAAAAGGTGGTTCTTTGAAAAGATAAAATTGACAATTCTTAAGCTACATTGACTACTAAAAGAACCAAATTACTAAAATCAGAAATAAAAGTGGGGTATTACTATCTGCCTTATAGTGGATTATTTAGGGAATGCTAAGAATCATCATATGCCAATATTACAAGATGATGGTAAATCGATAAATCTATCAGTTCAGTCGCTCAGTCATGTGCGATTCTTTGTGATCCCATGAATCACAGCACGCCAGGCCTCCCTGTCCATCACTAACTCCCGGAGTTAACTCAAACTCGTGTCCATCGAGTCGGTGATGCCATCCAGCCATCTCACCCTCTGTCATCCCTGTCTCTTCCTGCACTCAATCCCTCTCAGCATCAGGGTCTTTTTCAATGAGTCAACAGTTCGCATGAGGTGGCCAAAGTACTGGAGTTTCAGCTTCAGCATCAGTCCTTCCAACGAACATCCAGAACTGATCTCCTTTAGGATGGACTGGTTGGATCTCCTTGCAGTCCAAGGGACTCTCAAGAGTCTTCTCCAGCACCACAGTTCAAAAGCATCAATTTTTTTGGTGCTCAGCTTTCTTCACAGTCCAACTCTCACATTCATACATGACTACTGGAAAAACCATAGCCTTGACTAGACAGACCTTTGTTGGCAAACTAATGTGTCTGTTTTTTAATATGCTATGTATGTTGGTCATAACTTTCCTTCCAAGGAGTAAGCGTCTTTTAATTTCAAGGCTGCAATCACCATCTGCAGTGATTTTGGAGCCCACAAAAATTAAGTCTGACACTGCTTCAACTGTTTCCCCATCTATTTCTCATGAAGTGATGGGATCAGAAGCCATGATCTTAGTTTTCTGAATGTTGAGCTTTAAGCCAACTTTTTCACTCTCCTCTTTTACTTTCATCAAGAGGCTTTTTAGTTCCTCTTCACTTTCTGCCATAAGGGTGGTGTCATCTGCATATCTGAGGTTATTGATATTTCTCCCAGAAATCTTGATTGCAGCTTGGGCTTCCTCCAGCCCAGCATTTCTCATGATGTACTCTGCATATGGGTTAAATAAGCAGGGTGACAATATACTGCCTTGACATACTTCTTTTCCTATTTGGAACCAGTCTGTTGTTCCATGTCCAGTTAGAAAACCACAAACTGTCTTCTCTGTCCATGGTGCTTCTTCTAGCATCAGCACTCGTGAACTCACAGAGCGCCTTATCCACTGCTGTGTCTTCTACACAGTGTTGTGTCTGATACAGAAACTTTGTTCTCAGTGAATTAAGTGCAGCCATTGGTTTATGTGGGCTTCCCTCAAAGCTCAGTCAGTAAAGAATCTGCCTGCAAAGCTGGAGACCTGAGTTTGATCCGTGGGTCAGGAAGATCCCCTGGAGAAGGAAATGGCCACCCACTCCAGTATTTTTTGCCTGGGGAATCCCATGGACAGAGAAGCCTAGCCAGTACAGTCCATGGGGTCCCATGAGTCGGACATGACTTAGTCATGAGTCATGAGTCCGACATGACTAAACCACCACCACCATCATTGGTTTATGTACATATCTAACCATATATTCTATCATCTGGAAGTGGCTGATCTAATTTAAAGGTAGACTAGCTTACTGAACAGTCTTCTACCCTGGTAGTTGGGAGACATTACTCTGAAAGGCTGGGGTTCTCTTTGCATCAGAGACCAGCATATGGCAAGTTTCACTGAGAGCCTCAATACATTTGTCCAGATATAAGGTGTTGAAATGGGGGTCTCACCTTCCCAACATTATATCTAATAACTATTTTGTAGCTTTTTTGCTTTCTACCATAGTAACTTTTAGCTCCTATCCACCAGTGGGGAATTTGTCCACCCAGAGACACAATAATGATTCTACTACTTTGGATGATGAAACTTCCACCTGGAGATTTTGAGCTACTTCTGCCACTGTACAAATGAGCAGGCTAACACAGTGGCTGGAGGTTCTGACTCTGAACACAGTAGGGAAAATTGTTGCTTAAAAAGTGCTATGTCTTCAATCCACTTGACTATAACAGTAACCAAAATAAGATATGATTAAGGATGCAGACCATTTGGGAATGAAGATTTGTGTTATTCTGCTAGGTAAACATTCATAAGAAGCTTTGGTAGGTCCGGTTGAGAGCAATGGAAATGCAGAGCAGGTGGTGGGAAAAAGAAGTCATACACAGCAATCATAACTGATCACAGAGGCAAAGACTCTAGCAGCTTTGCATATGTTCTTTTGGCTTGCCACATGCCTATGTATCTTTATTTGTATGTACCAAACATTTTCTTCTTTTCCCCCCCTCTTCCTATCATCAGCTTACATACAAGTGGTTGGAAGTTAACTTTACAAGTTAATTTAACATCATGTTAACACAGTATTCAGCGGGATTGTGACTGAATTTATGGAGAGCTTAATATTGCTACCAATGGACGCAATGACATGTGATTGTGTGTCTCATCAATTTGTGGAAGATTGAAAATCGCTTTAACTGTGAAAAGTTTGGTTGAATGTTGTTAACTAGAAATGGGGATTCCGCTGTTTTTTCAGGGTTCAAATGTGTATAAAAGAGCACATATGGGGGGCTCTCCTGGTGGCTCAATGGTAAAGAATCTGCCTGCCAATTCAGGAGAGGCGTGTTCAGTCCCTGGTATGGGAAGATCTCATATGCCATGGAGAAACTAAGCTTGTGTGCCACAACAATTGAGCCTGTGCCCTATAGCCTGTGCTCCACAACAAGAGAAGCTGCAGTAGTGAGAAGCCTGCACACCACCACGAAGAGTAGCCCTCACTCGCTGCAACTAGGGAAAAGACGCACAGTAACGAAGACTGGAACAGCCAAAAAAGAAAAAAAAAAATTCTTTTTTTTTTTTTAAAATGAGTGCATATGGAAACTGAATAATCTAAGTTGTAAGGCTCTGTTGATTATTAATGCCTTGCAACTCAGTTTCAAATTAACCTTTTGCCTGCTTTGTGCAAATGAATATGGGCCCCTTAATTATTTTTTCCTTTGCTACGGATCAAGCTTTGCTAGCACCGGGTGCTGGTGAGCATGGGAAGACAGCTCTGCTGTCTGGTTCCAGGGTGCTAGCTTGGTAGGCTCCTACAGAGAGGACAGTTGTGGCAACGCCAGGATGCTTCAGTGACTGGTGGTCACTAACACCCTTCAGCCAGTAGTTTCCATCCGTCCAGGCCCCTCTCCTTCCTCAGTGGAGTGAGTTTGGTGAGACAGCTCGTGAGCAGCTCTCCTGGCTACCCAAAGGGCAGATTTCCCTTGGATGGTTCTGAAGAGAAATTTCACAGCAACATCACTTGGAACAGCACCACAGTGACTTCTGCTATTCGAAGATGCATGGTCTTGCCACTTTCAGCAATCCCAACTCTGGGGTAAAGAAACAGGCTGCACTGGGAAGACCCAGAGGAATCGGGTGGAGAGGGAGGTGGGAGGGGGGATCGGGATGGGGAATACATGTAAATCTATTGCTGATTCATGTCAATGTATGACAAAACCCACTGAAAAAATAAATAAATAAATAAAATGTTTTGATTAAAAAAAAAAAAAAGAAACAGGCTTCTTTAACCCATCCTAGGGTTGCCAAATGCTTCTTGTATCTTATATTCATATGTCCTTTAAAGTTCTCTTTACTTCTTCGTTTTTACTCTAATCCCTGTTACAGTTAATAATTCTCTATATCAAACTTTCTATGTGTAAATTTTTGAGTGATTTCTTTAGACATAGACTAACACAGTTTCTTACATATTTTAGATACTTCATTGACTTATCATCGTATTTGTATTTCTTGACTGTGGGTTCATATACAGCTTCATCTGCATAAATCACACTTTATACAATCAAGAGAAAATATCTCTTCTTTTCCTCCAGGTTTCAACTACTTTCCTGCAAATGTGGTTTATATTGTCCAGACTGATAACATATCTAATTCTTCAAAATTATCAGTACATTATATCAATCTTATACATAAGTTGATTGTAAAAGTTGAAAATCAATAAATAAATCATTTTAGGTCACAAAGAATACAATGTTGATAGAGTACACAGAAGTTTATTATTTTTATACAATTTCCTTTCCCAGTTTTTTCATGTTTTTTCATTGTCATTTTTCTGCAGTGTTTTCCTTTACCATACCTTGTTCAGTCTTCTACTAGCACTCAAAATGAACGTGTATAAACTTAGCAACAGGAAGAATGTTGCTGTTATGTGTGCCTCCTACAAATTTTGATTTGATCAAGTTGATTGATAGTTCTGCTCAAGTCATCATCATATTTGCTGAGTTTCTTCCTACTTCACCTATTGATTATTGAGAGAGAGAGTGTGTGTTTGTGTGGGCACGTGCCTTCAGTTATGTCTGACTCTTTGTGGCTCTATGGACTGTAACCTTCCAGGCTCCTCTGTCCAGGGGATTCTCCAGGTAAGACTACTGGAGCAGATTGGCATTTCCTACTCCAGGGATCTTCCTGACTCAGGGATCGAACCCTCATCTCTTGGGTCTCCTGCATTGGCAAGTGGATTCTTTATCACTAGCATCATAGAGAGAAAAGTCTAAATCTTCAGTAATAATAATTTAATTATTTATTTTTTCATTTCTGTCCATTTCTTCCTCCTATAATTTGACATCTATTTTTACATGCATACATATTTCAGATCGTTACGCCATCTTGTAATTTTACTTTTGAACCAGCATGAGTATCTCTCTGTCCTGAAGAGACCATAAAGTAAGCTGCAGACATGGGGAACAACCCTGTGATGACCAACCTAGACAGCATATTAAAAAGCAGAGACATTATTTTGCTGACAAAGGTCTGTCTAGCCAAAGCTATGGTTTTTCCAGTAGTCATGTGCGGATGTGAGAGTTGGACTATAAAGAAAGCTGAGTGCTGAAGAACTGATGCTTTTGAATTGTGGTATTGGAGAAGACTCTTGAGAGTCCCTTGGACTGCAAAGAGATCAAACCAGTCCATCCTAAAGGAAATTAGTTCTGAATATTCATTGGAAGGACTGATGCTGAAGCTGAAACACCAATACTTTGGCCGCCTGATGCAAAGAACTGACTCATTGGAAAAGACCCTGATGCTGGGAAAGATTGAAGGCAGGAGGAGAAAAGGATGTCAGAGAATGAGATGGTTGGATGGCATCACTGACTTGATGGACACGAGTTTGAGTAAGCTCTGGGAGCTGGTGATGGACAGGGAAGACTGGAATGCTGCAGTCCATGGGGTCACAAAGAGTGGACATGACTGAATAACTGAACAGAAATGATCAGGGAACAAATTCTGTGTCTGATAGGTTGAATTGGTTTCTTGTAGATAAGCCTTTAGTTAGCAAGATTTTAGGGATGAAAATCACTTGTGGAATTCATGAAAAACAGGTTTATATGCTTCTAACCCAATTTAATAAACTCTCCTGATTTTTCCTACACTGAAGATAGGCTTGAAGCTTTGGCAAACATACTTTGCTAACATGGCATTTGAGGCCAGCATTCAATAACTTACTACATTCAGGTTATTACTAAAACAGTCTTTGATTTGTCTCTTTAAGTACACATTTGTTTTTCATGACTATCTCCTGGGGAGGGAGGAAATAGAGTTAGGTGTTAGGTATATAGAATCACATAAAAAGTAGGTGTGGGACATAGCAGCCACATGAATATTATTGTCTCTATTTTTTTTTTTTTTTAAATCTCTGTCTCTCTCCCTCTCGAGGTTTCCCAGGTAGCTCAGTGGTAAATAATATGTCTGCCAGTGCAGGAGACATAGAAGATGTGGGTTTGATCCCTGGAGAATGAAATGACAGCCCACTCCAGTATTCTTGCCTGGAGAATCCCATGAACAGAGGAGCCTGGCGGGTTAGTCCATAGGGTCACAAAGAGTTGGACATGATTGAGCATGCACACACTCTCCTTCACACACAAAAAATGCCACACAGTATGTCTATTATATATGTATATATGCATAAGTATATATATCATAAGACTTCTAGACAGTGCGCATTATTTATCCATTTGTATAGAGAACTCCATAGATGATTCACATGTATTTGCCTACTCTGATGGGCAAAATTTACAGAACTCACCATATTTATTATTTTCCCTGTTAAGAGCTTAGTCTATAAAAATGCTTTCACTTCAACATAGTGATATAATTTGCTACATAGAAATAAGGATTGCAAATAAAAAATCAAACAGGTATTGGTGCATGCTAAAGTCGCTTAGTTGTGTCTGACTCTTTGTGACCCCATGGTCTATGTAGCCTGCCAGGCTCCTCTGCCCATGGGATTCTTAGGCAAGAATACTGGATTGGCTTGCCATGACCTCCTCCAGGAGGTCTTCCCGTCCAGGGGATTGAACCCACATCTTCAGCATCTCCTACATTGATAGGCAGGTTCTTTACCACTAGTGCCACCTGGCTGAGAGCAGGTAACTGAAACCAGGGAAAGAGAAAGCAGTGATAAAAGGATGATGGTGCTCACCCAGTCCTACCAGTCACCACTTTAGGCAAACAGACCTTCCGATGCGGGTATTCTCAGAGGCTGCACTGGACGAGCCTCTTCATTCCCCAGTTGCCACACGTGCACAGCACTTGTGGTCATCTCTTTTCTGCTCTCCCAGGCTAGCAAGGCCTTCCACCTCTTTCCCTGGTTCACCCTCTATACTGCTAACAGAACAGCCACTGGTGAGCATGAACATGGCTAGGCTAGTTCTGGCTGGAATTTCCCCAGTGGTTCCCTGTGTCAGTAGGGATGAAGTCCACATGGATTTCGATGGCACAGCATATCTTTCATGGCCTGGCCTGCTCATATCCTTCTCCTGCTTGCTGTGTGCCTGCCCAGGCGTTTCATGCTATGGGCATACTTAGCTATCTCAGAGTCACTGGTCCTAGACCCATTCCCCAAGGGGAATGCAGATATGCCTCCTGCCATCTTAAAACCCATTTCCTTGGCCACCTTCTTCTATTGAAGGCTTGGCTTAAAACCATTTCTGTTTTCTCTGAGACCAGGTATCACCATATGTTTCACGTATTGGTGAGGCACGGTAAACGGAAAAAGCAAAAACAGCATTTCAGGCATGAGTAACCCCTGAAATTCTATGCATCTTTCTACATTATTTTTACAACAAATCACAAGCTTTATTAAATGAAGCTCTGAATATTCCAAATAGATGAACATTTAATGTATTCCTTAGTGTGCATGAAATGTAATGTGTGTACTTCTTTGGTCCCTGAACATACTTCAGACAAATCTTTGGATTCTCCTTTTCTTCCAGATTTAGCTTTCCTGACTCAAGTCAGGTTCTCTCATTGTAAGTATCTCACTCCATATTCAACACTTTTATCACATTCATGTGCACCATCATGAAACAGTAGCTTAAATGCACCGTGGTCATATGTGGTTTGTTTAACCATCTGTGTCACAAAGCTAACTGAAAACACATTGTCGAAAGGAAATGGTTATATTTATGCCAAAACACAACTCCAGCCCTTTATACTCTAGCACCATGTGGACCCTAAGTAAGAGGATAACAGAATCTCATATAATAAAGGCAAAACAGACAATAAAACATACGTGGAACTGTTCTTCAAGAGGTTTCCTACTTCCTTTGCCACCGTAACCATAAACTCTAAAATTATGAGGTAAGAAAGTTCTGTAAAATAAGATTTCTCATGGAAAATTAAATAAGTATCTAAGGGAAAATGTCTTTCCTAGATTTTATTTTGAAAAGATATTTGTTTTATTATATTTATTATACATAGGAAGAGAGAGAGAGAGAAAGGGAGAGAAAAGAGACAGAGAGATTCTCTGAATACAAGAATTTAGTTATAATTTTGGAGAAGGAAATGGCAACCCACTCCAGTGTTCTTGCCTGGAGAATGCCATGGACAGAGGAGCCTGGGAGGCTGATTCTGTGGGGTCATGGGAGTCAGACACAACTTATCGACTATACTACTACTACTAAAATTCACATTGGAGAAGGAAATGGCAACCCACTCTAATAATCTTGCCTGGAGAATTCCATGGACAGAGGAGCCTGGTGGGCTGCAGTCCATGGGGTCACAGAGAGTCGGACACGACTGAGTGACTAACACAAACACACACACATACAGTTCTAATTTGGCTCAAAATTTCTAGTCTTCAGACTTCTCCTCATTCACCTCACTGTCACACTGTCCTCCCTGATGTTTTTTAAACACTGTGGGCAAACTTTCATCTCAGGGTATTCGCACTAGCTGTTGCCTCTTCCTCAGATGCTTTTCAACATAGCTGGTTGTCTCACCTACTTCAAGTCTTTGCTTATATACCCGCATCTCCCTGAGGCTTCTCTCGACAAGTTTATAAAACTCGGCAACTTTCCCAATTATCAAAGCATATTTTTTTTTCATTTATTTTTAAGCATATGATTTTCAAATGACACTTCTTACTTTGTTCTATAATTTTGCCTAAGGGTGTGTCACTTTCTAATATTCTTTCTAATCCCCTTTTTAAATCACATTATTATTAGTCTCATCTGATAATATAAAATTCATATGCATTTTGTTTACTCATGTAATTCAAGCTCTTTAAAAATATCTGGAAAATAACAGCCAACAATGAATATTGAACTAACATGACATGAAGTCAACAGACAAGGTGGGGATCTCACTTTAAAATACATTATTTGGGGGGCGGACCTGAGATGGCAGAGGGATAGGACAGGGAGACCACCTTCTCCCCCACAAATCTATTGAAAGAACATTTGAAAGCTGAGCAAATTCCACAGAACAACTTCTGATTGGTGGCAGAGGACATCAGGCACCCAGAAAGGCAGCCCATTGTCTTTGAAAGGAGGTGTCCCTCACTGCGGAGAAACTTTTCATCATTAACCTAGATGTTTTATAATTGGTGCTGTATAGATGGAGAAGTCTTGAGGCTACTGTAAGAATAAGACTGAAAACCAGAGGCAGGAGGCTTAAGTCCAAATCCTGAGGATAGCAGAGAACTGCTGAATCCAGGGAACATTAAATGATAGGAGCTCATCAAACACCTCCATACCTACACTGAAACCTAGCACCACCCAAGGGCCAACAAGCTCCAGAGCAACCCATACCACGCAAATTCTCCAGCAACACAGGAACATAACCCTGAGCCTCAATATACAGACTGACCAAAGTCACACCAAACCCATAGACATCTCAAAAGTTACTACTGGACACTTCATTGCACTCCAGAGAGAAGAAATCCAGCTCCACCCACCAAAACCCTGACACAAGCTTCCCTAACAAGAAAACCTTGACAAGCCACCCATCCAACCCCACCCACAGCGAGGAATCTCCACAAAAAAGAGGAACCACCAACTGTCCTGGAGAAGATGCAAGAAAGGTTTAACAAAGATCTAGAAGAAATAAAAAAGAGTCAATATATAATGAATAATGCAATAAATGAGATCAAAAGCACTCTGGAGGGAACCAACAGTAGAATAATGGAAGCAGAAGATAGGATAAGTGAAGTAGAAGATAGAATGGTAGAAATAAATGAAACAGAGAGGAGAAAAGAAAAAAAGTATTAAAAGAAATGAGGACGACCTCAGAGACCTCTGGGACAATATGAAACGCCCTGACATTCGAATCATAGGAGTCCCAGAAGAAGAGGACAAAAAGAAAGACCATGAGAAAATACTTGAGGAGATAATAGTTGAAAATGTCCCTAAAATAGGGAAGGAAATAATCAGCCAAGTCCAAGAAACCCAGAGAGTCCCAAACAGGATAAACCCAAGGTGAAACACCCCAAGACATATATTAATCAAATTAACAAAGATCAAACACAAAGAACACATATTAAAAGCAGCAAGGGAAAAACAACAAATAACACACAAGGGGATTCCCATAAGGATAACAGCTGATCTTTCAATAGAAACTCTTCAGGCCAGAAGGGAATGGCAGGACATACTTAAAATGATGAAAGAAAATAACCTACAGCCCCCACCCAAAAGAAAATAACCTACAGTCCAGATTACTGTACCCAGCAAAGATCTCATTCAAATATGAAGGAGAAATCAAAAGCTTTACAGACAAGCAAAAGCTGAGAGAATTCAGCACCACCAAACCAGCTCTCCAACAAATGCTAAAAGAGCTTCTCTAGACAGGAAACATAAAAACGGTGTATAAACTTGAACCCAAAACAATAAAGTAAATGGCAACGGGATCATACTTATCAATAATTACCTTAAATGTAAATGGGTTGAATAACCCAACCAAAAGACAAAGACTGGCTGAATGGATACAAAAACAAGATCCCTATATATGTTGTCTACAAGAGACCCACCTCAAAACAAGGGATACATACAGACTGAAAGTGAAGGGCTGGAAAAAGATATTCCATGCAAATAGATACCAAAAGAAAGCAGAAGTAGCAATACTCATATCAGATAAAACAGACTTTAAAACAAAGGCTGTAAAAAGAGACAATGATGGACACTACATAATGATCAAAGGATCAATCCAAGAAAAAGAAATAACAATCATAAATATATATGCACCCAACATAGAAGCACCGAAATATGTAAGACAAATGCTAACAAGTATGAAAGGGGAAATTAACAATAACACAATAATAGTGGGAGACTTTAATACTCCACTCACACCTATGGATAGATCAACTAAACAGAAAATTAACAAAGAAACACAAACTTTAAATGATACAATAGACTAGTTAGACCAAATTGATATTTTTAGGACATTTCACCCCCAAAACAATGAATTTCACCTTTTTCTCAAGCACACAAGGAACTTTCTCCAGGATAGACCATATCCTGGGCCATAAATCTAGCCT
Organism: Cervus elaphus; assembly: GCF_910594005.1. Lineage (NCBI taxonomy): Eukaryota > Metazoa > Chordata > Mammalia > Artiodactyla > Cervidae > Cervus > Cervus elaphus. The sequence continues at coordinate 41,697,564 of NC_057846.1, forward strand.
TGGTAAATTCAAAATAATTGAAATCATTCCAAGTATCTTTTCTGACCACAATGCAGTAAGATTAGATGTCAATTACAGGAGAAAAACTATTTAAAATTCCAACATATGGAGGATGAACAACACGCTGCTGAACAACCAACAAATCACAGAAGAAATAAAAAAAGAAATCAAAATATGCATAGAAACGAATGAAAATGAAAACAAAACAACCCAAAACCTATGGGACACTGTAAAAGCAGTTCAAAGGGGAAGGTTCATAGCAATACAGTCTTACCCCAAGAAACAAGAAAAAAGTCAAATAAATAACCTAACTCTATACCTAAAGCAACTTGAAAAGGAAGAAATGAAACCCAGGGTTAGTAGAAGGAAAGAAATCTTAAAAATTATAGCACAAATAAATGCAAAAGAAGCAAAAGAGACCACAGCAAAAATCAACAAAACCAAAAGCTGGTTCTTTGAGAAGGTAAATAAAATTGACAAACCATTAGCCAGACTCATCAAGAAACAAAGGGAGAAAAATCAAATCAACAAAATTAGAAATGAAAATGGAGAGACCACAACAGACAACACAGAAAAACAAAGGATCATAAGAGACTATTATCAGCATCTATATGCAAATAAAATGGACAACTTGGAAAAAATGGACAAATTCTTAGAAAAGTATAACTTTCCAAAATTGAACCAGGAAGAAATATAAAATCTCAACAGGCCCATCACAAGCATGGAAATTGAAACTGTAATCAGAAAAAAAAAAAAAAAAATCCCAGGACCAGACAGCTTCACAGCTGAATTCTATCAAAAATTTAGAGAAGAACTAACACTTATTGTACTCAAACTCTTCCAGAAAACTGCAGAGGAAGGTAAAATTCCAGAAGCTTTCTGTGAGGCCACCATCACCTTAATACCAAAACCTGACAAAGATGCCACAAACAAAGAAAACTATAGGCCAATATCACTGATGAACATAGATGCAAAAATCCTTAACAAAATTCTAGCAAACAGAATCCAACAACATATTAAAAAGATCACACATCTTGACCAAGTGGGCTTTATCCCAGGGATGCAAGGATTCTTCAATATCCGCAAATCAATGGAATACACCACATTAACAAATTGAAAAATAAAAACCATATGATTATCTCAATAGATGCAGAGGAAGCCTCTGACAAAATTCAACATCCATTTATGATAAAAACCCACCAGAATGCAGGAATAGAAGGAACATGTCTCAACATAATAAAAGCTATATATGATAAACCCTCAGCAAACATTATCCTCAATGGTGAAAAATTGAAAGCATTTCCCCTAAAGTCAGGAACAAGGCAAGGGTGCCCACTCTCACCAACACTATTCAATATAGTTTTGGAAGTTTTGGCCACAGAAATCAGAGCAGAAAAAGAAATAAAAAGAATCCAGATTGGAAAAGAAGAAGTAAAACTCTCACTGTTTGCAGATGACATGATCCTCTACATAGAACACCCTAAAGACTCCACCAGATAATTACTAGAGCTAATCAATGAATATAGTAAAGTTGCAGGATATAAAATTAATACACAGAAATCCCTTGCATTCCTATACACTAACAATGAGTAAACAGAAAGAGAAATTAAGGAAATAATTCCATTCACATTGCAATGAAAAGAACAAAATACTTAGGAATGAATCTACCTAAAGAAACAAAAGACCTATATACAGAAAACTATAAAACACTGATGAAAGAAATCAAAGAGGACACAAATAGATGGAGAAATATACCGTGTTCATGGATTGGAAGAATCAATACCAGGAAAATGAGTATACAACTGAAAGCAATCTATAGATTCAATGCAATCCCTATCAAGCTACCAACGGTATTTTTCAGAGGACTAGAACAAACACTTTCACAATATGGAAATCCAAAAAACCTCGGATAGCCAAAATAATCTTGAGAAAGAAGAATGGAACTGGAGGAATCAACCTGCCTGACTTCAGGCTCTACTACAAAGCCACAGTCATCAAGACAGTATGGTACTGGCTCAAAAACAGAAATATAGATAAACGGAACAGAATAGAAAACCCAGAGATGAATCCACAAACCTATGGACACCTTATCTTTGACAAAGGAGGCAAGGATATACAATGGAAAAAAGACAACCTCTTTAACAAGTGGTGCTGGGAAAACTGGTCAACCACTTGTAAAAGAATGAAACTAGAACACTTTCTAACACCATACACAAAAATAAACTCAAAATGGATTAAAGACCTAAATGTAAGACCAGAAGCTAAAAAACTCCTAGAGGAGAACATAGGCAAAACACTCTCTGACATAAACCCAGCAGGATCCTCTATGACCCACCTCTCAGAATATTGGAAATAAAAGCAAAAATAAACAAATGGGGCCTAACTAAAATTCAAAGCTTCTGCACAACAAAGGAAACTATAATTATAAGCAAAGTGAAAAGACAGCCCTCAGATTGGGAGAAAATAATAGCAAATGAAGCAATGGACAAAGAATTAATCTCAAAAATATACAAGCAACTCCTGCAGCTCAATTCCAGAAAAATAAAAGACCCAATCAAAAAGTGGGCCAAAGAACTAAACAGACATTTCTTCAAAGAAGACATACAGATGGCTAACAAGCACATGAAAAGATGCTCAACATCACTCATTATCAGAGAAATGCAAATCAAAACCTCAATGAGGTACCATTACACACCAGTCAGGATGGCTGCTATCCAAAAGTCTACAAGCAATAAATGCTGGAGAGGGTGTGGAGAAAAGGGAACCCTCTTACACTGTCGATGGGAATGCAAACTAGTACAGCCATTATTGAGAACAGTGTGGAAATTCCTTAAAAAACTGGAAATAGAACTGCGATATGACCCAGCAATCCCACTGCTGGGCATACACACTGAGGAAACCAGAATTGAAAGAGACACGTGTACCCCAATGTTCATCGCAGCACTGTTTATAGTAGCCAGGACATGGAAGCAACCTAGATGCCCATCAGCAGACGAATGGATAAGAAAGCTGTGGTGCGTATACACCATGGAATATTACTCAGCCATGAAAAAGAGTACATTTGAATCAGTTCTAATGAGGTGGATGAAACTGGAGCCTATTATACAGAGTGAAGTAAGCCAGAAGGAAAAACACCAATACAGTATACTAAATCATATATATGGAATTTAGAAAGATGGTAATGATAACCCTGTATGTGAGACAGCAAGAGAGACACAGATGTATTGAACAGTCTTTTGGACTCTCTGGGAGAGGGTGAGGGCAGGATGATATGGGAGAGTGGCATTGAAACATGTAAATTATCATATGTGAAATGAATCACCAGTCCAGGTTCGATGCATGATACAGGATGCTCGGGGCTGGTGCACTGGGATGGCCCAGAGGGATGGGATGGGGAGGGAGTTGGGACGGGGGTTCAGGATAGGGAGCACATGTACACTCATGGCAGATTCAAGTCAATGTATGGAAAAACCAATACAATGTGGTAAAGTAAAATAAATAGATTTAAAAAACTATGAAAAATAAAATAAAATACATTATTTGTAAACATGGGAAGAGGATATTTAAAAGTCTGTATAAAAAGAAAAGGTAGGTGTAGGTATTTCATTTTCATTTTCCCAATATGTATGGTATAAAGATTGGTGACTGTCATGGCTGTGAGGCGAGCAGAAGTAACGCAGCTTAGATTAGAAGTAGACCTTCCTACTTGGTACCACTGTTTGCCAATTAGGACCAATTAGCTTTCACTTAATACTGACCACTGTTTGCCAATTAGGAAATTAGGAATGGGGCGGAAACCCCCAGGAAAGTCCCGCGTGCGCGAAAGTATTGACCAATGAAATTGCTTTGCAAACGTGTAACCAATCCGCTTCTCACCCTATAAATTTGTGTAACAGCTTGGGCTCGGGGCTCTCTGACCCGCACCACTGCATTGGTTGTGGGCAGAGAGTCCTGGCTCGAGTCAGTAATAAACTTCCCTTCCTGCGAGTTGCATTGTCTTGGAGGCCTTCTCTCTTCCCGCTCGGGGATTCGGACATCGGGCATAACAATGGCATTCTGGATTTGCTAAAGTGAAAGTTCAAAGAGCCAAACCAATGACAAGCAGAACAAAATGTTTCTCATTCCTGTAGCAAAAAAAGAAAATAACACACAATGGAGTGGAGCTCTAGGGAATGCACAGATTCTGGGTTGAAAGCCCTATGAGAGGCTTAGCTAGTGATATGCAAGTACTGTTTTTTTGGCAAAGAAAGAAGTCATATATCTATGCTTGGCCAAGGGAGGAAGTTATTACTAAGGAGTCTGAAAACCAGCAGAACTTTGGTGGCTGTGTAGTTCTGGAATAAACATATGAATATTTCAGTTCAGTTCAGTTCAGTTGCTCAGTCGTGTCAACTCTTAGCGACCCCATGAATCGCAGCATGCCAGGTCTCCTTGTCCATCACCAACTCCCGGACGTTACTCAGATTCATATCCATCGAGTCAGTGATGCCGTTCATCCATCTCATCCTCTGTTGTCCCCTTCTCCTTCTGCCCCCAATCCCTCCCAGCATCAGGGTCTTTTCCAATGAGTCAACTCTTTGCATGAGGTGGCCAAAGTATTGGAGTTTCAGCTTCAGCATCAGTCCTTCCAATGAACACCCAGGACTGATCTCCTTTAGGATGGACTGGTTGGATCTCCTTGAAGTCTAAGGGGCTTTCAAGAGTCTTCTCCAACACCACAGATCAAAAGCATCAATTTTTTGGCGCTCAGCTTTATTCACAGTCCAACTCTCACATCCATACATGACCACTGGAAAAATCATAGCCTTGATTAGACGGACCTTTGTTGGCAAAGTAATGTCTCTGCTTTTTTTAATATGCTATCTAGGTTGGTCATAACTTTCCTTCCAAGGAGTAAGCATCTTTTAATTTCCTGGCTGCAGTCACCATCTGCAGTGATTTTGGAGCCCCCCAAAATAAAGTCTGACACTGCTTCCACTGTTTCTCCATCTATTTCCCATGAAGTGATGGGACCAGATGCCATGATCTTAGTTTTCTGAATGCTGAGCTTTAAGCCAACGTTTTCATGAATATTTAATATTTAATATTTTTTATGAATAATTAAGTTGTATCAAATACATAGCTTCTTTCCCTGTGAAATCATTTGCCACATTTTGAAGTTGCACAGAGTAGCCAAGGAGCTAAATTTAAATCTCTGAAAATAAGACCAATTTTTTTTTTCAAGATTGATGATATAGACTGAATGAATCCTATTTCATTCAAGCATGATAAAAGCAAAGAAAAATTCCACCTACATTACTAGTTTTAAAGGCTGATGAAAACCAAAATAAAACCTTCTAAGTATCAAGAAGAAAAAGATGTTCCCTTCAAAGAAGAGTACTAAGACTGAGAGCTTAAGTTGTCAATACAAATGAGGAAAGAAAGCCAGAAGACAATAAAATAAATACTTTTAAAGGACAAAAGCACCTTTCATTTAAGGTGGATTGGGATGGGGAATACATGTAAATCCATGACCGATTCAAGTCAATGTATGACAAAAACCGCTACAATTTAAAAAAAAGAAAAGAAAAGAAAAAAATAAAGGACAAAAGTCATTTTAAAAAGGTCATCCCAGAAGTTATTCCAGCAAAAAAGTTTTTAATAAGGTTAGACACAGTTGTTTAAAAAAAAAAAGTATGAACACCGAGAGGGAAAAGAGAGGGGTGGAATGAATTAGGAGACTGGGATTGATGTATATACACTGTTGATGCTATGTATAAAATAGATAACTAACGAGAACCTATGGTATAGCACAGGGAACTAACTACTCAATGGTCTGTGGTGGACTAAATGGGAAAGAAATCTGAAAAAGAGGTGATATATGTGTATGTATGGTTGATTCACTTTGTTGTGCAGTAGAAACTAACACAATATTGTAAACCAACTATAAAGTGAGTGAAGTCGCTCAGTCGTGTCCGACTCTTTGCGACCCCATGGGCTGTAAAAATTATCTTCTTTCTTTTCTTGATTTTTTTAAGATTTATTTTTAATTGGAGGATAATTGCTTTACAATGTTGTGTTGGCTTCTGATGTGCAATGTGAATCAGCCATAAGTACACACATATATCCCTCTCCCTCCTGAAAGCCCCCCTTCAGTCCCTTCCACCCCATCATCTAGGTCATCACAGAGCACCAGGCTGAGCTCCCTGTGACATACAGCAGCTGCCCACTAGCTATCTGTTTTATACATGGTAGTGCATATGTTCCACTGCTACTCTCTCAATTTATCTATTTTTCTTTTTTTTAGGAGATTTAACTGCCCACAAAGGAAAAGATGAGGTGAAGATGGGGCAGAGAGAGATTTGAAAGATGCTGGCCCTGAAGATTCAAATGATAAGGTCACAGGCCAAGGAAAGCTGGCAACCACCAGAAGCAGGGAGGTGTGGAAGACACACTATGCCTCCCCCAGGGAGCCTAGTCCTCCTGACATCTTAATTTTGTCTCAGTGATACTAATTTCAGAAATCTGGCCTCCAAAAATGTGAGGCAATACATTTCTGTTGTTGTAAATCTACTCCGTTTATGGTGATTTGTTACAATTGACACAGGAACCTGGATGTGTATGTTCTAGAAAATTTAGAAAAATGTGTAAATGTACATAGAAAAAAAATCACTTGCAATCCCACTGCTCAGGAATTGTACTGTGAACTTTTTTGGTGAACTTCTTTCTAAATCCTTTACTTTTAAAACACACACACACACACACACACACACATATATATATACAATATATATGTATATACAATCATTTTGTATATTTTCAACTTAAGTAAATTTGATATACAATAAATTGAAATATTTAAAGTAAGAAAAATGTTAATATTTAACACTGAATGCAAGCTAAATCAAAAACAAGCAAACCTACAATAGAAGTGTACAGAATTCCTGAGACATAAAGAAACTAACTGCAGATAGAAACAAATGTAGGAAAAATGAAGAGTGCCACAATGGGTAAATGCATGCTTAATTATAGAGGGACATTGACTGTACAAAAAATAATCATAATAGCACATTGGGGCTTAAAAGCATACAAGAAAAATAATGAAAAAGTAGAAGACAAGTGAAATGAGAAAGGCTTAATGATCTAACAACATATGTGTGTGTGTGTGTTAGTTCCCCAGTTGTGTCTGACTCTTTGACCCCATGGACTGAAGCCCACTTAGGCTCCTCTCTCCATGGAATTCCCCAAGGAAGAACACTGGAGTGAGTAGCCATTTTTTTTCCCAGGGAGTCTTTCCAAACCAGGGATTGAACCAGGGTCTCCTGCATGGCAGGCAGATTCTTTACCATCTGAGCCACCAAGGAAGCCCCCAACAACGTAGAGTAACCTGTACAAGTAATAATTTACATTAGATTCAATAATTCAGGAACTAATATGCTAGTCTAGAGAAATTACTAAAGAATAGTAAAAAGTTATACAGCAAAGAATTTAATTGAGAGAAAATGATATAATATAAAACAATCGATTCATTAAAATGGAGGTTATGAAGGAAAAAGGAATATAAAATAAAATGTACAAAAGACAAAAATGACTTCAGACATAATATAGAAAATCAAGGGACCAAGAAAAGCAAGAGCATCTTCAAATTGTTGAACACAGCTAGACTTAGTACAGTACTTAATACTGTGTGATATCTGTACAGATAAATAGGGCTTGGGAGTAAACCTAAAATTAGAGAAAATAGTCCAGAAAGAGATCCCTGTCATAAACACTCTCTTGAATGATGACAAACATTTCATTACAGTCAAATGGGAAAATTATGTTTTCAGTAGCATGTGCTGGATTCATTGGAGGGCAATACAAAAAAATATTCAAATCTGGACTCCCATGCTCTTAAAACACACAGACATGAATTTTGGATGAATCCTAGAGTTGAGTATGAAAGTGAAAACAATAAAAACTATTAGACAAAAGTGGCAGCTTGAATTCATGACTGTATGGAGACAAAGATTTCTTTTAATATATGAAAATAATAATACCTCCAAAGAAAATAATAATTTGGATTGCATTAAAGGAGTTTCAGACTCAATTAAAAAATTCCTGACTGAATAAAAAATTGAAAGAGGATGACAGGAAAATTTCCTCTAAAAGTACTATGTAGATTCAATGAAGTCACAATCAATATCTATTGACATTTCTTTGTGGAAGAGGTTTTTTTTTTTTTTTTTTTTTTTTACATGCTGTTCTTTTGAAATATCCCACCCTCACATTCTCCCACAAAGTTCAAAAGTCTGTTCTGTATTTCTGTGTCTCTTTTTCTGTTTTGCATATAGGGTTATCGTTATCACCTTTCTAAATTCCATATATATGTGTTAGTATGCTGTAATGTTCTTTATCTTTCTGGCTTACTTCACTCTGTATAATGGGCTCCAGCTTCATCCATCTCATTAGGACTGGTTCAAATGAATTCTTTTTAATGGCTGAGTAATATTCCATGGTGTATATGTACCACAGCTTCCTTATCCATTCATCTGCTGATGGGCATCTAGGTTGCTTCCATGTCCTGGCTATTATAAACAGTGCTGCGATGAACTTTGGGGTGCACGTGTCTCTTTCAGATCTGGTTTCCTCAGTGTGTATGCCCAGAAGTGGGATTGCTGGGTCATATGGCAGTTCATATGGTCAGAGTTTTTTGTAAAATATATGAAAATGAAAGTGGTAAGAAAAGCCAGAATTTTCTTGATGAAGATAATACAGACAGACTGACTAAAACTTTTAATAAAGGACCCATAGAAAAAAGACCACTAGAGTTTTGATTTTTCTTTATTCCCGAATATGGCGTGCTTTTTTTTTTTTTAACTAATTTCCTCAGCTTGTATGGGATTGAGTTTGGGTAATTAGTTATATTCTACATCCTTAATACATTCTGATGTATAAACTAATTTAAAACTCACTGTTCTTTCCACTCAAAAATCCACTATGTTCTTTCAGACTAAGTTGAATATGAGAACTTGAAAACAAGTCATATTTATGTATTAATGAAAATTTCAAGATAATATAAATGCTTAAAACATTTTTCTGAAGCATAAAATAAGAGACAAATAGCCAGCAACTGAAAATATTAAAGAATGCAAAATAATTACTTTCTGAATAAATATAAATAGTAATTATAAATAGAACAAAGAAAAGGTGAAAATAATGTAGGTCACCTACTTTTGCATTAGGTTCACAGTGTATGTTTTCTCTTCAATTAAAATGTTGTAGGATACCTGGCTGGAGAGTGGATTGAAAAGGCAAAAGAAAAGTGAGAAAAATGTTATAAAGGAAAACTATCTTTTATGTTATCAATAATCACATCCTAAAGCACACTAATAAAATAAAAAGAGGAAAAATTATAATTTCATATTGACTTATCCCAATGGAATCAAATATTAAAATATTTCCTTTATTTTAAAGAGATGGAAGAATATAATTCATGCAGTTTTTTAATTTTTAATGTTTAGCCAGTAAGATAGAACCTAAAACATTGATTATTTTAATCCATAAGTGTGTTTGCTTAATAATGAAGTCATTGCAAAATTTGCACTTAACAGGATATAATTACTCAATAGAAAATTTACATAGTATAGCAAAGAATTAACTGCACATTTTTAATATTTATAGACTCTATAAAATTTTTTCCAAGTTTGGATGCAATATTCATTGATTTTGTTAATATTAAGATAAATTTTGCCTGATAAATAATGGTTGTATAGTAAATGCTAACTTTACTATTTGCTTTGTACAATTTTTCTCATTTTTGTGCTGGACCTTTCCATTCCCTTGTGATTTAGTTGTTTCTCTTGTAGGTATATATTTTAAAATCCAATTTGAAAGGTATGTGATTTCTGATATACTTAATCAAAGTACAAAGTTTTATTTAAAATTTAATTCTCCATTGTATCAAGATATATGTGTGCTTTGTATTCTTTTATTTGTTACAATTACAATTGCATCTTCAATTTATTTTGAGTTATACATATCCATACTTTTCACCAGTTCCTGCTTTTATGTTGTTCTTTGTCTCAGTTTCAATTTCTACCTGCTGAAGCACATTATTTAAAATATTTTCTTCTCTTGTAATCTGAAAGTGTTAATGTACTCTAATTTCTAATAAGCTGCATTTATTCTGTGTTGTGATACCTGATCTCAGTTCATCTATGTTTAATGTAACCTCTTCTCCAGACTTTCTCTCTCTGTTTTCCAGGAATTCTAACTATTCTGTACCTATAAGCCTCCAATTCTCCCATATTTGTTTAGCCATTTACATGTTGTATCTGTTTATTTCTTCAGTTGTCTCTGGTCTACTGTTAATTCTTGATTTTACATGCATATCTTGCAATATAGAAATTCCACTCAGTTATTTTTAAAATCTTCTAGTCTTTTTAAGTTGAATATTCTCTTATGATAATTTCTTGATAATAATAATTATAAATATAACACATTGCCTATTGTGTTTGCAGCATTTGTGAAATCAGTAGGTATGATAACTTCATCAGTTCAAAAAATACTATTAACCCCTTATTATGTATCCATTACCATTCTAGGCATTGGAATTAGAGATATTAACAAAATAGTCAAAAATTTTCCCTCATGAATTTGACAGTTGAGGAAAGGCTTCTCTTCTACTTCTCTGGCTGAAGACATTTCCCTCTTAAATAGGTTCCGTGTATATTTTCTAATATGACCAAGTAATTCCACAGATTTTTTCCATAAAAGATAAAACACTCTTAAAATGCTGTTAAATGTCTCACTTCTTGTTTTCTATTTAAGTAGTTTAAAGTTTTCATTAAATACATATTCCCTTATAAATTATATATTGACAATTTTAAGCTTGTAATATCTGTGTTAGGGTGAGCAGTAAGTAGTTGCTAAGTAAGTATTTGCATTCAAATTATCTAAACATTTACTACTCAATCAAAAAGAAAATTCAGGTGTAGTGTTTCAAAAACCATACTTCACTTCTTTGGAAATTATTCTGGAAATTAATTTAAAAAAGATAAGAATCTTTCTAATTGAGTCAAAGAATAAAAAAGAGAAAACTAATACCTGAACCAAGACAAACTAAGATGGCATGAAAAAAATTCTTAATGATTAACATGTTTGCAATTAAGATATAAAAATTATTCATGTAACATTTCATTAAGTCAAACACTTATCATTCCATATAAGGATGCCATAGGTTTACTAAACAACAACTAAAAATCCTCCAAATCTTGCATGGTGAGTGAGGGTTGAGAGACTCCAAATGGGTCAAGTCAGAGATTATTCAGACACTCAAGAGGGAAACATTTAGAAGATGGGCCTTGGGACTTTAACATAAGCATCACTTCACCATATTTCTATGAAACACTGTTAATCTTGGTTCATTTTCAAAAGGGCTTTTTCACTTAGGAAAAATTAGGGATAAATATAAAATTCAGAAAGTGTGCAAGGATGAAAAGCACCAGGTTTACTTATTAGGAACAAAATATTCACATGCTTTTTTTAGTTCATGGAAAATGTTAGTGCTTTAATTACATGTGTTTCTACTCCTCCACTTGATGTTGACCGTATTTTCTCCGGAACTGTGAACTGCACACGTAGTCTTTCAGAATCTGCAAGGTGCAAAATGTTTTACTGGGGCAACATCCATCACCTCACAGCTTCCTTCATTATTTCCTCATCTAAACCCATAATATTCTACATGCTGCCCCTCATTTCTGCTCTCTTTTCAAATACCCTCAATATCCACTTCTTTCTAGAATTACAACTCTTTTCAAGAGAAATAAACATGCTTCTTTAGGAATATTGCCCTGTGGGCAGGTTCCGGTAACCCTGAGGCAAGAGTTTCAAGTATTATTAGAACAAAGAAAGTCAGATCCTTTGGACTTTCCAAATACAGAATCCAGAGATCAAAAACTCAGGGCAGTCTGTGAAACAATCAACTTAAGGTGTGTACTCCAGCCCTGGCATCGGCATCACACGTATTTACTAAGGTCTCAAGAAGCGTGGTCAAGATCCTCGCGACCAAAGTGGATTTTGACTGGGGAAGGAGGCAATGCGGGAGTGTTTTTCGGACTTACTAGTTGGAGCTCCCGTCACGAAAGCATTTTCACAGAGACAGCCGGCCTCTCAGAGGGAAACGGAAAGGAGCCCTAACATCCCCAACAGGTCAGAAGAGGGAATTTGTACTTACTGTCCTCTGTCTGAAGCCCGGTAAGCCCCAGGAGCAGAGACAGAAGGCACAACATGGCTTGATGTCCTGGACGCCGGCCGAGTGACGGCCGTTGGCTCGACTGCAGGGCGGTTGGCGCGCGCGCCGCGGCCCCGGCCACGCACACGGCTGGAGGTAGGCGGCGGGGAGAGCCGCGGGTTCAGACTCCGGATGCTGTGTGTTGCTCAACGTGGGCGGCCTGGGCCCCTGAGCCTATCCAGGAGGAGGCTGCAACCCGGTGCGACTCTGCCTTCTGGCTAAGAAAGTGCAGAATCCCTTTTGAAACAGAAGGTTGAAGCAGCAGCTAATGAACAGGAAGGTTCATCTGTACCTTACCTGAACTTTTGCATATAATATATTGTGTACAAATATATATATTTATATATTTATCAATAAACATATTAGATACATAATTAATAATATATTTATGTCCAGCTCAATATTCAAGTGAACAGACCAGTATAATTAATACCTAGATCCAGATCAAAAAATATAGAAATACTAAAGCTGCCAGACTGTGACAAATGTCAGCAGCCCCTTACCATCACTACTTCTAAGACAATAGTTTTGTCTGTTTTTCAACTTGTATAAATGGAGCTAATCATCATGTATTCTTTTTATGTTTAAGTTCTTTTAACAGTATTAGGAGATCCATAACTATTGTTAATAGTAACAGCTATTTTTTTCTCTTGTTGCTGTATAGCGTGCATTGAATGAATATGTCTTTTTTTCTGTTTTACTATTGATTATAATTTTATTCACTATAGTTGCAGCTATTAAAAAACATATTTGGCATAATACCTTCCAGGTCCATATCTGTTGTTGCAAATGATATTATGCTTGCTGAAATAAGTCAGACAGAAAAAGACAAATACTGTATGTTATCACTTATATTTGGAGTCTAAAAAATCAAACAAACAAATGAGTATAAAGAAACAAACTCACAGATATAGCAAGCAAACTATAAAGTGCGCATTTAGGGATATTTTGTCTTCTTGATAAATTGACCTTTATCATTATAAATACCACTTTTTACTTAGGTATATGCCATTTAGTGATTTACACTGGGTGTATTTCTAGAGTAAAGTTGCTGGATCACAGTGTATATGTTAGTAGGTACATTCAAAAAGTTTTCTAAGATTACTGTACTAATCTGTATTCCCACCAGAAAACTACAAGAATTACATTTCATATCAGTACTTACATTTGTTTTTGTTTTAATGCTTATTTCATTTTAGTCATTTTGGTGGACCTGTAGATGTTGTACATTTTTGTTTTAATTTTTATTTTCATGGTTGTGAGTTTTAGCACACGTTTGTATGTTTATTTGCTATTTATATTTTGGTAAATAGTTTTGGTAAATGCCTGTTTGAAAACTTGGTCCATTTTCCAATTAAGTAGCCATGTGTCTCTTTTATTATATGTAGATCTTATTAATAGATTCTAGATATGATGCCTTCATTGGATATAATAGTCACAGATATCTTCTTCACTGGAGTTTGTATCATTGGACTTTTGTAGATACCCATTCAAGATCAGAAATTTACTTTTTTCCCAATTTGCTGGGATTTTCATAATAAATATCTTATCAGGGAAGTTGGATTTTATCTAAAGCTTCATTTTGTATAAATTGATCATATAGTTTTTTTCCATTTTCTATTGATGTTGTGAATTAAACTTACTGATTTTCCAGTGTTGAACAGACTTGTATTCCTAGAATACATCCTATTTTGTCAGGATGCATTATCCTTTTTATATTTTTCTAGATTGATCTGCCATCATTTTGTTTAGAATTTTTGCATTAAAATTCATAAATATTTGCCTGTCATTTTCACTTTAATGAAGCTACTGTTTTTGGTATCAGAGATGTGCTAGAGTTATAAAATAAATTGGGCTATATTATCCCTTTATTCTTTGAGTTAGTATAATGTTATGATTTTTTTTTCTTTTAATATTTCTTTAAACTTAGAAGTGGAATGATTTGGATAATCAGCTCAAGATGGTAGAATAGAAGGATGCGATCTCACCCCCTTCTTAAAAAAACACCCAGATCACAACAAACTATTGAACAATCATATCAAAAAATTCTGTGTGCTGAGTCACTCAGTCATGTTAGACTCTGTGACCTTATGGAATGTAGCCTGGCAGGCTCCTCTATCCATGGGATTTTCCCAGCAAGAATATTGGAGTGGGTTGACATTTCCTCCCCCAGGGGATCTTCCCAAACTAGGGATCAAATCCCCATCTCCTGTCGTGTTGGTCCTTTAATGGACCAGAATCTGGTGGTCCGGAGTCAACAATGAGAAAGTGAAAGAAGGAAAGAGGCTAATATTCCCTGGGTTATGCAGCCAGTTTTTGCGTTCCAGGGAATCAGCCAGCGATAGAGAGATAAAGAGAAAGAGAGGAAGAGAAAGAAAGAAAGACATGGGGACCAAAGCTCTGATGGAGCAAAGATGTTTTAATCAACATGGTGTGGGCATATATACTGTCTTACAAGGTAGTTATTCTCAGCAAAGATAAAGATTAAAATTGAAGACTTACAAAACACAAGGTGATCCTTATTAAAGAGAGAAGAGGGTATTTCCACCAAAATGAGAAACTAACAAAGGAAATGCCTGGATTCCTCAGCCCTGGGGAAGGGCATGCCTCTCCTCTTAATTCCTGAATATTCAGAAATTAATAAGGAACAAAGGATTCCTGACAGATCCAAAAGAGCACACAGGAAGCCTCCTGTAAAATGCTTCCTGACACTGTAGCTCTTGCATTGTCAGGCAGATTGTGTCACCTGGAAACTCCTCCCAAAACTCTGAAACCTACCAAAAAAAGATTCCCTATATCCAAATAATAAAAGAAACCACAACAAGATGGTAGGAGTGGCACAATCATGATAAAATTAAATCCTATACCAGTTAGGTGGGTGACCCGTAAACTGGAAAATAATAGCACCACAGAATTTATACCACAGGAGTGAAATTCCTGAGTCCCATATCAGGATTCCCAGCTTGGGGGGTCTGGCAATGAGAGGAAAAGTCCCCAGAGAATCTGGCTTTGAAGGCCAGTGCAGTTTGATCCCAGAACTTCCACAGGACTGAAGGAAACAGAAACTCCACTACTGGAGGGTGCACACAAAGTCTCATTTGCACCAGGACCCAGGGGAAAAAGCAGTGACCCCATCAAACACTGAGCCAGACCTAGCTGCTGGTGTTGGAGGGTCTCCTGCAGAGGTGGGGACAGCTGTGGCCCACTGCGGGGACAAAGACACAGGCAGCAGCAGTTTGGGGAAGACTCTATTGGTGTGAGCCCTCCAAGAGGCTACCGTGAGCTCATCAAGCAGCCTGTGGTCTCCAGTGCTGGGTTGCTTTGGGGCAAACAACCAACAGCGTGGGAACACAGCCCCACCTATCAGCAGACAAGGGCTTAAACTTTCCCTGAGCACAGTCCTACCTATGAGAGGGACAAGACCAAGCTACACCCACCCCTGAGCAGGAATCCGTTCCTCTCATCAAGAACCCTGTTCTAGCATCTTAGCCTCATCCATGAGAGGGCAGATAGCCAAAGCAACAACTACAATCCAGGGCCTGCAGAATGGAAACTGCGATCACAGAAAGTTAGTCAAGATTGGCAGAGGAATGGGTCCCAGATGAAGGAACAAGATGAAACTGCAGAAGAACAGCAAAGTGAAGTGGAGCTAGCCAACTCCCAGAAAAAGAATTCAGAATAATGATAGTGAAGATGATCAAGATCTCAGAAAAAGATTGAAGGCAAGGATTGAGAAGATGCAAAAAATATTTAACAAAGATGTAGAGGAACTAAAGAACAAACAAACAGATATGAACAATACAATAACTGAAATAATTAAAAACAAACAAACAAACTAGAGGAATAAATAGGAGAATAAATGAGGCAGAAAAACAGAGAAGTAACCCGGAAGAGAGAATGGTGGAAATTACTGCTACAGAACAAAATAAAAAGAATGAAAATAAATGAAGATTTCTTAAGAGATCTCTGGGACAGCATTAAAGGCACCAATATTCATATTACATGCATCCCTGATATTTGAAGAGATGACAGCTGAAAACTTCCCTCACATGAGAAAGGAAATAGGCACCCAAGTGGAGGATGTGCAGAGTCCCAGGCAGAACAAAACCGAGGAGGAACACGCCAAGACACACAGAAGTCAAACAGATGAAACTAATGACAAAGAAAAAGTATTAAAAGCAACGAGGTAAAAAATGATAATAATCAAGGGAATTCCCATAAGGTCATCAGCTGATTTCCCAGCAGAAACTCTGCAAGCCTGATGGAGTGCGTGATATACTTAAAGTGATGAGAGGGAAGAACCTGTGCTGTGCCATGCCAAGTTGCTTCCATCATGTTCAATTCTTTATGACCCCATGGACTGTAGCCCACCAGGCTCCTCTGTGAGGGATTCTCTAGGCAAGAACTTTGGAGTGGGTTACTGGAGAACCTCCGACCAAGAATATTCTTCCCAGCAAAGCTCTCATTCAGATTTGATGGAGGAATCAAAAGCTGAATAGACAAGCAAAATCAAAATAAGATAATTCAGCACCACCAGATAGCTTTGCAACAAACACTGAAGAAACTTCTCTAGGCAGGAAAGAGATGAGCACTTAAAACAACCTTCTTACACATATAGGCTGCCTTTTAGAAGTAGAGTGATTTGGATTTAAGATTTTCTTTGTGAGACAGATTTTTATTGTTGCTTTATTGCTTTGATTTTTACTTATACATCTCCTGTCTTACAAATATTTGGATATTCTCTTTATATTTATTAGGAAAAATTCTGTTTCTAATGGAAATGGTCAACTTCTTCTAAGATGTCGGTTTTATTGGCCAGAGTTGTTCAAAGACCCTTCTCCCGCATCATCCTTTTAAGATGTGTAGAAGTTGTAGAACTTCCTCTCAACATCCCAGAACTTGGAAGGGAAGCGTGTGAGAATCATGAGCTACTGGGGAGAGCAGACCCAGGGGTCTGGGAGTGACTCCCAGGGCTTTGGGAATCTGAGGGCTGTCCGTGGCAGGAGTGCATGATGAAATGTTTGTTTGGGATGGAACAACCTTCCAGGTTCGAAAGAGACCAACTTTCTTGTTTCCTACTAGAGGATTATGGAGGTAGAAGGACTGAAGCTGAGCAGGACCCTGTGGGGCCCCCCTGGGCACAAAAGTCTTTCCATGTCTCTCATTTCTTATTTGAAGGAAAAAGACTTTCAGCTTCCTCGACCTTCCAGGAGTTCCAAAGGGCATATTCAAACAGTTGCTAACCAGGGAAGTGAGGGAAGGCAGGAAGAAACAATAGTGCAACAAGGGGCCTGGCGCGGTTTCTCCTCGGGTGATGTGCCTAGTAGTCTGTACATACCTTTAGTTCTTCAGCAGGAACTAGGACCGCCTCAACCCAGACAGAGGCGGTCACTTCAGGCTGAGCACAAGCAAGTGGACCCACACTGATTGGAAAGGCTGATGACTGAGATGGCTGGAACACAACCCTGTTATCTGACCACCAACCAGTCAGAGGGAAGTTCCACACCTTGCAGCCCTTGCCCCAAATTTTACCTATAAAAACTCTTCCCCTAAAAGTATCAGTGAGCTTGGGGTTTTTGAACATTAGCTGTCTGTCCTCCTTGGCCCTTACAATAAGCCTTTCTCTGCTCCAAACTCTTAAGTTTCTACTCTGAGTCGGACACAGGAACTTGGGTTCGAGAACAGAATCAATAGACACGAGCCTGCATACTTTCACTCACAGGATTTACTTTGCTTTGTGAAATTGAAAGCTTTAGGCCATCACAAAAGGAAGAAGAGAAGTTTATTTTTTTCCGTTCTTGAATCATGCCAGTTTCTTGCTAATATCTTTTCTCCAAGCTGTGGTTTTTTGTTTGTTTAGTCACTGCTGTAAAAGAAATATAGAAAAATAGAAATGCTACATTTTATAAGTTGTTAATAAAAGCTTTCTAATTTCACTTCACAGCTACATGCATATCAATTAAATAGTATACAAAGACGATTTATACTGTCACAATTTATTTCTGTGCTCCATGCAATTTGCAAACCCAAGGTTTTTTTTTTTTTCTTTTCTTTTTTTTCCCCTAAATCATCTGTGATAGCCACATTAAAAGGCAATGGTATAAACTAGTGTTAATATATGTCTCATTTACACAAGTTATACATGGGTCAAAGAAAATCATGACAACCTGTGAAGAGGGAATAATAATCATTATTATTAATAATGATTATTTTCTCTGTTTTTATATACAGAGGAAGAAAACTTCCAGTTGTCCTCTGTGCCTCTCCGACAGGTGTCCCACATACATATCTTCAAAATGAACTCTTTTCTACTCCCTTCTACTTCATCACTCCAACACCAAACTGGTTCTCACTTGCTATACATTACATCAATAGTAAAATATATCATTATCCATTGTGTCAGACTGTTTAAGTCTTTGTAGATCTCTTTTATTCTAAACCAAGTACATCCAGCCAGTCAGCACTTCAACCAAGTCTACTCCTGTTAGGTCTCTCAACACTTTGCTATTCTTTCATCTTATCCAGTCCTGCCTTCTTCACAAATTTACTGTTCATTTTGTTTCACTAGTCTCCATTTTGACTAAATCTGACTGCATTTTCTCCTAATTTATCCCAGTGAAACTTGTAAAAAGCAGACCATATCATGCTAAATCCTCCTTTACCACTTCAAAAATAATGCAACTACATTCCTATTCAGATAAATGAGAAAATGTAACCTTTCTTTCATGGCATATCAGACACCTGTCTTGGCTCATGATTACCTACGCAGATCTTCTCTTTCATCATCCGTAAGCTGTAAAGTAAATTTTCTTTTAGTATTTTAAGAGCATACATTTAGGAACAGAGAGCTCTGGGTTAACTATGTAGCCTTGCTGTCTTCCTGCTCTAAAAGCAATGAACATCACTTAAGCACTGTTTCTTTTCTTTCTTTTTCTTTTTTTTTTTTTAATTTATTTTTATTAGTTGGAGGGTAATTACTTTACAATATTGTAGTGGTTTTTGCCATACATTGACATGAATGAGCCATGGATTTACATCTGTTCCCCATCCTGAACTCCCCTCCCACCTCCCTCCCCATCCCATCCCTCTGGGTCATTAAGCACTGTTTCTTATACTCTACATCCAAACTGTCAACTCACTCTATTGGTTCACATTCAAGATGTATTCCTAAGATCATCTTTACCATCCCTGGTATGAGGTAACATCCTTTCTCTCCTGGATCAGTCCTGAGGTTTTTTTTTTTTTTTGTTTGTTTGTTTTTTTCCATTGGATCATTCATGTGCTTGAAAAGCTCCTACCCGGGTGCATGCATGGATATCCCTGCCAGCTCGATGCCTGGGTGAGAGAGAGGTGGTTTCCAGCTGCAGTGGAGCTGTGAATCTACCTGTGGGAAGCTCTGTCTTTGCCTGTGGGAAAGCCTGAATACCTGTCTTCTCTTTTGGCTAAGATAAGGCCAGTTGGATTTATGATGGACTGTTTACAATTTAAAATAAGGAACTTTGTGCCGGAGGTGTCTCTCTGGCCCCCAGTGTATGCCTGTATTCCTCTCTTGTTGCCCTGCATCCAAATAAAAACCTTCTGTGAGTTGACCCAGGTGACTCCTTTCAAACATCTAAACTGCATAATTATTTGTACCTCCCTTCAATTCATCACTGACACATCACTTGTTCAACAGGGCCTACTCAGTCGGCCATATTTAAAATTGCTCCTCAGTTCCTCCTTCTCTCATCTTTTCCATATAATGAATTACCTTTCAGCACACTTTACAATCAACTTATAAAATACGTTTATGGAATGAATGTGTCAAATTCTGGAGGCAAGTCCTTAATATAACCACAAGGTATAGCTGGCAGTAGAAGACTGTGAGAAATAGGGAAAAAAAAGCAAATGAAAGCATGAGATTGAAGCTATGACTTAAGAGTTGGAAAAACAATCCAGGAGATGGAGAACTCAGTGTATCGCTCCAGGAGAAAATGAGTGAAGTTGTGTGGAGGTGAGGAGTGCAGGTGAAGGCACTCAGCATCATGGCAAAACGACGATTGTAGGACATGAGAAGAAGACAGCCAAGGGCCAAAATCGTCACCTAAGATGTGGGCTTTTAATAACTTGCTGAGAGAAGAGGTAGAGGCTACTCTAGGCAGAAATAAGAGTACTTTACATTGAGGCTACGAGTTATAAATATTTTCTTCGGTGGCAGAAAAGGAAATAGAGATCCACTGACTTTATTCTCCATCATAGTCACATATGGCAGGTAAGTAAGGAGATGAACTTGTGATCTCATTCTTAGAAGAGTTTCTGAGTTTTTTCATTTACTCCCAGTGATGTCTAATATGTGAAATATCATATATTATGATTTCTTTATGCATTTAACTTAGGAATATTAACACAATATACCAAAGCCTTCTTTATCTCGTCTTATAAAGAATTATTCTTCTGCCTTGGAGAGTGAGCACATTTTAGCATTTGCCTGGCATCTACTGGGTCCTCAATAAATGTAAATACCATTCCCATCCCCAGTCTTATATCAGAAAATATGTGGCAAAGTTGTGGAGTTCTTAAGAGTTTCAGGACTTTGCTGGTGGCTCAGATGGTAAAGAATCCACCTGTAATGCAGGAGACCTGGACTTGATCCCTGGGTAGTGAATACCCTGGAGAAGGAAATGGCTACCCCTTCCCTGCAGGGGAGATTTCTTGCCTGGAGACTTCCAAGGACAGAGGAGCCTGGCAGGCTACAGTCCATGGGGTCGCAGAGTCGCACACAACTGAGTGACTAACACTTTCACTTTTAAGAGTCTCAACCCTGGAGTCTGATTATCTCAAACTCAAAAACTTACTACCATTCTATACAAGTGGGGAATTACTTACATTCTTTATATCTGTTTTCTTATTTCTAAAATAAGGAGACCAATACCCAGGGAGTTAATGAGGAAGAAATACAAATGTTGGGAGACAATGTGTGTAAAACTCTCATTTAGACAATTTGTTAACACAGACTGGTGTCTTAAATACACCAAACAAATACATGATTGCTCATAAATATTTCAAGAATGCACTTAAAATCTCTTTAAAGTCATTTCTTTTTACAAAACTTGTGGCTAATGAATCTGGATAATGTGAGGTAACATGAAATGTTTCTATAGAAGTATAAAGTAATATCAACACCAAATGCTTTGTTTTAGTCTTTCTTTTAGTATATGATAGTAACGACTGGATATCAAAATGATGAAATAATTGGAAACAATAAATGGAAATAATATATTTCCTATACTGAAGTAGTTAAAATATTTTTATACATTTAATGAATTATATCATTTTATTAATAATTTGACTATTTTACTTCACCTTTACCTGTAAGACTGATTGCTGTTACTACTGCTGATTTCTGATGGAGATCTGTATGAAAGAAATAGAATTGTTTTAAGGTTAGGAAGCACTGTAATCTTAAATAGACTCAAGAAAACAAAAACAGCTAGACTTTTACTAATTACTCAGTTTATATGTGCCAATATCTACTTTTCTTCCTATATCCCATTCAGGGATCATATATCCTACTGGTGTATATTTACCAATGGTAGCCTAACTTTTAAATATGTTAAACTTATTTTTGTGACTAATTTAAAGAATTATCTAAATCATTATTGACTTTTCCAATTCATAAACATGGTATGTGTTTACATCTGTTTCTGTTTTCTTCAATTTCTTTCATCAGCATCTTATAGTTTAAGGAGTATAGGTCATTTTTCTCCTTAGATAGGTTTATTCTTAGGTATTTTATTTTTGTGATGTGATAGTCAATTAAATTTTTTCTTGAATTTTTCTTTCTGATCTTTCATTGTTAGTGTATATAAATGCAAGAGATTTCTGTGTATTAATTTTGTAACTTGCAACTTTAACAAATTCATTGATGAGCTCTAGTAGTTTTGTCATAGCATCTTTAAGATCTTCTATGTAGAGCATCAGGTCATCTGCAAACAGTGACAGTTGAACTTCTTGCTTTCCAATTAAGATTCCCTTTATTTCTTTTTCTTCTCTGATTGCCATAGCTAGAACTTCCAAAACTGTTGAATAAAAGTGGTGACAGTGGACATCCTTGTCTTCTTCCTGATCTTAGAGGAAAGGCTTTCAGCTTTTAACAGTTGCATATGATGTTAGCTGTAGGTTTTTCATATATGGTCTTTATTATTTTGAGATATGTTTCCTCTATCCCCACTTTCTGGAGAGCTTTTTTCATAAATGGTGTTGAGTTTGTCGAAAGGTTTTGTGGCATATACTGAGATGATCATATGGCTTTTATTATTCACTTTGTTAGTGTGGTACTTCACACTGATTGATTTGCAGATATTTTTCCTTGTAGCACTATTTACAACAGCAAAGATATGGATACAACCTAAATATACATCAACAGAAGAATGGATAAAGAAAATGTGGAACATATATACAATGGGATATTTTACTCAGCCATCAAAAAGAAAGAAATTAAGCAATTTGCAGCATTTTGGATGGACCTAGAGATTGTCATCTTATGTGAAGTAAGTCAGACAGAGAAGGAAAAATATTGTATGACATCCTTTAAGTTCAGTGTCTAAATGAACTTATTTACAAACAGATACAGTCTTACAGACTTAGAGAACGAACTTATGGCTTCCAGGGGGGAAGGATGAGGGGAAAGCCCAGATAGGGAATTTGGGATGGATATGTACACACTGCTGTATTTAAAATGGATAACCAAGTAGGTCCTACTGTATAGCACATTGAGCTCTGCTCAATGTTATGTGGCAGCCTGGATGGGAGGGGAGTTTGGGGGAGAATAGATACATGTATATATATGGCCAAGTCCCTTTGCTGTCTAGCTGAAACTATTACAACATTGTTAATCTGTTATACTCCAACATAAAATAAAAAGTTAAAAAAAATGTTAAGCATTTTAAAAATTTCAAAATTAAGTCCATCTATTACTCTTCTCTACATTATCAACATGGAAGACAGGATGAAATATTAAAATATCTATGATAATGCTTCTCAAAAGTTAAAGACAATTTACACATGAATTCTTAAGTTATCATGACTTCAATTATATTATTTCTATCAAACAACTATGTGAATAATTATCTCACTTCTGTTAATGAGCTCCTTACTGAGGCCTCCCTTTCAGTTATGTCTGTTTACACTTTGTAGTAGTCACACAGCCTCCATTTTTCCTTTGGCTCCTATACACTCAGTTCTTGTTGAAGAGTAATATTATGGTGTAAAGTTTCCTTGTAATGGCTACAATTCTTTGGCTACAGATGGTAAAAATCAGGTTTCAACATCTAACTTGGGGTTATAAATCCCAACAGGACGCTTGTTTAAATTAGATATATTTGCACAGCTATTTATTTCTGCCTCTTGATGTCTGTTATCTAAATGATAAACTGTGGAAAATTCTGAAATAGAAGGAAATGCCAGACCATCTGACCTGCCTCTTGAGAAACCTATATGCAGGTTAGGAAGCAAGAGCTAGAACTGGACATGGAACAACAGACTGGTTCCAAATAGGAAAAGGAGTATGTCAAGGCTGTATATTGTCACCCTGCTTATTTAATTTATATGCAGAGTACATCATGAGAAACGCTGGGCTGGAAGAAGCACAAACTGGAATCAAGATTGCCTGGAGAAATAGCAATAACCTCAGATATGCAGATGACACCACCCTTATGGCAGAAAGTGAAGAGGAACTAAAAACCTCTTGGTGAAAGTGAAAAAGGAGAGTGAAAAAGTTGGTTTAAAGTATTCAGAAAACTAAGATCATGGCATCTGGTCCCATCACTTCATGGGAAATAGACGGAGAAACAGTGGAAACAGTGTCAGACTTTATTTTTTGGGGCTCCAAAATCACTGCAGATGGTGATTGCAGCCAGGAAATTAAAAGATGCTTACTGCTGGGAAGGAAAGTTATGACCAACCTAGACAGCATATTGAAAAGCAGAGACATTACTTTGCCAACAAAGGTCCATCTAGTGAAGGCTATGGTTTTTCCAGTAGTCATGTATGGATGTAAGAGTTGGACTATGCAGAAAGCTGAGCATGGAAAAATTGATGCTTTTGAACTGTGGTGCTGGAGAAGACTCTTGAGAGTCCCTTGGACTGCAAGGAGATCCAACCAGTCCATCCTAAAGGAGATCAGTCCTGGGTGTTCATCAGAAGGACTGATGCTGAAGCTGAAACTCCAATACTTTGGCCACCTGATGTGAAGAGCTGACTCATTGGAAAAGACCCTGGTGCTGGGAGGGATTAGGGGCAGGAGGAGAAGGGAACGACAGAAGATGAGATGGCTGGATGGCATCACCGACGCGATGGACATGAGATTGTGTAAACTCTGGAAGTTGGTGATGGACAGGGAGGCTTGGCATGCTGCGATTCATGGGGTCGCAAAGAGTCGGACACGATTGAGCGACTGAACTAGACTGAACTGAACTAACAGATACTGGTTTTGAGAGACTACTAGGATTTTTGCTTGAAAATGAAACTAGAATGGTTGAGAGCGGTACTCTGGGCCGTGTGTAAGCAGAGCAGTTATTTTGGAGAGAATGGACATGGACAAGAAGAGATGATGTCAGTCATCAAAGCCTTTGGGTGACGGAGAGAATGACCAGGTTCACAGGCATCCGGTTCCTTGCTACCCATTTGTGTTTCAGCCCTACATCATTGCCTGCCCTTGTAGCCCTGAAACAACTGACTGATGCTCTTGAAACTTAGGCAGATCTTGTTATTTATGGTCAGTGATATCTAAGTATACCATTTCCTCCAGAAGTTAGGTTCAGCTTTGCAACTATTCAGATTTTTCGTAGGTGTCTTAAATAAGAGCCCAGGAAGACTTATGCCAAATATTTGATTAAATCAACTTATAACAATTGAATGATTATATAAATTCACATATGAATCATGCAGAATACTGCCCTGAATTTATTGGTTGCTGCTAACATGTTCATAACTAAGATTAACTTACTTGGTAAGCAGAAGTGCTGATAGAAATTTTATAACATTTTATCTCTGATAAACATATGAGAAACAAAAATGATTTACTTTTATGGAGAAATGAGACCCACTTCTTTATACTTACTTCTGCATTCTCGTCTTCCTAAATATTTACTAAGCAAATTGTGAACTATACTTGTGCTACAGTAAAAGAAAGCTGTATGAATGTGAAATAAGTTCAGACAGAGAAAGACAACGTTCGATCCCATTTATATGTAGATCTAAAAAAACCAAAACAAACAAACAAAAACCACATAGATACAGAGAACAGATTGGTGGTTGCCATATGTAATGGGTTGGAGTGGGGATGAGCAAAATGGGTAAATAAGTTCAAAAGGTACAACTTCTAATTAAAAAATAAATGTCATTGAGGATGTAATGGACAGCATGTTGACTATAGTCAATAATAACTAACTGCATATATGAAACTTTCTAAAAGAGCAGATCTTAAAAGACCTCATCAGAAGAAAAATAAAAAATTTGCAACTATGTAACAAATGTTAACTAGAGTTACTATGATCATTTTACATTATATATAAAGTATTATACACATGAAACTAATATCATATATGGTAATTATACCTCATTTTTAAAAGAGAATTAAATTCTGTTGTAAAAAAAGGAAAAACTGAACAAGTACCTTAACTCTAATTTCAGAGACACATGAGCAATATTAATTTCGTGTAACATAGGCCATGTCCTTCATATGTGCTTTCCCTTACTCTTTGTGATCTTATATTTTCTCACCTTCCCCATATTCTATGCTGCCCCATCTTTATTCATCATTATTCAGTTTAGTTCAGCCACTCAGTCGTGTTCGAATCTTTGCGACCCCATGGACTGCAGCACGCTAGGCTTCCCTGTCCATCACCAATTCCAATTCATCATCACTGGCCCCATATATTCTGTGCCGCTCCATCTCAATTTATTGTCTCCGGCCCCATATTCTGTGCTGCCCCGTCTCTATTCATCATTCAGTTCAGTTCAGTTCAGTCGCTCAGTCGTGTCTGACTCTTTGTGACCCCATGCACTGCAGCACATCAGGCCTCCCTGTCCATCACGAATTCCTGGGGTTTACCCAAACTCATGTCCATTGAGTTCGTGATGCCATCCAACCATCTCATCCTCTGTCATCCCCTTCTCTTCCCACCCCCAATCTTTCCTAGCATGAAGGTCTTTTCAAATGAGTCAGCTCTTTGCATTAGTTGGCCAAAGTATTGGAGTTTCAGCTTCAACATCAGTTCTTCCAATGAACACCCAGGGCTGATCTCCTTTAGGATGGACTGGTTGGATCTCCTTGCAGTCCAAGGGACTCTCAAGAGTCTTCTCCAACACCACAGTTCAAAAGCATCCATTCTTTGGCACTCAGCTTTCTTTATAGTCCAACTCTCACATCCATACATGACTCCTGAAAAATCATAGCCTCGACTAGATGGACCTTTGTTGACAAAGTAATGTTTCTGCTTTTTAATATGCTGTCTAGGTTGGTCATAACTTTCCTTCCTAGGCATAAGTGTCTTTTAATTTCATGGCTGCAATCACCATCTGCAGTGATTCTGGAGCCCAGAAAAATAAAGTCTGACACTGTTTCTCCATCTATTTCCCATGAAGTGATGGGACCAGATGCCATGATCTTAGTTTTCTGAATGTTCAGTTTTAAGCCAACTTTTCCACTCTCCTCTTTCAATTTCATCAAGAGGCTCTTTTGTTCTTCTTCACTTTCTGCCATAAGGGTGGTGTCATCTGCATATCTGAGGTTATTATTTCTCCCGGCAATCTTGATTCCAGCTTGAGCTTCATCCAGCCCAGCATTTCTCACGATGTACTGTGCATATAAATTAAATAAGCATGGTGACGATATGCAACCTTGACGTACTCCTTTTCCTATTTGGTAAAATCTGTTGTTCCATATTCAGTTCTAATTGTTGTTTCCTGACCTGCATACAGGTTTCTCAAGAGGCAGGTCAGATGGTCTGGTATTCCCATCTCTTTAAGAATTTTCCACAGTTTATTGTGATCCATACTGTCAAAAGCTTTGGCAGAGTCAATAAAGCAGAAATAGTTGTTTTTCTGGAAGTCTTTTACCTTCCAGCATTTTCTAGCTTCTTGGCACTACCAAATGTCAAGACAAGGAAAATGGGGTTGCTTAGGAAGTGGACAGAACCCTCAAAAGCAATTATTGCCAACATGACTTTCTACTAGAAAGATACTGAGGATTTACTGAGTAAATTCAGTTGTTCCTGGGCCTATATGGACATGAAGGATATCCATGTGCCTAAAGTTTGAAAAAAAGATCTGGTATATTTCTAAACATTTGGTAGGCTTATAAGCATTATAAGTGACTTATAAGCCACCATTTGGTGGCCCAAATGGTAAAGAATCTGCCTGAAGTGCAGGAGTGAAAGTGAAAGTCGCTCAGTCAAGTCCGACTCTTTGCGACCCCATGGCCTATACTGTTCATGGAATTTTCCAGGCCATAGTCCTGGAGCCTTTCCCTTCTCCAGGGGATCTTCCCAACCCAAGGATCAAACCCAGGTCTCCCGCATTGCATGCGGATTCTTTACCTGCTGAGCCATAAGGGAAGCCCTTGGTGCTGGAGGCCCCTGTTCAGTTCTCTGGGTTGGGAAGATACCCTGCAGGAGGGCATGGCCAATCACTCCAGTATTCCTGCCAGGAGAATCCCCATGAAAAGAGGAGCCTGGGCGGGCTACAGTCCATGAGGTCACAAAGTGTCAGACACGACTGAGAGACTAAGAACACACGCACAGGCACACACAGGCACAGGCATTAAGCCAATCCATAGTGAAAGTGAAAGTGAAGTCACTCAGTCGTGTCCGACTCTTTGCGACCCCGTGGACTGTAGCCCACCAGGCTCCTCCATCCATGGGATTCTCCAGGCAAGAATACTGGAGTGAGTTGCCATTTCCTTATCCAGGGGATCTTCCTGACCCAGGGATCAAACCCAGGTCTCCCGCATTGCAGGCACATGCTTTAACCTCTGAGCCACGAGTTCCTATTTATAATATTCTGAATAACATTTGTATTTTCTCATAAAGCCTTTCAGATATTAAATATTTAAAAAGTGTTTACTTACTCCCCACTTATTGTTCCCTCTTTGTTCCAAAATATCTTCATTTTATTCCATTTAAGAGCAATGATAGCAGTTAAAATGAAGAAAGGTAGGAAAACGTAGAGACTGATCATAAGGTTATTTTTTTGAGAGGCACCACGTGGTTTTATCAAGTCTGTAGTTTTAGCTGAAGACATAACAATATCTTTTAACTTTTGAAAGGTGATATAAATCATTTTAGTAATTTGAATTATAAAAATTTGGAATTTAAATAATATAATCATAGAACAAATAAATTTAAACTTAAAAGTGCTTCCCAAACTTCTGTGACTATACCCCAAAGTGCATTATATATTTCCCTTAAATATATGTAATTTAATCTTTATATGTATATTTAATATTTATGTGCTACATTCTAATGTATTTCATTCTATTATACTATCATATTCCTATCATACTGCACTGCTATTTAGAATATATTGGGTTGATATTACCATCTAACAGATTCCTTTATTTAAAAAATAGAGAAAAAAAAACAAAAAACAACAGACCTCCCCTGGAGAAAGGAATGGCTACCCACTCCAATATTCTTGCCTAGGAAATCCCATGGACACAGGAACCTGGCAGGCTCCATGGGGTTGCAAAAAGTCAGACATGACTTAGCAACTAACACTAATACTCTCACTCTCAGCATGGATTTTCTAGTTCCAAGTCACCCTTTGGGGAACTGCCTTATTTTGCACTGCTTTGTGTAAAATTAAAGACTAGTATCTAAGACCAAAAAAAGAAATATTTTAAAAATTATTTAGTGAAAATTACATATATAACTAAGGCTAATTAAAAAGAAAGAGTAATAATAGATAAGGTTAAATTTACATAACAAATGTATAGAGTGATATTGCTTTAATTTTTATTGCATTAATTTAAAAAAATTGATATTCCTCTTGTTGTTATAAAGATATTGCATAAAACTACAAAAATAAATCTATGGCCAATTGGTCCAAATAAGCAAAAGGAATAAACCAGAAAATTAAAATAAAAAAAACCATATAAACCAAGCAATCAAAATTACCACCAAACCAATTATGATGATACTGTGTGTATTCATGGGCATGCTCAGTCACTCAGTTGTCTAAATCTTTGCGACCCCATGGACTGTAGCTTGCCAGGTTATTTTGTCCATTGAATTTTTCAGACAAGAATACTGGAGTGGGTTGCCATTCCCTTCTCAGTGGATCTTCCCCTCTGATGGATTGAACCTACCTCTCTTGCATCTCCTGCATTGGCAGGTGTATTCTTTACCATTGCACCACCTCATGATATTAAGTGTAAACAAATTTAATGCCCTCTCAAAACGACAAAAGAATCTGTGCCACTGAAACACAGGTGCAATCCAATTATATGTTGATTCAAAATAATTTACCAAGCTGCCGTACATCACAGAAAGCTCAGCTCGCGCCTCTGTGATGACCTAGAGGTGTGGAGATGAGAGGGAAGCTCAAGAGGGAAGGGATATATGTATACTTATAGCTGACTCATATTGTTGTACAGCAGAAACTAACACAATATTGGAAAGCAATTATACTCCAATTAAAAAATAAATTTAAAAACATCTGGTTTTCAATAACTTTTGTATATGGATCCAAGCTTTATTTTCCCTTGTGTAGCATGACATTTTAAATACTAGCCTTTAATATTAAACAAGCAAAAAAGAAAAAAAAAGCTTTTAACGTATATGCAGAGTACATCATGCAAAATGCTGGGATGGATGAATCACAAGTTGGAATCAAGAATCTCTCTCGCTGGAGGAAATATCAACAACCTCACCTATGCAGATGATACCATTCCAACAGCAGAAAGTGAAGAGGAACTAATGAACTTCTTGATGACAGTGAAAGAGTTGGCTTAAAGCTCAACATTCAGATAACAAAGATCATGGCATCTGGGCCTATCACTTCATGCCAAATAGAAGGGGAAAAAGTGGTAACAGTGACAGATTTTCTTTCTTTGGGCTCCAAAATCACTGGGGATGGTGACAGCAGTCATGAGATTAAAAGATACTTGATCCTTGGAAGAAAAGTTATGACACACCTAGACAGGGTATTAAAAAGCAGAGACATCAATTTGTGGACAAAGGTACATCTAGTCAAAACAATTGTTTTTCCAGTAGTCATGTACGGATATGAGAGTTGGACCATAAAGATGGCTGAGTGCTGAAGAATTGATGCTTTCGAGTTGTGGTGCTGGAGGAGACTCTTGAGAGTCCCTTGGACAGCAAGGAGAGCAAACCAGTCAATCCTAAAGGAAATCAACCCTGAATATTCACTGGAAGGACTGATGCTAAAGTTGCAATAGTTTGGCCACCTGATGTGAAGAGCCTACTTGTTGGAAAAGATCTGATACTGGGAAAGATTGAAGGCAAGAGGAGAAGGGGGCAACAAAAGATGAGATGGTTGGATGCCATTACTGACTCAGTGGACATGAATGTGAGCAAACTCTAGGAGCTAGTGAAGGACGGGGAAGCCTGGCAGTGATGCAGTTCATGGGATCGCCTAAGAGTCAAATGTAACTGAACAGCAACAAATCTAGAAAACTGCTGTATAAATAAAAAAAAATCTGGGAAACCATGGTTAAAATTAACATGACATATTAAAATGTTCATGGCTAGATTTGAATTAAAAGCACATACAACATTATGATTGAGAACATAATCTATAGCTGTGCTATATATAATAGCACTACAAAGTGACCGTTTACTTGTCATTAGGTAAAATAAAATGAAAATGTTAGTTCCTTGATTGCATTTTCCACATGTTCACTGCTTAATAGCCACATAGACAGTGGGGCTGTAAGGATACAGAAGACTCTGTTGGAGCAGTCATTTAGTTACTAACATATATCGTCGCCTAGACTCCAAAATCCATCATCAATACTTCCTCCTGGCGATGAGGGTGTATCCAAACAATCTGGGGGCACATATCCAGCATCACAGTGACAATTTAAGCGAGAATTGCAAACCTGGAATGAAACCAAAATAAAGAAGACCATTTTTTATGTCATATAAACATTAAATGGATTAGTATTGATTGTGAGCCAAAGCAAATGATTAAAGTAATGCAATTTGGTATGTTACAGACTGTTTTTATTTCAATGTGGAAAATAACTATAAAATAGAATGCAATGCAAGAAATGTCCATTCAATGCTTTTTAAATGCTACAGAGGGTTTCTCTAATTTATGTCTTCAATAAAAGTAGACAACATTCTTGATACACCTGTCTCTTCTAAAAAGACAGAGAAATTATGAAGCTAAAAATTATAGCAGGAGTTGAATTTTTTATGAATTATGCCAGATATTTTATAAAACTGTTCTAAGAGTCAACTTTTACAAAACATGGGGAGAAAACTAAAGGGCAAAGCTTACTTATTCAGGTGCAGTTGGAAAAATTGATTTTGCTAGAAAATAGGAAGGCTAGGGGGTTTCCCTGGTAGCTCAGCTAGTGAAGAATCCACCTGCAATGCAGGAGATCCCGGTTCAGTTTTTGGATTGGGAGGATCCCCTGGAGAAGGGATAGGCTACCCATTCTAGTATTCTTGGGCTTCCCTTGTAGCTCAGACGGTAAAGAATTAGGCCTGCAATGCGGCAGACCCAGGTTCGATCCCTAGGTTGGGAAAATCCCCTGGAGGAGGGCATGGAAACTCACTCCAGTATTCTTGCCTGGATAATCCCCAAGGACAGAGGAGCCTGGCAGGCTATTGTCCATGGGGTCACAAAGAGTCGGACATGACCGAGCAACTAAGCACAGCACAGCACAGCAGAGGAAGGCTAGAATATATTTACAGATATGACCTTATGGATGAATCAAAAGATGGGTCAGAAGCAGAATAGGGAATCTTGGGGTAAGTTCAGGCAAAATTAAATTGAAATTAAATAAAAAGGGAATGGAACATCAAAGAAATTTTAAATAATAGGTGTGTAAAAAGGAGGTAAATTTTGATACAAGACACACAGACAGGTCAATTTCTCCAGGATTACTATAGAAAGTATGAAGCATCAAGATAATGGGAGATACTAGCTACCATTTTAAAGCTAAATGCATGCTTAGAAAATCTTAAATAGGGCACAGAATTTCTATAATTCAGGTGATGATTTCACATTGGATAGACAGATAAAAGTGCAAATGGAAAATGTGATCAGACACACTGAAACTCTACTATTAATTTAAAAATGCAAATTAGCAATAAATTTAGCATGTGAGAAGATATTAGTAAACTAAGAAGCTCATCTGGCCTGAATTTGAAGAAATGTTTTCACTCCTGGTAGGTGAAGAAAAACCGATATAGTATTTCCTAAAGACATGCAATATTTATTAAATTCAAATTATGCATATATTTGGCCCATCAGATTTCAAGGCAATCAATTTATGAAATCAAATAACTCTGCAAGGTGAACGTACAACAGTGTCCACTGTACCACTATTTACAACAGTTAAATAAAAATCCAATATTATCCAAAAGTCATCAGTGAATTACTTCAAATACAAAAGAACCATAGAGAAGAATAAATTGAAGTCACTGATCTGAGACAGATTTCAATGGACAAGGAACTCTGTTGTCAAAAATATATTAGATTGTGAGTAATGTGTAATAGAAATAAAGTTTGTGAGTATTTAGTATATAGCAGTTATCAGTTCAATTCAGGTCAGTTCAGTCACTCACTCGTGTCCAACCCCATGGACTGAAACACACCAGGCTTCTCTGTCCTTCACCAATACCTGGAGCTTGCTCAAACTCTTGTCCATTGAGTTGGTGATGCCATCCAACCATCTCATCCTCTGTCATCCCCTTCTCTTTCTGCCTTCACAATCTTTCCCAGCATCAGAGTCATGCATTCAGTTATAAGCAGTATTTACATTTATGTATAAATGTATACATGTATATACTAACTCCAGAAAGAATGAAGAGATGGAGCCAAAGCAAAAACAATACCCAGTTGTGGATATGACTGGTGATGGAAGTAAAGTCCGATGCTATAAAGAGTAATACTGCATAGGAACTTGGAATATTAGGTCCATGAATCAAGGCAAATTGGAAGTGGCCAAACAGGAGATGGCAAGAGTGAACGTCGATATTTTAGGAATCAGTGAATGAAAATGGACTGGAATGTGTGCATTTAACTCAGATGACCATTATATCTACTACTGTGGGCAAGAATCCTTTAGAAGAAATGGAGTAGCTATCATAGCCAACAAAAGAGTCCGAAATGCAGTACTTGGATGCAGTCTCAAAATAGCAGAATGATCTCTGTTCATTTCCAATGCAAACCATTCAGTATCAGAGTAATCCAAGTATATGCCCCAACCAGTAATGCTGAAGAAGCTGAAGTTGAACAGTTCTATGAAGACCTACAGGACCTTCTAGAACTAATACCGAAAAAAGATGTCATTTTCATCATAGGGACTGGAAAGCAAAAGTAAGAAGTCAAGAAATAACTGGAGTAATGAGAAAATCCGGCCTTGGAATGAAGCAGGACAAAGGCTAACAGAGTTTTGCAAAGAGCAGGCACTGGTCATAGCAAACTCCCTCTTCCAACACCACAAGAGAAGACTCTACATATGGAGTCAATACCAAAACCAGATTGATTAGATTCATTGCAGTCAAAGATGGAGAAGCTCTATACAGTCAGCAAAAACAAGACCGGGAGTTGACTGTGGCTGAGATCATGAGCTCCTTATTGTCAAGTTCAGACTGAAATTGAAGAAACTGTAGAAAATCATTAGACCATTCAGGTATGACCTAAATCAAATCCCTTATGACTATACAGGGGAAGAGACAAATAGATTGAAGGGATTAGATTTGATATGCAGAGTGCCTGAAGAACTATGGATAAAGGTTCATGATATTGTAAAGGAGGCAGTGTTCAAAATCATCCCCAAGAAAAAGAAATGCAAAAGGGCAAAATGGCTGTCTGAGGAGGCCTTACAAATAGCTGAGAAAAGAAGAGAAGCTAAAGGCAAAGGAGAAAGGGAAAGATATATCCATTTGAATGCAGAGTTCCAAAGAATATCAAGGAGAGATAAGAAAGCCTTTCTCAGCGATCAATGCAAAGAAACAGAGGAAAACAATAGAATGGGAAAGACTAGAGATCTCTTCAAGACAATTAGAGAAACAAAAGGAAATAATCATGCAAAGATGGGCACAATAAAGGAAAGAAATGGTATGGACCTAACAGAAGCAGAAGACATTAAGAAGAGGTGGTAAGAATACACAGAAGAACCTTGCAAAAAAGATCTTCATGACCCAGATAATCATGATGGTGTGACCACTCACCTAGAACCAGACATCCTGGAATGTGAAGTCAAGTGGGCCTCAGGAAGCATCACTACGAACAAAGCTAGTGGAGGTGATGGAATTCCAGTTGAGTTATTTCAAATCCCAAAAGAAGATGCTGTGAAAGTGCTGCACTCAATATGCCAGCAAATTTGGAAAACTCAGCAGTGGCCACAGGACTGGAAAAGGTCAGTTTTCATTCCAACCCCAAAGAAAGGCAATGCCAAAGAATGCTCAAACTACCACATAATTGCACTCATCTCACATGCTAACAAAGTAATGCTCAAAATGCCCCAAGTCAGGCTTCAACAGTAAATGAACTGTGAACTTCCAAAAGTTCAAGCTTGATTTAGAAAGGAAGAGGAATCAGAGATCAAATTACCAACATCTGTTGAATAACTGAAAAAGCAAGAGAGTTCCAGAAAAACATTTACTTTTGCTTTATTGACTATGCCAACGCCTTTGACTGTGTGGATCACAATAAACTGTGGAAAATTCTGAAAGAGATGGGAATACCAGAACAGCTGACCTGCCCCCTGAGAAATCTGTATGCAGGTCAATACAGCAACAGAAATGGACATGGAACAACACACAGGTTCCAAGTCAGGAAAGGAGTATGTCAAGGCTGTATATTGTCACCCTGCTTACTTAACTTATATGCAGAGTACCTCATGAGAAATGCTGAACTGGATGAAGCACAAGCTGGAGTCAATATTGCCAAGAGAAATATCAATAACCTCAGATATGCAGATGACACCACTCTTATGGCAGAAAGCAAAAAGAACTAAAGAGACTCTTGATGAAAGTGAAAAAGGAGAGTGAAAAAGTTTGCTTAAAACTCAACATTCAGTAAACTAAGATCATGGCCTCTGGTCCCATCACTTCATGACAAATATATGGGGCATCAGTGGAAACAGTGACAGACTATTTTTGGGGGACTCCAAAATCACTGCAGATGGTGACTGCAGCCATGAAATTAAAAGACGCTGGCTCCTTGCAAGAAAAGTTATGACCAACCCAGACAACATATTAAAAAGCAGAGACATTACTTTGCCAACAACGGTCCATCTAGTCAAAGCTATGGTTTTTTCAGTGGTCATGTATGGATATGAGAGTTGGACTACAAAGAAAGCTGAGTGCCGAAGAATTGATCCTTTTGAACTGTGGTGTTGGAGAAGACTCTTGTGAGTCCCTTGGACTGCAAGGAGATCCAACAATTTCGTCCTAAAGGAAATTAGTACTGAATGTTCACTGGAAGAACTGATGCTGGAGCTGAAACTCTGATATTTTGGTCACCTGTTGTGAAGAACTGATTAACTGGAAAAGACCCAGATGCTAGGAAAGATTGAACATGGGAGATGAAGGTGATGACAGAGGGTGAGATGGTTGCATGGCATCACTGACTCAATGGATATGAGTTTGATTAAACTGTGGGAGTTGGTGATGGACAGGGAGGCCTGGCGTGCTGCAGTCCTTGGGGTCACAAAGAGTTGGACATGACTGAGTGACTGATCTGAACTGAATTGATATACATGTAACACTAAATATATCTATTTCCAAAATTATGCAGTCTCTACATAACATTATAATACCTTATGTTTAATATTGCCTTTTTTGTACAAAGTTTAAAAGTTTTTAGCTCATGAAGTGTGTAATGATCTGAAAGAATACATAGAACGTTCACACAGGTATAAATAGTGAAATTTGGTTTCTACGTTTAACTGAAATTTTTAAAGAAATTTCCACATCCATAATTCTGAAACTTATTATTATCCTGGAAAATGTTATGATATGTATTTTAAAACTATACATAAAATAGAGTAACAATTACATACCCCATGTCCTCTGCATTTGATATTTGGGTCGCAGCTTTGATACTGACTGTATTGAGAGAGCTCAAGACAACCACCACTGTAACAAAACTAAAATGATAAAACAACCAACAACTTTAAAGTCAGGAATTCATTAACTGTACTTAGTATAAGAAATTAGATACACAATATGATACATACTTAGGATGAATTTGAATTTCATAACATCTACTCATTCTAATGAAAAGCTTTAGGTCAAAATGGTACATTATTACTTTATCAAATATCAAGTTTTTACAATAAGATATTGCTTCTCTTGAAGGAGCAGATTTGTGAGCTTACTAATAGCCAATGAAAATTATTAAAGTATTGTAATTTGGTATGTTATAGGAGGTTTTTATTTTAATGTGGAAAGGGATTTTAAAAATAAAATACAATACAAGAAATGTCCATTCAGTGCTTTTCAAGTGCCATAGAGATTTTCTCGAATTTGTCTCTAAATAAAAGTAGACAACATTCTTGAAATACCTGAAAACATAGAACTTTTCTATGCCTTTTCTACAAGGCATAGAAATTATGAAGCTAAAAATTATAGCTGGTATAAGAACAAAACAAGCCAAATTGTAATGAGCATTTGTAACGGGCCTTTGCACTTTCTATGCATTTTTATATATATGCTCACATTGACCCTGAGAGGGAGATATTTTTATCCACACTTTATATTTGATGAGAACTAAATGTACACTTTTTTAGGTCATGCCACCACTGACTGACAGAACCAATATTCAGTGCAAAAACTTCTTTAATCATAGAGCCCACTGATCAATGCTCAATACCAGTGCTTCAACCAGTCCTTTTTACATTCTTCTAACTTCAATAAAGTATTCCTTATCTTTTACAAAAGCAATGTTATCCTCATACCTCAGTTTATCTAACCTTGACTTTGAAATAGAGATTATACCCAAGTTATAGGTTATGAGGATGAAATAACTTATTACACATAAAGGAACAAAAATAGTTTGGGACATAGTAAATGCTCACTAAATGCAAATTTGTGTTTTAGTTATTTATTTAACCTGATTTTGATGTAGACTGCAAGTTAATATTCCTCTATCAAAATTTTAATTTAATTTGAATACTCTGGGGGACATCTAAGATTATCTGCACACTTTTCTCGGTTATCTGTCAGAATATCTAACATGTGATGAAGTCTAAAACATTCGTCATTTTCTATCACTATTGGTAAGTAAATATATGGACAAAGGTCTGTCTAATCAAAACTACGGATTTTACAGTAGTCATGTAGGAAGTGTTCAGTTCAGTCACTCAGTCATGTGCAACTCTTTCCGACCCCATGAACTGCAGCACTCTAGGCCTCCGTGTCCATCACCAACTCCCAGAGTCCAGACAAACCCATGTCTACTGAGTCTGTGATGCCATCCAACCATCTCATCCTCTGTCGTCACCTTCTCCTGCACTCAATCGTTCCCAGCATCACCGTCTTTTCCAATGAGTCAGCTCTTCGCATCAGGTGGCCAAAGTATTGGAGTTTCAGCTTCAACATCAGTCCTTCCAATGAACACCCAGGACTGATCTCCTTTAGGATGGACTGGTTGGACCTCTTGCAGTCCAAGGGACCCTCACAAGTCTTCTCCAGCACCACAGTTCAAAAGCATCAATTCTTTGGTGCTCAGCTTGCTTTATACTCCAACTCTCACATCCATACATGACTACTGAAAAAATCATAGCTTTGACTAGATGCATCTTTGTTGGCAAAATAATGTCTCTGCTTTTTAATATGCTGTCTACGTTGGCCATAACTTTCCTTTCCAAGGAGAAAGCGTCTTTTAATTTCCTGGCTGCAATCACCATCTGCAGTGATTTTGGAGCCCCCCAAAATCAAGTCAGCCATGGTTTCCACTGTTTCCCCACCTATTTGCCATGAAGTGATGGGACCGGATGCCCTGATCTTAGTTTTCTGAATGTTGAGCTTTAGGCCAACTGTTTCACTCTCCTCATTCACTTTCATCAAGAGGCCCTTTAGTTCTTCTTCACTTTCTGTCATCAGGGTGGTGTCATCTGCATATCTGAGGTTGTTGATATTTCTCCCAGTAATCTTAAATCCAGCTTGAGCTTCCTCCTGCCCAACATTTCTCATGATGTATTCTGCAAATAAGTTAAATAAGCAGGGTGACAATATACAGCTTTTATGTACTCCTTTTCCTATTTGGAACGAGTCTGTTGTTCCATGTCTAGTTCTAACTGTTGCTTCCTGACCTGCATACAGATTTCTCAAGTTGTAGGTCAGGTGGTCTGGTATTCCCATCTCTTTCAGGATTTTCCACAGTTTATTGTGATCCACACAGTCAAAGGCTTTGGCATAGTAAATAAAGCAAAAGTTGACGTTTTTCTGGAACTCACTTGCTTTCAAAATGATCCAGGGGATGCTGGCAATTTGGTCTCTGGTTCCTCTGCCTTTTTAGAACCAGTTTGAACATCTGGAAGTTCACGGTTCACTTATTGCTGACGCCTGGCTTGGAGAATGTTGCTCATTACTTTACTAGCCTGTGAGATGAGTGCAACTGTGCAGTAGTTTGAGCATTCTTTGGGATTGCCTTTTTAAGGATTGGAATGAAAACTGACCTTTTCCAGTCCTGTGGCCACTGCTGAGTTTTCCAAATTTGCTGGCATATTGAATGTAGCACTTTCATAGCATCATCTTCCGGGATTTTAAATAGCTCATCTGGAATTCCATCACCTTCACTAGCTTTGTTCATAGTGATGCTTCCTAAGGCCCACTTGACTTCATATTCCAGGATTTCTGGCTCTAGGTGAGTGATGACACCATCGTGATTATCTGGGTCATGAAGATCTTTTTTGTTCAGTTCTTCTGGGTATTCTTGCCACCTCTTCTTAATATCTTTGGCTTCTGTTAACTCCCTACAATTTCTGTCCTTTATTGAGCCCATCTTTGCATAAAATATTCCCTTGGTATCTCTAATTTTCTTGAAGAGATTTCTAGTCTCTCCCATTCTATTGTTTTCCTCTATTTCTTTGCATTGATCGCTAAGAAAGGCTTTCTTATCTCTCCTTGATATTCTTTGGAACTCTGCACTCAAATGGGTATATCTTTCCTTTTCTCCTTTCCTATTCACTTCCCTTCTGTTCACAGCGATTTGTAAGGCCTCCTCAGACAAACATTTTGCTTTTTTGCATTTCTTGTTCTTGGGGATGGTCTTGATTCCTATCTCCTGTACAATGTCACAAAGCTCCGTCCATAGTTCATCAGGCACTCTGTCAGATCTAGTCCCTTAACTCTCACTACCACTGTATAGTCATAAGGGATTTGATTTAGATCATACCTGAATGGTCTAGTAGTTTTCTCCACTTTCTTCAATTTCAGTCTGAATTTGGCAATAAGAAGTTCAAGATCTGAGCCACAGTCAGCTCCTGGTCTTGTTTTTGCTGACTGTATAGAGCTTCTCCATCTTTGGCTGCAAAGTATGTAATCAATATGATTTCGGTATCTACCATCTGGTGATGTCCGTGTGTTGCGTCTTCTCTTGTGCTGGTTGAAGAGGGTGTTTGCTATGACCAGTGCGTTTTCTTGGCAGAACTCTATTAGCCTTTACCCTGCTTCATTCTGTACACCAAGGCCAAATTTGCCTGTTACTCCAGGTGTTTCTTGATTCCTACTTTTGCATTCCAGTCCCCTAAAATGAAAAGGACATCTTTTTTGGGTGTTAGTTCTGGAAGGTCTTGTAGGTCTTCATAGAACTGTTCAGCTTCAGCTTCTTCAGTGCTACTGGTCAGGGCGGATACTTGGATTACCGTGGTATTGAATGGTTTGCCTTGGAAATGAACAGAGATCATTCTGCAGTTTTTGAGATTGCATCCAAGTACTGCATTTCAGCATCTTTTGTTGACTATGATGGCTACTTCATTTCTTCTAAGGGGTTCCTACCCATGGTAGTAGATATAATGGTCATCTGAGTTAAATTCACCCACTGCAGTCCATCTTGGTTTGCTGATTCCTAGAATGTTGATGTTCACTCTTGTCATCTCCTGTTTGACCACTTCCAATTTGCCTTGATTCATGGACCTAACATTCCAGGATGTGAGAGATGGACTATAAAGAAAGCTGTGTGCCGAGAATTGATGCTTTTGAACTGTGGTGTTGGTGAGACTCTTGAGAGTCCCTTGGACAGTAAGGATATCAACCCAGTCCATCCTAAAAGAAATCAGTCCTGAATATTCATTGGAAGGACTGATGCTGAAGCTGAAACTGAAATAGTTTGGCCGCCTGATGTGAAGAACTGACTCATTTGAAAAGACCCTGATATGGGAAAGACTGAAGGCAGGAGGAGAAGGGGATGACAGAGGATGAGATGGTTGGATGGCACCACTGCTTCAATGGACATGAGTTTGAGCAAGCACCAGGAGTTGGTGATGGACAGGGCAGCCTGGCTTGCTGCAGTCCATGGGGTCACAAAGAGTTGGACACGACTGAGCAGCTGTTTGAGGGCAGGAGGAGAAGGGGACGACCAAGGATGAGATGGTTGGATGGCATCACTGACTCAATGGACATGGGTTTAGATGGACTCCGGGAGTTGGTGATGGACAGGGAGGCCTGGCATGCTGCGGCTCATGGAGTCGCAAGGAGTCAGACACGACTGAGCGACTGAATTGAGCAACAGAACCGATTCGTAAACAAAAAACAAACATAAGCTTGCTAATTAACTGAAAGTGCTCTGATGAAGCCAGTAAGGGGGAAAAAAATGAGTGGCAAACCAGCAGTATCTTAGAACAAAACTACTGGGTTGACAACTATATTCATTTGACTTTTTCCATAAGATGGCTCTAGGAACGTTTTGTTCAAACATTTGTGCAGTGTATGGAGAAAGTGCTGTATACTGATAAATCCAAGTGTGATTTGCAAAATTTCGTGCTGGAGATTTCTTGATGGGCAATGCTCCATGGCCAGGTAGGCCAGTTGAAGTTGACAGCAATCAAATCAAGACATTAACTGAGAACAAGCAATGTTATACCATGCGGGAGGCAGCTGACATACTCAAAATATCCAAATTAAGCATGCAAAATCATTTGCACCAGCTTACTCATGTTACTTGTTTTGATGTTTGTGTTCCACTCAAGTGAGAAAAAAAGAACCTTCTTGACTATAGTTCTGCTTTTTCTACTTAGACATAGCAAAAAGATTTCATTTTATAAAAAACAAATTGTGACAGGGGATGACAGTGGGTACTGTGTAATAATGTGGTACAGGAGAGATTGATTTTTCAGTCGCTAAGTTGTGTCCACCATTTTATGACCCCATGGACTGCAGCACACCAGGCTTCCCTGTCTTTCACTATTCCTAGGGGTTTGTCCATGTCCGTTGAGTTGGTGATGCCATTCAACTATCTCATCTTCTGTTTCCCCCTTCCCCTTCTGCCTTCAATCTTTCCCAGCATCTGGGTCTTTTCCAATGAGTTGGCTCTGCCCACCAGGTGGCCAAAGTATTGGAACTTCAGCTTCAGCATCAGTCCTTCCAATGAATATTCAGGGTTGACTTCCCTTAGGATTGACTGGCTTAAACTCCTTGCAGTCCAAAGGACTCTCAAGAGTCTTGTCCGGCATCACAGTTTGAAAGCATCAACTCTTTGGTCCTCAGCCTTCTTTATGGCCCAATTCTCACATCCCTACATGACTACCAGGAAAATCACAGCCTTAACTAGATGGACCTTTGTTGGCAAAGTGATGTTTCTGCTTTTAATACCCTCTGTAGGTTAATCACGAGTTTTCTTCAAGAAGCAAGTGTCTTTTAATTTCATGGCTGCAGTGACTGTCCACAGTTATTTGGAGCCCAAGAAACTAAGCTTGTCACTGTTTCCATTATTTCCCCAGTTATTTGGCATGAAGTGATGGGACCAGATGCTATGACCTTTGTTTTCTGAATGCTGAGTTTTAAGTCAGCCTTTTCACTATCCTCTTTCATCTTCATCAAGAGGCTCTTTAGTTCCTCCTCACATTCTGCCATTTGAGTGGTAGCATCTGCATATC
Source organism: Cervus elaphus (assembly GCF_910594005.1). NCBI lineage: Eukaryota > Metazoa > Chordata > Mammalia > Artiodactyla > Cervidae > Cervus > Cervus elaphus. The sequence continues at coordinate 41,740,100 of NC_057846.1, forward strand.
TGAGGTGGTTGATATTTCTCCTGGCAACCTTGAATCCAGCTTATGATTCATCCATCCTGGCATTTTGCACGATGTACTTCTGCATATAAGTTAAACAAGCAGGCTGACAATATGCAGCCTTGCCATATTCCTTTCCCAATTTTGAACCAGTCTGTTGTTCCATGTCTAATTCTACCTGTTGCTTCTTGACCACCATATTGGTTTCTCAGGAGACAGGTAAGGTGGACTGGTACTCCAATCTCTTGAAGAATTTTCCACAGTTTGTGGTGATCCACACACTCAAAGTCTTTAGTGCATATAGTTAACAAAGCAGAAGTAGATGTTTTCCTAGAACTCCTTTGCTTTCTCTCTGATCTAACAGATGTTGGCAGTTTGATCTCTGGTTCCTCTGCCTTTTCTAAACCTGGCTTGTTCACCTGGAATTTTTCAGTTCACATACTGCTGAAGCCTAGCTTGAAGGGTTTTAAGCATTACCTTGCTCATATGTGAAATGAGTGCACTTGTATGGATTGTGGGGCAAGCCAAACGAACAACCACCAGCCATAGTAAAGGCCAGTCTTTATCCAAAGAAGGTGATGTTGTATATAAAGTGGGATTAGAAGGGAATCCTCTATTATGAGCTCCTTCTGGAAAGCCAGATTCCGAGAAGTACTGCTCCTAGTTAGACCAGCTGAAAGCAGCACTCAACAAAAAGTGTCTGTAATTAATCAACATAAAACTCATAATCTTCCATCAGGATAATATAAGACTGCATGTTTCTTTGATGATCAGATAAAAACTGTTACAGCCTGGTTCATATTGCTTAAAGCAGGGGTCCCCAATATTTTTGTCACCAGGGACAGGTAATGTGAGTGATGGGGAATGATGGGGAGTGGCAGGCAAATCTTTGCTTGCTTTCTTGGCACTTACTTATTGCTGTGTGGCCTGAGGGTTGGGGTCCCCTGACTGTTTCTAACATCAATATAATTTTGTTGTTAATGCTTATTGATTTTGTTTTTTTCCCTTTCAAGTTGAGATTTTCCTGGTTCATGGAAGGAAGAGTGTGACTTTTGATTGAAACCTAGATATTTTGATTACTGTGTTATGAGACTCTGGTTAAACCTTGTGGTTAAACCTGGCTAAACCTTCTGGTTCAGCAGTTCTTCCCTATTACAACTCTGAAGTAGGGGAAAGGAACACTGCCTCATTTTTGCCAGGTAATGCTGAAAGTTGGAGAAGGGAATGGCAACACATTCCAGTATTCTTGCCTGGACAATGCCAAGGACAAAGGAGTCTGATGGACTACAGTCCAAGGGGTCACAAAGAGTCGGACAAGACTGAGTGACTATCACTCACTCAGCATTGGATGTACGGATTCCACTAATATCTGGAATGAGAGGGGCTCCTTATTACTGCAAGTGGCTGGGGAGAACACGCTCTCCACAAACCCTCTGTTCTACCACCCTGGCGAGAGTAGAAGTGTAGCTACGCTTTTATCTATGTCCTTTGCTGCAGTAGAGAATCCATTGTTTAAGAGTGTGCCATCTCGCTAAGCTGTTCACTTGGCTAAAGTCAGCCTTTCCTTTAATGACTTATTTCTGTCTGTTTCATTGGGCATTTCTGAGTTTCTGGCCTCTCTGGCACTCAGTTTGGGATATATAAGGCTAAAAGCAAAGAGATCACATTGTTATGTTGCTCCTCAGGTTCTGAGGTGCCTAGCTCATCTGCTGAAAGAACCTTTCAGCTTTTGGAATCTTCTTATGTTTATTTTACATTTAATATCCAGGACTCTTAGCTACAGTTAATGAGAAGAACAGGGGAAAGTAGGTCAAGACTGTCCTGGAACTTCAAATCTCTCTCCAGTAGTTTTAACCGTGATATAATATATTTACCAATATTTTCCCTTATCTGTAACTGACTTTGTACCATTTAATAACTCTGAGATACCTAGATACTCATAGATACTATCCCTAAGTTTTCTTTGAATTTTTATTAAAGCATTTTGACCTATAATTCCTTTGAAATAATATTTTATACCTTAGTCTATAGGCTAATTTATCCTTGTACCTATTGGCTTTCATTTTAACTTTATCTTAAGTCTTGCTATTTAGTAAAATGAATTCCCAATTTACATTTTATTTCAAATTGCATTGGCTATTTTGTACATTTAGCTCTTTGCATTTTAATATAACACTAAATAAGTTTTTTAATTTCCACCAGCAACTCATTCCCTGCCCCCCCACCTCAGCAAAGAAACCTGGTGGAATCATGATTCTTCTGGATTCTTCTGCATCATATTCATTAATTGATTTTGAGAACAGTAACATTTTAACAATATTGCCTTCCTAGTCAAAGACACCATTTATGCTTTAATAGTGATTCACAACCCACATAATTTTCATGTGTAGTCAAAAAAGTAGAGCTGAAGGGGATGGGAGATGGATAAACTAGGAGTTTGGGGTTAGCAGATAAAAAACACTATATACAAAATAGACAAATGAGAAGGTCCTACAGTACAGCACAGGAAACTATATTCAATATCTTGTAATGCACACAATGGAAAAGAATACATATAACTGAATCACTTTGTTGTACAAAAGACACTAACACAACCTTGTAATTCAACTATATTCAACTACAATTTTTTAAAAGGTAGAAATGATGTCTTGCAGGTTTTACCCTGATTTCTCTATCACCCTAATATTGCATATCTCCATGTCATTAAAAATTATCTGTATTGGGTATGGACTTTCGTGGTGGCTCAGACGGTAAAGAATCCACTAGCAATGTGGGAGACCTCGGTTCAATTCCTGGCTTGGAAAGATCCCTTGGAGAAGGTAATGGCTTCCCACTCCAGTATTTTGGCCTGGAGAACCCCCATGGACAGAGAAGGCTGGCAGGCTAGAGTCCACGGGGTTGCAAAGAGTCGGACATGACTGAGTGGCATTCACTGTCACTTCACTTTGCTGTAAATTATCTGATAAACCGACACTTGGCATCTAGTGTGTCTTGTTTATTTTCTCTATTATAACTCACATCATAATTGCTCTGTATCAACATCTATTTCCTAATAGTTGAAAATTAAACTTAATTACATCAGAAATAGATAAAAAGTGTGATGATAAATTTGGCTGCTAAACATTTCAAAATCATTTTCCATGAAGTATCTGTTAATTTATACTTATTTTAGGAAGTTTGTAAGTTATGCTTCTCACCATCAATTTTTTTTACTTGAAGTATACCTGGTTTACAATATTATATTAGTTTCATATATACTACATATTGATTCAATATTTTTATACATTATACTCCATTTAAAATTAATATAAAATATTGACTATGTTCTCTGAGCTGTGTAAAATATTCTTGTAGCTTATTTGGAAGACAACACAAACAGACAGAGAAACACACCACATTCTTGAATAGGCAGAATCAATACTGTCGAAAGGACTACAGTGTCCAAGGGAATTTACAGATTTAATGAAATTCATATCAAATTACCAATGGCATTTTTCACAGAGCTTGAACAAAAATCATAAAATTTGTATAGAGACAAAAAAGACCCCGAATAACCAAAGAAATCTAAAGAAAAATGAACCTGAAGAATCAGGCTCCCTGACTTAAGGCTATACTACAAAGCTACAGTCACCAAAACAGGAAGGTACAGGCACAAAAACATATAGATCAGTGGACTAGGACACAAAGCTGATGATAAACCCATACACCTATGGTCACCTAATGTATGACAAAGCAGGCAAGACTATACAACAGAGGGAAGACAGTCTCTTCAATAAGTGGTGCTGGGAAACTGGACAGCTATATGTAAAAAAAAAAAATGAAATTAGAAAACTCTATACCACACACAAAAATAAGCTCAAAATAAATTAAAGACTTAAATGCAAGACTGAATACTATAAAACTCTCAGAGGAACAAAAGACCAAACATTCTCTAACATAAATTGCAGCAATATCTTTTTTGACCCATCTCTCAGAGTAATGGAAATAAAGACAAAAATGAGTCGTACCTAATTAAATTCAAAAGCTGTTGCACAGCAAAGGGAATCATATACAAAAACAAAAAAATGCCTCTAAGGATGGGAGAAGATATTTGGAAATGATGCAACTGACAAAGATTAGCCTTTAAAATTTTCAAACATCTCATGTGGCTCAACATCATAAAAACACACAACCCAGTCAGAAAATGGGCAAAAGACCTAAAGAGAGACATTGCTCTAAAGAAGACATACAGATGGGTAAGAGACCTATGAAGAGATGTTCAACATAGTTAATTACTGAAAAGTGAAAGTGTTAGTCACTTAGCTGTGTCTGACTCTTTGCAACCCCTTGCACTGTCAGAGAACTAAGATCGTGGTATCCAATCGCATCACTTTATGGCAAATAGATGGGAAGCAGTGGAAGCAGTGACAGATTTTATCTTCTTGGGCTTCCAAATCATGGTGGAGACTGCAGCCATGAAATTAAAAGACTTTTGCTCCTTGGAAGAAAAGCTATGACGAACATAGACAGCATATTAAAAAGCAGAGACATCACTTTACTGACAAAGCTCTGTATAGTCAAAGCTATGGTTTTCCCAGTAGTCATGTATGGATGGGCATTGGACCATAAGGAAGACTGAGCACTGAAGAATTGGTGCTTCTTAAGAGTCCCTTGGACTGCAGGGAGATCAAACCAGTCAATCCTAAGTGAAATCAACCCTGAACATTCATTGGAAGGACTGGTGCTAAAGCTGAATCTCCAATACTTTGGCCACCTGATGGGCAGAGCCAACTCATTGGAAAAGACCCAGATGCTGAGAAGGATTGAAGGCAGGAAGAGAAAGGGACAACAGGATGAGATGGTTGGATGGTATCACTGACTCAAAGGACATGAGTTTGGGCAGACTCCGGGAGATCGTGAAGGATAGGGAAGCCTGGTATGCTGCAGTCCTTGGGGTCACAAAGAGTTGAACAGGACTTAATGACTGAACAACAACAACAAGGCTCCTTTGTCCATGGAATTCTCCAGGCAAAGAATGCTAATGTGGGCAGCCATTCCCTTCTTCAGGAGATCTTCCCAACCCAGAGATCAAACCCAGGTCTCCTGCACTGCTGGCAGATTTTTTACCACCTGAGACACCAGGGAAGCCCATCAAATTATCAGAGAAATGTGAATCAAAACTGCAATGTGGTATCATGTCATATGGTCAGGATGGCCATCATCAAAAAAATCTACAAACAGTAAATGCTAGAGAGGGTATGCAGAGAAGGGAACTCTCCTACGAGGTTTGTGGGGATGTAAATTGGTGCAGCCACTACGGAGAACAGTTCCTTAAAAATGGAAATACCATATGATCTAGCAGTCCCACTCCTGGGTATATAAGAGAAAAAACTTGATTCAAAAGCATACATGCACCACAATGTTCATTGCAGCACTATTCAAAATACCTAAGACACAGAAGCAGATTAAATGTCCCTCAGCAGATGAATGGAAAAAGATTGAGTGGTACATATATACAATGGGATATTAGCCACTAAAGAGAATGAATTAATGTCATTTGTAGCAACATAAACAGACCTGGAGATTATCAAACTAAGTGAAGTCAGTCAGACAGAGAAAGACATATATCATAGGATATCACTTATACGTGTAATCTTAAAAAACATGATTGACATGAAGTTATTTACAAAATAGAAACTGACTGATAGAGAATGAACCTATGGCCACTAGGGGTGAAGGGTTGAGGGGGAAGGATAGATTGGGGGTTTGGGATTGACGTGTACACACTGTTATATTGAAAACAAATAACCAACAAGGACTAACTACATAGCACAGGGAACTCTGTTCAATACTGTGTAATAACCTAAATGGGAAAAGAATCTGAAAAAAGTGGATTTATATATAGATATATATATACTCATATAAAACTGAATCACTTTGCTGTACATATGAAACTAATACAACATTGTTAATCAACTGTCCTCCAATATAAATTAAAAATTAAAACAACAAAGTTAGCATACAATATTGGCTGTGTCCTCTGTGCTATGCAATATATTCTTATAGTTGATTTATTTTTTATGTAGTAGTTTTATGTCTCAATCTCTCCCTGCTTACCTCTTCCCACTGGTAATCACTGACTTGTTCTCTATATCTGTGAGTCTCTTTTAGTTATTGTATTCTTCACCTCTGACTAGTTATTTTTTATATTTCTAGTTTTTCACTAAAATTCTCACTGTGTTCATTTCTTCTTTTCCCAAGTTCAGATAACATTCTTGTTGATTATGCTTTAAACTTTTTATCTGGTAAATTATCTTTTTTTGTTTTCTCAGTTTTTTTTCTTTCATTTGAAATAATTCTTTTGTCATTTTGACTTTGTGTCTATGAAATTAAGTGAAAGAGTTACCTATCCTAGTCTTGAGGGTATGTCTTTGTGTCCCAGCATCCCCATACAGTCTGTGTGTAGCCAGGGGTTTTTGTGGGAGAGCTAGATCTGACATGATCATGGGTCACATCCTGTCCCAGGGTGTGTTGCCTGCTGTCACTTTGGTGAGACGCAGGATTGAGGACAAAGGGATAGGGCCAGTGCCAGGTGTGAGCTGAGACTTCTCCTATGATCCGTGGCTATCACCACCCTACTGGGGAGATGGCATCAGGTCCCAAGCTGCTGATGGTGAATGGGTAAGGACAACCTTATGGTACAAGGTGGGGTCCAAGTTGATTCAGTTCCTTTCAAGTATGCATCTCCCTGCTCCATCCTGGGGATGGCACCTCTGCCCCAGAGGGTATGATCCCTGAGGCAAGAGGGTGCTGGAGTGGGTGCCTGATGTGCTTGGGGCATGTGTCCTGGTATGACTCTGGAATGTCAGTCTGAATTCTAGACACTTCCTGATCCACTCCCTCTATAAGCAGCAGAAATAGCTGCCCTCGCCCCATTCAGCTCCATCCTTCCCAAGTGCACACTCTCCTCAGCAATGACAGATTTCGCCCTACTGTGAAGCAGTGCTGCAGCTAGAGAGGCCAGGGCAGATATTCAACATGGCCTGGGGTGCACCTTGTGTAGTCCCAGGAAAAGAGCCGGAGCTCTAGGTCGGTTCAATCTGCTTCCTCTGCCTTGTTCCCAGGAGTAAAGCCAATGCATATAGGTTCTTTCCAAGCAGAGTCTTGGTTTTTTACAGCCCTCCTGCGGCTAGCTCATTTGATAAAGAATCCACCTGCAATGCAGGAGATTGCGGTTCAATTTCTGGGTCGGGAAGATTGGTAGAGAAGGGATAGGCTACCCACTCCCATATTCTTGGGCTTCCCGTGTGGCTCAGCTTGTAAAGAATCGGCCTGCAATGCGGGAGACCTGGGTTTGATCCCTGGGTTGGGAAGATCCCCTGGAGAAGGGAAAGACTACCACTCCAGTATTCTGGACTGGAGAATTCCATGGACTGTATAGTCCTTGGGGTCGCAGAGTCAGACACAACTGAGCAACTTGCACTTACACTTGTAAGCCCCACCGATTTTCAAACTTGATAAGGGATCAAATCCTTGTGTCAGATCCCAGGCCTGGGGTATCCAGTAATCAGTTTAAACCACTCCCTCCCCAGGGAGGATCTGTGAACCACACACACACATACACACCCCTCACCCTTCCTCTATGCTCCCTCCTAGAGGCACAGGTGCCATACTGATTGTTTGTCATCCCTGCGTACCCGACAAGCATCCAGTTTGTTTTCAGGGAGAATTGCTTCACATGTAGATGTACTTTTGATGTGTTCTAGGGAGAGGTGAGTTTAACATCTTCCTATGATGACATCTTCATCTCCTCTCTATCAAATGTTATTTTTGATGTCAAAATCATAACACAAACAATAGCTGAATATTCAGTTACTTTTAATTTATTTAATCACAGGTTAAGTTAGAACATTTTCATGTTTCTTAGTCATATGTTCAATTTCATGATTTTCTTGTACTGATAAACACTACAGTATGTGTGTGTGTGTGCACATGTACATGTATACTGGGGTATGTGTGTGTACACATGTATATATATATACTGGGGTATGTGTGTGTGCACACAGATACATATATACTGGGGGTATGGATGTGTGTGTACATGTACATTTATACTGGAGTAAGTGTGGGTGTGCACACGTACATATATATTGGGGTACACACAGATGTGCATATCTATACACACACACACACACACATACACACACACACACACACACACACACACATAGTGAGGGTATACCCACTAAGATACCTGATACCTATGACTCTGACACCAACCAAGTGTCCAAGAATTCAGTTCCACTCATTCTGACACACTCTATCTGCAGTTGAATCAAATTCTACTAGTTAAAGGGCTCAGTCCCACAAGACTCTTCTCATTTCAGACACCAGGTTCAAGTCTTTATCCTTCTGACCAACTGGTTATGAATTGGAGGTTCCCATGGCTCCCTCTCAGGTTTGATAATTTCCTAATTTGGCTCACAGAACTCAGAGAAAGACTTCACTTATGTTTACTAATTTATGGGAAGGAATATAATTCAGGTATAGCCAAATGGAAGAGATGCAGAGGTCAAGCTATGTTGTCGGGCAAGAGGAAAGTCATCGTCTCCATGTCCTCTCCAGGCACATCCTCATTACAGCACACTGTGTTCACCAACTTACAAACTATCTTGAGTCTAATCATTGAAAAAGTTTTGCAGAGTCCAATCTCCAGCCATATCACTCTGTTTATTGATGCTGTCAGTGGAGCTTAAAGCTCTAACCCATTAATCAATTGGTCTTTCTGGTAACCAGCATACTCTGAAGCATCAAGAGGCACCACCCTATTATCTCATTAGCATAAACTCAGGTTTCTTTAGATGAATCTCATTATGAATAACACCAAATATTCCTATCACTCAGGAAATTCTAAGGTTTAGGAGCTCTGGGCCAGAAACCAATGGAAAAGGCCAAATTAATTTTCTTGTGTTTGTTAAACCACATTATACTATTATACAATTTTATTACTTTTTTCTAATTAATGAATAATTAAATTAGTTGATAATTTTACATATTACTCTGCCATATTTATGGTAAAGATTATTGCATTTTGTTTTAAATGATGCTTAGAGGGATAACATATTACTTCGTAATGCAGTCAACATCAGTATGTTCCTTTGTGACTGAAAGTGAAAGCTGTTCAGTCTTGTCCAACTCTTTGCAACTTCATGGACTGTAGCCTGCCAGACTCCTCTGTCCATGGAATTCTTCAGGCAAGAATACTGGAATGGGTAGCTTATCCCTTTTCTAGGGGATCTTCCCAACCCAGGAATCGAACTGGGGTCTCCTGCATTGTAGGTAGATTCTTTACAAGCTGAGCTATCAGGGAAGCCATTATATTTATGTGAGACTACCTTTTGCCATTCTGAGAGAAGGTTACTATTCACTTCCAATTTCCTCTATTCTTCATTTTTAAAAAATATTGTATCTTATTGTAATTTTTTAATTAAAATGTGAAATAATTGTTTCCCTTTTTACTTTCATGTACTAGCTTTTAATGGCACTGTTTTTAAAAATTCTTTATGTTTATCAAAGTATTTAAGAAAAAGACAAATACATAAAACTCAAACTCTGTTTTATTAGTGTACCTTGTAGAAGGGTCCAGTGTTAAACAAGTATGTTATGTTTTTGAAGAAAGAACTAGGGGAGTAGGCTAGTGAGAAAATGTTTTTGTTTCATTGCAATTTAATTCTAGTCAAATACTGCAATGCTAAATGTTGGCTTTTTTTTTTTTTTTTTTTGGTTTTCCTTGTTTTTCTCATTATTCGGTTTGTTCTGACCCATTTTTTTTCAAGTATTATTTGATACTTTTTGTTCTTTGATTACACAAACTGTCGCAGACCAGATCCTTGCCTACTGGACAAGTTTAGATGCTCAAATGTGACAAAACAAATTCAACTAACTCTACCAAAATTCACAATAAAAAGATGGTCAGTGAAGCAAATGTTCCTTTAGCCAATAGAAAGTGACCTTTTAATTTTATGATGATATAGTAACCAAATTTATACCATTAATTGCAAATTAAAAAATCTTAAGCTCTTTCTCTCTCTCCCTCTCTCTCAACACACACACACTCAGACATCCATACACTATATATAGAATCAAGTAAAATTTTTATTTACCTTCTCCTCATCACACATGGTTCCATTATTTGTAATAGTAGGGTCTGACTGTACATGAACTCTGAAACTTGCTGACATACATATATGGCCTCCAAGGTAGGTATACTGAATATCAATGTCATCCCTTGCTACTATAAGTGAATGTGTCCAGTGGCAAACTAACTTTCCACAAAGGAGCTGGCTACAATATATTAAAAAAAAAGCTGTTAATACCCGTAGGTCTCTTAGAGACACAAGAGATTAGATAAAAAAAAAACAGCACAAAATATGAGGATAATTCAAAATGTTACTGAGATCATAACACCAAAGCTATTCAGAACATACACCAACTAATAAAGAGCAACATATAAATTCATCTGTATAAACCAGGTTAATCTTTCATTTGGGTTAAGTGACTCTTGGCAGTATACACACACAGACACTCACACAGGCATTTGAAAAATGTATAAATTTCTAAATACATACTGAAAATAACAAGGACGTCCTCGACAGTTTCCAAATAAATCATTAAGAAAATTCACTTCCTGTGTACACTGATAGCTAGATTCTTTAGCAACTAAAAACATAAGCAAATTCCCAATTACTCATCTTTAAAAAACTAAAAACTAAAACTGTGTTAAATTAATATTGAAATATCTAAACAACAATGCCTAGTAAATGTCATCTATTACAAATTTCAGTATTATCTATTTGGCTATACAAGAAAAAGAACCACTTACTGAAAACTACCCACTTAAGAATAGGAGAGCTGGTATGACAGAGCAGAAATAATTAAGAAATCCTAGTCTTCTGCACTCTCTCTTATCTTCAATTCTAAATTCTACTCACTTTCTCCCAACCACATCAAATTTGACTAAAATCCTATTCATTTTCTCCTGTTCTTATTGGGTCTGTTTTACCTCTTGACATAGTTCAAAGTTACATTGATTTCAATTTTATGTTCAAATTTGGATTTAACTAACAGTCCTTTTTATTTTGGTGTTTTACTGACTTTAGAAAAATATAGTTTAAAAATAAAGCTCAGAAGAAAAGATAAATTATTACATTTTCCAAACAAATCCTCGCACTGCTTCGTTCTATCTTGGCATACTCCTCCAAAGCAATAGGAAGATTTATTATTGCATGTTTGTAAGTCGGCAGCTCTTATATCAGGTACACAAAATTCAGACACCCCATTGCAAAATTCTGGAAAATCACATGGATCAATGCTTTTCCTACACAGTATTCCTCTATCAAGTACCTGTGAGAAAAGGAAAAACACATATTTGCTTTGAAATAGTAAAACAAATGTAGAAATATTAAATAACAGCATTGAATTTGTAGCTATCATTATCATTACCGTTACATCTGTAAGTGCTTAAGCCATAAATTTGCTTAAAAGTTCTGGTGAAAGAGTTTGGAAAGAACCCAAATGCCTACTAATGTGTAAACAAACTATGGTGTGGACAATGGAACGTGTTCAGCCGCGTAAAGGCATGGAGTACTGATGCATGCTACAAGGTGACTGCAACTCGGAAACACTGTATTTAGTGAAGAAACCAGACGCAAGGGTTCCCACTGTGTGGTTCTAGTTCTATGAAATGTCCAGAGTAGGGAAATCCATAGAGACCGAATGCAGTGCTGGTTGCCAGGAACTGAGGGGAAGGGAGAGAGGAGAGCAGGTGCGTCACGGGTCGGGGTCTCCTGTTTGGGTGAGGAAGCGGCTGTGGAACCAGGTCAAGGCGGTGGCTGCACAACGCTGCGAATGCCCTAAGTGCCACTCAAGGCACTAAATGCACTTGAAAACGGCTACATTTTCACTGTGTGATGTGCACTTCAATTTAAAAATGGCTCTAGCCAAAGTACTCACAGTTACAGTGCTGTGGTTATCCTGAATATTCACTTCAAGATAAACAGAAAATATCTGAGATGACACTACCCATATCTGTTTTTCAACCTTCGATTGTTGGGGACTAATCCATTGCACTCCTGAAATATTTTAACTAACTCAGATGCTGGTCTTTCCAGGTTTCTAAAATGTTTCTTAGTGGACACCCCTGTCCTTTTGGCCTTCAAGTAATTTTCTTTTCTGGACTAATTCCACTTCTACTGTGAAACTGCTTCTGACTCAGGATGACAATTGGAACACTTTCCCTAGACACAGTGGTGGGAAATTTAACTTAGAATGTAATGGTGGGTCAGGGCTTCTGCCACTTCCAGGGGTGGGCATAGTTGTGGAAAGAGGGGATCCCTCTGCTCTTCTGAAATACCGTACAATGTGGACGAGAAAAGCCAGGAATTGCACTGAGCTTTCAGTACTGCATACAGGAAAAGCTTGTCTGAGAACCGCCAAGGAAAAGCAAGGATATCCAAATGATGTAGAGCACAAGAATCTTGTTGTTCCTATTTTAAGCAAAGATTCCCTTGAGCATGACGCTGACCTCATGTCGTATGTCAGCTTCCTGAGTGCTTGTTTCTTATTCTTTGCTTGTCTGCTCATCATCAAGACACAGCTGACCCAGGACAAGTGCTGGTGAGCAGTACCAGACACAACTCCTTAAAACTTCAGAGAGGAGAGTCTGGGTACTGACTAAAACACGCTAGTCCCCATTATGTGTCAGATAACAGCAGGTTAAAGTATTGGTCTTCCATATCTTTGCACTAGGACTTGTGTTCATCTAAACTGAAAAATTATAAGAAAAAAACACTGGATCAAATCATTAGATTTCAGACCATGTCAGTGGAAGCTAGAATGGAAAGTAGACAGGTAAAACAATAAAAAGCCTTTTAAGCTTATGGTCACTAATAAGAGAGGCACCTGCGACCCTTGAAAAGACAGCAAAAGCTAGATTTTATGCTATAATATGTGAGAAAGTTAATGGGAACTAACATAGGACATTGACGCATGCTTCAAGAGTGAGGAGGAAAGGTCCTGGGCAGATGGTGGCAGTGGGTACATTCCCAGAACTAGAATTGAGTCACAGGTTCCCTCAAGTGTGAAAAATGAAAAGGCTGTCCAGGGCTACCTTCGACAGATCAATAAATGCAGTCCTGAATGCTAAAAACAAAAGATGATAGCTGGAGTTACAGGTTTTAGTTGGAACTTCTTTATAGAATTCACTGCTGTTACCCTGAATCTCTCCCTAGCAACTTATACTATGAATTTTCACTGGACCAAATCCAGGAATATTCTCTGTTGCAAAGAATTATCCTTTGAGATGTAGGTAGAGGGCAATAGTGGGTGTGTACTAAGTCACTTCAGTCATCTCCAGCCCTTTGTAACCCTGTGGATTGCAGGGGCCAGGCTCCTCTGTCCATGGGATTCTCCTGGCAGGCAGGCTCTTGACCACTAGCACCACCTGGGGAGCCCAGATGGAAATGGACTGTTTAGAAATTTCAACTGCTCAGTCTCACTGATTTGGAGACAAAGAGAAAGATGAGAGTTCTGGGGAAGGAAAGAACAACACAGTTTATTGCTAAGAAGTGGAAACCCTAGGCTGGCCTCTACATTAATGTGCTTTGAAACAAATGAACATTGGCTTTAAGAACTAGCCCACTGAGTGGAAAAGAACATGCAGAGAACAGGGTAAAATGATGTGGGGAGAGATTTCCATTGACAGTGGAAAAGCAAACCTGACAACAAAACCTCTAATCAGTCAGCATTTATGTATGTCGTAGCCTCCTGAAAGTGACACAAAGAAAGATGAGTTGCTAAAATGAAGCAATCCCTAGAACAGAGAACTTACCTGGTCTCCTATCAGAGGTGGCTATGAAGGAACATTGAAGGAAAAACTTCCCAAGGGAAGTCGAGGATTCAGTGAGTGATTGACAAAGCTAATCTTCAGTATTAGATATGCTGCATATTGCTGACTATTCCCTATGGATTCCTTTTTTCTGCTACTTCCAAAGCGAGGGGTTGCTATTATAATTGTCTGTTTATTCAAATTTTGTATCTCAAGTGTGTGTTGGGTGGCTTATTCATAATTTTGTCATAGATTGTGAGGAGCTACATTCAATTATGACCAAGAGGAACTCACAACACCCAAATTACCTGAAATTATTATTAAATGGCATGATAGGATGGGTTCTGAGGAGAGATAGAAACAATAAGGTTAGAGGCAGGGCTAAAAATTTGATTGGAAAAGATCTAGAGACCTCTCAATTCTGAAATCAACTGTGTATGAATCAAGAACATATGGTAATATATTTGAATGATGAGTAAAAATTATGTGAAAAAAAGTTAAAAATCCCACAAAAGCAAGAATTTCATGGAAGAAAACAAGGCAATATTCTGAAAACTTACCGTACAAGATTTTTTTCCACAACATGGTCCAGAACCACAGTCCGCGTTTCCAAGCAGTGCGCAGGTTAAAGGATCACAGCATTTAAGATGCTCGCAGCTCTGAAAGCAAAGGTAATCAAGTTAAATAAAAGGAATTTTGAACTAAATCATTTTACTTATTGTCATAATATCTTAAGACATGTCTCTAATTACCATCACAGTATAATTTTTATATCTGTATCTATTTTTAACACCACTTCACCTAAACAATGTATTTTGATATAGAAAAAAGTGGTAACGGAATCACTCATGATTCTATGCTCAAGAATTTGACTGTTAAAAATGCAATGCAATTTATCTCAATCTTTTTGTGTTCATAAATATATGGACAATAAATTTTGAGTTTTTTTTCATTTGTGTGTGTCTGTGTATGTGTGCATTACTTGCTCAGTCGTGTCCAACTCTTTGTGACCCCATCGGCTGTAGCCTTACCAGGTTCCTCTGTTCATGGAATTCTCCAGGCCAGAATCCTAGAGTGGGTAGCTGTTCCCTTCTCCAAGGGATCTTCCTAAGCCAGGATCGAACCTGGGTCTCCCATATTGCAGGCAGGTTCTTTACTGTCTGAGCCACTAGAAAACTACTTATCTATCTTATCAATTTGCCTCAAGATATTCTGTGACTATATAAAAATATTTGGATGTGACAAAATAGAGGTTTCTAAATAATAACAGCATATTGTGGTTGTTTCATTTCAAAGAAACATTTTTCACTTTTTAGTTCTTGTATATTAAAGATTGATTCTAAAAGTTATTCGTTCAAAGAATTAAAAAATGTTAAGAGCTCTTTCATAACACACATTTATTTCCTTCTTTTTACAGAGTTATCTAGTAAGTGTAAGAGTGATATGATATGACTGATAATATTTTAAAATGAATAAAGTGAATAGGTACAAATAACTGTTTATATCTGTTTCAATTTCACATATCTGCTCAATTTAGTTTATTTTATATGTTTATGCATACTTTTTGTTGAGGTATTCTATTTATTTCCTTTATTTCTAAGCACTTTTATGTTAATACTATTAACCCCTAGCCACTAATATATTTTATATCGTTTTGCAATTTGTCATGACAACTTATTTCTATTTTGGCAGGTTTTAAAAATATTTTTGTTACTGTGATATTGTGAAATCTGAAAATTGCCACTCTTCTTTTGTGATTTGTTCTAAGAGCTTCTGTATAAAATTTTCTTCCACATTAACCCCAGTAAATATGCGAAGGTGCAAAATGTTTCTGTTATACATATAAATATATATCTACATATATGTATTTTTATTTTACTGTAAGTATTTTGAGTAGTATGTTGTAAATGTAACTATAAGGGGAATATATCTGTTCTGCCAAAATTAAATAATGTATTATTCTCTTATAAAATAGTAATTTATTACTGATATTTTATTATACCTCAATACTTATATAATGTCCTTTATAAAATGAAACATTATGCAGTTACACTAATGTCATGTTAGTAAAGTATATCTCAAATTCTATTCCTATTTAACACTTGTAATACCTATAAGAATCAGATAATAATCATTTTTATATATTTCATGTTTCATTATTAAGAAGAATGTGTTATGTTTCACAATATAAATATGTTAATGAAAAACAACAAGCGAATTTAGTAAAGATAGAATATTAAACCCTCACTAAATATTAATATTGGGGAAAATGAAACAAAAATCAGTGACGTGGTAGCCTAATATCAAAAATCTAGAATCAAAGAGAACACCTACAGTAGAGAGTATATTTTGACAGCACTCAATATATAATGGAAATCCAGACTAAAGACCTAGATTTGCCAACATCCACTGGATCATAGAAAAAGCAAGAGAACTCCAGAAAAACATCTACTTCTGCTTCATTGACTATGCTAAAGCCTTTGATTGTGTGGATCACAAAAAACTGTGGAAAATTCTGAAAGAGATGGGAATACTAGACTACCTGACCTGCCTCCTGAGAAATCTGTATGCAGGTCAAGAACCAACCATGGAACAGCAGACTGGTTCAAAATTGGGAAAGGAGTACATTAGGCTGTATACTGTCATCCTGCTTATTTAACTTATTTGCAGAGAACATCATGCAAAATGCTGGACTGGATGAGGCACAAGCTGGAATCAAGATTGTCAGGAGAAATATCAATAACCTCAGACACGCAGATGACACCACCCTTATGGCAGAAAGTGAAGAGGAACTAAAGAGCCTCTTGATGAACGTGAAAGAAGAGAGTGAAAAAGTAGGCTTAAAACTCAACATTCAGAAAACTAAGATCATGGCATCTGGTCCCATCACTTCATGGGAAATAGATGGGGAAACAATGGAAACAGTGAAAGACTTTACTGGTTTGAGCTCCAAAATCATTGCAGATGGTGACTGCAGCCATGAAATGAAAACACTCTTGCTCCTTGGAAAAAAAGCTATGACCAACCTAGACAGCATATTAAAAAGCAGAGACATTGCTTTGCTGATAAAGGCCTGTCTAGTCAAAACTATGGTTTTTCCAGTAGCCATGTATGGATGTGAGAGTTGGACTATAAAGAAACCTGAGCACCAAAGAATCAATCCTTTTGAACTGTGGTGTTGGAGAAGACTCTGGAGAGTCCCTTGGACTGCCAGGAGATCCAACCAGTACATCCTAAAGGAGATCAGTCCTGGGTGTTCATTGGAAGAACTGATGCTGAACCTGAAACTCCACTACTTTGGCCACCTGATGCGAAGAAATGAATCATTGGAAAAGACCCTGATGGTGGGAAATATTGAAAGCGGGAGGAAAAGGGGACAACAGAGGATGAGATGGTTGGATGGCATCACTGACTCGATAGACATGAGACCCAGCAAGCTCCGGGAGTTGATGATGGACAGGGAAGCCTGGCGTGCTGAAGTCCATGGGGTCTCAAAGAGTCGGACACAACTTCGTGACTGAACTGACTGATAACTGGTGGTTTATATGCTCAAGAATATTCATAAAAAGAGACTTCAAAATAAGAGATGAGAGTTGACCAAAAAGAATCACACAACACTGGAAATTTAACAGACGTGGTGGTGCATTTATTATAATCCATGAACCTATCAGTTCAGTTCAGTTGCTCACTTGTGTCTGACTCTTTGCAACCCCATAGACTGCAGTATGCCAGGCTTACCTGTCCTTCACCATCTCTCAGAGCCTGCTCAAACTCATATCCATTGAGTCGGTGATGCCATCCAACCATCTCATCCTCTGTTGTCCCCCTCTCCTCCTGCCTTCAATCTTTCCCAGCATCAGGGTATTTTTCAATGAGTCGGTTTTTTGCATCAGGTGGCCAAAGTATTGGAACTTCAGCTTTAGTGTCAGTCTTTCCAATGACTATTCAGAGTTGATTTTCTTTAGAATTGACTGGTTTGATCTCCTTGCAGTTCAAAGGACTCTCAAGAGTCTTCTCCAACTTTATAATTCAAGGGTATAAATTCTTTGGTATTCAGCCTTCTTTATGGTCCAATTCTCACATCCATACATGACTACTGGAAAACCCAAGGCTTTGACTATACAGTTCTTTGTGGGCAAAGTGATGTCTCTGCTCTTTAACTCAATTTTGTGAAACCAAGCTAAAAAAAACAAATTTCCCCCAATGCAAGGACTGAAATAGGAAGATGATGTGAACAGCATACATTTAACAACTCAGTGATCTAAATCAGTCATTTTAAAGGAATTCATGGATGATTTAGGTGATGATTACACTATTGTTGGAATTGATGTTTATGATACAAAAAGATGGGTAATATTTATGCAGTAAGGAAAATCTTCATTCAACCCATGCTGCACTTACCCTATTCTTAAATTCTTCAACTTCAAATTCTGGATGAGCCAGTTATCACATGCCCCAATCTTCCCATCTTAGATGCTCACTATATGGTACAATTCTTTTTAAGTTTTCCCCCTTTATGTCACCTCTACATTTGTCAGATTACGTGACAAACACAGAAACAAACATCAGTCTTCTTCACTAACCTCCTTGGCCCCACAGTCACATTGCTCAGGTGGTTCCAAAATCCCATTGCCGCAAATTGAAGTTCTTCCTTGTGGAACCACTTTTGGAACTGTTTGGTTCTGAAGACATTCAAATTTAGGCTGTGAAGTTGTATGTTTAAATTCATCTATGCTGCAACTGCTAAAAAACTTTATGCCGTGGGAAGGTCTAAAATTAAATTGTATTTCTTAGTTAAAACGAATACAATCAGTATCAAAGGAACACTCTTCAATAACATGCTGTGAATTATTTACTTCTTCACTTAGAGAACAGCCAAGATGGAGAGTGCTTTATTTTTAATCCAATTAGTAATTAAAGAATAAGCTCATTTCTATTCTAATTCAATATTCCAGACATCTAATAAATAGAGGATGTTAAGGAGGTTGCATGATTGAGAATATGTTAAACAAAACAGTGCTTGTTGACAAAAAGGCTTTATTTAAGTACAACTTATAACTGTTTATTACTTTCCTTATTATTGACAACACTGTCAAGATTATAATCATTATAGTAAGAAGAACTAATTATTATTAAGAAAATGATACATATACTAGGGATAATATCAAAAACCGAAAGAATAAACACGATGATTGATTGCATTAATTAAAAGTTAGAATTATTTTTACTTTGGTAACAAAATCAAAACAACTCAACATTAAGTGTAGAGAATGCATAAACCCTAGATTCTCTCTAGTTTGATATTTCTATATTTCTAGTGCACTGTTTAATGGGTTTTTGTTTAATTTAGTAATAAACTCACACTTAGAGAAATGACATGAGAAACAAATTTTGTTTCCTAAACTAGTTGAATAATAAAAAAATTTTAATGTGTAACTCTTATAGAGAATAAAATTCTCTTAAAACAGACCTTCAATAGCAGACCTTCAATAAACAGATATGTTGTTAACATCTAATTCTTTTATCAGGTTCAAATTTCCCCTTCATCACGGGACTGGCACTCTACACAAAAAGATCCACTTCAGAAACAACGACTGCATAGTACTCCTATCTCCTTAGTTTAGTTGACTACATTTTTTTTTGTGGCATTTCTGACATTCAAAAGTTTTATAGTCGCAGGCTGAGTATTTGGGAAAATGTGCTTCAGTTTAGGTTTATGAAATGCTTCCCGATACTTAGACTGAGGTTATGTATCTTGTTAAACGCATCACAGAAGTGTTGCTGAGTGTGTCTGCTCCATTGCATCCTAACAGCACATGATTCCTACTTGTTATCTTTTTGAAAAAAGTCATTTTGATTAGGTGATTAAAGTCTATACTCTAACATCTCTTTCTCTCCTTATCTCTTAATAATTATTTGAGGAGAAGTTTTACGTGTATATATCCTTTTTAGTTATATTTTCAATATATTCACTATTATATGTATCTTTTATAACCTTAGTTTACTATATCCATTCAATATATTTATCTACTTCAAAATAATATTTTCATGTATTTATATGAATATAGACTCAAATTTTCCTAGTACACTAAAAGGGGTTTTAATCCTTAGTTAACATTACATATGGTTTTCAGATTGTCCTGGATTTGCCTGTTGGAAGACTCCTTCAAACTGCTTTGTGTCCATGGGGCACATATCCAAATTCTTTGAACAACTTCTTATATTCTGACACAAATGCTCATGGCTCTTTGTATCTTGTCTATCTTAGTCCTGGAATCAGACACATGATGTCTCCAACTTTGTTCTTTCTCAAGATTACTAGGGCTATTCAGGGTCCGTTCAAATTTTAGGATTGTTTATATTATATCTGGGAAAATTACCATTGCAATTTGAATAGGGATTATATTGAAGGTGCAGATGGATTTGGATAATATAGATTGTTGCTGTTCAGTCACCCAGGTGTGTCCAACTCTTTGCAAACTGCAAAACGCCAGGCCTCCCTGTTCCTCACAATCTCCCAAAGTTTGCCCAAGTTCATGTCCACTGTGTTAGTGATGCCATCCAGCCATCTCATCTTCTGATGCCCTCTTATTCTTCTGCCCTCAATCTTTCCCAGCATCAGGGACTTTTTCAATGAGCTGGATGTTCGCATCAGATGCCCAAGATACTGGAGCTTCAGCTTCAGTTTCAGTCCTTACAATGAGTATTCAGTGTTGATCTCCCCTAAGATTGACTGGTTTGATCTCCTTGCTGTCCAACGGACTCTCAGGAATCTTCTCCAGCACCACAGTTTGAAGGCATCAATTCTTTGCTGCTCTGCCTTCTTTATGGTCCAGCTCTCACAAGTGTAGATGACCACTGGGAAGGCTATAGCCCTGTCTATATGGACCTTTGTCGGCAGAGTAATGTCTCTGCTTTCAACACACAGTCTAGGTTTGACACATTCTCCCTGGTGGCTCAGACGGTAAAGTGGCTGCCTGCAATGTGGGAGACCTGGGCTCGATCCCTGGGTTGGGAAGATCCTCTGGAGAAGGAAATGGCAACGCACCCCAGTACCCTTGCCTGGAAAATTCCATGAACAGAGGAGCCTGGTAAGCCACAGTCCATGGGGTCACAAAGAGTTGGACACTACTGAGCAACTTCACTTTTTTTTTTTCCTACCAAGGAGCAATTGTCTTCTGATTTCATGGCTCCAGTCACCATCCACAAAGTTCTTAGGGCCCAAGAAGAGGATATCTGTCACTGCTTCCACTTTTTCCCCTTGTATGTGCCATGAAGTCATGGAGCCTGATGCCATGATCTTAGTTTATTTTTTAATATTACATTTTAAGCTGGCTCTTTCACTGTCCTCCTTCACCCTCATCATGAGGCTCTCTAGTTCCTTAGTTCCTCTTCACTTTCTGCCATTAGAGTGGTACCATCCATATATCTGAGGTTGTTGATGTTTCCCCCGTCTATCTTGATTCCAGCTTGTGACTCATTCAGCCTGGCATTTCTCAAGATGTGCTAAGCGTATAGGTTAAACAAACAGGATGACAGCAGACAGTCTTGTCATACTCTTCTTTTCCCATCTTGAACCAATCAGTTGTTCCATACAAGGTTCTACCTGTTGTCTCTGGACCCGCATACAAGGTTCTACCTGTTGTCTCTGGACCCGCATAAGGTTTCTCAGGAGACAGGTAAGATGGTCTAGTATTCCTGTCTCTTTAAGAGCTTTCCACAGTTTATTATGATCCACACAGTCAAAAGCTTTAGCCCAATTGATGAAACAGAGGTTGATGTTTTTCCGGAATTCCCTTGTTTTCTCTCTGATCCAGCGGATGTTAGCAATTTGATCTCTGGTTCCTTTGCCTTTTCTAAACCCAGCTTGGATATCTGAAAGTTCTTAGTTTGCATAATACTGAAGCCTAGCATGCAAGACTTCAAGCATGAACTTACTAGCATGGGAGATGAGTGCAATTATCCTATGGTTGGGACACTCTTTTTTACCACCCTTCTTGGAAATTGGGATAAGGATTGACCTTTTCCAGTTCTAATATGGATATTTTAACAATATTAATTCTTCCAATACATGAGCATGAAGTATTTTTTTTTGTTTCCTAGCATATTATTTAATTCCTTTCATCAATGTCTTATATTTCTCAGTACACATATTTCACTTTCTTGGCCTTTAAATTTGTTTTAAGTAATTCATTCTTTTTGATGCTATTGTAAATGGGATTGCTTTCTTAATCTGTACTCCTGATAATTTGTTTTTAGTATATAGCAATACAAAGTATTTTATATATTAATTTTGCATACTGTAACTTCCCTGAATATGCTTATTACTTCTGACAGTTTTTGGTAGAGTCCTTTAGGGTTTTCTATGTGCAAAATCATGTCATCTGCATATAGTGACAGTATTACTTTTCCTTTCTGATTTAGATAATTTTTATCTCTACCACCTAACTGCTCTGCCTAGGACTTTCAATACCATTTTGAATAAAAGCAGCAAGGCTGTGCAACCTTGTCTTGTTTCCAGATGTTAGAAGGAAATCATCCATCTTTACAGTGTTTTATTGTTTTGAATATTTTTTATTTTGGCCACCCCATGCAGCAAGCATGATCCTAGTTTCCTGACCGGGACTGAACCCACGATTTCTTTAGTAGAAGCTCAGAGTCTTAACCACTGGATGGCCCGGGAAGTCCCTGCACTGTTGAGTAGGATGTTAGCTGTGGTTTGTCATATGTAACCATATTAAGTTGAAGCACATTCCACCATGTCTACTTTGATAGGAGTATTTATTGTAAATGGATTTGAATTTTTTCAAACTTTTTATAAATTTATTGAGATGAATATATTTTTTTATCATTTTTTGTAACTGGGGTATAACATATTGAGTTATAGATGTTGACTCACTCTTGCACCCTTGAAATAAATCCCTCTCTTCATGTTATGTGTGCGTGCATGCCAAGTCACTTTGATCTTGGCTGATTTCTGTGACCTCAAGGACTGAAGCCCACCAGGCTTTTCCGTCCATGGGATTCTTCAGGCAAGAATACTGGAGTGGGTTGCCATGCCTTTCTCCAGGGGATCTTCCTGACCCTGAATCAAACCCTCATCTCGTAAGTCTCCTGCATTGATAGATGGATTCTTTACCACTAGCACCACCAGGGAAGCCCTTATCATGATATATGATCACTTTAATGTGCTGTTGAATTTTTAAAAACTTGCTTATTTTTAGTTGAAAGATAACTGCTTTACAATATTATGTTGGTTTCTGCCATATATTAACATGAACCAGCCACATATATATGTGCCCCTCCCCCTTGAAACTCCTTCCCACCTCCCACCCCATCTCACCCTTCTAGGTTGCCACAGAGCCCTGGTCTGAGCTCCCTGGGTCACACAGAAAGTTCCCACTGGCTATCTCTTTGACATGTGGTAGTGAATAAGCTTCACTGCTACTCTCTCCATTTGTCCCACCCTCTCCTTGCCCCCTTCCCTGAGACGATTACTCTGTTCTCTGTGTCTGTGTCTCCATTGCTGCTCTGCAAATAGGTTCATCAGTACCATCTTTCTAGATTCCATATATATATATATATATATATATTATATATATATATGTTAATGTATGATACTTTGTTTTCTCTTTCTGACTTGCTTCACTTTGTTTTAATGGCTCTACGTTCATCCACCTCAGTAGCACTGACTCATATGCATTCCGTTTTATGGTTGAGTAGTATTCATTTGTATTTATGTACCACAGCTTCTTTATCCATTCATCAGTCAATTGGCATCTAGCTTGTTTCCATGTCCCAGCAATCAGAAATAGTGCTTCAGTGAACATTGGGGTACATGGGTCTATTTCAATTATGGCTCTGTCAAGGTATATGCCCAGTAGTGGGACTGTTGGGTCATATGGTAGTTTAATTCCTAGCTTTTTAAGGAATCTCCATACTGTCTTCTATAGCAGCTATATGGATTTCCATTCCCACCAACAGAGTAAGAGTCTTCCCTTTTCTCCACACCCTCTCTAGCGGTTATTATTTGTAGATTTTTGAAGACGGTCCTTCTGACTGGTGTGAGGTGATATCTCACTATAGTTGTGATTTGCAGTTCTCTAATAATGAGCGATGTTGAGCATCTTTTCATGTGTTTATTAGCAATCTGTATGTCTTCTTTGAAGAACAAATCAGAATATAATAATAATTTTTCTCTGATCTCTGCTGTCAAGTGTCCTTTTCCTCGCTGTGAGTTACAGTTTGCCTCGACATCCCTAGGATGCCCTCCAGGACTGAGCTGGTCTCTGGACCTGCTCTCGGGACAGCTCAGATTCTGGCCCTACACCTGTGTATTCTTGCCTCCAATGTCCACAGCCGCCCGAGTCAGTGTCTGCTGTTCTGTGGGAATTCTCATTGTCCCTTTATGCATTTCATAGGCACAGAGTTTGCCTAGTTGATTGCTTGGATTTAACCTGCAGCTTGTCCCGTTGATAGGAAGGTTTTCAATCCTCTTCCCAAGCCACACTGCCCCTGGGGTTCAATCGTGGTTTTATCTCCACCTCTACATGTGGGTTGTCCATAGCAGTGTGCTCCCGAGGCTGCCCTGGAGGGCTTGGCTCTGCTCCAGTGAGGACCAGGTGTGGAAGTGGTGCGGCCGCTTGGATCTCAGGTCCTCTGGCAGCTCCAGGTATGCAGGGGAGCTGGAGGTCAGGGGAGTAGGAGACATGGTTCTCTTAGGGTTCTCTCTAGCCTCTGGCAGCCTGCAGCAGTGGGGATCTACTGTCGCGGTCGTGTGGCAGCTTGGAACACAGTGCCAGGTACCCAGGGGAGCCGGAAGCCGTTGGTACAGGAGATATGGGGCTACTAGGATATTTTCGAGCCTCTGGCACCTTTGTCTCACTGAGAATTAAGAATGGAGGTGGTGCAGCTGCTTGGATTGCAGGGACCCTGGCAGCCTCAGGCGCAGGAGCTACAGCACTTAGAGACTTTTTCTAGCCTCAGGCAGCTGGCGCTCAAAGAGACTTTCTGGCTGGTCCTTCTCTGCTGTTCAGCATGTCAGGCACTTAAATGCCTCCCCTGACTGAGGTCCTTTCTCTATTGGTGTACGAGGTACTTGAAGAGCTCCCCTGGCTGGGGTCCTTCTCTATTGCTCACTGCATCAGGTACTTAAAAGGCCACCCTCCCTGGGTCTTCCACAACTGGTCAGTTGCTGGTGCTGGCATGTGGGGAGAGAGGCTACAGGGATGACTCCACCCCCTTGCCCATGACTCAGCAGTATCGCCTTGCCGCCACAGCTGTCTGGAATTCCTCCAAAGGCATTTCCACCACACTCTCCTCCCTGACGTCCCCTCAAGTGGTCTCCCCATAGTCAACAACAGACCTTACCCTGAGATTGCTCTCCAGTCTATATGCTCCAGCTCCCAGCTACCACACATTCCGGGAGACTTGTGTCCCTGTCCAGGGAAGGGAGGGGCTGCCACAAGGGTTGTCTGTGTGGTTCTCATTCCATTCAGACTGTCCTAGATCAGCTGCTTTTCTCCTACAGCCTCCACTGTCCCAAACTATTGCCCTGCTGTGGGGATCTGACTGATGCTTCAGTTCCCCTTTACCCTGGATGCAGGTTCAGTCTTGATCACTCTCCTCTCCTTTGTCCTGCCAAGTTTTGCATCGACCTGTACATTCCTTTTCAGTGGTCAGGGACTCCTGCCCACTTTCAACTGGTGTTCTGAGAGAACTTCTGCAACTGAAGGTGTATTCCTGACGCATCATCCATGGAGAGAGATGTACTCCACACCCTCCTACTCCTCCAACACCTTACCTATGGCTGTGTACTGTTGAATTTGGTTTGCTAATATTTTGCTGAAGACTTTTGCATCAAAATTCATCAAAACCATAACATTTCTTTTATTTTTCTTCAAGCTATCCTTGTTTGTTTCAGTATGAAAACAGTGCTGGCCTCATATTGATTGAACATTTTCCCTCCTCTTCTATTTTTCAGTAGAGTTTGAAGATTTGTAGGAATTCTTCTTGAATGTTTTGAATAACTCACCAGGGAAACCAGTGTTCCTGGACTTTTGGTTGCTGGAAGGTTTTTGATTCCTGATTCAATCTACTTATGGGTAATCAATCTGTTCAAGTTTTATATTTCTTTATGATTCAGTATTGGAAGACTCTATGTTCTTAGATTATTATTCATTTCTCTTAGATTTTCCAAATTGTTCACATATAATTGTTGGTAATAGTCTCTTAGAGTCTTTTGCTTTATGTAGTATTAGTTGCAACATATTGTCTTTCATTTTTAATTTTTAAAATTTGAATCTTTTTTGCTCTTATTTTGAAGAGTTTTAAGCTAAGTTTGTCAATCCTGTTTATTTCCTCAGAGAATGATTTCTTGGCTTCATTGATCTTTTTCTATTAACTTTTTAGTCCCTATTTCATTTATTTTCACTGTGACTTTTGATACTTCCTTTCATCTACTAACTTGGACTTCATTTGTTCTTTTTTTTTTCTGTATGGATTAGGATGGTTTTTTTGTTTTTAGCTTTTCCTTGAAATAGTGATTTATCACCATAAACTTCTACTTAGAACTGCTTTGTCTACATGGCATAAATTTCAGTTGTGTTGTATTTCCATTTTTGTTGCTTTCAAGGTACTTTTTGAGTTTTCTTTGATTTCTTTGTTGACACGTGGTTTTTAGTGGTACCTTGTGTAGTCTTCACATGTTTTTGAGTTTTCCAGTTTTCCTCTTTTAATTTATGTCCAGGTTTATACTATTGGGGTTAGAAAAGATGTTGGATATTGTTTCGAAATTCTTCACTTGGTTGAAACTTATTTTGTTGTCTAACATATGATCTATTGTTGTCTAACATATGATCATATGTTGTCTAACATATGATCTATTCAGGAGAATGCTTCAAATACACTTGAGAAGAATGTGAGTTCTATTTCTGTTGGGTGGAATGTTCTGTAATATGGGTCAATCTGTCAGGCCTAAGGCTTCATTACAGGCAATGTTTCTTTTTTGACATTCTGCCTGGATTGTCTATCTGATGAAATGCATAGGCACTTAAAAGTCTCCTACTATTATTGTATTACTGTTTGCTTCCCTTTTACTCCTGTCCATGTTTGCTTTATGTATTTAGTTGATTCTGTGTTGAGTGCAGGCTTCCCTGGTGGCTCATTAGTAAAGAATCTGTCTGCCAAGCAGGAGACGTGGGTTTGATCCCTGGGTCAGGAAGATACCCTGGAGAAGGAAATGGCAACCTATTCCAGTATTCTAGTCTGGGAAATCCCATGGACAGAGGAGCCTGGTGGGCTATAGTCCATGAGGCTGCAAAAGAGTTGGACATGACTTTGTAACTAAACAATAAAACAACAAATGTTGAGTGTATATATATATTAATAAATGTTGTTTCTTCTTCCTGTATTGTTCCTGATATCAGTAAGCAGTACCCTTCTTTATCTCTTACTATCCATATTTGTTGTAAAGTCCACTTTATCTGATATTAGTATACTTAACTCCAGCTTTCTTTGGGTTTCTATTTATGTGGAATATCTTTTTCCATCTTTTCAGTTTTAGTTTGTGTGTCTTTACACCTGCATGGAATAACTTGTAGGTATGAGAGTGGTGGGTCTTGCTTTCATTCATCATCCATTGTGTCTTTTGACTGGAAAATTTGATACATCTGCTTTAAAAGTAATTTTTGATGGCATGAACTTACTGTCATTTTGCCCCTTCTTTTCTGGCTATTTTGTAGTTCCTCTGATGCTTTCTTCTGCTCTTGCTCTCTTCCTGCATTCCTTCTTTTTTTTTCTCTTTTGTGTTCCCAATTTTTCTTTTTTTTTTGGTTTTGGGTTTGGTTTGAATTGTGTTTTGTTTTTGTTTTATGGTTACCATGAGGCTTGCACATAACAACATATATCTCTCACAGTCTAAGTAGATAACAAAGCTTTGAATGCACTCTATATTTTGACTTAGAATATATTTATTTTCCTCAACAGGTTTTATGCTTTGTATATTTTATATCTTGTTATGTTACATATAGCTTATCACAATATTATAGTTGTACTTTTCATGACTCTTGACTTTTATGCAAACCATGTTGCCTTTAATTACCTGCTTTGAAAGTGAAAGTGAAAGCCACTCAGGCATGTCTGTTTCTTTGCAACCCCATGGACTATGGAGTCCATGCAATTCTCCAGGTCAGAATACTGGAGGGGGTAGCCATTCCCTTCTCCAGGAGACCTTCTCCAGATCATCTTCCCAACCCAGGGATCAAACCCAGGTCTTCCACATTGTAGGCAGATTCTTTACCAGTTTAGACACAAGGGAAGCCCAATTGCCTACTTTACTTATTCAATTATTCTGAATTTCAGTATATATTTACTTTTACCATTGAGACTTATACTTCTTATGTTTTCCTTTTACTAATTAGTACCTTTTCTAAACATTAAAGAACTCCATTTACTACTTCTACTAAGGTTGGGCTAATGGTGTTAAACTCCTTTAGATTTTGCATGTCTGTAAAACTCTTCTCTCTTCTCTTCAATTCTGAATGACAACTTTGCTTGGTAAAAGTCATCTTTTACTTTCAGCATTGTGAATTTACCATACCACTACCTACTGGCCTGCAATGTGACTGCTGTCAAAGCTCCTCATGTTCTTATAAGAGGTTCCCTTAGAAGCTGCTGTTTCTAAGATGCTTCCTGTCTTTAATGTTTGATGTTTAATTATGTTTCTTGGTGTGGGTCTCATTGAGTTCATCTTATTTACAATTCTGGGCTCTTTAAATCTGGATGTCTGTCTCCTTTCCCAACTTAGGGAACAATTTAGCCATTATTTCTTCAGAAAAGTTTTCTGTCCCTTTCTCATTCTTCTGGAACCTACATAATGTGATTATTGGTCCACATGATGTTGCCCTACAGTTCCCTTACCTTAATGTTTGTGCAGTCATTTTTCCTTTTGCTGAGTTTGTTAATCCTTTCTATGCTCTTTTTAGTTTAACACTGCAATATTCTATTGTATATTTCAGTTCAGTTTTGTATTCTTCAGTCCTCTGACTTCTATGCAGTATTTTTTTATATTTCTTGTGGTTTTTATGTTCTCACATTGTTCATGCAGTCTTCTCCTTATCTTGGTGAACATCTTTCAGCATATTATTTTGAATTCTTTACTGGGTAATTCATTTATATCCATTTGATTATGGTCATTTTATGATATATTACCTTATTAAAGTATCTCATTCTTTTGTTTGGAATCTATTCTGTTGTTTCTGCATTTAACTTAATTGTCTCCTGTTTATCTGACTCTAGATAAAACAGTCATCTCTCCCAGTCTTGAAGGAGTGGCACTAAACAAGATGAATCTAGTCATTCAAGCCTATCCTAGATTTTGCTTTTCTTTAAAAATTTCCATATTGTCCAAGCATCAGCTAATTGCATTATCAGTATCTTTGAGTTGTTAAGGGTATGCTCAGACCTGTCAATGTCCTAAAATGAAGGACCTGACTTGGCATCTAAGATTGGGGTGATTGGAAACCCTACCTTCAGCTAGCAGCCTTTAAAGTATGCAAATTATACATGCCTCTGAGTGTAAACACAAGTTCCACAGGTCAACAGAGGAAGGCAATATAGAGAAGAAAGATGGGTGGCATTCTCAAAATTTCGGGTGCTTTTTCCAGGAACCGGAGAAAGCAAATGGGCAGGGTGACATTAGGCCCACTGGGCTCTGCTTGTTGAGAGAAACACCAAAGGCTGTAAGATGTGTGCCAAACAGGAAGCTTCCCTTTCAGACAAAATCTCCTGGACACACTAATAGGCCACTTTCACAGAAAGTCTGGGGTGTGTTTCAATCTCCTCTCTGTGCAGTGCCCTGGGGAGACAGCTGACCAAGAACTTAGTTCTTCAATTGCGATTATTAGAGTCCCATGGGACCCAGCAAGGAAGTCCCTCTGACCAGAGCTTTCTCATCTCCCTTTCTCTCAAACTTACAAAACTGCTGTATACTATGAGAATCACTATTTACCAAATACCATTGGCAAAGTTGCTCCAATCTTTGCTCAAAATCTGCCCCAGTCTTTGCTCAAAACCTATCACCCTGCACATTTAGCAAGAGTTACCATAAATCTCGAAAGTAAAGGGTCCAGGGATAAGAAAGGAAGAAACAAACAAATGAAAAAATAACAAAAAAAAAAAAAAAAGAAAAGTAGCTGGGTCCAAGATGGTGAGCAATGAGAACTCCAAGAGAGCATGTGTCTCATTATATGCTTATTTTACTATATTAGAATATTAAATGACACACCTGCCAGTGCCTATAAATGGAAATTATTGTTCACAAAGGATTAACAAATGTAGGCACCCCACTCCTTTGAAAAAGCACTGCCCCTTCCCTGGAGGACTAATGCATATGCTTCTACATCACTAGCCTCACTCGTCCTCCCGTTGTCTTTACATTTTTAAAGTAAATCCCTATCACCGCGTGGGTGAGAAGTTCATCTGTGAACTTCTTCATTCTTTGCCCATTGAAGAAATTTTGTTATCTGTTGAGAAATCTCAGCTTCCATTTCATTACTCTGTTTCTTGAATAAAACAAAACAGAACCGTCTCCAGTCCAGGCAGAGAGGCTAGGGTCCATGGGACTTAATTCAGTAACAGTATTACTCTGTTGTTACTCTGTGTGAAATATTTAACATTCATGTTATAAAACATATTTTATTATCCCTGCTGCATAAATCAATTAAAATGTGTATTGTTACATTTATCATAAAATCCCAATTTCTGTATCATGACTGTTTGCTTAGCTCCTTTCCTACATTTTCTAGTCCTTCCTGGACCTCTTTCTCTGAATCACGATTCTTTAACCTGATTGCGTTTTACCATCTTTAAAAGAAAATTCTATGCTTTTAACATTCTTCCATATAGTTTCAGTCATTTCTTTTCATTTGTTTTATCCTTCCCAGTCTTTTGAGCTTTTAACATTTCTTCATATCCACGAATCACTTCACTGTCTTTCCCTGAAAAGTTTTCAACAAGTTCTTTATGTGACCAGAATTATTTCTTCTCTTTCAGGTCCCAACATGAGTTTTGTCTTATAGAAAGCTTCCTAGACATCCCCCCCCTTTTTTTTACCGTAAAGTTTCTCTTCTCCATGTATTCCCTTTTATTTCCCTCTAGGCACTTAATATAAGTCATTTAAATTTTGCTTATTCTCATGTTGACTTTAAAATTCTGTCCCTGATTGACCTATATAAAATATATAACATTTTTCTATCTTGTTAATCATTCACATGACAGACTAACACAATTCTTGTAACTGTACATGCTTAAATATTTTTTTGACAGATTAATGAATCTCACATCAAGATTCCAGTGCTTCACAGGAACTCATCATCAATGACTTGATACTATAGCACTGAACATAGAAATATGAAGCACATTTTCTACAATATCAAATACTCATTCCCTTTAATAAACATTAAAATAATTCATAGGTATTTAGTAAGAATGCTTTTGTCTACATTATATCAAAGATATCATACATCAAGAAATGTTATAAATATCTCCCAAAAGAAGACAAAGTTTTGATAAAAATCACATCTTACATTGCTCCAGGATTCATTATGCATGCAGTGCCTGGACAGGAACATTCGTAGATGTTATTATTATACCTTAATCCCAGCATAATTCCAAGTAACTGTGTGAAAATAACTGAAAATGCCTCTAAAGTTATCATCTTTGAATACTAAATGAAATAAAAAACAGAATGGTTGCTCAAGTTATTTTCTTCAACCCCTGGTTTTTTCATGTAATTGTGACTATATTATCTAAATGCAAATACTAATTTAATAAGCTTTTATATAAAGTTCATTATTTTCTTAAGAAAATTGGCAAAGTTAGATTTTGTTATTCTTTTCGCATAATAGTACTGTCAATACAAATGGCATTCACCTATAAACAATAATATTAATAATATATGTTTTCATTACATGCTACTGATTTAATTCTAATAAACTGAAAAAAATATTCTGAGAGATTAATCATTGTTTCAGTAACTATAATACTTTTAATTTAAACACTTTGAAAAATACACAGATTCTTAATGGACAGTCAGTTTTAATGTCAGAAATAGTTTTAGGATAACATCAATTTTTTCCTAAAGGCAGAATGCTAGCATTAAAAAAATGAAACTTGAGTAGTGATGAAAACAACACACAAAGCCCTGGTTGGTAATCAATGATGTTTTTAACTATCTCCATAGTTTTGCCTTTTCCAGATTGTAATAGATTTGGAATGATACAGTGTGTAGACTTTTCAAACTGGCTTCTTTTACTAACCAAGAATCCTCTAACTAGCAAGACTCTAATTCCAATTTGATGGAGAAATCAAAAAGTTTACAGCCAAGGAAAACATAAGAGAATTCAGCACCACAAAACCAGCTTTACAATAAATGCTAAAGGAACTTCTCTAGGCAGGAAACACAAGGAAAGGAAAAGACCTATAAAAGATAAGCCCAAATGGTAATAGGATAATACATGTTGATAATTACCTTAAATGAAAATGGATTAAATGCACCAACCAAAAGACAAAGATTGCCTGAGTGGATACAAAAACAAGATTGTTATATATACTGTTGACAAGAGACCCTTGTCAGAGCTAGGGAAACTTACAGACTGAGCGTAAGGGAACAGGGGATGATATTCCACACAAATAGAAATCAAAAGAAAGCTGGGGAAGGAATGCTGTTTTCAGAAAAAGTAGACTTTAAAACAAATACTGTTATGAGAGACAAAGAAGGACCCTACAGAATGATCAAGGGTTCAATTCCAGAAAAGGACATACCAATTATAAATATGTACACACCCAACATAGGAGCTCCTGAATATGTAAGGCAAATACAAACAACCATAAAGGAAGAAATTGACAGTAACACAATAATAGTGGGGGACTTTAACACCCCTCCTTCCTCAATGGACAGATAATGCTGATAGAAAACTAACAAGGAAACAAAGGCCTTCAATTCCAATACACTTTAGATCAGTAGGACTTAACTGATATTTCTAGAACATTCCATCCAAAAGCAACAGACTACACATTCCTCTCAAGTGCACAGGGAACATCCTCCAGGAATGACCACGTGCTGGGCCACAAGGTGAGCCCCAGTAAATATAAAAAAACTGAAATCACATCAAGCATCTTTCCTGATCACAATGCTATGAGATTAGAAATAAGCTACAACAAAAATCTATTAAAAAAAAACACAGAAACATGTGGCAGCTAAACAATATGCTACTAAACAATCAATGGATCACTAAAAAAAAAATCAAAGACAAAGTAAAAAATTACCTAGAGACAAATGAAATGAAAATGAAAGCACAATGGTCCAAAACCTATGGGATGCAGTTAAAAGCAGTTCTGAGAGGGAAGTTGATAGAAATTCTACCTCAAAAAATAAGAAAAAATCTCAAATAAACAAGGCAAGCTTATACCTAAAACAAATAGAGGAAGAAGAAGAAATGAAACCTAAATTTAGTAGAAGGAAAAGAATCATGAAGATAACAGCAGAAATAAATGAGATATAGACAAAGAAAACAACTGTGAATATCAATGAAACTAAAAGCTGCTGATTTGCAAAGATAAAACTAAGCTGAGAAATCTTAAGCCAGACACATCAGGAAAAAAAGTGAGAGGCCTCAAAACAATAAAATTAGAAATGACAAAAGGGAAGACACAACTGACTCCACAGAAATACAAAGGATCATAAGAGACTACTATGAACAACTCTATGCCAGTAAAATGGACAACCTGGATGAAATGACAGATTCTTAGATACGGTTTTCCCAGACTGAACCAGGAAGAAACAGAAAATGTGAACAGATGAATCACAAGCACTGAAATTGAAACTATGATTAAAAACTTCCAACAAACAAAAGTCCATGACCCGATGGCTTCACAGGTAAATTCTATCAAACATTTAGAGAAGTTAACACTTATCCTCTGAAACAGTTCCAAAAACTGTAGAGGAAGGAAAACTTCCAAACTCATTCTATGAGGCCACTATCACCCTGATACCAGACAAAGATATCACAAAAAACAAAATTACAGGCCAGTATCACTGATGAGTACAGATGCAAAAATCCTCAACAAAATACTATCAATTCAAATCCAACAATACATTAGACGGATCATTCACCATGATCAAGTGGGATTCATCCAAGGGATGGAAGGATTTGTCAGTATATGCAAATTAATCAATGTGATACATCACATCAACAAATTGAAGAATAAAGACCAGATGATAATCTCAATAAATGCAGAAAACCTATGGACAAAAGTCAGCAATATTTGTGATAACAGCTCTCCAGAATCTGGGCAGAGTGGGAACATATCTCAACACAATAATGACCATATATAACAAACCTACAGCTAACATCGTACTTAATTGTGAAGGGCTGAAAGCATTTAAGATCAGGAAAAAGACAAGGATGTCCACTCCCACTACATATATTCAACATAGCTTTGGAAGTCCTAGCTGTAGCTATAAGAAAAGAAAATAGGGTAAAGGGAATTCAAACTGGAAAAGAAGAAGTTAAACTGTCACTGTTTGCAGATGACATGATCTTGTGTATGTAGGATTCTAAAGATGGTTTCAGAAAGCTACTAGAATTCATCAATGAATTTGGTAAAGTTTCAGGCTACAAAATTAATATGGACAAATTTGTTGCATTTCTACACACTAGCAATAAAAATGAGAAAAAGAAATTTAAGAAACAATTTCATGGATTATCATATAGAAAAGAATCAAATACATAGGAATAAGACCACCAAGGGCTGCCCTGGTAGCTTAGATGGTAAAGAATCCGCCTGCAGTGGAGGAGACCTGGGATCAATCCCTGGGTCAGGACGATCCCCTGAGAAGGGATGGCTACCCACTCCAGTATTCTTGCCTGAAGAATTCCCTGGCAGGTCAAGAAGCAACAGAGTCAGAATTGAACATGGAACAACAGACTGATTCAAAATGAACATGCCAAGGCTGTATACAGTCACTCTGTTTATTTAACTTCTATGGAGAATACATCATGCAAAATGTCAGGCTGGATCATTTCTTTTTCTGGAATTGAGCTGCAGGAGTTGCTTGTATATTTTTGAGATTAATCCTTTGTCTATGCTTCATTTGCTATTATTTTCTCCCAATCTGAGGTCTGTCTTTTCACCTTGCTTATAGTTTCCTTTGTTGTGCAAAAGCTTTTAAGTTTAATTAGGTCCCATTTGTTGGATGCATGAGACAAGTACTCAGGGCTGGTGCACTGGGAAGACCCAGAGGGATCGGGTGGAGAGGGAGTTGGGAGGGGGGATCGGGATGGGGAATACATGTAAATCCATGGCTGATTCATGTCAATGTATGGCAAAAACCACTACAATATTATAAAGTAATTAGCCTCCAACTAATAAAAATAAATGGGAAAAAAAATGTCAGGCTGAATGAATCACAAGCTGGAATCAGGATTTTCAGGAGAAAAGTCAACAACTTCAGATATGCAGAAGATACCACTCTAATGGCAGAAAACGAAGAGGAACTAAAGAGCTTCTTAATGAAGATGAAAGAGGAGAGTGAAAAAAACTGTCTTAAAACTCAACATTCAAAAAACTAAGATCTTGACATCCAGTCCCATCACTTCATGGCAAATAGATGGGGAAAAAGTATAAACAGTGACAGATTTTATTTTCTCGGGCTCCAAAATCATTCCGGATGGTCACTGCAGTCACAAAATTAAAAGATGCTTGCTCCTTGGAAGAAAAGCTATGACAAACGTGGACAGCATCTTAAAAATCAGACATCACTTTGCCTACCAAGGTCTGAATAGTCAAAGCTATGGTTTTTCCAGTAGTCATGTATGGATGTAAGAGTTAGACCATAAAGAAGGCTGAATGCTGAAGAACTGATGTCTTCAAATTTGGTTCTGGAGAAGATTCTTGAGAGTCCCTTGGCTAAGTATAATGTCAAAACGGCTTCTCATACAAAGAAAATGCCTGCTGATGCAGGGAACACAAGTAATGTAGGTTCAACCTTTCAGCTGGGAAGATTCCCTGGAGACGGAAATGACAACCCATTCCAGTATTCTTGCCTGGCAAATTCCACAGATAGAGAAGCCTGGCAGGCTACTGTCCATGGGCTCTCAAAGAGCTGGAAACAATTCAGCGTGCACGCACACGCACACACACACACACACACACACACACACACACATAATATGTCAGAGAGAGAAGCACAAATACTGTATAATTTTTCTTAAGTGGAACCTAAAAACAAATGAAAAAGCATAAAACAGAAACCGAGTTATAAATATAGAGAAGAAACAGGTGGCTGCCAGAATGGAGGCACCTGGGGAAAGAAAGAAATAGGTGAAAGAGATTAAGAGATACAACTTCCGATTTTGAAATAAATGAGTCATGGGTATGAAATGCAAGGTGTGGGCAATCTAATCAATACCTATGCAGTATCTTTGAAATCAAGAAAATTAGAACTATCAAGGGCACATTTCAAGCAAAGATGGGTGCAATAAAGGACAGAAATGGTATGGACCTAACAGAAGCAGAAGGCATTAAGAAGAGGTGGCAAGAATTCACAGAAGAACTGTACAAAAAAGATCACCATGACCCAGATAACCACGATGGTGTGATCACTCACCTAGAGCCAGACATCCTGGAATGCGAAGTCAAGTGGGCCTTAGGAAGCATCACTATGAACAACACTAGTGGAAGTGATGGAATTCCAGTTGAGTTATTTCAAATCCTAAAAGATGATGCTGTGAAAGTGCTACACTCAATATGCCAGCACATTTGGAAAGTTCACAGCAGTGGCCACAGGACTGGAAAAGGTCAGTTTTCATTCCAATACCAAAGAAGGGCAATACCAAAGAATCTTCAGACTACCACATAATTGAACTCATTTCACATGCTAGCAAAGTAGTGCTCAAAATTCTCTAAGCCAGGCTTCGACAGTACGTGAATCAAGAACTTCCAGACTTTCAAGCTGGCAGAGGAACCAGAGATCAAATTACGAACATCCATAGGATCATAGAGAAAGCAATATTCCAGAAGAACATCTACTCCTGCTTCATTGTCTACGCTAAAACCTTTGACTCTGTGGATCACAACAAACTGTGGAAAACTCTTCAATAGACATGAACACCAGACCACCTTACCTGCCTCCAGTTAGAACTGTACACAGAACAACAGACTGGTTCAAAACTGGGACAGGAATATGTCAAGGCTGCATATTGTCACTCTACTTATTTAACTTATATGCAGTGTACATCACGTGAAATGCCGGGCTTGAGGAAGCACAAGCTGGAATCAAGATTGCCGGGAGAAAAAACAGTAACCTCAGAGATGCAGATGACACCACACTTATGGCAGAAAGCAAAGAGGAACTAAAGAACCTTTTGATGAAAGTGAAAGAGGAGAGTAGTAAAAAAGCTGGCTTAAAACTGAACATTCAAAAAACTAAGATCATGGCATCCAGTCCCATCACTTCATGGCAAATAGATGGTGAAACAATGGAAACAGTGAGAGACTTTATTTTCTTGGGCTCCAAAATCACTGCAGATGGTGACTGCAGCCATGAAATTAAAAGATGCTTGCTCCTTGGAAGAAAAACTATGACAAACCAAGACAGCAGATTGAAAAGCAGAGACATTAATTTGCTGACAAAGGTCTGTATAGTCAAAGCTGTGGTTTTTCCCATAGTCATGTATGGATGTGAGTGTTGGACCACGAAGGAGCCTGAATGCCAAAGAATTGATGCTTTTGAGCTGTGGTGCTGGAGAAGACTGCTAAAATTCCCTTGGACAGCAAGGAGTTCAAGCCAGTTTACCTGAAAGGAAATCAATTCTGAATGGTCATTGGAAGGTCTGATGGTGAAGTTGAAGCTCCGATACTTTGGCCACCTGATGCGAAGAGCCGACTCATTAGAAAAGACTCTGATGCTGGGAAAGATAGAAGGCAGGAGGAGAAGCAGACGATAGATGAGATGGTTGGATGGCATCACTGATTCCATGGAAACTGAGTTTGAGCAAATTCTGGGAGATGGTGAAGGACAGGGAAGCCTGGCGTGCTGCAGTTCTATGGGTTCGCAAAGAGTCAGATACAACTGAGTGACTGAACAACAATCTTTGTATAATGATGTATCATTTCTAGACTTATTGTGATAATCATTTTAAATAGCAAACTCAAAAAAGGGACTAGATTTATGGATACTGGGGGCAGAGGTTGAGAGGAAGGGAACTGGATGAAGGAAATCCAAAGGTATTGATACTAAAAAGAAGAACTGCTGTAACTAAACAAGAAAATCAAGTAATGCAGTTAAAAAATGGGCTAAGGTCTTGAATAAACATTAATTTCTCCAGAGACGATGTACAAAACACCAAAAAGGATATGAAAAGGTGGCTCAAGATCACTAGTGATTGTAAAGCTACAGTGAAAAGCAAAATGTGATATCACCTCATACCCCTTGGAATGATTAACAACAACAAAGAATAACAACTCTTAATGAGGGTGGGATGAATAAACTATGAAATGTGAAATGCTGGTGGGATTATGAAATGATGCAACCACTCTGGACCTCAGTATTATGAGTCTTCACAATATTAAGACTAGAAATACCATATGATCCAGCAAACCCACTTCTAGGTATATCTCCAAAATAACTGAAATTACTATCTCAGAGAGATCTGCATTCCCATCTCTCATGTTAATTGTAGCATTATCACAATCACCAAGATATGAAACCAAACTAAGTGATCGCTAATATATGAATTCATAAAGAAAATATCTATGTATACAAATGTATAAAATGATATGATTTATATGCATATATGAATAACATGAAATATTATTCAGTCATAAAAAGAATGAAATCCTGCCATTTTCAAAAACATGGATGAAGCTGGA
Source organism: Cervus elaphus (assembly GCF_910594005.1). Taxonomy (NCBI): domain Eukaryota; kingdom Metazoa; phylum Chordata; class Mammalia; order Artiodactyla; family Cervidae; genus Cervus; species Cervus elaphus. Next base: position 41,778,894 of record NC_057846.1, read on the forward strand.
TGTATTATTCAAAGAGAAATAAACCAGACACAGAAAGATAAACATTGTATTGTCTACCTTATATGTGGGATCTAAAATATATCATACTCACAGAAGCAGAGAGGAGAATCGTGGTTGCCAGGGGATGGAGATATGGAAAATGAGGCCTTGTTGGCCAACGTGTATGAAGTTTCTTTAAAGCAAGATAAAGATTCTACACATCTATTTCACAACAATGCAGACAGACTTAACACTATTGCACAGTGAACATATAATACTTAAGATGGTCAGTTTTACATAATGTGTATTTTACCAAAATAAAACCACTACAATATTGTAAAGTAACTAGCCTCCAACTAATGAAAATAAATGGAAAAATGAAAGAAAAAAATTTTTTAAAAATGACAATGTGAGGTATAAAATAAAAAATACAGCACTGTATTCAAATATTAATTTAATAAGATGTTAGGTATACTATACACACTTTTCTTTCTTAAAGAAGATATTAACTTTCAAAACATGATATAAGTACTGAAGAGAAGGGACATACCAGAACAAGTCCTGCAGCAAACTTTGGATCACATGCCATTCCATGATATGTTGCTCCTACATAAGTAGGATGGTCCCTGTAACTAAATAATAACATTTTTCTTGTGGATAAATGCACTTTAAGTTATTAATGACTCAATGATCTTTAAGAATTAGAGTCTTCAATAAAGCTGCTTTCTTTAAAATATGAATATTGTGTATCATGTCTAATGCTCTCAATCATTTTGTAGTTGGGCCGTCTCCCCTGGTGCCTCCAAATTAAGTTCAAAAGTCAACGTTAACACTGTATGATGCACAGCTTAAAATCCAGCAGTGCCTCATCCTTTCAGAAATTAATCACCACTGCTGTCAACACTGGATGGACAAAGTTCTAAGACAGAAAAGTCAGGATAGATTACTGCCATGAATTTGCATGTAGTAAAACCTCAGATGGCATAAAAAGTGTTGACTGGGGGATGATAGAGAAAGAGTGTGAGGCACAGTAATCAGGAAAAACAGAGATGGGATGCATTAAGTCTCCACACACACATGAATCCTTAGTTAAAGCTGCTCCTGAACCTCCAAACCTGACCTTGAATTCCACAGAGACACCAGAGATTTATAGATGTATCCATATTACTTAAGGCCTTCCAGAATCATGTTTTCATTTCTTTCCATCCAAAATAATCAAATCAGTATATAGAAAGACTCTTGAAAGTTACAGTGCAAGCAGCTAAATAGCTACACCTTAGGTCAGGATAGGTCACCATATTACCTGTTTTCTCCTGTAAGCATATTTATATGGATTTATTGCATTCTGTTAACTAATGTATGCTTTATTTAATGTTAAAATGCTGGTCTTGGTTATTTACCTCTGTGAAATTCTTTAAAACCATAGAGGCCCTATGTGATCCCAAGGCTTTTCATATTTTCAGTTCTTTAAACTCAGAAATAAGCAGACCACTCAGGATAATGGCCCACCATGCTTTAGTGTCTTACATGGTATCATCAGATTTTTATAGCTTGCGTTCTGCCAACACAGTACTCACATAGTCATTTTTTAAGCTATCTTTGTTATTCTAAATAATAAATTTTGTGAACAATTTTGATATTTCACTTATAGTTTGATAAACTTTATACCAATGAAACAAATTACTTACACTAATAAGTATGCCAAATCATGGGACCTTCGTAATAAAAATGTTTCTCTCCAGGACACAAATCTTTGTAGTACATCATGTGCATCTCCATCAGTTGAAATTTTATTTCTATCTGACCAGATCTCCAGAGAAGTTAACATAACAGACACTTGAAGCTGAGAATACATCTAAAAATAGGAGATTCATGATATATGGCTACAAGTAATCATAAATATAATACTATCCATTTATATGCAATACCAGTATATCTGATTATCTTCTTTTTCAGATGAAATTCATTGGTGGGATAAACAAGTTTGTAGGAGTATACATTTTATAAAATTGCACATGTGGGACTTCACTGGTGGGCTGTAGTTAAGAATCTGCTTTTCCCTGCACGGGTCGTGGATTCAATTTCTGGTCCAGGAAGATCCCACATGCCGCAGAGGAACAAAGACCATGCATGACAACTATTGAGCTGGTGAAGCACAAGGAACAAACCCACATGCCGCAACCGAGAACCAATGCAGCCAAATAAATACAGGAGTATTTTTAAAAGTGCACCTGCTATTATTCCAACAATGCTACTATATTTACATGAATGCTTCTTACTTAAATATGAAAGGTAAATACTCACAGTGTTGATTAGACTAAAAATATAGATAATTTTCTCAGATGCAATTGCCACTTCAGAGCCCATATAATCATACTGAAAGGCAAATTTTATTTTTTAATCATCAGTGAAAATGACTAAACTACCACATTTAAATGGATATAAAAATGTTAAAATAATGCAACATGCAAGCAAAAGGACAAATATATAACTAAGACTTAACAAATACTTAACAACTTCTAGACTTAAACCTAGGGACATTATATAGTAACCGATAATATAAAATAGGGCTTCCCAACTGGTTCGTACTAAAGAATCTGCCTGCCAATGCAGGAGATGTGAGTTTGACCCCTGGGTCAGGAAGATCCCCTGCAGAGGGAAATGGCAACTCACTCCAGCATTCTTGCCTGGGAAATCCCATGGACAGAGGAGCCTGGAGGGGCTACGGTCCATGGGGTTTCAAGACAGTTGGATATGACACAGTAGCTGACTAAACAACAACAATAATATTAAAATGAGATGGTGATGATTATATTCCTCTTTACACATGTAGTTGTTTAGGATCAAAAGTTAAGATTCCAAGATTGCATAATTAATAAGGGTTCCTTTTTATTCACATCCTTGCCAACAATTGTTATTTGTGGCTTTTTTGATTATAGCCATTGTGATAAGTGGGGAGTGATATCTCTTAGGAGTTCTGATTTGCATTTCAGACATGCTGAACATCTTTTCTGTGCTCTGTAGGTCTTCCTTGAAAAACTGTCTGTTCAGTTCTCTTGCACACTTTTAAATTGGGTTCTTTTTGATATTGAGTTGTATGAACTCTTTATATAGTTTGGATATTAACCTTTTATCAGTCATAACTGGCAACTACTCTTTTCCCATTCTACAGGCTATCTTTTCATTTGTTTATGGTTTCCTTTGCTGTGCAAAAGCTTTTAAGTAGTTACTATTTGCTTATTTTTCCTTTCACTTTCTTTGCCTGAGGAGACAGATAAAATAACACTGTTATGATTAATGACTGAGAGTGTTCTGCCTATATTTTCTTCCAGGACTAATATGGTTTCCTGTCTTACATTAAGTCTTTGTTTCATTTTGAATTTATTTTTGTATATGGTGTGAGAAAATGTTCTGCTTTCAGTCCTACATACATAGGTGTCTTGTCTTCCCAGCATCACTTATTTTTAGGACTACATTTTTATTTAATGTATAGTCTTACCTCCTTTGTTGTAGATTAATTGACCATAAGTGCATGAGTTTATATCTGGGCTCTTTATTCAATTTCATAGACCTATGTGTCTGGGTTTATTCTTGTATCATACTATTTTGATTACTGCAGCTTAGTAGTATAGTCTAAAGTCAGGGAGTGTGATACTTTCTTCTGTTATTTCTCAATATTGATTAGGCAATTTGGGATCTTTCATGTTTCCATACAAATTTTAGAATTACTTGTTCTAGTTTCATGAAAAATGCCATTGGTAATTTGACAGGGATTACACTTAATCCTTAAATAGCCTTGGGAGTATGTGCACTTCAACAACAGTAATTCCTGAAATCTATGAAAACAGTGTGTCTTTCCAACTGTTTAGGTACAAGTCTTTTACTTCTTTAGATTTTTTTCCTAGGTATTATTCATTCTGATGCAGTAGTAAAGGAGACAGTCTTCTTAATCTATCCTTCTGATAGTTCATTGTTAGTAGACAGAGATGCAACAAATTTCTGTATATTAATTTGCATCCAGCATCTTTGCCAATACATTGATTACCTCTAGTAGTTTTTGGTGTTGTCTTTAGGATTTTCAGGAGAAGGAAATGGTAACCCTCTCCAGTACTCTTGCCTAGAAAATCCCATGGACAGAGGAGCCTGGTAGGCTACAGTACATGGGATCACAAAGAGTTGGACATGACTGAGCAACTTCACTTCTTTTCACTTTAGGATTTTCTATGTGTAGTATCATGTCATCTGAAACATTGACTATTTTGTTTCTTCCTTTCCAAGTGGGATTATATTTCCTTTTCTTTGTTGATTGCTAAGGCAAGGACTTCCAGCATTATGTTGAATAAAATTAGCAAGCAAGGACATCTTGCTTATCTTATCTTCAAGGAAGTGCTTTCAGCTTTTCACCATTAAGTATGATATTAGTGTGGGTTTGTCATATATGAGCTATATTATGTTGAGGACCATTCTCTTTATGCCTCTTTTCTGTAGAGTTTTTATCATAAATGTAAGTTGAATTTTGTAAAAATCTTCTTCTGTATCTACTGAGATGATCACATGGTTATTATGTGCCTATTGGCCATGTGTAGGTGTACCACAGTAATTTTTTTTTGTGGATACTGAAAAACCCTTGCATCTCTGGGATAAATTTCACTAAACCATGGTGTATGATCCCTTTAATATAGTGCTGAAACTGGTTTGCTAACATTTTGTTAAGAATTTTTGCATCTATGTTTATCAGTGGTATTGGCTTGCTATTTTCTCTTTTAAAAAAAGATTTATTTGTGGCTATGTTGGATCTTCATTGCTATGCATGGAATTTCTCTGCAGTGTGTAGGCTTCTGATTGTGGTAGCTTCTCTTGTTGCAGAGCACAGGATCTCGGCCAGCTGGCTTCAGGAGTTTCAGGGTGTGGGCTCAGTAGTTGAGGCTTGCTGGCTTAGTTGCTCCAAGACATTGGGATGTTCCCAGAGCAGGGACTGAACACATGTTCCCTGCATTGGCAGGTGAATCCTTATCCACTGAAGTACCAGTAACCATTCAATATCACAGTAATCCAAGTCTATGCTCGAACCAGTAATGCTGAAGAAGCTGAAGTTGAAATGTTCAATGAAGACCTACAAGACCTTCTACAACTAACATCCCCAAATGATATCCTTTTCATTATAGGAGGTTGGAATGCAAAAGTAGGAAGTCAAGAGATACCTGGAGTAACAGGCAAATTTGGCCTTGGACTATAAAACAAAACAGGGCAAAGTCTAAGAGAGTTTTGCCAAAGAACGCACAATGTGAGGCTGTCACGGCTAACGCCATGACAGGCAGCCTAGATTAGGAGTAGGCCTGGTTTCCCGGGGTAACATAATTATCAGGCCTCCTGGAGCCAGCCAATCAACATATGCCTAGCAAGAAAAAGGGAACCTATCAGGGGAAAGCTGAAAGCCCCACATTGGGCCAACAAAAATTACCTTGCAACTGTGTAACCAATCCGCTTGCACCAACTACCTACTGTGTAACCAATCTGTTTGGGCCAACTACCTGCTGCTTACATTTGAATAATTGTACCCAATAAATACCCGAGATAACTGGGGCTCGGGGCCTTTTCGTCCTCACACCCTTGGTGAGGGCGGGAGGCCCTGGCTTGAGTCAGTAATAAATTCCCCTATTGCAAGTTGCATTGTTTCAAGGAGTCTTCTTTCCTGACCGGGGACTCGGACTATGGGCAGAACATCTGGGGGCTCGTCCGGGATCCCTTGACCGGGGAAGAACGCTCTTTGGAACAAAGGGGAAAAAGGACAGGTAATAGCACCGGTGCTCAGGCAGGTCTGGAAAAGTCCAGTGTAAATCCGAGGCCCTGCTAGAAGGCAGGAAGGTGTCTGGCATGAGGGAAAGCTTTCCATGAGGGAACGGATTGGCCATTCTGTCCGGCGTGAGGCCGAGGCCAGTGAGCATGCTGGAAGGCAGCTGGCTCTGCGGGAAGGAGACCTCCTCTCCTAAGCCCGGATCTGGGGAACAGCGGATGCCATTCGGTAAGGTGACCCTTGTTCCAGAGGATAGAGAAACTCAGGGGGTCCCGCCCCCCAGTTCTGTGTTGTCAGCTGATGTGTGTCTGTCTATGTGTTTTCTGCATCTGTATAACTGCCGGCATTGTCTCCTGTCTTGTTGTTCTCTGGTGTGTCGTTGTCTACTTCCTCCTATAAAGCCTTGGAGCCTCATTTCTGTTTCTGAGTTTCAGTGAACAGGCAGACAGTTGTCGGGGCAACTGACGAGTCCCGGCCAGGGCTAATCCCTGGTGGATTCTGAAGGCCTCCCAACAAGTCAGCCCCAGTAACGGGAGCCTGAGAGGGTGAAACTCTTTTCTTTTTTCTCGTATTCTAAACCGAGAATCTGGCCAAATAAAAACCCATCTGTGTGGGCACGGGACAGGCACTTAAGAGCCGATAGGGCGCCTGCCACTGGAAGACTCCCGTGAAAGGATAAGGGGGTCACGGAACGGGCTAGAAACCCTTAGGGTGCCCGCCCCCAACAAGAAAACTTCTGTGCAACGGCTAAGGCATTCAAATAGTTCCACGAAGCATACCACAAGCCCAACCTCCTGGCCGCCACCACTCCCGATAGGATTTTTTGGTGGTAATTCTCAGTGACTTTCTTCTGACTCTCGCTATGGAGCAAGGAAAATCCACCCCACTCTCTCTCATGACTGATCCTTTCTCGGATGTCAGGGCTAGAGCGTATGATCTGCCGCTACTGGTTACAAAGAGTAAATTAATAACGTTTTGCTCTGCAGAGTGGCCCACCTTCCAAGTTGGATGGCCTCCAGAGGGAACTTTTCAACCTTCTATTATTCGGGCAGTGAAAGAGAAAGTTATGGCTCCTGATCCTTGGGGCCACCCGAGCCAAGTCCCATATGTTATGGTCTGACAAGACCTAGTAAAAGATCCGCCCAAATGGTTAAAACCTTCTGTTCACAAACTCCCTGATTCTCCTAATGTACAGGCCCTGATTATGGAAACTCCCACTCCCCCAGAGGAAGCCGAAAAGAATAAGGGCCCAAAACCGGTCTTGCAGGGATCCTCATACTGGAACCTGATTGACTTGGAGACGGAAATTAGGCCCCCGCCATATGCCCCTCCTCTGTTGCAGGTTCCCCCCGGGGGAAGAGGCCCCCCACCGATGAATCAGAAGGGACAAGGGAACCCCGACCCCAGAGAAGGAATAGAGGAAATAGGGGTGAGCAGGATCATGGGGACCCAGAGTTACCTTCATCTACTGTACAGGCACTCCCCATCCGAGTGGGACCAGCTAACCTGGATGGAGAGCGAACCTATCAGTACTGGCCCTTTTCCACGAGTGATCTGTATAATTGGAAAACCCAAAATCCTCCTTTTTCAGAGAAACCCCAAAGCCTCATTGACCTCTTAGATTCCATTTTGTTCACTCATAACCCCACCTGGGATGATTGCCAGCAGCTGTTGCAGGTGCTCTTCACCACGGAAGAACGGGAGCGAATCCTGGCAGAGGCGTGGAAAGGGGTCCCGGAGGTCGACGGGAGACCAACCGCCCAGCCTCATCTCGTGGACGAGGGGTTTCCTCTGTTGCAGCCTAACTGGGATTTTGAGCGAGTGGAAGGTAGGGAGCATCTCCAAGTGTACAGCCAGACTCTAATGGCTGGCCTGTGGGCCGCAACTAGGAAGCCGACAAATTTGGCGAAGGTAAATTTAGTAAGGCAAGAGCCCACTGAGAGCCCGTCAGCCTTCCTAGAGAGGCTAATGGAAGCCTTTAGGCAATATACACCTATGGACCCCCAGGCTGAAGAATCACGCACTGCAGTTCTACTAGCGTTTGTGAATCAGGCAGCCCCAGATATTAAGAAGAAATTACAAAAGATGGGTTAAGAGAACAGAATACAAGACTTACTGAAAGCAGCTGAAAAGGTATTTAATAATAGGGAGACCCCAGAAGAAAGAGAGGAACGACTTTGTCGGGAGGAAAGAGAACTAGCTGAGAAGATCAGGAAAGAAGATAGGGAACATAGGGCGAAGGAAAACCGGAAGAACCAGAGAGAGCTAGCCAAGATTCTTTTTGTGGGGATAAAGGCCGGAACAGAATTGAGGGAGCCTCGAGGCCCCCAGACGGGAGAAACAGAGAGACCAAAAAGGCAGGCCCTAAAGAAAGATCAGTGCGCTTACTGCAAAGAACGGGGGCACTGGAAAAATGAGTGCCCTAAGAGGGACCCGAAGAAAAGAACAACCCATAGAGAGAGAATTTCCCCTAGAACTAGAGTTCTATATGCGGGGGAAGACAGTGACTAAGAGAGTCAAGACTCGACACCCCTTCCCGAGTCCTGGGTAACCATACATGTGGAAGAAAAACCCGTTGGCTTCATGGTGGACACTGGCGCCCAACACTCTGTTTTAAATCAAAAACTGGGACCAATGTCTAAAAAAACCAGCTTGGTGCAGGGAGCCACGGGGACAAAAAGATATTGTTGGACCACGGAACGGAAAGTAAATCTGGGGACCCATCAGGTGTCCCATTCGTTTTTGGTGATACCAGAATGCCCAGCCCCTCTACTTCGATGGGACTTGTTGACTAAAGTTAATACTCAGATCCATTTTGACCCTGGGGGAATGTCAGTCACGGATGGACTTGGATAGCCGATACATGTCTTGTCTCTAGCTTTAAGAGATGAATACAGACTTTTTGTGCCTAAGCCCTCAGAGGTTATAGCACCAGATATACAACCGTGGGTCCACAAATACCCGTTGGCATGGGCAGAAACAGCAGGAATGGGACTGGCTAAACAGAGACATCCAGTCGTCATCGAACTAAAAGCCGAGCCGACTCCTGTGAGGGTGAGGCAATACCCTATGAGCCAGGAGGCTCGGCGGGGGATCACTCCCCACATTCGATGGCTCATGGATGCCGGAATTCTCAAGCGGTGCAAATCCCCTTGAAACACCCCCTTACTACCGGTCAAGAAGCCAGGGAGTATGGATTACAGACCTGTCCAAGACCTACGAGAAGTCAACAAGCGGGTGAGTGACATACACCCTACTGTCCCCAACCCGTATACCCTCCTGAGCAGTCTGCTGCCTGAGTACACTTGGTACACTGTGTTGGACTTGAAAGATGCTTTTTTCAGCCTACCCTTGGCGGCCCAGAGCCAGGAAATATTTGCCTTTGAGTGGACTGAGGGGGAAGGCCAACTGGTAGTACAACTAACTTGGACCTGCCTCCCACAAGGGTTCAAAAACTCCCCTACCTTGTTTAATGAGGCTTTGAGTGAGGACCTCTATGAATATCGGACTCGCCACCCAGAGGTCATCCTGCTGCAATATGTGGATGACCTTATGTTGGCTAGAACCACAAAGGAGGCATGTAGCCATGCCACCGCTGACCTCTTACAGACTCTAGGCACCTTGGGATATTGTGCTAGCGCAAAGAAGGTGCAAATATCCCAGCAAGAGGTCACCTATTTGGGGTATAAGATCAGGCAGGGACAAAGGTGGCCAACTCAGGCCATGAAAGAAACAATATTGCAGATACCAGAGCCCAAGACCCCCCACCAGGTGAGAGAGTTTTTAGAGACTGTTAGATATTGTAGACTGTGGATCATGGGGTTTGCCGAGAAGGCCCGGACCTTGTATGAGAAAAGTAAAGAGACCCCAAACTGGACTTGGACTGAGCCAATGAAACAAGCTTTCCAGACACTCAGACGGGCCCTACTAGAAGCCCCAGCCCTTGCCCTGCCTAACCCAAATAAGCCATTCCAGCTGTTTGTAGATGAAAAACAAAGAATAAGGAAGGGGGTCTTGACGCAACAATGGGGACCATGGAAGCGGCCGGTAGCATACCTTTCAAAGCGATTGGACCCGGTGGCCTCTGGGTGGCCCCCTTGCCTCCACATCATTGCAGCCACTGCCCTCCTTGTCCGCGACGCTGACAAATTGACGTATGGACAGCAACTCTGGGTTTACACCCTCCACGCCATCGAAGGGGTTTTAAAGCAGCCGCCGGGTAAGTAGATCTCCAATGCCCGTTTGACACATTACCAGGCCCTGCTGCTTGATGCCCCACGGGTGCGTTTTCAGACCCCTTGCTTCCTGAATCCAGCCACGCTTCTACCTAACCCAGAGAAGGACCGTCCTCTCCATGATTGCAGTGAGATACTGGCTGAGGCCCTGGCGGCTCGAAAAGACTTAACTGATGTGCCGCTAAACAACAGTGAGCTAGTATGGTTCACTGATGACAACAGCTATGTAAAAGATAGACAAAAGAAGGCGGGAGATGCTATAGTTGATGATTCAGGACAGACAATATGGGCTGAGACACTTCCCCCAAACACGTCTGCACAAAAAGCAGAGTTGATTGCCCTAATACAGGCTCTGGAACAAGCAAAAGGGAAGAGAGTCACCATTTTTACGGACAGCCGATATGCTTTTAGCACTGTCCATATTCAAGGTCCGATATACCAGGAAAGGGGATTTAGAACAGCGGAAGAAAAAGAAGTCAAGAATTTGCCCGAGATCCCCAGGCTCCTGAAAGCTGTTCAACTGCCCCGGGCAGTAGCAATTGTACATGTCCCCAGTCACCAGAAAGGAGAAGACCCTAGGGCACGGGGCAATCGGGCTGCTGATGCGGCCGCTCGAGAAGCGGCCAGCCGGGACTACGCCGCCCCCATATTAGCTGTGGGACTTTCACCTCCTGGTATGGGAACTCTGCCGCCAGTCTCCGACTATTCCCTCCCTGACCTCGTTTGGATCAACGAGGATACCACACTCCAGAAGGATGACAAAGATGGATGGTACCGAGATCAAAACAACAACCTGATATTGCCTGCCATCCTGGGTCGCCACCTATGTGGACAGCTGCACACAACTACACACTTGGTGGAGAGAAAGACCTTGACACTTCTCCAGACGGCCTGCCTGAGGTTCCCTCGACAAAATGCAACTGTACAAGAGATAATCCAGGCTTGCAAAGCGTGCCAGCTGATGAGGACAGGGAAAAGACAGCACACTAAAAAGAGGTACTGAGGGGAAGAGCCAGGGCAACACTGGGAGATAGATTTCACTGAGGTAACACCAGGCAAGTACGGTTATCGCTATCTGTTGGTTCTGGTAGATACCTTCTCGGGATGGGTAAATGCCTTCCCCACTAAGGGAGAGACAGCAACAGTGGTTGCTAAAAATATCTTAGAGGAGATAGTGCCTAGGTATGGGCTGCCAGTGACTATGGGCTCTGATAACGGACCTGCCTTTGTGAGCCAGATTGTACAAGGGCTGGCCCAAGCTCTGGGGACAAAACGAAAGTTACATTGTAAATATAATCCCCAGAGCTCAGGACAGGTTGAAAAAATAAATCGGACCCTAAAAGAAACTTTGACAAAGTTGGCAATAGAGACTGGCGGGGACTGGGTGACCCTCCTTCCCTTCGCGCTCTTTTGAGCACGTAACACCCCTTATAAGCTGAATCTTACCCCTTTTGAGATTCTATATGGAAGACCCCCTCCTGTGTGTCCTATATTTGAGAGAAAATGCCTACCACCCCCTACCTTGGGACAATTCCAGCAAACACTGATGACATTAAGTAAGGCGCATAGCCATGTTTGAAAATTAATTCGAGAGATACATGAGGGAACAAGCAAGGAAACCATCCCCTCACATAATATTGGCCTGGGTGATTGGGTTTGGGTAAAACGACACCAATCTAAAGCATTAAAACCTAGATGGAAAGGCCCTTATGTTGTTCTCCTTACCACTCCTACTGCTGTTAAGGTCGACGGGATCGGGCCCTGGGTTCACTGCAATCACATGAGGCAAGCCACCCCGGAAGAACAGGAGATGGCGCAAGCAGAATGGGAGGCAAGACCTCACCCGTCAAATCCTTTGAAACTGAAACTCGTACGATGAGAACCCTCTTAACCCTCCTGCTGATAACAGTTTTCATCGGCCCAGGAGCAACCAGCCACAACCCCCATCAGCCGGCTAACCTGACTTGGGTGATCTAAAATTCTGAGACTGGAGAAGTGCTTAATTCGAGCTCCAACGTGGCCCCCAAAGGGACATGGTAGCCAGTACTGACCTTTGATTTGTGCATGCTGGCAGCTGACGGTAATTGGTTTGGTCCCCACCAACTGACCAAGTTCTTTGCCCACAGCTCTTTCGGTCTGTTCACCCGTAACTGTGAGCGAAAAGGCCCACAGTACTATGAACAGGTGCCTGTCTATGTCTGCCCGGAGGGAGGAAGGGATCAGAACCAAATTGAAAAATGTGGGGGAGTTGACTCTTTTTATTGCGCCGCTTGGGGTTGCGAAACCACGGGAACAGTCCATTGGCTCACTAACTCCGACAGGGACCTCATTCAGGTAAAATCACCCCCGAATTCCCAGAAATGTCCAACTGAGGGAGTATCATCCAAACCCAGGCAATGTTCCCCATTACAGATCAAATTCACAGACAAAGGAAAAAAATGTACCAGGTGAGATGTTGGCCGAGCTTGGGGCCTCCATCTTTACAAGACTGGCTATGACACAGGATTCCGGTTTGAGCTTAAATTAAAACAGGGACTGCTCTATTTGGCACCCAAAGTAGCCTTAAGACCAAACCAGGTGATAGCCCCGAAGCCCACCCCCCAGGGAACAACCCCAAAGCCTCCCTCCCAGAACCAAAGTCAGGCTAATAGATCGATTTCACGCACCATGGGACCCCCCCAGGGTTGACATGTCCCCACCAACAGACCCCCTTATGAAAATGATCTCCTCAGCCTATCTCACCCTAAATGCCTCTCGTCCGGACTTAACAAATGGTTGCTGGCTTTGCTATAATATTAGGCCTCCCTATTATGAGGCGGTTGCCTTTTCTTCAAGATTCAACGTGACCTCTGATGTCTCGGCCTGCAGACGGCAGCAACAACCTGGGTCAGGCCGGTTGACAGTAGGCTCCGTTGCGGGCATAGGCACCTGTGTAGGAACTATCCCTAAGACTTATCAACACCTATGTGATAATAATTCAGTCCCTAGGACTAGCCTCCCCAATTCTACTCACCAGTGGGTACTTCCGCCAGAAAACGGGTGGTGGGCTTGCTCCGCCGGACTAACCCCGTGTGTCCATAAGGCAGCACTTAATGCCTCCCAAGATTTCTGTGTCCTAGTCCACCTGATCCCCCAGCTAAACTATTACTCAAAGGAAGAACTACAACCTAGGTTAGACCCATCGGGTCAATATAAGGTAAAACGAGAACCAATCACTGCCCTGACTTTGACAGTCCTATTGGGTGCTATAGGAATGGGAAGTGGGATCGCAGCCTTAACGTTGCAAGATAAACAGTATAATCAACTAAGGGCTGCAATAGATAAAGATATTGAACAACTCGAGAAGTCCATTTCACACCTCCAAGAATCCTTGAGCTCCTTGGCTGAAGTAGTGTTACAGAATAAAAGAGGTTTATATTTGTTGTTTCTGCAACAAAAAAGATTATGTGCAGCACTAGGAAAAAAATGCTGTTTCTATATCGACCATTCAGGGGTGGTACAAAAATCTCTCCAAAAAGTAAGAGAGAGACTAGCCCAGTGCTTGAAGAGAGAATGAGAAGCCCAACAAGGCTGGTTTGAATCTTGGTTTCAGCGCTCCCCCTGGTTGACCACTTTGATTTCCACCCTCCTGGGTCCACTCATAATATTAATATTGCTACTGACCTTTGGTCCATGCATTTTAAACCGTCTGGTCTCATTTATTAGAGAGCGCCTAAATACCATCCAAATTATGATATTGAGACAACAATATCAGCCAATATCACAGGGTGAAGAAAAAGATTCCTCTACAAAAGTACAAAGACAGGGGGGAAATGTGAGGCTGTCACGGCTAATGCCATGACAGGCAGCCTAGATTAGGAGTAGGCCTGGTTTCCCGGGGTAACATAATTATTAGGCCTCCTGGAGCCAGCCAATCAACATATGCCTAGCAAGAAAAAGGGAACCTATCAGGGGAAAGCTGAAAGCCCCACGTTGGGCCAACAAAAATTACCTTGCAACTGTGTAACCAATCTGCTTGCGCCAACTACCTACTGTGTAACCAATCCGCTTGGGCCAACTACCTGCTGCTTACATTTGAATAACTGTACCCAATAAATACCCGAGATAACTGGGGCTCGGGGCCTTTTCGTCCTCACACCCTTGGTGAGGGCGGGAGGCCCTGGCTTGAGTCAGTAATAAATTCCCCTATTGCAAGTTGCATTGTTTCGAGGAGTCTTCTTTCCTGACCGGGGACTCAGACTACGGACAGAACACACAGGTCATAGCAAAAACCCACTTCCAACAACATAAGAGAAGACTCAACACATGGACATCACCAGGTGGTCAATACCAAAATAAGATTGATTATATTCGTTGCAGCCAAACATGCAGAATCTCTATACAGTCAGGAAAAAACAAGACTGGGAGCTGATTGTGGCTCAGATCATCAACTCCTTGTTGCTAAACTCAGACTTAAATTGAAGAAAGTAGGGAAAACCACCAGACCATTCAGGTATGACATAAATCAAATCTAGTACGAGTATACAGTGGAAGTGACAAATAGATTCAAGGGATTAGATCTGATAGTGAGAGTGCCTGAAGAACTAGGGATGGAGGCTTGTGAAATTGTATAGGAGGCAGTGATTATGACCATCCCCAAGAAAAAGAAATGCAAAAAGGCAAAATGGTTGTCTGAGGAGGTCTTACTATGAAAAGAAGAGAAGCTAAAGCCAAAGGAGAAAAGGAAAGGTATACCCATTTGAATGCAGAGTTCCAAAGAATAGCAAGGAGAGATAAGAAAGCCTTCCTCAGCGATCAATGCAAGAGAAAAGAGGAAAACAATAGCATGGGAAAGACTAGAGATCTCTTCTTGAAAATTAGAGATACCAAAGGAACAGTTCATGCAAAGATGGGCACAATAAAGGACAGAAATGGTATGGACCTAACAGAAGCAGAAGATATTAAGAAGACATGGCAAGACTACACAGAAGAACTATACAAAAAAGACTGTCATGACCCAGATAATCACAACAGTGTGATCACTCACCTAGAGCCAGGTATCCTTGAATACGAAGTCAAGTGGGCCTTAGGAAGCATCACTATGAACAAAGCTAGTGGAGGTGATGGAATTCCAGATGAGCTATTTCAAGTCCTAAAAGATGATGCTGTGAAAGTGCTACACTCAATATGTCGCAAATTTGGAAAACTCAGCAGTGGCCACAGGACTGGAAAAGGTCAGTTTTCATTCCAACCCCAAAGAAAGGCAAGGCCAAAGAATGTTTAAGCTACTGCAGAATTGCACTCATCTCACACTAGTAAAGTAATGCTCAAAATTCTCCAAGCCAAGCTTCAACAGTACATGAACCGTGAACTTCCAGAGGTTCATGCTGGTTTTAGAGAAGGCAGAGGAGCCAGAGATAAAACTGCCAACATACGCTGATCTTCGAAAAAGCAAGAGAGTTCCAGAAAAACATTTACTTCCACTTTATTTTCTATGCCAAAGCCTTTGACTGTGTGGATCACAATAAACTGTGGAAAATTCTTAAAGAGATGGGGTTACCAGACCCCTGACCTGCCTCCTGAGAAATCTGTATGCAGCTCAAGGAGCAACAGTTAAAACTGGATATGAAACAACAGACTGGTTCCAAATCGAGAAAGGAGTACGTCAAGGCTGCATATTGTCACCCTGCTTATTTAACTTATATTCAGAGTACATCATGTGACATGCTAAGCTGGGTGAAGGACAAGCTGGAATCAAGATTGCTGGGAGAAATATCAATAACCTCAGATAAGCAGATGAAACCACCCTTATGGCAGAAAGCGAAGAAGAACTAAAAGCCTCTTGATGAAAGTGACAGAGGAGAGTGAAAAAGTTGGCTTGAAACTCAACATTCAAAAAACTAAGATCATGGCATCCGATCCCATGACTTCATGGCAAATTGACGGGGAAACAATGAAAACAGTGACAGTCTTTACCGGTTTGGGCTCCAAAATCACCGCAGATGGTGACTGCAACCATGAAATTAAGATGCTTTCTCATTGGAAGGAAAGCTATGATCAACCTAGACAGCATATTAAAAAGCAGAGGCATTACTAGCAAAGTCCATCTAGTTAAAGCTATGGTTTTTCCAGTAGTCATGAATGGAGGTGAAAGTTGGACTATAAAGAAAGCTGAGTGACAAAGAATTGATGCTTTTGAATTGTGGTGTTGGAGAAGACTCTTGAGAGTCCCTTGGACTGCATAAGATCCAACCAGTCCTTCCTAAAGGAAATCAGTCTGGAATATTCATTGGAAGGACTGCTGATGAAGCTGAAACTCCAATACTTGGCCCCCTGATGTGAAGAATAGACTCATTTGAAAAGACCTTGATTCTGGGAACAATTGAAAGTGGGAGGAGAAGGGGGAGAAAGAAGATGAGATGGTTGGATGGCATCACTGACTCGATGGACATGAGTTTGAGTAAGCTTCAGTCATTGGTGATGGACAGGGAAGCCTGGTGTTCTGTAATCCATGGTTTCACAAAGAGTTGGACATGACTGAGTGACTGAACTGAACTGAATTACCAGGGAATCCCTGTAATTTTCTGTTTTTTTTTTTTTTTTTTAATGATATCTTTTTTTGACTTTCCTGTCAGGGTGATGCTCTCCCTATGGAATAAATTCAGAATGGTTCCATCCTCTGCAATTTTGTGGAATAGTTTGAGTAGGACAGATGCTAACTCTTCTCTTAAGTTTTTGGGGAAATTCACCTGTGAAGCCATGAACGTTTGTTTTTTGGGTGTTTTAAAATTGCAGATTCAATTTCATTACTTACAATTATTCTGTTCACATTTTGTATTTCTTCCTGGTTCAGTCTTGGGAGATCGTATATTTTTAAGAATTTTCCCATGTCTTCCAAGTTGTACATTTTATTGGTGTATAGTTGTTAGAGTAGTCTCTTATGATCTTTTATGTTTTTTTGGTGTTTGTTGTAACTTTTACTCTTTCATTTCTGATTGTATTGACTTGGGACCTCTCTTCTTTTTCCTTGATTAGTATGCCTCTTTTCTACTCTTTTAGTACCTATTTAATTTGTTTCAGTTCTGTTATTTATGATTTCTATCCTTCTACTAATTTTGAGTTTTATTTGTTCTTTTACTAATTCCCTTAGCTGTAAGGTTAGGTTGTTTATCTGAGATTTTTCTTGTTTCCTGAGATAAGCTTGTGTCAAAACCTGTGTCAAAAACTTCTCTCTTAGAAATGCTTTTGTTGTATCTAAGATTTATGGACGGTTGTGTTTTCTTTTCATTTGTCTCCAGGCAGTTTTTATTTCACCTTTGATTTTGTGGTGACCCATTGACTATTAACAAGTACATTGCTTAGCCTGTATG
This sequence comes from Cervus elaphus, assembly GCF_910594005.1. Classification (NCBI taxonomy): domain Eukaryota; kingdom Metazoa; phylum Chordata; class Mammalia; order Artiodactyla; family Cervidae; genus Cervus; species Cervus elaphus. Next base: position 41,796,251 of record NC_057846.1, read on the forward strand.
TGTTTAGTGGTTTCTTTTCTTTTTTTTTTTTTTAGTATTTTTCTTGTAGTTCACTTCTAGTCTCATTACATGTGGTCAGAAAAGACGCTTGACATGATTTCTGAAATTTACCAAGGCTGGTTTTATAGTCTAGCATGTGGTCTATTCTGTAGAACGTGCCATGTGCAGTTGGAAAAATTTGCAATCTGCATCTTTCGGATGGAATGTTCCATATATATAGAATGTGTCATTTAAGGCGTTTGATTTCTTATTGATTTTCTGTTTGGATGATCTGTCCATTGACGTAAGTGAGCTGCTAAATTGCCTACTATTATTGAGTTACTGTCAATTTCCCCTTTTATGTCCATTAATATTTACTTTATGGTTTTGGATGCTTCTATGTTGGGTGCACAGATATTTACATTTGTTATACCTTCTTTTTGGATTGATCCCTATCATTATGTAGTGTTCTTGTCTCTTGTAACAACCTCTTTTTCAAATCTGTTTTGTTAGATATAAGTATTGCTACCCTGACTTTTTTTCAATTTCCTTTTGCATGGAATACTTTTTCCCATTCCCTCACTTTCTGTCTGTGAGTCTTTAGATCTGAAGTGAGTTGCTTCTTGGCAGTGCATAGATGAGTCTTGTCATGTATCCATTTAACTACTCTATTTCTTTTTTATTGGAGCATTTAGTTCATTTCCATTTAAAGTAATTATTGATATGTATGTTCACATTTCCATTTTGCGCATTGCTTTGGATTTGTTTCTGTAGGTCTTTTTTGTTCCTTTCTTGTTCTTTTGTTCCCTTCTCATATGTTTTGATGACTACCTTAACATTATAGTTGGGTATCTTTTACTTTTCTTGTGTGCATATAGTATACATTTTTCTTTTGCAGTTACCATGATGTTTTTATGTATCAATCTATACATACACATAGGTATTTATATATGATTAAGTTGCTGATCTCTTAATTTCAAATACATTTTTAACAACCATGTGTGTATATTCAACTCCCCTCACAATTACAGCTTTTAACATCTTATTTTACATCTAATTTAAGTGTCTCCTAACTCCTTATTATAAATATAGATACTTTTGTTAAAAGACAAAATTCTTCCTACCTTCCTTCTAGCTTTGCATGTGAGATGATTTCCAACATTTACCTTATGTTTGCTTCCACTAATAAGCTTTTCCTTTCATAATTTTTGTATTTCCAGTTTTGGACTTTTCTTTCCCCTTAGTAAAACTGCTTTACCATTTCTTGTAATGCTAGTGCCTGAGCTCTTTTAAATTTAACTTGTCTATAAAGATTTTGATCTCTAAATCAAATTTGAAGAGCCTTGCTGGACAGAGTATTCCTGGTTGTACATTTTTCACTTTCAACATGTTACATACATTGTGCCACTCCCTTCTGGACTGCAGTTTCTGCTGAAAAGTCAGCTGATAGCTCTATGGACATTCTTTTTGTATGTTTTTTGTCCTTTTTCTTTTCCTGCTTTCAGTGTCCTCTTTTCATCTTTCACTTTTGCCAATTTAATTGCTATCTCTCTCTCTCTTTTCCTTCTGGGGGTTCTATAATGTACATATAAATGTGCTTAATGTTGTCCCAGAGTTCTCTTTCAAGGTTCTCATTTCTCGTCATTCTTTCTTTTTTCTGTTCAACATCAGTAATTTCCATTACACTGTCTTCCAGCTCACTGATCCATTCTTCTGTATCGTTTAGTCTACTATTGGTAGCTTCATGTGTATTTTTCATTTCAGTGTTGTATTCTTCATCTATGTTTGGCTCTTCTTCATATTAATATTTTCTTGCTCTGTGTATGCATCCTTCTTCTGAGATTTTTGATGGTCTTTACAAGCACTACCCTAACCTCTTTCTTGACTAGATTGCTTATCTCCATTTCACTTATACCTTCTTTTGGGCTTTTCTCTTGTTGCTTCATCTGGAACACGCCTGTCTAAGTATTTGTCTAAGTATTTGTTTTGTATGTACCTGGTAGATTGGTTGTGCTTCTTAATGCTGGGGAAGTGGCCTTTTGCAGGCACTATGTGTTTCAGCAGCCGACTCAACTTTCATCACCTTTGGTGTATACTCTAGTGGCTTCCCCTGTGTGACTGTGTGGGTCTTTCTGTTGTTGAAGGCTGACTAGGTGAGAGGTCTGTTAGTCTTGTTTGGCCCCTGGTCCAGTTGGTTGGCAGTTCTGCCTCATGCATTGGCTGCCAGGTGCTGGTTGGCAGGACCAGGTCATAAGGCAGCTGGCTGTGAAACTCCAGGGGGTTCTGGGATAGTGCTGGTTCAGGGCTATATGGAGTAAAGTGCAGAACATTCCAAGGCCATAGCACTTCCACTGCTGGGTGAAGCCTGGTCCTAGGGCTAGTGCCTACCTAATGATAGGCAGAGCTGGGGCCTGGAGCCTGGTTGTAGGGCCCAAGGATCCCAGGAGCTGATGTCATAATTTTCTATTATTGCTTTTATAAAAATTATTCAAAGATTTGAAAATTTCATTTTATGCAAAAATTCTATAACATCATGACACTTACTGACATACAAAATTACTAGTAATAATGGACGAAACAGGTTTTTTTTTAACTTATTGTCTGTGTTTGCTAAAACGAATTGTATTAATGAAACGTTCCAAAATCAAATGTGTTCCTATGTATTATTCTTCTCCCTTTCCAATTTATTAGGTATTTTACCCATTGTGCTCTACAGAATGTTTGCCATCAAATCGTATCATCCCTCTTACCAACAGTATGTTTTTCATAGTTAATTAGCAGCTAAATTTTTAGCATTAAATAATATCCCACTGTCTGATGTACCACAACTTTTCCACTGACTTCCTAAAGAAAATCTATGTTCTTTCCAATTTTATAAATATGAACAAAACTACCATAGCCATCTAAAAAATGATTATTTCCACAAGAAAACCCAAGCATTTACACAGTACAAAATATTCTTATAAAAGATAATGTTTATTAAAAGGATCTTCTTCAATTTAGTAATAAATAAACCACTTTAACAAACCCACAGCAAGCATCACCCTCAATGGTGAAAAATTGAAGGCATTTCCCCTGAAATCAGGAACAAGACAAGGGTGCCCACTCTCACCACTACTATTCAACATAGTGTTGGAAGTTCTGGCCACAGCAATCAGAGCAGAAAAAGAAGTAAAAGGAATCCAGATAGGAAAAGAAGAAGTAAAACTCTCACTGTTTGCAGATGACATGATCCTCTATATAGAAAACCCTAAAGACTCTACCAGAAAATTACTAGAGCTAATCAACGAATATAGTAAAGTTGCAGGATATAAAATTAACACACAGGAATCCCTTGCATTCCTATATACTAACAATGAAAAAACAGAAAGAGAAATTAAGGAAACAATACCATTCACCATTGCAACAAAAAGAATAAAATACTTAGGAGTATATCTACCTAAAGAAACAAAGGACCTATACATAGAAAACTATAAAACACTGATGAAAGAAATCAAAGAGGACACAAACAGATGGAGAAACATACCGTGTTCATGGATTGGAAGAATCAATATTGTCAAAATGGCTATTCTACCCAAAGCAGTCTATAGATTCAATGCAATCCCTATCAAGCTACCAACGGTATTTTTCACAGAACTAGACCAAAGAATTTCACAATTTGTATGGAAATACAAAAAACCTCGAATAGCCAAAATAATCTTGAGAAAGAAGAATGGAACTGGAGGAATCAACCTGCCTGACTTCAGACTCTACTACAAAGCCACAGTCATCAAGACAGTATGGTACTGGCACAAAGATAGAAATATAGATCAATGGAACAGAATAGAAAGCCCAGAGATAAATCCACGAACCTATGGACACCTTATCTTTGACAAAGGAGGCAAGGATATACAATGGAAAAAAGACAACCTCTTTAACAAGTGGTGCTGGGAAAACTGGTCAACCACTTGTAAAAGAATGAAACTAGAACACTTTCTAACACCATACACAAAAATAAACTCAAAATGGATTAAAGATCTAGATGTAAGACCAGAAACTATAAAACTCCTAGAGGAGAACATAGGCAAAACACTCTCCGACATGAATCACAGCAAGATCCTCTATGACCCACCTCCCAGAATATTGGAAATAAAAGCAAAACTAAACAAATGGGACCTAATGAAACTTAAAAGCTTTTGCACTACAAAGGAAACTATAAGTAAGGTGAAAAGACAGCCCTCAGATTGGGAGAAAATAATAGCAAATGAAGAAACAGACAAAGGATTAATCTCAAAAATATACAAGCAACTCCTGCAGCTCAATTCCAGAAAAATAAATGACCCAATCAAAAAATGGGCCAAAGAACTAAACAGACATTTCTCCAAAGAAGACATAACAGATGGCTAACAAACACATGAAAAGATGCTCAACATCACTCATTATTAGAGAAATGCAAATCAAAACCACAATGAGGTACCATTACACGCCAGTCAGGATGGCTGCTATCCAAAAGTCTACAAGCAATAAATGCTGGAGAGGGTGTGGAGAAAAGGGAACCCTCTTACACTGTTGGTGGGAATGCAAACTAGTACAGCCGCTATGGAAAACAGTGTGGAGATTTCTTAAAAAACTGGAAATAGAACTGCCATATGACCCAGCAATCCCACTTCTGGGCATACACACTGAGGAAACCAGATCTGAAAGAGACACGTGCACCCCAATGTTCATCGCAGCACTGTTTATAATAGCCAGGACATGGAAGCAACCTAGATGCCCATCAGCAGATGAATGGATAAGGAAGCTGTGGTACATATACACCATGGAATATTACTCAGCCATTAAAAAGAATTCATTTGAACCAGTCCTAATGAGATGGATGAAGCTGGAGCCCATTATACAGAGTGAAGTAAGCCAGAAAGATAAAGAACATTACAGCATACTAACACATATATATGGAATTTAGAAAGATGGTAACGATAACCCTATATGCAAAACAGAAAAAGAGACACAGAAATACAGAACAGACTTTTGAACTTTGTGGGAGAATGTGAGGGTGGGATATTTCAAAAGAACAGCATGTATACTATCTATGGTGAAACAGATCACCAGCCCAGGTGGGATGCATGAGACAAGTGCTCCGGCCTGGTGCACTGGGAAGACCCAGAGGAATCGGGTGGAGAGCGAGGTGGGAGGGGGGATAGGGATTGGGAATACATGTAAATCCATGGCTGATTCATATCAATGTATGACAAAACACACTGGGAAAAAAAAATAAATAAAAATTAAAAAAAAAAAATGAAAATTGACTTAAGGAAGAGTTTCACCCCAATTTGGGGGTGAACACAGAAATATATGCAACTAGTTATAATCCAATAGTTTACTAGATCTCCCCTTACATACAAAATTTTATGTTAGTTCTAATAAATATTGTTATTGATCCCCTTATGCCATTGGAAAACCAACTGATAATGTGTCTTTATGTCCTGTCTCAATGATACATATATTTTGAACAGAGTAATGTGTTTCTGCATTGCAAAGATTATCTTTATATTCCTTTTCAATTTAAATAAAAGAGTATAAGGAAAATGTATCAATAATGCTTACCAAAGCTTTATCCATAATGACACATATTTTCAGAACTCTTTTCAACATCACACCTGAATCTTTCTGCAAACAGAGAACATGAATTGAATAAAACATTAAAAAATTTTTATCTTGCTTGTAATTATCATGTACATTATATAATTATATATATGTATACATATAAATATATGTATACATATATATATATATATATATATATATATATACACTCACACTCACACAGGTATAGATAGATAGATAGATAGATTATAGCTATAGATACAAACATGTAAAGATATAATTACAAGAAATCAATTACAAGAGGATCAATGCCCACTGAGTAAATAATCTGGGAGATTTTGCATAAACATTTTCAGAACAAATCAGAAGCTTTTGCCTTATATTCTTGATAATTAGAATCCTCAAAAAAAGTTACAAAAATGAGGGAAGATTCTTGCTTCTTTCCCCTGAAAAACTTCTTCTAGTTCCTTGATTTAATCTTCAAGCTAAACAAATTCCCATCAACTTTCCCCCAAATGTTGGTCCATTTTATCATCATTTTTGTACTTGCAATTATTTACCATGGCCTACTCTCAATAAAATGCATGTATTTTAAGAACACAGTTGCATGAACTGGTAGCAATGTATACAGCCATGAATCCATTACTATCCGTAAAATAAAAATTGTTTCCATTACCCTATAAAGTTAATAGCTTATAAGGCTCGAGGCAACCAGTGATCTGCTTTCTCTCACCATAGGTTACAATAATGTATCCTATAACTTTATATAAGTGAAATCATATGATATGTCTTCTTCTATATCTGGTTTCTTTAACTCAGCACTTGTCTGTTTGCTGTGATTATTGGTAATTCATTTGTTTATATTGTCACCAAGTGTGAAATTTTAGAAACATAAAACAATTTGTTAATACATTTAACTGTTGATGACCATTTGGATTATTCAAACATCTTAGCTATTGTAAATAATGAGATGTGAATATCCATGTACAGGTCTTTGGATAGTTATAGTCTTTCATTTTTCTTGGTTCAATGCTTAGAACTGGAATATCTGATTCACATACCTGTATATGTATATAGAAATACAAAAATTTGACTGTTTTCTAAAGTTATTAGGTTGGCTAAAATGTTTGTTCAGGGCTTTTCATTACATCAAATAGAAAAATCTGAATGAATCTTTTGGCCAACTCAATAATTTGATCATTCTGCATTTTTGGCCAGGAACTAGTGTCAACTGCTCCATACTCTTGCCTCTATTTGGCATTGGCAATATTTTGCATTGCATCCATTCCTGCCAGTATGTGCTGAGAACTCATTGAGATTTTCATTTGCGGTTCCTGTATGATTAATGATGTTGAACATCTTTTCACAGTCTTACGGCTCATTAATTTGGTTTCTACTAAGTCCCCTACTATAAATTTTATGTTTTGTTTGACACTTAAGTTTACCCTCTAATTCAATTGTTTAGAATAAGGATTTCCATGTGGAAATCCAATCTTCTTGCATAATTTGATGAATACGTCATTTTTTTTACTTTCCAAAGACCTTGGCACCTTTGCGTATAATCATTTGGGCAAGAGCACATGGCTATACTTCTCCTCTATTGTATCCCACTGTTCCACACATAAACCAATTCCAAAATATGTATCTCCAGAGCAGAGGCCAGCAAACTATAGCCTATGGTATACCAGCCTCAGTTCAGTTCAGTCGCTCAGTCGTGTCCGACTCTTTGTGACTCCATGAACTGCAGCACGCCAGGCCTCCCTGTTCATCACCAACTCCTGGAGTTTACCCAAACTCATGTCCATTGAGTCGGTGATGCCATCCAACCATCTCATCCTCTGTCGTCGCCTTCTCCTGCCCTCAATCTTTCCCAGCATCAGGGTCTTTTTCAGTGAGTCAGCTCTTTGCATCAGGTGGCCAAACTATTGGAGTTTCAGCTTCAACATCAGTCCTTCCAATGAACACCCAGGACTGATCTCCTTTAGGATGGACTGTTGGATCTCCTTGCAGTCCAGGCGACTCTCAAGAGTCTTCTCCAACACCACAATTCAAAAGCATCCATTCTTTGGTGCTCAGCTTTCTTTATAGTCCAACTCTCACATCCATACATGACCACTGGAAAAACCATAGCCTTGACTAGACGGACCTTTGTTGGCAAAGTAATGTCTCTGCTTTTTAATATGCTGTCTATGTTGGTCATAACTTTCCTTCCAAGGAGTAAGTGTCTTTTAATTTCATGGCTGCAATCACCATCTGCAGTGATTTTGGAGCCTCCGCCCCCCCCAAAAAAAATAAAGTCAGCCACTGTTTCCATTGTTTCCCCATCTATTTGCCATGAAGTATACTCTCCTGGTTGCAAAAAATATTTTCTTGGAACACAGCCATACGTGTTTGTTTATAGTTTACCTATGCTGATTTCAAGCTACAAGGACTGAGTGAAGTAGCTGCAACAGATCATATGCCTCACAAGCCCAAAATATTATCTGATCCCTGAAGAAGAAACAACACAAGTCCTTCACCTAGGTTTTTTTTTCAAACAAATGTTTGACTTCATAAGGATATTTGCATCTCCATAATCAATTTGAGAATCTATTTCTACAAAAATGTTTTTCGGGAATTTTGACTGGAATTATATTGACTCTACACATCAATTTGGGGAAAATGAATTTCTTGACTTTTTTCCCTGTAACTTTGCTAGAGTCTCTTAATTAGTCTTGATTGCTTTGATGGAGATTCTTTAGCTCTTATGTGCAGAGTTATCTCACTGAAGAACTAGGGTGATTGTTTTCCTTTCAAAATGTATAGTCTTTATTATTAGTCTTTTTCCTATTGCAAAAACTAAGAATTCAGTAAAATGTTGAGTGGAAGTACAATGAAGACAAACAACCTTGCATTATTCTGAATCTCAGGGGTCATTTTCACCAGTTTGGGCACTAAAAAATACACCATAGACTAGATGCTTAAACCACAAACAGTATTTCTGACATTCTAGAGGCTGGAAAGTTCAAGATTCAGGCACCAGCAGATGTGATGGCTGGTGAGTTCACTCTTCCTAGTTTGCATATCTTGTATGCTCATGTGACAGGAGAGCAGAGCCTCTTCCCTTTTATATGAGAGAATTAATCCTATCACGAGGGCCCTACCTTTATACCTGTTATTGTTCAGTCACCCAGTCAAGTCCAACTCTTTGCAACCCCATAGACTGCAGCAAGCAAGGCCTCTTGGTACCTCACCATCTCCTGAAATTTGTCCAAGTTCATTTCCATTGGATCAGTGATGCCATCCAGCCATCTCATCCTCTGATGACCCCTACTCCTTCTGCCCTCAATTTTTCCCAGCATCAGGGACTTCTCCAATGAGTTGGCTGTTCGATGAGATGACCAAGATACTGGAGCTTCAGCTTCAGCATCCGTCCTTTCAATGAATATTCAGGGTTTATTTCCCTTAAGATTGACTGGTTTGATCTCCTTGCTGTCCAAGGGACTCACAGGAGTCTTCTCCAGCACCACAGTTCGAAGGCATCAATTCTTCAGCATACTGCCTTCTTTGTTGCCCAGCTCTCACAGCTGCAGATGACCACTGGGAAGACCATAGCCTTGACTTATACAGACCCTTGTCAGCAGAGTAATGTCTCTGCTTTTCAACATACTGTCTAGGTTTGTCATAGCCTTCCTGCCAAGAAGGAAATGTCTTCTAATTTCATGGCTGCAGTCATCATCTGCAGTGATCTTAGAGCCCAAGAAGAAATCTGTCACTACTTCCATCTTTTACCCCTCTATTTGCCATGAAGTCATGGGGCCAGATGCCATGATCTTAGTTTTTTTAATATTTAATTTTAAGCTGGCCCTTTCACTGTCCTCCTTCACCCTCATCATGAGGCTCTTTAGTTCCTTAGTTCCTCTTCACTTTCAGCCATTAGAGTGGTATCATCCATATATCTGAGGTTGTTGATGTTTCTCCCACCTATCTTGATTCCAGCTTGTAACTCATTCAGCCTGGCATTTCTCATGATGTGCTAAGTGTATAGGTTAAACAAACAGGGTGACAGCAGACAGTGTCGTGATACTCCTTTCTCCATCTTGAACCAATCAGTTCCATTCAGGGTTCTAACTGTTGCCTCTGGACCCTCATAAGGTTTCTCATGAGAGAGGTAAGATGGTCTAGTATTCCCATCTGTTTAAGAGCTTTCCACAGTTTGTCCTGAATAGTCATTGGAAGGACTAATGCTGAAGCTGAAACTCCAATACTTTGGCCATCTGATGTGAAGAACGGACTCATTGGAAAAGACCCTGATGCTGGGAAAGATTGAAGGCGGGAGGAGAAGTGGAAGGCAGAGGATGAGATGGTTGGATGGCATCAGCGACTCGATGGGCATGAGTTTGAGTAAGTTCCAGGAGTTGGTGATGGACCGGGAAGCCTGGTATGCTGCAGTCCATGGGGTCACAAAGTTTCTGGAACTCCCTGCATTGTCTATGATCCAGTGAATGCTGGCAATTTGATCTCTGGTTCAAATTAATCCCATCATGAGGACTCTACGCTCATACATAATCTAACACTTATGTCTGAGTTCCTAATACCATCCTACTGAAAGGTTTCAAAATACGAATTGTGGGGGGAAACAAGCTTACAGTAAGTAACAGGAGTAAAGCATTCAGTCATTTACATTCTTTATGTTAACTTTAGATGCTCTTTGTTATCCAGGACATTTTCAATTCCTCTTATTTACCATGAGTGTGTTGTACTGAATGTTGGCAAATGATGTTTCTAAAAGTATTGCTATGATTCTGTGGTTTTCTAGCTGTATCATTTTAATTGAGTTGATTGCTGTTTTGCTGTACTGATTTAAGTGATGTTGTCTCAAAGTCCCATAGATACTATGGTCTTTTGAACAAGCAAAACTGTTTTTATAGTATAATGGCAACTTGACTGGATAACAAAAGCTGGATACTGTTTACCTCCTAGAGAAGCTATTTTCTCTCTCACTAGATAGATACTCTTGACTATCTTATAAGCAGTTCATTTTGGCAAATGCTAATGCCAGTCTGACTGCCTTTTTATACTTTTATAAGTGACTTTCTTTGAGGCTAAGATGCCTATAGCATTATTCATCCTTTATTGATAAAGTTCAAAATATATTATATCTTGGTGTCACCAACTTTCATAAAGATTTCTTGAAATCTGAAAATTTTCAAATTCAGGAATTCTTTATTCAACACAGCTTTCTTCTCTCATAAGTTGGATTACATTGACTGTGATTTTATTCATGAATGACAATATCGGTTATCTTGAATTTCCATTAGTAATCTTTTACACTCTGTTAGAGTTCCCTAGAGAAACAGAACTAACACAATGTGTGTGTATATTTGCACATTTAATATACTTATTAAAATGAGATTTATTACAAGAAATTGCCTCACATGGTTATGGAGGCTGGAAAGTCCAAAACCTTCAGTAGGCTTTAGACCTGAGAAGAGTTGATGCTACAGTGCCTGTTGGAAGCCTGTGGCCCAGAGAGTCCTGTCTTACACAGAGGAAGTTCCATTCCTTTCTTAGATTGATGACGTCACTATCAGATGAGGTCTATGCACATAATGGAAGACCATCTGCTTTACACAAACTCCACTGACTTAGTTGTTTATCTTTTTCAAAAACACCTTCAAAGAAACACCCAGAAAATCTGACTAACCATCTGGGGACTATGGCCCAGGGAAGTTGATACATAAAATTAACCATCACACAGTTTTCCCTTTTTTTCCCATCATTTTTTTTTTTCTCTCCCATCATTTTTATGAGCTTCCCTGATAGCTCAGTTGGTAAAGAATCCACCTGCAATGCAGGAGACCCCAGTTTGATTCCCAGGTCTGGAAGATCTGCTGGAGAAGGGATAGGCTACCCACTCCAGTATTCTTGGGATTCCCTTATGGTTCAGCTGGTAAAGAATTTGCCTGTAATACGAGAGACCTGGGTTCGATCCCTGGGTTGGAAAGATACTCTGGAGAAGGAAAAGGCTACCCACTCCAGTATCCAGGCCTGGAGAATTCCACAGTCTATGGGGTCCAAAAGAATTGGACACAACTGAGCAACTTTCACTTTCCAACATTTTTAGGTCATTGCATTCTCTATTTCCTTCAGTTCAGTTCAGTTGCCCAGTCATGTCTGACTCTTTGCAACCTCATGGACTGCAGCATACCAGGCTTCCCTGTCCATCACCAATTCCAGAAGCTTGCTCAAACTCATATCCATTGAGTCAGTGATGCCATCCAACCTCCTCCTGCCTTGAATCTTTCCAAGCATCAGGGTCTTTTCCAATGAGTCAGTTCTTCGCATCAGATGACCAAAGTACTGGAGTTTCAACTTCAGCATCAGCCCTTCCAATGAATATTCAGGACTGATTTCTTTTAGGATGGACTGGTTGGATCTCCTTGCAGTCCAAGGGACTCTCAAGAGTCTTCTCCAACACCACAGTTCAAAAGCATCATTCCTTCCGTGCTCAGCTTTGAATATAACGTTACCTTGGGGTTTTATGATAATGTCTGTTCTGTTATTCACCAGTTCTATTGTCAATGTCTTTCATTTTCAAAATGGCTTTGTCTTTCTTATTTGTCTATTTCTTGAGCACTTCCAGAATCTTTAAACAGACTGGGAAAGGGTAGACTTGTGAGTACCAAAGAATGGATCTCTGGGGTTGTATTATTTAGATTAGAATTTTAATGCTGTGACTTAGAATAATAATTTGAACTCTCCAGGTCTCTGCTTCCTTCTGAAGAGAGGGATAAATGTTCTCACTCTCAGGATTGTAGAAAGAATTGGAAAGACAGGGTATACTGTCAAGGTCTTACAACAATTGGTGATACCTAGTACATAGATATATAACAATATCAATATTGTTTTTAACTCATTTTGGATCATGTAATTTGTGTTATATTTTATATTTATATTGGTTTTTATGTCCCCTGTTTATTCCCTTTGTATTCTTCTTTCAGAATACATTCATTTCTTTCATGTCAAACTTTTGTTGAACAAATGTTAGGGATAAGTGACTTACACTATATTTGGTTCATAAAAAATGACCAATTTTTCAAGAATGATATTGCTCCTTCTCTGAGAGGGAAGAAGTCCACGAGAGATACCTGTTCAGCTCAGGTTTATCAAGATGGGGATTCAGACACTCTTCTCCTTCTGCTCCTATCTGAATTCAAATACTATTGGGGACACTTTGAGGCCCCGAATTGAAGCTGGAAAAGGAAACAGCTAGCATTTTCATCTACCTTGGTCTTTGCATGAGCAAAGCCCACACATCATGTTAAACCACTGACAGTCAGGAATTTGTCACTTCAAAATCTCGTGGTATTTGACCTAATAGTGTTTACTCATGAAGAATACAGTTTGAGGATAACAGCTTACAAAGTTGTTCCATCTCTTGATTTGACAGAAAATTCAGTGTATTTGGCAACTACTCCTTAGAAATTTGGTTGTGTTGTAGCCTGCTAATCTTCTCATTCCTGGTGAGATTAGGGTCTCTCTCTGTTATTCTAAGTGTGGTCTGTTTTACACATTAGGAGGGGTATTCACAATAGGGAGGAAAGAAATGGTTTTAATTAAATATATCAATTATATAGTTCTGACTGGGTAAGTAATTATAGGCTAAAGATTACCTTGCCTTATTTTAAGTAATTTTTGTGTTGCCTTTCAATCTTCAATATTGGTGCTAAGTAGTTTCATGCCATTCTACATTGTGTTTATACATAAGAAATCAGATTTTTAAAAATATTGATTTAGAACCCCTGCTTAAATCATTTTGATTCTCAATTTCATTTGTATTGGAACTCATACTACATCACCTGTATTGTTATTTTAATTGAATATCTTATCTCTCAAATTCCCTTGTCACTTTTGTTTATACTTTAGTTGTGTGTGATTTCTGGAATTTTAAGTGATGAACTTTCGAGTTTTTACACATGGTGGCTCAGATGGTAAAGCGTCTGCCTATAATGCGGGAGACCTGGGTTCGATTCTGGAGTCAGAAAGATCCTCTGGAGTAGGAAACGGCAACCCACTCCAGTACTCTTGCCTGGAAAATCCCATGGATGGAAGAGCCTGGTAGGCTACAGTCCATGGGGTCGCAAAGAGTCAGACACGATTGAACGACTTCACCTTACCTTACCTTAGCATGCTTTTAATTCCCAAGTACTGTTATCTGCTGAATTTTATTTTTTAAACAGTGCTCTGTCCTTAATTTGTGGAGGAAATATTTTCTCCAACCTTTCTGAGTATGGGCTTCCCTAGGGGCTTAGTCAGTAAACAATCTGCCTGCAATGTGGGAGACCTGGGTTCGAGCCCTGGGTTGGAAAAATCCCCTGGAGGAGGCTATGGCAACCCATTACAGCGTTGTTGCCTGGAGAATCCCATGGACAGAGGAGTCTGATGGGCTGCAGTCCATGGGGTCACAAAGAGTCGGACATGACTGAGAGACTAAGCATAGCACACCTCTCTGAGTATATTGTCATGTTGCTTTCTTCACTCTCTCTCTCTCCACTCCTTAGTGCCTCAAGATTAAACACTTTGAATTTTTCCATGACAATATCTACCAGATTAAATTGTTTCATCCTATGTCTAGTGCTTCTTCATATTAGGCATTGACCACATATTGCAATATCTACGACCACATATGGAGCTTATGACCTGCTGTCTTCAGAGAGTGTAAATTCTCTGGAATGTTTAATGGGAAAACCTTGCTGTCAGCATGCTTAGTTTTGATTCTTTGGAGTGGTTCAATTCCCTCCTGGATTCTAATGAACATCTTAGAATATTTAAACCGATTTCCCACCCTGTAGTGTGTCAAGTTTAATATATTCACACTAATTTTGGTATCATAACCACCTTGTATTATGATTTACAAAGACATCTATGCCTGGTGACCCCACTTCACACATTCCACCCACAAAAAGAGTCTTAGACTATCTGTGAGTTCACAGCAGAAACAATTGTTTAGGAGAGGAAATTAGGTTTTATACGTATTTTTAAACTTATTTTCAACCACTTCTCTTCCTAGACCCACCCTTAATATCATTTCCTTAGGTATTTGGACTCACAGTTAAAAAGACATTTCAGTAGTTCCCTTGTGCAAGGGTCCCCGATCTTGGGCCATCAATCAGTAACAGCAGTGATATCCCTGCTTTCTTCTTAGTTCTGAAATTTTAGTGTCTTTTATTTCATATTGCATTTTATTTTGTATCCAAATTTTCCATAATTAGTCCAATTACCTTGCTTCAGTACATGAGAAACTATTAATAGGAAGTACTAATAGTAGTAGTAGGAGCAATATTTATTGATATTCACTGATCACTTACATTTCCCACATACTATGCTAAGTAATTTCCAATTACAAATTTATTGAAATTTTAAAGTACCTATGTGAATTGGATATTATTATTATTACTGGATTTTTACAGATGAGAAGATTTAAATATAAAAAGATGATATGCTGCTGCTGCTAAGACGCTTCAGCCATGTCCAACTCTATGCGACCCTATAGACAGCAGCCCAGCAGGCTCCCCCGTCCCTGGGATTCTCCAGGCAAGAATACTGGAGTGAGTTGCCATTTCCTTCTCCAATGCATGAAGGTGAAAAGAGAAAGTGAAGTCGCTCAGTCGTGCCCCACTTGGAGCGACCCCATGGACTGCAGCCTACCAGGCTCCTCCATCCATGGGATTTTCCAGGACGAGTACTGGAGTAGGGTGCCATTGCCTTATTACTCAGCCAAATACTTGTGGCTACAGTCTAACTGACTAGAACTTCAGGCTATGGCAGTCTGAACTGTATGTTACCTTTGTCTCTGTCAACCCCTCCCTTATCGCTGACTCTTCAAGTCAAGTTGGGGGTTTCAAGTGCAGGGCTATTTGTTTTTGCCATAACATGTCAATCCATTTGGGTTTTCCCACTGCCATAGAAGAGGGTTCATGGAAACCTTTAAAGTTATTTTATGTGACAATGCTCTGTTTCAGTTTTGAAAATGGTCTTCAATTGTGTCAGTGTTGTACTGCAACAGGCGGATGGCATAGGGTTGGGAGTCACATCTCAGTTCTATTAAAAAGGAAATTTTCATTTCTATATAAAACTATATTTTATCATTTTTATGACATTCTGAAAGGGTAATTTTAAAAATCTGCATTATACCAATATTTTTGACAAAATAAAGAAAATCAACAATGAGATGGAGATCATCAAAAATTAAATTCACATTTCATATTACAATTTTGTTTTGCTTCTCTAAACAGCATATCCAGTTTTGAAATGAATATGTGGACAGAGTTTCATTTTATTAACTACTGATGGCAAGATGTAAAGTTGTGCAAGCATTTTTAAGGAGAAAGAATATATATATCTAAAAATTTTGGAAATATGCCTATTTCTAGATAAAAGCATTTTTAAGAAAAGTGTGAATATTCAAAAATCTGGTATATTCATGCAGTATTTCTTGATTGAAGTTAAAAATATAAATATGCAAAATATAACATAATGTTATACAGCATAAGTTTTAAATTTATATATTTATATATAATATAATTGTATATGAAAAACAATATATCAAAATGATTGTCCTGGATTTCACAATAGCCTTTTGCCTAGAGAATAGTATTATGGTCAATTCTTATTATCCTTTTGCTTACATTTAAATTTTTAATAATATTAACTAACATTAATTTAAAATAATAATAAATGCAATGTAACAAAGATGTTTACTCCTTGGAAGGAAAGTTCTGATCAACCTAGATAGCCTATTAAAAAGCAGAGACATTACTTTACCAGCAAAGGTCCGTCTAGTCAAGGCTATGGTTTTTCCAGTGGTCATGCATGGATGTGAGAGTTGGACTGTGAAGAAAGCTGAAAAATTGATGCTTTTGAACTGTGGTGTTGGAGAAGACTCTTGAGAGTCCCTTGGACTGCAAGGAGATCCAACCAGTCCGTCCTAAAGGAGATCAGTCCTGGGTGTTCATTGGAAGGACTGATGCTGAAGCTGAAACTCCAATAATTTGGCCACCTGATGTGAAGAGTTGACTCATTGGAAAAGACTCTGATGCTGGGAGGGATTGGGGGCAGGAGGCAAAGGGGACGACAAAGGATGAGATGGCTGGATGGTATCACCGACTTGATGGACATGAGTTTGAGTAAACTCCGGGAGATGGTGATGGACAGGGAGGCCTGGCGTGCTGCGACTCATGAGGTTGCAAAGAGTCGGACACGACTGAGCGACTAAACTGAACTGAACTGAACTTAATGATAAGTGAAAACTTATATTATCCTCTTAATAGCACAAACGAAATTTCAAAGAAAAATACATGATTAGGTAATTTTTAAAAAATATTCCTTTATAAATCATCTTTATAACTAGATACCGTAAAAGAGTTAGAACCAATGCCTCAAAGTTCTAAGAACACTATGTTTAGACGGTGAGATATGAGACATTTCTTGCCTCGTTTTTACTTTTGCATTTTCTATCAAAATTAACTTTTATTTTCACGAAGTTAATGAAGTAACTAAATGGCAAAACAGATGACACTTACAATCAGCAAATTTGAGTACCATTATAATATTAGGATGGAAATTCAGTAACAGTGGAACTGTGCTACCCTAGAACTGCAATGATTCCTAAATGCAATAATAGAAGCAGGTAGAAAACTGGATTTACATGATAATCAAGCAAGATGGGACTATTCCTACATATTAAATGACAAAGGTCATTATCAAATTTCCACTTAATATTTTAATTTAATATTGTGCATATTTGCATAAAAGTACTTAAAAGACATATCTGCATAAAATATTTAAAATTAGGTATATGTGAGAATTTTAAATTATATATTTACAGCTATTAAATTTTTAAATATTATATGACTAAACAAAATATATTTAAAATAAATACCTTATAAGAGAAGATTTTATTATAACCAGTATCACTTTAAATTTGTTTTCCAAATGTACCAGATATCAATGTAAGTATGTTTATCATAATTTGCATACTTGAGCTACTTACATTTGATTTCACAAGAATTTTGTAGGATTGATCTGCAAATTGAGTGGTAGAATTATTTTCTGTTATGGGAGAAAAATCACTTTTTTTATCCCTTATCAGATAAATCACATGCTCAAATGTAGTTGAAGATTCCAGTGGTTCAATTCCATAACTGACATTTTCAAACTGCAATAATCCCCTGAATATTGAAACACATAAAAAGAAATTTAAAATATGGATTTCTCAATAATGAACATAAATAAATACTAAAAGAAAACATTAAGTAGAAATCTGATAATGATTTTGTCATCTAATATCTAATGATAGCCCCGTCTTACTTCCATTAACATGTAAACCCAATTTTCTAACTTCTTCTATCTATTATAGCATTTAAGAGTCATTGCAGTTCTAGAGTGGATCAGTAATAGGGTTATGTCTCATTCTGATGACAGCTTTTTCTGAATGAATTTTATAATTGCAAGCCTGGGAGAGACACAAAGAGTATAGCGGAAAAGATAAGACAAGCAGGCACAGAAAGTAGATGAGAAGAAATACAATGCAAGTGTCTATTTTCTTTGTCTTCCATCTACCCTTCAAGAAGTTTCTAAAAGTTAAAGGGTACACTAGATATCAACTATATACATCTCTGGAATATGTCATTACCTGAGTCCAGAGCAGGTACTAAGTGTCACAACTGAATTTGGAATCTCTGTGGCATATCCTTGATAAAAGCAATAGCCCTGCACAGGAGTAATATAAAGACACATCAGTAATGATTAGCAAACAAAGCGTTTGGTTTTATTGATAACCCTCATCCTAGACATCATCAAACATCAGATTTAAGCATTCCATTATACAATTCAACAGACATTTCATTTCCTCTTTAGCTTTCTACAGTCTTTTCCCCTTGACACTCTTCTGTCTATAATCACAACTCCTATTCTCTCCCAAAGGATTTTTGCTGTAAACCTGAACTTTTCGTAAATAACGTTCTGATCTACATCTTATAATTCTCAGTCCACATTTTGAATATATAGCCTAAAAATGCTACCTCAAGATAATCACCAGCATTAATCACAGACTTCCACTGTGAGCATTTCATTTGTTTTATTCTAAGTAAGACCAAAATATCTTAACTGACCTTTCTTCACTATTTTCTACTATCTCATCATGTTGATCATCCTTACTTGAAAGTCTCTTCTCAATGGACTTTCAAAACATTACTCTTCCTACATTCTCCACTGATATAGTATTTTACTGAAGTTCCTTCTCTTCCCTAAGAAGTGTACTGATATCTAGAATCAACCTTGTTCTTCAGTTAATCCTGGACTATGAACACACTATTATTATCACATTCTTATGTATGAATGTGTTTCTGTGGCATAAGTGTCCATACATACAAATCCATCAGTAAGCATTCACTCATCTCAATACTCGGCTTAACTCCTATCTCCAACCAACTGATAGAGGCAGAGCATACACGACTCCACAGTCAGACAACAGTGGCAGCCACTTCTGCTCACAGTGGTGCCAGCAAACTATGCCACAAGCCTTCACAAAGACGTAGAATGCAAACCAGCTCCCAACACTTTACCCAGCAGAAGACAGCATCTCAGTTTATGCATCTCCTGGCCTTGCACACCCAATAAGAGAAAATGATCCTCGTGAGATGATTCTCAACACTCCAAACTCAAAGCAGCCACAGTGGCCTAGATTAAAAACTTTCCTCTCTCAGGGGCGCTAGCAGAGATGAGAAGCACATTGATAGCCAGTGACTGGCATACAGCTAGAGGAAATGTTCTTCATTATATGGTTCCCTCATCAACCAATATCACCAAGCAACAGAGGGTGGCCCAGGAAAGAAAATTTCCTGCCATGGGCTGCCCCGGCAGAGAACCTGTGAGCTCCAGATGAGCCAGGAAGAATGAAGGACAACAAGATATCAAAAGTCCCAAGAAAGCTAAAAGGTTACTGGAGCAGCAATCACACTAAATTTGAACTTAAACTGGGAGTTTGCCTCAACAATAGACGATTTCAATGACAAAGATACAATCTAAAACTATATACTATATCAAGAACCAAGAATATCACAACAAAATGGGAGAAGACACCAGATGCTGCAATATTGAGATTAGCCACATGCTGGAATGATCCAATGGATTTTAAAGCAGCTGTGAAAATACTCATTCAATGAACATTTTAAAATCATCCTGAAACAACTGAAAGAATAAGAAAATTTCAGAAATGAAATAGAAGCTATTAAAAATAACAAGTAAGAAATTAGAAACAAATAATATAATAATAAAAACAAACAAAGAAAACAACCCAAACTGGGTAGGCACAAACGTAGAGTGCAGATGACAAGGGACGGAATCAATGAACTAGAGACAGATGAGTAAAATTTACTCAATATATAAGTCACAGGAAAATTAACTAAGAAAATGAATAAAGTTCCAAGAACACATGGAACATTACCAAAAGTTTTAAGATATATGTCAGAATCCATTAAGGAGAAACAGAAAGAATGCAGAGTAGAAAAAACATTCAAAGAAATAAAGGCTTAATACTGGTCAAAAGATGGTGGTTTAGAAATCCCTGGATCTGCCATCCTCCATCAAATACACCAAGTGAGTAGCAATTAATGCACCAATTCCATCTGTGAGAGACCATGAAATAACTGACTGGCTCGTGCAGATCTTTCAGTGAATGCAACATCAGATGCACCAAAGCCAGTAGGGAGACTTGGGATGACTGTTCAGCAGAGACTCTGCCCCAGAGTGCTACCTTTAGATTAGATAAGAGATAATCTAGCTTCCAGATTGACCCAGGGCAGCAGAGGGTGTTGTTCAAGCAAGCAGTGCCCCAGTGTTTCTGAGGAGAATACCCAAGGAGCAGTATCAACAAAACTGGGCAGTCTAATCACCCAAAGCACAATGGAGATGGTGGCTTGGGTTACTTGACACCATTGCCTCCCTTCCCTGCTTGTCCACACTCATCACAGAGTGAGAAGAAGAAAAATCCCACCTCTCTGCCTCCACTGCAGGAGACAATAGTTGACTGATTGAATGCAGTGCTCCCACTTCACCAATATCGACCCAAGAACCAGCATTTATCTCTCCAATCTTGCAGCACTGATGCCTCAGTACAGTCTGAGGGAGAACAGGGGCACTAACTTGGGATAACAGAGAACAGTGATCATCCCTTCTGACCAGCAGAGACAGAGTAAAAAACCCCACAGAGATCTGCTTCTTCCTGAAGAGAGAAACAGCTGGTAGAGGACCCCCAATTCACTGGCTGGGCTGATTTGTGGGGGTGTCCTTCTGTACATGGCCACTCATGAAGACTCTGTGAGGGGACTGCTTTGTCTAATGAGCAGACACCAAAGTAGAGTGTTAAGTAAAATGAGGAATAAAGAAATGATATTTCAAACAAAGGAACAAGATACAGGCTGAAATTGACACTACTGAAATAAAATTAATGTACCTAATAAAAATTTCAAAATAAAGATGTTCCCATAAAGATGCTCACTGAGGTTAGGAGAACAATGCATGAAGCAAGTGAGAGTTTGGAAAAAAAAAACAGATAAAATATTAAAAGTATCAAACAGAAATCATGGAGCTGTAGAATAATTGCTGCTGTTGTTTAGCTGCCAAGTTGTGTCCAACTCTTTTGCTACCCCAAGGACTGTAGCCCACCTGAATCTTCTGCCTGTGTGACTTTCCAGATGAGAATACTGGAGTGGATTGCTATTTCCTTCTGCAGGGGATTTTCTTAGCTCATAGATTGAACCTGTCTCTTGCATTGGCAGGCAGGTTCTTTACCACTAAGCCACCAGGGAATCTGGTGGCTGAAACTGAACTGAAAAAATTCACCAGAAGTCTTCAACAGCAGATTACATCAGACATAAGAGAGACTCAGTTGAACTCCAACAGATCAAAGGAGCAAAGGAAGACAGTAAAAACTGATCAAATCTTACAGGAGTTATGGGGTAGTAATTAAAGTTTCCACTTTGGAAACTAGAAAAAAGAAAAGCAAATTAAATCCAAAGTAAGCAACAGAAAAGAAATATTTAGAATTGATAAGCCTCTTGCCAGGCATGCTAAGAGAGATGATACTAATTACTGATATCAGTATTATAAAAGAAATATCTTAACTATAGCCTCATGTACAGTAAAAGAATAATAAAGGAATGAGTAAACAACTCTATGTCCACCAATTTGAAATCCTGGATAAAATGGTCCCACTATTTGAAACACACCATTTCTCAAACCTCATGAAAGAGGAAATAGACAATCTGAATACGTCTGATTCTATTAAATAAGTTGAATAAAATTGACCACCTGCCAAATCACAAAGCAGCAGGCAGGCCCAGATGTTGTCACAGTTGAATTCTGCCAAACACTTGAGTAAACCATATCAAATCTCTACACATTCCTTCAAAATACAGAAACAGAACAAATACTTCAAACTCATGCTATGTGGACAATATTATACTAAAACAAAAACAACCAATGACACTTAAAAAAAAAAGAATAACACATTAAAATCTCTCATGAGCATATATGCAAAAATACTCAACAACATATTAGGAAATAAAAGTCAACAATAAATTTAAAAATTGTAAACCAAAACCAAGTGGGCTTTATCCCAGATATGCAAAGGAGGTTCCACATTCAAAATTCGTTTGCAGATGATATGATCCTCTACATAGAAAACCCTAAAGACTCTACCAGAAAATTATTAGAGCTAATCAATGAATATAGTAAAGTTGCAGGATACAAAAGTAACACACAGAAATCCCTTGCATTCCTATACACTAACAATGAGAAAACAGAAAGAGAAATTAAGGAAACAATACCATTCACCATTGCAACAAAAATAATAAAATAATGAGGAGTATATCTACCTAAAGAAACAAAAGACCTACACATAGAAAACTATAAAACACTGATGAAAGAAATCAAAGAGGACACAAATAGATGGAGAAATATACCGTGTTCATGGATTGGAAGCATCAATGTTGTGAAAATGAGTATATGACACAAAGCAATCTATAGATTCAATGCAATCCCTATCAAGCTACCAACGGTATTCTTCACAGAACTATAACAATTAATTTCAAAATTTGTATGGAAATACAAAAAACCTCAATAGCCAAAGCAATCTTGAGAAAGAAGAATGGAACTGGAGGAATCAACCTGCCTGACTTCAGGCTCTACTACAAAGCCACAGTCATCCAGAGAGCATGGTACTGGCAGAAACACAGAAATATAGATCAGTGGAACAGAATAGAAACCCTAGAGATAAATCCACATAATTACAGACACCTTATTTTCGACAAAGGAGTCAAGAATATACAAGGGAAAAAAGACAATCTCTTTAACAAGTGGTGCTGGGAAAACTGCTCGACCACTTGTAAAAGAATGAAACTAGAACACTTTCTAACACCATACACAAAAATAAACTCAAAATGGATTAGAGATCTAAATGTAAGACCAGAAACTATAAAACTCCTAGAGGAGAACATAGACAAAACATTCTCCTACATAAATCACAGCAAGATCCTCTATGACCCATCTCCCAGAATATTTGAAATAAAAGCAAAAATAAAAAATGAGACCTAATGAAACTTAAAAGCTTTTGTACAACAAAGGAAACTATAAGCAAGGTGAAAAGACAGCCTTCAGAATGGGAGAAGATAATAGCAAATGAAGAAACAGACAAAAGATTAATCTCAAAAATATACAAGCAGCTCCTGCAGCTCAATTCCAGAAAAATAAATGACCCAATCAAAAAATGGGCCAAAGAACTAAACAGACATTTCTCCAAAGAAGGCATACAAATGGCTAACAAACACATGAAAAGATGCTCAACATCACTCATTATCAGAGAAATGCAAATCAAAACCTCAATGAGGTACCATTACATGCTAGTCAGAATGGCCGCTATCCAAAAGTCTACAAGCATTAAATGCTGGAGAGGGTGTGGAGAAAAGGGAACCCTCTTACACTGTCGGTGGGAATGCAAAGTAACACAGCCACTATGGAGAACAGTGTGGAGTTTCCTTAAAAAGCTGGAAATAGAACTGCCATATGACCCAGCAATCCCACTCCTGGGCATACACACTGAGGAAAACAGAACTGAAAGAGACACGTGTACCTCAATGTTCATCGCAGCAGTGTTTATAATATCCAGGACATGGAAGCAACCTAGATGTCCATCAGGAGAGGAATGGATAAGAAAGCTGTGGTACATATAGACAATGGAATATTACGCAGCCATTAAAAAGAATTCATTTGAATCAGTTCTAATGAGATGGATGAAACTGAAGCCTATTATACAGAGTGAAGTTAGCCAGAAAGAGAAACACCAATACAGTATACTAATGCATATATATGGAATTTAGAAATATGGTAACGACAACCCTATATGCAAGACAGAAAAAGAGACACAGATGTATAGAACAGACTTTTGGACACTATGAGAGAAGGACAGGGTGGGATTTTTAGAGAGAACAGCATCAAAACATGTATATTATCAAGTGTGAAACAGATCACCAGTCCAGGTTGGATGCACGAGACAAGTTCTCGGGACTGGTGCACTGGGATGACCCAGAGGGATGGGATGGGGAGGGAGGTGGGAGGGGGGTTCAGGATGGGAAACACATGTAAATCCATGGCTGATTCATGTCAATGTGTGGCAAAAACCACTACAATATTGTAAAGTAATTAGCCTCCACCTAATAAAAATAAATGAAAAAAAATATTCAAGTAATAAAAGCAATACCTACATAGGTTAAAGAAGAAATATATTAGTAAATTGAGCAATGTTACAGAGTATAAAGTTAACATAGAAATTCATTTGTGTATCTACAAACTAACAAACTGTCAGAAAGAGAAATTGACAAAACAATTCCACTTACAATAGCATCCAAAAGAATAAAATATTTTTGATTAAATTAAGCCATGTAAGAGGAAGACCTGTAATCTAAACCTATAGTACACTGATGAAAGAAATTACGATACAATGGAAAGAGACCCAGTGGTCATGCATTGGAGGAATTCTTATGGTTATAATGCCTATACCACCTGAAGCAATCTACAAATTCAATGTGATTCCTATACAATATCTAATGGCATTATTTGTAGAACCAGAAAAAATGATCCAGAAATTCTTATGTAGCCACAAAAAAAAAAAAAAAAGAATAGGCACATAACCTTGATAAGGCTGAGGTATCACATTTCCTGATTCAAACGACATTAAGCCTTCTCCTCTTTCCTTCAATCTTTTCCAGATGAACGGTCACCTATTAAGTTTTGTCCTCAATATATTAGAAGAAGAAGAGCAAAATAAACCTGAAGCAAGGTATCAGGGAGAAAAGAAACACAGTGACATTGAAAATAAGATAACAGTGAAGAAAATCAAAGCAAGAAACAGTAGATTCTTTGATATGTGCAATAAATTGAAAAATCTCTAGTAAGACTGACAGTTAAGAAAAGATGAGTCACATATCATCAATGCCTGAAATGAACCAGCTCATCACTAAAGCTCCTATAAGTCATTAAAAGAATAATAAAGACTATTACAAAATGTCAAGCAGAAATGCAACTGAGATGAAACAGACCAATTACTTAAAAAACTACAACCCACCAAAGCAATGCAAAAAACAGATAAATAAAATAGCTTATAACTATTAAATAAATTGAATTGCTAATTTAATAGCTCCCAACACACACACATGCAAAATCCCAAAGCCCAGGGATTTCACTGTAGAATTTTACCAAGTATCTTAAGAATTAACAAGTATTTTATACAATGTCCTCCTGAAAAACAGAAGAGTATGCATTCCTTTTTGATGTGTTTAATGAGGCCAGTATTACTCTAATCTAAAAATTAGACAAAGTCACTACAAGAAAGAAAATCATAGACCAAAGTTTTTCATGAAATTTGACCCCCAAAATTCTCAAGAAATTGTTAGCAAATCAAATGCAGGCATTAATAAAAAATTCATACAACAAGACCAAGTTTAGATTTTTCTAGGTATGAAAGATATTTTCTAGGTACTGAATCAAGATTTGAAAATCAGTCAAAGCAATACACTATCTCAACATCATATGATCATATCAACTAATACAGAAAAGACATCTTATACAATTAATTACATTCCCCATCATGGGGCAGAAAAACAAACAGATTCTTACCAATCTAGGAACAATGAATTCCCTTAACTTTGTATCAACCATATTTAAAAAAACAAAAACAAAAAAAGCTATATCTAACATTATCCTTAGTGGTGGATGACTGAATATACTATCCCTACATTTCAGAAAATCCAAACTCGTAAGATGTCCTATTTGATTCAACTCTTGAACTATAGTTAAGACATTATTCCTAGTCAGAGGACCAAGTTCAATGTGAGACTCACCCTCTGTGCTTCCTTTCTGTCAGAGGAAGAATCCCTGATTTGTCTTTTAATTGTCAAATGTCTCAAACCAAGTGTCTCATGAATTCTGTCCTACTTTCTACTTGCAGATGGTGAGAAATAGAAATGCTGTACCAGTTACCATATTTTAAATATCATTCTCTCTGAATTGTAGCACAGCAACAGAATTTGAACAAACACTCGCATTCATATCTTCTCCATCATCTATTCTGGCAAAATACATATCTTAGACTAAAGCTAACTTCTTCATATTCTTTTAAACATTTTTTGACTCTTATCTGCATTGGGGGATATAATTCAAATTCCTGTGGTTTTCATGTAAACATATTAGGATTTAGTACTCAATATGCTATTGTAGCTTTATTTTTCTGTGCTCTTTCTGTCAAGTGGTTTCCACTGTTCCCTCCACTGCCCAGTTCCTATAACACTTTCATGAAAACTTCACCCTGTATTGAGAGGCTTCTGAGTTCCTTTTCCCACTTCTTTCTCCTCTCAAATTCCTACAACTACTTCCAGAGAATGTAAATGACCTTTTCAATTAAGTGATTCCTGAGTTTCAAATTCTAAAATGCTCATTCTATTCAACATGTTTTCATAGCAACAGCCACATTATGTTTCAGTCTGTGATCAATCTGCTTGCCCAACAATCTGGCTGAGCATAAGGGAGGCTCATTCTTCCCACCAATGATGGCTTTACCACAAAAGCACAAAAATCTGCAAAACATAAAGTAAAACTTACCTTTATAAATGAAGAATCTGGATATAACATCCCCGACTTGTTGTGTGAATACACCAGGAAATTAGAGTCTAAAAATGACCTAATGCAACCAAAATAATAAACTTTGTTTGAATAACAGCATGAATAAAAGTAACTTCCAGAATTATGGAATTTAAGAAAACTTTACTTTCCACTTTATAAGCTTAAATATGCACAAATTAAATGGGTTCCTTGGACTGCAAGAAGATCAAACCAGTCAATCCTAAAGGAAATCAGTCCTGAATAGTCACTGGAAGGACTGATGCTGAAGCTGAAGCTCCAATACTTTGGCCACCTGATGCAAAGAATGGATTCATTGGAGAAGACCCTGATGCTGGGAAAGATCGAAGGCAGGAGGAGAAGGGAGTGACAGAGGATAAGATGGTTGGATGGCATGAGTTTCAGTAAGTTCTGGGAGTTCATGATGGACAGGGAGGCCTGGCATGCTGCAGTCCTTGGGGTCGCAAAGAGTCAGACAAGACTGAGGGACTGAACTGAACTGAAAATCTCCCCATTGTCTAACTTTCTTTCTGATAGTATATTATGTATATGAGAGAAAACAAGAACCAGAATAACCAGATACAGGTGTGGACACTGTAATGACACAGATTGATGTCTGATAAAATCCAGGACTTCCAATACCCAAAGCAAAGTTTTTATAGATTCAACCATCTATACATCTCATGGCATAAATGCTTTGGTTAATAAGAATAAGCAGCCATGGGTTGATAAATAACAAAAAATTCATGCTTATATCATTAATTTTTTTCATAACTTATCCTAGGCTAAAACACAACCTCCAAATTCCCAGTGCTTTAAAATTAAAACAAATGTTGTTTACAAGGTTACTGCAGATTCAACACCACAATGCCTTCCTTCTGGAACCTAGGAAAAGATATGGTCCCTTTATGGAAACTGCTTCTCTTGAAGCAGTAGGAGAAAAATTGTAGAACCGCACAATACATCTCAAAGTCTTTGTTTAGAAGAAGGATTCTACTCTTTGGCTCAAATATCATACGTTATTTCTATACATAAGTGTGATATAAATGGAGTATGGAGCTATAATTTTCTTACAAGGTGGATGTTGATTATCTTGGAACAATCTAACATACTTATGGTAGGGATGAGATAGGGTGGGACCTGAACTCTACTGGAGTGCTTGACCTGGGCAAATGTCTCCTTGAGTAACAAGTGATAAAGGAACTATAAGGGACTAAAAATAACTGCCTGCATGAGCAGTCTGTGTAAGTATGAACAAATAAGACACAAAACGGCCACAAAGTGACTACCAAGGGAACCTGCAGACTGTTGCAGAGAAGCCAATTCTGGCTCCATGTTGGAAGCGTTTCTTTGACTTGCTTTTCATTGCTTTTGTTACTATAATCAAATGGCCTGCCTCAGAGAATCGAGTCCCTCTGCCTGACTGTAAACTGAAGTGCCTTTGTTCAGAACCACGTGATGTAGATGGCAGGAAGGAAGAAATTAACACATCCTCTACCTGAGACATGGCATTCTAGGGTTCGATCCTTGGGTTGGGAAGAACCCCTGGAGGAGGGAATGGCAACCCACTCCAGTATTCTTGCCTGGAGAATCCCATGGACAGAGGAGCTTGCTGGGTTACAGCCTATGGGGTTGCAAAGAGTCGGACATGACTGAGCAACTAAGCACATAAGCGAAATACAAGTGAGCACTGAAAGAAAAACCACGTCCAACAAAAGGAAATTGAAAAGCAAATCAAAGGCAAAAGTCAAAAGCTAGCTTCTAATGAAGCAGCACTGAGGGACAAGAACAATCTTAAGTTCAAGAAAAATTAATAAGCTTTCCAAGGAGACCATTTGGAGAGGAAAAAAAAAAAAGACACTATGAAACTAAAATACATGACGTGTGAGTGCTGTGTCCCTTCAGTTGTGTTCAACTCTTTGTGACTCTGTGGACTAGAGCCCACCAGTCTCCTTTGTCCATGAGATTTTGAAAGCAACATTACTTGAGTGTGCTGCCAAACCTTCCTCCAGGGGACAGTCCTGACTCAGGAATCAAATCCACATCTCTTCTGTCTCCTGCATTGGCAGACATTTAATATTAAGGAATCAAATATATGTATCTAAGAAAATTTGCTTACTGTAAACATAATTAAAGGTCTAGCTAATAAAGAGGAAAAATGCTGGCAGAATGTACATCAAAAATAAAGATTTGATCATAGTTATAGAATATGATATATAACACAGAGAAATAAGATGCAGGATGAAAGCATATATTTCCCATGGAAGAAAATAAGGTATATGGACTGAAAATTAAAAAGAAAACATTAAGGGACTTTGGATATTTCAGGGAGTATTAACATAATATACAAACATATACACAGAAAATCACACTCACCCATACAAAGAAAACATACTGGAAAACTTAAAATAGACTGTATCAAATTACAAAAATTTATAGAAAAGAAATATGACTCACAAATTCTACACATTGCCAAAATGTTATTCAATTATGAGAACAAAAAGACATCCACAGATGTTCAATTAGGGAAGCATGCTATTTGCATATTCCTTCTGAAGAAAATAATCTAACTAATCCACCTAGAAAATAGTCTAACCAAATAATGCCTGAGTCAGCAGAAAACTGCAGTGAAGAAAAAATGCTTCAAAAAAGTAGGGAAGGAGTATATCTACCTAAAGAATCAAAAGACCTAATACATAGAAAACTATAAAACACTGATGAAAGAAATCAAAGAGGACACAAATAGATGGAGAAATATATCATGTTCATGGATTGGAAGCATCAATATTGTGAAAATGATTATACTACACAAAGCAATCTATAGATTCAATGCAATCCCTATCAAGCTACCAATGGTATTCTTCACAGAACTAGAACAAATAATTTCACAATTTATATGGAAATACAAAAAACCTCCAATAGCCAAAGCAATCCTGAGAAAGAAGAATGGCACTGGAGGAATCAACCTGCCTGACTTCAGGCTCTACTACAAAGCCACAGTCATCAAGACAGTATGGTACTGACACAAAGACAGAAATATAGATCAGTGGAACAAAATAGAAAGCCCAGAGATAAATCCACGTACCTATGGACACCTTATCTTCGACAAAGGAGGCAAGAATATACAAGGGAAAAAAGACAATCTCTTTAACAAGTGGTGCTGGGAAAACTGCTCGACCACTTGTAAAAGAATGAAACTAGAACACTTTCTAACACTGTACACAAAAATAAACTCAAAATGGATTAGAGATCTAAATGTAAGACCAGAAACTATAAAACTCCTAGAGGAGAACATAGGCAAAACACTCTCTGACATAAATCACAGCAGGATCCTCTATGACCCATCTCCCAGAATATTTGAAATAAAAGCAAAAATAAACAAGTGGGACCTAATGAAACTTAAAAGCTTTTGTACAACAAAGGAAACTATAAGCAAGGTGAAAAGACAGCCTTCAGAATGGGAGAAAATAATAGCAAATGAAGAAACAGACAAAGGATTAATCTCAAAGATATACAAGCAACTCCTGCAGCTCAATTCCAGAAAAATAAATGACCCAATCAAAAAATGGGCCAAAGAACTAAACAGACATTTCTCCAAAGAAGACATACAGATGGCTAACAAACACATGAAAAGATGCTCAACATCACTCATTATCAGAGAAATGCAAATCAAAACCTCAATGAGGTACCATTACACGCCAGTCAGGATGGCTGCTATCCAAAAGTCTACAAGCATTAAATGCTGGAGAGGGTGTGGAGAAAAGGGAACCCTCTTACACTGTTGATGGGAATGCAAAGTAACACAGCCACTATGGAGAACAGTGTGGAGATTCCTTAAAAAACTGGAAACAGAACTGCCATATGACCCAGCAATCCCACTCCTGGGCATACACACCGAGGAAACCAGATCTGAAAGAGACTTGTGCACCCCAATGTTCATCGCAGGACATGGAAGCAACCTAGAGCTCATCAGCAGACAAATGGATAAGGAAGCTGTGGTACATATACACTATGGAATATTACTCAGCCATTAAAAAATTCATTTGAATCAGTTCTGATGAGATGGATGAAATTGGAGCTCAATATACAGAGTGAAGTAAGCCAGAAAGATTAACACCAATACAGTATACTAATGCATATATATGGAATTTAGAAAGATGGTAATGATAACCCTATATGCAAAACAGAAAAAAGAGACAGAGATGTACAGAACAGACTTTTAGACTCTGTGGGAGAAGGTGAGGGTGGGATGTTCAGAGAGAACAGGATTGAAACAAGTATACTATCAAGGGTGAAACAGATTACCAGCCCAGGTTGGAAGCATGAGATAAGTGCTCAGCGCTGGTGCACTGGGAAGACCCAGAGGGATGGGATGGAGAGGGAGGCGGGAGGGGGGATCTGGATGTGGAACACATGTAAATCCATGGCTGATTCATGTCAATGTATGGCAAAAACCACTACAATAAAAAAGAAAAGTAGGAAAATGCAGATAGAGTTGATAAAGAAACTGAAAGCATTGGCTTTACATCTCAAATGGAAAGAGAATTTTTAAAAATATAGGATGTTATTGTATCACTTTAGGATCTGGAGACACAAGAGAAGAACATGAGAACCTATAAGAAAAAATATGAATATAAGTATAATTTGAAAATTCTTTTTTATAGCAATAAATCCCCAAAACATAGGAACAAAACATCAATATTCAACATGCTATTTTCACAACTACAGAAGAGAGAAAGTGGTAATAGCCACAGAAAATAAAACTTCTCACAAATTGATGATGGAGCAAAAAGTGGAAAAACAGAAAGATAAAGCCATACATAGAATATGAATAACTCAAAACTAATGAATAAAAGACAATACTTTGGCCATCTGATGCAAAGGACTGACTCATTAGAAAAGACCCTGATGCTGGGAAAGATTGAAGGTGGAAGAAGATGATGACAGAGGATGAGATGGTTGGATGACATCACCAACTCAATGGACATGAGTCTGGAGAAATTCCGGGAGTTGGTGATGGACAGGGAGGCCTGGCGTGCTGCGGTCTATGGGATCTCAAAGAGGAGGACATGACTGAGTGACTGAACTGAATTGGACTGACTGAATGAGTAAAAACTAATTACCCTAAAATTTTAAGGGAAGCAAGTTAATGAGAACTGTGCATTTTCACTTTGAAAGACACTACATGTTATTAATAACCAGAGAACTGCATAATAAAGCAACAATAAAATAGCATTTGTTATCCACTAATTAACAAAGATGAGTAAATATATGCATGTGGTTGAGAATGTAGAAAACAAATATCCTTTAATTTACTGTCATAAAAATTGGTTATAAAGGTTTTGGGGAAAAAAAAAAGAAACTGTCAGTATATAACACTTAAGAATCTTCTTACTTATAATCCAATAGCTACACTGAGGGCTGGGAATGTCCAGGGATGTCAACTAGAGAGCTTTCTTGCTGTAAATAAGGGAGGATAAATAATCTATGAGATACAGTAGTTTGATGGCTGCATATGCATTATTGGTTTATAAGTCACAGTGAAGAATTCTGACAAAATGTAGTACACTGGAGAAGGAAATGGCAATCTTCTCCAGTATTCTTGCCTGGAAAACCCCATAGACCATATGAAAAAGGCAAAAAGATATGACACTGGAAGATGAGCCCTTCAGGTCGAAGGTATCCAATATGCTACTCAGGAAGAGTGGAGGGCAATTAATAATAACTACAGTACAAAAGAAGCAGTTTTGCCAAAGCAGGAACAGAGTTAAGTTGTGGATGTCAAAAATATATAAGCAACCCTTGAAGCTCAATTCCAGAAAAATAAACGACCCAATCAAAAAATGGGCCAAAGAACTAAACAGACATTTCTCCAAAGAAGACTTACAGATGGCTAACAAACACATGAAAAGATGCTCAACATCACTCATTATCAGAGAAATGCAAATCAAAACCTCAATGAGGTACCATTACACGCCAGTCAGGATGGCTGCTATCCAAAAGTCTACAAGCAATAAATGCTGGAGAGGGTGTGGAGAAAAGGGAACCCTCTTACACTGTCGGTGGGAATGCAAACTAGTACAGCTGCTATGGAGAACAGTGTGGAGATTTCTTAAAAAACTGGAAATAGAACTGCCATATGACCCAGCAATCCCACTTCTGGGCATACACACCAAGGAAACCAGATCTGAAAGAGACTCGTGCACCCCAATGTTCATCGCAGCACTGTTTATAATAGCCAGGACATGGAGGCAACCTAGATGCCCATCAGCAGATGAATGGATAAGGAAGCTGTGGTACATATACACCATGGAATATTACTCAGCCGTTAAAAAGAATTCATTTGAACCAGTTCTAATGAGATGGATGAAACTTGAGCCCATTATACAGAGTGAAGTAAGCCAGAAAGATAAAGAACATTACAGCATACTAACACATATATATGGAATTTAGAAAGATGGTAACGACAACCCTATATGCAAAACAGAAAAAGAGACACAGAAGTACAGAACAGACTTTTGAACTCTGTGGGAGAAGGTGAGGGTGGGATGTTGTGAAAGAACAGCATGTATATTATCTATGGTGAAACAGGTCACCAGCCCAGGTGGGATGCATGAGACAAGTGCTCGAGCCTGGTGCACTGGGAAGACCCAGGGGAATCGGGTGGAGAGGGAGGTGGGAGGGGGGATCGGGATGGGGAATACGTGTAAATCTATTGCTGATTCATGTCAATGTATGACAAAACCCACTGAAAAAATAAATAAATAAAAAAAATATGAAAAAAAATCTAAAAAAAAAATTAAAATAAAATATGATTGTGATTTCTACACACACACACACACACAAAAAGTTGTGGATGTGTCTGGTGGTGAAAGTCCTATATTGTAAAGAACAATATTGCATAGGAACTTGGAATGCTAGGTCCGTGAATCAAGGTAAACTGGAAGTGGTCAAGCAAGAGACGGTAAGATTGAACATCAACATCTTAGGAATCAGTGAACTAAAATGGATGGGAAAGGGCGTATTTAATTCAGATGACCATTATATCTATTCTTTTGGGCAAGAATCCCTTAGAAGAAATGGAGTAGCCCTCATAGTCAACCAAAGAGTTCAAAATTCAGTAATTGAGTCAATCTCAAAAATGACAGAATGATCTCAGTTTGTTTCTAAGGCAAACCATTCAACAGCACAGTAACACAAGTCTATGCCCCAATGGCTAATGTTAAAGACGGTGAAGTTGACTGATTCTATGAAGACCTAGGACACCTTCTAGAACTAAGATAAAAAAAAAAAAAAATGTCCTTTTCATCATAGGGGATTAGAAGGCAAAAGAAGGAAGTCAAGAGAAACCTGGAATAACAGACAAGGTTGGCCTTGAAGTACAAAATGAAAGCGGGCAAACGCTAACAGAGTCTTGTCAAGAGAGCACACTGGTCATAGCAAACACTCTTTCCAAACAATCCAGCGGACCAGTCTACACATGGGCATCAACAGATGGTCAATGCTGAAATCACACTGATTATGTTCTTTGTTGCCAAAGATGGAGAAGCTGTATACAGTCAGTAAAAACAACACCTGGAGCTGACTGTGGCACAGATCACGAGCTCCTTATTGCAAAATTCAGGCTAAAGTTGAAGACAGCAATGAAAACCACTAAGCCATTCAGGTATGATCTAAATCTAATCCCTTATCATTATACAGTAGAGTTGACAAATAGATTCAAGGGATTAGACCTGGTAGAAGAGTGCCTGAAGTACTATGGATGGTAGTTTGTAACACTGTTGAGGAGGCAATGACCAAAACCATCACAAAGAAGAGGAAATGCAAGAAGGAAAAGTGGTTGTCTGAGGAGGTGCTAAAAATAGCTGGGGAAAGAAGAGAAGTGAAAGGCAAGGGAGAAAGGGAAAGATATACTCAACAGAATGCAGAGTTCCAGAGAATAGCAAGGAGAGATGAGAAAGATTTCTTGAGCAATGAAAACCAAAACAAAACAAAACAGAGAAAAATAATAGAAAGGGAAAGACTAAAGATCTCTTCAAGAAAATTGGAGATAAGAAGGGAATATTTCAAGTAAAGATGGGTCTGATAAAGGACAGAAACACTGAAGAACTAATTGAAGCAAAAGGTATTAAGAAGAGGTGGCAAGAATATGCGAAGGAACTATACCAGAAAGGTTTTAATGATGCAAAAAGCCATGATGATGTAGTCACTCACCTAGAGTCAGACATGCTGGAATGTGAGATCAAGTGGGCCTTAGGGAGCACTGTTATGAACAAAGTTAATGGAGGTAACGGAATTCCAGCTTAATTATTCAAAATCCTAAGAAATGATGCTGTTAGAGTGCTGCACTCAGTAAATCAGCAAATTTGGAAAACCCAGCAGTGGCCACAGGAGTGCAAAATGTCAGTTTTCATTCCAACCTCAAAAAAGGGCAATGCCAAAGAATGTTCAAACAACCTTACCATTGTGCTAATTTTACATGCTAGCAAGGTTATGCTCAAAATCCTTCAAGTTAGACTTCAGAAATACATGAGCCATGTAATTCCAGATGTACAAGCTGGGTTTAGAAGAAGTAGAGGAGCCAGAGATCAAATTTCCAACATTCATTGGATCATGAAGAAAGCAAGGGAGAAACAGAAAAACGTCTACTTCTCCTTCATTGACTATGCTAAAGCCTTTGACTATGGATCACAACAAATTGTGGAAAATTCTCAAAGAAATGCATGTACCAGACCACCTTACCTCTCTTCTGAGAAACCTATATGTGGATCAAGAGGCAACAGTCAGAATCAGACACAGAACAACTGACTAGTGCAAATAGGGAAAGGAGTAAGAGGTTGTATATTGTCACCCTGCTTATTAAATCAATAAGCAGAGTGCATCATGTGGAATGATGGGCTGGATGAAGCACAAGCTGGAATGAAGATTGTTGGAGAAATATCAACAACCTGAGATGTGCAGATGATACCACTGTAATGGCAGAAACTGAAGAGGAACTAAAGGGCCTCCTGATGAGAGTGAAAGAGGAGAGTGAAAAAGCTGGCTTAAAATTCAACATTCAAAAAACTATGATCATAGCTTCTGGTCCCCTCACTTCATAGCAAATAGATGTGGAAAAAGCAAAAGCAGTGACATTTTATTTTCTTGGTCTCCATAATCACTGAGGACAGTGACTGCAGCCATGAAATTAAAAGACACTTGCTTCTTCAAAGTAAAGCTATGACAAACATAGACAGTGTACTAGAAAGCAGAGATATCGCTTCACCAACAAAGGTCCGTATAGTCAAAGTCAGGGTTTTTCCGGTAGTCATGTGCAGATTTGAGAATAGGCCCATAAGAAGGCTGAGTGCTGAGGAACTGATGCCTTTGAATTGCGGTTCTGGAGAAGACACTTGAGAGTCCTGTGGACTGCAAAGAAAGACTGCAAAGATCAAACCAGTTTATCCTAAAGGCAATCAAACCTGAATAATCAATGGAAGGACTGATGCTGAAGCTGAAGCTCCAATACTTTGGCCAGCTGGTGTGAAGAATCTGCTCATTGGAAAGACACTGATGCTGGGGAAGATTGAGGCAAAAGGAGATGAGGGTGGTGGAAGATGAGATGGTTAGATAGCATCACTGAATCAGTGGACATGAATTTGAGCAAACTCTGGGAGATAATGGAGGACAGGAGAGCCTGGCATGCTGCAGTCCATGAGGTACCAAAGAGTCATACATGACTCAGCAACATGCAGATTGCTAGAAATGCACTTGGAAAACAGTACTTGCTCAGTAAATGTCAGTTACTGTTGTTCTTGTCATTATTATTATTATTGTTATGACTATTTTTAGCATTCATCCTTCTTGATCCAGAAGTCCATTAATTTATACCGTCTGTTATGTAGCAAAATCTATATGATATAAAAATACATGGGTGAGGATGCTTCTTGTCAGAGTCTATAGTGACAATCCCTGGAAATAACCTCATTACCCATCAATACTATATACCACGCATTCTCACTACTAAAAATGAGTGAAAATATACATACAGAGAAAGAAAATATATGCTGCTATTAAATAAGACACTTGCAGAAGACAATATGCATTTGAACAAAGAAATCCTTTTTTAGGTAGGTTTCTGTATGTTTTATTTCAGGTAAAGATGAAATTTAGATTAGAATGTCATGGAGTGATACACATAGGTTATTGATGTTGGTTTCCTCACAGAAGAAAGCAGAAATATGAAGACATTAAAAGTATATACTATAGCAAAATGAGGCAAACTGAGAGTCTAACATCAAACAAAATGCATTAAGTCACATAATTATGTAAAATGACATGAAACAAACAAACTCAATTATGGGTAGATAACATTAGTTCATTTATAATTCTAATGTAATTAAAAGTAAGGAGTTACATAAAATGATGTTCATGTATTTCATATGCTCCAATATTTATATCATTATCATTGAATCTGAATATTAGACTTAAAATCTAATGATAATGACTCAAAAGTCTAATTTGACATGAATTAACAGGAAGACTTAACATGTTAAATAAAATACTCATGCCTTTGAATGTTTAGGCTTTAATGTAGACTCAGTTATAGGAAGCCATTAAAAATGTAAGAAACTAAAAACAACTCTATGAAAAGAAGAATGTTCACTTACTGTTTTTCAAGTGGGAGAGTGTATGTTTTCTTGGCAATTTGGATGGAATAGGTGACCTATAGCAAAGGATTCAGAGAAAAAGTAATTATTAGATATTTCAAATCTCTGAAAGTCAAATGTCCTAATTTTTAAAAATATGTACTCTTTCATATAAACAGGGATGATATCATGTATCAAAATTATATATACTGGAGAAGGAAATGGCAACCAACTCCAGTCTTCTTGTCTGCGAAATCACATGGACAGAGGAACCGGGCAGGCCACAGTCCATGGAGTCTCCAAACAGTCAGAAATGTCTAAGAGACTAAAAATAACAAAAACAAACTGTATATCTCCATTTCTACAGAGATATCCTCTTACAGTTATCTTTCTTCAATCTTGGAATGTATGACAGAATAAATCATAATCCAAGTTACATAAACTCTAGGATTATAAATCTACTGCAAAAGTAAGAGCATTAGTTATTAGCATTAAAGTCTCATAAACAAATTCTCCTTAAAATGGTTACATTTATAAATGCTGAGTAAACTTTGAAGAAATTTGAGTTTTTTGATCGTTCCTTACTTTACAGTTTCCAGAGAAAATAAAAGGAAAATTAAAGACTACAAAGCAAGTTCCATTCTAAGATAAAACTAAAATTAGACTAAAATCTGATGTTTACCTAAAGGCACCATTCTGAAAACTAAAAGACAGTTCTTCTACTGAAGGATGATATCTGGAATTCAGATTCTATTGGCCAGTTCACATTTGTGTGAGTCTCACTTCTAACAGTACATCTCTCACCAAATGTTCTGTTTTACCTTCTTCTCAGCAATCAAAGTTTAAAGTTGGGAATCTGAGCTACTTCAGTTTATTTATTTTTTCATTAATTCTACCTCTTCATTTAAGGAAAATCTTTAAGAATTTAAGATTATTGTTATTTTTCTATTTTTAAATTTCCAGCCATTCTGTTACCTACTTATTTGTGGATAGGAGTATATTATGCTATTATATGAACTTCAGAGCATGATTTAAGTTTTTCTTTGCAATTTTTTCATTCTTATTCATTGTTTATTATTTAATATTGACTACAGTTTATGATCTCTCCATCAACCCATGAACCATGTAATATATTTTTAAATTTTCAAATACATTTCTCAGTCTTTTTGTTAAGTTTTAACCTCACAGTATTGTTCCCAGAAAATGAGTGCTATACTGTCCCTATATGTTTCTCATTTATTTATTTATTTTCCTTGCTGTGGTAATTTCATTAAATGACATCATATATTCTTGAAAAGTATAAGAAGTATTCTTCAGAAGCATTATTTACAATGGAGACAGAGCATATGTGCAGCTTGATTAGAAAAGTTCTGTTTCTGTAGATAGTGACAAGTTTGGGTGTTTCTGACTCTTGGCTAAAACAAGGGCATTGAGATTTAAAATTAATGCAGTTTACAGTACAACCCCCACCCCCACCCCCCAGCCAAGGTTAGCTTCTGTTGTGTTTCCCTAACTAGTTCAAAAAGGCCAGCTTGGTTACTTAAGAGGTCACTGAAAGCTTTGTAAGGAGTTCTCCCAAAGCCAAGATTCCTCCCATAAATCTTCTGATTTTAAAGCCAGAGTCTCAATGTATTCCAAGAGCATAGGCTCACATGGAGCTAGCTCACTGGGGAAGCTTCCTGGATTCCTGATACTTACTTGAATTCTCTTTTTCTTGCTGCAACATAGCTTTTATCTTTATATAAAACCTTCACATGAGATATCCATAGAGTCTAGTGTGTCTAAATAAAGAGCAAAAAGGGGAAAACTTCATTGGGGCCACTTTATTCTTCAATAAAATGCTTATTTTTCTTGCTCAAATGTTCCTTCCCCACATGAAAAATTTTAACATTGGTCAATCAACATTTGCAAAAAAATTTAAAGGGGTCTCTATGGAAATGCACTTGAAAATTTCTGCTGTGCCATCAGTTTTCATGCTATATATGCTGATGACATTGTATTAAATTCATAGAAATTTAGAAGCATTATATGTTCCTTGAGAAATGAATATTTTAAAGCAAAGGATGTTTATCTCATAATATTGGGTGTGTGTGTGTGTGTGTGTGTGCATGTATGTGTACCAAATGCTCTCTTTTTCCTGCTATTATCATGGAGCCTCATGCTTTCTTTTGGAAGCATTTTCACTATACTTTTTCATTATACTCTCCTCAACATTTCAGTGCCTCCCGATGATCAGTTTGGGGGATATAATAGCTTTTATAAATACATAGTCACTGGTGTTTCTTGGTGCAACAAAGGGAGCCAGTCAGAAGTAAACCACTCAGTCTATAAAACCTGCCCCAGTGTCTAACAGATTTTCATTTAACAAAATTTTGAGTACATTCCTCTCAGATCATGCTACTGGGGTTGTAATTGGATTCCTACCCCATCCCTGTGTTTTACATCAACATTTTTGCCTTCTGAAAAACAAAGTGTCCTATCCAAAGCTGTTAATTCTTATTAAAAGAGAAGTAAAACCAGAAAAAGACTAACAACTAATCAAAATGATTCACAGTTGATATACACAAGTGCAATCTCTTGTTAAGGCTTAGCTAAAAAACACCTATTAGACATAAAGCATTCACTGGGGATGTTCACTAGAGCAAAGATAAGAAGACTGAAGAGGAGACCTGGACAGGCCTCAGGTCAATAAGCATCACTATTTTTGTGAACAAGAGTCAAATAAAATGCAACTATTTTGATAAACATTTGCATTATTTATCAACAATTTTTTATAGTGGCTTGACTCTTGATTCTATTGAGATGACTATTCAGGAAGGTTTATGAAACTATTTTCAGTTCAGTGACTCAGTCGTGTCTGCCTCTTTGAGACTCCATGAATCTCATGCCAGGCCTCCCTGTCCATCACCAACTCCCAGAGTTTACCCAAAGCCATGTCCATTGAGTTGGTGATGCCATCCACCATCTCATCTTCTGTCGTCCCCTTCTCCTCCCTCCCTCAACTATTCCCAGCATCAGGGTCTTTTCCAATGAGTCTGCTCTTCACATCAGGTGGCCAAAATATTGGAGTTTCAGCTTCAACATCAGTCCTTCCAATGAACACCCAGGACTGATCTCCTTTAGGATGGACTGGTTGGATTTCTTTGCTTTGAGAGTCCAAGGGACTCTCAGGAGTCTTCTCCAAAACCATAGTTCAAAAGCATCAATTCTTCTGCACTCAGCTTTCTTTATAGTCCAATTCTCACATCCATACATGACTCCTGGAAAAACTATAGCCTTGACTAGAAGAACCTTTATTGACAAAGTAATGTCTATGCTTTTTAATATGTTGTTTAGGTTGGTCGTAACTTTTCTTCCAAGGAGTAAGTGTCTTTTAATTTCATGGCTGCAATCACCATCTGCAGTGATTTTGGAGCCCCCAAAAACAAAGCCAACCACTGTTTCCACTGTTTCCCCATCTATTTGCCATGAAGTGATGGGACCAGATGCCATGGTCTTAGTTACCTGAATGTTGAGCTTTAAGCCAACTTTTTCACTCTCCTCTTTCACTTTGAACAAGAGGCTTTTTAGTTCTTCACTTTCTGCCATAAGGGTGGTGTCCTCTGCATATCTGAGGTTATGATATTTCTCCCGGCAATCTTGATCCCAGCTTGTGCTTCTTCCAGCCCAGTGTTTCTCATGATGTACTCCACATATAAGTTAAATAAGCAGGGTGAAAATATATAGCCTTGACATACTCCTTTTCCTATTTGGAACCAGTCCGTTGTTACATGTCCAGTTCTAACTGTTGCTTCTTGACCTGCATACAGATTTCTCAAGAGACAAGTCAGGTGCTCTGGTATGCCCATCTCTTTCAGAATTTTTCACAGTTTATTGTGATCCACACAGTCAAAGGCTTTGGCATAGTCAATAAAGCAGAAGTATATATTGTTCTGGAACTCTTCCTTTTTCGATGATCCAACAGAAACCAGCTTGAACATCTGGAAATTCATGGTTCACGTATTGCTGAAACCTGGCTTGGAGAATTTTGAGCATTACTCTACTAACGTGTGAGATGAGTGCAATTGTGCAGTAGTTTGAGCATTCTTTGGCATTGCCTTTCTTTGGGATTTGAATGAAAACTGACCTTTTCCAGTGCTGTGGCCATCGCAGAATTTTCCAAATTTGCTGACATATTGAGTGCAGCACTTTCACAGCATCATCTTTCAGGATTTGAAATAGCTCAACTGGAATTCCATCACCCCCACTAGCTTTGTACGTAGTGATGCTTCCTAAGGCCCACTTGACTTCACATTCCCAAATGTCT
Source organism: Cervus elaphus (assembly GCF_910594005.1). Taxonomy (NCBI): domain Eukaryota; kingdom Metazoa; phylum Chordata; class Mammalia; order Artiodactyla; family Cervidae; genus Cervus; species Cervus elaphus. The sequence continues at coordinate 41,837,960 of NC_057846.1, forward strand.
GGCTCTAGGTTAGTGATCACACCATTGTGATTATCTGGGTCGTGAAGATCATTTTTGTACAGTTCTTCTGTGTATTCTTGCCACCTCTTCTTAATATCTTCTGCTTCTGTTATGTCCATACCATTTCTGTCCTTTATTGAGCCCATCTTTGCATGAAATGTTCTCTTTGTATCTCTAATTTTCTTGAAGAGATCTCTAGTCTTTCCCATCCTATTGTTTTCCTCTATTTCTTTGCATTGATCGTTGAGGAAGACTTATCTCTCCTTCCTGTTCTCTGCAACTCTGCATTAAGATGCTTATATCTTTCCTTTTCACTTCTCTTCTTTTCACAGCTATTTGTAAGACCTCCTCAGATAGCCATTTTGCCTTTCTGCATTTCTTTTTCAGAAAGAATGAAGGGATGGAGCTAAAGCAAAAAGAACATCCTGTTGCGAATGTGACTGGTGATGGAAGGAAGGTCCGATGCTGTAAAGAGCAACATTGCATAGGAACCTGGAATATTAGGTCCATGAATAAAGGCAAATTGGAAGTGTCAAACAGGAAATGGCAAGAGTGAACGTCAACATTCTAGGAATCAGCAAACCAAAATGGACTGGAATGGGTGAATTTAACTCAGAAGACCATTATATCTCCTTCTGTAGGCAGGAATCCCTTACAAGAAATGGAGTAGCCATCATAGTCAACAAAAGAGTCCAAATGCAGTACTTGGATGCACTCTCAAAAACGACACAGTGATCTCTGTTCATTTCCACAGCAAACAATATCAGCAATATTATGGTTATCCAAGTCTACACCCCGACGAGTGATGCTGAAGAGCTGAAGTTGACTGGGTCTATGAAGACCTACAAGACCTTTTAAAACTAATACCCAAAACCAATGTCCTTTTCATTATAGGGGACTGGAATGCAAAAGTAGGAAGTCAAAAAACACCTGAAGTAATAGGCAAATTTGGCCTTGGAATACAGAATGAAGCAGGCAAAGGCTAATAGAGTTTTGCCAAGAGAACGCACTGGTCATAGCAAACACCCTCTTCCAACAACACAAGATAAGACTCTACACATGGACATCAGCAGATGGCCAACACCAAAATCAGATTGATTATATTCTTTGCAGCCAAAGATGCAGAAGCTCTGTATCATCAGCAAAAAGAAGACTGTGAGCTGACTGTGGCTCAGATCATGCTTATTTACATATTCAGACTTAAATTGAAGAAAGTGGGGGAAACCACTAGACCATTCAGGTATGACCTAAATCAAATCCCTTATGATTACACAGCGGAAGTGAGAAATAGATTTAAGGGACTAGATTTGAAAGACAGAGAGCCTGATGAACTATGGACTGAGGTTCATGACACTGTACAAGAGACAGGGATCAAGACCATCCCCAAGGAAAAAAAGAAATGAAACTACTTAGTGGTCTAAAATTTGAAATATTTTATGATGTTACATATAAGATACTCTATAGTTAAGAAAAATAATGACAGGGCTGTTAGTAATTATCATAAAATTAACTTCTAACTCTACCCATAAAAGAAAAAGCCAACTACATCGCTCATACACGCTCATTAAAAATTTATGTGCGTATGTGTATGCATGTCTCCAAAACTTCGTTCAAATTTACTGCCTTTAGAAAGTGAGACAGCCGTTCACTTTCTTTTTTTTTTTTTTTAATTTTTTTATTAGTTGGAGGCTAATTACTTCACAACATTTCAGTGGGTTTTGTCATACATTGATATGAATCAGCCATAGATTTACACTTATTCCCCATCCCGATCCCCCCTCCCACCTCCCTCTTCACCCGACTCCTCTGGGTCTTCCCAGTGCACCAGGCCCGAGCACTTGTCTCACCAGCCCAGGTGGGATGCATGAGCCGTTCACTTTCTTAACAAGTCTCTGCACTGCCTAGATTTCATTTTACAACGTACATAAGGGACAAACTTTACCATGTTAGTCAGATCAAAAACAATATTATTTTCATTTTTGCAAAGATATACATATGGACATATATGGTAAATACAGGCATGAAGATATTATTTATATACTGTTACCTTAAGATCAAGCTACAAGTTAAATATTTGTATGGCCTCATTTACATACGAGATACATTTAAATAGAAAATTTAGTAGACCATAGACTCCTTTTTGTGTAATACGAATTCAAGGCATCTCTTTTCTTTGAATCTGCATTTTAAAATTGTCTCATAAGGTTTATGTTTACTTGAGAAATGAAAAGAAAGCACTTGCTTTCCTCAGAGAAAAACGTCTCTTTAACACAATCTTTAGAACACAAAATGTCATGAAGGCATGCATCGATTTGGGTCTTACACTCCAGTAAAAATAAAACACTTTTATTTTAAAGTGATTTGTTAATTACATGCGTTTCTGAAATACTGCCATCTTTGGTGTTTCTCTCAGTCTTCCGTGGCACTGTAATTTGTAGACGTGCTGTTTCAGAGTCTGCAGTAAGGAAAACAAGAGTGAGCATTCCCCAGGGCATGACCGCATCCTTTCTTACTTGTCCTCTCCTATCACATCACTTGTGGATCTTACAAGCCCCAGTGCGCGTGCACCCGCGCATGTGCACGCACACACACACGCACACACACACCCCCACACACAAACACACAGACCTCAAAATATCATACTGTGTAGGGTTTTAAGAAGATATCCCCTGGACCCCCATCCAGGATCCTCTCCCTACCCCCACCCCCACCCCGTCTCCCTAGAAGACCTGTGTCCCCATCTGGGAGTGAAAAACAACTATACCTTCGACCAGCGGGCCTGGCAGAAGTCTGAAAAGAAGTCTGAAACTGGGCAGGACTCTGACCAGACCTGCCCGGGCTCCCTCAGCCTGGCCTGGGCTTCTGGGCCCAGGAGAGCAACCCTTCCATTCCCACGCCAAGGGACACTGCGATGATGGGCCCCCCTCCTATCCGGCAGGGTCCTCACTTACGATGGCCTGTGGAGGCCAGCCGGGCCAGCCCTGTGAGGATTAGCAGGAGAGACAACATTGCGTGGCCGGCCTCACCTCAGGGAAGGCGGTTGACTGGACGTGGCTCGTGGGATTCGCCAAGGCGGTGGGGATTGGGCGCGTGGTCTGGGAGGGGCGGGGCTGGGCTGGGACTGAGGGGCGGGGCTAGAGGGCGGAGAAGAGGGGCGAGGCTAGAGTGGCGAGGGGAGGTTTAGGGGTAAGAGTGGGACAGGTTTTGGCCGGTTGAGGCTCGAAGAAGGATGAAGTGTGGTTTGAGGCAGGGTTTTATTTGGTCTCTGAGTTCCCTCGAACTCTTATCGGACTTCGTGGACTATAGCCTGCTTAACTCCTCTGTCCATGGATTTCCCTGGCAAGAATACTGGAGTGGATAGCCTTTTCCTTGTCCAGAGCATCTTATGGGACCCAGGGATGGAGCCCAGGTCTCCTGCATTGGCAGACGGATTCTTTACCACTGAACCAACTTGGAAGCCTATGATTGAAATAGATGACTACAAGACCTTAAGAAAAACATCCCTGGATTGTGAAACTGGCAAGGGTTGCACTTCATTCTCAAAAAGAGTTGCATACACCTTCTAGAGAGTTAGCAATTATATGTTTCTTTTTTTTTTAATTTTTATATATTTATTCCCACATAGATAGCACTGTGATTATCTCATAGAATTCTCTTTGGTTCTTTTTTTTTTTTTTTTTTCATTTATTTTTATTAGTTGGAGGCTAATTACTTTACAATATTGTAGTGGTTTTTGTCATACATTGACATGAATCAGCCATGGATTTACAAGTATTCCCCATCCCGATCAGGGATGTTATATGTTTCTAAAGGAAGTTTGGGCTTCTCAGGGAGCACTAGTGGTAAAGAACCTACCTGCCAATGCAGGAGTCTCTGGAGCTGTTGGTAAGATCCTGGGTTGGGAAAATCCTCCGGAGGAGGAAATGGCAATCAACTCCAGTATTCTTGCATGGACAGGGGAGACTGGCAGGTTACATACAATCCATAGGGTCACAAAGAGTCAGACATGACTGAAACCACTTAGTAAACACTCAAGCAAAGGAAGTTGCCTGAGAAAAGGGAGTGTCTGTTTGCATGAGTCTGGGAGATAGAAGTCCTCCTTCACTTCTGGTACTAGAGAAAATAAATATTTTTATCTTATAGGTTTTTTATTCTTACACTATGTATAGAAAAACAACAGGTTTGTCAACTAGTTTATACGAAAATTGCATGTATGTGTATTGAGTTGTGTCCCAGTCTTTGCTACCCTTATGGACTGTAACCAGCCAGGCTCCTCTGTCCATGGAATTCTCCAGGCAAGAATACAGGAGTGGATTGCCATTTCCTTCTCCTGGGGATTTTCCTGACCCGAGGTTTGACTCTGTGTCTCCTGCATCTTCTGTGTCTTCTGCATTGGCAGGCAACTTCTTTACCACTGAGCCACCTGGGAAACATGAAGATTTCTGAAACTGTTAATTACTAAGCAGCTGAAACGATCATGACAAACATTCATGAGAGGCCAACTTGTACAAGATTTGGGAGATAATATGTTGGGTTGAAGTTTTGTTGGTTTCAGGTATTTATGGGCTAGAAAGTATTCAGACTAGAAAGTATTTATGGAAATAAAAGTCTGGATCCCTAGAATTTGAGCTGAATACGTACGTTTTCAGATGATGGTAGATACCAATACTATACATGGAGAATGCTAAAGATGCTACTAAAAAATTACTAGAGCTCATCGATGAATTTGGTAGAGTCCCAGGATACAAAATTAATGCATAGAAATCTTTGCTTTTCTAAACACTAGCAATGAAACAGAAATTAAGGAAACAATTCTATATACCATTGCATCAAAAAGAGTAAAATACCTTGGGATCAACTACCTAAGGAGACAAACAGACCTGTACTCTGAAAATTATATGACACTGATGAAAGAAATTGAAGATGACACAAATGGTTGGAAAGATATATCATGTTCTTGTATTGGACGAATCAGTATTGTTAAAATGACTATACTACCCAAGACGATGTACAAATTCAATGCAATCCCTATCAAATTACCAATGGCATTTTCCCCATATCTGTAATAAATTTCTTTTAATTTGTATGGACCCACGAAAGACCCCAAATAGCCAAAGCAATCTTGAGAAAGAAAAATAGATTTAGAAGAATCAGACTCCCTGAGTGCAGACTATACAAAGCTACAGTATGGTACTGGCACAAAAACAGAATTATAGGTTAATGGAACAAGATTGGAAGCCAAGAGATAAACTGTATACACCTAAGATCAACTAATCTATGACAAAGGAGATGAGAACTTACAATGGAGAAAAGACAGCTTTTTCAAGATATGGAAGCAACCTAAATGCCCATTGAGAGATGAATGGATAAAGAAGAAGTGATACATTTATACAACGGAATATTACTTAGCCATAGACTAGAATGAAATAACTCTTCTTACAGCAACATAGGTGTAACTAGAGATTATCATAATAAGTGAAGTAAGTCAGACAAAGACAAATATATAATACCACTTATGTGTGGACCCTAAAGAAAATGATACAAATGCATTAACATACAAAACAGAAATAGACCCACAAATATAAACAGCAAAGATATGGTTACCAAAGGGAAAAAGTGAGTAGGAGTTTGGGGCTAACATATACACACTACTATATATAAAACAGATAACAATAAGGAACTACCGTATAGTACATGGAATTATACTCACTATTTTTAAACAACATATAAGGGAAAAAATCTGAAATATATATATATATATATTATTTGCCTAGAAAATCCCATGGATGGAGGAGCCTGGTGCAGGCTACTGTCCATGGAGTCTCAAAGAATGGGACACAACTGAGCAACTTCACTTTTTATATACGCATAACTGAATTACTCTGCGGTACACCTGAAACTAATACTATATATCAAGTATACTTCAATTAAAAAAAAAGAAAAGAATAAAAGAAAGGATTGGCTTCCCAAGGGAGGAAGGCAGCCAAATGGCAGCCTCAAATTCTTAGCTGATTTTTAGATTAGGTCTGTCTATTTTTGAGCCAACTACATGACCTTTTGGAAACGTAACAGCTCAATTACCAAGCAAACAGTGGTAAAAAGACCTAACCTTAGTTTCCTTTAATGAGCAGTGTTTGCTCACCAGCTCCTTTGCTCTGGAGCAACTTTTCTGAGTTGGCAGAAACTTTGTCAGGTCTTCATTATGATCCTAACCTCCTGTTACTACTTCCTTCTTCATTTCACACATTTTGCTCCCTAAAATCATTTTGACCCTCTGGCTCTTCCTCAGCTTCTTCTTCTTGGAGAATACAATGGAGATGTTCACAATTGACTCATTACTGCCAACACAATAATCACTTTCTCTATTCTCATTCTACCTGATCTCTGAGTAGTATTAAAATTGCTCACTAATATCTCACTCTGAATTTCTATTTTATTTTTATCAGTATAACTATACAATCTTCTACCTACCATACACTTCAGTTTTATTTTCTACTTGAATTCTTTTCTCCTAATCCCCATATCATTTGTATTGCCCTCAATTCTATTTTGAATCACCTTTTTTCCCCATATGCATCTCTTACTTGATCTTATTCACTATTTTTCCTTGAAATTTCCTTTTTTTGTGTGTCTTCATAAATCTATATATTTCACCTCAAACTCTGGAGCACCAGACTCTTATTACTAACTACCCCTTCAGTACATATACCTGCTATTCCACAACCACCTCCCAGGACAACTTATATTTAAACTGAACTCATTATTTCCCATTCCCATTTCAATCTGTTTCTCATAAAATTGGTCTCTCATCACAGTGGCTTAATCAACTTAACAATTTCATCAAGCTCCATGTTAATCTTCATATCAAATTATTCAACAAACCTACCTTCTTCCTAAATATATGAGGTATCTTTAATTGTTTAAAGGTATCATTAAAGGTATCTTTAATTGTTTAGTTTCTCTTTCCACCCTCTAATCCTGAGTACGTAGATAATTTTTTCTCAAACTATGTAAAATTCCCCTTAGTGAATTTATTGCTTCCAGTTCAGTTCAGCTCAGTCACTCAGTTGTGTCCAACTCTTTGTGATCTCATGAATCGCAGCAGGCCAGACCTCCCTATCCATCACCAGTTTCCAGAGTTTACTCAAACTCATGTCCATCAAGTTGGTGATGCCATCCAGCCACCTCATTCTCTGTTGTCCCCTTCTCCTCCTGCCCCCAATCCCTCCCAGCATCAGGGTCTTTTCCAATAAGAACTCGTCGCGTGAGGTGGCCAGAGTATTGGAGTTTCATTCAGCATCAGTCTTTCCAATGAACACCCAGGACTGATCTCCTTTAGGATGGACTGGTTGGATCTCCTTGCAGTCCAAGGGACTTTCAAGAGTCTTCTTCAACACCACAGTTCAAAAGCACCAATTCTTCGGCGCTCAGCTTTCTTCACAGTCCAACTCTCACATCCATACATGACCACTGGAAAAAACATAGCCTTGACTAGACAGACCTTTGTTGGCAAGTAATGTCTCTGCTTTTTAATATGCTATCTAGGTTGGTCATAACTTTCTTTCCAAGGAGTAAGCATCTTTTAATTTCATGGCTGCAATCACCATCTGCAGTGATTTTGGAGCCCCCCAAAATAAAGTCTGACACTGTTTCCACTGTTTCCCCATCTATTTCCCATGAAGTGATGGGATCAGATGCCATGATCTTAGTTTTCTGAATGTTGAGCTTTAAGCAAACTTTTCCCTCTCCTCTTTCACTCCATCAAGAGGCTCTTTAGTTCCTCTTCACTTTCTGCCATAAGGGTGGTGTCATCTGCATATTTGAGGTCATTGGTATTTCTCCCGGCAATCTTGATTCCAGCTTGTGCTTCTTCTAGCCCAGGTTTTCTCATGATGTACTCTGCATATAAGTTAAATAAGCATGGTGACAATATACAGCCTTGATGAACTCCTTTTCCAGTTTGGAACCAGTCTGTTCCATGTTCAGTTTTAACTGTTTTTTCTTGATGTGCATACAGATTTCTCAGGAGGCAGGTAACTTGGTCTGGTATTTCCATCTCTTGAACAATTTTCCACAGTTCATTGTGATCCATACAGTCCAAGGCTTTAGTGTAGTCAATGAAGCAAAAGTAGATGCTTTTCTGGAATTCTCTTGCTTTCCTCTGCCTTTTCTATTTTTTTTTTTTTTTTAAATTTCTGCCCCCATTTTATCTTTGATTTTCATAGTTTTCTGTGTTTAACTTTAGTATTTACTCACTTTTTTATTGTGTTAATTCAGTGTTATGAAAAATACCAGCAATTACCAAAAGAGGAGGAGATAATATTGGTAAATATGGGCAGAGCTAATGCCCATATCTATACTCAAATTTTTATGGATTTATAGCTTCTTGGTAAGTATTTGGAAACCAAGTTAGGACAATCTGTGTGCATGAGATTCATAACTTTCTATGAGGGTTGTGTGACGGCTTGATGTATTTTAAGAAATCTACTTCATGCATATATTAACATATTAATTGACTGTTATTTCTTTTTTTTTTTAAATTAAATATTATTTTTTTAATTTTTTTTTTATTTCAACTACAGAGGGCAGGTCTTTATTCCCAATCCCGATCCCCCCTCCCACCTCCCTCTCCACCCGATTCCTCTGGGTCTTCCCAGTGTACCAGGCCGGAGCACTTGTCTCATGCATCCCACCTGGGCTGGTGATCTGTTTCACCATAGATAGTATACATGCTGTTCTTTTGAAATATCCCACCCTCACATTCTCCCACAAAGTTCAAAAGTCTGTTCTGTATTTCTGTGTCTCTTTTTCTGTTTTGCATATAGGGTTATCGTTATCACCTTTCTAAATTCCATATATATGTGTTAGTATGCTGTAATGTTCTTTATCTTTCTGGCTTACTTCACTCTGTATAATGGGCTCCAGCTTCATCCATCTCATTAGGACTGGTTCAAATGAATTCTTTTTAATTCCTCTGCCTTTTCTAAATCCACCTTATACATCTGGAAGTTCTCAGTTCACACCCTGTTGAAGCCTAGCTTGAAGCATTTTGAGAATTGCTTTGCTAGCGTGAGAAATGGACACAATTGTTCAGTAGTCCGAACACTCTTTGGCATTGCCTTTCTTTGGGATTGGAATGAAAACTGACCTTTTCCAGTCCCGTGGCCACTGCTGAGTTTTCTAAATTTGATGACATATTGAGTGCAGCACTTTCACCACATCAGCTTTTAGGATTTGAAATAGCTCAATTGGAATTCCATCACCTCCACTAGCTTTGCTCATAGTGATGCATCCTAAGGTCCATTTGACTTAACATTTCAGGATGTTCAGCTCTAGTTGAGTGACCACACCATCAGGGTTATCCAGGTCACTCAGACCTTTTCTGTACAGCTCTTCTGTGTAGTCTTGCCACCTCTTCTTAATCTCTTCTGCTTCTGTTAGGTTCTTTCCATTTCTGCCCTTTATTGTGCCCATCTTTGTATGAAATGTTCCCTTGGTACTTTGGCTAGTAGCTATCATATTATACATTATATTACATATATTACATTATATATATAATATGTATATATATATATATATATATATATATATATTATACAGCACAGCTCTAGGTCACATTATCAATCAACATTTTGTATGTACTTTATTTCAAATCTAGACATGAATATTTTAATATGTCTCCCCTAATTTTAAACATGCTTCCCCAAGCATTTGTATTTATACAACAGTTTTCTAGATAGGTATAATTAAATGATAGAGTGAAATGAAGTGAAGTGAAGTTGCTTAGTCGTGTCTGACTCTTTGTGACCCTGTGGACTGTAGCCCACCAGGCTCCTCTGTCCATGGTATTCTCCAGGCAAGAATACTGGAGTGGGTTGCCATTTCCTTCTCCAGGGGATCTTCCCAACCCAAGGACTGAACCCAGGTCTCCCGAATTGCAGGCAGATGCTTTAACCTCTGAGCCACCAGGGAAGCACCATGATAGAGTAGATGATAGTTTTATTAGATAGTCTGTATATTCCAAGTATGTTAACTATTGTGATGTGCTAATTCACAACAGAGTTATCTCTTTCAAGTTAACTATACTACTGAAAGATAAAACTGATAAAGTCTTCCACATCCAACATGTATGCATAGTTGAGGACACAAAACAGTTTTTAATTTATTTGGTGAACATTTATGAACAAATTTAGCAAAACTGTTTCTAAATTTCACAATGTAAAACTCTGAGAACAGTGTAATTTCATTAATGTCTTTCCATCATTTGTGCTTCTGTTTTTGTATATTTTATTTATGTATGTGTTGTAAACCTGACTACATCATAGTCTTTGCCCTAAAATAGCCAGTGGGATGTTAAAGAATTTTAATGTAAATATTTACATTTACTCCCACCTGTTTACTGTTTTCTAGGGCTTCTCTACTTCATGACATTCAAATTTCCATATGGGTCATTGTCTTCTAACTTGTCAAGCTTTGTTTGTTTTTCTTTTTGCATGTACTTTGTATTGACCAATTGTCTCAGCTTTTGTCTTTAAAATGTTTTTATAATGTCTTAACATGTAAGTGATATTTTCACTGGAAGTAGAATTGTTTCTTTCAGCAGTTCAAAGATGTAATCCTACTGTATCCGGGCTTCCATTTTGTGATGAGAATTCAACCGTCATTATTCATCCAATAATATAACACTTCTTTCATTCCTTGTCTGCATTTCAGACTTAATTTATATTGCTGATTTTCCATAGTTTCACTATAATTTACCAAGATGTATTTTTGAGTATATTCTTTTCAGTTGGCTGAGATTGTGAATCAAAAAGATGTATTTTTGGAAATTTTGGAAAACTTATTAGCAATTGTCTCTTTTTTTAATAATTACTTTAATTAAATCTATTTGACTATTTTTTTTTTTTACACACAGTAACATGCTCAGTGGTATACAGTTCTATTTGTATTGAAAAATGCATGTATTCTGTTCCCACCAACTCAATGACACACAATAGATTAATCATCTCAGCACCTCCCTCTGGCTGACCTTTGTGTTTATCTTGCACTGCCAGTTCCTTGCAACCAATGACCTCATTTCTGTCACTACAGACTTACTTTTCCCAAAGGTCCTGGACAGTATATATGCATTTGAGATTTATACCTATTGTAACATGTTTTAGTAGTTCATTCCTCTTTATTGCTAAGTAGCCTTTTATCGAAATGTTGTTTTCTTATCCATTCACCCATTGAAGTGTAACTGAGGCATTTCTAGATTTCAGCAATTATGAATAAAACTGCTATAAACATGTACACATGGCCTTTTGTCTCTGTGTAAATTCTCTCTATAGTACCTATAAGTGAGATCGCTGGATCATTTACTCACTGTATTTTTAACTTTTTAAGAAACAGCCAAACTATTTTTGAAAGTGGTTTTACTGTTTTCCTTCCCTCCATTCATCTGTGAGTTTCTTGGCACAGATGATCCACACTTCATAAACACTTGGTTTTGTCATTTTTGATGGTTCTGTGTGATTTTATTTTGCCAGTTTTAGATATTTAATAATACTCCATTGTTACTTTTAGTTAATTTCTTCTGTTGAAATAATTATAGTTTCATGAAGAGTTACAAAAATATTTAGAGAATAATCTTGTTCTTCTTAGGGGCTTCCCTGGTAGTTCAGATGGTAAAGAATCTGCCTGCAATGCAGGAGACAAAGATTTGATCCTTGGGTCAGGAAGATCTCCTAGAGAAGAGAGTGGCTACCTAATCTAGTATTCTTTGATTGGAGAATCCCATGGGCAGAGGAGCCCGCTGGGCTACAGTAGTCCATGGGGTCACAAAGAGTCAGACACCAGTGAGCAACTTTCACTTCACTTCTTGTAATTCCTTTATTCAACTTAGGTCACTGTTAATGTGTTTGAGTACTACAGTAGAATATCAAAGCAAGGAAATGAACATCGATGAAATACATGACCAGATTCACGTTTCACTGGTATCAATTCAGTTGAGTTGCTCAGTTGTGTCAGACTCTTTGTAACCCCATGGACTGCAGCACACCAGGCTTCCCTGTATATCATCAACTCCCAGAGTTTACTCAAACTCTTGTCCGTCAAGTCAGTGATACCATCCAACCACCTCGTCCTCTGTTTCCTTCTCCTGCCATCAGTCTTTTCCAATGAGTCAGATGGCCAAATATTCTTCGCATCAGGTGGCCAAATACTGGAGTTTCTGCTTCAGTATCAGACCTTCCAATGAATATTCAGGACTGATTTCCTTTAGGATTGACTAGCTCGATCTTGAAGTCCACAGGACTCTCAGAGTCTTTTCCAACACTACAGTTCAAAAGATCAATTTTCTGGCGCTCAGCTTTCTTTATGGTCCAACTCTCACTTCCATACATGATTACTGGAAAAAAACATAGCTTTGACTAGATGGACCTTTGTCAGCAAAGAAATGTCTCTGCCTTTTAATATGCTTTCTAGGTTGGTCATAACTTTTATTCCAAGGAGCAAGTGTCTTTGAATTTCATGGCTGCCATTTTGAAACCCAAGAAAATAAAGTCTGTCACTGTTTCTATTGTTTCCCCATCTATTTGTCATGAAGTGATGGGACTGGATGCCATGATTTTAGTTTCTGAATGCTGAATTTTAAGTCAACTTTTCCACTCTCCTCTTTCACTTTCATCAAGAGGCTCTTTAGTTCTTCTTTGTTTTTGGCCGTAAGGGTGGTGTCATCCAGTCCGGTACTTTGCATGATGTGCTCTGCATATAAGTTAAATAAGCAGGGTGACAATATACAGCCTTGACATACTCCTTTCTCAATTTAGAACCAGTCTGTTGTTACATGTCCAGTTCTAACTGTTGCTTCTTGAACTGGGTATAGATTTCTCAGGAGACAGTTAGGGTGGTCTGGTATTTTCCTCTCTTTAAGAATTTCCCACTGTTTGTTGTGGTCCACACAGTCAAAGGCTTTGGTATAGTCAATAAAGCAAAAGTATATATATATATATATATATTTTTTTTTTTTTTTCTGGTACTCTGTTGCTTTTTCAATGATCCAATGGATGTTGGAAATTTGATCTTTGTTTCCTCTATCTTTTCTAAATCTAGCTTGAACATCTGAAATTTCATGGTTCATGTACTGTTGAAGCCTGGCTTGTAGAATTTTGAGCATTGCTTTCTAGTGTGTGAGATGAGTGCAATTGTGCAGTCATTTGAACATTCTTTGGCATTGCCTTTCTTTAGGACTGGCTTGAAAACTGACCTTTTCCAGTCCTGCGGCCACTGCTGAGTTTTCCAAATTTGCTGGCATGTTGATTGCAGCACTTTCAGGGCATCATCCTTTAGAACTTGAAAATGCTCAACTGGAATTCCATCATCTCCATTAACTTTGTTCATAGTGATGCTTCCTAAGGCCCTCTTGACTTCACATTCCAGGCTGTCTGGCTCTAGGTGAGTGATCACACCACCATGGTTATCTGGATCATGAAGATCTTTTTTGTATAGTTCTTCTGTGTATTCTTCCTATCTGTTCTTAATATCTTTGCTTCTGTTAGTTCCATCCCATTTCTGTCCTTTATTGTGCCCATCTTTGCAGGAAATGTTCCTTTGGTATCTCTGATTTTCTTGATGGGATCTGTAGTCTTTCCCACTCTATTATTTTCCTCTGTTTCTGTCTATCATATTTTGTTTAATTATCCATCCTTTGAATGACTTGTTGTAATTGTCAATATTTAGTAATTATGAGTAGATCTGCAGTGAAGATTTGTGTGAAAAATTCTACATGAAAATAAATGTTTAATTCTGTGGTAAGTATGGCTGAGAGCAAAATTATTGTTTGTAAAGTAAGCCATTTATAATTTTGAAAGCAAGTGCTGAGCTGCTTTGCAGAGTGACTATACATTTTGACTTCCCCACCAATAAGATATAGTAATGACTGGGTTTTTTGCATCCTGACTAACAATTGATGATTTTTTTTTTTTTTTGCCTTTCTATTGATGTGTTTCAATATCACATTGTGTTTTAAGTTTGTGCTTCCCTAACGGATAATGATATTGAATGTCTTTAATGTGTTTGGAACCTGCATATCCACCTAAATGAAAACCCTAGTCATATCTTTTGCCCATTTTCTAATTGTATTGTTTATTAAATATTGACTTTGCAGATATACATCTATTTTGTGGGATTTGTAATTTGAGCCTGTTTTCTCCAAGTCTGTATTTATTTTTTCTCAGGTCAAAAGGTATTTTTTTTTCCAGTTTTTATTTTGATAAACTCTTTTTTTGTTTCTGTTTGGATCTATGCTTTTGGTGTCAAGTGTATGAGCTCTTTGTCAATCTTAAGTCTTGAAATTTTCTGCTGTGATATCTTTAAAAGATGTAGTTATTTTTTTCCATTTATTTTTATTAGTTGGAGGCTAATTACTTTACAGTATTGTAGTGGTTTTTGCCATACATTAGCAAAGCAATGTCTCTGCTTTTTAATATGCTGTCTAGCTTGGTCATTGACATCAATAAATCAGAAAAATAGTCTCTCGCCATTTGTAAAAAGTAACTCAAAAAGAATCACGGTCTTAAGACCATGATAACAAAGTCTGTCTAACAAAGTCTGTCTAGTCAAAGCCATGGTTTTTCCAGTAGTCAGGTATGGATGTGAGAGCTGGACTATAAGGAAAGCTGAGCACCGAAGAGCTGGTGCTTTTGAACTGTGGTGTTGGAAAAGACTCTTGAGAGTTCCTTGGACTGCAAGGAGATCCAACTAGTCCATCTGAAAGGAGATCAGTCCTGAATACTCATTGGAAGGACTGATGCTGAAGCTTAAGCTCCAATACTTTGGCCACCTGATGCAAAGAACTGACTCATTGGAAGAGACCCTGATGCTGGGAAAGATTAAAGGCAGGAAGAGAAGGGGAGGAGAGGATGAGGTGGTTGGATGGCATCACCAACTCGATGGGCATGAACTTGAGCAAGCTCCAGGAGTTGGTGATGGACAGGGAATCCTGGCGTGCTCAGTCCATGGGGTTGCAAAGAATCAGAAATGACTGAGCAACAGAAATGAACTGAACTGAATTTTCTATTAGACAATTTATTCTAGCTTTGAAAAAGCTACATTTTGTCTACTGGGTTATTTTGCTCCTTTGTTAAAAACTAATTGGACATTTTTGTTTCGCTGTATTTCTCAGAAATCTGTTCCATTGATCTATGTGTCATGCCTTCCGCAAATATACACTGTTTTGATTATTGTAACTACAGGATAATCTTAAACATTAGGAAAAGTGAGTCTTCTCAATTCATTCTTGTTTTTCAAAATTGTTTTAGCTGTATTAATCTCCTTTCGTGTACATTAATCTTGTCTATGTTTACCAAAAATTTTTCCATGTTTCTGATATAAATTTTGTTAAAGCTAATGATAAATTTAGGAAGTTTTACATTTTTATTATTTACTGTTGATTCTTCCAATCTATGAACTCAGTGTTTATCTCCAATTATATGACTTCTTTGATTTTCTTCATCATATTTTGTAATTATCACCATATACTCTACATGTTTTATTACTTCACATTTGTTATTTCACTTTCTTTAGAGGTTATAAATAATGTTGCTCTACACTACAGCATATTTTATATTTATAGGCATCAATTAAGATGATTAATCAATGTTTATCATTCCTCCATCATCTAACTCATTTTGGTCAACTTTGCATGCATATTTGTCCACTTTTGAATCATATCAAATAAATGTTCATGTTCAAATGTAGTGAAATGTGAAAAGATACTATCCTAGATCTTCCTTACAATACAGAACATTCTATATATACATGGCAAAGTATTACATGCCAAAGTATGACTAACTGGATAAGAATATCATATTTCCTTTTGTTATTAGAAATATTCTGTTCATTCATTGATTCTTCTCTTGGAGGAAATTGTGATAGCATTGTTTGATGACTTGCAGTAGATTTCATTTGTTTGATCAATTTCAGTATCACCATTACAAAGTTAAAATCCTTCTCAGAGTTGATACATAGGGCAGCAAAATTAAAAACAATGTATTGGACAACAAAATTAGAAAACTGAAATATGCCAATGAAAAAAACGAGTCCAGAAATAAACTCTCACATATGCAGTCTGATTTTCAACTGGGATGCATGACTACTCAAGGGAAGGAAGGACAGTTTTTTTCACCAATTATATTGAGATAACTGGATATCAACAGGCGAAAGAACAGATATGGACCCTTACTTATACCATATAAAAATTAACTCCAAATGAATCAAGTACTTATACATCAAGCACTAAAACTATAAAATTCTTAGAGGAAAACAAGGCGGCAGTATTCATAACACTCGATTCTGGAATGGTTTCTTGACTATAACACTGAAATCCTAGGCAACAGAAGAAAAAGTAGATAAATTAGAATTTATCATAATTAAAAACTATTGTGCATCAAAGGACACTATCAGTAAGGTAAAAAGCTAAGCCACAAAATAAGAGAAAATGTTAGCAAATCATATACCTGATGAAGAATTTATATATAGAACATTTAAAATATTCCTACAAGCTCCAGTACAAAGAAACATATAACCCAATTTAAAAATGGCAAAGGACTTGAATAGACATTTCTTCAAAGATGATATATCTATGATCAATAAGCACATGAAAGTTGCTCAGCTTTATTCTTAGGCTATTGCAGGTTGAAACTCCAACTAGATACCATTTCACATCTATTGGGATGCCTATTATTGAAAAACTTCAGAAAATATCAAGCACTAATGAGAACATAGAGAAATTGGAATACCTGTGCATTTCAGGTGGAAATATAAAAGTGTTATAGTCCATATGGAAAACTGCATGGTGAGTCCTCAAAAAAGTATGATACTATATTATCCTGAAATTCCACATCTAGGTATATACTCCAAAGCATTGATAGCACTGACTCAAAGAAATGTTTATACACCCATGGTCTTAGCAGAATTATTCACAAATAGCCGAAAGCTGAAAACACTGGAATGTCCATCAACAGTATGAACATACTGTGATATATACATACAATGGAAAATTATGTAGCTTTAAAAGAGAATTGAAATTCTGACAAATGATACAATAAGCATGAAGCTTGAAAACCTTATACTAAATAAAATGAGCCGGTCACATGGGACAAGTATTGGATGATTCTGCTTTTATGAGGTACCTGCAGACACCAATTCATAGGGACATAGTAGAAAGGTAGTTGTAGGGGGCTGGGGGAAGAGGTGATGATAAGTCACTATTTAAGGGATAGTTTCCTCTTGGGATGATGTAAAAGTTCTAAAGTTTGATAGTGATGATAGATGCACAAAGATGTGAATGTACTTAATGCCACCGACTTGATACACAAAAATGTTAAAGCAATACATTTTATGCATTGGTTATTTTATGACAATAAAGTGTATTTGTCAGGCAAAATTTCCATTTTATGACACCACAAAAATAATACAATATTTAAACATAATTTAATGAAAAGAAGTGTAAGATATACACTGAAAACTAAAACTACATTATTAAAAGAGTGATCTACATAAATGTAAAGACATCTCCAACAAATGTATTGGAAGATTCAATATTGTTAATATAGAAATACTCTCCAAATTGATCTGCAAATTCAATACAATCCTTAACAAATCCAAATGCCTCTTTTGCAGACACTGACAAGCTGATCTTAAAAGTCTTACAGAAATTACAGCAACACAGAACAGCAAAATCAATCTTGGAACCATAGTTTTCAAGAAAACTTGAAACTGAAAAAAAACACAATTCCAAAACATATTACAACACTAAAATAATCAAGGCAGTGTAATACTGTCTCAGGAATAAGGACAGACATTTAGTTCAGCGGAATGGAAGAGAGAGTCCTAAACAAAGCTACACGCTTAGTCATTGGTTTTTGACAAAGATATCGAGACAGTTCAAAGCAAAAAAGATGATCTTTTAAAACAATGGTGCTGGAGCAAATATATATCCACATTCAAATGAAGCTAAATGACTGCATAACAATATTCACAAAAAT
Organism: Cervus elaphus; assembly: GCF_910594005.1. Classification (NCBI taxonomy): domain Eukaryota; kingdom Metazoa; phylum Chordata; class Mammalia; order Artiodactyla; family Cervidae; genus Cervus; species Cervus elaphus. The sequence goes on from NC_057846.1 coordinate 41,855,986, forward strand.
TAAATGAAAACGAACCATAGATCTAAATGTAGAGCTAAGATGAGGATTTTAGCAGACTGATTGAATTTCATCAAAATTAAGAACTTTTGTGCTGCAAATGATGCAACCAAGAAAGTGAAGAACAAACTAAAGAGCAGGAGAAAACATTTGTAAATATTATATCTTGTATGGCACTTGTATCCAGAATCTATAGAGAACATTTACAAGTCCACAATAAAAAGACAAATAATCCAATTCAAAATGGGAAGGAATTTAAATAAGCTCATCTCCACAGGAGATATACTGATGGACAAAACGCCCATGATACGATGTTCAACATCTTAGGAAAATGCAAATCAAAACCCTGAGGAGATAGTACTTCACATTCATTGGGATGACTATTATAATAAAAAACACAGTGAGGATATGAAGCAACTGGGATCTTGGTATTCTTTACACCAGCACTGCTCAAATTCTAGTATCTTTTTTTCCACTCTCACTCCAGTAGGAACTGCTGTCTAATTAGCTTCATGTTGTCTCATACTATATGTGTGTATATGTATATATACACAAACATCTGTATGTTTCTTTTTCTTCTGCCAAGGACACCTAGGATGACTCCCTTCACACTTTTAGAATCCTTAATCTACAGAGCAGCTCTCTGTTTAGTGTTCCACCCTTTATGTCCAGCAGTAATTCTGCTGTGAACTCTGTCCTCCATGAGATTGCGGTACTTTGCCTAGGATTCCAATTCTCTGTGCTGATATCAGCAAGTTCTCTATAGGTAGCATTCTATTTCCATAAAATTAACATCGTGTTTCCTTTTCTTCAGATATTGTAGTGCTGTATTTCCTGCTGACCTTCAGAAACCATTTCCCTCATATTTTTGTCCTGTTCTATATTTTTATTATTTGACACAATTAATGGAAAATTTTTACCATGCCCCAGAGTGGAAACTCCCTATCTCTCTTCCATAGAATAATGGATATCTCCCAATTCATCTAATAATAATTTCTTTAATCAGTCTCTGGAGTAAGTAAGCACAGAGGAAGGAAGCTCCACTTGTAACGTGATGATTTTAGTAAAGATTTATCAAAGGGGAGTTGAACTTTTCTGATGGATGAGGCCAAGAAAGGAGAGCTTTAAAGTGTTGAGTTTTATCGCAGCGTGAGATTGCTTCATGTTAGATTGTTTTCAATACTTTTGCATATATTTGTTAATTTATTTATTAGAAAACAAAAAACTTCCTAAACCACTTTCTTTTATGTAAATTACTTCTAATCTGCATATAATTAGAGTGTGTATGTGTTTCAACATCACCAATTCTTATGTCTTTTGGAGGGGGCATTAAATTTGCTTATACTTAATATCATCATAATTGCTATGGTGGTAATTCTGCTTGCTTAATATAAGTTCTTTGTATTTTAATTGTCTGATTTGTTGGTTTTGTTTAATTGCACCATTTCCATAGATTTAGCTTTCCAGCTTTATGTAATGTTTAGAACACCAAGAGGCATATCTTTTTTTCTAATTTAAAGTAATATCACTTTATACAGCTGTTATGAAAATTTAACCTCATGTGCTATTACTGTTTTATTTTAAATTGGCCTTGATATAGCAATAATTTTTGCTAAATAATTTTTTTTAAAAATTCTTTATTTTGCTCTTTCTTTTTTTATTTTATTATTATTATTTTTTTTCCAGTGGGTTTTGTCATACATTGATATGAATCAGCCATGGATTTACATGTATTCCCAATCCCGATCCCCCCTCCCACCTCCCTCTCCACCCGATTCCTCTGGGTCTTCCCAGTGTACCAGGCCGGAGCACTTGTCTCATGCATCCCACCTGGGCTGGTGATCTGTTTCACCATAGATAGTATACATGCTGTTCTTTTGAAATATCCCACCCTCACATTCTCCCACAAAGTTCAAAAGTCTGTTCTGTATTTCTGTGTCTCTTTTTCTGTTTTGCATATAGGGTTATCGTTATCACCTTTCTAAATTCCATATATATGTGTTAGTATGCTGTAATGTTCTTTATCTTTCTGGCTTACTTCACTCTGTATAATGGGCTCCAGCTTCATCCATCTCATTAGGACTGGTTCAAATGAATTCTTTTTAATGGCTGAGTAATATTCCATGGTGTATATGTACCACAGCTTCCTTATCCATTCATCTGCTGATGGGCATCTAGGTTGCTTCCATGTCCTGGCTATTATAAACAGTGCTGCGATGAACATTGGGGTGCACGTGTCTCTTTCAGATCTGGTTTCCTCAGTGTGTATGCCCAGAAGTGGGATTGCTGGGTCATATGGCAGTTCTATTTCCAGTTTTTTAAGAAATCTCCACACTGTTCTCCATAGCGGCTGTACTAGTTTGCATTCCCACCAACAGTGTAAGAGGGTTCCCTTTTCTCCACAGCCTCTCCAGCATTTATTGCTTGTAGACTTTTGGATAGCAGCCATCCTGACTGGCGTGTAATGGTACCTCATTGTGGTTTTGATTTGCATTTCTCTGATAATGAGTGATGTTGAGCATCTTTTCATGTGTTTGTTAGCCATCTGTATGTCTTCTTTGGAGAAATGTCTGTTTAGTTCTTTGGCCCATTTTTTGATTGGGTCATTTATTTTTCTGGAATTGAGCTGCAGGAGTTGCTTGTATATTTTTGAGATTAATCCTTTGTCTGTTTCTTCATTTGCTATTATTTTCTCCCAATCTGAGGGCTGTCTTTTCACCTTACTTATAGTTTCCTTTGTAGTGCAAAAGCTTTTAAGTTTCATTAGGTCCCATTTGTTTAGTTTTGCTTTTATTTCCAATATTCTGGGAGGTGGGTCATAGAGGATCTTGCTTATTTTGCTCTTTTTTAATTGTAGGAATCTGTTAAATGATAATATCAATCTAATCTATTCAAAGTAGCAGTTCATAGAAGGGGATGTGATACATGAGAGTGTAGCACATAAGTATTAAATGTACATATAAACATTGAAAATTATATATATATATACATATACATACATATTTATATATGTATTTGACAGAAATACAGCACTTTTGGGGCATAGTCACAGAATTTTGGAAAATTTTTAAATAAATTTTGAATAAATTTAAATTTATTCATTCTATGATTATATTATTGAATCCCAAATTTTTATTATTTGAATTACTAAAATGCTTTGAATATCATAGTTGAAAGAGTTAAAATGTACTGTTATGTTTTTAGTTAAAAGTACAGACTTCTTGATAAAACAACACTGCTTTTTGAAAAAATAGCCTCGTGATCAGTTTCTATGTTTTTCTATCTTTCCTTATTATGGGTACCGTTATTGCTTTTAAAGGAATAAATCAAAGATATTTCAGGACAGAGAGGATACAGTAAGTGAAGAGTAAGTAAACTCAATTTTTTTATATTTAATAATAAAGGTGCTCTATGGAAAATTAAAATATTATTCAGAATATTATGACTGGGGACTCTTAGATGGATTGAGTTAATCTTTAGATATCTACCAAATGTTTAGAAATGTACCAGATATTTTTCAGACTTCGGGCAAGTGGGTATCCTTCATGTCTATATAGACCTAAGGGCAACTGAAGTTACACAGTAAGTACCTTTCAAATAGAAAGTCAAGTTGTCTGTAATTACTCTAGAAAGTTCTGTCTACTTCCTAAGCAACGCTCTTATCTTGCATTGACATTCAGTTTTGCCAAGATTAACAGAGACCAGGAAGCACAGAACATGGGGCTGGTGATGATAGATAGATACTGGGCAGCTTCTCCATGGCTCAGCAGATAAGGAATCCACCTGCAATACAGGAGGCACAGGAAACACCGGTTTGATCCCTGGGTTGGGAAGATTCCCAGGGGAGGAAACAGCAACCCACTACAGTATTCTTGTCTGGAGAGTTCCATGGGCAGAAGAGCCTGTCCAAAGGGTCACAAAGAGTTGGACTTGACTGAATGACTAAGCAAGGAGGCAAACATAGGATATGAAGCAAGTGAAGATGAATAGAACCAGGACAGCATAGAATATAGGACAGATGAGAAAATATAAGATGGTTACAATGAGGGAGAGCACACATGCATATGTTACACAGAATTAATATTGCTCATGTGTCTCTAAAATTAGAATTTAGGCACTTACTAAGCTTTTCCTTCTTTTGTATGTGTGTAGAAAAGCCTGTTTAGGTCTTTTTAAAATTTTTAAATGAGGTATAATTTACATAAGACATTATATCAGTTTCTTGTGTACAACATAATGCTTTGATATTTATATATATTGTGAACTAATCGCCACAGTAAGTCTAGTTAAACTTTGTTACATAGTTAATAAATTTGATTTTCTTCTGATGAGGACTTTTAAGACCTATTTCAGCAAGATTCAAATATGCAATTTGTTATTGACTGAAGTCAGCAGGTGTACATTACATTCCCATGACATAATTATTTTTTAACTGGAAATTTGTATCTTTTGGCCCTCTTTACCTATTTTGTTCACCAGACTCCTACCTATTAATCTGGCAACCACCAATCTCATCTCTGTATCCATGAGAGTTGTGTTTTTATTTTTACATTCCACATATAGGTGGATCATACTTCTGTCTGTCTGATTTATTCCACTGTCATACAGCTTTTTTCTTCACTGTAACACCAATAAAAGCCACAATTTGCTTAGAGAATATTAGCAAGTTGAGAATGCAGTGTTAAGGGTAAAGAAGTGGGTCTCATTTCTTCATTGTAAAGGAAATAATTTCTATTCCTCCTTTGTTTGTCAGAGATAAAATAATATACAATTTCTATCAACATTACAGCTTAGTTTATAAACAAGTTAGCAGCAACCAGTCAATTCAGGGTAGTATTCTGCCTGATTCATATGGAAATTTACATAATCATTCAAATGTTACAAGTTGACTTAATTGAATTATATCTAACATAAGTCTTCCTGGGCTCTTGCTTAAGACACCTTAGAAAAATCTGAATAGTGCTCATGACAGCCTAAATTTTAGAGCATCAATGAGTGGTTTCAGGGGTTCAAGGGCAAGAAATGATGTAGAGCTGAAACACAAAATAGTGGTCAGGAACTCTATGGTTACGGATTCAGTCATTCTCTCTGTCACCTGAAGGCTTTATGATTGACATCATCTCTTCTTCTCTATAGGGTTTCCCTAGTGGTTCAGATGGTAGAGAGCCCGCCTGTAATGCAGGAGACCTGGGTTCAATCCCTGGGTCAGGAAGAGCCCCAGGAGAAGGGAATGGACACCTGCTCCAGTATTCTTACCTGGAGAACTTCATGGACGGAAGAGCCTTATGGGCTATTGTCTGTGGGTTCACACAGAGTCGGACATGACTGAGCTACTTTATACACATTTTATACACACTGTTACACTTCTTCTCTATGACTATCCTCTCCAAAATAACTAATTGGGTTACACATGCCCAGAGTACCTCTCTCAACCCTTTCTAGTTTCATTTTCAAATAAAAACCTCAATTTCTCAAAACCAGAGCCTATTAATTCATTTTATCAAATGCATGCGTACTTAGTTGCATCTGAATCTTTGTGGCCCTTTGGACTGTAGCCCAGGCTCCTCTGTCCATGGGATTTCCCAGGCAAGAATACTGGAGTAGGTTTCCATTTCCTCCTGCAGGGGATCTTCTGACCCAGGGATGGAATCTGAGTCTCCTGAATTGCAGGCTGATTCTTTACCTGCTGAACCATTGAGGAAGCTCCCATTTTATCAAGAGACGAAGTAAATAGCTGTGCTAGTGTCTCTAGTTTCAGCCAGTGTTCTGTCAGGATTTATAATCACAAGTTAGGTGTTCAAGCCTGATTTCATCATGTAGCCAAAAAATTTAGGAGGAGCTTTTATACCATGACATTTCCTTTCAACAGGAACTGAGTGTGTATGCGAGCCAAAAGAAAAATGGAGTTTGTGTAAATACCGCAATTTGTAACTAAACATAAATGTAAGAGAGGCCTCATTAAAGACCTCATTAACAGAAGTGAGCTAGTAACTATTTACATAGTTATTTTATAGAAATAATATAATTGAAGCTATGATAACTTAAGAATTCACATGTAAATTATCTGCTTAACTTTGGAGAAGCATTATCATAGATAATTGATAAATGATAAAAATATAGATAGATAAATGATAAATGACAGATAAATGATAAAACATCATGATTTAGCATAGATAAATGATATGATTTATCATTTATATGATTTATCACTTAAATCACAGATAAATCTATGATTTACTATAGATAAATGAAAAAGATATCATGATCATAGATTTTTATCCTATTTTCCAAGTAGACGAAATAGAGAAAAGTAATAGACAGATTTTAAGTTTGAAATTTGAAAAATGCTTAACATATGTAAAAGTTGGACTAACATTAGGAAAAAACCAAACAATAGAATATATGATCCCTGGATGGAATATAGGAAGCAAAGTGGATATTGTTATATATTAATTGAATAACCAGTACAAATCTAGTTTTTTTGGTTTTTGTAACTTTAAGATTACAGTATTTCCTAACCTTAGAAATAATTCTATTTCTTTCATACAGATCTTTATCAGAAGTCAGCAGTAGTAACAGCACCCAGTCAAGTTAAAGGTGAAGTAAAGGAATCAAGTTATTGACAATATCATATAATTCATTAAATACTTAAAAATACTTTTAACTTTACTTCAGTTAATTATTTCCATATTTAATCATTTAATTCCTATTTGTTACTGTCACATAGTAAATCAAAAATCAAAACAAAGTATTTGATTTAATTTTATTTTGTATTTATCTGGAAAGATTTAATGTTACTCGCATTAGCCACAGTTTTATTAACAAACATTTCTGTAAAAAGAAATGACTTTAAAGAGATTTTTAATGTGTTCTTAAAATATTTGTGAGCAATCATGCATTTGATCGATAGATTTAAGATTCTTACTGAGAGGTTTACACAAATTTTCTCCCAACACTTGTATTATTACTCACTAACTCCCTGGTTATTGTTCTCCTTATTTTAGATATAAGGAAACAGATGAAGAGTGTAAATTATTCCCCACATATATAGAATGTTAGGGAGTTTTTGAGTTCAAGTTTAAGATAATCAGACTCCAGGGTTGAAACTCTTAAAAACTCCACAATTTTCCCACATATTTTCTGATATAAGACTGGGGATGGGGAATGGAATTTACATTTTTTGAGGATCTGGTAGATGCCAGGCAAATGCCAACTGCACTCACCCTGCAGGGCAGAAGAACAATTCTTTATTATAATATGAGATATCAAAGGCTTCTGTATATGTTGTTCAAATGTCTAACTCAAATGTGTAAAGAAATCATGATATTTCACATATTAGACTTATCACTGGGCGTATAGGAAAAAAACGAGAAACTCATCTAAGAATGAGATTGTGAGTTCATCTCTTTACTTACCTGCCATATGTAACTGTGATGGAGAGTGAAATCAATGGATCTCTATTTCCTTTTCTGCCAGTGAAGAAAACATTTATAACTCGCTTCCTCAACGTAAAGTAGTCTTATTTATGCCTAGACCAATCTCCATCTCTTCTCTGATTATGTTATTAAAAGCCCACATCTTAGGTGAAGATTTTGGCCCTTGGCTGTCTTATTCTCATGTCCTACAATCATAGTCTCATCGTCATGCTGAGTGCCTTCACCTGCACACCTCACCTCCACACAACTTCAGCCATTTTCTCCTAGAGCGATACACTGAGCTCTCCATCTCCCTGTTTTTTGTTGTTGTTGTTGTTTTTTCCCAGCTCTAAGTCATAACTTCAGTATCATGCTTTCATTTACATTTTTTTCTATTTTTCACAATCATTTCTTACCAGCATTATTTTAGGATTACATTAAGGACTTGCCTCCATAATTTGACACATTCATTCCATAAATATATTTTATAAGTTGATTGTAAAGTGTGCTGAAAGGTAACTCATTATATGGAAAAGATGAGAGAAGGAGGAACTGGGGTGCAATTTTAAATATGGCCGACTGAGTAGGCCCTGTTGGGCAAGTGATGTGTTAGCCAAGACTTGGAGGAGGTACAAATAATTATGCAGTTTAGATATTTGAAAGGAGTCACCTGACATCACAGAGCCCAACTCACAGAAGGCTTTTATTTAAATGCAAAGGATGCAGGGTAGCAAGAGAGGAATGCGGGCATACACTGGGGGCCAGAGAGATGCCTCAGGCACGAGGTCAAAAGTTTCTTATTTTAAATTTTAAACAGCCCATCATTAATTCCACCGCTCTTCTCTCAGCAAAAATAGAAGCCAGGTATTCAGGCTTTCCCACAGGTTAAGACTCACAGCTCCACTGCAGCTGTAAACCACCCCTGTCTCACAAGCATCAAGCTGGCAGAGCTATCCCTACACGCACCTAGGCAGGAGCTTTTCAAGCACATGAAAGATCCAATGAAAAAAACTTCAGTCCTGATCCAGGAGAGAAAGGATGTTACCTCATACCGGGGGTAGTAAAGACGATCTTAGGAATACATTTTGAATGTGAACCAACAGAGTGAGTTGCGAGTTTGGCTGTAGAGTGTAAGAAACAGTGCTTAGGTGATGTTCATTTCTTATAGAGCAGAGAGACAGCAAGGCCACAAAGTTAACTCAGAGCTCTCTGTTCCTAAATGTGTGCTCTTAATATATTTAAAAATTTATTTGAAAATTTATGGATGTTAAAAGAATCTGCATAGGTAATCATGAGCCAAGACAGGTGTCTGATATGCCATGATGTAAAGGTTAAAGTTTCTCATTTATGAGTAGGAACATGCTTGCTCAGTTTGCAATTGTTTGGACTTTAGCTCGCCAAGCTCCTCTATTCCATGGGATTCTCCAAACAAGAATACTGGAGTGGGTTGCCATTTCCTCCTCTAGGGGATTTTTCCCTACCCAGGGATTGAACCCGCATCTCCCATGTCTCCTGTATTGCAGGCAGATTCTTTACCTGCTGAGCCACTGGGGAAACCCAAATAGGAATGCAGTTGAAGTATTAACTAATTTTGAAGTGGTAAAGGGAGGGATTTAGCATGATAATGTCCTCTTTTAAAAGATTTCACAGGGATATATTAGGAGAAAATGTGGTCAGATTCAGGCAGAACTGGAGACAAGTAAAATGGAATGCACAGTAAAAGTGTCATGAGGGTAGGATTGGATGAAATGGAAAGAGTACAGGTTTTGAGACCTAAGGGGTAGATTTGGTTGAAGTGGTGACTGAGTGGATGTATTTGGCTTAGAATAAAAAGGGACGATGAAGACTTGAACATTCTGACTCAATGGATAATAATACCTTTTACTATCGACGTACTGTACAGTTGGTGAGAACCCATTTGGTGTTGGAGTGATAAAGCATAGGGGAGTGAAGAAGGAGTTTGTTTTGAACATGTGTGATACCGGTCAGAAATGCACAGAAGACTGGAAGTTCTCTTCCTCTGTAGATAAAAATAGACAAAACAGTAATTATTTCCTTCTTCACATACTTATTGCTCTTTTCCTCTCTGTTTCCTTGTTCATGATTTTCTTTGACTCATGTTTTAGAGACATACATAAATGCCGTTTATAGCATTTCCTTTTAATGTGACTATCACAGATGTTTCTAGAAAAAGATTAAACAAACAAAAAAACTTGGGTTTACAAATTCTGTGGAGCACAGGTATAGATTGCGACAGTATAAACTGTCTTATTATACTAACTAATTGATATACCTATAACTTTGTAGTAAAATTAGACAGCTTATGTTAGTTTATAAAACATAGCATTTTTATTTTTCTATGTCTCTTTTACAACAGTGGCTATGAAGAAGGAATTCATAGGGCCTGGACTCCATCTCAGGCCTGTCTGTGCTGATCATGCTCGGCCACCTCTCCAGTGGACTCTGAACTCTCTGCTTAGTGCCTGTGGGAACAACAATGGAAGGATAAGACCCACTCCAGACAGGGGAACCTTGAAGATCGTATCCAGGTTACTCATCACCTAAGAGAAAACAGACACTAATCACCCCCTGCCTCCAGACAGTATCTATCAGAATGTAAGCACAGGCTTATTGGTTATTAACTGGTTGGAATGTAACTGCGGGCTTATTGATTATTAACTGTTTGAACACATAACACGCGAATGATGGGGTTATTGTGATTGTATTTACCCTTCCTTTGTAAGCATCAAGGGATTGGGGTGGTGGGTTTGGACATGTACACATGGGGTATAAAAGATTTTCACAAATGCTGGTTGGGGTCCTTGGCTAAGAGGAGACTCTGCCTTGGGCCCGCCGGTGTAATAAACTGCGCTCCACTGTTTGTATTGTCCTTCTGAGTGAGTTTGTTTCCCGGAAAGCATGGCTATAACAGCTAAACAATATTTCAAAAAACACAGCTTGGAGAAAAGATATTATCAAGAAACAAACCATTATCTGGCCTGATTCAAGAATGGGAAAAGAAAAATTTGCTTTTCTCTCCTTTTGTGATGGCTTAAAGTTTTCAATTTCACAAGCCAAAATAAATCCTGTGAGTGAAAGCATGTAGGTTTGTCTCATTTGATTCTGTTCTTAAACCAAAGTTCATGTGCCTGATGCACACTGAGGCCAAACAAATGGAAATCACAGTATTTGGAGCAGAGAAAGGTTTATTGTAGGGACCTACCAAGGAGAATAGGAGGCTAATGTTCAAAGAACCCAAACTCCCTGATGGCTTTTGGGGAAAAGTTTTTATAGGTAAGATTCAGGGACAAGGGCGGCAGCATGTGGAACATTCCTCTGACTGGTTGGTGGTCAGATAACAGGGTTGTGTTCCAGCCATCTCAGTCATCAGCCTTTTCAATCAGTGTGGGTCCACTTGCTTGTGCTCAGCCTGAAGTGACCTCCTCCGTCTGGGCTGAGGCGGCCCTAGTTCCTGCTGAAGAACTAAAGGTATGTACAGACTACTAGGCATATCACCCGAGGAGAAACCGCACCAGGTCCCTTGTTGCACTATTGTTTCTTCCTGCCTTCCCTCACTTCCCTGGTTAGCAACTGTCTGAAAATGCCCTTTGAAACTCAAGGAAGGTTGAGGAAGCTGAAAGCCTTTTTCCTTCAAATAAGAAATGGGAGACATGGAAAGACTTTTGTGCCCAGGAGGGCCCCACAGGGTCCTGCTCAGCTTCAGTCCTTATACTTCCATGATCCTCCAGTTGGTCCTGGGAGGTTGTTCCATCCCAAAGACACATTCCATCATGCACTCTGCCACTGACTGCCTGAGCTTAGATGCCCACAGCCCTGCTAATCACTCCCATCTCAAGAGAGGACACCTGGGTCCACTGTCTCCAGTAGCTTGTGATTCTCATGCGCTACCCAGTCCAAGCTTTGGGAGATTAAGAGGATATTGAGTGTTGTAGGTCGGGACAGGCCCAGGGCCCTCAGACAGTCCCTGGCCTCCATTCTACCTTCAAGTAATTAAACTGAGTTCCTGGTCATAGGTAACTATTCTATCTCCAGGTGACACTTCCCTGGCCTCATGGAAAATTGAGTTCTAGAATATATCTTGTCCTTTGAAGGACCCAGACTTGCTGTCTCTCTTGACAGATGTGCTTCTGCACATTTCAAAGTGTTATTTGTGGTTTAGGGAAATGATCCTGGGCTAGACGTGGGGGGAGCTCATCACAAAGGCCAAGAGTTTCCTTTTCCAAATGAGCAGCTAGCTGATGACGGATACACAAGAGGTGGTCCATCCATACAATGGGATAATATTCACCCACAAAGAAGAAGGAAGCACTGATATGCGACAAGTGGATGAATCTTGAAACCATTATTCTATTCATGGTTTCTGTGAATACAGTCAGTCACAGAAACCATATATTATGCATTTCTATGGAACATACAGAACAGGAACATCTGGAAAGACCAAGAATAGTAATTATTAACTGCTTGTGGGGTGGGGGGTATGGGAAAGAGGGGAATGAAAAACTGGGGTGGGGGATGGTAACAATTAAGGGGTAGAGGCCTTGCTTTTGAGATGAGAGAGCAGAAACTGACTGTGGTAATGGTTGCACATATCTCTGAATATATTGAAAATCCTACAGTCATTCACCTGTGTGCTTTAAGTGGGTGAACTCTGTGGTAAAAACCATACACATCAGGATGATTCTATCATACCTTTCCCTCATCCCCTTTGCCACTACCTTATTTGGATCCATTATGATTCATGTCCTGCCTTATTTCAAACTAATTTCTCAGGATCAGTTTCCCAGGAGTACTGTTGCCTCGTAGGTCCAAGTTTTAGACCTGATCAGACTTTATTTTTGTAATTGCTGGTACAATACATCCTTTCTGTGGAGTGTCCTGGGATAAAGGAAGGTGAGGATGAGTGGTGGGCAGAAGGTGAGTTAGCTTTTGCGCCCGAGCAGTTTAAGATATTTGTCAGAAGATTGTGTGTTGTCTTCTGCCCTGGTGCCCTCTTTCCTCTCTGAGTTTGTCCTGCTGGCTGTCATCATTTCTACAGCTTCCTTTGTATGGTTCTAAACGGAGTTTTAACAAACCACTCTTAGATTCCATTTCAAAGTTTCCTTTTCCCTTTCCCCAGCAGAGTATAACCTAACATTGTATTTAAGAATAGGGACACAGTTGAAGAAAAATGCTTTCTATTGTCGTATCCAGGGTCAATTTCCATATTCTTGATTTTTCCGTGTTTGAAAAGACTTTTTTAAAAAGATTATGAGGTCGGCAGTAGCACGATTTAAGAAATTTTCTTGTAAAAAAAAAAAAGTTAATATTGCTAGTTTCATTTTTCTTTCCCACCATAGCAAATAAAAGTTTGTTAGAAAACCGTCACATGGAGAATGGAAATTACCAGGAACTTCCCCAGAAGAGCGTGCGTGCTAATTCGCGTCAGTCGTGTCTGACTCTGCGACCCCATGGACCGGATGCTTCTTTGCCCCTTTACCCTTACTGAAGTGTTGGAAGGATATCCACATTGTCATCACAGACCCGCTGTGCGCAGGCGCAAGCTTTTGTCTGCGGTTCCTTCTTTCGGCCCTGAGCGCCCAGTCAACTCAGGATGCCCAAGGATGAGCCAGTGCAGCTGAGAGCTAATTCGAGGCCCTGGTCATCACCCCCAGGGCTCGGGGCAGCATGCTGTACTCCGGAGGGCTTCTGCCCGCGAGCCTCAGGGATACCCAACGGTCTCTCACCTGGCTCTGCTTCCTGCGCCCCCACCCAGCCATGTTCCTATTCCTCTCACTGCTTGCTGCGCTTGGAGGGCTGCTCGCCAGCCCGGGTAAGACTGCGGAGCCTCGACTTCCATCTCCCTCTTCTGGGTACTGAGCAGAGCTGAGATCTTCCTGGGGAGCAATTTCTGTAGCTCTAGGATACCTGCCGCCCCTTTCTGGGATTCTCTGATGGTGCCTTCCTCCCACCCCCAGCCACTCCCGGACCAGGATAGGGGATGGAAGATGTTAGCCAAACATGCATTGTCTCAGCCGCTGAAGGTCTTTCTGGGTCACCCACTCTGTAGCCAGAGGACTTAACCACGTTCGGTAGTGCCCTGGCTTTATTCCTCAGAGACCCGAGGGAAAGGCTTCACCGTGGTTCTGGAAACCAACAGGATGGTCCTGCAGCATTGTCTGTTCTCTGTTCATTTGTTTATTTCCTAGCCATTTTCAGTGCGCCATTGAAAATCTGTTGAAATCTGGGGACCAAGAAGGAGGCTGGACACACGTAGATAAATTGACTTACAATTGTAGACCCCACCATGGACTCAAAGCTTAAGAATCCATGCTTGTCTTAGAGGACTGTTGCAAAAAAAAAATCCCACTTTCTTACTACAGATTCTGAGGGAATGTTCCTATATGTCACAGTTCCACAGAAGATAAGGTCAAATGAGAGTGAAGACTGGGAGAAGCAGGTAAATGGTCAACAATATTACTTTTAAAGATGGAGTGAAGGAATAATTCAGGAGTGTGGGATGGACATGTATACACTGCCCTATTTAAAATGGATAAACAACAAGGACCTACACTATGTATGGCACAGGAAACTCTGCTCTGTATTTTGTGGCAGCCTGGATGGGAGGGGAGTTTGGGGGAGAATCAATACAGCTATATATATATGACTGAGTCCCTTTGCTGTTCATCGTGAAAATCTCACAACATTGTTAATTGGCTATGCTGCAATATCAAATAAAAAGTTAAAGAGTATCAGTTTTATAATTTAAAAGTTTAGGACTATTTTTATTTACCTTTGCATTGAATCAGATCATATTGATTTGTATTCACTTGCAAAGCCACATGTTTTTATTGCTAATTCCTGGGCCCTTCCCTTCATTTCTCAGGCTCTTCTGAAGCACTTGTTCACAGTTTTCAAGAAATATTAAATACTGTTGATGAATCATACTGGTAGAAATAAACAACATTAATTAAGTGTGACAATGGTTCAGACTGCAGTTTATGGAACGAAAACATTATTAATGGCCACAGTTAAAGTGACAGAAAAAATGGTTTTGAGCAAGATTTAGACCTGCGAATCTGACCCAGACACATCAGACTTATTAGAAATAATGGCCAAAGAAAAGGAAAACTAAAAATATCACATTTGCCTGAAATTTGATAATATTTAAATAACTGAAGTAAACAATTTGAAGTTTAAAGTGGTAGATACCACATTTACTGACAATGAAAACATGTCAGTAAACATTAATTAGAAAAAGAATTTGAAAAGTGTGCACTGCTACTAAAAACTAATTAAATTGAAGACATTCCATCTTGAATATTTTCCTGATTAAAATACTTCAAATTGGCATAGTTATACTGTTTTAGATTGCAGACCAGAAACTAGAAATCATAATATAGGGGTTTAGATTTCCACGTGGTTAAGAAATCGGGTTAGTATATAGAAACCCTGAGAAAATGATTTCAGTTTGAAGGAATAATTTTTGAAATGAGTAAGTAAAAAAAAAAATATTAAGACTCCAATAACTCTGTTTTGACATACAGTATTGACATACAGTAGAACATGATTATGTTCTACTACTAAAAAATTATAGTAAAAACTAAAAGTATGAAATTGTACTTGAAAATCATAATAAAATAATTTCCTTTAGAGAAGTTTTTTTTTTCATATACTATTCTCATTAATTCTCACATTAACCTTTTGAGATATTTTATATATATTTTCATATATACATATATATATATATATATATATATATAAGAAAAGAGGATTACAGATATTAAGGTGGTCAGAGTTATCAGTTTTAGGACATGGAGTCACAACTTTAATTTATGAATTTTTTTCCATTAAGAGTAAACTAGCTACTGTTGAAAAAATATTTGCATATAAGCTTTCTTTTTTTTTCTGATTTGCTTGCATTTGTCTGTATATTGTCATTGCATGATCACTTTAAACTTCAAGTTGTTTACTTCCGTTATCTCAAAGTATAAAGCAATGATGCAGGATGTGAAATGTGCAGTGTCTGTCTACATGTTTTGAAATCTATGTATGTTTCATTACTGGTAATTGGTCTGTTCATATTTTCTATTTTTTCCTGGTTCAACCTTGGGATTTGTAACTTTCTAAGAATTTATCCATTTCATGTAGGTCGTCCATTTTCTTGACTTATAACTGTTAATAGTCTCTTATGATCTTCCCTGGTGGCTCAGGGGTAAAGAACCTGCCTGCCAATGCAGGAGACACGTGTTTGATCCCTGGGTCAGGAAGATCCTCTGGAGAAGGAGATGACAACCCACTCCAGTATTCTCGCCCAGGAAATCCCATGGACTGAGGAGCCAAAGAGATTGACATGACTTAGCGACTAAGCAACACTAATAGTCTCTTATGGTCATCTATATTTCTATGGTGTCAGTTATAACTTCTTTTTCATTTCTGATTTTATTAATTTATGCCCTCTATTTTTTTTATGAGTCTTACTACAGCCTTATAATATTGCTTGAAATCATGGAGTGTGATGTCTCTGGCTTTGCTTTTCTTTTTCAAGATTGTTATAGCTATTAATGTTCTGTTTTAGGATTGTTTTCTCTATTTCTGTGAAAAATGACATTGGAATTTTGATAAGGATGCATTGAATCTATAGATCACTTTGAGTGGTATGGAAAAGTATTATTCCCTTCAACTTGTAGACGTAGATTATCTATTTATCTGTGTCTTCTCTAATTTTATTCATGATTGGTTTTTAGTTTTCAGTGTGTATGTTTTTCACCTCCTTGGTTACATTTATCCTTAAATATTTTATTCTTTTGTTCTTATTGTAAATGGGGTTGGTTTCCTCTTCTTCTTTCTAATAGTTCATTGTTAAGTGTATATAAACAACACTGATTTTTGTATTCTGGCCTTGTGTCTTAAGACTTTTCCGGATTCATGTATTAATTCTGACAGGTTTTTGGCATCGTCTTTAAGGTTTTCCGTACATGTGATCATGTCATCTGCAAAGACAATGTTACTTCTTTCACCCCTTTTGTTTTCTCTGCTTAAGGGAAGCTATCCCGTAACTAGGTGATTTCCTAGCCAGTTCCTCCAGTGCATCTGTATAAGGTGGGGCAATATGCGTGGACAAATTCCATTGAGGGAGAAGCTGGAGAGTTACTTTTATAATGATCATTGGTGTGAATCAGAGCAAGAAAGCACGGGGAATGCCCTCACATCTGTTCAAGTTCCCAGATGATGACTAATTATGTACCCAGTCAGCTGCCAAGTATAAGCTATTTAGAAGCTCAGCCCCCAGGCAGCAGCCTGGGAAGTATGCACTCAAACCCTTTCCACGGAGAAGTTGGGGCTTTTATGTTTTTTCCTGTCCCATCTGTCTTGAGACCAGGAAGATAGTCCTGGGATGTGCTTGCATTTCTGTATAAACATTTTCTCTTAAGAAGACTCTGGGAACCTATAAATGCGGACCCTGTCAGATTTCAGAGTTGGGTGATATGGGATCCAAACCTTCAGGTGGCAGCCTTAAAAGTTGAGGTTGCATCACCAACATTTTCTAAGTAGAAATGGAATATAGACTTTAAAAATTGTGACTCGCTATATTATACATCCATAGCATATAATATTATACATTAGTATGTGTGTGTGTGTGAGTCACTCAGTCATGTCTGAGTCTTTGCAACTCCATGGACTAGCCCACCTGTAGGCTCCTCTGTCCATGGGATTCTCCAGGCAAGAATATTGGAGTGGGTTGCCATTTCCTTCTTGAGGTGATCTTCCCAACCCAGGGATCAAACCCAGGTCTCCTGCATTGCAGGTGGATTCTTTACTGCTGAGCCACCAGGGACATCAGTATACTTCAATTAAAAAAAAAAAAATTGAGATTCTCATTGTATAGAGAAGCTCCTATTAGGAAGAAACTGGAGACTTGGTTTTCTTGTTGAATTGAGCAAAAAGTGGGGGAGGGTAGTCAGGGGAAGTGCCCACCAGCCCTTTCAGGCTGGTATCCCTAATAGCAGTATCCTGGAAGTATCTCTGATAGCAGTATCCTGGCAGTATCCCTAATAGCATACATGTGTAGTCTGATTCAAAGCTGGACCTTCAAGCTGCAACTGAGAATGTGAGTAGTCAAGCCCCTTCCAGGAAGAAAGTGAGAGCTGGGTGCTTTGGCCTTCCCCATCTATAATGCACCTGGGAATAACCATGAGACGTGCTCATGGACACATGAAAATCTGCTTCTTTGTTTAATGGGAGACTCATGGACGCCAAGTCCCAGTGGCTGTCTGAACTAGGCTACTTGGAAGCCAGTCCCTTGGGTGGCAGCCTTAAAAGGTGTGCTGCTGAGTGGATCTAGAGATTGTCATACTGAGAGAAGTAAGTCAGACAGAGAAGAAATATCGCATGACACCCCTTATATGGGGAATCTAAAAAGAAATGATGCCAATGAACTTACAAAACAGAAAGAGATTCACAGATAAGGGGAAGGGATAGTTAGGGAGTTTGGGATGGATATGTACACTCTGCTATATTTAAAATGGATAACAAACAAGGACCTACTGTATAGCATATGGAACTCTGCTTAATGTTCTGTGGCAACCTGGATGGCTGGTGAGTTTGGGGGAGAATGGATACATATATATATAAGGCTGACTTCCTTTGATGTACACCTGAAACTATCACAACATAGTTAATCAGCTATGCCTGCTTTGTTGTTCGTTGTGTCTGACTCTTTGCAACCCCATGGGTTGTAGCCTGCCAGGCTCCTCTGTCCATTGGATTTCCCAGGCAAGAATCCTGGAGTTGATTGCCATTGCCTTTTCTAGGGGATCTTCCTGACCCATGGATCAAACCTGGGTCTCCTGCACTGCAGGCAGATTCTTTGCCATCTGAACCACCAGGGAAGCCCTAATTGGCTATACTCCAATATAAAATAAAAAGTTAAAAAAAAAAAAAGAAAAGTTGTGCTGCTGGATGCCTGGTCCAAACCTTTTGGTGCTGAGGGAGATACTGAGAATTGGGGCTTCTCCCCTGATTAGAAGTTATTTTGCCAGGGCTGGGTTTTATGGTGTGTGTGTGTTTCCACCTTTCCTGCCCTTTTGCGTGGTGGATATTTTCTCAGTCACTCAGTATTGAGGAGCCACTCTGCTACTTTCTGGATTTCTCTCAGAGGCAATTGACCCATGCAAAGCTTATATTTGATATATCTGTGGGAGGAAGATAAGACCAGAGCCTCTTACCCTGTCATCACGCTTATTTCATGTTCCTGGGTATATTTATTTTTGATTGGATTAACCCTGCTAATTTTATTTGGTTGATTGCTTAACTTTGTGATTTTCCTTTAAAATGTATTATACTTTGTTTCGGCAGGCAGTTAGGTTACCTATGAACCAGATTGAAAATGTCATGCTTGTAGTGTCTTTTGTGGGGCTTTCTTGGTGGCTCAGTGGTAAAGAATCTGCTTGCAATGCAGGAGACTCGGGTTTGATACCTGGGTCGGGAAGATACCCTCCAGAAGGAAATGACAAACTGTTCTAGTATTCTTGCTTGGGAAACCCCGTGGACAGAGAAGCCTGGACAGTCTATGGGGTCGCAAAGAATCAGACATGACTGAGTGACTAAACCACAGTGTCTTTAGAATGAATGTCTAGAGTAACCCTGACTCTAGTTTCTAGGTTTCTAGGTTAGTTTCTCCTTAACACTAAAATGTGACCCTTCTGTGATCTTTACTGAATGGCATGAGTGTGTTCAGTGACATTTTTCTCCTCTGGTTGATCAGACCTTGAATATCTCCCAGTACTATGTGAGCTGTGGGTTTTATTCCTCAGCTCCCCAGTTGTTCTTTGCCCATGGTGTTGGACAGACCCTAAATTCACAAAGTGGTTCCTACCGTCTAGTGTTCAGACCATTGAAGAAGCTCCACCTCTGAGTATAGGAAAAACCTGTGACTTCCTTCCAACCAATAGGATATGGCCCAGTAGATGGAGGTACCTCTGAGAGTCACATTTTGTTAAAGGACAAAGGTTGGATTTCATGCCTGTATCGTTCTTTTATATAAAACATGTTTCGCTAGACACTCTCTCACCCTCCGGATGATGCTTTAAAAGCAACCTGCCGTACTGTGTGCTATGTACATCTCCTGCTCCTGGACCCCTTCCCATCAAGGTGGTGAGGACCATTACGGCTTAGTCCCTGTAGTCTCACAGCTTGTATTGCTGGAGCCCCAGCATTCTTCCCTGGCTTCCTTCTCTCAGGTCTGTCTTTAGCTTATATGTGAAGCATTGCAAAGCGGCTCTAGTGTTTGAGAATGTGTATTTATGTATTTATAAACATGTTATTGTTTCATTGTATTTTGTGTAGCATGTAAGCCTACAGTCATGCCTCATTCATTCTGGCTAAGGATGAATATGTTTTTTATAAGCATAAAGAGTAAAATCTAGTATTAATACATAGTAAAGTTATATTTATTCAAAATATAGCTTTCATCTCTTCCTTTCAAAAGCCGTTCCCTACATTTATCACCCTCATCCTGAATTTATTAAAAAATTTAAAATTCTTGCTAGTTAGAACAATAAATTCTGAAGGATATATGCTTTTTAAAAATGGATTGCGTGAGTCTTTTTTGACTTTAGTGAAAATACTCTTTTATTTTATGTATTTCTGATTTACTTAATTATCTTTATTTGCTTTATTTTAGGTGACTTATATCATTACCATTGATAAAAAACCATACACTCTGCATCTCAGAAAACAGTAAGAAATGATTTTGCCTTAAAGCTTAGAATTTGCTTTAAAAAAATGTTTTTATATGCTATTTAAATTTAAGCATGTGGCAAAATGTAGGCTGTTTAATTAGTTTTTCAGTTTTGGATTCATTAGTTCCTGAATATTAAGTCTACGAGATCTCTGAATTTTTATTTTCCAGCTTGTTATTTTCAAATAAAGCTATGCATAAATAAGTAAGCATTTAAATCCATGAACTCAAGAATGGCAAGTTATGTATCAAGTATATCCAATATGCAATTATATATATATATATATATATATATATATATATATATATATATATATATCATGTGGTTATAGGCAGAAAATTAAACTAGTGGCATACTTTGTGTTGAGGTTTTAATTATATATGTATTTATTTTAATAACTTTATTTGGTAAATTATGTATATATACATATAATCATAAAACTCTCAAGTGCATAATTATGTAAGTTTAATATAGTATCACAATTTTCAACCATAAATCAGTTTTAAAACATTTCATTCTCCACATGAGACCCGTCATACCATTTCACATTTAATCCCTGTTATCAGCCATTACTCTGGAAAACAAGCAATCTACTTTCTGTCTCAATCTGTGTTTTTCAACATTTTATATACTCAAATAGCATCTTCTGTGCCTACATCTTTGAAAATACGTATTTTTAACAACTGCATTTTGTCTGCCTGCATTTTTGTGGTTGAGTAAGGCTGGCAGAAAGTGAAGAGGAACTAAAAAGCCTTTTGATGAAAGTGAAAGAAGAGAGTGAAAAAGTTGGCTTAAAGCTCAGCATTCAGAAAACTAAGATCATGGCACCTGGTCCCATCACTTCATGGAAAATAGGTGGGGAAACAGTGGAAACAGTGTCAGACTTTATTTTTTGGGGCTCCAAAATCACTGCAGATGGTGATTGCAGCCATGAAATTAAAAGACGCTTACTCCTTGGAAGGAAAATTATGACCAACCTAGATAGCATATTAAAAAGCAGAGACATCACTTTGTCAACAAAGGTCCGTCTAGTCAAGGCTATGGTTGTTCCAGTGGTCATGTATGGATGTGAGAGTTGGACTGTGAAGAAAGCTGATCGCCGAAGAATTGATGCTTTTGAACTGTGGTGTTGGAGAAGACTGTTGAGAGTCCCTTGGACTGCAAGGAGACCCAACCAGTCCATCCTAAAGGAGATCAGTCCTGGGTGTTCATTGGAAGGACTGATGTTGAAGCTGAAACTCCAATACTTTGGCCACCTCATGCGAAGAGTTGACTCATTGGAAAAGACCCTGATGCTGGGAGGGATTGGGGACAGGAGGAGAAGGGGACGACAGAGGATGAGATGGCTGGATGGCATCACCGACTTGATGGACATGAGTTTGAGTAAACTCCGGGAGTTGGTGATGGACAGGGAGGCCTGGTGTGCTATGATTCATGGGGTCACAAAGAATCAGACACGACTGAGCGACTGAACTGAACAGAAGGCTGGAGAAAATTTTCCTTACTTAATTCATGACTATTCTCATCTAACTCATGATCATAAACTCATGTTGGTCTTTAGGGTCACTACAATTCCATTAAAAAATATTCTTTGGTAAGAACATCAATGATCCTCATGTTTCTAAATGCCAGTTACTTTTTATTCTTCATTTTTCTTGATCAGTCAGTGGCATTTTGTATAGCTGAGCAGCGTCTCCTCCTTAAAACAGTTTCTTCATTTGGCTCCCAGGACACAGCAAGTCTCTTGGTTTGTCTCTTATCATTGACTCAGTCTTTCCCAGATTTTGTTTTGTTTGTTTTCTGATTCCACTTCATCTCTCTCATCTTAGAAATACTCCATGGTGCTATTCTTAAACCCCCCTTTTTTTCCTAGCTATACTCAATCACCTGGTTCTTTCATCTGCTCCTGTGGGTGTATTGATTACTCCCAAACTTATATCTCTACTTTATTTCTCTTCAGTGAACGCTACATTCATGTATTTGACTCCTTATTTGATAACCAAGAGTTTGCTGTAATTCTCAAATATACTTCTGATCATTTTTCAAAATTTTTCTTTTCCTCAGTTATTTTAGTAAGTGTTATGTCTACTCTTTCAGTTTCTCAGAACAAAAATGTTAGTCACTCTTGACGTCTTATGTTTTTCTTTTGTTTTCCCCCACATTCAATGAATTACTAAATCCCATGTGATCGACCTTCAAAATGCATTCAACAGAAATCAAACCAATATTTTTAAGTAATCATCAATCAATTAAAAATAAATAATTATTTTTAAAAAATGCATTCAGCAATTGGATCTCACCACTGCTACAATCCTAGTTCAAGCTACCGTCATGTCTTTACTGGATAATAACCTACCATCCAGCTATTGTAGCCTAGCTGATCTCTTTGTTTGTGCTTATCTGCCCTACAGAAGGTTCTCAACACGACATTCAGTCTGATTCTATTAAAATGTTTCTCCCTGCTCCCTTCCTGCTCAGAATCTCCCACTGGTGGCTTCTCATCTCTGGGACACCACCTCTTACTGTTGTCTCTTGTCTTCTCTCCACACTTCACCACAGGCACTTTGCCCTCTACATGGTCTTTGTAGACACAAAACCTATCTCTGCCTCAGGATATTTGCATTTCCTGTTAGATCTGTGCAGATCCAAGTGGCTTGCTTTTCAGGTCTTCAGTAATCAAATCATTTAGCCTTTCCTTGCCATCCTGTCTACATTTGAAACCAACCTTCAGGCCTTATTTATTATCACCTAACATCCTAGCAGTATGTGTCTCTCACTGTGAGGAAGACCGTGGTTTTGTCTTTTCTATATTGCTGTACCCCAGTGCCTTGAGTTGGATCTATCAGATTGTTGGCACTCAGCAAATATTGTTGAATGAAGACATTTGTATGCACACACACAAATATCTAATATGGAGGATTCAAAGTCTATTCCGGTGTTAAGAAAGCCTAAACTCTCTGAGATGCCAGATCAGTGAATTTACACTGTGATAGCATGCTAAAATTACTCTAATTAAATAATACTTTTATATGAATCCTAAATATTTTACTCTTCTTTTTATTACTTTAACATTTATGTTCATAGTAAATTCATGACTCAACCACTTTTAGTTTTTGTTTCCCTTAGCTCATTTGTATCCCAGAACTTTTTGGTTTATACATATAATGAAACTGGATCCTTGCATTCTGAGTCTTCATATTTTAAGGTAAGACCCAGATGTCTTAGATATTCATTACCACACATTTCTTTATTGAAGTGGGCTTATTGTTACCATTGGGATATGCTTGTTCCATGTTGGTGGTTTCATACAAATATTTTATTCCATATTCCATGTATGATAGAGATGAA
This sequence comes from Cervus elaphus, assembly GCF_910594005.1. Lineage (NCBI taxonomy): Eukaryota > Metazoa > Chordata > Mammalia > Artiodactyla > Cervidae > Cervus > Cervus elaphus. The sequence goes on from NC_057846.1 coordinate 41,879,486, forward strand.
ATCCAGATCCAGAGAACACGTCTGGGCACCTTGTTGGTATAAAATAAAGAAATGTGTCAAATACTTATTTTCCTTGAAAATCACTTTTAATAAATCTTTGTGATACACAAACTTATTAGTTTTAACTGTTTTAATGTTTTGAATATTTATAACTTTTGCCAATACATTTTATGCATAAATAATTTATTTATTGGCCTCACTGTACTGTTTTTCAGATGCAGTGTCATTATCAAGGGTACATTGCAGATTTCCCAAATTCAGTAGTGACACTCAGCATCTGTTCTGGACTCAGGTAACAGAATCTTGGGGCTTCCCCATGACTCAGTGGGTAAAGAATCTGCCTGCAATGCAGGAGACACAGGAGAGGTGGGTTCGATCCCTGGGTCTGGAAGATCCCCTGGAAGAGGGCATGGCAACCCACTCCAGTATTCTTGCCTGAAAAAAATCCCATGGACAGAGGAGTCTGGCAGGCTACAGCCCATCCCTGGTGGCTCAAACAGTAAAGAATCTGCCTGCAGTGCAGCAGACCCACGTTCAGTCCCTGGGTTGGGAAGGTTCCCTGGGGAAGGGAATGGAAACCCACTCTAGTAGTGTTGCCTGGAGAGTTCCATGGACAAAGGAGTCTGGTGAGCTGCAATCCATGGGGTCACAAAGAGTCGGACATGGCTGAGCAAGGAACACACAACAGAATCTTTGAGGCTATTTACACATGAAAAGTTAGGATATACTTTAAAATAAAACAGTGCAAAACACAAAAAATTTGTGCAAAAAAAATAATTTGTGCAAAACACAAATCTGGGATATTTAAGGAGAATTCCAATTGGAATGTTTTCTTCATGATGGCCTTACTTTTTAATATTAATAAATGGGCCTTTGCAGTAACCATTGAAGTGAAATCACTCAAGGGAATCCTAACTGAAGATATGTTAAAGATATTGAAGAGAAAGAGACATACGCAGTTAAAAAAAAATTCAAACACACTCATCCCCACCCCCCCAAATCCTTTAGAACATCTCCCTGGATGTTATTATTGTATTTTGTATCAGCTGTTTGGAATAGTTATGGAAAATGACATCAAATGGTTACTTAACTAAGCACAAGTTGTATATTCTCAGTGTACGTGTGCTTTGTATCAGATGTAAGATGACTAGCTGAGACGGTACCTCAGAGGTAAAAGGGCAGGGGTGATGATTTTCATCACTGAAGTGGCAGGAAGAAGGTAATGAGTTTATCAGATGAAGATCCAGGCCCAGAGCAGAGTGAAAAGACTCTTCCCACCTTCCCTTTGCTTTTCATCACCTGATGTCCAGAATTTGTTGACTCAGAAACTTGACTTTTTCTGAATGTAGTTTTCCTACATGTCAGCCTTTTTAGACCTCCACTCTATGTATCCACTGTTCCTTATTTTAACCTCTGTAAGAACAGGAACTTTTTATTCTTGGAATTCTTAACAAATTCCTTGGTTTCCAGCAAGTCAGTTCAGTTCAGTTGCTCGGTCATGTCTGACGCTTTGCAACCCCATGGGTGGCCTTAATACACCTTGAATGAATGTGACTGCTATACAGAAAAAAACAAAATAGTTCTCAGTATATTTAGTTCTTTAATACGTGAGAAAAACAGAGGCAGATGTGGTTACTCAATTACTAGTGATAGCTGAAAAAAAAGTAGGAAAAGAGAGTGACATTAAAACATGTTCCTCACTATGGTTGCTCATTTCTTATGGCATTTTGAATTATAAATCTGATGGAATCATTTGCAGGATGATGGGATTATTTGCAGGATTTTTATGTCGTTGTTTTCTAAATATTCAGGGGATTCCTTCAGTTTGAAAATATCAGCTATGGCATTGAGCCTTTGGAATCTTCAGCAAGATTTGAGCACATAATTTATCAAGTGAAAAATGACCATCCAGATAAACCAATGTTCGCAGAAAATTACAGTAATATTTGGCAGAAAGATCAGTCCTATACAATCCATTTAAGCTCACAGGTAACTGAGACAATTCTGATGTCATGACTATAAAATTACTTCTGTAGAACTGTGTTAATCAGGAAAAGGAAGTACTTAGCTGCTGAGTAGCAATATAACAATTGGTATCTTTTTTCTACATGGGTAAATAAAACATCCATATTCTATCTAAAATACGTGGAAATATGCAACAATGTATTTCAAGCTTATTGTTTTATGTTGTCTTATGTAATATTTCTTGTTTTTCATTTTTATTCAAGCAAAAGTGCTTAGTATTGAATAAAATTAGGAATATAGAAACACTAGTTAGCACTGCCCTGGTAAAATTGATTTTAATATTTTGATATATAGGTTTACATACTACTGGGACATGTCTTTCTAAAATACTATATCATTTGTATATTATTAAACTTTTAATTTGTAGGCTGAATATAGAATTCTTAGTTGACAAGTGTTTTTCTTTCATTACTTTGGACATTTCAGTTCACTATCTTTTGATCTCTGATGAAAAATCAGATGTTAGTCATCTTATTGAGGATTCCTTGTGCACAATGTGTCCCTTCTTTGTTGATTCTTTCAAGAGTCTCTGTCTTTGTCTTAAGACAGTTTTCTTATGATGTGTCTTTCATTGGATCCCTTTGAGTTTATCCTACTTGGGGTTCATTTAGCTTCTTGGATGCTTAAATTGATTTTTTCATGAGATTTAGTAACTTTTTGGCCATTAGTTCTTTGAAGATTCTTTTTGCCCTTTTATCTATCTCCTCCCTATTACCTCCATTATATACATGTTGGTGTGCTTGAAAATGCCCCACAGGAAAAGAGCAGGCTCTGTTCATTTTTTTTCCATTCTGATTTCTTTCTCTTCCTCAGACTGTATAATCTCAATTGACTTTAAAAAGGTACAAGAAGGGAAATTTTCATGGTAACAAAATAGTTTTGTATCTTGATTGGAGTTGTGGTTATATAAACATACACATGACAAAATGATGTAGAGATATACACAAACACATTGTACCAGGTGAATACCCTAGTTTTGAAAATGTACTGTAATTTTGTAAGATGTAACCACTGGGAAGAATTACAAGAGGTCTGTGACCTATTTTGGCAATATTCTAAAAAACTGAACAAAAAATTTTAAAGAGAATAAAAGTAACCCATTAAAATGAATGGATTTTGAAGTTCAGTTACTGAAGATGACATGTGACATTATGATGAATGGTACTATAAGTTCACTTTAAAACACAGGTATTAAAGATACAGTTTTATTATTTTGAAAATAAGAATATAAATTTGAAAAGTCAAATGGGGAAAAAATGCTGTTATTAAAATATGAAATCTGCTGTGTAGAAACATACTGAAAATTGGTTATGGTGTGTACACAATTTGTAATTATATTCAACCAGGCTACAATTCAGAAGCCATGGCTGTCAACAGTGACTTACATTTTTATACAGGTCCAGTAAGAACAACCAAAATACAAAATATTTTTGAAGTTAATTTTGAACACCAAGAAAAGAAATCAGCATCTCGGTATATACACATTTAAGATGCGTGCATAGTTTACTTCCCTGTGAAAATATAAACCTAGGCTCTACCCGTTGAATCCAGTTTCTTTGCTTGTTTATTTATAGTAAGCTATGCTATTTTGCGGGGCTTCCCTGTTGACTCAGTGGTGAAGAATTCACCTGCCAATGCAGGAGACACGAGTTCGATCCCTGGGTCAGGGAGATCTCCTCGAGAAGGAAACAGCAACCCACTCCAGGATTCTTGCCTGGAGAATTCAATGGACAGAGAAGACTGGTGGGCTGTAGTCCACGGAGTCACAGAGTCAGACATTGACTAAAAGCAACAACAAAAAGCTGTTTTATGACAGACGCCATCTTTGTTCCCTCCTTACATTTAGATTTAGCTACCAGAGCACTTGGGTCAAGGAAGAAATTGTAGGTCCTTTAAAATATCCATGTGTGAAATGGTATTTCAGCATGTTAGATATACAGCTCTTGTAAAAATTGCCGTTGGAGTACTAAATGATGATGTAATAAATTGATGATTTATAGCTGACTAACTTGACACAATCAAGGATTATTACATTGTATCAAATGGGACACAGAGCTATGGAGTTATTCACTTTCTCTTATTCAGTATTAATAGTGAATACCTAGACTTCTACCTTACTCTAGCAGGCTCACTGGGATTCCTTTAAAGTTGGAATTTGTTTTCAAGTTAATTTTCTGATTTGCAATTCATTTTTATAGTTAAGACCTCATGAGGATTATATATATATATATAAAACTTTTGTCTCCTTTACATGTCACTGTCTGTGTTTAACAAATTCAAAGCATATCAACATTTGCTAAATTCTCTTTTCAGGAAAAAACTTTTTCAGAACTATTGCCCCAATATCTAGAAATGCACATTATAGTGGAAAAAGATTTGGTAAGTCAAACTTTCCCCTCCTTCCTTTGCTCTCTCTGTTCTTTCCCATTTTTTTTTCCTTTCTTAAAGCTTAATATTTTATTGCTGTCACTTAGAGAACATCAGCCAAAATGTTTAATCATTTCTGAGTATTAAATTTATGAAATCAATTTATGGAAATTTTTTATATGGTTCACTCTCTTATAGATTTCAAAATTAATATTTCTAACGATCATGAAAAGGTAGCTACACTTTTTTTGCTAAATGTTTATAGAAAAATTAAAACATGGAACTGCCAATTTGGAGCAATTTATCTTTCAGAGTCCAGACATTTTTTTATTTTATTTTTAATTAATTCATTTTTTATTGAAGTATAATTGATTTACAATGTTGTGCCAATATCCGCTATACAGCAAAGTGAATCAGTTATATACATGTAAACATTCCTTTTTAGTATTCTTTTCCATTATGGTTTAACACAGGACATTAAATACAGTTCCCTGTGCTATAAAGTGGGACCTTGTGGTTTATCTCCCTTCTCTCTTTAAACATTATGAAAAACTTCCTTAAAGACATAATGTAATTTTCTGATTATTTCCAAGTAAAAAGATTTAATTTTAGGTGCTCCTTGGATGTGGTTAGGAGGCCTCCCCCATGGCTCAGTGATAAAGAATCTGCCTGCAATACAGGAGACGTGGATTGGATCCCTGAGTCAGGAAGATCCCCTGGAGAAGGAAATGGCAGCCCACTCCAATAATCTTGGCTGGAAAATCCCATGGACAGAGGAGCCTGGAGGACTACAGACCATAGGGCCACAGAAGAGTCAGACAGGACTGAGTGACTAAACAACAAACAACAAGAAATGGATATAATCGGGATCCCAAGCTAGCCTAGGATGCACAATACCGTCTACCCACCCTCTCATCCGCAGATCAGGCCAGGATCTCTGCCCACACTTCTTAACTGCCTTGCCCGCTCCTTAACCTGCTGTACCCTCTCCGGTCACAGTGTTTTCTTTGAACTGTGATAGACATTTGCCATCTGACCAACTGACTTAATATTTTTTTCCAATTTTTTGAGGAATAATTGATAAATATGATTGTATATGGCTAAAGTGTACAATGTGAAGATTTGATGACCAGGTACATTGCAGATTGTTTACCAAGATAATTAACACATTGACTGCCTCACGGCATTAACACTTTGTTACGTGTGTGTGTGTGTGGTTAGAACACTTAAGAGAACTCATTAACTTTCAAGTGTACAATACCATATCATTATTCCTCTGGCAAGTCCATTACTTCCTCTGGCAACCAAAATTCTATTCTTTGTTTCTATGAAATTGGACTTTTTTTTTTTTTAGATTCTACATGTTAGTGATACCGTGACACAACATGGTTTTTGTCCTTCTTGGGTTGGCTTATTTCACTTAGCACAATGCCCTCCAGATTCATCATGTTGTTGCAAACGAGAGAATTTCCTCCTTTTTGTCACTGAATACTATGCCATTGTACATGTACTGTACTAAGTCGCTTTAGTTGTGTTTGACTCTTTAGCAACCTTATGGATTGTAGCCCACCAGGCTCCTCTGTCCATAGGCTCCTCCAGGCAAGAACGCTGGAGTGGATTACCAGGCCTTCCTCCCATTGTACATATATACCACTTTTTTCTGTTCTTTCATCTGTTGATGGACACTTAAAGTTGTTTTCATATCTAGGCTATGGTGAATAATGTTTCAAACATGGGCATACAGGTATTTCTATGAGATACTGATTTCACTTTCTTAGGCTCTCTACTAAGAAGTGGGATTGTCATTCATATGGTAGTTCCTTTTTTAACTTTTGAAGGAACTGTTATATTGTTTTCCATAATGGTGCACCAATTTACAATCCCAGTGTACAAGGGTTTTCTTTTCTCAACATGCTCACCAGCATTTGTCAGTTCAAATCATCTCTCAGTCGTGTCCGACTCTTTGCGACCCCATGGACTGCAGCGTGCCGGGCTTACCTGTCCATCACCAACTCCCAGAGCTTGCTCAAACTCATGTCCATTGAGTTGGTGATGCCATCCAACCATCTCATCCTCTGTCATCCCCTATCTCCTCCTGCCTTCAATCTTTCCCAGCATCAGGGTCTTTGCCAATAAGTCAGTTCATCACATCAAGTAGCAAAAATGTTGGTGCTTCAGCTTCAGTATCAGTCCTTCCAATGCATATTCAGGACTGATTTCCTTTAGGATTGACTGGTTGGATCGCCTTGCAGTCCAAGGGACTCTCAAGAGTCTTCTCTAATACCACAGTTCAAAAGCATCAATTCTTCAGTGTTTAGCGTTCTTTATAGTCCAGCTCTCACATCCATATATGACTACTGGAAAAACCATAGCTTTGATTAGACAGACCTTTGTTGGCAAAGTAATGTCAGCTTTTTAATATGCAAACTAGGTTGGTCATAGCTTTTCTTCCAAGGAGCAAGCGTCTTTTAATTTCAGGGCTGCAGTCACCATCTGCAATGATTTTGGAAAGAAAATAAAGTCTGTCACTGTTTCAATTGTTCCCCTGTCTATTTGCCATGAAGTGATGGGACTGGGTGCCATGATTTTAGTTTTTTGAATGTTGAGTTTTAAGCCAACTTTTTCACTCTCCTCTTTCACTTTCATCAAGAGGCTATTTAGTTCCTCTTCGCTTTCTGCCATAAGGGTGGTATCATCTGCATATCTGAGTTTATTGGTATTTCTCCCAGAAATCTTGATTCCAGCTTGTGCTTCATCCAGCCCGCATTTCACATGATGTACTCTGCGTTTAAGTTAAATAAGCAGGGTGACAATATACAGTCTTGACGTACTCCTTTCCCGATTTGGAAACAGTCTGTTGTTCCATGTTTGGTTCTAATTGTTGCTTCTTGACCTGCAGACAGATTTCTTAGGCATATGTAAGCTCTTGTTTTTTTCTTTTGTTTTGTTCTGTTTTCTTGATGATAGCCATCTGACCAGTGTGAGGTGAAATCTCACTGTGGATTTTGTTTTCATTTCCCTGATGGTTAGTAATGTTGAATACCTTTTCTGTACCTGTTGGTCACTTGCATGTCTTTTTTGGGGAAAATATCCATTTGGTAAACATAGTGTCTTTTAAATATCTAGATAAGAGTGAAAATGTTATTTCATTGAGTTAGTGTAAATTACTTTTAGAGGATATTGATAATTTTCAAAAGTGACTGTAGCTGTTTGCTCTTCCATCTTCTAACAAGTGATTGGTATTGATAGTCTTTTTCAACTTTAAATGGAGTATAATCTCTGAAAATATTGAATAACCATGGTATACACCTGAAGCTGATATAATACTGTGAATTGACTATAGTTTTTAAAAATATATATATCAGTTTCAAAGAAAAAATGTTTTCTTTCTTTTCACCTTTACCCTATTTCATTTTGTTCTTTATCAAACATTTTTGAATCATTCATGCCACATAATTTTCACTTTACATCATTAAGATTTCTGTCTTCCTAAAGATTTATTTGAGCATGTTGATTATTTTTAATATTTGTTTACTCTTATTTAATTGCTAAGCATGCAATGGGAAATACTGTGACTGATTTCTTCTGTTTTAGAAAATATCTACTTCAAGAAATCCCTTTATAATACAGACAGATCTGTGAAGTTATTTTAGTACCTCTCGATGATTTCAATTGTTTTTGCTGGACAGTATCTTTATTTTTTCTTCCCATTTATTTTTATAAGTTGGAGGCTAATTACTTTACAATATTGTACTGGTTTTTGCCATACATTGACATGAATCAGCCATGGATTTACATGTATTCCCCATCCCGATCCCCCCTCCCGCCTCCCTCCCCATCCCATCCCTCTGGGTCTTCCCAGTGCACCGGCCCTGAGCACTTGTCTCATGCATCCAACCTGGGCTGGTGGTCTGTTTTCACCCTTGATAATATACATATTTCAATGCTGTTCTCTCAAAACATCCCACCCTCGCCTTCTCCCACAGAGTCCAAAAGTCTGTTCTATACATCTGTGTCTCTTTTTCTGTCTTGCATATAGGGTTATCGTTACCATCTTTCTAAATTCCATATATATGCGTTAGTGTACTGTATTGGTGTTTATCTTTCTGGTTTACTTCACTCTGTATAATGGGCTCCAGTTTCATCCATCTCATTAGAACTGATTCAAATGAATTCTTTTTAATGGCTGAGTAATATTCCATGGTGTATATGTACCACAGCTTTCTTATCCATTCATCTGCTGATGGGCATCTAGGTTGCTTCCATGTCCTGGCTATTATAAACAGTGCTGCGATGAACATTGGGGTACATGCCTCTCTTTCAGATCTGGTTTCCTTGGTGTATATGCCCAGGAGTGGGATTGCTGGGTCATATGGCAGTTCTATTTCCAGTTTTTTAAGGAATCTCCACACTGTTCTCCATAGCGGCTGTACTAGTTTGCATTCCCACCAACAGTGTAAGAGGGTTCCCCTTTATCCACACCCTCTCCAGCATTTATTGCTTGTAGACTTTTGGATAGCAGCCATTCTGACTGGTGTGTAATGGTACCTCATTGAGGTTTTGATTTGCATTTCTCTGATAATGAGTGATGTTGAGCATCTTTTCATGTGTTTGTTAGCCATCTGTATGTCTTCTTTGGAGAAATGTCTGTTTAGATCTTTGGCCCACTTATTGATTGGGTCATTTATTTTTCTGGAATTGAGCTGCAGGTGTTGCTTGTATATTTTTGAGATTAATCCTTTGTCTGTTTCTTCATTTGCTATTATTTTCTCCTATTCTGAAGGCTGTCTTTTCACCTTCCTTATAGTTTCCTTTGCTGTGCAAAAGCTTTTAAGTTTAATTAGGTCCCATTTGTTTAGTTTTGCTTTTATTTCCAATATTCTGGGAGGTGGGTCATAGAGGATCTTACTGTGATTTATGTCAGAGAGTGTTTTGCCTATGTTCTCCTCTAGGAGTTTTATAGTTTCTGGTCTTACATTTAGATCTTTAATCCATTTTGAGTTTATTTTTGTGTATGGTGTTAGAAAGTGTTCTAGTTTCATTCTTTTGCAAGTGGTTGACCAGTTTTCCCAGCACCACTTGTTAAAGAGATTGTCTTTTTTCCATTGTATCTTCTTGCCTTCTTTGTTGAAGATAAGGTGTCCATAGGTACGTGGATCAGCATCGAAACATGTATATTATCAAGTGTGAAACAGATCGCCAGTCCAGGTTGGATGCATGAGACAAGTGCTTGGGGCTGGTGCACTGGGATGACCCAGAAGGATGGGATGGGGAGGGAGGTGGGAGGGGGGTTCAGGATGGGGAACACATGTAAATCCATGGCTGATTCATGTCAATGTATGGCAAAAACCACTACAATATTATAAAGTAATTAGCCTCCAACTAATCAAAATAAATGGAAAAAAATAAATAAAATAAAATAAAATAAAAATAAAAAGAATAAAATATATAACAAGTGAGAGTCTAGTTTGAATGCCTAAGTATGATTTTTTTACTGTTGTTTTCATTATGGTAAATATTATTATCTTTATGTTAGTATACTTTAATTTGTCTCACAAATCCTATGGTTTTCCTGCTTGCTATCATAAGAGATATTCATCATACAAGAAAAATTGCTGTCACTTACATTTTTAAGAGTCATAAAAAATTTCTTTTTCAGTATGATTATATGGGATCAGAAATGATGGCTGTAACACAGAAGATTATCCAGATTATTGGCCTTGTCAATGCAGTAAGTTTTAACATTTTTGCATGTATAAATTTATGAAAAGTCATAGAAAACCTTTCATTATATCATGGCAAATTAATGACTTCAAGTCCTTTATTTGGGTTAATATCCAAAGTAATCAAGTAAACTTTATTTTTTATGTACTGTTTTGATGTAATGATTTATTTTATTTGAATATATGCACTATAAATCTTATTTTTAGATGTTTAGTCAGTTCAAATTGACTGTGATATTGTCCTCCTTGGAATTGTGGTCAGATAAAAACCAAATTTCCACCACTGGAGATGCTGATGATTTATTACAAAGATTTTTGGCATGGAAACAGGACTATCTTATCCTTCGGCCCCATGATGTAACATTCTTACTTATGTAAGCACAATATTCTACATTAACAAAGAGATATACATAAATAATTTCATTAATTTTATAATATAATACGTTTGTAGTGTTGTTCAGTTTTCTGTAGGCCCCTTTGAAAATGTTAAGTAAAATATAGCTGTTGCCATCGAGATGATAGTGTAGTAGGAAATATGATAAAAATAAAAACAATCTGAATCACTTACATGACAAAATATTTTGGAATATAATTTATATGAAAAAAATCTGTCTTTCATGAGCTTTTATAATATCAGCTATATGACAGAATACATACAAACCCCACCTTATTAATAAAGTAAAACTGATACTACTCAGTTAATAAATACTACCTACCATTTGTGAATGCATTTCATGTCTACTGTTCAATAAAGAAACATTTAGGTTTTTGGTAATATGGTTAGGGCTTCCCTGGTGGCTCAGATGGTAAGAATTTGCCTGCAGTGTGGGAGACTCAGGTTTGACCCCTGAGTTGGGAAGATCTTTGGAGAAGGGAATGGCTCCCCACTCCAGTATTCTTGTGGAGAATTCCACGGACAGAGGAGCTTGGCGGGCTACAGCCTATGGGGTTGCAAAGAGTAAGACATGACTGAAGAAATGCCTGTCTATAATTTTAAAACTGCTTATATTTAGATGGCAAGAATTGCTTTCCATAAATTAAAAATTCCTCTTAATTTTTAGTGACCAAAACAATGAATTGCTGAATAAGAGAAACTGAGGAGAATTTGAGATAAGAAAATGATATCAAGTCAGGGAGTTAGGTTAAGAAAAAAAAAATTGGTATTAAGGTGAATTATAGTTTTCAAAAATTTGAGCATTTTGTATAGTATATTAGGTATTATTCAGATTAAAAATAGTATGTTTGAAAACTTATTTTAAATTTTATGGGAGATTTAACTTAATAAATAAGCTTGTGAATCGTTCTGAATGACCATGCTAATAAAAAGGCAACATTATAATGATGTAGTTACAGGGAACAGCCTAAATATGTGGGAGCAACATTTCCTGGCACAGTATGCAATAGAAGCTATGATTCAGATGTTGCTGTGGTATGTAATTTGTGTCCTCCCTGTGACTATTTTTTTTTCTAAACTTTATATTGCATTTTATAAATATCATTTTACATAATGAAGTAAACTTGATTTTTTCTCTATATCTGTATTTATTATTATTTTGTTGGGACAATAAGATTTTAATCTCAGACAGTTTATTCAATTATAAATTTCAAACATAGGGCAATGATACAAAGATATACTATATGAATGATACTATAACTCTTCACCAGCCTGGCATAAAAGATAATAGCATTGTATCAGATTTCCTAAGGACATAAAACCTTAGGGAAAAGTTAAAGCCTTCTGTTATGTCTCCTTCAAATTCAGGAAATAACAGAAGGCATGACTTCATACTAGTGAAAGGTTGTTGCTGAATCACGCAAAGACACTGGGGTTCTTGGCCTCTGGAGGAGAATTCAATCTGGGGCCAGAGACAAGGCTGGATGGCTCAGAGCTTTTGTGTAATAAAGTTTTATTAAAGTATAAAGGAGACAGAGGAAGCTTCTGACATAGACATCAGAGGGGGGTAGAAAGAATACCCCCTTGCTAGTGTTAGCAATGCAGTTATATACTCTCCAATGAATCCAAAGAATGTCTGGAGGTTGTAAAGACCTCACCAGACCTACTCCCATAATTTACAGTTTAAAATAATGGAATTAACCAGAAGGTTTAATCCAGAGACTGTCCTCAGGCAGGATATGTCCTTGTAAAGACCAGACCTACTCCCATAATTTATGTTTTAAGATAACAGATTGCCCGGAAAAGTATCAATAACCTCAGATATGCAGACGGCACGACCATTATGGCAGAAAGTGAAGATGAACTAAAAAGCCTTTTGATGAAAGTGAAAGAGAGAGTGAAAAAGTTGGTTTAAAGCTCAACATTCAGAAAACTAAGATCATGGCATCTGGTCCCATCTCTTCATGGCAAATAGATGGGGAGACAGTGAAAACAGTGTCAGATTTTATTTTTTGGGGGGGGGGGGGGCTCCAAAATCACTGCAGATGGTGATTGCAGCCATGAAATTAAAAGACACTTACTCCTTGGAAAGAAAGTTATGACCAACCTAGATAGCATATTAAAAAGCAAAGACATTACTTTGCCAAGAAAGGTCTGTCTGGTCAAAGCTATGGTTTTTCCAGTAGTCATGTATGGATGTGAGAGTTGGACTGTGAAGAAAGCTGAGCACCAAAAAATTGATGTTTTTGAACTATGGTGTTGGAAAAGACTCTTGAGAGTCCCTTGGACTGCAAGGAGATCCAACAATCCATCCTAAAGGAGATCAGTCCTGGGTGTTCATTGGAAGGACTGATGTTGAAACAGAAAGTCCAATACTTTGGCCACCTCATGCGAAGAGTTGACTCATTGGAAAAGACCCTGATTCTGGGAGGGACTGGGGGCAGGAGGAGAAGGGGACGACAGAGGATGAGATGGCTGGATGGCATCACCAACTCAATGGCATGAGTTTGAGTAAACTCTGGAAGTTGGTGATGGACAGGGAGGCCTGGCGTGCTGCGATTCATGGGGTCGCAAAGAGTCGGACACGATTGAGCGACTGAACTGACTGAACTGAAGATAACAGAATTAGCCAGAAGATTTAATCCAGAGACTGTCCTCAGGCAGGATACATTATTGTTATATAATCCTAAGCAATGTAGAGGAAAAAAAAAAAGTAAAAAGTTTGTCCTTTCTTCTTCCTTGAGTATTCCAGACCACTCTTCTTGGGGACCCCTAGACTTCTTATCAACCTGTCTAGGAAATGACTCTCTCACTAGTTTTTGCATATTTTATACTATTGTTACAAATACATGTAACCGTTAACTAAGTATTATTGTTTTGCTTTGTTCTTTATATATCATTTCAGAACTATTTTGAATAGCTTGTTAAAAGATGTATACAAGTTGAAGCATACAACTCTACTTACTTTGTCTTTCAAAATTGTATCTTATCAAATAAAGCAAATTTTCTTATTACAAATAAAAATGGTTTTACATGACTACTGTAAACAATTAAATCAGTTCTTTGCCTAATCTACACTTCTTGAATCCTCTTCCTTTTGTTTTTAAACTTTCCCTCCTGGCATATAATTTAGTGTATATTTCCTTTTAAATAAAAGTTTTATTGAAGTGCATCATGTATAGAGGACATTACACAAGTCATAAGTATATAGCACAGTTGATTTTGACCATGTCATATATAGGTATAAGTATCACAGAGGTCAAAAAATAAAATCTTATCAACACATCAGAGGACTCATAAATCCTTCCTCCCCCTATCTTGACACTTACTCACTGGTTAATTTGATCTTTCTTTGAGCTTTCTGTAAATAATAGAGTATGTGTTCTTAATGTGTGTGTCTACTACATATTTGCTCAAAACTACATCTTTGATAGTTATTCATGTTTATATGTGTAGAAATAGTTTGTTCATTCTTTTGCTCTATATTTCTGAGTAATATACTCAATAAATTCCTTGAATATTCAAACTTCAGTTCAGTTCAGTTTAGTCATGCAGTCGTGTCCTATTCTTTGCGACCCCATGGACTGCAGCACGCCAGACCTCCCTTTCAAACACCAACTCCAAGAGTTTAGTCAAACTCGTGTCCATTGAGTCGGTGATGCCATCCAACCATCTCATCCTCTGCCATCCCCTTTTCCTCCTGCCTTCAATCTTTCCCAGCATCAGGGTCTTTTCAAATGAGTCAGCTCTTCAAGCAGGTCGCCAAAGTATTGGTGTTTCAGCTTCAGCATCAGTCCTTCCAATGAATATTTAGGACTGATATCCTTTAGGATGGACTGGTTGGATCTCCTTGCAGTCCAAGGGACTCTCAAGAGTCCTCTCCAACACCACAGTTCAAAAGCATCAATTCTTCTGCGCTCATCTTTATAGTCCAACTCTCACATCCATACATGACCACTGGAAAAACCGTAGTCTTGACTAGATGGACCTTTGTTGGCAAAGTAATTAATGTCTCTGCTTTTTAATATGCTGTCTAGGTTGGTCATAACTTTTCTTCCAAGGAACAAGTATCTTTTAGTTTCATGGCTGTAGTCACCATCTGCAATGATTTTGGAGCCCCCCAAAATAAAGTCTGTCACTGTTTCCATTGTTTCCCTTCTATTTGCCATGAAGAGATGGGATCAGATGCCATGATGTTAGTTTTTTTTTTTTTTTTAATTTTTTTTTTTATTATTATTTTTTTTTCCCAGTGGGTTTTGTCATACATTGATATGAATCAGCCATGGATTTACATGTATTCCCAATCCTGATCGCCCCTCCCACCTCCCTCTCCACCCGATTCCTCTGGGTCTTCCCAGTGCACCAGGCCAGAGCACTTGTCTCATGCATCCCACCTGGGTTGGTGATCTGTTTCACCATAGATAGTATACATGCTGTTCTTTTGAAATATCCCACCCTCACCTTCTCCCACAGAGTTCAAAAGTCTGTTCTGTATTTCTGTGTCTCTTTTTCTGTTTTGCATATAGGGTTATCGTTATCACCTTTCTAAATTCCATATATATGTGTTAGTATGCTGTAATGTTCTTTATCTTTCTGGTTTACTTCACTCTGTATAATGGGCTCCAGCTTCATCCATCTCATTAGGGCTGGTTCAAATGAATTCTTTTTAATGGCTGAGTAATATTCCATGGTGTATATGTACCAGAGCTTCCTTATCCATTCATCTGCTGATGGGCATCTAGGTTGCTTCCATGTCCTGGCTATTATAAACAGTGCTGCGATGAACATTGGGGTGCACGTGTCTCTTTCAGATCTGGTTTCCTCAGTGTGTATGCCCAGAGAGGAGAACATAGGCAAAACACTCTCCGACATAAATCACAGCAAGATCCTCTATGACCCACCTCCCAGAATATTGGAAATAAAAGCAAAACTAAACAAATGGGACCTAATGAAACTTAAAAGCTTTTGCACTACAAAGGAAACTATAAGTAAGGTGAAAAGACAGCCCTCAGATTGGGAGAAAATAATAGCAAATGAAGAAACAGACAAAGGATTAATCTCTAAAATATACAAGCAACACCTGCAGCTCAATTCCAGAAAAATAAATGACCCAATCAAAAAATGGGCCAAAGAACTAAACAGACATTTCTCCAAAGAAGACATACAGATGGCTAACAAACACATGAAAAGATGCTCAACATCACTCATTATTAGAGAAATGCAAATCAAAACCACAATGAGGTACCATTACACGCCAGTCAGGATGGCTGCTATCCAAAAGTCTACAAGCAATAAATGCTGGAGAGGGTGTGGAGAAAAGGGAACCCTCTTACACTGTTGGTGGGAATGCAAACTAGTACAGCCGCTATGGAAAACAGTGTGGAGATTTCTTAAAAAACTGGAAATAGAACTGCCATATGACCCAGCAATCCCACTTCCGGGCATACACACTGATGTTAGTTTTCTGAATGTTGAGTTTTAAGCCAACTTTTTCACTCTCTCACTTTCTTTCTTTCTTTTTTTTCATTTATTTTTATAAGTTGGAGGCTAATTACTTTACAATATTGTACTGGTTTTTCCATACATTGACATGAATCTGCCATGGATTTACATGTATTCCCCATCCCAATCCCCCCTCCCACCTCCCTCTCCACCCGATTCCTCTGGGTCTTCTCAGTGCACCAGGCCCGAGCACTTGTCTCATGCACCCATCCTGGGCTGGTGATCTGTTTCACTATAGATAATATACATGTTTCGATGCTGTTCTCTCGAAACATCCCACCCTTGCCTTCTCCCACAGAGTCCAAGATTCTGTTCTGTACATCTGTGTCTCTTTTTCTGTTTTGCATATAGGATTATCATTACCATCTTTCTAAATTCCATATATATGCATTAGTATACTGTATTGGTCTTTATCTTTCTGGCTTACTTCACTCTGTATAATGGGCTCCAATTTCATCCATCTCATTAGAACTGATTCAAATGAATTCTTTTTAATGCCTGAGTAATATTCCATGGTGCATATGTACCACAGCTTCCTTATCCATTCATCTGCTGATGGGCATCTAGGTTGCTTCCATGTCCTGGCTATTATAAACAGTGCTGCGATGAACATTGGAGTACATGCGTCTCTTTCAGATCTGGTTTCCTCGGTGTGTATGCCCAGAAGTGGGATTGCTGGGTCATATGGCAGTTCTAATTCCAGTTTTTAAAGAAATCTCCACACTGTTCTCCAGAGCGGCTATACTAGTTTGCATTCCCACCAACAGTGTAAGAGGGTTCCCTTTTCTCCACACCCTCTCCAGCATTTATTGCTTGTAGACTTTTGGATAGCAGCCATTCTGACTGGCGTGTAATGGTACCTCATTGTGGTTTTGATTTACATTTCTCTGATAATGAGTGATGTTGAGCATCTTTTCATGTGTTTGTTAGCCATCTGTATGTCTTCATCAAGAGGCTCTTTAGTTCTTCTTCACTTTCTGCCATAAGGGTGATGTCATCTGCATATCTGAGGTTATTGATATTTCTCCTAGCAATCTTGATTTCATCTTGTGATTCATCCAGCCCAGCATTTCTCATGACGTACTTTGCATGTAAGTTAAATAAGCAGGGTGACAATATACAGTCTTGACGTACTCCTTTCCCAATTTGGAACCAGTCTGTTGTTCCATGTCCAGTTCTGTTGCTTCTTAATTGGCATACAGATTTCTCAGGAGGCAGGTCAGGTGGTCTGGTATTCCCATCTCTTGAAGTTTTCCACTGTTGTGATCCACACAGTCAAAGGCTTTGGCATAGTCAATAAAGTAGAAGTAGATGTTTTTCTGAAACTGTTGCTTTTTCGATGATTCAACGGATGTTGCCAATTTGATCTCTGATTCCTCTGCCTTTTCTAAATCCAGCTTGAACATCTGGAAGTTCACTGTTCATGTACTGTTGAAGCCTGGCTTAGAGAAGTTTGAGCATTACTATGCTAGCATGTGAGATGAGTGCAACTGTGTGGTAAGTTGAGCATTCTTTGGCAGTGCTTTTCTTTGGGACTGGAATGAAAACTGACCATTTCCAGTCCCGTGGCCACTGCTGAGTTTTCCAAATTTGCTGGCATATTGAGTGCAGCACTTTCACAGCATCATCTTTTAGGATTTGAAGTAGTTCAACTGGAATTCCATCTCCTCCACTAGCTTTGTTCATAGTGATGCTTCAAAATTAGGCATTATCTTTTGACTTCCTATATTGAAGACAGGATTCAACATCTTAATAGCTTATTTCTTATGAAGACATTTATGATCTTTTTATCCTTCCATGGTATCTTTTATCATCCAATATGCTTGTTATATTAAAGCACTTTTTTCTTTAGGTTATTTTGAAATTTTTTTTGTCCATTATATATATATATATATATATATATATTTATATTTATATATATACACACACACATATATATATTTTTTCAGTTATTTTTATTAGTTGGAGGCTAATTACTTTACAATATTGTAGTGGTTTTTGCCATACATTGACATGAATCAGCCATGGATTTACATCTGGGTACTAATTTACTTCTGTCCTGAGAAGTTTTATTGTATTTTTTACTTGATCATATTTCTGTTTCCCTTTTCTTTGTAGAACTTTGTTAAGTATGTATGAGAGCATTTTGACTCATCATCTATTTTTTTCTCTTCTTAACTTTTTCCTTTTCTTTTTAATCCTTTTTACCAACCTTGAGCAATTGGCTTAACTTTTTCAGGCATAAAATTGCACTACTTCATATCATGGGCGGTGGTGGTTTAGTTGCTAAGTAGTGTCTGACTCTTGTGGCCCCATGCACTGTATGTAGCCCATCCAGGCTCCTCTGTCCATG
Organism: Cervus elaphus; assembly: GCF_910594005.1. Taxonomy (NCBI): domain Eukaryota; kingdom Metazoa; phylum Chordata; class Mammalia; order Artiodactyla; family Cervidae; genus Cervus; species Cervus elaphus. Next base: position 41,897,850 of record NC_057846.1, read on the forward strand.
GGATTTCCCAGGCAAGAATACTTGAGTAGGTTGGCATTTCCTTCTCCAGGGGATCTTTTCCAACCAGGGATCAAACCAGGTCTCCTGCATTGCAGGCAGATTCTTTACCACTAAGCCACCAGGGAAGCCCAATCATGGGTAGAAACCTTGCAATTATTGAAGTCCATGAACACCTTGGTTTAAGCCACATATGTTACAAACTGCATAAGACATATATCATGCTGTAGTTGAATGTTCTATAAATGCCAGTTTTATAGACATTGTGTGATAATATTTTTCATGTCTTTTAAACAATTTCCAGTTGTCTAGTGCTTTTGTCAGTTATGAGAGTTGTCGAAGTCTCCAACTGAATTATGTATGTGTGTGTTTATTCTTTCAATTGTATTCATTTTAGCTTCATATTTTTGCAGCTCTTATGTTCAATATGCAAACAATTAAGATTATTATTGAACTTTTTATTATTGCAATATCCTTTGCCCATGATAATCTTTGTTCTGAAGCTAGCTTCATCTGTTATTAATATAGCCTCTTCAGTTTTCTTATGATGAATGTTCATATGTTACATCTGTTTTCTTAACTGCTTTTGTCTTTATATATTATGTGAATTTCCAATCAGCAGTTGGACCGTGTGTTTTTTCCTCCGTTTCTCCAATCTGTGTCTTTTAATTAGTATGTTTAGAAATTTGCACTGAATCTAAATGTTGATGCATCTGTATTTCAGTTTGTCAACCTAGTATATGTTTTCTGTTTTATCTCTCTTTTTTTGGTCCTCTGTTGCCATTTCCAGTTCTCATTTTTTCTAGAACAATTTTTCGTATTCTATTTTGACTTATTCATCATAGACATAATAAGCAAGCTTGACTCATTGGCCAAGTCTGGCCAACCACCTGTATTGTAAATAAAGTTCTATTTACAGCTTTATTCACTCATTAATCCACTGTGTCTAGGTAATTATAGCTGTGACGGATACTGTATAGTACACAAATATATCCTGTCTCTTGATAGAAATTATCAATCTCTTATTTTTAGTGTTTTTCAATATTTCTCTTTGTAAAACATTTTTCACATGTTCTGTAGTGAGATTACACATACTGACACAATCACATACACATGTTTGTTTACCAGCATTTTACTATTTCAAGTAGAATATAGAAATGTTAATACCATATTTATTTTAGATCTGAAATTATGTGTATAATCATAAAATGGGAAATTTTATAGTATAGTTTGCTTAAATATTACTTCCAAGCATATTAATAAGTATATCACACTAAATTATAATTTTTATTTTCAACCCTGAAACATAATTTTAAAAAATCAAATGAAAAATAGTCTATTTTATCTACCCGTGTAAGTACCTTTTCTGTTCCTCTTTCTTCACTACTGATGTTACAGGTTTTCTTTTATTATCATTTTCTTCCTTGTCTGAAGAGCTTCCTTTAGTCATTGATTTAAAGCTTGGTTACTGGCAACATGTCTCTTAATTTTCCTTCATTTTAGAATATCTTTATTTCATCTTCATTCTTTAAGGATATTTTTGTTGGATGAAAGTCGTTTTCAGCACTTCAAAACTATTGTGTTACATTCTCTGTCTGACGTGATTTCTGCTGAGAACGCCTATTAATCATTGTTCCTCTGTAAGCAATCTGTTGTTTTCCTTTGGTTGACTTCAAGACACTTAAAATTTTTCTCTGGCCATCTAGTTATGATGTGTCTGATCATGCACTATTTTGAGTTTATTGTTAGAAGTTTTGTGAATCTATTAAATATGTAGATTTGTGTCTTTTGCCAAATTGAGGAGATTTTTAGCCGTTTTTTTCTTCAAATATATTTCAGCTATGCACTTTTTCTCTTTTTCTGGGCCACTAACGATATTAATGTTAGGTTTTTGTTGTTGTTGTCATTGTCCCACTGTTCCTGTATTTCTGTTAATTTTTTCAAAAGCTATTTCCTCTCTGTTTTAGGATTGGATAATTTATACTAATCAGTCTTTAAGTTCACTGATACTCCCTTCTGTCATCTCTGTTTTTTTTTTTTTTTACTAAATTCATCTACTGAAGTTTATTTTCCTATTATTGTATTTTTTATCTTCTGAAGTTTTCATTTGGTTCTTTTTATATTATCTCTTTCTTTGATGAAATTTTCTATATCTTAATTTGCTTTGAGAGTTTTCACAATAGCTCATTGGAGCATTTTCATGATGGTTGCTTTAAAATCCTTGTCAGGAAATGCATCTTGGTTTTGCTTTCTGTTGATTGCCATTTCTGACTAGAGTCAAGATAGTCCTGGTTCTTGGTATGAGAGTAATTTTGGGCTGTATTCAGAATATTTCTGAGAATTGTCATGAGGCACTGATTTTTCTTTACATTATCCATTTCTGAAGACAGTTTATTTTCTAAAATACACATTCTAGGCTAGTTTTATGGGCCTTTGCTCACAACCTGATTTAGTTTCCGTGGCCTTTTTAATGATATTCTTTGAAACCTTGGACATTACAACATTCATAGGAAGTCTGGATTCTGCTGCTTTTCTCTGTCGAGGGTTGATTTTGTTTGCTTGTTTTGTCGTTCAGTGCTCTTGGTTAAAGTCAGAACAGTAACTCAGCCTCACAGACGGCAGCTCTGGCCTCAGCTGAAGCTTTTCAGTAGTGTTTGAGGCTGCTAACTGTATGAGTGTCTCAGGAATCAGTGAAAAATGTGGGAGACAGAATTAAGATTATCTTCTTTCTGAAGTTTTCTGTTTGTGTATTTGACAGTCATAATTTCCTGATATTCACATTTTATATTTTCCAGGCTAGAAATAGTAAAGATTTTGCCCTTAGTGCCCCATGAACCCACATACCATGTCCATTATACTTGGCCTCAGTCTAAAAGTCACACAAACTCTTTTTATTTTCCTTTGAGCATAGACTTCCGACCAATGCTAAAAGCTTCTGTTAATCCCAGGTGGACTCTAACTTCTTCACCACCTGAAGTAATTATTATAGTCTATATTATAGAGTTTAAGTCTCTATTGAAACTTGACCATATTCATTTTTCTTCTCCTTTTTTTCCTGTATTTGTGTACATGCAAACATACATACCCCACAACTCTTCCTGCCCACCCCCAGCTTTATTGGTTTCCCTGATAGCTCAGCTGATAAAGAGTCCACCTGCAATGCAGAAGACCCTGGTTCAATTCCTGGATAGGGAAGATTCCCTGGAGAAGGGATAGGCTACCCATTCCAGTATTCTTGGACTTCCTTTGTGGCTCAGCTGGTAAAGAATCCACCTGCAATGCAGGAGACCTGGGTTCAATCCCTGGGTTGGGAAGATTCCGCTGGAGAAGGGAAAGGTAGCCACTCCAGTACTCTTGCCTGGAAAATTCCATGGACTGTATAGTGCATGGGGTTGTAAAGAGTAAGACATGACTGAATGACTTTCACTTTCACTTTCTAGCTTTATTGAGACATAATTGACAAATAAAATACTTACATAATTAAAGTGTAATGTGGAAAATTCTGAAAGAGATGGGAATACCAGACCACCTGACCTGCCTCTTGAGAAACCTGTAGGCAGGTCAGGAAGCAACAGTTAGAAATGGACATGGAACAACAGACTGGTTCCAAATAGGAAAAGGAGTACGTCAAGGCTGTATATTATCACCCTGCTTATTTAACTTATGTGCAGAGTACATAATGAGAAACACAGGGCTGGATGAAGCACAAGCTGGAATCAAGATTGCTGGGAGAAATATCATAACCTCAGATATGCAGATGACACCACCCTTATGGCAGAAAGTGAAGAAGAACTAAAAAGCCTCTTGATGAAAGTGAAAGAGAAGAATGAAAAAGTTGGCTTAAAGCTCAACATTCAGAAGACAAAGATCATGGCATCCGGTCCCATCACTTCATGGGAAGTAGATGGGGAGACAGTGGAAACAATGAGATACTTTATTTTGGGGGGCTCCAAAATCACTGCAGATGGTGACTACAGTCATGCAATGAAAAGACACTTACTCCTTGGAAGGAAAGTTATGACCAACCTAGACAGCATATTCAAAAGCAGAGCCATTACTTTGCCAACAAAGGGCCACCTAGTCAAGGCTATGGTTTTTCCAGTAGTCATGTATGGATGTGAGATTTGGACTATAAAGAAAGCTGAGCACTGAAGATTTGATGCTTTTGTACTGTGGTGTTGGAGAAGACTCTTAAGAGTCCCTTGGACTGCAAGGGGATCCAACCAGTACATCCTAAAGGAAATCAATCCTGAATATGCATTGGAAGGACTGATACTGAAGCTGAAACTCCAATACTTTGGCCACCTGAAGAGAAGAGCTGACTCATTTGAAAAGACCCTGATGCTGGGAAAGATTGAGGGCAGGAGGAAAAGGGGATGACAGAGGATGAGATGGTTGGATGGCATCACCAACTCAATGGACATGCGTTTGGGTAAGCTACGGGAGTTGGTGATGGACAAGGAGGCCTGGCGTGCTGCAGCTCATAGGATCACTTTATTTATGAAAATGCTTAAGACCCACTTTCTTGACAGATTTCAAGTATATAATGCAGTCTCATCAACTGTAGTCACCATGCCTTATACCATGCACATACACAAACACAATATCTTCATTTAGTGTATGAATTAAATTTTACTCATGGTAATTTGTTTTGATGTAGAAAAACTGGGAAGTTCTAAACACTTTTTTGTAACTTTTAAGTTCTAAAAATTTTGTAATTATTAAATAAATTTAATAAATGCATTTATTTACATAAATAAACTATATTTATTTATGAAATGAATACAATTTACATTCCATTCATATGAAATGCTACTCTTCACTACTCTCAGTCTTTTTGGGTGGACATCTCACTCCAGATTTCTTTACCACGGCCTTGCCTGTGTCTTGAACTTTCATCCTGTCATTTCTTTACTTCACTCATTATAGTACAGCCTTTGAACAGCTTCCCAAACAAGTTTGCTACCATATTCATAATGGTGGGTCATTTCCCAAAGTTTGTATCTCATCCTAAGCATCAGTGCCACAAATAGACTTTTCTAACTATCTGAACTATACAGTTATACCCCTCCTCAGAATTCTCTGTTGAAGGGTTCCATTTCTTTAGAGCACTTTTCATGTTTTCTTTATATCTGGTAGGTTTGTTGTTACTTTCCAACTAATTTTCTTTCCCCTCTTCTGTAAAATATGCTCCAAGTGTGGACAAAGTCCCTTCTTTTCATACATGCCACTATATTCTCATCTTTTATCATAGTGCCTGACCCATGTCTATATTGAACTATATTTGTTAATTAAATGAATTGATTTAATAAAAAAGTTAAATGTGTTTGATTGCACTACCTTATCTTGTGATTTTTTAATAAATTAATTAATATGGATATTCAGATTGATGATTTATCAAAATAAGTATAAATATGGTCAACATGCAAAAGTATTAAAATATAAAATTTTATAGGAACAAAGCTCTTTTGATGTATTACTTGCTTTCATTTTCTTCTCATATATTGGTTTTCTCTTCAACTTTCTTTATTTCAGTATCCAGGCATAATAACACTGGAGGGATTTTCAGTTATTATAGCTCAACTACTTGGCCTTAAAATAGGGTTAGCATATGATGACATCCAGGAGTGTTCCTGTCCAACAGCTAAGTGCATAATGAACCATGAAGCAATGTAAGCCTTGTTTTTCTCTCAAATTAATGTCATGCATATATTTGTGCAGTTGGTTACAAGACATAATGAATTTATTTTTTATACTCAATCCCACATCAAAAAATTGGGAGGGAATGTTGTGCATGAGGAAAAATCACACTAGTGAATTTGTCCATGTGATACAAGACTCCAGAAAGTGGTGGATCCCATAATAATGAAATATTCACTAAAGGGAATTCGAGGAAAAATGTAAAGATTTATGAGGACTATGAAATATTGTATTCACACAGATACTTTTGCTGTTTATATTGTTGTTGTATCTGTTGTTCAAAGCAAAATCACCCTTGGCTAACTGGTCACTTGGGCTATTATTTTGAGGGGGAAAAAAAAAAGAAAAGATTTGAATAAGAAAGTAGATGTCCTTATTTGCAAATATTATGATTGACTACCTATGCACAGGCAGCAGAATCAGTCAGTGTACCATCAGAACAACAATATCAGAAAATTCATCAGAGTGATCAATCTTGAAAACTAGTCTGTATACCAGCACTAAGGAAATAGATGACTTACTATAAAATGTCTAACTTTTCCAGAAGAAGTTTATAAGTTCAGTACAATTCCAGTCAATATTTTAGGTTATTTTTAAGGAACTTGATGAACTCTGTGGGAGGCAGTAAAATGGAGATAATAGACATAGGTGACCTTTTCGTGATTATGGGGTGGAATTTATAATCAAAGGAGAGATTTTATTGATGGGAGATATGATGTAACTATAGATCGATCAAAATAAAGAGAAGAGGAGGAAAAGATGATGTTGGATATAAGGAACACAGGAGCAAAATCACGGAGTAATGTAGGAGAGAATGTAGGATCTAGTGCTTAAGTAGAGGGGCTAATTTTTATTAAAGCTGGATAAATTCAGTTATTGTGATAGAATGTTAGGAGAGAGTAGATTGAAACATATACATTACCATCTGTAAAATAGATAGCCAGTGGGAATTTGCTGTATTAATGCAGGGAATCCAAAGCTGGTGCTCTGTGACAACCTAGAGCGGTGGGTTGGGGAGGGAATTGGGAGGGAGGTTTAAGAGGAGGGGACATGTGTGTGCTTGTGGCTCACTTATGTTGATGTATGGCAGAAATTATCACCATATTGTAAAATAATTATCCTCCAATTAAAAAGAAAATTTTAAAAAATTAGCCATGATTGACATTGTCTCCACAAAAAAGCATTAGTTTTTTGTTTGGAGCATCTTACAATTCATATCATTATATATGGTGCATTGTTTAGATGTGGTTTTATTAGCTAGGTTTATTTAACCTGAGGATTATTTCATTTTAGAGTTTCCAGTGGTGTAAAGATTTTTAGCAACTGTAGCATGCATGAATATAGATATTTTGTTTCAACATTTGAAGCTCAGTGTCTTCAGAAGTTTTCAATACTGAAACCATTCTATCAAAATCAATCAGTGTGTGGTAATGGGATTTTGGAAATGCATGAAGAATGTGACTGTGGCAGTGAACAGGTGAGCGATTAAGGCTGAAATCTGAGCACAATTTTGTATGTTTCTAATAAGCAACCATAGTATATATGGAATAATATATGCAACTAAGTCTTCAGTAGAATTAAGTTATAAAAGTGAGGATAAATTAAGATGTATGAATCACTTCCACATACCTCTTAAACTGAGAAGATGAGTAGTCATGAAATCTGGGTTTGTACACACCATTCCCAATTATGCCAGCAGAGAATTTTTGAGTATGTATACTAAATGAAACCTTTTTAGAGACTTCAGTCTCTGTTTTCTTTATAAACTTCTGAATTTGGTCCAGCATTTTTCTGTCATTTGTCATTGCGAGAATGTCTAAACATTGTAATGGGTTTTTCTTAATTATTCTCAAATATTCCTGTATTTCCAGGTTTCAGGATGATCAAAATTTGTTCTTTATAATCCTTATAAAGATAAATATGGAATCTATTATACTGTATCTCCATCAACCAAATGTGCAATTAACACTATTCTCAACTGATAGGACCAGATATTTAGTTTGTTATAGTATCATTATTTTCTAATATTTAGCAATGCCCCCATTTAAATAAAATAAAGTTTCTTCATGATTACTCCCCCAGCAGCTATATGACTTTCTTATCCACCAAGAAAAATAGCTAACCACTACTCATTTATGTAACTTAAATCCTTACAAATTCTCTTAACCATCTACCATCTCCTTATATGTATGTGTGTGTGTGTGTGTGTATATGTATATATGTTTTCTGACTATCTCAGATTTTCCAGTGTCATCTTAGTTTTTTGACAAATAGCACTATTCACATCTTGCATTGACCTACCCCTGAATGTGTGCCAGTTATTTGACAAATCTGATTATTTTTAATGAAAGATAAAATGAAGCAGCATAATCTAGGGCTAAATCTACACAATGTGAGCTTCCACAGCTGCAGGCTACAGATAGACTGATAACTACAGCATATGCTGACCATGCTCGGCCATATTTCCTCGGCACTGGTTATTCCTGCTGCATGTTTTTGCTTCATGTACCTGATACTTTGTGTTGTAGTGTTTGTTCTGCCCTCAAGAGTAGAATACTTGGGCAGTTATCAAGGAGAACTTAATGCACTCAGGACTAGCAATCAGTCCTCAGATAATTAGGATTGTGGATAATGTCCCCAGTTGTTTGCTCTGCATGAGGAAATTCTCTAAAGCACGCTCTGCATCAGAGTTCTACAAACTATAGCCAATGGACCAAGTTCAGCTGCCATTCACTTTTGTAAATGGTACTTTATTGGAATGCAGCCATGCTTATATATTGGCATGTTGTTTATGGCTGTTTTTGTGCTATAACAGTGGAGTTGAATGGTTGCAACAAAAACTGTATGGCATAGCATTTCTACAAAACTGAAACTATTTGCTGTTTCATCCTTTACAAAAAATGTTTTCTGTCCCCAACTCTGTATCATTTCCCAGAGTTACTTGTGGGATATTTTTTTATTTTAACTTTTTATTTTGTATTGGATGATAGCCAATTATCAATGTTGTGATGGTTTCAGGTGAACAGTGAAGGGATTCAGCTACATATATATATATATATATCTCCATTCTCCCCAAACTCCCCTCCTATCCAAGCTGCCACATAACATTGAGCAAAGTTCCATGGGCTATACAGGAGGTCCTTGTTGGTCATTCATTTTAAATATAGTGGTGTGCACTGACAACCATAAGTTGGTCCTCTAAGTCTGTGAGTCTCTTTCTCTTTTGTATGTAAGTTCATTTGTATCATTTCTTTTTAGGTTATACATGTCAGGAATGTCATATGATATTTCATCTTCTATGTCTGACTTACTTCACGCAGCATTGCAGTCTCTAGGTCCATCCATGTTGCTGCAAATGGCATTATTCCATTCTTTTTAATGGCTGAGTAATATCCCATGGTATTACAATCCCACTGCTGGGAAAATATCCAGGGAAAACCATAATTTAAAAAGATACATGCACTCCAATGTTTATTGCAGCCTTGTTTACAATAGCCAAGGCATGGAAGCAATGTACATGTCCATCGAAAGAGAAATGGATAAAGAAGATGTGGTATATATATATGCAATGAAATGATACTTGTGAGATTTAGCTTTATCTTACAGAAGCCATAACCAGCTCACAAATTTAAATGTGTTGGCTTGCTTCCCTTCCCTAATATCCCATGCCAGTGCTTTGGTGTAGGCAGAATGAACCTTCAAATACATCTGTTCTCAAATCCCTGGAATTTGTGGGTATGCATATTACATGGCAGAAAGTAATTTGCAGAAGTAATTAAGCTTATGGACCTTAAAGAAGGGACATTATTCTGGATTATCTGGGTGGGTCCAGTCTAAGCACATGAGCCCTCAAAAACAGAATGTTCTCCAGGTGAAATCAGAGAGCTGTTACAGAAAGGGGATCAAAAAGCCTTGGAAAGTGAGAGGGACTCAAACTGCTACTTCTGGAGGAAGACACATGGAAGAATAAGATGAAATTTTGGTATTTTCTTGGAGAAAAGACTAGCCCTTGGCTGATGGCGACCAAAGCAACAGGATGCTTATTCTCCAAATTGTGGTTTTACACTTGTGAAACTGTAAGCAAATAACCTGACCTAGTTTACCTATCTGAAATTCTGACCTATAGAAAGCATGAGAAAATTAGCTTGTGTAATTTTAAGTTTGACCACTAAGTTTGTGGTCATTTGTAACAGCATGAGTAGGGAAATAATACACCTTCCAAATAAATTACTAATATGCATCTTCATTGCAGGCTTTCCAGATGGCTCAGTGGTAAAGAATCCATCTGCCAATACAGGAGATGTGCGTTTGATCGCTGGGTTGGGAAGATCCCCTGGAGAAGGGAGTGACAACTCACTCCGGTATTCTTGCCTGGGAAATCCCATGGATGGAGGAGCCTGGTGGGCTACAGTCGCAAAAGAGTTGGGCACAATTTAGCACAACAAACAATTTTGTTGTTTGTGCTCAACAAAAGAGTTGAGCACAATTAAACCACCACAGTGACAATCCTTGTTTCAGAGTCTCTTTCTGGGGAAACTCAAAGCACATTAGTTGAATCAGAAATTGTCCTAGGAAGCAGATACTCAGGATTCTGGAGCCTCCCTGGTGGCTCAGTGGTGAAGAATCCACTTGCAGTGCAAAAGACAGTTTCCATCACTGATTCAGGAAGAATCCACATGCCACAGAGCAACTAAACCTGTGCACCACAACTACTGAGTCTGTTCTCTAGAGCCCGGTAGCTGCAACTGCCAAAACCTGAAGGCTCTAGAGCCTGAGCTCTGCAACAAGAGATGCTGCCGCAATGAGAAGCCTGTGCACCGCAACTAGAGAAAGCCCGCATGCAGCAGTGAAGACCCAGTGAAGCCAAAATTAATAAATAGACAAAATTATATATATATATATATATATATATATATATATATAGGATTCTGAAAGTGTTATTTCATGCTGGCCACATAGTAATAGGTACTCATGTCCTCATGTCTGGATTTGGCACATTTGAATAGATGCACTTGAGAAACTTAAACCTCCAGATTCCTCAGAAGCCCCTGGGCTGTGAAGTTACTGCCCGCCTCCTGGTGGAGCAGAGCATCATGTTGTGTGTGGACCATAGTGACTTACGTGAGATGGATGTCTCACAAGAGGAGGCCTATTCTTCTCAAGATCTGTCTCTGCCTTCCCTTGTTGGAACCAGACCACCAGTTAGTGTAAAGTCTAAACACAGCCCAAGTGAAGACATACTCTCTGCTATGGAATAGAGAGGTTATTTCTTTGAATTGTAGAATTTGCTAACATGTGTGGGCAAAAACATGGAGAACATGCCAGGGAGGGATATCAAGGATGTTGGCCCTAAGATATTGAAATATAAGCCTAGGTAAGGTAGAGTTTATTGATAGGGGGATGCTGTCTAGTGAATTAGGATTTAATGTCTTGGCAGGGGACTTCCCTTGTTGCTCAGCTGGTAAAGAATCTGCCTGCAATGAAGGAGACCTGGGTTTGAGCCCTGAGTTGGAAAGATCCCCTGGAGAAGGGAAAGACTACCCACTCCAGTATTCTGGCCTGGAGAATTCCATGGACTATACAGTCCATGGGGTCGCAAAGAGTTAGACATGACTGAGCAACTTTCACACTAGGGGCCTTCCCAGGTGGCTCATTGGTCAAGAATCTGCCTGCTATGCAGGAGGTGCAAGAGAAGCAAGTTCGATCCCTTGGTTGGGAGTATCCCCTGGAGAAGGGAGTAGTAACTCACTCCAGTATTCTTGCCTGGAAAACACCATGGACAGAGGAGCCTGGTGGGCTATAGTCCATGAGACTGCAAAAGGTTGGACACAACTGAGTGAACATGAGCATCCTTTCATCCAAGATAACCTAGGGCCAGCCTTGATTTGCTGCTAGGTTGAGCTTTGAAGATGGGAAACAATCTGGGCTATAATAAATGAGGTTGTTATGCCAGGACTACCTTAATGGAGTAATACAGGAAGAATCAAAAGTTGAGTAATGGCCATATTTTAATTAAAAAAACTAGCACCTAATTATTTGAGTGGCCCAGAGTGCACCCCTTTCACTAAAGCAATGAAGAAGTGCATTTCCAAGGAGATTCCAACATTGCTGAAAATCTCAGGGGTAGCTTTCCTCTATAAACTAGGGTTGGTGGCTGGAAGTACCATTATGGAGTTGGGCATTCAATGCCACTAGGGATTGCTGAATTCCAAAATAGCTGAGGCCAAGCATCTGTGATTAAGAGAGATCTGGGTGGTCAATGATGAGAGTCCTTGATGTATGTAGCTGAAAGCTAACAAGAGGTGAACAAAGGGCTGTTGCCAAATATTACTAATGGAAATTCACAATTCCTTGCTAAATTTATGCAACCAAGCCAGTTTCAGAGCCAGAGTTCATTGTTCAAGTTGAAGTTGAGATCCTACAGTGGCCCCAGTAAGGATATAAAGCAACAATTTCCTCAGTGATTCCCCTCCATAGTGACCTCCAGCTGTTTGCTGTAGCTGTTCACTGGGGAGACCCAGATCATTATAGAATGATGAATAGAGAGTCTTTACTCAAGAGGCTTACAAAGAGGACCCAAAACAACATCATGGGTAGCATAGGCATGTAGAGAATCCAGGTGGTACCTGGTATCTTTGGGAAAATCCATCTCAGAGTAGATCCAGTAGATTCCTTATCCTAACCTGTGGTCATGCTGCTAGTTCTTCTGTGACATATTGAGGAGACAATGAGAAGGTGACAGATCCTCACCTGGGTTCCCCTATATGTGGAGTAAGAGCTACAAGAATAGGGAAGGATAAATGATAAAGGATAAAGGAAGAATAGGGAAGGATAAACCTGGAATTACCAGGATAGAAATTAGCAAGGAGAATGTGTTTTGGATGAAGAAATCAATAGGCAAAGCAGAAAGTAATTTGAATTACATTAAAATGAAATGTAATGAAAACCAAGACCATTGCAGAATAATTAGTTAGCAGATCTAACAGGGATGACATCAGAAGACCCAAAACATCTTCATGGTCAACATAGCTTCTATATTCAAGCATCCTACACCCAAGTGCAAGTTCTTGTTATAAATAAATAAAATGGATAAGATTCTGCTAACATTAGTAAAGAAAAAAATCAGGAATAACGGTACTTAAAGATGAGGCAACACTGTATGTCTTATAATATGACATGAAAAAATAGTAGGATGGCATCAAAAATATTGTACTAATAAATTTAACAACCAGGTTAAAATGAACAATATTTGTTAAAAAAAAAAAAAGCAGCATTTACAATTGCACTGATCTCAAACACTGACAAAGTAATGCTAAAAGTTCTCCAACCTAGGCTTCAATAGTCTATGAACAGAGAACTTCCAGATGCTCAACCTGGATTTAGAAAAGGAAGAGGAAGCAGAGACCAAACTGCCAACATCCACTGGATCATAGAAAAAGCAAGAGAATTCCAGAAAAACGTCTGCATTGACTGCACTAAAACCTTTGACTGTGTGGATCACAACAAACTGTGGAACAATCTTCAAGAGATGGGAATACCAGACCACCTTACCTGCCTCCTGAGAAATCTGTATGAAGGTCAAGAAGCAACAGATAGAACGACATGGAACAACTGACTGGTTCCAAATCAGGAAATGAGTATGTCAAGGCTGTGTATTGTCACCCTGCTTATTTAACTTATATGCAGAGTACATCTATGCGAAATGCCAGGCTGGATGAAGCACAAGTTGGAATCAAGATTTCTGGGAGAAATATCAATAGCCCCGGATATGCAGATGACACCATCCTTATGGCAGAAAGCGAAGAGAAACTAAAGAGCCTGTTGATGAAAGTGAAAGAGGAGAGTGAAAAAGCTGGCTTAAAACTCAACATTCACAAAGTGGAGATCAAGGGATCTGGTCCCATCACTTCACAGCAAATAGATGGGGAAAAAACGGAAACAGTGACAGACTTTATTTTCTTGGGCTCCAAAATCATTGCAGATGGTGACTGCAGCCATGAAATTCAAAGATTCTTGCTGCTTGGAAGAAAAACTATGGCTATCCAAGCTGCTGCTTCAGCTGCTAAGTCACTTCAGTTGTGTTAGACTCTGTGTGACCCTATGAACTGCAGCCCACCAGGCTCCTCTGTCCACGGGATTCTCTAGGCAAGAATATTGGAGTGGGTTGCTATTTCCTTCCCCATCTGTGACTATAGTCTAGAAAAAGAAAGTGAAGTCACTCAGTTGTGTCCGACTCTTTGTGACCCCATGAACTGTAGCCTACCAGGTTCCTCCATCTATAGGATTTTCCAGGCAAGAATACTGGAGTGGGTTGCCATTTCCTTCTTCAGACCAACCTAGGCAGCATATTGAAAAGCAGAGACATTACTTTGCCAACAAAGGTCTGTCTAGTCAAAGCTATGGTTTTTCCAATAGTCAGGTATGCACGTGAGAGTTGGACCATGAAGAAAGCTAAGCTCAGAACAACTGATTCATTTGAACTATGGTGTGTTGGAGAAGACTCTTCAGAATCCCTTGGACTGCAAGGAGATCAAACCAGTCAATCCTAAGGGAAGTCAGTCCTGAATATTCAATGGAAGGACTGATGTTGAAGCTGAAGCTCCAATACTTTGGCCACCTGATGTGAAGAACTGAGTCATTAAAAATACCCTGATGCTGGGCAAGATTGAAGGCAAGAGGAGAAGGGGACAACAGAGGATGAGATGGTTGGATGGCATCACTGACTCGACAGATATGAGTTTGAACAAGCTCCCGGAATTGGTGATGGATAGGGAAGCCTGGTGTGCTGCAGTCCATGGGTTAGCAAGGAGTCGGACACAACTGAGTGACTGAACTGAACTGAACAAAGAACAACATGAGTAGAAATAAATACGTGAATAGTCTTATATATTTTAAGGAAATAATGTGCATAATTTTAAAACTTAGAAAAGTCCATACCAGTTGTCTTTACTGGTGAAATTAAAAAATTAAGAAATTATACTGATTTTATGCAACATTACCTAGAGTATAGAAAAAAGTTACACACTGTAATTCATTTTTAAGGATAAGATAACCTTAATTAAAGGGCTTCCCAGGTGGCACAGTAGTGAAGAACCTGCCTGCCAATGCAGGAGTTGCAAGACATAGAGATTCTATCCCTGTGTCCAGAAGATTCCCTAGAGTAGGGAATGGCAAGCTACTCCTGTATTATTGCCTGGGAAAGCCCATGGACAGGGGAGGCTGGTAAGTTACCATCCATGGGGTGGAAAACAGTAGGATAGACCTAAACACACACACACACACACACATACACATGAATCTTTGATAAAATATCTAATGAGACTATTCCAAGGATGGATTTATGTATGCTCATATTTCTTATGGTCACAGAATTCTCACTAAAAGTTATAAACTGAATGTAATGACACCTGCACACACACACACAAGCACACACATTACAGAATTTATTGGTTTACTTAAGGAATTCTAAAGTGTGATTATCTCAGTGGAGAAATCATAATCTTCTATTAAAAGGGAACCTACTGTATTATAAGGGAAGGTGTCTATAAAATCTTACAGTTAACATCATATACATGATGGTCTTTCTCCCTGAAGTCTGTAATGAGGCATGATGCCCCCTATTGTCCTTTACACTTGATTTTGAATGTGATGCACTAACCAGCAAAACAAAGCAGGACAAGAAAATATTTAACAATTGGAAGTGTAACTTCATTCCTAATAATATGATTGTGTACAATTAAGACCTGAAATAATCCAAGAATAAATTATAATTTGTATAAGTGCATTTATCAAGGTCATTGTTTACATAGTTCACAAAAATAGAGAGACTTCTTTATATCAGCAATAAATTAGAAAAAGAAATTTTAAGACACCATTTACAACAGAACTAAGAAACGTGAAATGTTTAAGAATGTGTCCAGCAAAAATATGTGCATGACCATGGAATAAAAAAAACTGCAAAGCTTTGTTAGGAGGAATCATGGAAATATTTAACAAATTCAAAAAGAATCCTTATTGTAAGACTGGAGGCATTGATATTGATGAGATAGTGATTTCTCTTCAAATGTATCATTTCCAGATGCAATCCCAATGTGTATGAATTCATCCTCAAACAAATATAGAGTTATAAACTAGAAGGGGATTTTACTAGCTTTTCAGAAAATTGTGTATATTCTACTTTGTTACTACACCAAATTTGAAAAGTGAAAATTTCTAATAGTTGCATTGTTAGTTGTAAAACCAAAATTAGTGGATTATTTGTATCCTATTATGCTAAAACCCACTGGTCTATATCACACTTCAAGTGTACCTTTTGCATGCATATAATCTTCTAATATCTGGTGCTGTTTCACTGAATTATGCAGTTTCTAAATATTGATATTTTTCATTATAAAATACCATAGCCTTATATTCATTAATATAATCACTAATGTCATCAGAAAAGTAGTGGAAAAATGAAACCTCTATGGATGGTAAAATTTTCCAAAATTCTAGTTTTCACTTGAACGATTCAAATTCAGTTGTTTTCCTTGGAGTAACAGGCATACTCACTTTTAAGAAAACATTTGCCGAATACCAAAGCCTGAAAAACCGTGGTTTGTCTATCAGTTGTTCTCTCAAGTAAAAACACTTTCTGTGGTAAATGTGACTAGTCAATCTGTAATGCAAACAATCACAAAAGTGTTTTCCTTGAGAATCTATAGTAATGGAGACTATACTGTGATTATGCATAAAAGGTGCTTATGAATGCTCTCCGTTTGTCACACAATATTAGAGGAATGTTCAGAGGTTAAAATTCAACAAATTTAGTAGTTTTTTAGTTCTTTACCGAAGACCTCCTTAAATGAAGCTGTTGAACACATGATGGTGAATAATACAATGACCAAAAGCTCTGATTTAAACTAGACCTCTAGCAGTTTCTTATACAATTGCTTTTACCCAATCAATGCAAATATCAACACAATATAAAAGACAAATAAAGTCTAACTATTATTAAGAATTTGTTGCCCTTATAGAAACCATTAAAAATATTTTAGAGATCTCCCAAGATCTGCCAACTGCATTTGGAATGCTTATAGTTTGAACTAGTTGGCAGATAATAAACATAAAAATTTTAACTAATTTTAATAGTAAAGAAAAATTCAGTATTATGAAGTCACACACACAAACACACACTATAGTCTAGCATAACAAACCTAGATGCAAGTTTTCTATGATAAATATTGACAAGTAAATTCATAGTAAAGAATCCGCCTGCAATGCAGGAGACCTGGGTTCGATCCCTGGGTTGGGAAGATCCCCTGTAGGAGGGCATGGCAACCCACATCAGTATTCTTGACTAGAGAATCCCCATGGACAGAGGAGCCTGGTAGTCTAGAATCCATGAGGTCACAGAGTCGGACATGACTAAATGACTAAGCACAACTTGCATACACAACCAAAAGAAAAGTCTGCCCAATTGAGGTTTATTTGGAAGAAGGCAAACTAAATTTATCCATGTGATTATTATACTAAACAAAGAAATAAAAACATATCACAACTAATTGAGGAAGAATCTTTAACACTAAATACTCCTTCTTCAAAAATGTACTTCAGAATAAAATTTAGTATCAGTTTTAAGAAACTGTCTAGCAGTAATTTATAAAAAATTTAATATATAAAGTGACTCATTAGAAGCAGATCCATTATATTTGATAATAAAAAAAAGTGTTATTGCTGTTAGCGTACAATAGTGAAATACCTGAGACAAAGAGTAATAGTCTTTATTTTTTAAAAGTCAATAAATAATTAAAGAACGAAATAACAAAGGCATGTTTACTACACTCTTAAAAAAAAAACAACTATGTAACAAATAGGTGTCAAGTTAATGAGTTCTTTCCAGTACATGAAAAGTATAAATGATTTAACAAAACTGAATGACACACAGAAATTGCAATAAATAGATAGCTGTTTCTTTTAAAGTCAAATTGCATTCAATTTACTCTTTATTAAATCCAAATCGACATACCCCTTTTAACCTGAAAGTTACTCTCCTGCAAAAGCAGATCCTAAATTTTATCTCGAAATATAAGTTAACCAAGTGCATGAATCTATTTTAATTTTTTGGAACAATGGCCATAGGACATTAAATATACATACACACATACATAAAAGGTGATAATGGCTAAAGAACAACAACAAAATAACATTAGAGGAAATAGGTGGTTCATGGCTTGATTATTGCTGCATCACCAGCACACAGAATAGTATCTGATATATATTCCAGGCTCAACAAACACTGTTGATTGAATGAATGCATGGATAATGTAATTCTCATTATAATAACATAAGATGTGTGCAAGTGGGTGAGGAGTGACTCTTTAATACATTTGAAATACCCCATTAGGAGCAGTGTTACTTGGAAGGTTTATTCCAAAGTTTTCTTAAAGAGAAGTAGGGAAGAATATAAAGGGACTTTTGATGTTTTAAACATTTTTATAGACTGTACTCCATTAAAGTTATTTAAAAATAATGGTTATATTTCTCTGTGCTCTATAATATATCCTTGTTGTTTATTTATTTTATACATAGTAGTGTGTATCTCTTAATGCCCTTATCTTACCCTTACCTCTCTTCCCTTTGCTACCTGGTAAGGAAACAGTGTCAGACTTTATTTTTGGGGGCTCCAAAATCACTGCAGATGGTGATTGCAGCCATGAAATTAAAAGATGCTTACTCCTTGGAAGGAAAGTTATGACCAACCTAGATAGCATATTAAAAAGCAAAGACATTACTTTGCCAACAAAGGTCCATCTGGTCAAGGCTATGGTTTTTCCAGTGGTCATGTATGGATGTGAGAGTTGGACTGCGAAGAAAGCTGAGTGCCGAAAAATTGATGCCTTTGAACTATGGTATTGGAGAAGACACTTGAGAGTCCCTTGGACTGCAAGGAGATCCAACCAGTCCATCCTAAAGGAGATAAGTCCTGGGTGTTCATTGGAAGGACTGATGTTGAAGCTGAAACTCCAATACTTTGGCCACCTCATGCCTTCAAGAGTTGACTTGTTGGAAAAGACCCTGATGCTGGCAGAGATTGAGGGCAGGAGGAGAAGGGGACGACAGAGGATGAGATGGCTGGATGGCATCACCGACTCGATGGGCATGAGTTTGAGTAAACTCCGGGAGTTGGTGATGGACAGGGAGGCCTGGCATGCTGTGATTCATGGGGTCACAAAGGGTCGGACACAACTGAGTGACTGAACTGAACTGAACCACTAGCGGTGGGCTTCCCTGGTGGTTCAGTGGTAAAGAATCTGCCTGCCCATGCAGGAGAGGTGACTTTGATCCCTGGGTTGGGAAGATGCCATGGAGAAGAAAATGGAAACCCATTTGAGTATTCTTGCCTGGGAAATCCCATGGACAGAGAAACCTAGAGGGGTGAGAGTCCATGGGGTGACAAAAGAGTTGGATACAACTTACTGACTAAGTAGCCACCCCTAGCTGTATGTTTCAGTTTTGCTCTGTCTGTCATGTGTTTTCTCTCAGATTTTTCATATGAATGACAACTACAAAGGAACATTTTAGAAAATGAGTTCATTTTGGGGTAATTTTGCCTTACAAAATATCAAGCCATACTACGAGGCTGTTAAATTCGGCTCACTGTGATATTGGGCCATTGGCTTAAGAAATGAAACATCTGTAATCAAAATGGATGAAGGAAAAAGAATAAAGCCACTCTTTAAGCAAGGCCCTCCACTTTATTTCTGAGAAGGGTAAAACCTGAATATTGTCCAAGTTACAATAGTGACCAAACACCCCCTTTTCCTGGCCAATGAGTATTTCCTGCTTCTTTACCCGTTTCAACCCTGGCGTTAATACTGTCTTTATTCTTGTGTTTGTGTGTGCCCATTCTCTCGGTTGTGTCTGGCTTTTTATGACCGTATGGACTGTAGCCTGCCAGGCTCCTCTGTCCATGAAATTTCTCAGGCAAGGATACTGGAATGGGCTACCATTTCCTACTCCAGGGGATCTTCCTGACCCAAGGATCAACCTGTGTCTCCTGCATTTGACAGGAAGATTCCTTACCACTGTGCCCCCTGGAAAGCCCCTTTCTTCTTCTAGATAAGAATTATTAAAATACCCAATCATAGATAAACTCCTGGTTTCTGACAGCATCTAGTCTTGCAAAGTCCAGACTCTTTAAACCCTTTCCAAATTACCTAAGCCTCAATCCTCTAATTACATACTCTCATGGAGGTGTATACAATTCCCCATGGTATTTGTTTTCCTTTGCAGAAACTATTAATAAACCTAGCTTGTTCAATTCAGATGTGTCCCAGGTCGATTTTGGGAGAATAGCATTGGCACCTATATTTTTGTAAATATCTCCCATTTTATACAAGTGTAAGCTCTGTTTTTGCACTGACACACATATGCAGGTGTGTGCATTTATTTATTCCTGTATTCACATATACAGTTATGAGTAATAAATGCTAGAATAAATATCCCACAAAATATGGAGGTGTACATTTCTGGAAAAAAGTATGTAAGTTTTAAAAAGCAATAAAATATGAGTAAAATATTGATAATATAGTCTTGGCATGTTGGAGGTCTTAGTAATGAGATATAAAATGCAATCATCATAAAGGAAGAAGAAAGTTGCAAATTACAAGAAATGACAGACACCATTAATAAGACAAACAATAGAGTTTAAGGAAAAGTTATTAACATAGGAGAAAAAGAGTAGTCAGAGATTTTTAAAAAGCCACTCCTATTTAAAGGGGGAAAAAGGAAAATGAATAAACAAAAATCCTTATGCAAAATGATGAAAATTGTGAGAAGAAATGATTATTCATAAACAAAATTTTACAAAATGCAAAATCATTTTCAAAAACACTAGTAATCAGAGAACTAATAATAAAAATAAGACACCATTTGCAAGTTACCTTGTTATAAATTAAACTGATTTCTCATAATTAGTTTTGACAAACATTGTTTGGTCATGCATCCTTATTTCCTTTTCGTGAAAGAATATATACATGCACATACACTCATGTAATGATATTGAACTTTGGAACATTAAACACTTAAATAGAGTACAGAAAAAAGTTACATGCTCTAACTCATTTTTTGAGGATAAGATAACCAGTGAGAAACTCAGGAAACTGCAGAGTATGATCACAACTTCAGAGTTTACTCCATGTTTTCTATATTATTTCTATGATGGGAATATTTACAAATACATATCTATTCACATAAACATAAGAAAAATTAGAAACATTTGAAAAATTTTAAATGAAGAAGAATCTTATTAAGGACAAAATCTTTAAAACTTGATTTTTGAGTAAATGGAAGATATTTAATTTTACAAGTTTTTAAGAATATAAAAACATTAAAGAATATATAAATTATATAAATGCAATGCATTTAATTGAAAAATATTTGGTTGACATTATTTAAAATTATCATCTAATTTGAATAACAGTTGACTGCCATTTACTTGTAAAAATATATATGTAAAAATATCCTTTTTTCAATGTATTTCCATTATAGTAAAATGTGGCACATGACTCCTATATTAAATAAATTTTTGTTATATATATATAGCCCAAGTTTCCTTTAGCTTTATTCATAAAGGGAAATTTTAGTAAACAAGTCACTAAAAAGACAGCTGGGAAGTTTTCTTTTGGAAATTCAAATGTTACATTTCCATTTTCATGTTATATTTATGTCCAGGTTATATCCAAATTAATTATAATTTCCATGTTATAACTCCAAGTTATTAATTACCACATATTTTAAATATTGAATGCAAATGATCAACTGTTATTTTAGATATTATTGATTTAGTTCTTATAGTTGCATGTGCCTTTGAGAATTCTAGAAATAGTAAAATAATAAAGCTTCACTAAACATAAATATATTACATAGTTGAAAAGTTGAATACAATAGAGTACTAAGTAGAAGCTGAGAAACAAGACCTATTAAGTGGTGGAACTAAAATGGTATTTCTTCTTATGAAATTTTAGGAATGTCAGTTTAAGAATTGCTGTGATTATAATATATGTAAACTGAAAGGCCTAGTAGAGTGTGCTTCTGGATCATGCTGTACGTCAGAATGTGAGGTGAGTTTCCAAAGTTTATGTTGATGATTGAACTGTGATAATAGAATGCTGTATGAATTGAATTAATGCAGAATTGACAGACTTCGGAGAAAATTCAGGGGAACAAAGCAGAGAGTGCATAAACAACCATGGACATTAAGGACAAATATCATGAGATAAAGAACATATCTAAGGTTAGTACTGATTCTTCCATTATGTTGAAACCTCAGTTTGCCATTTTCTGATTTATCTGATAAAGAGTAGAATAAAGTGTTCTAGTTTCATTCTTTTACAAGTGGTTGACCAGTTTTCCCAGCACCACTTGTTAAAGAGGTTGTATTTTTTCCATTGTATATCCTTGCCTCCTTTGTCAAAGATAAGGTGTCCATAGGTTCATGGATTTGTCTCTGGGCTTTCTATTCTGTTCCATTGATCTGTATTTCTGTCTTTGTGCTAGTACCATACTGTCTTGATGACTGTGGCTTTGTAGTAGAGTCTGAAGTCAGGCAGGTTGATTCCTCCAGTTCCATTCTTCTTTCTCAAGATTACTTTGGCTATTCGAGGTTTTTTGTATTTCCATACAAATTGTGAAATTCTTTGGTCCAGTTCTGTGAAAAATACCGTTGGTAGCTTGATAGGGATTGCATTGAATCTATAGATTGCTTTGGGTAGAATAGCCATTTTGACAATATTGATTCTTCCAATCCATGAGCATGGTATGTTTCTCCATCTGTTTGTGTCCTCTTTGATTTCTTTCATCAGTGTTTTATAGTTTTCTATGTATAGGTCCTTTGTTTCTTTAGGTAGATATACTCCTAAGTATTTTATTCTTTTTGTTGCAATGGTGAATGATATTGTTTCCTTAATTTCTCTTTCTGTTTTTTCATTGTTAGTATATAGGAATGCAAGGGATTTCTGTGTGTTAATTTTATATCCTGCAACTTTGCTATATTCATTGATTAGCTCTAACAATTTTCTGGTAGAGTCTTTAGGGTTTTCTATGTAGAGGATCATGTCATCTGCAAACAGCGAGAGTTTCACTTCTTCTTTTCCTATCTGGATTCCTTTTACTTCTTTTTCTGCTCTGATTGCTGTGGCCAAAACTTCCAACACTATGATGAATAGTAGTGGTGAGAGTGGGCACCCTTGTCTTGTTCCTGATTTCAGGGGAAATGCTTTCAATTTTTCACCATTGAGGGTGATGCTTGCTGTGGGTTTGTCATATATAGCTTTTATTATGTTGAGGTATGTTCCTTCTATTCCTGCTTTTTGGAGAGTTTTAATCATAAATGGGTGTTGAATTTTGTCAAAGGCTTTCTCTGCATCTATTGAGATAATCATATGGTTTTTATCTTTCAGTTTGTTAATGTGGTGTATTACATTGATTGATTTGCGGATATTAAAGAATCCTTGCATTCCTGGGATAAAGCCCACTTGGTCATGGTGTATGATTTTTTTAATGTGTTGTTGGATTCTGTTTGCTAGAATTTTGTTAAGGATTTTTGCATCTATGTTCATCAGTGATATTGGCCTGTAGTTTTCTTTTTTTGTGGCAATTTTGTCTGGTTTTGGAATTAGGGTGATGGTGGCCTCATAGAATGAGTTTGGAAGCTTAGCTTCATCTGCAATTTTCTGGAAGAGTTTGAGTAAGATAGGTGTTAGCTCTTCTCTAAATTTTTGGTAGAATTCAGCTGTGAAGCCATCTGGTCCTGGGCTTTTGTTTGCTGGAAGATTTTTGATTACAGTTGTGATTTCCTTGCTTGTGATGGGTCTGTTAAGATCTTCTATTTCTTCCTGGTTCAGTTTTGGAAGGTTATACTTTTCTAAGAATTTGTCCATTTCATCCAAGTTGTCCATTTTATTGGCATAGAGCTGCTGGTAGTAGTCTCTTATGATCCTTTGTATTTCAGTGTTGTCTGTTGTGATCTCTCCATTTTCATTTCTAAGTTTGTTAATTTGGTTCTTCTCTCTTTGTTTCTTAATGAGTCTTGCTAATGGCTTGTCAATTTTGTTTATTTTTTCAAAAAACCAGCTTTTAGCTTTGTTGATTTTTGCTATGGTCTCTTTAGTTTCTTTTGCATTTATTTCTGCCCTGATTTTTAAGATTTCTTTCCTTCTGCTAACCCTGGGGTTCTTCATTTCTTCCTTCTCTAGTTGCTTTAGATGTAGAGTTAGGTTATTTATTTGGTTTTTTTCTTGTTTCTTGATGTAAGCCTGTAATGTTATGAACCTTCCCCTTAGCACTGCTTTTATAGTGTCCCATAGGTTTTGGGTTGTTGTGTTTTCATTTTCATTCATTTCTATACATATTTTGATTTCTTTTTTGATTTCTTCTATGATTTGTTGGTTATTCAGAAGCGTGTTATTTAGCCTCCGTATGTTTGAATTTTTAACAATTTTTTTCCTGTAATTGAGATCTAATCTTACTGCACTGTGGTCAGAAAAGATGACTGGAATGATTTCAATTTTTTTGAATTTTCCAAGACCAGATTTATGGCCCAGGATGTGATCTATTCTGGAGAAGGTTCCGTGTGCACTTGAGAAAAAGGTGAAGTTGATTGTTTTGGGGTGAAATGTCCTATAGATATCAATTAGGTCTAGCTGGTCCATTGTGTCATTTAAGGTTTGTGTTTCCTTGTTAATTTTCTGTTTAGTTGATCTATCCATAGTTGTGAGTGGGGTATTAAAGTCTCCCACTATTATTGTGTTACTACTAATTTCCTCTTTCATACTCGTTAGTGTTTGCCGTACATATTGCGGTGCTCCTATGTTGGGTGCATATATATTTATAATTGTTATATCTTCTTCTTGGATTGATCCTTTCTAACACCATACACAAAAATAAACTCAAAATGGATTAGAGATCTAAATGTAAGACCAGAAACTATAAAACTCCTAGAGGAGAACATAGGCAAAACACTCTCCGACATAAATCACAGCAAGATCCTCTATGACCCACCTCCCAGAATATTGGAAATAAAAGCAAAACTAAACAAATGGGACCTAATTAAACTTAAAAGCTTTTGCACTACAAAGGAAACTATAAGTAAGGTGAAAAGACAGCCCTCAGATTGGGAGAAAATAATAGCAAATGAAGAAACAGACAAAGGATTAATCTCAAAAATATACAAGCAACTCCTGTAGCTCAATTCCAGAAAAATAAATGACCCAATCAAAAAATGGGCCAAAGAACTAAACAGACATTTCTCCAAAGAAGACATACAGATGGCTAACAAACACATGAAAAGATGCTCAACATCACTCATTATCAGAGAAATGCAAATCAAAACCACAATGAGGTACCATTACACGCCAGTCAGGATGGCTGCTATCCAAAAGTCTACAAGCAATAAATGCTGGAGAGGCTGTGGAGAAAAGGGAACCCTCTTACACTGTTGGTGGGAATGCAAACTAGTACAGCCGCTATGGAAAACAGTGTGGAGATTTCTTAAAAAACTGGAAATAGAACTGCCATATGACCCAGCAATCCCACTTCTGGGCATACACACTGAGGAAACCAGATCTGAAAGAGACACGTGCACCCCAATGTTCATCGCAGCACTGTTTATAATAGCCAGGACATGGAAGCAACCTAGATGCCCATCAGCAGATGAATGGATAAGGAAGCTGTGGTACATATACACCATGGAATATTACTCAGCCGTTAAAAAGAATTCATTTGAACCAGTCCTAATGAGATGGATGAAACTGGAGCCCATTATACAGAGTGAAGTAAGCCAGAAAGATAAAGAGCATTACAGCATACTAACACATATATATGGAATTTAGAAAGATGGTAACGATAACCCTATATGCAAAACAGAAAAAGAGACACAGAAATACAGAACAGACTTTTGAACTCTGTGGGAGAATGTGAGGGTGGGATATTTCAAAAGAACAGCATGTATATTATCTATGGTGAAACAGATCACCAGCCCAGGTGGGATGCATGAGACAAGTGCTCGGGCCTGGTGCACTGGGAAGACCCAGAGGAATCGGGTGGAGAGGGAGGTGGGAGGGGGGATCAGGATGGGGAATACGTGTAAATCTATGGCTGATTCATATCAATGTATGACAAAACCCACTGAAATGTTGTGAAGTAATTAGCCTCCAACTAAAAAAATAAAAATTAAAAAAAAAGAGAGTAGAATAAACATATACACTCCTATACAAAAAAAAAAAAAAAAAAACGAAAATCAGCTCTCAAAGCAATTGTAAATTCAAATGACTAACGGAAAAAATATAACAGGCATAGCAGACAAAATGTGAAACAAAATGTGTGAAGGTGAACGTCTCCGAGTTGTGTCAAACTCTTTGCGACCCTGTATAGTTCCTGTATCAGTTCAGTTCAGTTCAATTTGGGTCAGAAGCTAAGTCATGTCCAACTCTTTGCGACCCCATGGACTGCAGCACGCCAGGCCTCCCTGTCCATCACCAACTCCTGGAATTGACTCAAACTCATGTCCATCAAGTCGGTGATGC
Organism: Cervus elaphus; assembly: GCF_910594005.1. Taxonomy (NCBI): domain Eukaryota; kingdom Metazoa; phylum Chordata; class Mammalia; order Artiodactyla; family Cervidae; genus Cervus; species Cervus elaphus. The sequence goes on from NC_057846.1 coordinate 41,924,111, forward strand.
CATCCAACCATGGTATCGTCTGTCCTCCCCTCCTCCTCCAGCCTTCAATCTTTCCCAGCATCAGGGTCTTTTCAAATGAGTCAGTTCTTCGAATCACATGGCTCAAGTATTGGAGTTTCAGCTTCAGCATCAGTCCTTCCAATGCATAGTCAGAACTGATTTCCTTTAGGATGGACTGGTTGGATCTCCTTGCAGTCCAAGAGACTCTCAAGAGTCTTCTCCAACACCACAGTTCAAAAGCATCAATTCTTTAGTGCTCAGCTTTGTTTATAGTCCAACTCTCACATCCATGCATGACTACTAGAAAAAACATAACTTTGACTAGATGGACATTTATCAGCAAATTAATGTCTCTGCTTTTGAATATGCTGTCTAGGTTGGTCATAACTTTCCTTCCTAGGAGCAAGTGTCTTAATTCATGGCTGCAGTCACTACTGCAGTGATTTTTGAGCCACCAAAAATAAAGCCTGTCTCTGTTTCCACTGTTTCCCCATCTATTTGCCATGAAGTGATGGGACCAGATGCCACAATCTTAGTTTTCTGAAATGTTCACTTTTAAGCCAATTTTTTCACTCTCCTCTTTCACTTTCATTAAGAGGCTCTTTAGTTCTTCTTCACTTTCTGCCATAAGGGTGGTGTTATCTGCATATCTGAGATTATTGATATTTCTCCCAGCAACCTTTATTCCAGCTTGTGCTTCCTCCAGCCCAGAGTTTCTCATGATGTACTCTGCATATAAGTAAAATAAGCAGGGTGACATTATACAGCCTTGAAATACTCCTTTCCTGACTTGGAAAGAGTCTGTTGTTCCATGTCCAGTTCTAACTGTTGCTTCCTGACCTGCATACAGATTTCTCAAGAGGTAGGTCAGGTAGTCAGGTATTCCCATCTCTTTAAGAATTTTCCAGTTTGTTGTGGTCCACACAGTCAAAGGGCTTTGGCATAGTCAATAAAGCAGAAGTAGGTGTTTTTCTGAAACTCTTTTGCTTTTTTCATGATTCAGTGAATGTTAGAACTTGATCTCTGGTTCCTCTACCTTTTCTAAATCCAGCTTGACATCTGGAAGCTCACAGTTCATGAACTGTTGAAGCCTAGCTTGGAGAATTTTGAGCATTAGTTTGCTAGCATGTGAGATGAGTACAATAGTGTGGTCGTTTGAGCATTCTTTGGCATTGCCTTTCTTTGGGGTTGGAATGAAAAGTGACCTTTTCCAATGCTGTGGCCACTGCTGAGTTTTCCAAATTTGCTGGCATATTGAGTGCAGCACTTTCACAGCATCATCTATCAGGATTTGAAATAGCTCAACTGGAATTCCATCACCTCTACTAGCTTTGTTCACAGTGATGCTTCCTAAGGCCCACTTGACTTCACCTTCCAGGATGTCTGGCTCTAGGTGAGTGGTCACACCATCGTGATTATCTGGGTCATGAAGAACTTTTTTGTATAGTTCTGTGTATTCTTGCCACCTCTTCTTAGTATCGTCTGCTTCTGTTAGGTCCATAGTATTTCTGTCCTTTTTTGTGCCATCTTTGCATGAAATGTTCCCTTGGTATCTCTAATTTTCTTGAAGAGGTCTCTAGTCTTTCCCATTCTCTTGTTTACCTCTATTTCTTTGCATTGATCACTGAGGAAGGCTTTCTTATCTTTCCTAGCTATTCTTTGGAACTCTGCATTCAAATGGGTATATCTTTCTTTTTCTACTTTGCCTTTCACTTCTCTTCTATCCACAGCTATTTGTAAGGCCTCCTCAGACAACCATTTTGCCTTTTTGCATTTCTTTTCCTTGGGGATGGTCTTGATCCCTGCCTTCTGTACAGTGTCACAAACTTCCATTCAAATATCTTCAGGCACTCTGTCTAACATATCTAATCTCTTGAATCTATTTGTCACTTCCACTGTGTAATAATAAGGAATTTGATTTAGATCACACCTGAATGGTCTAGTGGTTTTCCCTACTTTCTTCAATTTAAGTCTGAATTTGGCAATAAGGAGTTCATGGTCTGTGCCACAGTCAGCTCCTGGTCTTGTTTTTGCTGACTGTATAGACCTTCTACATCTTTGGCTGCATAGAATATAATCAATCTGATTTCGGTATTGACCATCTAGTGACATTCATGTGTAAAGTATTCTCTTGTGTTGTTGGAAGAGAGTTTTTGCTATGACCAGTGCATTCTCTTGGCAAAACTCTTATTAGCCTTTTCCCTGCTTCATTCTGTACTCCAAGGCCAAATTTGCCTTTTACTCCAGGTATTTTTGACTTCCTACTTTTGCATTCCAGTCTCTTATAATGAAAAGGATATCTTTTTTGGGTGTTAGTTCTAGAAGGTCTTGCAGGTCTTCATAAATCCATTCAACTTCAACTTCTTCAGCATTACTGGTCAGGGCATAGACTTGGATTACTGTAATATTGAATGGTTTGCCTTGGAAACGAGCAGAGATCATTCTGTAATTTTTCCAATAGCATCCAAGTACTGCATTTCAGATTCTTTTGTTGACTATGATGGCTACTCCATTTCTTCTAAGGGATTCATGCCCACAGTAATAGATAGGTCATCTGAGTTAAATTCACCCATTCTAGTTCATTTTAGTTTGCTGATTCCTAAAATATCGATGTGTACTCTTGCCATCTCCTGTTTGACCACTTCCAATTTGCCTTGATTCATGGACCTAACATTCCAGGTGCCTATGCAATATTGCTCTTTACAGCATCGGACTTTACTTCCATCACCAGTCACATCCACAACTGGGTGTTGTTTTTGCTTGGCTCCTTCTCTTCTTCTTTCTGGAGTTATATCTCCACTGTTCTCCAGTAGCATATTTAGCACCTACCTACCTGGGGAGTTCATCTTTCAGTGTCCCATCTTTTTGCCTTTTCATACTGTTCATGGAGTTCTCAAGGCAAGAATCCTGAACCTTGTCTGTACCAGGCCCTGTATATTCCATGGAATTTTCCAGGCCAGAATACAAGAGTGGGTAGGTAGCTTTTCCCTTCTACAAGAGATCTTCCCAACCCAGGGGTCGAATCCAGGTCTCCCACACTGCAGGTGGATTCTTTACCAGCTTAGCCACAAGGGAAGTCCAAATGTGTAGGGTAGTGAAAATACAAAGAATCCTCACACATTAATGAATCAAACTTGAGTCACACACCACACACACACACACACACAGTGGCAAATGGAGTACCCAAGCAATTTACAGCAATGAAAATTATAAATGTTCAGTGTGTGCACTGATCACCTGCAGTAATTAATATAAACACAAATAAAATGATAACACAATATTATAGAGCAGTTATCCAATAGCAATTTTAAAAGCAATGCCAGATATTATCTAAGGAATGGGGCTAAAGATATTTTTTGCAGAGTGGTTTTGGAAATTTGAATTACTTTAATCCCTTTCCTGAGCAATTTTTGCATATTTTGTATAGAGTATAAATTATTAAGTTAATTGATCATTATGAGTTTATGTCTTACGTATATACCCTAGAAACATGACCATGTGTGGAAAGCTCAGGGGAAAAAAAGCTTTAATTACAGGATATCTGACTCTTTGCAATCCCATGAACTGCAGTGTGCCAGGCCTCCCTGTCCATCACCAACTCCCAGAGCTTGCTTGAACTCATGTCCATTGAGTGAGTGATGCCTTCCAACCATCTCATCCTCTGTTGTCCCGTTCTCCTCCTGCCTATAACATTTCCCAGCATCAGGGTCTTTTCTAAGGAATCAGTTCTTCACATCAGGTGGCTAAAGTATTGGATCTTCAGTTTTAGCACCAGTCCTCCCAATGACTATTCAGGATTGATTTTCTTTAGGATTGACTGGTTTGATATCCTTGCAGTCCAAGGGACTCTCAAAAGTCTTATCCAACACCACAGTTCTTAGCATTATGCATTTGAGCTTCATTTATGTTGTGTTTATCAGCAAGTCATTCCTTTTTTATTGTTGAATAGTATTGCAAGCAATACTAGGATGTACCACAGTTTATTAATACAGTTACCAGTTGAGGGCCATTTGGTTCATTTTCCATTTGGGATGGTGAAAATACAACTGCTATAAAAATATTCATAAGCAGATTTTGCATGAATATTAGGATTTCTTTCACTTAGATAGCTATAAATGAAATTGCTGGTTCATACAGTAAGTGTATATGGAGTTTTATAGGAAATTGTAATCATATATTCCAATCTAGCTATACTATTTTGAATTCCCAGTAGCTATTTATGAGCCTTGCAATTGATCTGCAAACTAAATATAGACTCTAAAACTGTACAATATGGTTTGATTTTTTTCGTTGCTACTGGTTTATTATTTAACCTTAAAAAATCATTTTACTATTAATAGTTTCTCTGAGTTTACAGATGGTTGATCAATCAGAGTTTCATTTCATATAATACACCACTTCATGTATAGAGATGAACCTTATATAAAAGAACATCTCTCACATATTATAAACACAAAATATTTTGTTACTTGATTTGCTTTTTATAGTCTTATTTTTTAGAGCAAGTAAGATGAGGAAAACAGAATTTTGCAATTAACATCTTTTATTTCATTTCTGGATCTCTTTATTTCCTTCTGTAAATTTCTGCTCACTACCATACTCCTTATATCTGAAGACTTCCCTTTACTATTCCTTGTAATTTCTATCTGCTGAAATCAATTCTGTTAATTATTATTTTCCTGGGCAAGTCTTTATTTCACAGTTGTTATTGAAATATACATTTCCTAAAAATGGAATTCTAGGTTGAAAGAGTTTCTTTTCCATACAGTCCTTTATAAGATGCCATTTCATTCATTTATTGCTCATCTTTGTCTCAGTCTGTTAAATATTAAGTCAATGAAACTAGATTGTAGAGTGTGTGTGTCACTTTAACATGCATAGAATGTCTGGCCATGGTGAACTTCATCATAGGAAGCAACGATGCCTGATTAAGTCAACAGGGAATAAAGATGTGATCATAAATGTACTCTTTATCTGAGCTATACAAAGAGGACTTTTAGCTCACAAATGATAAATGTAATGGTGATGATGACAACAATGATAATAGCTACTCCATATATTGTTTACCATATATTGTTCAAAGCACTTGTTACATTAATTCAGTTTAATACTTACAAGAAACTTACAAGAGAATGATTATTATCCCAAGTTTACAAATGAGGAATTATGTGTCTCATTCACACAAATAAGTTAGTAAACATCCAAGTAAATATTAAAACCAGGAAGCTTTTTTTAAAAAATTTCTTTTATATCAGACTAGAGTTGATTTACGATGTTGTACTAGTTTTGGGCATACAGCTAAGGGATTCAGTTATACAAATTATATATGCATAATTATTTTCCCATTCAGGTTATTACAGAATGTTGAGGAGAGGTCCCTGTGCTATACAGTAGGTCTTTGTTGGTTATCTATTTTAAATATAGTGGCGTATATGAAACCAGGGAGTTTGTCTCCTGGTATCTATCTCCAAGAAGAAAATGGTAGAGGCAATGTTTCTCCAATTTTGAGGAGCAAGTATGTTTCTTCTGTCTCCATCCAAATGCTGGTTAGTCTGGTGGTTTTTGATGTAAAACATAAAACTCTGGTGGAGGATCCTTTTAGCCTTTGAGACAGTTACTTTTCCTCAGGCTTCATCATGAATACTCTGCTTGCCTTTTCCTTTGGAGAACTCAGCAGTAGGGCTCTGTAATCCTCTCTAGTATCAATATGGTAAGTTCCCTACATGTGAACCTTCAAGTTGCAAACTGTCAAACATGACAAATGTGCGTTTGCTTCCCCAAGGAGCCAGAACCTGTGCTATTAACATCAAGTATGATTGAAATATCACCCTCCATCTCATTCCTGATGATCCTTCAGCTCTACCATCTCTCAGCTGGTCTCCCTCCTCCAGTCAGTAGTTCTTGCCTGTTCACTCGATGCCAGCCCCTGGATACCAGCTGTTGTGCTGTACTACTGTACTTTCCAAGACATTATAAGATTTAAAATGTTTATTGCTTTTTTATGTATTGTTTATGTGAAAAGGACAATAAATCTCTTACAGTATGGCGCCATACAGCCAATTGTGTTAGTTAAGTACCTAGGCTAACTTTGTTGGATTTATGAACAAATCAGATTTCCAAATGGAGTAGAATGCGTTGATATGTAGGGGACTCACTGTAATCAGGCACATCTCATTTTCTCTTCAGTAAGGAATTGAGAATAGTCACCCAGGGAACATGATTTTCATTTTCCTCCTAGATATCAGTAGCAGGCACTCCCTGTAGGAAGAGTGTGGACCCGGAGTGTGATTTTACCGAGTATTGCAATGGGACTTCCAGTGATTGCGTTCCTGACACATATGCCATGAATGGCCAGTTGTGCAGGTCGGGGACTGCGTATTGTTACAATGGACGATGCCAAAGTACTGACAACCAGTGTGCCATGGTATTTGGAAAAGGTACTGCTCTTTTTTTTTTTATATATATTTCTCTTTTTCTTGTCTTTGATGAAGCAGTGAAAATTAATAATTTTATTAAGCCTCAATTTCTGGGTACATTTCTTCTTAATATTCTGCATGATCCTTGGGGAGGATATTTAAAGCACTTGCATACCAGAGGACACAGTAAAGCACTTCTGCAACTGGTTGATTTGTGAACTGAACTAGCCACTTTTGACATGGAACACCATTTTTACTTAAAATAATGATTGAGACAAATGATGTTGATTAAGAGTTGGGTATTTGGAAGACATCAAAAATGAATGAAGTGTGCATGTCATTTCAAGGAAAATAACTGGCCAAATCTGTTGCTAAGGGCAAGACTCAAAATTTTTCAACTAGAACTTTGGGTTTTAGAAACATTATCTGCCTCTGTGACTTGACAGCTTTCCCACACACTTAACGTTAAGTGTAAAAATTTAAATTAAAAATAACATTAGTATTGGGGCTTCTCTGGTGGCTAAGAGGGTAAAGAATCCACCTGCAATGCAGGAGACCTAGGTTTGATCCCTGGGTGAGGAAGGTGCCCTGGAGTAGAACACGGCAACCCACTGCAGTATTCTTGTCTGGATAATTCTAGGGACAGAGGAGCCTGGCGGGCTACAGTAGATGGTATGGCAAAGGGTCAGGGACAACTGAGTGACTAACACACACAATATTAGTATTAATATGATTGTTACCTCGAACTCTGTATAAGTAGATTGCTTGTCTCCATTTTGTTTTCTTTTTCTTCTGGGGAACATATTCCTTCTTTGCCTCATTTTGCCTGATTCTCTATTTACATTTCTATGTATTATGTGGGTTGGGGGCTTCTCAGGTGGCGCTAGTGGTAAAGAACCCACCTGCCAATGCAGGAGACATAAGAGAGGCAAGTTCAGTCCCTGGGTCAGGAAGATCCCCTGGAGGAGGTCATGACAACCCACTCCAGTATTCTTGCCTGGAGAATCCCATGGACAGGAGCCTGGCAGGCTACAGTCCATAAGTTTGCAAAGAGTCGGACATGACTTAGCACGCAGCACACTTCAGGTGGGTTGATTTCATTTTATAGCGCACTTTCTATGGAACCCAGCGGCACACTCCCTCTCCATCCTCCAGAGCTGTGTGCTCAATGGGTACCCTTGATGTGGACCGCAAGGCCTGCAGGGTTCTGGGTCTGGTGTGGGCCCACTGATGGGAGGTGCCAGGTCCCAGGGCACCTGTGCAGGAGGCTGGAGGGTCCTGCCTTGTATATTTATCTTAAATTTGGATCCCTCTCTAGGATGTAATAGATATCACACAACTCTAGAAGTGGAAGAACTGAGTCACAAGGTCAGTGAAGATTAAATTTGAATGAATGAAGATTAGTTTTTGTAGGAGTATTTCAGACTTTCAGGATAGTATTGTACACTCCTTTTCTTATGCTTTGATTTTTGGTTTGGATCTTAATTTCCTAGTCAAAAAGATCCATATTTACAGCTCAAATTAGGAGCTATATTTATGTATATAAAGATTGGAATGGCAAGTTAGTAGATTCCAAAATTTTGCTGAACTTCCTCTTACTTTACCATTCATTACCTAATTTTAATGGCCTGAAACTTAAAAAGTTCAGAATGAACTTCATTCTGAAAACATAGAATCCTATTTCCTCACTGAAGAACTGATAGGGTAACAGTAGTCTCAGGCACCTGTTTAAAATTTGTTTTCATACTTCACTTTTTAAACAATTTTTTGAGAATAATTCACATGACTAGTACATATATCCCTCCTTTTCAGACAGTGTTTTTTTCATAATACCCCACTATGATTTTATGTTTTTAAAGAAGTAAATTAAATTTAGAATAGATCAAAATTACTCAGTGACATTCAAATAAAATCATTTGCTAATTGAGTAAAAGTAGCAGAACACCAAATTTCAGTTATTTGTCCAAATTACACAGTACCTGGCTCATGTTGTCTTCCTAATTATTTTTTTTAATTTCCTGTAAGCTTTTTTTTTTTAATCTTCTTAATTATTTGAAACGTATCTTTAGTAACAAGTTTCAGGTTAGGTGGCAACCAAAATTCCAGAGCTAGAGAGCTTTCATCTCGCATGAATCACAGATCAGTGCTATTTTCTCTATGCTGTGTTTTCAAGATGTTGCTTTTTACTTGGTTCTTTGTTTTTATTTTTAAAGTGCTCATTTGTATTTAAAAATATTATTTGTCTTTGTCACAATAACTTTTGACCAATGTTTAATGCATCACTTAAAATTAAATTAAATAATTTACTTATTACTTACTTACTCTCTGTAAAATCCAGTAATTAGAATCTAGGACAAGATCCTTTTGTATTTTTAAAATTTTTTCTATAGAGAACCAACAGTTCAATTTTATTCAGAGCAAAGAAAAAGGAAACTTTTGATCATACTAGAAGAAACTGAGCCATAAGTTTGGAATCTCTACTGAAACTACACATGCAATGAGGACAAAATCCTGCTAATACAGTTGATTCACTGCTGCATTTGTTGTCTGTTTCTCTAATACTACAATTATAAACAAAACAGTGCAACTAGTATTTGGCACACAATTTCACTTTTCTTCACACGGCTGGTTCACTTTGCATACCTGGGTTTCCCCTTATTCAGTAAAATCACTTTTGATATTCAATGTCTTTCAAATCTCTTCAGTTTCCCCCTTGATCATATTGACAACAGCCTTGCAGATCAAGCAAATCTTTGATTTCTAAGTAGTTTGCTGCCAATGTAAGATCAAATCATGTTCCTTGGTCAACTTTCAGGAAGTTGTTCAGATATTCAGAGATATCATCTGTTCATTTTTCTTTGTTCTTATTGTCCTCAGGATGATGAGGATTGTCCTTGTGATGGGTGTGCCACTGAATGACCATTTTTTGTTTGTTTTTTTAAATACTGCTGCATTAACATTTGACAAAGGGGCAGGATTATCATCTATTTCATCGTCTATTCCCAAATTTGCCTTTAGTGACACTTGGATAGCTTTCACTCTCTTTTACTAGTGACCATAGCATAGTTTTGTTTCAACATGTACTTGATGAACAGCAAATTCCAATTTGAATGATAGTCATAGATTGTTTTGCAATGTCAGCATCAACTTTGATTATCTATCAGACCTCTGTATCCCCTACCTCAAGAGCTTGGCTCCGTCTCCACAAAGCAGAAATGGGGGACTGGCTATCATACTCCCTGGACTGAAAGAGTCCTTCCCATGTTCTTTTTAATTAAATGAACCTTTAACACCAAACCGAGTTACTAAACATTTGACATCTTCTTGAGTTCTAATGAAAACAAGGATGCTTAGTAAAGACGTAACCACTCGTGCATTTCCTCTTGGAATATACACTCTAACATCTCCACAAAACTTATTCAATTGGGTCAAAAATCGATCTTCTGATGTAGTTTATTCATTTCTTCATTCATTTATTCATCTTCTATTCATTTAATTCAGACTTAAATTGAAAAAAATAGGAAAAACCATTAGACCATTCAGGTATGACCTAATTCAAATTCCTTATGATTGTACAGTGGAAGTGAGAAATAGATTTAAGGGATTAGATCTGATAGATAGAGTACCTGAAGAACTATGGACGGAGGTTTGTGGCATCATATAGGAGACAAGGATCAAGAACATCCCCCAAGGAAAAGAAATGTAAAAAGGCAAAAATGTTGTCTGAGGAGGCCTTACAAATAGCTGTGAAAAGAAGAGAAGTGAAAGGCAAAGGAAAAGGAAAAGATATACCCATTTGAATGCAGGGTTCCAAAGAATAGCTAGGAGAGATAAGAAAGCCTTCCTCGGTGATCAGTGCAAAGAAATAGAGGAAAAACAATAGAATGGGAAAGACTAGAGATCTCTTCAAGAAAATGAAATATCAAGGGAACATTTCATGCAAAGATGGGAACAAAAAAGGAAAGAAATGGTGTAAAATAAAGAAAGCAGAAGATGTTAAGAAGAGGTGGCAAGAATTCACAGAAGAACTATTCAAAAAGATCTTCAAAACTCATAATCACAATGATCACTGACCTAGACCAGACATCCTGGAATGTGAAGTTTAAGTGGGCTTAGGAAGCATCACTATGAACAAAGCTAGTGGAGGTGATGGAATTCCAGTAAGTTGAGCTATTTCAAATCCTAAAAGATGATGCTGTGATAGTGCTGCACTCAATATGCCAGAAAGTTTGGAAAACAAAGCAGTTCCTGCAGGGCCAGAAAAGGTCAGTTTTCATTCCAATCCCAAAGAAAGACAATGCCAAAGAATGCTCAAGTTATAGCGCAATTGCACTCATCTCACACGCTAGCAAAGTAATGCTCAAAATTCTCCAAGCCAGGCTTCAACAGTATTTGAACCATCTACTTCCAGATGTTCAAGCCGGATTTAGAAAAGGCAGAGAAATCAGAGATCAAATTGCCAGCATCTGTTGGATCATCGAAAAAACAAGAGAGTTCCAGAAAAAATATTTAGTTCTGCTTTATTGACTATGCCAAAACATTTCACTGTGTGGATCATAACAAACTGTGGAAAATTCTTAAAGAGATGGGAATGCCAGACCACCTGACCTGCCTCTTGAGAAATCTGTATGCAGATCAAGAAGCAACAGTTAGAACTGGACACAGAACAAAAGACTGGTTCCAAATAGGGAAAGGAGCATCAAGGCTGTATATTGTCACCCTGCTTATTTTACTTACATGCAGAGTACATCATGAGAAGCGCTGGGCTGGAGGAAGCACAATCTGGAATCAAGATTGCCAGGAGAAATATCAATAACCTCATATATGCAGATGACACCACCCTTATGGAAGAAAATGAAGAAGAACTAAAGAACCTCTTGATGAAAGTGAAAGAGGAGAGTGGAAAAGTTGGCTTAAAATTGAACATACAGCAAACTAAGATCATGGCATTTTGTCCCATCACTTCATGGCAAAAACATGGGGAAACAATGATAGACTTTATTTTTTGGAATCCAAAATCACTGCAGATGGTGACTGCAGCCATGAATTAAAAGACGCTTGCTCCTTGGAAGGAAAGTTATGACCAACCTAGACAGCATATTAAAAAGCAGAGACATAAAAATAAATAAATAAATAAAAAGCAGAGACATTACTTTGTCAACAAAGGTCCATCTAGTCAAGGCTATGGTTTTTCCAGTAGTCATGTATGGATGTGAGAGTTGGACTATAAAGAAAGCTGAGCACTGAAGATTGATGCTTTTGAACTGTGGTGTTGGAGAAGACTCTTGAAAGTCCTTTGGACTGCAAGGAGATCCATCCAGTCCATCCTAAAGGAAATCAGTCCTGAATATGCATTGGAAGGACTGATGCTGAAGCTGAAACTCCAATACTTTGGCCACCTGATGTGAGGACCTGATTAGTTTGAAAAGACCCTGATGCTGGGAAAGATTGAAGGCGGGAGGAGAAGGGGACGACAGAGAATGAGATCATTGGATGGCCTCACCAACTCAATGGACATGTGTTTGAGTAAACTGCGGGAGTTGGTGAATGACAGGGAGACCTGTCGTGCTGCAGTCCATGGGATCACAAAGAGTTGGACACGACTGAGCAGCTGAACTGAACTGAACTGAACTGATTCATTTACTTGGTTCTTATCTCGAGCAGACATTTTTTTTTTTTTCCTTGTTGTTGTTGCCAAAAACTATAGGGCAAAAAGCAGTTCTTATAGTAGCCTACTATATGAGACATACAGATTAACAAAAATTGCTTACATTCTGCATTATTTCTTTAAGTAAAATTGAACTTTTAAAGCATCTGTAGAGTCAATCATATTCATTATATTTGCCAACTAAATATATACTTATATATATATATAATATATATATATAAAGTGAGAATGTATGTGCACAGGGCTGATAATATTCAAGTTGGACACATGTGCATGGTTACTGTTATCACAGATCTTAGAGTCAAGAGACAAAGACAGTAAATACATACACACCAAAGAAACATAAAGCTCCTAATTGTACAAAGTACAATTAAAGGAAAGAAAATAGAATGTTGAAAGGAAAATCAGTTGTAGTGGATAAGAAAAATACTGCTGAGTGTCATCAGAGGGCCTCCAGCTGTCAACTCGCCCACTTATTCTCCACAGCTAGCTAGTCGTAGTGGGTGAAATCTTTGCTGGGCCTGCATCTTAGTTTGATTTCTTCTCTGCTCCCTCCTGTTGCTTTCCTCTCACTTCCCGATGGTCTGGATGATCTGATCACTAATAGTTTACCTATTGTACCTCATCCAGAGGCTGACTTCTGGAGGCTCCAGCCACTAACTCTTGTTACTGACAGCAGTGTGAGAAAATACAAGATACATCTTCAGAATGACATAACTCACTAACAGGTAATCGATGAACACCTCATCACTGGCGGAAACTGACAATGTACTCACAGAATGAACAGGGGTAGAACGCTAGTGACAGGGTATACCTCGCATCAGCTGGTATGAGTGAACTGTATGGGGAAATAGTAATTACCAGGGCAATGGAACTGGATCACTATTACAAAGCAACATTGGAATCTGGGAAAAGATAGCAAAAAGATATTGGTACCAAGTCTAAGCTTGCTCTGTTTGCCACACAACAGGCCAATAATCCAGAGACAAGGTGTTGAGGTAAGGAATATGACTTTATTCAGAAAGCCAGTCGACCAAGAAGGTAGCAGACTAATGTTTCAGAATAACCATCTTATAAGGTTCTTTTATAGAACAGAGATGGGGGAGGTGAGGAAATTAAAAAAAGCAGAATGGGAGAGAGAGAGGTGGCGAGGAAATAAAGTAAAAAAGGCCACCAGTCTTGCAAAACATCTTCAGGAATGACAAGCTCGTGGAAGGAATATATTAATCTCTTCTTTATCACAGCCATTCACAGGGGGGCAAGGTCATGTTAGTTCTCTATGAACAGAACAAAGGCGCTTTAGTTTAACATTCAGGCAGAGTAGCAGGGTTCTGTGAGACAGACCATTATGTATACTCATAATAGCCAAAGCAATGAAAAGCAAGTCAAAGAAACAGTTACAACACGGAGCCAGAATTGGCTCTTCTCTGCAATAGGATGATTTGAATTCAGACTGAGTGGAAGTCTATTAACTTATTAACTTATATAGTTAACTTATATAGTTATTATTATTAACTTATATTAAATATTATATTATTAACTTATATTAACTATTAACTTATATGGTTAAAATCAGAGGATAGAGAAAGTTGAAGACTTCCCAAGTTGAAGGAACTCCAGACAAGGTTAAATCATCAATCAAATCTATTTTGCCAGGGTTAATGATCTGGTTGGGAAGAAAATGATAATCTTGCATTGAGGATGGGAGGAGTTAAAGATATGTCCCCTGAACTTTTGAGCGTCCAGACTTCTCTGAAACTTTTGAACCTATAAAATATCAAACTGTCCCCCTATCATACCAACACCTGCACCCAATCTGGCATAGGGATGTTCCCCTTGCTTGAAAATAATGCAGAAGTCTGTGTTGACTAAAGAAAAGATGCACAAGGTGGGTGTGCAAGTTGTTTTATCTGGGGCAAGATTAGGACTGCAGCCTGGGAGACAGCCCCTCAGATAGCTCTGAGAAACTGCTCCAAAGAGGTAGTGGGAGAAGACCAATGCATATAATTATGGTGAAGGTGGAGTACATGCAATCGCGTGCATATTTTACAAAAGGTTTTCTGCTAGCATGAGGAGCAGATGTCACCATTAAGGGATTTCATGCTTTTATAGATATGAGGAGATGTAAGGATTGGGATCATGAAATCAGTTCCTGAAAATACCTAGCTATCTAAAGACCTGTTCCATCAGTTTTCCTGGAGCACAGAGTGTCTCATTCTCCACCCTGAACTCCCTTCAGGGCAGGTCGAAGGTCAACAGCTGCAGCTGCAGAGGATTCCATCTATGCAGAGGCAGATGGCAAATGTCCTCTGCAAGCACCAAGTTGTAGTGGACACCTGTCACACAAAATGTATACCTCTGAGTTTCTTCCCCTATATTTTGGCCACTAACTTAAAATAGATTTAAGACACAGAGCTCTCTTAAATTAGAGCCCAGATTGCTGGAGCTTATATGGGAGTAACAGAGCTCTCATTGGAAAAGACCCTGATGCTGAGAAAGATGGAAGACAAAAGGAGGAGAGGGCAGCAGAGGAAGAGATGGCTGGAAAACATCACAGACTCAATGGACATGAACCTGAGAAAACTTCAGGATCTCCAGAGGACAGGGAAGCTTGGCGTGCTGCAGTGCATGGGATCACCAAGAGTCAGACATTGCTTAGTGACTGAACAGCAGCAGAGCTCTACGCCAACAGAGTTGTAGGTCCTAGTTAGCTGTTACAACTGAAACCAAGGGATATACATGGAACTGGATTCTGAGAGTCCTTTGTCATAAGACTGGATCAGGGCCATAAGACTTGGTAGGAGAGAGTCTATTGTTATGGAATCATTCTCCCAAGATAGAGGAATCAACATTCTGCATGGATGCTAGAAGATAGTAAACATTTTTGCTGAGATTGTTTCCAAAAACATTGAAAATAACATGATGGCCCATTCTAGGTGAGTTCAGTTCAGTTCACTTCAGCTGCTCAGTCATGTCTGACTCCTTGCGACTCCATGGACTGCAGCACGCCAGGCCTCCCTGTCCATCACCAACTCCTGGAGTTAACTCAAACTCATATCCCTTGAGTCAGTGATGCCATTCAAAAATCGCATCCTCTGTCATCCCCTTCTCCTCTCACCTTCAATCTTTCCCAGCATCAGGGTCTTTTCAAGTGAGTCAGCTCTTTGCATCAAGTGGCCAAAGTATTGGAGTTTCAATGTCAACATCAGTCCTTCCAATGAACATTCAGGACTGATTTCCTTTGAGATGAACTGGATGGATCTCCTTGCAATCCAAGGGAGTCTCAAGAGTCTTCTCCAACACCATAGTTCAAAAGCATCAATTCTTTGGAGCTCAGCTTTCTTTATAGTCCAACTCTCATATCCATACATGACTACTGGAAAAGCCATAGCTTTGACTAGATGGACCTTTGTTGGCAAAGTAATGTCTCTGCTTTTTAATATGCTGTCTAGGTTGGTCATAACTTTCCTTCCAAGGAGTAAGGGTCTTTTATTCTATGACTTCAGTCATCACCTGCAGTGATTTTGGATTCCAAAATATAAAGTCTGACACTGCTTCCACTGTTTCTCCATCTATTTGCCATGAAGTGATGGGACTGGATGCCATGATCTTAGTTTTCTGAATGTTGAGCTTTAAGCCAACTTTTTCACTCTCCTCTTTCACTTTCATCAAGAAGGTCTTTAGCTCTTCTTCATTTTCTGCCATAAGGGTGGTGTCATCTGCATATCTGAGGTTATTGATATTTCTTCTGGCAATCTTGATTCCACCTTGTGCTTCATCCAGCCCCGAGTTTCTCATCATGTGCTCTGCATAGAAGTTAAATAAGCATGATGACGGTATGGTGGCCCATTCTAAGTGAATTTTAAATGAAAGAATTGTTGTATCACTTAGTGGAGTAAAGGAAGAAAAGGCTCAGGGAAGTGGGCATTCTGCAATGTACATACTACGTGTGTAAGGTCAAATAATTAAGCCCAACAGCAAGGACCAAGGCCTTGGGATGTGCTGGTGAGAAGAGTATCAGAATCACCATGTATTTCAATAAGGGCCTTCTCCACAGGCCAAGGCAATGACGGTAGGAGGGGATAATATAGAAAGAGGTTCACTGATGGTAACTGGCATGATAAGATCTTGAAAAAATCAAGATCAGATAGCAGTGCCTGGAACAGGGCTGTATAAAATTGTTATAACAAGCATCAGGAACAGAGTAGCAGATGTGGATACCTGATTTACTAACTGTCAGAAAGATGGCTAATATTATAGAATATAGTTTCTATTCTATTGTGTTATATGGGCAGCCTACAAAGGTATTGTCCTCTTTGTACCATCAAAGAAAATTTAAAAAATGGATGACTGAGAGACTGAAAAAGATTACATTATTGAATATTATAATTCCCTGTTCAAATTCTAGCAATTTTCAGAAACCCAGTTTCATCATGGTCTCTCCATGAGAGCGGGCACTTAGAGGAGTCAGGAAATGATTAAGAATCCTTGCCAAGTTTCAGTTTATAATAGGCCCACTAGATTCACAGGTCCATTTGGTAGTTCTTTCTCAGTCCTAGCATGTATTATTGTAGTCCACATCATGGTAGTTTGTGCAATGCCATCATTATGTCCTTGGTCAGTTTGGGGAGGCCATGGAGAAAGTCCTTCCAGAAATTAGTGCTTTGTTTAATGATCTAAAGGATGCAGACTTGTTGGCTATACAATATCTGCACCAATGACCCAACTGGACCCTTGCAGAAACCAGATGGTCCCTGGAAGATAATAGTATCTATTGTAAATATCAGCAAGTAGTAGATTAAGTAAATGTACCTGCTTTGCCAGTGTGGTGACTATACTAGAGCAGATCAACATGACCTTAGATATGTGGTAGGAGTGTAGCCATTGATTTGGCAAATATTTATATTCTTTTTTATTCCTACATGAAAAGAGAAAGAGAAGCAGTTTTCATTCACATGGAATGGATGATGGTATTAATTTAGGGTTCAAATATAGCTACATTCAGCCATATGTAGTTGAAGAGATTTGGGCATCCCAGAAAAGGTCATGTTGATCCACACTATCACTGATTTTGTACTAACCTGGCTAGATAAGCAAAATGTAGCTAGAATGGGCTTCCCTCATGACTCGGTGTTAGAGGACCTGCCTGCCAATACAAGAGATGCAGGTTCAATCACTGGGTTGGGAAGATCCCTTGCAAAGGGAAATCCACTCCAGTATTCTTGCCTGGGAAATCTTATGGACAGACAAGCCTGGTTGGCTAGTATATAATATATAGTTCATGGGGTTGCAAAAGAGTCAATCACCACTTAGTGACTAAACAACAACAAGCTAGAATGTAAGAGGACTAAGTAAAATGCATGTGCTACAAAAGGGCGGGAGATACCCTGAAGAAATATTTAGGAACCTGTCATATCAGGAAAGTTTTAGGAGTCCAGTGATCAGGGGCATGACCTGACACCCTCTGCAAAGTAAAAGACAAACCGTACGTATCTCGCATTTCATATGAAAAGAAACAAATATGGTACCCAAAGGTAGTCTTCTTTGGGTTCTAGAGGCAGTAGATGGGGAAGTGCTGCTTGATTCCACTTACCAGGTGACATGAAATGTTGCTAATATTGAGGGAGGTAAAAAAACAGAATAAGCCCTTGAAGCGTATCTAAGCTGCAATACAAACAGCCCTGCATTTTGAATCATAAAACACAGAAGACCCATTACTAGAGGTGTGGGTTATGAGAAAAATAAATGCCATGTGGTGCTTCTACCAAGCTTCTTAGGAAAATAGCAAGGCAGTTCCCTGGGGTTCCAGAAGCAAAACTGTGCTGAACCACCCTCTGAAACACGGGGGAAGCCTGTTCTAGCTACGTTTTAGAAAATTGCACTAACTTGACAACTCTGGGCACACTACTGGCCCCTGTAGAGATAAACCATCTGGCTTTCAGATATCCAGTGATCATATACTGAGAACTACTCATCATAAGCTCAGTTATGTAAAATCCTTTAGGTCAGATGGTTCGATAGATAGAAGCCATTCATTCATTCAGATTCAAGCTCAAGAAAAAGAGAGGCAGAAGAAAAATTCATGAACAGGAAATCTAGAACAGGATGCCTTCCTACCCTCTTATACCTTTGCTTCTCCTTGGCTCTTACCAATGGATACATGGGATTTCATTATGACTGGTGGATGCAGAAGGAATAAGTCTAGGCTAGTTTTATAGGTGTGTTGGCTCAGTAACTGGTTATAAATTGAAAAAAGATAGTAGCCACATTACAGTCTCACTTGGGAGGATGCCTTAAAAGATTTTGACCATGTGATCATTCATTTCCTATGAAGAAGAAATGTTTAGAGATTGGATTATAGATGTATTTATGGACAGTGACAAAGGGCCAAGGTGGTTGGTGGTGAACCTGGATGCAGAGAGATTAGAAGATTATAGACAAGAATTCTGGGATAGACACATGGACATGAACAAGAATGTGAAGATCTTTGTATTAATCTGTCAGGTTAATAGTCACCAAAAAACAAACAAACAGAAAAGCCCCACTCACCATGGATTAGGCACAGAACAACCAACTGGACATAATGACTTCCCAGTTTATATCAGTTAGCACCTGTCATCATCCACCCAAGTGCCCGTAGTATGAACTTTATTTTCTTTTATTCCTGTTTCTGAAATAATTGATTCTTTTTCCAAGTTTGCCTTATCTCTTTCTTGACTACTTGCACCATTTGGTTAAAATCAGTCAAGAGTAATTAAGACACATTTCTGTTTCCTGACCACCTTGCATAGAGAAGTAAGCTCACTAAAGACATTATTTACCTTTAAATTGTTGAGAAGATAGTTCTTCTAGAAGTTTCAGCATTGTATAGAGGACATTACTCTCTTTCTTGCCATCTACTGGCAGGCTTCAATTACAACGCCACATTTTAGGTGCATTTTACAGTAGAATTTCACATCTAGGTACGAGTCTTTCTGTTTATTGAAATGGAAATGAACCTCAAATCTTTGAGATTTATGTATCTAATAAAATTACTCTGCTATATTCTGCTCTGCCTTCACTATGACACCCAAACTGATTAAAGAACCTCCACTTAAAACCTTGCTTATCTTGCAAGAGGGAAAAAAAAGAGAATATGTCACCCCATCTACTAGTTCTGAAGGTTTTACCCCAACTGATGTTTCAAATCACTCATTTCATTAAGTAGAGTAAGTTACAAGTTACAATGTACAAGCCTGATGTACATTGGACTAGGAAAGAGGCATTCCCCCAGGGAGGGGTCAGCAAATTGTTTTTAACCATAAGATACTTTGCTACAATAGAGATAAACATTTTCTATTTTCTATCAGATAAGACAGTCATTCTTTCTACTTGCATTGACAGGGTGTGTGCTAACTCTCTTCAGTGATATCCTACTCTGTTCGACCCCATGGACTATAGCCCTCCAGGCTTCTCTGCCCATGGGATTCTCCAGGCAGGAATACTGGTGTGGGTTGCCATACCCTCCTCCAGGCAATCTTCCCGACCCAGTCATCAAACCTTCTGCCTCTTTTGTCTCTTGTGTTGGCAGGAAGTTTCTTTACCATTAGAGCTACCTGAGAAGCCCATTGACAAGATACACACGGGGAAAAAAAAAAAAAGCATGACCAAGACCACAATTTTTTTTTTTTGTTTATGCCATGTTTCATTAGCTTTTTATTGACAAATATTTTATTTGCATTAAGAATAATAATTTAATGACATGTTTTTCACTTTAAGGTGCTCAAGGTGCTCCATTTGCCTGTTTTGAAGAAGTTAATTCTTTGCATAATAGTTTTGGAAACTGTGGTTTTAAAAATTCCCAACCATTACCTTGTGAGCAAAAGTATGTATATAGAAAATGACTGTTTCATTGAGTTATAAAATGTCTCTATTTCTTGTCGAGAGACATTAAATAGTAATGGAAAATAAATTGTGTATCTGGGGAATATTTTCAAATAACGTTATGTATATTTTCCTTTTATGCAATTTAGCTCTCTTTTTTTCTTAATTTTTTTCCCCTGTTAATAAGGAGACTAAGAGAAGTTTGGTGTTTACTACTGAAGGCAGAAAGTGGGCTCAGTGCAGAGGGAACAGATGGAATCACTCATCTCCTAAACTGAGAGACACCTTCCCTGCCATCTCTTTGTAGCCCACTCCAAGTCACTAATCTATCCCTATAAGGAACTGGTACACATTTCTACACCCTAGCTTTTGCATTGCTGCCTGAGAGTCAGGTCCCCAGGTCACCTGACTCTGATACCCAAAGGGACTTCCATTCACAAACCCCACAGGAATGTAGCAAACAAAGGAGTTCTTAGAAGGAGCAGACAAAAATGCTCATCTCCTTGTCTTACCTGGAAAAGAGTCCATATGCATACTTTAAAAGCTGTTGACTGAGGGTCAGGCTTCTAATTTAAAAAGTTTCTGATTTAATCCTGCCCAGGGACTTGGAATGCCAGCAGTCTCCTCCTCTAGCATCTCCCTGTCGCCTAATCCAAATCACCAGTATCGCCTGCTGGAAGCTTATACACATGTCTGCACCACAGTTTTTGCAGTTAACACCCAGGGAACAGGCTTCCAAACTACTTGACACTGTTAGTCAATGGCACTTCCATTAATGAGTCCCACACAGTTAAGCACTTCTTAACGGACATAGGAGCACCCCTACACATACATACTCGGATGCTATACCCCCAGCCCATGTACAGAAGGAGCAGGCAAAAGTGTCCATTACCCTGTTTCTCCCTGAAGAGAGAAGTACTAGAGTATACTGTATATAATATATAGAAAAATCTAAACTGACTAATAACAAATATGGTGATTGAACTGGCAATCAAAACATCCGAATGAACAAGTCCACTGGTGAATTCTACCAAACATTAAAAAAAAAAAAAAAGGATTAACTAAAATCTTCTAAATATTAGAAGAGAACACTTCCAAAATCATTTTTCAATACTAGCATTTCCCTAATACCAAAGACAGACAAGGGCATTACCAGAAGAGAAATAAGAGGCCAATATCCTCAATGAACATAGATGAAAAAATTTACGAAATAGCAAATTTAACAATACTTTAAAAGGAACATAAACCATGATCCAGTGGGTAATATTCAGGGGATGTAAGGATGGTTTCATATCTGCCAATTGATTGATGTGATACACCATATTAATAAAAAAAAAAGTTATAAGAGTTATATGATCATCTCAGTAGGTATAGAAAAAGCATTTGACAAAATTCAACATCCTTTCATTATAATAACTCTCTTCATATTAGTGTAGAAAGACTGTACCTCAACATAATGAAAGCAATAAATGGAAAATCCAAAATTAACACTATACTTAACAGTAATAGCTGGTAGTATTAACCTTGAGATCAAGATCATGGCAATAATGCCTTCTCTTGTCACTTCTGTTTGCTATAATACTGCTGTAATCAAAATGAACTCATAGAAACAGAGAGTAGAAAAGTAATTGCCAGTGGAAAACAGAAATTGGTAAAATGATACATGCTTTCAGTTGTAAGATGAATAAGATCTGAAGATCTAATGTATAACATGGTGAGAACACTATATAATTATTATATAATTAGGCAATAGAATTATATAATTATTATATAAATGAAATTTGTTGAGAGTAGAGCTTAAATGTATTCACACACAAAAATAGGATAAATACGTGAAATGATGAATGTATTAATTCACCTAACAGGGTGAATCATTTCACAATGTAAAGTGAAAGTGAAAGTCACTCAGTCGTGTCCTACTCTTTGTAACCCCATGGACTATACAGTCCATGGAATTCTCCAGACTAGAATATTGGAGTGGGTAGCCTTTCCCTTATGCAGGAGATCTTCCCAACCCAGGGATCGAACCCAAGTCTCCCGTATTGCAGGTGGATTCTTTACCAGCTGAGCTACAAGGGAAGCCCAGGAATACTGGAATGGGTAGCCTATCTCTTCTCCAGTGGATCTTCCCAACCCAGGAATTGAACTGGGGTCTCCTGCATTGCAGGCGAATTCTTTACCAACTGAGCTATCACGAAAGACCCTCACAATGTATACATGTATCACAGCATCAAGTTGTACACTTTAAATACTTTATAATCTTATTTGTCAACTATACCTCAGTAAAGCTAGGAAATGATAGCAGCAGATAAGTTCTGGAAATCTACTATACAACTTAATTCCTATAGCTTTTAAAAATATGTTATTGTATACTTAAACTTTTCCCCAAAGTTAAACCTTTTATTAACTGTTCTTACCACATCCACAAAATAATGATTATAATACAAAGGGCAAGAGAAAACTTTGGGAAGTGATGGATATGTTTATGTCCTTGATGATGCTAATAATTTCACGGGCATGTCCTTATCGCCAAATTCATCAAGCTTTACACATAGGTAGATTTTTGGTGGTGACTATACTTTAAGGTGGCTTAAAGAATAGTGACAGAGCCAGATTCAAGAACCAAGAGAGGACATAAAGACGATGTTGATTTAAAAAAAAAAAAAAAAAAAACAGAGTGGGAAGAACATGTTAAAAAAAAACTCAGATAAACTCAAGTGCTCCAGAGAGAAGTAGGACTTTCTTTAACTCCCAGGAAAAATCAGAAGAAAAAAAAAAAGTTAAACCCTTAGATAAGCACCACACTCAGCATGGCTAGAAAGCAACTTGGTTCCTTTATGAAAACTACAAATGGCTGAAGAAGGTGTTTAGTTCAATGGGACTAAGACAGTATCCTCCACAACCTGCCTCCACGTGAGTCTGCTATGGATTAATTATGATGTGTAAAGAATGCAGAATTTCCCACATGCCCCAACACTGGAAAACTAACATTAAAAGACGAAGTCTGGAATCATGAAGTGAATGCTGATGAATGGTGATCTCATGAAGAGAGCCTGATAATCTCTAAAAGATGGAATACAATCAGCCACAGCTTATTAGAAAGCAACTGAGTACAGACAGAGTTACACCACAGTGGATGCCCACAGAGGCAGGAGGTGGTGGTAAGTCAGCCTCAATCTCTCTCTGATGACCAGAGGTATGTGTGCCACCCTTGGTCTAAGATATGGAAGAAGGAAAAGAAAAGGTGGAAGGAACTGTGAAAGTTAGCAAGCATGACTTACATGGACTTCATCCGCGATGATGGTAGTATATGAATTTTCCCAAAATAAAATCACTAGATGAGACTGGAATTCAATAGCTCAATTCATCTGCTTTCAGCAGATTCCAGGAATTCAAGCAGATTGTCAGTTCCAAGAATTCAATGATAAATGCAAATTTTGAGAGAATGTACTTTGGAAAAGGACTTTGTATTTCAATAGACAGACTAGAAAAAGATCTATCATGTAAAGCTGGTTTAAGATATTTTGAGATATATTCTATACAAAGAGAATAGAACAACAATAAAAAGAATTATTTCAATCTGAGAAACAAGAAAAATGAGACTGGAAGGAAGAGAAACTTGGAAAAAGATTTGGAAATGGAATCCCACTCTCATTTCAATCTTCACATCTTGATGCGTGCATGCTCAGTCATGTCTGACTCTTTTGCAACCCCATGGACTGTAGCTCACCAGGTTCCTCTGTCCATGAAATTTTCCGTACAAGAATACTGGAGTGGATACAAAAACAAGACCCCTATTATGTTTGTATGGATACAAAAACAAGAGACCCACCTCGAAACAAGGGACATATACAGACTGAAAGTGAAGGGCTGGAAAAAGTTATTCCATGCAAATAGAGACCAAAAGAAAGCAGGAGTAGCAATACTCATATCAGATAAAATAGACTTCAAAACAAAGGCTGTGAAAAGAGACAAAGAAGGTCACTACACAGTGATCAAAGGATCAATTCAAGAAGAAGATATAACAATTATAAATATATATGCACCCAACATAGGAGCACCGCAATATGTAAGACAAATGTTAACAAGTATGACAGGGGAAATTAACAATAACACAACTATAGTGGGAGACTTTAATATCCCATTCACAACTATGGATAGATCAACTAAACAGAAAATTAACAAGGAAACACAAATTTTAAATGATACAATAGACCAGTTAACCTATTGATATCTACAGGACATTTCACCCCAAAACAATGAATTTCACCTTTTTCTCAAGCACACATGGAACCTTATCCAGGATAGATCACATTCTGGACCATAAATCTAGCCTTCATAAATTCAAAAAAATTGAAATCATTCCCAGCATCTTTTCTGACCACAATGCAGTAAGATTAGATCTCAATTACAGGAGAAAAACTATTAAAAATTTCAACATATGGCGGATGAACAACACACTGCTGAATAACCAACAAATCACAGAATAAATCAAAAAAGAAATCAAAATATGCATAGAAAGGAAAGAAGATGAAAAAACAGCAACCCAAAACCTGTGGGACACTGTAAAAGCAGTGCTAAGGGGAAGGTTCATAGCAATACAGGCTTACCTCAAGAAATGAGGAAAAAGTCAAATAAATAAGCTAACTCTATACCTAAAGCAACTAGAAAAGGAAGAAATGAAGGACCCCAGGGTTAGGAGAAGGAAAGAAATCTTAAAAATCAGGGCAGAAATAAATGAAAAAGAAACAAAAGAGACCATAGCAAAAATCAAAAAAGCCAAAAGCTGGTTCTTTGAGAAGTTAAATAAAATTGACAAACCATTAGCCAGACTCATCAAGAAACAAAGGGAGAAAAATCAAATCAATAAAATTAGAAATGAAAATGGAGCGATCACAACAAACAACACAAAAATACAAAGGATCATAAGAGACTACTATCAGCAACTATATGCCAATAAAATGGACAACTTGGAAGAAATGGACAAATTCTTAGAAAAGTACAACTTTCCAAAACTGAAGAAGGAAGAAATAGAAAATCTTAACAGACCCATCACAAGCACAGAAATCAAAACTGTAATCAGAAATCTTCCAGCAAACAAAAGCCCAGGACCAGAAGGCTTCCCAGCTGAATTCTACCAAAAATTTAAAGAAGACTTAACACCTATCCTATTCAAACTCTTCCAGAAAATTTCAGAGGAAGGTAAATTTCCAAACTCATTCTATGAGGGCACCATCACCCTAATAACAAAACCTGACAAAAATGCCACACACACACAAAAAGAAAACTACAGGCCAATATCACTGATGAACATACATGCAAAAATCCTTAACAAAATTCTAGCAAACAGAATCCAACAACATATTTAAAACATCATACATCATGACCAAGTGGGCTTTATGCCAGGGATGCAAGGATTCTTCAATATCTGCAAATCAATCAATGTAATACACCACATTAACAAATTAAAAACTAAAAACCATATGATTATCTCAACAGATACAGAAAAAGCCTTTGACAAAATTCAACATCCATTTATGATAAAAACCCTCTAGAAAGCAGGAATAGAAGGAACATACCTCAACATAATAAAAGCTATATATGACAAACCCCCAGCAAACATTATACTCAAGGGTGAAAAATTGAAAGCATTTCCCCTGAAATCAGGAACAAGACAAGTGTGCCCACTCTAACCACTACTATTCAACATAATTTAGGAAGTTTTAGCCACAGCAATCAGGGAAGAAAAAGAAATAAAAGGAATCCAGGTTGGAAAAGAAGAAGTAAAACTCTCACTGTTTGGAGATGACATGATCCTTTACATAGAAAACCCTAAAGACTCCACCAGAAAATGACTAGAGCTAATCAATAAATACAGTAAAGTTGCAGGATACCAAATCAACACACAGGAACCCCTTGCATTCCTATACACTAACAATGAGAGAATAGAAAGAGAAATTAAGGAAACAATTCCATTCACCATTGGAACAAAAAGAATAAAATACTTAGGAATATATCTACCTAAATAAACAAAAGACCTATATATAGAAAACTATAAAACACTGATGAAAGAAATCAAAGAGGACACAAATAGATGGAGAAATATACCATGTTCATGGATCAGAAGAATCAATATAATGAAAATGAGGATATGATGCAAAGCAATCTATATATTCAATGCAATCCCTAGCAAGCTACCAACAGTATTTTTCTCAGAACTAGAACAAATAGTTTCACAATTTGTATGAAAATACAAAAAACCATGAATAGTCAAAGCAATCTTGAGAAAGAAGAATGAAATTGGAGGAATCAACCTGCCTAACTTCAGGCTCTACTACAAAGCCACAGTCATCAAGATAGTATGGTACTGGCACAAAGACAGAAATATAGATCAATGGAACAAAATAGAAAGCCCAGAGATAAATCCACGTACCTATGGACACCTTATCTTTGACAAAGGAGGAAAGAATATACAACGGAGAAAAGATAATCTCTTTAACAAGTGGTACTGGGAAAACTGGTCAACCACTTGTAAAAGAATGAAACTAGAACACTTTCTAACACCATACACAAAAATAAACTCAAAATGGATTAAAGATCTAAATGTAAGACCAGAAACTATAAAACTCCTAGAGGAGAACATAGGCAAAACACTCTCTGACATAAATCACAGCAGGATCCTCTATGACCCACCTCCCAAAAGCAAAAATAAACAAATGGGACCTAATTAAAGTTAAAAGCTTCTGCACAACAAAGGAAACTACAAGCAAGGTGAAAAGACAGTCTTCAGAATGGGAGAAAATAATAACAAATGAAGCAACTGACAAAGAATTAATCTCAAAAATATACAAGCAACTCCTGTAGCTCAATTCCAGAAAAATAAACGACCCAATCAAAAAATGAGCCAAACAACTAAACAGACATTTCTCCAAAGAAGACATACAGATGGCTAACAAATACACGAAAAGATGCTCAACATCACTCATTATCAGAGAAAGGCAAATCAAAACCTCAATGAGGTACCATTACATGCCAGTCAGGATGGCTGCTATCCAAAAGTCTACAAGCAATAAATGCTGGAGAGGGTGTGGAGAAAAGGGAACCCTCTTACACTGTTGGTGGGAATGCAAACTAGTACAGCCACTATGGAGAACAGTGTGGAGATTCCTTAAAAAACTGGAAATAGAACTGCCATATGACCCAGCAACCTCACTGCTGGGTATACATACTGAGGAAACCAGAATTGAAAGTGACACGTGCACCCCAATGTTCATCGCAGCACTGTTTATAATAGCCAGTACGTAGAAGCAACCTAGATGTCCATCAGCAGATGAATGGATAAAAAAGCTGTGGTACATATACACAATGGGGTATTACTAAGCCATTAAGAAGAATACATTTTAATCAGTTCTAATGAGGTGGATGATACTGGAGCCTATTATACAGAGTGAAGGAAGCCAGAAAGAAAAACATCAATACAGTATACAAATGCATATATATAGAATTTAGAAAGATGGTGAAGCGGGCCTTAGAAAGCATCACTACAAACAAAGCTAGTGGATGTGATGGAATTCCAGTTGAGCTATTTCAAATTCTGAAAGATGATGCTGTGAAAGTGCTGCACTCAATATGCCAGCAAATTTGGAAAACTCAGCAGTGGCCACAGGACTGGAAAAGGTCGGTTTTCATTCCAATCCCTAAGAAAGGCAATCCCAAAGAATGCTCAAACTACCACACAATTGCACTCATCTCACATGCTAGTAAGGTAATTCTCAAAATTCTCCAAGCCAGGCTTCAGCAATACGTGAACCGAGAACTTCCAGATGTTCAAGCTGGTTTTATTAAAGGCAGAGGAAACAGAGATCAAACTGCCAATATCTGCTGGATCATGGAAAAAGCAAGAGAGTTCCAGAAAAACATCTATTTCTGCTTTATTGACTACGCCAAAGCCTTTGACTGTGTGGATCACAATAAACTGTGGAAAATTCTGAAGGAGATGGGAATACCAGACCACCTGACCTGCCTCTTGAGAAACCTGTATGCAGGTCAGGAAGCAACAGTTAGAACTGGACATGCAAAAACAGACTGGTTCCAAATAGGAAAAGGAGTACGTCAAGGCTGTATAATGTCACCCTGCTTATTTAACTTATATACAGAGTACATCATGAGAAAACCTGGGCTGGAAGAAGCACAAGCTGGAATCAAGATTGCCGGGAGAAATATCAATACCCTCAGATATGCAGATGACACCACCCTTATGGCAGAAAGTGAAGAGGAACTAAAAAGCCTCTTGATGAAAGTGAAAGAGGAGAGTGAAAAAGTTGGCTTAAAGCTCAACATTCAGAAAACTAAGATCATGGGATCTGGTCCCATCACCTCATGGGAAATAGGTGTGGAGACAGTGGAAACAGTGTCAGACTTTATTTTTTGGGGCTCCAAAATCAGTGCAGATGGTGACTGCAGCCATGAAATCACAAGATGGTTACTCCTTGGAAGGAAAGTTATGACCAACCTAGATAGCATATTAAAAAGCAGAGACATTACTTTGCCAACAAAGGTCCGTCTGTTCAAGGCTATGGTTTTTCCAGTGGTCATGTATGGATGTGAGAGTTGGACTGTGAAGAAAGCAGGGAGCTGAAAAATTGATGCTTTTGTACTGTAGTGTTGGAGAAGACTCTTGAGAGTCCCTTGGACTGCAAGGAGATCCAACCAGTCCATCCTAAAGGAGATCAGTCCTGGGTGTTCATTGGAAGGACTGATGCTGAAGCTGAAACCCCAATGCTTTGGCAACCTCATGCGAAGAGTTGACTTGTTGTAAAAGACCCTGATGCTGGGAGGGATTGGGGGCAGGAGGAGAAGGGAACGACAGAGCATGAGATGGCTGTATGGGATCACCGACTCGATGGGCATGAGTTTGAGCAAACTCCGGGAGTTTGTGGTGGACAGGGAGGCCTGGCATGCTGTGATTCATGGGGTCGCAAAGAGTCAGACACGACTGAGCAGCTGAACTGAACTGAACTGAATGATAACCCTGTATGCAAGGCAACAAAAGAGACACAGGTGTATAGAACAGTCCTTTGGACTCTGTGGGAGAGGGCGAGGGTGGGATTATTTGGAGAATGGCATTGAAACATGTATATTATCATATCGGAAACGAATCACCAGTCCAGGTTCAATGCATGAGACAGGATGCTGGGGGCTGGTGCACTAGGATGACCCAGAGGGATGGGATGGGGAGGGAGGTGGGAGGGGGTTCAGGATGGGGGACACATGTACACCCGTGGCAGATTCCTGTTAATATGTGGCAAAACCAATATAATAATGTAAAGTAATTACCCTCCAATTAAAATAAATAAATTTATATTTAAAAAAAAAGAATACTGGAGTGGGTTGACATTCCTACTCCAGGAAATATTCCCAACCCAAGAACTGAACCCACATCTTGACCGGCAGATTCTTTACCACTGTGCCACCTGAGAAGCCCTCACTTCTTGATACCATTACGCTAATCTCTATTATTTTAAAAGGACCTCCCATGGAGAATTCCCCAGGAGTTCAATAGTTAAAACTCCATGCTTTCACTGCTGAGGGTGAAGACTTAATCCCTGGTCAAGGGAACTAAGCTTCTGCAAGCCACAAGGCCAAATAAATAAATCATTTTTTTAAAAGCCTGCCCATGGTCTTTTAGAGCAAATGGATGAAATTTTCATATGAAAGACATTTGGAGAGATAACAGTGACCTGCTCAACAAACATATATCAATAACTAAGAACTGCTTTTTCATTTGAGGATGAGAGTTGTTAGATTTGAGTAATTCCAAGAGCAAGAAGTGACATCAGTTATTTTCCAGGGCATAAACTAGGAATGTTGGAAGTCTCTTAGAGAAGCCAGTATTCTACCCCCATTGATAAGTAAACAAACTATTTATGGGATAAACTTTGGTATGGTTTATGCCAAATATGGGGTCTAAAAGTTTCTGAATTCTCAGGAAAGGAATACAGAATGACTGGAAATATCAACATATTCAAAGAATCTTGGGATCAAAATGAAGAGTCTGTATATTAAATAGATTTACTGACTAAAGATCATGGCCATTACAATGAGCATAATTAGAAGGGTCTCAAAATATGCTCAAAGTGTAAATAAATGCAGTCAGCCACTCTCAACAAACGTTGGGTAACAAACCAGCAGGCTGGTCAAGCTTTATCAAAGTGGGAGCAGGTGAAGAATTTTCTCAGAGTGTGATCAGTGTAATGGGCTAGATAACAAAACTGAGTACTAAAGTAGGAAGTGAAAGCATGTCTGAACATTTGAGTTCAATGTATAGTTTTCAGTTCTGCTTCTGCTGTGCCAATTAATTCTATCACATTTTGGTATTTTTCTGATTTTTTACTATTGGTTAAACAACTTTTATGTTATCATTGATGTGATACTATACTTATTTAAAACTTATGTTACATGAAAGGACAGAATGATAAGACATTGTTTTGTTTTCCCTCTCCAGGGATGTTCTTTGTGGAAAATTAGCTTGTGTTTGGCCACAAAATAGTACTTATAGAAGTGATGTTCGATCCGCAGTTTATTCATATTCTCAAGGACTCGTGTGCATAACTCCTGCGTCATCAGTGAGATCAGGTGGAGGAGATGATACCTATGTGGCTGATGGCACCATGTGTGGTGAACAGATGGTAACAAAACATGTTCACTTGCATTTGCCTGTGTTAAATTATGTAATTATCAGATACTATATTCCACGATGACCATCCCAATCATACAGAGAGGATTTGAACCTGGCGCTGCCATTTATTTCCCGGATGATATTGAAAAGATTATTAAACCAAGCCTCGGTTATCAAATAACATTGACTTTTTGGATTATTCTGTCATCAGTCCTCATGGGAGAGGATGCGTTTTTGTTTTTGTTTTTTTTTTTTTTTTGAGGATGCGTTTTTAAGCACAGGAGTCCACTGACAGTTGATTCCTTTTAAGATCTTTGAATTCTGATGGCTTTAAATCACAAAATTCTAATTTTGTGTTTTTAATTTTTCCTACTTCAGAAAAAAAACATAATTGAGCACTCATATTTTATCTGTATTGTCAAAATATAAGTGTGAGAAATCTGGAGGGCCCAAACCAGAAGTCTGCACTGGGAGAGCACAGTTATAGCGATGTACAAACTCATGTTGAGATGTACATGTAGTACTATTTATGTAGCTAAAAAATAAAGGGAGAAGAAAAATGATTCAGAAGCTCAGGGAGTCAGTCTGGAATATGAGTGCACACATTCCAGAAAATATAAGGCAGCAGTTGTAAATCAGTGCTTTATGTAAATGGTGTTTAGTACTTATGTATTAAAAATAAAACAAAACATTAACATGATTAATCAACTATGCAGTTCTGTCTGCGTTGAGCAGTCCTATCCCCTTGGGAACTTGCTTCTTATGGCCAGCATCTTCTAACATGGCTCCAATGCTTGCTCTTCCTGATATTCACTCCCTGAAGTATAATCCTCTTCATCTGTGTGTGCCCTGGATATAGTGACTGGCTTCTAAGAAAGACAAGATGGTGAAAGTTACGGAATGTCATTTACAAGATTAGTTTTTTAAAAAAAAACAGTGACTTCTGTTTGGCATGCACACTTTCTTTCTCTCACCTTCTCAGCTTGCTTGCTTTGCTAAAGCATTCTACATGGTGGAGAAACTCATATAGAAAAGCTTTTCATGATATCAATATGTCAATTTTTCCTTTCATGGAACATGTGTTATGTGTCAAGTCTAATAAGCCTACTTCTAACTCTGGGTCATGAGGATATTCTCTGTTTGTTTTATTTCTAAAAATATGTAATATTGTGTTTTACATTTAAGTTTGGTTTACATGTGGTTTATTTTCAGTTAATTTACTTTAACCTAAGGTTTAGGTTGAGGTTCATTTTTTTTGGAGGTTCATTTTGTCAAAAATGAATTGGGTGTATTTTTGTGAGTCTGTTTTTGTATTGTCTAGATTGTTATATTAATCTGCAGGTCTATATATCCACCCATATCATGTTCTCTTGATTACTTTAGCAATTTAGTAAGCTTTAATAATAAGCAGAGTGATTCTTCTCATTTTACTTTTCTTTCAAAAGATAGTTTTGGTTATTCTAGACCCTGCACCTTTCAATACAAACTGTAAAATAAACTTAAGCCATGCCATGATAAGTTGCTTCAGTCTTGTCCAACTCTTGTGACCCTATGGACTGTAGTCTACCAGGTTTCTCTGTCAATGAGATTCTCCAGGCAAGAACACTGGAGTGGGTTGCCATGCCCTCCTCCAGTGGATCTTCCTGACCCAGGATTTGAACCTGGGTCTCTTATGTCTCTTGTGTTGGCAGGCAGGTTCTTTTCTGCTAGTGCTGCTCAAAGTGGGTGGCCAAAGAATACTGGAGTGGGTAGCATATCCCTTCTCCAGCAGACCTTCCCCATTCAGGAATCCAACAAAGGTCTCCTGCATTGCAGGCGGATTCTTTACCAACTGAGCTATCAGAGAAGCCCTATTAGTTGCTCAGTCATGTCTAACTCTTTGTTACCCCATGGACGGTAGCCAGCCAGGCTCCTCTGTCCATGGACTTCTTCAGGCAAGAATACTGGAGTGAGTTGCCATACCCTCCTTTAGGGGAATCTTCCCAAACCAGGGATCGAACCCACGTCTCCTATGGCTCCCTCGTTGTAAGTGAATTCTTTACCTCTGAGCCACTGGGGAAGCTCAAATGAATTTTTATGAGACAACATAAAACTTTTCAGAAATTTAATAAGAATTGTGTTAAAACTATAGTTTGGGAAGAGTGAATATCTTTATTATGTTGAATTTTTCAACCCATGAAAATGGTTAAGTTGCCTCAATTATTTAAGTAGTCATTGATTTCTTTCATCAGCATTTTATAATTGTTAAGGTATAGATATTGTGTATCTTCTGTTCGACTGCATCTCAACAGTATTCACTTTGGAGTAAGTATAACTGACATTGCATTTTTAATTTCATCTTTCACATGTTTATAAAAATGCAATTTTAAATATATTCAACTTGTACCCAAAACCTTGCTGAATTATTTTAGTATTTCTAGAACTTTTTTGGTAGAAAACTTAGAACTTTGTATGTAGACAATCATTTCATTTTCAAATAAAGACAGATTTTGCTTGTTTTATTTTTCATTAAAAATAGGTGTTGAATGTTGTCAAATACTTTTTTTTGTCAATTGATATGACTTTGTGACTTGTATTCTTTAAAATTATAGTTATGTTTCATCTAGATGATCTGAAAAGCAATATTAATGGTATTTGAGAAATCTAGATTCATAAGAAAGATTTGGATTTGTAAAGATAGGGCATTTTCCCTTATTCTAGGTTAGTTATGTGGTTTGATAAAAATAAGGAAGCATAGGTGGTTAAATTCACATGTAGAATTTTGGAAAATGGATCAAGATTGCCAGAGACTTTGATCATGACTGTTATCTAGGAGACTTAAGGGAGCCAAACACCTCTGTGCAAGTTTTTCTTTTAACTTTTTAAATTTGATAAAATGTACATAGCATAAAATTCACAGTTTTTTACCATTTTCAAGTATCCGATTCAGTGGCATTAATCGCATCCGCTTGACCATATAAAATCTGTTTCACTAGTCAGTTTGTCTGAATTTACGCCAGAACCACATGGTTTTCATATAGTACTTACTTTTTTTTTTTTAACTGGAGTATAGTTGCTTTACACCGCTGTGTCAGCTTCCGCTGTACAGCAAAGGGAACCAGCCATATATACACATATACCCTCTCTTTTTTGGATTTCCTTCCCGTCTAGGTCACCACAGGGTACTGAGCAGAGTTCCCTATGATGTGCGGTAGGTTCTTGTTGGTTTTCTATTTTATGTATAGCATCCATACTGCATTATATGTCAACCCCAATCTCCCAACTCATCCCACCCCTCCTTCACCTTTGGTACTTATACATTTGCTTTCTATGCTTGTGTCTCTATTTCTGCTTTGCAAATAAGGTCATCTATACCATTTTTATAGATTCCAGATATATACTTTGATAGATGATATTTGTTTTGTTTTTTTTTTCTTTCTGATTTACTTCACTCTGTATGATGCTCTTGAGGTCCATCCATGTCTCTGCAAATGAGAATTTTGTTCATTTTTATGTCTGAATAATATTCCATTGTATGTATATATCACATCTTTATCCATTCCTCTGTTGACCGACATTTTAGTTGCTTCCATGTTCTGGTTATTGTAGTACTGCTGTGAACATTGGAGCGCATATGTCTTTTCAAATTATGGTTTTCTCTGAATATATATCAAAGTGTGGGATTGGTGGATCATATGGCAATTCTATTTTTAGTTTTTTAGGGAACCTCCATACTATTCTCCATAGTTGCTGCATCAATTTACATTCTCATCAACATGCATGAAAGTTTCCTTTTCTCCACAAGTTCTCCATCATTTATTGTTTGCAGAGTATTTGATGGTGGCCATTCTGACCTGTGTGAGGTGATATCTCGCTGTAGTTGTGATTTGCATTTCTCTGATAATTAGTGATGTTGAACATCTTTTCATGTATTTGTTGGTCATCTATATGTCTTCTTTGGAAAATGTCTATTTAGGTCTTACTTTTTTATTACTTTTTTTTTTTTAATATATTGAGCTTCATGAACTGTTTCTATATTTTGAAGATTGCCAGTTACTTTATTTCCAAGTATTTTCTCCTATTCTGAGGGTAGACTTTTTGCCACATTTATAGTTTCTTTTACTGTGCAAAAGTTCTTTAAAAATATGGAACACTTCATGAATTTGAGTGTCACCCTTGCATGGGGCCATGTTAATCTTCTCTGTGTCATTCCAATTTTAGTATATGTGCTGCTGAAGTGAACAATACAGTGTTTGAAATCAAGAAGTGTGAGTCCTCCAATTTTATTCTTTTTATTTTTTATTTTTCAATTTTATTCTTTTTAAAGACTATTTTAGCTATATATAATCTCTTGTGATTCCATGTGCATTTTATGATGGATTTTTCTATTTATGAAAAAAAATCTGTCTTGAAATTTTGATAGATTTCATTGAATTTATAGATGCTTTGGATATTATTAATATATTAATAATATTATGTCTTCCAGCCCATATACACAGGATAAATTTTATTTTTCTGTTTTTAATTGTGTTTTAGTATTTCTTTTAGTTTTCATTGTATGCTTCTTGGTTAATTTTAATTGTCTAATAATAGTGGATGCTATTGTTTATTGAATTATATTCTTAATTTCCTATTTAGAATGCCCATTGTTATAGAAATGTCTTTAGTTTTGTGTGTTAATATTTTATCCTGCAATTTTGCTGAATTATTGACTAGTTCTAACAAACTTTTGTGTATGTGGAGTCTTTAGAGTTGACATACAAGATTATATCATCTGCAAAGAGATAATTTTACTTGTTTATTTATAATGTGTGTGCTTTTCATATTTTCTTGCCTGATTGCTCTGGCTAGCACTTCCAATATTATATCCAAGAGAAAGGGCAAAAATGGACTGGTATACACAACATCATTTACTCATTGGCTATATGTTAATTTTCAGGAAATAACTGCAAAATGCTAAATTTAATTCTTCTTTTCAATGATCATCATGTGTTATGCTGATGTATTTAAAGAAGTCAAGAGAATATAAGTTAGGAGCTTAGCTTAAAGAATAGAGAAAAGTAAATGAGAGGAAAAAATGACTAATTTAACCCCTGATTAACCACTTCAACATAACTAGGGTTTTGCAATGCATACATATTAGGTTAAAATATTTCTTTTGATGGATTATTCTAATTAGCATTATAACAAGGATTTATGATAAGTTACCATCCAAAATAATAATTTATATTATACACTGAAACTAAAATAATAAATTATTTTCCAGTTTTTGAGCAGACAAATCATTAATATTAATCTAACCAATTATTCATAGCAGAACATTAGCTCCCATAATGGTGATTCTCATTTCAGTTCCCAATTGTAAGTATCAAAACAAAAATTATATGACCTCACTACACAAACTGTTAAGGCAAACGCACTCAGACTTTTTGTTTTTTTTTAACTCTTACTATTGTTTAGATTTTTGTATTGGATTGACAGAATCTTTGTTCCAAAATCAGAGTGATGCATAATATAAAGTCTCAGCAAGAGTGTCTTTTGTATACACATGATATAGTTAATTCTTTCCTTGTGTCAGATTTGTAAATAACTATGAAATATTGCTTGTTTTGTTTTAGTATTGTGTAAATAAAACCTGCAAAGAAGTTTCTTTAATGGGATATAATTGTAATGCCACTATAAAATGCAGAGGAAATGGGGTAAGAAACTTTTGTTTTTGTAATTCTAAATTTTATGTTACTTTTTGAGTAATTCAAAGTAAAAAATCCATCCTGTTTGGTAGAAATGAAAATCTAAGTTTCTCTTTTATCCAATCTTGCCTAGGAATAGCTAACTAATATAAAGAAAATCAGCTGATTTCTAACCGATCAAAACACTATTTAGTGAACTGTACTATATGTGTACTGAATTTATTGTAAGCACTCAAAACTTATAAATTGATAACACATTTAAATAAAAAAATCATTTTCTCATGCAAATGAATGCATATTTTACTTATATTGTGAACATATTTCTTCTTGCTCATACTCTTCATAATTAAAATTTATAGCTATATAGTATTTTGCAGAAGATATTTTTAAAGACATGTTAGAGAATTTCTGAAGTTTTTAAGAAGAGGCTTCTACTAGAAAGTATCTTTATGCAAAAAGCATTTTATTCTCAACTGCTTATCCATTTTAATCTGGCAATACAGATTTGTAGTTACTTTTGCATTTAATATATACTTCTTAAAAAATGTATAATTTGGGTCCCTTGTTTTACTGCTTTCCAAAAAGAAAATCAGTGTATAATTCAGTCAACATTATAGAAATGATAACAAATTTATCAGTATTCAATTTTGTAATATTCATTATTACAATTTATGTGATTGGTTTTAGAAGATATAGAATGCTGCTGCTTTGTCTTGAATTTTCTATGAAACTTTTCTGTAAACAAAAAGGATAGCTACATTTTCATGTTTTTGTTTTTTACTTTCATTGTTGTTCATTTTCATTGTTATCATTGTTGGCCTGATCTTTTGCTCTTCTTTGTTCAATTCTCTGCTTTAAGCCTTCAGCCTCAATATTTTTGTGTAAAGTCTCAAACCAAACTTATAGGTTGCAGTTTATTGATACATTTTGTTTAGCTGTAATTAACACACAATATCATATTAGTTTAAAGTGTCAGTTCAGTTCAGTCACTCAGTTGTTTCTGACTCTTTGAGACCACATGGATTGCAGCACACCAGGCCTCCCTGTCCATCACCAACTCCTGGAGCTTACTCAAACTCACGTTCATTGAGTCGGTGATGCCATCCAACCATCGTATCATCTGTCGTCCCCTTCTCCTGCCTTCAATCTTTCCCAGCATCAGGGTCTTTTCAAATGAGTCAGTTCTTAGAATCAGGTGGCCAGAGTATTGGAGTTTCAGCTTAAGCATCAGTCCTTCCAATGCATATTCAGGACTTATTTCCTTTAGGATGGACTGGTTGGATCTCCTTGCAGTCCAAGGGGCTCTCAAGAGTCTTCAACACCACAGTTTAAAAGCATCAAGTCTTCAGCGCGCAGTTTTCTTTTTAGTCCAACTCTTACATCCATATATGACTACTGGAAAAACCATAGCTTTGATTAGATGGACCGTTGTTGTAATTTGATATTTTATACATTATGAAATTAACATTCCAGTAAGACTAGGTTTATGTACATTCTACTTTACAGTAAAAAGTTTTATTAAAAAATCCAAAATATAGCTATTTTGATGTTCCTAAGAGATTTGGTCTATTATGTTAATTTTTTTCTAAAATTTATATTATAGGGAATTTATCTATTTAGATTTGATATTCTAGATAAATGTTGTTTCTAACATGGCATTGTTCATCTACTTTAATGGGAGAGATAGGGTGCTAGGATACCACTTTAAAGTAGAGAGAAATATATCTTGTGCAGTATACATTTAGAGGTCTAGGATATCAACAATGCAAAAATGTTTGTCTTTCCACATTAAAAAAAAATCACTCATTCTGTTGGCACAAAATTATTAAGTTTTAGTTCTGCTCTCCCAAAATTTTATAAGCTCAGTTGGACTGTTCTGTTGCCTTCAGTCCTGTCAGAAATGTGATGGTAGTTTAATTCCATTTTCTTTGTGCTGAATGTTGTTCGATTACTTTTCTTCATTTTCTGACATTAGAAATATTACTGACAAGGGACTAAGGTATATGTTTTCATTTCATTTTTTCTGCTAGGAAGTCCTTGGGTTAGAAAGATCCCCTGGAGAAGGAAATGGCAACCCACTCCAGTATTCTTACATGTAAAATCGCATGGACAGAGGAACCTGGTGGGCTACAGTCATGGGGTTACAAAAAGTCAAACACGATTTAGCGACTAAACACCAAACACTAGAAAGTCAAATTACATATCTAGTCTGAAATAGCAAGTCATTCTTCACTTAATAAAATTTAGTAATATTTATCTGGTTATTGCTTCTGCTCTAGCTGACCATTTTTTTTCTTTCACTACATTAGTAAAAATGTAGTGATGGTAACCTCTGTTGTTTATGTTAATTCAGGATAGGGGAAAATTTTGGGATTAGATTTGAAATAAGAAATAAGTGATATTTTAGTCTTAATTTCAAAATTTTACATTAAAATGTTTATCACCAGTGTGTTGTGTGTGTATGTGTGTGCTCAGTGGTGTCCGACTCTGCAACCCCACAGACCATAGCCTGCCAGCCTCCTTTGTATATGGGAATTTTCCAAGCCAGAATTCTGGAGTGGGTTGCCATTTCCTAATCCAAGGGATCTTCCCAACCCAAGGTTGAACCCACATCTCTTGGGTCTGCTGCACTGGCAGACAGATTCTTTACCACTAAGGCCACCTGGGAAGTCAGACTACACTAAATATCAAAAAACAGAGATATTGATGTGTAAATTAGAAGAAAACTTTTGGAATTCAGTATTATAAATAAAACTCATTTTATTGAAATCACTTTTGATATGTAGGGAAAAGAGATTTAAAATTTCAATAATCTTTAAGCCCCCCAAATTTATCATTATCAGCATACACGGACAAAACACAATGTCTGCAATATAATTATAGGAAATAACCATAAATGTCTATTTCTTAAAATGTGCTAGCCCTATATTTATACCTTCAGGTACGGGAATAAATTCATAATATATCATTAGTGATATTTGTTTGGCAAAAACCTTGGAACGAATGTTTATGTGTTTGTGGATGTGGATATATGTGTTTATCTGTGAATATATGTAACACAGAAAATGCTTAGCAGTGGAGGGGGACTTAGTTAGTGGATGAAGGCCCTCTTTTGTGTGTTGGTCACTCAGTCATGTCTTACTCTTTGTGACCCCATGGAGTATAGCTGCCAGGCTCCTCTGTCCATGGAATTCTCCAGGCAGGAATACTGGAGTGGGTAGCCATTCCCTTCTCCAGAGGATCTTCCTGACCCAGGGATCAAACCTGGGTCTCCTGCATTACAGGCAGATTCTTCACTATTAAGCCTGAGGGAAGCCCTATGTATCAGTTATATAGTCTTTAATAAACTTAGAAGACAAACGTTTTGCCTTCTTGCATTTCTTTTTCTTGGAGATGGTTTTGTTCAAAACCTCCTGTACAATGTTACAAACCTCAGTCCATAGTTCTGCAGCCATCCTGTCTACCAGATCTAGTCCTTTGAAACTATTCATCACTTACCCTGTAAAATCATAAGGGATTTGATTTAGGTCATTCCTGAATGGCCTAAAAGGAGAAAGGGAAAGATAAACCCAACTGAATGCAGAGTTCCAGAGAACAGCAAGGAGAGAAAGTCTTTTTAAGTGGTCATTGTAAAGAAATAGAAGAAAACAATAGAATGAGGAAGAGGAGAGCTCTCTTTAAGAAAATTAGTGATACCAATGGAACATTTCATGCAAGGATGAGCACAATAAAGGACAGAAATGGCAAGGACCTAATAGAAGCAGAAGAGATTAAGAAGAGGTAGTAAGAATACACAGAAGAACTGTAGAAGAAAGGTCTTAATGTTCCAGATAACCATGATGGTGTGGTCACTCACCTAGAGCCAGACATCCTGGAGTGTGAAGTCAAGTGAGCCTTAGGAAGCATACCTATGAACAAAGCTAATGGAGGCAATGGAATTCCAGCTGAGCTATTTTAAATCCTAAAACATGAAACTGCTAAAGTGCCACATTCAATATGCCAGCAAATTTGGAAACTCAGTAGTGGCCACAGGACTGAGAAAGGTGAGTTTTCATTTCAGTTCCAAAGAAAGGTAATGCCAAAGAATGCTCAAATTACCATAAAATTACACTCATTTCACATGCTAACAAGATTGTGTTCAAAATCCTTCAAGCTCGTCTTCAGAAGTACATAAACCAATAATTTCCAGATGTATGAGTTGGATTTAAAAAAGGCAGAGAAACCAGAGGTAAATTTGCCAACATCCACTGGATCATAGAAAAACAAGGGAATTCCAGAAAAAACGTCTACCTCTGCTTCATTGACTATCCTAAACACTTTTTCTGTGTGGATCACAATAAACTGTGGAATATTCTTAAAGACATAGGAATACCAGACCACCTTATCTGCCTCCTGAGAACCTGTATGCAGGTCAAGAAAGGCCAGTCAGAACTGGACATGAAGCAATGGACTGGTTCCAAATTGGGAAAGGAGTATGTCAAAGATGTATATTGTCATCCTGCTTATTTAATGTATATACAGAGCATATCCTGCAAAATGACAGACTGGATGACTCACAAGCTGGAATCAAGATTGCTGGGAAAACTATCAACGACCTCAGGTATGCAAATGATAGCACTCTAATGGCAGAAAGTAAAGAGGAACTGAAGAGACTCTTGATAAGGATGAAAGAGTAGAGTGAAAAAGCTGGCTTAAAACTCAGCATTCAAAAAATTAAGATCATGGCATCTGGTCCCATCACTTCATGGCAAATAGGTGGGGGGGAAAGTAGAAACAGTGGCAGATTTCATTTTCTTGGACTGCAAAATCACTGAGAATAGTGACTGCAACCACAAAATTAAAAGATGCTTGCTTCTTGGAAAAAAAAAACTATGACAAATCTAGATAGCATATTAAAAATCAGAGACATCACTTTGCCTACAAAAGTCCATATAGTCAAAGCTCTGGTTTTTCCAGTAGTCATGTACGGATGTGAGAGTTGACCATATAAAAGGCTGAATCCCAAAGAACTGATGCCTTTGAACTGTGGTTCTGGAGGAGACTTTTGAGAGTCCCTTGGACAGCAAGGAGATCAAACCAGCCAATCCTAAAGGAAATAAACCATGAACATTCATTGCTGAAGCTGAAGTTCCAATACTTTGGCCACCTGATGGGAAGAGCAGACTTATTGGAAAAGACCCTGATGCTGGGATAGATTGAGGGCAAGAGGAGAAGGGAGCAACAGAGGATGAGATGGTTGGATGGCATCACTGATTCAATGGACCTGAGTTTGAGCAAACTCAGGGAGATAGTGAAGGATAGAGAAGCCTGTTGTGCTACAGTTCATGGGTGCCTAAGAGTTGGAAACAACTTAGCAACTGAACAACAACAAATTTAGAAGATCAGGGATTTTATTCTTTTGAATGTAAGTATCTATGACATACATAGACTATCATGATTTATAGTAATTACATATTTTTCTGTTTCAGATATGTAATAATTTAGGCAATTGTCATTGCATTCCTGACTATGCACCTCCAGATTGTGAATTAAAAATTGGTTCACCAGGAGGAAGTATTGATGATGGAAATCTTAAACTTCGTGAGTAGAAATTTAACTTTTAAATTCTAGGATGCTTTAAAAATAAAGCATCAAAATAGGATGCTTTATGAAATAAAGAAATACACTATTAACTAAAATCTTTCATGATACCAAGTGACTAAAAGAGTTACTTTGAATAGTGGCTTTCATTAAATTAATGTTAAATAATATTTGAAATGTGCTTTCCACAGAGACACCCAGTTTTAATCAACTCAGTTACTAAAATACAATATAGTACTCAAGTTTCAATAAACATCATGCGTGCTCAGTCACCTCAATCATGTCTATCTCTTTGTGGCCCTATGGACTGTGGCCCAGCAGGCTCCACTGTTCATGGAATTCTCCAGGCAAGAATAGTGGAGTGGGTTGCCAGTCCCTTCTCCAGGGGGTCTTCCTGACCCAGGGATCGAACCCAAGTCTCTTATATCTCCTGCATTGGCAGGCAGGTTCTTTACCACTAATGCCACCTGGGAAAACCTAATAAACATAATATCATGAATGAAAAATAAATATGGATGAATGAACATTATGCAAATTATTTGCATTCCATGTTATTAAAAACTTTGCAGGTTATTTAAAAACACATGTAAGGTAAGGTGTTTATTTTGAATGAAATTTAGAGGAAAATGTATGACAAAATGTAAGTATACATATTTACTAGGAAATAATAGTAAATCACATTTTGAGTGATGAAGTACAAGTTTATACTTTCTCTAGTTTCCATGAATGAAGGAAAGTTGCTATTCATTGACTCAACATCTATTTAAAAAAAAAAAAAAAACTCTTAACAGGGCTTCCTTTGTGGTCTAGTGCTTAAGAATCCACCTGCCAATGCAGAGGACGTGGGCTCAATCCCTGGTCCGGGAGGATTCCACATGCCACAGGACAACTAAGTCCACCCACTGCAGCTGTTGAGTCGGTATGCCCTAGAGCCTGAGCTCCATAACAGAAGTCACCTCAGTGAGAAACCCGCACACTGCAACCAAGAGTAGCCGCTGCTAGTCACGAACTAGAGCACGCCTGCACTCAGCAATGAGGACCTACCACAGCCAAACATCTTTAAGAAATAAAACTGTCAACAGTGTGGGTATAGTGTGATCCTACCTCATCAAGGTGGGGTCCACATATGGCAAACCCAAAACTAAAATCATACTCAATAGTTAAAAGCTGAAAGCTTTTCCTGTAAGATCAGGAACAAGACAAGGATACCTATGCCCACTACTTTCATCCAACACAGAATTGAAAGTCCTAGTCACAGCAATTAAACAAAAATACATAAATAAAATAAATCCTAGATTCTAGTTGTATTTGATGGAGAAGGCAGTGGCACCCCACGCCAGTACTCTTGCCTGGAAAATCCCATGGATGGAGGAGCCTGGTAGGCTGCGGTCCATGGGGTCGCTAAGAGTCAGACACGACTGAGCGACTTCACTTTCACGCACTGGAGAAGGAAATGGCAACCCACTCCAGTGTTCTTGCCTGGAGAATCCCAGGGACTCGAAGCCTGGTGGGCTGCCTTCTATGGGGTCGCACAGAGTCAGACACGACTGAAGTGACTTAGCAGTAGTAGCAGTTGTATTTGATGAGTGTTTATTCTTGCCTGGAGAATCCCATGGATGGAGGAGCCTGGTGGGCTACAGTCCACGGGGTTGCAAAGAGTCAGACATGACTAAGCGACTTCACTTTCACTTTCCTTTTTTAAAAAATTAACTTATTTATTTTTATTGGAGGATAATTGCTTTACAATAGTGTGTTGGTTTCTGTCTATATCAACATTTTTTTCTT
Source organism: Cervus elaphus (assembly GCF_910594005.1). Classification (NCBI taxonomy): domain Eukaryota; kingdom Metazoa; phylum Chordata; class Mammalia; order Artiodactyla; family Cervidae; genus Cervus; species Cervus elaphus. The sequence goes on from NC_057846.1 coordinate 41,967,770, forward strand.
GCTTTTTAGTTTATTTATTTTTAATTGGAGGAGAGCATTTTATTCTTATTGGACTACAGGGCCCAAATTGCTTCATACGTATCCATTTGTAAAAGTTTTCTTGTATTTGTGTCATTTCACTGGAACAGCTGGACACCCATAAGCAAAAGAATTATCCTAGTCACAGACCTCACAACTTTCAAATATTAAGTTGTGGATCAACTCAAAATGGATCATAGTCCTAAAGTCTAAAAGTATAGCTAAGGACAAGCTCAGGCAACGGTAGTGACCAGAGACAGTGGTATGCATACACTTGGCTGTGGGGCCCAAGTGCAGGTGTCCATGTGCTGGCAGATGTCAGTTGAAGATGTGTTTGTAGTGATCAGGGCTGGGGTAGGTGGCAATGGCTGGAGCCAACCACAGGCTCACTGGCTGCTCCAATGGTCCTGAATGTCAGTGCGCTTTCCTATTGCTTCACACTCTACTTCTGTGAATGCATACTGCAAGGGAAATCAGTGATGGGGTGGGGAAATCAAGTTCTAGGGCATGCCGGTGCCCACCTGGACAGGCTAGCTCCAGGTAGGCACAGTGATGCCCACCACTGTCAGAATTCCAACTGTGATTTGGATCCAACAAACAGCTAGAATATGCTCTCCTGTAGCTGTTCTCTTCCTCCCCTGGGTGTATGCACTGTCTTGGAGGTCAGTGATGGAGGTCTTGCTGGGGGTGTGCAGGTTCAGAGCTGAAGGCAGGGGCTGGTTACAGATAGGCACGGTGGTGTGGGCCGGTCAGAGAGGCAGAACCTGATCTGGATCTGACAAACAGCTGCAGGAGCCTTGGGTGTCCACATGCTCTTCTGTGGCTGGATGCTCACCCCAGGGCATGCAGTGGAAGCCAGAGACAAGAACCAGGCTGGGAACATACCATGACTGCAGGGGCTATTCACAGGTGAACATGGTGACATTGGCCATGTCACTGTGGAAGGTGTCACCATGGCCATGTCACCTGACGGAAGGCAGGATCTGGCTCTGTCCACAAACAGCAGTGTGTGGCCGGGAAGGAAGGCAGGGAAGAGGGAAGGCTGGCTGGCTATTCATTCACCTGTGGCTGTAGCTTGTTGTTTTATCATTCAGTTACTAAGTCGTGTCCGACTATTTGTAACCCCATGGACTGTGGCCCACCAAACTTCTCTGTCCATGAGATTTCCTGGGCAAGAATACTGCAGTGGGTTGCCATTTCCTTCTTCAGGAAATCTTCCCCACCCAGGGATCGAACCTGTGTCTCCTGAGTTGGCAAGCAGATTCTTTACACTGAGCCACCAGGGAAGCCTGCTGCAGATTACTTCTACTTAATATATCAGAGGGTCTAGTCAGTATATCGTTCCCCCCAGAGCATACAGGTTAAAAAGAAAAAAGAAAATCAGTGTTTCTGTATAGGTAATATGATCCTATATGCAGAAAATTCTGAGTCGCCAAAACCTAAAGAGTAAGGTGGCAGAAAATGAGATCAATATACAAAAAGCAATTGTATATCTACAAACTAAAAAGAGACAATCCAACAATTACATTAAGGAAGCAATTTTATTCATAGCAGCATAAAAAATAAAATACTTAGCAATAAATTCAGTGGAAAAGTACATGATTTGTACACTGGAACCTTCAAACCATTGCCAAGACAAATTAAAGAAAACTTAAGTAACTGAAGAGACAGTTATGTTCAGAGTTTGGAAAACACTTGTTGCAAGGTCAGTTTTCCCCAGATTTATCTATACACTCAGGAAAATCCTTTTGCGAGTCATCTATCAGGTTCATTTGCAGAAATTGACAAGCTGATTATAAACTTTATACAGAATTTTAAAGGGACTAGTGTTGTCAAGATAACTTTGAAACAGAGTGACATTGGAGAAAACACACCAGCCAACTGCAGAACTTTCTATAAAGTTACAATAATCAACACAGTGTAACACTGATATTAATATAGACATATAGATCAATGGAACAGAATAAATCACTGGAAGTAGAGCCACAGATGCATGGAAAACTAATTTTCCATAAAGTGCAAAGCAAATCAGTGAGTAATGGATAGCTTTTTCAACAAAAAGTTCTGGAACAATTATATACTCACATGCAGAAAAAAAAATTCTGTACATGTTCCGACGTCATATGTAAAAATTCACTCAAAGTGGATCACAGGCCAAAATGTGAAGCTTAAATGTGTAAAACCTCCAGAAGAAAATATATGAGAAAACCTGAGTGCCTTTGGATTAAATAAGAGTTATTTTTTTAACATGTGACACCAAAAGCACAATCTAAAGAGGAAAAGTGAAAACGTGGACATCTTCACAATGAAAATCTTTGGCTCGTCAAAACTCACTTGAAGAGTTTTGTATATAACTAGAGTTAGGTATATAACTAATAAAGTATTTATATTCCAAATGTATACAAATTTTATATTCACAATATAATCTTTGAAAATTAATAATGGAAAACAAATGGACAAAATATGGATACTTTATCAAAGAAGATGTAAGGTGATAGATAAGCACATGTAAAGATGCCCAATGTCATTGTTCATCAAAGAAATGCACACTAAAATCACACCTAGTTGCTGTTACACTCTTTTAAATTTTATTTAAATTTTAAAGGCTAACCACATGAAGTTTTGCCAAAATGTGAGGACAGTGTCTCACACACTATTGTTGAAATGTAAAATTGTACTGTTGCAGCTTCTTCTTAAAATAATCTTATTTATATATCTTTGTTATGGGTCTTCATTGCTGCACAAGGTTTTTCTAGTTGGAGTGAGCAGGGGCTATGCAGTAGTTGTGGTGTGCGGGCTTCTCACTGCAGTGACTTCCCGTTGCAGAGCCCGGGTTCCAGGGAGTGAGGGCTTCAGCAGTTGTGGCTTCCCAGCTCTAGAGCACATGGGCTTAGTTTTTCCTTGGCGTATGGGATCTTCCAGGATCAGGACTTGAACCCGTGTCTTCTGCCCTGGCAGGTGGATGCTTTATCACTGAGCCTTCAGAGAAGCCCTTTCTTTCGCCTATCATGTAATGCAATCGCTTTACTGTTTACCCAAGAGAATAGAATGTCTTCATCCCTACAAAACTTTGTACACAAACATTCATGACAGCTTCACATGTAATAGATGAGATCTGAAAACAACCCAAAGACAAACCAACAGGTGACAGATCAACAAAGTGTGGTGTATTCAAAAAACAGCATATTATTGAACAATAAAAAAGGAATGAGCTACTGTTAAAACTACCAATGTGGATGGATGTCAACATTTACCCTGTGTGAGAGAAGCAAAATTAAAATGAATATAGACTGTATGACTTTATTTATATTAAATTGTAGAACATCTAAGCTAATTGATAGAGAATGCTGATTAGATCAGTGGTTGCTTGTGTTGGGAGTGGCAGCAAAGCAGCATTATATGGGCAAGAAGAAACTTGTGGGTGATGGATGGATTCACTGCAGTTGAGCCTTGGACTACATGGATTTGAACTGCTTTGTGCATTCACAGGGATGCCTGGCATGCTGCAGTCCATGGGGTTGCAAAGACTCAGACACAACCTGGTGACTGAACAATAAGTACATCCACTTGTACACAGATTTTTTTCAATAAATACCACAGTACTATAGCATCAGAAGTAGACTGAATCCATGGGAGAGCAGCTGCAGATATGGTGGAACCTGCACTACAGAGGGACCTCAGATGTGGAAGACCGATGTTAAAGTTAAACATGGGTGTGTAGACTGCTTGGAGTGGATCCCCCAACCCTGCAATGTTCAGGAGTCAACTGTCTTTTGACTGATGTGGTGGTTGTATAGATATAAACATACATACATACATATATATATATATACACACACACACACACACATATAATGTACATCTCAAATAGATTCATGTATTATGCATCTATCAGTAAATCTGTTAAAAATCACAAAATTTAAATGATATCAAACACAAGAATCACACTATTTTGTTGTCAAATCTCAGACATTAAACTTATTTTCCTTACCAATAATGATAAGAATTTTACACTAACTGAAGAAAATCCATAACTATCAAAACAAAAAATAATCTTTTAAGTGTATGCCTCATTTGCTATATCTTATCCATTGTACAGTTATAGTGTTCACATTTCATCATATACGAAGAATCAGTTCAGTTCAGTTCAGTCGCTCAGTCATGTCCAACTCTTTGTGACCCCATGGACCGCGGCATGCCAGGCCTCCCTGTCCATCACCAACTCCTGGAGCTTGCTCAAACTCATGTCCGTTGAGTCGGTGATGCCATCCAACCATCTCATCCTCTGTCATTCCCTTCTCCTGCTGCCCTCAATCTTTCTCAACATCAGGGTCTTTTCAAATGAGTCAGTTCTTTGCAAGAATAACTATATAATAAAAGAAGGAAAATACCAGTTATACCAAGACTCTCATCCATTGCTAATGTGAATGTAATTCCTACAACCACTTAGGAAAATCACTGGAAAAGTTACAAATGTTCAGTTTAGGCACATGATATAAGTAAGCATCACATTCCCAAGGGCATATACCTATGACATATGCACACATACATTGACTAAGAGACATGTAGTATATATTCATAGCAGCACTCTTCATAACACTCAGAATTGCAAGTTACCCAAATGCTCATAAGAAACAACATATTTATAGCTGTTATTTCTATATAAAGATATTGTATGCAGTGATGAGAATTGATATTTTACAATTATAAACAATAATTTGGCTGAATCCCCAAGTAAGGTAATATTGAGCTGAAAAATCAGATAGGATATAAATACATACAATGTAACTGTATATAAAGGTTATAATCTGTCAAAAATGATCCATGGATTAGTGATTTTCCGTGGATGGTGGCTGAAAGAAAGCAGATTGGAGGTAGTGAAATGCTGGTAATATTACTTTTCCTGGCTTTGGTGCTGGTTACATAGATGTGTTCAATTTAGAAAATTCCTTGAGCTATGAAATGATGGTGTGAATGCATGTCTGTTAGTATTGTTACATTTCTGTAAAAAATCTACTAACTAAATAGCAATGGAGGAAAGCAATATACTTATAACCTTAGAAACAGAATTATGATTAGAAAATGTCCTGGTGTGTGCTTTTGAGACTCTAGCAAAGTATGCCTTGAAATCTGGATTATTTTTCTAATTCCTTGCCAATATATTTATTTATTGTGTGCTTTTGGGAATTGTGTAATATTTGAATTTTTTAAGTGTAAGAGATAGCGAAAGGGCATAATATGTTGTTGACTGTCAACAAGAGGGAAAAAATACACAGAACACACATTACATATAGGTAGATACAGGCACAAATATGGGTATAGAAATGGATTTTATTCATATGTATAAAATATAAATACTGGATGGAGAAACATAGTCTAAAAATGGTTTCCTTCGAGGAGCAAAACTATGTGACTTGGCAAGGGAGGGGATGGGAGCTTTCACAGCATATTGCTAAGTTTTTAACTTAAGTTCTACTAATATGTCACCTTTTAAATAAATAAATAGGATGAATGTAGTAAACAGACTTCAAACTGTGTATACAGTATCATAATACTTTAAAAATATGCATAAAAGATGACTAGTAAGCCTCCATTACTTTGGTCACTTGATGTGAAGAACTGACTCATTGGAAAAGACCCTGATGCTGGGAAAGATTGAGGGCAGGAGGAGAAGGGAATGACAGAGGATGAGATGGTTGGATGGCATCACTGACTCGATGGACATGAGTTTGAGCAAGCTCCAGGAGTTGGTGATGGACAGGGAGGCCTGGGCATGCTGCAGTCCGTGGGGTTGCAAAGAGTTGGACACGACTGAGCAATTGGACTGACTGAACTGAGTAAGCCTATGAAAAATATGCAATTGTAGTTTTGGGTATGAGCTTAAATGCCCTTTTATTTTATCATATATGACAATTTGCAAGGTCTTAAACTTTCAGTTATGTATATGATTTTACATGTATGCATATGATTGCTGTCCAACTCTTTGTGACCCCATGGACTGAAGCCCGCCAGGCTCCTCTGTCCATGGAATTTTCGATGCAAGAATACTGCAGTGAGTTGCCATTCCCTCCTCCAGGATGCATATGATTAAAGTGAGATAAATACAAATGCATTCAAACATTCAGTGAATATCCACTTATTTCTGTGTTTCACTTCCAGATACAATGTTTATTAAAAAAAGCTACAGTACACATCAGAACTGGCTTATTTTATGTTTCTACATTTTTCTGCCCTTTTTCATAATTTTCGCCATTAGGATCATGAAGCGAAATAAAATGAGAAAATCATGCAACAAAGAGAGTGTGGAACATGAGGGGTAAGTAAGACTTTTCAAATAATTTAGTATCTTAAATTGTGCTAGTCATTAACCAGTGTCATTAATTCATAATTATATAATATTTGTTATATTTATTATGAAATGTGTGCTATGTTAAAATCTAAAACAAATGTCCTTTTATCCATTTTGTTTTCCCAATAGTTCATTGTTAGCACATTAAGGCAAATCAAAATTTTGACTGCTCTAGAACTGTTTTCCTGATGTGCATTCCACAGTGTACTAGGGACTTAATATGAGAAAACTTTATTTGGTATATCATTTTAGGTTCCTTTCTAAATGGATCTAAATTAAGTAGCAGTGTTTGTTTCCTTCAGAGAAATCCTTTTTATCCAATTTAGAATTTATATTAAAAATGTCATTAATAAATCCTTGAACCTCAAAATATTTCTATCTCTTTAGTAGTCTCAAATGTTGTTAAAAAATCTCTGCAGAATTCATCTGAAATTAGATACTGTTTCTTACAAACTTGTGCATGATATTCTTACTTTTGTGTGTCTACCTTTCTGATGACCTAACACTTTAACTCATTGAAGGCAAGAAACCCTTATATTAATCCCCATATGTGACAGCATGAATGAGGATTTTAGCCTCAAAGTGACATTTTCTTTGAAAACTATTATTGTGTGCTGTGCTTTGTCGCTCAGTCATGTCTGACTCTTTGCGATCCCGTGGGCTGTAGTCTGCCAGGCTCCTCTGTCCACAGGATTCTTCAGACAAGACTACTGGAGTGGGTTGCCATGCGCTCCTCCAGGGAATCTTCCTGACCCAGGGATTGTACCCAGATCCCCCGCATTGCGGGTGGATTCTTTACCATCTGAGCCACCAGGGAAGCCCATTTTATGAAGACACATTCAGTTGCACACATATCACATGTATGTTGTTTAGGGAAATGTTGGATCATATTCACTGAAAGAGAAAATGACTTAATTGGCCATCATGACACTTTACAGGGGAAAAGAAAAAAAAGAGAATTCAAGAACACCCTGACAGGTAATGTTGTTGAGGGAACCTGAGTAATGTACATGCTGAATACAGCTCCATATCTAAATATTCATGCTGTCCCAGCCTTAATGACTGTTCCTTTACAAACTCTCCCACCAAAGCTGGGATGTGTACCATTAAGCCTTCCATCTTTGTTTATTCTGTAAGTATATACTGGAGCTTTTGAATACATAATTTTTACCAGATGGGAAAAAAAGTGTTTATCTTGTAGCCACATGTTTATTTCCATCATGCATTAGGCTGGGGCTATGGGTTTAGGTAATAAGTTCACAGAGTTGGAACATCATTCTCATCACATCACATCAAAGACAATGCTATGAACTGATAACTTAATATCAGTCTTGATAACTTGAAGGAAGTAGTGTTTGTCAGCTATTTCCTGACAACATGAAAACACCTGTAAGATTATTTTTCTCACTTTTTATACTTAAATCTATATAAAAAAAAAAAAGAAAAGGCAGCTAAATGTACCCCATATGTTTTTGGTTTTTAGTAGTTCTTGACTTTCAGGCTCCATAAAGGGTGTTTCAGAATTATCTTGTATATTCCTTGTCACAGCCCTAGAAGCAGCCTTTTCTACAAGGATTCTTGGTTTCTTTTATTGGGAAACAATATTACAGACCTAGATGCTAGGTTTGCTCCTTGCTATTTGGGTTTCATTGCTTTTAGAACCTCACAACAGACAGATATATGAATCTGATATATGTTTACAACACATGTATACACACAATTGTCCTTAGATATTCTGCAGATAAGTCCTTTATCACATATTTGTTGTAGCTGGGTTGTCTGAATTTTTGCAACCCTATGAACTGTAGCAAACCAACTGTAGCAAACTGTAGCAAAGCCTGGTTTCCTCTGTTCTCCACTAACTCCTGGAGTTTGCTGAAATTTATTTCCATTGAGTTGGTGATGCTATCTAACCATCTCATTCTCTGCTGCCCTCTTCTCCTTTTTTTTTTTTTTTTTTTAATTTCATGCATCCCACCTGGGCTGGTGATCTGTTTCACCATAGATAGTATACATGCTGTTCTTTTGAAACATCCCACCCTCACCTTCTCCCACAGAGTTCAAAAGTCTGTTCTGTATTTCTGTGTCTCTAACCCTCTTCTCCTTTTATCAGATAAAAATTGAGTTTTTTTTTTCTTCAGATATGTGTCATATTTTCATTCAAATCACAGTAATTTTTGCTGAGGAAACATTTTTAAATTTTGTCACTGTTCTCCTTCTTGGATTATGCTTTTGCTGTTATATTTAAAAACTCACCACCAAACCCAAAGTCACTCAGATTTTCTCCTATGCTTTCATCTTGAAGTTTTATAGCTTTGCAATGCACATTTAGACCTATGATTCATTTTGAAGCAGTTTTTGTGCAAAATTTGAAGCAAAATTTGAAATTATGGCATATGTGATAAAGTTTGTATTTCTGCAAATGTGTGCCAAATAGTTCAGGGTCGTTTGTTGAAAGAACTATACTCATAGAAATGCCTTTGAACATATATATGTAGGTCTAATTTTGAATGAAGGAAATTAGATATTTCTTATTTTCTTATTAATGTTAAGTGCATCTTCTTATTTACAGTGTAAAGTTTTTTTTTTTCTGCAATGTATCTTTTTCCAAGTTTCAAATACTAGAATGTGATTCTCTTTATCCACATTTGCAGTAAGTTTGCCTAAAGGAAATATGTGTGGGAAATATATGTGGAAAATATCTTTTCCACATGCCACAGATTAAATAAGCTATGTCATGTCTGACTCTTTTGCAACCCCATGGACTGTGGCCCACCAGGCACTTCTGTCCATAGGATTTCTCAGGCAAAAATAATGAAGTGGGTAGCCATTTCCTTCTCCAGGGGATCTTCCTGACCCAGGGATCAAACCCACATCTCCTGCAATGACAGGCATATTCTTTACTCTGTAGTGACTCGAAACATTCTATTTAGCCTTTCACTTTAGTCTTTCTAAACCATGGATTTTTCAAAGAACCAAAAGTATACAACACTAAATAAATGAATTTTTATTATTTTCAATCATTTCATGGCTGTAATTATTTTGCCTCGTACTAAATGATAAATCAGCAGCAAAGTAATAAATGTAAAGCTATATATTTACACATATAAATTTGTATTCATATGTAAACACATACACTTGTTGTTGTTCAGTCACTAAGTTGTGTCTTACTGTTTGTGATCCCATGGACTGCAGTATGCCAGGTTTCCCTGTCCTTCACTATCTCCTGGAATTTGCTCAGGCTCATGCCCACTGAGCTGATGATGCCATCCAACCATCTCATCCTCTGTTGCTTTCTTCTCCTCCTGCCCTAAATCTTTCTAGCACCAGTGTCTTCTCCAGTGGTCCACTCTTCCCATCAGGTGGCCAAAGAAATGGAGCTTCAGCTTCAGCATCAGTACTTCCAGTGAATATTCAGGTTTGATTTCCTTTAGGATTGATTGGTTTGATCTCCTTGTAGTCCAAGGGACTCCCAAGAGTCTTCTATAGAACCACATTTCGAAGGTATCAATTCTTCAGTGCTCAGCTCTCTTTAGACTGATGCTGAAGCTGAAGCTCTGATACTTTGGCCACCTGATGTGAAGAGCTGACTCACTAGAAAAGATCCTGATGCTGGGAAAGATTGAAGGCAGGAGGAGAAGGGGATAACAGAGGATGAGATGGTTGGATGGCATCACCAGCTCAATAGACATGAGTTTGAGCAAGCTCCGGGAGATGGCGAAGGACAGGGAAACTTGGTGCGCTGCAGTCCATGGGGTCACAAAGAGGTGGACACGATTGAGTGACTGAACAAAACAGCCTTCTTTATGGTCCAACTCTCACATCTGTACATGACTACTGGAAAAACCGTAGTTTTGATTATATGGCCTTTGTCAGCAAAGTGATGTCTCTGCTTTTTAATATGCTGTCTAGATTTCTCATAGCTTTCCTTCCAAGGAGAAAGCTTTTTATAATTGTGTGACTGCAGTCTCTGTCTGCAGTGATTTTGAAGCCCAAGAAAATAAAATCTGCCACTTTCCCCACATTTTCCCCATCTATTTGCCAAGAAATAATGGGACTGGATGCCATGATTTTAGTTTTTTGAATGTTGAGTTTTAAGTCAGCTTTTACACTTTCCTCTTTCACCCTAATCAAGAGGCTCTTTAGTTCTTTGCTTCCTGCCATAAAGGTGGTGTTATCTGCATATCTGAGGTTATTGGTATTTCTCCTGGAAATCTTGATTCCAGCTTTGATTCATCCAGCCTGGTATTTCTCATGATGTACTCTGCATATAAGTTAAATAAGCAGGGTGACAATATATAGCTTTGATGTACTCCTTTCCCAATTTTGAACCAGTCTGTTGTTTCATGTCCGTTTCTAACTGTTGCTTCTTGACCTGCATACAGGTTTCTCTGGAGGCAGGTTAACCGGTCTGGTATTCCCATCTCTTTAAGAATTTCCATAGTTTGTTGTGATCCACACAGTTAAAGGGTTTAAGGTAGTCAATGAAGCAGAAGTAGATGTTTTTCTGGAATTCTCTTGCTTTTTCTATGATCCAATGGATGTTGGCAATTTTATCTCTGGGTCCACTGCAACTTGTACATCTGGAATCCATTGATCCTTTATTTTTCACTCTCCTTTGAGTGCCTGTTTTGATCTGACACTTAAAAGAGAAATCTGACAGTAGATATAGTTAAAGTATGAAACTGTCTACTACTAAACAGACTGTAAATTTGCACTTTCTTTTTCTTTCCCTAGTCGTTCAGCCATTGTACCAGAACGCTGTGACATGGACTACTAATATAGCCAAGCACTTCATCAACAAAATGCTTACATGAAGAGGAGAAACTGTTTCGTAACCCTTATGCTATCCCTAAATACACTTAAAATGTCAGATTTTCGAAAATAAAGTGCACTTGGGCAGGAGGAAGTCTTCCTTCAGTTCAGTTCAGTCGCTCAGTCGTGTCCGACTCTTCATGACCCCATGGACTGCAGCACGCCAGGCCTCCCTGTCCATCGCCAACTCCCGGAGTTTACTCAAACTCATGTCCATCGAGTCGGTGATGCCATCCAGCCATCTCATCCTCTGTAGTTCTCTTGTCCTCCTGCCTTCAATCTTTCTCAGCCTCAAGGTCTTTTCCAAGGAGTCGGTTCTTCGCATCAGCTGGCCAAAGTATTGGAGTTTCAGCTTCACCATCAGTCCTTCCAATGAATATTCAGGACTGATCTCCTTTAGGATGGGTTGGTTGAATCTCCTTGCAGTCCAAGGGACTCTCAAGAGTCTTCTCCAACACCACAGTTCAAAAAACTCTCCCTTGTGACTCTCAAAAACACCTAGCTGCTGGTGGACTGCCCGCCCCCACAGTGGGCCGCAAATCCTGGTGCCCAAGCTGGGGAGAGGCCCAATGCACAGCTGCACTTCCATCGTTCACCCCACTCATCCCTCTAACAGAACTGCCTTCTCCACCTTCCTGCCCAGCTTGCCCGCAGGCCAGCCCCGCAGGCTTGCTCCTACCCTCTCCTGCCCCGCCCTCCAGTCTCGCCGGGCCTCAGCCCCGTGCTCCTCTTTTCACTCCTGCCCCGCCGCCTCGTTTCATCTCGCCCCTCGGCCCCAGCCACGCCCCTCAGCCCCAGCCACGCCCCTCAGCCCCAGCCACGCCCCTCAGCCCCAGCCACGCCCCTCGGCCCCAGCCACGCCCCTCAGCCCCAGCCACGCCCCTCAGCCCCAGCCACGCCCCTCAGCCCCAGCCACGCCCCTCAGCCCCAGCCACACCCCTCAGCCCCAGCCACGCCCCTCGGCCCCAGCCACGCCCCTCGGCCCCAGCCACGCCCCTCAGCCCCAGCCACGCCTCTTCCACGTCCTGCTCCCAAGCCCCGGCGCCGCAAACCGCGAGAGTCACGTCCAGTCAACCGCCTTCGCTGAGGCGAGGCCGGTCACGCAGTGTTATCTCTCCTGCTAATCCTCACAGGGCTGGCCCGGCTGGCCTCCGCGTGCCATCGTAAGTGAGGACCCTGCCGGATAGGAGGCGGGCCCATCGTCGCAGTGTCCCTGGGCGCGGGGGTGGAGGGGGTTGCCCTCCTGGCCCCAGAAGCCCAGGCCAGGCTGGGGGAGCCCGGGCGGGTCTGGTCGGATTCCTGCCCAGTTTCAGACTTCTGCCAGGCCCGCTGGTCGGAGGTATCAGAGCAGGACTGGGATAGTTGACGGGGACACAGATCTTCCAGGGAGATGTGGCGGGGATGGGGGTAGGGAGAGGATCCTGGATGGGGTCCTGGGGACCTCTTCTTAAAACCCTACACAGTATGATTTTCGGTGTGTGCGTGTGTGCGCGCGCCCACTGGGGCTTGGAAGATCCACAAGTGATGTGATAGGAGAGGACAAATAAGAATGAATGCTGCCCTGGACTGGGGGATGCTCACTCCTCTCTTCCTTACTGCAGACTCTGAAACATTGCTTCTACAAATTACAGTGCCACAGAAGACTGGGACAGACAGATATTGACAGTGGAATTTCAAAAACGCATGTAATTAAGAAATAACTTTAAAAATATGTTTTTCTTTTTTTTCTCCTGGAGTGCAAGACCCAAATCAATACATGCTTATCCCTTGTTGAAATTTTGTGTTCTAATGAGAGTGTTATTGTTTTCATTTCTCAAGTAATAGATGAACATTATGAAATAGACTCAGAGGAAAAAGATGCCTTGAGTTCTTGTCACACAAAAAGGCATCTACAGCCTACTAGATTGTTTTCTATAAAAGATATACATTTAAAAATGCCTTCTGTGTAAGAGAGGCCATGTCAATATTTACATCATAGCATGATTTTAAAATGACAATATATAAAGAATATCTTCATGCCTGTACTTACACACATGTGCATATATAAATCTTTGTAATGTTATTTTTTTATTTGATTAACATAGTAAAACATGTGCATTATGTACATTGTAAAATGAAATGTAGACAGTACAGAGACTTGTTAAGAAGGTGAATGGCCACCTCGCTTTCTAAAGGCAGTAAATTTGAAGGAAACTGAAGTTTTAGAGACATGCATACACACATGCATGTATATTTTTAATGAGCATGCATGAGAGTTGTAATTGACTTTATCTCTTATGGGTAGAGTTAGGATTATTTTTATGATAATACAGCTCTGACATTATTTTCCCTAACTGTCGGATACCTTATATGTAACACAGTGTTTCACATTTTAGACACGTAGATAGTTTCATGTGCTTCCTTGGTGGCTCAGACAGTAAAGAATCTGCCTCCAATGCTGGAGACCTGGGTTCGATCACTAGGTTAGGAAGATCTCCTGGAGGAGGGCGTGGCAACTCACTCCAGTATTCCTGCCTGGAAAATTCTTAGGGACAGAGGTGTCTGGCAGGCTACAGTCCAAAGGATCGCAAAGACTCAGACACAACTGAGCGACTAAGCACAGCAGATAGTTTCATAAACCTTCTTGAATAGTCATCTTGGTAGGATCAACAGGCTAGCCACTGTAAAAAAAAAAAAAAAAAAAAAAAGATAAATATCGAAAAGGTCTACCAGAAAAGTTGCATTATATTTGACTCCCATTCACAAAAACAGTGATGCCTATCTTCCTGAGACCTCTCCACCTCTCCTCTTCAGTCTTCTCATCTTTGCTCTTATGAACATCTTAAATGAATGCTTCACTTTGAACAGGTAATTTTTGGTTAAGCCTTAACAAGAGATGCCTTTCTGTCTGTTGACTAATGGAATCATTTTGTTAGTTGTCAGTCTTTTTCTGGTTTTGACTTCTGTTTTAAAAAGAATTAGTGACTTTGGATAGGACACTATGTTTTCAAGAAGGAAGAAATATTGATGTAAAGAAGCACAGGGATTAGATAAGAATCCAACAATTAGAATCCCAGTAGCATGATCTGAGAGGAACATCTGCAACTGTCAACTGAAAAACTATGTTAGACATTGGGGCAGGTTTTATAGACTGAATGGTCTACTTCTGACTGGCTCACTTTGTGGCACGAAGAAACACCAGCAATTGTGTATTCATAAAAGCTATTACACCCCCCCCCCCCAATGAATATCTGGAGATGCTGAAATGTTTAAGAGAGTGTAACAAATGTACACTGGGAAATGCTACCAAAGAAAACATAAGGACCCACGATAATATCAGGAAAAAGACAGCATTTGGTACACGCACATGCACACAAACACACACACCCAACATTATGAGAAAGTGTCATTACTTTAAAATATTCACTTCACATGAAACAGATAAAAATCCCAAATTTGTATGAATTTAATAAAACATCCTCAGCATATATAACATGAAAACCGATAGCATGACAAGGAGAAATTTTCAAATCCATTTCCATAGAGAGATATGTAAATGGTTATCTCAAATGTTGATTGGCCAATAATAAAATTCTAAGAAGAAGAAACATTTGAACAACAAAAATAAACATTCTGTCAATGAATAAATTGAACCAAATGAAGCTTATGTATTGTTTTTCTGCTCTTTGTTTTGACTCACTCAATTCTATGGATGTCACGTAGGAGGTTTTCATTTAATGATACAACCTACATTGCCGCAGGAGAAAGAGAATTCAAGCAAATATCAGGAATCCATGAAGCATCCCTAATGAGCTAGTTCCACATGAACTCAGTCTCTCTGCTCTGGAAATATGTTGAGTCGCTTGCTTAAAATCACAAGATTTATAGGAGGAATCTTGGCTTTGGAAGAACTCCTTACAAAGTTTTCAGTGAAGTTTTAAGAAGCCAAGCCAGCCTTGTTGAACTAGTTGGGGAAAACAATAGAACTAACCTTGACCAGGGGAATTTTGAACCCTAACAAAGCATTACTGTCCTTGTCTTAGTTAAGAATCAGAAACACCCAGACTTGTCAGTATCCCCAGAAACAGATAAAGCTTTTGTAATCAAGATGTACTTATGCTCTGTCTCCACTGTAAATAATGCTTCTGAAGAATGCTTCTCATACTTCTGAAGAATATACGGTGTTACTCAACAAAATTGACCACAACAAGTAAAATAAGGGACTTCCCAGTTTGCTCAGTGGTAATCACCTGCCAACTCAGGAGACGGAGGAGACACTGGTTTGATCCCTGGGTCGGGAAGGTCCTCTGGAGGAGAATATGGCAACCCGCTCCAATATTGTTGCCCGGATAATCCCATGGACAGAAGAACCTTGTGGGCTACAGTCTGCAGGGTCACAAAGAGTTGGACACAGCTGAGCAGGCACGCATGCATGATAAATGAAAAAATAAAAATAAATGAAAAGCATATAGTGATCGTACAGAGCTCATTATTTGGGAACAGTACAATTAGGTTTAAACTCAACAAAAATACTGAAAAATGTATTTGGAAATTTAAAAATGTACATGGTTCATGGGCTGAAGGAGAAATCATAAATCATAATGGATGTTGAATAATAAACAATGAATTAGAATGAAGAAATTACATAGAAAAATTTGAACTGCCCTCTGAAAATGGTATAGGGGCATAATTTATAGTCACAAATATTTGGTACTAAAACAAGGTTTGAAATTTAAAAATTAGAAAAATAATTATAACCTTAAAATTCTTAATGATTCTGCTTAAGAAGTAGAATTAATGAAAGAGAAATTAAGCTGAAGCAGCCTGGATTCCCACTGTCAAAAGTTGATTTCTGAGAAGAATGTAAAACAGTACATTTGGTGAGATAGATTAAGGAAAAGGAAAAGAAGGAAGAGATGTACTTTTAGGGTTTTGAAATATCTAATCATTACTTTCTCTCTGAATATTTTGCTATAGGTTACCTATTCCATCAAAATTGGCAGGAAAACATACACTCTCCATCTTGAAAAACAGTAAGTGGCCATTCTTCTTTTCTTTTCTTTTTTTTTTTTGAGCATTTTTTTTCATTTATTTTTATTAGTTGGAGGCTAATTACTTTACAATATTGTAGTGATTTTTGTCATACATTGACATGAATCAGTCATGGATTTACATGTGTTCCCCATCCCGATCCCCCCTCCCACCCCCCTCCCCATCCCATCCCTCTGGGTCTTCCCAGTGCACCAGCCCTGAGCACTTGTCTCATGCATCCAACCTGGGCTGGTGATCTGTTTCACCATAGATAGTATACTTGTTTCAATGCTATTCTCACAGAACATCAATCCCACTCCTGGGCATACACACCGAGTAAACTAGATCTGAAAGAGACACGTGTACCCCAATGTTCATTGCAGCACTGTTTATAATTCCCGGAACATGGAAGCAACCTAGATGCCCATCAGCAGATGAATGGATAAGGAAGCTATGGTACATATACACAATGGAATATTACCCAGCCATTCTTCTTTTCATAGAGTTGCTTTTAGTTTCTTAATGACTGAGCCTATATTTAGAGCCTAAATGTTGAAGAGCATGAGTATTATATTTAATATGTTAAGTCTTGGTGATTCATGTCAGACTAGACTTTCCAGTCTTTATCTTGAGATTTTAAGTCTAATATTCAAACCCAACTGCACTTTAATGATGTAAATGTTAAAGAATATCAGATCCGTGAAAATCATTTTATGTAACTCCTTGAAATGTATCTAAAATTGCAGCTATTCAGGGACTAATTTTATCAGCCTATATAATTCAGTTTGTTTGTTTCATGTCATTTAACATAATTCTATGACTTTAAGCATTTTACTTGATATTCCACTCTTGTTTTATCTCATTTTGCTATAGTATATATATTTTAATGTCTTCAGATTTCTATTTTCACTCTGAGGAAACCAATATAAATAACCTGTGTTTATCATTCTATGGTTTTCTATTCTAAATTGCATCCTTACCTGAAATAAAACCTACCAAAAAAAAGTGGGGGGGGTTTCTTTTCACAAAAGGAAATAGTGTTCTTCAACTGTCTTATTTAATAACAGCATTTATTTTCTTATTTTATGTATATACTTTTACTCATTTTTTAATAGATGAAATCTCATAGTATGTACCACTGATGGGAAATGAGTTTATTTCCAGGAATTGTCACTATAAACTCTGACAATATATATCCTTATCTCTGTATTCTTACACAATAGAGATTTTGTTTCATGGACTTGCTATCAATAGATGGGCTTCTGGATCACAAAGAATGGCTGCTGATAATAGTAGTAGTAGTAATAATAATAATGACAACAGCAACAGCAAGTGACATTTATTGAGCAGGTACCATTTTCCAGATGTATTTCTAGGCATCTAATTTGTACCTAGTAACTGATTAATTTTCACAACCACCTCTAAGGTAGGCCTTCTTTATTACCAACCTTTTATAGCATGTAAAGATTTTGAGAGATATTGGGAGTTACTTTCTAAAAAGACACTAGCACTTTAGATTTTCAAAAGCATGCACGAAGTGCTAAGATAGCGTATTTCATCTTAAGTGCAGGTTGTATTTCCCTAAATGATTTTTCTAAATATTGATTGACTGTTTGTGTTTTCCTGTATCTGGTTTGCCTGTTCACCTAGTTTTCTTAATACTCCTTATTATAATTTTAATATACTTTATTTTTTAGAGCAGTTTTCAGTTCCCAGCAAAATTGAGTGGGAAGGCACAGAGATGTCCATATATCCTCAGCCCCAGCACAAACATCGCTTCCTCCATTATCAACATTCCCTACCGGAGTTATATATTTGCTATAATTGAAGATCCTACATTGACAAATCATTCATTATCACCCAGAGTCCATAGTTTATATTATCATGCTGCTTTATATATTGGTGTTTTTTTTTCTATGAATGAATAAAAATTAAAAAGGAAAATTCTGAGGATAATATAAACAATCAAGTTCTTGCCAGGAATGATGCACATATAAGAATTTTTCCTACATGGTAAAGAAAGTGTATATGGACACAATAGTGAGATCTTTTATTCCCATGCCCAGACCTCTTCAGCACACTCAATCCTCAGTGCTAATTGAAATTATGATATTGATACATATTCTTTTGCCATATTTTAAGCGTCTTTCATCCATATGTCTAAAGATCAATAAAAATTATGTTCTGATGATTTGTTTAAATAGAT
The DNA here is from genome assembly GCF_910594005.1 of Cervus elaphus. Lineage (NCBI taxonomy): Eukaryota > Metazoa > Chordata > Mammalia > Artiodactyla > Cervidae > Cervus > Cervus elaphus. The sequence goes on from NC_057846.1 coordinate 41,986,168, forward strand.
GTAAATGGCACAGTATTGTATAGTCCCTTAAACAGTTCTTTATGGTTCAGAAAGAGCTTCCCAGGTGGTGCTAGTAGTCAAGAACCTGCATGCCAGTGCAGGAGACATAAGAGAAATAGGTTCGATCCCTGCGTTGAGAAGATCCTCTGGAGGAAGGCATGGCAACCCACTCCAGTGTTTTTGCCTGGAGAGTCCCATGGACAAAGCAGCCTGGCAGGCTATAGTCCCATAGGGTTCCAGAGTCACACACAACTGGAATGATTTAACACTCATGCACTCATGGTTCAGAAGGCTAGGTAAGGGTGCTCCTTAATATGATGAAACATGAAGGTGATACCAATTTTTTATCTTTCCCTGTATCTTCACTCTTTGCCATATAACTTTGATTTCCTCTCATCAAGAAGTGGAGTGTATACAGCTCAAAGTCCGCCTCACACTCAGTCTTGTGGGTCTGAGTTTATCTACACAAGGCCAACATCACTGGTGTGAAGAGCCCAAGGTTAGAAGGGCCTTGTGCTTGGATTCATGCTCTACTGATGCTCTCCTGAGGTTCTTAATACTTTTGAATGAGAGACCTCACATTTTCATTTTACCTTAGTGCCTGACAAATTACTAGCCAAGTTTGGGGCCATGCCACTTATTTTGGGCAGAGTGATGTTGACTGGCTTGATGTCAACAGAGGCTTAATAAAACTCTCTTGCTTTTTTACTTTCCGTCTTGTTTGCCTGTCATCCCCATGAGAATATGCTTGAGCTTAGCTTGCTGGAAGATTAAAGACATATGGATCACAGCCACAGTGCTTTATTTATCCCTACATCAGCCAATATTCAGCTGAATCCTATACCACTGAGCAAGCCTGGCCAGAGTTAGCAGAGTTGTCATGGCTACTGGCACATAAAAGTGTGAGCAATAGATACTTAACTGTTTTATTGTATGTGGTTTCGGTTTTGTGATTGTTTGTCATGCAACATTCTGCCTAATTTCACTTGTTGAGATTTATTCACATTGGTGTGTGCAAAAGAAGTTTGTTTTTTAAAATGCAAAGGTAGTCATCAAATTTATTTATCTCATAAATTATTTATCCTCCCTTATTTACAGCAAGAACAGCTCTCTTGTGGACATCCCTGGCCATGACTTCCCAGGTCCCAGTGAAGCTGATGGATTATGATTATAAATAAGAAAATTCTCAACTGCTATATACTAGCAGTTTTTTCCTTCAAAACACTTATAACCAATTTTTACTCATGCTGTTGCTGCTACTGCTGCTAAGTCGCTTCAGTCGTGTCCAACTCTGTGCGACCCCATAGACAGCAGGCTACCAGGCTCCCCCGTCCCTGGGATTCTCCAGACAAGAACACTGGAGTGGGTTGCCATTTCCTTCTCCAGTGCATGAAAGTGAAAAGTGAAAGTGAAGTCGCTCAGTCGTGCCTGACTCTTAGCGACCCCATGGACTGCAGCCCACCAGGCTCCTCTGTCCATGGGAGTTTCCAGGCGAGAGTGCTGGAGTGGGTTGCTATTGCCTTCTCCGTGTTACTCATGACGATAATTTAAAAGCATTTCTGTTTTGTACATTCTCAACAAAATGAGTATCTTCACTCATTTTTGTTAATTAGTGGATAACAAATGCTATTTTATTGTTGTTTTAATATTCACTTCTCTGGTTATTAATAACACATAGTATCTTTCCCAGTGTTTGCTGACCATTCTCATTAACTTGCTTATGCTAAGCTGTTGGGGGGCGAGATTGGTTTTCATTCATTTGATTTGAGTTATTTATTTTCTATCTATGTCTTTATCTTTCTCTTTTTCTGTTTCTTATTCCATGATCAATCTGTGGGAAATTTTATTTTCTGTAGATATTAACACTTTCTCTCTTCTATATGTTGCAAATATGCCACATAGACTATCGATTGTTTTCTTCCTTTGTTTTTGGGATTCATTGCTATACAACAAAATTTTCAGGTAATCATTTTGTTCATATTTTCTCTCATAGATTCTCACCTTCCTCTTTTGTGTCTCTCAGATCTTGAAGTGATAGCATAGCATTCTATCATATTTTTTATAATTCTTTTTCCATTTAAGATGTAAATACACTGCTTTCAGTTTCTTCAGCAACAGCATTGTATAAGGCAGTGCGGAGAAAAAGAGAGCAAGTCAGGCAGTCAGGCAAGAAAAGGGAAATTTATTAGAGGGAAAAGAGAGGGTGACTGGCTATTAAGGAGAACCAGCATCCTGGACCCTTTCTGACGGAGTCCTTCTTATACCCCACCAATGAAAATTCCCTGAAGGGATGGTCACACAGCTGGAGGTCTGGAATCTGGTGGTCTTGCATCTTTGAGATGATGGGCACCAGTGAGATAACAGGATGCCATTTGGGCAATTTGGTCAGTCTCACAGATCACTGTGATTTCATTCTTTGTTTGCGAGGTTGACATAATGAGCCATCTTATCAATGAGACCCCATGTGGGCCCTATCACATTGCATTGTCCAACTTTTTTCAAAGCTTCTGTTTTATTTTTTTCTTTTTATTGCAGCTTTATGCTGACTCAGGTATTGTTTAGTTAGAATAGTTTCAGATTATTTTCTTCAGATGAGATGTGCAGATGGCCAAACCGCCTATCTGCAGATGTCTTCTGTTCTCATAATTGAATAGCATTTTGTCAATGTGTACTATTTGTGTCATATTTCTTTTATATACATTTTTGCAATTTGATGGAGTCCATATTAATTATTTCCATGCGTGGGTGAGTGAAAGTTTGTGTGTGTGTGTGTTATAATAATACCCCTTGATATAGCCCAAGTGCCTTAATTTTTTCAATTTAATTTCAACCCCTACACATTATTTTCTTCTGTGGGGAATCTACATTTTCATCCTGAGCCTTACTTCTCTGTGCTCCATATCATAATTTATTTGATAAATTTGATCAAATATTTACTTTTGATGTGCATTTTACCAGTGATTTCCCTCTTTATTGAGGGGTGCGTGTGTGTGTGTGTGTGCGCTCACTTGTGTCTGACTCTTTGCACCCCATGGACTATATAGCCCTCCAGGCTGTCCATGGGATTTACCAGGCAAGAATACTGGAGTGGGTTGCCATTTCCTTGTGTAGGAGATCTTCCCGAACCAGGGACTAAACCTGCATTTATTGTGTCTCCTGCATTGGCTGGCAGATTCTTCACCACTAGCGCCCTCCCCTTTATTGGCTAGACCTGTAATTCTTTTTCCAGTAGGCAGATTCTTTTAGATACACTTATTGGGTTATTTAATATTAACTGTCATGTGTTTTAGTTTCAGGGTATCTCTTTTTTCCCTTGGGATGATCTCCCTTGAAAACTTATTAATTTTTCTTCAAATTAAGACTTTTGTCCAGCAGTGCTACTTCATTAAAAACTAACATTTAAATTTTGCCTTCTGTTTTGTTGTTTATTTTTCTTTCATCTGATGTTGTTTTTCTTTCAGTGCTCATTTGTATTTTCCTTATACACTGGTTATTTCCTTATACACTGTATTTTCCTTATGTCACTGGTTAAGGCAGACTGGTATGTTGTTTCGTAAAGAAGTGAAAAATATGCTTTCCAAAAAGAGTCCAGGATGAATAAACTTACAAACTAAGTTTTTATCCTTTTAATAATTCTTGTCAAATATCTGTTAAGCATTTTGCTTCTAATTTCTTTCTTCTGGGAAGTGCTTCAGATTCCCACTTCCACCACCTCCATTTGAACACAGTTATTAAAATTTGGCTCCACTCTTGTTCCGGAATTCATGTTCTAGATGTTTGCATCTAGAACCAGACCATTCAGAATTTTTGTGTGGAATATAAACTGACAAATATCAATTTTTCTCTTGAGAAGCTCTCTAGTTTTGTTATTTGATTTAAAGAAAAGGAAAAGTTTTTAAGAAAGAAAAGAAATAAGTTGCTGTAGGATATTGAATATAGTTCCCTGTACTATATAGTAGGTCCTTTGTGTTTATCTGTTTTATGATAGGAGATATCTGTTTATCCCAAACTCCTAGTTTACCCCCCTCCCTTTCTGTGAGTTTGTTTCTGTTTTGTAAATGAGTTTGTTTCTATCACATTTTTAGATTCCACATAAAAGTAATATTGTAGAATATTTGTCTTTCTCTGTCCCACTTAATTTGCTTATATATATATATTTTTTTCAGATTCTTTTATTGGTATATATACTGATATATAAAGATATACACAGTATATATCATTTCTGTATATATATATATATGTGTGTGTGTGTGTATGTGTTTGTGCCTGTGTGTGTGTGTGTGTGTATATATATATATATATATATATATATGTATATGAATCACTTTTCCATGAAACTTATGCAACATACAAATCAACTATACATCACTAAACAATTTTTTAGAAAACGAATGAGAGAAAGTAAAGGAGATATGAAAAGGAAAGTTTTGGTGAAACAAGCACTCTATTAACACTCTAGTTTGTCTCTGTTCTGGCCTTCAGTGGCTTCTTGATGTTTGGAATTCTTGTGAAATCTATGGTCCTTGGACACTTCAGTCAGTGGAAATCGGTAAGTGGCCAGACAAGGAATTCAGGCAAGGCTTTGTTGAGACTCATGCTGCAGAGGAAGGAGTGAAAACAAGTAACAGGTTCCCATGCTCACTCTCTGAGGAGGGCGGGTTGATTCCTTAAGTGGGGTGAAAGTAGGGGTGATTGGTGGGTCCAAGCCCACTCTGCTCACCGCACAACAGGCCAATGAATCTGAGAAATGAGGGGTTGAGGCAAAGGCAAAGAAGAGACTTTATTCAGGGAGTCAGCTGATCGGGAAGATGGCAGGCTAGTACCTCAAAATAACTGTCTTATTGGGGTCTGGATGTCAGATTCTTTTATAGATCAGAGATGAGGGGAGGTGAGGAAATAAAGTAAAATAAAGGAGGTGAGGCCATTAATCTTGCAAACAACTCCTGGAATACCAAGTGTCTAGCAGAGGATGTGTTAATTTCTTCCTTCCTGCCATCTGCATCACGTGGTTCTGAACAAAGGCACTTAAGGTAAACAGTCAGGCAGAGGGGTGGGATTCTCTGAGGCAGGCCATTCTGTATGATTATAGTGACAAAAGCAATGAAAAGTAAGTCAAAGAAACAGTTCCAACATGAAGTCAGAACTGGCTTCACTGCAACAGTCTACAGGTTCCCTTGGTGGTGGTGTGTACAAGCATCATGCACAGTTTTTTTTCCTGGCACCTCAGAAGTCACGTTGTGGCCTTTTTGTATCATACTATTCATACTTGCCCAGACTGCTCATGCAGGCAGTTACTTTTAGTCCTTTATAGTTCCTCTGTCATTGGTTACTTGAGGAGACATTTGTCCAGGTCAAGTATTTCAGTAAAGAGTTCAGGTTCCAACCTATCTCATGTCTACCATAAATATGATGTTAGATTGTTCCAAGATAATCACCATCCACCTTATGAGAAGATTATAGCTCCATACCCCATTTATATCACACTTGTCTATAGAAATAACTTATGATATTTGAGCCAAAGACTAGAATCCTGCTTCTAAGCAAAAGCTTTAAGATCTATTGTATTTTCTGCAATTTTTCTCCTTTAGCTACATAAGGAACAATTTCCATGGAGGGACCATACCTTTTCCTAGGTTCCAGAATGAAGGCAGTGTGGAGCTGAACCTGCAGTAACCTTGTAAACAACAGTCCTTGTAAAGAATTTTAAGGCACTGGGAATTTGAAGGTTGTTTTTAGCACAGGATGACTTCATGAACTAAGATCATGGCATCCAGTCCTATCACTTCATGGCAATAGATGGGGAAACAGTGGAAACAGTGGCTGACTTTATTTTCCTGGGCTCCAAAATCACTGAGGATGGTGATTGCAGCCATGAAATTGAAAGACACTCCTTAGAAGGAAAGTTATGACCAACCTAGACAGTGTATTAAAAAGCAGAGACATTACTTTGCCAACGAAGGTCTGTCTAGTCAAGGCTATGGTTTTTCCAGTGGTCATGTATGGATGTGAGATTTGGACTATAAAGAAAGCTGAGTGCCAAAGAATTGATGCTTTTGAACTGTGGTGTTGGAGAAGACTCTTGAGAGTCCCTTGGACTGCAAGGAGATCTGACCAGTCCATCTTAAAGGAGACCAGTCCTGGGTGTTCATTGGAAGGACTTATGTTGAAACAGAAACTCCAGTACTTTGGCCACCTGATGCAAAGAGCTGACTCATTGGAAAAGACCCTGATGCTGGGAAAGATTGAGGGCAGGAGGAGAAGGGGACGACAGAGGATGAGATGGATGGATGGCATCACTGACTCAATGGACATGGGTTTGGTTGGACTCCAGGTGCTGGTGATGGACAAGGAGGCCTGGCGCGCTGCAGTTCATGGTGTCACAAAGAGTCGGCCACGACTGAGCGACTGAACTGAACTGAACTTCATGAAAACAAGCTAATGAAATAAGCATGAATTTTTTTGTTATTTATCAATCATACCTACTTATTAGCAGATTATAACAAAAGGATATATGCCATGAGATATATTGATGGTTGAATCCATATTAAAAAATTTGCTGTGGTAATCTGGAAGTTTTGGATTTTATTAGACATCAGTCTGTGTCATTACAGTGCCCACACTTGTATATGGTCATTCTGGTTCTTGTTTTCACTTATATACATAATATGCTATCAGAAAGAAAGGTAGACAATGGGGAAATGAACCCATTTAGTTTTTATATGTTTAAGCTTATAAAGTAGAAGGTTAAGTTTTTTAATTTCATAACTCTGGAAGTTGCTTTTATTAATGCTGTTATTAAAACAAAGTGTTTTTATTTTGGTTGAATTAGGTCATTTTTAGATTCTCATTTCCTGGTGTATTCATACAGCAAGTCAGGGATGTTGCTTTCAGATTCTTCATTTATACAGGTGAGTTTTGCTTTATGTTTTGTAGATTTTTATATTTATGTGGTAATGGTACCATTAATGGGAAGAAGCAGCCTGCTTTATACTCAGCCTAATTGTTGGGCAAATAAATTGATCCCAAACCTAAATATAATGTGGCAATTGCTATGAAAGCATATTGAATAGAATGAGTATTTTAAAATTTGGAACTCAGGAATCACTTTCCTGAAAAGGTCATTTAGATTCTCTGGAAGTAGCAGTAGTCTGTGAGGAGAGAAAAATGGGAAATGGAACTGAGAAGCTACTAAACACAAGGAGAAATTTTGATGGAGGTGTCATAGCACCTGAGCAGTGGAGGGAATAATGGAAAACCACTTCATAGAAGGAGCACAGAAAAGTGCATTTGCAAAAGCATGTTGGGTATAGAATCTGAATATGTTTACATGAAAGCCATAGGAAGTTGAATTCTAGTCTCAAATGCAGATACAATTCAAGAAATGTTTAAAATTATATAAGGAAGTTAGCATTAGTTTAAGATATGTACTTTGCCAGAATAGATGATGGGGAAGAAACAAATGCAAGTGATTGGTCAGATTCTGTTGCTGTGCTGCAATTCAGAGAGAATGAAATTTAAAATGGGATAACTGGTACATCATTTGTCTTTCTCACCATCTAGGAGTAGATAAAGCAGGACAGAAACCATGAGAAACTTTGTTTCAGACATTTGACAATTAAAAAAAAAAACAAAAAACTCAGGGATTCTTCCTCTGACACAAAGAAAGCACAGATGGTGAGCCTCAGATTGAACTTGGTCCTCTGACTGGGAATAATGTCTTAACTCTAGTACAAGAGTTGAATCAACTAAGACTCCTTACAAGTTTGGGTTTTAAGAGTTTGTAACGGTTAGGGTTGCTGAAGCAGCTGGAACTTGAAGGACACAGGGCCAGAGATAAAGAAGGGCTATGTATCTATGTGCATTTTTTTAGGAGAAGGGAGTTGTCCTTTTTTCCCTGAATATTAGACAGTATACCTGGTGGGCAAGACTCTATTGTAAAGAGTAGAGAGTAAATTGGAGACAATGCTACTGATAAAAGAGTGTTGGAAGATGTTGTATTTTCATCCAGGCAGTGCAGAGTGATATTGCTAAAACCCTAGGCGTTCAGCTGAGGCAGAAAGTCTAAGTCTTTGGAGGAAAGATCAAGCTCTAGACTAAGAGACACTATCACTTACACACTCCACACCTCATAGCCTAGAATCCAGAAGTAAGGTTCCATTACATTCATTGCCTTCAGATACAAACTGTGATACCCTATAGAGGATTGAAACATAATAGACTAAGGAAATAATGCAAGAAGTTCAGAAATCAATGATAGAGATAAGGGGAAAGCATGGAAAAATTACAGCTCTGAATTTAGTTATTGAAAATGAGTAATAAAATTACTAACCCTCAGTAAGACTTATCTAGATCAGAAACAAATTCCACAAATTAAGGGTGAAAGGAGATATTACTAGTCATGAAGAAAGTAAAATGATAGCTTGGAGTATTACCAGAGATTTATACCAATAAATTTGATTATTTAGATGAAATGGACAACTTCCTTGAAAAATACAACCTATCCAAATTGAAAGAAGTAATAGAAAAATCTGTCACGTGAAGTCTATTTAAAAAAAAATTGAATTCCTCAACAGTCTCATTCCTACAAAGAAACACCAGGTTTTGTGATTCTCACACACTTCAGCAGTTGAGAGGTATTTTGGTGCTTTCCCATCTTTAAGCGATTGAAAAGAATTCTGTGAATGTTGATGTAAAGTTTGTTGAGTGAGTGTGAATCTTTATTTCTCTGGAATACATATCCAGGAATAACATTGCCAGATTATATGTTGAGTATATATTTATTTTTGACAGAAATCACCAATCTTTTTTGAAGAATGGCTGTACCATTTTAACTCTCTTCTGGCAATGAATGAGAGAGAGGGGAGTGTCTGCCTTCTTGCAATTTTTTGCTATTTAAACTTAGCCATTGTGACAGGTGTATAATTTACCTCATATAATTTTGACTCATGTTTCTCTGATGAGTAATAATGTTGACTGTAGTTTCCTGTACCTGTCTATCACCTTTTGTGAAATATCTGTTAATGTCTGTTGCCCATTTTTTAGTTGGATGGGTTGCTTTTTCACTATTGACCTTTGAAGAGTTTATGTATTATAAATCCTTTGCCAGGTATGTGGTTTGCAGATATTTGTTCCCAGTCTGTAGTTCGTCCTTTCATCCTCATAGTAATTTCTGTGATTGATGACATATTTCCCTTTTAATAAGAATTAATTTATCAGTGTTTCCTTTCATGAATGGTAGCTTGGCTGTCAAACTTAAGAAATCTGTGTAGCCCTAGAGTTCCTGAAGATTCTATGTGTTGTTTTTTTCCCTAAAAATGTTATAGTTTCATTTACATTTAAAAGTGTATTCAGTTGAGATGATTTTGTATGAAGTGTGAGATTTACATCAGTGTTCACTCACTTGACTTGGGATGTAGAATTATTCTGACAACACTTCTGGAAAGCGCTGTTCTTCTGCACTGAGTTGCTCTTGCACCTTTGTAAAAAAAAAAAAAAAAAAAAAAGTCAGGAAAGGAAAGCTTATTTATGTGGAAATTTTCCTGGGATCTTTATTCTGTGCAGTTCCCTTCTACCGAATTACTTGAACAGTTTTAAGATTACATTATGATTCATTTATTGTGTTTTAGTATATTTTCCTTGTTATACTTTTCTTAGTGTCAGGTGAGTGTGTGATTTCCTTGGTTCTGTCTCACCACAGCAAAAATTTGAAACAGTGGACCGGTGTTACAGCTCAGTTTTATTTTGCAAGCAAAGGAAAACACATCCTCAAGTCTTGAGGGTGGGCCAACCCAAAAGAGAGGGGGGTTCAATTTTGGCTTCTCTTTTTATATGTTTTTTTCTCCTCCTCCTGAGCCTGCCCTGTGTAAATTGGACTAGCCATGAGGGCTGTTTGTTTCACCTGAGGTCCTCACTCAAGTCCTCAGACCTTCCTTTGTTCCATTTTTGCAGGCTTCTCCCTTCTTTGTCTTTTAGCCACCTCCATTTTGGACTCCTTTTTCCTATTGTAACTACCTAACATTCCGCCCTCAAGAGATAGGAGGCCCAATTCTTTGGGAGTAGGGGTGTCTAGGTCTCTCTGGCTACTTTCTGCTGAGTTGGGATGATGAGGGGCATTGGGCCTCCCCCTCTTGCCGGTATCAAGCCTCAGAGTCCTTATAGCAGTGTCCATCTAAGGGTGAGTGATTTTTTCTGTGGTCAGGTGTAGTTTTATATATCCTTGGTGAACTGGCACTGCATGTTGTAGCTTTTGACAGGTGTACTGAGTGTCCTCTTCTATTTTCTTCCGTGGCTTGACTCATGAGTAGTGAATCCAGCACTTGTGTCCTGGTACCTCCACTGCTGTGGGGTAGAGAGTATTACAGGGTAGGGGCCGTTCCATGTGGGCTGGAGTTGAACCTTTGGGGAGCCACCTTTCCAGACTTAATTAGAACTTGAGTCCTTGGAGCATATAGTGGTGACTCTTTAGAATCTTTTGGGTCCTGGTTGACACCTCACAAGCGTATATCCTGTTGAAATTGCCCAATGGCCATGGTATAGGACCAGAGATTCTGAGTCTCTGGATCTAGGAAGAGATCATTGGCATAAACTAAAGGTCTCCCATAGAGGATCTCAGAAGGACTAAGACCAACCTGTTCCTTTAGGGGCAATACGGGTGCAGAGGAGAGCTATTGGTAAAGCCTCCTTCCATCCCAGGGAGGTCTCCTGGGTTATCATTTTTATTGCTGATTTTAAGAATTGGTTGGTTTTTTCTGCTTTTCCTGAAGACTGAGGCCTCCAGGCACAATGGAGATAATAAGTAATGCCCAATGCTTTAGAGACCCCTTGGGTGACCTTAGAAATAAATGATGTCCCATTGTCACTTTGTAATGACCTGGACAGACCAAATCTCAGAATGAGTTCATGAAGCATTTATTTATTTATTTATTTATTTTTACCACCTCCTCAGCCTTCTCAGTCTGGGTGGGAAAGCCTTCCATCCATCCTGTGAATGTATCTATCATTACTAGTAGGTATATATACCCTTGAGAAACTGGCATCTGGGTGAAGTCCATCTGCCAGTTCTCTCCTAGGTAGGTCCCATGTCACTGGACGGGCTGGGCCAGCTGGGGTCTTTGCACTCCTTGGGGGTTGTTTAATTGGCAAGTGGGCAAGAGGAGACCACTTACCTTACAGTCATTTAGAGTTCTGTTTCTCTGGAGGACCTTTCAGAGGAGGGTCCTTCAAAGTAATCTTTGGAGGGCCTTCTCCCCTAAATGAGTGGTGGCGTGTAAGGAGTTAACCAACTTCCATTGGAGGTTCCCAGGTAGAAAAACGAGTCCCTCCTTTTGGAACCACCCCATGTGATCTTCTGGAAAGCCCTCACTGTTAGCTTTAAGAGTCTCACCTTCAATATATGATGGAGTTTCAGGCAAGTTAGCCTGTGGAACTAAGGTGGCAACCCCTATTAGGTTATTGTTCTGTAATGTTGCTCTCTTAGCTGCCTGATCAGCTGCTTGGTTCCCTCGTGCCACTTCTGTGCTCCCTTTTGGTGTCCTTTACAATGGGAGACTGAAACCTGAGTGGGAATGTTGACTGCCTCTAAGAGCCTAAGGATTTGATCACCATATTTGATTGGGGACCCTCGGGTGGTCAAGGGGCCTCTTTCTTTCCAATAGCAACATGTGCATGTAGCACCAGAAAGGCATACTTTGAGTCAGTGTAAATAGCTACTCTTTTTCCTTTTCCCAGCTCTAAAGCTTGAGTCAGGGCTATGAGCTCAGCTCATTGGGCTGAAGTACCTGGTAGCTAAGGTTTGGCCTCAAAATTGGAGACTACTGCATATCCGGCTCTTCTTTTTCCATCCAAGACAAAGCTGCTTCCATCAGTGTACCAGATTTCCTCAGGATTGGTCAGAGGATCTTCTGACAATCCCTCTCAGAGTTTTGTCCAATAGTCCAAAGTTTCTAGGCAAAGATGAAAGGTGAGAGAGCCCTCGGGGGTAGGAAGGAGGGTAGCCGGGTTAAGAACCTCACAAGGGGAAGTCAGGTCTGGATTTTCCATCAGCACTACTTGATTTCTGAGGATCCTTGGATCAGACATCCACAAATGTCCTCTCCCTTTCAGGAGTTGTTTCACTGGGTGGCTGGTAAAAATAGTTAGTTTGTCTCCAAAAAAAGAGTTTTAAAGCATCTTCTACCAGGATTGCAATAGCTGCAAGATTCCAAAGGCACAGAGGCCAGCCTTGGGCAGTTTTGTCGAGCCTCTTGGATAAGTAACCTACAGGCTGGGGCTCAGGTCCCAATCTTTGAGTTAACACTCAAAGGCTATTCCTTCCTTTTCAGGGACATAAAGTTGGAGTGCTTTTTCTGGGTCTGGCAACCTCAAGGTGGGTGCTTGAATTAAGGTAAGCACCTTTTGGTATAGCCTCTGCCTTCTTTTAAGAAGTTCCCCACATTAATGGGATTGAAGCATCCCATGCCGTCAAGCTTTCATATGAGGGTTGGTCAAGTAGACCATAGTTGGGTATCCAGATTCTACAATACCCAGTTAGCCCCAGGAAAGCTCGCAATTGTTTTCAAGTCATGGGAATGGGCAACTGGAGGAGTCCTAGTACTCAATCAGAAGACAGCCTTCTGGACCCGTGTGTAATCTGAACTCCCAGGTGAGTGACCTTTGTCTCGACCATCTGTGCCTTAGCATGGGAGACTTTATATCCCCTCTCTGCCAAAAAGTTTAGAACCTGAATTGCATGTTGTTGGGCATTTTTCTCATCTGGATAGCCCCTCAACCTTCAACATAAGGGATCTCTGTCCATTTCCTTTGTCTTTTGCAGAATAAGTCTAGATGCAGGATGGTATTGTAATTTAGACTCCCATCCTCAGGTCATTGTTCCTTATCCCCCAGAGGACACCATGGCCATGCAGTGGCATAAAAGAATTTTAAGCGACTTCTCCTTAGAATTAGAGGATCAAACAGCTTCTAGTTATCAAGGATGCATCTCAAGGGCGTCTGTCGAGAAGTGGATTGGTTATTTCCCATCTGAAAGACAGTGATGAAAATAAAAAAGAAAAATACTAATAGGCCTCCTTCTATTTTTACAGGTGGACTTCCTTAGGGGTGAATCTTATTCTACCCAGTACTGTTGGAACCTGAGAGTTGGGCATCTCCGGGTCAGGGTGCAGATCCCCAGGCAGGCTGAGGCATGACAGCCTCCTGGAGATTGAATCCCCAGGCAGGTAGAGGCAGGTAGCCCTCCCAAGAATTGGGTCCCTGGGCAGGTCAAGTGATGTTGACCTCCTGGGATCCCTGGACTGGTGGATCCCTAAGCAGGTTGAGGAGTGACAACCTCCTGAGGACCAGATCCCTAGGCAAGTCGAAGCAGGTCAACATCCTGGGACCCCTGGCTAGAGTTGGGTTTCCCCAAGGTCTCCAGTGTGTCCGGTGCTGGGTAGGATTAAGGGTTTGTAATCTTAACTCTTTGCTGGTTTGTCCACCACAGATGGGAGTAGATACCATGATGTAAAGCAATCCAAGACCTGTGCCCTGAGACTGGGAACCTGGTGAAACAGCCATAAGCCTTATTCTCTTATTACTCTGAGAGAATATAATTCATTGATCTCCTCCCCTAGTACTCCATAAGAACAGCTTAGGGTGTTTCCAGTGGTAAACATTTCATTGTCATAGACCCCCTTTAATAACAGAAATAATGACAAAGGAGTGGGTTATCTGCTTCTGTTGGGGGCATTAAGAGTATTTTAATAATAAGCTGGGTGGAGTGATGTTGCCTACAAGGGGGCAGGGTCCTGGTTGTAAGTTAGTAAGTGGCTTAAGAACACGTTGATAAGAGGTAACAGACTAGATGGTCCATAAAAGTGGAGTGGAGATTTGATCCTGGGGTATGTTAGTAACTTTAGGAGAAGGGTGGTAAGGGTTTGGGCCCAAACGGCTTGCAGGGCTAACTCCCAAAGTGGCAAACATTATCCCTGGAAGCCCAACTGCCCTTGAAGGGATGCCACCAACAGATGATTTCTAGCAGGCATTGTGTGCCTATCACCCATCCTAGCAGGTTTGCTGAGTGATGCTGTTGTTGCACATGTTGTAGGAAACATGAAAGATGAAGGCCTGAATGTCTAGAGGGATTGGATCTTATACAGTATTTCCCTCCCAAGGACCAGCTATTTTCTGGTTTTCCTTCCAGAAGATTGTAGAGGCAACATTGTGGGCCTGGAAGCGGCTCAGGAAAAGAGCATGAAACAGAAGGGTAGGGAGCAGGACACAACTTTTGAAAGAATGACGTAGCCCAGGAGCATAACATAAACTGATTAAAATTAAATGGGTCCAGGATGACAGACAAGTCAAATTCAACTAAACCTTGATCCTCAGTCTGCAGGCTAAATGACACACTCAGAGGCACCATGACAGTTCCAAGGTAATATCAAAAGGCTAAGGAGTTTGTGGTTCCCCAATTTTTGGAATGTTCCTCCCACTCATTAGCATATGAAATCACGCAGCTCACAAAAGCTAACCGCACCACGTTCCATGGCCACCGCATACACCCTCTGTGAGGGCACACACTCTGTGGACTGTGCTTCTCTCTGAATCTGAGCAAATCTACCTCTTACCTATTGTTGTGTCTCTCACTGAATTTTATGCAATGAGACATCAAGAACCTGAGTTTCAGTAGGTCCTAAAACCATGGACTGTGGGTTTTGGCCGGGCTCAAGTCCCAGTTGGATACAACTGGGGATGACTAAGCATAGCACAGAGTCCCTGCTACGTGGGTTTGAGTTCCAATCTTAGGCAAACAGTTTCAAACACAGCTTTCAGAAATACAAAGATGATGACCTACCTGGTACTTTATAAGCAGTGGCATAGATGGAGAGAGGAGCTGAAGGACGGGAGGAAAAAGCAATGGGGAAAATAGCCGAGGAATCACCTTCATAATCTGCTGGAAAATCTGCCAAATACCTGACCTGTGTTTACAGTTTTCATTGGCCTGATCCTTGGTACAAAGAAGATTAAGGACAGAAGAACCCTTACCTGCTTGGGCAATAGCTACTAAGGTGCAGCAGATAGTAGAGCCTTAGGGACACACTGTGGAGTAGCCCCTGCCAGAGTCCCTCAGTTGCACCCACTGCCATTCGACTGTTCACAGGGGGTTCAAGGAAACAAGAAACAAGAGATTGTAAAGGAATTAATATTTTCTTAGCCATATGTCCTTCCAACCATAGGGGCGAGGACCTCCCACCTTAACTGGAGGGCTTCTGGAATCTGAGACTGAGCCACATGAGTTCTCTGCCGAGTTTGATTTTGCTGTATCAGTTTCCAGCACACTGGGCTTCTTGTCACTTCCACTGCACTGGATTTTCTTTGTGTTCAGCTTCCACTGTGTGAGCGTTTGCTGAGTTGGGCTTCTGCTGTGCTTGGCCTCTGCCTTGCAGGGGCCAGGCCAAGGTTGTTTCAGCCAAGTTAAATCCAAGAAATGGCACAGATATGTCAGAGGGAGTTTGCAATTTCCTCAGTTCTGTCTCGCCTCAGCAAAAATCTGAAATGGTGGACCAGTGTCACAGCTTGGTTACAGCTCAGTTTTATTTGGCAAGCAAAAGAAACTATATCCTCGAGACGTGAGGGTGGGCTGACCCAAAAGAAGAGAGGGGCTCAATTTTGACTCCTCTTTTTATGTTTTCCCCCCTCCCCCCAAGCCTGCCCTATGAAAACTGGGCTAGCCATGAGGGCTGTTTGTTTCACCTGAGGCTCTCCCTCCAGTCTTCAGACCTTCCTTTGTTCCATTTTCACGGGCTTCTCCCCTCTTTGTCTTCTAGCCACTGCCATTTTGAACTCCTTTTTCCTATCTTAACTACCTAATATTAGTGTTTGTTTGAGGCTATACAGTATTGTTACAGACATTAAATAGTCTTGTTTAGGCTTCAGAGACAAAGCAGAACAGGCTTCTGGCCTTGCTTCTAACCTGCCTGGACACTACCCTGGCTGTGACTAGCTGCTGCGAATGCAAGACTTAGGCACCATAGATAAAAGTGAAAAAGTGAAAGTTAGTCACTCAGTTGTGTTCAACTCTTTGTGGCCCCATGAGCTGTAGCCCACCAGGCTCCTCTGTCCATGGAATTCTCCAGGCAAGAATGCTGGAGTGGATTGCCATTTCCTTCTCCAGGGGATTTTCCCAACCCAGGGATCAAACCCAGGTATCCCGCATTACAGCCAGACTCTTTACCATCCGAGCCACAAGGGAAGCCACATGCCATAGATAAGATAGGAGACAAATCTTGAAATTGTTGATCCGTTGGAGGCCAACCAAGCCTGGCCAACCAAGCCCCAGGCTTAACAACATTTCAAGTTTCATAAGACAAAACAAACAGCATTAAAATGAAACCAGGTCTATTTGCCACAGATTGATGATATCAGTTTGTGTCCTGGGATTATAAAGGGGAACCCCTAACTGCAATCTTTGAAGCCTCACCCATAGAACAGATGAGCTGCATGGGATCTTTTCCCAGTTGGGACTCCAGATGTGCTGTTATATGGGACTTCCCAGTGCTGTCTGAGTCTGGATGTTGGTCAAAACATAATTTTGTGATGTATCCTCTGCTATTTCTATATCTCTTCTCTTTTATACTGATAGTAAACTAGATAGTTCTCTAATAAATATTGGTATTATTTATTTGTATATAATGAGTGGCTTATTCTGTTAACAAATCTTTTGAACCTTCTGAGAACTTTCGGCAAAACAAATATATATATAGAACGTAGTCTGCTAAGTTTACTTATTCAAGTGAAACACTGACACCCTACTCTGTTTAGGAACTTTAATTCTCTGTACTTTATAACTACTCAAATATTCCTCTCCATACATTAAGCATCACATGAAATTATGTGATTATTGTTTCAAGTACTAAATATGATTAAAGAAACTCATGAGGGAAAAGAAAGATATAATCCTTTATATTTACCCATATTTAAACCATTTTATTTGTCCTAATTCCTTAAGACTACCCAGGCCTTTTTGTGATTACCTATGTTTCTTGGAGTTTCATTTTGCCATTATTTTAGGATATGTGTGCTGTAGGCTAAGTCTGTTAGCTTCCCTCTGCTGAGAAAGCCTCTTTTTTTCACTTCATTCTTAAAGGATAAATTTACCAGATGTAGAATTCATGTTTTTCAATACTAGTCAACATTTGAAAATGTCTCTGTATTTCCTTTGAAACTTCATGACTTCTATGAGAAATCTACTGTCATTCAAACTACTGCTCTTCTATAGGTTATGTGATGTTACTGTCTGGGTTCTTTGAAGGTATTTTTGTTTTGAATTATGATGTTTTTGTTGTGGATGACTTTCAACCCATTCTATTTGCAGTTTGATCAGTTTCCAGAATCTAAACATTGATTTCATTCCTCAATTTTGTAAGGATTTAAGTCATTTTTTTTTTCTGAATTTATATACACATACTTACTTGCTTAGTTAATGTTATATAAATATTTAACATGAGTGCTACTCTCTTAACACATTTTAAGTGTTTATTATACTATTGTTAACATGTGAGTGTGTTAGTCGCTCCAGCCATGTCTGACTCTTTGCGACAGCATGGGCTGTAGCCTTCCAGGCTACTCTGTCCATGAGATTCTCCAAGCAAGAATACTGGAGCAGGTTGCCTTTTCTTTCTCCAGGGGCTCTTCCCCACCCAGGGATTGAATCCCGGTCTCCTGCACTGCAGGCATATTCTTTACTGTTTGAGCCTCCAGGGAAACCCCATTGTTTACATAGATGTGTTTTATAGAAAATCCTGAATCTTATTCATTTTGCTTAACTGAAACTTTATACCTATTAAATAGTACTCACTCCCTGCTGCCCAAGCCACTAACAAACACCATTCCACCATTGAGTATTATATATTTGACTATCTTAGATACCTCATTTAAATGGAGTCTTGCTGTTTTTGTCTTTCTGGGATGGGTCTCTTTTACTTATCGTAATGTCCTTAATGTGAATCGTGCTGTCAAGTATTCTATAATTTAAGTCTTTTTTTAAAGACTATATTGTATTCTACAGGGTGTATATACCATATTTGTTTAATACACTCTTCTGTAGATGGCCACTTAGCTCTTATTCACATCTTGTCTATTCAGATGGTGCTGCAGTAAGCATAGCAGTGTCAATGTCTCCTTGATTTCAGTTCTTTGGCATAACTGCCCAGAAGTGGCATTGCTAGATCACAGGGACATTCATTTTCAGTTCTTGCTGTATTCTCTAGCAGCTGTTCCATAGTCTACTCCCAGTGACAGTGTACAACTGTTCCAGTTTCTCCACATCCTCAACAGCACTCATTGTCATTTATTTCTATGATCATAGCCATATACAACATAGCCATCCTAGCAGATGTGAGGTGATATCTCATTTTGGTGTTCATTTGCATATTTCTGATAGTGGCCATGTGTATATCTTCTTTGATTGTGTCTTATCTGATTTCTTTCATCAATACTTTGTAGTTTTCAGAGTACAAATTTATTACCTCTTTGGTTAAATATGTTTGTAGGTATTTTGTGTGTGTGTGATCTTTGTAAATGGAATTGTTGCCTTAATTTATCTTTCCTTGAAAATAGTTTTCTGTACATAGAGCATTACATCTAATTTTTGAATGTTGATTGTATATTCTGCAATATTATGGGACTTGTTAGTCCTAAATATTTGAAGTTTTTTGAAGTCTATGAGTTTTGCTGTCTATGAGATCATGTCATCTGCAAAGACATGTTTATTTGTTTCATTCCAATTTGGATACCATTTTATTTCCCCCCCCTCTCTTTATCTAATTGCTCTCAGTATAACTTCCTGTCCTAGATTGAAATAGAAATGGAGAGGGTGGACATCCTTGCCTTTTTCCTGATCTTAGAGGAAAAATGTTCATGTTTCACTGTTGAACATTATGTTAACTGTGAGCTCCTCCTATATGGCCTTTACTATGTTGTTCTTATTTCTTTCTATCTTTAGTGTGGTGAGAGTTTTTCTTATGATGGCTGCTGAACTTTGACCAATTCTTTCTCTGCATATATTGAGATGATTGTGTGATTTTGACTCTTTGTCCTGCTAATGTGCTTCTACACATTTACTTTTGAATATCGAACTATTCTTGCATTGCAAGAATAATTTAACTTGGTCATGGTGTAGGACCATTTTAACGTGCTAGATTACATTGGATTTGGTTTACTAGTATTTTTTTTGAGAATTTTGCCATCTACTTTTATAAGGGATGTTAGCTCATATGTTTCTTGTATCAGAGTAATTCTGGCTTCCTAGAGTGAGTTTGAAAGTGTTACCTACTCTTTTATTTTTTGGAAGAGTCTGAGAAGGCTTGCTATTAGTTCTTATTTAAATATTCTATAGAATTCACCAGTGAAGAGATTTGGTTTTGGGCTTTTCCTTGTTAGGAGGGTTTTGATTACTTATCAAAAAGTTGCAGGTCTGTTCGGAGTTTCCTTTTTTCCATGAGTCTGTGTTGTGAGATTTCCTGACAGTAAAAATGTAACCATTCTATATAGCATCCAGTTGTTGATATATAATGTTCATTTTATTTTCTTTGGATCCTTCTAATATTTGTGATATCAGCTTTAATTTGTCTGATTTCATTTCTGATTTTATTTTTGAAGCTTCCTTTTTTTCATAATCTCAATAGAGGTTTGTCAATTTTATTTATCATTTAAAAAATCTTAGTTTTATAATACTTTCTCTTGTTTTTCTAATCATTGTCACTTTATTCCTGCTCTATCCTTGGTTGTGTTCTTTTGTCACTTTTAGCTTAGTTTGTTCTTCTTTTAGCTCTTCAAGGTGTGAAGTTATTTTGTTAGTTTGAGATCTCTTTTTATTCTATTTATTTGTCGTTATACATTTAACTCTTTACTTTCACTGAATTCCATAAATTTTGGTATGTCGTGTTTTCTGTTTTATTTTTATCAAGATATGCAAGTTCCCTTTTGGATTTTAGTCTTTGATTCAACTGTTGATCAAATGTATGTTGTTAATTTCCACATATCTGTATTTTTACTTATCCTCCACTATTTCTTTCTGGTTTCATTCCAAAATGTGTTCAGAAAAGACACATGATATATTTAAATATTCTTAAAGTTGTTAAGACTTGCTTTGTAACTAAACATGTAATCTATTGTGTGGAAAGCTTGTGGACACTTGAGAAGAATGTATGTTCTGCTGCTGTTGAGGTGAATGTTCTGTATATAACTGCTAGGTAGATTTTGGCTATGATGTTTTTCAAGTCCATAATTTTTCTTATTGATTGTCTGTCTGCTCTCTCTACCCATTATGAAAGTGTGGTACTGAAGTATATTGCTGATTATATCTCTCTTCAAATTCTTTCACTGTTTGCTTTCAGTATATTTAGATGCTCTAATACTGAGAATGTATTTATTTATAATTGTTATATTTTCCTGGTAAATTAACCCTTTAATCAGTTTAAAATCTCCTTCTTTGACTCCTGTGACTGTCTTGATTTTGTTTCTATTTTGTCTGGTGTAAGTATAGCTACACCTGGACCCGACACACAGTAAGACACACAATACCAAAACCTTGGAGTTTGGAGCAGAGAAAGGTTTATTGCAGGGCCATGTAAGGAGATGGGTGGCTCATGCCTTAAAGAGCCCAGATTTCCCAAAGACTGTAAGCAAATCCCTTTTACTTTTAAAAGTTATTTATTTATTTTATTTTTAGCTGTGGTGGGTCTCTGTTGTTGCACGTGGGCTTTCTCTAGTTGCAGTGAACAGGAGTTACTCTTCATTTTGGTGTGAGAACTTCTCATTGGGTACTCTTGTTGCAGAGCATGAGCTCTAGCCTACACAGATTTCAGTATTTGCGATTCATGGGCTCAGTACTTGTGGCTCAAAGGCTTAGTTGCCCCTCAGCATGTGGAATCTTCCTGGCACAGGAATCAAGCCCATTTCCCCTGCATTGGCAGGTGAATTCTTAACCGCTGGACCACCAGAGAAGTCCGCCAAGGCACTTCTCAAGGCAAGTTGAAGGAGGGGCATAGTTATTTGTTGCTCACTTCTTGGTGTTCCATCCTTTGTTTTTGCAGCTGTCCATAAAGGTCAGGTCACGACCATGTCATAATGTTGCTATAACCCTCCAACAAGACAAATGTTATTCTTTGTTTAGGTCAGGTCAGGATCAAGCTATCCTGAACATTTCAAGTTGTAGGCAACATACTTTTACAAAAGGTTCAGGATCAGCATAACTAAGCAGGCATTGGACCATAAAGGTTAAAGTAAAAGGAACAGATCTAATATGAAGTCACATGTTTTCTTCCAAATTGTACACCTGCAGTCTTTTGGTTGCCATTTGTTTGGAATATATATTTTCCATCCCCTCACATTCAACTTCTATATGTCCTTCAATTTAAAGTGAGATTCTTGTAGAGAGTATAGAGTTGAACTCCTCCCCACCTTTTTAGCCACTCAGTAATTTTTGCTTGTGGAGTCTAAACATTTAAATTTAAAGTTATTATTGATAAGGAAGTTATTTACTATTGCCTTTTCTTCCTAGTTGTTTTGTCTGTCTTGTCCTCTGTTACTGTCTTTTGTTGATGTTGTTGTTGTTGTTTGATGTGTTTTGATTTTTTTTTGTCTTTTTCTGTTATGTAAGTTTTATTGATATTTTCGTTTTGGTTTCCTTAAGGCTTACATGGGGCTTCCCTGGTAGCTCAGATGATAAACAATCTGCCTGCAATGCAGGAGACCCAGGTTCAATCCCTGGGTCAGGAAGATCCCTTGGAGAAGGGAATGGCAACCCACTCCAGTATTCTGGCCTGTAGAATTCCATGGACAGAGGAGCCTGGCAGGCTACAGTCCATGGTGTCGCAAAGAATCAGACACAACTGAGCAACTAACATATACACACACAAGGCTTACATGAAATACAACACAACTATAACAGTGTACCTTTAGCTGATAAATATCTCAGTAACATACAAACTGCTACAATTTTACTACTTCCCCATATACACTTTATGTTATTGATGTCACAGATTACATTATTTCATGATTTGCATGTTTTAGCATATTTTATTTATAGTTATTTTTATATAATATTGCCACTTCACTTTCATTTTAGAATTAGAAGTGACTTTTTTACTGCCAATACAGTCATATAGTATTTGAAAAGTCTTATACATTTATCTTTACAAATGACTTTAATTCTTTCTTTTCCTGTCATGTTGCTGTTTAGCACCCTTTCATTTCAACTTGAAGAATTCTCTTTTGTACAAAAACACTTCAGCTTTTTTCTCAGGAATTCTTTGTCTTTCCATTTCTCAATATTTATTTTTGGAGCAGATTTAGATTCCTGGCAAAATTAAGACAATGGTACAGAGTTTCCCAAATATCCTCTGGACACATATATGCATAGTTTAGTATCCTCCCAAAGCACAGAGGTAGATTTGCTATAACTGAGGAACTCAATGGGGCACATATAATCACTCAAAGTGCATGGTTGACATTTTGGTTCACTTTTGGTCTTATACATTGTATGGGCCTGAACAAACATAATATCATGTATCCATCACTATAATGTCATATCATAGAGAGTGTTTTAAGTGTGCTAAAAATCCTCTGTGTCCAGCCTTTTCATCATGGTTTGCCACTATAACTCTAGCCAACTTTTAATTTTCTCCATAGTTTTGCCTTTTCCAAAATATTGTCATTCAGATCATACAATACATAGCTGTTCAGACTGGTTTCTTTAACTTATTAATATGCATTCAAGGTTCCTCCATGTAGTGTCATGGCTTGATAGCTAATTTATCTCTACCACTGAAGAATAATTCAATGTTTGGATGCACCACGATTTATTACTCTCTTCACCTACTGAAGGATATTTTTGTTGTTTCCAGGTTTTGACAATATTTAATATGTCACTATAAAACATACATTTGCAGGGCTTTTGTTAGGATTAAAGCTTTCTAATATTTTATGTAGTTACCAGGGAGTGTGATTGCTGGATTGTATTATGAGTTTAGATTTGTGAAATGTCCCCGAATTGTCTTCAAAGTGTCTACTTCTACTATTTTGCATTTCTCCCAGCAGTGAGTATTTTGCTGCTTGATAAACTTGCCAACATCTGTTGTTAGTATCCTAGATTTTTACCATTCTAATAATCGTACAGTTGCATCTCATTGATGCATTTTTTTTTTTAATTTTAAAAATTTATTTAGTTTTCATATGTCTACAGTACAATATGATTAATTCTCGCACTTATTCTCTGTAAAATGATTGCTACAATCATGTTTATACATTAACGCATGTTTTGCCTCACAGGGTTACCTTTCTTTGTGGTAAGAACACTTAAGGTTTACTCTCTGAGCAAATATCAAGTGTATCACACAACATATAACTATACTGACTGTAGTCACCATGCTGTATGTTAGATTCACAGAGTTTATTCATCTTATGAATGAAGGCTTGTGCCCTTGACAGAATCTCATTATGTCCCCAAACTTCCAGTTCCTGGTAACTATCATTCTATTCTATTTCTAAGGACTTGCCTCTTTAAGATTCTATACATACATGGCATCATAAAGTTTCTAGTTCTCTGTCTGGGTAATTTCACTTTGAAAAAGCAAGAGAATTCCAGAGAAACATCTACTTTTGCTTCATTGACTATGCTAAAGCCTTTGACTGTGTGGCTCACAACAAACTGTGGAAAATTCTTCAAGAGAAGGGAATACCAGACCACCTTACCTGCCTCCTGAGAGACCTGTATGCAGGTCAACAAGCAACAGTTAGAACTGGAAATGGAACAATGGACTGGTTCCAAATTGGAAAAGGAGTACATCAAGGCTGTATATTGTCACCTTGCTTATTTAACTTATATGCAGAATACATCATGCAAAAATGCCAGTCTGCATGAAGCACAAGCTGGAATCAAGATTTCCGGGAGAAGTATCAATAACCTCAGATATGCAGATGACACCACCCTTATGGCAGAAAATGAAGAGGAACTAAAGAACCTCTTGATGAAAGTGAAAAAGGAGAGTGAAAAAATTGACTTAAAACTCAGCACTCAAGAAACAAATATTATGGCATCTGGTCCCATCATTTCATGGCAAATAGAGAGGGAAACAAATGGTGACAGCCTTTATTTTCTTGGGCTCCAAAATCATTGCAGATGGTGACTGCATCCATGAAATTAAAAGATGCTTATTTCTTGGAAGAAAAGCTATGACAAACCTAGACAGCATATTAGAAAGCAAAGACATGACTTTTCCAACAAAGGTCCATATAATTAAAACTATGGTTTTTCCAGTAATCATGTATGGATGTGAGAGTTGGGCCATAAAGAATGCTGAGCTCTAAAGAATTGATGCTTTTGAACTGTCATGCTGGAGAAGACTCTTGAGAGTCTCTTGGACAGCAGGAAAATCAAACCAGTCAATCCTAAAGGAAATCAGTCCTGAGTATTCATTGGAAGGTCTGATGCTGAAGCTGAAGCTCCAGTACTTTGGCCATCTAATACGAAGAGCTGACTCCTTAGAAAAGACCCTGATGCTGGGAAAGATTGAAAGCAGGAGAATGAGATGGTTGAGTAGCATCATTGTCTCAATGGACATGAATTTGAGCAAGCTCGTTTAGGTGGTAAAGGACAGGGAAACCTGGCATGCTGCATGCAGTCCATGGGGTCACAAAGAGTTGGACAGACTGACCGACTTAACAACAACAACAAATGATGTTCTCTAGACTAATCCTTCTCAACATGGGTGAATAATATATATACGAGTGACATATGATACGTCATTGATTATCTCATATATAGGATATAATATATATATATATATAGGTATACACACACACACACACACACACACACACACACATATATATATTGCATTTTCTTTATCCACTCATTCATTTTATATCTTGGGCATTGTAAATAAACCTGCAATGAACATGGGTGTGTAGGTGTCACTTGGAGAGTGATTTCTGTTCTTTTAGTTATATATACTATAGCGGGATTACAATATCATTTGGATATTCCATTTTTAAATGTTTCAGAAACTTTTGTATCATTTTCGATAATATACTGACTTACATTCCCACCAACGAAGTACATAAAAAGGAACACAATGGTTGCTTTTTCTCCACATTCTTCCCAAAGTTTGTTATTGTTCCACGTTTTAATAAAACATATCCCAGTAGGTGTGAGGTGAGATTGCATTGCCATTTGATCTGTGTTTCTGCTGATTTTGATGTTGAGAACATTTTCATAGACTTGTTGGCAATTTGTTTATCTTCTTTTGGAAAGTCAACGTTTCAGGTCCTTTGCCCATTGTGTAATTTGATTATTTGTTTTTCTGCTGTTATACAAGTTCCTTATATAGTTTTGATCCTCCCTTTATCAGATATATATTGTTTATATATTTTCTCCCATTCCATAGGTTTCCTCTCCTTTGTGGTGCAGAAACATTTTATTTTGATTCAGATCCATCAAATTTTTTGCTTTTGTTACCTATGCAAATTGTTTTTGGATTTCATATCCAAAACAAAAATCATCAGTTCAGTTCAGTTCAGTTGCTCAGTCATGTCTGACTCTTTGCGACCCCATGAACTGCAGCACGCCAGACCTCACTGTCCATCACCAACTCCCGGAGTTTATTCAAACTCATGTCCATCTAGTCGATGATGCCACCCAGCCATCTCATCTTCTGTCGTCCCCTTCTCCTCCTGCCTTCAATCTTTCCAAGCATCAGGGTCTTTTCAAATGAGTCAGCTCTTTGCTTCAGGTGGCCAAAGTATTGAAGTTTCGGCTTCAACATCAGTCCTTCCAATGAACACCCAGGACTGATCTCCTTTAGAATGGACAGATTGGATTTCCTTGAAGTCCAAAGGATTCTCAAGAGTTTTCTTTTTTGAACCACAGTTCAAAAGCATCAATTTTTTAGTGCTTAGCTTTCTTTATAGTCCAACTCTACAATCCATACATGACGACCAGAAAAACCATAGGCTTGACTCAACAGACATTTGTTGGCAAAGTAATGTCTCTGCTTTTTAATATGCTGTGTAGGTTGGTCATAACTTTTCTTCCAAGGAGTAAGTGTCTTTTAATTTCATGGCTGCAGTCACCATCTGCAGTGATTTTGGAGCCCCCCAAAATAAAGTCTACCACTGTTTCCACTGTTTCCCCATCTGTTTGCATGCAGTGATGGGACCGGATGCCATGATCTTAGTTGCTGTATCTGGTTGTGATGGGTATTCTCTTTCTTGGAATCCTGGTTTTTTGTTTTTTTTTTTTTTTCAACTTCTTGGTATTCTTGTAATTTTTTCTTGATACTTGGGAGATAATGTGTTGTGTGAAAGGAACTGCAGTAAATGTGCCTTTATAATAAATGTGATGGTGAGTGAGGTGTGAGGGGAGAGAAAGTATTTTATAGTCCTATGTTTAAGTCTCAGTTTTTTAGTGAGCCTAAATCTCAGGGCTATGAAAAGCATCAATGTTTCTTGGCTTTTTTCTTCCTTCCTCAAGTGTAACAGAATGGCTAGAGTGGCCTGGAATTGGGTGTTTCCCTTCTTGAGGTCAGACTCTGGTAATACCCAGCAAGTTAGTCTCTATCTTGGTAGTTTCCCCTGAAGGCAGATCCTGAAGAGAACTGAGCACACTGGTGCATTTCAGAATGGGTCCTTTCTTCCTTCCCTTGCTGGAAGCATGAGGACTTATTCTCTGATATTAGTTGTGACACTGTGGTTAAACTCTGGTCAATTTGACAGTATTTGCAGGATCCATTTATGGGTTCCCTGGAGTTTTCATTTCTCAGAATTATCCCTACTGGTCTCCCATCATTTCATCAGTCATAATCAGACTTTCCTACCCTGACACTGGTTCCAGCAGCACTTTGTAGTACTAATTCTCTGCTCCAGTGAGCTGTGCCTGCCTGTGTTCCCTCTCTGCCTCTCCAATCTTGGGGTCTTCACTTTGTACTGTGTCCTTACTTCTCTCAGAAGTGGAAGAAGAGTTGTTGATTTTTCAACCTGTTAGCTTTCCCTTGCTGTTAGGATGGAATAGAAGCTTTCAACATTCTTACATGGAGAACCAGAAACCAGAAATCTGCTTTTCATTTGTGCAGTTTTGCAGTGCATAGTACATTTAGTTGACTTTTTCTCTCAGAGCACATAGAATATATTATCCTCTCTTCTGGCTTTAAAGCTTTCTGCTAAAAAATTCACTGAGTGTCTATAAGTGTGTTTCATTACACATAAATCACTTCTATCCTGTTGTTCTCAAAATTCTCTATTTTTGAATTTTGACATTTTATTAATTATTGCAATATATCTCAGTGTAGTTTCTTTAGGGACATTTTACTTGATGTTTTTTAATTCTCACATGGATATCAGTTTCCTTCTGTAAGTTTTGAAAATTTTTAAGCCATTATGTATTGAAAATCCTTTCTGTTTTTTAAACTGAAATACAATTGACATATGAGTGTATAAGTTGAAGGTGTAGAAGGTGTTGATTTGATCCATTTATATATTACGATGTCCAGTTCTAAAGTCCAATTAGAACTGTATGTTGTCAAGGCTGTCTATTGTCACCATGCTTATTTAACTTATATGCAGAATACATCACATGCAGAATGCTGGGCTGAGTGAAGCACAAGTTGGAATCAAGATTGCCAGGAGAAATGTCAATAACCTCAGATACGCAGATGACACCACCCTTATGGCAGAAAATGAAGAAGAACTAAAGAGCTTCCTGATGAAAGTGAAAGAGGAGAATGAAAAAGTTGGCTTAAAACTCAGCACTCAAAAAACTAATATCATGGCATCTGGTCCTATCACTTCATGGCAAATAGAAGGGCAAAAAAGTGAAAACAGTGACAGACTTTATTTTTGGGGGTTCCAAAATCACTGCAGATGGTGACTGAAGCCCTGTAATTAAAAGACGCTTGCTCCTTGGAAGAAACGCTATGACCAACCTAGATAGCATATTAGAAAGCAGGGGCATTACTTTGCCAACAAAAGGTCCATCTAGTCAAAGCTATATGGTTTTTCCAGTAGTCATGTACGGATGTGAGAGTTGGAATATAAATAAATCTGAG
Organism: Cervus elaphus; assembly: GCF_910594005.1. Classification (NCBI taxonomy): domain Eukaryota; kingdom Metazoa; phylum Chordata; class Mammalia; order Artiodactyla; family Cervidae; genus Cervus; species Cervus elaphus. The sequence goes on from NC_057846.1 coordinate 42,014,244, forward strand.
CACCGAAGAATTGATGATTTTGAACTGTGGTGTTGGAGAAGCCTCTTGAGAGTCCCATGGACTTCAAGAAGATCAAATCAGTCAATCCCTAAAGGAAAAAGTTCCTGAATATTCTTTGGAAGGACTCATGCTGAAGCTTAAGCTACAATACTTTGGCCACCTGATGCGAAGAACTGATTCACTGGAAAAGACCCTGATGCCAGGAAAGATTGAAGGCAGGAGGAGAAGGGGATGACAGAGGATGAGATGGTTGGATGGCATCACTGACTCAGTGGACATGAATGTGAGTAAGCTCTGGGCGTTCATGATGGACAGGGAGGCCTGGCATGCTGCAGCTCAGGGGGTCACAAAGAGTCAGAAACAACTGAGTGACTGAATTGAACTGAGCTGATATATTACAATATGATTACTGTCATGGTGTTAGCTAACATCTCTACCACTTCTCATAATTATTCTTTTATTCTCTCTCTTTTCTGAGACTCCCATACTGTGTATATTGTTCCTTTTGTTAGTGTTCCATCAATCCCATAAGATTTTATATTTTTCATCGTCCTCCCTTTGTACTTTTGACCTCTCTTGAAGATGAGTGTTTCTTCTACTTGATATAATCTGCTGTTGAATACTTATAGTGAATTCTTCCAATTTGGTTATTATTCTACAACTCCATGATTTCTGTTTGAACTTTTAATATTTTGTATCTTTTGTTTTTTAAATTATCACTTGCTTCATCCATTGTTCTCCTGACCTCACTGAGCATCTTTATGGGAGTTATTTTAAATTTATTACTAGGTACATTATTTAATTTCATTTCACTTGTGTCAATTTTGGTTTACATCTTGGTTCTTTTGTTTGAAATATATTTTCCTTATTGTTTATTTTACTTGACACTCTATTTTGGTGTCTGCTCATTAGACAAAGCCTGTTTTTGTTGGCCAGGAGGAATGATCTTTGTTGTCTGTCATCCCGTTATGGCCTCTGTTCTCCCTCAGACTGCACCTGATGGATGCATCAGTGCTCCAAGATTGAAGAGACAATTGCTGATTCTTGGGGCAATATAGGTGAAGTGGGAGCATTGCATTTGGTTGATCAATGTTTGCCTTCTCCACTGAAAGCAGACAGGTGTGATTTTTCATCCACTCACTCTGTGATGAGAGTTGGCAAGCAAGGGGAGAAAGACTTGGGTGCTTCTTTTGCCCAGCATGGAGCAAGGTGTGCTCTGCCACTGTCAGTGGGTTGGAGACAGAAGCTAAACATAATATTGAGATGAATGAATGCTTACCGATGGATCAGTATGTCTCAGCACTGATGACATATAATCACATCCATTTGAGAGAATGTGATGATACTAATGTATTCATAGACCAGGATTATCAGAGGAACAGGACTGATTCTAGATATCACTGGACTTCTTAGGGAAGAGAAGAAAATACTCAGTGAAAGAAAGTATTAGCAAAGAACATGGGAAGGCTAATGTTTTGAAAGTGCATTGAGAGGAGAATTCCACTAAGCATGATCAACATGGTGAAGTATTGGAGAGAAAATAGTGGAGAAATGTCAGTTAAGGTATTTTGGACTTACTTAGGAAAAAACAATGAAATGTTCACAGTGGAAGTCAAATCAATGCTGGTAATTACCTTGAGGTAGCATTTATAAACTATACATTCAAGAAATGGGGCTGAGGAAGACAAAATGTAGATCAGAATGTTACTTATCAACAACTTGGAATTATAACAAAAACTCCTTTGAGGAATGATAAGAATTGTGATTATTTATAGACAGAAGAATTTCAAGTGGAAAATATTGCAGGTAGATGACAAGGAAGTGGAATATCTGTTAAATCATATAATGGAATACTTAAATCTGAATGTTTGATGATGTCTAAGGAAGTAAAGATAAAACCACTTTGTTTGCTAATCATTACCTGTGTATCTTTATATTACTCCTGTGTAGGACCATTGCTTTTATCAAGGACATGCTGCAGAGATTCCAAATTCAGTTGTGACACTTAGTACCTGCTCTGGACTCAGGTAATGGCATATTTCAGAGATATACATAATTGAAATCCTATGGACTCTTTTACTTTTAGAAACTTCTTAAAGGATAGATGGAAGACAAAGAAAATGGACACATATTGTCTTTCTTCTCATCTACTTTCTGCACCTGTTAGTCTTATCATTTTCTCTTTTCTCTTTGTGCCTCTCCAAGGCTTGTAGTTATAAAATTTATTCCAAAAAAGCTGTCACTAGTATGAGAAATACCCCAGTTACTAAGCCACATGAGAACTGTAAAGATTCCTAAATAGATAGAAGGTAGAAAATTGGATTTAAAGGTTAATTCAAGTGAAATAGGATGATTCTTAGATTTTAGACAACAAAGGTAATTAGCAATTTGTACATATTGTTTTCATTAATTTTGATTTATATTTATCATTGCAAAAATCTATATTTTAATTTTTATGTATTTAAATATTCAGGGGATTATTACAGTTGGAGAATGTCAGTTATGGAATTGAACCATTGGTATCTTCAGCTACATATGAGCACATTGTTTATCAGATAAAGGATAATAAAATTGACTTTTCCCCCATAGCAGAAAATTATTCTACAACCCAATTGACAGATAAGTCCTACAAAATTTTTGTGAAATCAGAAGTAAGTAGTAACTCCTTTTATGGGATATTCATTTATGCAACTGGTGGTAATCATATTCTCACTGAAATTTATTTAATTTGGAAAACTAATTTAAACTGACACTGATTATAATAAAATATTCTCTTGTAAGTTATTTACTTAAAATATATTTTTGTTTAGTCATTTTATTGTTTTCTTGTTTAGTCACTAATCATATCTGACTCTTTGCCATCCCATGGACTGTAACCCACCAGGCTTCTCTGTTCATGGGATTTCCTGGACAAGAATACTGGAGTAGGTTGCATTTCTTTCTCCAGGGGATCTCCCCAACACACATAAACTTATAATATTTATTTTATAAAATTATAGTGTATTTTGCATATTTATATTTTTACTTTAATCAAGTAATGGACTGTAAAAATGTACCAGATTTTTGAGTATTCACTTTTCTTATAGTTATATTTAAGAATAGGTCTATTTCCAAGTTTTTTAGATATATATATCCTAATCTCCTTAAGAGAATGTTCACAACTTTACATTTGCCATCCATGGTTAAGGAAATGAATCCCTGCTCATGTATTCTTATCAAAACTGGATATCCTGTTTAGAGGAGCGAAACAAAATCTTATCAGATGAAACATGAATTTAATTTTTGATGGTCTCCATCTCACTGTTGCTTTAATATGCTTTCATTTATTTTGCCAAAGATATTGGTATAAATGTGGATTAATAAAATTATCCTTTCAGAAAGTCATAAAAATAGTAACATATAATCATATATAGAAATGAAAATTTGTAAAAGAGAGCAGCTGACAGAGACAGAGGTAACACCACGTCAGCTATCTTAGCTTGAAGTTCCAGTTGATTAGGCTGTAGCCACAAGAATTTAACCAAGTAATATCATATTTCTGTTTAAATTTTCTCCTCTGTAAAAATCCAATAATAAAAATAATGCCTAATATTTAAAAAATTTTATTTTTAAGATTTTAAAATATTTTAAAGATTCAGTAAATTTATAATTGAAAATTACTTAGCACAGTATGTGTGAAATATGTGATCAATAAATATCAGTAAATATGGCTATTACTACTATTGATATTTGCTGTCTATAGTTTCTAATGTAGTGAAGCAAGATCAGTGGAACTAATTATGGAAAGTTTAGATACAAAACAAAATGCATTGATGAAACAAAAGACACTAAAATTTCAGAACCAGGAAGCCAGATGTGTCAATGCAGGAATGAAGGGAAATAAGTGGGTATTGATACATTTGTGAATTAAATAATTCCTTTCACCCTGAATTCAGCAGTCTTAAATCTAGGTCTGTGCAGTCAAAGCTATGGTTTTTCCAGTAGTCATGTATGGATGTGAGAGTTGGACTATACAGAAAGCTGAGCACCGAAGAATTGATGCTCTTGAACTGTGGTGTTGGAGAAGACTCTTGAGAGTCCCTTGGATTGCAAGGAGATCAAACTAGTCAATCCTAAAGGAAATCAGTCCTGAATATTCATTGGAAGGACTAGTGCTGAGGCTGAAGCTCCAGTATTTTGACCATCTGATACAAAGAACCAACTTATTTGAAAAGACCCTGATGCTGGGAAAGATTGAAGGCAGGAGGAGAAGGGGATGACAGAGGATGAGATGGTTGGATGGCATCACCGACTCAATGGACATGAGTTAGAGTAGGCTCAGAGGGTTGGTGATGGACAGGAAAACCTGGCATGCTGCTGTTCATGAGGATGCAAAGAGTCTGACACGACTGAGTGACTGAACTGAACTGAACTGAAATCTATAGCTGTAGTTAAGCATGTTTTCACAAGCACTAGAATTTTTGAAAGCACAAATATACAAGTGAATATCTTCAATAGAACAGATATTTTAAAGAAAGTGAGAATAGTAAAATAAAATGTTATATTTTAGGCATGTTTTTACATTTATGAAAGGAAGCACAAGTAAATTCATAATCAAGGCAAATGCCACATTATAACCATAGTGAAAAGTAGAACAAATAAAATACACAAACAGCTTACCTACTAAAAACATATTGGACACATACAGTTACTCTGCTGCTTCCTTAAACCCCACTAAAGTAAAAAGTAGTTTTTGACATGCATGACATTAACATACACACAAAAACAGAGAAATAACAATGGAAGTTCCTTAGCAGGTAGATAACTGATTAGCTACTAAAACCTGAATTCTTTCCTGACAATTGAAATAGGATATAAGACCCAGAGGAATCGGGTGGAGAGGGAGGTGGGAGGGGGGATCGGGATGGGGAATACATGTAAATCCATGGCTGATTCATGTCAATGTATGACAAAAACCACTACAATATTGTAAAGTAATTAGCCTCCAACTAATAAAAATAAATGGGGGGGAAAAAAAGAAATAGGATATAGGAAACTTGATATACACGATTACTCAAATGTTTTGGAATTGCATATCCAAATACATAAGGACATGATATTAAGGGTGGACCTAGGAAGAGAAGTGGTTGACAATAAGCTGTACAAATATACATAAAACCTGATTTCCTCTCCTAACCAATCATTTTTGTTGTAAACTCACAGATAGTTTAAGGCTTTTTTTTTTTTTTTTTTGGTGGAATCTGTGAAGTGGGATCACTAGGCACAGATGTCTTTGTAAATCACAATAGGAGCTGGTTATGTAGAATTGATGTTTTTGAACTGTGGTGCTGGAGAAGACTCTTGAGAGTCCCTTGGACAGCAAGAAGAGAAAACCAGTCAATAAAGGAAATCAACCCTGGGGGCGGGGGGTGGGGAGGTGGGAAGACGGGACACATGAATACCTATGGCTGATTCATGTTGATGTATGGCAAAAACATCACAATATTGTAAAGTAATTATCCTTCAGTTAAAATTAATTAATTAACTTAAAAAATTCACAGGAAGACTGATGCTTAAGCTGAAGCTCCAATGCTTTGGCCATCTGACTTGAAGAGCTGACTCATTGGAAAAGACCCTGATACTGGGAAAGATTAAGGGCAGGAAGAGAAGGGGGCGACAGAGGATGAGATGGTTCGATGGCATCACCAATTCAATGGACATGAGTTTGAGCAAACTCTGGGAGACAATGAAGGACAGAGAAGCCTGGCGTGCTACAATCTATGGGGTCACAGAGTTGGACATGGCTGAGCGACTGAAGTGAACTGAGATGATGATACTGTAATTTGTGTGATTAAGTTAAACTTGGCACACTAGATACTGGGAAACAGGTTTACACACGTTAAAATGTTCATTAGAATCCAGGAGGGAATCTAACCCCACCACAGAAGAGTCAAAATTAAGCATGTTGACAGCAGGGTTTTCCCAGCAAACATGCCAGTTAATTTACCCTCTGTGAAGACAGCAGGCCGTAAGCTCCTTAGGTGGTCTTAGATGTTGGAATAAGCTGTCAATGCCTAACATGAAGAAGCACTAAACATATGATAAAACAATTCATTATGGCAGACAGAGACATGGAAAAATTCAAAGTGTTTAAGCTTGAGGCACCAAAGAATAGAGAGTGAAGAAAGCAAAATAACAATATCCTCAGAGAGGTAGGAGAAAATATTTCATCCACAAAATAAGACTTGACTGCAGTTTAAAAAATAAGACTCAGCAGATAACAGTTAAAATTAAAAGCATGCTAGACATATGTAAAAACTGAAAGTTCATCAGGTAGAATTCCAGAAATCACACAAAAACTAAAATGTGAAAACATGGAAATTTGAGAGATAAGGTTCAGTTAAAATAACAATATGGACGATGCAATATAAGGCTAGTGCAAATAAGCATAGAAAATTGAGAATCAGAATGATTTAAGCAGAGGTTCCAGACCAACATTAAAAAAACCTGGTTACTTATATAAAAAAGCAGTGCAGAATAGCACCTACCTAGCAGTAATATTGGTTATTCAAAGGTAATACAAGAGTTATTTAAAGTGAGGCAAAATTTCAGCCTAATTTTATTCCCAGTCAGAACTACATATTTGAGATTTTTTGTTGAAACCATTTCTTTCCTCCCTATTGTGAATGTTCATGCTAACATGTAAAACAAACCACACACACACAAAAAAAAAAAAGAGAGAGAGAGAGACTCTAATCTCACTGGGAATGGAAAGAGTAGCAGCCACAACATACAACTGTCTTTGAGACAGTATTATTTAAATCACTACAGTAAAGCAGAAATTGAATCAGTTTAAGAGATTTAGCTAGAAAACCACAAGAGTTATAGCAGGGCTTTCAGAAATATCATTTGGGAATATTCACTCTGCCTTTGTAGCTTGAAATTAGCATTGACAAACTATAAACAATTAGGTGTGGCTCTGTTCCATAAAATGTTTTTTTGCAAGCAGGTGGGTATATCATGGGCCATAGCCAACTCCTGCTGTGGAGATTCATATTGTAGTATTGGTATAATTGTAGAACAGTGGAACACAATGAAGGAGAAGTAAACCCATGTGCTCTGGCCCAAATGAATACCCCAAAAAGATGCCAAGGCCTTTGAAAAGTAAAGAATGATCTATTGATCAGATGATGCAAGATTGGATTTTTGTGTAGAATAAAAAGAATCTTGACTCTTACTCCAAAATATTGAGTTAGCATACAGACTTTAAGTGTCGAGTGAAAGTGAAAGTTGCTCAGTTGTGTCAGACTCTTTGCGACCCCATGGACTGTAGCCTGCCAGGCTCCTCTGTCCATGGATTCCTCCAGGCAAGAGTACTGGAGTCGGTATCCGATCCCTTCTCCAGGGGATCTTCCCAACCCAGGAATCGAACTCAGGTCTCTCGCATCAGAGGCGGAGTCTTTACCATGTGAGCCACCAGGGAAGGCCATTAAGTGTCAAAGTTCAACTTTCTAGGAGGAGACTTAGAAGAAACCAAATCAATGGACCACCGAATTCAAATCAGTCATCAACATCAATCTTAATCAGCATCAATCATCCAGGAACTGCAAATCAAAACCTCAGTGTGATCTCAATACAGACTGACAAGAATGGATATGATGCAAAAGAAAGACAATACAAAACAGAGGCAAGTATGTGGAGCAATTGATGTTAGTTCTTGGAAAAAAATGCAAAATGATCAAATTGTTGGATTTGCAAAATCCTCATTTAGATTTTTACATATGATGTAGTAGAAAGACCTGAATGAACCTTTTGGCCAACCCAACACTTTATAAAGCAATCAAGCTTTGTACTGCTTTATACATATTGAAACATGCAAATCAGGTTTTCCAATTCTAAGCATTTATCCTTAAATCCAACCAGTCCATCCTAAAGGAGATCAGTCCTGGGTGGTCATTGGAAGGACTGATGCTGAAGCTGAAACTCCAATATTTTGGGCACCTGATGCAAAGAGCTGACTCATTTGAAAAGACCCTAATGCTGGGAAAGATTGAAGGCAGAAGGAGAAGGGGATGACAGAAGATGAGATGGTTGGATGGCATCACCGACTCAATGGACATGAGTTTGGGTAAACTCCAGGAGCTGGTGATGGGCAGGGAGGCCTGGCATGCTTGCAGTCCATAGGGTCGCAAAGAGTCAGACACTATGACTGACTGAACTGAACTGAACTGAAGCATTTATCCAAAAAAAAAAAAAAAAAAAGAAAGACTATAACTTCCCAAAGACCTGTACATGGATATTCATAGCTGTTTCATTTACAATAGCTATGGTATTTAAATAATCCAAATGATCATCAATAATATAAACAAATTATTTTATATTTATAAAATATCACACTTTATAGCAATAAAAACAAATGAGTTACCAATAATCACAGCAACATGGTTGAGTGCTGAGTGAAAGAAACCAGATATACAAAAAGCATACTATATGATTCCAGTTATGCAAAATTCTAGGATAAATTGTAACCTATAGTAAGAACTTTCCCAATGATGAGGGTTTCCCTGATGGCTCAGTGGGTAAACAATCTACCTGCAATAAGGGAGATGCAGGAGATGCAGATTCAATCCCTGGGTTGGGAAGATCTCCTTGAGGAGGAAGTGCAACCCACTCCAGCTCCAGTACTTTTACTTGAAAAATCCTATGGACAGAATGGACAGAGGAGCCTGACAGGTTACATACAGTTCAAAGGGTTGCAAAGAGTCAGACATGGCTGAGCACAAGCCTAAGACAAGACAGTGGTGAGAGAAATCAGATTACTGGTTGCCTTGAGCCCTGTAAGGTATTAACCTGGAAGAGGGGGATGGAAATATTGTTTTACTGATGGTAATGTTTGCACGGGTGTATGCATTGCTACCAGTTTGTGTAACTGTGTTCTTGAAATAGATGCATGTTATTGAAGGTAAGCCACAGTAAATTTAGTACAAATAATTACAAGTACAAGAATGATGATAAAATAGAGGCGACATTTGGGGGAAAGTTAATGGGAATTTGATTAACTTGGAAGAATGGATGAGGGACCTAGAAGGTTTTGAGAGGAAGGAAACAAGAATTCTCCCTCAATTCAGTAACTTTTTTGAAGATTCTAATTATCAAGATTATAAGGCAAAAGTTTCTTATTTGTTACTAAAATTTTTATACAGAATCTCACCAGCTTATTTACTCTGTTGGGCATAGATCCTATTATTTTCCTATTTATATCTTGACATATTTGTGTCTGTAGCTATCATCTACCAATATATCTATTAATATATCTATCTATACCTCTGTATGTGTGTGTATATATGTAGTCATATAATGTACATAATTACAAACAATATAAAGAATTTTAAAATATTTTATGTAATCTATGTTCTCTGTTTTGCAGAAAAACTCAGATGTGCTGCTGAAAAGAGGTCTGAAAATACAAATTATTATGGATAAAGCCTTGGTATGCACTATTGATACATTTCCTTATATCATTTTTGTATTTAAATTGGAAGGAAATGTGAAAAGCATCTTTATTTGCAATGCAGATATATGGTACTCTTTTCAAAATGTGTATCTCAGTGTAACAGGACATAAAGACATGTTGTCAGTTGCCATTCCATTGGCAAAGGGGGGTCAATACCGGTATTTATTAGAAATCATGTAAAACTTCATATGTAAGGGAAGAGTCTACTTTCTGTAATTTATTGGATTATAACTAGCTGTGTATACTTCTGAAACCACCCAAAATTGTTGCGAAACTCTTGTTAAATCAATTTCCATTTTATTAAATATTGTCTGTTGTTAAATATTGTCTTTTATAAGATTATTTTGTGCATTGTAATTGCTTAAGTCCTCCAGGGAAACTTCATTTTTAAAAATAGAAGAATAATTCATAGGAACACATTTGATTATGGAAGTTTTTAATTTTTGCAATTTATTTTAGCAAACACAGGCAGCAAGTTAAAAAGAACCTACTTTAGTAAGTGTCATGATGTTCTAAATTTTTGCATAAAAGGAAATATTTAGATCTTTAAATAATTTTTTAAAAAGTAATAGCAGGAAATAATATGACACTAGCTTTGAGGTCCCTAACCCTGCAGCTCGACTCGAGGACTCAACTCTGCCTACCAGTAGATAGTTAAAAATGAAAGGCTTACAGACAGGAATACTCTATTCAGCAAGTCTCTTCTTCAAATTTGATGTGGAGATAAAATAGAACTTAAAAGAATTCAGCAACATGAAAGCAGCATTGAAAACAGCATTACAAGAAATTACAAGAAATGGTAATTTCAATATTACAAATTGCAAAATTATAAGAAATGTTAAAGCAATTTTACTAAAGAAAAGTCCAAAACTGGAAATAAAAATTATGAAAGGAAAAGCTCATTAGTAAAAGCAAACATAGAGTAAAGGCAGGAACTCATCTCACACACAAAGCTAGAAGGCCGAAAGAATTTTGTTTTTTAAAAAAAATCACCTATATCCGCAATAAGGAGTTAGGAGATACATAAAGAAATTAGATGTAAAACAAGATATTAAAAGCAGTCATTGTTAGGGGAGGAGAGTACACATGCATGGTTGCTACAATGTATTTGAAATTAAGAGATCAGCAACTTAAAACAGTCATATAGGTAGGTAGGTAGATAGATAAAAACTTCATGGTAACTTCAAAAGAAAAACCTATAGGAGAATCTCACACAACAAAATGAAAATGTGAACACACATATCAATATTTTAAATGTAAATGAACTAAGTGCTCCAATAAAAAAGAAATGGAACAGTTGAGTGGATACATGAAAAAACTCATGCACTGCTGAGAAACAGTGTCCTCTCCAGAAAGGGAACATAACCTGAACATAATATAGCTTATATATGAGAAACCCACAACTAATATCATTCTTAATGGTGAAAAGCTAAAAGCACTTTCTCTGAGACCAGGAAAAATATAAGCATGTCCTTGTTCAAAACTTTTATTCAACATAGTGCTCAAAGTATTTGCCACAGCATTCAGTAAAGAAAAATAAAATCCAAATTGAAAAGGAAGAAGTAAAATAGTCACTATTTTCAGATGATATGATACTAAGAAAATCTAAAGACACCACCAAAAACTATTAGAGCTCATCCATGTATTTGGTAAAGTTGCTTGATGCAAAATTAATATACAGAAATCTGCTATATTTCTATAGATTAATAATGGAGTATCAGAAGAAGAAATTAAGAAAACTTACTTACCATTGCATCAAAAAGAATAATACCTAGGAAAAAATTTAACTAAACAGTCAAAAAACCTGTATACATACATGTGGAAAGATATACTGTTTTCATAGATTGGAAGAATCACTATTTTTAAAATGCCCATACTCTCTTAGGCAGTCTACAGATTCGGTCTAATTCCTATGAAAATACCAGTGGCATTTTTCACAAAACTAGATCAAATAATTCTAAAATTTTTATGGAAATGCAAAAAATCTCAAATAGCTAAAGCAGTCTTGAGAAAGAACAGAGGAAGGTGTCACACTCTCTGACTTCAGACTATACTACTTAGCTGCAGTAATCAAAATAGTATGCTACAGGAACAAAACAGACACATAGGTCAATGGAACAGAATGAGGAGTGCATAAATAAATGTATGCATTTATAGTCAGTCTACTACAAAGGAGGCAAGAGTATACACTGAGAAAAAAAGCAGTCTTTTCAGTAAGTGATGATGGCAAGACAGGGCACCTACATGTATAAGACTGAAATTATAACATTATCTCATAGCGTACAGAAAAATAAACTCAAAATGGAGTAAAGACTTAATGTAAGACAAGAAACCATATTACTCCTAGAAGAAAATATAGGGAGAACACTCTTTGTCTTAAGTCATAGCAATGTTATTTTTTATGTCTCCTCTGGCAAATAAAATGAAAGAAAAATAAACAAATGGTACATAATTAAACTTAAAAGCTTTTTCACACCAAAAAAAAAAAAAAAACCAGAAACAGATGAAAAAACAACCTACAAAATGGGAGAAAATAGTTCCAAATTATATGACTGATAAAGGGTTAACACTGGAAATGTGCAAACAGTTCATGCAATTAAATATCTAAAAACAAGTAACCCAACTGAAAAATGAGCAAAATAATTGAATAGACTTTAGTCAAGGAAGAGCTACAAATGGCCATTAGGCACATGAAATGGTGCTCAACATCATTGAAATTCTAATCAAAACTACAAAAAGATATCACCTCACACCTATCAGAATGACTATCATGAAAATGCACACAAATAACAGATGTTGGCAAGGATGTGGAAAAAAGGAGAAATCTTTTCACACTGTTGGTGGGAATGTAAATTGAGGTAGCCACTATGGGAATCAAAAATTAAAAATAGAACTAACATGATGGGGGTTCAGTCACTAAGTCATGTCCAACTCTTGCGACCCCATGGCCTGTAGCCCGCCAGGCTCCTCTGTCCATGGGATTCTCCAGGCAAGAATACTGGAGTGGGTTGCCATTTCCTTCTCCAGGGGATCTTCCTGAACCGGGAATTGAACCCGAGTCTCCTGCATTGCAGGCAGATTCTTTAGACTGAGCTGTGAGGGAACTAACATATGATTCAACAATTATACTCCTGGATATATATTTGAAGAAAATAAAAACACTAATTAAAAATACACAGGCACCGCAATGTTATTTACAATAGATAAGAGCTACCTAAGCACCCATCAAGAGATGAGTGTATAGGGAAACAATAAACAAAAGAAGACAACCCATGGATTGAGAGAAAATATTGGAAAATGATGTGGCCAATAAAGGATTCGTCTCTAAAATTTACAAACAGGTCATGACACTTAACAGCATCAAAACAAACAACCCACTCAAAAAATGCGAAGACCTAAATAGGCACTTCTCTAAAGAAGACATACAGGTGGCTAATAAGCACATGAAAAGATGTTCAACATTGCTAATTATTAGAGAAATGTGAATCAGAAATACAATGAGATACTATCTCACACCAATCAGAATGGCTATCATCAAAAAAATCCATGAACAAGAAATGTGAGAAAGGGTGCAGAGAGAAGGAAACCCTCCTACCCTGTTGGTGAGAATGGAAATTGGTGCAGCCCCTATGGAGAACAGTATGGAGGTTCCTTACAAGTAAAACTAGAGCTACCATATGATCCCGCAATCCCAATCCTAGGCATATCCAGAGAAAAACATGGTCCAAAAGGATACATACACCCCCGTGTTCATTGCAGCACTGTTTACAATTGCCAAGACTTGGAAGCAACCTAAATGTCCATTGACAGCAGAACGGATAAAGAAGGTATGTGTTATATATATATATATACACATACATACACAAAAACACACTCATGCACAATGGAATATTAGTCATTAAAAAGAATGAAATAATGCCATTTGCAGCAACATGAATGGACCTAGAGAGTGTCATTCTGAGTGAAGTCAGACAGAGGAGAAGTAGCATATGGCATGCCTTATATGAGGAATCTGAAAATAAATGATACAACGAACTTACAAAACAGAAAGATACTCACAGACTCAAAGAGAATGAACTTATAAACTAGTGAACATAACAAAATAGAAGAAATTTGTTAGAAGAAATGATATTGAAATACCTGTTCACAGGTATAGAGAACAAAGCAGTTTTTAACCAGTGGGAAAAAGGAAGGGGCAAGGGGCACAGTAGAGGTAGGGATTCAGAGGTACTATTATGTAATGTAATGTAATGGTACTATAATGTAAATGAGCTACAAAGATATATTGTACAAAACAGGGAATATTTAATAACAACTATAAATGAAGTATAACTTTTAAAAAATGTGAATCACTGTGATGTACAGCTGTACCTTATAAATTAATATTGTACATAAACTGCACTTCAATAAATTTTTAAAATATAAGCATGTTTTCCCAGTAAAATTTCACTTTACCCCTTTATGTTATTGTAATATATCCTATTTACCCATGTGATATAAACCACAAAATAAATTATTTTACTTTAAGTATACAATTATTATTTAAATAAATTGAGGAAAGGTTAAAAGTAGTTCATATAAACTTTTCAAATTCTATGTTTCTTCTGCTTCTTACAGTTTGATTTTTCTGATATTTCAGTTTATGTTAATTCATTTGAATTCACTTTTATTCATCTGAAATTATTTTGTCTCTTAAATTATTCTGTTTGGAAACATTTTCAGACTTCAAAAAAGATGTAATAGGAATAATACAATGAACTCCTATATTCTCTCTACTCAGATTCATTGATATTGTTTCCCTTTATCACTTGTGCCCTTTCTATGAGAAAGTAAGTTGTAGGTTGAGTTTGTAGCTTTTATTTCAGTGTGCATTTACATTGAATAAGATCTTATGTATCCAAAATAAGTGTATCCATCTAAGTAAAAATAATCTCAATCTAGATTACTTGATAGCCCTGTGGTTGGACAATGTGAGCTAAGTGATACTATGTTTTTATAGTCAAATGTTTTATGGTCTAATATGAGGCAATTTATATAAAACTTTAAAGTTTGCTTTAAAAATATGCCTCTCATTTTGTATATGTGCTTATATATATATGCATATTATATCCAAAACTTCCTAGAGTTTCTAAAATCTTTTATATTTTTGTTGTAAATTTCCTGCTTGCTGTCAATTTGTCTGTTTGATTTATTAATTATTATGAGCCCTATATAAAAGTCCCTCCCTAAGATCATCATTTTCTATGTCTAAGTTATATATGAGTGTCTCTCTCTCTCTCTCTATCTGTGTCTATATATATATATGTATGTATATATATATATAGTTGCTATACTATTAGTTGTAGATAAGTTTAGACCTGTGGGCACACACAATAGAAATACTTCAGAGAAAATGCTATGATCTTTTCTCCTTGAATGAAGACATGTTCTAGAAATTGTTCACTATGCAGTACTCAGAGCTCTGTGTTTAGAAAGTTCAGTTTTTCTCCGGGATATATTAATATTGTCATTTTGTCTTATGGGAAAGCAGGCCAAAGATGACAGCATACTTGTGCCGACAAAAAAGACTTAGGAGTTTAGTCAGAGATTTGAGTACTGGTTCTTACCCTTATTAATTATGCAATCTTGGAACCTTAACTTTTGATCCTAAATAACATCCTACATAACTGCATGTGTAAAGAGGAAGATAATCGTCACCATCGCATTTTAATATTGGTTAATATATAATGTCCCTTGATTTAAGTCTGAAACTTACTAAGTGCTTGATAAATTGTAATTGTACTTTTATACCTTTTGCGAGAGTGCTGCATTACTTTAACATTTTTATATCAATTGAAATGTGGTAGTTTAGTCATTTTCACTAGTGATTAAGAAATAAAATTTGTCTTTCAGTATGATTATATGGGTTCTGAAGTGACACTTGCATCTGAGAAAGTTGTATATATCTTATCAACACTGTGAGTATTTACATTTCATTTAAATAAGAAACATTCTTATAAACATGGTGAAAAAAGAAAGTGAAAGTCACTTAGTTGTCACTCTTTGTGACCCCACAGTGCATGGAATTCTCCAGGCCAGAATACTGGAGTGGGTAGCCGTTCCCTTCTCCAGGAGATCTTCCCAACCCAGGGATCAAACCCAGTTCTCCCACATTGCAGGTAAATTCTTTACCAGCTCAACCACAAATACGGTAGCATTGTTTGAATAAATAGAATGTGCAGTTTTTAAAAAAATATTTCTTTGGCTGCATTGGGTCTCGGTTGAGGCACACAGGATCTTTCACTGTGGCCCATGAGCTCAGTAGTTATGGAAGTGGGTTTAGTTACCCTGCAGCTTGAAATCTTATCTGATGGAACCCACATTCCCTGCAGGGCAGAGCAGATTCTTCCCTGACTGGCCAGGGAAGTGTCACATGTGCAATTTTATAAAACGTATACTAGTTTCTGCCATCAGTGAATTTCACCTCCAAAAAATACTAAATCAAATATATTAGCATTGTGTATAAATGTACAGTATCATATTTATGATTACCTATAACCATATATCATGAATCTTCTGCTTTCAGATGTATTCTCAGCTTAAAGTGTCTGTTATGTTAACTTCTCTGGAGATCTGGTCAGATCTAAATAAGATTTCAACTGATGGGGATGCACATGAAGTACTACAAAGATTTGTGTCCTGGAGAGAAAAATTTTTATTTCAAAAGTCTCATGATATGGCATACTTACTAATGTAAGTAATTTATTTTCATCGGTAGATATATTTTATCAAACTATTTGTAAGTTATCCCAATTACATATAAAATTTATTTTTATAATGACAAAAAATGACTAGTCAAAAAATGACTGCGTGAGTACTGTTTTGGCTGAAAGCAAGCTATAAAAATGTGATGATACACTGTAAGACACCAAAGTAGGGTAGGCCGTTATCCTCAGAGTGGTCTGTTTACCTATGTAAGTTTAAAGAACTGAAAACGTGGAAATCCTTGGGAAAACTAGGGCCTCTATAGTTTTAAAGATTTTCTCAGAGGTAAATCACTGAAACCAGCATTTTAACATTAAACAAAGCATAGCTTAGTTAACAGAATGCAATAATTGCATATAAAGCTGGTTACATTAGAAAATGTATGATAATGTGGAGACTTTATGTTACTTCTGCCTTCCTGACCCAAATGCATGAGTTCAATCCCTGGGCCAGGAAGATCCCTTGGAAAAGGATATGGCAACCACTCCAATATTCTTGCCTGGGAAATCCATGAACAGACGAGCATGGCGGGTTACAGTCCATGGGGTCGCAACAAGTTGGACATGACTTAGCAACTAAACAGCAAATAGAAGCATCCTGACCTAAAGTGTAGCTATTTAGCTGCTTGCACTGTAACTGTCAAGAGTCTGTCTGTATGCTATTTTGATTAATTTGGATGGAAAAAACAAAAGCACCATTCTGAAAGGTCTTAAGTAATATGGAATACATTTGTAGATCCCTGGTGTCTCTGTGGAATTTAAGGTCAGGTTTGGGGATTCAGGAACAACATTAACTAAGGACTGAAGTGTGTGTGGACACTTAATGCATCCCATCTCTGTTTTTCCTGATGACTGTGCTGCATACTGTCTTTCTCTTTCTGTCCTCCAATCCAACACTTTTTATGCCATCTGAGGTTTTGTTATATGCAAATCATGGCAGTAATCTATCCTGACTTTTATGTCTTAGAACTTTGTCCATCCAGCATTGACAGCAGTGGTGATTAATTTATGGAAGGATGAGGCACTGCTGGATTTTAAGCTGTGCATCATATAATGTTAAAGCTGACTTTTGGACTTAATTTTTTAGACACTGTAGGAGACTCCCAAATAGAAAATGATTGAGAGCATTAGACGTGATACACAATATTCATGTTCTAAAGAAAGCAGCAGCTTTATTGAGGAATCTAATTCTTAAAGGTCATTAAGTTATTAATAATTTAAAGTGCATTTATCCACAAGAAAAATTTTATTATTTAGTTACAGGGACAATCCTAATTATGTAGGAGCAACATATCATGGAATGGCATGTGATCCAAAGTTTGCTGCAGGACTTGCTCTGGTATGCATTTTCTTTCCTTCTCGTCAGGAATTATATCACATTTTGAAATTTAACATCCACTTTCAGAAACAAAAGTACATAAGATGTGTGCTGCTACTGCTGCTAAGTCGCTTCAGTCATGTCCAACTCTGCGACCCCATAGGCGGCAGCCCACCAGACTCCCCCGTCCCTGGAATTCTCTAGGCAAGAACACTGGAGTGGGTTGCCATTTCCTTCTCCAATGCATGACAGTGAAAAGGGAAAGTGAAGTTGCTCATAGTGTCTGACTCTTAGCGACCCCATGGACCACCACCTACCAGGCTCCTTCATTCATGGGGCCTTCCAGGCAAGAACACTGGAGTCGGTTGCCATTGCCTTCTCTGTAAAGTATGTCTACCATATTATTATTTTATTTCATATCATTATTTATATTTTATAGAGTATATTATTTGTATAATATTTGTATAACTTTCATATTTATGCAGCATATATATTATATACAGTATACTATATATTTATAATATATAAATAATTGCATTGTATTATATTATTATAATATAATATATAATATATATTATTGTATTATATGCAACATGTTAAATGTGTATATACTACATATATTACAATGTATATACAACATATACAATATAATATATACAATAATACAATATATAATAAATATGATATTTGTATAATATGAAATATTTGTATAATATTCTTATATGATATTTTATATTTTAAACCTCACATGTTATAATTTTTAAACTGCTTTTTATTATGATGAAATAAACAGTATGCAAAGTTAACCATCTTAATTATTATGAGTGCAGTAGTGTTAAGTCTGTCCACATTGTTGGAAACAGATATTTAGAACTTTTATCTTGCTTAAATGAAACTTTGTACACTTTGACCAAGGCCTCCAATTTTTCACACCTCTGCTCCCTGGCAGCCATGATTCTTCTCTATGCTTCTGTGAGTATATTTTTTAGATCCCACATATATGATAGACCATACAATATTTGTCTTCCATATCTGGCTTATTTCTTTTCAAATAATACATTCAGGTTCATTCAGATTTTTGAAAATCACAGGGTTTCGTTCTTTTTTATGGCTGAATAATATTTCATGTTTTCTATACACATGCATGTATATAAATAGGATTAGACAGTAAAGAATGTGTCTGAAATGCAGGAGACCTGGGTTCAATCCCTGGGTTGGGACAATCCCCTGGAGGAGGGCATTGCAACCCACTCTAGTATTCTTGCCTGGAGAATCCCCATGGACAAAGAGCCTAAAGAGCTATTGTCCATGGGGTTGCAAAAAGTCAGACATGACTAAGTAAGCACAGTGCATTGATATAAATTACATATATATATATATATAAATCATGTCATGTTATACATTTATATATATATAGATATTTTCTTTATGTGTTCATATAGTAATGACCACTTAGTTTGGTTCCATATCTTGGTGATTGTGAATAATGCTACAACTAACATGGGAGATGGGAATGCAGATATCTCTTTGAGATAGTGATTTCAGTCATTTTGGAGATACACCTAGAAGTGGGTTTGCTGGATCATAGGGCATTTCTGGGCTTCCCAGGTGGCTAAGTGGTAAAGAATTCACCTGCCAGTGAAAGATGCCGGGGACATGGGTTTGATCCCTGGGTTGGAAAGCTCCTCTGGAGGAGGAAATGGCAACCCACTCCAGTATTCCTGCTTGGAGAATCCCATGAACAGAATAATCTGGCAGGCTGCAGTCCATGGAGTCTCAAAGAGTTGGACGTGACTGTGCAACTGAGCACATGCCCACAGGCAGACTGCCTTTACATTCTGTTGATTGTGTCTTTTGAAGCACAAAGAGATTTAAGTTTGATGTAGTCCTATTTGTCTATTTCTCCTCTTTTTGCTTGTGATTTTTGCATAATATTCGTGAAATCTTTGTCAAATCCAACATTGGGAAGTCTTCCCAATATTTTCCTTGAGGAGTTTTACAGTTTGCAGTTCTTACATTTAGATCTTTATACAATTTTTAGTTAATTTTTATATATGGTATAAGGGTCCTTATCTTCTTTTTTGGTTGTGGACATTTAATTTTCCCATCACTATTTCCTGAAGAGAGAATCTTTTCTCCACTGAATATTCTTGTTGAAGAAACTGTCCTTTTCCCATTTTGTTTTCTTGGTACCCTTGTCATTTGACCATATGCGATGTTTTATTTATAGGCTCTTTTTTGTATTCAATTTATATAATGTTATTTAAAAGGAGAGACATTACTTTGTCAACAAAGGTCCATCTAGTCAAGGCTATGGTTTTTCCAGTGCTCATGTATGGATGTGAGAGTTGGACTATAAAGAAAGCTGAATGCTGAAGAATTGATGTTTTTAAACTGTGGTGTTGGAGAAGACTCTTGAGAGTCCCTTGGACTGCAAGGAGATCCAACCAGTCCATCCTAAAGGAGATCAGTCCTGGGTATTCATTGGAAGGACTGATGTTGAAGCTGAAACTCCAGTACTTTGGCCACCTGATGCGAAGAGCTGACTCATTTGAAAAGACCCTGATGCTGGGAAAGATTGAGGGCAGGAGGAGAAGGGGACGACAGAGGATGAGATGGCTGGATGGCATCACCAACTCAATGGACATGGGTTTGGGTGAACTCCGGGAGCTGGTGATGGACAGGGAGGCCTGGTGTGCTGCGGTTCATGGGGTCGCAAAGAGTTTGACACGACTGAGTGACTGAACTGAACTGAACTATTTTCGTAGTTTTGTGGACCGACTTTCTTGGATAATTCCACATTTATCCACACTTTCTAGTCTCACCCTTTCAGCTCTTTCTGTTTTTCTTTCATCCTCTGAGGCTGCATCTCCTCTGGAGCATTGTGTCTGGGTGCATGCTAAGTAACTTCAATCATGTCCAACTCTGCATCTCCACAGACTGTCGCACTCCAGGCTCCTTTGTCCATGGGATTTTCCAGGCAGGAATACTGGAGTGGGTTACTGTTTCTTCCTCTGGGGGATGTTCTCAACGCAGGGACCAAACCCACGTACCTATGTCTCCTGCATTGCTGGTGGATTTTTTACCACAGGTGCCCCCTGGGAAGCTGATCAAGTAGGCTCTCTCCTTTGCCACTGTGTTCCTGTGGTTGCTTTCTCACTTCATTTCATCAAACAATGACTTTCATTTTCTTTCAAAATCCCAGGAAGTCTTTTAATCTCTTATCTTCTACTTGTTTTCTTTCTGACTTTACTCTTATTTATTGGAAAAATGGGGGCTCTTTTGGGTGCATGTCTCTGAGTTTGAGTTGGAATCACACTATGTTTATTTTAAAAATTCATCAAGGATATACTTTTTTTTTCATTTGTTATTCTACAGTGTTCACTTGTTTACAGAGAGGTTAAAAAATAAAGGCTTCTTTACCACATGCTCATCAAATGTGGGTCCTTTGTAAAAATCAGTCAATCAATAGATAAGAAAAAAGCAAGAAAAATATTTTCTTTCTTATCTATCAACATGAAGAAGCGCATGTCTTCCTTGTCAATTGTAATAAAAACTAAATTTTATACTTCTAAATTTAACACAGTATATATATTAATACTATATATCCTATATTGCTCACTATGTACTAAGTGAACAATATATTACATGAATATAGGCATTATTCCAGCAATGTAAGTTGCTCAGTATTGGTTGTGATAGAAGGCATCCTTGAATTCTCTATTTATAAGGCAGAACAGGAGTTTATCAAACTGACTGTAGTTCCTGTAAGTAGGTGAGAGGTGTTCAGAACATCTTATTCATTTTAACTGAAAAATAAAAAATGTCTGAGGTGTGTAATAGTCCAAAAATAGACAAATTAAGCAATGACTAAATAAATAAAATTAGCTGCCTTTTCCTTATCCATTCTTAAACATGGAACTGTATGAAAATACGTTTACATAATCCAAGGTTTTCTTCTCAGGGAATTTTTTTTTTTTTAGTTATATCAAGGATTTTTTTTTTAACATGATACGATTTCTTCTGGGACACTATTAGTGTCTCTTTCTTTAAAGAGAGAAATCTTATGTGTTTGTTAATATTCAAAACACCATCCCAACCACTGACCAAAGCTAAGTGTTTTCATAGTGTCCTTTGCTTTTCCTGTCCTTGCAAAAGAGCCAGCTACAAATTGATCTGTTTATTTGAAAGAAATTATATCAGGAACATGATTCTTAACATTTCCTGACTTGTTTTTTTCCTACAAACAACCTAGGGACGTAGGACTGATTTATTATTTCCTCAGTACTAGAATGAAAATTGTTTTGTGGGCAGGTAATGCTGGTTTATCCAACATTTTGTTATCCTTGCTGGCTTCTTCAGAGCACTTTCAGTTTATGAACAAGCTACTATTTGTTCTTTCTGGTGATAGAAAATATTGATATTTCTATAGTACTCATCAAATAGTATTCTATCAGATACTCAAGAAAATCTATCAGATAGTTTTAGTTGATTCTCCCAAAGATGTTCAAATTAAATTGAAATTTGGATAAACATATATTAGCATAGAGTCTACAGAAAAATCAGGGTAAATCCATAAATAATTAAAATAATATATTTAGTGAGCACTTAGTATGTACCAGACACCACTTTTGTTCCTTTATGAGTAACAAGCAATTTCATCTTCATAACCTATGTATTCATTTGCTCAGTCATATCCAACTCTTTGCAGCCCTATGAACAGTAGCCCACCAGGTTCCTCCTTCCATGGAATTTTCCAGGCAAGAATACTGGAGCGGGATCCTATTTCCTACTCTAAGGGATCTTTCTGACCCAGGGATCAAATCCAAGCCTCTTGCATCTCCTATATTGTCAGGCAGAGCCTTTACCACTAGCACAATTGCAAATTCAAAGATGGATAAACTGAGGTATGGAGGGATTAAATAACTTTCTCAAGGTTACCTTTGCTAATGAAAAAGAGAAGAGATATAGACATTAAAACTGGGAAAAAATGGAAAAGTGACAAGAACACTGGTTTTGAGCATTTATCATTGGGCTCTTTGAGTCAAGTAGTTCTTACACTGAATATTGGCTCTGTCAGTCAGTGGAGGCATGACCTTAAAAGTGTATGTTTAATTCTCATCAGTTATAATATGAGGATTAAAATATCTCCTTCACATGTATATATGTATATATATCATAAAAATGTATCAGTTTAGTTCAGTCACTCAGTCATGTCCAACTCTTTGTGACCCCATGGACTGCAGGGCTTCCCTGTGACCCCATGGACTGCCAGGCTTCCCTGTCCTTCACCAACTCCTGTAGCTTACTCAAACACATGTCCATCGAGTCAGTGATGCCATCCAACCGTCTCATCCTCTGTCGTCCCCTTCTCCTCCAACCTTTAATCTTTCTCAGCATCAGGGTCTTTTCAAATGAGTCAGTTCTTCACTTCAGGTGGCCAGTTATATGTATATACATACACACACACACACATCTTGTGAATTTAATTTTCATACTAAGTATAATTGTTCAACTCTTGACAGCATTTAAAATTCTTGTTGCTAATGGTTCTTTTAATGTTTTAGTATTGCAATTCTGGAAATTGCACAGATGTCCCTGGAGTAAGATGAGGCTCAACTTGTGACTCCCGGGTGATGTGCAATGGACATGGGGTATGTATAATTATTTTTAGGTATTGGTATTTTGATCTGTGTGGATAACATTTTAAAGGCTAATAATGCATAAAATTATTTGAGGTGTAGAAATTTATTTGGAAAACAAATTGACTATGGAAACCAGACTCCATTATTTGTACATATGTATGTGATTTATGGCATACATAAATATGAGGGCTTCCCTCATAGCTCAGTCTATAAAGAATCTGCCTGCAATGCAGGAAACCTGGGTTCGATTCCTGGGTCGGGAAGATCCCCTGGAGAAGGAAATGGCAATCCACTCCAGTATTCTTGCTGGAAAATCCCATGGACAGAGGAGACTGGCAGGCTACAGTCCATGGGGTCGCAAGAGTCAGACATGACTTAGCGGCTATACCACCACCACCATGTGATTTATGTGTTCAACTAGGTCATTTAAGACTCCCGAGCAAATAATTTGCTTTGAACTTTGTATGAATTCAGTATGAAACAATCTATTATTATAACAGTAGATTAAGGTTATGAAATTTTAAATTAAGAGTTCTTGTTGTTGTTTATTTGATAAGTCCTGTCTGAACTTTGAGACCCCAATGTACTGTAGTATACCAGCCTCCTCTGTTCTCCACTATCTCAGAAGTTTGTTCAAATTCATGTCCATTGAATCAGTGATGCTATCTAGCCATCTTATACTCTGTCTTTGCCTTCTCATTTGCATTCAGTCATTCCCAACATCAGGGTCTTTTCCAATGAGTTGCCTCTTCTCATCAAGTGGCCCAAGTATTAGAGCTTGAGCTTCAGCATCAGTCCTTCCAATGAATGTTCAGGGCTGATTTCCTTTAGGATGGACTGGTCTGATCTCTGTGCAGTCCAAGTGACTCTCATGAGTGTTCTCCAACATCACAGTTCAAAAGCATCAAATTTTCAGCATTCAGCCTTCTTTATGTACCAACTCTCACATCTTTACATGACTATTGGGAAAACCACAGCTTTGACTTTGCAGACCTTTGTCAGCAAAGTGATGTCTCGGCTTTCTAATATGCTATCCAGGTTTGTCATGGATTTCCTTCTGAGGAGCAAGTGCCTTTGAATTTCATGGCTGAAGTCACCATCCACAGTGATTTTGGGGCTCAAGAAAATAAAGTCTGTCACTGCTTCCACTTTTCCCCCTTCTTTATGCCATGGAGTGATGGGAGCAGATGCCATGATCTTAGTTTTTTGAATTTAGGGTTTCAAGCCAGCTTTTTTACTCTCCTCTTTCACCCTCATCAAGAGATTTTTTTTTGTTCCTCTTACTTTCTGCCATTAGAGTGGCATCATTGGCATATCTGAGGTTGTTGATATTTCTGCCCACGATCTTGATTCCAGCTTGTGATTCATCCCATCTGGCACATACCCAAGAAAAAGAAATGCAACAAGGCAAAATGAATGTTTGAAGAGGCCTTACAAATAACTGAGAAAAGAAGAGAAGTCAAAGGCAAAGGAGAAAAGGAAACATATACTGATCTATATACAGAGTTCCAAAGAATATCAAGGAGAGATTTTAAAAAGCCTTCTTAAGTGAACAATGCAAAGAAATAGAAGAAAACAATACAATGGGAAAGACTAGAGATTTCTTCAAAGGGAACATTTCATGCAAAGATGGACACAAAAAGGACAGAAACAGTAAGGACCTAGCAGAAGAGATTAAGAAGAGGTGGCAAGAATACACAGAAGAACTATACAAAGAAATCTGAATGACCTGAATAAGTACAATGGTGTGGTCACTCAACTAAATCCAGACATCCTGGAGTGTGAGGTCAAGTAGGCCTTGAGAAGTGTAACTATGAACAAAGCTAGTGGAGGTGATGGAATTCCAGCTGAGCTATTTCAAATCCTGAAAGATGATGCTGTTAAATTGCTGCATTCAATATGCGAGCAAATTTGGAAAACTCAGCAGTGGCCACAGGACTGGAAAAGGTCAGTTTTCATTCCAATCTCAAAGAAGGGCAATACTAAAGAATGTTCAAACTACCTTACATTGTGATCATTTCACATGCTAGCAAGGTGCTCAAAATCCTTCAACTAGGCTACAGAGGTATGTGAACCAAGAATTTCCAGATATTCAGGCTGGATTTAGAAAAGGCAGAGGAACCAGAGATCAAATTGCCAACTTCCTCTGGATTATAGAAAAAGCAAGGGAATTCCAGAAAAACATCTACTTCTGCTTTATTCACTATGCTAAAGTCTTTGATGATCACAAACTGGAAATTTCTTCAAGAGATGGGAACAACAGACCACCTTACCTGACTCCTTGAGAAACCTGTATGTAGGTCAAGCAAAAGTTAGTACTGGACATTGAACAATAGACTGATTCAAAATTAGGAAAGAAGTACTTCAGGGCTGTATATTGTCACCCTGCTTATTCAATTTCTATGCAGAGTACCTCATGCAAAGTGCTGGACTGGATGAAGCACAAGGTGGAATCAAGTTTTCCAGGAGAAATATCAATAATCTAAGACATGCAGATGACACTTCCCTGATGGCAGAAAGCAAAAAGGAACTAAAGAGCCTCTTGATGAAGGTGAAAGAGGAGAGTGAAAAAACTGGCTTAAAATTCAACATTAAAAATAATAATAATAATAAGATCATGGCATCTGGTCCCATCCCTTCCTAGAAAATAGATGGGGAAAATAAATAGGGACAAAATAGGGACAGACTTTTTTCCCCTCCTTGGGCTCTAAAATTACTGTGGACAGGGACTGCAGCCATGAAATTAAAGTATCTTTCCCCTTGGAAGAAAAGCTATGACAAACCTAGACAGCATATTAAAAACCAGAGACATTACTTTGCCAACAAAGGTCTGTCTAGTCAAAGCTTTGGTTTTTCCAATAGTCATGTATGGATGTGAGAGTTGGACCATAAAGAAAGCTGAGCACAGAAGAATTGATGCTTTTGAATTGTACTGTAGAAGACTCTTGAGAGTCCCTTGGACAGCAAGGAGAGCAAACCAGTCAACCTTAAACGAAATCAACCCTGAATATACATTGGAAGGGCTGATGCTGAAGCTGAAGCTCTAATACTTTGGCCACTTGGTGTGAAGAGCTGTCTCATTAGAAAAGCCCCTGATGCTGGCAAAGACTGAGGGTAGGAGAAGGGGGAGACAGAGGGTGAGATGGTTGGATGGCATCACCAACTGAATGGACATGAGTTTGAGCAAACTCCAGGAGTTGGTGATGGATAGGGAAGTTTGGCATGCTGCAGTCCTTAGGGTTGCAAGTCAGAGACATTTGAGCAACTGTAGAACAATAATTCTGCATGTAAGTCAGCTAAAGAGGGTGACAATATACAGCTATGTCTTACTCCTTTCCCAATTGGGAACCATTCAGTTGTTGCACGTCCTCTTCTAACTGTTACTTCTTGCCTGCATACAGGTTTCTCAGGGGACAGGTAAGGTGGTCTGGTACTCTGATCTCCTTTAGAATTTTTCACAGTTTGTTGTGGTCCGCTCAAAGGCTTTATCATAGTTAATGAAGCAGAAATAGATGCTTTTCTGGAACTCCCTTGTTTTCTCCATGACCCAATGAATGGTTGCAATTTTATCTCTGGTTCCTCTGCCTCTTCAAAACCCAGCTTGTACATCTGTAATTTCTCTGTTCATGTGCTGCTTAAGCCTAGTTTGAAGGATTTTGAGCATAACCTTAATAGCTTGTGGGCTTCCCAAGTGGCACAGTTGGTTATTAATCTGCTTGCAATGCTGGAGATGTAAGAGTTGAGGGTTCAATTCCTGGGTCAGGAAGATTTCCTGGAGAAGGAAATGGCAACCCACTCTAGTATTCTTGCCTGGAAACTTTCTTGGACAGGGGAGCCTGGCAGGCTTCAGTCCACGTGGTCACAAAGAGTCGGACATGGTTGAGTACACATGCATGCACCTTATTAGCATTTGAAATGAGCACAATTGTTTGATTGTCTGAACATTCTTTGGCATTGCCATTCTTTGGGATTGGAAAGAAAAGTGACATTTTTCCACCCTGTGGCCACTGCTGAGTTTTCTAATTTTGCTGATTTTGAGTGCAACACTTTAGCAGCAGCATCTTTTAGGATTTGAAATAGTTCCCAGGTAGAATTCTATCACCTCCACTAGCTTTGTTCATAGTAATGATTCCTAAGGCCCATTTGACTTCACACTCTAGATTGTTCAACTCTGGGTGAGTGACCACACCGTGGTGGTTCACTGGGTCATTAAGACCTCTCTTTCATAGTCTTTTTGTGTATTCTTGTAACTTCTTAATCTCTTCTGCTTCTGTTATGTCCTTACCATGTCTGTCCTTTATCATGCCCATCCTTCAGTGAAATGTTCCTTGATATCACCACTTTTCTTGAAGAGATCTCTAGTCCTTCTTATTCTAAGGCCTTCTTATCTCATGTGCTATTCTCTGCATTGAGTTGAGTATATCTTTGTCGTTTCCCTTGCCCTTCACTTCTCTTCTTTCCTCAGCTATTTGGAAAGCCTCCATAGACAACCAGTTTGCCTCCTGTGATGAAAAGGAGTTTGTTTTTTGTGTTTTTTTTTTGTTTGTTTTTTGTATTAATTCTAGAAGGTCTTCATGGAACTGGTCTACTTCAGCTTTTTTGGCATCAGTGGTTGAGGTGCAGACTTGGATTACTGTGATGTTGAATGGTTTGCTTTGTAAGTGAACCAAGATCATTCTGTTATTTCTGAGACTGCACCCAAGTACTGCATTTTGGTCTCTTTTGTTGGCTATGAGGGCCACGCCATTTCTTCTAAGGGATTCTTGCCCACAGTGATAAATACCATGGCCGTCTGAATTGAATTTGCCCATTCTTGTCCATTTTAGTTCACTGATTCGTAAGATGTTGATTTTTCACTCTTGCCAGCTCATGCTTGATTCATGTCCATGTCATGGAACTAACATTCCAGATTCTATGCAGTATTATTCCTTACAGCACTGGGCTTTACTTTCATCACCAGACGCATTCACTACTGTCATTTCTGCTTTGGCCCAGCCACTTCATTCTTTCTGGAGCTATTAGTAATTGCCTTCCACTCTTCTGCAGTAGCATATTGACACCTTCCAACCTGGGGGGCTCACTTTCCAGTGTCGTATCTTTTCACCTTTTTGTACTGTCCATGACATCCTCTGGCAAGAATACTAGAGTGGGTTGCCATTTCCTCCTCCAGTGGAGCACAATTTGTCAGAACTCTTCACTGTGACCCACCCATCTTGGGTGGCCCTACACAGCACGGCTCATAGCTTCATTGAGTTATGGAAACACTTTCACCACAACAAGGCTGTGATCCATGAAGGGATATTTAGGGATTACACATATATATTTATACATACTATAAATGTTGCTTATAATTGAGTGTATGTGTACGGATAAATATTTGGGCACTCACATAACATATTTATATTACACATATTACTTTTAATCTAATAGTTTATGGGAGCAGAGCTTCCTGTTCATTCTGATCTGCATCTGTGAACAGTTTCAAAGTGTTTCCCTGCTTGTCTCTTCCATAGTGTATTTGAAAAGTTTTCTGTTGATACACTTTTGGATAATGTTAAATTTTTACTTACATGAACCAAGAAACTTCCAGATATTCAAGCTGGCTTTAGAAAATGCAGAGAAACCAGATAATAAATTGCCAACATCCACTGGATCAGAGAATAAGCAAGGAATTCCAGAAAAGCATCTACTTCTGCTTCATTGACAATGCTAAAGCCTTTGACAGTGTTCTTAAAGAGATGGGAATACCAGACCACCTTACCTGCCTCCTGAGAAACTTGTATGCAGGTCAATAAGCAACAGTGAGAACCGGACATGGAACAACGGACTGGTACAAAATTGGGAAAGGAGTGCATCAAGACTGTATATTGTCACCCTGCTTATTTAACTTACATGCAGAGTCAGACATGACTGAGTTACTGAACAACAAAACTGTAAATAGTGGTACAGTGGAGGCTGTTCACTTATCTTTGCACATTTATCTGATTTTTTAAAATTGCTAGCAGTTAAGGCTGATGAGACAAATATATGTAAAATTTAAATTTTCATTAGTATTATATTGCCTTCAAGAAATAGTATATCAATTTTTGCTCCCACCTATCATGTATAAAAATATATGTTTCCTCATATTCTGACCAGACTACTTTCTCTGTCTTTTTAATCTCTCCAAACATGCGAAATACATTGTTAACTTGCTTTTATTTAATAATTAATTATACAGTTTTTAAGCATGTATGGTCATATTTTCTACTTGCTTTTCTATTTGTCCATCCATTGTGAAAGTATACCAGATTATAGGAATATTTTAAACTTTGTAAGTTTTTCCAACCATGCATTTGGTTCTACCTTTGTGGCTAGTATCTCCTGCTGTAGTGATGCTACATATTTTACATAGTAATACAGGAAATAAGTGACTTCTCTGGTGTCTTTTTCCCCCAAATCACTTACATGTCCTAATATTTACAGTTCCTTTTCTCTTTCTTTCCTCTTCTATTTAGTTTTAATCAATTTCTTGATTTTCACGAACCTGTTGCTAGATTCTCTATTCTGTTTCTGGCTCTTCTTTCAATTCACCCACCAGATCACATTTATAGATATTTTCTAGCCTTCCCATTTCTAACCAAATTTTGCTATCTACATCTCATTAAGAAAACTTGTTTCTTTAGAGTTTCCCCATTTTGGGGGGGGGGACTGTTGAAATTTGGGTCTTATGACAGCTAATTTTTTAAATTAGCACAATTCATAGTGTATTTAATATTATACTCTTTTGTAATTTCTAGCTTCATAATTCATATGCCTATCTAGAATAAGACATTTCAGTTGTATCAGAATATTAATTGTATGCATGCATATATACTAAGTCACTTCAGTTTTGTCCGACTCTTTGTGACCCTTTGGACTATAGCTCTCCAGGCTCCCCTGTCCATGGACTTCTCCAGGCAAGAATACTAGAGTGGGTTGGCATGCACTCTTCCAGGGGATCTTTCTGATCCAGAAATGGAACCCACATCTCTTATGGCTCCTGCATTGGCAGGTGGTTTCTTTACAACTAGTGTCACCTGAGAAGCCCTCGGAATATATACTTTTTTTTTTTTTTTAAAGGAGATAAATAAGAGAAAATCTCTATGACATTTGAAAAGATATTGTGTGAAAATTATTATATTAATTTTTATTTTTAAAATTGCTCCCACATTAATATAATATACTAAATTACAGTGCTTTAATAATTTGTGTTGATTAAATATAATAAATAATGTGTTTAATTTCTATCTTGTACATAAAATGCACTTTTTAAATTTGGTTCTGGTTTTAGGTTTGCAATACTCTCGAACACTGCCATTGTGATGTTGGATATGCTCCTCCACGTTGTGAGACATCAGATTCATCACCAGGAGGAAGTATCGATAATGGATTTTGGCTTTTAGAAGGTTCGTACCTAAATCACCATACTCCAACAAAGCCTTCTGCACTTAGAGAAATACATCTCCATGGTCTGTGTGGTACATACATGTGGATAGTGAGCACCTGACATGTGGATAGTGCAACTAAGGAACTAAAGTTTCCATTTTATTTCATTTAAATTTAAATAGCCACATGTGGCAGGTCACTACTGTACTTGACAGCACAGCTCTAGATCATATTGTCAATCGAAATTTTGCAAGTGCTTTTAATTCAAATGTTGGCATGAATATTTTAATAAGTCTCCCTAAATTTTAACCACAGTTCCCCAAACATTTCTATTGATACATCAGTGTTCTAGGTAGGTATAGTTAAATGATAGTGTAGGTGATTGTTTTATTAAACAGCCTTCCATTCCAAGGATCTTAACAACAGAGTTACCTCTTTCAAGTTAACTATTGAAAAGTGAAAGTGATATTCACTCAGTCTTATCAGACTCTTTGCAACCCAATGGACTGTAACCTGCCAACCTCCTTTGTCGATGGAATTCTCCAGGCAAGAATACTGGAGTGAGTAGCCATTCCCTTCTCCAAGGGATCTTCCTTATCCAGGAATTAAACCTGGATCTCTTGCAATGAAGGCAGATTCTTTACCATCTGTGCCACTGGAGAAGACCAATGCTAAGATCATGGCATCCAGTTCCATCCCTTCATGGCAAAAAGAAGGGGGGACAGTGGAAGCAGTGACAGACTTTATTTTCTTGAGCTCCAGAATCACTGTTGATAGTGACTTTAGCCATGAAATTCAAAGACACTTGCTCCTTGAAAGGAAAACCATGAAAAACCTGGATAGCATATTAGAAAGCAGAGACATCACTTTGCTGGTAAAGATCTGCATAGTCAAAGCTGCAGTTTTTCCAATTGTCATGTAAGGATGTGAGAGTTGGTGCATAAAGAAGGCTGAGTGCTGAAAAATTGATGCTTTTGAACTGTGATGCTGGAGAAGACTTTTGAGAGTCCCTTGGACTGCAAGCTCAAATCAGTCAATCCTATAGTATCAGTCCTGAGTATTCATTGGAAGGACTATTGCTGAAGCTGAAACTCCAAAACTTGGGTCAGGTATGAGAGGAGCCGACTCATTGGAAAACACCCTGATGCTGGGAAAGATTGAAGACAAGTGAAAAGGGAATGACAGAGTATGAGATGGTTGATAGCATCACTGATTCAATGGACATGAATTTGAGTGAACTTCAAGAGATGTTGTAAGACAGAGGAGCCTGGCGTGCAAGAGGTCTGGCGTCCATGGGGAGCCTGGCATCCATGGGGTCAAAAAGTTCAGATAGGACTTAGCAAATGAACAATAGGTATGAATTAATATCTAGTTGGAGTTTTTCCCTGCAATAACCTAATAATTAGTGATGTTGCACAACTTTCATGTGTTTCTTGGCCATCCATGTATCTTTTTTCAAGAAATGCCTTTTTAAATCTGCCCATTTTTTAACTGAGTTATATGTTTCTTTGTAGTTGAGTTGTAGGAGTATTTTATATATTCTACATATTAATTCTTCATCAGATACATGATTTGTCAACATTTTCCTATTTTGTGGTTAACTTTTTGCTTTATTTTTGTCCTTTGATGCACAATAATTTTTAATTATGATAAATTCTAATTTACCTAGTTTTTCTTCTGTTGCCTGTGCTGTCAGTGTCATATTCAAGAAACTATTCCAAAATCCAGTGTTGTGAATGCTGCCCCCTTGTTTTCTTCTAAGAATGCTATGGTTTTACCTCTTGGTGTGCAAATCCTTGATTCATTTGGAGGTAATTTTTATATTGTGTAAGTAAGGGTCCATCTTTGTTCTTTTGCCTGTTGATATCCAGTTATCCCAATATAATTTGTTGGAAAGTCTGTCTTTCCTTTCCTTGAGTGGTCACAGCATCCTAACTGCAGTCTAATCATTAGACTGCCTATGTGAGAGTTTATTTCTGAACTCTTTGTTTTTTCCATTGGCAAATTTCGGTTTTCTAATTTTTTGCCCAAGTAATATATCAACTTTCAGGGAAGTTTAAACTTTGTGACAGCGAAGTTGAAATTGATCATACAAATGAAATCTCATATTGCAAACCATCAGACAATGGTATCATAATTTTTCTCCAAATGAAGAATCAGTGAATGAAAAAAATATTTCTAATAACAAAAAGGAAATATGATATTCTCACCCAGTTAGTCTTACTTCAACATGCAATACTTTGTCACAAATTTCTAGAATATTCTGTATTTTAAAGAAGATATAGGACAGTATCTTTTCACCTTTTACTATATTTGGACATGAACATTTATTTGATATGATTCAAAAGTGGACAAATGTGCATGCAAAGTTGACTGAAAGGAGCTAGATGATGTAGGAGTGATAAATGGAAAGGCATAAACACAACAGTTTCACTCTAGCCCATCCTTCTCTCAAAATTAAACATTTATTTTTATGCAGAATCTTCCAAACAAATCTTCATTGCACAGCTATTCAGAATCACTAAAAACTGGAGCACATACATTGTCATTCAATGGGTAAACAAAATATGACAGACATACAAAAGAATACTAGTCATTAATACAAAGGAATGCAGTGTTCATAGATGCCATGACTTGTATGAACTATATGGGAATTATATGAGCAAAAAAGATAATCTTGAGACATAAACTACATGACTCTATTTATGTAACATTCACGAAATGACATAACTAGAAAGATGGCAAGCTAAAGTTTAGTGGTTGCCAAGAGTTTAGGAAGCAGGTAAGAGGGAATCAGTATAGTTATATAAAGGAGTAACAGTATTAGGGGCCATGCTACAGTTCTCTGTCTTGATTGTGATGGTGGTTATACAAATGTGACATGTCATAAAATTGCATAAAACTAGATATACATACATGTAAATGCATATACACATGTATACCCAAATAAGTACATGTATACTGGTGAAACATGAATAAGGTCTATGTATTTCATCAATGTTCATTTCCTTGTTTTGATATTTTCCTGTAGTACTGAAATGCATTAACAGTGTTTGAAAGTTTAGTAAAGCAAACACAAGATTCCCTCTATAAATATTTTTGCAACTCTTTATGAGTCTATGGCTTCACCAGTGGCTCAGGGGTAAAGAACCTACCTGCCAATGCAGGAGACTCAGATTCAATCCCTGAGTCAGGAAGATCCCCTGGAGAAGAAAATGGCAACCCACTCCAGTATTCTTGCCTGGTGAATCCCATGGACTGAGGAGCCTGGTGGGCTACAGCCCTTGGGGTTTCAAAGAGTCAGATAGGACTGAAGTTACTGAGCATGCATGAGTCTATGATTCAACATCAGTTCAGTTGCTCAGTCATGTCCGATTCTCTGTGACTCCAGGGACTACAGCAAGCCAGGTCTCCCTGTCCATCACCAGCTCTCAGAGCTTACTCAAACTCATGTCCATCAAGTTGGTGATGCTATCCAACCATCTCATCCTCTGTTGTTCCCTTCTCCTGCCTTCAATCTTTCCCAACATCAGGGTCTTTTCCAATAAGTCAGTTCTTCGTATCAGGTAGCCAAAGTATTGAAACTTCAACTTCAGCATGAGTTTTCAGCAGCAGTATTCCAGTGAATACTTAGGACTTATTTCCTTTAGGACTGACTGGTTTGATCTCCTTGCAGTCCAAGGGCCTCTCAAGAGTCTTCTCCAATGCTACAGTTCAAAAGCATCAATTTTTCAGTGCTCAGCTTTCTTTGTGGTCCAAGTCTCACACCCACACATGACTACTGGAAAAATCATAGCTTTGACTAGATGGACCTTTGTTGGCAAAGTAATATCATAGCTTTTCTTCTGAGAAGAAAGCATCTTTTAATTTTGTGGCTGCAGTCACCTTCTGCAGTGATTTTGGAACCCAAGAAAATAAAGTTATATAATTTAACATAAGCTAACTAAAAATAACAATGGCATATCATTACACACCTAAAGTTAACAAAATGAAATCAAGCAAAAACACCAAAAATGACAATACCAAGTGCTTGTGAAGTATGGATCATCGGTGCAGAGTAACTCAGAGATGAGTGGAGAGAAGCAAATGGTAAAACCACTTCGGAAAATAATTTAGTTGTTTTTTGAAAAGTTAAAAATACACTCATTTAAAAATATGCTTAGCAAATGATTCAGCAATCTAGCTTATAGGTATTATAATGAGAACTTACATGTAGACAAAAACTTATGTATATAAAGTAGCAGTTTTATTCATAATTGCCAAAATCTAGAAAAACCCAAATTATCCCTCAATGGGTGAATGGATAAGAAAACTATAGCACACATTTCAATAGAGTCTACTTAGCAGTAAAGAAGAATGAACTACTAAAATATGTGACAACAGGTGTAAATCTCAAATGCATATATACTGTACGGGACCTTCTGGAAACGGCAGTCCGTAGCGACAGAGAACAGCTCACCAGATGCAAGGAATTGGCAGTGGGCGATAAACACAAAGGGCAGCCACAGCGGGGTGTTGAGATGATGGATGTGTTGTGTATCATGACTATGGTGATGGGAACAGAAAATGTGCGTTTTTCAATATGCATAGAACTGTATAGCACAGAGCAGCATTACCATGTGTAAATTGTTTTAAGTCAAATCTATTTAATAAAAATAAGTGTTTAAAAAGAGATAATTACTAGTAAGTTTTTTCTAAAATTTCCAAAAATACAACTTATCAATTCAAGATCTCAGCCCACCAAAGAGAATAAACTGAAAGCGCACCTTGGCAAACCGCAGTGAAACTATGGAAAATCAGTCACATAAAGAAAGCCCGACACTCAGACAAGGAGGGGAAGGAGCGTTATATTGTTGGGATGAATAATAAGAATGACGACCGAACGTTCATCACAAAATGGAAGCCAGGATACAATGGGATGACATTTTTGAACTGCTGAAAGAAAATTCTACATCTAAGTGAGAATACCATTCACATATTAAGACATTATAAAAACATTTTAAAGACAAAAACTGAGACAACTGGTCACTACAAAGTGCACGCCAAAAGAAATACGAAAGAAAGCTCTACAGGTTAAAAGGAAGTGACCCGCATGGAAATTTGAATGTGCTGGAGCAACTGAGAAGCCTAGAAAACAGAAAATAGGTGGAAGTAAATGTAAATTTGCATTAAAACTCTTTAGCATTCAATTGATTATTTAAATGCAATGATGTATTGTCTAGATTTACAATACATAGATAATTAAAATGTATAAACTTAGAAGCAAAAATGATGAAAAGACATGAATGAAATTGTACTCTTCTTAGAGTTGTACATTATGCTACAACTGTTCCTTAATGTTCCCCAAATAAATTTAAAAAAATGTTTTGTGCCATCTACTATGCGTACACATTGGATGTGGAAGACTATCGTTTTTACCTTTTAGCTTGTACATCTGGAAATTATCAGTTCACATATTGCTGAAGTCTAGCCTGAGGGATTTTGAGCATAACCTTGCTAGCATGTGAAATGAGCACAATTGTACAGTAGTCTGAACATTCTTTAGCATTGTCCTTTTTTAGGATTGGAATTATTGAAAAAAATCAGAAAATATCAAGTGCTAATGAGAATGTGAATAAATTGGAATACTATGCATGGCTTGGAAATGTAAAAGTGCTGCAGCCCATTTGGATAACTATATGGTGGTTCCTCAAAAAAAAAAAATAGAATACCCCATATTATCCAGAAATTCTACATATAGATATATACTCCAAGGGATTGGAAGCACAGACTCAGATATTTGTACACCCATGTTCTTAGAATTGTTCACAAATAGCCAAAACCTGGAAACACTGGAATGTCCATCAATAGGATACAAATACAATTATATATATATATACATACACACACCATATACCATGGAAAATTATGTAGCTTTTAAAAGAAATGAATTTCTGACACATGGTACAATATGGATAAAACTTGAAAACCTTATGTTAACTAGAATGAGCTAGTCATAAAGGACAAGTATTGGATGTTTCTGCTTTTATGAGGTACCTATAGACTTCAATTCATAGGCACATAGTAGAAACATTGTCAGGGTCTGGAGGGACAGGGAATGATCAGTTAATGTTTAAAGGATAATTTCAGTTTGGGAGTGTATTACTGATCTTGTTCACACTGTCCGCACTGTTTGCTGAACCCCGGGGTAAGCATAGTGAAAGTGAAAATCGCTTAGTCATGTCCAACTGTGTGACCCCATGGACTATACAGTCCATGGAATTCTCCAGGCCAGAATACTGGAGTGGGTAGCCTTTCCCTTCTCAGGGGATCTTCCCAGACCAGGGATTGAATCCAGGTCTCCTGCATTGCAGGCGGATTCTTTACCAGCTGAGCCACAAGGGAAACCCAGGGGTAAGCAAGGCTTTAGCTAAGAGGCTGGGAGAAGACGCGAGGAGCCGTAGGAACTGCAGACACATTTATGCTCTCCTGGTGGGCATGGTGGCCGTAACACAGCCTCTCTCCTGGCTGATGCAGCAACCATAGGGCAGTCACAACATAACCGTAATGTAGCCATAACATAACCTCACACAACATAAGCATGATGCTGCCCCAGTGTAGCCCCGATCCAGCAGTAAAGCCTTTCCAGATGGTGCCCATAGAGGCATACTGCACAAAGTAGCCCGTGGTCAAGTGAGTACCTAGAGACATACATGTGCAGTGCTACAAGTAATCTTAGCTGTTACATAACCATGCAACGTCATTGTTTGCAGAACATGGGGAGAGAGGACAAGAGACCATGGGGCAAGAGAGCCTGACTGGCTCCATCTTCTTAATTTTCCCACAGAGAGTATGAAAAACTTCTAGAGTTTGATGATGATGATAAATGCACAAAGATGCAAATGTACTTAATACCACTGTTCACTCAAAAATGTTTAACAAATTTTATGTGTTGATTTTTTTTACTACAATAAAGCACAATTGTCAGGCAAAAATTCCATTTTATGACATCACCAAAAATAAAACAATGTGTAAACATAATTTTACATAAAGGAGTGTAAGATATACACTGAGTGCTAAAACTGTATTATTGAGAGACTGATATGCATAAATGTAAAGGCATCTCTTGTTAATGTATTGGAAGATTCAATGTTGTTAATCAGGAATAGTCTCTAAATTGATCTGCAAACTCAACACAATCTTTAGCAAATCTAAGCTGTCTTTTTTGCAGAAATGGACAAGCTGATCTTAAAAGTCTTACAGAAATTCAAGCAACACAGAATAGTAAAAACAATCTTGAAAACATAGTTTTCAAGAAAACTTGAAACTGAAAACATAATTCCAAAATGATTTACAATGCTAAAATAATCAAGGCAGTTTAGTACTGTCCCAGAAATAAGGATAGACATTTAGTTCAATGGAATAGAAGAAAGAGTGATAAACAAATCTTCATGCTTATAGTCATTGGTTTTTGACAAAGATACCAAATAATCCAAAGGAGAAAGGATGATCTTTTGAAACAATTGTGTTGGGGCAAGTAGATCTCTACATGGAAATGAAATTAGATGACTGTATCGCAACATTCACAAAAATTAACTGAAATTGGGTCATAGATCTAAATGTAGAACTAAAGTGATAAAACACTTAGCATACTTATTAGTTAAATATTTGTGACCTTGGCGTAGGCTGTGCTATCAAAGACAACAAAGCACAAGTAAAGAAAGAAATAGCACACTGAATTTCATCAAAATTAAAAGCTTTTGTGCTGTAAATGATACAACCAAGAAAGTGAAAGACAAACTACAGAGCAGAAAAAAGTATTTGCAAATATTATATCAAATATGTTACTTGTATCCAGAATAAAGTACACTTAAAAGTCCATCATAAAAAGACAAATAACCCAATTAAAAGTGGGAAGGGGATTTAAATAAACTCATTTCCATAGAAGATATATCAATGGCCAAGAAGCCCATGAAACGATGTTCAATTATCTTAGGAAAATGCAAATCAAAACCCCAATAAGAGAGGACTTCACATTCACTAGGATGACCACTGTAATAAAGACACAGGCAACAAGTACTAGTGAGTGCTATGCGTGCTAGGTCACTTCAGTCATGTCCGACTCTTTGCGACTATGGACTGTAGCCCGCCAGGCTCCTCTGTCCATGGGATTCTCCAGGCAAGAATCCTGGAGTAGCCATGCCCTCCTCCAGGGGATCTTCCCAGCCTAGGGATCGGACCTACATGTCCCGCATCTCCTCCATTGCAGGCCGATTCTCTACCACATTTATGGGGATTTGTGGAGAAATTGGGATCTTCCTGGTGCTCTTTATACCAACACTGCTCAAACTCTAGTATTTCTTTTCCATTCTCCCTCCAGTTGGAGCTGCTGGAATTTTGGAAAACATTTTCAAACTTAAGTCTATTTGTTGCATGATTGTGTTATTTGAATCCCAAATTCTTATGATTCAAGTTACTAAAATGCTTTGAATATCATATTTGAAAGAGTTAAAAGGTACTGTTATGTTTTCAGGACAGATTGCACACTCCTTGATAAAACAACATGGTGCTTCTCGAAAAAACGGCCTCAGGATCAGTTTCTATGTTTTCCTACCTTTCCTCGTTTTGCTTGCCATTATCGCTTTTAAGCAGAATAAATTGACGATATTTCAGAATAAAGAGGATACAGTAAGTGAAGAGTAAGTAAACTCATTCTTTTTATATTTAATATTAAAGGTGATCTATGGGAAAGTTCAAATATTACTCAGAATATTATGAGTGGGGACTCTTGGATGGATTGGGTTAATGTTTAGATATCTACCAAATGTTTGTAAATGTACCAGATTTTTTCCAGATTTCAGACAGGTGAATGTCCCTCATGTCCATATAGGCCAAAGAACAACTGAGGTTACTTAGTAAAAGCTCAGTGCTTTCCGAATAGAAAGCTATGTTGGTTGTAATTGCTTTAGAAGGTTGTCTACTTCCCAAGCAACCCTATCGTCTTGCTTTGACATTCACTTGTGCCAAGATTAATAGAGACAAGGAAGCACAGGATAAAGAGCAGATGATGATGAACAGAGATGGAGCAGCATAGAATATGGAGCAGATGGGAAAATATAAGATGGTTACACATGTAGGACTCGGTCCCTGCCACAGAGAATAGTATCACTCATGTGTCTCTAAAATTAGAATTAAAGCATTTACTCAGCACTTCCTTTTTTTCCAGTAGATTAGAGTTTATTTAGATCTTTTTTTAAAAAAATAAGGTATGGTTGCAACTCCTGAGCCACAAGCCACAACTACTGATGCCAGTGAGCCCTAAAGCCCAGGCTCCACAACAAGAGACGCCACCTCAATGAGAGGCTAAGCACCACAGCTAGAGAGCAGCCCCTACTCACCATGAGAAAGCCCGAGCAGCAACGAAGACCCAGCACAGCCATAATAAATAAATATTGAAAAAAAAAAAAAATAAGGTATAATTTACGTAAGACATTTTGTTAGAATCTTGTGCACAGAATAATACTTTCACATTTGTATATATTGCAAAATGCTCGCCATAGTAAGTCTAGTTAAACTTTGATACATAGCTACTAAAATTAGATTTTCTCCTGATGAGGACTTTTTTTTCCCATTTATTTTTATTAGTAGGAGGCTAATTACTTTACAATATTGTAGTGGTTTTTGCCATACATTGACATGAATCAGCCATGAGGACTTTTAAGATCTACTGTTTCAGCAAGTTTCAAATATAAAATTTATTATTATTGACTGTAATCAGCAGCTGTACATTACATCCCCATGACATAATTATTTTTTAACTGGAAGTTTGTACCTTTTGGCCCTCTTTACCTATTTTGCTCACCAACCCCCCTACTTATTAATCTGACAACCACCAGTCTGGTCTCTGTATCTATGAGGGTGTTTTTTTTACTGTTATTTTTACATTCCACGTGTAAGTGGGATCATACTTGTCTCTGTGACTTATTTCACTTTCACACAGCTTTTTTCTTCACTGTAACACCAATAAAAGCCACAATTTGCTTAGTGACTATTTAGGAAAATGAGAATGCAGAGGTAAGGGTAAAGTGGGTCTTGTTTCTTCACTGTAAAGGAAATTATTTTTGTTTCTCATTTGTTTATCAGAGGTAAAATAATGTTATAAAGTTGCTATCAGCATCTCTACTTTCCAAGTTACTTAATTTTACTTATGGACCAATAAATTCAGGGTAGTATTTAGCATGATTCACATGGACATTTACATAATCATTCAATTGAATGATACCTGGCATATGTCTTCCTGGGATCTTACTTAAGAAACCTTGGAAAAATCTGAATAGTTGCAAGAACTCAACCAGACTTTTGAAAGAGATGGTATAGTAAGGTATCATTGATCATAAATAACAAAATCTGCTCATGACAGCCTGAATTTTAGAGCATCAGTCTATGGTTTCAGGGCTGGAAGGGCAAGAAATGATGTAGAGGTGAAACACAAAAGGGTGGTGAATAACTGGATGGCTGTGAACTCGGTCATTCTCTCCATCACCCAAAGGCTTTTATGATTGACATCATCTCTTCTTGTCTATGTCCATTCTCTCCAAAATAAGTGCTTGGCTTACACATGGCCCAGAGTACCTCTCTCAACTCTTTCTAGTTTCATTTTCAAGTAAAAAAATCCCAACAATCTCTCAAAACCAGTATCTGTTAGTTCGTTTCATTAAGAGACAGAAGGAAATAGCTGTGCAAGTGTATCTAATTTAATCAAGTGCTCTGTCAGGATTTATAATCCCAAATTAGATCTTCAAACCTGATTTTATCATCTGTAGCCAAAGAATTACAGTCCTTAGAAGGAAACTACACCATGACATTCTTCTTCAATAGAAGCTGAGTGTATATAGGAGCCAAAAGAAAAAAGGAAGCTGTGTGACTACCACAAAGTATAAACAGACATAACTAAAAGAGAGACCTCATTAAGGGCCTCATTAACAAAAGTGAGATAATAGCTGTTCACATAGTCATTTGATAGAAATAATATAATTGAAGATATGATAATATAAGAATTCACAGGTAAATTATCTGTTTAACTTTGGAGAAGCATTATCATAAGTA
Source organism: Cervus elaphus (assembly GCF_910594005.1). Taxonomy (NCBI): domain Eukaryota; kingdom Metazoa; phylum Chordata; class Mammalia; order Artiodactyla; family Cervidae; genus Cervus; species Cervus elaphus. The sequence continues at coordinate 42,055,935 of NC_057846.1, forward strand.
TATTAATATTTCATCCTGTATTCCATGTAGGCAAAATAGAGAAAAGTAATAGACAAATTTTAAGTTTGAAATTTTATAAAAGCTTAACACATTTAAAAGTTAGGCTAACGTTAGGGAAAAAAAAACAAACACTAGTGTATATGATCCCTGAGTGGGATGTAGGAAGCAAAGTGGTACATATTGGTACTTAATAATTGAGTAATCAGTACAAATCCAGCTCTTTGACTTTTCTTGACTTAAACATTAGAGTGTTTCCTACCCCTTAAAAGGGGCTTCCCTGGTAGCTCAGCTGGTAAAAAAAAAAATCTGCCTGCAATACAGGAGACCCTGGTTTGATTCCTGGGTAGGGACGATCCCCTAGAGAAGGAATAGGCTACCCACTCCAGTATTCTACCCACCAGTATCCTGGTGGTTCAGCTGGTAAAGAATCTGCCTGCATTGTGGGATACCTGGTTTCCATCCCTGGGTTGGAACAATCCCCTGGAGGAGGGAATGCTACCAACTCCAGTATTCTGGCCTGGGAACTTCATGAGCATATAGTCCATGGACTTACAAAGAGTCGGACACAACTGAGCTACTTTCACTTTCTTACTTAACCCTTAAAAATAATTCTGTTTCTTTCATACAGATCTCTATCAGAAGACAGCAGTAGTAAGAGCAATCAGTCTTACAGTTAAAGGTAAAGTAAAAGAATCAAATTTTTGACAAAATGATATAATTCATTAAATATTTTAAAAAATATTTTTAACACAGTACTTCAGTATAAGAAAGATATTATTTCCATATTTCATCATTTATATTTGTTATTGTCATACATTAAAACAAAGACCAAAACAAAACATTTGATGTTAATTTTATTTTGTACTTATCTGGAAACATTTAATGTTAGCTCACACTGCATGCGTGTATGCTAAGTCGTTTCAATCATGTATGACTCTTTGCGACCCCAAGGACTGTAGCCTGCCAGGCTCCTCTCTCCATGGGGATTCCCCAGGCAAAAATACTGATGTGGGTTTTCATGCCCTCCTCCAGGGAATCTTTCTGACCCAGGGATTGAACCTGAATCTCTTAACATCTCCTGCACTGGCAGGCAGGTTCCTTACCACTAGTGCCCCTGGGAAGCCCGTTAACTCACACTAGCCACAGATTTATAAACCAACAATTTTTGTGAAAAGAAATGACTTAAAAGAGATTTCACATGTGTTCTTAAAATATTTATGGGTATTCATGCATTTGATTGGTAGATTTAAGAGGTTTACACGAATTGAATGAGAGGTTTACACAGCTTGTCTCCCAACACATGCATTTCTTCCTCATTAACTACCTGGCTGTTGTTCTCTGTATTTTGTGTGTGTGCTTAGTCGTGTCTGACTCTTTGCAACCCCATCAACTGTAGCCCACCAGGCTCCTCTGTCCATTGGATTCTCCAGAGAAGAATGCTGGAGTGAGTTGCCATTTCCTTCTCCAGAGGATCTTCCTGACGCAGGGATCAAAATAGCATCTCTTGTATCTCCTGCATTGGCAGGTGGATTCTTTACTACTGGTGCCATCTGGGAAGCCCCTTGTTTTAGAAATAAGGAAACAGACATAAAGAATGTAAATTATCCCCCACATCTTTAGAATGTTAGAAAGTTTTTGAGTCCCAAATTTAAGATAATCAGACTCCAGGGTTCAAACTCTTAAGAACTCCACAGTTTTCCCACATATTTTCTGATTTAAGACTGGGGATTAGGAATGAAATTTACATTTATTGAGGACCTAGTAGATACCAGGCAAATGCTTAACTGTACTCACCCTCCAAGGCAGGAAAACAAGTTTTTACTACAGGGTAGGATAATGAAGGCTTCTGTATTTATTGTTCAAATTTCTAACTCAAATGTGTAAAGAAATCATATTTTTCACGTATTAGACTTATCACCGGGAGTAACGGAAAAAATCAGAAACTCATCCAAGAATGAGATCAAGAGTCTTCTATTTACTTACCTGCCATGTCTGACTGTGATGGAGAATAAAGTCAGTGGATTCTGTTTCCTTTTCTGCTACCAAATTAGACATTTATAATTCGCATCCTCAATATAAAGTAGTATTATTTATACTTAGACCACTCTTCCTCTGCCTCTTCTCTGATCACTTTTATTAAAAGTCCGCATCTTAAGGTGAACATTTTGGCCCTTGTCCGACAATCGTAGTCTCATCATCATGCTGAGTGCCTTCACCTGCACACCTCACCTCCACACAACTTCAGTCATTTTCTCCTAGAGTGATACACTGAGCTCTCCATCTCCCTGTTTTTTCCCCCCAGCTCTGAAGTCATAACTTCAATCTCATGCTTTCATTTACATTTTTTTTTCTATTTCTCACAGCCTTCTACTGCCAGCAGTACTTTATAGTTATATTAAGGACTTACCTCCAGAATTTGACACATTCATTCCATAAGCATATTTTATAAGTTGGTTGGAAAGTGTATTGAACTTTCCGATCTGGAGCTCGCTCAATATGTATTGAATGAGTTACGATACAATGGCAACTCATTATATGGAAAAGATGAGAGAAGGAGGAACTGGGGAGCAATTTTAAATATGGAGGACTGAGTAGGCCTCTTTGAGCAAGTGATACATCAGCGAAGACTTGGAGGAGGTACAATTACCCAGTTTAGACATCCGAAAGAGTCACCTGACATCACAGAGCCAACTCACAGAAGGCTTTTGTTTAAATGCAAAGGATGCAGGGCAGCAAGAGAGGAATGCGGGCATGCACTGGGGGCCAGAGAGACGCCTCAGGCACGAGGTCAGAGGTTCTTTATTTTAAATTGTAAACAGCCCGTCATAAATCCCACTGCCCTTCTCTCAGCAAAAAGAGAAACTGGGTATTCAGGCTTTCCCACAGGTAAAGAGAGAGCTTCCCACAAGTAAAGACTCACAGCTCCACTGCAGCTGGAAACCACCTCTCTCTCACCCAGGCATCGGGCTGGCAGGGCTATCCATGCGTGCACCCGGGTAGGAGATTTACAAGCATGTGAACGATTTAATGAAAAAAAACCTCAGGACTGATCCAGGAGAGAAAGGATGCTACCTCAGACCAGGGAGAGTAAAGATGGTCTTAGGAATACATATTGAATGTGAACCAACAGAGTGAGTTGACAGTTTGGATGTAGAGCATAAGAAACAGTGCTTAAGTGATGTTCATTGCTTTTAGAGCAGGAAGACAGCGAGGCTACAAAGTTAACCCAGAGCTCTCTGTTAATGTGTGCTCTTAATATATTAAGCAATTTACTTTACAATTTATGGATTATGAAAGAGAAGATCTTGGCATGAGCCAAGACAGGTGTCTGATATGCCATGATAGAAAGGTTAATTTTTCTCATATATGAATACAAACATTATTGAAGTATTTTTGAAGTGGTAAGGTAGAGATTTAACATGACACAGTCCACTTTTTTATCAATTTCCCAGGGATAAAGTAAGAGAAAATGCAGTCATTTCAGGCAGAACTGGAAACGAATGAAATGGAATGCACAGTAAAAGTGCAATGAGGACAGGATTGGATGATAAGGAAAGAGTAAAAAGTTTTAGAGACCTAACAGAGATAGCCTTGGTTGAAGTGCTGACTGGATGGTTGTATTTGGGTTAAAATAAAAGAGAACTGCAAAGACTTAAAATTTTTTTAAAAATGCCTGTTCCTTGGAAGGAAAGCTATGAGAAACCTACCCAATGTGCTAAAAAGCAAAAACATCTCTTTGCCGACAAAGGTCCATATAGTCAACGTTATGGTTTCTTTGGTAGTTTCATGTGCAGATGTGAGAGTTGGACAGTAAAAAAGGCGAGTGCCATTTCAGGAGACCGTGAAGGACTGGGAAGCCTTGCATACTGCAGTCCATGAGGCGGCAATGTGTCGGACACGACTTAGTGTCTGAACAGCAACAACAAAAGACATAAGCATTCTGACACAATGGATAATGATACATTTTACTATTGACATACTATACAGCAGTTGACAACCAGTTTGATTTTGGAGTGCTGAAGTGGAAGGGGGTGAAGAAGGAGTTTGTTTTGAACATGTATATGTAGAACCCTATCAGAAATGCACAGAGGACTGTTGGAATTTCTCTTTCTCTGTAGATAAAAATAGAGAAAGTAGTAATTATTTCCTTCGTCACAAAAATCATTGCTCTTTTCCTCTGTTTCCTTGTACATGACTTTCTTTGACCCATGTAAAACACATGTAAATGAGACACATATGTATACCCTTTTACAGTGTTGCCTTTTAATGTGGCTATCACCAATGATTCAGGAAAAAATTAAATCAAACAAACAACAAAAAAAAAACTTGGATTTAGAAACTGTGGAGCACAGGCATAGATTGTGACAATATAAGCTGTCTTATTATACTAACTTATTAAAATACCTGTAGCAGTGTAGTAAAATTACACAGCTTTTATTAACAATTAAAATGTAGCATTTCAATTTTCCTGTGTTTCTTTTAGAATTGTGGCTATGCAAAATTGTCAAAAGCCATTCCGTGGAGAAAAGATAATACCAAGAAACTCACCATTAACTGACCTGATTCAAGAAAGAAAAAATCTGCTTTTCTCCCCTTTTGTGATGGCTTAAAACTTCAGTCTCACAAAGCAAAAATAAGTCCTGTGAGTGCAAGTATGTAGGCTTGTGTCTATTGATTCTGTTTTCAAACCCAATTTCATATGCCCAATGCACAGTGAGGCCAAGCAAACCAAAACATCAGAGGAGTTTCGATCAGAGAAAGGTTTATTGCAGGGTTATGCAAGGAGAAGGGTGGCTCCTGACCCAAAAAACTCTGAACTACTCAAAAGGTGTCAGCAAAGCACTTTTAAAGGCAAGGTGAGAGAGGCTGATGAAAACTTTTTGGCATTGGAACCTTTTATTCTTGCAGCTACCCACCTAAGTCAGGTGAGGATGTTCCTGTAAATCTTCACCAAGACGCTGGCAGGTCCCTGGCCCCAAGATGGCGGCGCCCAGCGCAGTGGCTGCTGCTGCCTCCAGCGAGAGAGATGGAGGGGGCAGCGGCTTTGAATCGTGGCTAGATGGACGGTTGGAGGCGCTGGGAGTGGACCGAGCCGTTTATGGCGCCTACATCTTGGGTGTCCTGCAGGAGGAGGAGGAAGAAGAGAAGCTGGATGCTCTGCAGGGTATTCTCTCTGCTTTCCTGGAAGAAGATTCCCTCCTTAATATCTGCAAGGAGATTGTGGAACGATGGTCAGAAACTCAGAATGTTGTCACCAAAGTGAAAAAAGAAGATGAGGTCCAGGCCATTGCCACCCTCATTGAGAAGCAGGCACAAATCGTGGTGAAGCCCAGAATGGTGTCAGAAGAGGAGAAGCAGAGGAAAGCTGCCCTTCTGGCCCAGTATGCTGATGTGACAGATGAAGAGGACGAAGCGGATGAGAAGGATGACTCGGGCGCCACCACGATGAGCATTGGTTCTGACAAATCTCTGTTCCGAAACACCAATGTGGAAGATGTCCTCAATGCCCGAAAACTGGAGCGAGACACGCTTCGGGATGAGTCCCAGAGGAAGAAGGAACAGGACAAGCTGCAGAGGGAGAGAGACAAACTAGCCAAGCAGGAACGCAAGGAAAAGGAAAAGAAAAGGACACAAAGAGGGGAGCGAAAGCGATAACCTTGGTCCACTCTATTTCTCCTAATGAACTTGGTCAAAGGGAGACCTGGTTGTGCATTTGTGTATTTAAGAGAAATGAGAGAACATTGCCAGGTAGTTTCCCAAGGCATTTCCCCTTTTGTTTACATGGTCACAAGGAAAATCACAATTCTAGCTAATTACGAAATGTGCCATGTCTCTGTGTGGTGTGGGTAATCATGTTATTGTAGCTGATGTCTGAACCAAAGATCTGGGATGGGGACAGCCTCTGTATTTTAATACTGAAGTCCTGTACTCCTTTTGACCACTTTAAAAAGTCTTCCCTTACCTTGGATAAACAGCAGGAATATTCAGAAAGCTGAGTTTTTGTCCTGAAAGAGCTGAATCATGACCACTCCTTCCCTGAGATGAATTGTAGGAGTGTCAATTGCTTCAGAAGTATTATTCACATCTAAATAAATGGTTTTATGGCTGAAATAGGAAGCTAATGAAGAGCCCTGCCCGGATCGACTTTTATGTTACGTGGCAACAAAATAGGAAAATAAGAAAAGGTTATTTGGTGGATGTTCTGCATATGAGATTTTTTTTTTTAAGTTTCAGCCTATGATAGGAAACAAAGTTTCTTTTAGTAAGAGATAGTTATATATTTTTCCTCATCTAGGCTGTGATTTTAAGAAGGATGTGTCAGTATTGAGTGCAGGGAATCATCATTAGCTAGATTCATTTTTTTATAATCATGAATCCTCTTGAGTGCTAGTAGAGATTTTAACCCTGATCTGCCCTAATACAAGGACCTGATAATTACAGGTTTAGAGAAACCCTTTGAAGGAAAAACACTGAAAATCTCTGCTAACACAAAGATATTTAAGAGTGTACATAGTAGGTGCTCAACAAAATGTATTGAATGACTGAGTGAATGGAAAAACTGCTTGGGAGAGTTGAAAGTGAGTAGGAACTCTCCTCCATTTCTACTTTTGTCACAAACCACATTTGGTTGTAAGTAGCCCTTTCTCTACTTCAGGAAGCAGACTGTCAAGAAGCCTGAAGAGAGCAATTTCTCTGTCAAGACAGAAAGTCGATACATTATACCAGGGGTGGGCAAACTACTGCCAAATTTGGTCGTTTGTTTTTGTATGGTTTGAGCACATTGGATCGCACATTTTTAAAGGGTTGTAAAAGAAACAACATGCGACAGAGACCTTATGTGACCTATAAAGTATAAAATACTTACTACCTGGCCCTTCAGAGAAAATGTCTGCTGACCTCTGTTTTATACCATTAACTATGAGATTAACAAAAATTTTTACTGTTCCACAGAAGGTAAAAAACATGGTTAAGGAAATGACGTGTCACCTCTATACACTCCTATAACCGTGTCATTGTAAAATTTTTAAAAAAAATAACCAGCTTTTTAAAAAATAAACTATTTAAATCAGTAAAAAAAAAAAATCTCCACCAAGACAAATGTTGTTGTTTGTTCTGCAAATTTTTATCCATATATGAATGGACTCTTAAAGGTCGGAGACTTGAGAATAAACTATTATGTATATTTCAGGCTATAGGCTACAGAACATGAAGTTTAAAGTAAAAGCAACAGGTCTAACCCGCAGTCAGATGTATTCCTCCCTATTAAAATTTTACATACAAATTCTTAGAATTAATTAGAAAATTTAAAAGATAACTGGGCCCTGAAAAATGGGTTAGTATGTGTAATAATCGAAAAGCTGAAATGTGTTGAGCAAGGTGATGCTCCCAAGTCTCCATTACTTACTAGCCCTGTACCAAAATAAATCTAAGTTCTTTAGTTTCCTTAACTATAAAATGAGCAAAATAGAACTATATCTAGTTTATAAGTATATTATGAGACTTTGAGGTAATTTAAAGAGCATTTAGCCATAATGCAAAGAACATATTTTTCACATTTTATTTTTACCAGTACCAATAAGGTACAGGTATATTTTGTAGTTGAAAAAGATTTCTGCCTCAAATAATGGCATATGGTGGTACCATCACATGATGTGCAGGATGTGGAAGGCAAAGTATACACTTTAAAAAAATATTATTTATTTTAATTGGAGGATAATTACAATATTGTGATGGTTTTTGTCATACATCAACATGAATCAGCCATAGGTACACATGTGCCCCCCACCTCATCCTGCACCTTCCTCCCCACCCTATCCCTCTGGGATGTCCCAGAGCACCGGCTTTGGGCACCCTGATTCATGCATCGAACTTGCACTGGTCTTCTATTTTACATATGATAATGTACATGTTTCAGTGCTGTTCTCTCAAGCCATCCCACCCTCGCCTTCTCCCACTGGGTACAAAAGTCTGTTCTGTATGTCTGTGTCTCTTTTGTTGCCCTGCATGTAGGATCATTGGTACCATCTTTCTAAATTCCACATATGTGCGTTAATGTATAGTATTTGTCTTTCTCTTTCTTACTTCACTCTGTATAATAGACGCCAGATTCATCCATCCACCTCGTTAGAAACTGTCCGTTTTCGTTTGCAAACAATAGGATAAATGAAGGGATGGGTACTAAAAGAAATACATTATTGGTTTGTTTCCTGTAGAGTTTGTAGCAAATATAAAGGCCCTCATGGAGTTTAACACACAAAAGCAACCAATATGGTACAACACATTAATGGAATGAAGGAAAAGAATCACGTGATCATCTCAACAATGCAAAAAAGACATTTGACAAAATGTGACATACTTTCATGACACAATTATACTGCCTTATTTCCAAAAATGCAATTTTCCTGGTTAAAAGGATAAATTGTTGTTGTCATACTATCATGTAGCTACTAATAAAAAGAAATAGATGCTTGAAAATATGTACCAATCACTAAGTCACACCAATAAACTGAGGTCCATCTGTTATTTTCATTTCCAGCTCAGAGGAGTGTTTTGACTATGTGCAGATATGAGGCAACTTGTACACTCAACTGTTGGTTATTTTTTATTAAGGTGAAATTCACAGAGAATAAGATTAATCATTTCTAAGTAACAAATTCTGTGGCCCCTAGGACATTCACAGTGTTGTACAACTGCTACTTCTATGAAGTTCCAAAACATTTCCATCATTCCAAAACAAGATCCCAAACCTGTTACACAATCTCACCCCATTTTGTCCTCCTACTATTAATCGCACCTGGCAAACACTAATCTGCATTCTGTTTCTATGAATAAACTTATTATAGATACATAATAAAAATAGAATTAAAAATATCTTTTGTGTCTGGTTTCTTTCACTTAGCATAATGTTTTAGAGGTTCGCCCACTTCAGAGCATGTATCAGAATTTTCATTTATTTTTATGACTGATTAATGCTCCCCTTATACCACATATATATGCCATAATTAGTTTATGGATTTGTACTCTGATAGGCGTTTGAATGGCTTCCGTCTTCTAGCTATTGTGAGCGGTGCTGCTGTGAATGTGGGTTTATGTGTATATGTTTGAGCGCGTCCTAGTTTGCCGTGCTCGGTAGCTCAGGCGTGTCTAACTCTCTGTGACCCCATGGACTGTAGCCTACCAGGATTCTCTGTCCATGGGATTTTCCAAGCAAGAACACTGGAGTGAGTTGCCGTTTCCTCCTCCAGGAGATCTTCCTGACCCAGGGAGCAAACCCACATCTCCTGCATTGGCAGGTGGATTCTTTACCACTGAGGCACCTAGGAAGCCATATGTCTGAGTACCTGTTTTTGATTCTTTTGAGGTTATACTTGGAATTGTTGGGTTGCATGGTAATTCCATATTTAACTTTTTGAGAAACACCCATATACTTTTCCACTTTTCCACTGTGACTGAACCATTTTACATCCCCAACAGCACTGTATGAGGGTCTCAAGCTAGCCAACACATGCTCCTTTTTATTTTTTTTTCTTTTGTTATAGCTATTCTGGTGGATGTAGATTGGCACCTCATATGGTTCTGACTGGGCTCCCCTGCAAGAATCCATCTGCAACGCAAGAGACCCCAGTTCGAGTCCTGGGCTGGGAAGATCCCCTGGAGAAGGGATAGGCTACCCATTCCAAGATTCTTGGGCTTCCCTGGTGCTTTAGATGGTAAAGAATCTGACTGCAATGCAGGAGACTTGAGTTTGATCCCTTGGGAAGATCCCCTGGAGGAGGACAAGGCTACCCACTCCAGTATTCTTGCTGGGAGAATCCCCATGGACAGAGGTGCCTGGCCAGCTACAGTCCATGGGATTGCAAAGAGCCGGACTTGACTGAGCAACTAAGCACAGAACATGGTTCTGATTAGCATTTCCCTAATGAGTAAATGCTGAGCACCTATTCATGTGCATAGTTAGGCATTTTTCTATCTTCTCTGTAAAATTATTCATTCCTTTAAGCATTTTTAGTAGGATTGTTTCATTGTTACAGGCTTTTTAAATATTCTGTATATTAAAAAATATTGTATACATATTTTTTCTACCATTCTATGGATATCTTTTCATATTCTTGATGATAAAGATATTTATATAAAAGCAAAAACCTCACGGACAAAAAAAAATGAAGACAAAAGGACCAAAATTTGAAAGCTGGAAAATTGATAAATGATTTAGTAAATATAAAAATTTGGATCAGGAGTCTGTAGAAGCAGTCAAAAAACTCGGAGAACCATGAAATGTTCAAGGATTTGCCACTTTATTACATTGGTAACAGTAGTAAATGTGGATCTAATAGACATCTGTTTAAAAACCTGTTTCTTCCCCTCGTACTTCTCAAACTGAGAATGCCCCTTCTTTGCTCTAAATGAACACTTGGAGAACCATTCTCTGGGAAGGGAAAATGAGAATTCTCAGGACTCAGCACTCAGGGACCCATGAAGTATCATATCTGAAACACAGAAATTAAGTTTTAAAATGTCTTATTCCCCAATACTACATCCAATTCTACTTTTCAAGCCAGGTACAAGAATGCTCTTCTGAAAACCTTACAACCCAAGAGAAAATATGTTAAGATATTGACATCTGAGGTCATCCAATGAAAGAATGCAGAAAAATGACTCCACAGTGAAGCATCAAATTAGGAAGCTTCAACCACGTGCATTTAAAATGAATGTTTGTAATGCCTCATTTTAAGTGATTGAAATAATTTTATTTCTATACAGTAGCAATGAATGACCTGAAAATGAAGTTAAGAAAACAATTCCAATCTAAAAATGAAATTAAGGAAACATTTCCAATTATAAAATACTTTAGGAGGAGTTTAACAAAACATATACACTGAATAATCTGAAATATACAAAATACATACATTGAAAACTAGACAATATTTGTTTTTAACATAAAAATGTATACATTCTATTGAGGAAAACACAACTAAAGGTTACCAAAGAAATGACAAATTGGGAGAACTAACAGCTCTTACAAACTCAAGAATGGGCAAGAAGAGTAATGGTGATTGATCAAAGCAATAATACAAATGGTGTAATAACTCATTTTTAATCACAAGCAGATAATTAGGAATTATAAGACATCTGAGGAAAGCACTGACTTTGACAAAAAGAGATGAAGATAAAAAAGAAACTTAAGTGAAAGACAAATCTGCAGAGCTGAAGAAAGAAAGGAGGGAACAAAATTACCCACCGGTCTTCAAAGAAACAAAGTATTGCACCTGGTGATATGATCGGGCTCCCCTTTTTTTAAGTTCTGTAAATACACTCTAGATTTTTGCTCTGTGGTTACCTTGAGGCTTACACAAAACACCTCATAGACAAGACAGTCCATTTTACCCTGATAGCAACATATCTTTGTTCACTCATAAAGACTCCACCATTTTACTCCTTTCCTTTTATATTTTCAATGTCACTATTCTTTTTATGCTACAAGTTTATAAACTATAGTAGCTATAGCTATTTTAAATACTTTTTTCTTTAACCCTTATACTACAGTTAAGGGACTGACAAACCATTTAATAAAGAATAACAATTTCTAATTCTTTTTTCTTTTTACCTTTACCAGAGTGGTATCTATTTGGCATATTTTTGTTGTTGTTGTTTTTCCTGAGTAGCATCTTTTTGTTTAAGCTTGAAGAACTTCTTTTAGCATTTCTTATAAGATCAGTCTAATGGTGATGAACTTTGTTAGGTTTTATTTGTCTGGAAAAACCTTTATTTATTCATATCTGAGGAATAAATCTGCTGAATACATTGGCTGGCAAATTTCATATTTCATCCCTTTGAGTAAGTCATTCCACTCTTTCCTGGTCTATAGTTTCCACTGGGACATCTGCTTATAGCCTGATTAGGGTTTCATTGTAAGTTACTTAATTTTTTTCTGCATTTCAGATTATTTATTTTTGACGGTTTCATACAATGAGTCTTTGTGCATTGATCGGCCCTGTTGTCTGTGCTTTCTATTGCGTTCTTTATCTTATTTCTTGAATTCTTCAGCTTGATTATTTTTGTTTGGTCCTTTTTAATAATTTTAATTTTTGGTAAATAACTCTTTCTGTTCAATAATTTTATTCCTAAATTCAATGAACCATCTTTCTGGATTTTCTTGTGACTCATTGAATTTCTTCATGACAACTATTTTTGATTCTTTAAGAGTTAGGTCAGCAATCCCCAACCTTTTGAGCATCAAGGACCAGTTTTCTGGAAGAAAACCACTCACCTCCTGCCATGCGGCTGAGTTCCTAACAGGCCAGGAACAGTACTGGTCCATCCATGGCCAGGGATTTGATCCCCCTGAGTTAGGTCACAATATTCCATGTCTTTGAGTTCAGTTTCTGGTGAATTATTATTTTGTTTTAGTGATACCGTATTTGTTTGATTTTTCATAATGTTTGATGATTTGAGATTCTGTTTTCTCACTTGATATAGCCTAACACCCTGCTTAATTAAGAATTTATGTTCACTTTTGCTATCAGGTGGCTCAGTGGGAAAGAAATGGCAGGAGACCTCTGCCTGGATCAGGAAGATCCCCTGGAGAAGAAAATAGCAACCCCATTCCAGTATTCTTTCCGGGATGATCCCATGGACAGAGGAGCCTGGTGGGCTATAGTCCATGGGGTCGAAAAGAGTTGGATACAAGTGAACACCTTATTTCTGATGGTTCAACAACGGCATTTAGAACTTTTTTCTTATTCCAGGAGGTGGCACCAAAGTTCAAGTTTGTAGCTTCTCCTGCAGGAGATGGTTCTTGGGGAAGTGTTGGAGTGTGCATGAGGAGCTGGCATCGGAGTGGGAGGTTTGGGCTAGAACCTCAGACTCTGGAGATGCTCATGGCTTGGTAGAAAGAACTTCACCTGGAGGTAGTTTGTGGATGTGCTCCCTGCTGAAATCCCATAGCAGATGGCAGGAAAGCTGTTTCTTCAATGCCCATCAATATTCCTGTCTGCCTTCTCCTCTTCCTTCTCTCTCCCACCAGTCACAGAGGTCCCTAATCAGAAATCCGGATGCTGCTAGAGAGAAATAGTTCCCTCCAACTGCAGCTCACATTACTGAGAAGCAGAGTGGTCCCTCACTATTTTCATCTTAGACCTCTTCTGCCAAAAGAGGCACTTCTGATGCTCCCCAAAACCCACACTTTGGGCATCAGTCTGGAGCAGAGACACGCTAGAAGAGCTCCTCCACCTTGGCCTTAATACTCATTTCTAGCCCACTCTGATGGAGTTCCATACCCCACTGTCCAGTCAACGTAGACAAAAAAACAGAAATCGACTGTATATTCCATTGTATTGATCTACAAGTCTGTCTTTATGTTAGGATCATACTGTAATTATTATAGCTTTGTAATATGGGGTCACAAAGAGTCGGACATGACTGAGTGACTGAACTTAACTGAACTGAATATGTTTTAAAATCAGGAACTCTGAGGCTTCCAGCATTGTTTTTCTTTCTCAAGACCATTTTTGAATATTCCTTTGTGGTTCCATAAAATTGTTAGCATTGTTTTCTTTTCTCTAAAATCTGCTATTGAAAATCTTATAGTAATTGCTATGGATCTGTAGATTGATTTGGGTATTATAGACATTTTAGCAGCAGTAAGTCTTCTAATCCATGAAAACAAGACAGCATTCCATTTGTGTCTTTTAAAAATCTTTTCAATAATATTTATAGTTTTTAATGTATAAGACTTTCACTTCTGTAGTTAAGTTCATTTCTATGTATTTTATTCTTAAATTTCATATTTAGATTGTTCTCTATGAATATATAGAAGTTAAACTGACCTTTGTATACTGATTTTGTATTCTGAAACTTTGGTCAATTCATTTATTGTGACAGATTTTTGTGAAACCTGTAGGGTTTTCTATGCATAAGATCATGTCACCAGTGAACAAAAATAATTTTGTTTTCTTATGTTCTATTTGGATGCCTTTTAAAAAATTAATTTATTTATTTTAACTGGGGGCTAATTACTTTACAATATTGTAGTGGTTTTTGCCATTCATTGACATGAATCAACCGTGGGTGTACATGTGTTCCCCATCCTGAACCCCGCTCCCGCCTCCCTCCACATCCCATCCCTCAGGGTCATCCCAGTGCACTGGCCCCAAGCACCCTGTCTCATGCATTGAACCTGGACTGGAGATCTACTTCACATTTGGTAATATACATATTTCAACGTACTTTCTCAAATCACCCCACTCTCACCTTCTCCCAGAGTCCAAAAGTCTGCTCTTTATCTCTGTGTCTCTTATGCTGTCTCACATATAGGGTCATCATTACCATCTTTCTAAATTCCATATATATGCATTAATACACTGTATTGGTGTTTTTCTTTCTGACTTACTTCACTCTGTATAATCAGCATCAGTTTCATCCACCTCATTAGAACTGATTCAAATGCATTCTTTTTTATAGCTGAATAATATCCCATTGTGTATATGTACCACAGCTTTCTTATCCGTTTGTCTGCTGATGGACTTCTAGGTTGCTTCCATGTCCTGGCTATTATAAATAGTGCTGTGATGAACATTGGGGTACACGTCTCTTTCAATTCTGGTTTCTTCAGTGTATATGCCCAGCAGTGGGATTGACGGGTCGTTAGGCAGTTCTATTTCCAGTTTTTTAAGGAACCTCCACACTTTTCTCCATTGTGGCTGTACTAGTTTGCATTCCCATCAACAGTGTAAGAGGGTTCCCTTTTCTCTGCACCCTTTCCAGCATTTATTGTTTGTAGACTTTTTGGTGGCAACCATTCTGACGGGCGTGAGATGGTACCTCATTGTGGCTTTGATTTGCACTTCTCTGATAATGAGTGATGTTGCGCATACTTTCATGTGTTTGTTAGCCATCTGTATGTCTTCTTCGGAGAAATGTCTGTTTAGTTCTTTGGCCCATTTTTTGATTGGGCTGTTTATTTTTCTTGTATTCAGCTGCAGTAGCTGCTTATATATTTTTGACATTAATTTTTTGTCAGTTGCTTTGTTTGCTATTATTTTCTCCCATTCTGAAGGCTGTCTTTTCACCTTGCTTATAGTTTCCTTCGTTGTGCAAAAGCTTTTAAGTTTAATTAGGTCCTATTTGTTTATTTTTTCTTTTATTTCCATTACTCTGGGAGGTGGGTCATAGAGAATCCTGCTGTGATTTATGTCAGAGTGCTTAGCCTATGTTTTCCTCTAGGAGTTTTATAGTTTCTGGTCTTAGATTTAGATCTCTAATCCATTTTGAGTTTATTTTTGTGTATGGTGTTAGAAAGTGTTCTAGTTTCATTGTTTTACAAGGGGTTCACCAGTTTTCCCAGCACCACATGTTAAAAGATTGTCTTTTCTCCATTGTATATTCTTGCCTCCTTTGTTGAAGATAAGGAGTCCACAGGTGCATGGATTTATCTCTGGGCTTTCTATTGGTGATGGCATCCAACCATCTCATGCTCTGTCGTCCCCCTCTCCCCCTGCCCTCAATCTTTCCCAGTATCAGGGTCTTTTCAAATGAGTCAGCTCTTCACATCAGGTGGCCAAAGTATTGGAGTTTCAACTTCAACATCAGTCCTTCCAATGAACACCCAGGACTGATCTCCTTTAGGATGGACTGGTTGGATCTCCTTGAAGTCCAAGGGACTCTCAACAGTCTTCTCAAACACCACAGTTCAAAAGCATCAATTCTTCGCTGCTCAGCTTTCTTTATAGTCCAACTCTCACATCCATACATGACCACTGAAAAAACCATAGCCTTGACTAGATGGACCTTTGCTGACAAATTATCTCAGCTTTTTAATATGCTCTCTAGGTTGGTCATAACTTTCCTTCCAAGGAGTATGCATCTTTCAATTTCATGGCTGCAATCACCATCTGCAGTGATTTTGGAGCCCCCCCAAAATAAAGGCAGCCACTGTTTCCATTGTTTCCCCATCTATTTGCCATGAAGTGATGGGACCAGATGCCATGATCTTAGTTTTCTGAATTTGAGTCTTAAGCCAATTTTTTCACTCTCCTCTTTCACTTTCATCAAGAGGCTCTTTAGTAGTTCTTCACTTTCTGCCATAAGGGTGCTGTCATCTGCATATCTGAGGTTATTGATATTTCTCCCGGCAATCTTGATTCCAGCTTATGTTTCCTCCAGCCCAGCGTTTCTCATGACGTACTCTGCATATAAGTTAAATAAGCAGGGTGACAATATACTGCCTTGACGTACTCCTTTTCCTATTTGGAACCAGTCTGTTGTCCCATGTCCAGTTCTAACTGTTGCTTCCTGATCAGGTTTCTCAAGAGGCAGGTCAGTTGGTCTGGTATTCCCACCTCTTTCAGAATTGTCCACAATTTATTGTGATCCACATAGTCAAAGGCTTTGGCATAGTCAATAAAGCAGAAATAGATGTTTTTCTTGAACCCTCTTGCTTTATCGATGATCCAACGGATGTTGGCAATTTGACCTCTGTTTCCTCTGCCTTTTCTAAAACCAGCTTGAACATCTGGAAGTTCATGGTTCACGTATTGCTGAAGTCCAGCTTGGAGAATTTTAAGCATTACTTTGCTAGTGTGTGAGATGAGTGCAATTGTGTGGTAGTTTAAGCATTATTTGTCATTGCTTTTCTTTGGGATTGGAATGATAACTGACCTTTTCCAGTCTTGTGGCCACTGCTGAGTTTTCCAAATTTGCTGACATATTGAATGCAGCACTTTCACAGTATCATCTTTCAGGATTTGAGTAGCTCAACTGGAATTCCATCACCTCCGCTAGCTTTGTTTGTAGTGGTGTTTCCTAAGGCCCTCTTGACTTCACATTCCAGGATGTCTAGAATCACAGACACAGAGTCACACCATCATGATTATCTGGGTTGTGAAAATCTATTTTGTACATTTCTTCTGTGTATTCTTGCCACCTCTTCTTAATACCTTCTGCTTCTGTTAGGTCCATACCATTTCTGTCCTTTATTGAGCCCATCTTTGCATGAAATGTTCCCTTGGTATCTCTAATTTTCTTGACGAGATCTCTAGTCTTTCCCACTCTATTGTTTTCCTCTATTTCTTTGCATTGATCGCTGAGGAAGACTTTCTTATCTTTCCTTGCTACATCACTTCATGGCAAATAGATGGGGAAACAGTGGAAACAGTGTCAGACTTTATTTTTCTGGGCTCCAAAATCACTGCAGATGGTGACTGCAGCCACGGAATGAAAAGATGCATACTCCTTGGAAGGAAAGTTACGACCAACGTAGACAGCATATTTAAAAAATAGAGATTACTATGCCAACAAAGGTCTGTCTAGTCAAGGCTATGGTTTTTCCAGTGGTCATGTATCAATGTGAGAGTTGGACTGTAAAGAAAGCTGAGCACCGAAGAACTGATTCTTTTGAACTGTGGTGTTGGAGAAGACTCTTGAGAGTCCCTTGGACTGCTAGGAGATCCAACCAGTCCATCCTAAAGGATATCAGTCCTAAGTGTTCATTACAAGGACTGATGCTGAGGCTGAAACTCCAATGCTTTGGCCACCTGATGTGAAGAGCTGACTCATTGGAAAAGACCTTGATGCTGGGAAAGGTTGAAGGCTTGAAGAAAAGGGGATGACAGAGGATGAGAATGTTGGATGGCATCACCAACTTGATGAACATGAGTTTGGGTAAACTCCAGGAGTTGTTGATGGACAGGGAAGCCTGGCATGCTGTGGTCCATGGGGTCACAGCAAGTCGGACACGACTGAGTGAGTGAACTGAACTGAACTGAACTGAATTTTCTGTTGGAGTCTTTAGGGTTTTCTATGTAGAAGATCATGTCATCTGCAAACAGTGAGAGTTTTACTTCTTTTCCAATCTGGATTCCTTTTATTTTTCTTCTCTGATTGCTGTGGCTAAAACTTCCAAAACTCTGTTGAATATTAGTGGTGAGAGTAGGCAACCATGCCTTGTTCCTGACATTAGGGGAAATGCTTTCAATTTTTCACCATTGAGGATTATGTTTACTGTGGGTTTATCATATATGGCTTTTGTTATGTTGAGGTATGTTCCTTTTATACCTGCTTTCTGGAGTTTTTTTTTTTTTTTTTATCATAAGTGGATTTTGAATTCTGCCAAAGGATTTCTCTGCAACTATTGAAATAATCATATGGTTTTTATCTTTCAATTTGTTAATGTGGTATATCACTTTGATTTGCAAATATTGAAGAATCCTTGCATCCCTGGGATAAAGCCCACTTGGTCATGATGTCAGATCTTTTTAATATGTTGTTGGACTATGTTTGCTAGAATTTTGTTGAGGATGTAAAAATCTATGTTCATCAGTGATATTGGCCTGTAGTTTTCTTTTTTTGAGGCATCTGATCCTGGCATTAGGGTGATGGTGTCCTCATAGAATGAGTTTGGCAGTTTTGCAATTTTCTGGAAGAATTTTAATACTATAGGTGTTAGCTCTTCTCTAAATCTTTGGTAGAATTCAACTATGAAGCCATCTGGCCCTAGGCTTTTGTTTGTTGGAAGATTTTTGATTACAGTTTTTATTTCTGTGCTTGCGATGGGTCTGTTAAAATTTTCTATTTCTTCCTGGTTCAGTTTTGGAAGGTTATACTTTTCTAAGAACTCATCCATTTCTTCCAAGTTGTCCATTTTATTGTCATATAGTTGCTGCTAGTAGTCTCTTATGATCCTTTGCATTTCTGTGTTGTCTGTTGTGATTTCTCAATTTCATTTCCAATTTTGTTGATTTGATTCTTCTCCCTTTTTTTCTTAATGAGTCTGGCTAATGGTTTGTCTATTTTATTTATCTTCTCAAAGAACCAGCTTTTAGTTTTGTTGATTTTTGCTATAGTCTCTTTTGTTTCTTTTTCATTTATTTCAGCCCTAATTTTTATGATTTCTTTCCTTCTACTAACCCTGGGGTTCTTCATTTCTTCTTTTTCTAGTTGCTTTAGGTATAAAGTTAGGTTACTTATTTTATTTTTCTCTTGTTTCTTGAGGTAAGCTTGTATTGCTATGAACCTTCCTCTTAACGCTGCTTTTACTGAATCCCATAGGTTTGGGGTTGTTGTGTTTTCATTTTAATTTTTTCTATGCATATTTTGATTTCTTTTTTGATTTCTTTTGTGATTTGTTGGTTATTCAGGAGTGTGTTGTTTAGCTTCCATATGTTTGTACTTTTTTCCTGTAGTTGATGTCTAATCTTACACAATGTAATCAGAAAAGATGCTTGAAATGGTTTAAATTATTTTGAATTTGCCAAGACTATTTTTTTTTTTATTATTTTTTTTTCCAGTGGGTTTTGTCATACATTGATATGAATCAGCCATGGATTTACATGTATTCCCAATCCCGATCCCCCCTCCCACCTCCCTCTCCACCCGATTCCTCTGGGTCTTCCCAGTGCACCAGGCCCAAGCACTTGTCTCATGCATCCCACCTGGGCTGGTGATCTGTTTCACCATAGATAGTATACATGCTGTTCTTTTGAAATATCCCACCCTCACATTCTCCCACAAAGTTCAAAAGTCTGTTCTGTATTTCTGTGTCTCTTTTTCTGTTTTGCATATAGGGTTATCGTTATCACCTTTCTAAATTCCATATATATGTGTTAGTATGCTGTAATGTTCTTTATCTTTCTGGCTTACTTCACTCTGTATAATGGGCTCCAGCTTCATCCATCTCATTAGGACTGGTTCAAATGAATTCTTTTTAATGGCTGAGTAATATTCCATGGTGTATATGTACCAGAGCTTCCTTATCCATTCATCTGCTGATGGGCATCTAGGTTGCTTCCATGTCCTGGCTATTATAAACAGTGCTGCGATGAACATTGGGGTGCACGTGTCTCTTTCAGATCTGGTTTCCTCAGTGTGTATGCCCAGAAGTGGGATTGCTGGGTCATATGGCAGTTCTATTTCCAGTTTTTTAAGAAATCTCCACACTGTTTTCCATAGCGGCTGTACTAGTTTGCATTCCCACCAACAGTGTAAGAGGGTTCCCTTTTCTCCACACCCTCTCCAGCATTTATTGCTGCCAAGACTAGTTTTATGGCCCAGGATGTGATCTACCCTGGAGAGTGTTCCATGTGCACTTGAGAAAAAGCTGAAGTTCATTGTGTTGGGGTCAAATGTCCTATGGATATCAATTATTCAGATGCCTTTTATCTTTTTCTTATTTGGTTGCTGTGACTCAGACTTCCCACATTATGTTGAGTAGACGTGGCAGTTGTAGGCAACTTTGCCTTGTTCTTGATCTTAAAGGGAATACTTTCAGTTTTATAGCATTGACTATGTTGTCATCAGTGAGTTTTTCACCAGTGCCTTTTTTTATTAAGATGATTTCCTGCTATTCCTAATTTGTCATGTCATTTTATAATAAAATGCATGTTGAAATTTTTCAAATTATTTTTCTGCATCAGTTGAGACAATCATTTGATTTTTATTTTTCATTCTTTTAATGTGGTATATCATGTTGGCTTACTTCATGTATTAAATCATCCTTGTATTCCTGGGATAAATCTTACTTGGTCATAGTTTATGATATTTTTAATGTGCTGGTGAATTTGATTTACCTCTATTTTGCTGAGGATTTCTGCACCCATACTCAATCAATAATTGAATTCAACCAATTCAATCTTTCCCTGTTTTGTTTTTATTGCACGTTGTTCTGCACCTTTCCTTTTACTGCTTAATATGTTGAGATTTCTAAGTACAGTTATGTTGGGTTCTCTGACTAAAAATCTATTTTCTGAATTTGAAAGTTCTCTGTAGAGTGTGGACTATTTGAGCTATTAGCAAATAATGACATACTAGCATAACATTCACAGAACTGCCACAATGTGTAACTAGTTTGTAGAAATACTCTTCTGGAAACTCATGTTCCTTGTTAAAACCAAGAATAAAAGAATTTTTTTAAAAAAAGCAATGCTTTTTTATCTCTTCTCTTTAGAAAGGTTGCATGTCATAATGGTCTTAAGATCATGGGTTCTTTTTTATTGTATTTTATTTTATTTGCTTTATTTTTTAACTAAAACTTTAACTGGAGGATAATAGCTTTACAATATTGTGTTGGTTTCTTCCATACAACAACACAAATTGGTCATAATTATGCATGTACCCCTTTCCTGTTGAGCTTTCCTCCCCACTCCCATCACATCTTCCTGCATCATCTGAGATTAATCTATTGGCAAGATCATGATTCTTGAGTCAGACTGCTTAGACTAAAATCCTGTCTTTCCATTTACTAGCTTTGAGACTGGACAATTACTTAAATTCTACATGTGTTATATTTATCATCAAGAAAATAAGGATAACATATGTAACCTTTAAGATATGTGCAAGAATGGAATGAGTTAATATTTGTAACTTGTTTAGAAAAATGCTATCTAAGTGTTTGATAATTAAAATGTTTGTAATTATTTGATTTTCATAGCATTCTTTCAAAGACAGATTAGGGAAATGTAGTCATTAGAGAAATACTTACTCTATCTTGCATTTCTTTTTGGTTAACGCTTACAACAACAAAAATGTGACTCAGACTCTCACCAGAATATTAATCTATTGCAATTACTGTAGCATTGTAGTGATGTTCCCTTTTTAGTTCTTGACATTAGGTACTGTGCCTCTCTTTCTTCTCTATTAGTCTTATCAGGTGCTTACAATTTTTTTTCAAATATAAGTATATACTTTTCTATTCCATTAATGCCTTCACTTATTTACTTCTTTTTTCATTATTTTTTTCCCTTTTACATTCTTTGAGCTTAATGTGGTGCTTATTTTCCAAAGTCATGAGATAGAAGCATAGCCTTTGTTTTAAACCATCTATGCCGTTTAGATAATATAAAGTTTCCTTGAAGTGTGCCATGAGGTGTGTCCTAGACATTTTGTTATTTTAAACCATTATTCAAGTCAAAATTAGTTTCTAGGCTCTGTTACGTTAGGAATTTTTGACCTGTAAGTTATATAAAAATATGTTTCTTCATTTCAAACATATGGGGATTTTCAGTTAATCTTTGCTATTTATCTCCATCATATTTGTCTTGGTTAAAAATATATCCTGTATGATTCAATCTTATGAAATTTTTGAGATTTATTTATGAACCTGCATATATAGGGTCAATTTTTTTTAAATGTTCCAGCGTACTTGAATATAACATGTATCTTGAAATTGCTGAGTTTGATATTATCTGTATTTTAAGTAAACCAGTTTCATTAATTCTGTTTCCAAAACTGCACACATATTCAGTGATTTATGGCTAGCTTGTTTCACCTGCATCGAGTTTACTTTACATATTTTGAGATTATGTTATTGAATGTACAGAAATTTTTAATTCGCATACCCTGGTAAATTGAATGATTTATGTTATAAAATACTCTCCTTTGATCACTGTGATGATTAGTTTTATGTAAAGTTGCCTAGGCTATAGTGCCCATTGCTTAAATTAAACATAAACACTAATCTAGGTTGCTGTGAAGGTGTTTTGTAGGTGTGACTAACATCTATGTGTGTGCGTGTGTGTGTGTGTGTGCGTGCATACCCATGGACTGTAGCCCACCAGACTCCTCTGTCCATAGAATTTTCCAGGCCAGAATACTGGAAAGGGTTGCCATTTCCTACTCCAGGGGATCTACCTGACTCAGGGATTGATCATGGGTCTCTTGAGTCTCCTACATTGGCAAGTGGATTATTGACCACTGTGCCACCTGAGAAGCCCCACATCTATCAGTTCAGTTCAGTTCAGTCACTCAGTTGTGTCCGACTCTGCAACCCCATGAATCGCAGCACACCAGGCATCCCTGTCCATCACAAACTCCTGGAGTTTACTCAAACTCATGTCCATCGAGTCGGTGATGCCATCCAGCCATCTCATCCTCTGTCCTCCTGCCCTCAATCCCTCCCAGCATCAGGGTCTTTTCCAATGAGTCAACTCTTCACATAAGGTGGCCAAAGGATTGGAGTTTCAGCTTCAGCATCAGTCCTTCCAATGAACACACATGACTGGTCTCCTTTAGGATGGACTGGTTGGATCTCCTTGCAGTCCAAGGGACCCTCAACAGTCTTCTCCAACAATACAGTTCAAAAATATCAATTCTTCGGTGCTCAGCTTTCTTTATAGTCCAACTCTCACATCTATACATGACTACTGGAAAAACCATAGCCTTGACTAGACAGACCTTTGTTGGCAAAGTAATGTCTCTGTTTTTTAATATGCTGTCTAGTTTGGTCATAACTTTCCTTCCAAGGAGTAAGTGTCTTTTAATTTCATGGCAGCAATCACCATCTGCAGTGATTTTGGAGCCCAAAAAAATAGTCTGACACTGTTTCCACTGCTTCCCCATCTATTTCCCATGAAGTGATGTGACCAGATGCCACATCTATAGTTAGCTTTAAATAAAGGAGATTAGGCCTAGTAATTTGAATGGGGCTTATCCAATCAGTTGAAAGGTCTTGAGAACAAAAACATAGGAGAAATTCTGCATATGGACTGCAGCATTAGATTCTATCAGAGATTTTCCACTATCCTGTCTCTCCCTCTGGATTTCAGGCTTCCTAGTGCCCACAGTCATATCATACATCAATACCTTGATTATGTATCTATCTATAATCTGGTTATATCTATCTAAAATATTTCCTGCTTACTGGTTCTGTTTCTCTGGAGAATCCTGACTGATACGATTGTTAATGATACTTTTAGCCTTTAATGCTTAATTGCTCAGTCATGTCTGACTCTTTCTGACCCTATGGACTGTAGCCCTCCAGGCTCCTCTGTCCATGGGGATTCTCCAGGCAAAAATACTGGAGTGAGCTGCCAGGCTCTCCTCCAGGGAAACTTCCCAAGCCAAGAATCGAACCAGGATCTCCCACACTGCAGGCGGATTCTTTGCCATCTGAGCTACCAGGGAAGCCCTTTTGCCTTTAAGTCTTCACTAAACATTCACATAACTGTGCTAGTTATTTTCATTAGTTTTCTATGACTGTCTGTATCACAACAAGCTGTGGAAAATTCTTCAAGAGATGGGAATACCAGACCACCTTACCTGTCTCCTGAGAAACCTGTACCCAGGTCAAGAAGTAACAGTTAGAACCTTACATGGAAAAACTGCCTGGTTCAAAATTGGGAAAGGAGTACATCAAAGCTCTATATTATTCCCCTACTTACTTAGCTTATATGCAGAGTGAAATGTGAAATGTCAGGTTGGATGACTCAAAAGCTGAAATTAAGATTCCTGGGAGAAATATCAACAATCTTAGATATGCAAATAATACCACTCTAATGGCAGAAAGTGAAGAGGAACTAAAGAGCCTCCTGATGAGGATGGAAGAAGAGAATGAAAAAGCTGGCCTAAAACTCAACATTCAAAAAACTAAGATCATGGTGTCTGATCCCATCACTCCATGGCAAATAGATGGGGAAACAATGGAAACAGTGACAGACCTTGTTTTCTTGGGCTCCAAAATCACTGTGGGTGGTGACTGCAGCCATGAAATTTAAAAGACAGTTACTCTTTGGAAGGAAAGCTATGACAAACCTAGAGAGCATATTCAAAAGCAGAGACATCGTTTTGCCAACCAAAGTCCATATAATCAAAGCTATGGTTTTTCCAGTAGCCATGTACGGATATAAGAGTTGGGCCATAAAGAAGGCTGAGAGCCAAAGAATTGAAAAAGAGTCAACTTGTGGTGCTGGAGAAGACTTTTGAGAGTCCCCTGGACCGCAAGGAGATCCAACCAGTCAATCCTAAAAGAAATCGACCCTGAATATTCATTGGAAGAACTGGTGCTGAAGCTTAAGCTCCAATACTTTGGCGACTTTGTGAAAAGCTGACTCACTGGAAAAGACCCTAATGCTGGGAAAGAGTGAACACAAAAGGAGAAGCGGGCAGCAGAGGATGAGATGGTTAGATAGCATCACTGACTCAGTGCACATGAATCTGAGCAAACTCCAGGAGAGAGTGAAGGACAGGAAAGCCTCACATGCTGCAGTCCATGCAGACCACAAAGAGTCAGACACAGCATAGTGACTGACCAACAGCAAATGACATATATTTTTATCATTTTATTTTTCAACCTTTCTGCAGCCTTATATTTTGGATTTTAAATAAATACAAATGTGATTTTTTTTAAAAGCCTTGCCTGATAACCTTTGTAGTTTTAAATTGCAATGCTTAGTCAATTTACACATATTTATTGATATATATGATTACAGATTTACCATGGAACTATTAGTATTCTTTGTGAAACTTGTGTTGGCATCTTTTTTTCCCCTTTTTATGTCTTCTCTTATATTGATTAAGATTTAATCAATTTTTTTATTAACCAGTTTTTTCCATCTATTGACTTATTCCTCATGATTGTAATAGCATTTATCTACTGCTTACCCTAATGAGTAGAACAAACATCAGTAACTTTTCAAAACCCTTATTTATAAACAGTTGTCATTTATTGTTCCAGAAAAGTGCGAGAATTTTAACAATATTTATATCCATTCTCATATTCATGCTATCATTGTGATATATTCTATCATGTATCTATATAAATAAATAAATTAAAATTTGCTGGTATTTTTGGCCTTTATATGAATATGATAGGTGAACTTCCCTGGTAGCTCAGTCATTAAAGAATCTGCCTGCAGTGCAGGAGACCTAGGTTCGATCCCAGGGTTGGGAAGATCCCTTGGAGAAGGAAATGGCAACCCACTTGAGCATTCTTACTTAGGAAATCCTTTGGCTAGAGGAGTCTGGTGGTCTACAGTCTATGGGGCCACAAGACTAGGACACAGCTTAGCCACTAAACCACCACCATGAATATGATAGGCTGGTATCATATTTTTTTGTTTGTAATTGTTTTCCCTTGGATCTGATTTCGGCAGTCTTAGTCTCATGAACCGTTCATTTTTATTTTTATTTTCTATTGAAGTATAGTTGGCTTACAATGTTGTGTTAATTTCTGTTGTACAGAATTAGCAGCATTCTTCTTTAGAAAATATTGTTATGGTTACGTAAATTGACTGTAATTTCCTGTGCTATACAGTAGAACGTTGTTGCTTAGCCATTATCTCTGCAAAAGCTTACATGTGCTAACCCTAATCTCCACTCCATCCCTCCCCCAACCACCTCGCCCCTCTACTTTGGCAATCAAAAGTCGGTTCTCTATGTCTGTGAGTCTGTTTCTGTCTCATAGACAGGTTCATTTGTGTCATATTTTAGATCACACATATAAGTGATATCATATGATATTTGTCTTTCTCTTTCTAAATTCACTTCGTGTGATAACCCCAAGATGCATGCATGTTGCTGCAAATGGCATTATTTTGCTCTTTATTTTGTCTGAGTAGTATTCCATTGTACCATGTCTTCTTTATCCATTCATCTGTCAATGAACATTTAGGTTGTTGTTTCCATGTCTTGGCTATTGTGAATAGCACTGCCACGAACATAAGGGTACATGTATCTTTTTGAATTAGAGTTTTGTCTGGAAATAGGCCCAGAAGTGGGATTGTTGGATTATATGGCAACTCTATTTTTAGTTTACTGAGGAACCTGCGTACTGTTTTGCACATTAACTGTCCCAATTTACATTCCTACCAGCAGTGTAGGAGGACGAATTTTAAAGAAGCATAGCCATTTGTGGTCTCTTGGCTGTGTAATTTTAGTTTCAATTTCCTTTACCTTTACAATAAAGGAAACCTATTCTCGCAAAACTACATCTTTATCAAAAGTCATTATGTAATTAAGAAGAATAATGTTTATCAAAAGCCATCACGTGATTAGGAAGAATACTGTGAGAACCATTCTAGAATGAAGTCAATCCAATGCAATGTATTGTTAAAATCTATTGTAAGTACTGAAACCTGGATGACAACATTGCATTGTCTGTTAATGTACGGAGCACTCACTTCTTTTTTCTCCTTTTGACCATCATAATGAACAGGATGGCTTCTTCTCTTGCTTCAGCTTTGTGTATAAGATCGTTTGATCTTATACGCAAGTGACCACAGACCTCCAGACACCCTGAAAACCTTTACTAAATGCAACCTTAATTCGCATTTTGAAAGAACTGTTTTCAAGATAGATTTTTATAATTTATTTCAACTTTAAGCATATTCTAAAGTCTCCAAATGTGGACTATTGCCTTATAGTCCCTTAGAGATCATATACAGTAGAGATGCAAGAAAATTTTCCACAGTTGGGGAGGGAGAGGGTGGAAAAAATTGAGACAGTAGCATTGAAATTTTAACATATACACTACCGGGGTAAAATAAATAGCTAGTGGGAAGCAGATGTATAGCACAGGGAGCTCAAGCCAGTGTTCTGTGATGACCGAGAGGGATGAGATGGAGGTGGGTTGGGAAGGAGGCTGAAGAGGGAGGAGATATATGTATACACGTAGCTGATGCACATTGTTGTACGGCAGAAATCAACACGACATTGTAAAGCAACTATCCTCCAGTCAAAAATTAAAAAAAAAAATCACTCATTAGGAATAGAAAGAACAGATTGAGAACTCTTATGGAATCTGGGTAAGAAAAACGGGACTAGCGGGGTAAAGAGACGCTATGCTTCTAAATTCATGTGCTTGCATTTTTATTTTTTTATTTATTTACTTTCCTATTTCAGAGGCACTAATTCTGGCTACCAAAAAATGTTTTTCATGGTTGCTGAAACAAGACACTAATATGTTCAAAGAACCCTGAGAGTTTAAAAGAAAACCAGGGACTACAATAATTAAAAGTTGGTTTAAACCATTCAGTCAGTCAGTTCAGTCGCTCAGTCAGGTCTGACTCAGCAACCCCATGAATCGCAGCACGCCAGGCCTCCCTGTCCATCACCAACTCCTGGAGTTTACTCAAACTCATGTCCATCGAGTCGGTGATGCCATCCAGCCATCTCATCCTCTGTCCTCCTGCCCTCAATCCCTCCCAGCATCAGGGTCTTTTCCAATGAGTCAACTCTTCACATGAGGTGGCCAAAGGATTGGAGTTTCAGCTTCAGCATCAGTCCTTCCAATGAACACGCATGACTGGTCTCCTTTAGGATGGACTGGTTGGATCTCCTTGCAGTCCAAGGGACTCTCAAGAGTCTTCTCCAACACCACAGTTCAAAAGCATCGATTCTTCGGTGCTCAGCTTTCTTTATAGTCCAACTCTCACACCCATACATGACCACTGAAAAAACCATAGCCTTGACTAGATGGACCTTTGTTGACAAATTAATTATCTCAGCTTTTTAATATGCTCTCTAGGTTGGTCATAACTTTCCTTCCAAGGAGTATGCATCTTTTAATTTCATGGCTGCAATCACCATCTGCAGTGATTTTGGAGCCCCCCAAAATAAAGGCAGCCACTGTTTCCATTGTTTCCCCATCTATTTGTCATGAAGTGATGGGACCAGATGCCGTGATCTTAGTTTTCTGAATTTGAGTCTTAAGCCAATTTTTTCACTCTCCTCTTTCACTTTCATCAAGAGGCTTTTTAGTAGTTCTTCACTTTCTGCCATAAGGGTGCTGTCATCTGCATATCTGAGGTTATTGATATTTCTCCCGGCAATCTTGATTCCAGCTTATGTTTCCTCCAGCCCAGCGTTTCTCATGATGTACTCTGCATATAAGTTAAATAAGCAGGGTGACAATATACTGCCTTGACGTACTCCTTTTCCTATTTGGAACCAGTCTGTTGTCCCATGTCCAGTTCTAACTGTTGCTTCCTGATCAGGTTACTCAAGAGGCAGGTCAGTTGGTCTGGTATTCCCACCTCTTTCAGAATTGTCCACAATTTATTGTGATCCACATAGTCAAAGGCTTTGGCATAGTCAATAAAGCAGAAATAGATGTTTTTCTTGAACCCTCTTGCTTTATCGATGATCCAACGGATGTTGGCAATTTGACCTCTGTTTCCTCTGCCTTTTCTAAAACCAGCTTGAACATCTGGAAGTTCATGGTTCACGTATTGCTGAAGTCCAGCTTGGAGAATTTTAAGCATTACTTTGCTAGTGTGTGAGATGAGTGCAATTGTGTGGTAGCTTAAGCATTATTTGTCATTGCTTTTCTTTGGGATTGGAATGATAACTGACCTTTTCCAGTCCTGTGGCCACTGCTGAGTTTTCCAAATTTGCTGACATATTGAGTGCAGCACTTTCACAGTATCATCTTTCAGGATTTCAGTAGCTCAACTGGAATTCCATCACCTCCACTAGCTTTGTTTGTAGTGGTGTTTCCTAAGGCCCTCTTGACTTCACATTCCAGGATGTCTAGAATCACAGACACAGAGTCACACCATCATGATTATCTGGGTTGTGAAAATCTATTTTGTACATTTCTTCTGTGTATTCTTGCCACCTCTTCTTAATACCTTCTGCTTCTGTTAGGTCCATACCATTTCCGTCCTTTATTGAGCCCATCTTTGCATGAAATGTTCCCTTGGTATCTCTAATTTTCTTGACGAGATCTCTAGTCTTTCCCACTCTATTGTTTTCCTCTATTTCTTTGCATTGATCGCTGAGGAAGACTTTCTTATCTTTCCTTGCTACATCACTTCATGGCAAATAGATGGGGAAACAGTGGAAACAGTGTCAGACTTTATTTTTCTGGGCTCCAAAATCACTGCAGATGGTGACTGCAGCCACGGAATGAAAAGATGCATACTCCTTGGAAGGAAAGTTACGACCAACGTAGACAGCATATTAAAAAATAGAGAGATTACTATGCCAACAAAGGTCTGTCTAGTCAAGGCTATGGTTTTTCCAGTGGTCATGTATCAATGTGAGAGTTGGACTGTAAAGAAAGCTGAGCACCGAAGAATTGATTCTTTTGAACTGTGGTGTTGGAAAAGACTCTTGAGAGTCCCTTGGACTGCAAGGAGATCCAGTCCATCCTAAAGGATATCAGTCCTGAGTGTTCATTACAAGGACTGATGTTGAAGTTGAAACTCCAATACTTTGGCCATCTGATGTGAAGAGCTGACTCATTGGAAAAGACCTTGATGCTGGGAAAGGTTGAAGGCTTGAGGAAAAGGGGATGACAGAGGATGAGATGGTTGGATGGCATCACCGACTTGATGAACATGAGTTTGGGTAAACTCCAGGAGTTGTTGATGGACAGGGAAGCCTGGCATGCTGTGGTCCATGGGGTCACAGCAAGTCAGACACGACTGAGTGAGTGAACTGAACTGAACTGAACTGAATTTTCTGTTGGAGTCTTTAGGGTTTTCTATGTAGAAGATCATGTCATCTGCAAACAGTGAGAGTTTTACTTCTTTTCCAATCTGGATTCCTTTTATTTCTTTTTCTTCTCTGATTGCTGTGGCTAAAACTTCCAAAACTCTGTTGAATATTAGTGGTGAGAGTAGGCAACCATGCCTTGTTCCTGACATTAGGGGAAATGCTTTCAATTTTTCACCATTGAAGATTATGTTTACTGTGGGTTTATCATATATGGCTTTTGTTATGTTGAGGTATGTTCCTTCTATACCTGCTTTCTGGAGTGTTTTTTTTTTTTATATATCATAAATGGATTTTGAATTTTGCCAAAGGATTTCTCTGCAACTATTGAAATAATCATATGGTTTTTATCTTTCAATTTGTTAATGTGGTATATCACTTTGATTTGCAAATATTGAAGAATCCTTGCATCCCTGGGATAAAGCCCACTTGGTCATGATGTCAGATCTTTTTAATATGTTGTTGGACTATGTTTGCTAGAACATAGTTGTTGAGGATGTAAAAACCTATGTTCATCAGTGATATTGGCCTGTAGTTTTCTTTTTTTGAGGCATCTGGTCCTGGCATTAGGGTGATGGTGTCCTCATAGAATGAGTTTGGCAGTTTTGCAATTTTCTGGAAGAATTTTAATACTATAGGTGTTAGCTCTTCTCTAAATTTTTGGTAGAATTCAACTATGAAACCATCTGGCCCTAGGCTTTTGTTTGTTGGAAGATTTTTGATTACAGTTTTTATTTCTGTGCTTGCGATGGGTCTGTTAAAATTTTCTATTTCTTCCTGGTTCAGTTTTGGAAGGTTATACTTTTCTAAGAACTCATCCATTTCTTCCAAGTTGTCCATTTTATTGTCATATAGTTGCTGCTAGTAGTCTCTTATGATCCTTTGCATTTCTGTGTTGTCTGTTGTGATTTCTCCATTTTCATTTCCAATTTTGTTGATTTGATTCTTCTCCCTTTTTTCTTGATGAGTCTGGCTAATGGTTTGTCTATTTTATTTATCTTCTCAAAGAACCAGCTTTTAGTTTTGTTGATTTTTGCTATAGTCTCTTTTGTTTCTTTTTCGTTTATTTCAGCCCTAATTTTTATGATTTCTTTCCTTCTACTAACCCTACGGTTCTTCATTTCTTCTTTTTCTAGTTGCTTTAGGTATAAAGTTAGGTTACTTATTTTATTTTT
The DNA here is from genome assembly GCF_910594005.1 of Cervus elaphus. NCBI lineage: Eukaryota > Metazoa > Chordata > Mammalia > Artiodactyla > Cervidae > Cervus > Cervus elaphus. The sequence continues at coordinate 42,087,314 of NC_057846.1, forward strand.
CTCTTGTTTCTTGAGGTAAGCTTGTATTGCTATGAACCTTCCTCTTAACACTGCTTTTACTGAATCCCATAGGTTTGGGGTTGTTGTGTTTTCATTTTAATTTTTTCTATGCATATTTTGATTTCTTTTGTGATTTGTTGGTTATTCAGGAGTGTGTTGTTTAGCTTCCATATGTTTGTACTTTTTTTCTGTAGTTGACGTCTAATCTTACCACAAAGTAATCAGAAAAAGATGCTTGAAATGGTTTAAATTATTTTGAATTTGCCAAGACTAGTTTTATGGCCCAGGATGTGATCTACCCTGGAGAGTGTTCCATGTGCACTTGAGAAAAAGCTGAAGTTCATTGTGTTGGGGTCAAATGTCCTATGGATATCAATTATTCAGATGCCTTTTATCTTTTTCTTATTTGGTTGCTGTGACTCAGACTTCCCACATTATGTTGAGTAGACGTGGCAGTTGTAGGCAACTTTGCCTTGTTCTTGATCTTAAAGGGAATACTTTCAGTTTTATAGCATTGACTATGTTGTCATCAGTGAGTTTTTCACCAGTGCCTTTTTTTATTAAGATGATTTCCTGCTATTCCTAATTTGTCATGTCATTTTATAATAAAATGCATGTTGAAATTTTTCAAATTATTTTTCTGCATCAGTTGAGACAATCATTTGATTTTTATTTTTCATTCTTTTAATGTGGTATATCATGTTGGCTTACTTCATGTATTAAATCATCCTTGTATTCCTGGGATAAATCTTACTTGGTCATAGTTTATGATATTTTTAATGTGCTGGTGAATTTGATTTACCTCTATTTTGCTGAGGATTTCTGCACCCATACTCAATCAATAATTGAATTCAACCAATTCAATCTTTCCCTGTTTTGTTTTTATTGCACGTTGTTCTGCACCTTTCCTTTTACTGCTTAATATGTTGAGATTTCTAAGTACAGTTATGTTGGGTTCTCTGACTAAAAATCTATTTTCTGAATTTGAAAGTTCGCTGTAGAGTGTGGACTATTTGAGCTATTAGCAAATAATGACATACTAGCATAACATTCACAGAACTGCCACAATGTGTAACTAGTTTGTAGAAATACTCTTCTGGAAACTCATGTTCCTTGTTAAAACCAAGAACAAAAGAATTTTTTTAAAAAAGGCAATGCTTTTTTATCTCTTCTCTTTAGAAAGGTTGCATGTCATAATGGTCTTAAGATCATGGGTTCTTTTTTATTGTATTTTATTTTATTTGCTTTATTTTTTAACTAAAACTTTAACTAGAGGATAATAGCTTTACAATATTGTGTTGGTTTCTTCCATACAACAACACAAATTGGTCATAATTATGCATGTACCCCTTTCCTGTTCAGCTTTCCTCCCCACTCCCATCACATCTTCCTGCATCATCAGAGATTAATCTATTTGCAAGATCATGATTCTTGAGTCAGACTGCTTAGACTAAAATCCTGTCTTTCTACTTACTAGCTTTGAGACTGGACAATTACTTAAATTCTACATGTGTTATATTTATCATCAAGAAAATAAGGATAACATAGGTACCCTTTAAGATATGTGCAAGAATGGAATGGGTTAATATTTGTAAATTGTTTAGAAAAATGCTATCTAAGTGTTTGATAATTAAAATGTTCGTAATTGTTTGATTTTCATAGCATTCTTTCAAAGACAGATTAGGGAAATGTAGTCATTAAGAGAAATACTCAGTGTGTATGCCCAAAAGTGGGATTGCTGGGTCATATGGCAGTTCTATTTCCAGTTTTTTAAGGAATCTCCACACTGTTTTCCATAGTGGCTGTACTAGTTTGCATTCCCACCAACAGTGTAAGAGGGTTCCCTTTTCTCCACACCCTCTCCAGCATTTATTGCTTGTAGTCTTTTGGATAGCAGCCATCCTGACTGGCGTGTAATGGTACCTCATTGTGGTTTTGATTTGCATTTCTCTAATAATGAGTGATGTGGAGCACCTTTTCATGTGTTTGTTAGCCATCTGTATGTCTTCTTTGGAGAAATGTCTGTTTAGTTCTTTGGCCCATTTTTTGATTGGGTCATTTATTTTTCTGGAATTGAGCTTCAGGAGTTGCTTGTATATTTTTGAGATTAATCCTTTGTCTGTTTCTTCATTTGCTATTATTTTCTCCCAGCAATCCCACTTTTGGGCATACACACTGAGGAAACCAGATCTGAAAGAGACACGTGCACCCCAATGTTCATTGCAGCACTGTTTATAATAGCCAGGACATGGAAGCAACCTAGATGCCCATCAGCAGATGAATGGATAAGGAAGCTGTGGTACATATACACCATGGAATATTACTCAGCTGTCAAAAAGAATTCATTTGAATCAGTCCTAATGAGATGGATGAAACTGGAGCCCATTATACAGAGTGAAGTAAGCCAGAAAGATAAAGAACATTACAGCATACTAACACATATATATGGAATTTAGAAAGATGGTAATGATAACCCTATATGCAAAACAGAAAAAGAGACACAGAAATACAGAACAGACTTTTGAACTCTGTGGGAGAATGTGAGGGTGGGATGTTTCAAAAGAACAGCATGTGTACTATCTATGGTGAAACAGATCACCAGCCCAGGTGGGATGCATGAGACAAGTGCTCGGGCCTGGTGCACTGGGAAGACCCAGAGGAGTCGGGCGAAGAGGGAGGTGGGAGGGGGGATCGGGATGGGGAATAAGTGTAAATCTATGGCTGATTCATATCAATGTATGACAAAACCCACTGAAATGTTGTGAAGTAATTAGCCTCCAACTAATAAAAAAATTAAAAAAAAAAAAAAAAAAAAGAAAAAAAAAAAAAAAAAAGAGAAACTAGGAAAAAAAAAAAAAAAAAAAAAGAGAAATACTTACTCTATCTTGCATTTCTTTTTGGTTAACGCTTACAACAACAAAAGTGTGACTCAGACTCTCACCAGAATATTAATCTATTGCAATTACTGTAGCATTGTAGTGATGTTCCCTTTTTAGTTCTTGACATTAGGTACTGTGCCTCTGTTTCTTCTCTATTAGTCTTATCAGGTGCTTACAATTTTTTTTCAAATATAAGTATATACTTTTCTATTCCATTAATGCCTTCACTTATTTACTTCTTTTTTCATTATTTTTTTCCCTTTTACATTCTTTGAGCTTAATGTGGTGCTTATTTTCCAAAGTCATGAGATAGAAGCATAGCCTTTGTTTTAAACCATCTATGCTGTTTAGATAATATAAAGTTTCCTTGAAGTGTGCCATGAGGTGTTTCCTAGACATTTTGTTATTTTAAACCATTATTCAAGTCAAAATTAGTTTCTAGGCTCTGTTACGTTAGGAATTTTTGACCTGTAAGTTATATAAAAATATGTTTCTTCATTTCAAACATATGGGGATTTTCAGTTAATCTTTGCTATTTATCGCCATCATATTTGTCTTGGTTAAAAATATATCCTGTATGATTCAATCTTATGAAATTTTTGAGATTTATTTATGAACCTGCATATATAGGGTCAATTTTTTTTAAATGTTCCAGCGTACTTGAATATAACATGTATCTTGAAATTGTTGAGTTTGATATTATCTGTATTTTAAGTAAACCAATTTCATCAATTCTGTTTCCAAAACTGCACACATATTCAGTGATTTATGGCTAGCTTGTTTCACCTGCATTGAGTTTACTTTACATATTTTGAGATTATGTTATTGAATGTACAGAAATTTTTAATTTGCATACCCTGGTAAATTGAATGATTTATGTTATAAAATACTCTCCTTTGATCACTGTGATGATTAGTTTTATGTAAAGTTGCCTAGGCTATAGTGCCCATTGCTTAAATTAAACATAAACACTAATCTAGGTTGCTGTGAAGGTGTTTTGTAGGTGTGACTAAATGTATGTGTGTGCGTGTGTGTGTGTGCACGTGCATACCCATGGACTGTAGCCCACCAGACTCCTCTGTCCATAGAATTTTCCAGGCCAGAATACTGGAAAGGGTTGCCATTTCCTACTCCAGGGGATCTACCTGACTCAGGGATTGATCATGGGTTTCTTGAGTCTCCTACATTGGCAAGTGGATTATTGACCACTGTGCCACCTGAGAAGCTCCACATCTATCAGTTCAGTTCAGTTCAGTCACTCAGTCGTGTCTGACTCTTTGCAACCCCATGAATCGCAGCACACCAGGCCTCCCTGTCCATCACCAACTCCTGGAGTTTACTCAAACTCATGTCCATCGAGTCGGTGATGCCATCCAGCCATCTCATCCTCTGTCCTCCTGCCCTCAATCCCTCCCAGCATCAGGGTCTTTTCCAATGAGTCAACTCTTCACATGAGGTGGCCAAAGGATTGGAGTTTCAGCTTCAGCATCAGTCCTTCCAATGAACACACATGACTGATCTCCTTTAGGATGGACTGGTTGGATCTCCTTGCAGTCCAAGGGTCCCTCAACAGTCTTCTCCAACAATACAGTTCAAAAATATCAATTCTTCGGTGCTCAGCTTTCTTTATAGTCCAACTCTCACATCTATACATGACTACTGGAAAAACCATAGCCTTGACTAGACAGACCTTTGTTGGCAAAGTAATGTCTCTGTTTTTTAATATGCTGTCTAGTTTGGTCATAACTTCCCTTCCAAGGAGTAAGTGTCTTTTAATTTCATGGCAGCAATCACCATCTGCAGTGATTTTGGAGCCCAAAAAAATAGTCTGACACTGTTTCCACTGCTTCCCCATCTATTTCCCATGAAGTGATGTGACCAGATGCCACATCTATAGTTAGCTTTAAATAAAGGAGATTAGGCCTAGTAATTTGAATGGGGCTTATCCAATCAGTTGAAAGGTCTTGAGAACAAAAACATAGGAGAAATTCTGCATATGGACTGCAGCATTAGATTCTATCAGAGATTTTCCACTATCCTGTCTCTCCCTCTGGATTTCAGGCTTCCTAGTGCCCACAGTTATATCATACATCAATACCTTGATTATGTATCTATCTATAATCTGGTTATATCTATCTAAAATATTTCCTGCTTACTGGTTCTGTTTCTCTGGAGAATCCTGACTGATACGATTGTTAATGATACTTTTAGCCTTTAATGCTTAATTGCTCAGTCATGTTGATTCTTTCTGACCCTATGGACTGTAGCCCTCCAGGCTCCTCTGTCCATGGGGATTCTCCAGGCAAAAATACTGGAGTGGGCTGCCATGCTCTCCTCCAGGGAAACTTCCCAAGCCAAGAATCGAACCAGGATCTCCCACACTGCAGGCGGATTCTTTGCCATCTGAGCTACCAGGGAAGCCCTTTTGCCTTTAAGTCTTCACTAAATATTCACATAACTGTGCTAGTCATTTTCATTAGTTTTCTATGACTGTCTGTATCACAACAAGCTGTGGAAAATTCTTCAAGAGATGGGAATACCAGACCACCTTACCTGTCTCCTGAGAAACCTGTATGCAGGTCAAGAAGTAACAGTTAGAACCTTACATGGAAAAACTGCCTGGTTCAAAATTGGGAAAGGAGTACATCAAAGCTCTATATTATTCCCCTACTTACTTAGCTTATATGCGGAGTGAAATGTGAAATGTCAGGTTGGATGACTCACAAGCTGAAATTAAGATTCCTGGGAGAAATATCAACAATCTTAGATATGCAAATAATACCACTCTAATGGCAGAAAGTGAAGAGGAACTAAAGAGCCTCCTGATGAGGATGGAAGAAGAGAATGAAAAAGCTGGCCTAAAACTCAACATTCAAAAAACTAAGATCATGGTGTCTGATCCCATCACTCCATGGCAAATAGATGGGGAAACAATGGAAACAGTGACAGACCTTGTTTTCTTGGGCTCCAAAATCACTGTGGGTGGTGACTGCAGCCATGAAATTAAAAGACAGTTACTCTTTGGAAGGAAAGCTATGACAAACCTAGAGAGCATATTCAAAAGCAGAGACATCGTTTTGCCAACAAAAGTCCACATAATCAAAACTATGGTTTTTCCAGTAGTCATGTACGGATATAAGAGTTGGGCCATAAAGAAGGCTGAGAGCCAAAGAATTGAAAAAGAGTCAACTTGTGGTGCTGGAGAAGACTTTTGAGAGTCCCCTGGACCGCAAGGAGATCCAACCAGTCAATCCTAAAAGAAATCGACCCTGAATATTCATTGGAAGAACTGGTGCTGAAGCTTAAGCTCCAATACTTTGGCGACTTTGTGAAAAGCTGACTCATTGGAAAAGACCCTAATGCTGGGAAAGATTGAACACAAAAGGAGAAGCGGGCAGCAGAGGATGAGATGGTTAGATAGCATCACTGACTCAGTGCACGTGAATCTGAGCAAACTCCAGGAGAGAGTGAAGGACAGGAAAGCCTCACATGCTGCAGTCCATGCAGACCACAAAGAGTCAGACACAGCATAGTGACTGACCAACAGCAAATGACATATATTTTTATCATTTTATTTTTCAACCTTTCTGCAGCCTTATATTTTGGATTTTAAATAAATACAAATGTGATTTTTTTTAAAAGCCTTGCCTGATAACCTTTGTAGTTTTAAATTGCAATGCTTAGTCAATTTACACATATTTATTGATATATATGATTACAGATTTACCATGGAACTATTAGTATTCTTTGTGAAAGTTGTGTTGGCATCTTTTTTTCCCCTTTTTATGTCTTCTCTTATATTGATTAAGATTTAATCAATTTTTTTATTAACCAGTTTTTTCCATCTATTGACTTATTCCTCATGATTGTAATAGCATTTATCTACTGCTTACCCTAATGAGTAGAACAAACATCAGTAACTTTTCAAAACCCTTATTTATAAACAGTTGTCATTTATTGTTCCAGAAAAATGCAAGAATTTTAACAATATTTATATCCATTCTCATATTCATGCTATCATTGTGATATATTCTATCATGTATCTATATAAATAAATAAATTAAAATTTGCTGGTATTTTTGGCCTTTATATGAATATGATAGGTGAACTTCCCTGGCAGCTCAGTCATTAAAGAATCTGCCTGCAGTGCAGGAGACCTAGGTTCGATCCCAGGGTTGGGAAGATCCCTTGGAGAAGGAAATGGCAACCCACTTGAGCATTCTTACTTAGGAAATCCTTTGGCTAGAGGAGTCTGGTGGTCTACAGTCTATGGGGCCACAAGACTAGGACACAGCTTAGCCACTAAACCACCACCATGAATATGATAGGCTAGTATCATATTTTTTTGTTTGTAATTGTTTTCTTCCCTTGGATCTGATTTCGGCAGTCTTAGTCTCATGAACCGTTCATTTTTATTTTTATTTTCTATTGAAGTATAGTTGGCTTACAATGTTGTGTTAATTTCTGTTGTACAGAATTAGCAGCATTCTTCTTTAGAAAATATTGTTATGGTTTACCAAAGTAAATTGACTGTAATTTCCTGTGCTATACAGTAGAACGTTGTTGCTTAGCCATTATCTCTGCAAAAGCTTACATGTGCTAACCCTAATCTCCACTCCATCCCTCCCCCAACCACCTCGCCCCTCTACTTTGGCAATCAAAAGTCGGTTCTCTATGTCTGTGAGTCTGTTTCTGTCTCATAGACAGGTTCATTTGTGTCATATTTTAGATCACACATATAAGTGATATCATATGATATTTGTCTTTCTCTTTCTAAATTCACTTCGTGTGATAACCCCAAGATGCATGCATGTTGCTGCAAATGGCATTATTTTGCTCTTTATTTTGTCTGAGTAGTATTCCATTGTACCATGTCTTCTTTATCCATTCATCTGTCAATGAACATTTAGGTTGTTGTTTCCATGTCTTGGCTATTGTGAATAGCACTGCCATGAACATAAGGGTACATGTATCTTTTTTGAATTAGAGTTTTGTCTGGAAATAGGCCCAGAAGTGGGATTGTTGGATTATATGGCAACTCTATTTTTAGTTTACTGAGGAACCTGCGTACTGTTTTGCACATTAACTGTCCCAATTTACATTCCTACCAGCAGTGTAGGAGGACGAATTTTAAAGAAGCATAGCCATTTGTGGTCTCTTGGCTGTGTAATTTAGGTTTCAATTTCCTTTACCTTTACAATAAAGGAAACCTATTCTCGCAAAACTACATCTTTATCAAAAGTCATTATGTAATTAGGAAGAATAATGTTTATCAAAAGCCATCACGTGATTAGGAAGAATACTGTGAGAACCATTCTAGAATGAAGTCAATCCAATGCAATGTATTGTTAAAATCTATTGTAAGTACTGAAACCTGGATGACAACATTGCATTGTCTGTTAATGTACGGAGCACTCACTTCTTTTTTCTCCTTTTGACCATCATAATGAACAGGATGGCTTCTTCTCTTGCTTCAGCTTTGTGTATAAGATCGTTTGATCTTATACACAAGTGACCACAGACCTCCAGACACCCTGAAAACCTTTACTAAATGCAACCTTAATTCGCATTTTGAAAGAACTGTTTTCAAGATAGATTTTTATAATTTATTTCAACTTTAAGCATATTCTAAAGTCTCCAAATGTGGACTATTGCCTTATAGTCCCTTAGAGATCATATACAGTAGAGATGCAAGAAAATTTTCCACAGTTGGGGAGGGAGAGGGTGGAAAAAATTGAGACAGTAGCATTGAAATTTTAACATATACACTACCGGGGTAAAATAAATAGCTAGTGGGAAGCAGATGTATAGCACAGGGAGCTCAAGCCAGTGTTCTGTGATGACCGAGAGGGATGAGATGGAGGTGGGTTGGGAAGGAGGCTGAAGAGGGAGGAGATATATGTATACACATAGCTGATGCACATTGTTGTACGGCAGAAACCAACACGACATTGTAAAGCAACTATCCTCCAGTCAAAAATTAAAAAAAAAAAATCACTCATTAGGAATAGAAAGAACAGATTGAGAACTCTTATGGAATCTGGGTAAGAAAAACGGGACTAGCGGGGTGAAGAGACGCTATGCTTCTAAATTCATGTGCTTGCATTTTTATTTTTTTATTTATTTACTTTCCTATTTCAGAGGCACTAATTCTGGCTACCAAAAAATGTTTTTCATGGTTGCTGAAACAAGACACTAATATGTTCAAAGAACCCTGAGAGTTTAAAAGAAAACCAGGGACTACAATAATTAAAAGTTGGTTTAAACCATTCAGTCAGCCAGTCAGTTCAGTCGCTCAGTCAGGTCTGACTCAGCGACCCCATGAATTGCAGCACGCCAGGCCTCCCTATCCGTCACCAACTTCCGGAATTTACTCAAACTCATGTCCATCGAGTCGGTGATGCCATCCAGCCATCTCATCCTCTGTCGTCCCCTTCTCCTCCTGCCCCCAATCCCTCCCAGCAAACCATTAGGCTTGGTTAATTTAAAGTTTTAATAGTTCCCATAAAATAAAAATGTTCTTTCTGGCCACCTATTTTTATGTTTTTTGCTATTTCAATCAGGCCTTTTCCAACTTCCCTTAGGCAGTAAGCAAATGATGTTCCCAGAAATGTTCGATATGGAATATACACTTTCAGTTTCTTCATGTGATAAACAGTCATGCTTTTGTAGTTTTATTTTTCATGAAACTACAAATACAAAAAGTGGAAAATGAAACTATTCCAAAAGTGAAAGTCATTTCTTACTGCCTACGTGGTGAGTTGTGGTTGTTGGCTATGATAACCTCTGTAATAAATAGATGCTCTGAAAGCATCTAGCCTGAGAAGGACCAGAGTAGGCTGCAAGAGCGACAGTTGACATGTCATCTCCTATGGAGCACTCTTGGACCATCTTTGAGGAATACCACATAGATGAAGATGTGGGCTTTGCTCTGCCACTTCCACTGGTAAGAGGGGACACTGGAATATGGGCAAAATTATTTTCTTATCTTGACTTACCTGGGCAAGTTAACTTCTACTGAATAAATGTGGTTCAGTAATTTCTACTGAACAAATAACTTTCTTAAAATTTTCTTCCTAGAAACTTAGCCTTAGAGGCACTTCTTACTCATCTTATACAGGTACAGGGAGTGATGAGATAAGGTAACTATAGAGGTATTTTATTTTAAGACAATCACATTTCAGGGGGTATTTTGAAAAATTTTTTTAAAAAGTAATTAATGACCCGTGAGTCAAAGGAACCTCCTTTTCCAGCTGATAAACCTTAGATTGCACAAAGCATGTGTTCCTGCTTTGATAATGTTTTTGAGGTGGGGCATCAAGCAACTTCATGTTGTATTAATATTATTTGGCATTTACTAAGCCTAAGTTTCAGGCTTAGAGAGAGTTAGACCTGCTAGACCTGTATGCTTTTTCCACAGGTCTTGCTACAAGGGGCAAGGCATTAGAATAAATGTGTGTCTTAAGACTATAGTTTCCTACATTATCTTCCCAAGAATGCCATGAAAAGCATCTTCTCTTTAATATCTTAATCATCACACACTTTTATCTCATTTTTAGCAATTTACAAATATTAACTTACTCCATCTTTACTACCATCCTGAAAGGTATGTATGTTATTAATTTCATTTTCCTGATGAGAAGGTAAGCCATGCAGAAGTTAAGTAATTATCCAAACTCACACAGCTAGTAATAACAGGGATAGGAAGTGAGTCTAATCAGTCTGGTTCCAGAATCCATGGTCTGAAAACCATTATGTATTACGCTACACTGCCTAACTCAAGAGAAGGAGAGGACACAGGACATTATTTTGGTGTTTGGTTATCGTTTGTTTTCCTACTCTTGGTTTTAATGAAGTTCGTGAGATTCCAGGAGAGGATTTCTAGGAGCCAGTAACATGTTGTGGCAGTGCTGTATATACCAGGATGTATCTGTTTGCTTGTGACCGGAGCAGAATCCAGACTCTAGAGGCAACCTTTAAGTGTGATAAATACATATTTTAGTCAGAATCTAACTATACTTAGAAATCACATCTAGTAAATACCTTGGTTAATATAGGTAAATCTAAAGCAAATTCTTTGTCCCAATCTAATTTTCCTCTTCACATGATTAATTGAAGAAAATGAAGCAGATGTTTTAATTTTATTGCTAAAAGCAACTGGCTTACTTTATATGTTCAAATCAATAATATTCAGACTTACTCTCTCTTCACTAAAGTGCACAGGTGCCAAGATTGGATGCTTTGAGGAAATATTTATCAATGGTACCAAAAAAAAAAAAAAACTTTTTCAGAAACTGCAAAGTCTCATATCAAATTTATTCTTTATTTCCCTATAAGGTTGGTTCTCATATAAAAGAAAACAATCAAAATAATTATGTGAATAAGTAAGTGAAAATCTTTCAGTTGTGTCCGACTCTTTTCTACTCCATGGACTATAGCCCGCCATACTCCTCTGTCCATGGAATTCTACAGGCAAGAATACTGGAGTGGGTTGCCATTCCCTTCTCCAGGGAATCTTCCCTACCCAGGGATTGAACCTGAGTCTCCTACATTGCAGGCAGATTCTTTACCGCTTAGCCACCAAGGAAGACACAAGTAATTATGTAGACCTCTAAAACAGATTCCAAGGGGTAAACTCCAAAACTAAAGCAAAATAAAACTCTTCCTGAGCTATTTAAAAAATAATGCTGCTACTTGAGATACCTATGAAATTAGACTTAGTATCCTGAAACAGGATGAAAACAAAATTAGAAGTTACTTTTATTTCCTCACTGAAGATCTTTCCTGGAAATTAGAGATTCAAAAATGTCCATTTCATCTCTTATAATCTATCACCTTCCAGTTGTAAAGCAAAATAATTTGTCTTCTGATTTCATGTAGATGCAAAATGCATTCTCTCATCTAGCAGGAGTTAAATGGCTCTCTGTTACCCTTTACTAATTTATAATATATCATTTAAGCATCTTTTGAACCAGAAGATATTAGTGGTTGAATTTTACATTTGTTGAAAGTTCTGTCCAATAAGACACTAATCTGGACGCATAATAAAGTACTTCTGTTATTTGGGGAAAGTAGCCCCAATAAAAATTTCAGATGTGCTACACGTGAAACACAGAATAAAGAAAATATGTATGTATTACTAAAATCATCAGAGCAGAGTAGTTTTGTGGTTAGGGAGAAAAAATTCAGAGCAAACACAAGAAAGGTGATTATCTAATGAATACACTGCTTGGATCTTTCATTCCTAAAAATTTGCCCTGACTAAGTCTAGCCAATTCTCTGCAGCCTCTGAACAGGTTTGAAGTTTTTATTACATTTGTCTTCATATTTTATAGCTTCCTTATAATATTAACTTGGTTTTGAAGCTTAAAACCTCACTCACCTTGGTTTCAATTCAGGATCGGTGCCCCCAAGAAGCTTAATGAAGGAGTTTTCAGGACTCTGAATCTCATTTCAGGCTGTGACCTAGTTCTTTGGTTTTTATATTTTCCTTTGAGACATGATTAGAAATAATACCCAGGGAGGCACTTATTAAAAACAAAACCCAATTGAGTAAAATTTAAAACGTCATTGGCTTCCTTCAGAGACTCATGAAATGGGTATCATCCCAACTCTCAGGAAGAAAAGTACTCTCAGGAGCTGTACAAAAATGAAAGACTTTTATAAGCAGAAGAGAGCAGAAAGAAGGCAGTCATCCCTGCAGAGAGTGGATTAGCTGTATTGAGGTCACATTTCTTTAGAGAAAAGCAGGGCTATATGAGCAGATCAGTTCACTACTGCTGGCCAGGGGATTCTGGATTGACTGGTTTAGGACTCCACTCTGGGAGAGGCAGAAACTGTATGTAATTAAGCATTATCTCCATTTAGTGACATGGGACTTAAGTTATTCCATGCTGGGTTTTGGGGTCTTTTTTTTTAAACTTTTTATTTTGTATTGGAGTATAGCCAATTAACATTGTTGTAACAGTTTCAGTCGGTCAGTTCCGTCACTCAGTTGTGTCTGATTCTTTGTGATCCCATGGATGGCAGCACACCAGGCTTCCCTATCCATCACCAACTCCCGGAGCTTGCTCAAACTCATGTCCATCATGTCCGTGATACCATCTAACCGTCTCATCCTCTGTCGTCCCCTTCTCCTGCATTCAGTCTTTCCCAGCATCAGAGTCATTCTTCAGAATCAGATGGGCAAAGTATTGGAGTTTCAGCTTCAGCATCAGTGAATATTCAGGACTGATTTCCTTTAGTTTAAAGCAGACAGCAAAGGGATTTAGCCATACATACACATTTATCCATTCTCCCCCAAACTCCCCTCTCATCCAGGCTGCCACATAACACAGAGCAGTCTTATTTATAACACACTTTTATTTGGATTTCAGCTTTACATACTTGACCAAAAATTTGCCTGTTGTATGAAAGGAAGCAATCAACAAGAATACATATATATACATATATACAAACATATATATACACATATATACATGCATATATATATGCACATACATATACATATATATACAACATATATACAGCATCTCCTGCATGTCTAGTACTGTGCTAAGAAATACAGAATTAAAAATATGATAAAATACTTGCCTTCAGATAGTGAGATATAAAAAAAGAAAATATCTTTTAGAAGTTGGAAATCCTTATGTTTGAATCACAATGAACTATGTGCACAAAACAAGCCATAAATCTGCCTGAGTCTTGCTTATTTATGACATGGAGAAAACTTTGGGGGCCATTATAATAATTAAACAATAAATAAATGAAAAATTGAAGCAAAACTGTCTCATTACTGACATTTAATAAATCTCATTTTCTATCTATTCAAAAAAAACTTAACATCTAGCTGAGAAGGTAAAAATATAGCAGACGGCAGTAAATTACTTAGGGCTTCCCTGGTGGCTCAGCGATAAAGAATCTGCCCGCCAATGCAGAAGACTTGGGTTCGATCCCTGTGTTGGGAAGATCCCCTGGAGATGGAAATGGTAACCCACTCCAGTATTCTTGCCTGGGAAATCCCATGGACAGGGAAACCTGGCAGGCTAAGTCCATGGGGTCTTAAAGAGTTGGACACAACTAAGTGACTAAACAACAACAATAACAAATCACTTAACGTGAAAGGGTATAGTTCATAGGATTCCTCACTGGAGGCATACCTATAGAATGGAATAGTCAGGAAGAGTTCAATGAAATGTTTCAAGGGATCTTTGCAAAGGAGGCAGTTGAGAAGAAGAGGAGGAGCACAGAGAAGGTCCTGAGCGCTGAGTGTGCAGGTGACAAGGCATGGCCTGGTGGCCTTAGACGGGTTAAGTGTGTTTCAGCATTCCACGGCATCGATACAGAGGCCACATGGACCATCAGTGGAGGCACCACTATTGGACAATACCTTCCACTGGTCAATCAAAGCCCTGTTTCTTCTTTTCAAGGAGGAGCTACCTCATCCTTATGATGCCTGGATCTCTATTGCTAGAAATCTGCCTGAACTGATCAAGAACAACCAACTACGTATGGAAGTTGAGAAGGTTTGGAAAAAATATCACACATCTTCTATTTCAGCTTCTTAAAAGCATTGACTTGGTTTTGTGGCAGTCACATCACGCATTTTGAGTTGAGTCCATCTCTCTATTTGTTCTCAGTTAGCAATGCTCAGCATCGATGGCCTCCGAGGCCACAGGGCACAGCGCCTGGGACACTTGGTTCTGGGATACATCACCATGGCGTATGTGTGGGGTCAAGGCGGTGGAGACATCCGAAAGGTTTGGAGATTTTCTTATATTCTTTTATGCTAACACAACAGACTGACATCCTGTTGACATTTAATGCAAATGAACTCTAAGAGTATTGTTACGGCATTTGTGAAGCTTGAGGGTCTTATGCAGAGGAGTTGCCTAACAAATATTTGGGGAATGGATGGATGCTTGAGCGAATGGTTGCAAATGATTCATAGGCCATTAGAAAGTCAAGAATACAGCCTGGATTTCCCCTGGCTCTCTAGTTAGCCTTTGTTCTCTCTATGCCCAGATTATGTCCACACCATCACAAATCTCAAATGTAAGGGCTTTTACATTTACAAGTACAAGGGCATTTACAAGTACTGGGCTTAAGTTACAAAATGAGGAAGAGGCAATGACACATTGGTTTGGTTTCACAGGGCCATTATGTAGAACAGTTAATCTTTTGACACCCAGAAGCAAAGGTGAGACATTTCAAAGGTTAATACTAAAAGTCGTGTTTTCATTAGGTCTTGCCAAGCAATATCGCTGTTCCTTACTGCAAGCTATCTGAGAAGCTGGGACTGCCTCCTATTCTGCTTTATGCAGATTGTGTCTTGGCAAACTGGAAGAAAAAGGACCCCAGTGGGTACGTAAACAGTGATTATAACAGGAATTAAAGGTGTGCACAGTATTTTAATCAAAAGGGAATTGGTCATTTGTTTAATCTTTGGCAGCATGGCTTTCTTCTCTGTTGTTAAGATGTAAAAGATACATGCATGTGAGAGAGAGAGGCGTCTTGTCAACATACAATGAAATGTACATATCTTAAGTGTTCAGTTTGATCAGTTTGACTGGCTTCTTTTGAGATTCTACAAGTTTCAATTTTAACTATTGAGTGGAATTAACACATCTTTGGTAGTAAATGTGGCAACCTCTGGACTTTCAAAAGAGTCTGCTTAGAATCCCGGCCCTTCCTAAGCACTGAGTAATGGATCTGCTACGATGAAGTGTCAGAGGCTCTGGGTGGGTATTCACCACACATGTATTCACGCTCAGAGGCATGTTCTAGATGTGGGAGTACCGCAAAATGAAATAATTTGATCTTGAAAGTTTCTTATTAGTAACAAGGTTTCCGATTGGTTTTGACAATCCACATGTGTTCCTTGCATATTTAATTGTTTCTTTCACTTGTAAAGTCCTAAATTAAATGTTTGTGACACCTACTTGACAAATATTGAAAAAAACACACCTTTACATTTTTATGTATTTTTTTACCTTTGCTAGATCAGTAGTATTAAATGAAATAACTCAAAACCATTTAATTTTTACATTGGTTTCCTTTCCATCTTCCAACTGATCCATGGCTTCGTGGCTGCTCTCCTAAGGCCCATGACTTATGAGTAAGTACTCCATCTGTTTTATTTGAAGAATTACTGTTATTCAAAGTAAATAAGGATGTATCACTACCCTCCAAGTGAATTCTTTTAAAAACTAATTGATTTTAGGCAAAAAATACAAAAATCTTACTTGTATATGCAGATGATACCTGACTTAAGGGTGGCTCAACTTATGATTTTTTGACCTTAGGATGGTGCAAAAGTGATATACATTCACTATAAACTCAGTTTGAATTTTGAATTTTGATCTTTCCCTAATTAGATGTGCAGTACATACTCTCCTGTGATCCTTGGGCAGGGCAGTGCAGCTTCCAGGCAGCTTCACTGTCAAGAGGGTAAACAACTAATACACTTACAACCATCATGCACCCAGACAATCATTCTGTCTTTCGCTTTTAGTATTCAATAAATCATGAGATATTCCACACTTTAGTATAAAATAGACTTTGTGTTAGATGATTTTGCCCAACTCTAGGCTAATGCAAATATTCTAAGCACATTTACGGTAGGCTAGGCTAAACTCTGGGGCACCCAGCTGGGTCAGTGGTAAAGAATCCGCCTGCCAATGCAGGGGACACAGGAGACGTGGGTTGAGCCCTGGGACAGGAAGATCCTCTAGAGGAGGAAATGGCAATCCACTACAGTATTCTTGCCTGGAAAACCCCATGGACAGAGGAGCCTAGCGGGCTAGAGTCCTTGGGATCACAATGACTGTGACCCCAAGGTCATAGTGAGACAGACACAACTTGAGTCAGGCACAACTTAGCAGGACCACAAGGCTAATATAGGCTAATATCTGATATTTGGTAGGTTAGGTATATTGAATAAATTTGCAACTTATCTTCAACTGAAGATGGCTTTATTGAGATATAACACCATTGTAAGTTTAGGAAGATCTGCCGATAAATATAATTAACATGCATACATACAAGATGCACATACATCTGTGTATCCATGACCCCATGACCTCAGTGGCTAGAAGTAATGAAACTATTCTTTTTGACCCAATTCTTACTATTTTTGGCCTAGGTACTTAACAGAAGCTAAGAGCTAGGGAAGCTAAAGTAAATATAGGAATAAGCTTACCCTCATGAAACTGGATTAATTTGGAGGAAAGAAGATACATGAAAATTACGTAAATTGCTACAAGATCAAGAGAAGAATTAAGGAATTAAAGGACTATGAGTTCAAGTCAAACAAAAGGCACAAGGAAAGAATCCTACAGCAAGGAATTTAAGTTGGGTTTGGAAGAGTGACTAGGCATAGATTAGAAGAAGGAAAAGCTGGGACTTCTCTGGTGGTCCAGTGGTTAAGATTCTGTACTTCCATTGCACAGCGTGTTCCCTATCCCTGGTTGGGAACTAAGATCCCATGTGTCATGTGGCCAGAAAAAAGTAAAGGAAGAAGAAAGAAAAGCTGAGCATGTTCACAGTGGAGGAAACAGCAAGAATGAGGACTTTGAAATGACAAAAATCTTGGTGCATTTTCAGAATTGAAGGAAGGCTAGTGTCACTGATACATCATAAATAAGGAAGGTAACAGTATAGGAAGGGGATGAAGAAATAAACTATAGAATTATTACATAGGACTTTGGGCTCTGATAAGGGGTTAAAACAGTATCTTACAGGGGAAGCAATGGAAGATTTTTAAATGGGAGAATGATGTCACCAGCCCCATTTGAGGCTGAAACCAATGAAATATCTTATTCAATGAGCCCCAGGAAGTTAGGTGTAGAAATGGTTTGAGACCATACATTTAACTGCCATGAAACTCAGAGGTGTACTGATACTGAGACCATATTTGCACCAACACAAAACTTCAGTGCAAAAGAAAATAAGGTGTAATAAATTATTTGAATTTCCCAATCAATTCCTTTGTAAGGCAGGATATCTCACTGAGAAATTGAGTCAGGCTCACAGATAAAAATATGGATATGAATATGTTTATTTAAGTCAAAAATCTACTTTTGTAAACCATACCTCACAGATACCTCTATAAACCTTGAGTTTACAAATTTGTGAAAAATTGATGGGCTAATAGAAAAAGAAATGCTCTTGAAGATTCTAGTTTCAAGTTCTAGAATGGAATTTTAAGTTCCAGCTTAAAGTACTGTTAATTTTATGACTTTAGACAATAGACCTAACATTAGTATTCCTAACTACATAGTGGATATAGTAAACCTGCCATACTTATCTCACAAGATTATTTTGAAAATGGAGGGTAAATGAAAGTCTTGAAAATGAATAAGGATCCAACAAATAGATCAATATTGTTATCAAATTATTTTTTCTTCTTTTTAGCTTTCTTTCTTTTATTTTTACTAAATTTTTGACTTCCTGGATTAATTTTCTCAGGAACATGGACATTCTATTCTCATTTCCTGGTGGGGACTGCGGCAAAGGCTTCTTTCTGGTTTCTCTGTTGGTGGAAATAGCAGCTGCCTCTGCAATCAAAGTATGTCAGTCCAGAAAAATATGCATTTTGATTCACTTAAGCAGAACAATTACTTAGCAACAGAACGTTATTATGCATAAAGTAACTTGATCCTGACTGAATAGAGGATTTGCTGATTGAATTGGAGATAAGGGATCGCCTGGTACAAATAAATACTTTATTTTATTTTTTTTTTTTGTCTCTTCTAAAATATAAAATGTAAGAGCCATATAATTAGAATCAAATTTGAAGCCCTAATAAGAGAGAAGTATTTTCAATGCAACTTGCCATGGGAACTCTGTTTCACAGTGACAAAAAGCTAATGATTTTTTGCCTTAGAGATAGAAATACATAAAACTATATAAACTTATCTCTAAGTGATAAATTAATAAAGACAAACCCAAGTTTAATTAAACATATGAAAATTAGTCAAACAATCCAACGGTATTCAATCCAAAAAAGAAATGGAAATACCAAATTTAACTTGAGCATTAAGATTTAGAAGAACTTAATTCTATGCAAATATTTAGTGTTATGAAATCTGAAGTGTTTGTTTTCTTTTTTTTTTAAAGGTGATCCCCATTATATTTGATGCAGTAAAACGTGAAGACTCAGATACTTTGCAGAGGGCACTGCTTGACGTATCTTCCAGCCTGCACAAAGCCCTGGACGTGTTTTCCCAAATTCATAGCAAGTATTGTGTGTCTTGCAAATGCTAGACCATGCTCAGATGTTTCTGGTTATCTAGATGTAGACTTGCAGAGAAAACGGACGCAAAACCAGCTCTCACATAGTAGTTGTGTTTGCGGTTTCCTTTATCTCACTGAATCATTATATGTACTTTCCATGTGGTGGGTTTTATTATGTTCATCTTACAGAGAAGAGAATCTAAATTTTGAGAGAGAAGATAAATGACCCAAGATGATGTAAGTAATAAATAGGGAAGCCAGAATTCCACTAAAAATTATGGAAAAACTTGCCAAAGGTGCAGGATATGTTAAGTTCTGAAAAACTTAGCTTCTGCTTGATAAGAACTCTCTATGAATTCTGCTTTTACGTAAATTAACTAGAAAGCCATCTAAAACAGCCACAGGGCTCGAAAGTTATCATAAAATTAACAGCTAAAAACAGTAACAAAAAGAGTACATAAACAAGGATTTGCAAAAGGAAATGTCCCCTACTGGATGCGCCTAACAAATATGTGATTGTGTATCAGTGGGCTTTGGCAAGAAGATTGGCCTTCAAACCAAAGACATTAGCAGGCTTTGGGGAGGGACACCCAGAGATGTGGTCCCTAGGGCTCCTGGAGGTTTTGTTTTATTTTTGTTTTTTGTGTTTAGATTTGGAGTTTCTTTATGTAAGTAATTTATCAGTTATGCCAGTAAAAACGTTGCTGTTGTTTAGTCTCTAAGTTGTGTCCAACTCTTACGACCCCATGGACTATAGCCCACCAGGCTTCTCTGTCCATGGGATTCTCCAGGCAAGAATACCAGGGTAGGTTGCCATTCCCTTCTCCAGGGAATCTTCTTGACCCAGGGATCCAACTCCCATCTCCATCACTGGCAGGCGGATTCTTTACCGCTGAGCCACAAGGGAAGCCCAGTAAACATATGAAGCATCCTTAAGTAAATGTTGGCAGTTTAATTGGTCTCCTGAGGATGAGTGGTGAATGGGCCAGGGCTCTTTGTCACAAGATGTGTGCTTAACCTCAGGGATGTTTCTGCACAGACTGACCTAGCACCTTTCTTGTTTCCTATACTGAAATCCAGGATCAGTTGTTTATAACACCTTGATTTTTCCCAATGATGCTACTTAATTAGGTGTATCTCATCTTTTTTGTTTGTTTGTTTTTAGAATACGTGGACCCAAACCTGTTTTTCAATGTTCTTCGAATATACTTGTCTGGGTATGTAGCCTTATGCTTGGTTCTGTTTTCACTTAGACAATTAACAAAAAGAAGACAACAAATTTTCCTGATGGTCCCCACTATCAATCCAGTTTAAGAAACAATTTATATCCTAAAATACATGTTGCAAGAAACAGTAGGCTATTCTCTCGGTTACTACTTGGGCAGGCAAACACTGGAGTAGGGACAAGAAAGCTACTCATTTTAGAGAGTGAAATAACCTTTGGTGGTGCAAGGTAAGATTTGACTTATAGAATCCTTATGCTTGTTGGGGTCCTTTAATGGACTGGAATCTGGTGGTACGGAGTCGACGATAAGAAAGTAAAACAGAGAAAGATAGAGAGAGACAAAAAAAGACCCGGGGACCGAAGCTCTGATGGAGCAAAGGTGCTTTAATGATTTTTCTATGAGTATATATAGGCTGTGGTACAAGAAACTTCTTTTGGGAATGATAGAGATCAGAAAACCAAACATATAGCAACCGTTACCAAGGGAACAAGGGGTAATGTTAGTCACAAGGTCAGGAGACAATCCATATCTCAAGAAAGGGGAAAGAGACTAAGCAGTTTTGTCCTAAAGAGAATGTTTACTAAAGGAGACTCATGCTTGCCTCACACAATGACCTCAGTCCCTGGGAGCAGCGTGCTGTTCCGCTTGAAGAGGGACAAAGGACTCATGAGAGATAGCATGTAGGAATCCTCCCGTCAGATATTCCCTGACAATTCCCCCTTATTTATTTATAATATTTGTAAGAAGAGTTCTGACCATCAGAGTTTATTTAGTTTTGACAATCTTTGCATGAAGGCAACAGTAGACAACAAATATAATTGTTAAGACAATCACCAAAATTATAGTTCTAGACCCAATGCTATGAGTAAGGCTTTGAAACCATCCATGTGGGTCTAGCCCAGATAATTGATCAGCTGATTGTTTGGCTAAAGTTCCCATACTAGTGGAAGAGGGCAGATTATTAGAAAAGGTTTCACATATTTTTTTTTTGTAATAACTGTACATTCAGAAAGGCATTAACATATATGTTTTAAAAATGAAACTTGATTTGTTTCCAGTTGTAGCCACTATTATAGAAATGAACAGGAGTAACATGAAATTGAGTAGAATTTCAATCACATTTTAACATCATCTGTTTTCGTACATCTGTTCATTGATCTCCAACCCATTTGATGGCTGTTCTCAGTTCCTGTATTTCTTTTGGAATATCCTCATCTATTTGAGCCTGAGTGGCCCACATAGTATGAGCATCTTTAGTCCAATTTTGGATAAAATTATTTGTTTGAATTGAGGTTTGTAAAGTAACGCTAGTGATGGCAGCAATGGTGCAAATAGTTATTAATCCTATAATGCCAAAAATCAGTCATCCAATGAATCATTTAGATCACTAGAACAATTATTAAAATAACTGAGAAAAATTATGAGCCTATTTGGACAAAGCAATGGACCCCAACAATGCTGAATTTGCTCAGAACCATGTTAATTATTATTCTTATGCTTGAACATGAGTAGAAGGGGGAGTATGGAAGAAGTATAATGAAGCCTAGCTCATTTCACCTTCCACTCATTCTCTGTTGCAAGATTTGACGTACGAAAAATTAGCAATTGATAAAATACCGATTATTCTTTCCTTCCTGATTTAGTTGGAAAGGCAACCCCTTGCTGTCAGAAGGCCTGCTATATGAAGGCGTCTGGGACACCCCAAAGAAGTTTGCCGGAGGCAGTGCAGCCCAAAGCAGCATCTTTCAGTGTTTTGATGTTCTCCTGGGCATTCAGCACACTGTTTGTGGAGGTGAGCAGCAAATGACAAAGGACCAGCATCGCTTAGGCTAATAGGATAGTGTCTAAAAATGTCCCTTCCCATCAGCATCTTATCTGAGCTTATCAGATACTTTTAGAACAATCAGTGGAGACTTTACTGCAATCATCTCATTACACCATGAAGAAGCAGAAACTGAAAGAGGCTCATAAACAGTCTCCCTGTTAACCAACTAAAAAGCAGGGAAGCCAGAACTCAGACCAAGTTCAACACCATCTTGATCTTGATATTTGAACATGTCTATGAGGTCTGATTGAGTGGTGAAGCCAATATTGCATGTCCTGAACATGTAAGGTCAGATTTAGAAAGAAAAAGCCTATGACTGAGATAAGACCACAAGCAGAAGCTAGAGAGTGGGGAGGCTTGGCACGGTTCTAGTTCCCCAACCTACTGCCCAGGGAGCCCAGGGCCAACACGTGCACCAAAGTTTAAAGATGAGCCACGTTCATTACATTCTTCATAGGCAATTAAGGGAGCAGAGGAAGAAGCTCCAGGAAGAACTTCTTTCTGCTTTTCTTTCTTTCTTAAACTGCTAAAGAACAGTCAAAGGGGAAAGCTTTGGGGTGCATGACAGTAAGGTTTTTGTTTGTTTGTTTTTTTCCCGAGCTCATTCTCTTATTTTAAAATGGTCCCTTTAACTCTCTTGGACTCAGCATCACAGTCTATCAAGTATAGGACATCTACCCTGTCCTTAGAAGGATCAAATACAGTAGGAACATGAGAAAGGAAGCAAAACAACAATATAATGAATGAGTTTAGCTCATGTGGTTTTCAGAATTAAGTGCATTTTGCAGTAATTACCATTACTAGTAGCAAGATTAGCAGGATGCTAACTTGATGGTTATAAATTCATGGCCACCCACTCTGACCCCGCTCAGCCCTCCCTCCCTGGATTGGAGACTGCTTCAGACTCCTTATTAACTCATCTCTGTCTTCAGTTCCTTCAGACCCTGCTGCTGAATTTCTCCAGGAGATGAGAACCTACATGCCACCAGCTCACCAGAGCTTTCTCCTCTCATTAAAGTCAAGGCCCTCGGTCCGTGACTTTGTTCTTTCAAAAGGCAATGCTACGCTGCAGGAAACTTACGATAAGTGTGTGCAAGCTATGGTCTCCTTGAGAGACTACCATTTGCAAATAGTAGCTAAATACATCATAATTCCTGCAAGCCAGCAATCGCAATCCAAGGCGGAAAGCTCGGAAGAAGATTTAAAGGCAGAAAGTAAAGGAACTGGAGGCACCAATCTCATGGACTTTCTGAAGTCTGTAAGAGGTAAAACTGTGAAAAGCCTGTTGAAGGAACATTAATTGTAATCCAAGAAAGTATATTTTTTGGCATATGTTGTATATTTTGACATGTGTTAATCATCTGCCCATTATATCAGAAATAGCATTCACATTCTTCATTTGAGAGGAAAATGAAACTTATATTCATACAAAAACCTGCACAGGGATGTTTATTGCAGCTTTATCATAATTACCCAAACTTGGAAACATCCAAGATGCCCTTCAGTGGCTCAATGGATGAACAAATCGAAGTACATCCTGACAATAGAATATTACTCAGGGCTGAAAAGAAATGAGTGCTGTGTGACAACCTGGAGGGGTGGGAGGAAGACTCGAGAGGCAGGGACATATATATACCTATGCCTGATTCATGATGATTTATTACAGAAACTTACACAATATTGTAAACCAATCATCCTCCAATTAAAAATAAAATTTTAAATTTTTAGAGAAAAGAAATGAGTGTGGTGTATTTCTTCCTGGTTCAGTAAAAAATGTTGAAAATGAATTTATTTACAAAACACAAACAGACTCATAGACTTTGAAAGCAAATTCTGGTTACCCAAGTGGAAAGGTGGTGTGTGGTGGGCGGAGGTGTTGGTGGTGGTAAATTAAGAGCTTGGGATTAACATATACACACTGCTGCTGCTGTCGCTGCTAAGTCGCTTCAGTCATGTCTGACTCTGCGACCCCATAGACGGCAGCCCACCAAGCTCCCCCGTCCCTGGGATCCTCCAGGCAAGAACGCTGGAATGGGTTGCCATTTCCTTCTCTAATGCATAATGTGAAAAGTGAAAGTGAAGTCGCTCAGTTGTGTCCAACTCTTAGCAACCCCGTGGACTGCAGCCTACCAGGCTCCTCCATCCACGGGATTTTCCAGGCAAGAGTACTACAGTGGGTTGCCATTGCCTTCTCCCAACATATACACGCTATGATATATAAAATAGAAAATCAACATCAAACTATTGTAGAGCACAGGGAAATCTACTCAATATTCTGTAATAACCTATTTGGGAAAAGAATATGAAAAAGAATAAGTATTATGTATAAGTGAATCATTTTTCTATACACCTGAAACTAACACAACATTGTAAATCAACCGTACCCCAATATAAAATTAAAAATATTTTTTAAAAGGTTAAAAAAAGAAAAAGAAATGGGTGATCAAGTGATGAAAAGACATGGAGAAATGTAACAATGCACCTGACTAAGTAAAAGAGGTCACTCTGAAAAGGTTACGGAGTGTGAGATTCCCGCTATATGACATTCTGGAAAAAGGTAAAACCATGGAAGCAGGAAAAGGATCAGGAACTGCCAGGGGATTGGGACAGAGGGAGTGATGAACAGGAGGAACACAGAGGATGTTTAGTTCAGTGAAACTACTCTGTGTGATAGAATAACAGTAGATACACGCCATGCTTTTCCCAAACCCCATAGGACGTATAACGCCAGGAGTGAACCCTAATGTAAGCTGTGGACTTTGGATAATCATAATCTATCAATGTAGGTTTATCAGCTGTAACAAGTGCACCATTCTGATGTGCAAAACTCAGCATACCTGGGGAAGAAGATATATGGGGACTCTGTACTTTCTGCTTAATTTTGCTTTGGGCCTAAATCAACTCTAAAAAATTAAAGTCTATTAAAAAGAAAACCATTCTATGGCCTTCAATAATTCACTTAACCTCTCTGGTCTGTTTTTGCACACCTAAAATAATCAGAGATAAATAGATTAAGGTGCTTTCCAATTCTATGATTCACTCCTCTATGTGATCTGAAAGTTCATCCAGATGTTATGTTAAGCTATGGAAGCTATGGAAATTTTAAACAACACATGTTCAAAAGTAGAATAGCATCTCTATTTCTTTCAGATCATAAAGACAATGATTTTGATGTAAGAATTATTTTATATATTTATAATTTTTAAAAGCTTACAACAGGCTTTCCCTCAGTATCTTTGTTTCCTGACAATATCAGTTAGTCAGAATAGGAATTATTTTTCTATTTTGTGGTGGTGGTTTTTTAAAGTGTTGGAGGCAGAGTGAATGAGAATGTTGTACTTAAAACAGTCAAGGTGACTCATCAGTCAGATCACTGATAACTAATTTCAAGATGATTGTCAGAGTAAACTGTGCTTTCTGCAAGTAGCCCACTCTGTCTGTCTACAAATGCTCTAACCTGCTGATTCTTGATGGGGGTGTTGGGGGACGGGGGTGGAGTCAGTCTGGACAGGAGTCTGTCCTCCTCTCCCCACACCCAGTTGCTGGCATCCAAAATAAAGCAAACTTTGCTTTCCACCAAAAAAAAAAAAAAAAAGTTTGTGGTAAGAATAGATTTTCCTAGATAAGGCAATTCATGAGA
The DNA here is from genome assembly GCF_910594005.1 of Cervus elaphus. NCBI lineage: Eukaryota > Metazoa > Chordata > Mammalia > Artiodactyla > Cervidae > Cervus > Cervus elaphus. The sequence goes on from NC_057846.1 coordinate 42,113,120, forward strand.
TGAGTTTTAAAAGGTGATTAGTATACTATATGCAAATAAAAGGCTAGAAAAATGCAGGAAGAGAAAGAAGAGTGTTTAAGAATAGCAGCATAGCAAAGTCTACTTAGGAAGCCCACACAGCTCAATATGACTGAAGCATAAAAGAAGAAAAATGGTGATGGGTTGATTAAGCTAAATCATGATTGGCTTCCAGGGCCATTCAATAAAGGAATTTCAATTTATTGTGGAAACAAAAAGAATGCTTTTAAGCAGAGAAATGACTTTATTATATTTGTATATTTGAATTCTATTTAAGTAAAGCATTGCCCACTGTAAAGGAAAGTGAAACTCACTCAGTCGTGTCTGACTTATTGCAACCTCATGGACTATATAGGCCATGGAATTCTCCAGGCCCGAATACTGGAGTGGATAGCCTTTCCCTTCCCCAGGATATCTTCCCAACTCAGGGATCAAACCCAGGTCTCCTGAATTGCAGGCAGATTCTTTACCACCTGAGCCACAAGGGAAGCCCATTGTAAAGAAATAAGTATTTAAATGACTTTGGTAGTAATTGAGGAAAAAATTGTAGGGGTGGGATACAATGGGGTGTGATCATAAAGGCAGGGTGATGAGGTTGGAGCTTGTAAAAGTCATCCAAGGCTGCAATGATGGTAAAGTATTATGGGCTTAGATTTGGGGAAAATATCAGTTTAAGGATTAGAATATATAATATTTCAGTAGTAAATGGCTATTGAAAATGATGGCAGTGGGATTGGAGATAAGGGAAACATAAGAAATATTACGGCAGTAGGAGGGGCAAGACCAGAGTTCTGTTGGATGAGATGGAGAGACGACTTTCAGGTCTCCAACTGGTCAGCTAGAGCCAGCCTCATGGACCTTCAGCCCATGTTGTCAGATAGGGTCTTGTCTGCAGAAGGGTTCACTCTTGACCATGCTCAACTGTTACTCTTTTGAAATTCTGAATAATTTTGAACAAGGGTCCTTATGCTTTTGTTCTTCTCTGGGACCCACAAATTATACCACCAGTTCTGAAAGATACCATTCACCAAGACATGCAATATAGGAAGGAAAGATGAGCCTGGTTCTTATCATCAGAGTATAAGTAATAAGTAAGCCTTGAATTTATCTCTTGGCAGTAGACTCTCTGCTCAAGACCTTGTACCTTGATGCAGGTTTTCTAAGTATTTGCTCAGGTCTTCATGAAAAGTATACAGCAAATGTTGGATGTGTTAAGGTGTTTCTTAGGAAGCTTCTATAGCAGTCCAGTAAAGATGTCTAGTAGATGACAGGAGAGATCCAACTAGAAATGAAATGTTGGGAGTGTTCAGCTGGAGATGATGGTTGAAGTCTGAAGACAGATGACCACCCAAGGAGAGGGAAATCAGGACCTGAGCTAGGGAGATCACCAGTAGTAAACTGTAACTAGAACAACAGAGAGAAAAACCCAAAAAGGGAAGCCATACCTTCATGGTTAACAGCAACGATTTTGGCTCCAGATGGCTCCAGCCCTGACACTAACACTTACAAAGAAGTATGACCTCAGGCTCTTACTTAACTTTCCCGTGCTGTGGTTTCCTCAACTGAATGATGGGAATAATATTGGCTCACTTACAGGGCTGTTTAGGAGGGTTAACTCAGAAACTCTAGGGAAGATGCTTACCTAAGGACTTGGAACAGACAAAAACAATCTGTGAGTGTTAACTGTCAGGTTTTTCCTTTTTAGTTTTAAATACAGTCCAACCAGAAGGAATACGTTTCATTCAGTTCAGTTCAGTTGCACAGTCGTGTCTGACTCTTTGCAACCCTGTGGAGTCCAGCATGCCAGGCTACCCTGTCCATCACCAGCTCCCGGAGCCTACTCAAACTCATGTCCATCGCGTCGGTGATGCCATCCAACCATCTCATCCTCTGTCGTCCCCTTCTCCTCCTGCCTTCAAACTTTCCCAGCATCAGGGTCTTTTCCAATGAATCAGTTCTTTGCATCAGGTGGCCAAAGTATTGGAGTTTCAGCTTCACCATCAGTCCTTCCAATGGATATTCAGGACTGATTTCCTTTAGGATAGACTGGTTTGATCTCCCTGCAGTTCAAGGGACTCTCAAGAGTCTTCTCCAACACCACAGTTCAAAAGCATCAATTCTTCAGTGCTCAACTTTCTTTATAGTCCAACTCTCACATCCATATATGACTACTGGAAAAACCATAACTTTGACTAGATGGAACTTTGTTGGTAAAGTAATGCCTCTGCTTTTTAATATGCTGTCTAGGTTGGTTGTAGCTTTTTTCCCAAGGAGCAAGCATTTCATAGGAAAGGTCAAAAGGAAAAGAAAGTTTTAAAAAATTAGTAAAGCAAAATGCCATTTGTTTGAACTATTAATCAGAAAGGACTAGGAAGTTCCATTGAACTTATGAACAAAGGAGTAATTAATGACCTGTACAGAATAACCTTGGTGTACTGCTGTTTGGGCTGATTGAGTTTGATAACTCAGGTTTTGGACTTAGTCAACTTGAAACTAAAACTAAGTATAACTGAAATTTTACCAGAAAACATGTAAATGATATCCTAAACACTTCCATTGTGAATGCTTTTCTTCTTTTCCTGAATATTTCTTGGTGCATTTCCAAAGGACCCTAATACCCAGTTTAAGAAAAGGTGAAACTTTGTTGTATACTGAAATTATAATAATTCACCCAAAAGCTGATTAAAGAACCCAGGACTCTGAAATGACAAGCCTTACTATTAGGAGAGGAAGTTCTTGAACATAGTTTCCTCTTGGTAAATAAGTAATATATCAAACAAATCTTCATAAGGTCACTGTGTTCCCTACTTCAGAGTACACCTCTGGTCTGGGGCTACAGTGGAGTTACAGAATGTCAGGAAACATTTAACAAGAGGCTTCCTGTGTGCTGTTTTGGATCGGTCAGGAACCCTCTGGCCCTTGTTAATTCCTGAATATTCAGGAATTAAGAGGTGAGGCATGCCTTTCCTGGGGCTAAGGAATCCAGGCATTTCTCATTACGGTGGCAAGAACCCTCTTCCTTTTTATGAACCACACGGTAAAAGGTGATTGTTTGCAACTCTCTATTCTCTCTATTTGATAGGGATCGTCTTATGTTTTGTAAGTCTGGAATTTTAATCTTTATCTTTGCTGAGAATAACTACCTTGTAAGACAGTATATACGCCCACACTATGTTGATTAAAACACCTTTGCTCCATCAGAGCTTGGGTCCCCGTGTCTGTCTGCCTGTCTGTCTGTCTATCTGTCTGTCTTTCCTTCTCTCTCTCTTTCAGGCTAATTCCTTGGAGCACAGAGGCCCGTTGAGCTCACTTTCTTGCCCGGGCTTCTAAGACCCTCTCGAGAAGGCACACTGTGCCTTCACCCACTCGAGAGGGTGCCCGGTGCCTACGTGCAGCAGTGTAAGCTCTAAGAACAGGACTTTATTGGCTTTCTGCATAAACCAGGGGGTATCAGCCTCTTTCTCTCTCTTACTTCCTTATTGTTGACTCCAGACCATGAGGTTCCGGTCCATTAAAGGACCAACAACAGAACAGCACAAACTTCTACTTGGCATCAAGACACCAAATCTAAAAATGAGATGCCAGGATAGATCATTCATTTCATAAACATTTATTGAACTCTAGACACTGGGCTTGCTGCTAAAGGAAAATACAAAGTTGAGTTAAATATGGCTTAGTCAAGGAACTTACAGTCTAATAGAAAAGATTAGATAAATACAATGTTTGGATGTTAGTAGCTGTCAAACCAGGTTTGACATGATGCTTGAAACATGGTGTAAAAGAGGTTCAAGGTGATAGTAGAATTTTGAACAGCTAGAGGGTGTTTAGAAGTCAGGTGAAGGACATCCTTGAATGTCAGGCCAAGGACATTTGAACTTTAACTTAAAATGAGGAGTTCTTAATGATTTTTGCTGCAGAACCTGAGATGCTCAGTGACCCACAGGTTCCATGGGCTTACACCTTGGAAGTAAGAAAGGTCAAGATTGAACATGCAGACTGTAGTACATGCACATAGAACTGATGGTTAAGATCAGGTGGAAATACATAAGAACACTGAGGTGGGGAAGTGGTTATAGTAATACTGCAAATATCTATACACTTTGGTCTGAAGTGGGAAAAGAAGTCAGAGACGGAAAAAGAAAAGATCCAGTCAGGAAGAGAGGGAAGAAAGCCAGAAAAAAAATATCATATTAAAAATGTATTTCTAGAAAAGGGGGAGAACATAAGGAAAATAGCATTTACTGTTACCTATCTGATAAGTCCTTCACTTAATGTTCCTCATTTATCCACTGAGGTAAACATTACTATTTCCTGCAGATGTAGAAACAGAAGCTTGGAATTTTAAGTCACTTGTTAAAATAGCCACATAAGCTAATAGGAGATGAGATAGAAATTCCCACTCAGGGAGGCCTGGCGATTGGGCAGAGTGGAAAATTCTGGGCTGAGAGGAAACAAGTCCAAATTCTAAACCAATTCTGATGGCAACCCTATCAGAATGACATTTGCTAAGTCACTTCCCTCCCACCAACCTCAGGAATTTCTTATGTTTCCTGAGAGTTTGAATTAGATTATGTATTCTATAATGTTCTTTTCACTTTGGGTATTTTGATGCCAAGCTTTAATAATGTTACAATAAATTCTTATGAGAATGCAGAGAGAATGGATGAAAAATAGCTAGACCAGCATAAAAAACAAACAAACAAACAAACAAAAACCTGCCCCTTCTTTTTAATCTGAGATTGAATGAAAGAACAAAAAAGATCATTCAACATATATAATTTGGCAAATTGCATTTAGGAGGCATAAGAAACTGATCTTCAAAACTGGTTGGACATTGGTCTAAGAGGAAGTGGATAGTTTTAAAAAATTACTTAATTTATTTATTCATCTAATTTTTTTTTTTTTTTTTTTTTATTGTGCTGCGTCTTCATTGCTGCTTGCGGGCTTTCTCTACTTGCTGCCAGCAGGAGCTACTCTATGCTGTGGTGTGCAGGCTTCTCATTGCAAATGCTTCTCTCATTTCAGGGCACAGGCTGTCGGGCATGTGGGCTTCAGTAATTGCAGCATTCAGGCTCAGTAGTTGTGGCTCACGGGCTTAACTGCTCTGAGGCACGTGGAATCTTCCCGGACCAGGGATCGAACCCATGTCTCCAGCATTGGCAGGCAGACGCTTAATCCACTGCACCACCAGGGAAGTCCCAGACGTGGATAGTTGAGAATGACTCTTAGGGTCTAATGAACCATAAATCAATTCGGCTACTTTTGCACACTACCTTCAAAATTTGAACCCTCTGTGGGAATTGGTACGTGAATTATCAGAGCACTTCCTACTCTCAGCTTTTGGATTTATCTTAGAGAAACAGAGGGAGGAAAAGATGTGTAAGGACAAGTCAGCCTCCAAATAAGTTTGTTGACAACCTGGCGACCTAAGTTCAGGGTCCAACTGGACCAAAAAGTTAGAATCTTTGAAATTTTCACAGTGCATCTGGCACTTATCACTGGGCTCCAGGGTTCAGTGAATTCAAACCATCATGACACCTTCAACAGACAGCCTTGCAGCCTGATCAAGTGAACTTCAAGAGAAATAGCTTGGAGATAAAGATACCTCAGCTTTAGTTCATAATTAGTGGAGAGGCAATGGACAGGGTTATTTACATGTGTGTACTTCAGTTTACTAATCTGTAAAGTAGATTTGGTAGTACGTGGTTCATAAGTAAAGTTACCCATTTTAGAGGTCAATTTTCAAAATATGTTTAATAAACATGGAGGGTTAAACAAATGATACATTAGGTTTTTCTTGAATTTGTTAATATCTGCTACCTTGTTTGTCAAACTTCACGAAATATATATTCTCTGAGTGTCACTGAAGTTTTAAAAAAATTAAACAGTATTTCTTAATGTCACTCAAAGTAATTATAATCTTGGAATATGCTGTTCAAACTACACACAGAACCCTTCAGAGGTTCTGATATGCCTACAGAGTCCTTTCCCCCACTCTACTCATGGCAATCACTGACACATCTGTCTGAAAGTAACTAACTTCTAGTTTTAATAGTTTATGCCCAAGACCCAGTTGTCAAAGTTCCTCAGGGACCAGGTTCCGTCAGAGTGTTTGGGATCAACAAAAACTCTTGTTTATTTCCCTTTTTCTAAAGAAGAGCCAATTTGTCTCTGGGTTTAAAATCAACCTTCTTGTATTCACATGTATGAAAAGAAATTTTTGTGTGTGTGTGTGTGTGTGTGTGTGTGTGTGTGTGTGTGTGAGACATGGTTTTGTGTGTGTGACATGGTTTTGTTTGCCTGTTTGTTTTAACCAGCAGTCTTTAACTGTTTACTCAGCTTTGTGTCAGAGAAAGTCCATGGTAGTGTGGAATTCAACCTCAGAGCAAGGTACTCCCCTATTCCTGAGACAACCAGACAGCAAACTGTGAGGAAGAGATGTTATTCTGAAGCTCCCTGTGTCTTTGACATATTTGGAGCAGTTGTCTCTTTGGTAGCAGTCTCGGCACAGATACTTCAAACAACATTATGGAGCCTCAAAGTCAGAATTTGAAGACAGCACCATTCTTGACTTTAGGAAGATTTCACATTTCTGAAGATTATGGCTTTCTTCTCCCAAATCCTCTGGTAAGGCTAGGGTCTTAGAGCAGGTCAGTATAGTTTTCTTGAGATGCTGGTTTGTGTGTGTGTTTGTTTAATGATGTAGTCATTAAGAGAGATGCAACATAAATGCCAAGTCTGTGATGTGGGATGGATAATACAAATAAGTGCAAGTTGCTCTTTGTGACCCCATGGACTATACAGTCCATGGAATTCTGTAGGCCAGAATACTGGAGTGGATAGCCTATCCCTTTTCTGGGGGATCTTCCCAACCCAGGGATCAAACCCAGGTCTCCCGCATTGCAGGTGGATTCTTTACCAGCTGAGCCACCACGGAAGCCCAAGAATAGTGGAGTGGGTAGCCTATCCCTTCTCCAGTGGGTCTTCCTGGCTCAGGGATTGAACCAGGGTCTCCTACATCGCAGGCGGACTCTTTACCAACAATACAAATGAGGCACAGGGTGATTACCAGCAAAGGCAAGTGACAGCTACCGCAGGGAGAAAGCAAGTGAAATGTTTTAATGTCAGGTTTTTTGTTTGTTTGTTTTTTAAATGGATTGCCGATCATTCCACTGAATTTATGAGCAAATGTGCAGTTATCAAAAAGAGAAAGGGAGAATTAGATAAAGATCAATTATATGATCCCTGGGTCTGGAAGATCCCCTGGAGAAGGGAATGGCTATCCCTCCAGTATCCTTGCCTGGAGAGTCCAGTGGACAGAGGAGCCTGGTGGGCTACCCCAGTTCATGGGGTCACACAGATTCAGACACGACCAAGCGACTAAGCACTAAAGCAAGAAATTCAGTTTATCTTGCCTGGCTAGAGGTAGAGAAAAGAGAACACAGTGGACCTCAGGTGTGCTTGAGGATAGTAGGAGGGATTAGATGTTCACAGATATTGCCGTGAAGAGAAAAGAATCTTTGAGAACAAACTGCAACTATTTCTTGATTGTTCTTAATGCAGTTCCTTTTCAACACTGTTTAATCTTTGAATGTGGTTGAGATCGAAAATGTTAAAACTGGAAGAGTTCTTAGAAACTGAAGACCAGAAGTGGCTTGCCCAAAGTCGTATTACTAGAAAAAGCAGAAGTAGTACCCAGGACTCTTGATTTTTTTTCCCCACTATGTTATAAATAAGGGCCAAGACTACTCAGCTAAAAATCTAGAGATCCAATGTTACAATCACTGCAATCTTTTATTAGATTCAATTTTCCCTTCTATGGACCTAATTGGTGATTTAATCGTGATTAATGATTGACCTAGAATTTAATGAACTTTTATGGAATTCCTACTTCTGAGTGTGATAGAGGAATACAGATGAAGATAGGATCTATTTGCTGATCCCCAATGCTACTCTGTAGAGCTTTTAGTTTTGAAATCAAGTCACAGATCTGCAAGAAACTTGAGCATTAACAGTAATGACTCTAGGGTGTTATAACAGACGACCATTGTGGCCCAGAACACTGGACTGTATTCTCTGACCCTGCCAGTAGGGTGAACAAGAATGTCCATTTGCTAGAGGCCAAAGGGGATTCCAAGATGCAGGATTTTCTATGCTAAGTCAGGAAAGTCCTGAACACACCAGAATACTTGAGTCATCCAAAGTTTTACTTACTAACTCTTGTGACCTAGAATGAATCATCAGCATTGCCTGACCCTCAGTTTTCACAGGCACTGAAAGAGGTTTAGCCCCACCCTTACTGGACTGCTATGGAGCACGGAAGCACTTTCATAAATCCAGTGGAAGACTAGAAGCCAATTTGCCTGACCCTCGGTCCAGAGCCTATTCAAAATTTCATTCTGTGTATATAACTTGATTCAGGCATATTCAGATCATCTCTAATTCACAAGAAAGAGTCAATCTACAGGCCAACACTCTCTTATTGGGATTCAATATATACACTGAACTGAGAAAAATAGTATTAAAATTATTGGGTTGGCCGAAAAGATTTTTCGGGTTTTTCGATAACATTTTGTGTGTGAACACTGAGTGGGGCCACCATGATTGTGTTCCCTTCTTTGTTGTTTCCTTTCTTATAAATAAGAAAACCAGATGAGAAACAATAACAACATCAAGTGGTTGTGACTTTCTGAGACAACACAAGACCCCATCTGCCCTGTGGTCTGGCTCATGCATACTCCTTAGAGGAAATTTCCATTCTGGAGCTCAGATAGAAATTTCCTGGCAAACTGGATCTGTTCTTACAGTCATTTGCCAGAGTTCTAAAGATCGCAAGTCTTTGTTTCACTTTTAGTGTTCCCTCCTAAACACCTCCCTTTCTGGGAAGAGGTAGGGGAAGACGGTTGACACCAGAATCTGTCTCAGGTTACTCAGCTGATCAGAAGATCACCCATCACCCCTGGTGTGATCTTCACCCATCCTCAAATAGCAGTGGTGTCGCAACAGATCACAAATTGAGAAACATCAGCCTGGTTTTGCTAAGGGCTTTGTTTGCTTTTAGGGAAGTGATGGGGTGGCTATTCCGTTATGTCAGTCAGACCAAAGATGCTCTTCCAGCAAGCTTGGTTGTTTACCACAAATACTTACAGCATGTGAGTATAATCATGTACCACAGGTAGTAAATATCACATTATGCTCCAATGATTTTATGGATATTGGACCCATCTATGTGGGATTTCTAATAGCGTTTTTATGTTAAGCTAATAAATACAAGAAATGGTTCTGATTTTTATCAATAACAAAGAAGAGAAGAAAGCACAGTTAAACTAATGAACAAGCAACCATTCTGGCTCTGCAGGAAAGGGCTGACTTGGTTTAACATATGCTACCCTACTGTTTCTATAAACTCTCAAACATCTGTAGGGTCTAACATTTCAGTGAGGAAAATGTGTCTCTTTTAGTCCCACAGGGAAGCCCCCCAAATCACTTGCCAATCATGTAATCTGTGCGTGCCTGTGTTTGGGTGGATGGGTGGGGAGAAATTTTTCTTTAAAGAATATAAGCAAATCAGCTGGGCAGGAAAAAGAGGGACCAAGATAGATGATAGCAGATTAGATTGGGGTGGGACCAAGGGAACTCAAATGTCAGGCTCAGGAATTTGGATTTCACACATCTGGTAAACGACTTATGCATTGACATGTGACTGTATTCCTAGCAGAAAGTTAAGCGCAGGCAAGGTTCTGACAGGGGTTCCTGGATTGTGTACCAAAATTAGCTGGGGAGCCTAAATACTGATGCCAGAAACCCAGCCAGGAGTGAAATAGGAACCTCTAGGCTAATTAGGTCCGTACCTGACAGAATCTATAAAAGACAGTGGAGGTTCACATGAGCAATGAGGGTTTTTGAAGGTTGTTTTTGGAAAGAAATGTGTTCCTAACTATGAGAAACAGTGAGACGGGCTTGTGTGCATACTAAGTTACTTCAGTCGTGTCTGACTCTTTGAGGCCCCATGGACTGCAACCCACCAGGCTCCTCTGTCCATGGCAATTCTCCAGGCAAGAATACTGGAGTGGGTTGCCCTGCCCTTCTCTAGGGGCTCTTCCCGACCCACGGACCAAACCTGGGTCTCTTAGGAAAAATAAATATACATATACTCTCCTGTGAAAATTTAAAGCACTTGCGAGAAGCACTGGACTCCAGCTGTTCTGAAGGAAGAGTAGAAAAATAATTAACACGAGACTATAGTTTTCGAATGGAAAGTAGAGGTAGGAAGAAATCTAATATTTCCTTGAGAAAAAGCTACCATATCTGCTGGTATCTGAGCTATATGCCTGACCATGTCAAATGAGATTTGAGGCAATGATGGTTATATTTAGTTTAGTTCAGTTGCTCAGTCATGTCAGACTCTTTGTGACCCTATGGACTGCAGCATGCCAGGCTTTCCTGTCCATCACCAATTCCCGAAGCTTGCTCAAACACATGTCCATGCTTTATTTTATTTATTACATATTATATTACATACATATACATGGTTTATTACATACTATATGGCCATATAAATGGTTATATTACCAATAGATATATTACTATTAATACATCTGCTGTATTGCAGAGATACACCCAAAGAGATCAGATTTCAGAACACTGAGCGTAGATTAATAAAGAAAGGTGAGTTTGGAGCTGGGGAGGGCTGGACAGGATATGGATTTCCATGCCAAAGTTAAGAAACCAAGAAAAAGGTGAGGCAAGCTGATGGGGAAGTGGTTGGACAATGAGGATAAAAATGGGTAAAAAGCAGCCAAGATGGTCCTAGAAACTGGAATCCGAAACAATGAAACCGCTCAGAGTTTTTCACCCTCAGGGTACCCAAGCTGTAGAAAAGCTTAAGACAACATGGGGAGAGCTGAGCTGAGTGATCTAAGAAAGGATGACAAATCATGCATCAGGGAAATTACATATTTGCTACTCTCAGTCAAAATGAGGCTCTGGAAGTGAATTAATTTCCTAGGACTGGTGTCAAAATTACCAAAAATATGTTGATGGCTTAAAGCAAGAGAAATGTACCTTCTTAGACTTCTGGAGGGAAGAAGTCTGGAATCAGGGTGTTGGCAGCACACTCCTCCCCCCGCAAAGTCTCTCGGGGAGAATCCTTCTTGGCTTCTTCCACCTTCCTGTGGCTCCTGGCATCCTTGCTCTCAGCAGAAGGACTCCACTCTCTGCTCCATCTTCACATGGCCTTCATATCTGCCCTGCAATCTTCCTCCCTCTCTCTCTGTCTTCTCTTATAAGGGCACATGTCATCACATCCAGGCTTCCCAGGTGGCGTTAGTGGTAGAGAACCTGCCTGCCAATGCAGGAGACATAAGAGATGTGGGTTTGATCCCCTGGGTCTGGAAGATCCCTTGGAGGAGGGCATGGCAGTCTGCACACTCCAGTGTTCTCACCTGAAGAATCTCATGGACAGAGGAGCCTGGTGGGCTACCATCCACAGCATCGCAAAAGAGTCAGACACAACTGAAGTGACTTAGCACACATCATCACAACCATGCTAATCCATGGTGTTCTTATCTTGTGGTGACTAACTAAATGGTATCAGCAGAGACCCATTTCCAATTAAGGTCACATTCACAGTTTCCAAGCGGACATGTCTTTTGGGGAGAAAAGGGTTGGCACAAGCCATTCGGCTCACTATAGGAAGTGAGGCAGAAAGATGAACAGCTAGAGAAAGGGAAATCCTGGGCAATGGAAACCAAAGCCTTGTTAATTTTTTTTTTTTAATAATTATTGATTGATTTTTTTTTTTTTTTTTTTTGGCTGCGGTGAGTCTTCACTGCTGTCAGAGCTTTTCTTTAGCTGTGGCAAGTGGGTTTCTCCTTGTGGCGGCCGCTCTTGTTGTGGAACACAGGCTCTAGGGCGCTCAGGCTTCAGTAGTTGCAGCCCACAGCATCTAGAACCCAGGCTCAACAGTTGTGGAGCACAGGCTTAGCTGTGTCACGGCATGTGGGATCTTCCCAGACCAAGGATTGAACCCACGTCTCCCGCATTGGCAGGTTGGATTCTTTACCACTGAGCCAACAGGGAAGCCCCAAAGCTTTGTTTTGCCCTGAGATCCCCAGAGCTGACCAGACAGGAGGGTAAAGGGCAACAAAATGTGAGGGCGCAAAACACGAAATGACCAAGGAACAAGGAAGGGACTGTTAAATATTGATCGGTTTTGTCAGCATATTATTAACTCGTGTTGGATCAACACTCTATGATCTCAAAGTGCTGAGAAAGACTGAAGAATATTCACAGGCTCTGCTGAAAATTGTAGCTTTAAGCTCAGAGAAAAGCTGGAATATGAGAAAACACCTTATGAGCAAAGGGTAGACGGCTGAGCTAGCCCACATGAGCTCAAAGTCCAGTCTTGTTTTTCAACTGTGAGCACAGTATTTACCTGACCAGTTATATGGGAAAGCAGTTTCCATGCCAGCAAATTTGGAAAACTCAGCAGCGGCCACAGGACTGGAAAAGGTCAGTTTTCATTCCAATCCCAAAGAAAGGCAATGCCAAAGGATGCTCAGACTACCGCACAGTTGCACTCATCTCACACGCTAGTAAAGTGATGCCTAAACTTCTCCAAGCCAGGCCTCAGCAAGATGTGAACCATGAACTTCCAGATGTTCAAACTGGTTTTATAAAAGGCAGAGGAAACAGAGATCAAATTGCTAACATCTGTTGGATCATTGAAAAAGCAAGAGAGTTCTAGAAAAACATCTATTTCTGCTTCATTGACTATGCCAAAGCCTTTGACTGTGTGGATCACAAGAAAATGTGGAAAATTCTGAAGGAGATGGGAATACCAGACCACCTGACCTGACTCTTGAGAAACCTGTATGCAGGTCAGGAAGCAACAGTTAGAACTGGACATGGAACAACAGACTGGTTCCAAATAGGGAAAGGAGTACGTCAAGGCTGTATATTGTCACCCTGCTTATCTAACTTATATGCAGAGTACATCATGAGAAGCGCTGGGCTGGAAGAAGCACAAGCTGGAATCAAGATTGCCAGGAGAAATATCAATAACCTCAGATATGCAGATGACACTAGTCTTATGGAAGAAAGTGAAGAAGAACTAAAAAGCCTCTTGATGAAAGTGAAGGAGGAGAGTGAAAAAGCTGGCTTAAAGCTCAACATTCAGAAAACTAAGATCATGGCATCTGGTCCCATCACTTCATGAGAAATAGATGGGGAAACATGGGAAACAGTGACAGACTTTATATTTTGGGGCTCCAAAATCACTGCAGATGGTGACTGTAGCCATGGAATTAAAAGACACTTACTCCTTGGAAGGAAAGTTATGACCAACCTGGATAGCATATTTAAAAGCAGAGACAGTACTTTGCCAACAAAGGTCCTTCTAGTTAAGGCTATGGTTTTTCGAGTAGTCATGTATGGATATGAGAGTTGGACAGTGAAGAAAGCTGAGTGCCAAAGAATGGATGCTTTTGAACTGTGGTGTTGGAGAAGACTCTTGAGAGTCCCTTGGACTGCAAGGAGATCCAACCAGTCCATCCTAAAGGAGCTCAGTCCTGGTGTTCATTGTAAGAACTGATGTTAAAACTGAAACTACAATATTTTGGCCACCTGATGCGAAGAGCTGACTCATTTGAAAAGACCCTGATGTTGGGAAAGATTGAAGGCAGGAGGAGAAGGGGATGACAGAGGATGAGATGGTTAGATAGCATCACTGACTCAATAGACATGAGTTTGGGTAAACTCCCGGAGTTGGTGATGGACAGGGAGGCCTGGGGTGCTGCAGTCCATGGGGTCGCATGGGGATATGACTGAGCGACTGAACTGAACTGTCCTGTATAAATATTGTATTGGAATATAATTGCATTGCAATGTTGTGTTAGTTTCTGCAGTACAATAATTAGCCATATATATGCACATATATATGTATGTATTTATATATATATATGTATATGTATGTATATACATATATATCCCATTCCTTTAGAGCTTCCCTCGCATGCCCCCATCTCACCCCTCTAGGTCATCACAGAACACTGGGTTAGGAACCCTGTGCTATAGAGCAGTTTCCACTAGCTCTCTGTTTTACGCATAGTAATATATATATGTCAGTCGTACTTTCTCAATTTTTCCCATCCTCTCTTTCCTCTGCTGTGTCCATAAGTCCATTCTCTGCATCTGTATCTCTATTCCTTCCCTGCAAATAAGTTCATCAGTACCATTTTTCTAGATTCCATATATACATGTTAATATACTATATTTGTTTTCCTGACTTACTTCACTCTGTATAATAGATTCTGTATTCTTGCATGTCAGTTCTACTGACTCATATTTGTTCCTTTTTATAGCTGATGATATTCCATTGTATATATGTACCAAAGCTTCTCTATCCATTCATCTGTCAATGGACATCTAGGCTGGTTCCATGTCCTGGCTATTGTAAACAGTGCTGCAATGAACATTGGGGTATGCCGGGAGCCGTTATGGGGGGTCCCGCCAGTGACGAGGTCATGAAGAAAATACAGGGCAGGCAAGGCCGTCCGGGACCCCATCCATGACGAGGTCATGAGGAAAAAAACTGACAGGCAAGGCCGTCTAGGATAAGGGACCCTCCAGGTTGGCCTTGGCCTCTGCCCCACCCTGTATCCTCCCCCCTTTTCTGCTGTTGTTCTTGTTTGCCCTGCTGCGGATTCTTGTGTTGCCTGCCGAGAGCTCTCCTGCTTCTCTTTCACTGAATAAAGACCAACTTAAAACCCTAATTAATAAATCTCCTGGACGCTTGTACCCTATGAAGGGGCCAGGGATGAAGGAAATGCTTCAGTTCAAACCCTTTTCTGGCATTCTGGCTTGTTTGATAAATGTGTGCTCTCATTGCACAAAATGCTCTTGATTGTTCTAAACATCCTAAGCACAGTACGCTAACAAAAGAAACTATTAAGCATAGGCCTCTTCGCGGGGTGAGAAAAGCTCCACAAATACGATAGCCACAAATGTGCCTAATAGAAAATATTTTAGATAGAGATTAGCTGGCGACTTCTTGCAGTTAGTTAACTTTTAGACTAAGAGCCTGTTTTGTGCCATATCTGCTGTTTTTGCAGTCCTTCGCATTTCTGTTCTGTAAAAAATGGAATCCTATCTAGTTTCCATAGAGATGACACTTATTAGAAAGAAAATAGATTAATTATAAGAAAAACAGGGTTGGCTGCTGAAGTTGCTTAAGTCACACCAGGTGCAAGGCATAAAATGTTAGCAAGCCTGAAGGCCAAATGATAAGAAAGACTCTTGTGAATGAAAAGTATGTGGGCGACATCCTGTTTCTGTTGCAGGTCAAGTTGCTGTAATGTTTTGAGATGCCCTGTGTGTAAGCAATATGCACTTCCCCCAAAGATGTTGTTAAGGGTATAAAGGGGCCGTGCAAAAATAAACTCCAAACTCAGCCCCGAGCTTTGTCTCACTCACTCTCTCATTTGCCGACACTGTTCATCCTGAGGGTTCCCCTGGATCCTGCTGGGGCTGGACCCCGGCAGGGGTACATATGTCTTTTTGAATTATGATATTCTCCGGGTATATGTTGAATAATGGGATTGCTGGATCATACAGTTGTTTTATTCCTAGTTTTTTAAGGAACCTCCATACTGTTCTGCATTATTGACAGTATCAGTTTACATTCCCACCAACAGGGCAAGAGGGCTCCCTCTTCTCCACATGCTCTCCGGAACTTATTGTTTGCAGATTTTTTGATGATGGTCATTCTGACCAGTGTGAGGTGATACGTCATTGTAGTTGTTCTCATTTCTCATAATGAGCAGTGCACATCTTTTTATGTTTTTGTTGGCCAACTGTATGTCTTCTTTGGAGAAATGTCTGTTTAGGTCTTCCACTCATTTTTTAGTTGGGTTTTTTTGTTTTTCCGATATTGACCTGTATAAATCTAAAAGGATAATCTAGAATCATGTTTCTGAAACTGTGGGTTGTGGAGTAGGGAGATAGAAGAGGAGTAAATATATGCTTCTAAGGATGCATAAGTGCTAAGATGTTTAGTGTTGTGTTTTTAATCTCTGACTAGATATAGAAAGAAATGTTTTATATCACAGAGATAATTTGCAGTGAAAAAACATTTTCCATAAAAAAGATTTTAGTTTCTTTCTTTTTTCCGACTCAGGTCTTTGAATCTTTGGGAAATTATTCTCTGGGATTCATGAAAATTATTCCTCAAAGGCAATTTTTTACATTCCTCTAGTTGAGAAACAGTAGATGATTAACATTACAAATTCTGGTTAACAGCACCGACAACACTATAATAGTCATATTGATTTGAATTTGAAGTCTAGATAAATCTGTTACTAGTTTTAAAATTAGCAAGTCATATTTGCTCTCTTTTTACCTGCTTTACTTGTGTGAGGATAACATGTCATGGGCATATGAGAAGGATCAAATTAAGAAAACCCCTCATAATTCTGATACTCTGTGATTTCAGTCTGAAAATAAAGACTAAGCCAGGCCCAGCTCCAGGTCCTGTTGACAACAGGATAAGTTATTTCTATATAATATAGATTTTCTAAATCATGACCAATTTGAGAAGGAATATCTTATCACATTTCATACCATCATTATGTCAATATTTATTGAATTATGTTCTAATTCGATTTTGAATCATATAATTACCATAATTATCTCTTAACTGCTTTTAATCACAACTTAAGACCCCACTATTGATTAAAAAATTCTTTCAATTATATATAATATCAGGTTAATGTGTACTATAAATTGACCATCCTCTGCTTGAAATCTTACCACAAACTCCTTTTATTGAATATTTATTTTATTATTAATCTTTAGAAATTAGGAGACTACTAAAATTCAGTGGCACATCTTTAGTGACAAGATTTTTTATGAAAAAAAATCTAAATGTTACTATTTTGTTACTAACTTAATAAATTCACATCAAGTTCACATTGGAAGATTCTTAAAAGTAGGAAATTGATTATTCACAACTCTACCATAAAATCAATATGCCTTAGGTATCTGGGGATAATTTATCTAAGGGTGTGTATGTTTAGCTATATATTTGTCTCCATCTGCCCCCAATCCTCCCCAGCATCAGGGTCTTTTCCAATGAGTCAACTCTTCGCATGAGGTGGCCAAAGAATTGAAGTTTCAGCTTCAACATCAGTCCTTCCAATGAACACCCAGGACTGAGCTCCTTTAGGATGGACTGGTTGGATCTCCTTGCAGTCCAAGGGACTCTCAAGAGTCTTCTCCAACACCACAGTTCAAAAGCATCCATTCTTTGGCACTCAGCTTTCTTCACTGTCCAACTCTCATATCCATACATGACTACTCGAAAAACCATAGCCTTAACTAGAAGGACCTTTGTTGGCAAAGTACTGTCTCTGCTTTTAAATATGCTATCCAGGTTCGTCATAACTTTCCTTCCAAGGCTTAAGTGTCTTTTAATTCCATGGCTACAGTCACCATCTGCAGTGATTTTGGAGCCCCAAAATATAAAGTCTGTCACTGTTTCCCATGTTTCCCCATCTATTTCTCATGAAGTGATGGGACCAGATGCCGCGATCTTAGTTTTCTGAATGTTGAGCTTTAAGCCAGCTTTTTCACTCTCCTCCTTCACTTTCATCAAGAGGCTTTTTAGTTCTTCTTCACTTTCTTCCATAAGACTAGTGTCATCTGCATATCTGAGGTTATTGATATTTCTCCTGGCAATCTTGATTCCAGCCTGTGCTTCCTCCAGCCCAGCGTTTCTCATGATGTACTCTGCATATAAGTTAAATAAGCAGGGTGACAATATACAGCCTTGACGTACTCCTTTTCCTATTTGGAACCAGTCTGTTGTTCCATGTCCAGTTCTAGCTGTTGCTTCCTGACCTGCATACAGGTTTCTCAAAAGACAGGTCACTCTCTCTAGTGTCAGAATAATGTACCTCCCCGATTCACTATTTCTTCAATTTTTTTTGGTGGAATTTTTTTTATCATTTCAGTCCACTGCATAATTTTGCACTGCTTTTAATGTTTCAGAACACTTAGTTTACAGATGTGAATTAATGTGAACTCTCTGCTCCCAGCCTAGAAAATAATTTTGATAGAGGATGAGACCAGAACAAAAGATGTAGTTCCCCTAGGTGGATGAATCAATTTGTCATCAATGAAAGTTTTTAACGTTTGTCCAATCTTCATCATAGAAACGCCTGAGCTCTTATTCCAAATGGAGACAGGTGGGTAGAGATGGTGAACCCTTCTCTGTAGCACCTGCTGTCCAAAGCTACAGAACCTCAGTCCCAAATCTGTTTACATCCTCCAGGAAAAAAGACAAGCAAAACGAAACAGTTAGAAAGAAAAAAAGAAAATTTATCATTGCCAAGTTCCACCTTGGAGGGCATTTTAACATCCATTTATTGTTACTTTGGGGCTTCCCTGGTAACACAGATGGTAAAGAAGCCACCTGCAGTGTGTGAGACCTAGATTTGATCCCTGGGTTGGGAAGATTCCCTGGAGAAGGGAATGGCAACCCACTCCAATATTCTTGCCTGGGGAATCCCCATGGCCAGAAGAGCCTGGTGGGCTGCAGTCCATGGGGTTGCAAAGAGTCGGACGTGACTGAGCAACTCAGCACAGCTCATTGTTACTTTGGCATGCCCTCAAACAACTTATCAAAATATTCTTTCTAAACCTTTTCTGTACTCTTTCTTGGCCTTTCTGATTTTATGTTTCATAACAACTTTCCAAGGGCCTCCCTGGCAGCTCAATGGTAAAGAATCCACCTGCGATGCAGGAGACGCAGTTTCAGTCCCTGGGTGGGGAGGATCCCGTGGAAGAGGAAATGATGCTCCACTCTAGTCTTCTTGCCTGGGAAATACCACAGACAAAGGAACTTGGCAGGCTCCAGTTCATGGGGTCGCAAAAGAGTTGGATACGTCTTAGCAACTAAAAGACAACCAAACAACATTTCAATGTCAAAATATACTCACAGTAATGCCAAACATGGGTTGGTCTTTTATACCAATGAATTCAGTTTGATAATATTTTATTTAAGAATTACCTTTTTGTATTCATACACCACAGTAGTGTTACTGTTTCAGGGGTTAGTCCTGAGGGTCTGTTATCTTCACAAATTGCATTAATTGCTTTCTCATCTTCATCTATGCTCTGGAAGAGATAATATATCATAATTCTTAAGAAAGGACAGATTTTAGGTGAAAAGTTTTTAATTATATTTTTCATTTCCTCTTTGCTTTTTGTCTATTTAGATTTAATACTTCTGGGCAAAAAAACAAAAGTTTTTTTTTTGTTGTTGTTGTTTGTTTTTTTTTCAATTGGGGTTCCAATTCAGTTTTTCAATCGGGGTTTCAATTCAGATTTTCAAAGTATTAGCAAAATTTATTGATATCATTCTTCTATATTTCATTAAGAATGGAATATTTTTTTAGTTCCTACAATAACCCCTTTATAATATATAGTTATTTTATAGTAGTTGAGTGACTGAACTGAACTATTGTTTAGTCAGTGTTCACTTTGTTCTAGACCTGTGTTACCCTTAACTACATATTTTGTAATTGAGTCTTGCAGTAATCTTTATTATTCTAATGACTCCTGTGATAATGAATGAATTCATCCCTGTCTCTGAAATCTATCTCTTAGCTGCCCACCTTTCTCTTTTTCACCCTAGTGCAATCCACCACCATTTCTTCCTGGACTGTTGCTTTGTAAACTGTCTTTATTTCCCCTCTTGCCCAACTATAATACACTCCTGCATGGCAATCAGAGTAACCCTTAAGTTAAAAAAATCAAACCACGTAACTCCTCTCTTTAGAAAAAAATCCTATACTTTGGTGTTGCCTCAGAGCCCACTCATGCTGCCTACCCATCTCTTCAAAGTCATCTAATATTTCTGCCTCCTCTTTACTTGGCAGCTATGTCACACCAGCCTCTTTCCATTTTTCCAGTCTTTTATTTCCCTAAAAATCATCTCTTTCAAATTCTACTCAGTCCAATAGATCACATTCTAATTTTTATGATACTAATGTTATCACCCAGCTTTTCCTTATTGACATTTGACTGGTATAATTTCACTTAAACCTTTAAATTTTTTTTTTTTTAGCTTTCTGTACTATTTTCTTAACCAGAAGTTGATTTTGTGAACCAGTATAATACAGTTTGGTATTTCTATAAAATACATGATTTCTATAAAATCTGTTCTTTCTTAGATTATAAATGTATTGAGAAGAACTATCCAAAGCAGAGCAAAAGGAGGGCTGAGTTTTAGTCACTATCACCTGGAGCCCTGTCTAATTAGCAGTCTCACTTTAGGATTACTTAATTACCTTCCTTAAGAACGATGCTCCTTTTTTGACATGCTGCTTACTATTGAGTCAGACTGAATCTCTGAAACTACATGTTAACTTGCAAAATTTTGTTCAAAAGAGCTGCAAGTGATTTCTGTTGAGTAGAAAATATAACCCTAAAGTTTGTGACGGTTGTGCCACATAGGACATTAACCCATTACCATGTTTTTAACTTAGCAATTAATTTTTTAGCATTCATTTTTTAAAAACTCTATAAACACTTCAGTCTATCAAGTGCTTTTGAACTAACTTGGCCATCCTGTTGAGTTCCTCATTAATAAACTAAATTTATTTTGGACATGCATTCCATATTTGCATGAGTCATTTTTCAACTTTTGAAAACTATACTTTGACAGATATAAAAGTCCAGAAAAACAATAATATCAAATAGGAAACTGAAAAAAAAAAATAGAAAAGAAGGCCACAGATTTTATTATTTCTGTCCATCCAATGGTCTTCTGATCATTGGAATAAGGGGAAGAAAAACATGTCAGGCTTCTCTGGACTTCTTATCCCCTTGCACTAAACATCCCCCCACTTGCCATTCTGTGTGTTTACTCTCAGGTGGTGCTGGAAAGTACACTGAACTTTGAGTCAGAAGTGGTTTGACCTGACCGCCAATGATATGGGTAACCTTGGGAAAGTTACTTAATTTCTCTGGCTTGAACTTCCTCTATTTTGAAAGGGCACTAATGAGATAATCTATCCTAACTCACGACACAAGTGTAGATAGATTAAAGAAGTAATCATCAACAGATAAACTAGAAATATTCTAAAAAGAAGTAATATTGGGACAAGAAGAACTTTCTAAGTATAACCAAAAACCCAATGCATAAATGAAAATACTGGCTCATTTGACTACCCCGATGTGAATGGCAGTTTCACACCTGCACCCAAAATGCAATACGACAAAAACATAAGACAAGATATTCAAACTCATCAGTAATCACAGAAATGTAAACAATACAATGATAACATACAAAATTTCTGGAAAACCACAGAAATGTCCAAGGGTCATTACTGCTAGAAGAGAGGATGAGAACAAGAGTAATTTTACTTTCCACCTTCTAAATTCTGTGCTTTTTGACTGTCTTGCCATCAACATTGACTACATTATTTTAATCATCATTTTTGAGAAAGGAATATTTTTGGATGTTTATCTTATTATTGAATATTAAAATAACTATAGAATTTTAGTGCAAAGAATCCAATGTATGTACCTTTAAAAATAACAACAAAAAAGTTTGGTAATGCTCAACCTTGTTAGACTCATAAATAAACTGGCACTCCCATTATATATTACATATTATATAAATGCAACTATCAATTCATGTAACTTTTCTGTAAGAAAATCAAGAAGAGGCTCTCAACCATTCTAGGTGCAAAAATATTTCATTCAGTAAAATCCATATTTATAAATTTGTCCTGCTAATGAGACAACACCTAAATATGCATGTAGAAGAATGACTGTTTCAGATTTGTTAATGATAGCCAAAAATTGTAAGCAATTACCAATATTCATTCACAGCACATTAGGATTGTCTGCAGGTTTTGAAACAGATGAGACAGAGAAGTATTAACTAACACCAAAAGGGATGTTGTGTAGAGAAATACTCATCGGCTGGTCCTGCCCCCCACACTGTAACTTAAAAAAGAATCTGGCAGTCAGAAAGTAATGAACATGATTCATTATTTTATTCAGTTGCTAGAGGAAAAGCCCACAGGAAGGGTGGGTGGTTTTTTTTTTCTTAGAAAGAGTGATTTGTTTATTTAAGTTTTATTTTTGGTTGCTCTGGGTCTTCATTGCTGTGTGTGGGCTTTCTCTAGTTACAGGGAGTGGGGAACTATCCTTCCCTGAAGGGTGCTGGCTTTCTACTGCGGTGGCTTCTATGGTTGCGGAGCACAGATTCTAGGCACCCCGGGCTTCAGCAGTCACAGGGCACCAGCTCAGATGCGGTGGAATATCAGCATGTGGAATATTCCCGGATCAGGAATCAAACCCGTGCCCCCTGCACTGACAGGTGGATTCTCCACCAGGAGACCACCAAGGAAACCTTGGTGGATACATTTCAAATGGATTGTGAACTAGCTTTAAAATCCTTTCTCCCTTCACTTTTGAGGTCCCCACACCAGTGGTTTTCAAACTTTTGGTTACATTAGCTTCAGCTATAGGGCTTGCTAAAGCACAGAAGCTGGGCCCCAGCCCTGAGTTTTGGGTTCAATATGTCTGGGGAAGAGCCCCCCAAATTTGCATATCTAACAAGTTTTCACATCATTCCAATGCTGCCAGATGGGGACTGCACTTGGAGAACCCAGAGGTTCTCAAAGCTCACTGTTTTCTTATATTTGCGGGGTGATACCGGAGTCCACACACTTGAGCTGTTCAAAGAAGGGAGAGGATGAGAAAGAGGAAGAAGGGTAAGAAGCATTGAGGCGTCTAAGGGGAAAGGAGGTATTAAAGAATAGAGGGTGGCTCAGGTTGAGGAACAATGGAGTATTTAAAGATTTCCATGCAAGCCCAGAAACAAAAATCCAGGATGCTGTATATTTATATGTATGCTGTATATATATATATATATTTGGTTGTGCCACGTGGTTTGTGGGATTGTATTTCCCATACCAGGCATTAAACTCAGGCCACCAGTGTGAAAGTACCAAGTCCTAACTACAGAGAATTCCCCAGGGTGCTTTTGTTCTCAGAATACGATCCCTTTTCTAGGTATCAGTGAAAGAAAGCCAGAGGTGATGACTGACTTACAGCTTTTTCTCAAACCCATTTTAAAAAAAAACTGGAAATAGAACTGCCGTATGACCCAGCAATACCACTTCTGGGCATACACACTGAGGAAACCAGATCTGAAAGAGACACATGCACCCCAATGTTCATCACAGCACTGTTTATAATAGCCAGGACATGGAAGCAACCTAGATGCCCATCAGCAGATGAATGGATAAGGAAGCTGTGGTACATATACACCATGGAATATTACTCAGCCATTAAAAAGAATTCATTTGAATCAGTTCTAATGAGATGGATGAAACTGGAGCCCATTATACAGAGTGAAGTAAGCCAGAAAGATAAAGACCATTACAGCATACTAACACATATATATGGAATTTAGAAAGATGGTAACGATAACCCTATATGCAAAACAGAAAAAGAGACACAGAAGTACAGAACAGACTTTTGAACTCTGTGGGAGAAGGTGAGGGTGGGATATTTCGAAAGAACAGCATGTATATTATCTACGGTGAAACAGATCACCAGCCCAGGTGGGATGCATGAGACAAGTGCTCGGGCCTGGTGCACTGGGAAGACCCAGAGGAATCGGGTGGAGAGGGAGGTGGGAGGGGGGATCGGGATGGGGAATACGTGTAACTCCATGGCTGATTCATGTCAATGTATGACAAAACCCACTGAAATATTGTGAAGTAATTAGCCTCCAACTAATAAAAAAAAGGAAAAGATCAGTTAAAAAAAAAAAAAGACCTCCTGAATACTGAGTCTCCTTCTGTGATTTTCTTTGAAAATACTATATTCCCTTGTCTCTGTTACTGCATTCAATTGCTGTTTGTAAAACAGGAGAAAAACAGATTGCTGGTTCAGAGTCAGTTAACCGTAAATCTCTGTGCCTCTGTGAGTGCGAGCATTCTTAACTCTGCCACCACTCTGTAAACCCCCAAACTTGGGTCAGTTACCAGCTTTCTTCAACTCTACTTCACTGCTAGGGAAAATGACCATTATGCTTATAAATGTTTTTTACCCTGGGAGAATAGAGGAGTGTAGTGGACTCTACCTTTGAGAAATTGAGGGACTGGGTGAAGAATATATGAGGAGAAAATGGTATGGTTTCTTCTTTGTGAATACCCATATTGTTGGGGCCCTGGGCAAGTTAACCCTGAATATGCCTCAATCATACTGATTATTTTGTCTTCTGTTCTTTACATTCTTTCTTCTTTTTTTAAATTTTTTTTGATGTGTACTACTTTTAAAGTCTTTCCTTAACTTTGTTACCGTATTGCTTCTGTTTTATGTTTTGTCTCTTTGACTACAAGGCATGTAGGATCTTCGTTTCCCAACAAGGGATTGAACCCATACCACCTGCATTGGAAGGCAAAATCCCAACCACTGGACCAGCAGGGAAGTCCTTCATATTGATTATATTGAACTAAAGTTACTAAAGAAACAGTCAGGGTGGGAAGCAGGAAGGAGGTTCAAGAGGGATGGGACATATATATATATACATATATATCTATGGCTGATTCATGTTGACATATGGCAGAAACCAACGAAATATTGTAAAGCAATTATCCTCCAATTAAAAATAAATAAATTTTTTAAAAATAAAAAGACCATTTAAAACCAGAAAGAAATAGTAAATTCAAAAGGAACTTTGACCCTCTTTTCTGTCTTCCTAGAAGCAGGGAAATAAATCTCTCCTATGAAAGATGTCCTCCTTGCACATGGAGATAGGAAGACACCCTTATCACCATAGGTAGGGAATTTGAGCCGAGAAGCCTGAATAAATAAAACCCTGTTAGTTCTTTAATTGATGACCCCAGGACAAGACTGTATAGATTCTTCACTAAATACATGAAGCCCAAGTTTCATCATCTTGTCCTTTCATCACAGATTTATTGTTTCCTTGTCTAAAAAGAATAAAAGTTGCCCGCTATGGTCACTTCTCAGGTCCCATTTCTGAGGTCACATTTCTAATAGTCTGTATGCACAAGCTATTAATAACATTCCTTTCTTTTTCTCCTCTTAATCTCTTTTGTGTCAATTTATTATAAGTCCAGACTCAAGAACTTAGGAAAGGTAGAGGGGAAATCCCCCCCTGGCAATATCTATATTAAAAAATTTAAATTATGAAATTATAATAATCTGATAAATTTAAGAAAGCTACCAAAGGGTGCCCTAGTTTGTCCTGAATTGATAGAAGATAGAAAGCAGAGGATTAAATGAAGTCTATAATTTTCGCAGGTTGTGCATTGGATGTTAGATTCTTCCAGTTTTATTTTACGTTCTAAGAAATAAGTGACTTATTGGTAACTTATAGACCTACAGCTCTCCAAACTAATTGCTTTCAAATTTCCCTGGGTTTTCTAACTCATGATAATGTGTTATAATATACCTACTATGCATTGTGATATATTTGCATTTTGTGTTTCATTTCCTGTTCCTTCTCCTATAATGAAGATAACACTCACCTCTCTCCTCAAATCATACTACCTGACTCTTCACTACCATTTGCTGAGAAATTAAGTTCATAAGAAATGAATTCCTTCATACTCCAGACTTTCTTATTCTCTTTATTAAAAAAGAAAAAAAATATATATATATGTCTATTTTTATTTTTGGCTGTCCTGGGTCTTCAGTGCTGCACAGGATTTTCCTAGTTGCTGCAAGCAGGGCCTACTATTCCTTGTGCTGCACAGGCTTCTCATTGCGGTGGTTTCTCTGGTTGTGGAGCGCGGGCTCTAGGATGTGTGGCTCAGTAGTTGTGGCTTCCTGGCTCTGGAGCACAGACTCAACACATGGACTTAGTTGCTGTGAGGCATATGGGATCTTCCCAGACCAGGGTTGGAACTGTCTCCTGCATTGACAGGCAGATTCTTTACCACTAACCCACGGGGGCAGCCTTCCTATTTCTTTAAATGTGTTCCATCGGGGCTCTTTCTCTCCTCCTCCCCTTCCTCATGATTCTTTTCTTTTTTATTTCCTCTCTCCTTTTTCTGCAGTCTCTGCCTCTTGAGTAGCAGACTGTAAACCACTCAAATCTTTTATTCTTCAGTGGAAACAGCTCTCAAATACAAACTTTCCCCTTGTTAATGCCTTATCTTGTTGTTTCACCGCTAAGTCATGTCTGACTCTTTTGCAACCCCATGGACTGTAGCCCACCTGACTCCTCTATCCATGGGCTATTCCAGGCAAGAATACTGGAGTGGGTTGCCATTTCCTTCTCGAGGGGATCTTCCTGACCCAGGGATCGAACCTGCGTCTCCTGCACTGGCAGGCGGATTCTTTACCACTGAGCCACCTGGGAAGCCTTAATGCCTTATGGTGCTCCCAAAATAGTAATTCATATATTCAATCTCTACACTCTTACCTCTTCAGCACACTATATTTCAAACCCTGTTTCCATGACCCCAATCTGCATTGCTATATATGTGTTAGTGATGTTTCAGTTTTTATTTTAAAGAGGTAAACTTACTTAAAATGATGCATTTGGCCATTTGATAAATAAATCCCTGTTGCTCACTCACCCAGTCATGTCTGACTCTTTGGACTGCACGCAAGCCAGGCTTCCCTGTCCTTAACCATCTCCCAGAGTTTGCTCAAACTCATGTCCATTGAGTCAATGATACTATCCAACCACCTCATCCTCTGTTGCCTCCTTTACCTCCTGCCTTCAGTCTTTCCCAGCAGGGTCTTTTCCCATGAGTCAGCTGTTCGCACCAGGTGCCCAAAGTATTGGAGCTTCAGCTTCAGCATGAGGCCTTCCAATGACTATTTTCAGGTTGGTTTACTTTAGGATTAACTGGTTTGATCTCCTTGCAATCCCAGGGACTCTCAAGAGTCTTCTCTAGCAACCAGTTCAAAAGCATCAATTCTTTGGTTCTCAGCCTTCTTTATGGTCCAACTCCCACACCCAGAAAAGCCTGACTACTGGAAAAGTCATAGCTTTGACTATACAGACCTTTGTTGGCAAACCAATGCCTCTGCCTTTAATATGCTGTCCAGGTTGATCATAGCTTTTCTTCCAAGGAGCAAGTGTCTTTTAATTTCATGCTTGCAGTCACCATCTGCAGTGATTTTGGAGCCCCGAAAAATAAAGTCTGTCATTGTTTCCATTGTTTCCCCATCTATTTGCCATGAAGTGGTGGACCGGATGCCATGATCTTAGTTTTTGAACGTTGAGTTTTAAGCCAGCTTTTTCACTCTCTTTCACTTTCATCAAGAGGCTCTTTAGCTCCTCTTTGCTTTCTGTCAAAAGGTGGTGTCACCTGCATATCTGAGGTTATTGACGTTTCTCCCAGCAATCTTGATTCCAGCTTCATCGAGCCCAGCATTTCTCATGATGTACCCTGCATATAAGTTAAATAAGCAGGATGACAATATTCAGCCTTGACATACTTCTTTCCCAATTTGGAACTGGGTGCTCCATGTCCGGTTCTAATTGTTGCTTCTTGACCTGCATGCAAATTTCTCAGAAAGCTGGTAAGGTGGTCTGATAGTCCCATCTCTTTAAGAATTTTCCAGAGTTTGTTGTCATCCACAGAGTCAAAGGCTTTCACATAATCAATGAAGCAAAAGTAGGTGCTTTTTTTTAAATTCCCTTGCTTCTTCAGTGAGGAAACAGATATTGACAATTTGACCTCTGGTTCCTCTGCCTTTTCTGAATCTAGCTTGTACCTCTGAAAGTTCTCAGTTTGTGTACTGTTGAAGCCTAGCTTGAAGGATATTGAGCATTACCTTGCTAGCATGTGAAATTAGCACAATTGTAAGGTAGTTTGAATATTCTTTGGGATTGGAATGAGAATTGACCTTTTCCAGTCTATGGCCACTGCTGAGGTTTCCAAAATTGCTGGCATGCTGAGTGCAGCATTTGAACAGCGTCATCTTTTAGGATTTCAAATAGCTCAGCTGGAATTCGATCATCTCCACTAGCTTTGTTCATAGTGATGCTTCCTAAGGCCTGCACACTTGACTTCACACTACAGGATGTCTAGTTCTAGGTGAGCGCTCATGCCACTGTGTCTGTCTGGATCATAAAGATCTTTTTTGTATAGTTCTTCTGCATATTCTTGCCACCTCTTCTTAATATCCTCTGCTTCTGTTACGTCCATACAGTTTCTGTCCTTCATCGTGCCCACCTTTGCATGAAATATTCCCTTGGTATCCCTAATTTTATTGAAGAGATCTCTAGTCTTTCCCATTCTATTGTTTTCCTCTCTGTCTTTGCATTGTTCACTTAAGAAGTCTTAAAAGATGTCTGGCTCTCCAAGAAAACCCTCTAATGTCTTGACTTCCATAGGGTGGTTCTTTTATGGCTCATTGAGCATCTGTGCATGTCTTCATAATCTGAATTGCTGGATTTGTTTCCTCTGCCCGCCTTGTAAGATCCCCGAGTGCACTGATCTAAGCCTTCTCTTTTCACTTTGCAACGTCTCCTGAACTACCTTTGTATACTCTTCGTTTTAACCACAAAGTAGAATTTGCTCTACAGTGATACTCTACAGTTGCACATTTGTAATGTAAATTTTCTCCTGAACTCCCAATTGTATACCCAGCTGCCCAGTATACAGCCATATCTTGACATTCCATGGATATTTTAGGTGACATTCCATGGAATTTTTAGACAGATCTAACAATAAATTCAGTACTGTGTGCCCTGTCTGTGACTTCACCTGTATTTCTGCTTCAGTTCATGGTGTTCTCACCAATTCATCCAGTCACTTGATTCATAAACATGGAAATCATCCTCACTGCCTCTACCTTTTTTCCCCCAATTTCTTTTAAATCGGAGGATAAATGCTTCACAATATTGAGCTGGTTTCAGCTGTAGAGCAGTGTGAATCAGCCATAAGCATACATATATCCCCTCTCTCCTGAACCTCCCTCCCGCCTCCCCCCAATCCCACCCCCTAGGTCATCACAGCATGCCGGGCCGGGCTCCCTGTGTTATACAGAATCTTCCCACTAGCTTTCTATTTTATGCAGAGTAATGTATAAATATCAGTGCTACTCTCTCAGTTCATCCCACCCTCTCCTTCCCCCGCTGTGTCTACAAGTCCATTCTCTGTATCTCGATTCCTGCCCTGCAAATGGGTTCATCAGTACCACCTTTTTAGATTTCTTATATATGCGTTAATATATGGTATCTCTTTTTCTCTTTCTGACTTACCTCATTCTGTATAATAGACTCTAGGTTCATCCACCTCACTAATGAGTGAGTGACTCACATTTGTTATGAGTCATTTGTCGTTAATCTGTCATTTCTCTTAAACTTTAGATTTGAGTAACACTGAATGATCTGTAATCCCAAGAACAGATGATTTATCCATCATCTGCTCTGTTTCACTGCCTTCTCATCTTCAAATTGCCAACCTGAAAAGTCACTTTCAGACCCTAATGGTGGCCCCAAATGTCATGTTTCTATGACCATTTCTCTTTGATCCCCTAGAATAACCGACAGAATTAACCACTCCCTCCTCTGCTAGTTTTTAATGGTGCTGTGCCATGCTAAGTCACTTTAGTAGTGTCCGACTCTTCATGACCCCATGGACTATAACCTCCAGGCTCCCCTGTCTGTGGAAATTCTCCAGACAAGAATACTGGAGTGGGTTGTGACTCCTTTCTCCAAAGGATCTTCCCGACCCAGGGATCACACCCATGTCTCCTGCAGCTCCCGCGTTGTAGGCGGATTCTTTACCGCTAAGCCCCCTGGGGAAGCCCTTTCTTAAGCTTACACACATCTATAATCGAATATATTATACTGCATGGGTTATGTCCGATGACACTATACTTATCCCTTAGTAGTCACACGCTCCTAATCACAAGTACTGTATTTTAGTCACCTGTGTATCTGGAGTGCCTCACATAGGATTCAGCGAATTCTCAATATTTGTTGAATAGAATTGACCTGAATTCTGCCTTAAGGTTGAAATCTGAAAGTAGCATTGAGGCTGCTTCCCAGAGAGGTCTAACATACTGAGACATTTGTATTTTTTGGATGCAGAGAGAACTCCCCGGTCACTATCGTCCTTGGATGGAAATTGCCAACAGACTTCCCCAGTTAATTGAGAACCATCAGCTTCGAGCTCAAGTAGATGAGGTATAACATCTTGTGTTCTCCCTGACCCTTTCTCACGACCCTGTTTTCATCCTCTCACCACTTTTCTTTCTCCACATTGTAGACATGGGTCAGCTGACCACTCACTGAAGGTGGTGACTTTATCCACAGAACTGAAACAATCTCACTCTTGGTGATGAGTGGAATAACACTTGCTTCTTGTATGATGTGTGTTTCCCTAAAATTTCCAGAGCATACACAGAACAATTCCTGGACTATATTATATTAAGCACTCAACAAATATTTGTTTTGTTTTTAAAGAAGGCAATCTGGTTGAGAATTGTCAGGAAATTGATGGATAAGTTGTATCTGGGTCAGGATAGGCATGGAATTCTCACATCAAGCCCCATGGTCAGGGTTCCCTGAGTTGGGAAGAGCCTCTGAAGAAGGGAATAGCTACCCACTCCCAGTTTTCTTGCCTAGAGAATTATATGGACAGAGAAGCCTGTCAGGGTACAGTCCAAGGGGTCTCAAAGAGTCAGATACAACTGAGTGACTAACACTTTCACTTTCACTCATAGACAATTAACAATGTTATCATAGTTTCCGGTTAACAGCAAAGAGACTTAACCATACACATACATGTGTTCATTCCCAAACTCCCCTTCCATCCAGGTGGCAGATTCAAATAAAGAATTACTATACAACCCAGCAATCACATTACTAAATATTTACCCAAGTAAACTGAAATTTTGTGTTCATGGAAAAGCAGATGTGTAAGTGATTATCTAAACCAGAAACCACCAAGATGTCCCTCAACAGGGGAATTTTATTTGTTTATTTTTTAACAGGGGAATTTTAAACTGAGTACAAAGGCCTGAACATTTGTGTGGTTCCCAAATTCATGCATTGAAATCCTCATCCCCAATGTGATAGTGTTAGGAGGCGGAGCCTTTGGAGGTGATTAGTCAGAGATCTGCTGAGAAACAGACTTTTTTTTTTCTATCTATATAGGAAGAGACTTATTAGGAGGGATTGGCACACATGATTACTGAGGCTGAGAGGTCCCACAGTCTGCCACCTGCAAGTTGGAGGAGGCCCAGGAAAGCTGAGAACCCAGGGAGCCAATGGTGCAAGTTCCAGTCTGAATCTGAAGATCTAAGAACTAGGAGTGCTAATGCTACGGGTCAGGGGAAGTGGCTGTCCCAGCTTAAACAGAGCAATGCCTCCCTTTCTCCATTTTGTTCTTTTCAGGCCCTACACAGGGCAGTGATTCCACCTGAGCTGGTGAGGTGAGTTCCTTACTCAGTCCCCACATCTCTTCCAGAACCTCTTCCAGAATCTCTCAGAGACACACCCCAAAATGTTTACCAGCCATCTGGGCTTCTCTTAGCCTAGTCAAACTGACACCTCAAATCAACCAACACCTAAGGTAATTGAGTCATGAGAGAAGAAGGGGATAGTTATAAATGGGATGAGTGCCCTTATCAAAGTGACCCCAGGGCTCTATGACACTCTGTTGTTGTCATGGGAAGATACAGCAAGAAGACAGCAAGACAGTTCTCAATAGAACCCCATCGTGCCGGCACCCTGGTCTTGGACTGCCAGCTTCCAAAACCAAAATAATTAAATTTCCATTGTTCATAAGCCCTCTAGCCTGTGGTACTTTGTTACAACAGTCTGGAAGACACTGAGTTGTCTTCATATGAAGGAATGCTATTCAGTGGCAAAAATGAATAAGCTATTGGTTTATTCAACAATATGGATAAACTCTATGTACATTTTGCTAAATGAAACTTGTCAGAATCGAAAGGCTACATATCCCGATTCCATTCATGTGACATTGCAGAGAAGGTGAACCCTATAAGGACAGAACACAGGTCAATGGTGATGAGAGACTGAAGAGAAAGGATTACTAAAGGGGGATTTTAGGATAACATAACTGGAGTCTATGGTATTCTGGTGGTGGATACGTGATTCTATGCATTTGTGAAACCCATAGAATTGTACATCACATAGTGAAGGGTCCGCAAATTTTAAAATATTAACCAGAATGTTGGGAGATGCTGGAATGGAATGCAGACAATCACACCTAGGTGAATCTAGCTGTCCTACAGATGCATGACATCACTTTAGGAAAGAGGGTAGGGAAAGGGAGATGACCTAGGTTACTCAGAAAAGTGATGCTGTGACTGGTGCTGGGTTAAAAAAGAACCATTTGTAATCACTGCGCTCAAGCTGGTGAATTTGTTTTGCAAAGCAGTACAGTTGAACAATTCTGAAACCATTGTGTGTGTGTGTGTACACACACTAGGCTGAGCAAATAAATAAATGAATTGTGGGTGATATTTCACTGTCAGAGAGGCAAGTTATAACAAGGCAGGAAAATAAGATCAACCTGTGACACCAGGTTAGAGCTGGAGACATCTGATATGTTTAGCATTTTAGCATCATTTATGTGGGTTCTTTGGAGAAGGAAATGGCAACACACTCTCATATTGTTGTCTGGAGAATCCCACGGACAGAGGAACCTGGCAGGCTACAGTCCATGGGGTCACACGAGTCGGACATGACTTAGTGACTAAACCATCACCACCATGTGGGTTCTTTTCCACTAGCGCTACCTGGGATGCCCTTATATACACGTACATGCACACTGATACATAGATGGACAAATAAATTTATGTGGATAAACAGTGTATATAATAGGTGTATGGGCTTGCCAGGTAGCTCAGTGGTAAAGAATCTGCCTGCCAAGCAGGAGATGTGAGTTCTATGCCTAGGTAAGGAAATACCCTGGAGAAGGAAATGGCAGCCTACTTCAGTATTCTTGCCTGGGAAATCCCATTGACAAAGGAGCTTGGCGGGCTGTAGTCCATGGGGTTGCAAGAGGGCTGGACATGGCTTAGGGACTAAACAGCAGCGGCAGCATAACAGGCGTACACACACACATCCTGCTCCTTACTCATCCAGCCGTGTCAGATTCTCTGTGACCACGTGGACTGTAGCCCGCAAGACTCCTCTGTCCAATGGATTCTCTAGGTAAGAATATTGTAGTGGATTCCCATGCCCTCCTCCAGGGGATCTTCCCGACCCAGGGATCGAACTCAGGTCTCTTGCATTGCAGGCGGATTCTTTACCCCTGACCCACCAGGGCATACCCCCACCCCCCATACACATGCACTATTTCCTAACTTGGCCCACTGTGAGGATCTAGAAACAGTGGCATTCCGCTAGCAAAGAGCAAACCCAGTGCCCATTTATTTGAACTCTTTTCCAATCAACGGAAGTAGGGCTCCTTGGAGAAAGAGTTGATTATAAATCCTGAGCTAGGAAAAAATAGAAGGTGACCCCAGAACATCTTGGAACTTTATTCCCTTACCTTGAGGCTGCATGGTAGGTAGCCAGTAGCCACTCATGGCCACTGAGCCCTTGAAATATGACTGGGGACAAATTAACATGTCAGATATCCACTGGATTTTGAAGACTTACTATAAAAGGAGAGTGTAAAATATCTCGATATTTTTAATGTTGATCGTGTGTTAACATTTTGCATATATTAATCTCGATAAAATGTTATTAAAACCAATTCCACTTCAGTGTTTTCTTTTTATCTTTCCTATTTTTAAAATGTGGTTGATAGAATGTAAAATGACACATATGGCTTTCAGATTTTCATCTGGCAGAGAGGACTTTATAGTGCAGGGCAGTGGCCAGCAGAACTGAACTATAACCCTGGCTCAGTACCTCCTGGCTCTGTGACCTTGGGCAAATATCTTACCCTTGCTGATCCTCAGTTATGGCCTGTGAGTCTTGGGAGAAGATGGGATACCAACCTGAGTGAGACGCTTTTAGCATCAAGGCTTGGACATTTTAGTAACTTCCTTAGAATAAATACTGAATAAATAACTCTGGTTGTAATTTTCAGGCTGGTTCTTGTTAAAATGCAATATCTCAGTGGTCCTCCCAACCCCGCCTTTCCCCTCTTCCCTCCCTTCCTCGCCCACACCCCCCTAACGCACAGAACTTTCAAGATTGTATCTCAGTCAATTTTTAGGACAAAATGTGGAATCTGGTACAAAGAGGAAGACAGGGAAAGGCTGTCCATAGAGGACCGCATAGGAAGGAGTCCCATCCCGGAGGCAGAAGCTTCTACGAGGGCGATAGGACCCCTGGTCCCATCCCACTCCTCTCTCAAAGAGATACATGCCATTATCACGGCCGCCCTTCTGGCACTTGGGACCCCAGAGAGGTGCGCCTGGAAGGACCTAGATCAGACTGTGTCTAGAACTGGGGGCAGGATGGCGGAGATGGGGGTTGGGGGGAGGAAACCCAGCCGGGATGTGCAGGGAAATTAGAGCTCAGAGGTGTCATCTGAAGCAGCCAGGGCTATCCTGAACTAAACTGAGAAACTGGTACTATTTGCAGAAGCAGGGCTGTCAGGAATAAAATATTTGTGCACAGGGTGTTGCTTTCAATAGCAACTGTGGCCTCCACACTTCCCTATGACTCATCTTGAGGAGGAAGCCGGTGGAGAAGTGAAAAGACCCACCCAGGGTCACCGGGAGAGTTCGGACAAGGACTGAACAGCCTTTGGGCTCCCCACAACCACCCCCTCGTAGGGAATTTGTTGGGTGGATTCCTAATTCCGTTGGACTTCGTTTACCTTTTCACCTAGGAATTATACTGAGAGAGTCACGCCCGCAGCAGGTGGGCTGATACTGAAGTTCAGTGGTACCCATTAAGCAGAAGGTGTTTGATAAGGCAGGATTGTAAAAGTCGCCCTGGGAGACTCCCTGTTTGATACATGATATCAGTCTTGGGACTACCTTATTCTGTTAATATAACACTCCAATCAAGTTGCCACTTCAATAATGGTGACCAGTGTCCAGACACTACCATGGGGACAATTTGGGGGCTTGCATGGGATGTAGGTATTGGCATTTCATGAACAATATCATGTGAAAGACCTCTCTTACTGCAGTGTCCTGAGATTAGGGCAGAAATGAGTGTGTGAGGATTGCCTTAACTGAAACATAACCCACCAGTTACACCCAAAGGACCCTTCAAGCCACAAAACTCCCATGGCCATTACACCCCCACAACTGGTAACCTCCGGACATTTCTCCTGAACAGATGCCGCTCTTGAACTGCCAGTTCCTCACAGGTTACCGAGAGTGGCGCCTGGCACGCCTCGTCCTGAGCTTTATCACCATGGGGTATGTCTGGCAGGATGGGGAGACGCAGCCCAAAGAGGTAGGGACAAAGGAACTCCTGTCTTCTCATCTGGCAGGTTCTCTGTCCCTGAAGAACACTGTCTACACTGTTTTCCTGGAAAATGGCTCCTTTCACGGTCTTCTTTTGGGTTTGAGATGAAGGAAGCACAAAGGCTTCCCGGGTGGGTCAGTGGTAAAGAATCTGCCTGCAATACAGGAGAGATGAGTTCAATCCCTGGGTCGGGAGGATCTCCTGGAGAAGGAAATGGCAACCCACTCCAGTATTTTTGCCTGAGAAAGCCCATGAACAGAGGAGGCTGGGGGCCTATAGTCCGTGGGGGTCTCAAAGAGTCAGACATGACTTAACTATTACCCAGCAGCAGCAGTAAAATGAAGTGCAAAAGGCCCATTTAAATGAAAGACCATTTCTCCCCACCTGGCCAGGAAGTTAATTTTCTTTAGCACTGGGAGCCCTTTCATTTGTTTTTGAATTGTTTTTCTTTTCTTCTTTCTGACCCGCACTTTCTTCTAGAAATGTTAAACTGGTGCATTTGAAGGCAAGTCATAAGATATCATGAAACCCTGAATGACCCGTTTTACAGCATTTTGTGCTCTTCCTCACATCAGTAACCACAGCATTCACAGTCTCATACGCTTATAGCAATGCTGTACCCATTTTACAGACAGTCAAGGACTACAGAAGTTAAATTTCTGGCCCAAGGCTAGGTAGCAAGTTTGTGGAAAATCCAGGGTCACAACCCAGACCTTCTGATTTCACTAATGCAGCCTTCATTCCCCAGAGACACACATTACCGTTTATAACACTGTGCTTATTTTTTTTTTTTGATGTTGCTTGTTATCTACCAAATGCTGGTCTGTCTCTTAACATTTCATGCAAATCTCTTCTGACTCCTTGCATAACTTTTTACGGTTTCGACCTGAACCTCAGAACATGAAGTCT
Organism: Cervus elaphus; assembly: GCF_910594005.1. Classification (NCBI taxonomy): domain Eukaryota; kingdom Metazoa; phylum Chordata; class Mammalia; order Artiodactyla; family Cervidae; genus Cervus; species Cervus elaphus. Next base: position 42,149,484 of record NC_057846.1, read on the forward strand.
TTGAGCTTCACTTACCACAGTATAAATTACTATTCGTTTCACTTTTTTATAAATGGACCTTTTACAGAAATCAGGATGTTATCCTTGTTTTGCTTCTGCAAGCTTGAGTGAGCAACCTGTTCTTACTTTGTTTGCCTGGGTTTATTCTACAATTTGTCTATCAAGTAAATAGAGGAGACTCCCAGTGATGAAAGCAAGGCTAAGTGAGATAAGAAATGGGAAGGAAGCAGAGAGCTACTGTGGACTGTTTAAATGTCAGGGCATCTAACTTTAAAGAGTCATGTGTCTGATGTGGAAAAGTTTGAAGTCTAGGCACACATGATGGAACATCCCAATGGATTTTTCCTCCTCTTTCTGTTCTCCAGACCAGCATCCTCGCTTGGGGAAGGGATGAAGTAGGTGACAAGGGAGGGAGACACCAGCTTCCGGTGTGTCTGTGACCTTCCAGATCACCACTGAGCTCCCTACACCCATTCCCACACACCACCTCAAACCATCTCTACTTTCCCTGTATTTCCTCCTTTAACTTTTCTACTGTGGAGACACCTCATTCCTGCACTGCCCTCCTCATCCCCTGCCTCCCAAGGGAAGCTGGCCTTAGGCTTAAATTTGAAAACTATTATTGTTGAGTCGCTGCCACATCTGACTCTCTGTGACCCCATGGACTGCAGCACCCCAGGCTTCTCTGTCCTTCACCATCTCCAGGAGTTTGCTCAAGCTCATGTCCATTGTGTTGGTGATGCCATCCAACCGTCTGGTCTTCTGTCCCTCCCCTCTCATCCTGCCCTCCACCTTTCCCAGAATCAGGGTCTTTTCCAGTGAGTCAGCTCTTCACATCAGGTGGCCAAAGGACTGGAACTTCGGCTTTAGCATCAGTCCTTCCAATGAATATTCAGGACTGATTTCCTTTAGGATGGACTGGTTGGATCTCCTTGCAGTCCAAGGGACTCTAAAGAGTCTTCTCCAGCACCACAGTTTGAAAGCATCTTCAGTGCTCAGCCTTCTTTCTGGTCCAACTTTCATACCCATATATGACTACTGAAAAACCATAACTTTGACTATATGGACCTTTGTTTCAGATTTTTAATACGCTGTCTAGCCTTGTCATAGCTTTCCTTCCAAGGAGCAAATGTCTTTTTAATTTTGTGGCTGAAGCCACTGCAGTGATTTTGGAGCCCAAGAAAAGAAAATCTGTCACTGCTTCCACTTTTTCCCCATCTATTTGCCATGAAGTGATGGAACCAGATGTCATGATCTTAGTTTTATGAATGCTAAGTTTTAAGCCAGCTCTCTTTCATCCTCATCAAGAGGCTCTTTAGCTCCTCTGCACTTTCTGTGAATAGATATTTTTACATTAAGGGGGAAGGAAGTTGGAAGTGGGAGAAAGGAGGCATAAGAATATTCTTTTCAATCTATTTAGCCTTGTTGATGGTTAGAGTCCCCCACTCCCATCCCCATGGGTCCTGGTAATTTTTCTGGATATTTGGACAAAGAGGGTTCTTTAGAGAGGTCCTCAGATTACTCAGGGATTGAATGGGGACTGTCCTAAGGTGACTTACTTGAAGTTGTTATTGGGTGTGATGAAATATTCTAGTCTTCCCATCTGTCTCCCTGAGAAAAGGACAAACACACACATATATACACAAACACATACACATATTTGTTCCTAAAACTAAGACTATGCAGAAAACACTTGTATGCAGGTATCTACATTATCTGTCTGGATATATATAGGAGATATATATATATATATATATATATGTATATATATATATATACATATATACACACACACACACAGAGGGATATTTTCTCACAGCTCATCAACTCAGTCCCCACTTATGCCTCAACATTTGTTCATACTCTTAATTGTACAATTTTTAGAGATTATTTTATACTATATATGTACATGCATGGTCCAATTTTGTACTTTTCACATATATTTCAGACCATACTCATAAATAATATATCCACTAGGTTGTTAAAGAATAAATATGAGAGTGAGGTGTGTATTATATTTATATTAATTATATGGATATGTGTTAATTAATTATATATATTAATTACATGGATTAATTATATGATTACTCATATGAGTGAGTGACTGAAGTCACTCAGTCGTGTCCGACTCTCTGCGACCCCATGGACTGTAGCCCACCAGGCTCCTCCATCCATGGAATTTTCTAGGCAAGAGTACTGGAGTGGGTTGCCATTTCCTTCTCCAGGGGATCTTCCCGACCCAGGGATTGGACCCGGGTCTCCCACATCGCGGGCAGGCGCTTTACCATCTGAGCCACCAGGGAACCCCACTCATATAATTCCATTTTTATTCTCAGGTTATTTCTTTACCACATGATTTTTAGGAATAAAAAACCAATTGACATAGTTGCTCAGTCATGTCCAACTCTTTGAGACCGCATGAGCTGGGGCTCTGTCAGGCTCCTCTGTCCAGGGGATGCTCCGGGCAAGGATACTGGAGTGAGTTGTCATGCCCTCCTCCAGGGGATCTTCCTGACCCAGGGATCGAACCCACATCTCTTATGCCTCCTGCATTGGCAGGCAGGCTCTTTACCCCTAGCACCACCTGGGAAGCTCACACACTACTGATACTATGTATAAAACAGATAACAAATGAGAACCTACTCTATAGCACAGGGAATTCTACTCAGTGCTCTATGGTGACCTAAATGGGGAGGAAATCCAACAAAGAGGGGATATACATATACGTGTATCTGGTTCAATTTTCCACACTAACTACACAGGAACTAATTACACAGAAGCTAACACAGCATTGAAAAACAAATATATGCCAATAATAAAAAAAAGACAAGATTGCTTCCTCCATTGCATTCTTTCTATAATGTGCTAACTGTCTGCATTTATCCGCAAGATTCTGCCAAGAAACCTTGCCCTGCCCTTTGTCGAGGTCTCCAGGAACCTGGGGCTCCCTCCTATCCTCGTTCACTCGGACTTGGTGCTGGCCAACTGGGCTACTAGGAACCCAGGAGGGTAAGACCAGGAGAGGGTGCTTGGGATCTGAACAAATGAAAACTGGGTAAGGGAGAGGTTTGTGATTTCTCTTGTTACAGGAAAAGTCCAAACTTTGTCAGCTCTTTTGGTTGAGAGATGCTCATATTTATTACCTGGGGCCTTCCCTGGTGGCTCAGATAGTAAAGAATCTGCCTGCAATGTGGGAGACCCAGGTTCGATCCCTGAGTCCGGAAGATCCCCTGGAGAAGGAAATGGCACTCCACTTCAGTATTCTAACCTAGGAAATTTTATAAACAGAGGGGCCTGGCAGGCTACCATCCATGTGGTTGCAAAGAGCCGGACACGACTGAGCAACTAACACACTTGTGGTGTCAAAGAAAGGGTGAACTTAAACCCAAGTTCAAAATTCACAGTTCACAGGAGTTTCCTCTCAACCCACTCTGAACATGCGGGGACAGGTTGTTACAAAGATATGAAAGGAACAAGATAAATTGTCTGGATGGCCACAGGCTCAGTGTTTTGGGTCTGATATGTACGTTGAGACTTGGCTCACTCTTTGTTACACCAAGACCTGTAGGGAAGAAAACATTGCCCTTCTTCACATCTAGGCTCCTTGGCTAGTCTAATCATCAAACTGACTTAAGGCAGATGAACAGAGGGGGCTTCCCAGATGGTGCTGGTGGTAAGGAACCTGCCTGCCCGTGCAGGAGATGTAAGGGATGGGAATTCAGTCCCCTGGGTCGGGAAGATCCCCTGGAGGAGGGCATGGCAACCCACTCCAGTATTCTTGCCTGGAGAATCCCGTGGACAGAGGAGCCTGGTCGGCTATGGTCCATAGGGTTACAAAGAGAGAGACACGCCTGAAGCAACTTAGCACTCATGCACGCACAGATGAACAGAAGAAAAACAAATTTAATTTTGTATATGTTGGAACTCCATAAAAATATGAAGCTGAAGATGTGACTGAAGCAGGCAGCTTTTATAACTTCTAGACAAGGAAACAGTACATTTGTAAAAACTTGACAAGACACTGGGGTTTGGGCTTGGGGTAGCTAATTAGGGGAGAGGTAGCAAGGTTTGTTTGTACAAGCTCCTCAGCCCCACATTCCTGTCTCTGGTGATAAGACTCTTTCTCTACCGCCTGGCACAGAGAGGACGTCCTTCACATGGAAGATTTATTTCCTACTTTCAGGGGCACAAAGAGGTCAGGGTGTCCTTTTGGCAACTGCTGTTTCTCAAGTACCTTTAATTCAAAATAATCCATCAAAGTGATATATTTGGGATGATGTATTCTGCTGCCCTCAGGCCCATAGCCTAGTAACAGCCCCTGACATCTAAACTGTGTGTGTGTCTGAAGGTTCATTTGCTCACAGATGCACATGCCTTGTGTACACATGACCCTGGATGGCATATCAAGTTTGCAAACTGATTTGTTCCTTTCTTTTCTTTTTCTTCTGTCAATCACTGAAATTGGACTAGACCCCTGGAAATCAGGTAAGCTATCAGAAATCCTTCACTCACTTTAGTTCAGTTCAGCCGCTCAGTTGTATCTGACCCTTTGTGACCCCATACTCACTTTAGGATTCTCGCTAACTGTAAAAATTTACAATAAAATAAACATACAAAAAAGAAAGCATCCCATATTGCATGTATAATATATAATTTATAGAAATGCATGAAAAAAAAAAAGACTAGAAGAACATATGTTTCAAATCAACAGCCCCAAAGTTAACAGTAGTTGTCTCTGCTATGTGTAAATTAAGGAATTAATTTTCTTTGCTATATTTTCCAATTTGTACATTAAAAAAAAGTAAAAGCCAATGCAATAAGAGCAAACAAATAAACCACTCCTCACCAAAGCTTCACCAGTTCTCTAATTCTCTGTGATTTTTTTTCAAGTCTAATGCTCTAGTGGTAAAGAACCCGCCTCCAATGCAGTAATTCAGGAGAAGTAAGAGACGTGGGTTTGATCCCTGGGCCAGGAAGATCCCCTGGAGGAGCGCATGTCAACCCACTCCAGTACTCTTGCCTGGAGAAACCCACAGACAGAGGAGACTGGTGGGCTACAGTCCATGGGGTTGCACAGAGTTGAACACAACTGAATTGACAGCACACACATGCACGCAAAATCTGAAAAAGATCTCTGGTCTCACCATAACTTCTATGAAAGGACACAGGGCAGGCTGTGGCTGCTACAGCTACAGAATCCCTTTGAAATATTACAGAGACTGGAGCTGGCGGGGCAAATCTGGTTGAGATGTTTTTAGACTCCTCTTTCACTAGAGAGCACAGTTAACCTCTAAGTTGGCATTGCCTCTCTAATCAACAAACCTCAGCTCAATAAGGGGTTCAGCATAAAAGCTTTGGCTCGGAAGATGGAGAGATGAAGGGTGAAGACCCCATTTTGCACAGAAATGTGACTCTGCTGAAATTATGGGAGTCCCTGACTTACTTTTCTTTTGTGTTTTTCATTTCTTCTTGTTTTTAAAATGTTAGAGGCAGAGGTGATTTATGGAATGAAGTTTGCATGCTTCATAGACTGGATTCAGCTCTGGGGTATTTGAATCCATGTGATAACAGGTCATTTAAGAATGATCCTCTATTACAGTCTTCAGCTTTCATTACTATAATAGAGAATTTGGTAGGGGATGGGGGGAGAAACTGATTAGAGAGAGTCCCAGCCTGAGTTATGAAACGGCTCCAGTGACTAAGCAACTGGATGAACTTGGGGAAGTGACTTTGCTTCTTTGGGCTATATTTTTCTGTCTGTAGAAAAGGGGCGTGGAGTTAGCCATGGCCTGGGCCTTCCAGGTGGCTCAGATGGTAAAGAATCTGCCTGCAGTGTGGGAGACTCAGGTTCAGTTCAGTCCCTGGGTTGGGAAGATCCCCTGGAGAAGGGCACGGCTACCTAATCCAGTATTCTTGCCTGGGAAATCCCATGGACAGTGGAGCCCAGCAGGCCACAGTTCATAGAGTCCTGAAGATTCAGACATGACAGAGCAACTATCATCTTATGCTCCCTGTAGCTCTATGACTCTGTGTTCCTAACAGGAAGGGTGTGTGAAGAATCAACCCTACTTGTCCACCCGTGCTGTAGTGGTTTCCTGAGGTTGGAGTGGTGGTCTGGGACCATCAAGGCTGTACCAGACTTTGGGAGTTCAGCTTAGGTGCACTTGGGCTGGAGCAGATGTGTCCCTTTCCTTCCTGTATGCTGCTGAAGAGATGTTTGTCCTAGGCTGCCCTGCGGAGATGAGTAGCTTGGCCGCTGGTTCCACCTTGGACTAGCAGTTACCTGACTGGAGGCCACCCCTGGGCCCTGCATACTCACCGTGCCCAAACCTCTCTAACCACGTGGTCATCTCTCCCTCCCAAGGAACTTGGATACCATTGTCTCATTCCCTGGGGGAGAAAGCCTGCGTGGTTTTATACTGGTGACTGTTTTGGTGGAGAAAGCAGCCGTGCCTGGGATTAAGGTATCTTTCCACCCAAAGCACTTTTTTTTTTTTTTCTCCTAAATGAGAAATCTGTGAGCTTTCTTTCCCACCCACACCCTTTCTCTACAGTGACAGAATCAGTATAGACTCCTGTTTTGGTTAGTTAAGCAAAGAGATTGACGTTCTAGCTCCCATTCCTCAACTACCACAAAGCTTAGAATTGACCATTTGCCCACGGTCAAAACAGAGACGTATTGTTCTAGGCAATGGGAGATCTGGGGGAATAAGAAAGACATTGCTCTGGCTTCCAACTGAGGCTCAGGATCCAGTGGGGGAAGGTGGGTTGATATCGGGTATAACGAGGAAAAGAGTGCTGAGTTTCATGGAAAGACATCTAAAATCTAATTCAGACTCAACAGGTTGGGCAAAACTTCCCATGGGAAATGACAGGTCTGAAAGCTAATCCCTGAGTAATGTAGACAGAGAGACAGAGATAGAGAGACAGAGTCTGATCTCTGGCAGGAGGAGATGCCATACAAAGGCTCTGAGTTCAAATGAACCCTCCTTGAGAACCAACGAAGACCCCCTGTGTAGCACAGGGAACTCTACTCAGTCTTATGTGGCTGCCTGGATGGGAGGGGAGTTTGAGGGGTTAATAGATACACGTGTATGTATGGTTGAATCCCTTTGCTGTCCACCTGAAACCATCACAACATTGTTAATTAGCTATACCTTCAACAGAAAATGAAAAGTTAAAAAAAAAAACTAGCTAAACTAAAAATGTATCATCCTTGAAGTCACCTAGCCCTTGGGGGTTGTAAACTTGTATCCCTTTAAGGCTCAGGCAGGTCCCAGGAAGGTCAGGTGTCCACAGAGCATCCATGTCTTGCCTAGAGATATTGGAGTTAGATTTCTGTCCTTCCTCACCACCTTCCCTGATAAGCATATTTTGGGTGGCTTCCGTATCTAGAGTGGGGTTATTGGGCTACCAGATTGGGCTACTGCTCCTTCCTTCACTCTGAAACTATGTGGTCACTTTACTCCTCATCCGTGTGTTTATTATGGAAACAGGATCAGATACTGGTAAGGGGTTCAGATAAAGTGGAGGCTGCTAATGACAGGACTCTGGAACTGAGCGGTCCACAGATTCTGATTTTCCATCAGACAAGAGTTGAGGAGTGAAGGTGTCCTGATTCAAGACATAGAAGTAGGAAGGATGCTCATGTGTGATAACTCCAGAAGAAGGAAGGAGGGAAATGAGGGAGGGAGGCCCCTGAGAGGGACAAGAAGGAGCAGCCAGGGGAAAGATCCAGAAAGACCTAACCAGGTCCATCCAGCAGTTGACCAGAGAGACTGTCCTCTCAGGAGGACCTCACGGCCAATCTGGTTGAGGACCACTCCCCGGGGGAGCCTCGCCACGCGGTCCAGCAGGCAGAGGGCTGCCCTTCCTGGACTCCCCACCTCAGTGGACCGTAAGTGAATGCTCGTGCACTGAGGGACTGAATCTCGTCTCCAGGCCCTGGTTCAGGCCGTGAACGCCATCTTGCAGCCCAGCCCACACTCCTTGCTTCAAGCCTTGCAGCAACTGAGGGTCTCCATCCAGGACATCACCGGAGCCTTGGGACAAATGCACGGTACATGCGCCTGATGCCTGAGGGCTCTCCTGGTGGGGAAAAGGGCCTGAAGGCTGGGAAGCATCCAGGGGATGGTGCTGCTGTGTTAGCCTGGATTTAAGGTAACTGCCTTTCAGACTGTTGGAAAATGACCTCTCAGTTGGCAGGGATATTTCTGTGCTTTTGGACTCCTTTCCATTTGCTTGCAATTAGGCTGATTTCCTATCTTGGGCGGTCACGTTTCTGTGCATTGAGGTCTCACGTGAAGCTTGGGAAAAGGGGAGGGGCACATATATGGCTTATACCTGCTTTAACCAGCAATGACCCTGGTCCCAGAGAACATGACTGACCTTGGCTTCTTCAGTTCTCCTTTTCTGTGGCCAGCGAAGGGATAGGTTATCCCAGGAGTGGTCACTTAAAGGTCACACCCTTCGCCAACTGGTTAAACATTATTCTGGTGATCACATCACTCGGTAATTTCTTGGCAGCTATTTAACTTCCTCTCTCAGGAGAAACTCCAAAATTAAAATGGAAGAGGGTGTGATCTTTTTAATAAAGGAAAAACAACTGAGTATCCGTTCCTTCTGCAAAACAAAATCGATTCTAGTAAAAGAGAGTGTTTATAGGAAATGGAGCAGGAGGGAGGGAGATGGAAACCAGATGTAGCTCAGTTTTAGCTTTTCATTAAAAGGATAGATTGTCCTCACAGACTCTGCGAAATTCATCTGATTACATACTCTTTTCATTCAAAGGTCTCTTTTTACATGTCAGAATCACATCTCCCCATTTCTCCGAATTTTAATTTTAAAGGCCTCCCGATCACATCAGTAGGTCTCTTGCCAAACCAGCTCTCCCAGCTTAGTGAGATGGATTTCAGTTTTGCCAGGGTGCCCTCAGTGTATTACTCAGGATGTCGGGACAACTAGCGAAGCATCGCAGGTGCCCAGATCATATGAATGAACTGGAGTGAGTGGTTCGGAAGGTCATGGGAGGCCCTCCAGCCTGTCACGGGTATGTCCCGGCAAGGTGGCCTTAGCCCTGTCTGGCTCTCTCACGTTTCCCTAGTTCTCATTCTCAAAGTCACTTCTACAGCCTGGGCCAACTTTTAGCTTTCTTCATCACCCTCTGCAGGAGGTCTGATGGCCTGGGAAGGTGATGGGATGATTTCTCTTGGGTCACCCCAAGGCAAATTTGCCTACACAGACATCCTATGCAGGTGTCTACTATAAAAAGTGACTACTAGTCACTGCAGTGAGAGACATCATGGTCTCAGCCTGCAACTTCCAAAAGCAACCCCAACAGCATCTTCCACCCTCTACACTCCTTAAACATGTGGCCTGGATTCTCCTCTCCTCAAGGGGTGAAGCCTGTGTGATGTATGTGGGCTTGTGACATGCCTGTGACCAGTAGAACTCAGCAGAAGTGACACGGCATGACTTCCCAGGCACGGTTAGAAAACATGATGCATCTGTCACGGTGTGCACTGAGTCATGATGAAAAAAAAGTCCACTGGAGTCACCGGGGCATTGAAGAGGATGTCAGACCACACAGAGAGGCCAAGTGTACCCCATTGGGCACTTGGCACAGGGGTGAATAAGCCCCTGGGAGAGTCTTAAGTTCCCACTGCCCAGGCACCTTCAGCTCCATCTCCTCGGCTGAGGACCCAAGCACTGTGAAGCAGATAGCCATCTCTGCTGGGTCTGGCCCTGATTCCTGCCCTGCAGGGCCGTGCACACAGTACAATGGTTATTCTATGCCACTGAGTCTGAGTGATTTGTTACTTAACCATGGTAACCAGAAAAGTGATATCATAAAAATGATCGATAATAGAAAGTGCAAGGTGTAAGGAATCACATGAATGTTTTAGTCATTGGTTGAATTTCTTTTGTAGTTGAATTTCGTCTGCCTGATAAGTAGAGCTCAGCTTCACTGCTTTCCTCCCCCAAAGGGAGCTTTCCAAGATTCCTTTTTTTTCTGAGCTCAGCTTTAGCACAAGTTGCTTCTTCCTTTTCTCCACAAAGTCCTCTTTTCCAGGAATTTTCTGGCCTGGAGTCACGCCTGAAGCAGTGCCCAAGGCAGGGGAGGAGGCAGGGCCGAGGCAGAGCCTCTTTGCTCCAGAGCTGCAGTTGGCATATGAGAACCGTCCGCGGTGACTTTTATCAGCAGTCTCCTTCCAACGCACACAGGGTTTTCCCTTCACAGTTTTACCCAGTTCTCACTGCTGACTGGAAATCAAACCCAGACAGTCCTATTTCCATATCCTGACTCTCCCCAAGACAGAAGTCCATCACCACGTCACACACATGGACCTTCACACTGCACACTCGCAGGACCCAGGTTCAGCTCTCCTGTTCTGGTGGTGAACAAGCAAATCAACCAGGTCAGAGCTTTGGGCTCCATTGGAAGGCTAAACTATGCTCTGATTTCCAGGCTTCCAAAATATGAGTAAGTCTGGATTTCAAGCCCGTGTGGTTATTAACGGCCCTTGTTCTCCGAGTTTAACTCTCAGAAAAGCTGAGGGATAATTATTCTCTCTGAAAAGCCGTGGAAACTGTTGCCTTGTATTTTCTTCTGACACAACACCACTTCCAGCTTACCCTTTGTCAACTGCAAATTGGCACTTACCAAGAGCATTGCCAGCAAGTAAACAATAAAGGCATTTGCCATCTGCCTCCACGGAGATTGAACCCCATGCTGCTATAGCTGTTGACCTTCAACAACCCCCGAGGGAGTTCAGCGTGGAGTGAGGCACTCTGTGCTCCTGGGAATCCGGTGGGACAGATCTTTAGATAGTTGGATGTTTTTAGGAACAGATTTTATGATCTAAATCCTTGTGTCTCCTCATATCTAGAGAAACTCTAAATCCCTTCGTGATGACATCAGATCCTCATGACTAACAAAAACCTTTCGTAAAATGGGTGCTTCATGGCCTTGAATTCCCCCTTCACCAAAACCTTATATATTGACTTTCCCCCACTGCCGCTTTGGAGCAGCCTCTCAGGTATCTGAAGTGCTGCTTCCCCAGCTGCATTCCTCACTTTGCCCCAAATAAAACTTAACTCACAACTCTCTAGTTGTACATTTTTTTTTAGTCCACACCTTAGTAGATGTAGGGATTGTTCTTTGATTAGTGATGAGGGGGTCAAAATGTTTGCCTCTGACAGTTTGGTACGTGTGAATGCCCTTCACATTACTGATTACTTCTGATTACTTCATTTAGTTCTGTCTAAGATATTTTCCTTCTTAACTTCCGAATTTATTTTTTAAGTTTTTATACTTTAAAATTTTTCTTAATTTTTAAATTAGAGGATAATTGCTTTAGAGTGTGTTATGTTGGTCTCTGCTGTACAACACCACCAATCATTCATAATTATTTATATATAGATATGGGCTTCCCCGCTGGCTTAGCTGTAGAGAATCCATCTGCAATGCAGGAGATGTGGGTTCAAACCCTGGGTCAGAAAGATTCCCTGGAGGAGGAAATGGTAGCCCACTCCAGTATTCTTGCCTGGCTAATCCCACAGCTACAGTCCATGGGGTTGCAGAAGAGTCAGGCACGACTTAACAGCTAACAACAACAGTGTGTGTGCATGCTAAGTCGCTTCAGTCGTGTCTGACTCTGTGCAACCCTATGGACTGTAGCCCACCAGGTTCCACTGTCCATAGGATTCTCCAGGCAAAATACTGGAGTGGGTTGCCATGCCCTCCTCCAGGGGATCTTCCCAACCCAGGGATTGAACCAGTGTCTCTTATGTCTCTTGCATTAGCAGGTGGGTTCTTTACCACTTGGGCTTCCCTGATAGCTCAGTTGGTAAAGAATCCATCTGCAATGCAGGAGACCTGGGTTCAATCCCTGGGTTGGGAAGATCCCCTAGAGAAGGGAATGGCTACCCACTCCAGTACTCTGGCCTGGAGAATTCCATGGACTGTATAGTGCATGGGCTGGCAAAGAGTCAGGCCCTGAGCGATTTTCACTATCACTGATATCACATGTTCTTTTACTTTTTCTTTACCACTAGTGCCACCTGGGAAAGCCGCAACAACAGCCATGTATATATATCCTCTGTCTCTTGAGCCTCCCTCTCCCCGCCCATCCTAGTCCTCTAGGTCGTCAACTTGTGAACTTACTTTGTCTAAATCCAGGTGGAAGAGAATTAACACTGGAAATCTTCTCTTCAAAGAGCATACAATTATATGACCAAGGGACCAAGTTCATGTCTCTAAAGTTGTTTTCACTCATGGACTAGTGACACAGAGTAATCTGAGTAAACCCAAATTATCTGAGCCATCATCTCTTCCCTTAAATATAATTTCATCCTGTGAGTGCAGCACATCTTAAGGCAAGCACACACATATATACACAGGATACTGAAGAGTTTTACAAATCTTCACAGAAGATTTCTTAAGGCTGTAAGCAGAAATATGCATTGCACATCATACATTGAAGATATCTAAAAATCTACAGTGATCATTACTGTTTTATATAGTGAAAGGTCACTCAGATTTGCTTATATATACATTTTAAATTAAAAGAAAAAAAATTTTTTTGGCTGCAATGCATGTGGAATCTCAGTTCCCCGACCAGGGACTCAATCCGAGGCCTCTGCATTGGAAGTGCAGAGCCTTAAACACTGGACTGTATATTTATAACCCTTGCTCTTCACTCCTTTGTATACATTTATTTTTTTGCCTATAAGATTTGCTCTAGTGAGAGTCTCTGTTGCTGGCAAGTTCATCTAAAAATTGCCTTATTTTTCCATTTATTTATGTTTTATTATTTTTATGCTTATTTATATCTTGCATTTTTGCTAAAGGAAATGGCAACCCACCCCAGTGTTCTTGCCTGGAAAATCCCATGGACAGAAGAGCCTGGTAGGCTGCAGTCCATGGGGTCGCAAACAGTTGGACACGACTGAGCGACTTAATTTCATTTTTTTTTCATTTAAATATTCTTCGGTGTTGAGTACATCAGTAGTAGTTCCCTTTGTTGCCTCTGAGAAGTCTGTCTCCTGTCTTCTTCCCTGTCTTGTCGTTTAGTCACTCAGTCACATCCAACTCTTTTTTGCGATCCCGCAGACCGCAGTCCGCCAGGCTCCTCTGTCCATGGAATTCTCCTTGCAAGAGTACTGGAGTGGGTTGCCATTTCCTCCTCAGGGGATCTTCCTGACCCAGGGATTTAACCCCTTGTCTTCTGCTTGGCAGGCAGATTCTTTTCCACTGAGCCACCAGGGAAGAAGCCCTTCTCCCTGTCTACTTGTCTTCTTTAGTCTGCCTATTTTCTGTGTTGTTCAGTTTATTACCCCTTCACAATATTATGCTTCTGTACTTGATAGAATTCATTACCCTAGAAAATCCTCAGCCATGAAACCCTCACAAACTCCCACCTCACTCCCTTTCTGCCTCCTACTGGAACTTTTCTTTTTTTTTTTTTTTTTTAATATATCTAAACAATTTTTAAATGTTGTGTTGTTTCTGCCCTACAACAATGCAAATCACCTACAATTATATTAATACATACATCCCCTCCCTCCCTCCCTAACCTCCCCCACCACCCATCTCATCTCTTCAGGTCCTCACAGAGCACCAGACTGGGCTTCCTGTGTTACACAGTAACTTCCTGTCAGCCATCTTACACCTGATAGAGTATCTCTGTTGATGTTACTTCCTCCATTGTTCCATTCCATCCCTGTGTCCACAAGTCTATTCTCTACATCTACTTCCTACTGGAACTTTAATTCCAGGTGTTAGACCATTCCTCTTTGTCTTCCATTTTCCTAAAAATCTTGCTGCTGTTTTCCATTTCTTTCTTTCTCTGGGCTGCATTTTGGACTACTTCTTCCCATCTAATTAGATTCTTTACTTTTCAAACTGCTTCTGACCTACTACTAAACACACACCCTGAATAGGTTGTTTGATTTTTCATTTCCAGAAGCTGTTATTCTTTTCAACTCTCTTTTCTTTTTGTAATTTTCTGTTTCCTATAAATGCTTTCAAGCTTGCTTAAATGTGGGTGAGTGTGGTTCTTTATAATCGATAGGTGTGGTAAGTATGATAAGTTTAATGTTTGGCACTTGTTTCTGTTTCCTTTCTTTGTTCTCACAGTGGTTGTCATGTCTTTTTTTTTCTATGCGTGACCTGTTTTCTTTTTCTACTTTGTAATGTTGTTCTTGAAATATCATTTGTAGGCAGGCTTTTGGGACTAGGATAGAGAAATATTTGTATTTGGTTCTTTCTGGCTCTTGGGAAAACTAAAATTCTGGATCATCATCTTAGATCAATTTGAGCAAGTAAAGACCCATGTGTCAATCTGTCAGCTGAACCTGGGCTAAAAATATGCAAAAACTATGGTCCCAGCTTCTCAGGAACAGAGTTTTCTTTTTTTTAAGTCCTGTTTTGCTTGGTGCAAAAGTTAGCTCTAATGCTTTCTCCTGTGGCAAGCAGGAGTGAATTGAGGGCCTGACTCATACAGAATTTGAGGGTACAGCATCTGGGTCTCCCTGGATAAGATGAGGAGAGTGTGGAGTAAAATTTCTCACCAAGGCTGGACCCAGGGCTCCTACCATAGCCGCTAAAGCAGAGCCCGGGTGAACCTGAATTGACAGATGCTTTGAGGGAAAAGTGTCTCTCCAGTTCGGTTTTCTGCATCCCTGAGTTTCTCCTTTCTTTGCATTTTTGCTTAGTGACTCCTTGCTGGTTTTTTGGCTCTTTAATTGTCTTTAGGATGCTTTCACATTTATCCAGCTTTTCCTGTTTGTTTGTTTTCAGTGGAAGGATAGGTCCAAGTAAAACACCATTCTGTTATCACAAAGGGAAGTCTCTTTTGGGAGTACTGTTTGTGTCTCTTCCTTCCCTTGTGTTTCTCCATCACTTCCTCTGCACCTGGCTGTCATCATCTCTTGCCAGGACTCCTACAGTAGCCTTCTGCATCCTCTCTCTCAACTGCTTTTTTCCAGTCTAATCCACACTCTATACACAGCCTGAATTGATGTTTAGGAGTGCAAATCAGGTTGTGTCACTTTAGTTCTGAAAACTCTTCAGTTTCTCTCCAAGCACAGTCCAATATGGCAGCCTCTAGCCACCCATGGCCGCTGAACACTTGCTACATGGCCGGTGCAACTGAGGAGTTAAAGTTTTAGCTGCATTTAATTTTAATTCATTGCAATTGAAATTTAAAAAAAAAAAAACTGAATCAGTATAATTACTTTTCTGTTAGACACAACTTTAATGTTAGAAAGATTCACTTTCACTTAATTGTTGAAAATTCAGCATCCAAATTAAAATACACTCTAAGTATAAAATAAAATTTAAGTCTATAAGAATGTACACAGAATTTCAAATAATTATTTTTAGAACCCTCATTAATAATTTTGTGTTGGACACATTTGAAATGATAATATTTTGGATATTTGGAGTTAACTAAAACATGGTATGTTATTAATTTTTCCTTTTTTTTTTTTACCTTTTGAAATATCTCTAGTAGAAAATTTAAAACTGAATGTATCCATCAGGCTTCCCAGGTGGTTCAATGATAAAGATTCCACCTGCCAATGCAGGAGATGTGAGTTCGATCCCTGTGGGAATTACACACACACGAAAAAGATACAGTTCGGATGGATAGTTCAGTTATACATCTATAGGGCTTTGTTTTGGATGTTGGTAACAGGTGCTTTCTTTTCTAAGTTGTTTCAGTCACGTCTGACTCTCTGCAACCCTCTGGACTGTAGCCTGCCAGGCTCCTCTGTCCATGGGATTCTCCAGGCTAGAATACTGGAGTGAATTACCATGTCCTCCTCCAGGGGATCTTCCTGACCCTGGGATTGAACCCATGACTCTTGGGTCTGTCTTTTATGCCTACGTGTCTTGCATTGGCAGGCGAGTTCCTTATCACTAGTGCCACCTGGGAAGCCCCTTACTGACCTGCATGGGACCAGCATGAGCATTAATAATGTCATGTGAAAATGCTGCAGTGATTCTGGGTCTGTGGCTTTTAGTACTGACCCAAAGCAAGGATTTGCTGAATTTTGTTTTGTTTAAAAGCCTCTTCTCAGTATAAAACTCAGATATTCTACCTCTGAAACATAGAAATAGCAAGTTTCCTTTGGTTTTCCAAGCAAAACAAAAATAGGATAAAATTTTCACGAAATGAGTGTGAACTAATCAAGAACAGACATTGCATTTCTCTTCAGATTCACTTAAATGCAAAAGAACAAGATACTCAACCAAAATGGTTTGTGTTTTTCAGAACAACAACAAGGAAAGCTTTGAAAGACATGACCCCCCTTCACTAAACATACCTGAGCTTGGCCATCAGGCAGAAGCTGCCGTCCAAGGGTCATTCTCTGCTCTCCTAGGACGACAGAGGGAAGGACACGGGGGGAGGCTTAACTCAGCTGTGTCCTTGGAGCTTCTGTGCTCCCTGTAGGATAATGTCACTGGCTTTCCGGAACCGGAACTGCCCTTCCTAGTGCAAATGTACACACATATGATCCAGAAGTAAGACTATTTACATGGCTTTCATCCCTCACCAGTCCCATGTTAATAGATGCTCTCTGTCTGGTTTAGAGAGAAATACCATCCATCAGCCTTGGTAGGGATTCTAAGGCTTTTCCACACTGGCTATGGATACACCTGCTCCAGTCTTCTTGCTCCCTCTTGTGGCAGAATTCCTTTAAGCGTTGTGCCTGCCTTCTTTTGATCTCCCAAAGACAGGCCTGGAGCTGATATTCTTCTCTAGGTTCCCTCTGTGCGTGTGTTCCCTCAATGGCTCAGTTGTGTCTGACACTCTGCAGCCCCATGGACTGTAGCCCGCCAGGCTCCTCTGTCCATGGGATTCTCCAGGCAAGGATGCTGGAGTGGATTGCCATTTCCTTCCCAGGGAATCTTTCTCACCCAGGGATCAAATCTGGGTCTCCTGCATTGCAGTGGGATCCTTTACCCACCGAGCCACCTGGGAAGCCCATCTTATCCATGGGTGACTGTCTAAATCAATGTTCTTTGTGGGGAAGAGAGAAGAAAACTCTTATTCAGCCATGAGGATGGCATAACTCTTGCATTTCCCTGATTTGTAATGAGTTAACTCTCTGTGTATCTGGGACGGAGGAGTGGAGAGGCCCATGTTCTTGTGTTTACTGAGCATGTCCCTGTTTTGTGAAATGCATGGCTTTCCTTAATTTTGGAAATGTCTTTTATCCTTAACTCATTGCTTTTAGTCAGCTTTTTGGTACACTCTGGAGGGTGATTGTTGTTAGTTACGTGTTGCAAATGCCTTGGATTGTCTTATTCTGCCTTTTGAAAGCCAACATTCTTCATTTAAATAGCCAGAGTATTTGCCCTTTCTTTACAGCAGTCTATTTTTAGGAAGTCTTATGTAAGATATAAATTCATAATCAGAGGTCATAAATATATTTTTCTATGTTTTCTTCTGAAATTGTTTATCTTTCACCCTTCAGCCCTTAATACACATTTAATGATTATCTCTATAGAGCATGACATAGGAAATACATTCAATTTCCCTTCTGTGAATCATCACTAATCTGCAATATTAGCATCGTCTTACACCAGATTTTCTTAAACAAGTGGATCTCTTTCCAGGCTCCCTATTCTATTTCATTGTTTCTTTGTCTTTCCCCATATCAAAACCATCTGTCATAAGAGAACTGTAGCTTCACAGTATTTCTCATTATCAGGTAAAGAACTGCCCCCCACACACACCTTTGCTCTTCTTCTCCAGGGATGCTTGTCTTACCTTTGACACTTTGCCTTTCATATAATTGTAGAATCAGCTTGTCAGATTCCAATTTTTAAAAAAATCTGTTAAGAACTTTGCTCAAATTGCATTAAATCTATATTCTATAATTTGGAGAAAAATGACATGGTTTTGATGTTCTCTCTGGTCCTTCTGATCAGGGCAAGTGGAGAGATGGAGACTGAACACACGATGTCAGCAGTCCCAACCATTTTGGTATTAAGGAACTGGTTCATGGAAGACAATTTTTACACAGGCCGGGGAGATGCTAGCAATGAGGAGTGGCCATAAATACACGTGAAGCTTCACTGGATCACCTGCCACTTACCTCCTACTATGGAGCCCGGTTCCCAACAGTGTACCGATCTGCACCTGTGGCTCAGCAGTTGGGGACCCCTGCATTAACATGCTCCCCAAATCATATCTTTACATTGCTGGGTATTCCTCTATTGTCACAGGGCCTAAAATTTACCCAGAGAACTCTTCTTCAGATACATTTCTTCTTCTAGATTTTTCTTTAGAAAAATTTTCTTTAAAAACTTCTTCTAGAGTTTTATTTCCCATCAACAAAGACATTTCTTAAACTTCTTTGATTTCTTTCACAATATAAGAGATTTAGATATCTTCTACCTTATGGTTACTCTATGTTTTTGTTTCTAGTGAATATTATCTTTGAATTAGGTATAATATAGTCCATTATATCTACTACTGTGGGCAGGAGTCCCTTAGAAGAAATGGAGTAGCCATCATAGTCAACAAAAGAGTCCGAAATGCAGTACTTGGATGCAGTCTCAAAAAAGACAGAATGATCTCTATTCATTTCCAAGGCAAACCATTCAATATCATGGTAATCCAAGTCTATGTCCCAACCAGTAACAGGGAAGAAACTGAAGTTCAGTGGTTCTATGAAGACCTATAAGACCTTCTAGAACTAACACCCAAAAAAGATGTCCTTTTCATTGTAGGGGACTGGAATGCAAAAGTAGGAAGTCAAGAAACACGTGGAGTAACAGACAAATTTGGCCTTGGAGTACAGAATGAAGCAGGACAAAGGCTAATAGAGTTCTGCCTAGAGAATGCACTGGTCATAGTAACCACCCTCTTCCAACAACACAGGAGAAGACGCTACACATGGACATCACCAGATAACCAACACCAAAATCAGATTGATTATATTTTTTGCAGCCAAAGATGGAGAAGCTCTATACAGTCAGCAAAGACAAGGAGCTGACTGTGGTTCAGATCATGAACTCCTTATTGTCAAATTCAGACTTAAATTGAAGAAAGTGGGGAAAACCACTAGACCATTCAGGTATGACCTAGATCAAATCCTTTATGACTATACAGTGGAAGTGAGAAATAGATTTACGTGACTAAATGTAATAGACAGAGAGCCTGATCAACTATGGATGGAGGTTCATGACACTGTACAGGAAACAGGAATCAAGACCATCCCCAAGAAAAAGAAATGCAAAAAGCAAAATGGCTGTCTGAGGAGACCTTATAAATAGCTGTGAAAAGAAGAGAAGCAAAAAGCAAAGGAGAAAAGGAAAGATATACCCATCTGAATGCAGAGGTCCAAACAATAGCAAAGGGAGATAAGAAAACCCTCCTCAGGGATCGATGCAAAGAAATAGAGGAAAACAATGGAATGGGAAAGACTAGAGTTCTCTTCAAGAAAATTAGAGATACCAAGGAAACATTTCATGGAAAGATGGGCTCAATAAAGGACAGAAATGATAGGGATCTAACAGAAGCATAAGATATTAAGAAGAGGGGGCAAGAATACACAGAAGAACTGTACTAGAAAGATCTTCATGACCCAGATAATCACAATGGTGTTATCACTCACACTCACCTAGAGCCAGACATCCTGGAATGTGAAGTCAAGTGGGCCTTTGGAATCATCACTACAAGCAAAGCTAGTGGAGGTGATGGAATTCCAGTTGAGCTATTTCAAATCCTGAAAGATGATGCTATGAAAGTGCTGCACTCAATATGCCAGCAAATTTGGAAAACTCAGCAGTGGCCACAAGACTGGAAAAGGTCAGTTTTCATTCCAATCCCAAAGAAAGGCAATGCCAAAGAATGCTCAAACTACCACACAATTGCACTCATCTCATACACTAGTAAAGTAAAGCGCAAAATTCTCCAAGCCAGGCTTCAGCAATACATGCACTGGGAACTTCCAGATGTTCCAGCTGGATTTAGAAAAGGCAGAGGAACCAGAGATCAAATTGCCAACATCTGCTGGAGCATCAGAAAAGCAAGAGTTCCAGAAAAACATCTATTTCTGCTTCATTGACTATGCCAAAGCCTTTGACTGTGTAGATCACAATGAATTGTGGAAAATTCTGAAGGAGATGGGAATACCAGACCAACCTGACCTGCCTCTTGAGAAACCTGTATGCAGGTCAGGAAGCAACAGTTAGAACTGGCCATGGAACAACAGACTGGTTCCAAATAGGAAAAGGAGTACATTAAGGCTGTATATTGTCACCCTGCTTATTTAACTTATGTGCAGAGTACATCATGAGAAATGCTGGGCTGGAGGAAGCACAAGCTGGAATCAAGATTGCCAGGAGAAATATGAATAACCTCACATATGCAGATGACACCACCCTTATGGCAGAAAGTGAAGAAGAACTAAAGAACCTCTTGATGAAAGTGAAAGAGGAGAGTGAAAAAGTGGGCTTAAAGCTCAACTTTCAGGAAAGTAAGATCATGGCATCTGGTCCCATCACTTCATGGGAAATAGATGGGGAAACAGTGGAAACAGTGTCAGACTTTATTTTTCTGGGCTCCAAAATCACTGCAGATGGTGACTGCAGCCATGAAATTAAAAGACACTTAATCCTTGGAAGGAAAGTTATGACCAACCTAGACAGCATATTAAAAAGCAGAGACATTTCTTTGTAAACAAAGGTCCATATAGTCAAGGCTATGGTTTTTCCAGTAGTCATGTATGGAAGTGAGAGTTGGACTATAAAGAAAGCTGAGCGCAGAAGAATGGATACTTTTGAATTGTGGTGTTGGAGAAGACTCTTGAGAGTCCTTTGGACTGCAAGGAGATCCAACCAGTCCATCCTAAAGGAGATCAGTCCTGAGTGTTCATTGGAAGGACTGATGTTGAAGCTGAAACTCCAGTACTTTGGCCACCTGATGCGAAGAGCTGACTCATTTGAAAAGACCCTGATGCTGGGAGGGATTAGGGGCAGGAGGAGAAGAGGACGACAGAGGATGAGATGTTTGGATGGCATCACCAACTCAATGGACATGGGCTTGGGTGGACTCCGGGAGTTGGTGATGAACAGTGAGGCCTGGCATGCTGTGGTTCTTGGGGTTGCGAAGAGTCAGACACGGCTGAGCAACTGAACTAAACTGAACTGATAGTATCGTTGGATCTCTCTTTGTTCCTGGTTTCGGATGAAGTTGATATTTAATATGAAGCTTGAATCTTGCACTTTGATAACCACTAATTAATTCTAATAATGATTTGTTGACTATCTGGGTTTTCTATGTAGAAATCACATTATTTGAGAATAACATTGTTTTGTTATTTCATTTACCATCCTCATAATCTTTTTTTTTTAAAATGTTTTATTGATTTTTAGTTACTTATTTATTTTGGTTGCATTGGGACTTCATTGCTGCATGTGGGCTACTCTCTAGCTGCGGTGCATGGGGTTTCGTTGCGACGGCTTCTCTTGCTGTGAGCACGGGCTCTAGGGCGCGCAGGCTCAGTAGTTGCGTCTCCCAGGCTCTAGAGCACAGGCTCAGCAGCTGTGGCACACAGGCTCAGTTGCCCTGTAGCATGTGGAATCTTCCCAGACCAGGGATCGAACCCATGACCCCTGCATTGGCAGTCGGACTCTCAACCACTGGACCACCAGGGAAGTCCTCATAATCTTTCTTTATTTTAATTTTTGTTCTTATTCTTCAGGCGAGGTGTTGCCTAACATAGTGTTGAATGGAAGTACCGTACTTGGTTTTGGCTCACATTTTAAAAGGCACTTTTAATATCTCACTATTAAGTATAGTATGTCCTGAAGGCTTTCTGTGGATTCCTTTCATCAGTTTAAGGAGGACTTTCCTGCCTATTCCAAATTAGCTAATTTTTTGTTTG
Source organism: Cervus elaphus (assembly GCF_910594005.1). NCBI lineage: Eukaryota > Metazoa > Chordata > Mammalia > Artiodactyla > Cervidae > Cervus > Cervus elaphus. The sequence goes on from NC_057846.1 coordinate 42,171,393, forward strand.
TTTGTTTTAATCATGAAGGGACTATTTATATCTATTGAAAATTTTAATATTAAAATTATCTCACATTTGGATTTACCTAATGATCCAGTGGCTAGGACTCTGTGTTTTCACAGCAGAGGACATACGCTCCATCCCTGGTCTGGGAACTAAGATTTTACAAGCTGCGGGGCATAGTCAGAAACAGAAAAACAAATTATCTCAGGTTATTGAAATACTCATTTGACTTTCCCTCCTTAAATATGATAAGATGGGTAACACATTAAACTGCCTCCAGTCATTATTGCTTAGCAAAAAATTGTACGTAGTACTCAGAGGATCTGTGGGAACAGAGCACCAAATGGAGAAGACCCAGAAATAGGGCCCAGAGAAGAGTCCAGCACGTGGAACCTTGCTGCAGATGAGCAGGGGGGCTGTGGCAGCCCTCCGAGGCCCTGGGAAGCCCCGAGGCTGATGCAAGACATGAGTTACCTGGGCCCAAGGGGCTTCAGAGAAAATGGAGATAGAGGACCAGAGACCAGGTGTGACAGTGGAAAAGGCAAATTGATGATATACAGATGTCATTGATCTACAGATGACCCAAACTGATGTCATTATTTGGGTTTCATAAAAAAAAAAAGTTCCTTTTTTTTTTTTTTTTTTTTTGCTCAGAAACAAAGAAACATAGACAGGAATCTGGATAACAGAAACAGAGAAAGAAACAAGTCAGATCCCAGAGGGTAACAAGCATGAAGAAGAGAGAGTAAGGGTCAAAAGAGGATGGACAAAGCGGACTTCCCTGGCGGTCTAGTGGTTAAGATTTCGCTTTCCAGTGCAGCGGGTGCAGGTGCCCTGGTTAGGGAGCTAAGATCTTATAAATCTCTCTCGGCCAAACAAAAAACAAAAAAACCAACGCATAAACCAGAAGCAATATTGCAGCAATCCGCACAGACTTTAAAAATGGTCCGCATAAAAATAAAGTGGATAAAAAAGAAACCCGAAGGAGCTCAGTATAAATGTGAGGATGTGCTTCCTTGCATACCAGTTAATGAACTAGTTAAATCAGTGAGCCCCACTCCCTGACTTAGGTTCAGAGCAAACTGCACAGACTAGGGAATATAGGTCGGCGAGCCTGTGTCTGTCCAGGTGTGGCGGAGCCTGGGTGGAACACCCTCCACGCTCTGTCCAGACACGGAGGGGTCAGAGGGCAGGTCCTCTCTGCTTTTCTCCTTTCCGCTTCCCATGTTCTCTCAAATATCATGTCTCTTTAAAAATATAACACTAAATTTTTTAAAGATGGGCTTGACCTCCCTTTTTGGTTGTTGTTCAGAACACGGAAGAACCACAGATGGAAAAGGCCAGTTGTGCAGCTGTTTAACACTCCCGGAAGCACCAGCGAGGGGGCGACAGAAGGGGACATTCCTCCCGCTCCTGCTGCGGGGCTCCTTCCAGATTTCTCTGCAGATCAGATAGGGGAGGGGCCCGGGAGGGCTTCGGAGCCCGAGCACATGGAACCTATTGCTTTCGTTGCCTGTAGTAAAGTTCACATTTTGATTGCTTCTCTAGATTACGTAGATCCAGACATATTTTATGCAGTCATCCGGATCTTCCTCTCTGGGTAAGTACAGTTCAGCTCCTCTCTGGCTTGAGACATCTGTAGCCTTTCCCAGACTTATGAGGGGGAGAAACAGGCAGAAACTTGCCAGAGAAAGAGACATCAAGTAACAAAAGAATCACCCGGGGATCCACTCTTGGGTCAAAGCAATGGGGTGCCATCTGCGCGACAAATGACACTGAAAGGTGACTATTTAGAGTGATTGTCTTGAGGCCATCCCTTTAGATTCGATTTGTATTCACCTTTCTTAGAAAACCACCTGGAGGAAGGAGGGAGAAAAAGCTCAATGTGCCACCCACAAAGCTCGACTATTTATATCCCTTTTCCCACTGCCCTCCACCCGCCCCCCCCCCCCGCCCCATTATCCAAGCTGGTGAAGGCAAAGGCCTTAGCTGAAAAGCTTTCTTCTAACATTCCTGGAATAGCTACCCCATGACAGGTTTTTCATATTCCTGGTATTCTTCAAGATGAGATACATTTCTTACTTATATCAGCCATAATTTGACATATTTTAATGAGATGGCTTCCTATTCACATCAACTGAGAGGAATGAAGATTTTGTTTCAAGGATGAAGAGTGAAAGGGGGGAACAGTGGACGAAAGAGGTGAACGTGAAATAGTCATCACCTAGCAACCAGTCCATCCTAAAGGAGATCAGTCCTAGGTATTCATTGGAAGGACTGATGCTGAATCTGAAACTCCAATACTTTGGCCACCTCAGGCAAAGAGGTGACTCATTGGAAAAGACCCTGATGCTGGGGGGGATTGGGGGTAGGAGGAGAAGGGGATGATAGAGGATGAGTTGGCTGGATGGCATCACTGACTCGATGGGCATGAGTTTGAGTAAACTCCAGGAGTTGGTGATGGACAGGGAGACCTGGTGTGCTGCGATTCATGGGGTCCCAAAGAGTCAGACATGACTGAGCAACTGAACTGAACTAAACTGAGAGACCATCTTGATAACTAGAAGGTGCTTGAAGCACTGTTGGTAGAAAGTATGTTAAGCTGTGTCTGGATGTAGCAAGAGTCATACCTAATACCAACATCAGTAGATGTACTGATTCATCAATAGCTTTAGTGCATGGAGTCACCATGTGCATTAAGTATTTTCTCTAGATCACGTGAGTGTGTGGTGTGAGACAGTTTCAGGGAAGGCCAGCCTGGGTGTGGACCCCTCACTGTAGGGACAGAGAGTGGGAGCAGCTTTTCCAGAGAATAACTTGACAGTAATGGATACCTGGATTATGGGGGAAAGAGAAGGACAGGGGAAGAGCAAAGGAATGGAATTGAGAGTGTATCTCAGAATTTAGACATTTCCTGTGTACCCTTCACTCCTGAAACCCCCACAAAGGGATTATCCATCCTGTGAAAGTGTTAGCTGCTCAGTCGTGTCTAACTCTTTGTGACCCCATGGATTGTAGCCAGGCTCCACTGTCCATGGGATTCTCCAGGCCAGAATACTGGAGCAGGTTGCCATTTCCTTCTCCAGGGGATCATCCCAACCCAGGGATCAAACCCAGGTCTCCAATATTGCAGTGAGATTCTTTACCATCTGAGCCACTGCAAACCCTTAAACTATGAAAGGTTGTTGCTGAATGATAAGACGCCAGGATTCTTGGCCTCTGGAGGAGACAAATTCAATCCAGGGCCAGAGACAAGGCTGGATCACTCAGAGCTTTTGTGTAATAAAGTTGCATTAAAGTATAAAGGAGATAGAGAAAGCTTCTGACATAGACATCAGAAGGGGGCCGAAAGAGTACCCCTCTACTAGTCTTCAGCTGTATGTTATATAGTCACTAGCAGTCTGTTAATGAAAAGAAAGCAATGTCTTAAAACTCAGAATGGCACCAGGCCCCTCATCCATAAGATGCATTTTGGGCTAATCTTGGCACCAGACGATTCATCCCAGGCCATAAAATGATTGACTTGAATCTTGTAGAAAGGCAGATAACCATACAAATAGTTTTGTTTACATAGATTAGGGGAACAATATCTGAGTATAATGTACTGGTTTGTCAAGTAGGTTCTGAGTCATTAGGCAGAACCGACTTGAAGACAGAGTCTGGGGTAAATGCATAGCACAGTAACATAGCTTAAGACAAACAGTTCCATAAGAAAAATGTATTGGTTAACTCAAGGTTTGAGAGTAGTTAGCTTCAGGTGAAACCAGGTGTCATTATGGCAACACAGTATTTTAAGAGAAACCTCCTTTTAAATTTGTATAGAGAAGGAAAAAAATATTGCTAGTTTGTTTCCTCCTGCTGCTTAAAAGAGATAAAAATGTCTGACACTTGCAGCCTATTTCCTCCATTTGGAGACCCCTGGCCTTCCTGCCTGTTACCCTCTCAACTACGTCTTAAAGAGGTCACAGGGGCAGTCGGCCCTGGGTGGGCTCAAACCACCAGTCTCTTGGTTAACAGCTGAAGACTCTTCTTGCTCTCCATCTTTAGCATGTAGCATTATCAGGGAGGCTTCCTGGGTGGCACTTGTGGTTAAGAAGTCACCTGCCAATGTAGGAAGAGACTCAGGTTTGATCTCTGGATCAGGAAGATCTCCTGGAGTAGGAAATGGCAACCCACTCCAGTATTCTTGCCTGGAAAATCCTATAAGCAGAGAAGCCTGGTAGGTTAATTCTATGAAGTTGCAAAGAGTTGGACATGACTGAGTGACCAAGTACACACACACAAAGGTTAAGACAAAGATCTGATTGTAGAATAGATTCTAGCAACAAATATTAAGCAAAACATGTAGAGAAGTGTTGGTAGGATTAGAAGGGAGAAGAAAGGGCCATAAAAAAAATTTTTTTTGAAATAGCCTGGGATTTAGGAAGATCTAATTCTGGAAAATCTCTTTGTGCTTCACTTTTCCCTTTGAGTTTTTGTTAGTCTCCACCATTCCCTAACAAATTATCACAACTGAGCAAGGCTCTCTTATGATCTCACCTTCCATTGGGTCACAAGGCCAGGTAGGCTTGGCTTGCTTCTCTGCTTGGGACCTCAAAAGTCAGAGGGTCTGCTGGGCTTGAGCCCTGATCCTAAGAATCTGGGGAAGATTCCCTTCCAAACTCATTCAAGTGTTCAGCAGAATCAGCTCATGGTGGTTTGGGAACTAAGGTCTCTTTCTCTCCTGGCAGACTCTGCTCTCAGCTTCTAGAAGCCTCCAGAGTCCCTTTCACACACGTGTGTTTTTGTGCCTACTGAGTCACTCAGTTGTGTCCGACTCTTTGCAACCCCATGGACTGTATCCCACTGGGCTCTTCTGTCCACTGAATTTTCCAGGCAAGAACACTGGAGTGGATTGCCATTTCCTTCTTCAGGGGAATCTCCCCGACCCAGGGATTGAACCCTCATCTCCTACATCTCCTGTATTGACAGGCGGATTCTTTACCACTGTGCCTCCTGGGAAGTGGCAAAGTTCAGTTCAGTTCAGCCACTCAGACGTGTCCAACTCTTTGCAATCGCATGAATTGCAGTACGCCAGGCCTCCCTGTCCATCGCCAACTCCCGGAGCTTACTCAAACTCATGTCCATCGAGTTGGTGATGCCATCCAGCCATCTCATCCTCTGTCCTCCTGCCCCTAATCCCTCCCAGCATCAGGGTCTTTTCCAGTGAGTCAACTCTTCACATGAGGTGGCCAAAGGATTGAAGTTTCAGCTTCAGCATCAGTCCTTCCAATGAACACTCAGGACTGATCTCCTTTAGGATGGATTGGTTGGATCTCTTTGCAGTCCAAGGGACTCTCAAGAGTCTTCTCCAACACCACACTTCAAAAGCATCAATTCTTCGGTGCTCAGCTTTCTTCACAGTCCAACCCTCACATCCATACATGACTACTGGAAAAACCATAGCCTTGACTAGACGGACCTTTGTTGGCAAAGTATGTCTCTGTTTTTTAATATGCTGTCTAGGTTGATCATAACTTTCCTTCCAAGGAGTAAGCATCTTTTAATTTCATGGCTGCAATCACCATCTGCAGTGATTTTGGAGCCCAGAAAAATAAAGTCTGACACTCTTTCCACTGTCTCCCCATCCATTTCCCATGAAGTGATGGGACCAGATGTCATGATCTTAGTTTTCTGAATGTTGAGCTTTAAGTCAACTTTTTCACTCTCCTCTTTCACTTTCATCAAGAGACTTTTTAGTTCCTCTTCACTTTCTGCCATAAGGGTGGTGTCATCTGCATATCTGAGGTTATTGATATTTCTCCTGGCAATCTTGATTCCAGCCTGTGCTTCCTCCAGCCCAGCATTTCTCATGATGTACTCTGCATATAAGTTAAATAAGCAGGGTGACAATATACAGCCTTGACGTACTCGTTTTTCTATTTGGAACCAGTCTATTGGTCCATGTCCAGTTCTAACTGTTGCTTCTTGACCTGCATACAGGTTTCTCAAGAGGTGGGTCAGGTGGTCTGGTATGCCCATCTCTTTCAGAAGTGGCAAAAGGCCCCTGCTATTCAGCAATGGCACTCCTGACTCTTCTTATAATTCAGACCTCTTAGAGGTCTCCTTCTGCCACCAGCCAGAGAAAACTCCCTGCTTTTAAGGTCTTGTGTGATTAATTTTCTCTAGGTAATACAGGATAACAGCCTATATTAAGGTTATTAATTAGTGACCTTAATTACACCTTCAAGATTCCTTTCGCTTGCCATGTATCATATCCACAGGCATGCTGTCTTATAATATTAACAGTTCTTGGAGTTAGAATGGGAATCTTGGGGCAATGTTTTTAGAATTCCATCTCCAGTAAGTCCCTTACATATGAATGAGTCCATTCTGAGAGTCCATTTTTTTCCTAAGTCCAACAAAGTTTACCTAGGTACCCAATTAACACCATCCAATATATGGTACTGTACTGAATAGGTTTATAATACTTTTCACACAGATAATACATAACAAACACATACACACACAAATTAAAAAAAAAAAAAACAACACTTTTAATCTTACAGTACACTACCTTGAAAAATACAGTAGTACAGTTGGCATCCAGGGGCTGGCATCCAGTGAACAGGTAAGAAGAGTTACTGACTGGGGGAAAGAGAGGAAGTAGGGGATGGTAGAGCTGAAGGGTCATCAGCAAATAGGAAACAGAGGGCAAGCTGTAGCATCTTTGAAAGTTTGTAACTGGAAGGTTCCTATGTTGGGGACTTCCTGTGTCATGATTAAATGGACACCAGAGGGTAACTTCATTTTCATTAAAATAAGTTTCTGGGCCGCTGATATACTTTATCTCTGATCTACATAAATACCTGCTTTCTGTTTGTGAACCTCAAAATTATTTCCCACATAGCTAAATAAACCAAGTGGCCAGTAGCCATACCTAAACATGTTGGTGGCCAAAAACATCTGGATTGTTGAACGTTCCCAGTAGACTTGTCTTGAAAAATCTAAATCTGTCCCTGTGTTCTTGATTTGTTCTATGCATGATTTATTATTTCTGTTGACTTAAAAAATTTTTTTACTTACGAGTTTTGAGAGATTCCATCTGTAAATGAAACAGTTCCCTTTATTTCTCATTCACTTTAAATTTCTCAGGGACGTTATCAGTCCCCTTGGAAAAAAAAATGGCATCGCATTTCTTTTTTCCTTTTTCTGTTTAAACATCCCCCTTTCTGAGGTTTACTAGAAATATGCTACAAAAAAGGCTAAAAACAAACTTGCCTATAGAGACTTGAAAGGAAAATAATTCCTTTTCTTCACAAAGAACAATTTGGGCCTAAGAATGCATGGGAGCAATTCTTGGGCTATTGAGAGGAACCCAATTTTTCTTCCTCAGATTAATCTCATCATAGATGGGGAATATGGGGTTTTGAAAATAGATGCCTTCTTTTTATTTTTAACTTTCACACTGTTTTTCTTTTCTCTATTATTTTCTGTTAAGCTGGCCAGATCCTTTCAAGAAGTACACTTGGATTTACATATTCTGGGGCTTCCCTGGTGGTTCATAAGATAAAGAATCTGCCTGCAGTGCAGGAGACCCAGGTTCAATCCCTGTGTCAGGAAGATCCCCTGGAGAAGGGAATGGCAACCCACTCCAGTATTCTTGCCTGGAGAATCCCATGGACAGAGGAACCTGGTGGGCTGGGCTGTATAGTCCATGGGATCACAAAGAGTCAAACACGACTGAGTGAATAACATTTTACATATTCTAGATATTTAATGCTTAATTATATAAAGTTATTTTTTCATCCCTTCATTGATCAAATACTTAGTGAGGGCTAAGTCAATGCGAGGCACAGTTCTATTAATAGGTGCTGGGAATGAAGCAGTAAAACAAACAACCAGTTCATTCCTGTGGAGCTTACATGTTAATCATAGCACATATTTATTAATATATGAATAATTAATGAACAAATTATAATTTATTATAATTATAAATAAATTTATATTTAATGAATAAAATAAACATTTTATTAATATAAATTAATGAATAAATAAATATAAGGAAGGCAAGTATCATACTCTATGTGTTACAACAATAAAAGCTATAGAAAAATTTAAAGTAGGATAAAAGCATTACAGAATGTTATGAGTGGTGGCCGAAGTTCTTATTTATTTATTGTGGTCTGTGAATGCCATGTTTCTAAAGCGTGTTTAAGAAGATACGCGAAGGAAGTGAGGAGTAAGCTACTCAGATACCTGCTCCATGCAAAAGGAGCAACATCACAGTGACCCAGGCATGGGAAGACTTTTGAAGGAAAAGCTGCCCTGAGCCCAGAAGTGCTCTCAAGGAGGAAAGGAGGGGAGAATAAGGAATACAAGTGATGTGGGGGTGGGGGGCAGACCGTGTAGAGGTTCCTTGATTTCCTTTCTGAGTGTGATGAACAGCACGGACAAGTTCTGAGAAGAGTGGCATAAGCTGTCTTAAGTTTTGGGTCATCACTCTTATCTTCTGAGTGGGGGACTAGAATGGACCCAGGAAAGCACTTAGGAAGCTCTGACTGCAAGATAGGGTGGTGGCCTGGGCTTGGATGGGAGCAGTAGAGACACTGAGAAATGGTCAGTTCTGAATAGATATGGATTGAAGGTAAGGTTGACAGGACCTGCTCTTGGATTGCACATAGAATGGAAGAGAAAGAGGTCCATCAGCGAGGACTCTAGGTTTGTGGCTGGACCCATGGAAAGAATGGAGCTGCCATTGGCTTTTCTCCGAGGGTAGAGACATGGGAGGAGCCACCCTGGCAAAAGGAAGGGGGAATGGAAAGGTCAGTTTGGGGTGAAGCCCTTCCTATGGAGATGTCTAGTAGGCAGTTGAATACACGTATCTGGAATATAAGGAAGAGACTGAGGTCCAGGTGCACATTTGTCAATAGTCCCAGTAGAGCTGGCTTTGAAATCCACGAGGTGAGATGAGATGATGAGGGAGTGAGAGTAGTGACAGATGCAAGGACTAAGTCCTGAGAGTGTCCAGCACTTAGAAGTGGTCATTAAGGGAGGGAGCTAGGGAAGGAGCCCAGAATGACCAAACAAGACCATCAGCAGGATTACAGAGAACAATCCAAACCCATACTGCCAATGTTTGGTCCACTTATCACACAATAGCAGTCTGGTCTTCAACATTTCTGCCCCATAAAATGTTGTTTAGAAGTTTTATTGGACCAGTGTCCTGAACTCTGATGAGTCATCAGACCTTTCTGGAATGCACTTGATGCTTTCAGCAGCTCTAGGTACTAGGTACAAGTCAGGAGGAACTTCACAGGTGGCTTAGTGGTAAAGAATCCACCTGCCAAGGCAGGAGACGCAGGAGATGTGGGTTCCATCCCTGTATCAGGAAGATCCTCTGGAGGAGGAAATGGCAACCCACTCCAGTATTCTTGCCTGGAAAATCCCATGGACTGAGGAGCTGGGTAGGCTACAATCCATAGGGTCGCAAAGAGTCCAGCACTGAGTGACTGAGCTTGTATGCACAGGTCAGGAGAACTGAGACTAAGAAGGGCTTGTATAAAGTCACCAAAAAATGAAAGGGGGGAGCTGAGCTTACAATTCAGTGTGAATAGTATGATAAAATGCCTAATATTTATTGAACACGATATTTTTCAGACACCGAGCAGGTATTATTTTAATTAGTTCTCCCAACAACCCCCATAAGATTGATGCTAATATTATTCCGATGAAGAAACTGAGGCTTTGGAAAGTGAATTAACTCAGCCAAGGCTCAGAGTTACTAAATATCAAAGCTGAGATTCAATTCCACATCTGCCTAAGACAGAGTCCTCTCTCCTAAGAGCCACGGCAGGTTTTGATCTTAGACTCAGAGCCTCCCTGGGCTCCTCCCGTTCACACCCGGCTCTTCTGTCTGTGTGTCATCTCCTGTGTGGTGAGATTTCTCCAACTGCAAAGGCCACTGTGATATTCATCCAGCAAAACCGCAGAACAGCCAATGCAAAATGGTCCCCAAAGAAAATAAGAGCATTTCCTACTCAAGGAGGTATTTGAAAAAGGTCATGGATGCCAGCTGAGGCCATCTGTCTGAGGTTTCTGTATGTGCATGATGTGTGTGTTTCCCTTCTCTTGAGCAAAATGATCTTTAGAATTACCGGAAGGACGGGAGACATCAACGTAAGTCTGCTATCTGCTATTTAAAGCATCAACAACAGGGTTCCCAGCAATAAGAGGAGAATATTTTGTTGTCAGCAAAAGAAATTAACATGTGGGTGGGTGGGGTCTTGGGAAGTGAAACTAGAGAATTACAAATCTAGGGGTCAAGTTCTAGTTGCTTCACTAAGAATGGTAGTCCTGGAGACAGCCTCTTGAGACTGTTTCTCTATTAAATGGGTTTTAAAATGCCTGCCTGGATCTACTCCAGGAAGAATAAATCAGAAAATGTAGGTGAATGTGATATACAAACTATATTCTCCCCTGGAGAATTCCATGGAAAAAGGAGCCCGGCAGGCTACAGACCATGGAGTTGCAGAGTTGGACATGCCTGAGTGACTAACCACACACACACACACACACACACGGTGTATTCTTGGGGTTGCTGATTCTGTCTCATTGTGGAATTACCCACATACACCCCGAGAGCGTTCAAGACCCTCTAAAATATCAGAGAGTGAAATGAGTAAAATGGCTGGGGGACTCAGAATGAGGGAGACTCAGACAAAAAGATGAGGACATGGAATCAGGGGTGACAGAAGAGGAGAGAAAAGATAGGAGAGGAACGTGTGTTTTCTTTCTTGCTTGATCTATATCCTGATCAGAAAAGACACCCTTAAATCCTAGTATGCACTTCCGTCTGACTTTGTTCTTACCTAGATGGAAGGATAACCCAGCACTGCCTGTGGGCTTGGTATACGAAGGTGTCTCCAAAGAGCCCCTGAGTTACTCTGGTGGAAGCGCTGCTCAGAGCACGATACTGCATGCCTTTGATGAGTTCTTGGGCGTCCGTCACAGCAAGCAGAGTGGTAAATCAGACATTTTTCTTTTTTCTTGTTTTTTTTTTCCTTATCAGAGAGGAAGAGCGGAGCTGTTTTTACCAACTGATAAGTCCAACTATAAGTCAGAAAGTCTATACTCCTCCCGATTAACCAGGAGACTGTGTGCCTACCATCTGTGATTTTATCAAGCCAGTTGGTATCAGAGCTCAGCGGAATGTTGGGTTTTACTTCCAAACTTTAAAACATTGCTGAATTTCCCATAGTCTCCTGTCACTTTATTTGGATCCTTAGGCAGTAGATTGCTTTTTCTAGAGTGGGGGAGTGTTCTGGAGACTGAGGATCAGACACTAGCTGCCAAGTCAGGATGTAGCTGCTGACAGAAATGGGTTCCTCCACTGAAGCCTCTTCCCATAAAAACAGTGCAGCCTCAACCCACATCCCTTTAGACCAGGACAGGGTTCTGCCATCTTGCAAGCTTGAAAAGGTGCCTTTCCTTACCTGCCATCATCAAGCCAAATGCTCAACAGCTGCAAAAAGACATTTCCTAGCATGAAGTTTCTAAACTGGATTAAGAAACAGGAAAAAGATAAAACCAACTAGAATTTGGTCATAGAATCTAGTCTCACCCACAAAAGGCAATTCTCTAGAACTATGATCAATTTTCATGGGTTTCTTTTTTTTTGCGGGGGGGGAGTACAATTGCTTTACGATGTCATGTTAGTTTCAGCTGTACAATGAAGTAATTCAGGCATATACACACATATATCCACTTCCTCTTGGACTTCCCCATCCCCTGCCCCATCCCACCTCTAGGTCATCACAGAGCACCGAGTTGAGCCCCCTGTGCTACAGCAGGTTCCCATTAGCTATCTATTTTGTACCCAGTAATCTACATATGTCAGTCCTACCCTCCCAATGTGTCCACATGTCTGTGTCTCCCCTCCTGCCCTGAAAACAGGCTTGTCTGTACCATTTTTCTAGATTCCATATATATGTGTTAATATATATTGTTTTTCTCATTCTGACTTATTTCACTCTGTGTGACAGACTCAGAGCCCATCCACATCTCTGCAAATGATCTAATATTGTTTCTTTTTCATGACTGAGTAATATTCCATGGGCTTCTGATTTGGTGATGTTAATCATGTACCATGATTAATATTAATACCATAATGAATTTCCTATAAATGATCTCTCTTCTATCTATATTTCCCATAAATATCTATTGACCCGATTTTTCAGCAGTTTGACTTTGAGGCTATTACTAAAACAATTATTCATTCTTTATCTTCTTGCCCTCAGAAACTTTTATCACTGTCCTCTTCCTTAGCACTCCCTCTAAAATAAAGCACTTGAGAAACAAAATTTAGCGGAATAAATAGCTCCTCCGTTTAAGGGTCTGTGCCTTACCTTTGTGGATACACCTCATGTGACTAGTGAGATATTTTGCCCACATTTCAGAGATGATAACTATTTATACATTGGCTGGTAGAGCTGGTTCCAGGTTAGTTATCTGAAATGGGGCTTGCTTCTTTTCCCTTCCTCATTTCCAATCAACATTTGGAGGCTTTGGGAATTCCCTGGTGGTCCAGTGATTAAGACCCTGTGCTTCCTATAGGGCGGGTGGAGCTTCAGTCTCTGGTCAGGGAACTAATTTCTCACATGCTGAGTGAGGGAGCCAAAATATTTTTTTAAAAAAATAAAAAAGAGAAAAAGCTTTGGAGGATGTGATGTCTGTAAGCGAAAGAGCCGGCCAAATGGACTGGATACTGTTAGGATGAGTAGTGAGGATCAGGGCGCCATAATGTCTTAACAGACAGACAGGTTTGCTCGTCTTTCCACGGGGAGTTACAGCCTTGTCCCGCCATCTTTCTTTCAGCTGAGTTTCTGCACAGGATGAGGGATTACATGCCTCCTTCGCACAGGGCCTTCGTAGAAGAAATTCGCGTGGCTCCTTCCGTGAGGGCCCACGTCCTCTCCTCTGGGAACGGCCAGCTTCTGACGGCCTATAACCAGTGTGTGGAGAGCCTGGCAGCGCTGCGCACCCACCACCTGGCCCTGGTGACCAAGTACCTCATCACGGCCGCATCCAAAGCAAAGGCCCGGAGGACGAGCCACCTCCCGAGGCCCCCTCGGGCCCTCGAGGCGAGGGGCACCGGGGGGACGGCCGTCGTGAGCTTCCTGAAGAGCGTCAGGGATAAGACGCTGGAGGCACGGCTCCACCCGAGCGGCTAAGCGAGCGCCCTCTCCCCGGAAACGCCAACCCAGCAATGGCGGGAGGTCTCCCCTTGGCCTCCTCTGGCGGCACAGCGGGCGGGCCTGGAGAATGGGGCCAAGGCTCTGTCTGGAATAGTCTGAAAGGAACCTCAGTGCCGTTGTTCATGTCCTTGCTCCCCAGAACACTGCCTTCTCCTTTACTGAGACCTGTTCTCAGAAGAGAGTTTTCATGGCCTGAAACTTATCTTTCCCTCTCTAGTTACTGTTTTATAGCAAACAGCTCTGGATTACCCCTTTAGAACCAACCACCACCCCTCGCCCTAACCGGGAGCAAGTATACTCCTATTCTGTTTGTCCAACTATAGAAACCCAATCTACATTTCACTAATCAAATAAAATTGCTTATGCATGGATCACCTTGCTGATTTCTCAAAAAACAAAATCAAAACTTGCCTGCCTCCATTCATGTACTCACCAGCTTATTAAGTTCCTACCGAGTCCTGGCTTAGGGGCTGTGCTGCGCTGCGCTTAGTCGCTCAGTCGTGTCCGACTCTTTGCAAGGCCACAGACTGCAGCCCACCAGGCTCCTCTGGCCATGGGATTCTCCAGGCAAGAATACTGGAGTAGGTTGCCATGCCCTCCTGCAGGGGATCTTCCCAACCCAGGGATCGAACCCAGGTCTCTCACATTATGAGCAGATTCTTTACCATCTGAGCCACCAGGAAAGCCCATTAATACTGCAGTGGGTAGCCATTCCCTTCTCCAGGGGATCTTCCCAACCCAGGAATCAAGCCAGGGTCTCCTGCATTGCAGGCAGATTCTTTACCAGCTGAGCTACCAGGGAAGTCTGGCTTTGGTGGTTGCAGAAAGGCTTTTCCAGGCCCCAGGCTACCACTCTCCCCCTGCATGTGCGGAACTTGGGGGCAGAAAGTTGGAAACACTCCAGGGGAGGTGAAGAGGGAAGAGGAAGTGGAGGACAAGACTCTGAAATCACCAGCGTGGAAACGGGTACTTAATGTTACGGGAACAGATAAGGCATAGCCACACAGTTCAGAAGTTCGTAATTTCTATTTCAGTTTCCTTCTTTATTTTTAGAAGAATGATTCTTTCTTCTTATGCTGAAAGTCTGTATTTGTAAAATGGATGAATTGATCTTTCTGGACTCTCCTCAATGCCCAAGACCCTTGATAAGAAACCAGTACAATTTTTGGGGTGCCAGGAAGGCCCTACATCCTCTGAGGACTTGGTCTTGCCAAAAATAAAAAATAAAAAGGGAAGGTGTGGATGATGCAGCCAAGAGCACGTGGTCTGAGTGGACCAAGAAAAACTCTGATGGTGTCCTCTCTGTCTACAGTTTAGGTCAGAGTCTAAGCTCAGAAGGCAGAGGCTCTCATCACTCATAAAGCCTTTTCTATCCATGTACCATCCTTGTGTTTGACAAGTCAATTGTAAAACTTAAGAAATGTGCTTGGATATATTTATTTCTCTTTGATTTGCTCTCCTAACTGCTCTAACTTGGTATCAATAAACCCAGACCGCTTGTACACCAGGTCCAAGGAGGCGGATCAAGTAGAAACACCATAGCTGGTGATTCAAAACATCGCCCATCATTGCTGTCATTCTTGTTCAAAAAGAACATAACATTTAAGATACGTTTGAATTCTGACTTTGAATTCTGACTTCTCCATTTTGAAAATTTATTTTGCTTAATTGATGTAGAGTTGATTTGCAATATTGTGTTAGTTTCAGGTGTACAACAATGTGATTTTGTTATACATATAGCTATGGATGAATATAGATACATTGACCAAATTCAGAATATCCTTTATTCTCAGCTTCCTGTTTTTTTTTTAATGCACTTTCTTTCCTTAAAAAAAATATTTATTTATTTTAATTGGAGGATACTTGCTTTCCAAAATTATGATGGCTTTTGCCATACCCATACATCAGCATGAATCAGCCATAGGCATGCATGTGTTCCCCTCATCCTGAAGTCCCCTCCAACCCTCTCCCCACCCCATCCCTCTAGGTTGTCACAGAGCACTGGCTTTGGGTTCCGTGCATCATACATCAAACTCCCACTGGCGATCTATTTTACATATGGTAATTATATGTTTCAATGCTTTTCTCTCAAATCATCCCACCCTCTCCTTCTCCCATGGAGTCCAAAAGTCTGTCCTTTAAGTCTGTCTCCTTTGCTGCCCTGCGTGTAGGACCATTGGTACCATATATAAGCATATTTCTAGGTTTCATATATAAGCATTAGTGTACGGTATTTGTCTTTCTCACTTACTTCATTCTGTATAATAGGCTCTAGGTTCATCCACCTCATTAGAACTGACTCAAATGTGTTCCTTTTTACAGCTGAGTAATATAGTCCATTGTGTATAAGCACCACAACTTCCTTATCCACTCATCTGCTGATGGACATCTAAGTTGCTTCCATATCCTAGCTGTTGTAAATAGTCTCAATTTCTGTTTCTTATAGTCAAGATGACCTTTCATAATCAAGATTGGTCTCAGGGTGGTTATAAGTCACAAACGTTATAGTTCTTGTCATGGAGGAAACATTAATGAAAGTTTGGTTGTGGGGTGAGGTTGAGAGCATCGTACAGACACCAGTACAAGAGAGAACACTGTATTCCTCCAGCTTCTTGGATTCACGGAGCCTGCTTGGCAATAAAAAATGACCATTTATCATTTATCATTTGGGGATCCTAGGAAGTAGAAAGTGACCAAAGTGTGGATTTAAAGAGAGGAAAAAACCTGGGTCCATATTCCAGTTTTGTCACATTTCATGACAGGCGAATTATTTAATCTTTCAGAGCCATAGTTCACTCACTTGAGGGGAGCTAAACTAGAGAGTGAGTGAAAAACTGGTGGTTATGGTATTTTATTATGTGACCTTGAACTAGGGGGAGCAGTGTCTATGGCTTCCTGAGAACTAGAAGGAAAGTTGGACCTGTCTCTATCCTGCACTTGGTAAAGAAAACAGGTACATGGCCTCAAAACAGGCAAGCAAAGTGAGACAGAACCTGGAATTTTCTTGAAATAAGTAGGCCTGAGTTGGGAGTTATGAAGGGCTTTGAGAACTTAAAAAAGAATGCCAGTTCAGTCTAGGTTTTAAATTTAGGCTTATATCAATGAAAAAATGTTTTTCCACTGAGAGCGACCAGATTCACAAAGAATCGTCTTCCCTGGAATCCTTTCAACAGATCCAAGCCCACACAAAGAGACCACAAGGATTGACTCTGAGCAGGTTTTCAGTAAATGTTGAATAACTAGAAAACCAGGTAGACTGAAGAAAGCTGGAAGGGAAGTGAGCAAAGTGTGGCCTCTCGAAGCTTTCAGAATGTTTTGTTTGTTTTCATTATAAAAGGATGAAATCAGTGCAAACCAGAGTTTCTTTGCCAAGGAACCAACTCCTAATTCATGTCCAAGCTTTGATTTCTAGGGCCAAGTGAGTTCCATTTTCAGCTTTATGGCAGAGTAGGGAAAACAAAGCTTCCATAATAATAATAAAAAAAAAAAACACATTTCCCCCCAAGAATTCTAGAGATAAAGGGTGTACACATCAGTGGGGGAAAATGACTTACTGTATGGTTGAAATGATGTGGTGATGATGATGGTATGAGGAAGTTAGCACAAGCTTGAATAAAAAGTAGAAGTATAGGCTTGACATGTAGGCTCAGAAACTCTGTATCTGTATGTATCTATACTTATGTCTATACCTACATCTACATCCATACCTATCCCAAGAGGAAGACCCAGGGAGAACCAATGCTGTGGTTCAAGTCTGAAAGCAGTCTGCTGGAGAATTCTTTCCTTCTCAGGGGAGGATGAACCAAAAGTTCTATTAAGACCTTCACCTGATTAGATGAGACCCACCCACCTAGGTGGGGCTTCGTAGGTGGCACTAGTGGCAAAGAACCCGCCTGCCAATGCAGGAGATGTAAAAGACACAGGTTCAGTCCCTGGGTTGGGAAGATCCCCTGGAGGAGGGCATGGCAACTCACTCCAGTATTCTTGCCTGGAGAATCCCATGGACAGAGGAACCTAGTGGGTTACAGTGCATGGGGTCACAAAGAGGCAACTTAGCACATGCCCACCCTCATCTAGGGTGGGGCAATCTGTTTTACTCAAAGTCCACAGACTTAAATGTTAATTTCATCCCCAACGCCCTCACAGCAACATCCATAAAATAGTGTTTGACCAAATATCTGGGCATCTGGCCAAGGGGATCAATTAAATTAGTCATCCCAGACTTCCTTGAGAAATTGTGAAGTCTAACACACACTCTCCCCATGCTCTGTAATAGCAGAAGAATTTTCCTTTGTAATGATGGAGAGGAGGCAAAAAAATGGCACAAGGTTGAGCCATCGTCTAAGAGAGGCAGGGAAAGCATGCAGTAGTGGAGTGAGCAGACAGCACCAGGAAAATCAAGGAGCCCCACCCAGAAAAAGCTGACCTCGTTCACATCTGAAAGCTCATTATGCTGGGGATCCATGTGCAAAGGAACCACTGTCTCTCTTAATGGCAATCAAACCCTCTCGGCTCTGAGGCCGAGAATGTAGGACAAGTCTTCCTTCCTACACTGGTTTCTTTACCAAGGAAGAAGTTCCTCTTCCTTCTGAGAAGGTGGAACAAGGTGTTAAGGTCCGAAACCCTGTAGATTCACCTTCTCCTTGGGGGCCCCCCAACCACCCACCCCTGTTGGTGACAGCATGGAGTCCTTCCTATTCTCTGCTCTTGTCCAGCTAGGATGAGTTTAGTAATTTTTCCAAGAATTTTAAAGATTCAGGCTTTCAGACTACAGGAAGTTTTATCTCCCAGAAAAAAAATTTTTTAAAGTTGGTTATTTATTTATTTTTGTCTTGACAGTTTTATTTTTATTTTTGAAAAATGAGTGTCTTTATTTAGACAAGGCCTTAGGGCTTCCCTGCTGGCCCAGATGGTTAAGAAACCACCTGCTATGCGGGAGGCCTGGGTTTGATCCCTGGGTTGGGAAGATCCCCTGGAGAAAGGAAAGGCTACCCACTCTGGTATTCTTGCCTAGAGAATCCCCATGGACAGAGGAGCCTGGTTGGCTATATGGTCCACGGGGTCATGAAGAGTTGGCCAGGACTGAGCGACTAAGCACAATTGGAGCTTGATGGATTAGTCACTGTTTTACTCAAAATGATGCATTTATCCGGGGCAAGACTTAGTTTTCTTCACCTTCTACAGAAGAAAGAGCTGCAACAGTGCCTTAAAAGTTGGGGAGGACTTAAAAACTTGGATGATTTTAAAAGAAGACAAACAAAAAGTGCAAAGGAAAAACCTGGAGATTGCAGAACTAACGTGTCATGCTCTCCCTGTAGGCTTGCAAGCCTCACACCATCCTGATCCCCAAGCCTCCTTCAGGTCAAACCTGGACACAAAGACCTCTCAGTTTACACGACATCAACCACACAGGAGCTCAGAGACGGAGTTCCCCTTTCCTCACTATTAGTCGTATTTCACTTTCTGTAGTTTACAAACCAGGGTTAAAGTCAAAATGAAACTAAACCACCACAACAAAAGCATGCTTAAAACCTATGAGATCTTATCCAATTTAAGATTTGGGACAGAAAACTTTCTGTACCTACAAACCATTTATTCCTTCCATGACACTGGATTGCACCCACCAAATTGTGTGTTTCATTTCCTTGCGCACAGATGTTCTCTTTGCTTTGCTAATGGAAGAAATGTTATTCTCTTTCTTTGTTCACTTAACAGTAAACTTAATAAAGAAGTTGGATATCATCGCTTTCTGAAATGCCTTTGCTAGTTAATTTTTGCAGTTTAGCATCTGTTTGCCAGCAACATTAAAAAACTGAGTTCTTGAATACGAGCATCGTCAAAAATAAATGATTTTGTTTTGTTGCAAGGTCATTTCCTTTGTAAACTCACAAATCTGTTGGTTCACATGGTTCTATAGCTGTGTATAGATTCCAAACCAAGCTCAATTATGTATTTTCCTTTCATTGTCTATAACTAGTTTTCTTTTTTTTCTTCCTAAAGGTATCAGTCAGAGATTGGGCTGCTGTCTTTTGGGGAAGCATTTTCAGTATAACATGAGATTTCACTTTGACCCTTCACTGGCCGCCTCCCGCCTCACAAGAAATTAGAACTGGAATAATCATGTTTGGCCTTCAGGGTAACCAAATATCTAGAGAATCAAATGGGCAACCCATTCGGGTCACCCTAGTTGCACCCCAAGAACCCACCACCATATACCTGACAGCCACCTTCTAGATCATGCTCTGGGTAGTTGGAGCCCAGAATTCTTGCATAAATGGTCCCCAGATGGCCTCTGAAACCTGCACAGCCCTCTCTCCATGTACTAGAGAGAGGAGGGTACATTTTTCTGCCTGGCTCTCTATTATTTTTGTTTCCCATGGGGCCAAATTCAAACTAACTTCCAGCCCATTGGCAGTCATTCAGAAAGCTAGATTCCATTCCTTGCCATGATTTATGGTGTTTGATTTATGATGTTTCATCAGACAAGATAACAACAGTGATAAAAAAACTAATAATGAAAATAAATAATAATTATCCACACAGTGTTATTAATTTATCACTGAAATATTAAAACATAAATCTCTACTTGAAATTATAGTTTTATATTTGGCTTTACTTTTCTGTTACACAAATGCTATTATTTCAATAAAACAATTGACTAGTTAACCCTGGCATTAGTAGTGGTTAAGAACAGGACTAAGTAAACCAATACTGTGTACTTGTCTTCAATCTAATTATCTGAACTTTTCAAAAGGGGTCGGTTAGCATGATCGCAGTAGTCACAAGGTGAAAAATCAAACTCTCACCATCTCCATACAAAGAAAGCACCATAGTCAACCCACAGGTAAAGTTGGAGAGATTGTGAACTTGGGAGTAAAAGGCAGTCCTTGGGGTGAGCATCAGTGGGGGACCCGTTCCTGTGAACCACAAACCAGTTGCCAACATCGGCGACTAGTGGCCATGACTATGGAAGAGAGGTAATCTATATTAGATCTATTTTTTTAAAAAAGTTGGTTACTTTTTTACATACACCCCAAGGTGTATGTAATCTTAGTACCGCATTCAGGGATCCAACCCACGCCTCTTGCTTTGGAAGGCAGAGTTTTAACAAGCGGACCACTCGGGAAATCCTGTTTTACATCCATTTGCCATTGAAAACACTATTACTTTCAGCTCCTGTTTGGGGGTCTGTCATGAGGATTTTGCACTTTTTTAGTCATCTATGAACACAAGATTGAAAAGTGAGATCTTTTATGTCCTAATGAAGGGTTTCCCAGGACATGGAACTTGTCCTTTGCTGAGAGCAGGACAGAATGCAGCAACCCAGTGGGGTCACCCTAACTAACCCCCCAAGAGCCCACACCACCTCCACCACCACCACCTTCTAGATCTTTCTCTGGGTACTCGGAGCCTGGAATCCTTGCATAAATGGTCCCAAGATGGCTTCTGAAACCTACACAGCCCTCTCTCCTGGAGTCGCTCCTGGAGCCAGCGCTGTTTATTCCCTGGGCCCACAGCAAGTATGCGGGGAGCAGGGGCTTGTTGTTGCAGAGCCGGAACGCTGACGGTGCTCTGCCAGGAGACTGGGGTGTTGTGGGCAGGAGGGCATGGTCCCCGGAGGTGTGCAACAGAGCAGACCTGGAAACTGAGAGCTATGCCTGAGTCCCTCTGTTTCCAGGCCTCCACTTTCATACAAGATTCTCAGGGGTCTGGGAATTTTAACCTGAAGATGGGCTTCCAGGTTATTACAAAAGTTTTTTTTTTTTCCTATGTGGGATGATGGAACACCTTTATATTTAATAATTTGTTATCTTGATTTATCACTTTTAAATATGTGTAGACATGGCAATTGGATGTCCATTTACAAGGAAAGGTCCTGGCAGAATCAGGGGGTAGGGATTGCTTCAGACCTGAAGTTGTTTTGTTTTTGTTTTTGTTTTTGCTTTTTTTGCTGTTTTGTTTTCTTTACCTCTTCACCTGTAATCTTTTTGTTTTTTTCACTCTCCCAGTCAAGAATATCATGAGGCTATAACTTAGAGTTCATGATTGAGTGACCGGGTCTCAGTGAATCTCCTAAAATTATTTGCAGAACTTGCATAAGAAGACATACCTTTTTTCTGGAGAGGAGGGGTCATAATTTGAGCAGATTCATGAGTTTTCATGATACACAAAACATTAAATAGCACATCATAAAAAGAAAAGTTGTATTGCAGAACACTTCTTTTTCATGTTTTACCTTAGCTTGCAAGTCTGCTCTGTCACCACTAGAGGGCAACAGTGACCTGCAAGATAGCTCCCGCCAAAGCAAAATCACTGCAGATGGTGACCGCAGCCATGAGGTTAAAAGACGCTTTACTCCTTGGAAGGAAAGTTATGACCAACCTAGACAGCATATTAAAAAGCAGAGACATTACTTTGCCTACAAAGGTCTGTCTGGTCAAGGCTATGGTTTTTCCAGTGGTCATGTATGGATGTGAGAGTTGGACTGTGAAGAAAGCTGAGGGCCGAAGAATTGATGCTTTTGAACTGTGATGTTGGAGAAGACTCTTGAGAGTCCTTTGGACTGCAAGGAGATCCAACCAGTCCATCCTGAAGGAGATAAGTCCTGGGTGTTCATTGGAAGGACTGATGCTGAAGCTGAAACTCCAATCCTTTGGCTACCTCATGCGAAGAGTTGACTCATTGGAAAAGACCCTCATGCTGGGAGGGTTTGGGGGCAGGAGGAGAAGGGGAAGACAGAGGATGAAATGGCTGGATGGCATCACTGACTCGATGGACATGTGTTTGAGTAAACTCCGGGAGTTTGTGATGGACAGGGAGGCCTGGTGTGCTGCGATTCATGGGGTCGCAAAGAGTCGGACACGACTGAGCGACTGAACTGAACTGAACTGAACTGAACTGAACTGAAGCAAGATGTAGCTTCCCAATCATCTCCCAGGTCAAATGATTTTTCTGCTTTCCAGAATTGTCTCTCTAGTGGTGTGATTCCTGCTCATTTTTTTAAATTTAATTTAATTTTATTTGGTTGCACCACTTGGCTTACAGGATCTTAGTTCTTTTACCAAGGATTGAACATGGGGGCCTCAGCAGTGAAAGTACAGAGCCCTAACCACTGGACTGCTGGGGAATTACTGATTGCTTCCCTGGGAGAAATGTCGAATTTTTCTACATAAATGACACAGTATTAATAAAAGTATTTTGGTGAGTAAAAGAAATAGAATTGTCTCTTTCTTTGTGGTAGGACTGAGGAATGTTGGGAGGTTATCACCCAGGAAGAGGTTATCACTCTTCCTCCAGACAGAATCACAGTAATCCATCCTGATAGATCTGTCCGTGTGCAAAAGCAAATTCTGTTTTATTTGTAAATGTTAATAAGGATATTTTGGGTGGTAGAGCTGTGGATAACTTGTATTCCTCTTCTTCAGAGCTTTCATTATTAAAAAGAAAAACACTGATCCCTGTTGTTTTAAAAAGTTGAAGAGGAATTCTTCCTCCTGCCTCAATGACCAGTGTTATCTGGGAATCTTTACTGTCAGGGATGCTTAAATGCTGGCCAAATGTGAAAGGAAGATTGGTAACAGAACTTGAGATCGAAAAGAAGGAGCATGTAAATACTACAAACAGGAAAGGACAAACACTGCCTTGGGCTTAGAAAGACATTAGCTGGGGCTTCACCTGGAAGAAAAGACAGATGTCATCACTGATAAATAGTTCTGTCCTCATGGCCCCCTGCACCTCCACTCAGAGCTACTGCATCCTGACCGGTGAGTGACTCCTATGGAATTCCTGCCATGGGAAGAGGTTAGTGGTGGAGTCCATACTTACAAATAGATGGTCCGCATAAAGATGTCCTACTAGGGCAACCGCTGAAGTCATATTCAAAATTGGAAGGGGAGCGTTCTGGTGAACGGGGGCATGAGAAAGAACAGGCAATGTGACCATCTGCTCAACATCACCACTTTCAACATTCTTCTAAAATACAAAACAAGCCCGAAAAGAAAACAAACATAAAGCACCTTTATTTATCATCTCCCTAGTCTGTTAATTTCCAATACAGAAATTAAAACAGAGAATAAAAAACCCCCGATATGAAACGAATGAAAACAATAAATGTAGACTCTACATTGCAAAAATGCCCTGTAGCCACGTATTACACACATTCGGGATTAGTGCTCTCAACACAGAGCAAGAAGCCCGCAGAAATCTACTCATAGCACCCTCCCTTCTATGTCACTGGTCTGGGTACAAATCCCAGTTCTTCTAGTCAATACACTTGTGACATTTCTGTGGGTCATTTTCAGTGTGATAATGATACTCACCTTACAGGGTATGATGATTACATGAGCTAATGTAAAAACATATACATCATTTAGACCAGTAACTACAAAGATCAAACACTATGCAACTATTTATTGCTGTGATTGTTGCTATCGGTCATTTCCAGAGATTGGTAGAAACACAATTGAACAGTGTGGAAGGAAATTTCTTTTTTTTTTTTTAATTTTTATTTTTTATTGAAGTATAGTTGCTTTACAATGTTGTGTTAGGTTCTGCTGTACAGCAAAGTGAATATGTGTGTGTGTGTGTATCTACCTGTCTATCTATCTTTGCCCTCTCTTTGGGGTTTCCTCCCCATATAGGTCACCACAGAAGAAGACATATCTTCTACAGCAGAGTCCCCTGTGCTGTAGATTAGATTTTCATTAGTTATCTTTTTTACACATAGTAGTGTATGAAATTTCAGTCACGCATTCCTAAACCTAAGGCATAGAGTCAAGAAGAGTTCGGCTCATTTCTGTCCTCTCAGGCTTCACCTAGAAGGGAATTTATGCTCTAAGAACCCCAGAGGAAGGCCATGGGGAAAACTGAGAAATTTCTATGGTATTACGTGGTCATCTTCTTAGAGAAATATTTTTCTGACTTTGCTTGATTACTACCTTGTTCACAAAAAAAAAAAAAAAGAAAGAAAAGAAAAACTTCTCCAATTCTAGATTCTAAACACTATAAAGTGACAAGTTTTAAAATATATAACTAAAATCATATCATTGTTGCTGTGAAACTTTATAATACTCTTTGAAAGAAATGGAGATACTATAGATTTCAGACAAAAACTGGAACTAAAGACTCACTAAAGACTCATAAGTGCGTTGGGAAGCAGGGTAACTCTCTGGAAGAAAGCTGTATTATCCTGCTGCTTGACAGGATTGGTTAAGCTGTAAAGTGGGGAAGGTTTAGCTCCCACACTTCTGATCTCCTCTTTCTGTGCTTTCCACCCCATCTTGGTGCCATCTCTTCTATCAGGAGAATGTTGCACTTTATATAATAAAAAAAAGAAAATGCCAAAGAAAGATGCTTGTTTCTCTCTCATATTTTAAAATGTCTGGGAATAGAAAGGTGGTTCCCAACAGTCATCAATGACTCAAGTTGTTCTCTCTCTCAGCCCTGACATCTCAGTAAGTTTCTTCTACCTCATGACTTAATATGGCTGCTGGAGCTCCAGCCTTTATATCTGCCTTCCAGGCGATGGGAAGATAAGGGGAAATACAGACAATCTTGTTTTTATTTTAGAAGGTTTACAAACAGTTTTCTTCATATCTTCTAGTTTCTACTTACTATATCTTAATTACATAGCCTTCCTAGCTACAATGGAGGCAGAATTGCCATGAAAGTGAAAGTGAAAGTGAAGTCGCTCAGTCGTGTCTGACTCTTTGCGACCCCGTGGACTGTAGCCTACCAGGCTTCTCCATCCATGAGATTTTCCCAGCAAGGGTACTGGAGTGGCTTGCCATTTCCTTCTCCAGGGGATCTTCCCAACCCAGGAATTGAACCCAGGTCTCCCACATTGCAGGCAGATGCTTTACCCTCTGAGCCACCAGGGAAACCCCTAGCAAAAAGTAGGGTTCTGTTAAAAAAAAAAAAAAAAGAAGAAGACCATGTATGCATTTTGAGGTAGGCAACAAAACAAATTTTTATTGTACCTTCCTTAAATAGTCTAATTTTCTCAGTGTCTTTCATGGTTCTCAAAACTTTTCCTCCAAAAGGAACTCAAAACTCAGTCCATTGTATAAGAGATTGATAAAGGATGGAAGTATTAACCTGCCTAAGGCATTTGAAGTATAATAGGATTAAATCCTTAAGTATAGTTATTAAGCATTATTAGTGAAATTTCAAGCAGGGGAGAGGCAAATGCAGGGAGCAGAGGCTGATGGGAGCGGAGTATAAGATCACATCACACAGGCAACTTACTCCTCACCTTGTGCAGGGCAGCCTGCCCTAAATGCTATGTTATCTTCAACTTGCAGCCACAGTGATATGGAAACAGTCCTGCCTCGGTAAAAACAGCTGCTCTCAGACTGGAAGAAATTCGACCTGTTCTCATAGTCAGTAGTAAATTCTTAAATGGGTTGCATTCCTTAAGTTTCCAGCAATCTATATCTCAAACTTTACGCTTATATCAGAATTATCTGGATTTTAACAAAACACAGGTTGGAGGACTCCCAGAATTTCCGATTTGTAGAATTCAGGGTTGACCTGAACATTTGCTTTTCCAGCAAGTTCCCAGGTGATGGCATTACAAGCTAAAGGTTGAGATCCACTGGTTCATGGCATTTTCTTCTTTCTCTTATTAACAAGGATACCATGAGATATTACCTATAATTCACCTTGCATTCAATGAAAAAGAGCTTTGCTTTCTGGAGGGGAAAACTTAAGCTCTTTATTGTCATCTGAATATGAAGCAAAAAAAGTCTAAGGCTGTTTTGAAGGCCTGCCTACCCATCCCTCTCCAAACACTTGCGTAAAATTGTTTGTCTTTATTACAAAGGGAAATACTTCTTTTTGATCATTCTCTTGCATCAGTAAGTTTCAACTGAAATAGAACACAAATTCAGGTTTTAGGAGAAAAAACAACATTACTGTTAAACAAAGGACATACTAAAAAATTTAGGATAGTTTGGGCCAAAAGACACAGGAAAGGAGACAGATGGCAAAATTCCAAACAGGCTGCTGACTAACCAGGATTTTATCTGAGGGGAGACTGTTTCTGGGACTTGAAACTAGTTTGGTGTGGTTTTTTTTTGTTTTTCTTTTTAATTTTTATTGAAATATAGTTGATTTACTATGTTGCATGGTTTTGCGTATTTCTAAGTGATGCTAACATTAACGGGTAAAATATTCCTTCAAAAGTTCAAAGACAAAGAGCATGTGATTTCACTCATATGTGGCATCTAAAAAATTATACAAATGAACTTATTTACAAAACTGAAAAAGACTCACAGACACAGAAAAAAAAACTCATGCTTGCCAAAGAGGAAAGGTAGGGAGGGATAAATTAGGAGATTGGAGTTAACATATATACACACTGCTATATATAAAATAATCTTCAAGGACACACTATAGATCACAGGGAACTCTGCTCAATACTCTGTGATAACCGATATGGGAAAAGAATCTGAAAAAAAAAAATGTATATGTCTAATTGGGATTTCCCTAGTGGCTCAGTCTGTAAAGAATCCACCTGCAATGCGGGAGATCTGTCAAAAAGAGTCAGACATAACTGAGCGACTTTGACTTTCACATGTCTAACTGAATCACTTGGCTGTACACTTGGAAAAAAGTGAAAGTCACGTTCGACTCTTTGTGGCCCCAAGAACTACACCATCCATGGAATTCTCCAGGCCAGAGTACAGGAGTGGGTAGCCAGTTCCCTTCTCCAGGGGATCTTTTCAACCCAGGGATCAAACCCAGGTCTCCTGCATTGCAGGTGGATTTTTTAGCAGCTGAGACACCAGGGAGAACACTTGAAACAAAGGCAGCATTATAAATTAACTATACTCCAACATCAAATAATTTTTTTAAAAGTTCGTGAGAAAAGAGAGCACTGGAAAAAAGTTTCATACAAATCTGGATTCTTCTGCAAACAAATATAAACGCAATGGTGGGATGGTTGCGTTCCTTTCCTCTGCCTGCCCATCGCAGACAGTTCACACCTCCTCACTGAAACTCAGAATCTTCAGTCTTGAAGACAGTGAGCTGGGCTGGAGGCTCTTCGAGATTTCTTTCTTTTCTAATTTTCAGTGATCCGCTGATGAGTGTGCAGTTGATGAGTCAGTGCTGAGTACACGTGGAATTAACTCTCTTTCTGCGATCAGTCGGCACCTATTCAAAGCTGTTGCTATTTGGGCTGGCCTCTGCCTGTTTGCAATAAACACAGGCGATATCTATCACAAATAGCCTGTGAAATAATAGACCAATTAATCCTATCTGAACAGCAAAAGGTGCCCGAGAAACCCATTTTTTTTTTTCTTACCCGAAATTGCCCACCCGCACGACCACCAGCTCCATGGAATAAGCCCTCCCTGGACCATGGCTGTCCACCTTTTCCAAACAATATCAGAACACGTAGGTGTGGTTATTGCTATTTTAAATCACATTATCCGAACTCCTCATAATTTAGGATGGTTAACAAAGTCATTCTGCTCCACATAGTGGGAGAGACTGGCACTCCCTGGATACCTCCCCTCCTGTCTCTTCCTGATAAGGTCCTACAAACCCTGAGACTTAATCAGCTACCAGCTCTTATTCCCCTGCCTCCTCTGCTCCACCAGCCTATGTGTTGTTTAACCCCTTGGGTTTGCCTCCATGCTGGATTTGCTTGTAATTTTCTGTGCTACAGCTGCTTCTGAGGCAGGAGGTCGATTCTGACCCCTTCCCCCTGCCCCCCATGGTAAAGTGATTGGAGATTTGTCCCCTGTGACGGAAACTCCAAGAAGAGAATAGCAGGACAATTGGGGGAGGAGGCTGGGCCCTGCCTAGATCACATGTTTCACATTCTTGAAGTCAGACACATGCGCAGAAAAGTTACACAGAGGTCAAAGGTGGGTGATGTTAACTAATGCCGGGCTACCCATAGCCCTTTGTGGTAGAATCCGTCTTGGCTAAGAGAGGCATGGGCACCCACACATGGAGTGCCCTGAGAGATGCTAAACACAGACTGTGAACCAGGCAAATCAAAATGATTGGCCAAAGGAAACCTGGAAAACTTATCCCCAGGGAAGCGATTTAAACTACCACTGGGGCGTGACCCAGGGACTCTCCCTCTGGGTCTGCCCATGTGCCTATCCACAGGTACTGCATCTTTCTCCTCTGAATAAATGCTTTACTCGCTTCACTACCTTCCGTCTTCATGGAAATTCTTTTCTGCAAAGCCCAAGGGCTGGCGCTCGTCACTGACCACTGGTCTAGTGGCCAGGATTTGGTGTTCTCACCAAATTGATTGGATTCTCAATCTCTGGCTGAGAACCCAAGCCCTGCTACAAGCCAAGGCCACCTGAGATCATATCCTCCTCTCCACTATGAGCTCCATGAATTCACCTCTGTGTCCCCCAAGCCCCTACTCTTGAAATGAATGAAGGAAGGAATGAAGAAGCTCAGAGAGGGTGTAGAGAGAGCCCACACGAGGCAGCCAGCAATGCAAACACAGTCTGAACATCTGGTCTAAAAGCGAAAATGCCCTTCCCAGAAACAGGAGTCTACTTATCATTCTAGAATCTGTATCTTGGGGCAAATTACTTTGTGAGTCTTTCTCTCCATACACGTTCAAATCCATCAAATCTGACTTGAATTTGTACCAAGCAAAGCTTTGAACAAGGTGAGGGCTTAGGTTAGAAGTCTTCGGGGTATACAGCAATGATGATAACGTGGGTGTGATTCCTGAGATGCCTTCACAAACATTCTTTCACTGAGTTTTGACCACAGACTGGTAAGGTGGATGCTACTGTTTTCCCAGTTTGAGTAGTAAAGAAAAGGCCGCTCAAAGGAGTTAATCAAGCTACCTTGGTGGCTCAGAGTAAAGAACCCGCTTGCAATGCAGGAGACCTAGGCAGTCCCTGGGTTGGGAAGATCCGCTGGAGAAGGGAATGTCAGTCTACTCCGGTATTCTTACCTGGAGAATCTCATGGACAGAGGAGCCTGGCAGGCTACAATTGATGGGGTCGCAAAGAGCTGGACATGACTGAGCGACTCACATTTTCACTTTTCAAGCTCTGATTGAACCGGAAGCTCAACCCAGGTTTTCTGGCTCCAAATGCAATGGTCTCTGTATGGTTCTTTCATGAAGTAGTTCTTTCATGAAAGAGAAGCGATTTCAAAAACTGGATGTATGTTGTCTGGGGGTTGGGGAAGGTTGAGGGGAGAGTGAGCTGTGAACCAGTCTGACTCCTTCCTTCTAAATGGTCACCAGACTCAGTCCTTTAGCCTCAGCTTTCTGTAGCTTTCTCCTATCCCAGTGTCCTTCCCTGAGAGTCTGCTGCTTTGGCTGCAGAAGCACAAAGACACAGGTCCCAACATGATGGCCCCAATTGATGACTCCGCACTAAGCGCTTTGGGGAGTGAGTCCCCTGCAGTGAGTCACCTGTCAATCATCAGTGAGTCAGGCCACTCAACTCCATCTCTAATTCATGCTCCATAAACAGCACCAGTCACTTCGGAAGTCTTTCATTAAAAAGCCAGCAACAATGGCAGGAGCAAAGCCAGGAGCGATGGCAACACCAATTGCCAGAAGTCCCCTCACAGAGAGAAAAGAGAACAGGAAATGGATGCAGAGGTCCCTTTTTGTTCTCACTGAAGATCACCGTTAATATAGCATCTTCTCCATCATGCGCATCCTCACGGTCACCTCCAGGACTCCTCGATGGTGAGAGAGGGAGTAACGCAAAATGCATTTGCAATCTGTCCTCCTAGCTCTGGATGTACCCAGGGGCAGGGATCGTCATCAATCACCATTTATTGAAGCAGGGACAGAGGAATTCCACAGATGTGGCTTTGAAATATCTTCCCCAGCTTTCAGCAGAGCTGCCCTGGGTAGAGAAAGCAGAAGAGGATTTGGTTTGGGGCTTCTTTATGATGCCAAAAACTCAGCCTCTGCACACCGGTGCCAAATTGAATCTTGGAGACAGAGTTTTGGGTGAAGCAGAAAAGAAGAGTTTTAAGGCTTTGCCAGGCAAAGGGGGACACAGTGGGCTGGTGCTTCTCAAAACCGTGTGCCTCCAAACCCAGGAGGATTTGGTGAGATTTATAGCAATGGTGACTCAGATGGTAAAGAGTCTGCCAGCAATGCGGGAGATTTGACTTCGATCCCTGAGTCAGGAAGATCCCCTGGAGATTGAAACGACAGCTCACTCCAGTATCCTTGCCTGGAAAATCCCATGGACAGAGGAGCCTGGCGGGCTACATTCCTGGTGTCGCAGAAGAGTAGGACCTGACTAAATGATTTCACTGATACATAAAATAATAGCAATGGTTCAAGGACAGGTTGCTGATAGGGATCTGGGTGTGCACAAGGCTGACAGCCTTTTGATCTGGCCTCAGGTGGCCTCCTGAAGCATCCCTTGAGGTTAACAAACTATGACCTTGTCTCTAAAACATCTTCCATTCGTTTTCAGTAATGTCCAACTCTTTGTGATCCCACGGATTGTGGCTGCCAGGCTTCTCCATCCAAGGGATTCCTCAGGCAAGAATACTACAGTGGGTTTCCATGCTCTCCTCCAGGGGATTTTCCCAACTCAGGGATCAAACCCAGATCTCCTTCTTGGCAGGAAGATTCTTAACCATTTGAGCCACCAGGGACACCCTTTAAGATCAGTTCAGTTGCTCAGTCATGTCCGACTCTGTGACCCCATGGACTGCAGCACGCCATGCCTCCCTGTCCGTCACCAACTCCCAGAGCTTGCTCAAACTCATGTCCATTGAGTCGGTGATTCCATCCAACCATCTCATCCTCTGTCGTCCCCTTCTCCTCCTGCCTTCAATCTTTCCCAGCATCAGGGTCTTTTCCAATGAGTCAGTTCTTCAAATCAGGTGGCCAAAGTATTGGAGCTTCAGCTTCAGTATCCGTCCTTTCAATGAATATTCAGGATTGATTTCTTTGAGGATTGACTGGTTTGATAGTTCTGTAAAAAAAAAAAAAAAACTCAAAGATACCATTATGCGTGTCCCTTGGGTGGAACGAGGATCCTGCCCCCAAGGCCGCACTGTTGTTCCTTGGCTGCCTCTCCTCTGTCTCTGCATCCCCGCCCTCCCTTCCCTGATTAGCAACAGCTTGAAAGTCTTGCGTGCCCAGAAGCCCAACAGGGTCATGCTTGGTTTCATTTAGTGCTCATTTCTGAAACCCTAAAGTATTAGTTAATATTTTGAAATACTTTGCAAAAGTGTTTTTGAAAAGCTACATACCTTGATTTTTTTGTCCAAAGAGGAAAGAACGTCTCGATTTCCTGTCCTGAGCACAGAAGGATAGATCCTGGACTGAATTCTCAGCAACACAGTCGAAGAGCTGTCTGATGGGGGCGCTGCTTACAGCTAAGGGGCTGAATCAGAGTCAGCATATAATCTTTCATAGCCAGTAAAATCATTTAGTGACTTCAGAACGGGATAAAAGCAATAGACACTAGATTTTATGCTTCCAAACCAAGGACACACTTCAGATTCCTGCCTTTAAAAGAGTATTCACTTCTAAACCATCTTATGATAATTTTTAGAGCAAATTTCATATGTCAGGCACTAGATTATGTACATTCTATACTCTATACATACACAATGGTCTCAAGACATGTCTGCAAAGCATTGTGATCCTACCAGAAAGTCAGATGAAGACTGTGGATCAACTACAAGTGTTATGGGGCACCTTTCAAAACAAGAACTAACTCTGTCCTTCGCCAAGTATCTAGAGACCATGAGTTTCAGGCATAAAATGACATTTTAGCCTATGGCGCTGCTACCAGATGAAAAGCTTTAAAACATCCATCAATCTATAATACTTAAGTATTTTAATAGGACTTTCTTTATGAGCTATATCCCTGGCCTGTTGCTATGCTATTTCTCCTCATGTTTTAAGCACAGCTTAAAGCTACTGGGGCTTCCCTCATAGCTCAGCTGGTAAATCATCTGCCTGCAGTGCAGGAGACCCAGGTTTGAGTTGGTGATGGACAGGGTCTGGCGTGCTGCAGTCCATGGGGTCGCAAAGAGTCAGACACGACTGAGCAACTGAACTGAGCTGAATTGGGGCTTCCCTCATAGCTCAGTTGGTAAATCATCTGCCTGCAGTGCAGGAGACCCGGGTTCGATTCCTGGGTCGGGAAGGTCCCCTAGAGAAGGAAATGGCAATCCACTCCAGTATTCTTGCCTAGAGAATTCCATGGACAGAGGAGCCTGGCAGGCTACAGTCCAGGGGCTCACAAGAATTGGACATGACTTAGCGACTAAACCACCAACACCAAAAGCTATCCCAGGGCCCAGATTTTCCACTTTTTTCACTCAAGTGCTGAGGAGGATTCCAGGCTGGCTTAGCATATCCATTTTCCATTTCTTCCTGAGTTACATGACTTTTGCTCCACTTAAGCACTCCCTAGGGACAACTGTTAAGTGCAGAGACAGCCTGGTGTAGATACAGGGAAATTCAGGAGCTCCCATGTTTCCCCTTTTGACGTTCTGTGTCACTATGCCAACGTAGCATCTGTATGTTAAAATTGTTCCATGTGTGGTCTCCTCCCAGGCACATCTTTTCTGACAAAACTCTGAAGTAAATGCTTCTTGTCTGCACCAACCTCCTGCATCTATGTTTACTTTTATGCCATCCTTCAAGCATGCAAATGCTTTTATGCCCAAGTCCTAATTCCTCACATGCGTAGCTCATCTTACCTGTAAGAGTACCTTCCAGTCATCTGAGTCCTTTAGGGTCAAGGTGAGAATGGCTTTTTTTCCATTTCAGATATTGCAGTGGGTCCAGTTCCAATTCTTCTGCTCACAAGGTGGGTAGGTGACATCATCACATTTAAACAGAGGGCTTTGTTACCCTAGCCACGGGGATAAATAAGGGACCACAGGGTCAATGGACTCTTGTTTCAGATATCTGGGTGCTGAGAGAAATCCATAGGAAAGTCTGTTTAGGGATGACTGTGGAAAAAGTCTAATCTGAGGACAAAACCAACGGAAACAGGGAGAGGAGTTGAGAGTGGGAGGGGCAGGTCGTGGAAGAGTGGGGAGGGCAAGAGAACCAGCTCAGAAAACACCCTCCAAGATAGAGCCACTGAGGCGAGCTCTGCTATTGGGCTTTCCTGTTACCTAAGCCAATAAATTGCATTAAATTAAAAGGAAAAAAAAAAAGAGCCTAGACACAATGAACTGTTGTCTATGACCATTTGCCCTCATCTTGTTACCTGTTCTGGAATGTGAACCTGGCTAGATGTGACCTCAAATCTTTCAACAGAATTTCACACTCACAGATTTCCAAATAAGGTTTTATACCTTCCCTGGTGGAAGGCAAAGAGGAACTAAAGAGCCCCTTGATGAAGGTGAAAGAGGAGAGTGATAAAGCTGACTTAAAACTCAACATTCAGAAAACTAAGATTATGGCATCCGGTCTCATCTCTTCATGGCAGATAGATGCGGAAACAATGGAAACAGTGAGAGACTCTATTTTTATTGGGCTCCAAAATCACTGCAGATGGTGACTGCAGCCATGAAATTAAAAGACACTTGCTCCTTGGAAGAAAAGCTATGACCAACCTAGACAACATATTAAAAAGCAGAGACATTGCTTTGCCAACAAAGGTCCATTTAGTCAAAGCTATGGTTTTTCCAGTAGTCAGGTGTAGATGTGAGAGTTGGACCATAAAGAAAGCTGAGCACCGAGGAATTGATGGTTTTGAATTGTGGTGTTGGAGAAGGCTCTTGAGAGTCCCTTAGACTGCAAGGAGATCCAACCAGTCAATCCTAAAGGAAATCAGTCCTGAATATTCACTGAAACGGCTGATGTTGAAGGTCTATTACTTTGGCCACCTGATGCAAAGAGCTGACTCATTTGAAAAGACCCTGATGCTGGGAAAGATTGAAGGCAGGAGGAGAAGGAAAAGACAGAGGATGAGATGGCTGAGTGGCATCACCGACTCCATGGACGTGAGTTTGAGCAAGCTCCTGAAGTTGGTGATGTACACGAAAGCCTAGCGTGCTGTAGTCCATGGGGCCGCAAAGAACTGCACACGACTGAGTGACTGAACTGAACTGAACATGTGGTAAGCAGGATTCTCCTGCTGACCATGCCCCTGGCTTTGATTTTGCTTCATAAGTAAATTTTACAGTCTCACTCATCCCCGTGACCTCAGCCCATTTAAGCCCACCAGTGTATCCACATTCTGTCTCATCCTAATTTTCTTTGCCTTTCCTACTTGTCCTGAAAACACACAGATCATATCTGTACAGACAGATGGGATTGAACCCCCATGCAGTGTATCAGGTAACCCTCAAAAAGAAAATACCCTAATGGAAGGGGTATGTCTATATTAGTACTTTAGCCAGACGTCTGCATTCTGAAACCCAAGATGTGTTACACTGGAAAGGAATGGAGATGAGATATCAAACAGTGAGACGGGTCAGCAGATTTGGAAGCTTTCCCAGGCTCTGCCAGGCAAAGCCACGTTCACGATATCAAGTCATTTCCTGCTCGGTTCACATTCCCTTCTAAGGAAATCTGCTCCACCTACCACCTACTGTCCCCCCTACAAATGGGCCATGTTTTACACTGTGTTACTCTGTCCTCTTGGGATCCAGAGTCCAACAGGTGACGGCAAAAAAACCAGAGAGAAACACCTGCATTTTCAACAGTTGACTCAGGCTGAAGGAGGAACACTGGACTATTTCAAAGAAAGTCCATGATAAACCACTTGGAGTCAAAACATGCAGTTTGTAGATCCTGATTTTGAATAATTATGGAAAGCCCTTTTCCCAAACCACTCTACACGAAAGAAATTAATATTCCCCACTAAATTCCTGGTGCTTACCTGGCTTGGTGACTTTCTACCCCTGGCAAACATGTATTCATATGTTCAGTAAGTGCAATAAAATTAGTGGGGAAAAAAAGCGTAGGGTCTCCTTACCAAATGTAATGATGACTCGACTCTGATTTTCAGAACAGATGAAGAAGGGTGGCACTTGATGGGATTTGGTGGTGAGGGCGTGTGTGTAAAATGTATCATTGTATTTAGCAGAAAGAACACAAGTCAAACTTAACACAACCTGGCTTAGAAGACATTAAAGAAAGAGGATTTCTGATCCCTTTGTCCAATGCATATCTTCTTAGAAACCTTTTTCTTACCTCTCTTCCAAGGGTAAGATGGATTATTTACATAAATTTGCACATCAGGATAATTTGGATGAAAGCAAGGCATGCTATATTAAGCAGAAGAGGGATTTATTAAAAGGATATTATGAACTTGTGAAACTAAGGAAGGGTAGATAACCAGCATTGTCAAAACTTTATTTATATACTTGCAGATTTGCATAAAGTTGCAAAGGTGGTACAGAAAGGGTCTATGTAACCTACAACCAGTTTCCTTCAATGGTTATATCTTATGTAATTAATAGCACAATATAGTGAAACAGAAAGTTGAAATTGGCATATTAGTGTGTATACTATGTAAATTAAAGTAACCATCTCTTCAATTAAAATACAGAACTATTCACTCACCATCAAGGCATCCCTTTTATTTTTTTTTTCATGATCCCATTCATTTCCCCCTCCCCAAAGCCCTAGTCCCCTGAAGTCACTTACCTATCTTCCATCTCTGTAATTTTGTCTTTCAGAACTTGATATATAAATGGAATCACACAGCGTGTGACTTTGTAAGAATGGCCTTTTTCACTCAGAATAATGCTCTTGAGATCCATCAAAAGTTGCTGTTTGTCAAAAACTTATTTATTTGGATTTCTGATTAGTGTTCCATTATATAAGGACTTCCCTTTAGCTCAAACAGTAAAGAATCTGCCTTCAATGCAGGAGACCAGGGCTCGATCCCTGGGTAGGGAAGATCCTCTAGAGAAGGGTATGGCAATCCACTCCAGCATTCTTGCCTGGAGAATCCCATGGGCAGAGGAGCCTGGCAGAATCACAAAGAATCGGACACGACTGAGCGACTAACATGCACATTTCATTATATTGATGGAGCACAGTTTGTTTAATCATCCACTCATCGTGGGACATGTTAACTGTTCCCAGTTCTCGGTTATTACAAATAAAGTTGCTAGGAACCATCCTTGTACAGTTTCTATAGTTTGAGGGATTTGATTTTGTTTTTTTTTTTTTTTTGATATAGGCTTTGTCTAGTTTTGGTATTGGTTAATATTAGCTTTATAAATTAATTGAGTAGTGTTCCCTCTTATTTGATTTTCTGGAGCAGAGTAGGTAGGAATTAAACCTTTAAATATCTGACAGAATTATCTGGTAAAAACTTCAGGGCCTTAATGTTTCTATTTAAGTGGTTTGGTTTTGTCTTTGGTAGCAATTAGATTTCTTCAATAGTCATATTCAGTCATCCCTGAAACAAACTTTATGTTGGATAAGTTGTGGTGGTTTATGTTTTTCAAGTAACTAGAGTTTGTTCAAGAGTGTATTGAGCAAACTGGGGTGACCAGCAAAGTAACTTTAGTACCAAGCATGTTTGTCCACCTGATTATTAAGATTCCCTTTTGGACTGCTGGTGATAATGCATATGAAATAGAAGGCTGAGTTTATTTAGGCTATCAAATCATCTACCTAAAAAAATAAAGCTCTGCTTCCTAGCTGGCATTGTGTCTAAGCGTAGCCATGTAGCTAAACTCTGGCCAAAGAGATGTAAGTGGAAGTACCATATGGAATGTTCAGGAAGATTGCAGACTTAGCTGAGAGGTGCTCCCCTTTTTGCTTCTGTCTTCCTGTCTTCCTGACATGATAGGTGGAGTTCCAGCAGATATCTTGGACCAGGAAGTAACCAGGATAGCCATGGAGTGGTTCTATCAGTCCTTGATACACAGCTACAACTTCTTTTACGTGTGAACAGAAAACAAAGCAAACCAAAAAATGACTTTGCACCTTGTTTGGTTACTGTTCTGTAGGATTTTCTGTTGTAGTCAGCTGAAACTAGTCCTAAATATGTATATATGAGGATCCATTCATCAGGATTCATCCACACACTTCTCTAAACATCCTTGTCATCAATTCCTTCATCAGGACTCTTCTAAGAGCCTCATCCTCGAAGCGGACTATCTGCCGCTGCCCAGGATGAAGGGAAAGTCTTGTCTCTGACCGTCTTTCCTAAGCAAAGGTGGTGAAATGCGCTCTTTAGAATTCGACTCATGAAAGAAGTTTCTTTCTTCATTACGCTTCAGAACTATGCCTGAGTGAGGTTAGAGTGATGTGGGAATTACAAGAATAATCTCATAGCAGGGGAACCTCATGGAAGAGACTGAGATTAACAGATTCCAATCACATCTCCTCCACCTGCCTCAGATCGTCAGCATTCAAGTGACAAGCTAGAGAAGCGAGATGGGGTGGGGGGCGGTGGGAAGGAGGCCCAGGAGGGAGGGGATGCATGAATACTTATGGTGGATTCATGTTATGTATGGAAAAAACCAACACAATATTGTAAAGCCATTATCCTCCAATTAAAAAAAAAAGGATTCAAGTTCCTGAAAAAAATAAATGTACTCTAATTGTCAAGTTAGATGGTTGGTCCGCATTTTGTCAACATGAGTCAACTGAAGGTAAAATCTGATCCCTGTAGTTTCTTTAGTAAAAGGTAGAAACATGGGGTTCACTATCCCAATTCCAGACACAAGAGAAGAGGCAATCCCTCCCAATCCCTCCCCCCAAATAATGCCAAATCAAGATGTTGATAAGAAGGGGGAACCAGATGCTATGCAAACAAAGTAATGGTAGACTTATATCAGCCACTTTGGCAGTTTCCACCTTATTAGATGCAATAGAGTGTTAGCGTGTTGTGCAGCTAGCTGCAAGCTCAGACAGAGAGGGTGTTGGTCAGAGTTCTACCACCTAGTTTCTGATTGTCTATAGCAAATCACATGACCTTTAGGAGCTCCGATTTTCTCATCTGTATAAAGGGGCTAGCATACCTAACTTATTAGGTACACAGCCTAAATTTTACATGAGACAACTTATATTTCAACACATTATCTTAATATAGCTGCTATTAGTCCAAGTCTCAGTTTTTAAAATGATGGTCCTAATTTCAGCCTTCTGTAGAGTATTCCTTCATGCATGCTAGTAAAGTAATTAAGAGCAAAGCATGTGAATCAAACAGACTTCTATTTACCATCTATAAGATACTGATCAAATTACTTACCTCTCTAAATTCCATTTTTTGGACATAAACTGAAAATAATAAATGCTTCAAAAACTTAATTCAAGGAATAAATAAGATTATGCATATAAAGCATTTAGTACAGAGTCTAACACTTATAAGGCTTCCTAGGTAGTAAAGTGGTGAAGAATCTGCCTACCAATGCAGGAGACACGGGTTTGATCCCTGGGCCAGGAAGATCTCCTGGAGTAGGAAATGGCAACCCACTCCAATATTCTTGCCTGGGAAATCCCATAGACAGAGAAGCCTGGTGGGCTATATATAGACTACTGGATGGCAAAGAGTCTGACATGACGGAGCATGGTTACATATATGTACACTAACAGATAGAAAATGCTCAAAGATGGCAGCTATTCTCACTATTATTATATTATTATTATTATTACATAAGAGATGTTGACTCAAGCTATAGAACTTCCTGGATATAGTGTTATATGAGAGTAGGAAAATTTGTCTCAGTTCTATAATATAATTCTAAAGTGAAAAAGTAAGCTTTATTTGATGCAGCACTTTGAAACAACTCTAAATGGATAAAGATAACAATGACTGATTGTCCCTATTACTCTATTATGGTCTTATAAAATGTATTGCGTGCCCACAGTGTACTATAGATAACAGAGCTGATACTTGCCCATGGGGACTAATTGCCTACACTTAAGATCACAAACTCTTACTCAATTATGGAATTTGTCTGGAACCTAATTATAACCCTGATCTTCTCCCCCAGTATCTAATTCTCCCTAGATGCCTCAAAAGACTAATATAAAACAGAATATGGGAAAAGGGCATATGCCAAAAGCAAAAGCCCAATTGAAATGATGCCTTACCAGCCTCAAGAGTGCAAACTGCCACAAAAATCACTTCTAGGAGACTACACTCTCTTAGGGATTATGGCATAAAATCTACCAACAGCAAGGTGGGGGGCAGATCCTCTGGCTTCCATAGAGATTTATTCTTCTCTAGGCACATTATTGATCCATTAATTCACATTTATAGAGCATCCAGTACACACAAAGCTAATTATTCAGGAAAGATATGCATCGCATTAGCCTCAGTCCTTCAAACTGAAAGAATTAGGCGTACATTCATTAATCCATTCCTTGTGCATCCACAGACTCAATGAGAATTTAATGAGCATCTCCTAAGTGCCAGACCGTCTACTTAGAAAAGGGATATGAAGATAAATAAGAGAAAGTTACTCAGATGCCCAAAGTCTGATCCAGTGTAACCGACTGCCTGTGAAACACGTTTGCTTCTTGGCATGTGTGAGTTCTTCCTGTTGGGGTGGTGGGAGAGGATTCCGGGGGGCTAAGGTCGTAGAGAACGGGGAAAAGACTTAAGTCATGCCCAACCACCCTTCTCCCGGGGGAGAGCTGAGAGGACTCGAATCAGAAGCACACATTTCAGGGCAGAGGTGGCACTGACATGCATCAGTGGAACTGACCTTTGGAATTTAGAGACATGCCCCTTGAACAAACATTTCAGCAACTCAGGGAGAACGGGTATCAGAAACCCGTTGTGCAACAGCTGACCCGGGGCGGTTGGCGTGCCGGTCCTGGGCGTTTCGCTGTGTGGGACCGTTTTTTCTCCCGCAGTCTCCACTCTTGTTCACAGACTGTCTGCAATTACATGTGCACGTCTGGAAGTTAACGCTGTCTTGTGCTGCTGGCTCTGTCTGCCCCAGTGACGGCCGAGGTTGTTTGCAATGTCTATCCTCCCTTCGGGGCTTCTAGGCGGTAATTCCAGCCAGTTCTGATAAACAAAGGACACAGCGAACTGCACAGAGGTTGGAAACCGCATGCTCTGTCCCAGTTACCAGGCTACCGCAGGTCAGTCCCCTGAGCGGCTGTAAGAACCCGGCATTGGGAAGGACAGTTTTCTCCAAGCTTGGCATTTGGTGGACGAAGTGGGGAGTGCCCGGGGTAGCATGGGTGACTCCTTGGAGAGGAAAGGGACCCTGAGGGGTCATTGGGTGAGGAGGCAGGTGGGGAACAGGGCAGGAGAGTGGCTTCCTTTCCCTGGCTTTTCCTACTTGTTATGGGTTTGTCAATACCTTCTCCGAAAGAAGCGCCCAAGACAAAAACTCAGGTGGGAGCAATTTACCTGTGAGGTCGTCTCTCCATGCACAAAGGAGAGTGATGACGGTGGATCAGGCAGGGAGGAAATCCATCCCAAGGGGTGCTCCTGAGCAGCCCAGCTCTGCAGGAAGCTGGGGCTCCACCCCAGCGATGGAGACCCTGCGAGGAGCTGTGAGGAGGGACCCTACCCCCTACCTGTGCTGCCAGAGAGCGTGGTGTGACTCCTCCAGCAGCCTCCGTCCCCATTAACCGGGGACTGCTTCCCAGGTCATCGAAACCCCCTCCGCACACTGCTGGGTTGCGCTGGCGTGCAGGGGAGCAGGTACAGGTCGCGCGGAGAAAACCCAGAGCAGAGGGGAAGAGGTATGGCGGGGCTTTTCTCTTCTTACATTAGTTTTTATTGCAGTATAGTTGCTCTACAATGTGTTAGCTTCTGCAGCACAGCAACGTGAATCAGCAGGAAGTATATATATTTATGCCGAGCTGCACTAAGTCACCTCAGTCCTGTCCGACTCTTTGCGACCCCACAGACTGTAGCCCGCCAGGCTCCTCTGTCCATGGGGATTCTCCAGGCAAGAATGCTGGAGCGGGTTGCCGTGCCCCCCTCCAGGGATTCTTCCCAACCCAGGGGTCGAACCCGCGTCTCCCATGTCTTCTGCATTGGCAGGCAGGTTCTTTACCACTAGAGCCACTTGGGAAGCGTATACATATATTTATATCCCCTCCTTTTGGGATTTCCTTCCCTTGTATGTCCCTGCAGAGAATTGAGTCGAGTTTCGTGTTCCGTGCAGTAGGTTCTCATTAGTTGTATGTTTTATACATAGCAGTATACACATGTCAATCCCGATCTCCTGATTCATCCCACCCTCCTGGAGGAGCTTGAGGTCGAAAGTTCCCCACGTGCTGGAAGCTGTCTATTGGCACCACAGGCAGACTCAGGGGTGGACCATGCGGACAAGGGATAGGGCATCAGCCATGTCAGGGACAGTCAGCGGACACAATGTTTGCATTTGGAAAGAAATCAATGAAGAGATACCTAGAGAGAAGGAATCTCCTTCATATGAAAGAGGAAGCCAAGATGTGAGGGCTTGCGACATCACCAAAGGCTCCAACAAGAGGTCACCCCATCACTTTCTTTCTTTATGGCCCTCCATGGTTGCCTGAATTTTTAGAGATCTCAATCTGCATTTCTGTGAAACAAAATCTGTAAGATCGGTCTATGTAAGTTTTAAAGAGAACAAAATGAGAAAGTGCTTATGCAGATATTTACATAGAACCAAATGTTGGCTCATGGTAAAGAATCTGACTGCAATGCTGGAGGATTTCTGGGTCAGGAAGATCCCCTGGAAGAGGGCATGGCAGTCCACTCCAGTATTCTTGCCTGGAAAATCCCGTGGACAGAGAAGCCTGACGGGGTAGCAAAGGGTCGGACACAACTGAGAAACTAACACGAAAAGAGTATTATACGCTGAATTTCTTTATTCCACCAGCATTATCAGATGCCTGCATACTGGAGATCAAGACCTATGCTAAGCATTAAAGATAGCACAGTGAATAAGACCAATAATGTTCCTGTTCTCACAGAGCTAGTAGTCTATTGAGGGATATAAGAAAAAAAAAAGAAGTTTAATGAAGTGTAGTGATAGTGGGAGTGTAGCCACCATAAAGTACAAGGTGCTATAGGAATGCAAATAGGAGCATAAAGGAGGCTTCAGAAATCAGTCCTGAATGTCCATTGGAAGGACTGATGTTGAAACTGAAACTCCAATAATTTGGCCACCTGATACGAAGAGCCGACTCATTTGAAAAGACCCTGATGCTGGGAAAGATTGAGGGCAGGAGGAGAAGGGGATGACAGAGGATGAGATAGTTGGATGGCATCACCGACTCAATGGACATGGGTTTTAGTAAGCTCTGGAAGTTGGTGATGGACAGGGATACCTGGCATGCTGCGGTCCGTGGGGTTGCAAAGAGTCGGACGTGACTGAGCGACTGAACTGAACTGAACTGACTAAAGGGAGCTCAAGAAAAGCTTCCTGGAGGATGTGATGTCTAGGCAGAGTCCTGGAGGAAGATAAAGGGTTAGCCTGGTGCTGGGACTTCCCAGGTGGTCTAGTGGTTAAGACTCTGCACTCCCAGTGCAGGGGACCTGGGTTTCATCCTTGGTCAGGAACTACATTCCCACATGCTACAATGAAGAGTTCGAATTCCACAACTGAAAGAACCCACATGCTGCAATGAAGATAGAGACCCTGCTGACGCCACTCAGACCCACTGCAGACAACCTGGTGAATGGGGAGAGGAGTGTTTCAATAAGGGCTGATACAGAGCCATGGGGAGAAAGGGGTGTGAAGGAGGTAAGGGCCCAACAGAGGTCTAAATGAATGAGGAATGACAGAGGATCTGAACACAGTCCAGGAGGGCTGGAGTGAGAAGTTAGGGAGTGAGGGGTGGCAAAGGCAGGAATCAGAGGTCCCTGGGGTTCCAACGACAGATCTTGGAGCTCTGTTAGGGGCTGTGACTTCATCTGGAGGGAATAGGGACTCAAGGTTATGTTTTAGAGAGAGGAGGTGTGATCATGTCTGGCAGTGCAGAAAGATCAGCCTGGCTGCTGGCAAAGGAAAGGCTGATTCTGGATGTGACTGTCCTGGTCCTAGAGCTTTGTACCAAAGCCCCTACTGGAACCGGAGAAGCACAGACCACAACCATCTCCTGCCAAGGGTCTCCTCCAACATCGGGCCCCTGCCCCCTCCAGCCTCTACAGCCCTCTCACCAACCCAGATCTTTGCCTTTCCTGTATGAGCTCAATTTTTTTTTTTTAATTATGGTACAATACACACATCATGTTTACCATCTTAACCATTTTTAACTGTATATTGTATAACGATCACCACCATCAATCCATAGATCTCTTTTCATCCCGCAAAACCGAAATTCTCTGCAGAAAGTCCCCTACATCCAACTGAGTTCTATACCAAGAGAATCTTGGTACAGAAGTCCAACTTGTTGGTAAGTCCAACAACTTAGCCTAGGTACCCAACTAATACAATCAGCTATATAGCACTATACTGTGATAAGTTTATAATACTTTTCACACAAATAATACACGAAAGCAAAAAATGAAATAATTTTAATCTTACTGTACAGTTCCCTCACCAGGACGGTAGTAC
The DNA here is from genome assembly GCF_910594005.1 of Cervus elaphus. Classification (NCBI taxonomy): domain Eukaryota; kingdom Metazoa; phylum Chordata; class Mammalia; order Artiodactyla; family Cervidae; genus Cervus; species Cervus elaphus. Next base: position 42,215,054 of record NC_057846.1, read on the forward strand.
AGGACAGCAGCTGGCATACAGACCTGGCATCAAATGAATAGGCGAGAAGAGTTATGGACTTGAGGAGGGGAAAGGAGATGGGAGATGGTACAGCTGAGGGATGGTCAGCAATAGGAGGGCAAGCTGGAATCTCACTCATGCCCGATATTGACGGAACGCACGTTCGCACCTTCAAAAGTTCAGAACTTGAAGGTTTGTATGTGGGGGACTTACTGTACCTATGAAACAACAGCTCCCCGTTCCCCCCGCCCCCAGGTCCTTCCTGTCTTTATGACTGTAATTACTCACATGGGTGAAATCATCCAGTATTTGTTCTTTCATGACTGATTTATTGCACTTAGCATGGCAAGGTTTGCCCGTGCTGTGGCGCTTGTCAAACTTCCCCTCCTTAGAGAGGCTGAGTACGATCCCATCGTGTGCACAGACCATGTTTTGATTATCCATTTGTCTACTCGTCAGTTCAGAGACAGCTTTTACTCTCACCTTTGGTGGCTGGGAAAGGTGCCACTGCGAACATGGGTGTACAAATATCTCTTTGAGTCCCTGCTTCCAATTCTGAAGCTTTGATCTCTTGCCATTGGTCATTTTTGACCAGCTTCCACATGCGATTGCACATATTTTCTTCTTTACTGGAGAGTATGGAGAATCTCGCAGTAGACAGATTTCTCTTCCTGTTGGGAGTAATCATCAAACCCCCTGTCCATCCTGTTTTCCCAGCAGGCATGTAGAATAAGGAGAGTGTAGATGACTCCTGCTTCCAGTTCTAATGCTTCCACTTATTAACTGTGTAGAGAACTAAGCAAATCATCTTACTGTTCAAGTCTCAGGTTCTTAGTCACTCTGTCCTGTCCGACGCTGTGTGACCACATGGACTGAAGCCTGCCCGGCTCCTCTGTCCATGAAATTCTCCAGGCAGCAATGCTGGAGTGGGTTGCCATTCCTTTCTCCAGGGGATCTTCCAGACCCAGGGATTGAACCAGGATCTCCTGCATTGCAGGCAGATTTTTTACCATCTGAGCCACCAGGGAAGTCTCAGCTTATCGTTCTTTACAATCAGGAGGAGGTAACTAACCTCGGGGTTTCCCAGGTGGTGCTAGTGATCAAGAACCCTCCTGCCAACACAGGAGACATAAGAGACATGGGTTCCATCCCTGGGTCAGGAAGATCCCCTGGAGGAGGGCATGGCAACCCACTCCAGTATTCTGGTCTGGAGAATCCCGTGGACAGCAGAGCCTGATGGGCTCCAGTCCATAGCGCCACACAGAGTCGGACATGACTGAGTGGCTTAGCAGGCAACACCGATACACAACAGAAATTACACAATGTGTTTATAACCAACATAGCTTAGGAACTCAACACCTAAACAGTGATGCTAAAAAAAACAGTGACTATAGGCGTTTAGTGAGATATTTTGAACTCACAAGTGTAGGAGTCAGCAAGGAAATGAGTAAGGTGGCTGGAACATCAGGACTGAGCCAACTGGGGGCATTCTGACCCCCCTGACCCGAGGCAGAGAAAACACGGCTGGGAAAGGGGCCCCACCCACCTTGCTACAGGCATAACCGAGGTCCGGATGACTCAGGACTCACGTGGCACCTTCTCACACAGCCTCCCAAAGTCATCTCATTAGTTTGGGACACATATTTGGGGTGGGGAGGAAGAGACACAGAAGGTGACCCTTCCCATAGTCCTGCCTTATGGGAGAGGGGTTTTCAGAGATCCTGCCTCATTTCTGTACAGATTTTTTAGCCAAGACACATTCCCCTCCCCCATAACCCACAAGACTGTCTTCTAACTCTCCCCACAAGCTCAATCTTATATTCCTATCAAAACTTTCCCTTGCAATTTGGCAAATGGCTTGAATCTTTCATGGAATGAGGCACAGTACAGACACCAGCATTTAACCATAGTACCTGGTTGTCAGAATATAAAATACATGATTTTAATTGGAGATGGGCATCCTGCAAACTCGATGCCGTAATAGTTTAAAAATACTTTCAGGCTCTAGAAAACATTTGTCTACTTTCTGTCAATGTTTGATGGAACCAGAAAACACCATCACACAACCAATATGTGTGGGTTATGAACTTTCTCAAAAGGTTAGCAAATCTTAGTCTCTAAGGTAAGAAACAAATCAAGGGGAGCTTTGTTCAACTCTTGGGAAATAACTTTGCAAGGCGGAAACATGTGGTCACTTTGTCACTCCAACTTCAACATTAAAAAAAATAAAAAAGACATCAAACCCACAGCCCTGGAATCTAGAAGTCAGTGTACCAGAAACTGTAACAGGTCGTTAGAGTGTTTAGTCCAAGGCGTATTTTCTTCAAAGTTTCGAGAGCAAGCAATCTCCAAAACAAACATCAAAGGTTTCTGCAAATGAAGGCACTTGTCTGCAGCCACTTACTTCCTTTTAGAAAGTGCAAATAGCAGGTGACTCAGCCTGGTGATTCTGCCACCAGAGTGCCTTTCACTTCAGGAAGGGCCAGCTAACTGTGATATTCGTTCAGGGAAGCATAGGGCTTTCCATTCCCAGACCTCAGTAGAGGCACTTAGAAAGGGAAAAGGAATGTCAGATATCTTCCTGAAGTCTTAAAAAGGAAAATGCCCCGTTCCCTCAAAATTTCCTCTTCTGAGCACAGAATTGTAATATATTGCGGCAATATACGACATGCAATGAAGCATGCCAATAGTTCCAGGCTCTGAAAAACAGCCAAGTAAGGAAGAACAAAGGGTGGTGAGACTTGGAAACGATTCTCTCCTCCCACAATTCCAGATGAGGCTTCTTTTAGCAACAGATGTGACAAGTCATTTGTTAGAGAGTTTTATGATATCTCCTAGGTTGTAGCCCGTGGATGAAAGATGAATCAGCTGATCTAAGAAAGAAATGAGAAATTTTACTTGAGCCAAATTTGAGGATTATAACCCAGGGAGAGCATCTCCGAAGGCTCTGAGAACTGTTCTGCCCATTATATAAGTGTTTTGAGACAGAGGACTGTGCATAAAACAATGTATTATTGACAGTTCACATAACATAGACCTAAGCATCAAGGTGGTGGGTCATGTGACCCCCTCCTTACAAGCTCAAGAAGGAGTGTTATCTTTAAGGAGTTGTCTTGGTGATGGCGGGAGAATGTTGTTCTTTATGAGTGAGCAAATATTTCTGCCAAAGGGTGAGGTTTGGTGATGCCTAATACGGATACATTATGTACAGTAGGGTGAAAGGCGGCCACAGGGCAGAGATCTTTTTATATGTTTGAATTATACTTGTTTTGCCATAAGATATGAATTTTATTTTACAAGCCTTTTTTAGATGCTTGTCCTACGTGTATATACTGTGTGAATGCGTAGGCAGCTAGGACAGGGCCTGGATTAGAATACTGGGCAGCGTCCTAAAGTCAAGGGTCATGAACCTTTGAGTCAGATCCCTCTCTGTTCAAATCCCACCATGCAATCAGCTGCTCTGAGGCTCAGCTGTCTCATCTGGTATTGTTTTCCTCATTTTTCAGATGTTAACACTGAAAACAAAAACATCCAGCACCCTATTTAACTCACAGTTAGCTGGAGTAAGTGGAGGAAATAAAAGGAGTGCATGAAATTCTACATAAAATGACTGATACATGGGCAATACTCAAGACGTGAAAATGTTGTTGTTGGTATTAGTAGTAGCAGCACAGTCTCTCTGGGCTTGCTGATCTAATGTATAATTCATTGTGATCTTTTAAGCTTTTTTGGTTTTCAGCAGTTTATTTTTTGAATTGATTTGGCTGTTTCAGGTCTTGTAGCAGCATGCGGGATCTTCCATTGCAGCACGTTGAGTCTCTAGTTGTGGCCCTCAAGCTCAGTAGTTAGGGTACACGAGCTTAGTTGCCCCATGGCACATGGGACCCTAGTTCCGTGACCAAGGATCCGATCTGCATCCCCTGCTTTGCAAGGCAGAGTCTTAACCACTGGACCACCAGGGACATTCCATCTCTTCAGTTTTATAATGTGATTCACCCTCGGTCAGCAGTAGAGTCGCGGAATCAGGAAGTTATCCCCCAGGCTCCTCTGAGAGCTCTCTCTAGGACAATATGTATCAGAATAACGCAAGATTAGGGATTCTGGTGTGCACATCCCAGACCATCATTAAAGGTCAAGGTGACAGGTTCAAAAGTAACGGTGAGAAAGCAAGATTTCTAGAAATGAAAAGCTAGATAATCAGCAGTTTAATGGTTCAACTTGACTTTTGAAGTCAGCTATCTTATGTATTAAATTATTTTGCCATTCATCTGGTCATATTATTTATTAACTACCTAATACGATGTTGGGCTCTGTGTAAATAATGATGCATGAAGTAGACATTTCCCCTAATAAATGGGACTGACATTTTAAAAAGAAAGGAGACACAGAGTTGCCTATTGTGTGATACACAATGAAGATACAGATTTTAGAGTTCGTTCATCAGATCGGAGAGGGCATCTCTGAGGAAGGTGTGGTGAAGCGGATGTTGGAGAACTAAGTGGGAGTTAGTGTGCAAAGGAAAGCGGGAAAAGCATTCCAGACCCAGGAACCCACGTCCTGAGGACCTCGAGGAAGGAAAAAGCATGAGAACCTAAAAGATGACTGGAGTGGCATGCGAAGAGCAGCCTTACTGTAAATCTGGGGAGAGGAGGAGAAGTTGGAGTGGGGGGGGGGGGGCGGTCAGCAAAGGCAAAGCCCATGAGTGATGCTCTGGTGGCCGGGAGGGAACTGAATCCAGAGATGAGTTAATCTTGGCGCTGGGACAATGGTACCTGACTAGCCAAGGGGTTCCTGACTTCAGGCATGTTTGAAAAAGCCGTATGTCTTTCAGACTCCTGCATAAAGTCCAGAACAGGGGAGGACTGACTGACTGCTCACTGACTGAAAGGAAAACTAAAACATATCCATCCTTAAAGGAACAAAGATCCTGACTACTTTCTGGAAATATAATACTGGGAAAAAATACTCTGGGAAATGGAAGCCCTAATCTATGCTCTAGAAAAAAATGGGAGAAAAAGCTAGCATAAATATTGGTCCCATAAAGATATACTACGATCTTGATTTAAGCAGATAATTAAAGTGAAAGTGAAGTCCCTCAGTCATGTCCGACTCTTTGCAACCCCATGGATTATAGCCCACCAGGCTCCTCAGTCCATGGGATTCTCCGGGCAAGAACACTGGAGTGGGTTGCCATTTCCTTCTCCAGGGGATCTTCCCAACTCCGGGATCGAACCAAGGTCTCCTGCATTGTAGGAAGACGCTTTACTGTCTGAGCTACAATTTGGCCCCAAAAGGTAGCTAAAGCAGATAACTAAACCAATTGTTATTTGGGAGGATTTTTCTCCCAGCCTGAATATTCGAACACACACACACATACATACATACATACATCTCAGCTAAATGAATAGGAAACACACAAAAATTACAAACCACTCAGGAAAATAATCTATCCTGAAGGGGAATCTGCTTAAAAAGTAATACTAGGAATAAATTTTCAAGAGTTACAAGAAATAGAAAAACCATAAAGTATGCTTAAAATTGTTAAAGATTTAAAGATATAATAAAATTATAATAAAGGGCAACATTTCAAAAATAATGTTTTCTGAAAGAAAAACAAAACTAATTTTAAGAAACAAAAATACAATCAGCAAAATCAGATGTCCAAAGTTTTGGTTAAACATCATGTTGAACACAATTAAATAAAGAATCTTGAACACAAATGATTAAAGAATCAGTGAACTGAAAAAATAGTCTGCAGCAATTACTACAGGAAATAATAACTCAGTGGGATATGTAAAACGTAAAGATGGAACGTCATGGCAGGTAAAATAAAAGTAATTGTATCTAATTAGAACTCCAGAAGAAAAAGAATAAGGAAAAAACTGAGTAAAAACATTAGTGCTCAGTTATGTATGACTCTTTGTGACCCTATGGACTGTAACCTGCCAAGCTCCTCGTCCTTAGAATTTTCTAGGCAAGAATACTGGAGTGGGTTGCCATGCCCTCCTCCAGGGGATCTTCCCCACCCAGGAATTAAACATGCATCTCCTATGTCTTCTGCATTAACAGGCAGATTTCTTTTTTACCACTGAGCCACCTGGGATGGCCCAAATCAACTATACTCTATCATAAAATAAAAATAAAAGTAAAGTTGAAAAAAAAGAATAAGTTGGAGATGAGGAAGTAAAGTCAGCAAAAAAAAAAATGCTTGAGAAATGTTTGTGTGTTTTTTTAATGAGGCTGCAGGAGGTTGAGAACTAGAAAAGTTCCTTTACAACTTACGTTCACATTTTTCTTCTTCTGAATAAAGACTAATGTGCCAGGTAATGTGATAAAATTACCCACCACAACATATTCTTAAACATGCACATCAAACTTGGGTTCTTACCGCAGGCACCTACTGATTGTGCGTTGTGGGCCCTTTTCGGTAAATACTTTTTATTGAGCCATTTACAATCTGGTGTTAAAGCATTATCAACCAGATCAAACTGTATTAATTCAGAAAATGCCTAAGAGGTGTTCCTTTAGTTACAAAATTGATTTCCTGGGTGTTGCATTAGGAAAAGAAAGCTGGTGGCCTTCATTTCACTCTGCATGTGTGTGTGCTGAGTCATCCCAGTTACATCTGACTCTTTGTGACCCTAGAGGTGTGTAGCCCGCCAGGCTCCTCTGTCCATGGGAATCTCCAGGCAAGAATACTGGATGGGTTTCCATGCCCTCCTTCAAGGGATCTTCCCGACCCAGGGATCAAACCAGCGTCTCATGTCTCCTGCATTGGCAGACAGGTTCTTCACCACTAGTACCACCTGGGAAGCCCTCTTTTCACTCTACCTGGTAGCAAAATGGATGAGAAAGTTTGCACAAATTGAGCTTTAAAAAAGCTTCCTTTGAAAAGTCTGGGATGTTTGCTGATTCTAGGCATTTCTCTCTCTCGACTCACACGCTGAGCTAATATTTCTCTCCAACCAGCTCTGCCTGACCTTGGATGCCCTTCCCCCTGCTGAGAATTCCACAAAGCAAAATTTCCTTTTCAAGCGTAATCCAGGGCTTCTGAAATGGTCCCTACCACTTACACTAGCTGTCTGGTCCTCAGAGTGATTCCATTTGCTTTCTTCAGGGTATTCCAGGGTCCCTGAAGCTAGTCTGCACAAAACAAAGACATCTTCCTGCTTCTCTTTTTCACTTGTAGATTCATGATTATGTGAAAATGAACTGGGTTGAAAACACTTGGATTGGAGATGCTTCCTGTTTTTAACTGTTTCTATCACATTTGGTTAATTTCCTGGAACCAGATTGTGTGGATGCACCAGATGATTCTGGCCTTATTGTTGGTTTGTCTCTCAACTTAAAAAAAGTGCACAATGTGAGAGCTGCTGGTTAAGTCTTCCCTGGGGCAAAATGAGGACTGCAGCCTGAGAGAGGACACCGCAGAGAGCTCTGAGAAACTGCTCCAAAGAGACAGGGGGGAAGGATAGTATATATGTGATTTTGGTGAAGGGCAAGCACATGCAATCAAGCAGAAAGTTTCTGCTCTTCTCATGAGGCTCCCTGTTAGTCACAAGGAACAGTCGTCACTGTGAAGGATTTTAATGCTTTTCTAGATATGAGGAGATACAAGGATTGGGCTCATAAAATCAGCTCCTGAAAATACCTGACTATCTAAAGGCCTGTTCTGCCAGTTTTTCCCAGAGCACAGAATGCCTCATTTCTGCTCTCCACCCTGAATTGCTTTCAGGGAGTGTTGAAGGTCAGCAGCTTCAGAGGCACCTGATTGAATTTTTGTAGAGGCAGAAGGCATGAATTTTTGTAGAGGCAGAAGGCAAACGCCTACAGCAAGTGCCAACATTCTAGTTGGAGTCTTTCAGCAAATTGTACAGAGAATATCTCTGCCCTAGCTTATGTCAGGTGAGCTTTCATACATACTCTCACTGCTAGGATGTCTTTAAATTAATCAATATGCTATTTAGTCTTTCTTCTTGATGTTTGACCTGTACGCGAATCAAAAAGCAACAGTTAGAATCGGACATGGAACAGTGGACTGGTTCAAAACTGGGAAAGGAGTTCATCAAGGCTGTATGTTGTCACCCTGCTTATTTAACTTACACGCAGAGTACACCATACAAAATGACAAGCTGGATCAATCCTAAGCTGGAATCAAGATTGTTGGGAGAAATATCAAAAAGCTCAGATATGCAGATGACACCACCCTTATGGCAGAAAGCCAAGAGAACTAAAGAACCTCTTGATGAGGCTGAAAGAGGAGAGTGAAAAGGCTGGCTTAAAAGTCAGCGTTCAAAAAGCTAAGATCATGGCATCCAGTACCATCATTTCATAGCAAACAGAAGGGGGAAAAGTGGAAACAGTGACAGATTTTGTTTTCTTAGTTCCAAAAATCACTGTGGATGGTTACTGCAGCCATAAAATTCAAAGACTCTCTCCTTGGAAGGAAAGCTCTGACAAACTTAGACAGCATATTAAAAAGCAGAGATATCACTTTGCCAACAGAGGTCCGTATAATCAAAGCTATGATTTTTCCAGTAATCATATATGGATGTGAGAGTTGGATCACAAAGAAGGCTGAACACTGAAGAATTGATTCTTTTGAACTGTGATGTTGGAGAAGACTCTTGAGAGTCCTTTGGACAAGAAGGAGATCCAACCTGTCAATCCTTAAGGAAATCAACCCTGAATATTCATTGGAAGAACTGATGCTGAATTTTTGGCCACCTGATGCGAAGAGCCAACTCATTGGAAAAGGCCCTGATGCTGTGAAAGATTGAAGGCAGGAGGAGATGAGGAGGCAGAGGATGAGATGATTGGATGGCCTCACTGACTCAATGAACATGAATTTGAGCAAGCTGCAGGACATAGTGAAGGACAGTGAAGCCTGGTGCATTGCAGTCCATGGGATTGAAAAGAGTTGGATGTGAGTTAGCAAATAAACAACAGCAATTCGATGACTGAAAGACTTCCAGTTGTGAAAATACTCCTTGGGAAACCAGGGTTCGATCCCTGGGTTGGGAAGTTCCTCTGGAGAAGGGAATGGCAATCCACTCCAGTATTCTTGCCTGGAGAATTCTATGGACAGAGAAGCCTGGCAGGCTACAGTCTATGGGATCACAAAGAGTTGGACATGACTAATTAACTAACACACACACACACAGACATTCCTGAGGTATCTTATGTCATCCTTAAATTACTTGATTTGCTCTCTTGACTAATGGTTTATCCAAAGAAACTTTGCTCAGAATCAATATGTTACTATTATTTCCCTCTGCAAGTCATTAGTACCATTAGTTCTGAATCTTAAGTTTAAGTTCTCCTATTTGGCTTGCTTCACTGGAAATCTCTTCTGTTTCAGTTCAGCTCAGGCCAGTTGCTCAGTCGTGTCTGACTCTTTGCAACCCCATAGACTGCAGCACACCAGGCCTCCCTGTCCATCACCAACTCCCGGAGCTTGCTCAAACTCATGTCCATCGAGTCGGTGATGCCATCCAACCATCTCGTCCTCTGTCATCCCCTTCTCCTCCTGCCTTCAATCTTTCCAGCTTCAGGATCTTTTCCATGGAGTCAGTTCTTCGCATCAGGTGGCCAAAGTATTGGAGCTTCAACTTCAGCATCAGTCCTTCCAATGAATATTCAGGACTGATTTCCTTTAAGATTGACTAGTTGGATCTCCCTGCAGTCCAAGGGACTCTCAAGAGTCTTTTCCAACACCACAGTTCAAAAGCATCAATTCTTTGGTGTTCAGCTTTCTTTATGGTCCAATTTTCACATCCATACATAACTACTGGAATGACTACATGACTCTTCTGCTTATACCTGTTTTGAATCTACTTATGATTTTGACTACCAAAACTCCATTAAAGTGGCAACCATTGAAGGCTATAATATCTGCAAAGATGTATTTATAAAAAGAGTCCAGAGACTGGACCTTGTGGGATCCAGTGCTAAGACTCCATGCTCCCAATGTAGGGGGCCCAGGTTCAAACCCTGGTCAGGGGACTATAAATAGATTCCACATGCAGCAACTAATGATCCCGCATGCCACAACCAAAGGTCCCGCATGCTCTACCTATGACCCACTGCACAAAAATAAATAAAAATAAATATTTTTAAAAAGAGTCCAAGTCAAAGAATGCCCAAGTGTGTCAACTCTGTAACTTCCTATATTGTCATTTCTCGTGTCTACATTACATCTTCTTCCTTTGAGAATGCAGAGTGTCTCTATAAAACATTATCTTCATACCCAAAGAGACTTAGAGTGCTTGTACAATTTTTTTGAAATTGTGCATATTTCTTTTTCTGTGTGTATGTTGCAAACAGACTTCTGCCCTCACACTTTCCCCACTTTTCTTTTCCCAAGCACTTGTTATGTTCTCTTGCCCAACCACTGTACTCAATGGTGATGTCCAAAAAGAAAGGTCAAAGTTTGATATAATGTACTACCTACTTTCAGGAACTCATAATCTACTTAGAGAGAGAGAGAGATGTGTAACAAATAGCTATAATGTACTATATTCTATAAGAGAATTTTGGTCAATATATATGGTTAACTTTGCCTCTAGGTGCCAAGAAAGGCAGTATAGAGATAAGAGTTAGCATCTGAGCTTGGTCTGAGGTAGTATCACATAGCGGTAAGGGCTTAAGAGTCAACAGAGGGTCTATGTGACGTCTCAAGTATTAATAGCTGTGTGATGCTAGGTGAGTTTTTTCCTTATTTCTGATGCTGGGAGGGATTGGGGGCAGGAGGAGAAGGGGACGACAGAGGATGAGATGGCTGGATGGCATAACCAACTCGATGGGCATGAGTTTGAGTAAACTCCAGGAGTTTGTGATGGACGGGGAGGCCCTGCGTGCTGTGATTCATGGGGTCACAAAGAGTCGGACATGACTGAGTGACTGAAGTGAACTGAAGCATCAGTTTCTTCACTGTCCAATTCCCTTAATGATAGTTGACTCAGAAGGTTGTGGGAATTAAAAAATAGGATATATATGTATATATGTATGTATGTATGTATGTATGTATAGCACATTGCCTGGGACATAGTAGACACTTAATAAATAGCTGTAGTAGGCTGATGTTCTGTTTTGTCCTAGGTAGGGTACCTTCCAGGCGTCCTAGGTGGGCTAGTGGTAAAGAATCCATCCGCCAACGCAGGAGACATGAGACTAGGCTTTGATGCCTGGATCCAGAAGATCCTCTGGAGGAGGGCATGGCAACCCACTCCAATGTTCTTGCCTGGAGAAGCCCCATGGACAGAGGAGCCCGGGGGGCTACAGTCTGTAGGGCCTCAAAGGGTCAGACAGGACTGTAGCAACTTAACACAACACACACAGGACACCTTTAGGATAGGTCTTTGCTAAAGGAATAGTATTTCCAGTGACAGAATTTACACACATTTATCACATGCTGAAGAAAAAGCAGTAAGTGATGCAGTAAATTTAGTGCATGGCCTAAATGAGTTAAAATGAATTAAAATTTCACTGAACAATGTAAGTGGACGCAGATAAAGTTTCCTTTAGCCTGCTGAGGAGTCTAAGTTGATTGATTTATCTGAAACAAAATGTTTTTTTAGTAGGAAAGCAGCTTAGTCTGCTTTGCCTGCATTGGGCTGTAACAGAAAGATTGCAAGGTAGAAGAGGAGATTTGGAGTCCAGTTAGCCAGCGATGGACATTGTATAAGCAAAAGATACTGAGTTTCCGAATTAAGCCCCCAGAATTGGACAATAAGTGAGTGTGAGGTGTGAAAGTGATGGAATCAGTAGCCTTTGAAAAGAACTAAATGCCTATGCATATGTGTGTACATGATATCCTCCACTTGGCTACCAAGAAATGAGTTTAGTTACACACACTCCAGAATGGTATGTCTTTAGTCCAAACTATTGATACAGATTTCATTCAATTATCAGTCCTTTCACATTTGTTTTTCCACTTAATAACAATTTATTGACATTACTGGTAGAGGAATGTAAAAATAAGATTTTGTTTACTCCTGTCTCCCAGAATTTTTTGCTGATAGTGAGAAAAGAGAGAAAATCCATTTTTCTAATGTTAAACCACAAAGACTTGTTAAGTCAAAAAACATCCAAGAACTTAACCCTTGTTATTTTGAGATTTGACTAGTGTTTTGCTTTCCCCATCTTCCCAGCTCAGTGGGTTATAGGAAGTCCCTGTCCACATGACCCGCTGAACAGAAGGTTAAATTAGTTATTTTTGGATAACTATGAAAATGTCACAGAGCAGCTTGAGCTAAATCCCATATTGCCAGTTCCTTCCCTAGACAAGCTCCCACAGATAGCCATCACCTGCATTTTCTCCTTCTAATTCACTTCTCCTAGACATCGCTCTGTGTGTGCCCCTGCTAAGTCACTTCAGTCACATCCCACTGTGTGCGACCCTATGGACTGTAGCCCGCCGGGTTCCTCTGTCCATGGAATTCTCCAGGCGAGAATAATGGGGTGGGTTGCCATGTCCTCCTCCAGGGGATCTTTCCAACTCTGGGATTGGACTCTCATCTCTTATGCCTCCTGCATTGGCAGGTGGATTCTTAACCACTAGCACCACCAGGGAAGCCCAAGACATCTCTCTGAATCTTCTCTTAAAAAAAAGAAAAAGTAACTATAGGGACGTCCCTGGTAATCCAGTGGTTAAGAATCTGATTTCCAATGCAGGGGACACCTGTTTGATCCCTGGTCAGAGAACTAAGATCCCACATGCCCCAGTGCACTCCAGCATGTCACAGCTAGAGTCTGAATACAACTAGAGATAAGCCCGCATGCAGCAACTACAGCCTGACACAGGCAAAGGCAAATATTTAATAAATTAATTAATCAAAGGAATAACCATATAGGTAATATTCAATTATGTAAGCCCTTTGTGATGGCAAGATTATGATCCATGAAAGGGAAAAAGAGGAAAGCAATAGAATGGGAAAGAAGAGATCACTTTATGGAAATTGGAGATATCAAAGGAATATGTCATGCAAGGATGGGCATGATAAAGAACAGGAACAATAATGATCTAACAGAAGCAGAAGAGATTAAGAAAAGGTGGCAAGAATACACAGAAGAGCTATGCAAAAAAGTCTTAATGCCCCAGCTAACCACAATGGTATGGTCACCCAGCTAGAGTTGGGCATCCTGGAGTGTGAAGTCAAGTGGGCCTTAGGAAGTATTATACAGACAAAGCTAGTGGAGGTGATGGAATTTGAGCTGAGCTATTTCAAATCCTAAAAGACTATACTGTTAAATGCTGCAGTCAATACATCAGCAAATTTGGAAAACTCAGCAGTGGCCACAGAACTGGGAAAAGCCAGTTTTCATTCCAATCCCAAAGAAGGGCAATGCCAAAGAATGTTCAAACCACAGTATAATTGCACTAATTTCATATGCTAGTAAGATTATACTCAAAACCCTTCAAGCTAGGCTTTAGCAGTATGTGAACCAAGAACTTCTAGCTGTACAAGCTGGGTTTAGAAAAGGTAGAGGAACCAGAGATCAAATTGTCAACACTAGCTGGATCATAGGGAAAGCAAGGAAATTCCAGAAAAACATCTACTTCTGCTTCATTGGCTATGCTAAAGCCTTTGACTGTGTGGATACAACCAAATGTGGAAAATTCTTAAAGACATGGGAATACCACACCATCTTACCTGTCTCCTGAGAAACCTGTATGCAGGTCAAGAAGCAGCAGTTAGAACTGGACATGGAACAATTGACTGGTTCAGAATTGGGGAAGGAGTAAGTCAAGGCGGTATATTTAATTTAATTTCTCATTTACTTTCTGTGCAGAGATTATCATGTGAAATGCCAGGTTGGATGAATCACAAGCTGGAATCAAGATTGCCAGGAGAAATATCAACAACCTGAGACATGAAGATGATACCACTCTAATGGCAGAAGGTGAAGAGGAACTACAGAGCCTCTTGGTAACAGTGAAAGAGGAGAGAAAAAGCTGGCTTGAAACTTAACACTCATAAAACTAAGATCATGGCATCCATTCCCATCACTTCATGGCAAATAGATGAGGGGAAAATGGAAGTAAGTGACAAATTTTATTTTCTTGGGTTCCAAAATCACTGCAGGTGGTGACTGCAGCCATGAAATTCAAAGATTCTTTCTCCTTGGGAGAAAAGCTATGACAAACCTAGAAAGTGTATTAAAAAGCAGAGACATCACTTTGCCAACAGAGGTCCTTATAGTCAAAGCTATGGTTTTCCCAGTAGTCATGTATAGTCATGTACAGATGAGAGAGCTGGACCATAAAGAAGGCTGAATGCCAAGACATTGATGCTCTCTAATTATGGTGCTGTAGAAGATTTTTGGATATTTTCTGAAAGGGCTGATGTTGAAGCTGAAGCTCCAATATTTTGGCCACCTGATTCGAAGAACTGATTTATTGGGAAAGACCCTGATGCTGAGAAAGATTGAAAGCAGGAGCAGAAGGGGACGACAGAGGATAAGATGGTTGGATGGCATCACCTACTTGATGGACATGAGTTTGAGCAACTCCAGGAGTTGGTGATGAACAGGGAAGCTTGGCCTGCTGCAGTCCATGGGGTTGCAAAGACTCAGACACGACTGAGGGACTGAACTGAATTGAGAAGATTCTTGAGAGTCCCTTGGACAGCAAAGAGATCAAGCCATTAAATCCTCTGGTCCAAATTGGGGATTTCTTGATGCAGAGATTTAGGAGGCAGAAAGCAAACCTGTCTGACCTTTCTCAACACATGCAGCCAATATGCAGGAGAAGAAGAGGAGCAGGAAAGCAGACTAAGTTCTGCTTTTCTGAGAGAGGAAAAATGGGAAACACATAGTTGGCAGAGGTCTGCAGAAATTCCTAAATGCCAAGGGGAGAATATATTTAGAGGTCCCCTATCTGGGGAGTGTGGAATGTTTGGAATGTTCCTTGATTAGGTTCCAAGGAGTAGCTTGGGCTCCCTTCACCTTTGTCCTCTGTGGTCCTCTAAAAGTTTTGTTTTCATTATTCTCCCTGACTGATAATGAAAAAAGCTTAGGGAATTCAACCCTATTTAGGGACTGAGAAGATTTTTGGTTTTGGCTCCACTTCTTGCCCAGAAACTGCTGGATCATATAAGGGTTAATTTAAAACAAACAGACAGTTGAGGATTAACATATACACATTATTATATATTAAACCCTGGTCTTCCCTGGTAACTCAGGATACAGAATCCACCTGCAATGCAGGAGACCACCTGCAGCACAGGACACTCAAGTTTGATCTCTGTTTCGGGAAGATCCCCTGAAGAAGGAAATGGCAAACCCCTCCAGTATTCTTGCCTGGAAAGTCCCACGGACAGAGGAACCTGGCAGGTTGCAGTCCGTGGGGTTACAAAAGAGTCAGACATGACTGAGTGATTGAAAAAACAAATATAACAATATATAAATACAACAGGTAATCAACAGGGACCTACTCTATAGCACAGGGAACTCCACTCAATATTCTGTAAAAATCTATATGGAAAAATAATTTGAAAAAGAATGGACAGATGTATGTGTATAACTGAATGACTTTGCAATACACCTGAAACTAACAGAACATTGTAAATCAACTATGAAAATGAAAGTGTTAGTCACTCAGTCATTTCAGACACTGCAAACCCATGAACTGTAGCCCACCAGGTTCCTCTGTCCTTGGAATTCTCCAGGCAAGGATACTGGAGTGGGTAGCCTTTCCCTTTTCCAATATAAAATTTAAAATAAACAAAAAAAAATGAATAGACACAGTCTCCTTTAGTCCAAGCAGATGAGTCTCTTGACCACAGAATTCAAACAAAAGTCATTTTAGAGCTTTGTCAATTGACTTTTGAGCTTTCAGAACCGTCCTAAGCTCCATTAAATATGGAGTGTCTGGTTGCAGTTATGTGTACCTGTCATCAATAGATAAATATTAAAGAAACTGCAGAGTTTTTTCCCCTTGAACAAATCTCAGGATGCTTTTATCTATATTAAATTTCATATTCTTATATGTCTTTCTGAATGAATATTATACTGGGACCATCTTTTTTTTTTCAAATGGCTATGAAAATTTCTCTTCATGTATATATTTTACTTTATTTACTCTGACTGCCCTTGCTTTCAAATTGTATATCTGGTTTCATTTATTATCTCTTCCCTTTTCAAAAGGTATGTTGGGATTGGCTTCAAATATATAATTTCACTCCTTGTTGTTCTACCAATAACCCCTAACGGGCCTTATCTGGCCCTCAACAACCCATCAGCAACAAGAGGCAGTGACAGCCCCTAAAACACATGTAAAAGGACCTTCTTTTCCATGACACAGATTTATCATTGATTTCTTGAGAGAAGTGGCATTTCCAAGTGATCTTGGGAAGCCAGATGATCTGAAAAAAATGGTACAAATAAATTCTGTCATCCCTCAGAGATACAGAGTCACTCATAATATGGACTATCACTATAATAATAATGATTTATCAAGTTTATCTCTTTTGAAATTCCTCAATGGGAGACAAACTTTTATGAGTGCACCTGTCTCTCTTCCAGGCTTTGGGAAAAAATTGGTAAAAATAAAAATGTCTCTGTCTTCATTGTGGAGCCTAAACTCTGATGGGAGAAGACAAGCTGTCAGCAAATAGATAAGGAAAATAAATCATATGCAAGCATATATTGCTTGCTGTTGGCTTTACTTTTTAAAAATTTTATGGATTTCAAAATAATTCTTGGATAGTTGATGGTGGTGGAGGGGAATCTTGTGTGGGACTCATAAATACAAGAGAGCTTGTAAAACTAATACATTTAAACTGAGGTATGAGGTGACTGAGTTTCTTACTGGTGATGCCATCCCTCATTTCTTCTTGAATACAGACCTTCACTAAAATCTGCTACATGGTAAATGAAACTTTACGATACCTTAATATATGGGGCTTCCCTCGTGGCTCAGATGATAGAGAATCCACCTGCAATGCAAGAGACCTGCGTTCAATCCCAGGGTTGGGAAAATGATCTGAAGAGGGAATGGCAACCCACTCCAGTATTCTTGCCTAGAGATTCCCATGGACAGAGGAGCCTAGCGGGCTTCAGTCCACGGGGTCGCAAACACAAGTCAGACACAACTGAGCGACTAAGCACACACATGCACACCTTAATCCATTCCCAGGTTTTACAACTGTGTGAGATGTATTCTTAAAAAAATTTCTGTATATTGACATGTATCTGTTTGATCCATAAAATTTGTATTGGTTGAATTATTCTTGAAGTAGATTATTATATATTTCACTCTGAAATTTGCTTTTTTTTTTTTTCCACTAAACAATATACCTTAAAGATACATGTTAACTGTATATAGTGTTTGATAGCAATTCTCATATTGATGAACACTGGATTTTTCTGATATTTCCTTACAACAATAAATCTGCATTTGATATCGCAGTATATCAATACAAATAACAAATATTGATATTTGTTATCGGAACATTGCAAATAATTCTCTTGAAAGTGAAATTGCTGAGACTTAAGATATACATTTTTTTCTTTTAGTACTGTTAAATTTTCAATAAAAAGGCCATGCCAGTGTCCCACCTATGGCAACCAGTTTCCAAGGATCTACCAATGTGATCTGCTGGTTTGGTCAAAAAGTTTGTTTCAGTTTTTCATAACATCTTATGGGAAAACCCAAAGAAAACTTTTAGCCAACCCAATATTATCAAACTTCATATGTTGCCATACTGTTGGGTGGAAAATGTTCATTTCTATTTTCATTTGCATTTTTTCTTGATTACTAGAGAGGCTAAACTTTTTTTTTTTTTTAGTTTTTATGTGTTTAATGACCATTTATGTTTTTTTCCTTTTGAATTTCTTCTTAATATAGATTGTTAGTTTTCCTATGAATTGCACATTGTTTAATTTTTGTATTTGTAAGAAAATAATTTTTATTACAGTACTGCAACCAATATTTCCTATAGTCTATGACTAACAGTTCTTTTATTTTTGCCTTGTGTTTTATCTTACAAAACTTGAAGTTTTACTGAACTCAACAGTTTTCAGGTGGGAGGGGTGTTCAGAATGGGGAACACATGTAAATCCATGGCTGATTCATGTCAATGTATGGCAAAAACCACTACAATATTGTAAAGTAATTAGCTTCCAACTAATGAAAATAATTGGGAAAAAATAAAATAAAATAGTTTTCATTATAGCAATTGCTTTATGTACCCAATTTAAGGACAACCATGCCCTATGTTGGTAAATATATTATTTCACATTTTTTCTTGTATTTGCATACTTTCTTACATGAAGGTCTAAAATCCATATAAAATATATTTCTGTGAATGTTGAAAACAACTGATTAATATTTTCTCAGATGTGTAACTAGTTTTTACAATACAATCTAATATGTTAGAATTTCTCTTCAATATAAAGACAGCATTTATCATGTAAGAAAATCCCTTGTATACATAATTGCTGCTTCTGGGCTCTCTGATATTTTTTTCTATTGGCCCACTTGTGTTTATTTGTTCAACTGACACACTGCTTTGATATTTAAAAGCGTATACTTCAGTTCAGTTCAGTCGCTCAGTCCTGTCCGACTCTTTGCAACCCCATGACCCACAGCACGCCAGGCCTCCCTGTCCAGTACCAACTCCTAGAGTTTACCTAACCCATGTCCATTGAGTCGGTGATGCCATCCAACCATCTCATCCTCTGTCGTCCCCTTCTCCTCCCACCTTCAATCTTTCCCAGCATCAGGGTCTTTTCAAATGAGTCAGCTCTTCACATCAGGTGGCCAAAGTATTGGAGTTTCAGCTTCAACATCAGGCCCTCCAATGACACTCAGGACTGACCTCCTTTAGAATGGACTGATTGGATCTCCTTGCAGTCCAAGGGACTCTCAAGAGTCCTCTCCAACACCACAGTTCAAAAACATCAATTCTTCGGCGCTCAGCTTTCTTTATAGTCCAACTCTCACATCCATGCATGACTACTGGAAAAACCACAGCCTTGACTAGATGGACCTTTGTTGGCAAAGTAATGTCTCTGCTTTTTAATATGCTGTCTAGGTTGGTCATAGGTTTCCTTCCAAGGAGCAAGCGTCTTTTAATCTCATGACTGCAATCACCATCCACAGTGATTTTGGAGCCCAGAAAAATAAAGTCAGCCACTGTTTCCACTGTTTCCCCATCTAAAAGCTTATAATACATCATGATATTTGTTAGGACAAGAAATCCTCTCTTGCTCTCTCTCTCTCTTTTTCTTTTTTCAAAGTTGTCTTAATTATCCTTACACATTTCTCTTTCACTTGAATTTGAGAAATAGTGTCCCAAGTTCCATGAAAATTCCCCTTTTATTCATGATTTTTTTTCTCTCTTTTGATCACAGTTGCCAAAGATTTGTTCATATTATTAACCTTGAAAGTACATATCTTTTCTGGGTATGGAACTTCAAGCCCAAATAACTTCTTTTTAAAATCTAATTATATTCTTATTTTTCCTGGTATTGTATCAAATTTCATTTTGAGTTTCTAATTCATGTGCTGAAACATTCTAATTGATATGAATTGAACTGAACATTTTAAAAAATGAACATTTCATTTATCTTGCTTGGGATTCTTTGGGACTTGGATTTAGAGAACTCATATTTTGGATTGAAAATGAGGTTATTGGTTAGAACTCAGTTTTTGAAGTATAATACATAGATTTTTAAATAAATATAGATGAAAATTTGTGTATACACACACATACATCTTTCTTAACCCTGTCCACTGAGAGTTTCTTAGAACAGTTACATTGCCAATTAGCACATTTAGCTCCAGATCTTGGATTTTAAGTACTGCTTACTAATAAAAATATTAAGTCCCCTTATGTTGTATTGTGCGTGCAGCCACTCAGTCATGTTCGACTCTTTGCAGCCTCATGGATTGCAGGCCCTCAGGTTGCTTCTGTCCATGGAATTTTCCAGGCAAGAATATTGGAGTGAGTTGCCATTCCCTTCTCCAGGGGGTCTTCCTGACCCAGAGATCAAAGCTGTGTCTCTTGCATCTCCTGCATTGATAGGTGGATTCTTTACCACTGGGCCACCTGAGAAGCCCCTGAGGTCCCTTGGAACCTGTTCAAGAGGCTCCTGTGTCCTTCTAGTACATCTATTATTCTTCGAGCACTTCCTTACTTTTTGGTAAAAAAATATATTCCAAACTTATCTTTAATAAGTTTGGTATTTTATACTGTGAAATGGAATCTCCTGCCATATCAGAGAGTGAGGATGTAATGGGCATCAGAGATTTTGGGTGTCCAGAAATGAATGGAGCTTCCTCAAAGGGAAAATGGTACCTGGGATCTGGCAGATGGCACTGTCCCCCTCAGTCCACACCACCTGTCTCCAGGGTGATTGCTGAGGAGCTTGGGGTGGGGGAGTATGTGAGAAACCAAAAAACCGGATGCTGGCCCCAGATAGCTGAGATACATATCAAAAGAATGACTTCAATAATCCCAGACTCTTGTATTTTCCCATACATAGAAGAATACTAAATTCCTTAAGTTGATATCTGGCTTTCCTTACTTAAAATAATTTTTGATGTCCCTGGTGGCTCAGATGGTAGTGAATCTACCTGCAATGTGAGAAAACTCAGTTTCGATACCTGGGCTGGGAGGATCCTCTACCCAAATGGCAACCCACTCCAGTATTCTGGGCTGGAGAATCCCATGGACAGAAGAGCCTGGCAGACTACAATCCATGAGGTTGAAAGAGAGTCACACACGACTGGGTGTCTAACATTTGATGTTCAGACTGCCTGCCCGCTTTGTTACAAACTTGTATATAGCCTGGGCTTCCCTAGTGGCTCAGATGGTAAAGAATCTGCCTGCAATGCAGGAGAAATGGGTTCGATCCCTGGCTTGGGAAGGTCCCCTGGAGGAGGGCATGGCAACCCACTCCAGTATTCTTGCCTGGAGAATCCACATGGACAGAGGAGCCTGGTGGGCCACAGTCCATGGGGTCACAAAGAATCGGAATTGACTAAGCACACACATATAATCTGACTCCCTCTCCCACCTCCTCAGAGCAGTCTCTCAGGGCTACCTAAGTCCTAAGATTTTCCAATAAAGCACTCTCTACTTTGAGGGTGTGACTAATTTTTAAGTCGACAATATCAAAAAGTAGGAAGTGCTCAAAGAATAATGGGATTATCAGAAGGACGCAGGAGCCTGCTTGAACAGGTTCCAACCAAATCCGACATGATTTGGGTGTCAAATAATAATTTGGTTTTGACACGAAAAATGGGAAGTCACAAATCCATATTAAATATGAATGTTAATACGTACACTGGTAATACACAAACAAGAGGGGAAAACCATCTGTTAACTGTTTATTTTTTATCGGAGCATAGCTGATTAACAATGCTTTGATAGTTCCAGGTTGACGGGAAAGTCCTTCTTAAAAGTAGAAAGGCAAATAACAAATATAGATGGCATGATAAAGTCAGAAAACCCCTATTTGACACCATGGTAATAATTGTTTGAGTCAAGACTCATCAGTGGATACTAAACCAGTAGGTGAAAATTTGATGAAAAACCTTAACAAGGTGAATGAAATTAGCATCACCATTAATGAGACAAGTAGATACCTGCTGATGGGTGTTCTGCCAGTCTAAACATAGAGAGGCTTCAGAAAATTCCCAGTAAATAAATAAATAGCCACTACTCTTCAAAACTATTAGAGTCATGAAAGACCATGAAAGGCTAGGAACTATTTTGAATTATAGAGCATAAAGACACAACTAAACCAAAAGGGGTTCCTAAATCCAGTTTGAAAACTCTTAAAGAGATGGGAATACCAGACCACCTTACCTGCCTCCTGAGAAATCTATATGCAGGTTAAGAAGCAACAGTTAGAACCGGACATGGAACAACGAACTGGTTCCAAATTGGGAAAGTAGTATATCAAGGCTGTATATTGTCACCCTGCTTAGTTAACTGATATGCAGAGTACACCATGCGAAATGCCTGGCTGGATGAATTAAAGATGAATCAAGATTGCCAAGAGAAATATCAGTAACTTCAGATATGCAGATGACACCATCCTTACAGAAGAAAGTGAAGAAGAATTGAAGAGCCCCTTGATGAAAGTGAAAGATGAGTGAAAAAGCTGGCTTAAAACTCAACATTCAGAAAACTAAACTCATGGTATCTGGTTCGATCACTTCATGGCAAATAGATGGGGAGACAATGGAAGCAGTAACAGACTTTATTTTTCTCGGCTCCAAAGTCACTGCACATGGTGACTGCAGCCATGAAATTAAAAGGCAATTGTTCCTTGGAAGAAAAGTTATGACCAACCTAGACATCATATTAAAAAACAGAGACATTACTTTACCAACAAAGGTGTGTCTAGTCAAAGTTATGGTTTTTCCAGTAGTCGTGTATGGATGTGAGAGTTGGACCGTAAAGAAAGCTGAGCGCTGAATAGTGGTGCTGGAGAAGACTCTTGAGAGTCCCCTGGACTGCAAGAAGATCAAACCAGTCAATCATAAAGGAAATCAGTCCTGAATATTCTTTGGAAGGACTGATGGTGAAGCTAAAACTCCAATACTTTGGCCACCTGATGTGAAGAACTGACTCACTGGAAAAGACCCTGATGCTGGGAAAGATTGAAAGTGGGAAGAGAAGGGGATAGCAGAGGATGAGATGGTTGGATGACATCACAGACTTGATGAACATGAGTTTGAGCAAGCTCCTGGAGTTGGTGCTGGACAGGAAATCCTGGCATGCTGCAGTCCATGGGGTCACAAAGAGTCAGACACAACTGAGCAACTGAACTGAACTGAAACCAAAAACAACATTAATCGTACCTTGACTCCTGGACCAGGAAAAAAGTATAAACTCCTTGTGCTATAAAGTAGTAAGACAAATGATAAAACTTGCCGAAGGCCTGAAGATTATATAACAGAGATGCACTGATGTAAATTTCCTGATTTCAAAAACTGTACATACTCTAGATTTGTAAGAGAATGCTCTTGTTTTTAGGAATACAGCCTGAGGGAAAAGGACATTGTTTTTGCAACTTACTCTCAAATGGCTGAAAAAAGAATTTACATACACACATTAGGAGGGAGAGAATGATAAAACATGGAGCAAGTATAAAGTTATTTCCAAACAAAAGAGATAAGACGAATTCCTTCAAAAATGCATTGTTGGTAAAGAATCATGTAATCTCTCTGGGCACAGAAAGCAGAAGGATGCATGTTATAAATGTTCTGTCTTGAGCAAATTACTAGAATTACATACTGTCCCCATCCTCTGAAGGATGGAGTCAGTGGGAACAACAGCCAGCTTTAGATGATACTATCTCTACAGTGCGTTGGCAGAACAAGAATATAGTTTGAACAAATGCATAGTTTTGGCATTTGCCAGCTGAAAGCAGGCAATGAACAAATGCCATGTAAATAGTTATTAATCTTGGTTCAGTTTACAGCAAAGAAGGTCACTAACAGGGCACCCAGGCAGAAAGACTTGCTTCAGAAAACTGAACCTGTCCAGGGACTTCCCTGGCATTGCAGTGGTTAAGATTCCCCTTCCAATGCAGGTGGGTGAAGTCAGGAAACTAAGATCCTGAATGCCACGGGGTGTGACGAAAAAGTAAAACAAACAGACTGTACCTGCCCAAGTCCAGGGATCACTCACACAGACGCCAGGCGGAACTTTACAGTATGTTTTCCAAAACCCTTAGACACGGAACAAGATGAAATATCAGGCAAGTGCAATCTTTCCCCTTGTGAAACTGCAGGACACAAAGAAAACATGAGATTTGCCTCATCTGATCTTCGGGTGACCAGTGGTGACATTAACGAATTATACTTTGAAAGAATAGGGCATTGGTGAGTGGGTGATACCTTTAATGAGAAGGTCAACAAGATGAATGTTTTTCCCTGCTTCCAGTGACAAAAAATTTTTACACAAACAGGAAATGGAGTCGTTTGAGCTCCTCATTCCTAGGAATGTAGACTTAATTAAAGAAAGATGTTCAAGAGTTATTTTTCTCTTGGGCTCTGGGAAAAGAAACTTATTTTAGATTCACCTCCGGTGACTTTTTTATTGTCCATAAAGGGCTGTTAATGTGAGGATCCATGTTTATGGAATCATTCATATTTCCTTTGAAGTCCCCTCACTTGCTTGGCCATGACGAGTTCGAAACAACTGAGTTTTTCAAGTATATTTAAATTTTTTTTTTATTCTATTTATTTATGGCACTGCTGGGTCTTCTTTGCTGCACCTGGGCTTTCTCTGACTGTGGTGCGCGGGGTCTCCCCTCCGTTGTGCTGCTTCATTGGGTTCTCACTGCCGTGGTTTCTGCTGTTGCAGGGCACAGGCTCTAGAATCAGGGGCTCAGTAGTTATGACCTTAGTTGCTCTGCAGCACATGGGACCTCCCCGGACCAGGGATCACATCGCTGTCCCCTGCACTGGCAGGGGGACTCTTAACTACTGGTCACCAGGGAACCACCCCCCACCCCCCAAAAAAAACCCTGAGTTTTGATCTCTAAAGAAAGCTGAGCACTCTGTGGGAAGGAGCATGCTGGGCCAGGCAAAAGCTCCTGCTCAGATTCTTTGCTGTGCATCCTCATGCTTCTTGCCTTTATGTGCAACTGTTAGCTCAGGGCACCCTTTCATGTGTTCGTTAATTCATTAACCTATATGTTCACCCAGCAGGGGTTCACAGAGCAGGTGTGCACGGGGTCCAGCACAGCTGTAAACGTTGAAACATAAAGGGCTTGCAAGACATTGCACTTTCAGTTCAGTTCAGTCGCTCAGTCGTGTCTGACTCTTTGTGACCCCATGAACCACAGCACACCAGGCCTCCCTGTCCATCACCAACTCCCGGAGTCCACCCAAACCCATGTCCATTGAGTCAGTGATGCCATCCAACCATCTCATCCTCTGTCGTCCCCTTCTCCTCCTGCCCTCAACCCAGCATCAGGGTCCTTTCAAGTAAGTCAGCTCTTCGCATCAGGTAGCCAAAGTATTGGAGCTTCAGCTTCAGCATCAGTCCTTCTAATGACCACCCAGGACTGAGCGACTGGTTGGATCTCCTTGCAGTCCAAGGGACTCTCAAGAGTCTTCTCCAACACCACAGTTCAAAAGCATCAATTCTTCGGTGCTCTGCTTTCTTTATAGTCCAACTCTCACATCCATACATGTCCACTGGGAAAACCATAGTACTTCCGTGAACATCTATATAACACACACAGAAAAGATCATGTCCCGTCTATTTGTTGCTCCTCAGTTTCCAAGTAAGTTATGCAGACTGTGCATGCTCAGTCGCTTCAGTCACGTCTAACTCTTTGCAACCTCATAGACTGTAGCATGCGAGGCTCCTCTGTCCATGGAATTTTCCAGGCATAAATACTGGAGTGGGTTGCCATTTCCTCTCCAGGGGAACTTCCCGACCCAGAGATGGAACCTGTGCCTCCTGCATCTCTGCATCGCAGGTGAATCCTTGACTACTGAGCCACTGGGGAAGCCCCTGTGCAGACTAAAAGGGGTCAAAATTCAGACAAGTTTATTTCCTAAACCCACTTTTTGGAAGGGCTAGAGAAGACGATACTAGAGTGGGTGGGAAATATTTGGAAAGGGACCATTCAACTGGGCCCTGAAAATAGGTGGAATTCAGAAAGTTAGACTGAAAAGGCAATGGCAGGAGATCAGATGAAGGACAGTGTTTAGGGAACAGTGATGAGGTTATTCCTGGAGAAGACTAGTGTGGAAAAAAGTGGGAAAACGTCTTGTCACGGCCACAACCCTGGGCCCCCCCGGCCATATCAAGAGTGTAACACACGTCCTTCCATCCCCTCTTTTTGCTTCCGCCTCTCCTCCTTCCGGCATTTTCTCCTTTCCAACAGAATCCTGTTGGTAGAATAAGATAAGCCTTCATATTACTATTCTAAAAACGTGGGAATTCAGCCTATAAAATGTATGGATGGTGATGCATAAATTCCTAACATACCCTTCACTGTCTTTATCAGTTCCTGGATGATTTTATAACTGAAGAATCACCTTATTCTTTTTTAAAAATTTTTTACTGGAGTATAGTTGATTTACAATGCTGTGTTATTTTCAGGGCTATAGCACAGTGAATCAGTTGTACATATACATGTCCACTCTTATTTTAGATTCTTTTCCCATATAGGCCGTTATTGAGGAGTAGAGTTCCCTGTGCTATACAGTAGGTCCTTATTAGTTTTCTTCATAATTTGAAAAGATACGTGCACCCCAGTGTTCATTGCAGCATTATTCACAGTAGCCAGGACATGGAAGCAATGTAAATGTCCACCAACAGAGGAATAGGTAAAGAATACGTACATAAATACCATGGAATAATACTCAGCCATAAAAGGAACAAAAGAATGCCATTTATAGTAACATGGATGGGTCTAGAGATTATAATAATGAGCTAAGTAACTCAGATAGAAAAAGACAAATATCATGCTATCGCTTATATGTGAAATCTAAAAGAGTACAAATGAACTTCTTTACAAAACAGAAGTAGAGTCACAGATACAGAAAACACGCTTGTGGTTACCAGGGGGTAAAAAGGGAGGAGGGATAAATTGGGAGGTTGAGATTGACATATACACCTGACTATAAACAAAATAGATAACTAATTAGTCCCATTATTCTTTTAAAGAGGTTTCTGGGGTCAGAGGGGGTTCATTTCCACCAACAAAAGCAGGCACAAATTACATGTCAGGTGGTATTACTTAGAAGTTGAGAAAATGTCCTCTCTCTCCTCTTCTTCCCTTAAATCGACAGAAATGTTGAAACTCACCAACTCTGGGCTCTTACCCAAGGCATACGGTAAGCTGGGAAGAAAAGTCAGAAATAGGATTATGCGCATGGCTGTTTGAACATTTATTTCCCAATGAATTCTTAATGTCTTCTTGGTAAAGCCCAGAGAGTCCTGTTTTGTTTCATGGTGAGATTGCATGATGTTGTCAAAAGAGAACTCAGTGGTCAATTTGCAAAAAGTCATTTTGCCAATAGATCAGGGTTGTTTTTTTTTTAAAATCCTATTTGCCAGTTATTGAGAGTATTTCAAAGTTTTGATATTGTTCCAGCCCTTATCTGGGCTTCCCAGGTGGAGCAGTGGTAAAGAATCCCCCTGCCAATGCAGGAGACCCAAGAGATATGGGTTCAATCCCTGAGTCGAGACAATCCCTTGAGGTAGGACATGGTAACCTGCTTCAGTGTGCTTGCCTGGAAAATTCCGTGGACAGAAGAGCCTGGCAAGTAACAGTCTGTGGGTTGCAAAGAGTCAGACATGACTGAGTGCCTTAGCATACACGCACGTGCACACACACACACACACACATGCACACTCACATACAGCCCCTATCCAGCACTTGCCTCAACATCGTCTCTTGTTCCTGTTCTTGTTGTTTTATTTGTCAATGGAGAGCCTTTCCTCTTGTGCTTATCAGTCTGCTTATTTTTGTAGATTTGCGTCCTGCCACTGCCTTCGATTCTGTACTTACCTTAGCCCGAGAGGTTTTTAGAAACTTTACACTTGTATAGGATCTGGTACTATGCCATAACTTTTTCTGTGCCAGTGATTAAAGGAAAATCCCTCTACCTTCATAAAAAATTAATAGACTGGAGTAGAAGCAGATGCAGGTGAGCATTGCTGGAAAGGATTGCGGAAGTCAGGGGCAAGGGTTCAAGTTAAAGGAAAACTTTGAAAAATACTTTATTGAATAGTTAACTACTAAATTAACTATTAAATATTTATTTAACTGTTAAATAATTAATTAAATTATTTGTTAAATTGAATAATTTGTTAAATAAGTTGATCATTCACTTGGATTCATTCTCAGGACCCGACTTTTAAGAAAATTGACCTGAATAAGTGTAAAGCCATAAAGCTCCATGATGAAAATGTCGCCCTGAATGCTGACTTTCACCCCTCCTCTTTTATGAGTCTTCATTTATTTTTCCAGGCCTCTAATATAGACATATGACTCAAGTGATACAAAAATGGTCTTCAAGGTCACTTCTGGAAAGGGGCATATACTTTTCCTGTTAGTACTTACTATGCTTTCTTTTTGGAGTTTATTTTAAATATTGTCATAGAAAAATTATTTGAATTCTTGCAACTGCATGAATACAATTAAGATAGGTTTCTGCTTTAACCTTTTTTTTTTTTTTAATTGCTGTTTGTTTCACAAAGCTTAATGCAAGCAAGAAAATCTAGTACCTTCCAAGTTGCTTTTTGGACTGGACTAAGTGGGAGGAGGTGGGGACAGAGTTAGGTGTATTTATTCTGTCCTGGGCCTTCTCAACAATGCAATGCCCTTATTCTCTTTCAACAATTCTATCTCCCCATTGTTTCTGAGCATCGTGGGCTGCAGCCCCCTGCCATCCCTTTTCTGTGGAACAATTCGCTGTTGTTTTCAAAATTTCACTCTACTGAAACCCATGGTCCATAAATTAAACTTAATAAAGAAAAGAGTGGGCAGATAACTAAGTTCCTTTTTCTAAATACTTGGAACAGGCTGGCTATCGCAGCCTCCAGACTATTCATCACCAAACCTGGCAGGATTTTAATGTTACCCTTTTTAAGCAGACACGTATAGATTCCTAACTCGTCAACCTAGTCATCGAGAAGACAGTCAACAGGACAGTTGTGCACATGGTGAAGATACTCTTTTGAGTTTTGTCAACACTTTTTTTTTTATGTTTTCAAAACTTTTGTCAACATTTTTTTATTTGAACCCTTTTCAAAATAAACTTTTTATTTCAGAACAGTTTTAAAGTTACAAAATTATTATGATGGTAGTACAGACAGGTCCCATAGACTCCAACCTGTTTTCCATTATGGTTATGATATCTTATTGGTATGGTGCCTCTGTCACAATTAATGAGCTGATGTTGATACATTGTTATTAATTATGGAAAATGCTTAATTCAGACGTCCTCAGTTCTTCCCTCATGTCCTTTTACTATTGCAGGATCTCACGCAGGATATTCATTGTATTGAATAGTCCAATCTCCAACAGACTGGGCTAATTCCTAGAAAGATCATGGAGATAAAGTGCCCTTCTCATCACGTCAAGTGAATATGATGTTGATGTTAAATTAATCTTGATCAACTGGGCTTCCCTAGTAGCTCAGATGGTAAAGCATGCACCTGCAATGCAGGAACCCAGATTCAACCCCTGGGTCAGGAAGATCTTACGGAGAAGGAAATGGAAACCTATTCCAGTATCATTGCCTGGAAAAGTCCACGGACAGAGGACCCTGGCAGGCTATAGTCCATGGGGTCGCAAAGAGTTGGACACGACTGAGTGACTAACACGCACACAAGTCGTGGCTGCCAGTTTCTTTGTTCTAAAGTTTTTCTTTTTCTCTTCCAGTTTTATTGAGAAATAATTGACATATATCCCTGCATAAAGTTCCAGTGTACAGAATGATGGCTTGATTTGCATATATTATTAAATGTTATCTCAGTAGGCTTAGTTAGCATCCATTGTCTCATGTAAATACAATAAAAAGGAAAGAGAAGAAGACTTTTTTCTCTGTGTTATAGGAACTTTAGGATCTATTCTCTTAACAGCTTTTCTACATATCATTCAGGAGTGTTAACTGTAGTTATCATGTGGTATATTACACCCTTAGTACTTACCTTATAGCTGGAAATTTGTAGTTTTTGACCACCTTCTCCAACCCTCCCTTTCTTCACTCCTCCCACACCTCTGGTAATCACAAATCTGATATCTTTTTCTATGTTTTTGTTTAAGACTCACATAAAAGTCCAAACATACCAATATTCATCTCTGTCCATTTGACTTATTTCATTTAGCATAATGTTCTCAAGGTTCATTTGCATTGCCACAAACAGTAGGATTTTCTCATTTTTTTATGACTGAAAAATACTACATTACATATTCTTTATCCAGTCATTCATTGATGGACACTTAGATTTTTTCTGTGTCTTAGCTATTGTGGCAAATATGAGGGTGCACATATCTTTTCCAGTCAGTGTTTGTCTTTCCTTTGGATGTATTCCCAGAAGTAGAATTGCTGGATCATATGCTAGCTCTATTTTTAATTTTTTAAGGAACACCCATGCTGTCTTACACAGTGGCTTCAACAACTTACATTCCCACCAACAGTGTACAAGGACTTTCTTTTATCCATACCCATGTCAGCATTTATCATCTCTTGTCTTTTAGATAATGGCCATTCTAACAATCGGGAGGTGATATCTTATTGTGGTTTTAATTTGCAGTTCCCTAATAATTAGTGATGTTGAGCATCATTCTTTCATGTACCTATTGGTCATTTGTATATCTTCTATGTAAAAATGTCTATTCAGGTCCTTTGCTCAGTCTTTAATTAGGAGGTTTTTTTTTGTTGTTGTTGTTATCTGCTATTAAGTTGTGTGAACTCTTTATATATTTTGGACATTAACCACTTATCAGATATATGATTTATAAATATGGTTTACAAATCAGATATATGGTTTACAAATACACCTTTCCATTCTGTAAATTGTCTTTTCACAATTGATATAAGGCAGGTTTTAAGGTTCATTCTTTTACATGTGAATATCCAATTTTCCCAGTACCATTTATTGAAGGACTGTCATTTCCCACTGAATATTCTTGGCTCTCTCATAAAATATTAGTTGATTGTATATACTTGGGTTTACTTCTAGGCATTCAATTCTGTTCTATTGGTCTATTTGTCAGGTTTTATGTCAGTACCACACTGTTTTAATTAATATAACTTTGTAGTATAGCTTGAAATCAGGAAACGTGATGCCTCCTCCTTTGTTCTTCTTTCTCAGGATTTCTTTAGCTGCTCAGGGTATACATTTTAGGAGTGCTTTTATTTATTTATTTTTCATTTCTGTTGAAAATGCCACTGGAAGCCTGATAGTGATCATATTGAAATTATAGATGGCTTTTGGTAGTGTTGACATTTTAACAATATTAATTCTTCCAATCCATGAACATAGGATCTCTTTCTATTTACTAATTTTTTTTTTTATTTCTTTCATCATTGTCAAGTTACTCTTTTTTTTTTCCTATCTCTTTCTATACTATCCTCCTTGGAAATAAATTGCTCTTGAAAACCACACTTAAGGAGCGAAGAGGTATAGTACATTGTTTGTTGGTGGGGTATTTCTCTTAGTGTTTGGAATTTCTCTGCATAGGAAACATCTATTCTCTCCATTTATTTATTTATTCACCCACTTATTTAAATAAGTATGAACTCATGGACATTTATTTTATACTTTTTTGACTATAATCCAATACAACTTTATTTGGGCTTTCCCCGATGGCTCATGGTAAATAATCCATCTGTAACACAAGAGACAAAGGAGATGTGGGTTCAGTCCCCAGAGTCAGGAAGATCCCCAGAGGAGGAAATGGCAACCCGCTCCAGTATTCGCTTGGAGAATTTCATGGACAGAGGAGCCTGACGGTCTATCGCCCATGGGGTTGCACACAGTAGGACATGACTGAATGACTACGCACACACAAACTACATTATTTATTCTGCTGCTCAAACTGTTCTAGCTTTGACGGTTGAGAGTTCTTTGCTTTGGCACTCATCTTCCTTCCACATACCTCCATCACTTTGGACTTCTTAACTTCTGAGCAGTTTTTTACTTTCTGAAACTGTAAGATGACCCAGACTCATCTTGTACATTTCCCTCCTTAATCCAATAATCAGCCTTCTCTCCAGGGATCTTTTGTTTCTTTGGCTGGAGAAAGATATTATAAAACAGGATCTGGGTGCTAGGTGTGACCCTTGCTATTGTTATTCATGTGAACATTTAAAATCTGAGTTACATCTGGAACATTGCCACTAATCAACTAAAAATGAAAACTTGTTTAATAATCATCCTTCAGAAGACTACTAATTCTAGGACGATGAGATAGCATAAGCACTTCATTAACACCAATTTCTAGAAATTCTTCAAATAGCATGAAAATCAAGCCTAGTCTTGGGAATGGAGGAAAATAAAAGGAAATTTGAGGTGATAGTATAAGAAAGTATAAGAAATGTGGGAATTATTTAAGAAGTATGCATATTCAATTATAAGATAAGACAAATGCCTTCCTCTTCATTAAAAAGAAAAGGGGGAAATAAAACCTACTTACTTTGTATAGTGGAATTTGCTTTCTGAACTGTTTCCTGGATTGATTGTTCATTCTAGGGCAAAAGTAAGGCAAACTCCAGAAATAAGTGGAGAATACCATTGGTGTACTGCCCCCAGATTCTGCCATCTAGTTTCTCAGCTTTTATTCTTTTATTCAATAAAATATTACTTGAGCACCTTCTGTGGAGGACAAATTTTGAAAGTCTGGTGTGCTGGGGGACTTACCTCACGGTCCAGTGGTTAAGACTCCATACTTCTACAGGCGTTGTGTGTTTGATCCCTGGTTGGGAAACCACATGCCACATGCCATGCACGATGTGGCCAAAAAGAGAAAAAAGGCAAGAAAGAAGTAAAAGAAGGGAAGAAAGAAAAGAGTCTGGTGTTCTGGTTACTATTGCTGCACAAGAAGTTGTCCCCAAACAAAACAGGATAGCAGCCATTTAATTGTGCTAGTCTGTGAATTGACTATTGAGGAAGAACCCAGCAGAGGCAGGTAGTAGCCGTGCTAAGAGCATCAGTAGGCTGAAAACAACCATCGTTGCTGCTTAAACAAAGCTAACGGGCACTGGAAACAGGAAGAATTGCCTTCTTCCTTCCCTCTTCCATTCTGTCTCCCAGTGCTTCCCACTGTCAGATCCTCATCAGAAGCAAAATGGCAAGGGAAACCCTGGCTCCAACATCATAGACCGGAGGGCAGAGGATGCGCTTGGAAATGACAGCAAATAAATAGCACAGACAAACTTATGACCTATTGAAGACTTCTTTAAACACCAAGCTTTGAATTGTATCCATCTTAAATAAAATTTTTAAATTGCACTCTTTTTCACAGAAGATTCTAAGTTTAATTTTTCTTGGTATCTTACGATGGGCATTTCAGTTCAGTTCAGTCGCTCAGTTGTGTCTGACTCTTTGCGACTCCATGAACTGCACTATGCCAGACCTCCCTAATGATGGGCAGGGTTTTGTGCTATTTATAACACATTGTTTCCTCAGCATCTATATTTCTGGATAAGATCCCTGTCTGTCCCCCAATATCACATGTTCTGTGTTATTTGAGATACTACTGATTTGTGTAGTTTTTCTCTTTGTCTGTCAAATAGGTTCAAATGAGTTATGTCATTGTGGAAACTGGGGCATGACTTTATCCTAAGGTCTGTATTTTAAGCTGATATTGGCTCAGCTTTCAAATATGAAAATGTATTTAACATGGTATAAAATAACAATAAGTAGGCTTGAATAAATGCCCAAAAGTTTTGTGTAAATTGTGTACAAGTCAAGTGGTTAAATCTCAGTAGAGGCACCATCCTTTACAGTTACATAGGAGCTTTGCTTCCAAGTTCTCAGCATGTAACTATGTTGGACAACTGATTTCTGACTTGGGATAGTGTTAAGTATAACTTGTTTTCAGTATTTCTTTCTCTCTTTTCCTTCTTTTTTTTCTATTCAGAAAAAAAGTTAGGTTTTAACCTTGAAGACAGCTGCTTGTCTAGTATATGTCTAGCCTAAGTCTAGTCTGATGCCTTTAGGTGGGTGGGTGTTTAGAAGAGCCACAGTGAAAATTTTACCTTCTTATTTACCTGGTCTCCAGGTGTCTCCATGCAGCTGATCTTAGAGATGACAGGGGGAAATTGTTGAGCCAGGTACCCTGGGCGCTTCCCTGATAGCTCAGCTTGGTAAAGAATCCACCTGCTATGCAGGAGACCCCTGTTCGATTCCTGGGTCAGGAAGTTCATCTGGAGAAGGGATGGGCTACCCATTCCAGTATTCTTGGGCTTCGGTGGTGCTCTGATGGTAAAAAAAAATCCACCTGCAATGCGGGAGAACTGGGTTGGGAAGATCATCTGCAGGAGGGCATGGCAACCCACTCCAGTATTCTTGTCTGAGGAATCCCCATGGTCAGAGGAGCCTGGCAGGCTACAGTCCATAGAGTTGCAAAGAGTTGGACATGCCTGAGCGACTAAGCACAGCACAGCACAAAGTACCTTGGATGCCAAGTCTCCATGCCTGAGGTGTCCAACTGTGCCCCCCACAGCAGTGGCCTGCTTATTTTTTGTCTTTCTTGCTCTCTAGGGCTACAGAATAACTTAAAAACATATTTACTTATAACTTGCAGCTCACTGCAAAGCTTGCAATGTGAAGCTCAAAGTGTAACTAACACATTTTTTATCAAAGAAAATGCTTTGACTTAGCAGAAGTTATTCAAACAAAATAAAAATCATTTCTCTTTGATGAATGGCATATTTGATTTTTGCTGGATCATTATCAACCAATTCTTTATCCTTCCCATCACGAAAAGCTATTCCATTTCAGAGAGTTTTAGTAAGTTTGGGTATGTCTTCTGTAACACAGAAATATGTCCAGATGACATTTCTTATATTGGAGTTATTTTTAGAATATGTCCCTCCTCCCTATGGATTTGAGTGCCCTGAAAAGTTGTCTAACTATGCAATTGAAGACTATTTACACTGAAGAAGTCCTATGGATGGTCTAGAAGAGATCTGTGATCTCTGAGATAATTCAGTGAAACATCAGATGTTTGTTTTTGTAATAGATGTTTTATATTGAACACACAGGAATTGTCCTGGTTACAAAGTAAGTGAGCCTGAACTAGTACTGTGCAAAATGCATTTTCCATAGCAATTAGGAATAAACTACAAGTAATTCACTGAAAGATTACCTAAAGCTTCAAACTATACAGAATTACAAGTGATGGGCAAATATCTATACAGCATTGTTCTGGGGTTAACTGCAATATTTTCTATTGTGTTCTCATGAAGGTATCAATGAGGCAGCTGAAAATTTCACATTAGGGATGTTAAAACTACAAGGGAAAATGAGATCTCTGTATAAAGGGTGCCCAGTGTGAAGACAACACAGAATGGAATTCTGGGGACAAAAGAAAGAAAACTGAGGATGTCTTAGATATTTAGGAGGAGAATATAAGACAGTGAGACCACAAAGCCAAGGGGATAGTTTCAAGTAAAAGAGAATGCTCAATCAAAAGGTCAGGGCCTTCCCTTGTGGTCCAGTGGTTAAGCTGTCACCTTCCAATGCAGACGATGTGGGTTCGATCCCTGGTTGGGGGATTAAGATGTCCCAAGTCTCGTGGTCAAAAAAACCAGAAACATAAAACAGAAGCAGTACTGTAATAAATTCAATAAAGACTTAAAAAAACAAAACAGAATGCTTTTAAAAAGTATATATATGGCTCTTTAAAAATAAACTGTATTTTTTAAAAAACAAAAAGGTCAAAGAGAATGAGAACTGATTACCAACTACTGGTATCTCTCTCATCTGAATCTAGACAAATAAAATATAGTTTTTCAATATAAACTTGTGTGTCTAGTTCCATAACCTGTGGTCTTTCCGCCATTCCATGCTACTTTCTATTAAAATACACAAACCTGAGATGCTAAAAAGACAAGTCAAATACCTACAGGCATAGAAATACTTGCACTAATTATGTGTTTATTCCATGGTCATTAGATTCTGCAATGATCTAGACACTGGGCAGAGACTGGTCAGGAGTGTAGATATGTCTGTCCTTTGTGGAGCTTCTGATCTTGTGAAGTTGCTAAGTATTAAACAAACAGTCATATTTAACAAGCGCTAATGCAGGTCAGGAAGCAACAGTTAGAACTGGACATGGAACAACAGACTGGTTCCAAATAGGAAAAGGAGTATGTCAAGGCTGTATGTTGTCACCCTGCTTATTTAACTTATATGCAGAGTATATCATGAGAAAATCTGGGCTGGAAGAAGCACAAGCTGGAATCAAGATTGCTGGGAGAAATATCAATAACCTCAGATACGCAGATGACACCACCCTTATGGCAGAAAGTGAAGAGGAACTAAAAATCCTCTTGATGAAAGTGAAAGAGGAGAGTGAAAAAGTTGACTTAAAGCTTAACATTCAGAAAACTAAGATCATGGCATCTGGTCCCATCACCTCATGGGAAATAGATGGGGAGACAGTGGAAACAGTGTCAGACTTTATTTTTCTGGGTTCCAAAATCACTGGAGATGGTGACTGCAGCCATGAAATTAAAAAACACTTACTCCTTGGAAGGAAAGCTATGATCAACCTAGATAGCATATTAAAAAGCAGAGACATTACTTTGCCAACAAAGATCTGTCTGGTCAAGGCTATGGTTTTTCCAGTGGTCATGTATGGATGTGAGAGTTGGATTGTGAAGAAAGCTGAGCACTGAAAAATTGATGCTTTTGAACTGTGGTGTTGGAGAAGACTCTGAGAGTCCCTTGGACTGCAAGGAGATCCAACCAGTCCATCCTAAAGGAGATCAGTCTTGGGTGTTCATTGGAAGGACTGATGCTGAAGCTGAAACTCCAATCCTTTGGCTACCTCATGCGAAGAGTTGACTCATTGGAAAAGACCCTGATGCTGGGATGGATTGAGGGCAGGAGGAGAAGGGGACGACAGAGGATGAAATGGCTGGATGGCATCACCAACTCAATGGGCATGAGTTTGAGTAAACTCCGGGAGTTTGTGATGGACATGGAGGCCTGGCGTGCTGTGGTTCATGGGGTCACAAAGAATCACTGAGTGACTGAACTGAACTGAACTGAAGAAAGAAAATTAACATTGGGTTCTAAAAGGATATAAGCAGAAGGACCTTACTTGGTATAACTTTCAATTGTGGCATCATCAATTCAGTTCAGTCGCTCAGTTGTATCTGACACTGTGCAACCCCATGGACTGCAGCACGCCAGGCCTCCCTGTCCGTCACCAACTCCTGGAGCTTGCTCAAACTCATGTGCATTGAGTCAGTGATGCCATCCAACCATCTCATCCTCTGCTGTCCCCTTCTCCTCCTGCCTTCAATCTTTCCCAGAATCAGGGTCTTTCCCAAGGACTCAGCTCATAGTATATGTGACATCATATTGGAGCTGAAATCTCCAGAATGATAGAAATTGGTGAGATGGGATGGGCTGGGGTGGGGGACAGGTGATGACGGGAGCATCTCTATTCAGGGCTGAGAGACCAGGGGTGTCCAGGAGAGGTCAGCAAGGGCCAGATTATGCAACAAAAAAAGCAAAAGCCATGTTTGTAGGTCTTTGTTTAAGGTCTCTTGTGTAAGGAGAAGACTTTACAGAGTGTTTATTTTACATTTAATTCCTACACCCTCCTGAGACCATAAGCAAGGAATAGCACTGCTTCAAACAGGAAAATCAACATTATTACTTCTCCTGGTAGCAGCATGCCATTATTGTTTTTCTTTTTTTCCCCTTTCTTCCTCATCACTAAGCCAATCTAGAAATCACTGAACTTAACTTTATAACACTCACATCATAATAATAGCCATGACTGACACAAATCTGAGAGCTAGTTGCTGGGAGAACACTGCTGGTACAATTCTACCAGATTGCATTCTACAAATGCCATATTAGAACAGAGAGGAGAGTAGAAGATATCAGAATGGAAGCGACTACAAGCTTCCTTTGATTTTGTGTGTATGTGTGTGCTCAGTCACTCAGTCTGACTCTTTGTGACTGTGTGGACCATAACCTGCCAGGCCTCTGTCCATGGAATTTTCCAGGTGAGAATAGGGGAGTGGGTTGCCATTTTCTACTCCAGGGCACCTTCTAGACCCAGAGATTGAACCTGCATCTCCTATGTCTTCTGTATTGGCAGATGGATTCTTTACCACTCTCACAACCCGGGAAGCCTTTGATTTCAAGATGCAACAACCCCACACATTTGTCTTAGGAGAAAGCAGTGCCAGTCTTGTTCCAGTAAGATTTCAGGTGACAGTCACATACCTAACATCTCTCTTGTAGTCCAGGAACTCACCACATCCATTTGCTTTATGAGTCTTTTCCTGGGAACATGGTGTAGCTTGACTGAGTAATGGTCCTGAAGCCCACACAGTGGGGCAGAGACTGGAAACTCCTCTGATAGATGCTGTTTAAATTGCAAGTTTAGTAATGACTTAGCTCATTCTCTGAGTTATTTCCTGGACCCACCTAGATTCACTGGATCCCAAATCTTATCTGAGAAACTCCTATGTTTATTTATACACAGACACACACACACATATATTTTCTATTACAAGCTGGTTGGTATGTAAGACTATACGTCTCATGGTGTCATCCACCCTTTTTTTATATAGTTAGAAAGTTAAACATGACTTTATCAGTAACTGATTAATCTGCAAAAGAAAACGTTCAGTGAGCATATGGAAAATTTGAATAGTATGACTAGCAAACCTGATGAAGATGTCATGGTTACAATCCTACAAGCCAAAGCTATAGAGTGTATAGAACATTTGCAAAAGAAGATCATGTTATCTTTAAGAAAAATCTCAACAAATTTCAAAGAATATCGTGTGGAAAATTTTTTCTGATTTTAATAAAATGCAACTAGAGATGGATTTGAAGATGGTTTTGGGACTTCCTTGGGTTTCCCTGGTAGCTCAGCTGGTAAAGAATCCGCCTGCAATGCAGGAGACCCCGGTTCAATTCCTGGGTCTGGAAGATACGCTGGAGAAGGGGTAGGCTACCCACTCCAGTATTCTTGGGCTTGCTTTGTGGCTTAGCTGGTAAAGAATCCACCTGCAATGTGGGATACCTGGGTTCAATCCTGGGTTGGGAAGATCCCCTGGAGAAGGGAAAGGCTATCCACTCCAGTATCCTGGCCTGGAGAATACCAAGGACTGTATAGTTCATGGTTTCGCAAAGAGTCGGACACTACTGAGTGACTTTCACTTGGATATCCAATGGTTAGGGCTCCATGCTTCCACTGCAGTGAAAGTAGTTTCACTCCCTGGTCAGGGAACTAAGATCCTTCACTCTGCACAGCATAGCAGGAAAAAAGATGCTTTTAAAGTCCATAAATCATAGACAGTTTTGTAAAATGTAAAATAAGCTTTATTATTACATTTTATTTATATTATAAAACCCTTTCTATCATGTAACAAAATCATTTGTATCATTTATTTTTTAGATTCCATATGTAAGTGATGTCATATTATATTTTTCTTTGACCGACATCACTTGGTATAAATAATCTCTGGGTCCGTCCATGTTGTTGCAAATGGCATTATTTCATTGTATTTTATGGCTGAGTAGTGTTCCATTGTATATATTAACCCACTCTTATGTTCTTCAAATCACTCTTCAGCTTGGTCCTTTTCCCCATGTTATAATCTTAAATTTCCAGATTCTTGTGGAATATGTGTTGGAATAGCCATCTCCCATAGGCAGAATTGTGCCTCCCTCTAAATTCATAGGTTAAAGTCTTAACCTCCAATACATTCAGATTATGACTGCATTTAGAGACAGGGCATGTAAAGTGATAATTAAGGTAAAATGAAGTCCTAAGGGTGGTGTCCTTATACATATGGATGTTTTTCTAGTACCATATGACTGATATTCTTATAAAAAGAGGAAATTAGAACACAGACCAACACAGAGGGAAGACCTTGCAAAGACACGGAAAAGACGACCCTTTGAACCCAATTACAGAGGCTTCTGAAGAAACCAAACCTGTCAACGCCTGGCTCTTGGAGTTCTGCCTTCGAGAACTGTAAGAAAATTGATGTCTGTCCTTTTAGCTGCTTAGTCTGTGGTACTTTAGCCTGAAATATACTGAAGCCTGAAATACACCCTTCTTGCCTCAAAATCGTTTCACAAAACTGAGCACATCACCTTCCCCTAAAAGTGATTCCTCTTTCTCAAGAAAGAAAACTTCAAGTTCATTCTTTCGTTCTTATACTCGGTATTTACTGGGAAGTCACTAAGTGATGGGAACTGGGATACAAAGATCACTTGGTCACAGTTCCAAACCTCAGAGCTCCCACAGTCCATGCACCCCCACGCTAGCTTATTCCTGTCACTGACACTCCATCCCTGTCTGCCAACTTTGGGTCATTTTCCACTTCTCCTTTTTTCAATTTTCACTTCTGGTCAGTCCTAGATTTCCGATGAATCTTTCATGGCCGTATTTTTTCCCATCTATTCTGAGTGCCAGGTCTTCCCTGGATTCCTGGCAGTGTCTTCTGCTGGGCTGTTCCTTTTCTAGTTCTTGGCCTCACTCACATCCTATCCATCTCACAGGTCAGAAAACATCAACTTTCATTAGGTTTCCCGCTATTCCTTCCTGGAGAATCTCTTTCTTGCAGGAAATGTAAATGCACGGTATGTGAATCTGGGTCATTTAAGGAGTACAGTTTATATCTGATGTTCGGTACAGGTGGAATTTCACTCATGAGCAATCATCTGAGGTTTCTTTTATTGATGAACAGTCTATCTTTCCATAAGGTTCTTATACTGTCTACTTAGGTGAGCCAGGGATATTCAAATTTTGACTTGGGTAAATGCTTCAACTGTGAATTGCTTTGACTGATGAATTTCTTCTCCAAAAGTTCTCCAAAGTTGTGTATATATATGACCAGTTCTCTAGAGCACAGAAATAATTTAAATCAGTAATAAACGTTTGCCTTTACCACTTTAAGCTTCACTGACTACAAATTTTCTTACATCTTAAACTTCTAAATTGATTATATTTATTCATGTTATTTATGTCTTCATGATAAAGAAAGAACCTCAGATT
The DNA here is from genome assembly GCF_910594005.1 of Cervus elaphus. Lineage (NCBI taxonomy): Eukaryota > Metazoa > Chordata > Mammalia > Artiodactyla > Cervidae > Cervus > Cervus elaphus. The sequence continues at coordinate 42,255,764 of NC_057846.1, forward strand.
TACCATGAACAGTATCAAGGATGGAAGCATAGGTCCAGACTTCCTGGGCTCAAATACAGGTGGTGACAGCTATTCCGCTGGCTTACTTCGGTGAGTCCTAACCTTTCTGGGCCCCAGTTTGTCTCTCAGAGGATTGTTATGAGGATTCAATGAGCTGAAGAATACAGGGTGCATATACCAATATGCATGTATACCAATGCTATTATTATATATACCAGTATAACACACCAATGCTAATTATTCTTCTAAAGAGAATGAGGAAGGAATTCTTTCCCCTCGTTTCACCTGCCCCCTCTCTCAAGCTGCGCACCAGTAACCACAGGTCTCATTTCCAGTCTCCAACATCTGCACTTCTCTCAACGCTCACCCTCCGCCGACCTCTCAAATGACATCACCCTAACTAAAGAGGCTTGGCACACCTGAACAAACAGTTAGTGGTGATGTAAGGCTCTTGGAAAATGAGTGTGGAGAAAGTTTCAAAGGATGGGTGTGAGGTTTATGGTATTGCATTGGAACAGGTAGAACTCCAGACAGATATAAATCCATGCTAAAAATGAAAGGCCAAACTAGTGCTTGGGAGAGATGAGTGAAGAATGCAGTGCTTCCTGCTTTCAGGAAATACCAGAACTTCTTTCAGAGCTACAGGAAAGGTCCCCAGAGGCCAGAATGAAGCAGTCTTTCTATTAGACAAAATTCCATATTTCTGACCTAACCTATATATCACAGGCTGTAGTGAAACCTCGCTCTCTTTCTCTCAGTTGCTATAGGACTTCGTGTAAAAGTAATCTCTACCAGAAGTAAAAGAGAGACATTCAGTGAAAATCACTCTTCTATCTTATCCTCCAGATCTTCTCATCTGTTTCTACCTTTGGTCTCTATTTTCTAATCTATAAAAGGAGAAGCTCAGTTTAATGATTCCTAAAATGTTATCCACGTATTGTCATCAAAGTTCCAAAGTGCTTGATGGTGTGTCAGGAGTCAGGAAGAATATTAAAAGTCCTCCCCTCTGGGGACATTCAGGCTAAACTGGGAAGATAGTAAATAGGATGAAAATGAGAAGCTGTGTGTATTTTACCTAGGTAACGTATTTTGCCACTAATGGCAAACGATGTGGAGAAAAAAAATATATAGACGCGGGGTAGAAGAGAGGATAACCAAGGGATTGCGAGCTGTTGTTTAGTCACTGAGAGGGTAACAGGCAGGAAGGCCAGGGGTCTCCAAACGGAAGAAATAGGCTGCAAGTGCCAGACATGCTTATCTCTCTTAAGCAGCAGGAAGAAACAAACTAGAGATATTTGTTTTCCTTCTCTATACAAATTTAAAAGGAGGTTTCTCTTAAAATGCTGTGTTGCCGTGACACCTGGTTTCACCTGAAGCTAACTATTCTCAAACCTTGAGTTAACCAAGACATTTTTCTTATGGAAATGTTTATCTTAAAGCTATGTTAATGTGCTATGCATTTACCCCAGACTCTAAGTTCCTCCAAATGGCTCAAACTACTTGACAAACCAGTATGTTATACTCAGATATTGTTCCCCTAATCTATGTAAATGAAACTATTTGTGTGGTAATCTGCCCTTCTACAAGATTCTAGTCAATCATTTTATGGCCTGGGATGAATTATCTGGTGCCAAAATTATCACAAAATGCAATTTATGGATGAGGGGCCTGGTGCCATTCTGAGTTTTAAGACATTCCTTTCTTTTCATTAACAGACTTCTAGTGACTATATAACATCCATCTGAAGACTAGCAGAGGGGTACTCTTTCGGCCCCCTTCTGATGTCTATGTCAGAAGCTTTCTCTATCTCCTTTATACTTTAATAGAACTTTATTACACAAAAGCTCTGAGCGATCCAGCCTCGTCTCTGGCCCTGGATTGAATTTGTCTCCTCCGGAGGCCAAGAATCCTGGCGTCTTATCGTTCAGCAACAACCTTTCATCACTACCTATCTGACTGTTTGTGGCTCCATGGACTGTAGCCCCGCCAGGCTCCTCTGTCCATGGGATTTCCCAGGCAAGAATACCAGAGTGGGCTGCCATTTTTATTCTTCAGGGTTATCTTACCAATCCAGTGATCGAACCCGTGTCTCCTGCATCGGCAGGCAGATTCTTTACCGCTGAGCCACCAGGGAATGGGGCTGAATTGGGAGAACCTGAAGTGAAGAAGAAGAAAGAGAGTCCTGGGAGGAACGCTGGTTGAGGCATGTGTAGAGCATGACGTGATATCCAGTGAGCGGGTGGATGGCCGGCTGGTGATCAGATTTCACTCAGAAGGGTGGCGGAGAAAGTTCCAAGAGGAATATTGAGACCGCCTTATTCACAGTTTTCAGTACCAGGCTGGGAGTCTGTCCTCTACTCTTAGGCTAATGCCTCTCAAAATTTTCCACAGAAGGATCCCCAAAGCCAATGAGAATATGAGGAATGCTTCTGTCAACTGGTAAAAAAAAAAAAAAAAAATCACAACCTAAAAGTAGGTTGAGAATTATGGTTTTATTAGGCAGACTTTCTGAGGACTTAAGCCCAAGCCACTTACATAACTCTGAGGGACTACTCCAAAGAGGTAGGGGAGGAGCCAGGATATATAGGAGTTTTTGCAACAAAAACCAGGCAGTGGGAACATCAAAAGATGACTGTTTATTAAAGAAAACCAGACATCTCATCCCTGTTGGCTCAGGCAGTAAAGAATCTGCCTGCAATGTAGAAGACTCTGGAAACATGGGTTCCATCCCTGGTTCAGGAAAATCTCCTGGAGGAGGAAACGGTTCCCTACTCCAGTATTCCTGCCTGGAAAATTCCATGGGCAGAGGAGCGTGGATGGCTACAGTTCACCGGGTCGCAAAAGGCTGGACACGACTGAGCACACATGCATGCTTGTTACCTTTATAAAATCAAAAGTCCCAAGGAGGTCAGTCTTCCATAAAAACAGGTTGTCATTTCCCCGCATGTAGACATCTCTAGCTAAGCAATTTGGAACTTTTCTATATGAGGGAAGATGCAAGAGTCTGGGCTCATGGAAATTATTCCTTTGATCTGTAAATCAGCTATCTGGAACCTATATCCTGTTCTTTCCCATCCTGAGTCCCTGCAGGGGGCATCGCTGGGCATGACTGCAGAGACTGACGGCTTGGCATTGGGCAGCCTGTTTTGTCTCCATCCTGAGTCCCCTCAAGGCTCACCATTGCCAGTCGCAGGGACTGAGGGCTGGATGACCTCCCATCCTTTGTTTGCTGATAGGGCAGGCAATATTTTTCATTCACACTTCTGTTCTCCTTTGGTTATAAAGGGAAACATTTTGAAGTTTTATGATACCAATTTCTATGGATAATTTTCAAAATGTCCACCTCTATAATATCTGGTTTCATTTTGTGATAATAATTATGACATTCTTTTATTAAGCCTTCCAGCAAATCCAACCTGTCGGCAAATATTTTATTTTAGAACTTTGTTAGTGTCTCAGTCATGTTCAAGTCTTTGTAATCCCATAGGCTGTAGGCTGCCAGGCTCCTCATCCATGGAATTTACCAGGGAAGAATACTGGAGTGGGTTGCTAGTCCCTTCTCCAGGCATCTTCCAGACACAGGGATCAAACTGGAGTCTCCTGCATTGCAGGCAGATTCTCTACCATCTGAGTCAAAGGGGATGCCCTAGAACTTTAAATACCAAACTTTAGGTAAGACCATTCCAACTAAAAAGCTTAAGCTTTATCCTACAGAAAGCCATCGCAAATGTTTTGAAAAGAGAATCACACGCTATTTCAGAGCATTGCATATATTAAAAAGAAACAAACGCTGCAGGCAAATGCAAACTCCTTCTGTTCTAGGAGACCCTTGATTTTTCTGAACTCTTCCTCACAGCCTGAGGACTTTGCAGAAAAGAAGACTATCACTATCTTTCCTAAAGCTCAGGCAGTCTTGATCTCTTCAAAGCACTTGCACATACATTATTTCATTTTTATCTCAGCATATTCTTCCAAGAATGGCTTAGAGGCCAATAACAGACTACAAAGAGCTAGAGAGCTAGCCACTAGGAAAATACATGGATTTTGCCCTTCATTTGAGCACACTCTTTTCTTAAAAATTAAAAAGTCAAAACTTTATTTAAGAAAGTTTCTACTTTAGGAAATACTAAATTTCTGATGTGGTTTCCCATAGTTTATTTGTATGTACAAGGACTGATCTCCTTTAGGATGGACTGGTTGGATCTCCTTGCAGTCCAAGGGACTCTCTAGAATCTTCTCCAACACCACAGTTCAACACCATATTGTCACTGAGATTCTGTGCATGCTGGGGAGTCTTGGTTCTTCGGAGCTGGGCAGAGATTCTTTCTTGGAGGGATATCTGTTCTTGCAACTATTGAGAGGAATTCACTATCAAAACTGGGTGCTTCCCTCCCACCCCCTGTTGTGGTGATTCACAAACTTCATTTGCTTGTGTCTTGATGTCTGGCTATCCTATCTTTCCATGATTTACAATTGTGGATGTAATAGGTTACTGGAGTGAGCATGTTTCTTCTTATGAATGAAAAGTTTAGTTCAGTTCAGTTGCTCAGTTTTGTCCAACTGTTTGTGGCCCCATGGACTGCAGCACAGCAGGCCTCCCTGTCCATCGCCAACTCCTGGAGCTTGCTCAAATTCATGTCCAGTGAGTTGGTGATGCCATCCAACCATCTCATCCTCTGTCATCCCCTTCTCCTGTCCTCAATCTTTCCCAGCATCAGGGTCTTTTCCAATGAGTCAGCTCTTCGCATCAGGTGGCCAAAGTATTGGAATTTCAGCTTTAACATCAGTCCTTCCAATGAACACCCAAGACTGATCTCCTTTAGGATGGACTGGTTGGATCTCCTTGCAGTCCAAGGGACTCTCTAGAGTCTTCTCCAACACCACAGTTCAAAAGCATCAATTCTTTGGTGCTCAGCTTTCCTTATAGTCAAACTCTCACATTCATACGTGACTACTGGAAAAACCATAGCTTTGACTAGATGGACCTTTCATTATGGAATGAAAAATATTGCCTGCCATATCAGTAAACAAAGGATGTTACAGCCATTGAGCCATCACATTACAGCCCGTTCTCTGGTGAGCCCTGAGGGACCTCAGGACGGAGACAAAGAATGCCCACCATCTATCAGTCAGCTGCTACAGCCACCCCCAAGGGTGCACCCTGAGGAGACCCAGGATGAGAAAGCACAGGATGCTGGCCCCAGATAGCTTAGATGCCTGTCAAAGGAATGGATTCAGACAGCCTAGACTTTGTGTGTCTTCCCATGTATAGAAAAGTAGTGCTAGCTTCATTAATTTGAGATGCCTGGTTTTCTTTAATTAACAGCAATATTCTGATATTTTGATTACCTGTTCATAGTTGCAATAACTCCTATAATCCCCTGACTCCTCCCCACCTCTTGCCTCTTCAGAACAGTCTCTCAGCGTTATCTGAGATGCTGTGTCCTAGGCTTGAAGTCCTCGGAATGTCTGCTGAATAAAACATAATTCTCAAATTTTATGCTGTGCAATTTTTTTTTTCAGTCAACATTCTTACTGCTATTGCCTTCTTCATCCACCCAGTGACCTTCAGAACATTTTATAGGCTGATACTCTGTGTATATGTGTAGGGGAGAAGTTAATCCTATTTGAAACGCACGAATTCTGAGTTGGAAATGTATAAATAAATCATAGGAAAAAATGTGATATAAATAGGCAGTCTGAATTGCATCAGTTCAGTCGCTCAGTCATGCCCAACTCTTTGTGACCCCATGGACTACAGCACTCCAGGCTTCCCTGTCAAGCACCAACTCCCAGATCTTGCTCAAACTTATGTCCACTGAGTCACTGATGCCATCCAACCATCTCATCCTCTGTTTTCTCCTTCTCCTCCTGCCTTCAATCTTTCCCAGTAACAGGGTCTTTTCAAATGAGTCAGCTCTTCGCATCAAGTGGACAAAGTATTGGAGTTTCAGCTTCCAATGAATATTCAGGACTTATCTCCTTTAGGATGAACTGGTTGGATCTCCTTGCAGTCCAATGGACTCTCAAGAGTCTTCTCCAACATCACAGTTCAAAAGCATCAATTCTTTGGTGCTCAGCTTACTTTATAGTCCAACTCTCACATCCATACATGACTACTGGAAAAACCATAGCTTTGACTGGATGGACCTTTGTTGGCAAAGTAATGTCTCTGCTTTTTAATATGTTGTCTAAGTTGGTCATAGCTTTTCTTTAAAGGAGCAAGTGTCTTTTAATTTCATAGCTGTAGTCACCATCTGCAGTGATTTTAGAGCCCAGGTAAATAAAGTCTGTCACTGCTTCAATTGTTTCCCCATCTATTTGCCATGAAGTGGTGGGACCAGTTGCCATGACTTTAGGTTTTTGACTATTGAGTTTCAAGCCAGCTTTTTCACTCTCCTCTTTCACTTTCTTCAAGACACTCTTTAGTTCCTCTTCACTTTCTGCCATAAGGGTGGTGTCATATGCATATCTAAGGTTATTGATATTTCTCCCAGCAATCTTAATTTCAGCTTGTGCTTCATCCAGCCCAGCATTTTGCATGAGGTACTCCACATATAAGTTAAATAAGCAGGGTGACAATATACTTTGGCCACCAAGTGTGAAGAACTGACTCATATGTACTCCACATATAAGTTAAATAAGCAGGGTGACAATATACTTTGGCCACCAGGTGTGAAGAACAATGCTGGGAAAGATTGAAGGCAGGAGGAGAAGGGGATAACAGAGGATGATTGTATGGCTGAGAAGGAGAAGGGGACAACAGAGATGGTTGGGTTGCATCACCAACTTGATGGACATGAGTTTGAGCAAGCTCCAGGAGTTGGTGATGGACATGGAAGCCTGGGGTGCTGCAGTCCATGGGGTCCCAAAGAGTTGGACACAGCTGAACGACTGAACTGAACTGAACTGACAATATACAGCCTTGATGTACTCCTTTCCCAATCTGGAACCAGTCCATCATTCCATGTCCAATTCTAACTGTTGCTTCTTGAACTGCATACAGATTTCTGAGGAGGCAGGTAAGGTGGTCTGGTATTCCCATCTCTTGAAGACTTTTCCATGTTTTGTTGTGATCCTCACAGTCAAAGGCTTTGGCATAATCAATAAAGCATGTGTACTTTACTCCAAATATCTCCCTCTGTCTACCTGCCAAGATTCTGCCAATATTAAGGTGTTCAAAAATCCATTGCTGAAACATGAATACATTTTGGGGAGGAAAGATTTAAGGAGATGGTGGTGAAGTTAAAGCCCAATTCACTATTTGCTCCAGTTTAGAATCTTAGAAACTTCTAGGAGAATGATACATAAGAGGTTAGCCTCTTCAAACTTTCGCCTAAGAACAACATGTCTTACATTTGCTGAAATTATTCATCCAGCTTCAATCCAAACAAAGCAAAGACCTTGTAATTCACCATGGAAAGAAGTAATTCCTTCCATAATTACATCATAATAATGGTTTTTATCTTAGTAAGTATTGGGCTATACAGTTTTCAGCACTCTTTTATGCCTGTATTTTCTCATTCATTTAATGTAGTCATATCAAGACAGCTTCTGAGTGTTGAACTATAATCTACCTGCATATAGCTTCCATCCTGTGATCTCATCTGCCCAGAACAGTACATAAAATATGGTTTTCATGAATACTCTTCATATTAAAGATCATTCTGAAGACTTTGTAAGACAATCTGGAGAAAGAAGAGAAAACACCAAGGGAAAAGAATTGTTGACCCACCAACATCAGTAAGTGTTTAGAGAAAAACATGAAAAATTATATATGTATAAGGTTGCTTCTTGAAATTCAAATAGAAAAGAAATCACCAGTTACTAACCCTGGGAGATTAGTTAAGAAAATCACAGTGTGTATATCATGTGCTATGATGTAGTTATTGACAATGATTATCTCATGATACATTTTGACTAGGAAAGCTATTCATGGCATATTGAGTGAAAAAAAGCTGCTTATAGAAAATATATATGATCCCATTTCACAAAATTATAAACATATGTACTTTTAAATACGCATGATGAGACAGCAAATGAATGGTTAATAGTGGTTGTATTTGGATGGTGATATCTGTAAGATTTTTTAAGATTTTTGTTCTTTAGATTTTTCAACAGGGACCCTTTATCATTTTCCCCACAAATCAATATTTCAATACAAAATAAGAATAAATGGCTGACTGGTAAATAAATTGGTATTCAATATGTTTCTTTTTTTGCTTTGTGCCATGCAGTTTATTTTATTTATTGTGGTAAAAGTCACATAATACAAAACTACTTTAACCATATTTAAATGTACAGTAAGTGGAACTAAGTATAGTCACATGGTTGTGCAATTCTTACCATCATCCATTTCTTGAATTGTTACCTTTCCAGATTGAAGCTCTACACCCACTAAACACTAACCCCACTTCCCTCCTCCACATTCCCCACCCCTGACATCTACTACTGTACTTTCTGACTCTATGAGCTTGACTTTTCTGGGTACTTCATATAAGCAGAATAAATATTTGTCTGCTTCCATGCATGCTCAGTTGCTTTAATCCTGTCTGACTCTTTGCAACGCTATAGACTGTAGCCTGCCAGGCTCCTCTGTCCATGGGATCCAGGCAAGAACACTGGAGTGGGTTGCCATGCCCTCCTCCAGGGGAACTTTCCAACCCAGGGACTGAACCCACACCTCCTACATCTGCTGCGTTGTAGGTGAATTCTTTGCCCACTAAGCCACCTGGGAAGCCCCATATTTGTCTGTACTTAATATATATTGGAATGAACTTTTAAAGTTAACTTAATATGTAGTACATTTTTTTGAGTTGAAACTTGAAGGTATAAATGAAACATTGCCTAAGTCTTTTAAAATCAAAGGGAGAGAAAGAGCAAAAGAGAGAAGCATGTGTGTGCATGTGTAGATGAAGACAGAAAATACAGAAAAATATGTTCTGGGTGGTCTAAAAGAAGCAATAAATTAAATATAAAAATAAAAAAAACAAATTAAGGAAAAAAAATGTCAAAGCTGAATTTAAAGAAGTAGAATTCCCAATGAGAGACGCATTGGATGGAGAACCAGAACCACAAGGGAAGTGGCAGGAGTCATTATTTGAGTCATGTTAGAAAAACACACACACACAGAACCCAAACCCACTCTTTCGTCTTTTCCGGTTTCTAAACATGTTGACCTTTCAGGGACCCATCCCCATCTCTTCTTTTCATTATGAGGAAGTTGAAAAGGGCTATAATTTCATGTTGGATTTCTCCTAGGTGACTGAAGCTTTAAGGTGAAACATCTCAGTGTTAAAGAGGGACCACTTATTACTCAGCAGTTCTCACACAGTGTGACTAGTTCTTTGTAAATTTCTAGCCTGGAGCCTCTGCAGCTGGCTGAGCCCCCACCCTGTGGGGGTACATCATGGAAAAAGAGGGCCTGCATTAGTGACACGTGGGCTGTATTTAAACAGTATGTTATGGCCTCCTGCCTGTGTGTAGGTTTTGAGAAGGTTACAACACATCTGGTTTTAGTCTGTCCCTACAGTTTGAGCAGGAAGTAAGTAGGCTCTGAAGATGCTGGCTTCCAGCCAGTTCAAAGGGGGATGTGAGGCTGCCTTTCACAATGAAACTGAGTCCAAAGAGTAGCTGAGCCTCTCTTCCTTCTCCCTCTTGTTAATGTGAAACACATCCTTAAAACTCATCATTTCAAGCCACAAGCATAAAATCAAAAATCAGCTTACAGCAGTAGACCCATTACAAGGTCCATCACGGCACCTTAGACTACTGTATTTCAAAATAGGTAGCCTCTCAACTCCAGGTTCAAAAGCTTTCCTGAAAAAAAAAAAAAAAAACAAAACAAAAAGCTTTCCTGAGCCCTAAGAATTCTGAGTCCTAAAATAAACACTTTCAGACTCCCCGTAGTGGCAGTCTCCTTCATACCCTGCAGTTTCTCCCTTTTTCCTTGTCTCCTCCCAGTCCACTTTCAACTGCTGTGTTGTTTTTTTTTTTAAACTGCTATATTCTGACTTCCACTCTAACCATTCCACTAACTGCTCTATCCAAGGTGACCAATTCTTAAATTTCATGTCCTTGACATTGGTAAAACGTTTGACTCTGGTATCCATCTCTTCCTACCTGTCTTGTTTCCATTGAGTCACACCATTCTGTTTCTTTCCTACCTCTCTTCTTTTGCCTTCACTCTGCTTTCATGGCACATTTTTTTTTCTTCAATTCAGGGCCTTTCTTTTTCCCTCTGGTCTTCTCTCTCATTCTAATTTCCCTGGAGAATTAACCACTATTGATATTTTTATCTAGTTGACTAGCATACTCCTCACATAGTCAACTGAATACAACCAGCTGGATGTCCTACAGTCATCGCAAACTCCACACTCCCAAATCAAATCAGTTTTCCTCACCTAAATCTAAATGCAAATTACAAGCATTTCCAAAGAGCTTACTCTGTCCACCATCTAAGTTTTGAAGGCAGGAAGCTTTGCAGTTATGTTCTTCTGTCTCTGCATATGCCTGTATTTCCACCAAAGTTTTCCTCTTTCTTTTAAAGCTTGAATTACTGTTCAAGTTTCTCTCCCTGTCTATTCCTCCTCTTATTGCTGTACTTCTTGTTGCTGTTGTTGTTTAGCCTCTAAGTCATGTCCAACTCTTTGTGACCCCATGGAGTTTAGCCTATGAGGCTCCTCTGTCCATGAGATTTCTCAGGCGATAATACTGGAGTAGGCTGCCATGTGCTTCTCCAGAGGATCTCCCCAGCCCAGGGATGGAATCCCAGTCTCCTGCATTGGCAGGCAGATTCTTTACCACTGAGCCACTACATAAGCCTACTGCATTTCTGCTTAATCCCAATTTTGTCCTCTTTGTACACAATTCAACTTGCATACCCTTATCAGGCTAATTATCTCAAAATGCTACATGTATTGGGTTATTTCCTTTACTATTGATGGTTTCATTTACTAAGGGATGATTTACTATTGATAAATGAAAAGCAGTAACTTTTCAGTCTAGTTTTCAAGGCTCTCCAAAATCCAAGCCTGTTCCCACCTTTTAACCCATCACCCCACCACAAAAATCAAGTAAGACCAGTTACTGGGTTTCTTGTCTAGTCTTTCTAGCCAATGTCTTATATACTCTCTTGCCTTAGAGACTCAAACCTTCTGCCTAAGCATCTATGGTGGTCAGATGGGACTGAGTCCAAGTAGAGGGCACCCCTTCCATGATTTTTTCAAAACTCTAAAGTGATTTTAAACTCAAAAACCACAGTGAGAAGGAATTTTACTTATGAACTGTGGAAAAGAATTCCAAATGGGGAATGAAGTACTTTCATCTTACTTATTGCCCGAAGCACCCAAGTATAAATCACTGCTTAGATTTCATATGAATAAAGTATTTTCTTCCTCACATCTGAATTCACATTGACTTTAAACTGGAACTAACAGTTATAAATGTGAGTTTTTGGAGAAAAGAGCCCAATTCAAAGAGATTTAATAATAAGGTCCCTACTCATCTATATTCTCAGTAAGAAATGAGTATAAAACGAGTCTAATAAAAACATTCCTGTTTTTATCCTTGAAACTATTCCCCATTGCAGGTCAATCTCAAGGGGTCTTTTTTCACATAAGTCAGGGGAACTTTCTGTTTAGAAAATAAATAGAATGCCAAACTTCATCCACCTTGGGTTTTTATAAGCATTCTACATTGTTTCTAGAACAAAGATTAATTTCAAATGTTCTTTGCTTTTGAAAGCAAGGGAGATGAAAATATGGTAAGTATTCTCAAGCTAGATATCTTAAGGTTATTTTACAAGTTGGCAATAGTTTTGAATTTGCATTCATTGAACTATAAAATTTCCTGTTAGTGATTAAGGACTCTTTTAAGAAGATAATAATTACTTATTAAAAACACTCTTGGCTCACAAATTGATTTGAGATAGCAAATAAGGATGTTTTGCAAAATGAAAAACCACAATCTGGGCAATCTTCCCCAATATTTTTTTTTCTGGTTACATTATTTCCTAGAATATTGCTAGCTAATTTACACCACTTTCCCACACTCCTGACAAGATCTGAAATAAAGGATGAATCTTTCTATCTCACAATCCTAGTCTGAAGATTACATAGCAGAGAGTTCATGGTAAAATAATGAGTTAGTAAAAAATTCTGCAGAAACAAGTCTTTCCAAAAAGGGGGCTATTAGGGACACTCTATTTATACTACAAAGACAACCAATTGCATTCCTTATGGTTGAATGTTACCTTATCTTCCCCTCTACCCAGAAACGGGAACATTTTGGTGCTTTTGTCCTCTTTGAATCTGTCTCTGTCCTTAGACCCAACTTCTTTCTACAGTCTTTCCTTCAAGAAAAAAAAAAAGAAAGAAAATAATTTCTTCTGGAGTTCCATAGTAACCAAACAGTCCCTTGGATGGTTTATGGTTCTGACACATTGCATTAACAAAGAATTTCCAACAGCACAGAAGGACCAGTTCCTCTTAAAACTTGAAGATAGTCATAAAAATAAATCATGCTAATCAGATACCAGCAACTTAACAAGTCAAGTGTCTACTTAAATGTAATGTAAAATTGGAAAGTTGAAATGTCTAGAACAATCATTTTCTTTTGGAGAAATCATGGCTTCCTAATAGATAGTCTCTTAACAGTCTCTATCACTTACACTTTCATGTCGAGTGGATGGATTGTTGAGAAATGTTTTAAACCCATGGACTTTGGGGCTCAGATTTTAATTTTTTTATTGTGGTATAGTTGATTTATGATGTTGCATTAGTTTCAAGTGTACGGCAAAGTGATATAGATACATATGTATATGTCTCTGGGTTTCCCAGATGACTCAATGGTAAAGAATCTGCCTGCCAAGCAGGAGACCCAAAAGATGCAGGTTTTATCCCTGGGTTGATCCCCTGGAGAAGGAAATGGCAACCCACTCCAGTATTCTTGCCTGGGAAACCCCATGGACAGAGGAGACCAATGGGTCTCCTCTGCAGTTCATGGGTCAAAAAAGGTCAGACACAACTTAGCAACCAAACAGTAGCAACAGCAAGTTGTATGTGTTTCTGATTATTTTAATTGTAGATGTTTACAAGATAATGAGTATAGATTTCTGTGCTATACAGTAAGACCTAATTAAATTATTTTTGTAATATTCTAATTTAAACAAGATCTACCATAGGGTTGTGATCAAATACCTAGCTTTTGGCCTCAGTTGTCTCAAATGTAAAACGTTACTGAATGATCTGACTGTCTCAAGGAAGGAGTCAGGACAAGAGATTCCCTTCAGATCACTTCTCAAAACCCTGTGAAAGTGACCCTCTGGTCTGCCTTCTTCTGTTGAAGAAGCAAATCTCGTTTCTAGTATGGCTCATTTGCTGAGTCAGAGTCCAGCTGGGGTAAGTGAACCAGGAGACTCTTTACATCTTATAACTGTAGCAGAACACTTTTAAAATATCTTTTTTTCTCTTTAATAACATACAAAGCCGTGATCCAGCCCACTGTTACAAAGGTATAAAAATGCTAATGTAATCTTTATAAGCCTGTTATTGCTTCTTTGGGAGTAATACAAGGTAAATCAAACCTATAGTGATACAGCGAAATCCAAGGCATTTTGACAGAAGTTAATTTTCCTTGGTTGCCACCAACAATAATGGTTGTAAACAGCATATGGCAAACAGCTGCATCTTATGTTTGGAGGGTCTGGCCTACTTTTCGTCTCTATTTTTGATTCCAAAAATGAGTTTATCAGCTTTCCCAGAGAAGTTACCTTTTAATTGTTGTTAAACATAAGTAGCACAGAATTCAACTACCCGTTTTTTTTAATTTGACTTAATTTATAGAAAGATGAGACATTTTTACACTTTTACTTCCAAGTCTGAGATTGAAAATGTGTGAAATGCCTAGCTTTCTTTACTTTTTAAAAAGAGTTTGGTTCCCAAAGGGGCTTAGAAATTTCATCTTGAATTGAATACACCCTCCCATCTGTACTGTTTTCTCATCTTTGAATATCAGAGTATAGAAAACTCTCCCTAGCTTACAAAGTTATTATGAAACTCAGTGGAATAATAAAGTTAACCAAAAGTAGCTAAATTTATTGAACCTTGTTGTTTAATTAAAAGTAGCTAAATTTATTGAAACTTGTTGGATAATAAAGAATTTGACTGGTATTTGTCCCCGGTTATACTTTGGCAACCTGATGCGAAGGGCTGACTCATTTGAAAAGACCCTGATGCTGGGAAAGATTGAGGGTAGGAGGAGAAGGGGATGACAGAGGATAAGATGGTTGGATGGCATCACCAACTTGATGGACATGGGTTTGGGTGGACTCCAGGAGTTAGTGATGGACAGGGAGGCCTGGCGTGCTGTGGTTCATGGGGTCGCAAAGAGTCGGACCCAACTGAGCAACTGAACTGTCCCCGATTTCTGGGAGGGAGACTCTAAATCCTTGGACATTTTCAAGTGATAAAAATGTGTTTGTTATTTGTGGTAGAGCCCCTGGGATCAGACATAAGTGACTCACGAGGACCCTCTAGTTAGTTTCATAGTCTATCCATCATGGGGCTGGACATGAGGGAAAGATCAACCTTGAGATTATGAGCCAGGTGAGGCCAGGCCAACCTCCCGACCTCAAGAGTAAAGGGGAGCAGAGATTCAGTTGAACCATATGGCCAGTGATTCAATCAATTGTGTCTGTATAATTGTTACAGAGCAAGGGCCTGTGTGTCAGAAGTCAGAAAGTCAAACTCTGACAACAGGGGTTTGTAGCAAAGTCAGGGTACCAAGCAAATAGAAGGGTCAACTTATGCTCAAAAGACCTGAACCCCCTAATGGTTTTCAGGCAAAGGTTTTTAAAGACAGTGTTAGGGGGAGGATTGTAGGGTGGATGATCAGTTTATGGGCCTTCTACTCATTGGTTGGTGGTGAGGTAACAAGGTGATGTTTCAGGAACCTCAAACTTCTGGTCCTAAACAGTCTGGGGTCTCTTTGCTTGTGGTCCTCATGTCAGCACCATCCTCCACCTGGGTCGGTGAGGTGGGGGGGTAATTAGTTTTTACTGAACAACTGAATAACTATATGCGATAGATTGTTATTTATATCTATTAGGAGGAACTAGGCGTCTTGTCTGCTCCCCTGGTGGCTCAGATGGATAAAGAATCTACCTGCAATGCAGGAGACCTGGGTTTGATTCCTGGGTCAGGAAGATCCCCTGGAGAAGGGAATTGCAACCCACTTGAGTATTCTTGCCTGAAAAATCCCATGGACAGAGGAACCTGGTGGGCTACAGTCCATGGGGTGGAAAAGAGTCTGACACGACTGAGCGACTAACACTTTCACTTTCAGGAGTTCTGTGGTTCCATTGTCCTCATCTCTAACTGCTTGAGTCTGCTCTTTGGAACTGTTTTATTCTGGGGACAAGAAATGGGGAACACAGAGGGGCTTTTGTACCCGGGGAGGCCCCTCAGGGTCCTGCCTGGTTTCCAGATAAAACCCAATAAAATTTTGGACACTGAAACTCCCGGATTTTCCTGACGGGTGAATAAATCAGAACACATAGTGAACTACAGCAGAGAGATTGCTCTTCTAATTCAAAAGGATAAAAAGGCATATTGAAAAGTTGGAAAGAAGCTGTATTTTTTTTTTTTTCCTAGCAGTGAAGAGGTCATTCTTCTCTGTGTTTCCCAGACCATTTTTTACTGAGCTGAAACCCACTCAGTCTTAGCATTGGCAATTCAAACCATGTCAGTCAGACAGCTTTAATGACAGCAAAACTTTTTCATTTTAAAACTGACTTTGATGTGAGAACAAGACTCTGCGATATATAAACTACATGCAAATTACAAAGAGAACACGCAAGTTGAAAAATTTCAAAACTAAAAGTTCACACACAGCTGAAACGTTCTCTAAATTAAGAATGAAATCACCATTTCTTTTCCCATTTGAGAAAATTAATATCTGAAGATTTGACCAGGTTATTCCTCAGATGAGCGGGTCTTACATTTTAAGTCCTTGAGGAAAGGTATTTTGTACAGTAATAAAGAATATAATTGAAAATTATTGTATTTGAGCCTGTTGGCCTTTGCACGCCGGGAATTCCGACAGCCGTGAGTGGCAATCAAAGGACCCAACAGACAGATACTGGAAGATTTTATAAAATTTTTCTCAAAATGACAGAGAGACAGATTTCACACAGGGGTAGCATCACGGGAAATAACCAAGATACCAAAGAAGAAAGATCAACTCCTCAGATTTCATAGGATTTAAAGGATAAATCATTGAACCTGAAGAAATAAGCAATAGTACTGTAAACAAAAATGAACTGGGGAGACACAACAAGGTCCTTCTTTAGAGTACAGAGAATTCAATACCCTGTGATAAAAAGCCATAACAGAAAAAAAACACAAGAAAGAACACATATGTATAATTGAATCACTTTTCTGTACAACAGAAACTAACTCAACATTTATATGTCAATACAAAATAATAAAAGAATTAGGTGAAAGGAATAACAATATAAAAAATAAACTGGGCAGAGACAGAAACAACTCAGAATGTATTCAAAGTTATCAAATAACCAAACTGGGGACAAAAATCACTGCCAAGTGCAAATTGTTTGGAGCAGCTGAATTGGGAAATAAATAATGCAATGGACATAGCAACAAGCTCAGTTTATTTTATGCGGACCTTTTAATGACGTCCCTGTATGTACATCTTTGTCAACCAGCAGCAATCTAGGGCATGAACCAGAGTTTGTTTATACTGACTCACTAATTTAGAACTAGTGGAAAGTACCTTTGTTGTTGTTGTTGTTTAATTGCTGAGTTGTGTCAGTCTCTTTGCGACCCCATTGACTATAGCCTGTGGCGCTATTCTGTCCATGAGATTTCCCAGGCAAGAATACTGGAGTGGATTTCCAGATGATCTTCCCAAACTGGGGATAGAACCCTTGTCTCCTGCACTGGCAGGCAGATTCTTTACCACTGAGCAACGAGGAGAGCCTAGAGGAAAGTACCTAGTTTAAGTTTAAATGACACAATGACTTTTTATACAGAGTGAATGACCCATCATACAGAGTGAAGTAAGCCAGAAAGATAAAGGCCAATACAGTATACTAACGCATATATATGGAATTTAGAAAGATGGTAAAGATAACCCTATATGCAAAACAGAAAAAGAGACACAGATGTACAGAACAGAATTTTGGACTCTGTGGGAGAAGGCGAGGGTAGGATGTTTCAAGAGAACAGCATCGAAACATGTATATTATCTAGGGTGAAACAGATCACCAGCCCAGGCTGGATGCATGAGACAAGTGCTCGGGCCTGGTGCACTGGGGAGACCCAGAAGAATCGGGTGGAGAGGGAGGTGGGAGGGGGGATCCGGATGGGGAATACATGTAAATCCATGGCTGATTCATGTCAATGTATGACAAAAACCACTACAATATAAAAAACAAAAAAATAAATTAAATTGTTTGACCTGTATCAGGCTGTTTTTGCCATCATGCTCTTTTTTTTTTTTTTTTTAAGATGAGAAGGAGCAAACTGCAGTGAATAGCTGAGAAGAAATTCTTCATCCGAAATATTAGAGGATTACAATCAATAATTTATCTTTTTGTTCTACCAGTTTCATCATTCTGTAATGTAGGCAGAGCATCTTATTTGTCTGAAAATAGATTCTTTAATGTAAGTAAATCACTTATCCTTTTAAGTAATTTTAAACACTCCCACTTTAAATTTTAATTCGATGATTCATTTGCTTTGTAAGCATGACATTAATAATGAATGAACATTTGCTAAGTTTCTCTTCTTAAACATTGTTCCACCTTGTCCCTGAGCATCTCTAAGAGTTTGTCTGTTTCCTAGTGTGTGGAGCCCAACACTTTCCATAATGTAGCCTCACGCAAAGGATTTAAAACACTGTTAGTTCTCTTTTATTGCAAGACTTTTATTTACTGTTCTCTGCCAACATGCATTCAATTTTGATTCCAAGCTTTTGCATATCCTATTTCTTGCTGGAATTGATTTTGTTTTCCCTCCTACTTTAAAGCTACCTAAACTTTAACCCCTCAAGTCCCTCAATACCTTCTTGGTGAATTCCTCCCTGGCCATAATCCACATAGATGGAGAAATTAGGTAAGCTCCCGGATGGCTCAGATGGTTAAGAATCTGTCTGCGGTATGGGAGACCTGGGTTCGATCCCTGAGTCAGGCAGATCGCCTGGAGAAGGGAACGCAACCCACTCCAGTATTCTTGCCTGGAGAATCCCATGGACAGAGGAGCCTGGCGGGCTGTAGTCCATGAGATCACAAAGAGTTGGACACAACTGAGAGACTAACACACAGACACACAGACACACACACACACACACACACACACACACACAAGCCAGATTATCCTCTAGTTGGTTATCTTCTGTTTTCCATCCATCTAAGGCAGACCTCATGTCGGAAACTTTTCTGGTTTCTTTCCTGTGCGTTACTGAATACAGCACTGGAAGCCTGATATTGCAAAAGATTGACAATTAATAGAGTGCTTCATTTATATGAGGAAATATATAATGTAATCGATGCAGAGTTTTCCTAATATGATGGAAAGACTGGAACCAACTCTACTGGAGAATCACGGGTGAACAGGGCAGGAGGTTCCCAGGAAGACCTGGCTGAAGTGTCCCAGGTCAGTAGAGAGATGTACACGTGCCTGAACACACAATTCTACCCAGTATCCAAACAATAGAAGAATAAAAATTTATGTCCCCAAGTTCCAATGGCATGATTTATAGAGGCCACCTGGAACTTGGCACACGCCTGTCTGGAAGAGTGACACCAAGGCTCCAGCAGAACAATAAAGCGCCTGCCTCGCTTAAGCAAGATTAAATCGAAAGCCCCAGAGAGAGAAATACAGGATTTCCCCCTGGCCGTCAGGAGGGTGAGTCAGCGTCGCCTGCCCTAAACAATGGATGGAGACACAGCCACTTGGAGACCTTTCATCTTTATCCTTTTTTAGCAAAGCTTGTGCCCTATTTTCATAGGTAGGACGCCTGACGCCTTGCCCACTGCCCCTCTCCACTATCTTTTATTAAACAGGAAATCAGGAAGCATTCTTTTCAGGAATGGGGAGGGGTCTGCTGTCAAACAAAATGAAGGCAAAGAGACAAAACATTTTAACTCAGTTTGAGTGACATCCTGAATCACTGAGACTTCTGATAGGCTATTTTAGACAAGATTACCAAAAAGCAAAGGTATGACTCTAAAACCTAGAAACCCACCTCCTGATAAGAAATATGTGGGCCCAATTTTCAGCCAAAATTGTTTTATTTTAAACCTAGTACATGAAAGAAAAGAACGTTGTTTCTTAAACTCATACTTTTATTGATTCAAGGTCATTACCCATTAGGACCCAATAATCACATAAACCCACACCTCAGAGCAGAGTAAAACCCCACATTCCTCACTGTAACTCGTCACTTTCATTTCTAAGGAAAGGTCAAAAGTCTTGAGCATATTTCACTCTAGGACACACTAGACAGTCCTAGTACCCAAGAGGACCTTCCATGGGTCTGTCAGTTAGGGATTGCATTTGGCTGCTAGCAAGAAAAATTCCAAACTCACTGGCTTAAACAATGTAGGGGGTACTTATTTTTTCCATTGAAAGTAGACAGCCCAGAGTTGGTATGGGGGCTTCTCAATTCCAGCCAGGAGTCAGTCTCCTCTGACCTTTATGCTTCTCCATCCTTAGGGTGTGACCTTGTCCTCAGATTCTCAAAACCTCCTCAAGAGCCATCGTGTAGGGCAAGAGGGAAGGAAAACAGTATGCCAACTCTGCTAATCCCCTTTAAAGAGTTTCCTGGGGAGTCCCACTCAGTTCAGAGCTCAATCACTTTGGCCACGTTTTACTGTTGGCAAAGCTTGGAGTGTGTATTTTATCCAGGCTCTGTTAGAAAGGAAAAGATGGAGAAGGGATATTGTACAGGTAATAGCCTCCACTACAGCAGAGAAGCCATGGCCGTGGCTATTCCTGGTCAGAAGCCAGCCAAGCAAACAGCCTCAAGAGACTCTCTGTCTTCCCATTAATTCATGCTTAGCTCACAAGCAGAGTGAAAATATGAGTAACTGCCATGAATTAGACACGACACGCATGACTTTGTATGTCCTAATCGTAACTTTCATGATACTTCTTCTTTTCAACAACACCTCTAACCACCCTCAAAACAACAAAACTCTTTGAGTATCAAATGGAGATAAAAACACAGGCATCACAGAGTGTTTCTCTGCTGTCTTATGTTCATTGCTTGTGGCTGTGTCGCTTGATATTAGCAGTGCTTGTTTACAGACAGCTTGGCCTCGCTCCGAGGAGCTCTTTCAAATAAAGTTCTGCACTGAGACTTATTAGGACTCTTTAGGAACTCAACCTAGGGGCAGTTCTATTTCTCTGGAGTTTTGGGTTGTTTTTTTCTTTTTCTTTTGTTTGGCCTTATCCAAAAGCAAGATCCAGATTTCTTGTGGTTTTGCCCAATTAGAGGATCATTACCTCACCTTCAGAAACAGTATCCAGTATTTCACAGTG
Source organism: Cervus elaphus (assembly GCF_910594005.1). NCBI lineage: Eukaryota > Metazoa > Chordata > Mammalia > Artiodactyla > Cervidae > Cervus > Cervus elaphus. The sequence continues at coordinate 42,276,331 of NC_057846.1, forward strand.
GCCAAGGGACACCTCCAACATCACGGAAGTAGCAGTTCCCTAGAGGAACTTCGTTGCCCTGTTCACCTGTGAAATCGGCATTTCATATTCCCCATTTATGCCACTGGGTGTAAACGTTCTAGGCAATTTTAGAAAGCATTCTCATTGCTATGTGAAACAGGCCTTAGGAACCATCTCTTTCTGCTTCCTCCTGATACAGAATAGTCGTGATTGTAAGCATGGAACCGAGAATTAGATTCAATCTGAGGCATCTCAATTTGCCCACTAATGTGTATACAGTTAACCCTCCTTATTCATGGATTCTGTATTGTCAGTTCATGGACTCACTAAAATTGATCTGTAACCCCGAATCAATATGCAAGGCACTTTCACAGTTATTTGCAGACTGCAAGTGGCAAAAAAAAAAAAAAAAATGCATCTGAGATTGAATAAGGAGATCCTCTGCCTTTTTGCTGCAATGCTCCGACTGTAAACAAGTGTCTTTTTTTGGGCTCTCCTTGGTGGCACATGTTTGTACTTTTTATCGGTGATTTTGTATTTTAAAATAGTTCCCATATTTGGTGCTAAGCGCTGTCCAGTGTGATCTCCATTAGAGAGAAAACACACACTAAATAATCTTCCTTTGCACATGAGTTAGAATATCGTTGATGGTGAGTTCAATGTTAATTAATCTATAATGCATGTTAAAAGCTGTTGAGCAGATATGTACCATAAAATCAGGTATATGTTGATTGACTGATTGGTAAAAATGTGACCAGAGGCTCTCAGGAACCTAACAGAATATTTCCTCTAGAAGCAGTGATTCAGTATTCTCTCACTGGGTGTCCACGGGGACTTCATAGACCTTAACGGCAGAGAATAATGAGAATCAATTGTATTCTGTTCCAATTAACCCCTAGAGTGGATCTTTCTTCACACAATCGAACCAGAGTATTTAGGGGTTTACTACCCTTGATTTTCTGTCTCTGTGGTTTAACTGCCTATATTGTTGAACCTGAAAAGTTATTCTTTGCTTTATAGAGATAAGGGGGGGAAATGTTTTCAAATCTATTTTTAATAAATCATCAGAAAAAAAATGAGACAATGTAATTTTGTGCTCTACAATTCAGTCTTGGAATCTGTATTTAATTGCTTTGGTTTTCCAGTTATTATCTAAGTGTAGCTGATTTTCAGAGACAAACCAACTCATTTCCTAAAAGCAGGTGTAGATGCACTCCAGCAGTCAAGGACATCCAGTGGTTCTAGCTGATGATATCTCTTGGAGCAGTAAAGTGTTACGAAAGTGTTAGTAGCTCAGTAATGTCCTACTCTTTGTGATCCAATGGACTGTAGCCCACCAGGCTCCACAATCCGTGGAATTCTCCAGGCAAGAATACTGAAGTGGATAGCAATTCCCTTCTCCAGGGATCTTCCTGACCTAGGGATCAAACCCAGATCTCCTGCACTGAAAGCACGTTCTTTACCATCTGAGCCACAAGGGAAGACCATTCATTTGTCTCCCACCATGATACATTTCATGGTGTCTGCTTCGATAAATTTTCCTCTCTCTCTCCTTCCCCCTGCCCCCACACACCACTCACAGAAACACACAAGGTTTTGGATGATTAAGACAATTTTGATTCAATATCATTCATTCCTTTAATTACTGTGTATTTAGCATCTGTGTTGGACTATGGAAATCATTGTGGAAGATGAATGAATGGCTGAGATCCCAATGAGGTTCTCAGGGAATTCCAAATATAGTGGAGCAGTAACTAAGAGAGATTGGGGAATACTAAAAAAAATAAATAAATAAGGAGGAAAGGCAGTGGTCTGTGCTTATTCCCGATCCCCTTGGCATTACTGAGACTTGGCTAAATGAAGCTAGATGCCTGGAAGCAGAAATGTGTGCAAAGTGACAGTTGAGAGGCTGTGTGTGTTTGCATATGTGTCTGTGTGTGTGTGTGTGTGCATGTGTGTGTGTCCTCAACCTCCCATTTCTGTGGCTGCTACAATATTATCCCTTGGACTGCAAGGAGATCCACCGAGTTCATCCTAAAGGAAATCAGTCCTGAATATTCATTGGAAGAACTGATGCTGAAGCTGAAACTCCAATACTTTGGCCACCTGATGGAAAGAACTGACTCATTTGAAAAGCCCCTGATTCTGGGAAAGATTGAGGGCAGGAGGGGAAGGGGACGACAGAGGATGAGATGGTTGGATGGCATCACTGACTCAATGGACATGAGTTTGAGTAAATTCCATGAGTTGGCGATGAACAGGGAGACCTGGCATGCTATAGTCCATGGGGTCACAAAGAGTCGGACATGACTGAATGACTGAACTGAACTGAACAATATTATTCTACACAAGGAGATCTTTTAAAAAAAAAATATGAAGCAAGACCCATGTGTAGGTTCACAGCTGCCCCTTTCTTCCTCTTTACTTGGGAGTTCTTTCATGTGGCCTCATGAACACTTTTTAAATGTCACAACTTTCAGCTTTGTTTTTCAAGATGAGCATAACTCTGTCATTTACTTAAAGACACTAGCAATGTATCTTGTCCTGTTCTGCAGTGTCAGGAAATCCAGAGATGACTCAGAATTTATGGGAAGTACCAGAATTTTAAGTCTCAATGAGGATCTAACATTTACCATATTCCTTCTTCCTGGCTTTGCATAATGTGATTAACTTATGATTGTATAAGATAAAGAAAAACTAAAGACTGGTTGACATATCCAAAACATTTGCCTTGTGATGTTGCTGGAAAAGCCATGCTTTTTCTGGTATCTTTTAGTATTTTCCTCATTGTATGTAAAACTCTGTTGTATGAAAATGAGACCTTAGACCTTGTCCCCTTGGAAAATCATATAAGAACACCTGAATTTAACCCAAGTTCTCCTTCTCCATTCTAAGAAGTAAGGTGTGCACACAAGAAAGAAGAAAGAGAGGGAGACAGAGAGAAATGGAGAAAGAGAGCCTCCCAAAGAGAGATAGAAAAAAGAAACAAGAGCTTTGCAGCCAATGTACAATGATCACAATAATACCTTCTATTTACACTCAACCTACTTGCAGGAGTTATTTGAGATGGCCTACAAAATTAAATACTAAATAATTAAAATAATGAGCAAATTTTTTAAAAGAAGAAGCAATAATGAAGGGGAAGTAGTTATGAAGTCAGAGGACATTGAGAAAAGGTAATTATAAAAACTGAACATCACAGTTTAACTCTGAGCTTCCTGCAACTAAGCAAAAGTTGAAAATCCATAAAAACAAATCCTTCACTATCCTATTAATGGAGAAAAAAACATTGCACTAGGAGATTCTACTTCCTCTTGAAGTTTGGTGTCCTAATAAAAAGTGCATTGTGTGAAAGAACACATACAAGACAGCAACAGACATAGAATGTCTATAGACATAGACACAGACACACAGACTCACGGACTCACAGACTCACAGACTCACAGACCTAGAGAACAGATTTGGGGTTGCTAAGGGGGAGGAGGGAAAGGAGAGGGAAGGATTGGGAGTTTGGGTTTAGCAGATGCAAGCTATTATGTAGAGAATGGAAAAACACCAAGGTTCTAATGTATAGCACAGAGAACTATATCCAGTCTCCTGGGATAAACAATAATGGGAAAAAATGTGTTAAAAACAAACATATATAAGTATATAACTGAGTCACCTCACTGTACTGCAGAGACTGGCACAACATTATAAATCAGCTACGCTGCTGCTGCCGCTCTTTAAAGTTGTGTCCGACTCTTTGTGACCCCATGGACTGTAGCCCACGGGCTCCTGTGTCCATACGATTCTCCAGGCAAGAACACAGGAGTAGATTGCCATTTCCTTCTCCAGGGAATCTTCCTGCCCCTGGGATTGAACTCACGTCTCCTGTATTGCAAGCGGATTCTTTACCATCTGAGCCACCAGGGAAGCAAATCAACCATACTTCAATTCTAAGAGTTTTTTTCAAAAAAAGTGAATCGTGTGAATCATTACTGGAACCAGATTTAAATCCACGTGTGTCCCCCTACTACCTTGGGCTATATGAACAAGGCACAGTCACCCTCCATTCAAGCATATTTTATTAGAAGGGGGAAGGACCACAGTGGCTCTGACTCTCTAAAGGTGTGGGGTGCCACGTGAGATGGCATCTCACACACCCCACTTCAGTCTGAGGACTTACCTCTTGAGCTGGGGAAACAGCTGTGTCTGCAGCTCCACCAGCCCCTTCAGCTTCCACTGGACCTTGTTTTTCAGCTTTGAGTCCTAATTGGAGTGTGTGTGTGTGTGTGTGTGTAGTTCCATGGAAAAGGTCAGTGATTTCAATCCCAGACCACTGGTATCATCAAAGTCAGCAGAGGTGGGTTGGAGTTTGTAGTCTGGATCTGTCCCCAGAGGTTCTAATCTGTCCTCACTCTTCCCTGGTTCACTTCTGGTTTTATTTCCTGTCTACGGGTCTTAGTGACCCTATGGGATCATTTTATTCCCACTGGTAGAATCATAGACTTCTTCACATGCTTTTATAAATAAATAAAGTCTAATTCCCATATTAAATCCCTTAGGCTGTTCCATTCTTAGTTCTGTTTTGCTTGATCAAACTTTACCTGATACATGTCTAGTGCCTGAAATTGGGGTACTGCCAAAATGGAAGCCTAAAACATGTGGCATTCTCTTCTATACTATATGGTGAGCAAAATCTAGGATGTTCTTGATGACTAATAAGCTTTAAAGACTGAGAAAATTGCTATTGGCTACGAAAGAAAAAGAAATTTGTGTTACATAATGGCAGAAATTTTGACAGCCCTATGGTCTTTAATGAGCTTCCTTGGTAGCCCAGCCGTAAACATCCACCCACCAATGCAGGAGACACAGGAGATGCGGGTTTGATCCTTGGATAAGGAAGATCCCCTGGAGAAGGAAATGGCAATTCACTCCAGCATGCTTGCCTGGAGAATCCCATGGACAAAGGAGCCTGGCAGGTTATACTCCATGGTGTTACAAAATAGTCAGACACAGCTTATCGACTATACAACAATGTTCTTTAATAATGTGGAAAATAGAAAAGATACCTAATGAAGTAGAGTGGTTGGCTAAGGAAATTTCTAGGAAGAACTTTGAAAATGCCAATTAATATCTTTTGATCACATATGATAAGATATCCATAGATACATAAGCTAAAATGAAGTAGTAGATATGTTTGCAAGCAGAATTTTGAAGCAATAAAAGAGTCAGGTCTTGCTGGATCTGAAAATAAAACTAGCTCTTATTTCCAGCTTCTCTAGATGGCAAAATATTCTCAAAGTGAAAAATAGCTTCAGCACAAAGAACAAATCCAGGACTGTGGCTGTAAGACCCTTTGTTAAAACTTCAAAATGATTTAAGGGTATGTCTCGTAAACTCTCAACTAGACCCAAAGGATTTCAACCAACAGAAGGGTGTTATCTCACAGAATCGGACTCTCTGTCCAAGCTGGAGAATTGTGGGCATAGACTTTGTATAATGGAATAAATGCTAGTAAGATTCATAGCAAATCTATAAAATGTTTTAATATAATTACACTAGCAGAAGCTTTGTATACTTGGATTAAAGCAACAGAGACAGGGTTTCAGGAAGCAGGATGAGAAAGCTACTAAACTGGAAAAAGTGAGTCATGTCTTATGGCAAAGAAAGTACGTTCCAGAGGGAAGAGCTTACAGTTCTGAGAGCAGAGCTGAGATGGGCAAAAAAATCATACCCAGGGAGACTCTAATTAAGAAACTGTTGTACGTGCCCAGGTAGATTTCAGTGTTTCTGTGGACCAATGTGTCCTGTACTCCTCCCCTTCCTGTTCTTATTAAAGGAGAATGTCTATTTCAGTCCTTCTTGTATTCATTTACTAGCAAGTCATAACAAAGTACCACACAATGGGTGGCTTAAGCCACAGAAATGTATTGCCTCATGGTGCTGGAAGTCCAAGATAAAGATAACAGCAGGATGGGTCTTCCCTGAAAACTGGGGGAGGGATTTGTTGCAGGGAAATCTGCTGGGCTTGTAGCTGGCTGTTCTTCTCTCCGTTTTCTTTGTATTACCTTCCCTCTCTGCATGCTTGTGTGTCTCTTTAGTCATGTCCAACTACTTGCTACCCAACCCAGGGTCTCTTATATCTCCTGCACTGGCAGGCGGGTTCTTTACCACTAGCACCCCCTGGGAAGCCTTCCTCTCTGTATGCCTCCCTCCCTGCATGACTGCATCCAAATCCCACCCTTCCTTTTTAATAAAGTCTTGTAAGAACAGGTTAACTCTTGACTTTATTAGTTATTTTTAAATTTTTGGCAGCTTTGCCTGACTTGTGGGATCTTAACTCCCTGACCAGGGATCAAACCTGTGCCCCCTGCAATGGAAGTGTGATGTCTGAACCACTGGGCAGACAGGGAAGTCCCTTCCCCTTTTTTCATAAGTTATATTGAATTAAAGACTCACTCTCCCTCTTGTATGACCTCATTTTAATCATTCTTATATGAAATGGCCTTGTTTCTAAGAAAGGTCCCATCCTGAGGTACTGGGGGTTAGGACACCACCATGAGAATTTGCAGGAGACAGGCTTCCGTCCATCCCTGTATCACCATTGTAAAATAATGTAAAGCAGTCTTTATTCAAAAAATGAAAATCATGGTATCTGGTCCCATCACTTCATGGCAAATAGATAGGGGAAACAATGGAAACAGTGACAGACTTTATTTTCTTGGGCTCTAAGTCACTGCAGATTGTGATTGTAGCTGTGAAATTAAAAGGTGCTTGTTCCTTTTAAGAAAAGCTATGACAAACCTAGACAGCATATTAAAAAGCAGAGACATTACTTTGCCAACAAAGGTCTGCCTAGCCTAAGCCATGGTTTTCTCCAATAGTCATGTATGGATGTGAGAGTTGGACCATAAAGAAGGCTGAACACCAAAGAATTGATACTTTTGAACTGTGGTGTTGGAGAAGACTCTTGTGAGAGTCCCTTGGACTGCAAAGAGATCCAACCAGTCAATCCTAAAGGAAATCAATCCTGAATATTCATTAGAAGGACTGATGCTGAAGCTGAAGCTCCAGTACTTTGGCTACCTGATGCGAAGAACTGACTCATTGGAGAAGACCCCAATGTGTGAAAGGTTGCAGGCAGGAGAAGAAGGGGATGACAGAGGATGAGATAGTTGGATAACATCACTGACTCAATGGACATGAGTTTGAGCAAGCTCCAGGAGATGGTGAAGGACAGAGAAGCCTGGTGTGGCTCAGCCTTTGAGGTCACAAAGAGTTGGACACAACTGAGTGACTGAACAACAATAGCAATCACCACTGTACATCAAGTGTGTACATTGGCAATGGGGAAGCTCACTAACATATTTATAGGTTTAAAAACTGAGAGGGAATGTTCTTGAGTTACTGAACCCAAGTAACCTCCTCTGCACCTGTATGTGATTTGGATGGAGAGAGACCAGACTTCATGATGATACTGAAAGTGCATCAGATTTTAGGGATCGTGAAGGAAGTGTGAGTGTAACTTGTATATGACTGACTGTGACCTAGAATAGTCACGACAGTGTCTCTCAACCCACACAGTCTTCTGGAACCTGACCTGGCCATTCCTCCATCAAAAGATGGAACAAAGCTGGGGATAAGAAGCAATTTTATTTTCAAATCCAGCAGAAGCTGACTTCTTTATGTCTTTCCAAAATCCTGTTTAAAAACAGACATTCAACTTTATTTCAGCTTCTCACTTTCTTGAATTCTCCTTCCCCTGAATCTGTGCTGATTTTAGTGACTCAGCTGGGAGAATGTGGGAGAAATGAAACTTGAACTCACAAGCAGCCTTGTCATTTTCGTCTGGATCTCTTAGAGCATCAGGAGAACTCTCTCTTGGAAAACAGTTGCTATGGTGGGAAAAACTCATGGAATGACCATGTTCCAAAGCGATAGCCCCAAAGATTTACAGACAACAATCTTTACGGAAACATCATTTATAAATTAGCAATAGGTAACACTTTCAACAATAGACTGCTGATTTACATAGTACTCATGTCATTAAATATTGGGCAAACTTTTAATGTCATATTCACACATTAAAAAAATTCGCATAGACTGTGAATAAAAGAAATCAATATTTATATAACCACCAATGAAAGTAAAATACAAAAGCTATATACTGTATACCATATGTTCTTAATTTTATGAGAAACACATCCATATTTCCATGCTCATATTTGATTTTAAATATGTAGACACAAAACCAATTGGAAGAAAATAAACTAACATGTTAATAGCTGTTATTTGAAACTGGTAAGACTGGAACTGATTTATATTTTTGGTGTTCTATTTTTTGCATTTTCTATATTGTTGTTTTAAACCTCTATTACTTTGATGATGACTTTTAAAAGAAAACAAATGCCATGAAAAACAATATGTCATGCTCAGAAAATTAAGGTTATTTTCCTGTGATTATGTGGTACATTGTGATTGAAATCAGAGGGTTTTGAGTCTTGAAGCCTAAACTTTGCCAAAGGGAACAAACTTGATTTTTCTACATTAGGACTCATCTATTGATATGATACTCAATACATCTGCAAGGTTTTATACTTAGGAAACAAAAGTGACATCAGAAGAAATTTAATTAAGCACATATGAGGAATCAGAGCATGAACTGCCATATTCATTTTAGCCAAACTCAAACTCAGATTAAAAAATGAACTTATTTTTGCCATGTCACAGGAAAACTCATATCCACTTGGGCCTGTCCTGTTTGAATTCTTAAAACTGGAGACAGTTAAAAGTAAATTAATCATATTTTCTCACTTGATACATGTAACTCAATTTGGTTTTTCAATTTTTTATGAATTATTTTTATTGGTTCAAATTCAGAACTTTGTTGTAAGATTCACATTGAAACATATTATATATCCCTTAATGAATACAAAATCTTATCTTTATAACACTCTGCACCTCTCTGGGAGCTTAAGTAAATGGAACAAAATTAGGATTATTAAATGAAGCATTGGAACAGTACTGAGTTCCATGTTCACAGAATTAGGTTTATCAAATGAAACATTGGAACGATATTTTGCATTGAGATAGCCTAGCTTTCAATGAGGAAAGAGCTTTACAATAAAGGCTTTTGTTGAGAGATTATCTGAGCATAGTTCTATAACTATACTCACAGTTTACCCAGTCATTCAACAGATGTTGATATAATGTTATTGAACACAGAAAATCTTCTAAGTGTTCAGTGAACCAGATAGATGCATTTTGTGCTTTGAAATATCCACATAATAAACATACAAACAGGTACAAACACCATAAGCATTAGTAGTATATAGGTATAAACATTGTTAATGTATTAATTGCATAGATAATGAAATAATGGTAATTTCACAGCGTGATTAACGCTATGGAAAAACATAAGATTGGGCTATGGGCCAGGGAATTAGTTGGGGTGACCTTTTGATTGAATTCTGTATTCATTTCCAGGATTGCTATACCAATTATCACAAAATGAGTCAGGTAAAACAATACAAATTTATTCTCCCATGAGTCTGGAAGCTAGAAGTCTGAAATCAAGGTGTTAGAGGATTCACGCTGTCTCTACAGACTTCAGGGTGGGAATCTTTCCTCACCTCCTATAGCTTTTGAAAGGTTCTAGCAATGCCTGGCATTCTTGTCTCCTGTGGTACATCACTCAGATCTCTACCTCAGTCTTCACACAGCCTTCTACCCTGTGTTTCTCTGTCCAAATGCTCCCTCTGCTTATAAGGATACCGTCAGTGGGTTAGGGCCCACTCAAATCCAGTGTGTCTTCATCCTAACTTGATCACATTTGTAATGATTCTGTTTTCAAAGGAGGTCATATCCACAGGCACTAGGGTGTTAGAACGATAGCATGTCTTCATAGGAGACACAATTCAACCCATAATAAATGCTAAGAGAAAGCCCTTATGGAAAGAGTACGTTAGAACTAGAATCTGACTGATGGAAAAAGGAAGAAAGTGAAAGTCACGTCTGACTCTTTGTGACCCCATGGGCTATAGCCTATGGAATTCCCCAGGCCAGAATGTTGGAGTGGGCAGCCTTTCCCTTCTCCAGGGGATCTTCCCAACCCAGGGATCGAACCCAGGTCTCCCGCATTGCAGGCGGATTCTTTATCAGTTGAGCCACAAGGGAAGCCCACTTAGCAATCTGCGAAGAAGAAATGGGTCTACACAAGGGGCATAAAGTCCTGGAGCTGGAGCGCTCCTCCTGACACAGAGAGAGAGAGAGAAGGAGAGGGAGGAACTAAGAGCGTACATGGAGCACGGACCCTATCAGAGTGAGCTTCATACGCTCACATAAGAAGCTCAGGTTTTACTCTCTTCAGCATGAAGCTGTGTGTGTGCATGCGTGCTAAGCCATTGCATGTCTGACTCTTTGTGACCCTGTGGACTGTGGCCCACCAGGCTCCTCTGTCCATGGAATTCTCCAGGCAAGAATACTGGAGTGGGTAGCCATTCCCTTCTCCAGGGGATCGTCCCAACCCAAGGATCGAACCTGTGTCTCCTGTATTGCAGGTGGATTCTTTACCGACTGAACCATCAGGGAAGCTGCTGAAGGGCTTTTAATCCACAGAAAAAAATTAAGATGAGATCTATGCTGTAAAGGAAACACTAGATGTTACACACAAGAAGAGTAAATACAATTGTGTGGCAATCCCAGAGGAAAATGACTGGTGTTGAAGCTGGTGGTCGCAGAAGTTAGTGAGATTTGCTCTGAGAAGCTGGTGCATCAGAATCCACTGACCTGGGTGTAAAGAGACAGGAGACAGGCGGAGGGAAGTAGAGCCCTGGGTGTGGATCCTAGTACGGTTGCCTGAGAGAAGATGGACGTGGACAGAAATAAGTTTGTGGAGCGGAGGTCAAGTTTAGCTCTTTTTCCTGGGCTGTCTTCTCCACTGGTACATACTCTTGAGTGGAGAAACTGTGGGGCTGTGATATGGAGGAAGCACGTGAACAGCATTTGAAATAGGTGTTCTCCATCTCCTTAAACCTTATCAGATGGTCCATCTGGAGCACAAATCTCCTTCCCTCCTTATTCCACTGATGTGTCTTAACACAGTGCCCTGCCCTCCATGCTCTCTTGGGTTTAGTGCAGCTGCCAAATTATTGACATGTGTTACCTGCTCTTTCAAATGTCAGAACCAACGCAGCAGGAAAAGGCAAGCACTAGAGTCACACAGGAGCTGGGACTGCCATCCCATCTCGGCTGCCCAGTGTTCTGTGTGATACTCGCTTCCCGAAGACTTAATCCTCATGGGTTCAACAAGTTTTTGGGAGGATGATTTCAGATTTCATACTTAGAGATCGATAGATGTTAAAGAGAGATGATAGCTCCTCTGTCCATGGAATTCTCCAGTCAGGAACTCTGGAGTGGGTGCCCATTCTCTTCTTCAGGGGATCTTCCTGACCCAGGGATCAAAACTGGGTCTCCTGCATTACAGGCAGATTCTTTACTGCCTGGGCCACCAGGGAAGCCCTGATATAAATAGAGGTATACACATAGATAGGCTTCCCAGGTGGTATTAGTGATGAAAAAAAATCTGCCTGCCAGTACAAGAAATGTAAGAGATGTGGGTTTGGTCCCTGGGTAAAGAAGACCCCCTGGAGGAGGGCACAGCAACCCACTCTAGTATTCCTGCTTGGAGAATCCCATGGACAGAGGAGCTTGGCAGGCTGCAGTCCATGGGGTCACACAGTTGGACATGACTGAAGCATCTTAGCACGCACGGGGGCTCAGTGAAAAGAATCCTCCTGCAATACAGGAGACCCAGGTTCAATCCCTAGGTTGAAAGATCCCCTGGAGAAAGAAATGGCAACCCACTCCAGTATTCTTGCTGGGAAAATCCCATGGACAGAGGAGCCTAGAGTCCATGGGGTCGCAAAGACGTAATGGCTAAACAACAACAATAATACATGTGGATATTTTAGCAACTAAACAGTAGCAACAATACATAGGATATAAATATAAATATGGTAAAGCCTACCATGAAAGTAGGCTTATGAGAAAAGTAGAGGAAGAAAGAAAAGCCAGCACCAAAGCTATATGGTGGCTGCAGTAGTTTCATGCACAGGCTCTCTGTGGTTTCGGAAACAGATAGAACCAAATAAGAAACAAGACTCTGTGCATGACATTATTAAATTAACCTCACTTTCCCCAAGTAGCCAAGTCCCAATTTTACAGGACACTGTTGGTTTGTAAAGAGTAGGAAAGTGGCTTGGAATGGGAGGAGCCTCTGGAACGTGACTTCCCTGCCCTCTTCACTCTGCCCAGAGCCCTGCCTGCCAGAACCCCGACTAGTTCTGGTCATCATTTGGGGCTACATGTCACATAGTAATTTTTCAGACTTTAACCTTTCTCCAGAATTTTTCTGAAAGAGAAATGAATGTGCCTTCTCCCACCTCTTTCATCAAAATAAAAAAAATTAGTGATAAGACAACACAGAAGCATTGCCCAGGCATGGAGGGACAAAATCGGGAGAACGTCCAGCTTCCTGTTCACAGTGGTGACAGAGGAGCCTGAACCAGGAGCCGCACACAGCTGGTCAGGTGTCTCATGATCCCTTGTGGTCCAAGGGAGTCTCTGAAAAGCTGAGTCCTGGGTCCACTACAGCCTTGCAGGGCTCCAAGAGCTAGCAAGCTTTGCAGACAGAGAATGAATGGAACCCGAGGGCCAGGACTCTGCCTTACATCTCTTTTCTGATAGATTCTGCAACCCCTCTCAGCTCTAAAATGCAATGACATATTTGGCTTTAAGTGTTAGGGGTTCCACGACAAGGTCATTCTCAAAATCCTGTTACATAGACAACGCATCTGATATCTTTCACAGTGTTCGTGGCTTCTAGCTCAGATGGTAAAGAATTGGCCAGCAATGCCGGAGACGTGGGTTGGACCTCTGGGTGGGGCAGATCCCCTGGAGAAGGGAATGGCAAACCCACTCCAGTGTTCTTGCCTGGAGAATCCTATGGACAGAGGAGCCTGATGGGCTACAGTCTACGAGGTCGCAAAGAGTTGGGCACGACTCTATGACTAACACTAAGGCAAGCTGAACATTAAACTAAATTCAAGATTTAGGCAGCATTCCATGATTCTTTATTAATTTTTTTAAGTGGCAGCATGTGTCAGTGACTTCCTGCCAGGAGTGCAAAGAGGAAGGAAGGTGAGGAAGCCAAAACAGCAGGATTCCTTTTTGCACAGTATGAACCTTTCTGATGGACCCCAGGGGTTTGGGAGTCTGAGGGGAGCACAAAGGGCCAGTGAGCCATAACCTCACAGCTGCTGGGGCTGCAGTCTCTGGCCGTGCTTCCAGCTGCTTCCTTCTGGGCTAGAAGCCGGTGGACACGCCAGCCAAGAGCTGAAGTCCCCTCTGGGATGTGGAGCCAGATTGGACCAGAGGGAGGTCCGGGAACACGGTGTCCTGAAGTGCTTTAAGGTTAGACAAACAGAAGGTTGGAGGGAGCTGGGAATTGGAGACAGAAGCCCCATAGTTCAAGTGTGTGTGCATCCTGGGGCTTTGCATCTTTTCTATTAAAAGTAAAAAAAAAAAAAAAAAAGCAGTGGACAGCATGGCTAGACACTTAGCTTGATATACTTTGTGATTTATTGATAACCATCACTGCTCAGGTGTATAATCCTATATGGACACTAGCCAAGCAGCTGAGGAGAAACTGAACAGGAAGGAGAACTGACTGTGTGTTTCACTGACGCGTTGATTTCAGGAAGGTCTGCATGATGTCGGGAGGGAAACAAGGTGTAAATGCAAATACCTCTCTCTAAAAAGTACACAGAAAGTTATTCTTTATTGCTTGGAAGTATAAAGTGCTGATTCTCGATCCTGTTGGAGAGTAGCTTTGAATGGAAGGGGAGGCATTTGTTACCTGGAAAGAAACAGGAAGGAGCATCTGAAATAGTCTAGACAAAACTGTCCACAACTCCAATTCCAGATCAGCCACTGGTTTGCTTTAACCTTTGCTGAGCCACCGAAAAGAGCTTATATCCCTCAGAAAGTTGTCTCCCCTTCTGGAACCCCATCTGTGAAATAGGCGAGGGGCTGCCAATCTATCTGCAATGCTGGAGACCCGGGTTCAATCCCTGGGTTGGGAAGATCCCCTGGAGGAGGAAATGGCAACCCACTCGAGTACTCTTGCCTGGAATATCCCATGGACAGAGGAGCCTGGTAGGCTATAGTCCATGGGGTCGCTAAGAGTCGGACCCAACTGAGCGACTTTATTGCTGTCAGTCTGGCCACAAGATCTGTAAGATAGAGCAGAGGACATGCTCTGACAGCACGTCAGTTCAACTCACTTTTATCACTGGAAGGTTTATTTAATGCGCATGAGAACTTCAGACGTAATTAACCAGAAACAAAGCTTGACAAGATTTGAGAGCTCGTGTAGAACACTGTGCCTTAAAAAGAAAAAGAAAGCATGGTACAATGATGCAGGTTTGTTTTTTTTAAAGGTTGATTATAGGAAGGTTAATACAGTCTAAGGGACTCGGTAAACATTTAGTCAGTCTTCTTCAATGACTGTGGACCGATTCTTCAAAGTTCAAAACAAAAACTGACAACGTTCAGGGACCATGATCTGTTTTCCTCTGCATTTGAGTCATAAAATCCATCGTAAATTCTTACTGAGTCCACACGATCCTGAAACTCATGTGAATACACTCAATGCTGTTTTCCCTCCCTTTCTGGGCTGCCTGAAAACTTAGATTTGACCTGCTTGAGTAGAAAAGTAAATTTATCTAGAGAGACAGGAGCTTGGATTGTATAGCAGCTGGGCAATTTTTCCAGCATTTTAGAAACTCTCATATTCAAGTGTCAACAAGCAGAAAATTAACAAAGGGTCAGTTTTTCACTTCATGCGTTTGAAAATGGGCTTCAAGTGAGATCACTTTATTAATTTTCACTCCAGGTTATTTTTTTTTACATTTTTATTGGAGTGTACTTGATTTACAATACTTGTTAGTTTCTGTTGTACAGCAAAGTGAGTCAGTTATGTTGTTTAGTACCTAGGTCATGTCCAACTATTTGTGGCCCCCAGGACTGTAGTCCGCCAGGCTCCTCTATCCATGGAATTTGCCAGGCAAGAATACTGGAGTGGATTGTCATTTCCTCTCCAGGGGATCTTCCTGACCCAAGGATCAAACCTGTTTTCTCCTGCATTTGCAGGCGGATTCTTTACCACTGAGCCACCTGGGAAGCCTGAGTTATACATACACAAATATCCACTTTTTTAGTATTTTCTCATATAGGTCATTCACAGAGTATTGAGTAGAGCTCCTTGGGCCGTGCAGTAGGTCCTTATTAGTTACTACAGCTACACACACACACACACACACACACACACACACACACACACACACGCACACAGAGTTTTTGGTAACATCTTATGGAAAAACTTGAACGAACATTTTGACCAACCCCATAATAGTGTGTATACGCCAATCCCAGAATCCAAGTTTATGTCTCTTCCACTCAAGGCTATTCTTGACCTCTACCCTACACCCAGCAGTACCATCCTTATCCTGCATCGTGGCTCCCTTTTTAAATGCTTGGTACTCCAGTTTCTATCTTCTTATCCCTGTAAAATGGAAGAGGGGATACTTTGGTATGTTTGCAGGCAATAGGACTAATAAGCAAATATAGTATTTGTTTCTTTAGAACATGGCAAAGTGGCCAGGAGGCTTTTGAAATAAAATAACCTTATGTTGCATTAAATGAACAAAGAAATGAATGAATGATTACCCTCGGGATTTAAACTACTGATATATTTTTATGTGATTCTACTACCTAGTTCTAGAGACATTAAAAAAAACAATCTATTCCCCAAATAATTCTAGTGATGGCAGCTCTACTGGACTGTCTACCATTTCAGGGAGTTTATGCTGAAATCTTTCCCGTATGCATATTTCAAAAACAACAGCACAGCCACAAAGCAACAACTAGATATGCAAAAGTTTATTGAACCAGAGGTTACAATTGCCTCTGCTTAGCATCAAAAGAGTCATTAAAATTGTCTAGTCCAGTGGTTTTCAAACTGTAACTTGTGACATTAGTGAGTTTGAAATCAACTTAATGGATTGTAACCAGCCATTTGTTAAAGAACAGATGCAATAAAATAGAATGAAAAATTGTTATGGAACTGTACACTATAGTTTATTGTAAAGACCTTGGTAATGTATACACAAGATTTTGTTTCCTCTTGCTGTTGCATTTAGTTTATGATAAGCTTTTCACTGTGTGATATTTATCCTTCTAAATCACTATGCAAATCTGATATTAAAATATACATTGTTAAAAAAGTGTTTCAGGGGTAAATGTACATTACTTATATATACATGAAACATATACATTTCTTATATATAATAACTGAAACAAAAATGTTACACACTTTTGTATGTGTGGGTAACTTGGTAACACAAGCTATAGATCATATAGAATAAATAGAATAAATATAAAAATAGGCACTGATCTGTTCTCACTACTTTCAGTCCTCTATGATATACCTACCAAGTGGTCATCCTGACTGTACTTGAATTAAATTATTTAATGTAAAGGCATTAAATAAATTCCTTTAATTACACTGAGTCAAAATCTGTCTTCCTGGAACTTGTCTATTGCATTGACCATATTCCTACCACTAGGCACTTTTCAGATAAGCCTACTTTTTCTTACACTTAATAACCTTTCAATATCTAAACTGAGATATGTCGTGCCTGCTAAGGGACCTTTGCTCCACCTTATGAAGAATTTCAAGGGTCCAGTTGTCCTTCAGTGGCCTTGAGAAGTTTTGTGGCTAGATTTCTCTATATTCTTCATGGGTTTGGGCTGCATATAGTTCTCAGAAAGTCAGACAGAATTAAGTTAGTTCGGGGAGAGGGGAGCCTGGTGTGACTGTATCCTTCTCAGGAAACGAAAGTCGAGAAGGGCCTTTCAGAGTGGCCATGTGTATCCTTTGCTACGCTACTTATAAAACCTGAGAAGCACATGCCACAAGTTCTCCTTTCTCTGTGGAGCTCCATTTAGAGAAAACCCGAAATCCACCAGTGTCTCAACTCTAGCTAGAAGCACGCGCTGAACGGGAGGGAGCAGCAAGTGGGAGGAGATGGTTGGTAAAGACTTATTTTAGCTTTAGTCATAGATTACAGCAACACACACTACTATAAATACATATAAATATCTCATGCTCACTTCCTGAGAAAAACATGTTAGTTTATGTTCACAACTGTTTCCTTTTGAAAGAAGCTATTAATACCAGGAGCTCAGTATCTGAATCTGAACAGCTAATTAAAACGTTAAAGAAGAAAAGCTTATCTTCAGTTCCTTTTTTAGGAGACTGTGCAAATATAGACAGTGGCTTAAGTAAAGACAGCTGTTTCATTTCACATGCAAAGGCACCCTTTAAAAAACAGCACTTTTAAAAACTGGTCTTGGCAGTCGTTCTTTGCAATAAAGTTGTGGATTTTCTTTCCCCCCACGTTTCAACTGAAAGGTTTTGGGAAAGCATTTGTCTATTTTGTTTGGATTTTTTTCTTTCTTGAAATTTTTATTGCTTCAGAATGTTTAATTTGTTCCTGCTGTATGATGGAAAGGAAATGTCAGAATCAAAGTTTCTTTTTTTTTTTAATACTTCTTTTTTTTCATTTATTTTTATTAGTTGGAGGCTAATTACTTTACAATATTGTAGTGGTTTTTGTCATACATTGATATGAATCAGCCACGGATTTACATGTATCCCCCATCCCAATCCCCCCTCCCACCTCCCTCTCTACCCGATTCCTCTGGGTCTTCCCAGTGCACCAGGCCCAAGCACTTGTCTCATGCATCCAACCTGGGCTGGTGATCTGTTTCACCCTAGATAATATACATGTTTCAATGCTGTTCAAAAAAAAAAAAGAATCAAAGTTTCTTAAAAAAAAAAAAACTGCCATTCTTTCTCATCAGCAATAATTAAAGACTGAAAAGACATTTAATAGAGTTTACGAAAATAAAAAGTGTCTCCTGATTAATTTTTAAAGGGATTAACCGCAACTACAGTAGAAATGGAAATCTAGTATAGGTTTTATGCAACCATATGTAATACAATAGGGCTTCCCAGGTGGTTCAGTGGTTAATAATCCACCTGCCAATGCAGGAGACAGGAGTTTAATCCCTGGGTCAGGAAGATCCCCTGGAGAAGGAAATGGCAACCCACTCCAATATTTCTGTTTGGGAAATTCCATGGAAAGAGGACCTGGGTGGGCTACAGTCCATGGGGTCTCAAAGAGTCGGTTGGACATGACAGAGTGTACACGCGTGCACGCACACACACACACACACACACACACACACACACACACACACACACACGCATGCATGCACAGAATAAAATAAAGGCCCTCAAGGCAATTACTGAAGAGAATGACCATTTCAGTTGTCAAGTATAGAAAAATGAAGGGAATTTCAGTGTCCAGTGAAAACAAGTCACGCACATGACCATTGACCATTAACCATTGTTTTCACATGTTATTCAGCCCTCTCTTGGGCTCAGTAATTTTCCTTATGCAAAATAATTCTACAACTATTTATATGAATTCTACCTTGTGACAGACATTGTTTTAGATTCTGGATTCATGCATAAATAGGATAAAGAAAGCTGCAAGCAATGCTGATTTCTTGACAGCTATTACTGAAAACAAAATTTAAAAAGTTACATTTCAGACCTCTCTTCTGAGCTCTAGATTCATATACTCAACTATCTTCTTGGCTTTTTCCCAGGCATTTCAGATTTACTATATACAGAACTGAATTTGTTTTTTCTTCCAAAAACTCTCCACTTTCACCTTCTCCAGCTCAACCATCCCCATCAAGGAGCCAAAGACTTAATCTGGGAGTAGCACTTGATACTTAGCCCATCCCTTGTTCAACTCATCACCAAGTCCATTTGAGTTTATTTCCAAAATACATTTAGAAAAATCTGTTTAGCCATCTGAAACCATAATTGTTCTCTTTAGTTGTCGCTGATGGCCCAAAAAGTAATTCAAAAAGTTAGGTTACAAAAACACAGCTGGTTCCCTTCCATGCATATAACCTTTTAAAGACTGCCCATTGCACTTTGGATAAAATTTTAAATCTTCAACCTGGTCATCAGCCCTCTCCATCGTTTGGTCCTACCTACCAGTGCTGCTTCACTGTCTGCTCCTGGCCTTGCTGGTTTCTATTTCCCACCTGCTTTGTCTCTTGTGTCTGTTTTCCTGTCCTTCAAACTCATTCCCACCCCAGGGCCTTTGCACAGGATTCCCTCTGCATACACAGCTCCCCACTATGCCCTCTCCTTGTTCATTCCAACATTCATTTCAAGTCTCAGCTTAAACGTTTCTTCTTCAAAAAGACTTCTTACGACTTAAACAATTTAAATGAAGCCTCACCTTGTTTCTTCCTTTATATCACCTGAGGCTTTTCATTTTCTAGCACTTATACAATCTTCTCCATATAAATACTGATATATTTACTTATCCATCTAAAGTATCTTTTCTTCTCTAGGCCTCACGTTCCACACACACAGGGACCATGTCCATTTTCCCCAGCCTACTTATTCCTCAAGCTCATGGCACACAGAATTCAATAATGTGTTTGTGACTGAATCTATAAATCAGTGAATAAAGGCATAAAAAAACATGCAGCACTGTTTACAATAGCCAGGACCTGGAAGCAACCTCAGTGTCCATTGACAGATGAATGGATAAAGATGGGGTACATATACACAATGGAATACTACTCCGCCATAAGAAGGAATGACATTGGGTCATTTGTAAAGATGCAGATAGACCTAGAGTCTGGCATACAAAGTGACTTTAGTCAGAAAGGGAAAACCAAATGTCATATATTAACACATGTGTGTGGAATCTAGAAAAATGGTACAGATGAACTTATTTGCGGGATAGGAACAGAGCCGCAGATGTAGATAATGGACGTGTGAGCATGGGGGGCAGATAGGGGAATGAACTGGGAGACTGGGATGGATAGATACACACTACCATGTGTCAAGCGGATAGCCAGTGGGAACCTGCTGGATAGCGCAGGGGGCTCACCTTGGTGCTCTGTGATGACCTAGAGGGGTGGGATGGGGGGAGGTGGAAGGGAGGTCCAAAAGGAAGTAAATAAATGTATACATATAGTTGGTTCACTTTGTTGTATAGCAGAAACTAATATACCATAGTAAAGCAACTATATCCTAATCAAAAAAAAAATAAAGTTGAAAAAATTTCAAACTATAACAAATAAATAAATAATGAGCAGTAATTAGGAAACCATACAATGGTAGGAAAAAAAAAACACATAAGATTTAAAGATTAAAAAAATGAGAGTTCCAGGGCTGATTCTGTCATTTAATTAGCTCCAGGATTTGGGAAAACTTACTTAACTTCTGTTATACTCAGTTTTCGCATCTGCAAAATAGGGATGATAATGCTAGTGATGTTGTGAAAGTCAAATGAAGAAATGCATATGAAAGCACCTGGTAAATTATAATGCAGTATGAAATTTTTATTGTTAAAATGTCCAGGGATAATTCAATGAAAGCGTAAGGTACAAACTTCTAGCTTCTGGCTTCTATCTTTTTTTTCAGGAGATTGCCAGGGAGAAAAATTGGAATACAAAACAGAATTGAGGTAAATTCTGTATGCTTACTTTCATTCAATTCTTCATGTAATAATTCAATAAGTATCCATTATATACATTCTCTGTACCAATCACTATACTGAATATCTTTGGCCCTTTAAAGATATAATTAAAGGAATTATCCGGTTGTCCAGTGGTTAAAACTTTGCCTTCCAATGCAGACAGTGAGGGTTCAATCCCTGGTCAGGAAACTAAGATCCCATATACTTTGTGGTCAAAAAACTAAAGCATAAAACAGAAGTAATATTGTAACATATTCAATAAAGACTTTAAAAATGGTCCACATCAAATAAATGTTTTAAAAGTTATAAATAAAATAATTTATAATATTTTTTATCTGTAAAGGTAAATCTAGAGTCTTGTTGAAGCAAACAATAGTGGCAAGAAGCCCAGAAAAAGGTCAGGAAAACCTTCCCCTGAAGAGATTTTGAGGATAAGAAAAAAAAATCTGGAAATGAATTCCGTTTTTGCTTTACTTTGGACAGATTGTTTAACCCAATTCTTTGTTTGTGGTGAAAATGGAGGTCAGTAAGAAGTATTTCCAGTATCGTTATGAAGAATAATTTAGATATATGAAGAAAACTAGGTATGTAGTGGTGGTTTAGTTGCTAAGTCGCTTATGACCCTTTTGTGACCCCGTGGGCTGTATCCTGCCAGGCTCCTACATCCATGCGATTTCCCAGGCAGGAATACTGGAATGGGTTGCCATTTCCTTCACCAGAGGATCTTCCCAAATCAGGACTCGAACTCACATCACATGTCACTTAATACATTTTCTTCTTTCCCTTTGTTTGCCCAAATCTTTTCATTATATACAAAACTAACCAAGCATACTGTTCACTGGCAAACAGATCCCTTTGTGTGATTAAAAAATAAAAATAAGAATACTGGAAAATTGGTGCTTGGAAGAACATACACTAGCCTAGAACCTGCTTCTTCTAAACAGCCCTCCTTATGTCCTGTCTTGACTACAGGAAGCAAAAATTCTGGAAGGTACCTACCTATATGGTACCATCCCATCCACATGCAGCCTGTGAATCACTGCCCATCATTTTTTAGAGTCTGTTGTCCACATCATCCACTGAAAATATTTATACAAAGACGGGAAAGAACAGAGTGACAACAGCTAAAGTCTTTCCGAGCACATATGGAGTTACCTTTGGCAAAGAGCATCAGCAAATCACAATCTAAGGGCTTGTGTCACATTTCTGGGAAACAGAAACTGGCCTTGCTTCGCTGTGGATGGTCTTGTCCTCTAAACAATTCTGAAGCGCCTTAATCTCAGATTCATCTGAATGCTCTTAGGCAGTCGTCAAGGAGACCTGCTCAGTGTCATGTGGGAACATTACTTGGGTTTTTTTTTTTTTTTTTTGAAGAGAGAGCTTGCAGTTGATCTGATAGCAATTCCAGTAAAGAGTTTAACATCGTGGGCTCTGGAGTCAGATAGCCCTGGGTTCAAGCCGTCTCATCACAGCTGAGGGGTATGCAGAGTGAATTTGTTTCCTTTGGCACTGTACCAAACTGCCACAAATTTAGTGGCTTAAAACAATACAGACTTACTGTCTTACAGTTCAAGAGACCTCCAAGTCTAAAATGGGTCTACGGTGACGTGCTTCTTCCTTAGAATCTACAGAAGAACCTGTCTTTTTTATTTTTCCAGTTTCTAGAGGCTGCCTGTCTTCCTTGGCTCATGGCCCCATCCCTCCATCCTTAAAGTCTGTCACATCTTCTCTGCCCTCTGACTTCCTTCCTCCCTCTTATAAGGACATTTATGATTACATGGGCCAACCCCGCGGTAATCAAGATAACCTCCACATCTGGAGATCTTTAATTTGCCTACACCTACAAACTTCCTTTTGCCATTTAAATTCCTTTTTCAATATAAAGTTACCTTTAGCCTGTACTTGTAGGTTCTAGGGTTTAGAACATGGACACTTTTGGAGGGAGAGTAGGACATTCAGCCTACAGCAGGGAGCAAAGTACCATCGCCTCATTTGTTGTACTGGTCTCACGAGGATTGCAATATTTCCTACCTCGCAGGGAGCAAAGTACCATCGCCTCATTTGTTGTACTGGTCTCACGAGGATTGCAATAGTTCCTACCTCACAGGGCTGGTGTGAAAATTAAATGGAATCACACATATTGCTATTTAACACTACTATGGAAGCACATTAAGGGACCCAGGAGCTTCAGGCACATTAAAAATAAGGGTGGATCTGATCCCTGCTCTTGGTTATTTTTGTTGTTCAGTCCCTCAGTTGTTTCCAACTCTGCGACTCCATGGACTGCAGCACGCCAGGCTTCCCTGTCCTTCACCATCTCCCAGAGTTTGCTCAAACTCATGTCTATTGAATTAATGATGCCATCCAACCATCTTATCCTCTGTCGTCCCCTTCTCCTCTTGCCCTCAGTCTTTCCCAGCATCAGGATCTTTTCCAATGAGTCAACTTTTCGTATCAGGTGACCAAAGTATTGGAGATTCAACATCAGTCCTTCCAATGAATTAAGGGTTGATTTCCTTTAGGATTAACTGGATTGATCTCCTTGCAATCCAAGGGACTCTCAAGAGTCTTCTCCAACACCATAGTTTGAAAGCACCAGTTCTTTGGTGCTCATCCTTCCTGATGGTCCAACTCTCACATCTGTATATGACTACTGGAAAAACAATAGCTTTGATTATTCAGACCTTTGTCAGCAAAATGCTGTCTCTGCTTCTGAATAAGTTGTCTACGTTTGTCATAGCTTTCCTCCCAAGTAGCAAGTGTCTTTTTTTTTTTTTGCAAGTGTCTTTTAATTGCATGGCTGCAGTCATCATCCACAATGATTTTAGAGTCCCCCAAAATAAAATCTTCCACTATTTCCACTTTTTCCTCATCTATTTGCCATGAAGTAATTGTGCAGTTAGTTAAATAAACGAGTCTATACTTCAGAGGACAGTGGCATGTTGGGAATCAAAATTTGTGATTAATTAATAAAAAGAAGATAAAAAGCACAAGCCTACATGAGTCACTTCAACAAAGGGCAGAGCATGAAAAGGTTTATGGAGCCTTGAGCGATGACAATTAACACAGGGAATGTCCATTTCTTGGCACTGTGCTTGCCATGAAATGAAAATTCAGTAAAAATACTATTGCTATAATAATAACTATTTTTATTTTTTAATGAAATGCAATTGATTTTCAATGTTTTGTGAGTTTCAGGTGTATAACAACGGGATTCACTTGTACATATACATATATCCACTCTTTTTAAAGATTCTTTTCCTGCATAGATTATTACAGAATATTGAACAGTACTATATAGCAGCTCCTTATTGGTTGTCTATTTTATATATAGTAGTGTTTCCATGACTAACTTCTAATGTACCCTTCCCCCCTAATTTTCTGCTTTGGTCACCATAAGTTTGTTTTTGAAATCTGTGACTCTGTTTATGTTTTGTACATAAGTTCATTTAGATCATTAAAACATCAGATTCTGCATATGAATAATATCATATGCTTTGTCTTTTTCTGTCTGACCTATTTCAATTACCATAATCTTGAGGTCCATCCATGTTATTGTAAATGACAATATTTCATTCTTTTTTGTCATTGAGTAGTATTTAATTGTATTTATATATATATAAACTTCTTTATCAATTCATCTGTCAATGGACATTTAGGTTGTGTCCATGTCCTGACTATTGTAAATAGTGCTGCAGTAAACACGGGTTCATCTGTTCTTTTGATTTATGGTTTTCTCTGGATATATGCCCAGGAATGGGATTGCTAGATCATATGGTAGTTCTATTTTTAATTCTTTGAGAACCTGCCATACTGTTTTCCATAGTACCTTCACCAATTTAGATTCCCATCAACAGTGTAGGAGAGTTCCCTTTACTCCACAATCTCTCCAACATTTATTGTTTATAGACTTTTTGATAATATAATAATGACCATTTTTATATTACTGAGGCTGCCACAAAGATGTGCTGGATATGCCACTAAATCCCTAGTCATGGGGCAGCAGACCATATGCTTCTTCTTTGAAAAACCCAGAACAAGCATCAGCTTCCATGGCTGGGGAATTGAATACAGCTGGCCTAGAAATATCTCTCAAGGAAGCATCTTTCAGGAAGAATGTGTGCTGGGTCCCTGTCTGTCTTATTCCCCATGATGAGGTTGTCAGCAATCGTTCCAACTTACCCTTCACAACATGCTCAGAATCTGATTTCCTTCCCTAAAATCTTTACTAAGAAGTGATTGCTATTGATTTATTTATTAAAAAATTTGATGTGCCTTTAAGCTTTATTGGCATTGCATTTATTTGCTTGTTTCATTTCTGGCCATGTGACATGTGGGAATCTTAGTTTCCTGACCAGGGATTGAACCTGCGTCTCCTGTGTTGGAAGCACAGAGTTTTAACTGCTAGGCAGTCAGGGAAGCCCCTTATTTTTTTAACAATAAGTTAAATCATGCTATTTCTCAGCTCCAAACTCCCCAAAAGGGGTAGCTCAGTTGATAAAGAATCCACCTGCAACAGAGGAGACTCAGGTTCAATCCCTGGGTGGGGAAGATCCCCTGGAGAAGGAAACAGCGACCAACTCCAGGATTCTTGCCTGGAGAATTTTATGGACACAGGAGCCTGGCGGGCTACAGTCCATGGGGTCGCAAAGAGTCGGACATGACTTAGCGACTAAACCACCACCACCGACCTTTTACAAAGTAGAAAGGAAATTTCATGAGAAAGCCTGCAAGGATGTACTCTGCCTGCTCCACCCTCCCGCCCCTGTCTTCTCACCCCAAGTCACCTTCTCACTCTTCTCTGTTAGTTCTGCCCCAGTCACACTGAACTCCTGGCTGTCTTTCCTCATTCCACTCCTGTTCTTATCTTCAGGCCTCCCCACTTGCTGTTCCTCTGCCTGTAACACCCTTTCTCCAGGTGTCTGCATAGCCTACTCCCTCAGGTTTTTGCCCAAGGTCACCCTGAGAAGCTTCCCCTGAACTTCCTAACCAAATCCCAACCCTCCTCCACCTCTCCTATAAAACCTGCTTCATTCATTACCTTCTGATGTCATCTAGACTACAAATGCACCCTTTCTTATTGTCTGTTTCCCAGAAGAATGTAAACTGGAGTGGGTAGCCGTGCCCACCTCCAGGGGGATCTTCCCGATGCAGGGATTGAACCTACAGCTCCTGTTGCTCTTCTGTTGCAGGTGGATTCTTCACCACGGAGCCATGGGGGAGGCCCAGCTGGAAGTCAACTTTGAATAAATATTGATTAAATAAATGAGTGAATACGTGAAAAGTGCCCCTCATTCAGTTTGCTAGGAAGGTATCTTCTCCACACACTCTCCCTTTGTGATTTTTTTTTTAAGGTTGTACTGTGTGGCTTGCAGGATCTTAGTTCCCCACGCAGGGATCGAACATGTACCCACTGCATTGGGAGTGCAGAGTCTTAACCACAAGAACACCAGGGAAGTCGATGGGCATTTTTCTAGGTAACTAGATGGGAGGAAAATGAAGGCCAGCTCTGTATTTGAGAGTGCCAGGGCCTGGCAGGAGGTCCCTGAAGAGGAGCCTCTGGGGCATTTTGAAGCTCACTGAACTTTGGGCGAAATGTAAGTGTTCCCTACATTACTGGGGGCAGTGGCTGGCTGAATGTGGTGGAATGTGGAAAGCACAGATTTAAAATCTTGCAAAGAATGTATTGCTTTGACTGTGTCTGACTGATGCCAAAATAAATATGAAAAAAAGTCGATTCATCCCTTTTAAGTGCTGTGTACATAAAGCGCCTTTTAACTCTTCCTCCTGGCTTTTTTGACCTTGCTGTTGATATATACACAAGCCTAAGCAGAAACTGCCTATTGTCATGATTCTTATTAAATTACAGCTTTATCCAGTAATTGCAGATTAGCTCTTAGATGCAGTCTCTGAATGGTCACTGACTCAGGCTGTGTCACGTCAGCGTTTTGGAGTGTCTGAGCCCCAGACTACAGTCAGACTCCAAATCAACGTCTTTGATTGTTAAGCTTTCTCTCAATAGCTCCGGGGTTGCCCTGCCGAGGGAAGTCCAGAGGGCACTGATGTGGGTTGCCAAATGTTTGGACTGTACTTTTATAACTTCTCTGGGAATTAAAATTTTCCTGTGGCTGGCAGAACCTTTTGTTTCGGTTGTTTGGGAAGATTTTCAGAGGCTAAAAGATTTCACCTTGTGTGTTTCTTCGCTTTGCGCTGTTCTGGTTTAAGCTCTTTTTTTTTTTCCTACAGAGGAACCCAAACCTGTAATTCTCTTGCCACAGATGCATTAAAAAGAACTCCCCTCCTCATTTCTGCCCCGTCGTTGAACACAGCTTTCAGTAACAGAGCACAAGAACAGGATATTGGCAACTCAACTGTTAAACTGGTCTGCGATTATGCTTCCTTGAGATCACTCTGATGTCATCAGTGTAATCTGAGCCTGGAGCTTTTGTTCACACTTTAAATAGCAGTCCTGGAATGATTTTGCTACAGACTCTCTGGAAAGCCTGGGAGCTGAATTCCCGAAGAACCCCCCATCCATGAAAGCCAAGCCAAGCCAGCCGGCCTTCAGCATGTCCACCTCGCTGCGAGTCAGCCCGTCCATCCACGGCTACCACTTCGACACAGCCTCACGTAAGAAAGCTGTGGGCAACATCTTCGAAAACATAGACCAAGAAGCATTGCAGAGGCTCTTCAAAAACTCCGGGGACAAGAAAGCAGAGGAGAGAGCTAAGATCATTTTTGCCATAGATCAAGACCTAGAGGAGAAGACACGAGCCCTGATGGCTCTGAAGAAGAGGACAAAAGACAAGCTTTTCCAGTTTCTGAAACTGCGGAAATATTCCATCAAAGTTCACTGAGGACCAGAGGATGGATAAGGACATTATCCAAGAACGGACATCTAAAGACCAAGTGAGTCTGTAAGACCCTGACATGCACAGCATCTTGCTGTTGCCTTGTAAGTTTCTCTTCCGTCAGGACTCCGGGACTCGGGGCAGGAGAGGAACAGAATGAACTGGTGACAAGGACTTCAACCAATTTCACGCCTGTGCTGTTCCAGTGGAGAAGCACTTTCAGCAAGGATTGGAAAACTCTCCCTGCAGGAGAAAGACTGACGCTGATGTCAGGAGGAGAGTCTGAACAGATATAATGAGAAGATGACAGATGGCTGAGAAAGACTGGCAGCCAGGGTCTCCTGGTCAGGCCCTAGGACTGAAATTCAACCTGAACTTTTTTTTCCTTAAACAAACTGTGCAGGGAGGAGGGAGGATGGAGAGGGGGAATAAGAGAGAGAATTCCATGCTGCAATCATTTACTGAATTTTTTATTTGAATGTTCCCAAGTGTTGCCAAGATTCAATGTTGTCTATTGGTAGATTTTTTTTTCTTTTTAAAGATCAGTAATTGATTATTTATTTGCATTTGTGACAATGCCTTAAAAAGTGCACCATATGATCTAAGAACAGATTCAAGGAACTGCAGTATTTTCAGCATCTCGGTGAAACTGTATGCCACCTTCTGGTTCGTAAGGAGTTTTTATGCATTTCAAACTGGTTACCCAAAAGTTAGAATAATGGGGTCCTTTATAATTCCGAACTACTGTGAACAAATTTTATAGTTTTTTTTTAATCTTCTAACTAATGGTAAAACATAATCTAAATTTCTTACAGTTACTGCAGTAAGCATTAGGAAGTGAATATGAGACACTTATTAGTTTATAAAGATGCTATGGTTTCTATAATTTATTATTCATGACAAATGATATGCAACCTTAATAAATTAATATAAACTTAACTGCTCTTGGTGTTGGTGATTGATCTCAGAGGAAAAAGAAGATGGTAATTTTTATTATAAAGTTTTATGAACTTTTCTAAGGATTTTACTCTAAGAGTAAGAGGTGATTTTATATTCCTTGCCACACTTATTCAAAGAAAATTCTTGCCTCAAGTATCTAGGAAGTTTCTCTGTCCCAACTTTAAACTATAAAATACAGACATAGAAATGCATAGACTGGCTCATCAATATTGTTGTTTATGTACCATAAGAGGTAAGTTGTAAAGGGTTGTTCTCTCCATATTTTTTAAAATTTTCCTCTGTGGCTATAGAGTTGTGTACATTTATTTCTACCAAAGCAATATATTTGAGGGTCAAAGTCTGAATTACCATCAAGATTTTGCAGCTTATCAATGTTTATGTATTACAAACCAACATGGGAATAACACTACAGTCTCTTTGCTTATTTCCTCATAGAATTATAATAAAATATTTCTAAGAAGGCATATAGCAATGCCTGCTGCACTTTCCTAGCAGAAAGAAATGAAAAAATTCCCTAGAAACTAAGTGTTTCAGAAAAACACCTTAGAATGTTTTTGAAACTGCTGATCATAGTAAAACAAAAGTGAAAGATCTGAAATCTTTTGGGACAGTTATATATTAGGTTTTTAAATAACATATTTTATAAAAAGAAATTAAGCAGTTAGGTCTTTTAAAATATTAATTGATTTGTTTAGTACAGATAAATCATTCCATGAAAAAGGAATTTTTTACATGACAGCATCCATGAAAACCACAAATCAATAGGCAAAATTCTGTGCATGCATGTGTGTGCATTTTTCTTGGAGGAGTATTTATCATTTCTGTCTGGTTTGCAAAGATATTCATGAAACCAAAATAAGAACAAAAAAGAAACAGTTTTGACCAATGGGAGGCTTGGTTAGTAATGGTATTTGGAAATTATCAAAGTGAAAGCTCTGAAAATGAATGAGTTTCCTATCTCTGATAGGGTCTGTTAGTGACACATTTTCTCTGTTCATCCAGGATCCCCCAAAGACACTGATGAACTGCTTGAGAAAAAAAAAATTTAGTAACTTAACTCCTCCAGAGAAGGTATCCTATTTCATGGTCCCAGTGAAAGCATTCAACTTATTTTCTACTCAAGGACTTTAAACACATCTCAGATGCTGAACAGTTGTTCAAAGGTTGCATTTATTACACACACTCATAACTATATTCTCTGCCTCTGTTGTTTTCAATAGAGTGCATGCGTATCTCACCACTTTTCACATAAGCGTGCACTAACTCAGTTATCTCACAGGATATTGACATTATTTTCCGATTGCAAGACCATAGCATGGTGGGGGGTGCAAATTAAAAAGCAGTTGGATATGATCATGATCCATGATGGTGTAGAGAATAATTCCTCTTCCTGTGGATTATTATTCAAATGTGCTATCTTCCTTCATGGAGAGCAGAAGTTGGCGTCAGTGCACAAGGATGATTTTTAACTTCATGCTATTTTTTATTACTTCATATGAGGTGAAGGGATCCATCACTAGAACAGGTGGGATTAACTCAGTTCAGAAATCCTTCTATGGTGCAGGAATGACCAAATATATCTCAAGACATCTCATTGTAACTGAAGAAATAAAAGCTGCAGAGGTGAATTCGTTCCTTAATACTTTCGTATCATTAGATCGTAATAGTAACAACTAAATGTCACTGAATGTTCACTATTCAGCAGACAATTTTCTAAGTGTTTTGTGTGTGTGTGTGTGTGTATCTGTGTGTGAGTTAAATTGCTTCTTTAGTACCGTGGTATAAAAGAAGGTTTTTGCATGTGTGTGTCTATGTATGTGTAGTCATGAAAGTGAAGCATGAGGAAGTACAGTGAATTGATCAGTGACACGCAGTGAATGAGGATAGGAAGCAAACCAGCGAGCCTTCCTTCCTAACCACTAGGTTAGACTGCTTCTCTATGAGGAGCTAAAATTCTCTTTCATCCTTTGAAGTGGCAAGTACTTATATGCTATTAACAGTAAGAAAGACAGGAAAGCAGCAAGGCCTCTGAGAAGTCTGACCTGTGTCTGTTTGTCTATTTATTTGGCACCTGAACTCCATGAGGAATGCTTCTCAATCATTTAAATTGTATCAAAGATTTCTCAGATGGAGCCTTTCAAATCTACAGTTACAGTGGCACCTGGTTAGCATCTTGGAACATAAGGTCACATCTCTGTTCTCTTCTGAGTTGACAGTCAAAGCTCTGGGTCTAGATTAGCTTGTTGGGGGAAATCAGAAACTAGGGCTTCATGGTTTTACTCCCTCAGTGTAGACCTCCTCAGCCACCCAGTCCTGGCCCACAGCAAAGGAGGGTTTATATCTATAGGAGTCTCCAACAGATGAATTTTACTGAGAAAAGGCCCAGGATGTGTGACTGCCTGATATTTTTTTTCCCCATTGTCTGAAGGCAGTCGGAGAATGTGACTGCTGTTCCCTTGGAGAGTCTTCCTAACAAACAGATGATTAAGCCCTGGTCTAGGAATCATGTCAGCTTTCAGAATGCCTAAATCTGCTCCTCTGAACTCCACATGAGGGCTCCCCAGAAGGGCTTGTAACTCAGTTGACTCCCTTTCCCACACTCAGGGAGCTCTAGAGTGGAATCAGGGTTTCTAACTTCTTCATTTGTGCAACAAAAATGTAGTAAGTATCAGTGTGTGGGTCACCATGGTCAGAAAGCATCTCTAGTCTCCTTGTCAGGGAGCCAGAAAGTGTTTTACAATGAATACAGTGAGATACACGATAGCAGTTTCAACAGGAAGCAACGCTCAGGTGCGTGTGTGTGTGTGAGTGTCTAGAGAGTAGCAAAAACATTGAAGAAAACCTATCCCAATCTGAGGAGATCCCAGAAGATTCCATAGAGAAGTTTCAAAGTAGAAGTTAGGAGGGTGAAGGGGAAAAATTTCATTCTGGCATTCGGGTCTGGTATTTGCAAAGGCAAGGAGGTAGGAAGACAGTAAATTGTGTGAGAATTTCTGGGCAATTCCTGGTTAGGGGGCATAAGCATTTGGAGCTATCATTTGAGAGGCAGTTGGGTCTTCAACGCAAGCCTGAGTATTAATTTACTCCAAAGGGAGAAGGAACCATGAAGGACTTTCAATAGAAGAGTAACATTTACTGCCTGACCATGTTTGTGTAACACTATGTATTGGGCCTCATGAAAGATGCAGTTAACATTTTCAAAAGTAGTGCATAGCCTGACAGCTGAACACATGGGGTCTACAGTGATTTTGTTTTTCCCAGAGTTGTCTCACAGTTGGTCTACTCAGGTGAAAAGCCCTACATGACTTTCACAACTCAATGATAAATGAGTAAGTATGTGGAAGCTGAAGATGAAACAGACTTTAGAAAAAAAGTGTTGGAGACAAGATTGAGGGGACCACAGACTAATTCCTAATTAAATTTGTAAGAAATTGTGTGTATGTTTGAATCTTAGAATGTGTCTAAGACTCCTAGCGCATTTTAGAATATCATTCAACAAATATTATAGATTAACGGCTACTAAGCTCTTTCTCCCTTTGAATAATTCTTCTTCAAACAGAGTTTCTGGATATTCTCAGTGATCATTATAGACACACAAATGTGTCCTGGTGAAATGTATCCACATAGTGACAGTGGATTTGGTTCAGACATGTATTGACAAAGTACCTTTTAGAATTTTGGAAATAAAAATCCTGTCCCAATAAGGCACAGCAGTGCTTTTAAAAAAGTGGATAAATAGTTGGAAGACTTTTGTTGTGGGCACCTTCTTCCTCCGTCTGCCTTACACATACACACACCATACAGAGTCCCAGGAGGAACACAGAAGTTTGATTCCTGAGCCTTTAATTCCAGCTCCACGGGCAGCAGCATGGTATTGAGCAAACACCCCCAGACGGAGTCTGATGTTCTGGGGTTTTTCCCAACTCTGCCTGAAGCAAATTCCTTTTTTTAATCTCTGGATTTCATCTGTAAGGGGAAAAAAAAAACAGATCTGACTGGATGATGGCTGTGACTCTTTTAGATCTCAACTTTACAGGGGAAATAACAGCTGTACCTACCATCTTACATGATAGGATTTCTTTCTGGATCTGTTTGTATTCCACATATGATAAGGATTTCTCTCCACTAAACCAAATGTCTAATTTAGAAGTCTTGGTCATTACTAGTGGTTGCTGAAGGCAGAATGTGAGGGAAGCAATTTTGTGTGGATTCTTCTTTTTTTGAGACTTCATTTATTATGTAAGTTTCAGGTACGCAGCATCATAGTCTGACATTGGTATCCACTACCAAGTGATCATCATCGCAAGTCTAGTTGCCATCTATCACCAAGCAGGTGACCCCCATCACCCGTTTCACTTGCTCTCAACTCTCTTCCCCTCCTAGATCCCTCATTAGTCTGTTCTCTGTATCTGTGAGTTTGTCTTCATTTAACTGTGAATGTTCTTTTGTTTTGCTTTTTTAAAGTCCACATATGAGTGACATTATACCATATTTGTTTTTCTCTGTTGAGTTATTTCACTTAGCATAATACATCCGAGGTTGATCCACAATATTGCAAATGGCAGCATTTCATTCTTCTTTGTGGCTGCATAGTATTCCACTGTGTGTGTGTGCGCGCGCATGTGTGTGTGTGTGTGCATGTGTGTATGTGTGTGTCTTCTTTTAGTATATGACTAAAAAGGACTTGATTTGATGGCATTGGTCAGATATCTTCTTAGCATATCAGTTCTATCATTAATTGAAAAACAGACCCCAAAAGGGATATATTTTGAGGGGAGTTTAATTTCTCTTGGATTTTAATAATTGTAGTGTGTGTAGACTAAAGTTTCTGCTATTTTTCTGAGATTTCTTGGAATTTCCTTGAATTTCAGTCTGATATTTCTCTGCTTTGATACATACACGTTTTATCAGGAGAAAAACATCTGTCCCCTACATTTTCTTTTTATTCTCCTGCAGTTTGTCCACGTTTATTATTCAAGCTCAGGTTTTACCATCTGAAAGATTTTGGAGAATCCTGCTGATTCTGGAGTCACAGGGGCCACAGCATCTGCAGTGCTATTACCAGAGCATCTTCTCCAACCAGTTTCATGGGATACCTCCAGGAGGGCAGTCATTTCCAAACCTGCTGTTTTCAGCGTCTCCCAGTGGTGGTGGTGGGGGATTTAAAATCCAGGTCCTTGAATTTAATGATTCAGAATTTCTAGAGCTGGTCACCTGTTACCTCTGTTCTTAAATCACTCCCTAGGTGATGTTGTTGCAAAGTCAGAACCAGAATCACTGACCCAGATTAAAGTCCCCAACCGTGCACAGTGAGGCTGGGGCTCATTTCAGTTCACTCACGAATCCCCAGGTACATTGCAGGCCTCAATACAGTTTTGACTAAACCCACTGTTGACCCAAGGTGTGTCTGTTACCTCATTCTGGAATTACGTGATGCCTCTGATCTCCTATTCAAATAATACCGTCCTTCTGACTTTGCTCATAAATTCTATGCTCTAAGAAATCTTACCCAATCATCATTAGCTGAACTCCCTTAAGACATACAGTCTTAGTAGTGCAAATACACATTTTCAAGTGGATGGAAGGCCTTTCTTCTCCGAAATATATTCCCCACTTGCCCGCTATCCTGAAGAATTCATTCCTTAAACCAGACAAGTCAGTCTTTTCAAAAAGAAGGTTCGGCACTCATCACTGACAATCACTTATATAATCTAGCATCCTAACATGTGATTAAATGCTTTTGTCCTAAAAGCAAGTATCCTCTGTTGAGAAGATGTGGTTTTCATGTTAAGGGGAGAATGGGCAGGGAGGAAGACTGAAACCAGGGACAAGAGAGCATCTGAACTGGGGAAGAACGCACAAGGTATTGGTGATCTGGGGAAAAGCAACGGGCCCCGACTTTCTCATCACTGGTCTTGGCTGTTAGAAAGCTGCTAGACAGATGTGCTATGTGGTGGACAGTAGGAAGATTAAATAGTGTTTTGGGTCTAAAAACTGTAATCTAATCCAGCCTCAGCCATTCAGTACCAAGTGCAAATTCTAGTAAATTATTTAACCTCTTTTCCTTTATCATCTATAGACTAAGACTATATACCTCCCATGTTAGTTTCCTAGGCCTTCCCTAGTAGCTCAGACCGTAAAGCACCCGCCTGCAGTGCAGGAGACCTGGGTTCAGTCCCTGGGTGGGGAAGATCCCCTGGAGAAGGAAATGGCAATCCACTCCAGTATTCTTGCCCGGAGAATCCCGTGGACAAAGGAGCCTGGTGGGTCACAGTTCTTGGGGTCGCAAAGAGTCGGACACGACTGAGCAACGAAGCATGCACACACACATATATTAGTTTACTAGGATGGTCATAATAAAGTATCACAGGTTGGGTGGCTTAACAATTGATCTCCTCGCGATTCTAGAGGCCAGAAGTTCAAGTTGTCAGCAGGGCTGATTTCCTCTGAGGCTTCTCACCTTGCCATCTTTTCTCTGTGTCCTCAATGTCTCTGAAGGGTCTCAGCACCGTGTGGAATCTTAGTCCCCTGACCAGGGATTAAACCTGCACCCCCTGCTTTGGAAGCACAGAGTCTTAACCACTGGCTGGCCAGGGAAGTCCCTAGACTTATTCTTTTGACTATAATAAGCATGAAATAAATGATTGGGAGTTAAGTATCCATAAGCTCAAGATCCTTGGGGACACGTGTGGCACTACGCCTGTGGTTGAACGATGTAAACGTTTCCAGCACAGTGCCTAACATGCGGAGATAGTTAATAACATACACACAGCACATAAGCACACGGTATTTGATTTATCACCCGATCAGTCTCTGAAATCAACACGCACTCCTCAGCATCCTTTTTACCTCCTTTTTATCTTCCCCACGCCTCAAAGAGGGGCTCAGCTGGAAGGGGTCCACTGGTGTTGAGTCACTGAACCATACCTGGGCCGTGATCGTGTAGAAAGAGTTGGGAGGGGAAGGGGTTTCTGCCACTAAGCACTTTCTCTGCTTTTCCTCACACGTGAATGGTTTCAAAATGTTCAATGGAAATGAGCACGTTCTCTGAACATCTGTGAACAGTGTTTGCTGATGGCATCTAATTCTGTTGTTCTGGACAAAATTTGGGGGCCTCTGGTTATGGGTGTAAGGCTGAAAAGTGTTGTTTTTCCGTGACTCCTTCCAGCCTCAGGCATGGATCATGAATCACTGCCAGGTCATCGCCATCTCATCTGGGCAAGTTTGAAGAAGGGAGGGGATGAGAAGTTCAAGGTTTAAACACCCCCAAAAATAGACATACTGAAAAAAATACTGTGCTGATCTCCAAAGTGATTCTCTACCTTGTACCATGTACGGCAAGAATTTCAGAAAGAATGGCACAGATTTTATAGGGTTTTCTAATCTGTACTGGAGAAGCGTGGGAACCTCTGTGGAATAAAGCCCTGTGGTATGTTTTTAGGAATGGAATGCCATGGGTTATTGTCTGGTTTCAGTTGGGAAACTGAGGGGAGGAAAAAACCTAAATGTATTATCATACCAACAGCTAACATTATATTAGTGCAACATTAAGCAGGCTTTTCATGACATAATTTGACTAAAATAAGTCACCCCAGTAAGCATGGGAAAATATGGAGGCAAAAGAGCAATCCGGGTGTCTGGTTTTTAAGTTCATCAGAATCATACTATACAAGCGGGGACAAGCATTATCCTTTCCTTTTTGTTTATTCGGCTGCACAGGGTCTTAGTTGAGGCAAGTGGGATCTAGTTCCCTGACCAGGGGTCAAACGTGGGCCCCCTGCTTTGGGAGTTTGGAGTCTCAGCCAGTGAACCACCAGGGAAGCCCCAACTTTTCATTCTACACACCTTTGGATGTTGAAGATGTCAACGTCTTCACCCTTCTGATGGGGTCAAAGGGCACATGGATTTGCCATCATCCTCAAAAGATGTCAAGACCAGATCCTGTATTAGCTTGATTGGCTTTCACGCCTGTTACAGTGAACATTTACTCTTTTACGGAAGCCACGGTGGCTCAGACTGTAAATGTGGGAGACCCAGGTTTGATTCCTGGGTTAGGAAGATACCCTGGGGAAGGGAATGGCAACCTGGAGAATCCCATGGAGAGAGGAACCTGGCAGGCTACAGTTCATGGGATTGTAGAGTTGGACACGACTGAAGTGACTAACACTAACTTACTCTTTTATAACTTTTTCTTATTATTTTGAAGCTGATGTAAGAAACAGATTCATTTTTCAACTCTAGAAATTCAACATCACTGTTAGGGAGGCTAGTAACCATTCAAGCACATGGGACAGGGCTGGTTGCTTGGACAGGACAGGGACAAACTGGACATATTACTGCTCAGAACTCCACTCCTCAGCAAAGAAAGGTCAGAAGCTCAGCGTTGTGGGCACCAGGGTTGAAAGACAGACTCACTCACCTTAATCAAACTCACCACCTGTGTGTGAACAAAGTCACTCATTTATTCCCTCGTGGGAGGAACTGAACTGCCCAGCAGGAGGGCAAATGGTAAATGAAAGCAAAAGGGAGGGTCAGAGTCTGGAGGGCACTTGTCAGCTTGGCTTTGATAAGATTTGAAGAGCTAGCCTCACAGCAGAAATCTCTTCTCTGCTGATCACTGCAACATTAAGCTTTTGCTGTGTAACAAACCTTCCCAATACTTAGTGACTCAAAACGACAAACACTCAATTTAGCTCAGAATCCTGTGGGGCAGCCTGGGGAATCTCCTGACCTGAGACGACTCAGCCATCCTTGACTGGGTTCTCTCCTGTGTCTGTGGTTAGCTGGCAGGTCAGCTGGTGGCTGGATGGTGTGGGATGGCCTCATTCACACGCCTGTTGATTGGCAGGCTGTTGACCGATGCACCCACCAGAGAAGCGGATTACCCTCCACTACTTTTTTTTTGCAATATTAGCTCTCAGGGGCTCTCGCCATGAAAGTGCTAGAGAAGAAATTGTCAAATTCTGCTTTTCTGTCTCTCCTATTTGTACACACAATGCCCAGGATTCATCTTCTTTTGCAACCCAGTATAAGATTTTTTTTTTAACCTTATTTCTGGCAGTCACTCTGTAGGCTCACTTTCCAGTGATCAAATGCAGACTAGTTCACAAAACTCAGTCACTTATTTAAAAATACTTTTTTCAGCTCTTTCTGTTAATTTGGTTCACACAAAACTTAAGACATTCATTTAGAACTTTGGTTCACAGAACTCATTCATTCATTTAGAAATTTATTTTTTTTTTAAGGACTCCTATGGCTAGTTCATGGACTTCCCAGGTGGCTCAATGGTAAAGGATGCAGGAGATATAAGAGACGTGGGTTCAATTCCTGGGAGGGGAAGTTTTCCTGGAGGAGGGCATGACAACCCACTCTAGTATTCTTGCCTGGAAAATTCCATGGACAGAGGAGCTTGGTGGACTACAATCCATGGGGTCACAAAGAGTTGGACATGACTAAAGACTGAGCAGACATGGCTAGCTCATTCACTCCCTAGGAGTGAGTTTTACCAAGGTCCTACGCAGCGCATATTCATTGCTAGCTTTCTGTAATTCCTTCGTGAGTCAGGAAAGATAGAGACTTGACTCTCATCCCCACGGACCCCACGGTAGGGCCAGAGAAGTTGATGGGTGTAAGCAGAATACAGAAAAGCCCTGACTGCTTGAACCATACTCTTCCATTCTTTACTAAATAAATAAGTGCATTGTCCCTGAACAACTAAGCCGGTCCCCCTCCTGAAAACCACAGTATTTGGAAAGGGTGTAAAAGCAACTGCTAAAAATGCCTGTCCTGTTCTCTGGGACAGTGGTCCACGAGCCCGGGGGAGACAGACTGACTCAGGGCGAAGAATTAATGGAAGCCCGTGGCTCCTGCAGGCAGGAAGCGCTTTGATAGGCCCTTTCCTCTTTTTGTTACCAGGAGGGCCTGGACAATAGTCTCCACCTTGGAGCAGCTGTCCACTCCCCGTGTGATGATCACAGCACATTTTCCTTGTCAGACTTGCAGTCGGCACCCGGGAGGGAGCAGGAAGAGACACCACAATGTTGGGGATCTGCCCTTGAGCCTTGGAGCAGCGTGATGGGTGGAGACGTCACCCTTAAGACACACAGCCGGCCCTTTGGCACACGTTTCCGGAAGGCCATCTGCTTCTGTGGTTCCTCTGACCTTTTGTTAGAACGCACCCGAAATTGGAAAGAAAGAACCAGAATAAAACTAAGGCGAAGGCAGTCTGAGACCCTGTTGCTTGTGAAAGCAAGTCAAACCAACGAGTCTTGGTTTAGCACCTAACGTGAGCCCACTATTAGGGCTTCCCTGGTGGCTCAATGGTAAAGAATCCGCCTACCAATGCAGGAGAGGCCGGTTGGATGCCTGGATGGAGAATATCCCCTGGAGGAGGAAACGGCAACCCACTCCAGTATTCTTGCCTGGAGAATCCCATGGACAGAGGAGCCGAGCAGGCTACAGACCATGGGGTCGCACAGAATCAGACGTGATTGAATCACTGAAGAGCAACATCCATGAGTCCACTATTAGGCTACATCTTGGCTGATGGAGGGAAAATGAATATGTTTTCAATGGCTACACAACTCAGGCACTTGTAGGATGCTGGCTAATTTCTTGTAATTTTGTCAGTAGCTTTGTAAGGCAGGTTTTAGTATCACCATTTTATAAATGAGGAAACTAAAGCTTTGCGAGGTTCGTCAACTTTTCCAAGGAGGTTCCAATTGCATAAGAACACAGGGAAGGACAATGTAAGAATTCTGCCTTGACCTCACATTTGGTTTGATTTGAGCCCCCATGTGTTCCTTACTCTAATGCTTAACAGTTTTTATTCCCCACTTTTGTATTCAATGTCCAAGAGGCTCCATGAAACACTGAATCAGGAGACTCGGTTCTAGTCCCTTTCTGATAGATGCCGTGGGGTGAGTCACTTACTTGCTGGGTTTCCACCTCCTGATAATGTAAGGGACCAGGACTAAGTGAGATCATTACCCTTCTAAATTCTAAATTTAGGCCTTCCCTGGTGGCTCAGTGGTAAAGAATCCACCTGCCAAAGCAAGAGACACTGGGTCAATAAAAAAGGAAGTTAAAAAAACATGGTCTGAATCCTTTTTTTTTTTTTTTTAACAAAACATAAGGGTATTCTTTTTCTTGAATGTGAGCTTCATTCAATTTCCTAATTATTTTCAGGGACTTGCCAAATATTACAGATTTACAGGTCTAAACTCACTTGCAATACAAGCCACGGTGTACAGGAGTAGAAGCCATTTTGACAAAGGATGGAGAAGAAAGAGTTTCAAAGAATGGGACTAATTCACAGCTAGATTTTGTGTTGGGAAAAGCATGGATTGTCCAAGAAAATGAGAAGGAGTTGGTGTTGCTGGAGCCCAAAGAGTAGGGGTGAGAACAGCTTGTGCTGGAGACGGAGGCAGGGCTGAGTCACCCGGGGGACCAGTGCTACGGGTGACAGAGTTTGCACTGGGTCATGTGGAAACAGAGACAGTGACCGATTTCACACCAGAGAAGGCACTGCTCCGGCCTGTGTTCTCAAAAGGTCAGTCTGGGAGCATCTAGCAGAAAGGGCCAGTGGGTAGCAATAGCTTGAAAGGGTACATGTATGTCTTTTAGGTGGCAATTGTCATTGCACGTAAGGGGTGGGATGGAGAGAAGTAGATGGATTTTAGTGGTAATTGAGGCAGAGCCATCAACAGGACTTCAAGGTGCATTGGCTTTATCCTTTGTGCTATTTCTCTAACCAGTCATTTTCTCCCAGCGCCACGGTCACCCTACCCGGGGGTCTGTCACCATCCACTGGAGCACTGCTGTTATTGATGGAGTTCATTGCCTTGGGCTCTTACTCCTAATGGTGTCCTTGACATTATAGCTAGACTTAGCTTTCTAAAATGCCACTCTTCACACACAACTTGCCAGCTCAAAACTTTCAGTGTCTGCCCACAGCCTCCACATCAAGTCCCACTTCCTTAGCCTGAAAAACAAAATACTTTATGATTCTGTCTTTCTTTATGTACCCTATTTAATACTTTAGCAGGGACTCACTAAAAATTATTTATTCAGCACCTATTACGGGCTGGATTAACTACCGCCAGCAACTTGTTGTAAACCATTTCTCTTGCTTGAACTTGCACTCATCCTGTCTTCTGAGGATGCCCTCGCCCTTCTCATTGTTTATGGAAATGCTCCTCTTCTTCAACCTGGACCAGAACTCATTTCTAAGGAAGCTTCTCGTGAGCCTTTAACTCAGACTAAGCATAACTAGCCATTGTCTCCACGCCCCAGGGCATCAGCATGCCCTGCCGTTAATTGTTAGTAACCTTTAACGTGTCAGTGGAAGCACAAACCTTATTTTCGATTGAGAAGGTGCAGAGCTTGTTGCTGATGACATGATCAATAATGACATGCTTTGTTCAGAGCAGTAAGTTAGACTTGGGAGCTTCAGATGCTGACAGGCAATAGAAGGGGAAAACATCCACATCAGAAGGGAAGGTAGAAAATGCCTGGCATTCAGTAATTATTGAATAAATAAACGAACAGATGATAGACAGCTTCATCCAGCTGCAATATTGAACTAAGTAATTTGGGACAAGCCAGCACCTTTTTTTTTGGTTCATTTGATTTTTTCTTTTTTGTTGGACTGGGTCTTTGTTGCAGCTTGGGGGCATCTCTAGTTGCAGCTCAGGGGCTTACTGCCCTGTGGCATGTGGAACCTTACTTCCCTGACCAGGGATGGAACCCACGTCCCCTACATTGGAAGGCAGATTCCACCAGGAAGTCCCCAGTGCCTCACTGTTAATGACTGCATAACTACAACTTAGATAGTTCTTTCCAATCATTTCTTAAGTACTTGGTTCAGGAGACGCAAAGACAAATATTAGTGGTGGATTTGGGAGAAGGTGGGAAGTGGGCAAACCTCAAAACAAATAAGATAGGGCAGTAAGTTAGAAAAACACACACAATAGCAATAACTCGGAAAAGAAAGAGGTAAGCCTCCCGGGGAGATACAGATGGACTAGAATTTGCTCACATCCCAGTTTGATTAAAGGTAGTACCCTGATTCCGCTGCAAGCTTTCTCACTCCTTGTGCAGTGTCTGCCATCCATACCCTCTGGGCTCCAGACACATTGGTCAAGGTGACTGTCTTCAAACAGGCCCGCAGCTTACCTGGGAAACTTGTTAAAATGCAGGAGGCTTAGGAGGTCTGTGGTGAGGCCTGAGGTTCTGATTTATCAAAAAGCTTCCAGATGACATCAAGGCTGCTGGTCTGTGGACCTGATTCAGGGTAACAAGATTTCTGTAGTCTCCCTGAATATATCTTCCCCCATTTACCCAAGTCTTCTACAGTTTTATGGGCTAAGTCAAACGTCTGCCCTATGAAGGTAGTTCCTAAAACTTAGGACTGTGCTTCAGTGCTTTTTTTCCCCCCTGCACTCCCTAGCAGGTATTTCTCTCCAAGTCTTGTCCCCCAGTTTCTCCCCAAGGCATTAACTTTTTAAGGGAAGGGCTTGGTCTAATTCATCCAGACTTGACCTAATGCACCCAAACTCCATGATGGTATCTGCTACAGACTTGGAGCTTCATAGATATTTGCTCAGTTGAATTTGAATTGAACTTAAATTATGACTGTGTTTGAAATAAATGTGCACATGTTCATGAGTATACCCTATTCAATGTAGGAACGTGTTAGTCGCTAAGTTGTGTCTGACCTTTTGTGACCCCACGGACTATAGCCTGCCAGGCTCCTCTCTCTGTCCAGGAAATTCTCCAGGCAAGAATACTGGAGTGGTTTGCCATTCCCATCTCCAGGGGATCTTCCCAACCCAGGGATCAAACCCAGGTCTTCTGCATTGCAGGCAGATTCTTCACCACCTGAGCCAGCAGGGAAGACCAGCCTCATCAAGGTAGGAAGACCAGATCCAAGTACATAGAAGAACCAAGTCATTTTAACATTGTGTCACTGTGAATTACAATAAAATATGTATTCTAGTTATCAGAGTGGGAGCAGTCACCCAGAAAATAAACTTAATGAAAGCAAGACCATTTTTTTTTTCTTGTAAGTCAGTAGGTCCTCAAAGTCTAAGCCTGGACCTTGCACCTAGTAAATAATCAATGAGTATCTGTTGAATGCTCAGTGAATGAAGAGAGAAGATATTAAATCAATTTAATGAATAACCATAATGCCAATCCCTAGAAAATGAAATAAGTCAAGCCCTATTAAGATCTTTATGTTTCTGAAATAAAGTAAAACCAAACAATATTTAGGCCATTTCCACTCAAGAGAAGAAAGGTCAACAATAATTTGAAAATCTTCCCCTATAGTGAATACACATTAAGTAATAACAATTTTTTGTTCACTAAGTGTGTCTGCATACCTAGCAGCAAAATAAAATCTAAAACATTTTTCCATTTGAATTATCTTTTCCCTAAAATACCAAATTGTTTTAGATCAACAAAAGGCTTTGTTT
This sequence comes from Cervus elaphus, assembly GCF_910594005.1. Lineage (NCBI taxonomy): Eukaryota > Metazoa > Chordata > Mammalia > Artiodactyla > Cervidae > Cervus > Cervus elaphus. The sequence goes on from NC_057846.1 coordinate 42,319,309, forward strand.
TTTTTCACTATTAAATATCGAAACCCACTTAATTGCAAACATAAACACTTTTTCCTTGCCTCTCCCTTCAATTTTGCTGATGAGGACGATTTTGCAGCCTTACTTGGTACCAAAATAGCTCTGTTTTGCTGACCATTATCATCTTTACAGGGAGGAGCAATGGTAATGAACTTAAGACACAGGAAGTTTACCATCTCACAGGATAAAAATAGAATTTCTTGTTACCAAGATACCTCTCCCACAAAGGAAAAGCAACTAGAATTTTTTTTTTCTTTTTTTTTTATCAATTGACAGAAAGTTGATTTTCAATATTATATTAGTTTCAGGTATACCCCATAGTATTCAGTATTTTTACAGCTTATATTCCATTAAAGTTTCTTACAAGATAAAAGTTATAATTCCCTGTGCTATGTAATATGTCTTTACAACTAGAATTTTTATTTTCTTCAACTCATTCACATTATTATTCTGTATTCTTATATTAAGGTATTCATGTAATCAATACTTGGTGCATATTTTTATTCTAATGATGATTTTTTTAATTCAAAAATTTTCGTTGCCTATTAAGCATTTTAGTCACCATGGCTTAGCTGAAGCCATTGTTACAAACAACAAACATTTTAGGACTCCATGTTTTCCTCTAAAAATTAGGTAGCAACAATTATTTTTATATGGTAATCCTTTCTACTGTCATATTTTACTTTCACTTTTTATTTTATTAAAAAAAGTTTATTGGAGTATAATTGACTTAGAGTATGGTAGTTTCAGGTGTACAACAAAGTGACTCAGTTACGTATATACATGTATTCGTTCCTTTATAGATTATTTTCTCATATAGTTTATCATGGAATATTGGGTAGAGCTCTCTGGTCTATGCCGTAGGTCCTTGTTGGTTATCTGTCTTATGTATAGTAATGTCCATGTGTTCATCCCAAGCTCATGATTTATCCCTCCAGCAACCCCACTCTAAGCAAGCTTATAACCAGAGAAAACCATAAACCAAAAGGACACAGGCGCCCTGATATTCATTGCAGCACTGTTTACAATAGCCAAGAAATGGAAGCAACCTAAATGTCCATCAACAGGGGAATAGATAAGGAAGATGTGGTACATTTACACAATGGAGTACTACTCAGCTATAAAGAGGAACGAAATAATGCTTTCACTTCTCAAATGGTAGCTTAAGAGTAAGGGTATGAGTCTGGAATACCATTTGCTGAGTACCTAGGGTACGAGTGTGTGCTAGGTCGCCTCAGTCGCGTCCGACTCTTTGTGACCCTCCAGACTGTACAGCCTGCCAGCCTCCTCTGACCATGGGATTCTCCAGGCAAGAATACTGGGGTGGGTTGCCATGTCCTTCTCCAGGGGACCTTCCAGACCCAGGGATCAAACTCGCGTCTCTCATGTCTCCTGCACTGGTAAGCATATTCTTTATCACTAGTATCATCTGAAAAGCCCAGGGTAAGAGTGGTCCATTCCATCTCCAAAGCTGTCCATGCAGGGATCAACTTCCATTTCTGTCTCAGAAATGAGAAAACTCAGGACCAGAGTGGGTAAGTCACCTGCCCAAGGTCTCACATAGTGGGCCCTGGAGGGAAAAATCTGATTATCTTCCTGACTCATCTTCCTGACTCCAAAGTCCAAGATGCACCAAGATGTCTTTAGAAAGCTAACTTCTATTTTATTAAAATGCTATATCTTTGCATAAAAAGTGTAGCAAGCTGGGATGTCTGTAGCTTTGATAATATAATTTGGTTCATTCCTTCAATAAACATTTACTGGATTTCTACCATGTAATTGCCAATATGCTAAGCGCTAAAAATAGAGATAAAATATTGTGGTGTCAGGAGAGACAGACCGTTCAAAGACAAATGCAATTTGAAACTGCCAACATTTAGCCGCTTTTGAGTTATAAAAATGTCCATTTCAAATGACTTATACTAAAGCTCATTATCCAATAAAGAGACTAGCACACTTTATTCTAATTATTCTAACTTAATATTTAGAAACGAAAAGATTTACACGTTATTGCTCAACATTTTGATGGTATTGGTTGTATACTGGATAAGTAAATAAGCTGTGTCTGTGTGTTGTGTTGTGTGTGTGTGTGTGTGTGTGTGTGTGTGTTCTGGTTAATTGAAAGCCTGGATTTCCCTGAGAACATTGCACTCGGAGCAGAAACAGGACCTGAAGGAGTCCTTGCACTGAGCTTCTATCCCAGTTCCATGACTTTGGGCAAGTCATTTAACTTCTCAGCTTCATTTTCCTGATTCAAATAATGAAGAAAACTTCCCCTATTTCAGAGGTTCATTCTTTAATTAATGAGCTGGTGAATACTTACCCCAAAGTTTGTATTCCTCCCTGCTCCCAATCCCTTCCTCCTGACTTAAATGAGAAGACATTGCAACAGAAACAAGCAACCTTTCAGGTTCCAAGTACTTCAACTGTCGAATTTTATTATCTTTCAGATCCTTCTGAATGAATTTGCCCTGTAATTTTGCCATGGCTTAGTGAGGGAGAAAAAAGACAGTCTATCACCAGGCAAATTATTTTTTCAGAGGACCTCTCTGTGGCAGGGAGTTTTAATCCGCCTAGAGCTGACTCACCAAGTCCAAACCCTGGGGCTTCCCTGAGAAATGCACTTGAATCACGGAGGTCCTCTCCTCAGGACAGGACTGACGTGCTGGAGCCAAATCACCCTGCCCAAGCCAGTCTGGTTCTGCACTCAAGGCGTCTCCAGAGCTGACAGGAAATGATTCAAGCCCAAGGTTGGTCAGAACAAGTGTGACCATTTCCTCCGTGCATGAGATGACAAAGAACTTGCATCATGGACCTTTCCTGAACAGCCTACTGATTCAAAGGGTCCCAAGTAGTATGAGATAAGGCACATCTTTTACGTGGTATACTTTTGTCTTCTCTACCTGAGGACAAGCAGTACCTCAGACTGTAAATACACCACTTTCTACACCTCCCCCACCACGCTTAAATGGGATGAGGCAACTTCACTTTAACTGGTAAGTGTGTAGCTACTACATAGTAATATGCGTGTAGCTGTGTTAGGCGGTGGGTATAAAGTGACCCAACATAGATTCCTGTCACCTTGAAGCTGAGTTTGCAGGCACAAACATGAGTCACACATGTAACTAGACGTTATTGCTCCAGAATATGCTAGAGGATCTAAAATACAGGGTGGGGCTCTGAGGAAGATGGTCAGGGAGCACCCAGTTTAGATTGGTCCTTACGCTGAAAGGGACTCTCACACTGGGCTCTAAAGGATCCAGGAGAAGAATGGGAGGAAAAGGTAGGAGAACCTGGATGGACAGAAGCTCTGAGACGAGGCAGGTAGCTTGGCGGCTTGGAGGAGGAAGCAGCCTAGGTATCTGGGATGGAGTCCGTGCTCTTTGAACTTGAGCAAAGCAAAGTCAGTGCAGTGTTTCAAAGAGAAGGGTGCGGAAGTGGATCCATGTTTTTCAGGACTCAGCCTGGCTGCTGGGAAAGATAAGGGGCAAGAGAGGATGTCATGAGAGTAAGGGAGGGACTTCCCTGATGGTCCAGTGGTTGACTCTGCACTTCCAATGCCGGGGACGAGAGTTCTATCCCTGGGCAGTAAACTAGGCTCCCACATGCCATGCCGTGTGGCCACAAGACAAGCAGAAAAGAAAACCTGAAAAAAAAAAAAAGAGAGAGAGAGAGAGAGTAAGGGAAATATGGTGACTGTGTGCATTAAGGGGAGCCGTAGAAGGTGAGAAGGATCTGTCAGAGTAAGGAGTTGTGCACAGTCTTTGGGATACAGCAAAAAATGTCAGTGAAGGCAGAGAGGCAGGCTCGTCTGAAGCGACTTGGAGCAGGTATAGGACAGGGGTGGAGGGGAGGGGATGAGCAGGCTGGTATTTTCTGAGCCTCAGACTGTCCGTCTCTCAAGAAAATCTGGATATACCTGTGGCTGATTCCTGTTGATGTATGACAGAAACCAAGGCCATATTGTAAAGCAATTATCCTTCAATTAAAAGTAAATGAAGATAAAAGAATGATGGACAACAAAAAAATAAATAAATAGAGGACATGAGGTTGCAAATGAAAAAAGAAAAATCTGGAGCAAACTGCTGCATTCTCTTTCTCATACCACTGCCACCCTGATTGAGTAGAAGTAAGGATCTTTGCCTTTTCTGGGTTCGTCCCAATCTCTTGGCAACATTTCCAGTTGAATCTTAATAGCCCCTGGGTTTACTTTGAGAAATATACACTTTAGAGAGATGCTTGACAGATTTTTTTGCCCCTTGAACTTCTTTGATAATAATACTCAGATACACCCTAAAAAAAAAAAATCACTGTCCATGTCCCAGACCCCAATCAGCCGCACAACATGATCAAACAGTAATAATTTGACATTCTGCAGCATCCAGGTGACGCCCTTTGACCACGGGAACTTTGGAGGGAGCAGCCAGGGGTGAATAGTAGGGATCCCCAGTGTTCCCGCAGATGAATCAATACAGCCCCTCGGTCACTGATGGAAATGGCTTTGTGACTGAGGAAAGCGTTGCCCTTTGCGTGTCATTAGTGTGTGATTAGTAAGACAGAGATGACTCTATTCTTTCAAAGTCTCCCCGTGACCAAATTTGGCCTCCGGAGAACGGGGTAGAAACGTTTCACATGAGTCATGCCTGGTTGGCTCATGTTCTGTCATTAGTTGCTATGGAAACCACTCAGCACAGCCCATGGGTTCAGAATTCCTGCAGTGAGCCTCCAACTTAGCCCCACTTTGTACAGCAAACAAGTTTGCTTACTTTGTTAATCTTTAGCTACTTCCTGCCTGGTTCATATTGGAAGCTGAAGAGCTCAGAACAGCCCAGAACACAGCCTGCCCTTTTCAGGTGAATCGCAATAAGGGGCATGCCCTTGTGTTCTGCCTCAAGGTTGGTACAGATATTTAGAAGAATTTCAGATTACTTTCTGGGTGATCAGGTTGTTAGATCAAAGCGACTCCCTTGTTAACCTGGACACTGTACATATGTGAAAGGCATTTAGGGATTCCTCACATTGTCTTTTCTGGGTTCATCCCAATCTCTTGGTAACATCTCCAGTCCAATCTTAATAGCCACTGGGTTTACTTTGAGAAATATGCATTTTAGAGAAATGCTTGACAGATTTTTGCCCCTTGAACTTCTTTGATGATAGTACAAATCTTTGAAGCTCAGCTACAAGAAAAGTTTATATGCAGGGTGCCTCCTGGTGATTCAGAGACTGATGGTACGCTTGTAACTTATTCAGCAAGGAATTTAAATCAAAGACCTGGACTGGAGGTAGGGGGTGGGGGAGGGATGTATTGGGAGTTTGGAATTAGCAGATGTGAACGTGTGCGTGCTTGCTAAACTGCTTCAGTCACGTACAATTCTTTGCACGATTCTTTGCGATCCCATGGACTATAGCCAGCCAGGTTTCTCTGTCCATGAGATTCCCCAGGCAAGAATACTGGAGTGGGTAACCATTCTCTTCTCCAGGGGATCTTCCAGACCCAGGGATTGAACCTGGGTCTCCTGCATTGAGGGAGTTTCTATACTGCCTGAGATAGAGTGGATAAACAACAAGGTCTTATTGTATAGCACAGGAAACTATATTCGCTATCCATGATAAATCACAATGGAAAAGAATATGAAAGAGAGGGCTTCTTTCTATAGCCTCGTCTGCATAGAACTCATGACCAGTTCAGAAAAGAGACAGATATTGTCTCAGATCCACCTGCTATGTGTATCCCTCTCTTTAGCCCAAAATATCCATGAAAATAATCTCTGAAGGCCTTGTCCATTATTTATTAAACACATTCAAACATGTCAGAATATCAGTTTTATTTCCTGTTAGGACCTGACACTAAGGAAAAATAGAACTAATTTAAGTGAAAAGGACACTTTAGTTGAATAAAAATTAAGACAATATTATTGTGAGTTGAAGAATACATGATAATTCAAGTCTTAAGAAATCATAAGAAATAGGGCCAGATTAGCAAAAACAACAAAGTTGGTGAGTTTATACTGAATCTGACAGGCCATAGAATCACTGTAGATGAAACAGAAATAGTTGAAACTCAAGTCAATTTCTGTATTCCATTTTTTAAGCTTAATGATTTAGAATTAAATCCAAATCTACTGAGTGCTACCTTTGCGTAAACAATGTACACTTTTAAAGCATCAGTTTGTTCTTCTGTGATGATGGGGTAATTTTATTAGGTTGGTGTAACAGTAATAGCGATTTTGCATTGTTGAACTCTGTCATTTGATATTGGAATACACACTTAAATAAATGTGGTTATGTTATACACCATTTTAATGCACATTTATCACTTTTTTTTTTGCTAGTGACTTATTACTAGCTGTTTATTTTATACTTATTTTAGTCTAGGGAAATGATGTTAAAGAAAAAGCAAATATGCACAATTTTCTTATTTGAGTTCAAAATGGATTATAAAATAGCAGAGACAACTCGCAACATCAACAAGGCATTTAGCCTAGAAACTGCTAATGAATGTACAGTGCAGTGTGGATTCAAGAAGTTTTGCAAAGGATACGAGAGCCTTGAGTGATGAGGAGCAGAGTGGCCAGCAATCAGCAGGTGACGAGGCCCAGTTGAGAGGATCATCAAAGCTGATCCTCTTACAACTACACGAGAAGTCGCCAAAGAACACCATGTCAAGCAGTGCATGGTTGTTGGGGCATTTGAAGCAAACTTGAGAGGTGAAAAAGCTTGATAAGTAGGTGCCTTATTCACGAGCAGATCAAAAATTTTAAAAATCATTGTTTTGTTGTGTCGAAGCGCAGATTTTTATGCTACAGGAACAAACATAGTTCTCATTGACAAAAATGTATTGATTGCAATGGTTCCTATTTTGATTGATAAAGATGTATTTGAGCCTAGTTATAATGATTTAAAATTCATGATCCTAAACCGAGATGAGATTACTTTTGCACCAACCTACCAACATTGTTAAGGATTGCTGTAAGGAGTAAATCACATGATGTGAGTAGACTCAGTTGGTATAGAGCCTGGTGCATACTGAGACCTCATTATCTGTGTCTTTTGTCTTTTTTCTTTTTTCTTAGCAGATGATGAAGATGAACTTTTACCTTAAAAACAGCAAACTTTAAAAACATCACCTTTTAAATGACTTTATAAAAAATGAAGTTTAAGAATTACCTATATTTTCATTATTCACCCCTCAATGCCAGTGGTCCCAGCCTTTTTGGCATCAGGGACCAGTTTCATGGCAATTTTCCCATGGACGGGAGGGCAGAGGGTTTGGGGGGCTGGTTTCAGGATGATTCAGGTGCATTACATTTAGTGTGCACTTTATTTCTATTATTATTACATCAATTCCACCTCAGATCATCAGGTACTGGATCCCAGAGGTTGGGGACTCCTGATGTACACCATCAACAAAGACAACTGAGAGCAATTGTACTGTCAGAACTTGAGTTAAAAGGCAAGGAGGATAAAATTAGTCTTCTGACCATAAAGTGCTTTTCTTCTTTCATCCTCTGATAAATCATACCTAAATCCATATGAGGCTATATTATTGAAATGCAACAAATAAAACTAGTAATAACAATAGCTTCTCTTTGAATGGATGTGATATTACTAGAAAATGAATTTATCACATTTGCTTCCTCTGACCCATTACTATATTTTTTTTAAACTTAGTGTGTTCTGTTCTGTATTTTATACACAAAATCAAAGATTTAAAAATACAGCAGTGTTATTGAAAAAGAATTCACATTCCATGCAATTCACTGACTTAAGGTGTAAATTTAGTGGTTTTTAATATAATCGGAGCTGTACACCGCCACAGTAAATTTTAGAACATTTTCATCACCTCCCCAATACCTCTCATATCTTTTATCAGGCACTCCCTTGCCCCACCTCATCCCCTCCCCTCCCCTACCCTGAGCAACCATGAACCTACTTTCTGCCACCATAGATTTCCCTATTCTGGACTTTCCTATGAATGAAAATATGTGAGTCTATTGTGTCTGGCTTCTTTCATTTAGCATAATGTTTCTGAAGTTCATCCAAGTTGTCACAGCATCAGTACTTTATCACTTACAATAGTCCATTGTATGGATATACCACATTTTACTTATCCATTCATCATTTAATGGACATTTGGGCTGTTACCAGTTTTTAATTATTGTGAATAATGCTGCTATAGAATTGTAGAATTTTAAGCCCAGAAAGTGGCATATGGCTTATTTAGGCCATTCACTCTCAGTTGACAGAGATTCTAATGAAGCTGCAGGAAAGGTAGGTGAATAGGCCAAGTCATTGCTTTTCAGTTGCAAAACTTGAACTCAGGTCTTCTAATTATCCTATGAATGCTATTTCTATCTCCACCAAAACCTGGCAAAGCTTTAGGAAGAGGGCCCTGAGCTAGCCGTTTTTTCAGAGGCAACAATAGGTAAAAGCCAGCCTCTGTGACTTCAGCAATGTCTAGTTCAGTGAAAAGATGCCTGTGTCTGATTCTATGCATCTCTGAAACACTTCTCTGAGTGCAGTCCACATAATGAGTATATAATAGGAAACTGTGTAATTGATGCATTGAAAGATCTCATCTCATAGAGTGTAAGCAGATAAGCAACTTTGTGCTTGATTTTTATTTTTCCTTCAAGCCAGTTCACTGTGGTAATTTTCCCCATTCTCCTAGATGAGAACTTCGATAGGCCCCAAGAAATGAAAAGATCTAGAGTTTCTTCATGTCACAAAACTGTCTTGATTCAGCATGGAGAATGCCTAGGCTGTTCACCGGTGAAAGGTTCCATCCTCACTGGAAGCAGTCTTGTCTCCCATCTAAGGCATCAGGCCAGCAATTTGTGCAGGGGATGGGGAAAGTGCCCAGGGGGAGCTGGAACATTCTGACAATTCTGTAAGGGCCTCACCTGTGTTCCCTGGGGCAGGCAGGGTCTTCACACCTCTGTCTTTCATGATTGCCTTTGGAGGTTCTTTAGAGACCTTCTCTCTTGCATCACTGGGACATGGCCAATTTATACATTTCTGGCCATCACTTTTTCCTTTCTTAGCCTCTGGGAATACAGAAGCCAGATATTCCTGCAGCAGATTCATCTGGAACAATATGATAAAGTTGTCATATATTTAGAAGCTTTCAATGGAAAAGACAGGACCCCATCCCCCCCAAAAAAATTTGGCTTAAATAACAGAAACAAGTATAACCCTACATAATCCAGATGTAAGACAACTCTGGAGTTGGTTAACTTAATAGTTCAAAGACATGCCCAGATTCTGGGTTCTTTCCACAATTCTGTTCTGCATCCCTGGGTTTAAGCCTAGGTTCATTGCTTTCATGATCACAAGACCGGTGCCACATTTTAGAGATCACATCCAGATTAGACAATGCTTAGGAGAAGAAGAGCTGTTTTCTCCCTTTTAGGAAAAACTTTTGCCCAAATCCCCACCCCAGCAACTCAGCAAAGTGACATTCTACAGCAAGGAAGAAAGTGGAAGACTCACTTTAGATGTAGGATGGGCAACCTTGGCCACTAAGCTTATGCAACTTGCTTTAGATCACTGTGATGGGATTGAAATCTAGGTTTGTTCAGGTGCAAAGTGCATGCTCTTGTGAAGGCTTTAATGTAAGCTGTGTAACCTCTATATCCAGAGGGATGGGTAATTTGGGTTCTATTTCTTGTAGTTATGCAAACTTAATGGATTGTTAACTTCTCAGATCCTCAGTTCTCTCAACTATAAAACCAGAGTTGTGTTCTGGTGACGGTCTGTTTGTTTTATAATTATACTGGGACTGACAGTACTTCTTTTTTTTTAACCGTCCTTTGAAAGAAATATTTAAGTGCATGACTTCAGGTCTTTAACCAGACTGGTCGTTGTCCTGCAGGTTAAAAAAAAAAAAAACACACACATTTCAGTTATAACGATTTTCTGTGTTGTTTTCAGTGATGAATCACTACATAATTTTTCCAAATAGTTTAGAAGCTTTAGCCAAACAGCCAAATACCCAGAAGCTTTGTCAAAATCCACAGAACGTGCAACATCAAGAGTGAACCCTAATGTAAACTATGTACTTTGGGTGTTGATGTGTCAAAGTAGGTTCGAGAACTGTGATGAAGGTACCTCATCAATCCGGATGATGATAGTGGTGGAGGCTGGGTATATACAGAGGATGGAAGGTCTGTGGAAACACTATGTGCGTTCCACTGAGCTTCGCTGTGAATATAAAACTGCTCTAAAAATAGTGTCTGTTAATTTTACATATAAATAGCTGTTCCTGAGTCCTTTTGTTGTCAGTGGTAGTTGTCCTCACCATGTAAACCAGTTCTGTGGAATGCATAGCTTTAAGACTGCGTGGAGAAGTATGGTACAGTCAAGCCTCAGTGTCAAACCATGGCCAGCGATAATCATACAGGCTATACCTGCCCCACTACACGGGCACATTTCTCATAGGCTGTGATGTGATTTATCTCCTCTGGAATTTTGCAACCTGGCAGCTCTTGTTCAAATCCATCCACTTTTAGTGAGCTAGCTCTATGACTTTGGTCAATACAGTTAAGCTTTTTAAACCCTTGCTATTTCACTTCCTATAAAATTGAGATGACATATACTCCATAGAGAATATGAAAAAAATCCCCCCAAAGAGATCATTTCTATGTGGAGCAGAGATCTATTAAGATAAGTGATGCCCAATCTAAGCATTGCCAGAAATGTGATTTATCTATCAGGGTAAATCCTCTAAGTCTTTTCCCTTAAGCTGGAATTGGAAACTTCTTGGAAAAAGAGACTCAACACTTCTGCTTAAAAAAAGAAAAAGCTAAGCTTGGTGAAAGAATTGCATTATCAGGAATAAAGACAGAAAGTGATATTCTAAGAAGATCTCTAGCTACCCACCTGGAAGTATGAACTACAGATCAGGCACAAGGAGTTCTCAGCCATGCCTTGATTTCTCCACTTTTGTAACTTTTGATATTTTCTGTTGCTTTTTCTTTCAGAGAGTAACAGTTCAATCTTCACTCTGAAGTGCCTCAGGACCTCCCTAGGGGATGCTGAGAACATCCTAGGAGAACAGACCCAGAGATTACGTGATGACAGCCTAGAAAGAGGAAAAGAGAAGCAGGCTAAGTATGAGCAAATGGTCTGCACCTAAAAAGAAAGAGGTTCCTTGGTAGCCCTCTAGGTTCTAAGAGAGGGAAGTCACAGGCATGTGAAAATGTCCAATTCTTAATGGGATCTCGGTAAAGTCAATTTTCTCCCCTTAAAAGACAACACTATCAGGTTTCTTAGAAAGTGCTTTTTATCTTTCTAATTGGGCTATTCATTCTTAAATGTAAAATAAAGCTCCTTATTTTTGGTAATATTTTAAATTTGTCTTTATATAAAATGTCTTCCCATGGTTTGCCAGAATAATAGAACAGAGTAGTGGCATCTACAATTCAGTGGCAATTTTTTTTTTAAACTAGTCCAACTTGATGGTATATTTACTGACTATTTAGAGCATAGTCCTTTTAATATAATCAACTCGCGCTGGAGTAAGAAGTAAATCAACAGAACAAGAAAGAAAATGTCTTTCCTGTTTGCCTCAAATGCTGAGAATCCTCCCTAATTACAAGCTAAGGAAGTAACAGTATTGAAAGGCACTCTCTCTTCTCATTCCAGTCTGAAGAAACTTGCTCTATGTATTATGCACATGTTTCTTTCCTAGGTGAAGTGACCATTTGTTTAAAAAGACATTCTGCTAGGATGAATTCTTCTTGAACTGACCAAGGAAGAAAAAAGCAAATCCATTAATTTTATCAAGGACTTAAAGCAAATTTTGCGAAAAGTATTACCCGCAGATAATGAAAGTGAGAAGTGAAAAGTGCTAGCTGCTCAGTCATGTCCAACTCTTTGTGACTTCACGGACTATTGCCTGTCAGGCTCCTCTGTCCATGGAATTCTCCAGGCAAGAATACTGGAGTGGTAGCCATTCTCTTCTTCAAAGGAGCTTCCTGACCCAGGGATCAAACCTAGACCTCCTACATTGCAGGCAGATTATTTACCATCTGAGACACCAGGGAAGTCCACCCACAGATAACCAAGAGTTAACTGTATTGGAAACACTATATTGGGAAACCTCCATATTATTGCAAAAATGATCAAATGATATTGGCAACTGGGCATGGGTGTCATTTAATCATAACCAATAGATGAAACCTCAACCTTTTTTAAAAAATAAAGAAAACAGCAAACTAACCCTTGGAGAATTTTAGAATCAAATCCATCGAATCTTCATTGATTCTCGGGAAAGTGGAAATAGGCATGAATTTCAACATGAGCCAAACAATCATCCTCAATATGAAACCTACACTTCTTCCATCCGCAAACACATTTTTTTTTCCAACACATATTTTCTTAAGGACACTGATCCAATTAACACGTAGATACTGAACTCTGCTGTGCACCAATCTTGTATTTGAAACTGGGATGGATACAGTTGTGGTTAAGACAAACTCCATCCCTTCTTGTGGAATATTTCTCTTTCTTGGGAAAAGAGACAGGAAACAAGTAAACAGACCACAAACAATAAAACGAATATAAATCATCATCTCTGAAGTTAATAAATGAGAGGCTATGCTTACAAGTGATGGTAGGGGGAAGGTCTTCCTGATGATCTGGACTTCCTGAGACCTAAATGATCAGCTGAGATTCAGAGGATCTGCTCAGGTAAGGAAAAGGATAACTTTTAAACTCGTGATTTACTTTATGCAATTCTAAAAACTCTCTCTAGAGTGTCCTGTATGGTAGTAAGTCTTAAATGTTAACACATGTCTGATCAACTCTTACAAGGCTTGTTGAAACAGATCCCTGGGCTTCACCTTCAAAGATTCTGATTTCACAGGTCTGAGTAGGTCTGTTCGTCTGCATTGTTTACAGATTCCCAGACGCTTCTGTAGCTGCTGGCTTTTGGACCACGCTTTGTGTAGCTTCAGGTCAAATGCTTTTTGTCAACAAATTGCAGAGAGGTATAAGTTAACAAAATTAAAGTATTTTATGCTTGTATTAATACTGCTTATATATCATTTGCATATAGGTTGTCTCATTTGATCTGCATAGTCACCATATGAGGAAGAAAGGGCAAGAGATTTTGTCTCTGTATTACTCATTTATTTAGTCAGTCATTCATTCAACACATATGTTTTGGGATGCTGCTAAATGATCAGCTGCACACAAGAGGAGCTGGAAGCATGAGGTTCAGCAAAACACTTTTTGTGAACAAGTTGGAATTGCCATGCTACTGTGTAACTGATTTGCTTTAAAATGAGCAATAAATTTAATAATAATAATAAGCTCAGGAGCTCAGGACAGGTTCAGAAGGACAGGTAGATTAAACCAATTACCCCATAAACATATATTTCTGAAATAAACATACATAACGCTCACATTATATAGATGACAAGTGGCTTGAGGAAAATGTGTTAAGAGAAAAGAAACCAGAAGAAACCTGTTTTATATCATATGGCTCAGAAATGCCCCTCTGAAACCTCCTGGGTTATGCAGTTAGTAGGTGATAAAGTCAAGGCACAATCCAAATCCCAGGGCTATTTCCGCTTGACCACGGCTGCCTCTCAAGATGCACAAGGTCAGGAAATCACAAAGTCAGGAAAAGGATAAGGCATTCAGACCAGGAAGCACCACTGTCTGGGGCTGAATCTAAGGAAGACCCACACCCCTGAACGGGATTTGTCGTGTGCAAGAGACCTACCGAAAGCAAGTCATCGGGTTGAGCCGTCAGAGATACATTATCAGTGAGTTTAGGGGTGCCCACCTGATTCTCCGGAAGCACACGTCCCAGAAGTCATCAAAAGAGGGAGGAAATGAAAGGGAAAAAAAAGAGAGAAACTTTCACATATGAAGCATATTTTCTGCCATATTGCAGCTTATCATCCCCCATACAGTCCTCGAGTTCACAGAGGCTAAGTAATTTAGCCAAGGTCATGTGTCATGGCAAAATGGGGTGAATATTCATCTCTGTTTGACAGTACAGTCAGCTCAGAGCCAAGGAGATTCAGGACTCCAAGGAAAAGACACCAACCCCCAGGAGAACCTGACTTTGAGCTAAACTCTGATATCTGACACGAGCATCAGATGATGACCAATCTGAGAATTTATTTCAGGGATTTTCAAGTATCTGTGGAGAGAATCACAGTCATGTGCCTGAAAGAGATGCTGGGACCAATGCCTGAAGAATCTCATCCAGTAAGTCTGGGGTTTGTCCCTGAAATATATACATAAACACATTCACCCCCATCACAAATATGTATATGTACATTTTAAAGAGCTAGTTTCCCAGGTCATTCTAAAGCCCAGTTAGGTTCTCTTCCACCAACAGGGCTGTTTTCAAGCCTGAGGGTAGAGCCAAAAAGTAGGTCAATATGGCTAGAACAAGAACAGAAATAGAAGATAAGGACATAGTTTAACATTTTCATGAGTAGAATAGAATTATTATTATTTTATGCCATACAGTTCATTTGTTCAAAAATCCCACGCCTATCAAACTTAGAGATAACATTTCTAAGAATCTTGATACAGGGCAAGATTGCCCTAACGTATCTCAATTCTCTTGTCATTCTGACTGACTAGTCTATATAAAATTGATTTTTTTAAATGTATTTTTTCTGGAACTTTTATCTTTTAAAACCTTATCATCTTCAATTTAGACAGCTGAGAACTGGCCTTTAGACTGTGATCACCAGGGTGTAAAGCATAGTGGGTATAAAGGCTTGATGACAATGTCAGTGAGCCCCTCCTTTTTTCACACCTAAAGCCAAGAAATAGAAGAAGATGCTAAATAAAAATGGCTATCAGAGAGTAGGCAAGTGTTCTCAAAGACAAAATAACTGATGGCAAAAATAAGAGAAACTTATGGAAGAACTGGAACATAAAGTTGAGGAAATTCCTCAGGAAATATATTGAAAAATGCAGTAAAAAGTAGGGAAAAATTGAAAAATCAACCCAGGATGTCCACTATCTAGGCAGTAGGGGTTCCATAGAACAGACAAAATGGACAGGAGAAAAGTCTATGAAAGGAATCATTCAAGAACATTATCTAGGACTGAAGCATATGAGTTTCTAAATGTAATCTCACTAGGTACCAAGCAAGGAATAAAAAAACAAATTAAAGAAAAAGTCACATTATGGTGAAAAGTCACTAAAGATAGAGATCTTACAAGATTTCAGAATAATAATTGTTTGAAAACAATTATCGTTAACCAGATATGATATCATTAATGAAAACACATATCATTACCAGAAAAGAAGTGAGCTCCTCAAAAGCTAGAAAATACCACCCTAACCATTTTGAAGGAACAATATTCAACCTAGAATTCTGCATAGAGCCCAAGCTCTCATTCAAGCAGGATGATAGAAAAAAGACAGCTGCATACAGACAAGGTGTCAAAAAAGTATACTCTGTGAACACCTTCTGTGGAAGGTACCAGAAATATGTTCTTGCAATGAGAAAAGAAAAAAAAAAAAGGAAGATACAGGATTTCCCAAACAAGGAACCCTGTATGGTCACCTGAAAGACTGGAATGTAATCAATGAAGATGGACCACTTTGCCAAGGTTTATTGTATTTTTTATTTTATTTTGATGTATAGAGTCGTTGGTTAGGAGGAAGTCCCTTGGAAAAACAGTTTTACTATAGAGGCATCTTTCAAGTGATCAGTATCTTGAGAGCAGATGGAAAATAAATGAAGGTATTATTAATTTCTGGAAAAATTTGGTTTCTGGAAAGGCATAAAAGCCTGGTCAAGAAAGAAAGGAAGTGAAACTGGAGGGGTCAGTTCCTAAGTAGTTTCGAATCATAATTATGTGTTCACTCTTTGGCAATTTATCTGTAACTGTGTCTTAAGGTGAATGGGGAGGAAGGACAATGGCCTGCTTATGGAATATAGACTGTGCTGGAGAAGGTTCTGGATGCTTTACAGAGTCTCATCCATTTAACTCACAACTACCTATTGAGAAAGGCACAGGTCTTATGTCCATTTCACACACAAGGAGCATGAGGTATGGAGAAAAACAGAGGAAGTTCTTGCCACAAGATCTAAGCCCAGGACACCCGGCTCCACTGTTCTTGCTTCTAAATTCTAGCCTGTGTGAGTGTGGGTGTTAAGTCGCTACACTCATGTCTGACTCTTTGAGACTGGATGTATTGTAGCTCACCAGGCTCCTCTGTCTATAGGATTCTCCCAGGCAAGAATACTAGAGTGGGTTGCCATGCCCTCCTTCAGGGCATCTTCCTGACCCAGGGATCCAACCCATGTCTCTTATGTATCCTGCATTGGCAGGTGGTTTCTTTACCACTAGCGCCACCTCAGAAGCCCTTAAATTCTACCCTGTATTGGTTCTCAAGCTAGTTAAGACAACCAGCAAGCCTTAAGTTGTTCCCACAACTGGAAATCAGGACATTATCACATGAGCGTCTCATTTAGAATTATCAAGGCAAATACCAAGAAATAGATCTGCTAAAGAGTCTGCCTCTGAGGATCAGGGCTGGAAGGTTTGAGAGGGTTTGGTCAGGGAAAGCTATCCTGCATTGAAAGCCTTTTCACACTTAGAAGATTTTATGACTTTGATTAAAGTGAAAATGAATTAAAGAAAAGTTTTCAACTAGGATTTCAGATCTTCTTTCCCTGATGTAATTCACTTATAATCAGCTTTTACTAAAATTATCTGCATTTTAGTTTACCCACATAACAAACTCTCCAAAGTGCTTTCCAGTCATGCTTATTTATTGCTGTTGTTTAGTTGCCAAGTTGTGTCTGACTTTTTTGTGACCCCATGAACTCTAGCCAGCCAGGCTCCTCTGTCCGTGGAATTTCCTAGGCAAGAATACTGGAGCGTGTTGCCATTTCCTTCTCCAGAGGGTCTTTCTGACCCAGGGATAGAAGCTGTGAGTCCTGCATTGGCAGGAGGATTCTTTACCACTGAACAACCTGGGGAACCCATGCTTATCTGTGATTATGCTAAAAATGTATGATAGGATGAGAGGTGGGTGGGAACACATGATGGTCAGTGAAATAGGGGTAAATTCCTCCTGCATCAGTTCAGTTCAGTTCAGTTCAGTCGCTCAGTCGTGTCCGACTCTTTGCGACCCCATGTCCATCACAAACTCCCTGTCCATCACAAACTCCCGGAGTTTACTCAAACTCATGCCCATCGAGTCGGTGATGCCATCCAGCCATATCATCCTCTGTCGTCCCCTTCTCCTCCTGCCCCCAATCCCTCCCATCATCAGGGTCTTTTCCAATGAGTCAACTCTTCACATGAGGTGGCCAGGGTATTGGAGTTTCAGCTTCAGCATCAGTCCTTCCAATGAACACCTAGGACTTATCTCCTTTAGGATGGACTGGTTGGATCTCCTTGCAGTCCAAGGGACTCTCAAGAGTCTTCTCCAACACCACAGTTCAAAAGCATCAATTTTTCGGCGCTCAGCTTTCTTCATAGTCCAACTCTCATATCCATACATGACCACTGGAAAAACCATAGCCTTGGCTAGACGGACCTTTGTTGGCAAAGTAATGTCTCTGCTTTTTAATATGCTGTCTAGGTTGGTCATAGTGATGCATAATGTGGAAACATCACCTGTGCACATCCTGTGTACAGTCAGGAAGCATCACAAACTTGACAGTGGATGTTAATGATGGCAGTCATCAAGCCCTCCACCTTCCCATCCCCGCTCGATGCCATATCTCCCGCCACCCTCAGTTCCTTGATGCCATGTCAGAAGCAGCACCTTGGGCTAATGAATCCTGCAGTTCTTTAGTCTTGATCTGAACATGCAAACTCAAATTAGACTCTGATTTAAAGTTATGCCCTTGACAACTCTTTTGGGTGAAGAAATCCAGTTGAGAGAATTATTCACGTTTGAAACATGAATAATAGAATGAATCATCTTCTGATCACTTGGGGGAAAGTAGGTGAGATTGATAGCCACTTGAATGTTTGAAAAAATGGTCACAAAAATAAGAAAATGTCTCTTAGATTCTTACAGTTGACTTATTTCTGCCTCTTATATACAGCACTTCAAGCCTATTTCTTAGCGTGAAAAAAAATAAGCAGCAAAGTAGAAAACACACGTTTTGATGGTGTAGGCTTGTTGAACAAATCATAAGAGAGGACTCTGAAGGAGTTGTAATGATTCATGGACAGGCAATTCAGAGTGATTTAAATGTCTACGTCTAGAATAGAGCTGAAAGTGAATATGAATATTGGTCATAAGACACTAATTTTCTTTTAACTAGGGGAAAAGGGGCAATATAGCAGATAATAAAAGCTTTCTAAGAAAAATCCAAGAGCATCTACATTTTTTTAAGATCAGAGAGAATTGAGCAATAACTTATAGAGATGAAGTGCTTAAAGGGACAGGCTACATTCTAACTAAATAGTTAGGAAATGGGACACAGTGAGAAGAACTCACTTGCCCACGATCACCCAAGTAGTGAGTGGCAAAGCCAGAATTCAAGCCAGCTCTTCAGATGCTCATTGATCAAAGAACAAAAACGCTGCAATGGACATGTTTGTGCAGAGCTGAAGATACAGAGAAGCTAATGATGTGTTCGAAGCAGGTGGGTTGCACAGCCCCTGTGGGTGTTGGGAATTGCTGAGCTTTAGGGTCTCATGGGAGAGCATACAGAATGCTTTATGCAATTATTTCTGGAAACCTGACTACATAGGCATTAGTAGAAAGGGACTTGAATTTGCAAGGCTCCAATAATGTGTTTAGTGAGATTTATTTTCATGCTATAAATAAATATGTGACTTTATACCAATTTTCTTAAAGACGTTATCTGTAAAATTGAATTCAGGCCCCGCAGAACCCAGATCTACTCCTGCATACGGAACTTCACTGAATGTTATTATTTTTGTTCTTACCTAATTATTATCTAAATTTATCTGAAATGTTAAAAATTAAAATGCTTATTTACATGACAAAATACTACATGACAAAATTTACATGACAAAAATTTTTGCATAGGAAGAGCAGAGAGGCAAAGGAGTGCTGGAGTGGTCTCTGCCCAGGTTCACTGGGCTTCTGCTTCTTTGGGGAAAGGTACTCATGCTTGCCTTTTCATCTTTGAAAGGCAGTTGGGGATCCATGGCAGGAGGGGTTGAAGGTGTGAGGTGCCTGGCACCACCCAGCCACTTGGACCCCACTTTCTAAATCAGATTTAGCTTTAACAACCCTACTGTTCAGAACCCACAGAAAAATGAAACACTTTGTTCCTCCTGCTCTTGAAGAAGTCCTCCCATCATAAATCTTTCCACATTAGATTGCAAAACTCAGGGCTCTGAATTCCCTAAGTAAATAAATTAGAGATAATTCAATATTTGATTTATAAGATCTGCAATTCTGCTCCTGAGTTTTTGTTTTTTTGTTTTTATTGTGGCTCAGCTGGTAAAGAATCCAATCTGCCTGCAATGTGGGAGACCTGGGTTCGATCCCTCGGTTGGGAAGATCCCCTGGAGATGGGAAAGGCTACCCACGCCAGTATTCTGGCCTGGACAATTCCAGGGACTATACAGTCTATGGGATCACAAAGAGTCCGACCTGACTGAGCAATTTTCATTTCACTCCTGAGTTTTTTAAGTGAATGGTCCATAATTGAGCTCAAATGAACAGATCCATTAATCCTGAACCCAGTGTCAAATGAGTCCGAAAAACACGGGGTGCTCTGGGTGACACAGGAGAACAGGAGCCAAAGAAAACAATCCCTCTTGACTCACAGTCTTAGAAACGAACTCATGTTTGCCAGGGGGATGGGATCGTTAAGGACTTTGGGAAGGTCATATGCACGGTGCTATATTTAAAATGGATAACCAACAAAAGCCTATTGTATCGCACATGGAACTCTGCTCAATGCTACGTGCCAGCCTGGATAGGGGTGGGGTTTGGGGGAGAATGGATCCATGGATATGTATGGCCTAGTCCCTTCACTGTTCACCAGAAACTATCAGAATATTGTTAATCAGCTATACCCCAATACAAAATGGTTTTGGTGTTAAAAATAAAAATAAAAGAATAATCCCTCTTAAGTCTTTAGCCCTGCTGCCTCCCTGCTGGGTTTCTCTTACCAGTTTCTATCACTAGAGAAATTGTGCCTTCTAGAATTTTCAAGGCAGCACAGCATTTGTTTCCAAGTCGGGGCCATCTCAGTCTGATAGATACACTCTTTTGAGCTGACTGCAGTCATAAAGAAGAGAGGATCAATCTACTCAGCATGCCTTCAGAAGGTTCCTTGCTTCCCTCTCCCAGGTTCCTGGGATAATTCCAACATATCTTACCCACGGCTCCACAGCTTAGTCAAGCAGGAGGGCAAAAATGACTGCACCAGCTCTTATGTGGTACTCTCGAGACATCTGGGAAACCCTGAAGGCGCTTATTTTGCTTTCCCAGAGAATTTTATTCTTTGGTTTGTGTGGTTACAGCTTTTGCTGACACTCAAAGCCAGAACCTTTATGACTAATCATTCTTCCAGGGGCATGGTTTCAGATAAGTAAAAGGTGAACGCATTAAATGAGCAATGCAAGAAGAAAATGTCCTTGTTTTGTGCCTCAAGTCCTGGTAACGGGAGATCAGGTTATTTTTAGCTGTAAAAGTTATGCCTGCTTACACAACTTGCCTCTTTATAGCCATTAATATGAAAAATTCATAATTGGAGCCAGGTGCTAACAGGAGCAAAAGCAGATTTTGTACAAAAAAAAAAAAAAAAATGCTAGAAAGGCACCTCATGGAGAAATGTGGCCTTTAAAGAAATTTACTTTTTCTGGGTAATAGGATTGCTGGTTGGATTCTTATAAACCAGCAGTAGAGAAACATGTGGATGGCGTTATAGCTCTTATTCCGTGGTTCTCATTTGAAAGGTACCTAGACAAAAACTCTATTTCCCAGGGACCACATGCCTCTGAACTTAGTGTAGTTTGTTCCCAACTCATGTATATAGCAAACCAAGAAGAAAGTTTGACCACATGCAACCAAATTCTTCTCTATCAGAAAATACACAACTTCTATGCAACTTGGTATATATGTATTAATGCACTGGTATACATGCATACACAGAGGCATAAATGTGTACAATGTGTGCTTGGCAACTGAATTTTTCACCCAGTAAAATGCACTCCATTATTGTCTGTGTTTTTAACAACCATATTGACCACATTTGGGGCACTGCTCCCATCTCTATATGATGTCTTTCTTTAGCAACTTAGGAGAGAGTCTTCCTGGGATCAAAGAAGAAAGAAGGAAGGAAGCAAGGAAGGAGACAAAGAAAGAGGAAAAAAAAGAAAGAAAGAGGGGAAAATGAATGCCTAGGAGTGCAAGTTCTAATCTCAGTTTCACTGCAGACTGTTTACCTGGTTTCCCCATATGTAAAACGAAGTCTCTTTTGCCATGTCAGAGAAGAGGATAAGATGAAGGGGGACTTTTAAAACTACAAAACACTTGCAAGCTCAAAGCAGAAGTATACACCTCTGTGAAGAGTGGTGAACACGTATACAACCAAAGTGAGAAAAGGCGGATGGGATGAAGCTTGCACATGGACACTGGGGAATGCATGAATATTCAGTCATGTCTGACTCTTTTGCGACCCGATGGACTGCAGCCCTCCAGGCTCCTCTGTCCATGAGATTCTCCAGGCAAGAATACTCTAGCATTTCCTTCTCCAGGGGAATCTTCCAGACCCAGGGCTTGAACCTGTGATTCCTGTGTCTCCTGCATTGGTAGGCGGATTCTTACCTGCTGAGCCATTGGAGAACCCTCATCAGTGCTTGCCTGGAGCCTTCATGTGCCTGTAACCCCTAATGCTTCTTCTAAGACTTGAGAAACGCTCTCTTTAAAATGCTTGTCTTCAAGTGCTCGGGCCTGGTATACTGGGAAGACCCAGAGGAATCGGGTGGAGAGGGAGGTGGGAGGGGGGATCGGGATGGGGAATGCATGTAACTCTACGGCTGATTCATATCAATGTGTGACAAAACCCACTGAAATGTTGTGAAGTAATTAGCCTCCAACTAATAAAAAATAAACAAATAAAAATTAAAAAAAATAAAAATAAAATGCTTGTCTTGCTTTCCCCACAGAAGCCACTTCATCCTCAGCACACGCTGGCGAGCGTCTTTGACATGACCCACAGAGCTTTGACCGTTTAGTCCCCGACTCTGTGATTTTACCCCCTCCACCTGCTCCCTTGAACTTCGGTCCCCAGCAATCCCAGCAGCTCTTCATTCCCTGGACGCACTGGGCTGTTGTCACCCCTGAGCTGCTATGAAAGGTTGCCTTTTCTTGCCACACCCTTCGTCCCTCAACCCGCCTGGACAACTAGCAACCGTCGGGCGCTTAACATCACCGGCTCCTCCTCTTCAAAGCTTCCACGGTTTAGACAAGCTGAGTCGTGTTCCCTTACTGCTCCCTTGTCCACCACTCTCTTTAGTATAAGGTTATTTTATTTTATTTTTTTTCGTTCTGATCTGTTTACCTGTTTACTTTCCTGTCTAGACTCCAATACTCTTGAAACCGTAGAACCTTCTACTTCAACCTTGACGCCACTTGCCTGCCTGCTGCCTGACATGCAGATGATGCTCAGTGCTTGTGGAGAGAATGAATGAAAAGAGGGAGGAAGGAAGTTCATGGCCAAGTTTTAGGCCGGTGGTCCCCAACTTCTGGGACCTCATGCCTGATGATCTAAGGTGGACCTGATGTGATAGTAATAGAAATAAAGGGCACAATAAATCCAATGTGCTGGAATCACCCTAAAACCTCCCCCCTACCCCTGCCATCCATCTAAAAATTATCTTCCTTGGTGCAAGATAATTTGGGGACCGCAGCTTTAGACTCTCTGCTCCAAGTGCCTTTTAGGCTGTGGTTACAGATTCTGCATTGTTTTCCATACGCATCTTCATCCCTTTCCCCCCCAAAGCACCAAGTCACTGCATTTTTGTTACTTCCCCCCAGAAAATAACCTTTAGAGTCTTCAGCTTTCTTGTACAGTCTTCGATTTCCTCCCCAGGATGAGCCAGGCCGTTTTACGTATCAAAGATTCCTAGGATTTGTTGAAGAAATGCAGGATTCCCGGAACCCAAGAAAGAAAGAGGACAGGATGGGGAAAGAGGTAGGAGGGAAGAAAAGAACACCCCACACAAAAAGGGGTGAAGAATGAGTAACAAGAGCTGGCATGAGGACTACATCCACGGGCTGAGAATGGGACAGAGGTAGGTAGTTTACGTCTACCCCCTAATTGCAGTAGTTATTATGCAAGTCTTTTAAAGAGCATCTTCCATCTAGTGAAGCTGTATTTACTTCTCCAAACAGAGATGTTTATAAATACTGCCTAAGAAACTGAAAAAAAAGTCCCAAAACAAAACTAGCCATCATAACCTCCTGGGCCCACAAATAAAACCTTTTCCTTGGGTCAGTTAAACCAACACACTAATCACAAAAATCAAGTATTTATAGAACTAACCTAGTCACCAAAACTGAGTCACTTCAATCATATGAGTAACACACTTGTGTAGAAAATCCACAAAAACATTTTGACCTCAAAGTGTAAGTACCACTTCTGGTTTCAAAAACACTGCATCTTCAACATAGTTTATACGTATTCAACTTATACTGATTCCATTTCTACTGATTTCACTCTTTTAATAAGAAACCTACAAGTTAGATATTTATGGTTTATATGCGTTTCACATCTGTATGCTAAATATGTATCAAATACTTAATAGAAACATCATAGTTCATAGATCCAGTAAACTATTTAACCTGGAAAGGACCTTGGAAACCATCTGATCCAACCCTCTGATTCTACAGACTGAAAGATGGAAGGAAAGAGTGGCTCATTGTCTATTTAAAGTCATGTGATGGGAGAAATGGGGTGAAATTCAGGTTTCCTGAAGCCAAGGTCAGGATAATTTCTCTTACGTTACAGGGCACAGAACAAAACACATGAAATGCTGAAGAACATGTAGAGTTTACACATATATAGATGGAAAGACAAGTATTTACTGTTAAATAGTAAATTCAACTGTTGCTTCTAGCATAAAAATAAAAGACTGTAACTTTAGTAGAATATTTTTATTAGATACAATATCAATATACTTCTTGATAGCTCAATATATTTCATTATATATATGTATATATGTATACACATATATATATACACATATGAATAATAGAGGGCTTCCCAAATGGCACAGTGGTAAAGAATCCATCTGCCAATTCAGGAGATGCAGGTTTGATCTCTGGGTCCAAAAGAGCCCCTGAAGGAGGAAATGGCAACCCACTCCAATGTTCTTGCCTGGGAAATCCCCATGGACAAAGGAGCCTGGTGGCCTGCAGTCCATGATGTCACGAGTTGGACAGGACTGAGTGACTGAACACAGCACCCCCCCACACACACGCACACACACTAATATATAGTGAAATAGATTTCTCTATATATTGCTTTTTTTTTTTTTTTAATTTTGAGAAGGCAAAACGTGAATAGAAGTGTTAGCAATGCTTCAGGAGTGCACTCAGCGTCTCAAGAACCAAGGAGGTATTCCTCTCCCATAACAGATTGGAAAGGGTGCCCTCTTGTGTTCCTTCCGTGTCACAGATTCTTCTGCCTCACAAACTGCTCCCACCTCCTCTAAGAAGGCCCTCTGCTCCTCCCCAGCGAGGACACTGCAGTTTGAAACATAAAATACCCCTCCTGTCACTCATATCGGCGTGCTACATGTACCAGGGATAAATGAAACCATACATATGAATAGCGAGTCTTCATATTTATCCCTGACTTCCTTGGGTGTATTCACCCGTGGCAATTCTTTCTCTCTCCGTCGTGAGTACACAGTACCGCTGTCATTTAAGACGAGAAGAGAAAACAGAAAAGCAGTTTCTTTTATGCACAAATGAATTGCTACTTGAATGTGTCTTTTAATTGGCTTTTCAGGAGTGGTATCAGCCCAAGCTGCTTTATTCCTTTGGGGATCATTAGCTATCAATTTGTTAATTGAGTTAATGCATTAATCCAGCCAATAAATCCTTTTGAAGCCTCTAATTTTCATAAAGAAACAGTAGCAGTGTGTGGAATATAAAAAAGAAGACACTTACACCTGTCCTCGACAAAGGTCCATGTAGTCAAAGCTATGGTTTTTCCAGTAGTCAAGTCCGGAAGTGAGAGTTGGACCATGAAGGAGGATGAGTGCTGAAGAACTGATGCTTTCAAATTGTGGTGCTGTAGACTGCAAGCAGATCAAACCAGTCCATCCTAAAGGAAATCAGTCCTGAATGTTCATTGGAAGGACTGATGCTGAAGCTGAAACTCCAAAACTTAGGCCACCTGATGCACACAGCCGATTCATTGGAAAAGACCCTGATGCTGGGAAAGGCTGAGGGCGGGAGGAGGAGGGGGCAGCAGAGAATGAGATGGTTCGATAGCATCACTGGCTCAATGGACATGAGTTTGAGCAAACTCCGGGAGAGGGTGAAGGACAGGGAAATTTGGTGCTGCAGGCCATGGCGTGGCAGAGTCAGACATGACATCACACCTAAACAACAACAGCAGGTGTCCTCAAGAAACTTACCATGCAATGGAAGATAAAAAGATCTGATTCCAGGTGAGAGAGGACAATTTTCGTAAAGTGACCCTCAGAAGCTGGAAGAGCTTAGAGGAGGAAAATTCCCGCTTAGCTCTGGAGAGCAGGGAAGTGTTTATCCAGAACGTGGCTTGTCAGTAGACTTCCAGAAGTTATGTGGGGAACTTCCTCCAGTGGTTAAGATTCTGTGTTCCCAAAGCTGGGAAGGGGAACATGTTCTATCCCTGATCAGGGAACTAAAATCCTGCATTTCACGTTGCATGAGTCAAAAAAAAAAAAAAAAAAAGGAGGAGCTGAAAATGGAATTGATTCTGGACTTGGAATAAGCACATGTACAGAGAAGCCCCTGCTGGGCCAGAAGGTGGCCTAGAGTCTTTGCAAGAAGAATGTAACAATGCAACGGAAGGCCTCACCCATGTAGCATCCAGGGTGGCCAGGAGCCAAACGCATGACCTTGGTTTTATTTGCAGCATTGTGTTCTAGTCTTTGGCACTGACGGAGCCAGAAGAATGAAGCAATGTGACAGGCAGGTGATTCACAGATGCATGGACTGGGATGCCACATAGTGACGTTTGAACAGAGGGGCTGACGGCTCATCTACGGATCTATCTGCCCCTAGCTCTGCTTGCGTGCTACTGTTTTTTTTTTTTTCAAACTACACTCAACTACACTCAAATATCAGTTATCTGCACTAAGGAAATAAAACTATGGAACAGGTCATCCAATAGTCCCTCCTCTTAGTATTTGGAATGCGTGCTATGATGGGGATTTGAAGAAGAGAATTCATTTTCCCTGACTCATTTATTTCAGACCCATATGAAAACTGCTATGCCCTTCGTTGTGGACACCTTGGACTGTCTGTACTAAAGATTTTCATGAACAATCTGCGGTGGAATTGATCCACTATCACTAATGGGTATCATTTACCTACCGTCACTTTTATCTAATGACATTATTTTGCATTAACAAAATGGAACATTTCTATGTGAGTGCCAGGACAAGAAATGTCACCTCCTCACCTCTGGCTCAGATCTGCCTGAATTCCACCGGGATGGAACGCTAGTCTCCATCTGAGCTCACTGCATCCTTGAGATGGTGTCCCTGGACAAACTCTTCAACATGTTTACTTCCTCATTCTGCTATGACTGTATTTCAGTCAATCAATACAGTCTGACTGTATTTCAGATAATCAATATATAATGTGTTCTTTTCACATTTGACAAATCCTTCTATTCCCCACCTCCCATTAGATGACTCCTCCATACCTTAGCCTCCTAACAGCAGGGGGCCTTTGAGAGAAGAGAGAAGTCGCTCAGTCATGTCTGACTCTTTGCAACCCCATGGGCTGTAGCCCACCAGGCTCCTCCGTCCATGGAATTTTCCAGGCAAAACTACTGGAGTGGGTTGCCATTTCCTTCTCCAGGGGATCTTCCTGACCCAGGGATCAAACCCAGGTCTCTGGCATTGCAGGCAGACGCTTTACCGTCTGAGCCACCAGGGAACGGCCTTTGAGAGTAGTCCTTATAAATAAAAGCTGAGGGGTGGTCTTGGGTTAACATAACTGATAAGCAAGGGGGGGGGTGCACTTTAAAGAAATGAACCCAAACAGATGATTTATTTACCTTAAAGTAATAGGCTAAGTTCTACATAATACAACGCAGTCATTTTCTCCTGATCCCCAGCCAGCATCACTAGCAGCCTGTTTGCTCCCTGAGAAACTGCTGCAGACATAGACAGCTGCATCACAAGGATTCCAGCTGCCTGGCAAGGACAGACAGAACACGTTCTGCAACACAGCTGCCCTCTAACGGCCGACTTGGTGCAGTGCCTTCTGGTGGAGGATTCTAGCTTCCTGATAGGAAGCTGCAGCTAAGATGCTAGAAGACTCAGCCTTAGAAATAGATAACCAACAAGAACCTACTGTATGGCACAGGGAACCCTGTTCAGTATTCTGTAATAACCTAAATGGGAAAAGAATTTGAGAAAGAAGGGGTGTATGTATATGTATAACTGAATCACTCTGCGGTAGACCTAACAGTAACACAACATTGTTAATCAACTATGCGTGTTACGTGCTGTATGCTCAGACACTCAGGCACGTCTGACTCTTTGCAACCTCATGGACTACACGCCCCTCTGTCCCTGGGATTTCCCAGGCAAGAGTACTGGCACGGGTTGCCACTTCCTCCTCCAGGGGATCTTCTTGACCCAGGGATCAAACCTGTATCTCCTGTGTCTCCTGAACTGCAGATGGATTCTTTATCACTAAGCCACCTGGCAATCCATTAATCAACTGTGTTCCAAAACAAAACAACAATTTTTAAAAAGGACTCAGTCTCTGAGAAACACTTTAGGTTCCATTTAAATAGTGATGAGAAATAGAAGTGGTACCAGCTCCCTGATATTCATTTCAGAACCATCATCCCCGTTACCATGACCGCGAAAGCCATTTATCAGACCTGCAAGGAGGTGATGTATATTCTGGGGTAGCACTAAATCTTTGTCAGTCCGGGTGAACAGGCAGACATACACATACATACACATCTACATTGTCGTTGTTCAGTAACTCAGTCATGTCCGACTCTTTTCAACTCCATGGACGACAGCACGCCAGACTTTCCTGTTCATCACCAACTCTCGAAGCTTGCTCAAACTCATGTCCATTGAGTTGATGATGCCATCCAACGATCTCCTCCTCTGTCATCCCCTTTTCCTCCTGCCTTCAAGGTTTCCCAGCATCAGGGGCTTTTCTAATGAGTCGGCTCTTCGCATCAGGTGGCCAAAGTTTTGGAGCTTCAGCTTCAGCATCAGTCCTTCCAAAGAATATTCAGGACTGATTTCCTTTAGGATGGACTCCTTGCTGTCCAAGGGACTCTTAAGAGTCTTCTCCAGCACCACAGTTCAGAAGCATCGATTCTTCAGCACTCAGCCTTCTTTATGGACCAACTCTCATATCCATATGTGACTACTGGAAAAACCATAGCTTTGACTATGTGGACCTTTGTTGGTAAAGTAACGTCTTTGCTTTTTAATGTGCTGCCTAGGTTTGTCATAGCTTTTCTTCCAAGGAGCTAGTGTCTTTTAATTTCATGGCTTTTCATGAAAAGGCAAAAAGAAATGACATATGTACATACACAGAGAAATTTATTTCAGATGTTCTTGGGGAAAAAATTAAACCTTGCAAGTAGGAAAATAAATGTTTATTTTATATTTAGGAAGATTTGGGATCTAATTGCATTCTGTATGAATCCTGAGAATAAATAAACCATTTTTTTTTCCAAAGTCTGATTTTTCAAACAGATAACAGGATAGCGAGAGACAATGCAGATCACCCAGATCGGTCTCACTGTCATTTGCTCTGGTTCTTTACTGGCATCATGACAGTCACGCCTTTATGCCCAGGTTTAACCGGAACACAGCAATCAAAAAATCAGTTTGCAAAACATGGAGCAAGTACTTCATTTTCCCCAACACCCTTTGATGTTCCAACCACCCCCTTTTGAGTAATCCATCAGGTCCAAATCCACTTCCATTTTCTCCAGTCTTCAGGGGGAGAATTTCTCTCAGACTCCTGTGTTTGTGATTCCAGCAGTTTCTGAGAGCCACTCTCATTAACTACATGTAATCTGCCTTTTTTGAAAAATGGGTAGTTTAACTGCACGATTTCATTAGGCAGGGAGAGCTGAGTGGGTTCTAATTTTATAAGTGATCAGCTTCTAAATGAATATTTTAATGTAGAACAGCTTTTCCTTCCCCTAAGAAATAAATCCCAGATAATGAATTCACAGAAATAGCAGACTTGCAGCCTCTCTGGACGGCTGATTTGACATTAACGTGAAGTGGAGACCTGGGCTCCTAAGCTTCCCTTCAGTGCACTGCCTTCCTCTTGTTTCAGCAGAGACATCCCCAGTCCTGCTGGCACCCTGGGGATTTGGGGATAACATCCTGATCGTTATGCTGAAGCAAAAAATGGCATGTTGGAACTTCATGGCCCAGGAAACACGGTGTAAGATTGGGTGGAGTTAAGAATTGGTCCCATTTTCATTTGCTTTGGGGGTGTTTATGGCATAATGACCGTGATGCATTTATACCCCAAACAGGAGCAATCAGAGCAGCTTCCTATAGTCCCCATAATATCATCGCCAGTGGCAAAAGGACAGGGGAGGAAGCAGAAGGGCCACCTCTGTTAAGACGGTACAAGCTTTAAACAGCAAGGATATTACCTGAAACCAAGATTTAATGAATGTAGGTTGCTTGCGTTTTCCTTTGGGGGTGAGGGGGTTTACATTTTCATCAGAAACCAAAGTTGGCACAACCCGGGAGCTAAACAAAGTTCCGATCTTCTGGGATACTTTTTTTATTACCACGTTAAAAAAAAAAAACAGAAATCCTCTTGCCTCCTGGTCCTATATGGCTTAGTCTCAGAGCAATGAAACCATCAATAAAATATGAAAAGTGCTCACATCTTTGGCTTGCTTTTCTTCAAAAATCTAAAGAGGATCCAGACACACTGTTCAAGACAACCTCATAAACCTCCCTTCTTCCTTCCTAGGTCTTCCATCACCTTTGGCAGCTGCTGAGACACTCTTCTCTTAAAAGCCCCTGAATGAAATGATCCTCTACCCCAGCCCCTAAAACTCGGCTCTGCTCTGCCTTTCACTGCTGTGTTATTTCCTTCCGCTGATATGTTCTGAAGTCCTCCTCCTTTTCTCCTGGGGCCTCGAGCTCCTTCATTTAGGTTACCACTTTTTGTCTTATAAAAACTCAAGTCTGGTGGACACCTAGGAAGAAAGGAGAGGCCTGGGAATGAGAAAGAACCGGAGGAGGCAAACTCTGAACTGACTTTGGATGAAATCGAGGGTGACGGGAAGGCTAGAGTGATGGCAAACATCTCATCTAAACATATATCCGATGTGCAAAGGCAGCCAGAGTTAGTGACTAAGAATGATCGTGGTGACCCGCTGCCCTCGCTCCTGGCCCAGGTGCAGGAGAAGCCAGCCCCGAGGCTGCATGGCCACACAGAAGCAGCAAATACGAACGTTTAGAAGCCCTTCTCTGCTTGACTCAGCTCCGCGTCCCTGTGGATGAAAAACTGGAGCTCTTAACATCCGGGACCGTAATTTCTCAAACTGTGAAAGTGTGTGGATGTACATGTGTAAAAAAGACATGCTAAATCACTAATTTGACAATGTCAGGGCTGGGAAGACCCCAGCAGAGATTATTTCACTTTCATTCATTCTTACTCATTTTTTTTAACTGTTTCCTGTGTGTGCACGCTCAGTTGCTTCAATGGTGTCTGACTGTTTGCTTCCCAATGGACTGTAGCCCCCCAGGCTCCTCTGTCCATGGGATTCTCCAGGCAAGAATACCGGGGTAGGTTGCCAAGCCCTCCTCCAGGGGATCTTCCCAACCCAGGGATCAAATATGCATCTTTTGTTCAATGAACCTGCAATGAACATGCATTGCAAGGGGGTTCTTTACTGCTGAGCCACTGGGGAAGACCATGTTTCCTGTGCAACCACTTATTTTATTTCAATTTATATCCTAGATATAAATCAGCTCTGCAACAGCTGTTTTATTTTTAATTTAATTTATTTGGCTGCACCACGCTGCCTCTGGGATCTTAGTTCCCCAACCTGATACTGAGCCCATGTCTCCTGCAGTGGAAGTACAGACACTTACCTACTGGACCACCAGGGAATTCCCTTACCCGTTGTTTTAAAGCTAAGAAATCAGAGGCCCAGAGAGGTTGTGATTTGCCTACAGAAAAATCAACATTTCCTGAACTCGGATCTCTCAGCTCCCAGGACACGCAGCTGAAGTATAAATGTGTCTCCCTGGGACCACTGCAGGATGCTGACGATGGAGAGAAGGCAGGCACTGATAGGCTGTGTTTGCACAGACATCCTGCTGGCACCTCTCTGGGCCTCCACACCCTCGCCTTAGACATCTGGGAGGATGCTGAGCGTGGTGGCAGCTTGTCTCACGGAAACGCGGCTTGGCCCAGCAGGTCGTTCGGATTAGCCACACCGCATGATGGGAAATTCCGAACGAACTTTTTGGCCGCCCAATAGAGGGCCCCAGTAAGCCCTCCAGAGACACTGGCCCAGAGAACCAGCATAACCTTCCTAGTAACCTTCACCTCTGAGCGCAAGGCCTGGAGAAGGAAATGGCAACCCACCCCAGTATCCTTGCCTGGAGAATTCTGTGGGCAGAGGAGCCTGGTGGGCTACAGCCCATGGGGTCGCAAGAGTCGGACACGACTGAGCAACTAAACCACCATCACCTGAGCACAGGGTGAGCGGACAAAGGCGTCCCCCTTTCACAAAGGCTCCCAGCTCTCCGGGGGAAGCCCGTGATTTTTGTCTCTTCTTTAAAATAGAACAGGGAAACCTGAAACTCAAACCCTAGGCTTTCCCAAAGTCTGCCCCTATCCCGTAAAGGAATCTGCAGCCCACAGACACCTCCCAAACATCTCCCTTCATCCCTAGAGCAGCTGAGACTACTGCTTTAATTTCCTGCCACTTTCCTTAACCAAATATTAAATTTTCCCCCTTGAAGTGAGTGTAATAAATCACCAAGGAAAGAATTGGCAGCTCTTAAAAAAAAAAAAAAAAAAAGGAAGGAAGGAAGAAGCTTGATGTATCCAGCCCCGGGCACAGCCGTGTGCCCTTGGCCACCCCACGGAGGCTGCTCTGCGCCCTTGACTCTGAGACCCTTCAGCCCTCTGGTGCCATTGGTATTGCCGCTCATGGTGGGGTGTTTATTTGTTTGCTTTTGGGTTCTTGCTGTCTTGCCCTCCCAGGAACAGGTGTGGCTGCTTCAGTTCGCTTATTATTTTATGCCTCAGAATCATTTTGATTTAAGTCCATAATGACCACAAACAGATCTACTGTTTGCAACCATGGAGCACCAGCTTTGATGCTACTGTTATGGCAAAACTTTTTTTTTTTTAAGCTTTTCAAAATAGCCCTACTACATCCCATGTGGGTTTATTGTTATTCTGCACAATTGTATTGTACATATACTCTTGAATTTCCCCAAATCCTGTTATTTCGTAGATAAACAAACAATACAGTATCCATCTACTTGCCAACCCACTAACTTCATAGCACACCTCAGATGATTTTTGCTTCTACGATTTGGAAATTATGTTTCCAATCAGTTCCTTGGTGTAATTCTGAAGGCAGAAGAGAGAACTTGCCTTTTATTTAAGGACAAGACACATGGTTGTCTTAAGGGGAAACTGCAAGAAAAGCAAGGGGAATTTCTCCTTTCTCCTCCTTTTAGCATCGCAGGGAGAGCACTGGATTCAGCTGACATTTTGGGGATAAACATAAAACATTTAGGTGAGTGGAGTGGAACTTGGGAAAAATTGAAATCAGGAGATTTATTTTCTCGGTTCACACCCTGTTTCATGAGTGCTCATTTTTAGCAGCTGAAACTCTAGGGGGGTTTTTGCCCATGGGATGAGGGTTTCATCTCAAATGCTGCATCACAGATACCGTATTACATGGGGTAGCAAAGTGTCAGTCACTCCTCCTGGCGTTTCAGGACTCCTCATCCATGATGGAGACAGCAACCCCCACCGATAACAAAAGCTGAGGAAATCAAACATAGGTCTGCGATTTTGTGAAGCAGCAATGGCTGGACTCCTCAGGATGCCCACTGTGAGTTATCTACATCTATGGTCCTCCCCAGGGTGAGCTGGCCCCATGGGGAGGTGAAGGGAGCAACCATCTATGGAATTTATTAAAGAATGACCAGTACTCACTGAAAAGAAAATCAATTTTAAAAAAAAGTGCCAGTTATGCAAATAACTTGAGAGACAGTGGCAATGAGTAAGTAGATGGTTATTGACGGGAAAGGATGACCAGGAGGTAAAATTGTTCTGGGTGTGGGTGGGCATCGCTTTTGGAAGCTCCCTAGGTGATGCACCTGATCTTCAGGGTTGACAACCTCAGGTGCAGGACTTTTAGTTGCATTATGCCAAGACAGCACGAAGCTCTCCCATATACTCTAGCTGTTGGCTGAGAGAAACAGCACTTTTCTAAGCCCACGTCCCCTCCCCCACCACCCACCAGCCTCTCTGCAGACAGAAGACAATACAATAAAATAGAACAGTCTAAATCACAACATGAGAGGTTTGGATTAGGTAGAGAAGGAAATTTATGGAAAGAAAAGGAGGTAAGATGTTAAAATGTATTACCTTGGGGGAATTAGGCCCCTCACTTTCTGGAGTGTTTCCCAAGGAGGATGAACTCCCGTCTGTCGTGGGTATGTTTCTCATGGAATGCCAAGATGGTAATGGAGAGGAACACGCCCTGTTTACGACAGGGCTGAATGCCTTTTGAACTCATTTGTTCAAAACATAACAAGGGTTTCCCACTCTAGTGTCCTAAAGGAGACTACTCAGTTGGATGAATTATTTGGGTGTGGAAGCTGTGTCAGGCCCAATTTGTAAAACCAGTATGGTATAGTGTTTTGGCTAAGTATGTGTCCTCTGGAGCCAAATTGCCTATTTCAGTTTTCCTACCTATTAGCAGATAGGCGTGTGCCTATCAGTTGACCTGTCATGATGCTGCTGATGGTGATGATGATAGTACTGTCCCCTAGAGTTACTCTAAGAGTTCACGGAGTTAACATATGTAAGCCCTTAGACCATGCCTGCAACATAGCAGACACTTGTATAAATGTTAGATTTTTAAATTATATTTATTTTAGGTTGCTTAGGTTGTAGAAGACCCATTATATCCTGATTTATATTTTTCAACTGCAAATCTAAAATATACATCCTTTTTTTGTTGTGTTTTAAGCTGCTATAAAGTACAGCTCATCCTTGGATTAGCAGAATCTTAAGAGTTTGAAGGAAATAGAGAAAATTGTGTAAAGGAATTGTTATCAAACACAGCTGCACGTTAGAATCACAGAGGGAGCTTTAAAACTTGCTAATACCCAGGCCCAATCACAGACAGTGCAATCAAATACCAGGCTCTCTCTCTCTCTCTTTTTTTTTTAAAGCTCTACTTGTCATTCCAAAGTATAACAGATGTTGCAAGCTCTTGGGTGGGAAACATTCTCCTTGATATTCAGCCACTTCTTCAACTATCTCTTTTTAATATTTCCGTTGACAGAGAACTCACAACTTCACATAAAATTGAATTTCCCTGTAAATTTAAATAGCACTAAGCAGATAATTCAAACTGAATGAATTCAGAGTTTATTTTTGAATCTCTCACCTCCTCAAATTGTTGGCAAAAGGTTTGCTCAATCAAGTGATAAATGCCAAATATAATGAAATATTTCTGTAAAGTCCCTAACCTTTTACAACTGTCATAGTTAAATGAAACAACATGCTTTTCAAAGCAAATTGAATTCATTAGCAATATATAGCAAAACTATCATGAGTTTAAATGAAATTCATAAGATGGCATTTCTGTTCTGAAAGTTATTTGAGAATTTGCCTCCATGTGATAAATTTCACATATTTCTTTTAAAATGATACTTATTCTTTTATTACTAGTCATTTAATAAACTGTAGTCAAGAACCAGCTTCATGCAGAGGCTACAAACATTAATAAATATAA
The DNA here is from genome assembly GCF_910594005.1 of Cervus elaphus. Lineage (NCBI taxonomy): Eukaryota > Metazoa > Chordata > Mammalia > Artiodactyla > Cervidae > Cervus > Cervus elaphus. The sequence continues at coordinate 42,354,515 of NC_057846.1, forward strand.
AACCAAAAGTTGAGTTGAATACTTTGAATTTTCTCAATATACCACACCAATTTTTTTTGTCCTGAACTAGCTTGAATTAATCAATTAAAGACTATATTTGCAATTAAGCTGATATACAGTTGACCTCACTTTTCAATAGACCCAATATGAAAGAATCTTGAGCTGTAATTCAGGTCTTTTAAAGATTTGAGGGGTGGGGTGAGGGTGGGTAGTCCTTTATGGAATTTTTTGAAAAAGTGAGTTTTTCCGGGTTATTTAAGATGTGACTTAATTTTCCAGAATGTAGTCCATATACAATTTCTGGAGACACTGGCCAAGTAAAGCAAAGCTTGCCAGCACTTGAGGATTCCTATCGTGGCCGCTCTTGAAATATCAGTGGGGGTTGTTTTTAGGCTGGTTTTGAGGACAGAGATGAAGACCAGGGCCACCAAAGGTTGGATTCCATTAATTAAACGAGAGCAGTTGATCGGTGTGAGTGCGGTACAGAGGATGGGCAGGAGCCCAGGCATCCCATGAAGGACACCCACAAGGGCAATCTAAAGGACGCTGCAGCTCACAGCAACGCTGCCAGTGAGGTTTGTGAGAGGTGACTGTTGCAATTCCTCAGTAAAAGTACTACTGAATTTTTATTTTTTATGGCAAAATATCAGTTGCCCAAGGGTCGTGAGCATCAGTTATACAAGTAATGACAGCCCTCATTCACATGTGTCGAGACACCATCTTTCTCCAGAACCTTTAAAGCACAATTTGGGGGCTTGGTCTTTTCACATTATTATCACTAAAGTATGTCTTGAAACAATTTTTGGATTCTAGCTCATTGTATTTCCAGCTAAACTGGCAGCGATCAAAGGAGCTGGAATTAATTCAAAGAAGCAGAATGTATGCAAGTGAGAAGGTATGTATAATGATGTTAAGTGGAAAGAAATTGACTGTGGTTGTAAATATTTCAGTGGATGGTTTTTCCTTAAATAAATCCTTACAGGATTTAATTTTTTTCCTTAAATAAATCCTTACAGGATACCCATTTTCCCTTTATTATAAACTCAACTTCTCAGATCCCTTTCAGTCCAGTGTAGGAAATTCGGTCTTTATGATTTTGCCTCAAAGATACTCAGGCAAACATTAGTGATGCTCATTTAGATTTTGTAGAATGCCATTCTTTGATATATTCTCAGTAAGTTTCTTCCAGCACTAACATTTTATGAATCTCTACTTTGGAGGGAATTAAGATGTTAGCAAAGGCTTTTAATAACTCATTCAGGGTCATCTATTTAGAGAGAGAGAGAGAAAGACTCAGGTCCCCTGAATCGTACTGAAAAGTGTTCTTCCTAGACATTTTTTTAAATTAAAAAAGAAATGTTTTACCATTATTATTCATAGTTTATTTCATTTTTAAAAAACATTTTATTTTTTGGCCACGTGGCATGGGGTATCCTTAGCTCCCCGACCAGGAATTGAACCCATGTCCCCTGCATTGAAAGTGCAGAATCTTATCCACTGGACTATCAGGGAAGTACCTCTCTCTGGGTATGATTGTTTTTTATTGGGACTACACCTTGGCTTACTTGATTATTTTCTCTTACTTTTGGACTAAAGAAATCTGTTTAAAGTCACACAAATATTTGACAGTGATATTTCACTGGCAACAATGTGTTTCAAGCAAATAATGAACACCAGAGTTTTGCATTTAGTTGTGAAAATTAGAGGAGAAGGATTTTTACTCTGACCCACAGTCACCAACTGCCCCTGCAGCCTGTTTTCTCTTAGATTGGTACTGTTTTCTAAAATAGTGATTCCATTTGAGCTGAAGGAGTAGGACCTGATGATTCCTAATTCTCCAAGGGTAAAGAGATCTCACGTAGATAATTAGATTGAAAATTTCTCAGAGTTGCTGTTTGTCTATTGCAAATTTTTTTTTTAGCTTTAAGTTATTTTATGTTATTTTCTGTGTTCACAATCTTGTGCATTTGATTTCAATGACATGAATTTTTTTTCAGTATCACTTTAAAAAGTTTATTGAAATACAGTTGATTTACAATGCTGTGTTAGTTTCAGATTAGATTAACCCAAGCTTTATAGATTTCTTAAAGAGTACAAAGGTTACAAGCCAACCCTTTGAAGAAGAGCTAATAACAATTGCTTGTCTTCTCTCTGAGAAGGAGCCACATGAAATGCTGCTGCTGCTAAGTCGCTTCAGTCATGTCCGACTCTGTGCGACCCCATAGATGGTAGCCCACCAGGCTCCCCCGTCCCTGGGATTCTCCAGGCAAGAACACTGGAGTGGGTTGCCATTTCCTTCTCTAATGCATGAAAGTGAAACGTGAAAGTGAAGTCGCTCAGTCGTGTCCGACTCCTAGCGACCCCATGGACTGCAGCCTACCAGGCTCCTCCGTCCGTGGGATTTTCTAGGCAAAGGTACTGGAGTGGGGTGCCATTGCCTTCTCCAACATGAGATGGAGCGTATCTTAGTCTCCTCTTTATCCCATTACTCAGTCTTCCCCATAGAGCAGACTGTTGGCTTCCAGTGGCCAGTGTTAAGTAGGAACTGGAGCCATTGCATTGAAAAAGCAAAGGGTCCAGTTGTTGGATCTTTTGTAGATGGCTTAAACATTCTTCTTTGTTCCTTGTCTCCCTGCAAAAAGGTCCCCATGGAAAGCTTGGTCTCTTTGGGTGTTCTCTTCCTTTTTTTCCAACTTCATTGTAGAGGTCCAGTTGAAGTGATGTAGCAAGACCCAAATCTTTCTCTCATTCTCCAATCGCTAGGAAGCCCTTTGCTTTGAGAGCTATGGGGAAGCTATTGATAAACTAATACCATAGTTTGCTCTTGTTAGTTTCTTAACTATTTCTATTTATGTGTGTGTGTGTGTGCATGACAGTCACTCAGTCGTGTCTGACTCTTTGCAACCCCATGAACTGTAGCCCATCAGGCTCCTCTGTTCATGAATTCTCCAGGCAAGAATACTGGAGTGGTTGCCATTCCCTGCTCCAGGGTATCTTCCCAGCCCAGGGACTGAACCCATGTCTCCTGCATTGCAGCCATATTCTTTACCATCTGAGCCACGAGGGAAGCCCTATTTCTCAATGTGCTTACATACAAAAGAGAAAACGCATGTCATTAGCATCTCCAAATCAACAGAAGCTCGCGGAGCAATTAAGAATCAAATTCTACAGCTGATGACTCTAGACAGCAACAGTATCTGTTCAAGTTGGCTAGAAGTTGATATAACAATTCCAGATTAAGAAAGCCATGCAGGAATTCCAATTGCAGTGCATTTCTCATCTCGTCTGATTAGATTTTAACGTCTTCACACCTTGTCAATTGGTTGGAGAAAATTACACTGGGAAAGCATTGTGTGCTTCTGTCTCTAATAATTATCCTAATTTGTTTTGCTCACTTTGTGTTGTAACATAGCACGAGGTGGAAACGGGGGCCCAGCAGGTCAGCACGTACAACTTCACTACTCAGTACATATTTGTAGATCATAAACATGGTTCATTAGCTCCCCAAAGACAAGAAAGTTTTCTGCAGCAGACACTTTTGAAAGCAATAAAAATTATGTAATCATTCTTGAAGAACACATAACGTTTGTCATTGGAATAAATTTTCTATGCACATGTGCGGGTGTAACAAATAGCCTAGAGTTCGAATGTTAAAAGGAGCTCTTTAACCACGTAAAGCCACATATCAATGCTTTCTTTAACTGTGATGAATTCTCTGCTCTTACCTGGGAAGGTGACATTTCACGGCAAATAAATCTGGGAAATCACCAGGGACATGAAAAGATTTCCTGTTTTGTAACCTGTTTCCCATAATGGCCTGAAAGTTGTTAACAAAAAGCTAACTGACAGTACAGTTATTCTGAGCTTTGTTAATCGGGTCAGGAAAACCTGTACTTTTGTTTGAAAAGCCAACTGAGTACTCAGGTTCTCCTGGGCGTGAACCAACTCAATGAACTGGTAAAATCCGAGTGAGTTCTATATTGCTCTGAGCCTCAAGTCCCTGGATTGCTGTGTAACACAGGGAGGCTGAAGGGCAGATGATGCTGACTTAAAAATGATGCCCAACATGAGGGTTGCAAGTTCAGCTTTATTTGGGGCAAATTGAGGACTGCAGCCCGGCAGACAGCATTTTAGATAGCTCTGGGAAACGCCTTCAAAGAGATGAGGGGGAAAGGTCAACATATATGTGGTTTTGATGAAGGGGGAGTTCGTACAATCAAGCATGTATTTTTGCAGAAGGCTTCTGCTTGTCGCAAGGAGCAGATGTCACCACGAAAAAATTTAATGCAGTTCTAGATATGAGGAGATGAGAGAATTGGGTTCATAAAATCAGCTCCTGAAAATATCCAGCTACCTGAAGACCTGTCCAGCTAGTTTACCAGAGCACAGAATGCCTCACTTCTGCTCGCCACCCTCAACTCCTTCCAGGGGGTGTTTGAAGGTCAGCAGCTGCACCAGCACCTGATTTAATCCTTGTAGAGAGAGTGGTGGTAGATAAGGACAAGCACATGATGCTTACTTAGGATTTATATGCTGCCCTCTCAACTTCTTTGTGGCCAAGCTGCCACCAACATCCCCATCTCCACTCACACAGACACCCCGAAATCATCAAAGTCACACCAATAGAGCTGGAACTAACTGCTTTGCACTAGGGTCTCAACACTTCCGCATCCCCCTTCAGGACCCACTGTCCTGAAGGACAAGCGCTTCTTAGTCTCTTGTCCCCTTTGAAGCTATTCTTGATACATCTCTTAATAAGACACCACAAAGATGTAGGTAGCAGAAGGGAAGGGCCCTGACAGTATAATTTATCTCAGGCAATTCAACAGAGACACGGAAGTGCAACTCCAAATGCTAAGAGATAGCTTTTAAACCTGGGGGAAAAAGCACCATTTTCAGACTTTGCACTTTTAGATTTGGGGAGGTCTGCCAGTATCTGTCTTGGCAGAGAGGAGCATGTATCTTTGCAGTCCCAGGTGCCCAGGTGAGGCCAGCTCTGGAACTATGTGAATGATGAGTTGGTGGCTTAAAAAAAAGAGAGAGAGAAAGGAAAAGAAACAAAAAGAAAGAAAAAAAATTAGAGGTTTTCTGTTTCTCTCTGTTAGATGTTCAGAGAGAACTGTAAATATGTAGATTTCTTCAGTTGGCCCAAGGTCCTATTTATAAAGTTGAAACCTGAATGGTATCCCCGAATGGGCAGTTGAATCCACACCACTGACTATCTACACACACACACCACACACACACACACACACAAACACACACACACACACACACACACACACCACACAATAAAGCAAAACAAACAGATTCTGAATCGAAGGGGAGAAGATGCTTGCCTTCTTCACCAAGTATGCCAACTAAGCCCCCACACTTGGACTTTATGGTGAGATGGAGTGATATAAATACTGCACTAGGAACTGAAAATTAGATTTGTTCTGGTTCTGCTATTTGCCATGTAGCCTGGATGAGTCCCTTAATATCCCTACCCTCCCTCTTTATAGCATGGTGAAATACTACTTAATTTACTTCCCTCAAAGAGTTGGTCTTAAAGTCAAATTAAGCAATGGATTAAAAAGTAGAGCACATAGAATGTTACCACTTGTTATTTTCTTAAGTTATTCAGCTTTGAATAGTTTCACTTTCTTTATCCACAATATTTTTATTTGCTTCTCTAGCCCCAGGAGATGGAATAGGGAATGCATTCCATTATTTCCTTAGCCCTGAAATTTAGAAGACTAGTTGATAACTGCATTCAATTAAAATCAAACTTAAGGGGAAAAAAGGGAAAATTAGCTTTCACTTACACCATATTGACTGCTCCTCCCCTATGCCACCCCCCGCCCCCACAGAAAAACCCTTAATGTATACTCATGTTTATTCACTAAATCGGTCCAAAAAGTTTCAAACTAGCCTTGTAGCTGAATTTCAAAATTGGATATGACTCAGTCTAGAGTAGATGATGGGCATACAAATAAGTACAGTTATGTAACAAAAGAATGCCAAAATATTACAAGGCAGGGGGAAAAATAACTTCCTGTGAAAGTAGAAAGTGAGAGTCTTACTGTGAAGATATCACAAAGAGACATTTAACTGAATCTTGAATAATAAGTAGCCTCTTTCTATGTGGGCAACAGAATCTTCATGTATATTCATCACTAAAATCTTCCTTTTTAGTAGTAAACTAAAGAGTGAAATTATATGAGTATATACAGTAATCACCTTTCACAGTAGGGTAGATTCTTTTGAAATCAAATTAAACACTGCCCCTATGCAAGCAATCCAATACCATAGGCAAGGCTTGCTAAATGGTCTGTTTGGATGGAAACTGTCCCACTGGTATTAAGTCCAAACATAGTCCAGTGGAAAAAATGCCTAGGATACAGATGTTCCAGAATAGCTTGGGGAAGGGGGAAGGAAGGAGCGGGGGGAGAAGGGCAAAGAGAAAAGGAAAGTGGGGGAGGGGGACAGAGACTGGGAAGCTAAATTATGACTTTCTGACTCCATTCTACTTAATTGCTTTAATTTCCACACCAAGGGTCCCCAAACCCTAGGTCCAAGATTGGTACATCTTGTCAGATCAGTATAGGCATTAGATTAGAAATGAAGTGCATAATAAATGTAATGCATTTGAATCATTCCAAAACCATCCCCCCACCCTCTGGTCCATGAAAAATTGTCTTCCATGAAATTGGTCCCTTGTACTAAAAAGGTTGGGGACTCTGATTTTACACAACTTCTCCTCTCTGTATCATGATCTCCTAAGATGGAGAGGCTAATAATCAATCAGGGTCAAGAATTTAAATATTCTTATATCTTGAGTTATTAATAAAATATTTCATATTAAAGTACTTCCCTGGTGGCTCAGATGATAAAGAATTCAACTGCAATGCAGGAGACCTGGATTTGATCCCTGGGTTGGGAAAATCCCCTGGAGATGGAAATGGCAACCTACTCCAGTATTCTTACCTGGTGAATTGCATGGACAGAGGAGCCTGATGGGGCTACAGTCCATGGGGTTGCAAAGAGTAGGACACGGCTGAGTGATTAACACTTTGACTTTTCTTTTAAGTTAAAGCACATGGCCAATTGAAATATTATGGCTTAGTGAGCTCTGGGGTAGACGCTGATGAACCTGAATCTTGTCCTGATGCTGGATTATTTGTTTATGGAGGAACACTGATAAGTTCTGGAGAATGGGGAGAATTCTTTTTCTGTGCTACTTTCTGAAAGAGCTCAGAGGGCAATGGGGAGTGGACTTCCCTTCTCTGTTCCAACTTGCCAGTGTCCTGCAGGACTGAGCTCAACAGTGAGGTGTCAAACCTGCTCAAAGCTTGGGAATCTTCAACCAGGAAGCTTTGGGATTTCTTTGAGGGGAGTGGTTTCATTCTAGCTTGGATAGACCAGCATGTAAAAAGAATTCTTGGGAAAAGACATCTCCCAAATCTAATTCAAAAGAGAGACGTGGAAGCAATGGGAATGGTTATCAGTGTTGAGTTAGGGATGGGGAGACTGGGCCTTTGTGAGCTTCCAATTTCTGTCTCTCCAACTCTCCCTTCTAATGGCCTGTGTCCAATTCACTTTACGCCTTTGAAGATCTTTGAAACACCTCAGACTTGGGGAAAAAACAATTCCTTACTCCTTTCTATTCTGAGGTAAATCACAATGATAGTGATTCTCAACCAGGTTTATGGGTTGATAAGAAATGAAGCCCTCGGAGCCTGCAGAGAACCTCTGAACTCAGCTTAGTACCAAGTGTCTATGTTTGGAATTTTTCATAGGTGATTCTGATGTGTTTTTTCTGATCAATGATAAATGTATTGATTAATAATAATAAAATTCAATCTAACCATTGAACTCTACTTGTATATATCTAGATTTTCTGAAAGGAAAGGGACCTAAAGATCACTGAAAAGGTCATTAAGATGACTTCAAACCTTAGCTACACTATAAGGTTGGGGCTATTCAAGATGCAACCACACTTAACGTAGCCAAACAAAGGTTAAATATATTAAATTTGCCAAGAAAGAATAGTTTATGATAGCTTATATGCCTTGAATGCTATAAACTTAACTCTAGTATTAGATGGGGATGGTTGACAGCCATAATGAGAGAGAAAGAGTAATTAGCCACAAGGGCATCCCTTGGTCCACGGTTTAATTATTGTTTGCTTTAAAATGTGTACAGTGTCCCATTTTTAGTGTGTTTGCATTGTTCCTTCAAACTTGCAATCTTTTAATTTTGAATGTCTCTGTCCTTATGCAAAGTGAGAACATTAGAGATTGTCTTGTGCCAAAGAGACATCCTTTCCAAAGGCTTAAATCAAATAACATAATCATACTTTATTTTACAGATGAGAAATACAGCAGTTAGTGTGCTCTCTGAATCTTCTTTCATTTTTTCTCAGAGATAGCTGGTTGTCACAAACATTCAGCCTCCCATTTTTCTTAACCATTATGGCTGCTCAGCTAGCTCACTGAGGTCCAGACTCTCTTGCTTTTAGATCTGGCCGAGTGATAGGATCATGCCACTGGAATAGGGAGTGATGCTTACACTCTCCAACCTCTGCTTTTGGTCACCAACCACCCACATCATCTTCCTGTGAGAGTGTCCCAGCCTCCACTGCTTAGACAGCAAGAATGTCATAGGGACATGCGGAAGCAATGACTTGGAACACGCATACATTAGACTGTGAGTGCTTGCGTGCTAGGTTGCTTGTCAGATTTTTTGTGACCTTATAGACTATATATAGCCTTCCAGGCCCCTCTGTCCATGGGATTCTCCAGGCAAGAATATTGGAGGGATTGCTGTGCCCTCCTCCAGGGGATCTTCCTGATCAGGGATCTAACCCATGTCTCTTAAGTCTCCTGCATTGATGGGTGGGCTCTTTACCACTAGTGCAACCTGGGAAGCCCTATGTTAGATTGCTAAGGGCTCAATTCTCCTTTGAACAGGGTGGGTCTCAGTGAGACTGGCACATGAGAGAGAAATAAAATGATGTAATTTTTCTTTTCAGAAATCAGATTGGTCATATTCTTTGCAGTCAAAGATGGAGAAGCTCTTTACAGTCAGCAAAAACAAGACTGGGAACTGACTGTGGCTCAGATCATGAACTCCTTATTGCAAAATTCAGACTTAAACTGAAGAAAGTAGGGAAAACCACAGGACCATTCAGGTATGACCTAAATCAATTCCATTATGATTATACAGTGGAAGTGAGAAATAGATTCAAGGGATTAGATCTGCTAGACAGAGTGCCACTGATCGACATAGTGTGCAGAACTATGGACAGAGGTTTGTGACATTGTATAGGAGGCAGTGACCAAGACAATCCCCAAGAAAAAGAAATGCAAAAAGGCAAAATGGTTGTCTGAAGAGGCCTTACAAATAGCTGTGAAAAGAAGAGAAGCAAAAGGCAAAGGAGAAAAGGAAAGATATACCCATTTGCATGCAGAGTGCCAAAGAATAGCAAGGAGAGATAAGAAAGCTTTCCTCAGTGATCAATGCAAAGAAATAGAGGAAAAGCAATAGAATGGGAAAGATTAGAGATCTCTTCAAAAAAATTAGAGATGCCAAGGGAATATTTCATGCAAAGATGGGCAAAATAAAGGACAGAAATGGCATGGACCTAACAGAAGCAGAAGATATTAAGAAGAGGTGGCAAGAATACACAGAAGAACTATACAAAAAAGATCATCATGACCCAGATAACCATGAAGGTGTGATCACTCACCTAGAGCCAGACATCCTGGGGTGTGAAATCAAGTGGGCCTTAGGAAGCATCACTATGAACAAAGCTAGTGGAGGTGATGGAATTCCAGTTGAGCTATTTCAAGTTCTAAAAGATGATGCTGTGAAAGTGCTGCAAATGTGTCAGCAAATTTGGAAAACTCAGCAGTGCCACAGGACTAGAAAAGGTCAGTTTTCATTCCAATCCCAAAGAAGGACAATGCCAAAGAATGTTCAAACTACCGCATAATTGCACTCATCTCACATGCTAGCAAAGTAATACTCAAAATTCTCCAAGTCAGGCTTCAATACTGCATGGATCGAAAACTTCCAGATGTCCAAACTGGATTTAAAAAAAGCAGAGGAACCAGAGATCAAATTGCCAACATCTGTTGGACCATAGAAAAAGCAAGAGAATTCCAGAAAAACATCTACTTCTGCTTAATTGATTATGTCAAAGCATTTGACTGTGTAGATAACAACAAACTGTGGAAACTCTTCAAGAGATGGGAACACCAGACCATCTTACCTGCCTCCTGAGAAATCTGTATGTAGGTCAAGAAGCAACAGTTAGAACTGGATATGGAACAACAGACTGGTTCCAAACTGGGAAAGGAGTGCATCAATACTGTATATTGTCACCCTGCTTATTTAACTTATTTGAAAAGTCAATAAGTCAGTTGCTCAGTCTTGTCCAACTATTTGCAACCCCATGGACTGCAGCATGCCAGGCCTCCCTGTCCGTCATCAACTCCCAGAGCTTGCTCAAACTCAGGTCCATGAAGTTGGGGATGCTATCCAACCATCTCATCCTCTGTCATCCCCTTCTGTTCCTGCCTTAAATCTTTCCCAGCATCAGGGTCTTTTCCAGTGAGATAGCTCTTCTCATCAGGTGGCCAAAGTATTGGAGTTTCAGCTTCACCATCAGTCCTTCCAATGAATATTCAGGACTGATTTCTTTTAGGATGGACTGGTTTGATATGCAGAGTACATCATGAGAAGCACTGGGCTGGATGAAGCACAAACTGGAATCAAGATTGCCGGGAGAAATATCAATAACCTCAGATATGCAGATGACACCACCCTTAGGGCAGAAAGCAAAGAGGAACTAAAGAGCCTCTTGATGAAGGTGAAAGAAGAGAGTGAAAAAGTTGTCTTAAAACTCAACATCTCTTCATGGGAATGGAAACAATGGAAACAGTGAAAGACTTTATTTTTGGGGGGTTCCAAAATCACTGCAAATAATGACTGCAGCCATGAAATTAAAAAACGCTTGCTCCTTGGAAGAAAAGCTATGACCAACCTAGACAGCATATTAGAAAGCAGAGACATTACTTTGCCAACAAAGCCTGTCTAGTCAAAGCTATGTTTTTCCAGTAGTCATGTATGGATGTGAGAGTTGGACCATAAAGAAAGCTGAACACCAAAGAATTGATGCTCTTGAACTATGGTTTTGGAGAAGACTCTTGAGAGTCCCTCTGACTGCAAGGAGATCCAACTAATCAATCAGAAAGGAAATCAGTCCTGAATATTCATTGGAAGGACTGATGCTAAGGCTGAAACTCCAATACTTTGGCCACCTGATGCGAAGAACTGACTCATTGGAAAAGACCCTGAGGCTGGAAAAGATTGAGGGCAGGAAGAGAAGGGGACGACAGAGGCTGAGATGGTTGGATGGCATCACCAACTCAATGAACATGAGTATGAGCAAGCTCCGGGAGTTAGTGATGAACTGGGAAGCCTGGCATGCTGAATCCATGGTGTCACAAACAGTCAGACACGACTGAGCAACTGAACTGACTGAGTTTTTCTTTTAAACTATTCAATTATGGGTTTTCTAGTTTTAATGTGTTGGTGCAGTGGTGAGGAATCTGCCTGCCAATACAGGAGATGCAAGAAACATGGATTTGATCCCTGGGTGGGGAAGATAACCTAGGGTAGGAAATGGTGACCTCCTCTGTATTTATTTTTGCCTGGGAAATCTCATAGGCTGAGGAGTCTGACGGGCTACAGCCCCTAGATTAACAGACGAGTCAGACACAGCTGAGCCACTGGGCACACTCATGATTGTACCAACTTCTTTAAATCCCTCAGTCCTTTCAGCTCCTGCAAGCACGTCTTCAACTTCATAAGAACTGTCTAACTTATAACTATACACAGGATTTAGAAAAAGGCCTGGCATGCAATTAAAAATATATATAAATGTTGAAACAATATGTGCAAAGATGATGTAAAAATATTTTGTTTAGGGGTATGTAGTCAATCACCACAGAGCTAAACAGAGAAAAACATCAGAACCACCTATGAAAAATTCACTTTTGTTCTTAATTATTTTTAAGGTATTTTCAATTGAAACCACAGTTTCTTATCCAAAGAACTAAAAACACTTATTTTTAGCCTTGCTCATACAATTTTGTCCTCTAGGATGCTAAGAAATTTTGCTTAGAATAGTCTTTCTGTTGTTATTAATTAGTATCAGCTAGCTAGTCCTATCAGAAAATTGTCCTTGTGATGTTTTCATAATGGATACAACATCTTGGTTGGTCAAATATTTTATAATTTCAGGAAAAACAAAACAAGCTACCCAATTACATTTTGCCATTTGCCTGACAATTTTATTATTCCTGATGCAATTCCTGTCATGTTGTCTTGTGGTAAAAGCAATTTCTTCAAATTAACTTAGGGAAGATGGGTGGAAAAAAAATTAAAAAAAAAAAAAAAAAACACTCCTCATCTACTTCTAACACCTGGAGAATCAGCAGAGGAATAGAATTTTGTCATCTTTCAAATTAAATCAGATTCTGGGCTTGCTGTTTCTGAAATAATCCAATATAAAATGGAAGTGTTTCATTCACCCATGACCATTCAGGTACATGCTCAATTTATGGAAAATCAATTTCACATCACAGCCATGTGGCTTTTTCTGATACCCCATTACTATTTCTCTAATTTTTAGAAATCTGGTGACTTATTCATTTGTAAGCTCTCAGAAAGATCCCGTTTTCAGTTCAATAAAATCCATATCCAGGAAAGTGGTCTGGGCTGGGTCTCAGTTCCTGCACATACTAGGAAACCCATCATTCCCACTTAGTGCACAACAAAGGGAAGAGGGCAGGACAAAAAACTGCAATATACTTTTAAAAGGTCTTTTTCAAATTCTGAGGCACCTCTGTCACCATTTCTTTTCATTTTGACTCACTCATTCGTCAGTAAGCTATAGACATAGAGCGATGAAATGATCATTGCCAGAGAGAATTTAAAAAACAACTCTCTATTAGAACAAATCAAAGAAAAGGTAATGGTTGACTCTTGATTTTCTAGTAGTAGTAGTTTGGTTTGCTGAAAGTCTCTTGTTGATACAAACAGGTCTGATGTAGATGGTGGAATCTGGACAGTTATAAAGGAAGCTGGAAGCTTCAGGGAAGCTGGGAGGGACACTATAGTGAACATGTGAATTTTGGATGGTAGTGTCAGAACTGGAGCTCTTAACGTTGAAGAGAAAAACCACAAAACATAAATGGAAAAAAGATGGATGGTGAGTGGAAAGAAAATCCTTTTCAGATAAAAATTTATTTAAGGGCATCTTTTTGCCAATTTCACTTATAGGGAAGGTATGCCAGACTTGATATACCGTTGAATATACAACTGGATGTTTGTGTATTTCCAGGGTTACACATTACTTTTTCGAAGAAAACATATGTTCTGCTTTACTAATCAGTTATGGAATTCTGATAAGATGACTTAGGTTTGGTCAATCTTTTTTCATGCAGTCTTTCTTGCAGCTCAGTTGAGATATTTTTCAGATATAATAAAATTTACCAACTGGAAAAAGAGCCAGTATATTTAGTATTTTCACTGAATTGTGCAGCCAACACCACAAACTTAGCTTTAAAACATTTCCAATAGGCCCCAAACAAACCCCACATACATACAATCCTCCCCATCTCCTTTCCACCCACTCCCCAGCAGCGCTAAGCAAGCACCAGTCTACTATGGATTTGCCTGCTCTAGATGCGTGGCCTTCTGTGACCGGCTTTTATCATTTAGTCTAATGTTTTCAAAGTTCATCCATGTAGCAACATGTATTAGTGCTTTATTAATGTTTTTAAACTTCTGAATAATATTCCTCTGCTTTGAAACACATTTTGCTGATCCATGCATCGCTTGATGAACATTTGGGGTGTTTCCATGTTGGAGGCATTATACACAATTCCGCTAGAAATATTTGTGTACAAGTTTTATATAGGCATATGTTTTTCACTTATTTTGGGGTCTATAAATAATTGCATAATTTCTGGTTGTTGTTGTTTGTTCCCTTGCTAAGTTGTGTCCGACTCTTTGCAGCCCCATGGACTGCAGCACACCAGGCTGCCCTGATCTTAACTGTCTCCTGGAGTTTGCTCAAATTCATGTCCATTTGAGTCAGTGATGTTATCTAACCATCTCATCCTCTGCCTCCCTCTTCTCCTTTTGTCTTCAATCTTTCCCAGCATCAAGGTCTTTTCCAATGAGTTAGCTCATCAGGTGGCCAAAATGTTTCTGGATCACATGGCAATTCTACGTTTAACATTTTGAGAAACTCTTATTTTCTATTTTGATTTGCATTTCCCTGAAGATGATTGATGTTGAACATTTTGTCATGTGTTTACTGCATGTATAAATATTCCCTGGAGAAAGGTCTATTCAAATCCTTGGCCATTTCAAAATTAGTTTGTCTTTTTATCATTGAGGTATAAGAGTTCTTCATATATTCTGTCCACAAATGCCTTGTCAGTTACATGACTTGCAAATATTTTTTCCCCACTCTGTACACACTTTTTCTTTTATTGATGGTATCTTTTGACACACATAAGTTTTAAATTTTATGAAGTAAAAGTTTGGTCACTTGTGCTTTTTGGCAGCATATCTAGTAAACCATTTCCTAACCTAAGGTCACAAAATTTATTCCTAAATTTATTCCCAGGAGGTTTATAGTTTCAGCTCTTATATTTAGATCTTTGAATCATTTTGAGTTATGTTTTGTGCATAGTGTGAGACAGAGGTCCACTTTGTTCTTTTCAATATGGATATGCAGTTGCCCAGTACATTTGTTGAAAAAATCATTTTTTCCTCCATTGAATTATCTTAGCACCTTTGTCAAAATCAAATTGGCCACAAGTAACAGGGTTTATTTCCAGACTCAATTTTATTTCACTGATCTACATCAATGTCCGTTTTATGACTGTATCACAGCATCTCAATAATTGTAGCTTTTGTTGTAGATTTTTAAAATGGAAACTGAATCCTTCAATGTTGATCTGTGTGTGTGTGTGTGTTTTGTTGTTGTTGTTGTTTGTTTGTTTGCTTGTTTTTTTTCCCGAGATTGTTTGGCTATTCTGGGTGCCTTATATTTACATACGAGTTTTAGAGTTAGCTTGTCACTTTCCATAAAAAATTAACAACTGGAATTTTGATAGGGGCTACATTGAATTTGTAGATCAATATGGAGAAAAAAGTCATCTTAATGGTGTTAGGTTTTCCATAGTTTTCAGTATATAGATTTATGTAAGTATTTAACTTCTTTTGTTAAGTTTATTCCTGGATTTTTGTTTCGTTTTTGCTTTTTTTTTTTTTACTATTAAAAACAGGATTATTTAGTTAATTTCATTTCCAGATTGTTAATTGCTAGAATATTGAAAAGTAATTGATGGTTGTATATTGACTTTCTATGCTGCCATTCTTATGAACTCATTCATTAGTTCTCATAGCATTTTAGTTGATTCCTTAAAAATTCCTATATACAATATCTTATCAATTGCAAATAGAAATGGTTTATTTCTTCCTTTCCAATATGGTTGCTCATTGTTTCTTTCTCTTGCCACTTTTCCTGACTAGAATCACTAGTACAATATTAGATAGAAGTGGCAAAAGCAGATATTCTAATTTTGCCCCTGATTTTATAAGGAAAACATTCACTACCACTTATTATGTTAACTGTGGGCTTTTCACAGATAGTCTGTGTGAGGTGGAAAAATTCCTTCAATTCCTTGTTTGTTGAGTGTTTTTATCTTCAAAGGTCATTGAATTATGTCTGAAGATTTTCTTGCATCTATTGAGGTGATTATGTGGTTTTACTCCATTAGTCTATTAATTAGGGTAATAAGTTTATTGTTCTGAGGAGGTATCCCAGTATTGGGATATTCTTTCTGGTTATAATGTATAATTACTCTTACATGTTGCCTCATGGGTTTGCTATTATTTTCTGAGTAATTTTACGTCTGTTTCAAAATGGATGTGTGTCTGTGGTTTTCAGGGTTTTGTTGTCTTTGTTTGGTTTTGGCACCAGGAAAATAATGGCCTCATAACAAGAGTTAGGAAGTATTAATAATACTTACTCCTGTAATTTTTTAGCAGGTGTTTGTGACGGGCTGATAACAGTTTGCCTGTGTTATATATAAAATTCACCAGTGAAGGCATCTGGGCTTGGCTGTCCTTCATTGAAAGTTTTAAAATAACTAATTCAATTTTGTTGTTTACTTCAGGTTGTTTCTGATTATCTCTTCTTCAGTTGTTTTGTTTGCTTTTGTCTTCATAGAAATTTTCTCCTTTCACTGAGGTTATTTAATATGTTGGCATATGATCATTCATAATATTCTCTCATTACCCTTTATTACTCCACAGTCAGTAATGATGTCCCTCTTTCATCCCTAATTTCAGCAGTTTGAATCTTCTTTCTTTTTTCTTGGTGAGTCTAGCCAAAGGTGTATTAATTTTGCTGATCTTTAAAAAAAAAAAAAAATCTTTGGTCTCATTCTATCATTTTTCTATGTTTTGTTTTGTTAACTCTGCTCACACTTTATTCTTTTTTTTTTCCTTCAGTTTGCTTTGAGTTTTGTTTATTCTTTATTTTTAAGATGGGAAATTAGGTTATTCATTTAAGATCTTTCTTCTTTTGTTTACATATATATTTATAGCAATAAGTTTCCTGCGAGCAATGTATTTGCTGCTTCCCATAAGTTTTGATACTTTGCATTTTCATTTTTATTCTGCTTGAAGTGTTTTGTAATATTCCATATGCTTTCTTATTCGAGTCATTGGTTATTTCTAAGAACTTTAAAATTTTCACACAGCTGTTAATTTCCAAGATTTCCTCTTTGGTTGATGCCTAATTTAATTCTAATGTGGCTGGAAAGCATATTTTGAATACTTCCAACCCTTTTAAACTTATTCAGGCTTGTTATAGCTTACCCTATGGTCTTACCTTGAGAAGAATATGTTTTCTGCTACTATTGGGAGTCTTCCAGAAATGTCTGTTACATCTTGTTGGTTTATAGTGCTATTCAAATATTCTTTTTCCTCATTGCTCTTCTGACAAGCTGTTATTTCCATTATTGCATGTGGGTGTTGAAGTCACTCACATTACTTTTTATTTTTTTATTTAAGTTCCTTGTTTGTTTCTTCAATTATGTCATTTTTTTCTTCACATATTTGGAGCTCTGTGCTTAAATCCATGTATGTTTAATATGATTCTATATTCTTCTTTGTGTATTGATCTTAGGAATATGAAACATCCTTCATTATCTACTGTAATGCTTTTTTTTTTTTAAATCTTAAAGTCCACTTTCTTGTATTAGTATCATGATTCTGGTTCTTTTTTAGTTACTTTTTGCATAGATTATCTTTTTTCATCCTTTTACTTTCAGCTTATGTCTTTTAGTCTAAAGTGTGTGTCTTATAGATAGCCTGTATTTTGATCATTTTTACCCATTTGAGGGAGTCAGTTCCTAGGTAGGTTGATAAGAAGTCTGGGGTTCCTGAGGAGGAGGAGAAAGGGGTCTGGGGGTTTCAAGGAGAAAAGGACAAAGGTTCTTTTCTACATTGCTTTGTCTTAGTCAATATAACAATGTATCTTGCTCAAGAACATGTTTCTCCTTAAGAAGAAACTTCTGACTAATTCTGTCATCTTAAAATGCATATTATGGGAGTGGGTCTGGTATTGTTTGTTCTAATCTTGTTAATATAAGAAAAGGGAACCCTCTTACACTGTTGGTGGGAATGCAAACTAGTACAGCCACTATGGAAAACAGTGTGGAGATTCCTTAAAAAACTGGAAATAGAACTGCCATATGACCCAGCAATACCACTTCTGGGCATACACACTGAGGAAACCAGATCTGAAAGAGACACGTGCACCCCAGTGTTCATCGCAGCACTGTTTATAATAGCCAGGACATGGAAGCAACCTAGATGCCCATCAGCAGATGAATGGATAAGGAAGCTGTGGTACATATACACCATGGAATTTTACTCAGCCGTCAAAAAGAATTCATTTGAACCAGTCCTAATGAGATGGATGAAACTGGAGCCCCTTATACAGAGTGAAGTAAGCCAGAAAGATAAAGAACATTACAGCATACTAACACATATATATGGAATTTAGAAAGATGGTAACGAGAACCCTATATGCAAAACGGAAAAAGAGACACAGAAATACAGAACAGACTTTTGAACTCTGTGGGAGAAGGTGAGGGTGGGATGTTTCAAAAGAACAGCATGTATATTATCTATGGTGAAACAGATCACCAGCCCAGGTGGGATGCATGAGACAAGTGCTCCGGCCTGGTGCACTGGGAAGACCCAGAGGAATCCGGTGGAGAGGGAGATGGGAGGGGGGATCGGGATGGGGAATAAGTGTAAATCTATGGCTGATTCATATCAATGTATGACAAAACCCACTGAAATGTTGTGAAGTAATTAGCCTCCAACTAATAAAAAAATTAAAAAAAAAAAAAAAAAACAAAGATGTATGTTGTGGGGGTGGGTCTGAAAAAAGTATATGAGGCCTTGATAAGGCTACCTTGGGGGCATTCTCTGTGCCCCCTCTGATGTCTATGTCAGGAGCTTTCTCTGTCCCTTTTCTTACTTTAATAAAACTCTGCTACACAAAAGCTCTTGAGTGATCAAGCCTGGTCCCTGGTCCCAAAGCTAAAATTTCTTCTTTGGGGATCAAGAATCTGACATCGTTCACCATAAGCTATCATCTTGGGGGCTCGTCCGGGATCTTCAGGACAAGGTAAGAACACTCCAAGCTCTAGCCTCTCTGCTCTCTCAGTATGCATGTTTTCTGCTTTACTTTACTAACTCTACTGTGTGCTTGTGTGAATGAATGACATGCCCTGCGCGGAGCAAGTGGTGAGCCCTGCTCTGCGGTTTTGCGGTGCCTCCTAATGACTGAAGGCAGCCCCCAATAAGGGGAGCCTCGTCGGGGGTTTATACCTACCTGCCAATGCCAAGAGACACCCAACCTCCCTGCTAGGGGAGCGGCCAGAAATGGGCGAAGTGTGTGGACCGAACTTCCCTTTCTCGGTCAGCTTTTCCTGGTCTCTTTGACCATTTTGTAATTGCATGGCGGATTAGAATGACTAACCTAATTTGTCGGATCATAGACTTTCAAGGGAATAGTGATCCATGCTGTTACTCTGCACTTTTACTTAGACCCCACGTGTGGAAGAGCTTCGCCTTGCTAGACTAGGAAAGCCTTGCTAGAAAGTTACTAAGAGCGTGTTTGGGAGCGAGGCGGAATTCTAGCTCCAGGAACATCTCTCAGGCTAGAGGTTACTCTCTTGGCTGCCTGCCCCAGGGGCCAGCGACCTGAAGGTGAGTCTTAGTCACAGCTGTGTCTCCTGTGTATGTGGATACAAGCACTGCTCGTGACCATGAGGTTTTTGAGGACATAGACTGGGAATTGCAGGATCTGGTTAGGTTGGAAATGCAATGAGCTTCTTCCTTTGGTAGCCCTAGCTCCAAGTGGACCAGAAAAGGCTCACTGGTGGCTTTTGTCTCAACTCCTTGGATACTCTTTTTTGTGGAATCTGTGGAAATGAACTGGAAGGGTTGGTTCTAGTAGCTCAAGAACAAAAATCACTCTTTCCTCGCTGGCCAACCCTCCACAACCTCCTTTGCCATCACATAGGCTGGCGTGATGACACTCAGAAGGGACATCTTGGTTGTTGTCCATCCCATATGACTCACCCTTTCTACTGTGGTCAGGACCATACTCAGGAATGTGCCCTGGCACACGTAAGATGGATGCTTCCCCTAGGAGTCCTAGTTTGGGAAACATCCTGGGAAATTACTCTGGCAAATCAAACCAAGGTCTTGGTGGTATGGAACTAAATCAATCTGGGATGCCACTGGGTCTAGCCCTGGTGCGTCTCCACCCCGTCTCGGTGTGGTAGAACCAGGAGGGACGAATAAGACACCTGCGTCGGTAAGGGACAGACTAAGTCCAGCCAGGGAAGGAAAGCTTCCGTGGAGAGTCTGTCTACACCCCCATCTAGAGCAGAGAGGGACTCCTCTGGTGGAAAGAAGCCACGGCTGTGGATGCCGCCTTTTTCTCTCTTACAGATGGGAGCTAGCAGTTCCAGAACCACTCCTTTAAAACGTATTTTTTTTTTTAAAGCTGGGGCAAGTTTGATCCCCAGAATTTAAAAAGATATGCCTGATCATCTTCTATGATACTGAATGGGCACAGTATCCTTTGGAAGACAGGGAGTGTTGACCTGTTGCAGGATCTCAATTATTATTGTTTTACAACTAGATCAGGTCCGTAGGAAATAAGGGAAAGCGGTGGAAGTGACATATATGTTGCTCTTTTTCTCTCTGTGAGACATGCCAGACTTATGTCCTCAGGGTGCAGATTTGGGTGTGAAACCTTCAGCTGCCTCCTGTTCTCGTATATCGCCCCTTTATCTGGGACTCCCAACTGAAAAGGCTGAGAATTAGGGCACCCTTCCCGGAGGGGTTGCCTCTGCCTTGGTAGAAATTCAAACAGTACCAGTTGTGGTTGAGACTATCTAGAGAATCCAAAAAGTACATAGAAGGCTTTATGGGACAAACTTTACTCTATGAGCTTACTTGGGGAGATGTAATGTATGTCTTGGCGCTGCCTCCTGACTCAAGAACTCGAGTTCTGGGGGAAGCTACTACTTTTGGAGATAAATGGCTTGAATGTGAGAGAAGGGGAAAGAAGGAACACGAAATAGTACTGCTTCCTACTGGGAGCCAAGCTGTTCCAATAACAGAGTCACTTTGTCAGATGTATTCTTGAAGGACTTAGGCAAGCACACGCTAAGACTTTAAACTATGCTAAGTTGGCTGACATAGAACAGGGAGAGAAAGAAATCCTTGTAAATTCCTAGATGGACTATGGGAAGATCTCCACAAGCTTACTGATGTTGATCTCAAAGTTACAGAGGGAGAAATGATCTTAAAAGATAGATTTCTCACTCAGTCAGCTCTAGATGTTACAAGAACAGGCATTTGGACCAAATCAGTCTTTAGAAAAAACTGTCACAGCTGGCTCAGACGGTATATTATGGTAGAGATGATAAGGAGGAAAATAGGAAAAAATAACCAGGCAAAAGACTGAAGCCCCAACAATGGCTGTTAGATCTGCTCTGAAACAGCCTAAGGAAAAATGCCCAGAGGAACCCAGGTGAAAAGGGATGGACTTGTTATTACTGTGGAAAGGAGGGGCATTTCAAGATCTCAAGCGGGATTGCTCTCTGGCATCTAAGCCGCCTCCAGCTCCAGGTCTGGTCTGCAAAGGACCATACTGGAGAATAGACTGCCCCCCGAGGTGTAGGCCCCAGCGGTCAGGCACCCAAGACAATCGGGACTGAAGCTGCCCGGGGGTCCCCACACAAGCTTCCGCCTTAATTACACCTGAGGAATCCCGGGTATCAATAACTGTGGGGGGGTCAATCAGTCAATTTCTTTTGGACACCGGGGCAACTTTCTCTGGGCTCACTGAAGGCCCTGGTCCACTTTCCTCCCGATTCACTACTGTAATGGAACTGCCAGGACAAGCCAAACGCTATTATTTTAGTCATCCTTTAAGCTACAACTGGGACTCTGTGCTATGTTCATGAGTTTCTAATCATGCCAGAGTCTCCCTCACCCCTTCTGGGGAGGGATATACTGAACAAGGTCGAGGCCTCATGGATATGGAACCAGCTCTTTTTAATGGAACAAACTGTAAATCCTAGAGTGTGGACTGATGGAAAAACTGTGGGTCGAGCACAAAATGCTGTTCCTGCCTTTATCGGGCTCAGTGATCCTCACCTATTTTCACATCAAAAGCAGTATCCACTAAAGCCAGAGGTTAATGAAAAGGTGAAATCTTAACTGTACTGACTTCTCATGATGTAAGTGGGATCTTAAACACTAAAGTTCAGAGCAATGATGCTCCACCTTTAAAGCTGCTGTAACTTGAAGGGTGTCAAAAGCTCTAGGAATAGAATATCACTCACACTGTCCCTGGAGACCCTGATCTTCAGAAAAAGTTGAAAAGGCTAATGACATGATTAAAAGACAGCCGTGTAAGCTAACTCAGGAAACACAAGACAGTTGGTTTACAGTTCTACACATAGCGTTAATGAGGGCTCGAACTGCCCCCAACCCCTGCCCCGAAAAAGGAAAAGACTGTCTCTATGACAGACTGTTTTTGTGCACAGATATTGTCATAGATCTTGAAGCCTTAAAATTAACTATGTGACTCAGCTTTTAGCTTTTCAACAGACATTATTGGGAGGTTAACTCCTGACTCAGCCTTTGAGTCAAACAAGCTGCTGCTTGAACCAGGAACCGAGATGGGTGTGAGAATCTGGGTGGGCTTGCTTCTGCTGACTCCAAAAGCCTTGCTTCTGCTGACTTCTGCTGAGTCTGCTGTTTGACCCTCAAGCCAGCGCCTTCCTGTCCTGGACTCATTCCTATGCTGCATTCCACAATTGACATAATTCATGGGTCTGCAAAGCACTCCCCTCCTCATCAACTGAAGACTTCCCATAGTGGGTTTCTTCACTTCAAGGAAAGGACTTTCTTCAACTCAGAATGTTTCTTCAACAAAAATCACATGTGATGCCTCTTCTTGATCTGATAACATCTCTCAATCCTAAGATGGACTGACGTAACTATGGACATAATGTCACTTTTAATTTTGATTAGGTTTTAACTTGGTTTAATGACTCTTTTGCCTTATATCTGAAACTGTAAAACGGAGCTTGTTTCTAATCGTCTGAAAGCTTTTAAGTTACCAATGGTTGTCCAAGCTCTTACAAGTGCCACAACCTCTTTCAACTATTACTTGGGGCCCCTGGATCAGAGACCCTCAATATGAGGGTGAGGAGAATATGTTGCCTCAACAATTTAGGGACCACACCCCTCAACAACAGGAAGTAGTTATGGACTGAAAATGATGCCTCTTTCCTTTGGCAACGTAATTCTCCTAAAAGAAAAGGGCAAGATGAGAAAGTCAATGCCTAGGCAGGTTGATAAGAAGTCCAGGGGTCCCCAAGGAGAGAGGGGTCAGGAGTTCTCAAGGAGGAGGAAAGGACAAACATCTTTTTTCTCTACATTCCTTAGCTTTATCACTTAAAACGTTTTTCTCTTTAAGCCTGGAACTGATGATTACCCAACAAACAGCTAGTTTAAACTCTACTAAGGATTATATAACAATAATGTATCCTGCTTGAGGACAGCTTCTCCTTCCTGAAAACCTTCTGAATAATCCTGTTATCTTAAAATGTATATTACGGGAGTGGGTCTAGTAAAACTTTTATAACCTTGAGACATTCTTTTGATTCATTTTAATAATTAATTAAAAAGTATATAACTCCCTTGCTAACACTAGCGAGGGGGGCATTCTCCATTCCCCTTCTGATGTCTATGTCAGAAGCTTTCTTTGTCCCTTTTCTTACCTTAATAAAACTCTGCTACACAAAAGCTCTTGAGTGATCAAGCCTGGTCCCTGATCCTGAAGCTAAATCTTCTTTGGAGATCACAATCCACCATCATTCACAGTAAGCTATCACATTCTGTCTATTTCAGACATTTGATTAATTAGCATAGTTTTATTTAATATGATTACTGATAGAATAGGATTCTTCTCTGCCATTGCTGTTTCCTAAATGTCTTATGTCTTTTTTAATCCTCTATTCCTCAATTTCCTTTTGTTGTTGTTATTGTTATTTTCTAGTGTATGATTTTAATTACATTGCTTTTCTTTTACTGCATTTTTAAAGTTATTTTCCTAGTGAGTAATTGTTCTGGTGATTATATTTAGCAAACTAATTAAAAGTGATCTATTTAGGATTAATATAAACTTAATTTTAATAATATACATAATTTCGTCCCAATAAGTTTTTATGTATTATGCAGCTATAAAAATGGTTATATAATGATTGCTTTATGCAATTGTCTTTCAAAATAGATTGGATAAAAAGTGTCATAAACAAAAATGTGTTTACAATGTCTTTCAAGATATTTTTATATTACTTCTGTTTGTTCTCTTTACCTTTTTGTGTGAATTTGAGTTACCATCTAATGTGTTTTCATTTCAGCCTGAAGGCCTTCTTTTACTGTTTTCTATAAGCTATAAATTCTGTTTTTAAATTTCTTAAAAGGGCATCATTTCTCCCTCAATTTTTAAAAGTGTAGCTAAATATACAAATATTGGTTTACGGGGCTTTTCTTTCAAAACTTTGAAGATGTCATCCAGTAGGGCTTTTTATTCTCCATGGTTCCCAACGAGAAATCAGCCTAAACTCTGAAGATCCCTTGTCTGTGAGGTCATTTTTCTCTTAATCTTTTCAAGAGTTTCTCTTTTTCTTTGATTTCATCAATGTCTGTGATGTGTCTAGGCTTGGTTCTCCCTGAGTTTATTCTACTTGGAGTTTGTTGAGCTTCTTGATTGTAGATTAATATTTTTATCAGATATGAGGGATTTTGATCATTGCTTTCTTTAATATTTTTTTCTTCCTTTTTCTTGGGTCATTAAGCCTATGTGAATACACTTGATGGTTTCCAACAAGTCTCTAAGACCTTGTTTATTTTTCCTCATTTTTTCCCCCACCTTTGAAATCTGGATAATATCTATTGACTTATCTTCAAGTTCACTGATTTTTTCCTCCTGCCAGCTCAAATTTGTTGCTAAGCCCCTCTAGATAATATTTGTTTCACTTATTATATTTTTCAATTCCAGAATTTCTACTTTTTTAAAATAAAATTTGCCCTTATATTGATGTTCTCTATTTGATCACACATTATTGCTGTACTTTTCTTTAGACATAGTTTCCCTTAGTTCTTTAAGCAAATTTTATTTATAATTGCTGATTGACAGCCTTTGTCTACTAAGTCCATAACCTGGGTACTCTCAGGGACATTTTCTGCTGGCTCTTTCTTTCAATTGTGTATGTGACATATTCCCCTGTTTTCTTGCATTTCTCACAATGTTTTTGTTGAAAACTGGACATATAGGTAATATAATTTTTCAATTCTGGTATTAGATTCCTCTGTCCCCCAAGGTCTGTTCTTACTGGCTTATGGTTGTTGTTTTTGTTTTTAATTGGTGATTTATTTATTTAGCAACTTCCCTGCACTAAATCTGTACATTCTATTTTCTCTCCATTGTGTGGCTTATGAGTTGTCTTCTCCTGTTTATTTATAAGTTCTTGGTTGCATTTTTAAATCTAGCTTCCTACAGGTCACACCTGGGGTCAATAAAATGCGGTGGTCAGCCAATAATTGGTCAGATTTTCTTAAATGTCTTGCTTTATATATCTTTACACTTTGCCACAGGGATCTGTATCACACCATCCACCTCTGTTTGAAAAATAAGACGCAAATAAGTTAGCAATTCTCTGGTCTTGAGACTGTTAGGTAGTTAGAACAGGGAAAAGGTGTCCAAAATGGCGGTGGCTAAAAGACCTGGAAGGGAAAGCCCACGAAAATAGAACAAAGGAAGGTCCGAGGACCAGAGTGAGAACCTCAGGTAAAACAAACAACGCCCCTGCCTAAGCCCAATTTGCATAGGACAGGCCCAGGGGGAACAAAATATCACATAAAAAGAGGAGCCAAAGCCCTCTTCTCTCTCTCTCTCTCCCGCACAATGGGGCGATCTTCTCTTTGTGTCTTTGGATTGACGTGCTCTCATGCCTTGAAGATGGATTTTCCTGCTATTATCTAAATAAATAAGAGCTGTAACACTGGTTTATTTAAGAGCTATAACACAGTCTGTCCTCCGAGAGCTGCGACCCGCCAAGGGGGCTTCAATGTCCGTCACTCCAAATTTTTGTTGTGACGAGACAAAGAACCAAGGAGCATACACTCGCATGACAAGACTGAACACATCCCCGCAAAGGGCTCATCACAAACAACCTCTGCGACATCCTTAATGAACCTGAGAGTTTGATTTCTCCAGTAAGACATTTTCCTGACTCACTGAGCATCATAATGGTGTCACCTTGGGAGAATTACTAAAGCATTCACAACAGGGGGATGTAAGAAACATAAGGGGAAGTACCTACCAGGCATTTGAAGAGATTTCCAAAGGTGACATTCTTCTAACTCCCTTTGTAGAATTAGGTACCATCATTGCTGACCCACGGGACTGATGTGAACACTATTCTCCTTCCCTGATGGACTCCCTGGCAGAACAGTCTCCCCAGCTTAGCTCCTTAGAAAACAAAGCCTTTAGGAGAAGGGTGGCTTCACTTGCTTAGTACTGCTTTGCTGGATTTTCTTAAGGTTCATATTTTTATTTATACACCTATCTGCTGCTCCCCCTGGGATGTTTTGTCTTGATTAGCTCACAGGTTCATCAGTGGTGGTGCTTTAGTTGCTAAGTCATGTTCAACTCTTGCAACCCCATGGACTATAGCCTGCCAGGCTCCTCTGTCCATGGGATTCTCAGGCAAGAATGCTGGAGTGGGTGGCCATTTCCTTCTCCAAGGGATCTTCCCGACCCAGAAATCGAACCCAGGTCTCCTGCACTGCAGGCAGATCCTTTACCGACTGAGCTTTGAGAGAAGCCCCAAACCCCGCAGTTTCATTAAGAAATCTCAACTCTCTTTTTCTAATCCTGGTGAATGTTACCATGAACATATTCATATATTTCTAATCCTCAAAAGGTAAAGAGTGCTAATACTCCCTTTTCATTGAGCAACTGCATTAGGGCATAGACTTTGAAATAAAATAGAGACTTATTGATTGATAGATGTGTTAGGGGAACATATGTCTAGCAAACAATATCCACTTTTTTTGATTCTTAATTCATACAAGAGACTGTCTATAACACCCTACTTGGACAGCGGAGATAATTTCACAACAGGTGGTTTTATGTGTGATGGGAGGGAGGGACATATCTGAAACAGGAAGAAAATTCAGGGAGTTCCCTGGAGGTCTAGCCCTTAGGATTCATTATTTTCACCACCATGGCCTGGGCTCAATCTCTGGTTGGAGAACTGAGATCCTGCAAGTCACTGAAGCTAGATTAAAAAAAGAGGAAGCAAATGTATTCCCCACCCACCACTGACCCTTTAATGCCTCAACAGTGACTAATCCTCTCAAGGGTATGATACTGGTAGTACTTGTACTTGGCTGAAAGTAAATATCTCCAAAGTGAAATGTTAAATAGCAGATTTTGTTTAATATTGAAGTTCTGCTATGTTGAAGGCATTGTACTCTACAGTGGGGATACAGCAGAAAACAAAATAGATAGGCTTCCTAGACTCATGGAGTTGACAGCAATAAGAAGGAATAAAGCAGATAATTTAAATGATGTTTATATTGCTAGGCAATATTACAAAGGAAACACTGGAAGCAATCTATATGATTATATCCAAGAAACTTGATTCAGACTGGAGGTTGAAAATGCTTTTTTGGGGAAGAGACATGTGGGGATAAAATCTGAATAAAGAGTAGGATGTAATCAAATGAAGAAGCAGAAGCAGAATCCAGACAGAGGTTACAAAGATCTGGATCCGATCCAGAAGGAAAAATGGCACATTTGAGACTTGAAAAGGAGACCTGTGTACGGAGGTACAGAGAACGAAGGAAAAGGTGCGCCGCGACCAGGTTGACGGGACAGGTGTGTGCTCTATCACACGGTCTTAGGTCAGAGTTAGTATTTTGTATTTATCATAAACGAAATGAGCATCTGCTTAAGGGCCTTATGCCTAAGGATGATGTCATTATAGCTACATTTGGGTAAAAATCATTAAAGTTGAAATGTAGAAACTAGGTTTGATTAATAAGACTGGTTCTTCTTTGTTTTGTGGCTGCCTGTGCAGTGTGTGCTTAGTTGTCCAACTGGTTATCGAACCTATGATCCTTGCATTAGAAGTGTGGAGTCTTAACCACTGGACCACCAGGGAAGTCTGAGAGTGGCTCTTGAAAAGACTCAGTAGAGAGGACAATCTTTGGATTAAACCTTCTAGCCAACTCTGTTTTCTTAAAATGTAAATTATGGGAGTGGGTCTGGTGAGGTCTTTGCAGCCCTCAGACATTCTTTGGATTCATTGGAGAGTGTATAACTCCATTGCTAATACTAGCAAAGGGGGTACTCTTTTGCCCCCTTCTGATGCCTATGTCAGAAGCTTTCTCTATCTCCTTTATACTTTAATAAAACTTTATTACACACACAAAAAAGAAAAGACCCAGTAGAGATAATATGTTTTTCCAAAGATATGTATTAAGATCAATAGAAGCTGATGATTATTTGAAAATAGGGCATATGGTGAAGAGATAGAATAAGAGAGCTTATTTAACTTATATGCAGAGTACATCATGCGAAATGCTGGGCTGGGTGAAGCACAAGCTGGTATCAAGATTGCCGGGAGAAATATCAATAAACTCATATATGCACACAGCACCACCCTTATGGCATTAAGCGATGAAGAACTGAAGAGCCTCTTGATGAAAGTGAAAGAGGAGAGTGAAAAAGCTGGCTTGAAACTCAACATTCAAAAAACTAAGATCATGGCATCCAGTCCCATCACTTCATGGCAAATAGATGGGGAAACAGTGGAAATAGTGAGAGGCTTTATTTTCTTGGGCTCCAAAATCACTGCAGATGGTGACTGCAGCCATGAAATTAAAAGACGCTTGCTCCTTGGAAGAAAATCTATGAACAAACTAGACAGAATATGAAAAAGTAGAGACATTACTTTGCCAACAAATGTCCATCTAGTCAAAGCTATGGTTTTTCCAGTAGTCGTGCTTGGATGTTAGAGTTGGACCATAAAGAAAGCTGAGCACCAAAGAATTAATGCTTTTGAACTGTGGTATCGGAGAAGACTCTTGAGAGTCCCTTGGACTGCAAGGAGATCCAACCAGTCAATCCTAAAGGAAATCAGTCCTGAATATTCATTAGAAGGACTGATGCTGAAGCTGAAACTCCAATGCTTTGGCCACCCGATGCGAAGAACTGAATCATTGGAAAAGACCCTGATGCTGGGAAAGATTGAAGGCAGGAGGAGAAGGGGACTACAGAGGCTGAGATGGTTGGATGGCGTTAGCAACTTGATGGACATGAGTTTGAGTAAACTCCAGGAGTTGGTGATGGACAGGGAAGCCTGACATGCTGCAGTCCATGGGGTTGCAAAGAGTGGGACATGACTGGGTGACTGAACTGAACTGAAAGAGATAGAGATATTAAAAATTACTATAAGAAATTTAATGATGACCCAGTTCATTTAAAGTTAGTTTAATGCAGGATTGAGTACTGAGGAGGTAGAGAGAAAAGGAGAGAGAAAATTAAGTGACTATAAGATTTCTGTCTTGAACGATAAAGCAAATGGTGACCCCATTCTCTGAGACAGAGAGTGCTGGACAGGAAATAGACTTGAAAGGAAAGAGCTCTCTTGGGTATGTTGTCTTTGTGACATTTGAATGGAAATGTTAAGTAAGTTATTGAATATATGTATGTGGAAATAAAAAGAGAGATTGCGACTGGAGATGCAAATTTGAATCATCAGACTGTAAGTGGTAATGAAAGCCGTGAACATGGTTAGAAGGGCCTGAAAAGATGCACAATGTGGGCATGAACACAAACAAAACCCCTCATCACTAAGCATGTTAGTTTGAACTTACAAAAGAACAGAAAAAGACGACAGGTAGAAAAGCGTTATCTCTCATAGGGAAGTATCCATATTAAAACCTTGAAGGAATATGAACTTCCCTTGTGATCCACTGGTTAATACTTGTCCCCCTACAGGGGGCCTCACCCTGTTGGTGAGGTTCTATGTGCCATGCAGAGCAGCCAAAAATAAACAAAATGCACTTGAAGAAACAAAAGCCAAAAAACTAAACCAAAACCCTCTTTGAGCCTTTTTAGGCACATTTTAAGATACTTCAAATATTTCTATATGACTATAGACCTGGTGGCTCAGACCATGAGGAGTCTGCCTGCAATGTGGGAGACGCAGGTTTGATCCCTGTGTCAGGAGGATCCCCTGGAGAAGGAAATTGCAAGCCACTCCAGCATTCTTGCCTGGAGAATCCCATGGACGGAGGAACCTGGCAGGCTACAGTCCACAGGGTCTGGAAGAATTGGACACAACTGAGTGACTAACACTTTCACTTTCATAGACCTAACATATGGTGACTCTTTGTAAGTGTTCCATGGGCATTTGTTAAAGACTTACTTCTGTAGTATTCAAAATATTAACATAAGATTTATGTATATATTAAATTAATATTAGAAATAATATAGTTAGATCCATCATATTATTATTTACTGTATTTTGTTTATTGTATTTTACCTATACAACCAGTCAAAATGAACAGAGACTTTAAACTCTGCCCTGAATAATCCATTTATCGATCTTCATAAGCTTCTAGCAGATTCATTTAATTTATGTTAGTTGGCACATAAATATTTTTGAAGTTTATACTACTATTTTTGATTATTTCTATTATTTATTTAATGTTTTATCCTTTAGTGCTTTTTTCTCTGAAGTTTACTATATTGATGTTAACTTTGTGACCATTTGTTCCATTTATTTTTCCAGTCCTTTTGGCTTTAATCTTTTTATCTCCTTCTTAATTTCATGTGTTGATTAGATAATACAAACTCATGGTAGAAATTCAAAGGGAACAGAGCAATACACTGAAAAGTACACCTCCTCTGCCTCTGGCCCAACCATGCGTCACCCTTCCCAGCGGGCAGACACTTGAAGAGCTGTTAGCAAATCCTTCCAGAAATCTCTAAATACATAAGAAAATGGATCATACATACAATTTTCACAGACATGTTAGCAAAACACACACATTGTTCTTTACCTGGCCCATCACCTGTCATGATATTTCGTCCCCATGAAGTCTATGGTGTTAATAGCTATGTCTACATCCCTGCGTCTAGTTTTTTAACTAGGCCCCTGTTATGAATATGTATACTTTGTATCTAGCATATAATTAGACTTTGATTCTTGACTGTAGAAATCAAACAAGGCTTATGGTTTCAGTTCTGCTGTAGGCTCAAAGTAACAGAAATCTCTGGCTTTCAAGATATAAAATGTAGTATCTCACGTATTTGGAACCGTAGATATAATCAGTGGCTCCATTATGTCACCAAGCACCCATAATCTTTCCATCTCCTGATAATTCAATCTCAGTAGTGACTTCACCTTAAATCTTGTTCTCCTAATAGTTTTAAGACGCCCTATAGCAAAGCCTGTAATTTCTTTCATTCAGTGGATCAGAGACAACTTAGATCTTGTGTATGTATGGGGACTAAGCCTGGAAGGAATTCTATGCACCAATTAAATTATTCAGGATTATCTTCAGGAGTCGGGGGAATAATGTGAATATCAAAATGTTTGAGTTATGTCAGAAAAGATGTGATAAATGAATATTAGGAATGCAGTCAAATGTCCACTATATTTTTTTCAACTTGAAAGACTTTGGCTTTAAGGGGTTTCCTTAGTGGTCCAATGGCTAAGACTCTTCCCTCCCAATGCAGGGGCCCAGGTTCGAACCCTGGTCAAGGAACTAGACCCCATATGTTGCAACTAAAAAAGAAAAAGACTTTGGCTTTAAATAGAAAAGTATTTATATTTACATTAATTCTGTTTTATTGTCAATACTAATGCATTTTGTTCCAATCACTGTTTGTTTTTGTGCTTATTCTTAGTATTCTATCATTTATTTTATGAGCCGTATTATAGTCAATATTTTATACATCTTATTACTATTTCATTATTAGTTTTTCAATAAAAATGAATCTATACATTTCTAGTTATCAATAGCAATAATGAAACTGCACTTCTTTATATAAATGTTATATAAAGAATCATATTATATAAAAATTAGCATACTTTTGCTTTCCTTCCATCAACTTTCCAATTTTTTCCCTTAAATTTGTTACTTTATGGGAAAATAGTAATAAATTTTATTACTATTACTGTTAATTTGTATTTCATATGTTCTAGTTAAGGAATTATGTTTGCCTTCCATATTGCTGCAAAATTTAAATATGTATATATACATATACAACATACATATATATACATTCAATGCTATGTCTAACTAGTTATGATTCTCACCACTGGTCTTTTTATGTCATGAATTTCTTATTTACAAGTGTTGAAGCTTGATTGATGACATGTTCAATAAGAGTATATCTGAAATTTTTGTTTTCCTAGGATAACTGGCAGAGCAAAGCAACGGTATGTCAATTTGACTAGCTTTTTTTCTCCCTGGTGTAAACTTAAGACAATGGGATGTATTTCCCTGGGCTCTTGAGTCATTCACCAAAGATGCAAAGAAGCCAGGACTGTGAGAAATACTTTGTGATGATAAAGAAAATAGTAAATTCCTCTTTCAGGAAGCCCCAGAAGGAACAGAGCTGACCTTGGCCTTTGGTACCCCCAGCTGCTGATAGCCATGCTACAAAGTGCCATGTCCAGTTTTACAAAGTTTCCTGTTTTTTTTTTCTTTAATCCCAGTTCTTCAGCAGTCCCAGTGATTCCATGAATGATCTATTATCCTAATTTTATGTTTTGCTTAAATCATTCAGAGTTGGTTTCTGATATTTAAAACCAAGCTGCTCCCTGGATTGACGGGGTTAAGCATCCAATATTTGGTTGTTTGTGTTTGCTTTAGCCTCCCAGAGAAGCAGAGTTTTCATGTGCTGTTCCTCAGCACAAGGAAATAAATCTCTAGCAAGCACTCTCCCCAGTGCTCTGAGAGCCAATCGTTGCCCCTGGCCGGAGCCTTGATAAATCAAAAGGTTTAAGGGGGATTTTCCTGAGAGCTGCTCTACACGTTTCCTACTGACACTTACTTTTATTCAGAGAGGTTGCTGGAAGTCACCCTTTCTTGAACAACCTCACTTTCTTCTCATCAGCACTCTATTTAGAGATTTCTCACAGATGCTGACTTGCCAGTTACCGGTTACCAATGCTAATGTCAGGTATTTTTTCTCTCTATGCTTCCTGCTCCATTGACTGTTTGATGGGTGACCCGTAAGAGGGCAGTATACCTTAGTGTATGATCGGATGTTATTGCAAAACCAGGAAAGTGTGCTGCATAAAGTAGCCATCAAAATAATGTATGTTTGAACTGTATCAATACCAAGCTAAGAGAGCTTGTAAATTGCTTTAGATCTTGCCTGACTTTCTGACCACCAACTCATCCTGCCTTTTGTACTTGATGAAAAATGCATAAGAGTGATGTACATATTGAAATAGATTCTGGATTCTGGTTTTAATACTTACATTTCAAGGTAGAACACATTACAATCCCTGTGAGTCTGAATGATCCCCTCCTAGGGTTCGACAACTATAACCAATGAATATTTTATGATTAGCATAATGCTTTTTTCTTTGCCCAAAACTTTGCCTTCACTCTGCCCTCAAGACATCAGTCAACCCAGAGATTTACCCTGCTCCTGATACTCCAGTCTAAGCACCTTTTTAGCTTACCCAGTAAGCAGTGAAATTCATGCACTCGTTTGCCCTAATAATTTAGAATTGTCTGTGTGCAATTCTCCCTTTCTACAACCTCATATGACTCCTTTTATTTATGTCATAACAGGTCTCTTTTCCTACGGCTAAAGCTTTCCATATGCTCCACACATATACACAATATTTGGGGGAGAGAAACAAGTCTCTCCATTACCTGAGATCATTTCCATTAATTCAGGATTTAAATTCTCATTTTAACATAAGCTCAGTGCTTCCTTTTTTAAACAAATAATTTTCTCAATTTGCTTAAGCCATTGACTGACTTATAAACAGATGTGAGCTCTTTGGAATTATCCTCTTTGATTCCTTACTGACCTTCTTTCTGTCATTAGTTAAAAATCTCATTACTAATAAGCACAAAGCTTTCTATTGTTACAGCAAAAAATTAGTAAATTCTAAGAGTTTTGCTTGTGTATCAGCCTAAGAGAGAATGGAAGCAAAAGCAAGGATAAAAATTAAGGAGGAAATTTAAAAATGAGTATTTCTGCAGTCCTCGATGCAAGGGTTTTCTTAAATTTTGACAGACTGGTTTCATAGCTTGGTAATTCAGGTGGCATATGTATGAAAATGCCAAGAAATTTCCTCTCAAAGATTTTTTTCCCCACAAATCCTGTCAATTAAAAAAAAATCTTATAAATGATTTAGTTCTACATTTTCTAAAATAAAATTATATTCTTAGCCAATGTTTGTCTTATCTTCCTTACCCCATGGTGCACATTTCCCCTAAGCAATTTACATAATTCCTCAGAATGTGATTTAGGGAATTTGTTATTGCCTAGTCTCTTCTTTGAGGAGGGCATGGCAACCCTCTCCAGTATTCTTGCCTGGAGAATCACATGGACAGAGGAGCCTTGCAAGCTATAGTCCATAGGGTCACAAACAGTCAGACATGACTGAAGCAATTTAGCATGCAATGCACACAGTCTCTTATTTATGAGAACAGATAATTTGTAAGATAACCTTAAAATATTAAAATGATTAAACAAATGACCTTAAATTGGGGGCTTCTATTCATTCTCTTGCCTGGGACTCCGTTTGAAACCATATCTGTCCTAGGACAAAGTCATCACCATCGCCGGGTCCTCTGGTTGTCACTGATAGTTGGAACAGTGCTCCATCTGCTGTCTGCAGACAGGAGCACGTGGAGATCATGTGTTTTCCCCAAGAGAGATTCTCGATGATGAAAATCAGTATAGAAAAGCTACCATCATCAGCAAGTTGTGGCAACAATGTCACACTAGCTCCTCCAGGGTCCGGAAGCCCCTATCTGACCCCATCTTTAGTCAGAGCCCACCTGTCTAGGGCTCTAAGTGAAAGTGTCAGTTGCTCAGTAGTGTCTGACTCTTTGCGACCCCATGTACTGTAGCCCACCAGGCTCCTCTGTCCATGGGATTCTCCAGGCAAGAATACTGGAGTGGGTTGCCATTTCCTTCTCCAGGGGATCTTACAGACCCAGGGATCCAACCAGGGTCTCCTGCACTTCAGGCAGATTCTTTCTGAGCCACCAGGGAAGTCCAGGGCTCTAATGAGGTAGCCTCCTTTCTCCTCTGCCTGAGTATCAATCATTCCAGGTCAGCAATGTTGAATTTTACCTGACCTCCTGGAAAATAACAAAGATTCAGAAACCCCCTCACCCTTTGTTATGTTCCTGAGAAGGCTTATTGCCAAGAATCATCACCACCCCCCCTGATTTAAGGCTTGGGGCTGTCCCCTGTTTTCCTATGACAAGCTCACACTCCAAAGTCCTATTCTTGGCCTCATAAGTGATGAGAAGACTGCTTATTCCCACGGATCAGTAAGAACAAAATGCTTATAAACCAAATGCTGATTGAGGGTCTCTCCTTCTGGGATGTCCCTGGTGGTCCAGGGGTTAAGACTTCACACTCCCAATGCAGGGGGCCCAGCTTCAATCCCTGGTCGGGGAACCAGATCTCACCAGCTGCAACTAAGAGTTCGCATGCCGCAACTGAGTCCTGACACAGACAGAAATATAAATATGTATTTTTTAAAAAATCTCTCCTCCCATGGCCCTGAAATTTCTTACCTCAGCACACAGCCCCCTTTGAAACCCCTCCCAGGAAATAAGCTGGCTTCAGGATGAAACCTGCTCTTGTCTATTTCCACACACCACCCTTTCATTCCATTTTTTCTAGCCTTGTTTATGCTTTTCTTGAAATACAAGCTTTTTTTTTGCCTAGTTCTTGAGATGCTTGTAGATATGATGTCATAGCTTTCTTTTTCCCTGATCTCTCTCTCCTTTCGCCCTTCCCCCCCCCCCCCGCCACCCCCTCCTCCAATAATATTTCTGAATAAAGTGTCTCCTTACCAAGTCTGTTGGACATGGAAATGGCAACCCATTCCAGTATTCTTGCCTGGAGAATTCCATGGACAAAGGAGCCTGGTGGGCTACAGTCCATGGGGTCGCAAAGAGTCAGACATGACTCAGCAACTAACACACACACACACACACCAAGTCTGTATATTTTAAAAATCTGTCAACCTATACTGTAAAAGTCCTTTTCAGTTCAGTTCAGTCTCTCAGTCCTGTCCAACGATTTGCGACCCCATGGACTATACAGTCCATGGAATTCTCCAGGCCAGAATCCTGGAGAGAGTAGCCTTTCCCTTCTCCATGGGATCTTCCCAACACATAGATCGCACCCAGGTCTCCTGCATTGCAGGCATATATTCTTTACCAGCCAAGCCACCAAGGAAGCCCCCCAAACCTCCTCTTTAAAATGAACTAAAATTGAATGGAACATCCTCTGTCCCCCAGGTCTCCGTACTTCAGCAGAGGTATCCAGGATGAGATGTCGGACTGGTTGGGAAAAAGGTGAAAACCCCAGCTTAGAAACCAGGAGGTAGATGCTGAGTCTGAACACTTCTAGTTTTCTCCGGTTCTACTTGTCATGGAAGCAGGCAATGAAGTGTGTATCAGCTGACCTGGACAGCCCTTTAATCCCTGTCAAAACCCTGGAAGTCCATCTCTAGCCAGTCACAGGACCCAGAATCGGCTCTGTCGATTTTTTTACATGGAGCAGACAGCAGCCACCGGATGGCACCAAATACTATGTGGACAGGGAGAGACTGACGGATGGACCCTTCTTGGGTACTGTAGCTTTGTAGCTGAGCTGACTCACGCGTTCATTTCATTAACTTTTCAGTGATGCCCACCTGCTTTTTAATCCTTGAACTCCATTCATCACATTATGGTTCTAATAAATTATATTTATTAAGTGCATTTCTAATAGGAAATTCAAATCCACATTGGGGAATCTATTCTCAAGAAGTTGATATTAGTTGGGGATCAAGTTATAAACTCAGGAAAAAGACCTGTGGAAAAAAAAGAACAAGGTAAAATAATATATGTAGGGCCGTCTGATTGAAATTCAGTTAGACAGTGTTTGAAATGTTGATAGGTAGAAGCTGGAGAAGAAGGGGAAAAAAAAAGAAAGCGTATTTAAAGTGGGGTGCAAGGCTTTTTTCTCTAGAAGTAGAGGCCAGTACTCCTTTGGGAGTCGCTTTCTT
Source organism: Cervus elaphus (assembly GCF_910594005.1). NCBI lineage: Eukaryota > Metazoa > Chordata > Mammalia > Artiodactyla > Cervidae > Cervus > Cervus elaphus. The sequence goes on from NC_057846.1 coordinate 42,391,558, forward strand.
TTTGGAAAATCATTTGGGTACTTTTAGTAATGCAAATGTGATGCAAAGTGGTTGCAGAGACCCACGAGAAATCCAGGTTCAAAGAAGCTAAATTTCTGTAAAGAATAACAATCTGAACGGTCACCTCTGTTGCAGCTAAAAGTTTTATATTCAGATGAGCTGTTCCATGGAAACATTTCTCAAACTTTTTACCAGACCTTGTCTCAGAAGTATATTTTATATTTTACCCGTGACCCAATACACAAACACACGTCTGTTTCAGAAAACAGTTTCACTTATCAAACACAAGGGCTTCATCATTTCTATTCGTTTAAATGCCTACAGTGATCCATTATATGGACTTCAAGAATTCCCCTGGGTTGTGAAGGGCATCAGAATACAACACCCTGAAATCTCCTGCTTGCCAAAGGATTCTCTTGGCAAAGAATTACTTGCATAAAGATTATGTGAGCTGAAGGCTATTAAGGCAAACACAGGAGGAGCTCTCAGTCTTAAGCTTTCTGCCTAAAATCAAAGCATAAGTTTCCCTTTTGTAAAAGAAACTTGGAAATTTCCATTTGCAAACATGTCCTCTTGTCTCCTTTGTCACCAGAAACAATTCATCAACTGAGAGTGCACAGCCACCCTCACTAAACAACACATTTACTTTCCATTTCCTAGTCCCTTGCTTGGTCTTCCCTGGTGGCACAGACAATACAGAATCTACTTGCAATGCAGGAGACCCAGGTTTGACCCTTGGTCGGGCAGATCCCCTGGAGGAGGGAATGGCAACCTGCTCTAGTATTCTTGCCTGGAGAATTCCATGGACAGAGGAGCCTGGAGGGCTACAGTCCATGGAATTGCAGAGTCAGAAAGACTTGAGTGACTACATTTTCACTTTCAGTCCTTTGCTCAGAGTTTACCCAATCCCTCCTTCCCTTGATCTAGTCTCTTGTCCACATTTTATCACTCTTTGTTATAATTATTTATATATGTGCATATATATATGTAACTGCTTCTTTAGGGTTTTCACTTCTTTTCTGCGACAACTCCTGTAGCAATAGGAAATAAATCACTTCTCCCAGTAATATGTCTTTTGTCAATTTAATTCACAGGCCATAGTACAAAACCTAACAGGGTAGAGGAAAAGATGTTTTTTTATCTCTCCCTATGGTTGCAATCTATAATCCAAGACAAACAAACAAACAATCCTGCCTAGAGAAAATGTTCAATTTCCAAGTAGAGCTTTAGAGTACAGCTTACTTCTCATCTTAGTGGATATGTGCATGATCTTGCTCAAGTAGGGGTTTTCTTTGGTTTTTTTGTTTGTTTGTTTGTTTGTTTGAGGCCTAGAAATGATTCTGAGACTAGAGCAAGGACAGGGAGGTAAAGTCTTTGCCTCACACTGCCTGACATAGCAGTCCCCATAAAGTGGATGCTTACCTAAATTCATGACATTCAGCTTGGAATGTACTGCTGATGTCACTATAACTAATCCAGAACACACAAATGATTGGCCATTGCCGATTATATCCCTCTGGATGAGTAGGAAATCCTGCCAACATGGGAGTTACGGGGAAGGCGTAGATTCCAGAACAGAAACAACAACCAGGAGGAAGGCAGTGACTCGATGAATGTAGTGAAGTCGTGGAGGCTTTATAGAGAGTTAGCATAAACTGAGCACCTAGGCAGAGAGACACAGCTATACCGTAGGCATCCGTGAGAATGAATCTGAACCTGTGGTCTCGGAAGCACTTTTAATTTCTTTTTGCTACACTTTCCTTCTCATATACCTGAAATTTCCATAAAGTCTTATCAGAACTTGCAAACTGATCTTAGTTATGAATGAGATACTCTTGTTAGAGTCTCCTGCTTGCCGGGGACAGAGCCACAGAGCCTAGAACAGTAGTTGGCAGGTGAGACCAGAGAGACTGTAGCAGCACCTGATTCCACAAAGGCTGGAGGTGCCCAGGGGCAGCCAACCCACGAGGGCCAGGCCACTGATTGCACTGCGTGTCCTGGAGCTGGTGAGAAGCCAAAAAGAGGCCCCGGGCCTTGTTCCTCAGCACAAAGGGAACGATGGGGTATAATAAGGCACTGGGTTTCTATACTCAGAAACAGGGTACTTGCATTGCTGTAACTTATGCAGAGAAAAAATTAATGTTACCTTAGTAGTAGTAGGTAGCGCGTGTGCTCAGTCGTGTTACCGTATTTACACCTATAAGCTTGTAGAAAAGCCTGGACTCTTTTCTCTCTTCCCAGTGCCGCATAAATACTGCAGCCAGTTCCTCTTAGGCTTCCAGAGACAAAGGTGGAAAATTTCGCCTTCTTCCCTTCTGGGATCTTTGACAGGTCTAATAATTAAACTGACATAAGACAGATGAACAGGAGAAAACCAAATTTGATTTTGAAGAAATGGAGTCCCATCAGAATGTAAGACCCAAGGGCAAGTCAGGCAATTTGAGGCTTATCATCCATCTCACGGGATGGGATGAGCATTGGGCTTCAAAAGGCAGGAGGGCGAGACTTCCCACAGCTAAAGATCCTGAAAGCCATGGAAGATTCCTTGCACAGCGACCAAAACTCAGCACAGCAAATAAATGAATAAAAATAAATATTTAAAGAAAAGGGCAGGAGGGTGATACATAGGAAGATGAGAAGAACAGATATTTGGTATGTAGAAGTTTACCTTTCCATGCAGGTAATTCTTTTACATTAAAAAAAAAAAAGGTAAACAAAATAAAATCCAACCAAAAAATGTAAACAAACCCAAAAAGGCAGTAGCAACAACAATGACCAAAAAAATGCTGAATCTGGTGATAATTCTTTTTCTGGTACTCCTGTACCCCCTACGTAAATTCCCAGAGGTATCAAGGAAGCGGTGAAAGTTCTTCCTGAGTTTGCTGAATCTAAATTGCCTTCAGGTCAAATAATCCATGTGTCAAAGAGGCATACTTGGGGGCGGACTATTCTGTTCCCCTCAGAAGAAAATGACAGGGAAAGCTGCATCTCAGAATTTGAAAGCAGACCACAGCAGGTGTCCTTCGATGGGAACTCGGACCAGAAGCTTCTCCAGTGGACCTGTACTGCAGACGGTTCTAGAGACACAGTCATGTGATGAAAGATGTGCTTGCAGGCGTTTACCGATGCAGGCTACACAGACTCTTCAGGACATTGACTACTATCCCTACTACCATTAGCTCCAGCTCAGTACCACGTGTCAAAAATAGCAACATAGTAATATAGACTCTCCCTGTGTTAGTTTCAGCTGTGGAGCTTTGAAAGTAGCATCAAATCCCACATACATAACTTTCCAATGCAAGCATTTGCAGTCTCACTTCGCAATAGGTTACTAATTGAGCACAGGGGAAAAAATTCAAAAAATTTCTACTAAACCTCCTAAATACAAAGTAAAGGGGAAAATACCAAAATAGGTACCAAAGATTTTTCAAACTCTCCCTTCTATTAATGTGGTCTAGATCATTTGGACTAACTTACCCACTGAGGAAAAAAAAAAGACTAAATGAGTTGAAAACTTTTTTTTTTGTCTTAACATTATTGAAGATGTGGCAGGTAGAAGGGAATGTCAGGATATAATCAAAGGGAAGGAATCTTGAGAAGCAGGAAAAGATAGAATTTTTATCCCCCCCATGGAAGCATTTGTCTATAAAGCACATTTGAACTTTCTGTTAGCTGGTCTTACAACTCTTGGGAGGAAACCCAAAGCCCAGGAAGTCTAGTTACAGAGTTTAAGAGGTGACCTTCATGTATTCTGCTGGAACCACAAAGAACCATCCTCTCAAATTAAGAATAGGCTAAAAATCAATCCACCTTCACCATTAAACCCCATGGTATTTTAGGAAAAGTGCCTTTATCCCAAATAAGGGATGAAGAATATGGCCCTTGAAGGTGTAAACAGCTGCTGGCCCTTCTATAGACTTGAGATCAAATTCATCCTACCTGAGTAACCATAACAAAACAAGAATCAAAAAACCAAAAATATACACAAAAAAACTTTGGATTGTGAATTTAATTTAAAATGGTTGAGAATAGTTCCCTGAGCCATCTTTTGTAGAAATGGACATTTATCCTGTATCTTAGGCTTCAAAGAACACTCATAAGTAAAATTTCAAAGACAATGTATCTAAGCACATAAGGAAAAAAGAAACTAGGTGCAAAAAAGATCACAAACAAATATATAAACAGATCTACAACCCTTTCTAGTAGTATTATCAGATAGAGCTTATCTGATCAAAATATTGATTATAAAAATTAGATTCTGCTATGAAAATAAAGATGAATTGCAATATTTATCGAGAAGAGGAAACTATAAAAGTGATCTAGCATTTTATAAAGTGTCAAATAGAATTCTGGAAATGGTGATTTGATTACAATTTTGAAGTATAATAACTTAGATGGATTTAAAAACAAATAGAACACAAATAAGAGTGCATAAGTGACTCGGAAAACAAGTCAGAAGAAAGCCTAGTAGAGAAATGAAAAGTCATCAATACACAAGAGATACGAAAGATAAAATGAGAAAATGTAATTTGTATTTAATTGGAGTTCCTGATGGAAAGGAGAGAAAAGGGCAGATGCAAGGTGAGATGATGACTGAGAGACTGCCAGACATGACAAAAGGCACTCAAGAATTCCAGCGATGGGACTTCCCTGGTGGCCCAGTGGTTAAGGCTTTGCCTTCCAATGAAGGGGATAAGCGTTCCATCCATGGTCAGGGAGCTAGGATCCCACATGACTCATAGCCAAAAAAACCAAAACATAAAACAGAAGCAACACTCTAGCAAATTCAATAAAGACACACGCACACACACAAAAGAATTCCAGTGAATCTCTAGAAGCAATTATCTTTAAAAATGTTCACATCTAAAGACATGACAAAGTTCAGAACTCTAAAGACAAAGAGAAAATCTTAAGCACAGCCAAAGAAATCAGAGATCATCTTCAAAAGAGAACAGTGAAATTTATCACAGACTTCTCAATAACAACAGTGGAAATCGGGAGATAATGCAATGATAATTTCCATTTGCTGAAAGAAAAACAGCTGCTAATCTGGAAAATCTATGCCCAGAGAATCAACCAAGTCAAAGGTTAGTTTTATTTTAAATACTATTAATATTAACTTTTTTGAGATTGATCATGGAAAATAGAAGTATCAGGCATAGAAGATGCTCATAGACCAGAAACAAGTAAACTACGGCCTGCACACTTAATGTTTATTTCTGCAAATAAAGATTTATTACGGATTTCCCTAGTGGACCAATGGTTAAGACTTTGCCTTCTAGTGCAGGGGCTGAGGGTTTCATCCCTTGTCGGGGAGCTAGGATTCCACCATGCCTCCTGGCCAAAAAAACAAAACATAAAACAGAAGCAATATTGTAACAAATTCAACAAAGACTTTTTTAAAAAATGGTCCACAGCAAAAATAAAAAAATAAAAAAAGTCTTTAAGAAAAGATTTACTAGAATACAACCATGTCCATTCATTTACATATTGTCTATACTGCTTTCACAACACAGCGGCAGATTTAGGAGAGCTGTGACAGAGATCACACTGCCCTCAAGCCTAAATATTTAATAGCGTTCCCTTTAAGAAAAATGAGCAAACGTAATGCATTACAGTGAATCTTGCGAATAAAATGTTGTACCAAAAAGGCAAGACCCAAATCAATACATATAAGCCTGACTCCATAAAGCAAATTTCAAAAGTAGACCAAGCCATACATACATTGTGCATAACATCTTATGGAAAAACCCAAGCAAACATTTTGGCCAACCCAATAGAAGAACTACAAGCTATCCTGTGGCAAATTTTGTTTCTAATCATTTCCTGTATAAAATTACAAGCAAAGAATTCTGTCTCACAAAATCTAGTGTAAAGAATTGCCTCATGTCAACTGTATATTGATAAGCACCTTATATAATTATAAAGCATCATGGATTTTTTTAAATTTTTGCTGGAATTTGTGCAAGACAGAATTTATCCAAATTCTCATCTCTAAGGCTTGAATCTATAACAGTACTGACAGAAACTATGTTTGTAACAGCTCATATATGAAAGAAATTTGGGAGGAGGATTCCAAAATTTGTCAACAATACTAACAATTCATATGACATGGCCAACACTGAGCTATTAAGCAGAAAAACTTCTCTGAGCTATTGATAGCAAAAATGTTTTCACCAATGAGGCTAGAGGAAAAAAGTAATTATCTTTCTAGGCTGTCCATACAGAATGATATTATAAGAAAATCTTCATCATATGAAAAGGCAATCAAATAACTCACAGCAAAAAAATGCAGAAAATTCAGTAAAGAGATATGTCAAGCTATTAATTATTAGTCATGATTTTTTTCTGGATTTTGCAATAGTTGTACCATTTTATACTTTTGTGGTTTGTTTTGATTTCTTCTCTTATTCTAATTAGATAAGCACTTTTGTACCAAAGTGTTCATTCCTGGTGTTGCTTTTAAGCAGTGTCACGCCAAGTAATATGAGGCTCCATAAAACCTGGATCCACTCTAATCAAAACCTAATCAGATACTTGCTGATTTTTCCTTTCTTCTCTGATGGTTCTGTCTTATCTGTGCTAAGACACAATTTTTCTGTAGCTCCATCTTGTCATATCTTTACACAGTAATTCTATTTGTGAAATTACTGTTACACATTGATTGGCCTCACATCACTTGGTGTTACCCTTTCTGTGGGAAGAACTATTTTCCACACATTTAATCTCAAGGATACGACCTTCAATTATGTGTCCCATAGCAAAGCAGTTCCAAGCTCTTAGTAATATTGGCCTGCTAAGTCTCTGACTTTAAACTATTGTGCTTTAATGGTTTTGGTGTATGACTGTACTGTAGCAAAAGGAATCGCCTATGTTCATATGTTTTTACAGATACTTTACTGCATTTGCTACTTCAATCTAATCATCCAAACTGAATACTCCTTCAGTTTTTATTTCTGTCTCTTTCTATCATCTTCTTTATATGCATTTTGCTTTCTCAATAACTAAGTTATTCAAAGTCCTTAATCCCAAGATGCCAGTTAAAAGCTTAGAGGTGAAAGCAGGTTAAAAAAGTAGTCTCGATTTAGACCTGTCAGTCAAACACAATTTAATCTATTTTCCTGTGCATGCTTGAAATAATTTCATGGAACAGAAAGGAATTCTTCCAGCTACTAGGTTTTTGTACTTGAAAATAACAGGAAGCTTTCAGGATCATCGAGTAATGAAGTTCATACACCATATACAGACACTTAATCAAACTGTCACAAACTTGGCATCCACTTGCCTCTACCGTTTTCTGAGTACTCTGAGCCCAGAACTGTGTTAGGTGATATGGTAGCTACTAAAAGATGATAGCATGATCTTTATAATTTCAGGAAGTTATGGTCTAATTAGGAGAAGATGTATGTACACATAAGTAACTAAAACTGGTACAAGCTGGTAGCAAGGCAAACAAGAAGGAGACAGAGCTTCCCAGGAACTGAGGCCTTGGGATAAATCATACCAGGATCGCCAACAAGATTGGAAAGGATTTAAAAAATCAACTGGAGCAAGTAAAACCATAGTACAATATGTTTGGAGATCAAATTAAAGAGTAGTGTTGACAACTTACTTATCTTCCCAAGTTCAGTTCAAAAAGCACCTTATGCCCAGGGGTGTTGGGGGAGGAGAAATTGAATGAAGGTGGTCAAAAGGTACAGACTTCCAGTTTTAAGATAAGTAAGTACTAGGGATGTAATATTCAATGTGATAACTGTAACACTGCTGTATGAGATATATGTATATATATGTTATATATATATAACATGTATGTTATATATATATAACAGTAAAGAAAGTAAATCCCAAGAATTCTCATCAGAATAAAATTTTTTTTATTTCTTTAATTTTATATCTATATGACATGACAGATACTGACTACACCTACCGTGATGATCATTTCATCATGTATGTAAGTCAAATCATTATGCTTCCATCTTATATGGCGTGGAATGCCAATTATATCTTCATAAAACTGTAGGGGAAAGTGAATTTCACCATAAACTAGACAATGAAATTCTATCTTCAATGCTTGGTTAGCTTCTTGGTGAGGAGTCATTTGTGCTTCATTTATGATCATTGACAATGTTTGAAAACTTATTTACAGGGACTCCAAGTTACTCTCTAGAATTTACTGACTAAATATGCATAACTTTATTTCTGCTTCTGAAATATATAGCAAACACACAGTATTTATCACATGCCGGATACTGTACAGATACAGATATGGTTATAGATATATATGGGCTCCCCAGGTGGTTCTAGTGGTAAAGAAAACAACTGCCAATGCAGGAGACATGAGAAACCTGGGTTTGATCCCTGGATTGGGGAGATACCCTGGAGGAGGGCATGGCAACCCACTCCAGTATTCTTGCCTGGAGAATCCCATGGACAGAGGAACCTGGTGGGCTACAGTCTATAGGGTCACAAAGAGTCAAACACGACTAAATCAACTTAGCACCCAACCACAGAGAAGTAAAGCAATTGGCCTGAAGTCACAGAGCTGATGCCTAATGGAACTGGAATTGGAACCCCAGTTGACTAACTCCAGAATCCATGTTTGTAATTATGATCCTATTGTGTCTCTTTTGCAGAGGAACAAATCCTAATAAATGTCATTCCATTGTGAAGGAGAAGTGGCATAAAGACCAAATTTTTCAGTCTTTGTGAAAGTTGTCTTGAATTATGCCTTCTTGAAAAATAAAAATAATAAATAATAAGATGGGGGAGAAAACACCTATGTCCAGAAGCCTTCTCATTCTATTTGGTCAGAATGAATCACCCCATTCTCTGCAGATTTTTAGCCCTCTTTACTTCTCCTGGAACACTTGCCAAATATAAACATTTATATCTTACCTTGCCGCAGGGCAATCTTCTTCCAAGTTGACTGTGGACTCCAGATGGCACTGATTCATCTTTATCTCTGAACTATACATTGCTTTTCAGTAATAAACCAAACATTGGGTACATTGATATTGTGTAACGAGCAACTTCTAGTTGCAAGTGACTGAAACCAACATAAAAATTTGGATCTAAAGTGAGTGTTTCAGCTCACATAACTAAGTGCAGGAGAAGGTCTGAGTTTATTTATGTCTTGATCAGCAAGCTCAAACATTAATTTATGTTCTGCTTCTTCTCTTTTATGGATACACCCAGAAATGTGCATTCTTCCTTGAAAGAAATGTGGCAAAATGGTTCACAGCTCAAGTTCCTGTAGGTGACATCTTCCCCTCATAGGTCTGTAATCTTTCTAGCAGAGGGATTCTGCTTGGTTCAGTTCTGTTAGGTCAACACTCTTGATCCAGTTATAGCTTTGCAGGAAACGGTGCCACATGACAATTGATCAAAGCTGGGTCTTTGTTCCCACCTGTGGCAAGGGATAGCATGGAGAGCTGTGTTAGTTACTCAGTCATATCCAGCTCTTTGCGACCCCATAGACTGGGGCCCTCCACCCTCCGCTGTCCATGAAATTCTCCAGTCAAGAATACTGGAGTGGGTTGCCATTCCCTTCTCCAGGGGATTTCCAGACTCAGGCATCAAACCTGGGTCTCTTGCGTTGCAGACAGGTTCTTTATCATCTGAGCCACTAGGGAAGCCCAAAGATCCTACACGGGTTAGGGTAAAGGCAGCTGATAGGGCCAAAATCAAAGATGTCTATTACAAAAGGGTAGAATAGGCACTTTAATTTCAGTTACATATGAGGAGTTGAGATTTGTATGGTAGGAAAAAAACAAGCAATAGTCTCTTATTGTATATAACCTATTGGCAATAAAATGATGTCAGAATTACAACGATGATAAAGTGCACTGTGGATTAGAATAAGGAAGACAGTGAGGGCAAAGTTGTTGTTGTCATTATTTCATCTCTAAGTCGTGTCTGACTCCTGCAACCCCATGGACCATAGCCCACCAGGCTCCTCTGTCTATAGGGTTTCCTAAGCAAGAATCAGATTGATAATCCAAGTATGAGATGAGCATCTGAGATGTCCATTTTAAAAATGTGAAGAAAAGTAAGATTAAGTGGCTAAGGATTGAGGTGATAGGAAGGGAAATAAGTTAAATTGATTTAAAAGTTTGCCTTTAACAGATATTTCAAAAGTGAGTAGGGCATATGTTTAGTTTCAAATAAAATATGTTACTTAATTAGATGGATAACCAGATATATTAAAATGCATGTCTTTGAACCAGCAAGGAAGACAGAATTTCAGCTTGAGTGAAAGGTGAGAGGTGAACTAATAAAGAAGACATCGCCGGTATTAATTAAATGGTTGAAGCCCTGATGTTGAATGAAAGCACTTTCTGGAGAAAGCATAGGAGTATGAAAACTGAAAATCATGATTGGATTTGCCAGTGGGAGAGGCGTCTCAGTGAGGTGGAAGAGGAAGATGCTCAGTAGCAAGGACTCAGAGAAAAAGGGATGCAGTAGAGGTTAGACCACTCAGCTCTAAAGGAGAAGTTAATTAGATGGTTGTAAAGACCAGCAAAGTCAGGTTGAAATGTAATCAGTGAGAAGCAATCACTAAAAAGAAGAGATAAATATTGTAAGAAGAATCTTTAATGGAAGAAAGATGGATGATCAGAGCCAAGTAAGAAAGAATTGGTTTGTCACAGTATTTCGGGGTGGAGTGGGAGGGAATGACAGAGACACTCTGATTCTGCAAATGGGATAAGGGAAGATGCTCCTTCTTACCATGAGCAGATACCCATCATTGTTGAGGGTGGGTATTAGCTTCTGGAGAGTGAAAATCTAAAGGCAAATTAGGGGCAAAATCACATAATTTTTAGATAAAATACATTGTTTTATCCTTCTGATGCTCTGAAGCATACCAATGGGATACAAGTGCTGCTTGTACGTTTCTTAAATGGAGATACAGGGTGTTATAAATAAGCTGACTTTGAACAATGCATAAATGGCCACAGTGAAGGCTTTGCATACTATCCAAAGCCAATCTGTCTTGGTCCTTGCACCCACGCACCCAATAATCCCTGTGTAGATGATAGAGGAGGCAGACAGTGATGGTTGCTGTTTAAAAACGCCAAGGCAACAGTTAATCATAATTTGCTGATTACTGAGCCCAGATCCTCCTCAGAACAGTAGTTCTGTGACTTTGGAGATGTTTCTGAATCTCCTCTGCCTGCATTCCCCAGTCGTAAAATACAATAATAGAAATCTGTGTAATGGGATTGATGCTAAATACAGATGAGGTCTCTCTAAATGAACCAATTTCATGCCTTTTTATTAATATTCCATTGTCTATATGTACCACATGGTCTTTATCCATTCCTCTGTTGATGGGCATTTAGGTTGCTCCCGTGTCTTGACCTCTGTACATCATGCTGCAGTGAACACTGGGGTGCATGTGGTATTTTTTTTTTTTTCTGAATTATGGCTTTCTCAGGGTGTATGCCCAGTAGTGGGATTGTTGGATTATATGGTAGAAACAGGGGCTACCTGTGGCTCAGTGGGTAAAGAATCTGCCTGCAGTGCAGGAGATGCAGGTTCCATCCCTGGGTGGGGAAGATACCCTGGAGGAGGGCATGGCAACCCACTCCAATATTCTTGCCTGGAGAATCCCACGGACAGAGGAGCCTGGTGGGCTGCCGTCTATGGGGTCACAGAGTCGGACATGACTGCAGCGACTTAGCAGCAGCAGCAGATGTAAAATGCTTATGGGTGCCAGGCATAAGGTAAACATGAATGTTATGTGTTATATTTAGAAATCTCTTCATTGGAGTTTAAAGAAAGAAAATCAATAGTTACTCTAAAAAGTGATGAAATCTCAATGAATTGGACTTTAAACATTTTGCAGTATGAGTATTTAAAATTTTCTATCAAATACAATCTTTCTATCAAATACAATCTTTTCTATCAAATAAATATATCACTTACAATCTTTTCAATACATAGTTTTTAAAACAGATGTTTTTGTTTTTCCTGTTTTAATTATTCATTTATACAAAGATTTATGAAGTTCATTTAAGAAGCATCCACCCCTTGCATGTACCTTGGAGTGGTTGCAGAATGTTTATCTTAATTAACTTGTTTATTGTTTGATTAATTCACTTATTCATTTATTATTTACAGCATCTAATAATTGCATTAGCCAAGCTCCTGCTTTTATAAAAACTATATAAAGAGAATCAATTACTGAGATATAAAAACAAATGTATGCAGCTTCATTGTCTATATGAGAATTTTCTTTACAATACTATCCATGACTACAGCTTCATGAAATTTAAGTATATGATTTAATTTTTACTAGTTTGAAAGTAACTGCATTCTACATTACAAGGTCCTTTTGGAATTGTGCAGAAAGGAAATAAACTGTTCTTTATCCATATGTCCTTTTTTTTCTTTTAAAAGTCAGGTTTATTGAACTAAAATTTGCAAACAGTAAAATTCACCTTTCTCAGTGTACAATTTTATGAATATTGAAAAACACATAGTGTTGTATAACCACCACCATGATCAAGATACAACATGTTTCTATCACCAAAATTTCCCTGTGTACACTTGTAGCCAATTCTTTATCCTCAACCACAGCTCCTGACAAACCCTGATCTCGTTTCAGTTCCTAATGTTTTGATATTTCCAGAATGTCATATAAATAGAATTATATAACATATGACTTTTTGAGCCTGGATTTTTTTTCATATTGCATTGTGCATTTGAGATGTATCACTGTTGAGTTACTGTCACTGGTTTTTTTCATATGGTTTTTTCTTTAATTAGTGTTTCGTTGTATAGATGTACCAAAGTTTATATATTCTCCAGATGATGGAAATTTGCTTATTTCCCATTTTGGTAATAAAGCCACTTGAAAAACTTGTGCACGGCTTTTCTGTGAATATATGTTTTTATTTCTATTGGGTACATACTTAGGAGTGAGATTGCTAGATAATATGAGTAAATATTTAGCTTACAATAAATTGCCAAACTGTTTTCTAAACTGGCTACCTCTGCATTCCCATTAGCAATGCTTTATTGATTGTATTGTTTTTCTCAAAGTATCAAATTTGTTTTCCTTGATCCTCACTAGTGTTTGTGTTGGTATTCAACTAATGATATCTGCTTTTGTTTTTATTATTTCCTTTCTTCTTTATTTTATTCTTTTTTTTTGTTATCTCCTTTCTTCCTTTCTTTATTATCTTCCTTTTATCTTTAATTGTTTATCCTATGTTCCACACAACCCCTGTCTCTTATGGTAAGGAGATTTTATCATTGGTTTGAAATGGTCCTTCCTTTCTAATAGAAACATTTATAGGTATACAGTTTCCTCTAATGGGTTTTGGGCTTCCCTGGTGGCTGAATCAGTAAGGAATCCACCTGCAATGCAGAAGACCTGGGGTCGATCCCAGGTTTTGGAAGATCTCCTGGAGAAGGAGCAGTTACCCACTCCAGTATTCTTGCCTGGAGAATTCCACAGACAGAGGAGTCTGGCAGGCCCCAGTCCATGGGGTCGCAAAGAGCTGAACATTGCTGAGAGACTTTCACTTTCATACATTTTCCTCTAAGCATTGCTTGAGCTCTATCCCACAAAGTTTTATATGGACAATGCTGTGTTTTTATTTCTATATGATTCAAAATATTTTCAAAAAATGTTTTTAGTCGCCTCTTTGACACAAGTATTATTTAGCAATGTTCTGTTTTATTTTCAGATATTTGGGGATTTTTCAGGTATCTTTGCTCTATTGATTTCTGGTTCAATTCTGTTTTGCCTCAAGGACATACTTTGAATGATTTCAGCTCTTATAAATCTATTAAGGACTGTTTTAAAGCTGAGGATACTACTTACCTTATCAAGTTTTCCATGTGCACTTGGAAAGGACGTATATTCTTTTTTTTTTTTTCTTTTTACTTTTTTTTTGTAATGGGATCTAGTTAATTAACAATGCTGTGATGGTTTCAGGTGAACAGTGAAGGGACTCAGGAAAAGCATATATATGTTTCTGTTGTTGAGAAGATGTGGACTGATCTCCCAATGCCACTTAGGTCAAGCTGCTTGATAGTGCTGTCTCAATTATCTCTGTATTTACTTTTGCCTACTCGTTACATAAGTTATTGAAAAGAGTATCAAATTCTCTAACTGCAATTGTGAATCTGTCTATTTTTTCCTTTCAATTCTATTAATTTTTGTTTCACATATTTTGAAATTCTTTTGTTAGGTTATTTCCTTTTAGAAAGGGTATGTCTACTCAGCGAATTGACCCCTTTATCAGTATGTAACACTGGTCAAAAATGCTGTGAAATTCATAAACTTTTAGGTTGTTTGTGAAGTAAGATTAATTGCATGCTAAACCCAAAGCTGATTTATTCAGGAATTATTTGATTTCCACATATGATTTTAGTGGCTGAGTTTGTTGATTATGCATGTAGACTTTTTAAGTTGCCAAAATTTCATTTTAATTATGTATTAAAAATATGTGACACTTTCACAGGTATAGATATCAGAAATCAAACTTAGAAAATAGACATCAGAAATATACAAAAGTTAAATCCTCATCATGCTCCTCTGTGGCCCTTAGGGCCTTGTACATACCTCTATTCTGAAGTTTTGGGTTTTTTTTTTTTTTGCTTATTTCTCTTATTATACACATATCTGGCACAAGAGCTGAGTCTCAATCTCTGGTGCCCAGGCAGATAGTTGCATATGCTGCTGCTGCTGCTAAGTCACTTCAGTCGTGTCTGACTCTGTGCGACCCCATCCCTGGGATTCTCCAGGCAAGAACACTGGAGTGGGTTGCCAATTCCAAGTGCTAAATAAAGTGTAACTACATGAACACAGGTGGCTCAGGGATAAAGAATCCAAATGTCAAGCAGAAGACTCTGGTTGGATCTCCGTGTTGGGAAGATCCCTTCAAGTAGGAAATGGCAACCCACTCCAGTATTCTTGCCTGGAAAACTCCATGAACAGAGGAGCCTGGCAGCTTACAGTACATGAGGTCACAAAAGTGCCGGATATGACTTTGTTACCGAAAAACAACAAAAGTGTATGAGCACTTAATGAATGACTCAGGTTTTCTTCACTTTGCAGGAGATTTCCATTCTAAGTTCTGAGCCATCCTAAGATATTTGCGCTTTCCGTTATAGAGTACCAACCACCAAACTTTGCTCTTGTTTCAACATTGTAAGTCCCGCATCCTAAGAAACGCTTCATTCCTGGGCAAAGTAAGATGGAGGTCACCTTACAACCTCTCAGGTTGCATCTAAAAGCTTAACATGGAAACTGAACTGTGTGAATCGAAATGCTTTTTCAGTTGTGAGGTTGATGTCTATTAAGATTATCCAAATGATTATAATTGAACCACAAAATTAATTAACGTGATTTTAAACTGGGGTACTTAGGTCTTCAAAAATTAGAATTTGAATGATTGATGATTATGAATTTCACTTTTGTTTCCTGAGGAAACTTGTCCTTCCTTGGAAAAAATAGCATTTTTATGACTTATTTTGGTTGACTTTTGATTCCCAGGAGGTAGAGAAAGCAAAATTGAACTTTAAAATGCCATTTGTCTGTGGCATTACAGCCAACCAGGTGAAAAGTAGAACACTGAGTTAAGAAGTCAGTCGGGTGTCTGAATAATGCCATGCAATACATTTTTGACAGCATTGCCTCCATTATGTATTAACTACTTCCAAGAGAAAATAGGCTTAATTTTGCTGGAGCAAACTGATAGAATAAGCTAACTGTTCTGTTTGACAGTGATTATTCATGACCTTTCGTTCTCTTCTATAAACCATGATCTTAATACCTTCCTCTGTTTTGCAGTGAAGTGTTTTTTGTTATTGCCACAGGATATTATGCAAATAGAAATCACATTAGATTAGAATTATTCCTTAACAACAAGAGCAGTGTTCTTACTGGCAAGATAAGTGTACGTGTCTTTAATTATCCTTTACTACATAACAATCTGAAAACAAAGTATCAGGCTGCAAATAGAAACAATAAACTAGACTAGATATGAGAACTAGATTGTTAATTCAGCTCACGGAGGACAAAGCAGTTAATTACCTTCTAAGACCAACTTTCCCCGTCCCTTATGATCTGAGATGCATTTGAGATGTATAAGCTGATACAATCATCATCTGTATCTTTCACACAATGGATAGATCCCAACAAAATAATGACTCTGGCAATAATTGAGAAACAGTTCTAAGATGCAGAAGTCAGAAGTTGCTGCCGTGGGTGAAACACCAAGAGAATAAATGAGAGATGACTGTAAATTTCCACAGTCATTGGGTTTTTCTGCTTCTTCCAATTTTTAAACCAAACAATAGATGATGAATAACAACACCCACATTCAAAATGTTTAAAAAGTTAATTGAAATGTGCCTAGTAGCTTCTTATTTCTTCATGGATGCGTCAGTTTAAGAAGTTTCAGAAATCAAGGCACAAAAAGCATGAAGATAGCTATATGTTCAGGCATCTTTCAGGCTTTCCATTGCAGTAGGTATTTTATTCTCTGTTTCAGGTATACATGAAGAGATTTTTCAGGGGAAAAAAAAAATAGACAAAATTTTTTTTTTCTTTCCTAAAATTGTTAATAATTGTTAATGTATACTGAATGCTTGTATGTGCAAGGCAAGCCCTGCCAATGAGGGACTTTGTTGATGTTGCTCAGTCACTAAATCATGTCCAACTCTTTGCAACCCCATGGACTGCAGCACGCCTGGTTACACTGTCGTTCATTGTCTCTCAGTTTTCTCAGATTCATGTCCATTGAGATAGTGGTGCTACCTAGCCATCCCATCCTCAGCCACCCTCTTCTCCTTTTGCCTTCAATCTTTCCCAGCTAGCATTAGGGTGTTTTCCATGAGTCGGCTCTTTGCATCAGGTGGCCAAAGTACTGGAGCTTTCAGCTTAAGCATCTGTCCTTCCCGTGAATATTCAGGGTTGATTGCCTTTTAGGGTTGACTGGTTTGATCTCCTTGGGGACTCTCAAGAGTCTTCTCCAGCACCACATTTTGAAGGCATCAATTCTTTGGTGCTCAGCCTTCTTTATGGTCCAACTCTCACATCCATACATGACTACTGGAAAAACCATAGGTTCGACTAGATGGACCTTTCTGTGCAGAGTGATGTCTTTGCTTTTTAATATGCTGTCTAGGTTTGTCATAGCTTTCCTTCCAAGAAGCAAATAACTTTCTTTATTATATCAATTTTAAAAATTAAAAAAGGATTCTGATGATTAGCTTAACTTGACTATGCAAGGACCCACAGCTAATAAATGGAAAAATAGTTGATTTACAATATTGTATTAATTTCTGCAATACAGCAAAGTGATTCATTTCTTTTTCACACTCAGAAGAGTGAGTTTTGAAGCACAGAGGGCCTGAACAAGGCTGGTGAACTCTACCAGCCCCTCTTCACAAAGAACTTTACATGTATCCATGGGAATCTGTGTGGCTACATTTTGAGTTCACACAGGGTCGAATATTGTGATATTCTTTACGTTTATATGCAGATTTGTGTTTTATTAAATAAAAAGTCTTAATATTGCCCACCAATATTCATCAATATTAAACATTATGTCTCACCCCATGAGACAAGTGTATATAAAATTGCAAGCTTGGGAAATAGACATGGAAAACAAGTTATATTTCCATTATATTCTTCTGTAGCTTTCTCTGGTGGCTCAGACGGTAAAGAATCTGCCTGCAATGCAGGAGACCTGAGTTCAATCCCTGGGTTGGGAAGATCCCCTGGAGAAAGGAATGGCAACTCACCCCAGTATTCTTGCCTGGAGAATCCCATGGACAGAGGAGCCTGGTTGGCTACAGTCCATGGGGTCGCAGAATCAGACACAAGTGAGTGACTAACACTTTCGTTTTCTTTCATACTCCTCTGCAGCACTCATCACATATAGTCAACCAGTCTTTCACAAAACATGTATATGCAGATTGCATGGAAAGAAAGACTTCAGCATCATGACCTTCAGTAACCCAAATGACTATAGAAAACCATTCTTCATTGACATTAAACACGACCTAACCTATAGATCTGCAGTCCCCAACTTTTTTGGCACCAGAGACCGGTTTAGTGGAACACAATTTTTCCATAGATGGGGTGAGGGATGGTTCAGATAGTAATGCTAGTGATAGGGAGCGATGAAGCTTCACTTGTTTGCCCTCTGCTTACTTCCTGCTGTTCAGCTTGGTTGCTAACAGGGGGACAGGGGCTTGGGGACCCCTGCTCTGGATCATGAGCTGTCTTCCTGATTTCCTGTGCAATCTCACTAGGTATTGCATTCATTCTTCCCACAAGTTACTGCCTTACATGCGCTATTGCTTCTTATGGATTTATTTATAGACACATAACATCCTTGCAGTCATTTCAGTTAAGTAGTTTCTATAAAAAAATAAGCAGTGTTGAATTGCTTCAGTAAACCTCAGCTACCTTGTGAGAGAGAGAGAACTTTGGGCTTCATAAGTTGATCAAATTAATGACTTAAAAAATCATTTGAGTGAGTGTTACGTTCTAAGATACTCTAGCCTCTAAATCGTATCTAGGATGATCTGAGGAAGACCAAGTTAGAATAACACATTTGTAGACACGATTGATGTTCAGTCTGTAAATTATTTAATCAGTACCTCGGTGTATTTATTTCTTTAGCTGTTACTCTAAATGGTTTATTTATGCATGTATTTATTTATTCATTTAACTCCTGGTCAGATCAAGATGAAGACCAACAGCCAAGCAAACATCAGAAGTATTTTGAGAGAGACAAAAGTGAAAACATCCATTCTGATGGAAAGAAAAATGCTGGACACACAAGAATAAATGACAAAGGAAAGGAAAAAATGTAGAGGTGAACTCTTCAATATAACCAGTAGCTTTTCATGGCTATCGAACACTTGAAACATGGAGCATTCAGGTTAAGATGTGCCATAATGTAAAGATGTGCTGAATTCAGAAGACATTATGAATAAAAAAATTTTAATGCCTCATTAATAAATTTCTCAACGATTTTATATTGATTGCATGCTAAAATGATCATGTTTGGTTTATTTTTGTTGAATACTTTTGAATACTTTTTTAATGTGACTACTAGAAAACATTGTATCATATATGTGGTTAACATCATACATCAGTGGGACAATGCTGATGTGAAAGAAAAGAGATGTATTTCTCAATCTTGGTGATCAAAGAAAGCTTAAGAGAAGAAAGACTGGAGAAGGATGCTTTCTAAGATGCCTGCAATATGGGAAGAGGTCTCCCCTCCTGGGGACCCTATTTTGCTTTGGGGAAATAGACCCAAGTAAATGGGCTGATAGGGTCTACTCTGGCTTTACAATAGTTAGTTTTATAGTTGGTACTTGGAGCTGTGCCAACAGAATGGTGAATGACTGAATGAAGGGGGACAGAGTCCTGCGAGCAGCCATGTTAGGAAATACTCGCGTGTGTATGTTCAGTTGTGTGTAACACGCTGTACATATGGTCATAGTGTCCTATTTGCTCATAAAACTTTACTCTTTCTCCAGTCTTGCCATGGATTCCCAGGGATAGTGTATATATCCCTATGTCACTATGGACTTGGCCATATTCTAGCTTTGACCAAGGTAATCTGTACCAGTTTTGATTGGAAGTTTCCAACGGCATTACTTATTTCTGCTGTCCTTTCATTGTTCTGTCATTCATGTGAGATGAACAGACTCTAGGTAATTCCTGTTCCTTCAGCTTGGATCACAATGAGAGACACGAACGGATCTGCACCCAAGTCAATCCAGCCTGGTAGAGCCTGTGCCCACCTGGAGAACATGAACAGCAAAGAAATGCTTGTTTCTGTAAACCACTGGGATTTGCGAGTTGCTTGTTATGCAGGATTAATTCAGCAGCCCCTAACTAATATGCACGCAGAGCATGGTTTATCCTCACAGAGATTCTGTGAGGAAGATACCACTGGCACCGTCTGAAGCCAGGAAAACATCACACAGAGAGATCAAACGCCAAAGCTAAACAGCTTAGAAATGGTGGGAGCAGGATGGGAATCCAAAAGAGTCTGAAGCCAAAACCTAGGCTCTGTTGATCCTTAAAGAGAACTCCTTTTATTTTATAAAAAATCAGTGAGAGAATCTTAGTATTGTACTGTAGAATATTTATATAGATTTTCAAGCATACTTTGTTTTACTGGCTGTCAATTTCCTCAAATTTTCTTAAATTTGTATCTTTGTATGTTGTTGACTCATAGGAGAAACATAGAGATTGACAGATGCTATGAATTGTTCATGTAACATGACAGAGGTCAATATCACCAGGTTAGTCTGTGTGTCTATGCATAAGGGTTCAAAGGTGGAATAACTCAGTCCTGGACTTTCCCTCCCACATCGCCAGGCCTGGGCTTTTGGTTGATGGCTTTAGTCTCTGCTACCCTCTGGAGGGTCACTGGATTTTGTGTTTTTGTGTCTCTCAACAGAGAAACAAGAGCACAGCAAGAGAGAGCTACACTTTAAAAGTGCGCACACACACACACACACACACAGATTCAGAATCCATTAGTTTGTAAATGGCAAGCAAAGGAAGCAACAATAAAAATGATGAAAAATTAGGCTTTCTATGTATAATAAATAAATATATATATATTTATATTTAATATAAATATAAATATAAATAATTTTAATTATTTAATTAATAATAAATAAATAATAAATATATAAAATAATGAATAAGTAAATAAATAATATAATTATTATTATATTATATAATATATATTTATATATAATTATATAATAAAAATAATAAATAATAAATATATTTATTTATTTATTTAAATATAAATAAATTTAAAAATATATAAATAAATATAAAAATATAAATATATTTATATAAATAAAAATAAATAAATATATAAATAAATAAATCTATATATAATAAATACATATACAGTATTTGGCTATAATTTTTTCCTTAAAACATTGAGACCCCTGATATAAAAATTTATCTTAAATGTTGCTTGTTTCTTCTATTTTAAAATTTTAGAACTCCCCACCAAAAGTTTTACCAAAATTGAAGCGACAAGTTAATAATCTATAAGTCAAACCTCTTTCAGATATTTTTCCCATTATATTTTGAATTGTAGTAACTTTACCTTTACTGGTGTCCTTGAGTTACTGCCCAATGTCCTTCCATTTCAGCCTAAAAGACATTTTTTTGGCCTTTCTTACAGGGCAAGTCTACTAACTACAAAATCCCTCAGCTCTTATTAGCTGGGAATGTCTTAATTCTTCCTTCATTGTTTTGAATGATAGTTTTGCTAAATATTGAATTATTGACTAAGAGTATTTTTGTTGTTTTAGAATTTTAAATGTTATATCTGGTTTCCATGATGAGAAATTGACTATTAGTCTTGTTGAGTAGGTAATACTTTTTGATACACTCAGACAGATTGTCCTATTAAAAATGTGTTAAGATAAAAATGAGGGCAACAAATAAAAAGAAATTACTGATAGAAAATCAGTCTTTCATTGGATTATAGAATTTCTAGGCAAAAACAATATTCAAGGTCATTTGCACAACCACTGTGGCTAATAGTATGTGAATAGTTTATTCATAGGTATTATTGATACAATAGTAATTTTCAGGATTCAGAATGCAAAATCTGAATCATTTACACACAAGGAAGACCGTGCATTATCAGAGTTTCATCAGCTTTACTGTGTAGATTTAGTATAACTTATTTGAGGGCAGCCAACCAGAGAGTCTGTAGGGCCAGAAAAGCTTCATAGCATTCCTCTCTCAACCTGAGCCGTAGCAGACACATCCATAAGCAACAAATGGCATTTTCCCATTACTCATATTCAGCTTTAGCATCCTTCTCAAAAAACAAAATGAAACAAAGAATCCTTCTCAAAACTCATTTTTCACTCTCCTAGGTTATTCTTAAGAGTTTACCTCTAGAATGGAGACTGAAAGCTTCGGGGAATATCTAAGCTCTTTCTACTACCATCAGACTCATATACACATATCCCCACTGGCTATGCGAGATCAGGTTGTGATGTTTGGATCTGTTCAATCTGTTTAGACTAATCTAATCTCCCTGATTAGAGAGCCCACTTCTTTATTCACCAAAGTGTTACTCACTCAGTCGTGTCTGACTCTGTGACCCCGTGGACTGTAGCCCACCACGCTCCTCCATCCATGGGATTCTCCAGGCACGAATACTGGAGTGGGTTGCCATTCCCTTCTCCAGGGGATCTTCCCAACCCAGGGATCAAACCCAGGTCTCCTGCATTGCAGGCAGATTCTTTACCATCTGAGCCACCAGGGAAGCCCCTCATTCACCAAAGAACACTGATTAATCCAAAACAGCAGAGGAATCAGTGGAGGAGTGACTTATATTCAAATGTCTCACTGTTCACTCTTTTTGTTAGCCCACCTCTGACCCTGAAAATACAAGGGAAATAGAATCAGGAACACAATATGCAGATTATTGAACCAAAGATACGGTTTTGACATCAGAAGCTCTTTTCTTTCCTACTTCTTTCTTTCCTTTATTTCAAGCATATAATTAGGGTAGCAACTTTGGTGAAAGGAAGGAAGAAAGGAAAAGAAGGAAAGAAAGAAAGGAAAAGAGAAGGGTGAGGGAGGGAGGAAGATGGAAGGACGAGAGAAAAAAGAGAAAGGAAATGACCTGGCAATTTCTGTAGCTTCAACCCCTGCTCATGTCTCCAGGTATCTATTTGCACATTAGGGGGAACCCTGGGGAACTGATAGCTCTGGATTTCCAAATTTAAGCAAGTGTAGAGAGGGAGGCCTGAGGAAGGAAACAGGTGAGCAGAAGAGGTAGAAGAGAATGTGTTCTCAACCCAGCCAGCATCAAGGAGCTCAACCTTTTGCAACTTACATAGCACAGAGAGTGTTCAACTGAATGAAGATTTTGGTACCCTCAGCACCTATGATTTCAAAGCAGAAGTGAGGGGTGAGTTGGAGGTGTGCTGAGGACAGAGCAGAAGGAGAGAGGTGACTCAGAAAATGTTTTTCTTGAATTTCTACCCCATTTTTTTTTTTTTTGAATGGGTTGTCAAAAGAAGAATGTGTGACTCAACAAAGTATTCAATATGCTTCCCTAAGCCTTGCTTAAAACTACTTTCTGGAGAGCAGATTTTCTATCAGAACTGAAAGTCATCTTAGAATTCACCTGAAACAATCCATTCAGTTTTTGATAAGTAGAGTAAGGTTACCAAATAGACCATTTGCCTCAAGTCATAAGGCTGCTCACAGGCTCAGCTGCAACTGACTCCCAGATAGCCTTTCTCAACTGGGACCCATCCAAACCTCAGAAAGTATAATATGTGCATGATATTTACTCAAAGATGGTACAGAGCTAGTGCCAATTTAGAATAATAAGAGAGGAGTTAATTCATAGCATCCAGTGGATGCCTTAGGACATTAGGGCATAATTCTCTTGCGGAACCCTTGTTGAAAAAAGGCTGTAAATAGCACACTCTCACCATCTGGCTTCCCCCTGTCACAAGCTATTTGGGAGCTGATCCATAAAATGGAAGCCACAGTGAGTTTACGGGAGTCATAAAGTTAAAGTGTAAACCTTACTGGTTCGGACTGCGAGAAGATTCCAGACTATGGACATAGGGCTGTGTCATCTGTGACCTTGAGTTATGATTACTTTTAGATAAGCGGTAGATAATGCATTTAAAGGACATCCCCTTTGCTCCACCTTGAACAGAAGCATAAATTTCACTGGTTTTCTAGTTTTTGTAATAATGGATTTGCCATAAACTGTTTCCTAAATAGCTTGGCACTGGAAAGGCTAGTTAATAAAGGATTTTGTGTGTTCATTAGAGAAAGCAAAATGCCACAAATTCAACAATTAACTGCAAATAATTGTCAGGAATTTTTTTTTTTTTTCCTAAAGGAATTCACTCTTTCTCTAGGCAAGCATTGATAACCAAAGGTGGAGAGAAGAAGTAACTGCCCCCCTCCCCCAAGGACAGGATAATAGCCTGGAATAAGAAGTTAAATATAGTCAGAAACAGGAGACAGAATTCAACAGTAGCAAAGCCAAGAAGTAATTTAGGTTCATCACTTTAGTGACAAATAATCACTTATTTTTTGCATAGTTTGTGGATTATGAAATAACTGCAAGGGGAAAAATTAGTAACACTCACTCAAATGAATCTATCTTTCATGTATGACTCCCCTTCAACGGAGGGTGTCAAACCTTGATTATCTTTGATGCTCTTACCAAAGCTAAGTTTTTTATTTAATTTCTGTATAACTACTTATTTTAACCCAATGGCATGGTTCAGGTCCTTCTTGAAGACATGCTATTGTGGGGTTTGATGAAGTCTGAGCACAGTTCAGGATTAAGAATTCTGAGTCACTAGTCGAAGTTGCGATGAGTTGACTGAAATGAGAAATTGGAATCAGACTGAGGATGAAGGGTCCATAGTAAGCCATGGTAGCATAAAAATTATTTTGAGCTGAAGCTATGTGAGTTCCTAAAATCTCTCTTCTGCCTAAAAGCAGAGCCTCCCCAAAGACTCACTTGCCATAAACTCACCTCTGGAAGCTACTCTGATCTCACCTTCTGTAAGATGAGAAATGGACACTCTACCCAAACAACCATTGCCACAAGACTATCACATCTTCAGCCTATTCTCCTAAGTGTCTACTTCTCCATATTTCAAAAAAGTCATTTGTTTTCTCATAAATGCTCTTTTTTCTCCCTTCTAAAAAGTCATTTTACCTCCCAGAAGTCCCCCTTCTCCATCTCATCCCTTATTAATATGGTAAAAAAATGCTCTGAATTCTAATCACCTCCCAGTCACATTCTCCTCTGAACTCCTATGTAAATAAATAAAACTCTGCATTTTCACCTGTTAAAGTCTCTTGTCAGTTTAATTTGCTATCCTCCAGAACATAAATTAAAATGGTAGAGATGAAGAGTTTCTTTTTTTCCCTCTCTGGCAAAGACCAAGGTCACAAAATCAGATCATAATTCTGTATAGTATAATGGTGCTCAATCCCTTGCCTTCTGCAAGAAAAGACTGGGAAAATCAACCCATGGTCCCCTTGCCAGTTTAAAGTGAGGCGTGATCATGTGACACTGTCTGACCAATGAAAAAAAAGAAGACATTTTCTGGAATTGGTTTCTGTTTTCCAGATCAAAGTAGCAAAGGTGTCTGGACATTCCCCAGCTGCCTTCTCATCCTCCCTTGAATGTGGACATGGCCTTTGAAGCAACAACAGCCAGCTACCACCTGTGAAGGGAAGACCATAAGACCAAAACGCAATTTGCTAACAATGAAACAAAAAGTTAAAAAGAGAGTTTGAGTTCGGAGCTATGATAGAATCACTAACCAAGTAAACTCTGAGTATGAACTTCCTGCTTCAAGACTTTTTCTTAGGAGAGAAAAACTTTCCCAATTTGCTTAAGCCACTATGGTAGCATCTGCTATTGAATTCAGGCAGTTGACATCCTAACTAATGAAAACAGTTAAGACAAAACCAGGTGCCCAGAGACCAGAATGAGGAGGAATATGGACAAATTTGGAGACCTTCGGTAGCTTACTGCTCTTGCTGTTTCCTTCACTTCCTGCAGAATTTTACTTGCAGTTTAACCTACTTGGTATCTTTGCTCCTTCTAGGAGCCTCATGTCAGAGAGGAGAATTATGTGAACCAACGCCATGGCCCAGCCCTGCATGTCTGCTCCTGACTGGCACTCGTGTTTGGACAGAGGAAAACCTCCTCCTGCCCTGTCCTCTCTTCGCTCCCTTCAGAAGAGCCTTTGAAATCCTCTAACAGCAGTTGAGTGAGTGAAGTGGGTAATTACACAGCTTCCCTTTGCTCAGAGCGAAGAGGACCATTTATACCTCTCATCAGACCTAATGAGTGGCTCTTCTGCTGAGAAGCTAGAGGCCTAGAAGGGAAGGACTGATAGGGAAATGCATAGAAAATATTTCCTGGGGCTGACGGAGCAGAGGGTGGGGTACATGAGAAATGAGCTACATATGAAAGTACTCATTGGTTTGCTAGTCTTCCTGCCCTGGGAAGGGGCAGGTCAGAGCAGAGGGTGGCTCTCCACTGGGTGCATAGACCAGTGTTCTTGTCTGTTGCTGTCTCAGACACGGAGATTCCTGAATTGTCCATACAAGGCACAATACGAGGGACTTCCCTGGTGTTCCAGCAGTTAAGAATCTGCCTGCCAATGCAGGGGACATGGGTTTGATCCCTAGTCCGGGAAGACTACACATGCCGTGGACCAGCTGAGCCCATGCACCACAACTCCTGAGCCCACGCGCCCTGAAGCTCACGTTCTGCAAGTGGAGCCGCCACAATAAGAAACTCATGCACCACAACTAGAGAAAGCCTGATGCAGCAAAGAAAACCCAGCGTAGCCATAGATAAATAAATAAATAAACAATTTGTTTTTTAAAGACATCTTAAAAAAAATTTTTTTTGTAATGCGAATGATCAGTGCACATAATTGTTTACACTCAAACGAAATACAAAAGCCTTAAGTCACAAAGCTGTGATTTAACATCCCCTTCTCCCCTTCCTTACCCCCATCCAAGTTCCCCCAAAGCTGAAGTGCATCTTTGGGTGATGTTCTTTCATATTAGTCATTAGATTGCCCTCTCAGGGTGTTCTAGGCCCCAAAGATCCCTGCAGAGATGCAGAAAGGAAAGCAGGAAGGGAAGGTTTCAGTTAGATTTATGGAGGGACCAACAGTGACCCAGGTGGTATCATAAGAGGCATTAAATTACTGTTGGAAACAAGCCAAAAAGACCCCAAATGGAGTTGTTTATGCTAAGCCCCGAGTCAAAGTCAAACGGAAACTTAACAACGGCAGTATTGGCTCTCCCAGAAATGGAATCTTCAGCTGTCAGTCAGGAATCCCGGGGCCAGCACTGGTTGGGTGAGCTGTCTCACAGACTCCTGCAATCCCTCTAAAGGAAAGTAACCTTGCCATAACCAACCTGCTTTGGAGCCAGTCTGGCTCCCTTGTTCCCACTCCCTCCTGCCTGCTGAAGTCTCTCATTTCATACAGCTCCTTCAGCGCCTTTCCATCTGCTAGACTGACTGCTGCCTGATACAAATCAAGTTTTGCTCAAATGTGTTCAACATTTTTAATAAGCCTCATCTTTTAACCCCCTTTTGCCCTGGACATGGTGCAGTGGGAAAGATGTGTGTGGGGTGGGTAGTGGGGTGGGAGGGTATAGAGCGGCCGAGGGAGGTGGATCATACAGGGTAGGGATGGATGTCTGTCGGGATGTTATTCAAAGTGGGGTCCAGCTGCTCACCACTCAAAAGCCAATAAAGAGGCCAGGTTGGTGGAAAAGAAAGTGTGCATCATTTTGGATGCCAGCGATGGGGTGTGGGGGAGGAGAGGGCAGACGTCTGTCCAAAGGCTGACTCCCCACACTGACATCAGTGGGCTAGAGCTTTTATAGACCAAGGGAAGGGGCTACATGCAGAAAGAGCACGGTCAACTCTGACAGTCATCTTGAAATCGGTCATGCAGTGGTTGGACCACCAGCATCTTGATTATGCTAAGCACAGTTAACCTTCAGTTCCAGCGTTGGTTCGTTTCCATTTCTTGAGGCCAGTTCTCAGAATTGTGGCACCTTATGTCATGGTCATCTCCTAGTTAACTTCCCCCCCAGTGGGGTTTCAGTATCTAAAAGTCAGCTCACAGGATACGCCTTAGAATATTGTCTACAGCCCTTGAGGAGGAACTAAAGGTTCTTGACTTTGCTTAGTGACTACAGTATTATTGTTTGGTCTTCTCAGACCATTTTCATTTCTTTCTGCACTTTCTCACTTCTCTGATTTTCTTCTTTGGCTACAGTTTTTCCACAGACAAAACGCAGGCAGAGGACACGGCACAAGGGGAATGAAGGATGGAGACCACAGCGTCCTGCTCTGTTTCAAGGACACGGAGGGCAGTCTAGGACACCACCTCCCGTAACACACTAGGGTGAGTAGGTAAGACGTCAGTTCTCTGGGAGAAGAGGCATTGATTGAACAGCAAGGGCCCTAGAGAGAGAAAGTATAGAAGGTTAGCAAGTGTCAAAAACAGAGACCCATATTGGCCCTTCCTATCTGACACTTAACCTGGAGGCAGGACTTTGTGAATTCTCAGGCTGGAACCCAAAATGCTCTCTCCAAACGGCTCCAACCTCTTGAAGACAAACAAACAAGCAAACCACATTAAGGCAACCAGGAGCTCATCACATCGCCTTGGCAGCAGCTAACCCATCTGTGCTCCCAAAGGGCAATGCCGTGGGAGGTATTTAGCCGAGGAAACTAATCACGGAGGAACAGTTTCAGCTCCAGGAGAAATAGTGATTGTGAGCAGAACAGTGCTTGCTGTCAAAAGGTTTGAAAAATGTCTTTACCAGTTTCACTCTGTGCTGACTTCACATTTTTATCCCCCAAAGTTTATCAGAAGTAATTTCACTAACATTCCACCCAGGAAACTAAAATTACAATAGGCAAATGGCTTCAGAAGAAAAATTAAGAGCACAAGGGGTTTGAATGGAGTGCCCACACATCATACGTCTGCCTAATGAAACCATCAAAAATGAAAATATAGGGGATTCACTGGCAGCTCAGTGGTTGGGACTCTGTGCTTCCATTGCAAGGGGTCCCGGTTTGATTCCTGATCAGGAAACTCAGATCCCATGTGGCCAAAATATTTTTTTTTTTTCATAAGGCAAATATAAGGACTGAAAGGGTTACAGATCACAGCTGGAATTAACCATTCTCAATGATTCAGAGGAATTCACAGAAACTTTTATTACCTCTATGGAGCTTGAAGCCTTTTGTTTGTACCATAGGACTCTCTTTTGAAATGATTAACATGGGAAAAGGATAGGTCTTACTAAGGTGTTTCAAGTACTTACAAAGGTAGCTGCTCAGTTCTCTGCAACTTAGCTATAGAATTTACAATTTTTTTTCAGGGAAATATTTAATCTTTTTTCTCCAGTAGGAGAGGAGAAATCATTTTCCTCTACTTTCTGCATTCTTGGTTGAGACCCATTGTAATGAGACAGATTTATAAGAGAAAAAAAAAGAAAAACAAACAGAAGTTTATTAACATATCTGTGCTCAGTTGCTCAGTTGCATCCAACTCTTTGTGACCCCAAGGACTGTAGCCTGCCATGCCCCTCTGTCCGTGAAATTTTCCAGGCAAGAATACTGGAGTGGGTTGCCATGCCCTCATCCAGGGGATCTTCCCCAGGTCAAGCCCAGGTCTCCTGCATTGCAGGCAGATTCTTTACTGCTGAGTTATTTAGGGAGGTAATCTAAACCAAGACCTTAAAGACCATCTGCAGCTAAAGGCAAAAGAAAGGAAGTATGGGGGTTGGGGTGGGTGGGATATTTTGGGAGGTTACCAGGTAAAGCCTGGTAAACAAGGGTAAGGTTAGCTATTGCAGATTTAAACTGGTATCTTCTCCACTGGGGCTTCCCTGGTAGCTCAGCTGGTAAAGAATCCGCCTGCAATGTAGGAGATCCCAGTTCAATTCTTGGGTCAGGAAGATCCCCTGGAGAAGGGATAGGCTACCCACTCCAGTATTCTTGGGCTTCCCCGGTGGCTCAGATGGTAAAGAATCCGCCTGCAGTGCAGGAGACCTGGGTTTGATCCCTGGGTTGGGAAGATCCCCGGAGGAGGGCGTGGCAACCCACTCCAGTGTTCTTGCCTGGAGAATCCCATGGACAGAGGAGCCGGGTGGGCTACAGTCCACGGGGTGCAAAGAGTCGGACACACCTGAGAAATTAAACACAGCACAGCAACAGCTTCTCCACTGATGAGACGCTCTTGTGATCCAGCCAGCCTTCCCTTCCTGATGCAGGAAGGAGACACCCTTACAAACGGACGTTTTCTTTATCAATTTAAAATTCTTTACAAAAGCATAGCTTCTACTGTGGTTTGCAGAGCTTCTCCTGGGTCTGCTGTCTCTTGAAATAGTCAGCTCAAAATAATCCTTCTATCAGAAAGGCATATTTTGGTGCAGTGTATCCTAGTACCCCTCATGTGTGCTCTTCACCGCCAAGATAAAACATGAAGCTATGTTTTCAGGTCATGGAAGCAATAATAATTATAAAGGATGGCATATGTGTATCATTTGAGCAGAGGAATCTGCAAAAGAGAGAAGGAAAAATGTAGCCTTGGATATTTTTCAACACTCCTGCTTTTTCTTAGCTGTTCCCTGATGCTTCAAGAGATTAATATTCTGCCTATGTTATATGTTATACATAGAAAAGAATCATGTAGAACACATGCAATGACTTGAAATATAAAAATGACTTACAGAGAAGAAATAAGTTGATAAGAAACCATTCTCTGTGGAGCTTTCCCGAAAGTCTCTGGGAATTTATGAAACGATTTTGCTGATGAACCTTATTTTTAGTTTTACCCCATGGCAGTCTCCCTGCAAAAGAAATGGGAATTCTGTTTATGCTACAGAAATGGAAGTTCTTAGCAGTCAGTAGAAAATAATGGATATTAATTACACAGCTGGAACTGCTGACTTGATCAGATTTTATAACTCTCTTCTCTGGGGGTCTTTTTAATAAATCTGGGGAGAGGAGTGTCATGGGTTTTATGAGAATGTTCCTGTGTTTTATTCTATACATAGAAACAAGTAACTGAAGGCAGCTTGACCACCCTATAGTAACTCACCTTCCTAAACACATAACAATTAATGACAGACACAGAATGTTAGATCTTTTTCCTATCTGGAAGAACTTGTTATCTTTGTTTCTAAGACTTAAAACGCACCCTTATTTTGTTTATTATCTTTTTTTTTTTTTTTTAAGTTTGTATCGGTCATCTCTCTACTCAGAGGGGAAATCAGCTAGATACACCACTTTGGGCAAGGACCAAGAGACTTTCACTTCCTTTCAGACTTATTATCTCCCTGACTGCCACTGGCATTGAACAGGATCTGATTTCATAAATCTCATCTAATTTTCAAAGGGGGAAACAGAAAATGAGATCGTTGGATGGCATCATCAACGCTATGGACATGACTTTGAGCAAACTCCAGGAGATAGTGATGGACAGGGAAGCCTGGGGTGCTGCAGTTCATGGGGTAACAAAGAGTCAAACGTGACTGAGTGATTGAACAAGAAACTAGAGGATAATAAAAGCACTTCCTTATGAGATAAGGTTGCCATAAGGATTAAATGAGATAATACCTGCAAAGAATTTAGAACAGTGTCTGGCACAGAGAAAGTTCTTAAAAATGTTGGCAATGAGTCATCAGTGCAGTTCAGTTGCTCAGTCATGTCCGACTCTTTGCGATCCCATGGACTGCAGCATACCAGGCTTCCCTGTCCATCACCAACACCCGGAGTTTGCTGAAATTCAAGTCCATCGAGTCAGAGATGTCATTCAACTATCTCATCCTCTGTTGTCCCCTTCTCCTCCTGCCCTCAGTCTTTCCCAGCATCAGGGTCTTTTCCAGTGAGTCAGTTCTTTGCATCAGGTGTAAAAGTACTGGAGCTTCAGCTTCAGCATAAGTCCCTCAAATGAACACCCAAGACTAATCTCCTTTAGGATGGACTGGTTGGATCTCCTTGCAATCCAAGGGTCTCTCAAGAGTCTTCTCCAACACCACAGTTCAAAAGGATCAATTCTTCAGCGCTCAACTTTCTTCATGGTCCAACTCTCACATCCATACATGACCACTGGAAAAACCATAGCTTTGACTAGACCGACCTTTGTCAGCAAAGTAATGTCTCTGCTTTTTAATATGCTGTGTAGGTTGGTCGTAGCTTTTCTTTCAAGGAACATCTTTTAAATTCAAGAAGTCATCAAACAGGAAAAAAAAAAAAAAGTACTGCTAATTCTTTCACACCACTTCTGATCAAATTAGAGATTTCAGCAAAAACAATAATAATCCAAGTCCTAGACACCTGTTCTTGCAAGGAAGGGTCACTATGAAATCTTGAAGAGATTTTGCTATTCTTTCCTATTTTATTTATTTATTTTTGGCTGTGCTTGGCTTTCCTTGCCGGATGGACTTTTCTTCAGCCATGGCGAGTGGGGATTACTTTCTAGTTGCGGTGCTCAGGCATCTCAGTGCAGTGGCTTCCCTCCCTAGAGCACTGGAGCTCTAGGGCACACAGGCTCCGTAGTCACAGCTCCTGGGCTCTAGAGGTCAGGCTCAACAACTGTTGCTTAGTTGCTGCTCTGCACATGTGGGATTTTCCAGATCAGGGATCAAACCCATGTCTCCTGCATTGGCAGGTGGATTCTTTACCACTGTGTCCCCAGGGAAGCCCTCTTTCCTATTTTTTTGACATGTTTTTTGATTGTGAAAGTCACATAATACAAGATGTACTATTTGAACCATATGTCACCACATAGTTCAGTGACACTAAGTAGATTCACATTGTTGCACAGCCCTCACCAACATCCGTGTCCCCAAATTTTATAAATGAGACCCACCTGGGGCAAGGGGGTGATTAAAGTGCAGATGATCATCTAGCCCATTCTCAGAAGATTCTTCTTCAGGAGGCTTGGAGAAGGGGCAGGAATTTGTATTACCAACAGCCTCCAACCCCCATCCCGCCCCCCCATTGTCCTGCAGCGGGTCCATGGAGGAGCTTAGAGCCTGACAATAGGCTCAGTGTGTTTACTGAATGGCTACTAAATTAATTTTCTCAGTAATTGATGTGTTGAGAATGTTTATAGCTCTTTCAAGAGATTTAAGAAATCTCCACCTTCTGTGTGGGCAGTTTCCACACATAATCTAACTTTTGTGGAAGAGTCCCAGTGGTATACCTAAACCATCATTTCAGAATCCCTGAGTCTTTTTCCAAAGCTCTCAGGTGGCATCCACAGCTTTCTGAATAGAGTTTGCAACCTGCTGGATTTGGTGTCTGGCTTCCACTGCAGATGCAGACATAGTTGTTGAGTGACTAGCCCTATTTTAAAATGGGAACTACAGAAATGTCAGAACTTATTCGTTCCACATGCTCTCTTTCATCCCTGCATCTTTCCAAGCAAGTTTTAGCCTCTTTATATGGCAACGGGTTTTAAAAAAAAAAGTGATTAGGTCTCTTTTCAGTCTCCACAGTCCTAGGGGAAAATGATGTCTATATCATTTGTTCTCCTGGTCTTAGAGACTCTACTGCCTCTCAAGTTTCTAGGGGAACCTCTACATCTTTTTCATAGTATAGATAAAAACCTCCTTCTCTTCTTCTTCCACAAAAAGTAGAATCAATTAAAAATCTTTCTTAGAGATATCCTGCTGCTCGTAAAATATAAAACATGGCAGATAACCCTCCTCTCCATATGCAGCCACTTCCCATAAGTATTAAGTAAAAGGTGCTCAATCATGTCTGACTCTTTGCAACCCCATGGACTATACAGTCTGTGGAATTCTCCAGGCCAGAATACCGGAGTGGGTAGCCTTTTCCTTCTCCAGGGGATCTTCCCAACCCAGGAATTGAACCCAGGTCTTGCTCATTGCAGGTGGATTCTTTACCAGCTGAGCCACAATGGAAGCCTCCCATAAGCATTAAATCCACTTAGATATTTGCATTACAGGACAACCTCACCATGTGTATTTAAACTTTGAGGGGAAAAGAAAGAAAAAGAACTGGAACAGTCTTCACCGTGCTTTTTGTGTGTGTGCATTTTTTATTTATTCATGTCATTATACAGGTTTCTAAATATAAAAGCATCGCATCTTCTATGTGACAACTTCCCCATGGTAAATCTAATTAAACTGCCATTAAAGGCTGAGTTCCCTCTATTATGCCAAGGTGACCGCAGCAGCTACTAAATGTGAACAGTATCTTTCTTTGTGCACAGCCAGGCATTTGAGGAGGAACTGGCAACGCTAGGTATAGAAATAGATTTTCACAATTATTCTTACGTTGCATTTTCTTTTTTATAATCAGTATTTGCTGAATTTGATATCATAGTCAATTAAAACAATGAATAACCATGTGAAAAAAATTATATAGCTACTGCATTTCCTTGTACTATATAATAGAGTTTGATAGCCAGTTAAAATCAATATTTGCATATTTCTCTGGCTTTTGATGAAGAGCCCCAGTCTGTGTCTCTGTGCAGACAGCTCCCTTCCCAGTTTATGTGTTTGACTCTAGTAGGGCTGCTGCTGACTTCTGAATATGGCTAGTAAGTTTCAGCCCTCAAGTTTTGGCTCATGATTTCCATCTTTAATGTATTTTTTCCATCTCGATGCCATCCATCTTTGGGACTCAGTTTGACATGAAGCTTCTCTTAGACTGCAGTGGCCCAAAGTGATTTCACCCTGCATCAGCTGACTGCCCACGTGACCCACAGCAGATATCTTGTGTTGTGACTTTGCGTCTGTTCGTCCCAAGCATCTTCTGGGTCACCAACCTGAGGAAGAGGAGGGTAGTTCATAATTCTGGGCATGTACTCTCTCCATGGCAAGGGCTCATGTTTTGCTCTTCAGGTCCTGGCATGGGATGGGGTGGAGCCGGAGTGCCCTTAACTCACAGAAGCCAACCTGGCTGGGGTTTGCTAGCAGGGCCCCTCAGTCTCCTCATCCGCTCTAACTTTTCTTTTTTTTTTTTTAATCTTCATTCTTCTCCTCTCTATTGCTCTCATGTTGGAGCCTCACGTCCACTTGCTGCTCTGGGCAAGCAGGCTGTCTTTCCCTCTCTGTCCCTTGGTCCCCACTAATGCACGCTCACGCGCACGCGCGCGCGCACACACACACACACACACACACACACACAGCAGTTCCATACCTGTGCAGATGCAGGGCATACGAGGTCCTCTAGCTCACCTGGACCTCCACTCGTTTCCCCCACACCTCCCTCTGAGCATCACTGCCCCTCCTGGTCCAGCTACTGGGGCTGCTGGCATCCAGTTTTCCTCTCCTTGCATCCCTGGCCACCTGCTGCTGACTAAGGCATGTTGGTTTCTTCTCCTCCCCGCCCCCAGTTTGCCCTTCCCTTCTCTTTGTAGGGCAGTTTTTAATCTATCCATCTCCACTGCAAGGCTAAATTTCCTTCCACCTGGATTTGGAGACCTCTGCCCATTCTATGGCCCCAGAGATGGACGCTCACTCTTTGGCAGAAGTGGGGGCGCGGACAAACATCTTTCTCACTAACTAGAGCCCCCCACTTAGCTCATCCAAGCCGCTGTCCCTGATGGATGCTAAATAAATGTGAGTTGAGGTCAATCATCTCAAAGCTCTCTTTCAAAACCCCTGCAGCAATTAAAGTTACTATTTGTCCAGCTTCTATCAGGCTGCTGAGTTCTTTACTTGAATTAGGTCATCAAATACTTACAGTATTACCATAGGGCAAATACTCTTTTTTTTCTTCTATTTTGTATGTGAGGAAACAGAGTCAGAGAAAGTCATTAGCTTGCTCTAGGCTACTCAGTCCATAAAAGTCAAAGAAGCGACTAGAAGTCTAGTCCTCTGATTCTATGGTATGCATGTTGTTTCTGCTCTGACAGGCCCGTTCCCCAGTGAGAAGCAAAATCTCCAGGCAGGTTTGGATTTTTAATTCTCAGTTCACAAAGCCAGTCATTTAACTCCACAGGAGGGTGCCTCAGGGTGGAACAGAGACTACCCAGTTAATGGTCCACTTTGACCAAAAATATTAAAAATATATAAAAAGAGGGGCTTTGTTGTAGATTAACACATTTAACTATTTAAGATTTACTTATGGAATTTGGAAAATTTAAGGCATATTGAGATATTCCTTCCTCTGAATCCCAGAGTTGAATTTTTCTCCAAGGATCTGTCTTTTGACCCAAATTCTTAGAGTACTCCCATCCATTCTAACAGTTTACATTGAAATATGTCTTTCCTAAGCAGGTGATTTGTAAGCTGAAGGTTAATGATAGCAATGCTAATGACTCAAGGCAATTAAGTGTATCATATTTCTAAACCAAACTCCCTTAAGAAGTATTACTATATAATTACGCTCTAGGAAACCTGCACCATCTCCTAAATCAAAGTCAGGGAGACCTTCTTTCTTAGCAGCAACGTGTTTGTCTTCTGTCTTTCTCTATTTGATTTCACAAGTTTCATAAATCATTTAGCAGCTGCAATTGTTGTCAAAATGTTTCAGTTTCAAATGTAAATATTTATAACTATGTCAGCTTTTTTTTCCCCCAAGCAAAGAGAAAGAACTGTGTTGAAAAAAACAAACTAGAATTGCCAATGCTTTTAGCTTAGCCAGGATGAACCACTATTACAGGACCAGGATCCTCTCTGAGGACCTTGCCAAGTTCTCTGGTGAAAATAAATGGTCCTCACTAGGGGGTGGACTTCCCAGGTGACCCTAGTGGTAAGGAACCCACCTGTCAATGCAGAAGACTAAGAGACAAGGGTTTGATCCCTGGGTCAGAAAGATATCCTGGGAAAGGGCACAGCAACACACTCCAGTATTCTTGCTTGGCTAATGCCATGGACAGAGGAGCCTGGTGGACTCTGGTTCTTAGGGTTGCAAAGAGTTGGACATGACTGAAGAGACTTAGCATACACACAGTATCAGGGGGCACATGTCCAGCTTAAAGCTGGAGCTGCAAAGTGAGTTTCAGGATTCCCAAACCCAACTGAATTGGATAGACGCTGACCAGACTTGGTGTTACCCTGGGTAAGTGATCCTCATGCTAGGTGAGAGGCACAAGTGCATTTTTAAGGCATTTCCAAGTGTTCCAAGGAACTTGGGAATGATCATCATTCCAGTTTTTCTGAGGGAACATGGTTCACATGAGAAAACAATTAACAGACAGTTCATGATACAGCCTTCCATCCATCTTCCTCCCACTCTCTCTCATGGCTGGATACTCTTCTGAGGATGTGTCTGTGAGCCAGGTGGGCTGTGACAATGTGAAGCAGTCACAGGCTTCCAGCAGCAGAACACTTGCCATCTTCATGGTAATCCAAGAAGACTTCATTCATTAGACTTGTCTGCAAGCTGTTTTTCCTTTTTTCTTTTTCTTTTTTTTTTTAAATACAACATGGGGACTTCCCTGGTGGTCCACTGGTTGATACTTAGCCTTCCAAACCAGGGGGTGTGGGTTCAATCCCTATTAGGGGAGCTAAGATCCTACATCCCTTGCAGCCACAAAAGCAAAACACAAAAGAGAAGCGATATTGTAACAAATCCAATAGACTTTAAAAATGATCAACATAAGAAGTCCTTAAAAACAAAATAAATAAAAAATAAAAACCCAACATGACTTACAATGAAAGTCTTGTATGAACTACAATGGTCATAAAATGATGGAAACTATAGACTAGAAAAAGAAAATCAGCCATACATTGGGTAGCAGAGTTATCGCAAGAGATCATTAAATGTTCTAAGCTTCCAGAACATTTGGAAGGAGAATCACAATGGCATGCCCAGCGTTCACATCTTCACTTTCTAATAGTAAAAACAACATTAAGTTTTTTTAACCAACTATGAGTATGAGGAAGGCATCATTCTCCAGACTTGTCAAAGCTATTGATTTTTTTCCTGGTATATTCCATTTCAACCTTTATTCTTAAGGAAATTCACATTCATAGTATTTGTAGTATTTCATGTTCTTATCCTCTCTTCGACTCTCACCTAACTATATGTCAGGTGAATTTTGACAGAGGTGAGATGACCAACAGGTCACAAGGAAGGCCCTGAGGAGTGCCTAGGATGTCTGGGGCAGAGGTGAGGTTGGCTCTGCTCAGGGCCCAGGCAGCTGAAGGGCCAGGATGCCCTTGGAGGCTGAGGAAAGCCAGTAAAACTCTCCTTAGAGAATAGGCATGCATGTCCACGTGTGCTCAGTCACTTGTCATGTCCAACTCTTTGTGACCCCATGGATGGTAGCCCACCAGGGTCCTCTGTCTCTGGGATTTCCATAGGGTCTGGCCAGTGAAAAAATCTATCCTGAGATTGTAACCATGACCATATCCAGAGATCAGAGAATCTTGCTATGTGGTACGTAGGTCAGCGGTCCCCAACCTTAGTAGCACTAGGGACCAGTCTTGTGGAAGACAGTTTTTCAAAGACAGTGGAGGTGGGGTATGGTTTGGGGATGGTTCAAGTGCGTTATATTTATTATGCCACGGTGGTTCTGACAGGAAGCAGAGCTGAGAGGGAGCTCAGGCAGTAATGTGAGTGACGGGGAGCGGCTGTAAATATGGATGAAGCCTTGCTCCGTGGCCCGCTGCTTACCTCCTGCTATGCAGCCCAGTTCCTAACAGGCCACGGGACCAGTATGGCTCCATGGCCCAGAGGTTGGGGACCTCTGATGTAGGTAATGCCATGGTTGTGCCCACAACTGGGTCACCGGAATTGGGAGAGTTGTGCCCCGGAAGCTGAGTACCCGGAAGCTGGGTACCCGGAAGCGCCGGTCTGGGTGGCTGGAGAGGGGAACGTCTGGTCTCTGCGGTGGAAGCACTGCCCTCACTGGGCTTTGCAAGAAAGGGATTCCACTTTTGCTGACACTTCCTATGTAATGAACTATTTAAAATTCGCCTCTGGTACCTTCCTTACCCCTGTTATGCAACTAATCTCCCCAAAGGAAACCTAGTTGGAGGCGTCTGGGGTGTCTGAAGGAGCCAAGCAAAAAAGCACATTCCGTGCGTGAGCCGTGCTGGCTTCTGTTCTGGCAGCACCCAGGCACAGGGAAAACTTGTGTTTCTTCCAGATGGTTCCAGGCTCCAGGGACACATTTTTGGTCTCTGCCTTTGTCAAATTCTCCTATATTTTCACTGGTAATGACTCAAACGGGGGCCAGGGGAGTGATCTGCTGAGGGAAAAAAAATAATAATAATAATGATAAATCCTGCTGATGCCTCTTTTGTGAAAAGAGCAGGCATCTGTGTTCTGCTTCCTATGCCAGGCATGCTGGTTACCTGTTTTCCCCCAGTCCCAGTTCCCTGGTGGGGGGTGCTGGCGTGAGCACAGTTCCAAAACACCTTAATGAGAAGGATGCTATCGTGGGGCCGTCATTATTGTGAACATCTGTGAACTGTTGAGTTTAATTGAGCTACAGCCAATGTTTATTGTGTGTGGAAAGAGTAGGGGATTAATGGTTGTTTGATTGTCTTTAGATGGTTTCTTCCTGTCTTTCGCTTTCTCCTGTGATGTTTTGGCAGGAGTTACAAAAAGGAACTGGAACCCCCAAGATCAGGCATCTAAATCACCCAGGAGTCTGGATTTTCAAACAAAGCAGCACGAGGTGGGGTTTTTCTTACAGCCTTTCTTTGGAATATATAGTACAAAATTTAGGGGTAAGTTCGAAAGCTGTTAATCAGTGGGAAAAGTTAGTTCCCTCATAGGGGGGAAAAAAAAACTCCAAAAAATTCATTGTAATTCCCCAAATCTTATCCACTTTGTACTGTCATTTCCAAATCTACTTATCTTAAATAAACTGGTACTGAGTTGAAGATATGAAAGTTCATGAAGGACCTTTTAGATTAAACTGCAAGGTTCAGAAACTTTTTTTTAGGTAAAAAAGCAAATACCCCCCCCCCTTTTTTTTTTCTTCCTCTTGACAAAGGTGAGTACAAATAAAGTTTGCATTTGTCTTGGCCTCTCTACTCTGGCCATCCTCTCGGGTTGCAGAATCATCTTTCCCCATCCTTGACAAAGCTTTCAAGATTTAAACCACAGAGCAGGTTTTTATTTTATTTATATACTTATTTTCTTCCATTATGACTTCAATCTGGAGAGCAACTTCCAAGATGCTTTTCAGTAAGAATTGGTCCATGTGTCTGGCATTTTAACTTCATTTTCATAAGAAATTTGGGCATATGGAAGTATTCCAACTCTAGATTTCAGGCTCTTCCTCTGTGCTGTAAACCTGTGCTCACAGCTGCAGAGAAAAGACATTTCAGCATGTTTAGTAGCTAATCTTCAAAGAGACATCATTTGAAGGCAAGCTGTGGAAAATATGCATGGAGATGCCTGCATCTGACTTTTTTCTGTTGAATGACAAATACCCTGCATGGAGTATGCCAAGGTAAAGAGATCGGCCTGGGACTGAAACTTCTTGCTCCTGTCAGGAATCACAAGCAGTGGCCTCTGTCCACACCCTTGGCAGCCCTAACGAGACTCCACCCCCACACCCCAGTTTCTCTGCCTGGCGCATACACCATCATAGGAACAGAAGTAGCGTCTTTCTCCAGGAGGCCAGGTGATAACTTTCTATGTCACTTCAATCAGAGGTCACAGGACACTGAAACAAAAATAAATAAATAAATAAACACAAGCAATAATATAAAAGAAAAGAAAAAGCCCTTCAGAATAAAATTCCTTTGGTCCAAGTACATACTTTTACTTTTATCCTAGCTAGCAGTTTTCTTTGAAAAACCTGAAAGAATGCAAAGAGAGTGCTGAAAAAGACATATGTGACTGAAATTAGCTGTTATCTTCAGGATGCCACTGGATTGCACATGGGATAATGAATTAAATGAAGTAGAAACCATGGCCTGAACTGGAAATGTGCTCTGTGCCTAATGTAATTAATCTCTATTGAAACAGCTAAGCCATTTAATTTGTGTTGCATGAATAATGAAATGAAAGGGGCACGTAGAATGAACTTTTTAACCAGCAGAGAAGATGCAACCTGCAGGCTTCAAAATTGATTGGGAGTTTCCTGACAGCTCTGTTAGATTTATGTGTATCGGCCACACTCCCTTTCTTTCATTGGTGGGTCAGGGATTGGTCTTGCATTTCAGACCGGCCTGGTCCATCTGGACTTTTGCGGAAAGCTTCATCACAAGGACAGCTTTGGACAGGGACCCAAAGGGTGCATGCAGAGCCCAGATAGCTGCTGGATGCCTCTAGCCCTTCCCTGCAAAGACTGAGCTTTCTTCTTTCCAGATTTTCTTCCTCTGAAGACTTGGAGAGAGCAGGTAGGGTAGTTATCTGACAACTGGTGTCATGTCCCTCTGAGCCTCTGAGACCATCAAGCTCCTTTGAAAACACTGGCATGTCTACAGTGGGCTGAGAAGGACAGTGCCTAGAGGGCTTCAATCCCTTAAATGTTCATTCTGAGCATGAAGTGCGCCCCCTCCCTTAACTTATTTTAGCATTTACCACAGTTTCCTAACAGGACATGATTGCTATTATTAAAAAAACAAGCTTAGTGCTAAATAACCCAGAATCTAATTGTCTTTCCCATCCACTGTGTCCAAATATTTGGGCAGAGGTGGGAGAGTAAGGGGGTGAAAAATATTTTATCAAAAACAATGAAGAATTTTCTGGGACAGTCCAATTAAATTCCTGCTTAGAAATTTAGGGTAAAGATTATTTGAAAGAGCACTGATTCTTGGGTAATGTATGTAACCTATTTTAAAAAAAAAATGCCTCCTTAGATAACCTCCATTTCCTTTTGCCTTCCAACTCTTTCCTTGGCTTTTTTTCCTATCATCAATGGAACAAACATAACTCATGGCACACTTAATCTGTGAACAGAGCTCTGACTAACAGGGTCTATGAAAAAATAAAAATTTAAGGTGAAAATGACAGAAGACGGCGGTAAGAAAAAACAGGGACAAGGGAAGAAATCCTGCGATGTATGAGCATGGGTAAAAAAATGTCAGTTTTACTCCACTAGTCAGTCTCTACATGGTTTTAACCAAATAGAAAAGGCATTCTTTGAAGGTATATTTAGTCACCATTATAATTAGGAATTTCCATCTAGCCTTGACAATTCTTTCAGTTTAAAATATGCAAAAACAAACAAACAAAAAAACAAGCTAATCACTCAGCTGACTCTGAAGACCTGAGTGGAGGTCTAGCCTTATAGGGTTCCACAAAGTTCCCTCTCACCTCCTCCCTCAGAGCTCCCCTCATCTCCTCCCTCAGAGTTCCCCTCACTTCCTGTCTCAGAGATCCTCTCACCTCTTCTTTACCTTCAAAGTAGCTTCAGAGGCTGGAAACCACCCTCTGTTCTACCTTCCTTTGCAGCAAATGAAGAATCTGCAGCAAAAAAGATCAAGTGAAGTCAAGAACTCATTGTGTATAAGAATGTCCTGGTGTGTCAACAAGGAGATAATGGGAGCTAATGAATCTCATTCTCTTCCTGACTGGTCCAACAGCAGTTATTCTGGTATTATGCAAAATTTGAAAGTTCCTTCTTAAACAGTATAGTCTATGTATTTTATTCCTTAAGTAGCCCAATTAATGTATTCACCCACATTTCTGCTTTTTAATCTTGGAAACAGGAAATTTGCAGCAGCTTGAAAAAATCAGCTATCTAAAACTTGTTAGCTATCTAAAACTTACTGGCTTAAATAACACTAATACGTTCATCTTGCACAATTTTTATAGGTCCAAAAATTGGAAGCAGCTCCACTAGTTGCTTCTGGATCCAAGTCTTTCAAGAGATTATAGCCAAGATGTAGGCTGGGGCTACAACCATCTGATAGCTTGACTGGGGTTAGAGGATCTGCCTCCAAGATGGCACACTCCTTGGCAACCAGCAGGAGACCGCAGCTCCTCCATACTTAGATGTCTGCATAGGGTGGCTTGTGGACCTCACAATAAGGCCACTGGCTTCCCACAGGCTGTGTAATGGAAGAAAGAGGAATGCAGAGCAACAGAGTTTCTTACAACCTAGTCTTGAAGTCACAAACCAGCATTTCTCTAATATCTTTATGGTTACACAGGGCGCCTCTGTCCTGTGTAGATTTTAGAGGGATACCGTGTACTTGTCTTGTACAGCTCATAACTGCCTGAAAGGATCTGGGGATACCACTCATCCTCAAATCCATTGAAATTATTTTCTGTAAAGCACATGAATATTTTCATGAGTTACTTTTTGTTTTAACCTAAGGAATTTACCACAAATTTATTTTTAAAAACTTAGCTTTTTGAAACCATTTCTGTTTGAAATGAGAGGAAGTGATGATGACAGTCTTTTAATTTTTTTTTTTCTGGTACTAAGAAATACTTTAATACATATAAAAATATTTTTAAAATTTTTTATTGGAGTATAGTTGATTTACAATGTTGTGCTTCTGCTGTACAGTGAGGTGAGTCAGTTGTACATGTATTACATGAATCTACTTATTTTTAGATTCTCTTCCCATTTAGGTTATTACAGATTATTGAGAGGGGCTCCCTGTGCTATATCTTGGGCCCTTATTATCTACTTTAAAAAAGAATGAAATAATGTCATTTGAAGCAACATGAATGGACCTAGAGATTATCATACTGAGTGAAGTCAGACCGAAAAAGACAAATATCATATGATACCACTTACATGTGAAATCTAAAAAAATGGTAAAAAGATTTTGTTTTTCCTCCATTCATTAGGAAGAAGCTCTTTAGAAAAACAGCAATTAAATTCACTTGAACAACAATAAAAATAAGAGAAAACTTTTCAAAACTCTGGATTTGAGGATTGTGGAGAAGATACTGTAGGTTGGCATAATTCACATTCCTTTTTTTTTTTTTTTGCCTGTGTATAGGTCTGTAACTAAATGATCAAACCACTTATTTAATCCATGTCACTTTGAAAAAGTAAAGTCTACTTCCAATGCAGAGTCAGCTATGTGGAGTTTCATGTAGAATGATTTTACAGCATAGATATTAAAATAATTTAAAGGTATTACACTAAATTAGTAAATTTTACATGTTTTATTCAGCATTATAGAAACATTCAAAATACAAAATGTTAGTTATTTTTTAAAATGTCCTTGAAAATATTTGAACTCTTTGTTTTGAAATTTTCCAGGCTATCATACCTTTAGTTACAGTCCAAAAATGTGCATCAGTAACTATAGGTATTCACAGTGAAAAAAAGAAAATATACACTAGTCTTGGAAGCAGTGAAAATTGCCTCTCTCATTTACAATTGGAGAAGGAAATGGCAACCCACTCCAGTGTTCTTGCCTGGAGAATCCCAGGAACAGGGGAGCCTGGTGGGCTGCCGTCTATGGGGTCGCACAGAGTCGGACACGACTGAAGGGACTTAGCAGCAGCAGCAGTATTTACAATTAAGAATGATTCAGGAGATGGTATGGATTTTTGTTTGTTTGTTTTAAGCACCAGTTTTTGGTGGAATGATACATGTTGAAGTCAAACGGGTGCAGTTTTGAATCCTTACTTGTATTTAACCTTGGACAAATGACAGTTCTTGAGCTTCAGCTATATATAGGAGATGGCACCTATCCTGCTGGTTCCCTAGAAAGAAAATAAAGAAATTTAATAACATTATTAGCACAGGTCCTGCTAGCTTGTAGGGACTCAAAAAGCTAGCCTTGATGGTTATTGAGGTAATACTATCTCTCTGAAAATTTGGATATAAACTTTCTAGATATTAAATTGTACTTAAAATACACTTAGAAAGTTGCTTCTAATAAAATCCTCTG
This sequence comes from Cervus elaphus, assembly GCF_910594005.1. Classification (NCBI taxonomy): domain Eukaryota; kingdom Metazoa; phylum Chordata; class Mammalia; order Artiodactyla; family Cervidae; genus Cervus; species Cervus elaphus. The sequence continues at coordinate 42,435,899 of NC_057846.1, forward strand.
TTAACTTGCTATTACTATTTTGAAAGGAGAATAATCTTTCTGTAAGGAAACTCTGACCTTCACATGACCAACAGGTTGGTCTAGAAATTTAAATGTTCAGTTGGCCTTAAATGGGGTGTAACACACCTATGCCAGCAAGGGGTGACTGCAGCCCTCATGAAAAATTATATATCTTGTACTCCGTGCCTCTGAATTCAGCAACAGATAGAGGAGAAGCTGGGCCAGCCCCAGAGACAATAAACATGAATTTCTCCTTAGATATAAGCTCAGTGTTTACAAGGTTAGCCAGGAAACACAGGGCTTTGACATTATGTTACACATCTTTTGTTGTGTTAATGCACTTCATTCATATGCTGATAAGACTTCTGTTGCTGGTGGCAGAAGGGTGCCTTTAACTTAATACAAAGGGCAGCAGCTGTAAGTTTTAATTTACTACAACCTGATCACCCCAATTGGATGTGCTATTCTCATCATAAATTTAACTATGGTTACATTGCTTGGGCAGATAATTAGAAAGCACGCCATTACTCCTACATTGAATACAATATGCTTTTTGTTTTTTACCATAGTCATTTTAACAGTTTAAACAGTAAATTAAATTTACAATAGGGTTATCAAAGTGCAGTGATAGTGACAAAGAACATAGATTATCTGGTTCAGCCTCCTCATTTTACCAATGAGGAAACAGCTCTGAAGAAGGGAGGGGGTTTCCCAGAGGTCATACGGCTACTGAGAAGCAAAGCTGATGCTGGAACCCAAGAGTCCTGTCTTCCAGTCTAACTCTCTTTCCTCTGTTTTACACCAACACAGAGTGAAATACAGTGACGTGCTACTGCGGGATTCTGGGTTTCTTTTTCTCACTCATTCACACTTTCTTTAAAGAAATTGAAACATTCTGCTCCCTTTTCTATGTAGTATAAATTATCCACTGAGTAACTACAACGTGTTGAAGAGCTTTGGGGTAGCAATTTCTTCCATTCTTTTTATGTCTTCTAGACCGATTCTGTATCATTTTATGCAATCAACTCATCTCCCTGCTTCTGCTATATCTCCGTTCCATCCCAACCTCAAAAATACAGTAAGCTCATACATTCCATTCCATTCCTTTGCAAGTGTCTGCCTTAGAGGAGGCACTGTTCTAAGTGATGGGTGCCCTGCAAGGAATAACAAAGAAACCAAGACCTACGTCCTCTCCAGAGAATCCTGAGAACTCTTCGACATTCGCTTCACAAAACTGTTCTATGACTTTCGTAGCTTCCTTCATGGAGCTGTCTAACCACAGTAGCTCTTTTGTACTGCATCACTGAAATGTTTCATATAGGGGAAGAAATAAAAAACAGGTTCCTGGGCTCCATCTCAAATCACTGAGTTAGAATTCCTGGGTTAAAAATCTCCATTTATAACAAGCACCCTTGGTGATTCTTAAGCCATCTTAAGTTTGAAACTCACAAACTTACAAAAATGAATGTCTGCTAAATTCACTGGACATTCACCACATGGCCCCATTTTTCTGTTTGTCACCTCATATGTGAGTAAAATATTTTGTCTATTGTGCCATTGACTTCTTAATGACAGTGGCTCTAATTGCACATTTTTTCTGTGTGCCTGAGAGTGCTTAGCACCATTTATTGAATATATTAGCTATTCAATTTACTAAATGCCTCCATAATTAAATGTGAAATGACATTATTCATTCTTGAGACACTTTTCTCCCCAGTAATGCAGCACGAGATTTTATTTTTTGTTTCTTAAATTGTGCAATTTCCAAAATTGCCAAGCCTGACCAGAAGCTCTATGCAGATGCTATGTGACTCCTTCTTCTTTCCCTTCCCCTCCTCAGTTTATTGAATATTACTGGTCCTTGCCCACAATGTATAGGCACTGGCTCCAGAGTAGGGTGTGTGGCTCTGGCCTCAACTAATCATAACAATCCCATCTATTGCATATTCAGGGGTGAGTATGACCCCATTAAGACCAATGAGACACAAGGGGAGATTGACCAGGAGCTTTAAGAACACAGAGACTTCTTCATATGGAAGAGAAAGCATGTAACCTTGGTGGCCACCTTACAACCTTGACAGCAAGCAGCCTTATCATATGGCAGATACTGCAGAAGTCAGAGCAGAGATGGCAAGACCTAGAGTCTCCAGGGACTTCAAAGTGCTGCTGGGTCAAACTATCCATGAAGTTGGCTTGCCTTCAGCTTTGCTGGTTATGCAAGACAACAATCCTTTTTATTATGTAAGTTGCTTTGAGTGGAAGTTATGTTGTGCACGCGTGCATGCTAAGTCACTTCAGTTGTGTCCAACTCTTTGCGACCCTATGGACTGTAATTCACCAGGCTCCTCTGTGGGATTCTCCAGAAAAGAATACTGGAGTGGGTTGCCATGCCCTCCTCCAGGGGATCGTCCCAACCCAGGGATGGAACCCAAGTCTCTTACATCTCCTATATTGGCAGGTGGGTTCTTTACCACTAGCACCACCTGGGAAGCCTCGGTGTTCTATTATATGTTATCAAAAGCATCCTGAGTGACATAGATAGTTCAGTTCAGTTCAGTCACTCAGTCGTGTCCGACTCTCTGCGAACCCATGAATCACAGCGCGCCAGGCCTCCCTGTCCATCACAAACTCCCGGAGTTTACTCAAACTCATGCCCATCGGGTCAGTGATGCCATCCAGCCATCTCATCCTCTGTCGTCCCCTTCTCCTCCTGCCCCCAGTCCCTCCCAGCATCAGGGTCTTTTCCAATGAGTCAACTCTTCACATGAGGTGGCCAAAGTATTGGAGGTTCAGCTTCAGCATCAATCCTTCCAATGAACACCCAGGACTGATCTCCTTTAGGATGGACTGGTTGGATCTCCTTGCAGTCCAAGGGACTCTCAAGAGTCTTCTCCAACACCATAGTTCAAAGGCATCAATTTTTCGGCACTCAGCTTTCTTCACAGTCCAACTCTCACATCCATGCATGACCACTGGAAAAACCACAGCCTTTACCAGATGGACCTTTGTTGGCAAAGTAATGTCTCTGCTTTTTAATATGCTATCTAGTGACATAGATAAGAACCATGTTTATCTTTGTCACTGCAATACCCCCAGGGCCTGGAGCAGTAGATAATACAAAGTCAACAACCAAGATATAATTTTGAGTGAATAAAGGAGCTACAATTGTTGTCTTACTGGACTAAATAAATGCAATATATTCAGAAACTACCATGGTTTCTTTCTTTTTTTTTAAACAGAGTATCCTTGCTTGTTATTGGAAACTATCATGTTGTCCAATACACTAAGCTATATATTCCTGTACTGAATCCAAACTTATTCAAGTGCTATGTTAGTTTCTGAGAATATGGAGATTTTTTAATAAATAAAATGAAAAGAATTCATGTTTGTTGACTCTCTGAATTTCATTCCAATCCCAAAGAAAGGCAATGCCAAAGAATATCCAAGCAACCACACAATTGCACTCATCTCACAGGCTAGCAAAGTAATGCTCAACATTCTCCAAGTGAGTCTTCAACAGTAGTACATGAACTGAGAACTCCCAGATGTTCAAGCTGAATTTAGAGAAGGCAGAGGAACCAGAAATCAAATTGCTAACATCCATTGGAACATCAAAAAAGATAGAGTTCCAGAAAAACATCTACTTCTGCTTTGTTGACTATGCCAAAACCTTTGTGTGGATCACAACAAACTGGAAAATTCTGAAAGATATAGGAATACCAGACCACCTAACCTGCCTCCTGAGAAATCTGTATGTAGGTCAAGAAGCAACAATTAGAACCAGACATGGAACAACAGACTGGTTCCACATTGGGAAAGGAGTACGTCAAGGCTCTGTATTGTCACCTTGCTTATTTAACTTATATGCAGAGTACATCATGTGAAATGCCAGGCTGGATGAAGCACAAGCTGGAATCAAGCTGCTGGGAGAAATATCAATAACCTCAGATATGCAGATGACACCACTCTTATGGCAGAAAGCAAAGAACTAAAGAGCCTCTTGATGCAAGTGAAAGAGGAGAGTGAAAAAGCTGGCTTAAAACTCAACATTCAGAAAACTAAGATCATGGCATCTGGTCCCATCACTTCATGGCAAATAGATGGGGAAACAATGGAAACAGTGACAGACTTCATTTTCTTGGGCTCCAAAATCAATGCAGATGGTGACTGCAACCATGAAATTAAAAGACGCTTGCTCCTTAGAAGAAAAGCTATGACCAACCTAGACAACATATTAAAAAGCAGAGACATTACTTTGCCAAAAAAGGTCTGCCTTAGTCAACACTATGGTTTTTCCAGTAGTTATGTATGGATGTGAGAGTTGGATTGTGAAGAAAGCTGAGTGCCAAAGAATTGATGCCTTTGAACTATGGTGTTGGAGAAGACTCTTGAGAGTCCCTTGGACTGCAAGGAGATCCAACCAGTCCATCCTAAAGGAGATCAGTCCTGGGTGTTCACTGGAAGGACTGATGCTGAAGCTAAACCTCCAATACTTTGGCCACCTGATGCAAAGAACTGACTCACTAGAAAAGACCCTGTTGCTGGGAAAGATTGAAGGCAAGGGGAGAAGGGGATGATAGAGGATGAGATGGTTGAATGGCATCTCCGAATTGATGGACATAAGTTTGAGCAGGCTACAGGAGGTGGTGATGGACAGGGAGGCTTGGCGCGCTGCAGTCCATGGGGTCACAAGGAGTCGGACACGACTGAGCGACTGAACTGAACTGACTGTCTGAAATAGCCCAGGCACTGTACTGAGTGCTTTAACATACATCTTTTCTTTTTTTGTTTTAATGAATCCTCACATCAACCGTATGAGATGTATATGATTATTAGTCGTGTCTGACTCTTTGTGACCCCACGGACTGTAACTCGTCAGGCTCCTCTGTCCGTGGGATTCTCCAGGCAACAATACTGCAGTGGGTTGCCATTCCCTTTTTCAGAGGATCTTCCTGACCAAGGGGTCAAACCCAGGTCTCCTGCATTGCAGGTAGATTATTTACCATTTGAGCTACAGGGAAGTCCTATTATTATTACTTTAAACAAACAAGATTATCTTAAGGTGATTTATTAGACCAAAGCCCTGGAGCGAATCTGTGAGGAAATTGATCCTCAAACTCAGCTTCCTGCCCTTTCACCCTGCACCCAGCCTGATGTTTGTGGTCAAGAAACTCACACTTGCCACCCTCCACTGGAGGTCTGCACCCAGGTTTGAAGCCTCACAGTTTCTCTTCTGCAGAAGGAACTCAGCAATCCATTGTTCCAAGGTCACTGAAAGGAAAAATACATGCCTTTGCTTCAGAGAAATAATAATGTTGGTTACTCACAGAGCTTTTTGTCCTGTTTTAGAATTTAATTGGAGCTAGTTTTTAGCTTCTGTGACTGCCAAATGGCCAAGAGTTCGGTTGCCCCGCTGTGGGCTTTTCAGCCAATTCATGAGGGTTATTTTACTTGACAAGGGTCCTGTTTTAATGGGAAGAGTTGTCACATCCTATTGGCATCCTGTTTTTGATCTCACCACAGCGAATTTGGTTGATCTAGTCCCCTGCCCTGCACACCGTCCCTTCCTAGCCTTTTCACTTTGATATGCAGAGAGAGCCTGCCCCCTGGTCAAGCTGTTTCCTGCCTGGTTGGCTTTCCCCCAACACCTGAATGTGGTCTTCCGCCGCAGCCGGGCAGAAGGTGCCAGCTTCCCCCGCAGCTGTACAGCCAGCTGCTTCGGGATCGCAGGCGATGCTGTGACGGGCCCCAGCTTCCCAGCCCTTCCCGTGTTCAACGAGAGGCTTCTCTCTGGTGCTGCTCCACTCATCAATGGCTTTCATTTCTTCTCAGCAGCAGATGCAGTTTGTTCTGTGGCCAAGCAATGTCTTGAAACAAGTCTCCAGGCAGCCTTGCCTGTGAGCGAGGACCCCATCACCTCAGGTAGTACCCAGAGCTTGAGCTTGCCTAAAATTCCTGTGACTTCTTATTGCCCTCAGGAGGAAAAAATAATCAAAAAGATGAAACCAGAGAAAACTTTAAAAGGTGATCTATTCTCATGAAAAGTGTCTGCTGTAACAAATAAAATTGATCAATCTCTGGCTAATTTAATTAAGAACATAAGAAAGAAGATATAAATATATATTTACACAGATGTTTTCATATCCCCATACAGACACACATATATAATTATATAGTTTTAGATATATGTGCATGATCTCAGTACTCAACTTGGAAGGCTTAATGAAATTTTACTACGTTTACAGCTTTTTAAATGACTCAAGTAGCGAGAAAAAAAATTGGAACAGGCCAAAAAAGTGGAAACAGTTTTGGAAGTTTATGAAAGAATAACATCTAAGAAAGATGCCAGTGGGCTTTAATAGAGAGTGATTTCAAATGTTGAAGGAATAGATGATTCCTACTATTAGTGCTAAGAGACCACAGTAGAGTTTGGGACAGTAGAAGTCAGACAAAGATGTGGACAAAGGGGGATGGATGGGAGAGGAGGTGAGAAGAAAGGAAGGAGAGAAACAGAGATAGGAGGAAGAAAAAGAAGGCACGTGGCTTACAGAAGTGGGAGCATGACCCTTAGAACTTTTATCTGCCATCCTCCCTCTCAACTGTAATCTTTCAAGTCCTTTTCACCCAGGTTTACTAAGTCAGCCTTTTTCCTGGTCCACACCTAGGGCTTAGACTTCAACAGAAATCTCATCGTCATCGCAGCTGAAGTGTCCACTGGTCTCTCTCTGGTAGCGCCTTGTCCCTGGAGGGAGCCCAGGGCTCCTTGACTCTCTCTGATCTGCAGCTTCTCCCAGACTCTCCCTCAGTTATCTCCACTAATGTGGACAGGTTTCTTTTCCTATCTTCAGCTGCTTAATGAGCTTGGAGTCCTGTGTAGATTCCCAGATCAGGGGTGCCCACAGCCCAGCACAATTCTAACTGATGCCCTTCGAGTGCATAGCCTCCTTGGAATCATGCTTACATAGATGCTGGGACCTTTGGTGATAGTCTTGTGGCCACATTGCAACACCTGATGGTGAGTTGGAGGGGTCAAGCCTCTTAATCCTAGACCTTGGCAAGGCTCCTGTCTCTACAAGTCACTGTGTTTGCTTCATCTGTTTCAGAAAATTGCCAGTTGCATTGTGTGTATCCAAGGAATGGAGCTGGGCCTGATTCAGGCAAAAGTTTCCGGACACTGTCGGTCCCCACACCTCAGCCTCCCACCGGGGAAGTGTATTACGTTGGAGTGAGTCAGTTCTCCTTCTGGTCCTGTCCCTGAGTCTCTCTTGCCCAAAGCTGTTCTTAGAGGTTGCAGTGGGTCTGAGTTCAATCTGTGATCTGTGTCCACCCCCCCCCAATTCCACAGCACCCCCACCCCAGTGGGCATCACGTTCTTTCAAAAGCTCAAACCTCCTCAGAGGCCACTACCCTGCTAAAAATTCCTTGGTGACTTCTTATTGCCCTCAGAAGGAAAAATAATCAGAAGGGGAAAGCCAGAGAAAACTTAAAAAGTCATCTACTCTGAGGAAAAGCAGGAAGGGAGTTTGGGGGAGAATGGATATGTGTATATGTATGGCTGAGTCCCTTTGGCTGTCCACTATCACAGCATTGTTAATTGACTGTACTCCAACATAAAATATAAGGTTAAAGAAAATGAAACCAGGGAAAATTTAATGATTGACCTATTCCAACAAAAAGTGGATGCTCTAACAAATAAAATTGATGAATCTCTGGCTTATTTAATTAAGAAAAGAAGAAAGAAGATATAAATATATATTTATACAGATGTTTTCACATTTATACAGATATACATATATAAATAGCTTCACATATATATATAAAATCTTAGTAATTAAATTTGAAATCTTAATGAAATTTAACTCCATTTCAGACTTTTTAAATGTAGAGAAGGTAGAGGAAATAAATTGGAATGGACCAAGACTATGAAAGAAATTTTAGACATTTATCAAAGAATAACCTCTAGGAAAGATGCCAGGAGGCTTTACTGGATAGTTATTTCAAAAGTTGAAGGAATAGATAACTCCTACTATTGTCTGTTACCATTTAATGATGCTAAGGATGTGTGAGCTTCCCTGGTGGCTGAGATGGTAAACAATCTGCCTGCAATGCAGAAGACCCAGGTTCAATCCCTGGGCTGGGAAAATCCCTTGGAGAAGGGAATGGCTACCCACTCCAGTATTCTTGCCTGGAGAATTCCATGGACAGAAAAGCCTGGCAGGCTACAGTTCATGGGGTCCAAAGAGCTGGACAAAACTGAGCCACTGACACTTTCACACTTTCTTAAGGATTCATGATGGTGAAAGGTGTTTAATTTCACTTTGATAAATTAGTAAGACTATGATATTAAAATCTGATTAAATTGCTTTAAAGATAAAACAGTAGATCAGTGTTACTTATGAATGTAAATGCCAGGTTACTAAAAAATTATAGCTAGTCAAATTCTTCAATGTATTAGAGTATATCAGTATATCAGCATATTAGAAGAATAATATACTTTGTCAAGTAAGTCTTAATCTAAAAACAGATGGCTAATTGAATGTTAGAATAACTAGAACATAATTTATAATATTAGGAGAACAAAGGAAAAATGCATTTGCTGCAGTTCAAATTTTACTCCATATTTTATTTTAATAGGCAAAATAGGAGTAGAGAAATATGTTCTTAATCTGATTTTAAAGGTAAGTTAAATGATTTTCCTGGCAGAGCTTCCACTGCAGAGGGCACAGTTTCAATCTCTGGTTGGGGGACTAAGATACAGGATGCATTGTGGTGCGGCCAAAATAAATAAATAAATTGCAAAGACAGTAGTGAACATCTTGCCTTATGATGAGAATATTGATAGTATTCTGCCCGAGTTAGACGTAAAACACACAAAGCCCACTTTGCTATTACTATTATGGACACTTTAGTCACTGTTGTGAACATTTTATCGTCCTTAATAAGATAAAATAAATCGAAATTCTAAAAAAGGAGAGCGATATTATCAATTCTTTTGAGGAGTCTTCTAGACAACAAGAAATTGAACACTTTCATAATCCGGTAATAAGAATGTGATAAAACATTCAGAAGGACAATTTGGTACCCAAATTGTAATGGTTATCAAGAAACTTTCATTTCAGACAAGCAAAAGTGTGTGTGTATATATATATATATATATATATATATATATAAAATTTTATAATGTATAGAAATATCAAATCACCATACTGAGCCTCAGGAGCTAATGTAGGGATGTAGGTCATTTATATTAATACTTCAAACAAAATGGTGGGAAAAGGAGATTAGATTTGTAGTTAGCAGACGTGGCAAGAGGATGGAGATAGAATTGAAAGAATGTCATCAAAAAGAACAAACTTCCAGTCATAAGATAAATAAGTAGTGGGCATTATCAACTACAATTTGGCACTTGCTGTGGGCGCTTGCCATCTACCTCTACAAGGATTAAATCAGGTGCTGCAGCAGCTACTGACTTTCAACCCCCTCTGAAAGGAGTTCAGCATGGAGAGCGGAAATGAGGCACTCTGTGCTAGGGGAAAAACTGTCAGGGCAGGTCTTCAGATAGATATGTTCAGGAACTGATTTTATGAGCCCGATTCTTATATTTCCTCATATCTAGAAAAGCACCAAAATCCTTCATGGTGATGACTGTTCCTCACGACTAGCAAAAGCTTCACTAGACCAGCAGAGACTTTCTGGAAAAATATGTGCTTGATTTTTGCATGTACTCTCCCTCCACCAAAATCACATATATACTATTCTCCTCCCTACCTCTTTGAAGCAGTTTCTCGGGACTATTTGAGGTGTTATCTCCAGGGCTGCCCTGGAGAAGGGCACGACAACCCTCTCCAGTATTCTTGTTGCAGAATCCCATGGACAGAGGAGCCTGATGGGTTACAGTCCACATGTCACAGAGTCAGACGTGACTGAGCAACTTAGCATGCACGCGAGCTCCAGGGCTACACTCTCCATTTTGCCCCAAATAAAACTTAATGTGCAACTCTCATATTGTTTATTTTTTAATCCAACAGTTTATTAACACAAGAATTAATGTACATTGAGAGTAAATCTTGAGTCCTCATCACAACAAAAATATGTTTTCTTTCTTGTTTTGTATTTTGCATCTTTATGACATAATGCTCACCAAACTTCCGTTGTAAGTCAAATCATTATACAATACACCTTAAACATATACAGTGACATATGTCAATTATATATCAATAAAACTGGAGAAACAAATAAAAATAAGTAAAAATATATATGAGTTCACTTAGTGCAGTGTTTTCAATATTTATATAGGTGGGGCTGAAGTGGTGGACCTCCACATGTAAAATGAACATGCATGGTTCTATAGAGAAATGATAAAAGACAGCTACATGTTGATAGCAGTTCTGGGTCATAGAAATGCTAACATACAATTTTCAACAAGGTAAAATCCATGACTCATGAAAGTATAAAATGAGCACATGTCCAACATTTTGTTTAATTTATTAATTGATGAGGGGACCAGTAAGACTAATTCAAAGAGTATGTAAGGAGCTAGATGTTTATAGTCAATTTAACAACAAAATGCTAGGATATAAATGCTGGGGTAGACACAAAATTGGGTAATTGGGTAATATTCTACAGCATAAGATGATGAGTGATTTTATCTTTCCTACTAGACAGAAATTATTGAGATCGCTACTGGACACAAATCTATAAGTTAACATGTGGCTTCATTAAGACTGGGAATTTAATTAAGAGTAAACAGTGAGCTGAATATTCATCAGAAGGATGCTGAAGCTGAAACGCCAGTACTTTGGCCACCTGATGTGAAGAACCGACTTATTGGAAAAGACCCTGATTCTGGGAAAGATTGAAGGCGGGAGGAGAAGGGAAGAGAATGAGATGGTTGGATGGCATCACCGATGCGATGGACATGAGTTTGAGTAGGCTTCAGGAGTTGGTGATGGACAGGGAAGCCTGGCGTGCTGCAGTCCATAGGGTCTCAAAGAATCAGACACGACTGAGTGACTGAACTGAACTGAAACAGTGAGCTGAACAAACTATTTTTCCCCAGATCTGTGCTATTTAAGGTGGTAGCTACCAGCCACACACGGCCTTAGAACCAGCCCACATTGAGATGTGCCGTGAGTGTAAAATACACATCAGATCTCAATGACTGAGTGTAATAAAATCATATGAAATATTTCATAATTACACCAATTACACATTAAATTGAAAATATTTCTTGGTATTTTGGATTAAATTAACTATAAAATTAACTCTACCTGTTTATTTTTATGTTTTTTTTTCTTTTTATTTTTATGTTTTTAATATAGCTAGTAGGACACTTACAATTTTGCAGTTTGCATTTGTGTTTCACATTATATTTTTCTTGATTCTAGATAGCCCTTGGGTTGTTTTTTGTCCTCCTATGATGTTGAAAGGACATGTCATGTATATTTATGCTTCCAAGTTTTAAATAATTTTTATGGCCAGCAGTATGAGTCATTTTATTTTTCTTCATTTGTTTTTTAATTTTACAAAATCTCCTAAGATAGATAAGCATTGATTTTGTAAGCTGAAAAAAGTTGTTGCACTTGGCTCTGAATACAGAGCACCTAAGTCAGGTTAGGAGAGAAAAAAGCACACGGAGCAGGATTTTGAACAGGACTCTAATGGTATGTTCAGCTGTGTTAACTCCAATATCCTCAATGAGTTATTTCCACTAATGATTTTAGGCAGCCAAGCATCTCTTAAAGTCTAATGCAGAGAAAATGAGAGCGATTCCAGACACGAGCTGCAAAAGCCCCATCTGGATAAGAAGGAGCTTCACTATTCATCTCTCTGAGTTACACACTATCTCCTGGGGCTATTGGGCCAGGACCAATAATCACACAGGGAAATCGGATAGCCACATGAGCTTGAGTTGCAGAGTTTTGGTGGTGGAAGAGGTGGCAGATCAAGAAGTTACCACATCTAGTCCCTATAGGGTTGGACCAGATTAGAATGGTCTGAGATGACCTTGATTCAAGAGGGCAAGAGATTCCCAGGCATCCTCAGATCCTAGGCTGGTATGTCTTTACCTGCTGGATGGTCTCTGCGTGACAGATCTCAAGGGTGCTCATCAATTCAATGGGGGATGCTTGGCTGGAGGACAAGCCAGACCTTTTGAGATCTAGCTTTCATTTCATTGCTACCTCACAGAATTCTTCTATCTTTGGCTGAAATTTAGGAACAAAAAAGTCAAGACACTGGCATTTGCCTTCTAGTCTTCTATTGTGTTTCCCATAGTCAACAATGTAAACCTCTCAGTACATGAAGATTATTGGTAAACATTTCAAAATTAAGGTGGCCTGCACTCTCAAATCTAATGCCTTAGATTTTCCAAGCTATGAACATTTTTTCTAAAGTATATAAAATAAAAATTAGTAATGGTATTCCCAACCCCTTGGGTTTTGAGGGTAGGGAGTGTAATTTATGTAGAAAATAGCATTTATATAAATAATAAAACTAAAGTAGCAGTTTGCTTTTAAAAAATACATTATCAGCCCTCCTTTTTTAAAAAAGACAGTAACAGCATTTCTTCAGTTAGAATGGCAAAAGAGATTGATTCATGTGTATTCTCTTTGAGTTTTGAACTTTAATTGATTGCCCAGATTTTCAAGTTCAAGTAGCAAACTGTAGACCAGTTGAAGTTGAGGCTGATTCAATAGACAAGCTGAAAGGAAAACGTCCTTCTGTGTAGGCTTCTGTTTTCAGGACAGAACAAAGCAGGTGGAGCAGCTGTTTCTTTTCTTTTTTCTTATATTCTTAGTTTGTTATTTTAAAATAGATATGATTTTCACATGATTCAAAATTGAAAAAGATCAAAGGTACTGATAAACCCGTCTGTAGGGCAGCAATGGAGATGCAGACATAGAGAACGGATTTATGGACATGAGAGGGAGGAGGAAGGGGGTGGGATGTATGCAGGAAGGCACATGGAAACATATACATTTCACATGCAAAATAGTCAGCCAGTGGGAATTTGGTTTATGAATCAGGGAACTCGGGCTGCCGTCCATGGGGTCTCAAAGAGTCGGACACGACTGGGCAAATGAACTGAACTGAGCTGGACTGAACTCAGGGAACTCAAACCAGTGCTCTGTACAACCTAAGAGGGGTGGATGGGGAGGGAGGCAGGAGGAAGGGAGATTCAAGAGGGAGGAAACACAGGTATACCTGTGGCTGATTCATGTTAAACAGCTGTTTCTGAATTGTGTGAGCCCTGCTTCACACAGACTGGTGGAATGCGGTTTGCTTGCCCCTGTTTTCAGCTCTCCTCTGTCAGAACTCCTTTTGTCTAATGCAGCCCTCCATCCCTCTCAGCCTCTCTTCTGGCCCCTGTCTTCCAATGTTGTAGTCTAGCGGTTCTCAGAATACGCTCTGAAGACTCCTACACTACCCAGGATCCTCTCAAGGCCATCTGAGAGGTCAAAACTATTTTTACAGTATGACTGAGATCTTTTTCACTTTTTTTCACTTTGTTAAAATTCTCACTGATGGTGCAAAAGCCCCAGCTGTAAAACCGTCAGTGTCTGATGTCAGTCAAGGCAGTGGTCCCAAATGGACAAGTACTCACTGCATTGCCCAGCATTGTGCATTCAGTTTCACTTAACAATGCCCCAGATGAAACAGCAAAAGTCATTCATTTTGACCCTTAAGTATATTTCTTTTCATTATTTTGAATAGGAAGTACACACAAAAAAGATCTGATGCATACAATGGTTATCTCAAGGAAAAACACTGCAATAAATGTTTGTATTGGTACATTAAAAATCCATTAGTCTTTATAGACGAAAATCCATTAGTCTGTATTCATACTGGCACATTAAAATCCATTAGTCTACTCTGCGTAGACTTGTTACTTTTGTTCTGGTATTTGCAACAGCATGCATCGGTCATTTGGAAAACATTTGCTCACTGATTTATCCAAGTCTTCTCAAGGTTGATTCATTAAAGTTGAGATTCCACACATTTAAGAAACTACCACTTTTAGCATTTTTGTGGTATAACAAAAGAGAATATCTACAATTATCTTAAAAGTGTATTCAAATACTACTACGTTTTCAAGCTACATATTTGTGTGAGGACAAATTTTCTTCTTGCTCTTCAGCCAAAATAACACAACAGATTAAATGCTGAAGAATTTGAGAGCCCAGCTGTCTCCTATGGTTAGACATCAAGCAGACAGAACACACAAAGGTTTCTGGGTCTTCAATAATTTTTGAGAGAGTAAAGGGGTCCTGGGACCAAGATGTTTGGTGACTTAAGAGTCTGATTCTGTCTCATCTTGGAGGCTTTAGTTCATGTCTAGTCCACGTTGAGCCCCTTTCATCTGCATTCACCAGTGGGATCACTTTTCTTTTGATATCTCCTTGTACAATGCTTCTTGAACTTCAGTGTGCGTTGCCCATCACCCAGGAAAAAATGCTAAATAAAATGCAAATTCTGATGCAGTACATATGGAGTGGGGCCTGAGCTCTGACAGGCTCCCGGAATATACCAGCACTGCCAGTCCAATGGACCCACCTTGAAGGGGTCTAGTTCATATTACCTGTACCACCCAGGTGATTCTCCTCATTTGCTGCCTATGACATGTGAGCTGTCCTGTCGCTTCTATTAATACTATTATTACCAATACTATTGTTGCTTGTGTATATGTTATCAACTTGGTACTGGATACTACAAGGAAACTTACAGGTATTACCTCATTTAACACTCACATCCCTTTACATAGATTCCCTTAATATACCTCATCTAGATGGAGGAGACCAAGGATAAGTATTTGCCAAGGGCATAACCACCTAGATGGAGCCAGAACTTGATGACATGTTCCTTTGATTCCGTGGCCAGTGGTAGTCATCACTAAATTACTTGAACATATTATTTCTTGTAATTTGTTTTCACTTGTACATGCCTTACTTTTCTTTTTTGATTATGTGCTCCTGAGGACTAGAACCCAAGTGTTGTCTGAATCTTCTTGAACTAATTTTCTTTTTAGAGATCTACAATGACCCAATAGATACATTGTGTATTAGTCTGCTATGATTTCAGATCCACTTGTTTTGACCCAAGAATGAAGCTGTTTTGTCCTAAGAGTGGGTTGTTTACATGGAGGAGCTGTGTCAGGATGTTGACACTGACATCTGTGACCATCAATAGAACTCAGTATCTCAGCTATTGACAAGTGCTGCTAGGAGCTTACCAACAAAAACACATGGGGGGAGGGACTATGGCTGGGGGAAGCTGAAGCTTTAAGTACCAGGAGGTTTGATTAGCGACTTCAGAGTGTTTGGTCTGGGCAAGGCTACTGCTTGCAGCAATAAACAGCTCTCTACAGACTCGGTGCATTAGCTGTTGCCTGGACAAAGTGACTCTTGGTTGGCAGTGATGAAAATTGTGTATCTTGTTGCCAACACATTCTTCTTTCCTGGGCAACATTTCTGAGCAACAAGAGACTTTCACTTTTTCTCTGACAGCTGGAAGCCAGTTCTTGGTTGGCTAAAACTGACTCCCCTGGGGTTAGAAAAATATTCATCTCAACTAAATTTGCACTTTAGTCTCTTCATTTCCCCCTTGCCTGGAACAATAGTGTGATTAATCTGTTATTGGTCTGGACAATGCTTTTTTTTTTTTTTTTTAATTGACTAGAAACGTTATTCTATGTGTTCTTGGCTTTTGAAATTATTGTAATTCCTGCAGCGAGCCTGTGTTAAATAAGTGAGTGGCAAAGACAAATCTTAGTCTCTGAGCATAAGTTGTTCTCAACCAAAACAAGATATGTATTAGCTAAATAAATGTGTCAGCATAAATGTTTATATAGGATAATAAAAGTGACCCTGAAAAGCCAGAGTGGTTGCATTTCACATACCTTCAGTAGGATATATACTCTGAATTATTTTAATATACAGAAGTGAGACTGGACCTGGGCTGGTGAATTTCTATCCTTCTGTTCTAGCTCCTTGGATCACAAGGTAGATGCATGGTGTCTTGTGTTTTCTGTACCCCAGCATCGCTGGACCTTTCCATATTTTTTTTTTAATTCATCAACTGACAATATTTAAAAGTTAGGGAATTTCACAAAAAAAATCCACAGAGCAATTCACATAGCAATCATTCTGGCTGTAGTCCAGCCTCAATTCCACCTTAGGAATTGGTAGGTAGCTGCAGCTCCCTGTTGTTATTTAGTCCCTAAATCGTGTTCAACTTTCTCTGACCTCTTGGACTACAGCCCACCAGGCTCCTCTGTCCATGGGATTTCCCAGACAAGAACACTGGAGTTGGTTACCTTTCCTTCGCCAGAGGATCTTCCTGACCCAGGGATCGAACCTGAGTCTCCTGCTTGGCAGGTAGATTCTTTACCGCTGAACCACCCAGGAAGCTCCATTTTATACACAGTAGGGTTTGATTCCTTGATTGGAAAGATTCCCTGGAGAAGGGAATTGGCTACCCACTCCAGTATTCTTGCCTGGAGAATTCCATGGACAGAGGAGCCTGGCAGGCTACAGTCCATGGGGTCACAACTGAACAGCTAACACACATACACACACACAGTATATACAAATATATATGTCAGTCCCCATCTCCCAAATCATCCCAAGCTCCCTTCCCCCTTTTTGTCCACACATTTGTTCTCTACATCTGTGTTGCTATTTCTGCTTTGCAAATAAGTTCATCTGTACCATTTTTCTAGAGTCCACATATATGCATTAATATATGATATTTGTTTTTCTCTTTTTGACTTACTTCAATTTGTAAAGCAATCTCCAGGTCCATCCATGTCTCTGAAAATGGCACCATTTCATTCTTTCATATGGTTGAGTAACCTCTTTTTTTATTAGAGATAAGGACACGGATCCTCAAAGCACTGTCCTAGGTACTCCAGGCCTTTTATCTATTAAGCATATAAGACTATCCAGCCCTTCCATTCTCTGGAGTATCACCATTGGTATCAAACCACTCTAAACATTGACAGTTAAGTGGTATATTGGACTGGAGCTCTTTCAGAGAAAGAATAGTAAATTTTATCTCTGAATTCCCATAAAAGCAATTAGCAAATATTATATTATTGCTGTTACATTTGATTAATTATTGCATTTAACATAATTTCTTTTTGGTCACCACAGTTACTTGCATTTAAAGAGGCTGCTTTCAATTTTCTGCCCATCTTTACTTTGAAGTTTAGTTTATTACTTCAGTAGAAAAAAAAATTGTTCTGACTCTTGTTAAGACAAGAAGTCACATTTTGCTTAGGACTCTTGTGACAGGTATAGGCACCCCATAACAGGGTTTTGAAGTAAGGGAGAGAGATTGGGCTCAACTGTGAATATAACCAAACAAACAAACTTTTTTTTTTTTTTTTAAAAAGGTGGAAATTTAGTGATAAGGAGCAGAATTGTGCAGGGCAGGGGAGTTTGTGGGGGAGGCCAGCTGTCTGTAGATGGACAATTACTAACAGGGTCAAACTACTCTTTTCTAAACTGACCTAACAGGATTCTTGCTCAAGGCAGGCCAAAGTGATCAGACATCTCCTGGGAGGATGGTGGAGGATGAGGAATTTGGTCAGATATTAGAGAGATTGAGGGTAAAGGATTTGGGGTTAAACCACCAGCATGATAGGATTCTTGCTAAAACTGGGCTCTGAAGGACATGTATAATTGAAAAAGAGCTCAGAGGAGCCCAGCTACAGTTTGGTCAAGGAGAGACTCTTTATCATCATGTTTATTAAGTGAATGGTACTAATAGTGAAAGTGAAAATGTTAGCTGCTCAGTCAGGTCCTACTCTTTTGTGACCCCATGGACTATAGCCTGCCTGTCCTCTGTATAGCTCCTCTGTCCATGGGATTCTCCAGGCAAGAATACTGGAGTGGGTTGCCATGCCCTTCTCCAGGGAATCTCCCCAACCCAGGTCTCCTGCATCACAGGCAGATTTTTTACCATCTGAGCCACCAGGGAAGAAGCCCAAATGAATAATATGTGAGTATTATTTTTTTGCCCTGATTCTAATGTGTGTGTGTGTGTGTGCGTGTGTGTGTGATTGTGTACATATGCATACATATGGGAGTTGAGGGAGACCAAAGTCACACTTTAGAGTTTGTAAGTATTTATCCCTTGACTCTGATGAAAATTTGGCCAATAGCTTTCCTTCTCCATGCTCCCTGTTGTCTTTAACCATAAAGAGAAGAAACTAACTGAGATGATGTCTGATGTCCCAGCTAGCAGGAACCTCTGCATGTCAGAATTATGATTTTTTACTTTGTTTGCTATCATAGTAGTCAGGGCATCTAGGAATATGGTGAGTTTTGTCCAACCTCACCACCCCCCAACTCTATACGTCTTCTGTCCTTGATCACACAATTGACATTTTTTCAGTCATTTGCAAACATAGGTGCAAACATCAAGGCAAGACCTTAAGCCTCATTTCCAAGTAAACTGCCATCTTTAAGACTCCTCTAGGGAAATTCTGGAGTCACCAAATTCTGTAGTCCCCAAGGGAAACTCCGAGAGTTGATATGGTTCATCTTGTCGCAGCAGCCACTTTGGTCCTGAGAACACTGCTCTCCCCACGTGGGCATGTGAAGGACCTGTCCACAAAATCAGTATAGGTCTGGCAGCATCCCTCAAAGTGGCAAATTTGGCAATTACAGTGTATCTGTATTGCAATTGGGATGAAATTTTTTGTCCTTTTCCCTCGTATCTTGTTGATAAATTAGATACCAGTTAGCAAATTTGCATATATTAACTCTAAATCCTCATCAAATGCAGGCAGATATAATTATCCCCAAGTTATTCATGACAGAATTTGGATTCAGAAAGGATGGATAGTTAGAACTGAATTTGACTCCAGGCCTGCAAAATTCCAAATCATGTGTTATTTTCCAAATATATCATGCTATCACAGTGTTCTGGCCTTTTCCTGGCTACAATTAACATCTGAGGAACCAAAGCAATTCATCTCCAGTGTAAAACAGAGCAATCAGCAAAAGCACGTTTCTAGAAACAAGCTTATTTCCTCTACTTGCTGACTGTCCAGACTCAGGCCTCTTTACCTTTCTCCTTCCATGAAGGAGTTTAACCTCTTCTTTACCAGGATGCTCTGAGTCTCCCAGAACCCCCAGCAAGAGCTGGAATCTAAGCTTTAACTATCATTAGCCAATAGTTTTCTTCTCCATGCACACTGTTGTCTTTAACCATAAAGAGAAGGAACTAGCTGAGCTGATTTCTAATGTCCCAACTAGCAGACAACTCTGTGTGCTGATATTTTGGTTTTTGACTTAGTTTGCTATAACAGTAGGGAGGGCATCGAGAAATGTGTGGAGGAGAGGGCTTTGTCCACTCACCTCCCTATTCTGTGAATCTTCCAATGGTCCCATCCCTTAGTGTATTTTATAAGACGATCATTAACCAGCAGTTAATCAATAACAGGAATTTCTTAGGGGACATCCCTTCATTTATGTTTCATTCTAGAAGTCCTCACATGAAAAGATTCCTGTGCATTCCCAGGCGATGTCAGATTTTTGAAGAGGCATACACCCTACCTGAAATGGAAGAAATGAACTATTTCTTCTATTCCTTCACTTTGGGGATGATTAAACCAAGGCTTGGTGGGGGAAAATACCTTCCTTTACAGTGTGGACCCCATAGATAGAAGAGGAGAACTGGAAAGCAGCTCTCCTAACTCACCCCCAGACCTTGCTCCTCCACACCACTCTGAATTCAGAAGACACCTGTGTAACTCATCATCTGGGGGACTCACTTCTGCCTCTCTCAAGCCAACCAACAGCCAGACCAATAGTTAACATGGTCCCAGTGGGACCAACAGTTATCAGAGCGATGAGGTTTTCCAGGTCTGACAAATGATAAGCATTGATCTAGAGCCTATTGTCCTTGATCAAGCTAAAAAGTATCCTGCTGTCAGACAACCTGGTAAGAAACCCAACAGCACGAGCCAGCCAGAACTGTCATATAGAGACAGGCATCCTGCTGGCAGAGAGAAACGCTTAGAGGCAGTTACATTTTCACTTGTCTGAAAGACAGACTTCCAAGGCCCCTGAAGCCAAAAACTCGTTGAATCACAGAGAAGACAGGGCAGAACTCTCGTTTAGATATTTCCTTTTTTTTTTTTTTTTTTTGTCACTGAGAATTTTGAAGTTTTGAAATTGAGGGAGAACGAGTGATGGGACCTGAGGCAGACCTGGCTGGAAGGGAAGTTAGGTGGGAGAAGCTGCCGAGTGGTCTGGCTCTCCCGTGTTTGCTGGAGACTTGGGCTATATTCAGATAGACCTTGGAGGGGTCACTTCGCTTCTTTGGGACTTAACTGACTCATTGATCAAATGAGTGACTTAGGTCAAGCCATCACTATGATATGATTATCCCTTCAAAGATAAGCCAGAGAAATTAAAGATGTACCATTGTCTTCCACCTGGATGTCATCTTCACTTCCACCCTGGAAGCTCTCTGCCCCTTCATGACCCCATCTTCCATCCCATCCCACTATGCAAGTGTGGATTCCCCTCCTAGACTCTCGACACTTCTGATGACCAGCCTAACCTGCTCTTCAGGATTTACAACACTTTTCCCTCCTTGTCGTTCTGCCCCAGCAACTTTGTTAACTGCCACTGTTGGACCAACTCAGTCTCCTCCCGTTCCTGAGAAGCTGAGTCTTGATGGGAAAAGAGAGACTTCACTCTATTAATTGGGCCAATTCCAAATGTATGATTTCCTCTGCACAAAGATTCTCAATGCTCTTCAAAAGTTCCCTTAATCATTTCTAGTTGGCTTCCTCTAACACTCCCTGTAATGAGCCCACACATTTATTACTTTTTCTCAATATCCTGCTTTCACTCATGATTATAAATTAGATGACATTCACTCCAAATACATGAGAAATTTTATTGTACAGAGTCAACGACAAGGAATTAAACACTTAGGTTGCCAGGCACTGTTCCAGGTAGCAAGGATAAAATAAACTATTTGTGTCCTTAGATGCTAGTAGAGAACATGGAAACTGACAAATAAAACAGTGAAGCAGTTTCCTTGAATCTTGGGCAAATTCTAAGCTGCTCTGGTGTAGGGAAGACTCCATGGTGCTGGGCAGAAAATAACTATTGGGGAGTTGTGAGTCTAATAAAAGTTCCAGAGCTTTTCAGGGCTGGGAGTTTTGAAGTATTTTAAGTGAAATGGCAACCCACTCCAGTGTTCTTGCCTGGAGAACCCCACAGATGGAGTAGCCTGGTAGGCTACAGTCCATGGGGTTGCAAAGAGTTGGACATGACTGAGCGACTTCACTACTATGGAGAAAATACAGTAGAATGAAGGGGATAGAAAGTGGTGGTGGGGATATATATTACATATAGGATTATGAGGGAAAGTTGTATTTATAGGTGAATTTGGGAAAGACATCTGAAAGAAATGAGTGAAACGAGTCAGGACCTATGTCAGAGTCCTTGCTCTCCTCACCGGCCCACGTCCTCTGCCTGCTTTTGTCCGTGGAAAACTTTAGTCAAAGAATAGGTTTAATCAAAAAAGTGAGAACATGCAGAAACAAAGGGAAACAGTCAAAGGAGACCAAATAATAATAATGTAGTTATTAAGCATAGTCAAGGACCTTTCGGTTCCTTCTTAAGGGCTATAGATAATATTCTGAGCCATATCCTGTGAGCTGTCTTATACATACTGAAACCCCAGGTGGAAAAGTTAACTACCTGATGACCAGACTGCAGCTGTGATATAAGCCGCCACAATTCCAAGAATTCGTCTCAAGAAATGGAAGCAGAGCACTACTGGACTAAAGATTAACTGTACTTAAAACAACCAAGATGACGCTGATGAGACCCTGGATGACCAATTTCAAGATGACTGTCAAAGTTGACTGTACTGTTTCTGCAAGTAGCCCCTTCTGTCTGTTACAGCTCTTGTCCCTGCCTGGTGCATGGGTGGGCTTAAGCAGACGTCTCACCTCTCCCACCAGTTGCCAGCATCTGAAATAAGGCAAACTCTCCTTCCCACAAACCTGGCCTGTTTGAGTGGCCAGCAGCCAGACCCCACCTTTCAGGAGCATGATACTATAAATCATATAGATAACAAGGGAAAATTATATTTAATTAGAGCTAAGTACAACTGATATAAGTGACAGTAGCTGATGTATTGGAGACAAGTGCAAAAGAGCACTCCAGTGTTTTTGCCTAAGTTATTGAAAGAATAGACTTGCCATTTACAAGTTGGAGATGTAGAGAGGAACTGGCTGGTTATGGGTTGGGGATGGGAGACATCAAGAATTTGAGTTGAAAATGTTAAGCTTGACATTCATATCACATAACCAAGTAATGATGGTGAGAAGTTAGTTGAATCCACAGCCATTCGTTTGAGGGGAAGAGTCTGTCTAGATATAAATTTGAGAGTCAGTGGGTAGAGCTAGTATTTCAGGTGAAAATGAAAACATGTTAGTTGCTCAGTCGTGATTGACTCTTTGCAATCCCATGGACTGTAGCCCTTCCAGCTCCTCTGCCCACAGAATTCTCCAGGCAGGAAATCTGGAGTGGGTAGCCTTTCCCTTCTCCAGGGGATCTTCCTGACCCAAGGATCGAACCCAGGCCTCCTGCATTACAGGCAGATTCTTTACCATCTGAGTCAACAGGGGTAATCTATGTCAAATTCTATCAACTCACTTTCTTCCCCTTTAAACTGCAAGCCTAGGGATTTCTCCTGGGCTTCCCTGGTGGCTCAGTAGTAAATAAACCACTTGCCAATGCAGGAGATGTGAGTTTGATCCTTGGGTTGAGAAGATCTCCTGGAGAAGAGAATGGCAATGCAATCCAGTCTTCTTGCCTTGGAAATCCCATGGACAGAGGAGGCTGGTGGGCTACAGTCCACGGGGTTACAAGAGTCAGACACAATTTAGCAACTAAACCACAGCAAGAGAGACTTTCCTGGTGGTCCAGTGGTTAAGACTTTGCCTTCCAATGCAAGGGGTGTGGTCAGTGAACTTAGATCCCACATGCCTCGTAGCCAAAAAAGAAAAGACAAAATATAAAGCAGAAATAATTTTGCAACAAATTCAATAAAGATGTTAAAAATGGTCCACATCAAAAAATAATCTTAAAAAAGTAAAAACATAAATAAAATGCAAGCCTAATTTTCACCTCTCTTAACTTACTAGTAGTCTCGTAAGTGTTCTTTTTTCTTTCTAGGACCACATATTTCACCCCGTCCAGATTTTCTGTAGCCACATTTATCTCACAATATCTCATTTTCAGTATATCTGAACTTTAATTCACCTACCTCACTTCTAATTGTTTCTTCTGGTCTAGTTTCTCATCACAAGTAAAGATATCACTTTGCACTTTTCCCAAGCTACAAAGTTTATTCATCATTCATCCTTTCATCTCTCTCACCTGTGTCTCAATCATCTCATTCAACTGGTCGTCAACTTCCAGCAAATATGTTCTCACAGTTATTCTCATATCCAACTTTCTGTACTTTCTCACAACCTTCTAAATCCTACCCCAAAATATGTATGCTACTACCTCCTCCATAAACCCACAGTTGCAGCTCTGCCAGTCATGGTCCATTCCACATACACACCATGGTTTTCAGGGTATTTTTAAAATTCCCTAGCATCACACATGTTTAAATTCTACTAGTACTTGAACTATCTCCAGTATTCCTGTTCTAGATCTTCCTTGACTTCAAAATTAATTCCCCTGATTACCCATCCCGTAACACTCTATTTATCTCTCTATCCTTGCCCTGGGCATAGTCTGACTTTGTGTTCTAGTTCACGTACCTGTGAGATGCCTTAGTTGTTCAATAAAAGATATTTAATGATGTAAGTTCTTTACATCTTCAGTGTATGATTCTTTTCTTTTTTATAATTTATCCATTTATTTTATTTTTGGTTGTGCTGGGTCTTCGTTCCTGCTCACGGGCTTTCTCTGGCTGTGGAGAGCAGGGGCTGCTCTCTAGTTGTGGGGCAGGGGCTTCTCATTGCCGTGGCCTCTCCTGTTGCAGAGCACAGGCTCTAGGCGCACGGGCTTCCATGGTCGCCGCACTCGGGCTCGGTAGTCGTGGCTCACAGGCTCAGTTGTTCTGCGGCATGTGGAATCCTCCCGGACCAAGGATCGAACCCGTGTCCCTTGCGCCACCAGGGAAGTCCTGGTGCAAGGTTCTTAATCAGCATTTTGTCTCCAAGAACCAACAACATGACTGGCAACTAGAAATTCATTGGTGGTGGTTTAGTCGCTGAGTCATATCCGGCTCTTGCTATCCCATAGACTGTATCCCACCAGGCGCCTCTGTCCATGGGATTCTCCCGGCAAGAACACTGGAGTGGGTTGCCATTTCTCCAAGAAATTCACTAAATACTATTAAATTGACATTAAATATGTAAGTTAGATTTTCTCTGATAGCTATATCCTAAATAATGTAACATTCTCAGTTCCTTATTAGATAGTTCTTCCTTATAGTTAGTTAAGATTTTGTCCACATGGCTCCTGTGGTTGGAAAGAAAATCCAATGTCTTTATAGCAGTCCCTTCAGTGTCTAGCATATGGAAATGGAAATGGCACTCTACTATTATTGGGAAAAGAAGGATTTCTCTTTTACCTTGAAGAAGCTCCTGATCAAAAAACATTTCCAAAGGGGCATCAATTGGCTGCAGCAGCCTCTTGGCGTTTCCTTTTGTGACCTGATCCCAAATAACCCCCGCACGATGTCCTGCCAGCTTTCACCTAAAGGTAACTGGGTGTTCTGCAGGCACCTTCACCATGAGAAGAATAAGCTGCTGAAAGTAAGACAGAAGAGGTGCTTCTCAAAAGTGAGGACTCATGCACTCAATAGGTACTGCTTAAGCGCTTGTTACATAGAAGTACCATATGCTGTGGGGAACCACAGAAGAAATAAAAGATGAGGGCTCTGCCATCATTTTTGAAAATAGATTCATAGGGAAGACAAAGACAACAGATGGAAACTAGAGAGTAATGGTACATGAATAAATTTTAAAATATACTTACAATCTGAGTAATACAAAGAACAGTACTTGAAAACATTATCCCATCTCAACAGCAAAACTTTTTTCTTACTCTTTGGTATACTCTCCTCCACCTGTCTGTCTATCTCAGACTCTCTTCCAATTTCCAAGTTTAAGTGAAATAGTAGATTCTTTCAGAAAACTCCTTAGCTATTCCAGGCAATGGATTTCTCTCATTTTTCAGCACTATAGTATCTATGGTTTGTTACTGTCATTTGGTTATAGTTGCATAATGTCTTATACTATTAGTGATCCAGTCTATATGTCACTAAAAATATGCATTATGTTTTGAACACTTATATGTAAAAGGTACAATGTTTTAAGCATGGCATGTGGGATTATATCATGTAATGCCACATCCTCCTAAGAGGTATAATCTTTTATACCGCGACTTTCCAAATAGAGAAACAATAACTCATTAATGTACCCCAAACTTTAAAAACTTGAATCCAGGTCTAGCCGACTCTTAAAATCATTCTCTAAGTGCGTTTTTCTGTAACAATTCTTAGCCCTTTTTTTTGGTGGGGGAGGTGGGAGTCACTTATTCTTTTGAAAATTTGACCAATTTGATTGCCACTTCTGATAACACAGCAGGTTAGAGGTCCCCCAAATCCCACCAGGTGAAAACCTCCCGAAAACATTGACTAAACTATTTCAAAAGAGAAGTGTTGAGAGAACACAAATCCGGGAACAGAGTGTGGAAGCTGGCACTGCCTCAGGGTGAGATGCTGGTCCCTATGGCTTAGAGCTTTAATTTTAATGACAGTGAAAGATGACAGGGGGCCAGAGACTCTGACACAGAGGAGGACTCACAAAAGGCAACACCAGGTGGTGTAAACAGAAAAAAAGATACTCCCCCTTACAGCAGATAATGATCAAGAGATGTGCCCTTCTCAGACTTGTCTCCAGATTCAGGGAGGAAAAAAAAAAAACAAAAAAAAACACCTCCTTACCTGAGAATTCTTAACTCCAAGTCAGCTTTCACATAAAATTGGATCTGGAAATTACCATAATGATGTGATCTGAAAAATACCAGGTGTCAAGTTAAGTTTGAAGTCTTTCCAGGTAAACAGGGCTCTCAGATGCCTTTTTGCTGCTGTTGTTCAGTTGCTAAATCATGTCTGACTCTTTGCAACCCCATGGACTGCAGCACACCAGGCTTCCTGTCCTTCACTATCTTACAGAGTTTGCTCAAATTCCTAAATGCCTAGCAGAAGCAAACTGAAATTCTCTTTATACAGAGAACCCTAAGCCCAAACCTTGACGCGTTCAATTCCTTGTAATTTGAGGGAAAATTTGACCACCAAAACAAAAAGAGGAGAGAGAGAGAAAGAGAATAAAAAATAAAACCACCACAAAGAAAGGTCTTGAGAAATGAATAAACAACAGAAGCCAAGCAGTGCTTGCACCCTTCTGGGATTGGAAAAGAGTTTCTGGGGTGTCTGTGTAAATGTCTATGGGAGTAGTCCCCAGAGGGGTGTCCAACTATCTCTTGACTATTAACTACAGTCTCGTCTGTTAATAAATATGTCATATAATACATAATATAGCTTCCCAAGGTGACTGAGAGTCTTTATCTGTTTACATCCCATCATCATTCTTTTAAAATTAATCTACGATTTCCACAAAACTGTTTTCACATGAGAGAAATCCCTCTTGCTTTTTAATACTTACCGTATTTTGTCTATTTTATCTAAGACATACTGACAACCCTGATCACTTTTTACTTGTATTGTAAATTTTTATGTATAAGTCTTATCTCACCTATTAAGCAGTACGTATTCTATCTAATCCACATTTATACATCTCAAACAACCTTACCAGACACAGTCAGCATTCAAATAAATGTTGAGTGACGACTAATAAAACTGCAGATAACACATATCGGATACTTACTATGTTCTATGATAGCACTTTGCCTCGATTATTTAATAGACAAGAACCAACCATTCTAGGAGGAGACTATTAGCGTCCCCATGACACTGATGAAGAAACACTCAGAGAGGTTAAACCACAACAACCTTGTCCAAGGTTACGTGACTAGAGGGATCAAAACCAGTATTTCAGCTGGAGATATCAGAGTCAGGAAGCTTAAGCCCTGTTCTATAACTAACACCGCCGTATAGACGGCCTTATAAGAGGCGGCAATATATCTGGCAAAGTCCCCAATTCTACAATCAAGAATTTTAATTAAAAAAAAAAAAAGAATCCTTAACCCAGTTCTGCCAACATAACCTTTGAGGCATCCTTGGACAATCATAAATCTCAGCCTTACTCTTAAAAGGAGAGATATGATAGGTTGGCTCCAAAGTTCTTTCACCCTGTGAGTCTATGTGCTAGCAAACTCATTTACCCAGATTTCTCTAATACAAAACAGTCTTGCACAGATTCCTCCCTAACCTTCATCCATGTCCTCCTCTACCCCTTTTCATTCTGTCTTCTCTGTCTCTTTCTCTTGGCTGGTCTGGTTCTACTGACCTTTAAGACACTACCTCAGGTCTATTTCTCCATGAAGACCTCAGCAGCCCACAGTAATCATCCTTTGCCCTAAAGGATGTAGCACTTTCTGTTTAACATTGCTCTTACTCAGGGCAGGCTGTTCTGAGTTGGCATGCAGCATAGAAGCTCCTTTAGTTTAGAAACTGTGTATTTTGGCTTTTGTTTTGTTAGTTTTTTATGTGCTACAGCATGTACCACAAACATGGACACATTATAACAACTTATTCACATTTGATTATTTATTTTATTTAAAAAGTTGATGCTTAATCAAGCGGGGACTCAATGGGAAAGCTTAGAGTTTACAGCATCAATGAGAAGCTCTGAAACTACATTCTCCAAGGCCAGTGAGTCAGAGTCAGAATAGATTGCACTGAAGTCATAGCCTAGACATTAGACCTCAGTCAATGTCTTTCATTGACAAAGCTGATGATGTAGAACAGAAACAGATCAATCCTACCAAAATCAGCATTCCTGAAAGACGGCTTTCCTTAAAGGAAAAAACAAAACAAAACCCACAACGAATAAAGCACAAACTATAAACAAAACAACAATGACAAAAATGTGCCTATAGTTAAAAGGAAATTATAGAAAAATTAAAGAAAACAAAACTATTAAACTTTTGGTGAAAGTAGTGATGAGCACACTATTCCTTTCCAAGTCTAATTTCTGTAGAGAAAGAATCAGCAAGTCAGCCCATCTAGACAAGTTGGTTCTTGGGTCATTTGCTCTGCAGTCATGTCTGGTTAGAAACTTGTCCATAATTCATAGTCATCTCTCAAACGACAATCATTTCCACCTTCTCTCTTCCTTCACTTATTTTGGGCAAATAACCTCACTTTCTGCTTCACCAAGAAAATAGAAAACAGGAAAAGGAACTCTTGAAACTTACATGGTTGCATGTCCTTCTCCCCACTTCCTCCCCACCAGAGACCCCACTCTCCCAATTAGCCTCAGTTTCTCAGCCATGTTCACCCCTCCCACCTGCTCTCCTTCCCAAGAGCATTGAAATATTTTCACAATTTCTCCTACCTTAAAAAAAAAATCCCTCCACCCGGCACCCCACATTCCCCTACTACGTCTCTTCATTTAAATATTGAAATACATTTGTTCTTGCTCTCCTTACCACCCACAATCTGGTTATC
Source organism: Cervus elaphus (assembly GCF_910594005.1). Taxonomy (NCBI): domain Eukaryota; kingdom Metazoa; phylum Chordata; class Mammalia; order Artiodactyla; family Cervidae; genus Cervus; species Cervus elaphus. The sequence goes on from NC_057846.1 coordinate 42,464,594, forward strand.
AAGTTACAACCTGGTTGGCAACATCCACGCCCTCCCTGAAAGAGCCAACAGTGCTCAAGGTCATCAAGAACGTCTTTTGTCAAACCCCTCAGATATTGGACATTTGGGTTCAGACACTCTCGGGTGTGAATTCCAGCTCCTCCAAAGCCGTTTGACCCCCTACAGTTGCCTGGTTTTAAGCCTCATTTCAGCCTATGTAAGTGCTTCATCCGAAGACTGTCATGATGATTAAGTGGGGAAGTGCGTTTAATGAATTGAGCTCAGGTCCTGACTAATATGCGGCCATTTAACAAGGGCTTACTGTCCTAGACCTCCTTGAACCTTTTGAACCTGTGGTGCCTTCCTCGTCCTTGACATTCTGTCTCCCCTTCCCCACTAATGCTGTTGGCTCTACCTACAATGATAATTGAAGAATTCCCCAATGAGTTCTAAAAAGTTGAGAAATATAATAGAAATCAAACCAGAATCAATGCACTAGCTTTATCTCAGGAAAACAATTGGATGCTTTTTTGTGTCGTCTTGTTTTTTCATCACTGAGTCGTTTCTCTTTTGTGACCTTTCTGTAGCCTCTCAGGCTTCTTGTGTCCATGGGATTTCTCCGGCAAGAATACTGAAGTGGGTTGCCATTTCCTCCTCCAGGGGATCTTTCTGACCCAGAGATCAAACCTGCGTCTCCTGCATTGGCAGGTGGATTATTTACCACTGAGCCTCCTGGGAAGCCCATCGGATGCTTTACTTATGGCTAGAATGAGAGTTTCACTATTTTCCCCAGCGCTTGGACCCACAGGAGACTATAGCTCCTTCCCACCCAGAAAGGGACCCAGTTGACAACTGCAGACCTCCTGCCCTCTTCTTTCTCATCATCACAGGCAGCTTGCCGAATGGGGACGAGGACTCTGGGCTTGTGGCCCTGGCACCCCCAAAAGGCTGGAGCAGGCAGGCTCACTTCTGCCAATCCCACCACACAGAGCCATGAGTGAGGGTGTAGAAGTCCTTGTCTTAAGAGATAAGGTAGAAAGGGCAGGAGAGAAAGAATCTAATGTCTCCCACTTTATCTGTCTGATTCTACTCCTCTTTGGCAGGCCACTCCTTCACAGCTTCCCTTCCTCTTCCCTCCGTTAAATGTCTCTCTTCATTAGCAATTCACTTAAGCCTTCTCCCCGTCTCTGTGTACATGCCCTCTTAATGTTTAATTTCGTACACCCCGAGGCTTTCAATTATCATCAATATGCTGATGACTCCAAAATCTGCCTTCTTATTACGGGGAAAAAATCACCACAAATGCATTTCTTTATTAAAGTGTTCAACACAGATGTATTATCAGACAGCTTCTGTGGGTCAGAAGTCTGGCTGTGGCTTAGCTGGGTCCTCAGCTCTCCTTCCCACCAGGCTGACGTCAAGCTGGTGGCTGAGTCTGTGAGCTCAGCGGAAGCTCAGCTCTGATTCTGGGCTCACATATTGTGAAAATAAATTCAGGTCCCTGTAACTGCATAGCTGAGGCGCCCATTTCCTTGTAAGTCAACAGGGGACCCATCTCAAGTCCTGAGGCCATCCTCAGGTTCTCGCTACGCGCCCTTCTCCCCAGCATGTGTGTGGGCTCAGTCGCTCAGTCGTGTCTGACTCTTTGCCACCCCATGGACTGTAGCCCGCGAGGCTCCTCAGTCCATGGGATTCTCCAGGCAGGAATACTGGAGTGGGTGGCCATGCCCTTCCCCAGGGGATCTTCCGAATCCAGGGATCCAACCCACATCTCCTGCATTGCAGGCAGATTCTTTACTGACTGAGCCACTTCCCAGCTGGCCCTTCTCCATAGATCCCCTGACAAAAAAGCAGCTCACTTCTTCAAGGCCAGCAGGAGGATCTCTCTGTTCACAAGGACCTCATCCCTCTTTTAAGGGTCCACCCAGGATAATCTCCCTTTTGATTAACTCAGAGTTAATTCATTAGGAATCTAGTGATGGAAGTGAAATATCATTACACACACAAGTCCCACTCACGTCAGGGTGAGGGGGTTGATTATACAGGATGTTTACACCCGGAGGTGGAAATCTGAGTAAAGATAATCTTAGAATTCTTCCCACTGCACAGCCCAGCTCTCTCTTGCCCCTGAGTTATGAGTTATTTTATATGTGTGCTCTCATCTCTGTACAAAATGCCTCTTTTTAAAATGATTTATTCCTTGGTTGTGCCAGGTCCTCTTTGCAGCACTCAGAATCCCCACTCTTCGTTGAGGCACGTGTGATCTTTCAGCTGCAACATGTGAACTCCTAGTTACAGCATGTAAGCTCCTAGTTGCGGGCGTGTGGGATCCAGTTTCCTGACCAGGGAGGCCCCCTGCATTGGGAGCACAGTCTTAGCCACTGGACCACCAGGGAAGTCCCAACCAAAGGCCTCTTGAACAGCTCCAGTTAGAGGTCCCACTGGCTTCTCAAAGCCAACATAAGTGAAACTGAATTGTCTCTTTTCTTCATTCTACTGGGCCAATTGCAGTAGAAGTGCGTAATACTTCACAGCATCTGCCAGGTACCATGAGCCCTTCCGAGAAAGGCAACTTTGAGGGTTCATTTAAGCATGAGTGATGGACAGTCATGGCATGTAAAAGAAAGAACACAGCCCTGTTCTTCTAACAGGACTTCTTCCAAAGCTGACTGGACCACGAGCGTGTGCATATCCTGAAGGAAATAGGCTAGATGAATGTGAGACAGCCACCACTAACTGTGTAGTGATAAGAGGCACCTCATATGGGTGATGGGACATTCACCTCATCAAAACTTTGAGTAAGATGATATTTCCTTCCCAGCCATGGAAGTTATCCTTCTGGACATTATCATCTTCAGAAAAATCTGCATAATCAATGCAGAGTAAGAGGGAAAGCAATGGCCTCAAATATTCATATGAAAACCATCATAAATAAACATTTAAAAGACTCACACTTCCATTAAAAAATAATCAATCAAACCTTCTCTCTTGCATTTTTTTCTGAATCACCATGCTCAGTTTAAGAAACATTGCAAGATATGCATGCCCGCCTGAGATTTTTTTCCTGAGTTTTCTTCTGTACAAAAAAAAAAAATTACGGCTTCTAAATCTTTCAGACTAGTCTTTTCTGGTTGAAATTCAGTGGATTTTGACTCCTATTCTTTTTGTTTGTTTGTTTTTGCAAGTCATGGGGAAAAACAGCAGCCTGTCCTTTACAGAGAATATATATATTTTTAAATTTATTTTTTATATTAGTTCTTAATGGAGTATAATTGACTTACAACGTTGTGTTAGTTTCTGCTATACACAAAGTGAATCAGTTACGTTAGTCAGTTGCTCAGTCGTGTCCGATTCTTTGCGACCCCATGGACTGCAGCACGCCAGGCTTCCCTGTCCTTCACCATCTCCCAGAGCTTGCTCAAACTGATACCCATCGAGTTAGTGATGCCATTCAACCATCTCATCCTCTGTCGTCCCCTTCTCCTCCTGCCTTCAATCTTTCCCAGCATCAGGGTCTTTTCCAGTTATAAGTATGAATATATCCTCTCTGCCTTGAGCCTCCCTCCCACCCCTCCATCTCACTGTGCTAGATCGTCACAAAGCACAGAGCTGAGCTCTCTGTGTGAAAGGACTTGTGGACACTGGGCGGAAAAGGGAGTGTGGGACAAATGTGAGGATAGCCCTGACATATTTGCACTACATGCGTACAGAGAATGTGTGACTGGGAACTGCTCTACTTCTGGCCTGGATTTGGTCTTCAGGAGATGGATCCATCAGCCGGTAAAGTATAAAAGGAACTTAACTCTGCATGTTCCCAAATTATATGTAGAGATCATATAATTTCTAGGGTGCTCATCCACTGATTCTTGCATTTCAGGTAAGAGTAGGAGCCCTCCAGAGCTTCCACAGATACAGAATTCCTAGTACTGCCACTAAAGAATGGAGCCAGGCAGAGTTAGGAGCAAGAGAAAGATGCTGGCAAGTCAGATGCAATCAGTGGGTATTTGCTTAAATGTTATTCAGCTGCTTTATTCTGGTACCACATTCAAAGCCTTCTCTGGTTTTATCTTGCTTTTTTTTTCTGCAGAGTCTGAGAGAGATGCCAGTTCTGTAATGAAACAATCCTCAGGCTTTATGTGGGCTTCCCAGGTGGCTCAATGAAGGAGATGCAAGAGACAGGGGTTCGATCCCTGGTTTGGGAAGATCCCCTGGAGGAGGAAATGGCAACCCACTCCAGTATTCTCACCTGGAGAATCCCATGGACAGAGAAGCCTGGCTGGCTAGAGTCCATGAGGTCAAAAAGAGTTGGACACTACTGAGCGACTAACACTTTCTTTTCAGTTTCAGGCGATATAACTATATATTAGTTTATGTTGGAGGCATGCGTCACTTTGCCTCACAGATTGTGCTTCGAAATAGTTATGTTTCTATCAGAATTTCCCTAACTGCAATGTATTTTCAATGCAGTAAGTGTGGAATACTCTAAATAGTTAAGAGTATCTGAGTACTGAGGAAATAATTCTGCAACAGGAATTATGAGGCCTGTATTCTATTACCCATTCTAATACTACCTCGCTATGTAATCATAGCTCTGGCCAGGTCACAACCTACAAAGACTTTTATTTAATTAAGTGCAAAGCGAGAAGAGTTGACAGCTAGACAGCACCCAGTTTGATAAATTCTTTAACAAAGCATTCAGTGTTACCTAGTCAGTGAGTCTGGGCTGGGAATTGTTAGAGGCTCAACTATATTTTCTTTGCCATACATTCTGGAATGGGGACCTCATCTATTTATTTATTTTCTTTCCAATGTGCAGAAGTACTAGCAAAGCTGTATTTCCTAGCACTGGAGGACTGCTTTATGTAACCCTTATCTAGAAAATATTACCTTCCCCTCCACTAAAAGCCTTGACAGAAACAAATCTTTTGGCTCTGAGGAAAACAAAGGCTGAAGAAACCCTTGATCAATTGGGTCAGATCCCAACGAGAAGGTCCCCAGTCATAGAGAGCCGGACACAGGCACCTTGACATTTACAGGATCGAGGTCAACAGGCAGTTACAAAATCAAACAGCAGGATGTGGGCTGCTGCTACCGCTAAGTCACTTCAGTCGTGTCCTACTCTGTGTGACCCCGTCCCTGGGATTCTCCAGGCATGAACACTGGAGTGGGTTGCCATTTCCTTCTTGCATAAAAGTTGCATAAAAGTAAAAAGTGAAAGTGAAGTCTTCATGACCCCATGGACTACAGCCTACCAGGCTCCTCCGTCCATGGGATTTTCCAGGCAAGAGCACTGGAGTGGGGCGCCATTGCCTTCTCTGCAGGATGTGGACAGTTTGGCTTAAAAGTGCATCCTTAATCCCACAGCAGATTTCTCTGGGAGGAGTGGAGTCCTTCAAAAGGCAGCATTCTGCAAGGTGAGCTGAGCTGTGCCACCATCCAGTTCTACTCTCTGGGAAAAAAACAGATCTCAAAGGGTATGTGATTTCTTAGGAAGGGCATTAGCTTAATGTGACCTTTATCACAAGACTCTCTTATAGTAGGTTAAAAACCTTATGGCATATATATCGGATTGGCCTAAAAGTTCACTCAGGTTTTTCTGTACCAGGTTATGGAAAAGCCTGAGTGAATTTTTTTGGCCAACCCAATAATATTGCAGTCCACAGTGACTCAGTCAACAAGTTTCTATCTGGCAGCTGCTACGTGCCGGGTAGCCTCTGGTTAGAGCTATAGGCATACCTATAGCTGCAAAACTTCAAGGTGCTGGCCCTGCTCAGAAACAACCTATAATGTGATGCCTAACACCTAATATGGTGGTGATAGTGATAAGGAATCCACCTGTCAATGCAGGAGTCATGAGATCCGGGTTTGACCCCTGAGTTGGGAAGATCCCCTGGAGAAGGAAACGGCAACCCACTCCAGTATTCTTGCCTGGGAAATCCCAAGGACAGAGCAGCCTAGGAGGTTTCAGTCAATGGGGTCATAAGGAGTCGGACACAACTGAAGTGACTTAGCACTTGTTGTTCAGTTGCCAAGTTATGTCAGACTTTTCATGACCCCACGGGTTGCAGCATGCCAGGCTTCCCTGTCTCTAACCATTTCCTGCAGTTTGCAGGACTTGGCATGCACAACACCTAATGCAACATTGATACAAATGAATATTTAATGACTATGGAAGGAACAGATGAATTAATCTAATTGCATGTGACCTGAGGAAATTTAGTTAAGCTCTCTTTGCTTTCATTACCTCATCTGATAAAATGGGGATGACAAAAATCCATACGTTTAGAATTACAGGGAAGATGAAATGAATTAACACAGGGACTATGCTCCATAATCATAAGCCTTTATAATTAGTTGGGGCACAAGATGTGTACGTCCAAAAAGCAAATGGAATTTGATAATGAAATATAAAATTGCCCATTATAGGCAAGCAGGAAATAGGGAAATAGGTGAAAATAGGCTTTCCTGGGATGAAATCGATGAAACATAGAGACAGAATTGAGTACAAGAACCATCTTAGGAGCTGGATCCACAGTTGGACAGGGCCTGGGAGGCTGAACGGGAAGTGGCCAGGCAGATAGAGGCAGTAGCAAAATGGTCATCAATGAACGAAATCTCAGTGTGTTTACCATACACACAGGATTTGGGAATCCTGGCAAGCTTTAAAGGTGCTGTAGAAATCTACACACAGAATGTCCAAGGGAACTTAGTCCTGTGTAAGTTAAATGTTTGGAAAGACTATCATCGTGTTATCATGGGCACCACATAAACACAAGCACCTCGTATTTAGAACCCAGAACAGTTCCCAGGCCTGAGTCACATCTTCCCCAGCATCTCAGAATCAAGGGGAAAAAAAACCTAGGATCTCTTGGTAAATTTTGAAAATTCGCTTTCTAATAAAACTCGATTGTCTCCTAATATTCATCCGGACATTTTCAAATATAATCCAGTAGGCTAAAATGTAATTAAAGCAAGATTAGCCATAACTGAATCATTGCATCATGTCATAGGGCTTCCCAGGTGGCATTGGTGATAAAGAACCCTCCTGCCAATGTAGGAGACATAAATGTGTGTTGGATCCCTGAGTCGGGAAGATCCCCTAGAAAAGGAAATGGCAATCCACTCCAGTATTCTTGCCTGGAGAATCCCAAGGACAGAAGAGCCTGGCGGGCTAAAGTCCATGGGGTCGAAAAGAGTTGGACATGACTGAAGTGACTCAGCACACATTTACATCGTCATATGTTTTGGGGTCATTTCATTCCCAACTGAAGATACCAGTGGTGATTTAGAAAGTGGGACATAGGAAGTGGAAAAGGGATGATGGGACTAGAGGATTATAAGACTCTAAGGGTCACTGTGAAGAATAAAAGGGTCTAAAGCATTAACATAAAAGCGAGGGGGCTTTATCAGGGTCCCCAGATATTATGACAATGTGTTAAATCTATATTAATTCAGCACCTATCAGTTGCTTACTCTGTGACATGATTAAGATACATAATAACTTAAAAGTAAACACATGCTCAGCCTACTTGCCTAATTCATATTATATGATTAAGCGGATGGCATCTTCACAGAGTATGAAAAGAATGTACAGAGTACTGAGGGACCCTGTATTTACTAGGGGCAAGATGAGCAAAGAGTTTATTCGTGTAACAGCTGCGACCAGCCGGGCAGCACATCACTGGAAAACCCCCCTGCTGTTTCCTAAGAGGAAGCCAGAAGTTCTTGTCATCCTTGGACAACTCCAGGGGACAAGTCTGCTAAGGCCTGGGCTAGGGCTGTGATGAGCTTCCCTCCATCATTCACACATCATTCCTTCTTTCATAGCCGGAGGGATGCACATGGACCATTTGATGAAGCTCCACTCTCCAACACCTGCTCACTGCCATCTGTGTTCCCGAAGAGACACAGACTCGGACATACACACACCCCCGTGCACACTCACACACACCCCTGCCAAAGCCATTTCTTAATCTGGGGCAAGCGTTGCCTCCTTCATAACCCTCCTTCATAAGCCAGGCCAGAGAGAGAAGAGAGCCACAAGTTCATTAGCAGAGGACAGGGCTGTGCAAGAAGCCCTGGAAGAATGTGAGTCCGTATCTCCCCAGCATTGCCGAGGGCAGAGACACAGCTCCGCTATTTCGGTCTCTCACAGAGCTATTCTCAGCGTTAGAACAGGGCCAGTCCTCCAGGCTGAAATGAAGCATTGCACAGGACAACCAACTGTTTATGTTATATGCCCCATGCTCCCCAAGCTGCGGCCAATTTAGCAATTTCGATTCCAAATAATAAGTCAAAGCATATACTTACTGAACATCTAGTGCTGTATCTGCATTGGGCCATAGGAATAAACAAAGACACCTGCAGCCTGGTGAGGTCAATGCCCCTTAAGTGAGTAATTAGAAGTAATGAGTGCTTCAGCTGTGAAGTCCTTGATACCTTGAAACCCTATGGCAGAGGGGCTGGTCCAGCCTAGGGGCCAAGAGGGGCCTCCCCATGGAAGTGATTCTCAAGATGAAGGTTGAGAGGAGCTTACTGAGAGAGAGGCAGCGGCAGGAATACTGGTGTTCCAAGCAGAGGAAACACAGGGAGCAAGCAAGGGTCAGGGCTGTGGGGAGATGCCCTATTCTAAAATTCCAGGCCTACAAGGCTTTTGTCTGTTGGAGTATAAATCCAGTTCCTGTGGGTCTGATAATCATGGGCAGGTTCTCCAGCTCAAATATCCCTGAGCTGCTGACCACCATGGCTCAAGTGGGGGTCCTGGTGGATTGGAGGGTCCCCATGAGTGTTTACTCGAGCATGTAGACAACTGGCTGGCATTTCTAGCTTCCCTCGTATCTTATGTTGGGAGAGGTACCGGTCAGTTCGGTGCACATAAATTCAATCACAGTGTGGGAGGGTGGCAAGGCTCTTGCAATAAATCCTTTTTGTATGCATGCTTAGTCGCTCAGTCGTGTCCAACTCTTTGCAACCCCGTGGACTGTAGCCCACCAGGCTCCTCTGTCCATCGGATTCTCTGGGCAAGAATACCAGAGTGTGTTGCCATGCCCTCCTCCAGGGGATCTTCCTGCCCCAGCGATCAGACCCAGGTCTTCCACATTACAGGCTGTTTCTTTACCGACTGAGCCAACAGGGACCCTTTTATACATTATTTATTTATTTGGCTGCATTGGGTCTTAGTTGCATCATGTAGGATCTTTTTATAGCAGCACGCGGACTCCCTAGTTGTGGCTTAAGGACTCCAGGGGTCTCGGGGGCAGTAGTTGTGTCTGGAAAGCTTAGTTGCTCCATGGCATGTGGGATCCTAGTTTCCTGACCAGGGATCAAACCTGCATCCCTGCATTGTCAGGTGGGTTCTTAACCACTGGACCACCAGGGAAGTCCTGCAATAAATCCATCTTATTGTGAAGAGTAAAGAGTAGGATGACGACTTTTCTACTACAGTGGAGCCAGTGCAAGGTAATGCCTTTCTTGTGTTTAGCAGAGCCTCTTTCTCATCTTGCCCTGTGATCCATTCTGTTCACTTCAGTAAACCTGCTGATTTTCAGCCATTCCTGGTGGGCAAACTTCCCCCAAAGGCAGAAACACAAAACACTTTAACGTAAAACATTTTAGCTGATTAAAATATAGGACAAGTGAAAATATAGGTCCTTATGAAAAATGGGCCTCCTCAAAAAAAAAGAGAACCCTAAACATAAATGGAGGAGATGCCCAGCATTAAACAGGAAAGGAAGAAAACGGAGCCCTGAAACGTGAGGGTGGAAACCATGGGATGGTTAAAACACAGAAGCCCTCTGCTCCTCCCCTAAGCACTCGTAGTTAGCCAGCTTCTCTTTGGTTTGGACAATAGGGCGTTGTGGCAGATATCAGGGGGCGGGTGTGAAGTGAGTTCAGGCTATTAGTCCCTTTTCTCTTTCTCTCTGGGATGGTCTTGAATTGATGATGTCCTTTGATCAAATCTCTGTTCCTTTAAAGTGGCATTCTCTACCTGCTTCAGCCCTTCCTGGCTCTTGTACCACCTTGTCCTCATCCATCAAGGCCTAAGGATGCTCTGTTGATAATCTGAAGTCACTGTACTGGTCCTTGAAGATGTCCTACGTAAGCCACACCATTGGGTGCAATCTGCTTATAGTCTTAATGTTTTTTTTATGACTGTAAACTGTTACAGCTACAGATCTGAATTCTATTCAGTATCGCAATGTGATGGTCTCAAGACAAAACCCAAAACTTAGCTTGCCCTAGGTCCTTGCAACCAGGAGTGATCTTGTGACATAGCTGAGGCCAAGAAGGGGCAACCAAGCGAGCTGAAGGGGCGGGCGCTGTCTAGAACTGTATAAGGGGTAGGGCTCAGCTGGTTTGCCTCTCCATTTCTCTAGCCCTTGACCTTCTTTCTTTGAGGACAGTGGGTGCCATGCCCACCTCTTGAGGATGAACTTGAAAGCCACATGCTAGGGAGAGAGGAGCTTTGAAAGCAAAAGAATCTGGGAAGCTTAAGGCACTGAAGCGATGGTGGTTGCAGCTTCAGACTTCCAATTTCCAGATTATTTGTTACATAAGAAAAATAGGAACTTCCCTGGTGGTCCAGTGGTTAAGAATCCTCCTTGCAGTGCAGCGGACACCGGTTTGATTCCCGGTTGGGGGACTAACACTGCACATGCCTCTAAGAAGCTAAACCTGAGTGCCAGAACTACTGAGCGTGCCCGCCACAACTAGAGAGCCTGTGTGTTGCAACAAAGACCCAATTCAGCCAAATAAATAAAGAAGAAAAAATGGATCCATATTTAGAGGAGTCTCTGTGGCTGGGTTTCTGTGACATGTAGCCAATACAACTCTAACGGACACTTAGCACTTTTCTGTAATCCAGCTTGCATTAAGCTGGCTGCTTATTTAATTTTCCCAACTTCTTCCTCTTCTGATGTCTCACAATTCAGTCTTTTTAATGGCTTCTCCAGTCTTTGACTTCATGTCCTTCCTACGTCCAATATCCAAGTACCATGATTTATATCTTTTTCAATGACCCACCTGGAAACTGCACCCACTTTCCTGACCCCACAATGCTTTCTGTTAAAACTCCTTTGTTCTCAGCCTTCTGAAACAGCTCCAGAAGTTCAGACGCTAAGAAGAAAGCGGTACATGGCAAGTTAATATAATAATATACATATTGGAGCTGGAATCAGACAATGTGGGGTTATTTCTCCATTATTTTCTGCTTTGACCAGGGGCAAGTTAGTCATCTCTCTTAGAGTCAGGTTTTACCATTAGAAAATATGGGCTAAATTGGTTTTACCTAGGCCATAGAGTTGCTATAAGATTCAAAATCAAATAAAAATATTTTCCAGTTTTGAAAAAGCAATTGCACAGTCGGCATACTCATTTACGGATTATTATCATTATTGGAATCATGGGGAGACAGTGCAAAGCATTGGGTAGGAGCCAATTGTAGAACTAGAGGAGTTGGTTAAACTACTGGTGCTTCAGGGTTTCCAGAAGCTACATGATGCTATTATTAACATCAGCAGCCTCACAAGGCTGTAGGATATTCACTCCCCCAAATAAGGCTGTCTCGTGGGCACTTGATTTTTTTTTTTCCTCACTGTTTTGCTCTTAGTCAGTGGCATAATTGGAAATGAGGGGCTGATAAATCAAATAATTCAGAAACTACCTTCTCATCGCAAGATAAAAGAATCTGGGTATTTGTTGCAATGCTGTTGGTTTTCTCCCAAGGAGCTGGAAATAGGGAGAATTTGACTTTTTTTTTTTTTCGTCTGAACTTGACTTTCTCTCCATGGCAGTTGGTACTTAGCCTCCATCCACTAAGTCACCAAATTCCTCTCCAGTATTTTCTCGGGAATTAATCTAAGAGATGAGTCTCCATCTAGATTTTCCTGCAAGTTGCCAGCCGAGAAGAGGACACAGCAGAAGTGAGTATGGCACACGCACCTTGTGTCTCTAGCACCAACAAAGGTCCAGGTAACATAAGAGGTAGTGTGGGAAGGCAGTTTTAGAGTTCAACCTGGAAGCCGCAGGGCCTGGGTTCAAATCCCATCTCTGCCACTTCTCATTGCCATGACCTTGGACACATCAGTTAATTTCTTGTGCCTCAGTTTTCTCTTCTGAAAAATGGAAATAATAGGAATATCTCTCTCACAAGTGTATTATAAGAATTGGATTACATTATAAGCAAAATGCTTAGACCAGTACTTGGTGCATGGGAAGATTCTGTGGATTTTTCTATCTTTGTCACCTCATTGTCAGCGAGGTAGGGATGCAGAGTCAGTGTTCCAGATGATTCAGTTAAGAAAAGCTAGAAATTGAATTTTTATTGTGATGCTTAAGTATTGGCATCTTATTTAAAAGCCTTCAACACTATACACACACCAGAAAAAAAAAACAATGGCAGAGAGTGGAATTCAGCCTCCAGTCCTCGAGTTTTAGCATCTCTGACTTGGAGAAATCTAAAGTAGATGCATAATTTCATGTCAGTTCTGGGTCTTAGAAAAGTCAGTTTGAAGGAGGGCTGCACCTAGATCTTAAAAGGAAGGAAGGTATGTGAGAAGGAGGTCAGCAAGGACCTGCTGTGTGCCAGCCTCATGCCAACACTTTACAAATATGATTCTGTTACTTTCTCACAATCATGTGGAAAGTGGGACTCATCATCTTCTCACAGATGGAAGGACTGAGACTCAGAGAAATGAAGCAATTTGTCCAAATCTACGTGGCCAAGACGGCAGAGCAGAGATTCAAGCTCAGATCTCGAGCCAAAGCCCACATTCTTATTTTTGTTTTCTGAAGATTCCTTATTTAATTAACTAATTCAGTTATTGATTTGATTTACAATGTTTCAGGTATGCATCAAAGTAATTCAGGTATGTGTGCATGCTAAGTCACTACTTGTGTCCTAGTCTTTGCAACTCCATGGACCCACCAGGCTCCTCTGTCCATAGGATTTCCCAGGCGAGAATAGTGGGGTGGGTTGCCATGCCCTCCTCCAGGGGGTCTTCCTGACCCAGGGATCAAACCCACGTCTCTTACGTCTCCTGCATTGGCATGTGGGTTCTTTACCACTAGCATCACCTGAGAAGCCCAGTTGAGGTATACATACATATATTTTTTCAGATTATTTTATATTATAGGTTATTACAAACTATTGAATATAGGTCCCTGTGCTATACAGTAGGTCCTTGCTGTTTATAGTCTGTATCTGTCAATTTTATTATTACTTATTTAAATTTTTAGTTAGAGAATAATTACTTTACAATATTGTGATGGCTTCTGCCATACATCAACATGGAAGCAACCTAAATATCCATTGACAGATGAATGGATAAGAAAATCGTGGTACCTGTGCACAATGGGATTTTACTCAGCTATGAAAAGGAACACATTTGAGTGCGTTCTATTGAGGTGGATGAACCCAGAACCTATTATACAAAGTGAAGTAAGTCAGAAAGAGAAAGACAAATATCATATATTAAGGCATATATAAGGAATCTAGAAAGATAGTACTGATGATCCAACTTGCAAAGCAAGAAAGGAGACACACACATAAAGATCAGACTTTTGGACACAGTGGGAGAAGAAGAGGTTAGGATGCTGTGAGAGAATACCATTGAAACATACATATTTCCATATGTAAAACGGAGAGCCTGTGGGAGTTTTCTGTATGGAGCAGAGAACCCAAAGCTGGTGCTCTGTGACATCCTAGAAGGGTGGGATGGGGTGGGAGGTGGAAGAGGGGGGTGGTCAAGAGGGAGGGGCCGTAGGTACACCTGTGGCCAATTCATGTTGATGTATGGCAGAAAGTCCATGTTCCTTACCACCTTTTAAAACGACTTGCCAATTAAGCCACAGAAATGATGGTAGTATTCGCCCCTGATATAATAGGTGAATTCCAAAATCTCAGTGACTTGCTCCAACAAGAGGTTACATCTCACTCATGGAAAATCCAAATGTGTATAGCTAAGCAGTGATGCCTTCTGTCTAGGTATCCAGAGACTTGGTTCCTTCTATCTCCTGGCTCAGTTATGTTTCTATGGGGTCACCAAGGAGGGAGTGCGTGGAAACAGCACGGAGTACACCGAAGCAGAGATATTGATGGGTATCGCTTCCAATCACAGGCCACGTCCCAGCGTCCAGTCACATGGTCATGCTGGGCAGGAGATAAACCTTGGGAAAGTGGTCTAGTGTTACTCCAGAAAGTAGAGGGAACAGGTCTGGTAACATCTAGGAGTTTCTGTCGCAGAAGTCTGGATGTCAATATCCCATCTGAGACTTAATAAAATTTTTTTAGATTTTTAACTACCAGTTTTTTTTCAATTTTTAATTAATATTTATTGGAGTATATATAGTTGCTTAACGATCTTGCATTAGTTTCTAATGTACCGCAAACGTGTAAGAACTCTTTTCCCACCTAGACCCAGTGCCTTGGTGGTGGGGTGTGGTGGTGGGGGTGGGCTTTGAAATTAGATGGTAAGATTTTCAGCCTATCTTGGCAGTGAAATGATGATAAAGTCTCATAAATAACCTTTTTCTCGAGAACATGTTTGGCTGCTGCTGCAGTAGCGTATCACAGAGGCCATTTCTTTCTGACGGTCTGTAACCTGAAAAGAAAAAGTTAACAATGTGGACATTCCTTTAAGTCCCATAATCCATCATCAACAGCAGTATTATGTGGTAACTCCCACTTTTAAATTGAATTTAAGTGCTCTCCATTAACAGTTCACTAGGGAGAAATGACAAATCATTTCATGGCTCTAGAGCAGCAGATAGATGCGTTCAGCAAAGAAGGAGGTCTGGTATCAGCGGGGGTGGACAAAACGTGTAGCCCCCGAATCAAGAGTAGTCGCTTTCCATGTGTATGACATCATTTAGGCTCACTAGGGGTCATTAGCCCGTTCTTTTTAGATGAACAGCTAAATGTGTCTTCTTCTTGCTTTTGTTTGCTTCCACGTACCTTTTACAGCAGTGGGTGCAGGAACTATGGAAGTTTCCACTTTTTTGCTCTGAGCCAATTTCTTCCTCTCCTTTAAATGGAAGATGTTCCAGGGTACCTACATTTTTCCTCCCATGAGATTGTTCTTTCTTTCTAAACTCTTCAAGGAAAATCGGCACTGGAGCCTCAGTCTGTTAGAAAGACTTGCAAATGCATCTGGGATTTGGTTTCCTCACACAATGCCTTTATTCTAATGCAGGGAACCCCCAGGGGAACCCCATCCCCACCCCCACCAGGACATTGTCTGCATTCAGCACAGTCTGCCTTTGTTTTAGTCACAGGAGGCTGGGAGGGGCAGGATGGCTGTCTTATATAACCTCTCTCCTGAAGAAAGTTGTAACATTATGCTGATTTTTTTAATTTTTAATTTAATTCTTTCCTTGAAGCAGAGTCGATTTATAATGTTGTGTTAGTTTCAGATGTACAGCAAAGTGATTCAATTACACACACACACACACATACATTCTTTTTTCCGTTTCTTTTCCCTTAGAGGTCATTACAAAGTATTGAGTACAGTTCCCTATGTTATCCGGTAGGTCCTTGTTGACTATCTATTTTATATATACTAGTGTGTATCTGTTAACCCCAACCTCCTAATTTATCCCTCCCCAGCCTTCCCCTTTGGTAACCCTAAGCTTGTCTCTAGGAGCAAGCCCGCACCCAATAGAGAGGGACATCCATGCCGTAGTTCACTTTTCCAAGACCGCCAAGTACTCTGGCCACCATGTAAGAAAAGGAAATTTAATTCACAGTCAGAAAAAGCAAATGGCATAGTTTGTTAAGCAGTAGCAAGTAAAGAAGGGCTTCCCTGGTGGCTCAGTGGCAAAGAATTCACCCGCAATGTGGGAGATGTGGGTTCGATCCCAGCATCAGGAAGATCCCCTGGAGAAAGAAATGGCAATCCACGCCAGCATTCTTGCCTGGGAAATGCCATGGACAGGAGTCTGGCGAGCTACAGTCCATGGGGTCGCACAGAGTCAGACATGACTGAACAGCTAAAGAACAACAGGAAGGAACGAAACTCCAAGTCCTGCTGACCACGTGAATCTCACAGCTGTTCTCAGCATCACTTTTAGTCTCTGGAGGGAGGGTTTAATCCTACCTGAGTCCACAGAGGTCCATAGCATCACCATTTTCCTCTACTAGATAATCAACTTACCCACCTGTTCCAAAACACCCTAGTTATCAATCCTGTTTCTCTGTTGTTACACTCACCCTGAGAAGCACTCAGACTCCTGGCAATGTGGTAACTCGAGGAAAGAGTCTTCATGTCCCTTCCTGAGGAGGAATGCATGCTTTAAATTCATCAGCTCCTCCCACCCTCCTAAGAACTATTAGTCCAGGAAGTCTGAGATCAGGGTACAGTCTGGTTGAGTTCTGGTGAGGGCTTTCTCCTGATTTGCAGACAGCTGTCTTCTTGCTGTGTCTGCTCCTGGCAGAAGGCTGCATCCTCATGATCGAATCACCTTCCAAATATTCCCTTCTCCAAATACCATCATGTCAGAGATGAGGGTTTCAGCAAAAAAATTTTGGAGGACTACAAGTCTGCAATCCATAACAATTAAAACCACAGTGAGCTATCACTTCATATGGAGTAGGATAACTATAATAATAAAAAAATTTTTAACTAATAAGTTTTGGCAAGGATAAGGACGCGGAGAAATGGGAGTCCTCATGCATAGCTAGTGGGTCCTTATAATAGTGCAGCAGCAACAGAAAACATGGAGATTCCTCAAAAAATTAACCTAGAATTACCATTTGACCCAGCAATTCTACTCCTAAGTATATACCCTGAGGAGGGCATGGCAACCCACTCCAGTATTCTTGCCTGGAGAATCCCATGGACAGAGAAGCCTGGTGGGCTACAGTCCCGAGGTTGCAAAGAGTTGGACTTGACTGAAGTGACTTAGCAAGCATGCAAGTATGTAACCGAAAGGATTGAAAACAGGTATTGAAGCAAGTATTCATACACACATATTCATCACAGCGTAACTCACAATAACCAAAAGGTGAAAATAACCCATGTGTCCATGAATGGATGAATGGGGGAACAAAATGTGGTCTATACACATAATGGAATATTATTCAGCCATAAAAGTGAATGAAGTTCTGATACATGTTCATCCATGTGGATGAACTTTGAAAACTTTATGCTAAGTGAGAGAAAGAAGGCACAGAAAGGCCATGTGTTCCATGAGTCCATTTACATGGAATACATAAAATAGACAAATCCACAGATGCAGAATGCAGAGTGTAGGCTGCAGGCTGCCTTGGGGAGGGAGGAATGGGAACCCACTGCTTAGTGGACACGGGATTCTCTTTTAGGATGATAACATTACTTTGCAACTAAATAGAGACGATCCTTTTCAGAACTTTATGGATGCACTAAATGTTACTGAATGGTAAATTTTAAAGTGGTTCATTTAGTTATGCAAATTATACTTGCATTTAAAAATGTAAGTTCTGTGTATATTTCCAAACCCATGTGAAGTTCTATTCCGATGATATGTGACCAGAGATTTCAACACTTAAACTTCCTATTTCCTCCTTTTGCCCCATGTTCTGGGATGAGCGTGTCCCTCAGAACTTGTGTGTTGAGGTCCTAACCTCCAATATGGTGGTATCAAGAGGTGGGGCATTTGGGAGATAATTAGGTCATGAAGGTAGAGCCCTCAGGAATGGGATCAGTATACACACACACACACACACACACACATATATACACACTGTGTATACACACAATGGAATACTAGCCACAAAAAAGAATGCCATTTGCGCATTTGCGACAGTATGCATAGAACTTGAGGGCATTATGGTAAGTGAAATAAGTCAAACAGAAAAAGACAAATACTGTGTAATGTCACTTATATATGCAAAGTACAAAGCAAGGCTAATAAAGAAACCAACCAACCAACCAACAAACCCTAAGCTCATAGATACAGAGAACAGGTGGTTACCTGCTGAAACAGGTGGGAATTAGGTGTGGGCAAAATGGGTGATGGGGGTGGACAGGTACCCATTTTAGTTATAAGACAATAGGTCAGGGCTTCCCTGGTGGTCCACTGGTTAAGAATCTGACTGCCAATTCAGGAGGCTCTGGTTCGATCCCTGGTCTGGGAAGATCCCACACGCCCTGGGGCAACAGAACCCACATACCACAACTACTGAGCAGGCACTCTGGAGCCTGCAAGCAGTAACTACTGAGCCCATGAGCAGAAACTACTCAAGCCTGCATGCCTAGAGTCTGTGGTCCACAACAAGAGAAGCCACCGCAGTGAGCCCACACACCACAACTAGAGAGTAGCCCCCACCCAGCAATGAAAACCCAGCATAGCCAAAAATAAATAGTAATTTTTTAAAAAGAGAAAGTAAGTCAAAGGAATGCAATGTACCGCATGACAACTCTGATTAATAATACTGTTTTGCATATATGTAGATCGCTAAGAGAGTATATTCTTAAAAGCCTTCATCACAAAAAAAGAAAAAAAATATAACTATGTGTGGTGACAGATGGTTACTAGGCTTATAATGATCACAATGCATACAAGTATTAAATCACTATGCCGCACACGCAAAACTAATTCAATGCTAGATGTCCATTATGCATCAAAAAAAAAAAAAAAAAAAGTAAGCACCATGAAGCTCCCTTGTTCTCTCTGGACCTCTCTACCATGAGAGGCTAGAAGGAGAAACATTGAGTTGGCCAAAATTTCATTTGGGTTTTTCCATAACATTTTACCTGAAGGAGGTTTTTGACCAATTCAAGAGCATCCCCGAAGACAGCTCTTGCCAGTACCCAGTCTTATTGGCTCCCTGATCTCGGATTTCCGGCCTCCAGGACTGTGGAAATCACACTTTGCCTTGTTGATAAGCCACCCAGTGGATGGTGTTCTGTTTGAGTAGCCAGGACAGACTGAGATATCCAGTCCCCACGTATCAAGCTCGAGACTTCACTTACCCTCACATTTTGGCATCCCTGACTCACTGCTGGTCCAGCCTACAGAAGATGCCGGGCATAGTGGAGGCAGGACGGTTCAGCAGTTCCAGTGCCTGCCACAGAGATGTGCGGTGATTGATAAGCAGCCAAAAATAACCAGGGTAGGCAGAATGTTTCTAAATAGAAATGTGATGCACTTGCAAGTGGGCATGAAGCGAAGATGGCAGAGCCCCAGAAAGACAGCAGATGGGTGGTTTAGACACAGCTGCTGTCTCTGGGTTGGGGGAGAGACTTGCTGATCACCATAGAGATAGGGGGCAGCGAAGACTTAATCGGAGAGAACATTTCAAGGGCATAAGGAATGGAAGTTGTCTTTTCCCACCTGAAACTCAATAAAGGGATTATAAAATCAGATTTATGGTAATGGGTTGGGGATTAAGAGCTGATAAAAGCCCTTAGCCTTCAGGTGAGGGTTCACTGGACTGCAGAACACACAGAATTCCATGGTGTGAAGTCCACCCCTTAAGTAATGACTGTTAGGCCACAGAAGCATCTGAAAGGTCTTAAGGAAGAACTTTGCATGCTAGAGCAGTTACTGCATTTTTTTTCCAAACCTGGGGAGCAAAGAACCACATTTAGTCACTTTCAGGAAACTGTCATTTTTGTCAGGCTCACCCTTCTCTCCAGACCTTCGGGGGGACTTCTTGGCATCACGCAGTGGGAGGGACCGGATCCACACCTGTGCTGTCTCCTCCACTGGCATCTCCTGACATGCAGTTCATCACATCTGATCTTTGTTTATCTGCACAGTTCATCTAGGCTTGTTAGCACCGCCGTGACATCTGTAATTTACTTAAAATGGCATCGGCCTAAACAGCATGGTATTATTTGTGTGTTGGTGAAAACTGGACTTAAGTGCAGTCAGATGCTTTATTCTGGAATTCACACTCCTAGCATTGTAGGCACATACTGGAGGTCGCTGCTATTTTGTTCCTTTTATTTAAGCTGAATAAACACATAGTGTTTACTTTAGGCTTTGAAAATACTAAGCCAAAATAACCCAGGAATAATACCAGAATACTTTAGTTTATCTTTATTTTCCAACAGCATCAAAGGCATGATGGGTTCTTATAGATGAGATTAGTGGGTATTCAGAATGTGTCATGGCTAGAATATTGCAGAGACACCCCTTACTGCTGCTTGAATGTCTGATCACATTTGCAACTGTTTTTCTAAGGGAGAATGTTGGAGCTGGTCTCTGCATGGTCCTGTGACTAGCTTTAGGATCAGAAGTTTCGGGTTATATATTTTCTGCTCTATAGATAACAGAATCTGGCCTTTAGAATATTGTTGTCTGCCTTAGGTGAGCTTTCTGTACAGAGTTGGTTTGATGAGCATTAAGTTTACAAAGTTGGCCTTTATCATTTTGTTTCTGTTTATCTATCTATCTGGTTGCATTGGGTCTTAGTTACAGCACACCACATCTTCGTTGTGTCTTGCAGGACCTTTGTGGTGCACAAATTTTCTACTTATGGGGTGGGTTTAGGTGCCCTGTAGCAGGTGATATCTTAGTTTCCCGACCAGGGATCGAACCCATGTTCATTCTTAACCACTGGACCACCAGCAAAGTCCCTATCACATTGTTTCTTGCCTACTTGCTACCAAATGTTTGGCTTTTTCATTTGTTTAGTAAATATCCAAATGTTAGAAAGGATTTGGCCTAAGACTTGCTCTCATTGAGCTTTACTGGTGGTTCAGATGGTAAAGAATCCACCTGCAATGTGGGAGACCGAGGTTTGATCCCTGGGTTGGGAAGAACCCCTGGAGAAGGGGGTGGCTACCCACTCCAGTATTCTTGCCTGGAAAATCCCATGGAGAGAGGAGCCTGGTGGGCTACAGTCCATGGGGTCACGAAGAGTGGGACACGACTGAGTCACTTCTGTTTGTTTGTTTGTTTTGCTTTCATCATAATCCTGTGGCAAGATTGTGAAGCTGCAGCTAATGCTCAGCCATCTCAGACTGCCTGGCAGCTATTGTTAGCCACCAGGAGGAACCCAAACAGATTCAAGGAGTGTCACAGCACTGGGTCTGGGTCTGGCCTCCAGCGCGACCGGAGCTCACAGCATCTGGAGCTGCATTCAGCTCACTCACCACCACTGTGAGATGGCCAGGGCCCCCTGCCTCTCAGGATCCTGACACGGCCTGTCACACACAGTAAAAATGACTCCACAGCTCCCCACAGCCACGTGGGACCTTCTGTGTAGGCTTTTTTCTCTTATTCTTCCTCACTGTGATGCCAGGAGGAGTGCTCCAATGGTGGCTGCTTTCCTGGGTTCCAGAGAGGACATGTCTCCTGTAACAGCCCCTACCCTGTGATGGCCTGAGTACCATCTGTGACGCTAATAACACCTAAGTGTGGACGCCATCATCTCTGTCTCCGGAGAGTCACATCCTTACGCAGCCCCATCCCATACTGGACCGTGGTGGGTCTATGGAACCAGTGCTAAGTCGCTTCAGTCGTGTCCGACTCTTTGTGACCCTATGGACCATAGCCCTCCAGGCTCCTCTGTCCAAAGGAGCCTCCAGACAAGAATACTGAAGTGGGCTGCCATGCCCTCCTCCGGGAGATCTTCCTGATCCGGGGATCAAACCCATGGTTCCTGCGTTGCAGGCAGGGTCTTCCCACTGAGCCACCAGGGAAGCCCCCTTTTGGAACCAGTAGAACAGAACAAAAACAATGGTATGTCCCTTCAAACATCAGGTAACAAAAGGCACAGCGGCTCCATTTCGGGTGTTCTCTGTCTCTCTCAAGGCTTGCTGAGCCATCTAACCCATTAAGAGGAAAATAAATTGCCTCTAAGTCATTGGCAGTCTTGACTCCAGGGAAGGAGTTGTAGAGTCACATAAACAAGGGTGTTATTGTTCCAGGGAACCTGCTGGTAAGGGGACAGCTTGGGGGTCAAACATTCATCCAGATGAACTAGAAATCCAGGTGTTTGATGGCCAGTCTCACAACTTTTTCTCCTATACCAAGAAGAGAAATGACTGCTATTATTTGAGTGGCAGTGATTCAGCAAATTCATAACTTCACAAACCCATCAAGTTTATCCTGACCAGAGTAACGTAAATCTTTCAGGTGTGTGGCAAGGTCAGGTAATGGTATTGGGGTGTTGGGACCAGAGGGGTTCTTGCCTTTATCGATCCCTACCCTGGGTCTGGTCCCTTACTTTGTGATTTTGGAAAAATCCTAGTCTCCTTAGGTGTTAGCTTTATCATCTGTAAAGATAGATACAATAATTCCATGCTCTATGTAACAGAGTTTTTAAGAGAATGAAACGAGTTAATATTATGTGGAAGTGTTTGGTAAACTATGAAATGCTATGTAATTATGACGGATTATTATTATTCAGCCCGATCAATTCAAAAAACCTACATGTAAATTTACAAATTAGAAAGTCATTAGGTGCTAAAAATATTGTTCCAAATCTAATTAAATTAGAAGGATGGTTCATTTGTCAGTTTGTATGCTAAGTATCCAAATAACAATGCTATGGGATGTAACTAATGAACAGGAATAGAGCAAAATAATAGATTCATTCTACAGCTAAAGCAACTACCTATATGTTTGCTAAGTCTTAATAGCAATCTTATTCAGAATTCACTATTTGAAAGATTGGAAATCAGTGCCTTATTAACGACTGATTTGCTTAGGCCTGTTATAAACAGTGTGAAAATATATACAACCTCTATTTGTATTGCGGACAGTGACTGAAGCCATGAAATTAAAAGACGCTCCTTGGAAGGAAAACTATGACAAATATAAACAGCGTATTAAAGAGCAGAGACATCACTTTGCTGACAAAGGTCCGCATTGTCAAAGCTGCAGCTTTCTAGTAGTAGCGTACAGATATGAGAGTTGGACCATCAAGAAGGCTGGCCGCTGAAGAATTGATGCTTTTGAACTGTGGTGCTCGAGAAGACTCTTGAGAGTCCCTCGGACTGCAAGGAAATCCAACCAGTCAATCCTAAAGGAAATCCGTCCTGAATATTCATTGGAAGAACTGATGCTGAAGCTGAAGCTCTAGTACTTTGGCCACCTGATAGGAAGAGTCAACTCACTGGAAAAGACCCGGATGCTGGGAAAGATTGAAGGCAGAAAGAAAAGGGGGCAACAGAGAATGAGATGGTTAGATAGCCTCACCAACTCAATGGACATGAACTCAAGGAAACTCCAGGAGATAGTAGAGGACAGAGGAGGCTAGCTTGCTACAGTTCATGAAGTCACAAAGAGTTGGACACAACTTAATGACTGACCAACAACATTTGCATTGCACTTTAGTTTTCACAATGTTTTCAGTACACTTACTCCTTTGATTATCACAAAATACTTTAATGCTAGCTGAACATCTATCCCAGTGCATATACAAGTGAAGAAATTGAGCTTCAGAAAGCATGAATGTCATTCCAAGGTCATATGACTATTATGCACCAGTGGTGCAGTGAGGACTTGCTTGTAGGTTTTCTCACTTCAAGTCCTTTATACTTTCCATTACACTACAGATACTGTGAACTCTATGGATGAGGGATCTTGATTATTCAGCCTCTCTTCCCATCCCTGGGCTATCAAGCAAATACACAGTCATTCCCTCTCAGCAAATTAGCTTAAATCACTGTTTTATTTTGGCCCTGGGGGAAAATCCACTAAGTTCTCTTGCCCAGGTCTGAGTTTCTGAGTTGGGATAACTTTTCAAATCACAAGAAGTTTTTTTTTTTACAAGAAGGAAAATTTCCCAGTATCCCCAATCTTTGTATATTGTAGTATTCTATGAGACTTTCTGTGAAGATGGATTTATCCCCAGGAACTCTGAGGAGTAGAGACTCTGATTTGTCCCAGAAATATAGCTGGAGATGACAAAAATGATTCAGCACAGCCAGGGTAAGACCAAAGCAGGTAGCAAAGAAGACTTATTCTTGACACCTACCTCCTTAAGAGATTTCTAAGTAGAAGAGAAAAGTGAATTTTCTTTTTGTACCCTTTCTTTTTCCTTTCTTTTTAAAATCTTACTTTTAATCAGATCAGAAAAAAAAATCAGATCAGAAACATTGAAAGAAAAAAGAGTCAGGAAATCTGAAATATGTCCATGGAAGATGAGAATAACATTTTGTCAGACATTATGGTACAGATGAACCTATTTGCAAAGCAGAAATAGAAACACAGATGTCAAGAACAAATGTATGGACACCAGGGGGGAGGAGGGTGGGATGGATAGGGAGACTGGGCTTGACATAAATACACTACTATGTACAGAATAGAAGACAAATGAAAATGAGAAGGAAATCCAAAAAAAAAAGGGGGGGGTAAGGCTATACATCTGTGTATATATAGCTGACTCACCTTGCCATGCAGCAGAAACCAACCCTGTAAAATGTCTCTACTCCAATAGAATTGTTTTAAATATATAGTGTTAATAAGGCAAGTGTTGTTCATTGGTTTTCAAATTTTGGAATTCACTTGTAAACCGATCACAAGTCAGAAGTAAAACTTTCGAGCACAAAAAATATATTGCTGATGTGACATATTTTTAACTCATATTTTCCGACAGCCTCCTTTTCTTCCCCTTATCTCCCAGAAGTGGAGATTCACAATTTTGAGGCAGGGTTTGGGGGATAAACCTTGTTCCTCAGATCTTTTGGTGTATGGGGTGTTCTACACCCTGAACTGATCCCGCTGACTGACCTGAGCTGCACTGAAGCCTTTGACCCGTTTCGCAACGGGAGGGACTTGCAAGGGCGGGAGAGGGATGGTGTTTCGTCTCCCTGGTTGTGGGCATAATCAGGAAATAACTGCATGGGTCGTCTTCTCCCCCATTTCTTTTTTTTGCTGCTGTTTAAAGAAGACAAGAAATATAGCTTCGGTGGTTCTATTTGCTCCACACAATAGAGGTGAAGCCAATGGGCATGGGTGGTACCACAGACTCCTTCAGGGATTACAATGGGCTAAGAGAAAAAGTGTTGCTGGAAGAACTGATTTCTGACACACAATTCCTCATTTTGATGGGGGGTGTGGAGCCATGGGAATCAGTAAATATATTTCTAGGAAATCTTAAAAAACAAAACAAAACAAGGATTTGAGGATCCGGCTTCTGAAAGAGTGGGTATTTGTTCTGTGTGTAGGACAGCAAGGGGATTGAGAGGTATTGAATAAACACACACACACACACGTACACTTGTGTGCACAGACCTACAGTCCTTAATTAACAACAACAACAAAAAAAAAAACCTCAGAGACAGCAGTCATTTATAAATCAGTTGTTTGGAGCAACTTTTCAGAGAAGCAATACACCGCAGTAGAGTTTGCCAGCTTGCACGGGTCATAGAGGCCCACCTGCTCTTAAATACCAATGTTCTTGAGGAATTTTAATGTATGGTAATGTCCCTGAGGGAAAATGCCTTTCAGCTTTCTGCATCAGAAAACCCTGGCTTTTTTGCCTTAGAAAAGCAAGGATTAATTACATGTAAACCAGAGGGATTAAGCGAAGCAGTAAATACTGAAGAAATAGAATCATGAAAAAATTTAAGTACAAGAAGCGCTGGAGAAATTGTGTATTTAAATTCAGTGTATTCCAATAAATGCTCATTGACCACACATTATTACAATTTGGGCTTAGCTGCATCCTCCCTTCTCCATGACTCCCAGCTTAGTTTTCAAAGAAGGCTGGTTTCACGTGGATGCCAGGAAAAGGTAAAGGATAACAGCCTAATATAGATGTGGGTATTAGCTTAGATGTTTGGATGGCCTTCTTGGCTCTTTCCAGAACTCCTTCAATCTTTATTTATATTTGATCCCCAAGGTGGTCCCCCAACATCAAGTGCCCTGGGACGAGAATACACTCTTATATGAGGTCGTATGCTTCTTCTACTGGGGTCAAAAGTACCCTGCACATGTGTTACAGGCAATTTATTTTCCTCTGGGTGGATTCGGTGGCCCAGAAGGACAATCTCCACACTGGTGTCTTCTTTAGTTTTCCGAAGCGTATTCATCAGCTGCCTGATTTATTTGTTCTGTCCCCACTGAGAAGCATCTTCACTCTTCTTTCAAGATGAAGTCAGTATCTGAACTCTTCCCTTATGCTTCCTCTAAAGTCAGCTTCAGATTTCTGTTTCTCCCAATCCAGGGCTGGAGACCTCTACTGAAAGGGGGCTGGATGCTATGGTCCTTTCCCGAATGTCCTCTGCCTACCTTCTGTCTGTGGCAGGGTTTTAACCAAAGAATACGTTATGTTGGAGAAGTGAGAAAATACAAAAACAAAGGAAAACAGTCAAAGGAGACCAAATAGTAATAGTTTAGCCATGAAGCAAAGTCAAGGACCTTTAGTTCCTTTTCAAGGGCTATAGATAATATTCTGAGCCATATCCTGTGAGCTGTCTTATAAATACTGAAACACCCACCAGGTGGAAACGTTAGCTACGTGATGACCAGACTCTAGCCATGACATCAGCTGCCACAGTTCCAAGAACTGGCCTCAAGGAAATGGGAACAAACTAACCCTGGAACTGAAGATTAACCGTACTTAAGACAATCAAGATGACACTGCTCAGATCACCCATGACCAGTTTGAAGATGACTCTCAGAGCTGACTGTGCTGTTTCTGCATGTAGCGCTCTCCCTCCATCTATAAAAGCTTTTGCTCACTGATTTTGTGTGTGTGTGTGTGTGTGTGTGTGTGTGTGTGTGTGTGTGTGTGTGTGTGGCGGGGCAGGGGGTGGGGGGGAGGCGCGCAGGTAGTCGATCTTTGGACAGGCATCCACACCCCATCCCCTTTGCCGACTTCCAAAATAAAACAAAGTTTCCTTTCTATCAACCTGGCCTCTTCATTGGCTTTTGAGCAGCAAGTAGCCAGACTCCACTTTCAGCTACATTACCCTAAGTTCAGTGGAAATCATCTAACTCACCTTTTAGCCTGAGTAGCATTTCTGATTCCAGCTCATCCAGGAATGACTAACCCATCGATGATCTGAGAAATATTCAATCCATCCCCATCCAATCCCCAGTGTCTTGTGAGGACTGATTTCTGTGTTCCCCCATCAATCCCAGAGCATTTAAAATCCCCTTCATTTTGACTTAATCAAGGAGACTCAATCAGGGAAGATCACGTCCTCAAGGAAGACCGACTCCAAGATTCTCCAGCAGGGTGTTGGGAAAAAGCATGACCGTGACTGGAGAGTGTCCTCTGGCCAATTCAGGTCTCAGCCTGAGCAGAAAGTGTTCCATTGGGTCCACAAAGTTTCTGATCTTACCTCACTCCAAGATCTACAAGCCAGTCAGACTGTGACTCTATAGCTAAGTATCTGCTTTCCTTCAAATCTGTCAAAACCCCCTCCTAATCTCATAGTGATAACTGAAAATAAATGTGAATGTGCTTTAAAAAGTTAGAGCTGGGCTATAAATATCCAGCGTTGTTGTTTATGCTTACATCTCGTCCTATGAAATCCACTGATGTGTCTTTCCATCCACAACTCTGTTCCCTTCTCTGCACCACTTTATGTGCATGGTTGTGAGTCGAAATGCAGACATAAACATATTCATAAAGAAGGCTGGCTGTGACTGTGGCTATAAATGGCTATAAATGCGCTTTTAGCTTTTCCTTCCTCTGATGCAGATGACTATGTGTCTTAAAACCACTCTAGTGAGCTATGTTTTGCCTTAAAAAGCTGGTGCTCCAAAAATAAGGCTGAGGCTGAGTCATCAAGCCCTGGGCCTGGGAAGGGATGTGGTGGAGAAGAAGTTGGAGGCATTTTCAGTGAAGAGCCCTGAACACAATGGGAGGACTTTCTCTTACAGGTTGGCATCCTATAACCCATGGGCTAAATTTGACTGGCTGCCTGTTTTGTTAATAAAGTTTTATGGGAACCCAGCACACTCATTCATTTAGGTATTGTCCATTGCTGGTTTAATGCTATAATAGCATAATCGAATAGCTGCATTAGAGAATGTATTTGGCCTAAAAACCTAAAATATTTATTCTTTGGCCCTTCAGATCAAACTGGCTAATCCCTGCTTCTTCTCTAACATCTGTAAACATGAATATCCACATTCTTCTATACTTTGATTCATTTTAACAGCATAATACCCTATGAAGTACATATAGCTTGAGTCTTAATGCCCAATTTGCTGGTGAGAAAGAGGAAACTCAGCAAGGTCATAGGACTAGCCCCAGTTCCATCATGAAGTAGTGGCCAGGGGGGACTGGCAGTGAGATTTCCCATTTTGTCTGATCCTCTGACACTCCTACTCTTCATCAGCTTCTGAGTGGGAGCCTTCCTATCGTGTATGTGTGGGAGTGAACAATCTATCATCTATCTATCTGGTGATCTAGCAATCTAGTGATCCATCTAACTATCTACACATCCTAGCTTTTTTTTGTTTTAATAGGTGGGATGAAGGACTGAAATTCAAGTTATTACACACATTCACTTTTAGATGAAAAATTGTCACTTGCCATCTGCCTCTATAAGAATGATGTCACTGGCCACAGCAATCACGGACCTTCAACACACCCTCAAAGAAGTTCAGGGTAGAGATCAGGAATGAGGTGCTCTGGGCTCTGGGAAAGACTGGCAAAAGAGGCCTTCAGATAGTTGGATATTTCCGAGAGATTTTACGAGCCCAAATTCTTGCATCATCTCACATCTAGAAAAGCATTAAAAGCATGAACAGAGGCATCTGCTCCTCGTGACTAGCAGAAACTTCTGCCAAAACGTGTGCTTGACTGCCCTCAGCCCCTTCGCCAGAATCACATGTAACACTGACTACCTCTCCCTGCCTCTTTGGAGCAGATCCTCAGTGCTATCTGACGGGCTGTCTCCTGGACTACAGTCCTCATTTTGCTCTCAAATAAAACTTAACTCACAACTCTCACATCATGCTTTTTTTCTTTTTCAGTCAACAAACTCAACACTGTACTAAATTAGAGTGTAAAGAACACCGGTTTGGGACTCCAAGTCCTGACTGTGCCCCTAAGTAGCTGAGTGACCTTGGCCAAGTCAACTGGTTCTTTTGGGTCTAAGTTCTCCATTTATAATGCAAATGGGCAAACACGGTAAACCGTCTACATGCAAACCTTCAAGTGGTGAACTTTCAGGGAGGTGAACGTGTGATAACATGTCCAGTCACTAAGTTGGCTCACACATCTAGCTTCCATTGTCACACATGTGCATTCTCTGCCAACGGTTGTGCTTTTATGCACTTTGCTGTGTAGAGTATAGTATCTTTGTTTCAATCCCCAGATGTCCGGAAACAAGCACAAAAGTAGCGGTATATATCTGATTGTGTTAGTTGGGTACGTAAGCTAACTTCATTGGACTTACAAATTAGACTTATGAACTCACTCTGGTAGGAGACTTAATAAAAACCAAAACAACAGCAACAAAACACACTCTAAATCACTGGCATCTTGAACTTTCTGGAAGTCTCTCGGTTCTCCTCTCCTTCCAATAGCATATACTGCAGAGAGCCCCCTGTGTGCCGGTGATCACAGGCACCCTCCCTAAGGCCTGGGAGCTGGGCGGGGCCTGGGGGCCGCAGGCAGAGGAGAGGGTGACAGTCCCACACTCTCCAGTCCGTAGCTCTGTCTCCCCGTCTTCTCTGGATCCAGATCCACTTAGCATCACCACGGCTTGCCCCCACATTTTCTGAAAAATTGCAACTCTGCAGAGAGTCTGGGGAGGGGACTCGTGTCTGTACAAAACAGGGACAAACAGAACAGTCACTTATTTTGTTACCAAAGAGTCTTTTTTTTCCTTTTAATGGAATGTGCTATTTTTAAGTCCCGTCTGCCCGCTGCAAGTGCCTGAGTGGCAATTGCCCTGAACACATTTGAATAATGTCCCCACATCCTTCAGTGGTGCGGCACAGAAAGGCAACTTTGTAGTTTGCATTTTTATTGTGATGAAGATATTTTATGACAGTATTTGAATCTCAACAACAAAAGATTCCTGAAAACAAGGCATTTTGAGACCACTTATGCAGGAGGGGAAGGTGGCCCAGATTGATTTCCTCCTGGGAAATATGCCTGGGATAGGTCTGTTCCTCAGGGATGCAAGGAACCCAGACAGGCTATAGAAGCACATGATCACCACATGTGGACCCACGAATTCCTCCATTCAGCCTCCTGACCACTCAACAGCTCTAGGGCCAAATGCAAGGGAAAAACCGGCAAGTCCAAAGTCTGCTTTAGTGCCCTGGCATCTTGTTTTCTCTCCGCATTTCCTTTTCCCTTGTCCTATATACCAGTTGATTGGTCTTTTAGTGTGTATCAGGCAGGTCCCAGCCAATAGAAGTATTTTAGCATGGGGAAATAGTTGGAAGGTATTTGAGGACTTGGAATTTCACAGAGGGTAGTGGGAGGCAGCCCAGATACTCAGAAGTCTCAGAAATCACCATCCATCATGCCTAGATCTGGAGAAACATGAGGAGCTTGCGAGGCAGAGCTATGCAGTAGAGAAAGCCCAGGCTAGTGGCCACCTCTAGAAATTCAGCCCAAAGATGGGTGTAGTTTGAAGTGAGCTGGTACTGTGGGGGAGACACAGTCCCTTCCAAAGATGCAGCCCACAGCAGAGAGGGTAGGAGAGAGAAATTCTCTGGCCTTTCCCTTCCTTCCACCCTCCAGGCTTCTGCCAATGACTCCCATTAGCTGGACCCAACCAATCAGCAAGAGAGCTTTGGGCTTGAAATTTTCATAGGTCAGCTTCTTGTAATACAAGCCAGAGGAGAAAAGAGGTGGGGGAAAATAATTTGAGAGAAACAAGCAAAAAGAGAGAGAAAAAAAAAGAGGTACCTTGGACAGCAGTTCAATCTGTCAACCTCTGACACCCTTCAAGAAGTCTCCACTGTCCTGGGAAGATTGCTTCTGCGTGCAGGACACGCCTATGACCAGAGATGGCTGAAGTGGAAGGGAAGCTGGTGTGACTTCAGTCTTGGGTCTGGGCAACGGGTGGGAATAGGGGAGCATTGTGATCACATGGATTTGTATTGGCGTCTGGGAGTACGAACTGATGGCATTGGTTGAAAAGAGGCTGCAGTAGAAATATAAGTTAATGAAGATCCTTTGGATCAGGTGTTACGACTGCATTGAAGGCCCTGAGGGCCAGCTCAGTTTGGAATGTGATTCTAGCTAGTAGCTAGTGACTGAGGGAACAGGCCTCCTGGGGGAGCAAGTGGTAAACTGTGAACCCAGAATTCAGGCCTCCGTCATATACAGCAGGGTTTAATCTTCAGCTCCAGTCTCAACAGTGCCAATCTCATCTCGGTCCTTTGTGCAGAAAGAATACATTCGTGCATCATGCCTTCCAGGCTTGCAAAAGCCCATTTTAAGCGCCAAGCTGCATTGAAAATCATCACCCAGGTTACAAACCCACTTTGCCCGTGGTTTTCTTGATTTTGATGTTCTGATTCCAAATATTTGACTTTTAAATCCACCTCTGACTCTTGCAAGACTCTGGCTTTTGTTTGCTTGGTTGCTTGTTCTTTGGTTTTTTGCTGATTTTGGCTTAGCCTGCTCCCGCTGCCCTGTACCTCTCACTATCTTATAGAGAACTTCCTGTTCTGGCTCCTTCCAGAAGGTTTCTCCTGCCCCTGTTCTAATGCCCACCCTCTTCCTGCTTTTGTCAGCCTTCACCTGGCATGAGAGTGCATTCTGAAAGGCAAAGAGGCAATGTGCCCAGCAGCTGGGGGCCAGAGTTTCTGTCGGAGAAGCTGAATCAGTGCGGTAGGAGCGATGAAAGACGGAGGTCCCTAATACAGTATACTCACCGGTGCCAGGCAGGGAGTTGGGGTTGTCAAGAGCTTAATAGGTTATCTTTTTCCACCTATATCACAGGTTTCCTCACCGGCCAGCTATATGTGTGCCTTTTCATCTATCACGGAAATTCCAAGGGAGTCGGTCACCTCTACTTTTCTTTCCCAAATGGAAACCACCTCCTCTGTTTTCGTTTTCCTGTTTGTTAAGAGACACTAAGTCAAACTTTCTGTATTTGAATACTAGTCCCATCATTGAGACTGTGTGACTTCAGAGAATAATGTAAACACTCTAAGTCTCAAACCCTGCATCTGTCAAAGAGATACAATATTAATATCTTCCTTCCAGGGTTGCTTTGAAAATAAATAATCCATAAAGACCAACATACAACAAATGCTGATTAGCATCATCATGACTATTACTATCTCCATCATCCAAGACTGAATGGTAAAAGTAGTCTTCCCAGCTCTCAACTCCCTTGAAAATTCCCACAGTAACATTATCAAGTTGTTTTTAATTTTGCTTATTTTTGCTTTTTGACTTTTTTTTTTGTTGTTTATTTTTTTGTTTACTGCCAGACAAAAGACAGCAGGTAGCATATATGTTGGAGAAGGCAATGGAGCCCCACACCAGTACTCTTGTCTGGAGAATCCCATGGACGGAGGAGCCTGGTGGGCTGTGGTCCATGGGGTCGCTAAGAGTCGGACACGACTGAGCGACTTCACTTTCTCTTTTCACTTTCATGCATTGGAGAAGGAAATGGCAACCCACTCCAGTGTTCTTGCCTGGAGAGTCCCAGGGATGGGGGAGCCTGGTGGGCTGCCGTCTGTGGGGTTGCACAGAGTCAGACACGACTGAAGCGACTTAGCAGCAGCAGCAGCAGCATATATGTGACCCACATGCAATTTTTTTAAAATTACAAAATTCTGGTTCTCATTGTCCTCATGAGTAATTCCTAAATCTTTTCTTTCTTTGGGTCTCAGTAGACTTGTGAGCCTCCTGTTCCCTTTTGGGAACAGTAGACATCTGAACCTCCTTGCATCTCTTTCTAGTCTTTATCAACTACTTGCTTCATGGAAACCCTACTCTCTGGTGCTTATGTTTAGATTCACATTTTGGGGTTCCTGAAGCCTCATCTATAAATGATCACTGACCTCCTAGGCATCTATCATCCACCTGTGAACTCAGCTTCCAAAAGTTTCCAAAAAGAATAAAACTCTCCTTTTCAAGAGTTGAGGCCAAGAGAGAAAGCATTATTTATAAAAATCTCAAACACAGCCAGTCTTCTGGAACAAGGCATCTCCTGGCCATCCAATGACGGTTTATTTCTGGTCTCATGTTTTTGGTTTTCTGCTATATTGTCCACCTTGAAAATGTGGATCATGACTTGACAAACCAATTTTTTTCCCCCTTCTAGAGTGTTCCTATCTTGGCAGTTTTAGCAGTTGCAAATAAGGCAATTCCTCATTGGTAGTGGAATTAGAATCCAGGACCCAAGACTCAGCCCATGAATTTCTCATTTTATACACTCACAGAAGGATCTAACACCCCAATAGTTTAAAGCAGATTGAAAATAGTCCATAAAGAAAATAAAGAGTGAAACGAAACTTATGCTGACCAGAGTACAATATGTTGATGTATAGAAGAAATCATTACAATATTGTAAAGCCATTATCATTCAATTAAAAAAATTAATTAAAAAAAGAACTCAGTGGACCTACTACCTAAATTCAAGCTGTAGCTCCAATACCTGTTAGTTGCCTGACCTTCCTTGAGCAAGTATGTTAATGGTCCAATGCCTCAGTTTTCCCATATGCAATAGATGAGAGAAATAATATAATTATATAATAGTTGTATAATAATTATACAGAGAATGGTTTCTACTCTGCAAGTAGATGAATTAACCAAGGTGAATGAATATATGTAACATTTAGAAAGATTCTTGACTGGATCAGGAAGTAAGCAACCTGACATAAACAATCACTAAACTCTTGGTGGTGTGAAATGATAAGCTCTGGTCTCTCATGTGTCTGCAGATCACGATGGGCAACTTCAAGTGCATGTTGCATTGGGCTTCTCTGTGTTTTTCTCATCCTCCTTGGGCCAGTGGGGTCTTCTTTCCTATTCCTTCAGCAGAAGCACAAGAGGGCACACCCTAACAAGCAAGTTCACTAAGCCAATGACTCTCTCATCTGGTGACATCTTGCTGGCCAAAGAAGTTATGTGGATGAGTCCCAATTCAAGGGCCTTGGAAATATACCCTGTCTTTGTTGGAGGAATTAAAAAGTTCTGTGGCCAAGAACATGGATTTGAATGGGAAGCAGTATGAAGAGTTAGGACCAATAATTTAATCTACTACATGGATATGTAATCAAAGTCCAGCCAACATTAGCTATTTGGAGTGACGTTGTTCCTACACTTCATCATAGAAGGCTCTACTTTCCTCCTACGTCTTTCTCTTGCTCTTCTTGAGCAAGAGCCTTTTTACATTCCCACTCTTCACTGTTATAAAGTGACCCTCCCACCCTAACGGCCCCACCTCACTTAGGACACCTACAGCAGTGTACCATGCAAGCTCACGCTGGCAATGAAGCTTTTCAATTCATCTTCTCCCCTAATAAAGTTGAATTGGCCTAAAGATAATTTCTCCTTATCTTCAAAATAGGTGCAGGTTGACAAGGAATTAAAAGAAAAGCTGTCAACTTCATACACTAACATGGGGAGTTTTTATTTACTTATTTTTATTGGCATATAATTGCTTTAAAATTATTAGTTTCTGCTCTACAACAAGTGAATTGGCTATATGTCTTCCCTCTTGAACCTCCCATCCACCCCCTCTCGTCCCACCCATCCAGGTCAACACAGAACACTAGGCTGAGCTGTCTGTATTATTCAGCAGCTTCCTGCTAGCTAGCTATTTTACACCTGGTAGTGTGTTTATGTCAAGCTCAATCCCCCAATTCATCCCACCCTCCTCTTCTCCCAATGTCCACATAGCAATTCTCTACACCTTTGTCTCTATCCCTTCCATGGAAATAAGTTCATCTGTTTACCTAGATTACTTACCATTTTCCTAGATTCCACATATGTATGTTAATATATGATATTAACTGACTTCACTCTGTAAGACAAACTCCAGGTTCATCTACACCTCTAGAGGTCTCTTGATAGAAATTTTAATGACAAAAAGAAAAAAAAGACAATATAGTAAACTTGGAGAGCCTACTATATTGGGATGTGGGAAATACAGGCCACTAAGTACACTCAAGAGAATATTAAGTTGACCTTGATGCTTGTAGGCTGAATGATGACCGCCCAGAGATCTCCATGTCATAATCTTTGGAAACTTACGTGGCAAAAAGGACTTGACCGTTGTGACTGAGATAACGATCTTGAGGTGGGGGATTTGATGTTTTGGGTGGGCCTAATGTCTTCACAAGGATCATTTTAAGAGAGAGCTTGCAAAGTTAGAATCACTTAGAGGCCATGGCTTTGAAGACGGAGAACAGGGCAAAAGCCTAGAATTCAGAAAGCTTATTAAAGCTGGAAAAGGCAAAGGAATAGATTACTTCTTAGGGTCAGAAGGAACTCAGCCCTGATGACCCATTTTAGGACTTTTGATCTTCAGAACTATAAGAGAATGGATATTATTTATAATCACTGTTTATTACAATTTGTTACAGTAGCAATAGGATTCCTAGCACCCTTGGAAAAATGAAATTAGGCAACAGGCTATACTTTCCCATCACACATGGTCTTAACTAAAATGGAAAAGCCCAGGGATATTTCTATCTGCTGGGCCATGGGTTTTATAACTCTTAGTCAAATAAACCAACATTGTGCTTTCATTAAGCCAGGGGATTGAGCATTTAGATTCTGTAGACTTGTAGCAAGCTGGTTCAAATGCAAATTGTCCTCGTGTCTGTCTGTCTTGTGTGCACTTGAACTTGATCTATCCACAGAGACATTGCCCAGCAGTCCTAGAAGGCCCAGACTCAGCCTGCTTTGCTTCAGACATTGTGCCCCAAGGGGTTTGTTTCTTGGTTTATTCTAAACATAGGCTTTTAGAATCTCTGCTCTCAGAGTGCAAAGGTTGGCCAAGGCTGGATGGTCTGCCTTATGGACGGGCCGTATAAGCAAGCCAAGACTTCTAAAATGTGAAGGCTTTGTTCATCCTTGGTACCAAATAGGATTCCATTCATCTGAAGATAACAGAAAACACAAGTGGCTTAAATAAAGTGGGTTTATTTCTCGCTCTCTTAAAGGCAAAAAAGAACTGACGCCAGAGAAGAAAGACTGATGCGTAGTTAGGAGTAGGAGGGCACCAACCTCCTTCCACCTTTCTGCTCCACCATACTGGGGCATGGCTTCACACTTTAAGTTGGTTTGCTGTCCAAGCTGCTTGGCAGAGCACCAGTCATCATCTACATGTTTTTATCAGGAAAAAGAAAAAGAGAGAATGTAAAAGGACACACCTCCCAGAGGCATTATCCCCCTTTAGTTAGCTTTCCTGAAAGACCCCCATGACCGCCACTTCTATTTTTTTCTTTGCTTGTTTTTAAACAGTGTGTGTGCGTGTGTGTGTGTGTGCGCGCGCACATGTGCACGCACACTTAGTCACGGAATTATGTCTGACTCTTTGCCATCCCATGGACTGTAGCCCACCAGGCTCCTCCGTCCATGGGATTCTCCAGGAATGAACCCCAGTCTCTTGCACTGCAGGTGGATTGTTTTCCATCTGAGCTACCAGGGAAGCCCTTTAAACAGAAACCCTGTCTCAAAGAAGAACAATCAATTTCTGTTAGGAAAAAAGAGAGAATGGATATGGGTAGGCAACTGTTTCTGGCACAGTCTTCCCCTTTGCTCCCCAATATCCAGGAGAGACACAGAGCATGCAATCACCAGCTGCCTCAAAGAGTCAGGTCCAAGTTATTATCCAATTGCTGTGTCCAGTTCAACGTTCAGGGTATCTGGATGACATACAGTCTGCTCCATTGTATCCCAGTGTCTCTTCTTACGGTCCAGTGGCACATAAACTCACAAGCAAGTGATCTTCTCCTAAACAGCTAATGCACCATGATGGAGAAAAAAATTGGGACAGCAGCAATAAAAACAAACCAATAAGCACAACCATCCATTTGGAAGAGTGGAGAAAAAGAAACGCTGATCCAGAGCCACTATCAAATCCTTTTGGGTAAGAATAGCAAGGACCCCCAGCCCTGTCAGTGGAGTGTGTGAGGAGCTATCTCAAAAGGTAGCCTTGGTTCTGGTTTCTGGAAAGAACTCCCTTCTTTGTCCTTTTAATTCAGTTGCCTTTGTCCCTGGGAGCTATAGCTCTTGTCATTGTTCAACACTATCTGTGACCACATCTGAATCAGGGACTAGAGAGGACTCCTGGGGGTGGGGGGCCCCATATCTAAGCCTGCATGTGTAGTCTGGGGGCCCAGGGATCGCTTTGAAAGGAGAAAGGTCTCAGCCTGGTGATTGCCATGTTTGTTTATTATAATCATGACCTTGTTTTTGAAAAAAATTTTTTGAGGTATAGTTGATTTACAATTTTATGTTTCAGGAGTGTACAGCAAAGTGATTTAGTTATACATATATATATATATATATATATATATATATATATATATATACACATATATACATACATGTATATATTTATAGATTCTTTTCCCTTATGGATTATTACAAAATATTGAGCGTTGTTGCCTGTGCTATACAGTAGGTCCTTGTTGGTTATCTATTTTCTATATAGTAGAATCTATTAATTCCAAACTCTGAGCTTACTCCTCCCGCTTTCCTGTTTTCTTTGAAATTGACCAAGTATCCAGCCTTCCTGCATCTATTCAGTTGTATGTAAAGTAATTGCCGGCTAAAAAGAGATTTTTATCGGGAAAGGTCTCATCTTTTATTTACTAGCCTCTGAGCTCTGGGAAGTCTTGCTTTCTCAAATTAGCGGTCACTTCCTGGACTCATCTGATACCCTGAACTTGGATGAGAATGTATTACCTTTAACTAGTCAGCAGGTTCCTAACTTCCTGTGAGACAATCTCAGTCTTCTCTCTCAGCAATTGTGCAGCCGCTTCTCAAAACTGCTTCCTTTCAGGGTGCAAATGCATTTGGCAGTTCCAACCCTGCAAGATCTAAATTATGAGGCTCCTATTCAACCCAGATTGCAGGCTGTATGTAGGAACGTCTCTCTTAGTAAATTGGTCTTTCTCTCCATCTGTGTAGTGTGGCTAGCTCTCCGACGAGTGTCTCATTCTATTGTAGGACTCTTGCTGAGAGCAGCAGCAGTACAATAGCACACACCACAATTTTTAATTTTCTCACCACTTCCCAACACTTTGACTGTGGTCAGCATGAGGTCTGATTTTCAAGGTACAGTAGGCAACAGATTGACAAAATATTTCACCACCGCAGTAACAAGGACAAGAGGGATTTTAGACTACAAGACCTGAATCCTGAATGTCAGGCTCCCCACCTCCTCCATTTGATATTTTGGGTTCTGTTGTCTGTAGCGTCCCACTTGTGGAATTCTGTATCAATCACGGTTGGTTTCAGCCTCATGTAACATAAAGCCTAAATACATGATCTAAACAAGGTAGAGATTCACTGCGCTCTCACATGAAGGAAGCAGGTGGTCCATGAAAGGTATATTAGTGTTAAGATTTCCAAGGGACTGCGTTGCTTCTACTTTTCTGCTCCATCCTCCTCAAGGTGACGTTATTGCTCAAAATGTTTGCTGACCAGCCACCATGTGCATTTTCCAAGCAAGAGGAAGAAGGGCAGCAGGGTGCTGAATGAAAAGTAAAGCCTAGGAGTGGCGTTAGCTTGATTTGAAATTCTTCCTCTGCCTGTCTCCCAGGGACCTTCACTTAGGTCAATTCGGACACACCCAACTGCATGGGAGCCTGGGAAATGTAATCTTTCAGCTTAGCACTCAGCCATTCAAGGTAAAATTGGTCAGAACAGAAGAGAAGGAAGAAGATGGGACAAGCTACTACTAGGGTCTTCCACGTTCTCCAGATGTTCTTTCCTCTCCGCCTCGTACTGCCAGAGCTTCCCTGGTAGCTCAGCTGGTAAAGAATCCTCCTGCAATGCAGGACACCTGGGTTCGATCCCCAGGTTGGGAAGATCCCCTGGAGAAGGCAAAAGCTACCCACTCCAGTATTCTGGCCTGGAGAATTCCATGGACTGTATAGACCATGGGGTTGCAAAGAGTCTGACACGACTGAGTGACTTTCACTTTCACACTTTCACTTGTACTTCCAGGGCTGTGAGCAGTGCCCATCTGCATTAGAACTCATCGGCAACAAGCTGAAGCTAGTATTTCATGGGGTATGGGGAGAGGAAGGGAGACAATGATTATGAGTCACCTACATCTAATGCCAGTAAATTTCACATTCTTTCCCAACAGTGGTTGGATGTAAGAGAAAGAAGAGGTTGAAGGAGAGTTTACTGGGCTTCGGAGCAGAGAAGGGGATCAGACACCAGAGATGATTCCATTTGTTTTTCTGTCTTTGGCCAGGGTCATGGGAAGGTCACCAGCTTCTCTTCCACACAGTCTCGCCAGTATCACAGTCACAGTTGAAAAGCATCTTTTCTGTCCTGTCTTTCACTCCCCAAGCAGCCCTCCGGATCACTGGTGCTGCACCATCTTGACTCTGTGAATACGGGGGAGGCAAGAGGTGGTGCTGGGAGGTACCGTGTGTTGGCTCTTTTTTGGGATGTTGAATGGAGGTGACATGGAAAATGTATCCCTTTTATGGTGAAATGGCCACACCGCCTCTAGAATGATAGCTTTCCCCCAGGGATTTCATATCGTAGCACATAATACAGCAGACCGTTGATAATCTAAGATCTAAAGATGGGTTGTCCTTGCCTTTTGGGACCAGAGGCTGTCATTTGCTCAGCATCTGTGAGCCCCACCATTGTTGGACACTCCCATGCCCAGTCCAGGATGGGACACTCGTATCTGCAGCCACTGGGAGCCTCAGTGGCCAAAGGCTCTTCCTTGAGGACCCCACTAGGATTTGTCCTCAGTCAGGAAGCCACTTCACACAAGGTGACACCCTCTCCCCAGGGTTGGGAGGGTTGATGGAGGCCTGGCTCCATCGCCTCAAAGCCAAACCCCTGCAAAGGTCATTACAGGCCCAGAGTCTCTGACAGGACTCAGATGCGTTTATCACAGCCCAGCATTTCCTTCCACTCTGTCCCGCTTCCCTCATTTCTTTTAGGTGTTGTTTTTTAAAGTGAGTCCCCAGTAAAATGTCTGTACCCAGATCTAAGTCTCAATCTGCTTTTCAGGAGATGTGACCTGCACCTGCCTGGGGTGAGAAGGCAAAGCAGAAATTGCCTCTGTGGTTCATGATCCACGTGGTCCAGCATGGTCTTTTTAATGGCAGGACCAGGGGCTTACCCTGCCGGGGTCCCTGGTTCCCTTCACTGGTACCTGCTTCAGAGGCTCTGGCTGACCTCTGAACCCCATGATTACTTTGAATAATCTATAAGGTCTACCAAGAACTTAACAAGACCTTTGGGTGTCTATTATATATTTAATCTGTATCACCTATTTGGAAAATTGATTTCCTGATTTTACTCTCTTTCAGACTGTAAGTGGTACCCTCTGTTTAGAGTGGATTACAAATGATGCTGTGTACCCTAACCATATTTTGAGTAACACATGCATATTCTCTGTCATCCTTCCACCAGAACATTATGTTGTGACTGTGGGTCTGGGATGGGGAGGATGTCAGAGATGTGCCCTAAGAACTTGGAGATAAGGGAAATAAGATTAGCTTCCAAGGGTTCAACTATTAAATCCATACAAAATGTTTAGCAATCTGGATACATAAATAAGAGACAGTCTGTAAATATGTGACCAAAGGATTTGCAATGTCCTCCAATCCCATACAAGGTGAGCTGGGTCTCATAGAGGCAGGACAAGAATGTGGTTACTATTTAGGAAGCAAAAGCTCAATCAATTGTCTGCTAATGCATGGACATAAAGGAACAGTCTGGATCACAAAAAACTCAACAGGACACAGCTTGGCAGTGTTTTTCCAGCAAGCTAAGAAGACACTGAATCTGCAAGACAACTTTAATTAAATTACTAGAGAGGTGTGCTATAGCAAAGGGTAGGGATGATTCATCACACAATACCATGGCCTGGATAAAAATCTCCCAGACTCTCCACCTCCTGTTGTTTTGACTCTGTGCTTACTACACAACTGGAGTTATTATTTTTACCTCTCCAGAAAGGGGCTGTACCCCAGCAGGAAAAATGAGAATTCCTGTAATCGGATCAAAATAACTTCCATTGACTCCAAAGAAGCTTTCCATCTCCTGATGGACTTCACTTTTAATTCGATTAGTGCAAGTCAGCATCCAGGCTTCCACTCGATTCCAGGACGAGGACAAAGTTTGCATCTCAAGGGCACAGTGAATCCCCCAAGGTGAGACCTCACTGTGAGACAGTTTGGTAAAGAGCCATCTGGCCTTCATCTCAAGACCCCTCATCTCTCAGAGTGGGCTGACATTCTTCGGAAAGCTTACCTGAGTCTGTCTGCATAATATTTTACATTCAGAAAACGCTGAATGTCACTGGCAACTTTGGGGATTTCTCTGTAAACTTGCCCTTCAAAGCGGCTCATAAAAACCAAAGATAAAATGCCTCCGGGACCTGAGAGACCTGTTAGACATACATCCTCATAAGAACGATGCCTCTTTATGTCCATGCTTGATATCATAAATACACCAAAAATATTACTCTGTCTTTGACAAAATATTTTCTTCCATCCACTGACGCTTGGCTGGAGCATGCTGCAACTCTCAAGAGCTTCAGGAAAGTTTGTATCAGTCACACACAGTGCTGGAACTTGGTCTGGTCTGGATTCCTAAGCTGCCTCTTTGGACAACTACCGCCCCCCAGACTCCCCAGACAGGTTGCTTCTAGCACAGTGCTTCCTGCTTCTAGACTCACCTTCCTCTGCCTATGGAGTGTCTTCTGGGTCCCCGCCTTGAACTCTGGGCTTTCGTCCAATTTCTTCCTGGTAAATCGGG
The DNA here is from genome assembly GCF_910594005.1 of Cervus elaphus. Lineage (NCBI taxonomy): Eukaryota > Metazoa > Chordata > Mammalia > Artiodactyla > Cervidae > Cervus > Cervus elaphus. The sequence continues at coordinate 42,506,370 of NC_057846.1, forward strand.
CCTGCCCAGATTCAGTGTACCCTGCGTTCTCCTTCCAAAGCTTCAACCTCAGTTTCCCAGATGCTAGGGGGACCAGCCTGTCTCCCAACTCTGCAGGATCAGGGTTTGACATCATGACAGAGCTCTCTTCTCCTGGGACAGGATGCAGCCAAGTGCCTGGTCTCTCCCCGATGCGTCTGCGTCTGTCCCAGGACGTGGAGGAGAGGTGGCAGAACTGTTCGATAAACAACCACAGCTCTGCAGCCTCACCGCGGGCATTACTCTAGGGAGGTGATATGAACTGGAGGTGGAGCTGCCGGCAGACCAGAGGGCGGCTGACAAAGGAAAGGCATAGCGCACGGAGGGGACAGACTCAGATCCACCTTTGCCCTCAAGGGGCCCACGGTCCAACAACCAGTTAGGACACAGTGAGATGAATCCTGAAACAGATGCCACGACTAAGGGCTTCCAGGGATGGAGGGATGGAGTGAGTGCCTGCCTGCTTTCTGCTGAGTCTTGGAGGATGCATAGGTTTTCCCTGTAAGAAAAGGATGGGCAGGATGCTCCCGGCAGAGGCGCTGCATGGACACAGAGCCTTGGTGTGAAGGACGGTAGGCAAGTCACTTGTCTGTCTTTAAAGGAAGATTGCAACACTCAAGATAATCTTGGAAACTCATTAGGAAGCTGATGTATCGCTTCTCACTCCATCCAAGAGAGATTGTTTCCCAATATTGAAACGAGATTCAGTTTCTCCGTCTAAGCAGCAGATGAAGGAGTTGGCTTGAGTTTCAAAGTCATGTTCAACAAAACGTGTTTCTCCCCAAGCCCCAGGCTGAATGGCGGAGCTCACGCTAGGGGGATGGGCAGGGGAGTACATGGGCGCGGGGGTGGGGAAGGGGGTGGTGTGCAATTTTACAGCTGCCTGCCTTCTTTCCCCATCTTGGGACAAATGTTCTAGGATGACGGGAGCCAGAAACACCATCCATCCGAAGCATCGCTTCCTCTCCCGCCCCGTGTCTCTCATGCCAAGGTGGTACTGCTGAATCTGCCTCGGATGTGGCCACAAGTGATTGGGATGCAGAGTCCATAGGTGGCCTGAGTGCCCGATCTGAGAACAGGAGGGGAGGAGGCATTGAAGAGGGAGTAGGTCAAGTTCATGTTGGGATGTGTCTTGTGCACCATGCTGGGTTCTTATCTCTTAAGGACTGGTGACCTGGGAAAGAATCTGCAAACCATCTTGTTGGGAGCAGGAAGGATGGATCAAGGAGGGGGTACCAGTGGAGTCAGGGAACTCATCTGGCCAGCAGCTGGCAAAACCCAGACATGCAATAATCAATATCTCAGCTGATGAGACCATCACTGGGGATAGAAAGGAAAAGTCCAGGTCCAGAAATATTTGGGTGGCACGTCTGACAGGGCTGGATGGCCAGTGGGAATTAGGGGTGTAGGAAAGGGTGGATGAAAATGACTTCTAGGTTCTTGATTTGAGCCTCAGGAGAGAGAGAGCCCCTGAAGCTGTTAGAATTCCTACAGGGCACAGATGACCATCCAATTAAGATAATCTGAGTAGGCTTTGTTTTGCTTTACAAAGGGCCTAATTACAAAGGGGCAGAGGACCATGAGGGACTGTCCAGGACACTGAGGCTAGATTCTAAATGACAGGGGAGGAATCTATTATCAGAATCAAACGGGAAAGTTCAGCAGAGAGAGCCCTAGAGAGGAGTGTTGATCTTCTGAGAAGGGACAGTGCCAGTCCAGGTCAACCCCCAAGGGAAGGAACCAGGGAATAAATGCCCTGACTTCACCTCCTGATCTGATCACCCTGATCCAATCTCCTATTCTTGCTCCCTATCAACACCCTCAGACAGAAACAAAGTGCTTGTTGTCATCCTTATTCGTGAGTGGGTCTCCGGGGACAGAGAGCAGAGTGGAAAAGGGTGGGGCGAGGACCTTATGCCAGGGGAAGTGGGGACTTAAGGTCTCCAGCCAGGAGTTCCCTCGTGGTCCAGTGGTTAAGAATCCACCTGCCAATGCAGGGAGCATGGGTTCGATTCCCTGGTCTGGGAAGATCCCACATGCCACTGGGCAACTAAGACCAGGCACCATGACTACTGAAGCCCGCCTGCTCTAGAGCCCATGCTCTGCAACAAGAGAAGCCACTGCAATGAGAAGCCTGCAACAAAGTGTAACACACAGCGAACGAAGCCACAGACAGGGAAACCCCGCACCGCAACAATGACCCAGCACAGTCAAAAATTTAATTTTTTTAAAACATCTTCAGCCTTCAGATGGTCAAGGAATTAGCAGGGAAGAGCCGGCTTGGGGGAGAAAATAACACCCTGAGTTCAAACAGGATGAGGATTCAAAGATCTGGGTCCTGTTCTAAGAAGATCCAGGAATACCAGGGAGTCACCATTGAATGAGCACCTGATGCACACCAGACCATGTTCTCTTTGCTCTGGGTTATTGTTGTTCCGTGGCTCAGTCGTGTCTGACTCTTTGTGACCCCATGGGCTGCAGCATGCCGGGCCTCCCTGTTCGTCACTATCTCCCAGAATTTGCTCAAACTCAAGTCGGTGATGCCATCCAACCATCTCATCCTCTGTCACCCCCTTCTCCTCCTGCCCTCAATCTTTCCCAGCATCAGGGTCTTTTCCAATGAATCAGCTCTTCACATCAGGTGGCCAAAGTATTGGAGCTTCAGCTTCAGCGTCAGGCCTTCCAGTGAACACTCAGGGTTGATTTCCTTCCTCATTTTAGGTCTTCCTGCAACACTCAAAGAAACTTTATCTCCATGTCACAGATAAGGAAACTGTGACTTAATGAAAATGAGAGCACTCTCAAATCAGACTGAAAGCAAAAGTCACTCAGTAGGGTCCTGCTTTTTGCGACTGCATGGACTATAGAGTCCATGGAATTCTCCAGGTCAGAATACTGGAGTGGGTAGCCTTTCTCTTCTCCAGGGGATCTTCCCAAAATGGGGACTGAACTCAGGTCTCGCACATTGCAGGTGGATTCTTTACCAGCTGAGCCACAAGGGAAGCCCTCAAATCAGACTAGTGAGAATTTGAATCCAGCCCTGCTTGGCTCTGGAGAGTATGCTATCTCCTGTCTGGAAGTTAATTAAAGTTGCTCAAAAACCAGAGAGGATGGAAGTCCTCATGTCCCACTCCAGCGCCTACAATTATCCAGACAATTTATAAACAATTTCACACACTTCACCTCCAAGTTTGGATCAATGCCTATTTTCTAGGGCTTTTCTTGCAGTGGTTCATTTACCCATCAGCTCCCTGCAGATTTGCGAGGCCTGTGTGATTATGATATTTGGGATTTTCTACAGCCCGAGGCTCCAGTTAGAACAGAGGAAGGGTGCAAATGGAGATGGAGTCAGAGTGAAAGAAACAGGGCACGTGGGGAGCCCCGTTTAGGGAGAACAGAACACAGACGTCGACGGGCTGGTGAGGGTCCCTGCAGATGGCACTGCATTCCCGGCACCTGGGTGGGGGTCCCCCCTTAATACCAGAGGTCATGGCCAGGGGCAAGGCGACTGGTGAGTTCCTTGGAGCTGATCATCCATAAGGCAGAAGCCCAGTTTTGTGGGGAAACAGATTCCTGTCACAGCACTGATGCTCTTAATCAGCCTGTGGATGGATTTGGACTAGTCCAAATCTAAGGACTAGTTCCAGCTAGATTTGGTTGCTGGTTCTGATCCTTCTTATATGTTTTCCTCTTCAGATTTAGAAGTTAATACTTAAACAAAAACATAAAAGAACAAAATCAAAAAGCCCTCCCTTTCTCCTCTCTGTTTTCTGCTTATTCCTCCCTCCTCCCCTCCCCCTTCACCTCCTCCTCCCCTTCCTCCTTCTCCATCTTCTGCCTCGTTTTCCCACTCCCCCTGCCTCTTTCTCATCCCCCTATATTCTACCAACTGGGCCAGTGTGAAAAATTCTGACCTTGTAAAGTCAAGGGACTTGGCCAAAACCTGCTGAATTTCTCAAACCAGATGGATCACAGCAAACAAGACTGGAATACTGTCACCAGGTCACCCTAGACTGCAGAGACTGACAAGGAAGCAGAGGAACCAAATTATACCTAAACCAAAGGTGCGGAGATGAGGTGATAGCCCAGGAAAGTGAGACAGGGAGGACTTAGAGGTTAAGAGCATCTCTCTGGTAAGCAAAGGGCAAAAGGCAGGGATACAGCAAAATCAGAGGAAGACGAGAAGGGGGAAGGGCAGTAGGATGTGACCAGTCTCATCCCCTGGGGGTAGGAAAAGGGTTTTGGGTCTTGGGACAGTGTCAGCTAAGCACGGGCCATCACTTTGTGCTCCATGGATTCTGGAGGGTGGCCAAGGTGGGATCTCTCCACAGCCTGCCTGGGAGGGTTTCCTGCCCAGTGATAACAGTTAGGGCACCCTGGGTGCCCCACCAGCCTGGAGGGAGGGGGCTCTTATCCCAGAGGCAGGGGGCAGGCGGGAGAGCACAAGTTTCAAGGGCTGGAAAGCTACACACCAGAACAAGTGCATCTCTGGGCTTCAGATGTCCATCTGGAAAGAAGCACCTTATCCGTGGAGAGAGGCTGAGGTAAGTGGGTTTCACGTCCAAAGCTTACTAGGAATTGTCCATTTCTATCACCTGTCTCTACTCCTTGGACTTCTTACCACTACCTCGTGGGAAGTGTACATTATCCATAGTTGAGACACTCTCAGGAGGGCAGAGATGGGATGAGGGATGGTCACTGCCCGAAGTCCATGAAGTCCAAGGCCTGGAGAAATTCATGTCACACCGTCACTGAGTCAGATGCTATATACTGGTGGCATTTCTTTTCATTTAATTTTTTTAATTTTGTATTGGAGTGCAGTTGATTTACAATGTTGCGTTAGCCTCAGGTGTGAAGCAAAGTGATTCAGATATACGTATACATATATATACATATCCATTCTTTCTCCATACAGGACACTTGTAGGATTTTGTGTGTGTGGGTGTATTTGTTTGTTTTTTTAGTTAATTTATTTTTTTATTGAAGGATAATTGCTTTACAGAATTTTCTTGCTTTCTATCAAACCTCAACATCAATCAGCCATAGGTGGACATCTATCCCCTCCCTTCTGAACCTCCCTCCCACCTCCCTCCCCATCGCACCCCTCTAGGGTGATACAGAGCCCCTCTTTAAGTGTCCTGAGCCATACAGCAAATTCCCGTTGGCTACCTATTTTACATATGGTAATGTAAGTTTCCATGTTACTCTTTCCATATATCTCACCCTCTCCTCCCCTCTCCCCATGTCCGTAAGTCTATTCTCTATGTCTGTTTCTCCATTGCCGCCCCGTAAATAAATTCTTCAGTACCATTTTTCTAGCTTCCGTATATATGAGTTAGAATACAGTATTTATCTTTCTCTTTCTGACTTACTTCACTCTGTATAACAGGTTCTAGGTTCATTCATCTCATGAGAACTGACTCAAATGCATTCCGTTTTACACTTGTAGGACTTTTAAGGAGGAAAAGAGAAAGATTCCTCTTGCTTGGATTGTAAGCCGCTTGTCACCGTATAAAATGCAAGAAGCACCCCTCCTTTTGTAGAATTTCCAGACTCGTTCAGTTGGTTCGGGTATGTGGAGGAGACTTTCTAGAAAGAGCAATACTTTGCTAGCTTTATTCATCACCAAGTATCACCTCACATCAAGGGTTCACTCTACTGATAGCACTTAAGATCCAGGAAGGAACAGAAGGCAGTTTCTCCCTGGAAGCTATAAGTTCCGAGTCACTGGAAATTATTCGCCTGCAACTGTTGGCTTCAGCAACCCCCAAACCGTGCCGTATGTATCTGAAGTGTAATATTTTTTTTTTTCTGAACCAGCCAGGTTGTGAAATACAGGTTGCTTTTGGAAAACAGGTGTCTACCCTGCTCCCCTCAGTTTTCAGCCGTGAAACTATTTGACAAACCTCGCAATGTGGGTTGCAGGATCTAGTCAAGAGGCTGAGTGAGACCCTTGCCAGGATTGAAAGTGTTTTGCAGCCTGCATCTGACAGCCCTCATCAGATGCTGGGGCCAGACTGAATGCTGGAGCTGGAACAGGAAGATAATGTTCTGAAACAGGAGGCATGGAGGCGGGGTGAGTGGGTTTGTATGTCCCCTAAACACACACATAGTAAGTCTGTGTTTTCACCTCAGCCACTGCCCTCAGTGTCCAGCCCTCACCGAGGAACTGGCGGTATTGAGCTGGGCCCATGGAGGTGTCACTTCCATTTGGGGTAAAGGGAGTGTTTGCTGTTATGGATTCGTTGCTAAGTCGTGGGATTCTCCAGGCAAGAATACTGGAGTGTGTTGCCATTTCCTCCTCCAGGGGCTCTTCCTGACCCAGGGATGGAACCTGTGTCCCCTGCGTTGGAAGGCGGATTCTCTACTGCTAAGTCACCACGGAAGCCCCAAAGGGAACATTCTATCTCTTCAGACCACAATATGCTGACATTTGCTTGTGCTGCGTAAGGTCAGGGGCACGTCCACACGCCCTCCATCAGAGCAGAAAGCTTTGGGATCCAGCGTGAGCACTGTACACGGACTGAACAGCATTCCTGGAAACCAGGTCATGTTATTTGCCAGCTGCAGCACTTCATTAGCGTAAAGGAGTTTTTCCAAATGACATTAATTTATAGGGCTGAATAAATCCTTCTGCACTTCGTTCCTCCTCTGGTAGGTGACATTCCCCGAGGGTGCAGGAAAGTAATGCTATTGATCTCCTTACCTTTAAGAAATAGATGCTCATGGGTGCCCATGGACACGCACTCTTTTGCACACACCTGTGAACACCCGAGTGCCACGGGGGCAACACGGCAGTGAGCATGAGCCCCTCGAGCCTGGTGAATTTAGGATCAGTTCCTCCTTTCCTGTCCTGAGCATCTTAGAGAGAAGAGGCTCAGCCCTGAAAACAACATGGAGAAATGAGAAGTGCGGAGCCTCTGGGAAAGGTTTACGGGCAGGCAAGGCTATCGATCGCCTCATGATGAGAAAATGAAGAAGGATGGGGCGCCTTACATGATATTGATCTGACCTATTAGCAACGGTGGCAGGTCACTTCATCCTCCCCAAATCCTCTCCGAGTTCCGAGGAGGGCAGTCCGTGTGTGTGTGTGTGTGTGTGTGTGTGTGTGTGTGTGTGTGTGTGTGTGTGCGCGTGTGTAATGGAGAGAGCAAGAGAAAAGAGGAGAACAGGAGAGAGTGAAAGGGCGAGAAGAGTATCTAGAATGGGGTGGTCAATAGTGTTGGTCAACTTGATCAGGAAAAGCAGCTATTGATAGCGTGGACCTGGCAGAGGTTAAAGTCATAAAAGTTTTGGGAACTTGAAGGATAAGCGGCAGTCCACACAAACAGCATGAAGGGACAAAACAATTTTTCAGGGGCATAGAGATTGGCCTTTGCAGCTGGATTTCAGGGATTTTTATTTTCACTTTTTTATTTTTAAAAATTTTTATTTTAAAAACTTTTTAATTTTAAAAATTTTCATTGGTGTATAGTTGATTTGCAATGTTTCAGATGTACAGCAAAATGATTCAGCTATATATGTGTGTGTGTGTGTGTGTGAATGTGTATATATATTTTTAGATTCTTTTCTTTATAAACATCACAAGATATTGAATACAGCTCCTTGTGCTATACTGTAAGTCCTTGCTATTTATCTGTTTTATATTGTAGTAGTGTGGAGGCTTCTCTAGCGGCTCAGTGGTAAAGAATCCACCTGCAATGCAGGAGATCCGGGTTCCATCTCTGGTTTGGGAAGATCTTCTAGAGGAGGGCACGTAACCCCACTCCAGTATTCTTGCCTGGAGAATCACATGGACAGAGGAGCCTGGTGGGCTACAGTCCATGGAGTCGCAAAACATCAGACACAACATGAGCATACACACATATAGTAGTGTACCTCTGATACTCCCAAACTTCTAATTTACCCATTAACCTCTTATTTTCCCTTTGGTAACCACAAGTTTGTTTTCTATGTCCATGAGTCTATTTTTTTTTTTTTTGTAAATAAACTCATTTCTATCATTTTTTAGATTCCACCTATAAATAATGTCATATGTTATATGTTATTTGTCTTGGTCTGACTTCACTGGGTATGATCAGCTCTAGGCCCATCTATGTTGCTGCAAATGGCATTATTTCATTCTTCTTTACTGCTGAGCAGTCTTCCATGGTATAAATGTTACACATTTTCCTTATCCACTCATCTATCAAAGGACACTTAGATTGCTTCCATGTCTCCCCTACTATAAATAGTGCTGCTTCAGGAGCTCTTCCAAGTCTCAGTTCTGTCCTCCAACAGTTGCCATATGTGAAAGTCCACTGTTAGAGACTTATTGTGGGAATGGAATGGAGGTCTGTCTTGGCAAGGGTTGGGGGCGAGGGGGGGCTAGGGGTCCCTTTTAGAAGAGAAAGAGTACTTCTTGGAGAGTCAGTTCAGTTCAGTCGCTCAGTCGGGTCCCACTCTTTACAACCTTGTGGACTTCAGCACACAGGCTTCCCTGTCCATCACCAATGCCCAGAGGAGGGTAACTTTAGGTATTAACGCCGTAAGGTGTTAATGTTATCAGAGCTGACTTTGAATGACTGGGAGTGAGTAGGTATCGACTCTAGACGAGAGTGCACAGAAAGTAGAGTTGAAAGAGAAGGGGAGGAGAGACGGTGATGCAGGGAAAGAAAAATGGGATAGGAGGCTGGCCAGGGAGAGAGACTAGACTTGCTGGCTTTGTCATAAAGACCAGGATTTGTGTCTTGGCTCTGTGTCCCCCGAGCTATGGCCCATGATAAATTCCTTAGCCTCTCTGAGGCAGTACCATACAACTCTTCAGTTCTGTAAGTGAGAGATAAAGCTCTGGGTTCTTGTGAAGATTAGAATTAATGTTTATGAAGTACACTGCCCAGGGCCTGGGAGGTGCCAAGAACCTGGCTATTCCTTCCCTGGAGGGACACATGGATGCTCTAAAGTCAGACAGGAGGTGGAAATGCTGATGCCAAGAATGCCCATTGGTGGGGGGGATGCTGTTGAGTCCTTTTGTATCTCATTCATTCACCAATAGCCCCTCAAAAAATGACAGGAAGACTCTGACCCCATTTCTACAGAAGAAACAGGAGCTAAGACTTGGCTCTAGGTATAATATTTTCCTCCTCTTTCTCCTGAATCATTCATTTCTTCTCCACTAGAACATTGCCATCATCATTGGAAACATGCTGCTGTGTGTCCACCCCAAATATTTTTTCTTGACCCTTATTTCTTCCCTACTTCTCAACCCAGTATTATGCTCCTCTTTGCAGCAAAAATCCTAGAAAGGATTGCTTACCTTGCTGTCAGAAAGCCCTCTCATTCTCTTCTCCCTAAAGGCCATTCCCCTCAGATGTTTATCTCCAGCACACCCTGGAAATGTCTCCTGACAAAGACACCAATAACTTCCGTGTTGCTAAATCTATGGGTCAATTCTCTCCCAGCATCTCACCCAACTCATCAGCTGCATTTGACCCAGTGGATAACGCCCTCTCCCTTAATGAACGGTGTTCTTTTGGCTTCCAGGATTCCCTACTTTCTGCTGTGATCCAATGTCAAAGCTGTTTCTTTGTCCGATAAGTCCCCTACCTTCAAGTTGTGAACTTTCAAAGATGCAAACGTGTGCTCCATCAAAATCAGGCGTGACTGATGTTGTATTTTGCCCTCGGTCTCCTCCTGCCTTCGATCCTTCAGCTCTACCATCTCTCACCTCTGCTCCCTCTCCCAGTTGGTAACTCTTCTTGCCTGTTCACTCCATGCCAGCCCCTGGATACCAGCTGCTATGCTGTCCTACTGTATTTTGTAAGGAATTGTACTATAAGATTAGAAATGTTTTCTTTATTTTTTGTGTTTGCTTGTTATGTATTGTTTGTGTGAAAAGTATTGTAAGCCTATTACCCTGCAGTACTGCATAGCTGATTGTGTTAATTGGGTACCTAGGCTAACTGGAGAAGGAAACAGCAACCCACTCCAGTATCCTTGCCTGGAGAATCCCATGGACAGAGGCGCCTGGCAGGATTTATAGTCCATAGGGTCACAAGAGTCGGACAAGACTTAGCTACTAAACCACCAGGCTAACTTTGGGGCTTTCCTGGTGGCTCAGACAGTGAGAAGAATCCCGTAATGCAGGTGACCCTGGTTTGACCCTTAGGTCGGAAAGATTCCCTGGAGAAGGGGATGACAACCCACTCCAGTATTCTTTCCTGGAGAATCCCACGGACAGAGGAGTCTTCCATGGCCAGCTACAGTCCTTGGGGTCACAAAAAGTCAAAGACAACTAAGCAACTAACACCTTACCTTACCTGAAGGCTAACTTTGTTGGATTTCCAAACAAATTGGATGCACAGACCTGCTCTCGGAATGGAACTCGTTCACATGTAGGGACTTTGTATGTAATGCCCTTGGCTCGCTTTTCCTTTTCTCCCCCAAATTTTAATGATGGACAGGCCCAGGCTCAGTTCTTTGTCCTCTTAGCCTCACTATTTGCCCTCACCCTCTTGACGATCGCATCCAGCCTCGGGCTTTATGCATCATCTGTGCTGCTGACTCTCCTCTCTCTCCAGGCCAGGTCCTCTGTCTTCTCCAGGAGTCAGGCGCTGCAGACTCCAACCCCCAGGCCCCCTTGCTGGCTTCCTTCTGATTGATCGGTAAGAAGTAACAGCAGGATGTGCTATTTTCTCAGCTGTGCCTCTCACCGGGTTTCAGGACCTCTCTTCTCTTCCCATTTCCCCTTCAGTCCTGAGAGCAGTAATGGCTTGGCTGCTCCACGGGGTCACAAAAGAGTCAGACACAACTTCAATACTGAAACAACCATGAACAAATGGAGTCTAGCCTTTAAAAATTGTGAAACCCTCTACTGTATGCTTGTAATTCATATAATATTGTACAATAACTAGACTTCCATTTTTAAAAGTATTTTTTTGTTTTAAAAAAGTGAGTTCAGTAGTTCGCTGGTGGTCTAGTGGTTAGAATTCCTGGCTTTCAATGCCGTGGCTTGGGTTCGGATCCTTGGCCAGGAAATTGCGATCCCACAAGCCATGCGGTGTGGCCAAAAAAAAAAAAAAAGGCTTCACGTTGTGTCAGTCACTTCTCGGCTCAAGACCCTGCAACGGTCACCCACTTCCCACCAAGTAAGAGTCGAATCCCTTACAATGGTCCGGGAGGCCCTTCATGGCTGGCATGTCCCTTCATCTCTGCCATCGCTCTACTCCAGCCATGCCAGCCACTCTGGTCCCCTGCCATTCTTCCGATGTTCCAAGCAACCACTAGTTTTAAGGCTTTCACACTGTTCAGGCCCTCTGCCTGGAATTTTCCCCTCTCACATGTGCCAGACTAATATCTTCATTCCCTTAAAGTTTGTTTTTTAATCAAATATCACCTTCTCTGTGAACCTGAGGTTATCCTGATCATATTTAAAATTATGTAGCCATCCTCTTGGGGAAGGAAATGGCAACCCATTCCAGTGTTCTTGCCTGGAGAATCCCAGGGACGGGGGAGCCTGGTGGGCTGCCATCTATGGGGTCGCACAGTCGGACATGACTGAAGCGACTTAGCAGCAGCAGCAGCCATCCCCTATATTCCCAAAGTCCCTTCAACACATTTTTTTTTCCTTATAAGACTTACAGCTTGATAACCAATATAATATTTGTTTTTATCAGGTTTACTTTTGTTTTTATTTTGTAATTAATTATTATAATTTGTTATCATAGTGTAAACAGATAGGGTAGGGGGTCTCCAGAGAAAGAGGGCCAGGCATGGATTTTTTGACAGAAGAGAAACCACTTTTGGCCTAAGCCATTTTGGGATTGAGGTCTGACTGCAATGCTTGTCCTTAGACAGGTCTCAGTAGTTAATGATCTTAAGGGAACAAAAGAAGGCAGAGGCAAATGACAGTTATCAGGCAAGAGAAGCAACAATAGCAAAGATCATATGTCAGTTGTAAAGACTCCCACTTCTCTCAAATCACCCCACCCTCGCTTTCTCCCACAGAGTCCAAAAGTCTGCTCTTTACATCTGTGTCTGTTTTGCTGTCTTGCATTGATTTGAGATAATAGCATTGAAACATGTTTATTACCATATGTGAAATAGATGACCCGTTCAAGTTCGATGCATGAAACAGGGCACTCAAAGCCAGTACACGGGGATAACCAGCGGGATGGGATGGGGAGGGAAGTGGGAGGGGGTTTCGGGATGGGGATCATATGTACACCTGTGGCTGATTCATGTCAATGCATGGCAAAAACCACCACAATATTGTAAAGTAATTAGCCTCCAATTAAAATAAATTAATTACTTAAAAACAAAACTGTAAAAAAAGACTCCCAGTTCTGTTTCAGTGGGGTAAAGATTGGCCTGAAGTGTTCAACAACGAGATCAACTGGAACCTAAGAGAGGATGAAGCTGACCTTTCCTGACCCTCATGACCTCGATCAACTAAACCTCAGACTCTGTCAACCGCCCAAGCCCCTTCATGAATATGCATGTACCCTTAGCTCAGAAATTCCCCCATTTTTGCTGCCTGGGGAGACACTGCTTCTGGAAAGATCCCCAGTGTTCTCCTTACTAGTGGTAAGAAATCCTTCCTTTTCCCACTCTGCTTGACTGTGTCTTTTGGCCTCACACCCACCTACGGGTGAACCCTGTTTGGGGGTAATAATACTTTGCATTATATTGTGTAATGTACTTACTAGGTCTATTTTTTTTTTTTTTTAATTGTCTGTGGCCTCTGCCATTATTTGAAGCTTTGTGAGGACAGGAATCCTTGCCAACTTAACTCACTAAAGCAATGCTAGCAGCACAGAAGACACTCTAATTTTTTTTTTTTTTTAATGAATGGAAGATAAGTATGTTGAGAAAGCTTACTATGGGCAGATCTGTCACTTGAAGCCCTATCTTCTCCTCCCACCTCTGTGTTCCTTTAGCTTCGTTATATACTCTGTACACAACGTAACCTTCACTGTACATACTACATGTGATGTAGTCTTCACAGTGTACTCTGTAGGATGTAGCCTTCAACAGCAGAGCACTGTGGTTAAGGAGAAGGATCTAGAAGCAGACTTGAAACCATGTAACCCAGACTGGGACTTAAACCCACTGTCTTTTATCTGAGATCACACGCTTGGTCTCAGGACTTACTGAAGCTCAGGTTCCTGATGTCTCATCACAGAAAGAATTTAGTAAAAACAAAGTGATAGATGCTGCTAAGTCGCTTCAGTTGTGTCCGACTCTGTGCGACCCCATAGACGGCAGCCCACCAGGCTCCCCCGTCCCCGGGATTCTCCAGGCAAGAATGTTGGAGTGGGTTGCCATTTCCTTCTCCAATGCATGAAAGTGAAAAGTGAAAGTGAAGTCGCTCAGCTGTGTCCTACCCTCAGAGACCCCGTGGACTGCAGCCTGCCGGGCTCCTCCGTCCGTGGGATTTTCCAGGCAAGAGTACTGGAGTGATAGATAAGAAGTGGTTTTATCTGGAGAAGAACACACTTCACAGACAGAGTCTGTGAGCCATCTCAAAAGGGGAGAGTGACACCAGGGTATGGGGTTGTCAGTTTTTATAAGGGTGGGCAATTCCATAAGATAATGAGTGGGAGGAGTATTCTAGGAAATTCTGGGAAATTTCTGGGAAAGGGGTGAGGATTTCCAGGAATTGGGCCACCTCTCCCGCGTTGACCTTTTATGGCCAGCCTCGGAACTATCTGGTGCCTGTAGGTATGTCATTTAGCTTGCTGACGTGTTACAATGGACGTATGCTGAGGCTCAAGGTCTAGAGGAAGCCTCATCTGCCAGCAAAGACCTAGTTGGGTCTAACCATTTATTTCGTATCCTATGTTACACCATTCATTTAAAGGTTTCTTCCTGCCCCAGTCCCTCCTGTTTCAGACTGAAAGAGTTTTGATTCTTGCCTTGCTTTGTGGCTGGGCAAGTTACTTAACCTCTCTTAAGACTCATTCTGTTCATCTGCAAAACAAAGTAATAACGTTGCAAGTCTTCGGGTTATTATGAGGGATAAGACAGAAGCATGTGTGTGGTGTACACATTCCACTTGACAATGTTCCTGGATCAGAGTAAATGTTCTGAAGAAGGCAGAGGAGAAATTTTGCAGATGTGGGAGTTGAAATGAAATCCGGTTCCTCTTTCCAGCCATCCAATGAGGAGAGGGCCATATTTAGACCTGAAGATTCCACCATTCCCTTAACACTTGACCTCTGGAAGTTATCATTTCTGGGATCAATATTCACCCTCCAAACAAGTTACAGGCTTTATAAAACCTTATTCTTGGGGAATAATCCATTTATTCTCTTCCCAGCCATGGGAACTAGCAGCATTGGTTTAAATTCTAAGACATTCCTTCCTGCATCCTGAGAATATTCTAAACCAGAGAGAAAAGAGTTTAAACTTAAGCAAGTTACCCCCAACACGGGATTGAGAGAGGCCTTTGGCCAGCCGCCTTAATACGTGAGCCCATGGCCTGAGGTTGAGCCCTGAACACTCAGGTACCCGCTGGTCCTGCAGCCCTGGACACATACCATCCGTATTGAGCCCCTGCTGGTCACTCCACGGCCGAGCTCTGCCTTGAGCTCAGACCAGGTGTCAGAACACAAGCACCTGCCTAACCCTTGCAAGCGTCTCTTCCAAGAATTCCTGCCCTCTTAGAATACTAACTGCTGGCTCTTTTTCCAGATGAGAAGTCTACACGGAACCACTGCCACCATCTTTTCCTGAGGGCTCTGTGGAGAGTCCTGACCCAGCCATACCTTGGACAGCCTGGATAATATTACCCCCTCTAAGTCATTGACCATGACCTTTGAGACTGACCAATTTCTGCAGCCTGGTCCAAGCCCCAGACTTCCCTCTTTTATTCTTTTTTCTACCTATATCCAATAGTCTCACCCAGGCTGGATGAAGGGGATAAGAGCTGGACAACTTCTCATTCTAATCTGAAAAGGACATTATAATATCACTGCAATAAATAGGAATTATGATGCCAATTAACTCAGGTTTCTATGGGGACTTATTAGATAACTGGTGAAATTTTAATTGGTCCTGCCTTCCAGACTACCCTTGCAGGTAAATTAAAATTAAAAATTATAAATTAAATACTTCCATGTTGCAAGTACAAACCTTAGATAAATCAGATGCTGGTCTTTTGCAATTGGCATACAAGATATAAATTCCAAATCAGAAGAGTGCATGCTATAATCCTGTTGGTTAAGCTTTCTTCATAGCCCAAAGTTAGCTTCAGACAGCGGAAGTGAATTATTAGGGAGATCTTTTTGGAATATTTATTAGTAGAAATATTAATTATATGTTTCCAAATAAATATATCACCAAATAAATGTCATAGTACAAAGGTTGAAATGTTACAAACATCAACTTGGAAAGGCATGAAATATTTTCTGTCTACATTGCCCACAAATCTGTCCAGTGTGAGTTTCACCATTCCTCATAGTCAGGAAGTGTTTTCCAAGTTGAAGCCCAGATATTCTACTGTCTTGGCTGAAAATGCAGATTGCTGACCCAAGGGAAGTGCTATTAGGTCAGCAGGGAAAAACTAGATATCTTCATTTTAACAAGTAATTCTCCTAATCTAAACATACTCCTAATCTCAAGAGTTATTAATAGCTGAAGGATTATCAAATGAGGCTGAAGAGGGGTGAATGAATGAATGAAAGAATCTAAATGCAACTTTTCTTTTTGGTAGATTTAAGTAGCATCCTTTCCCTCCACCCTCCCAACTGCCCCCAATCCTAATGGACCTCCCTTTGGGGAGCCCAGGTTATTGAGCCGGGGGCAGTGACAGTTCTCATCAAGCAGTCGATGGACTTTCACCCATCTCTTCGGGTAATTAATTCTATACAGCTCCATTTAATACAAAAGAGGTAAATCCTTGAGGGCATGGTTTTACAAGATATTGCAAAGCCTAATTACAATCTTGTACTTTATTTTGAAAACAACTTTCTTTAAAAGGGTTTAGAGATGTTCAAAAGTAATAAAAAGGCAACTCAGCCACACTAACTTCTGGCTATGGAATATTCTCAAGCCATGTCCATATCTATGGAAACATGTTTAATCCCCAGGAATCTTGATATGGGGTAAAAGTTATGCTAAGTGCTGGGCCTAGAATTACCCAGATTTCCATAAAATTAGAGCCAGGCTAAAGGTAGCCAGTATTTACATGATCTCAGTATGGAACAGGCGTTAATCTGAGCACTGTGGAGACCCTGGACTCTTTTTCTAGGTGCAGAATCTAAAGCACAAGGAGGTTAACTAACCATCGCCACCCTCCCACCATCCCCTCCCGTTGTCCCAGGAGTGGGTAAACCAGGCTGTAAATGGGGATAATTTGCCTTTAACCACTGCACTGACCATCTCTCAGAGAGTCACATCTTTTCCAAATAGAGAAAGTGAATCCAAGAAATGCTGCAGGGGCCAAGGTCACATGGCCGGGGAGCAACTAAACAGTCATGACCTTGGGTGTCCGGGTCAATTTCTCCTGCTCTACAGGTCAGAGACTGTCAAGCACAGAAACTCAGAATTCCAGAGCTGAAAGGAAAGCCTGGAGCTCATCTCCACCCTGAGACGATAGACAGTCCTCACCTTTAAACTTTTCCTGAATTTCCCAAAGCATCTGCCAAAACCGACCCTTTGCTTGTTTCCATGAATATCTAGCACTGAAATGACGCTTTCTCTTTGGCTTAGAGAAACCATCCAGGAGGTTCTTTTCATGGACATGAAATTTCATGGGAAATATCCTGTAAGTAAGAGACTAGGAAGCTCTGAAGCTGGGACCCTCTGCTGGGCTTTCCTGCCCTGGTCTCAGACTCTTTGGCTCCTGCAGGGGAGGGGAGGGCTTTTCTTCCTGTCTGCACCTGTGCCCGTGGGAGCAGGCTCTCTCCATCCCGGCACTGGGGGGACAGGCTGCCAGGTCGGGGACTCCAGCCGCAGAGCCAGCCCTGCAGTCCGCACGCCTCCCGGAAGTCGAGCAAACTCAATGCTTTCTCCCTCTGCATGTTCGTTCTTTCACTTTCCATTTGGTAGAATGAGAATCCTCATACTTCCAGTTAGATCTGACCTTAACCTTCTTTGAACTTTTGCTAAGGTCCTCCTGTAAGATTGCCAAGCTTAAGTTACTATAGCAAAGTCACCAATGACAGACTCACCAAACTTTTTTTTTTTTTGGCTACACCACATGGCATGCAAGAATTTTAGTTTCCCAAACAGGGATCAAAACTGTGCCCCCTGCAGTAATTCCATCATCAAACATTTTTCCCTCCAAGAGAAGCCATGCAGCCTATTAACCATAGCTGATTATTTGTGTCATAAAAGGATTCCAAACACTTTGACAATCTACAAAGTACCTATTATTTTAGGTTCAATCCCATTGCTACTAACTCCAAAGCTCTTTTCATACACTTTAGTGCAAGTGAATTTTGCTGGGTGAGGAGATGTTGCCGTAAAAAGCAGTAAGTTGTCCAATGGAGCTTCGAAATCACGTGATTATGCAGAAATATTCACTACCAAAGAAGCTATCCAAATTCAAGAAACACCTCTTTGACATGCAAGTGCATTTAGTTCCCTTCCAGCCTATATACTTTGGCCTTTCCAGGGAGGAATTCTTCTCTCTGTCTCTCCTCACTCACTTCCTTGGGTCTTCTTATCCAACAATGACCTCCCTGAGCACTTGTGTATCATGTAAATTCCACGTGCCAATAACTTCCAAATAACTATCTCTAGTGCAAACTCTTTCCTTAGCTTCAAACTGTCCATGTGACATCTTTACATGGATGTAGCCCATGCCCTTTAACACTGACCTTTTGCCCAAACCCCATTTATCCTCCTTAATTTTTTATCCTGATAAATCTAACTGATCACTCAGTTCAACAAACCTGAGAAATGTAATGGCCACCCCCTCCACTTCCCCAAGCCCAAACAATTCCTTCCTGTATTGAATAGTGTTGACTTACTACACCCCCACTTTTACTTTCCCCATTTCCAGAAAATTCTGACTTTGTTCAGCTTTCTCCCCTCTTCCCCACTCAACATAGCTTACTTGTTCCTTTGGAGGTGAATCTGACCATCAACTTTAAGAAAGTCCTGGTTGGTTTAACAGTCATCCTATCCCCCTTGTCTGTGGCTGATTTAGGGCTGAGCACATGGCCCAATCATGCAAGAATCAAAGAGAAATTAATTAGGAGCCATCAGGAAAGCTTGTCCCTGTTCACTGAGCAAGTTTCTAGAAATGATCCTCTCTCTGGATGATGTCATACATGGATAGATAATGGGTCTGGAATTGCTGTAACCGTCTTGCTCTCATCTTGAGAATAAAATCGACACAAAGAAGTGAGCATGGAGGAATTTTCCCAGGTGGTCCAGTGGCTAAGACTCCGAGTTTCCAATGGAGGGAACCTGGGCTTCATCCCTGGTTGAGGATCTAGACCCCATGCATCATAACTAAAGATCCTGAATGCTTCAATCAAGTCCCAGCACAGCCACACAAATTAACTGATTAAAAAATAAATTTAAAAAAATAAAAAAAAGTGAGCATAGAAAAGGAAATGGACACTCAGAGTCATAGTCACTGAAAGCCTCTCCTGAAGTCTACCATCTTTCTGAATTTAATATCTCATGAGCAAACAACTGTTGAGGCTAGTGTGTGCTGTTTACTTTCCTATTATTTGCTGCAAAAAGCTCCTTAAATAATCCATCATGCCTCACGAATATCTAGTATCTATCTCCCCATCACTGTCTCCATGGCCACTGTCTTAGTTCCAGCTTTCATCATTTCTCACGTGGATTAATAGAACAATCTTCCCAACTGGTGTTGCTGCCTCTAAGCTCAATCTGCAGCAATCTATCCTTTCCAGCTGCCGGAGTGATCATTCTAACAGAAGAAAAAAAAAAAGAAAAAGCAATCTGCTTATCTCAGGGCCCCGAGCTAAAAATATAAATCTCTTCAGATTTATCCTTTTTCAACTACCACTTAATGCAAAATGACCTTATGGTTTACACTTACTTAGAAAGCTCTAGAAAAGGGTGGGATTAGAGACAGAAGGAATCAGCCTTATTCAAGGTCAAGACCGAGTCTTAGACAGAAGCCCCAGCGACCAGAAGGTAAAGTAATCTCTTGGAATGACTCTGGTCCAGCTTGAGTAAGTCTCTCAATCAACTGTGTGGGCGGAAGCTAAGGCATGTAGACCCCACAGGTCTTTTTTTGAGGTCAAGATCAAGGCATGTTCCAATTATAATGTGCTGGTTTATCAAGATCCCAGAAGAGCTGGGAGCTGCTCTGACAACGTTAAAAACTTAAGAAGTGTTCAGTTCCCACATTCTTCTCTGCCAGCTCCCCTAAAAGTGGAGCCACACAAACCAAATCATCCGAAGCAAACAGAAGTCTCAGGAATGCCAGGGTAGAAGATACACAGGTTGGCAAACAGCAAATTGGAGGCCTTGACCCATTATTCAATGTCATTCATGATGGCATCCTAGACGTTCTCTTCAGTAAGAGTAGATCTTGTTTTCAATTACGGAGAGGTGTTTTGTTTTCCTGCAACCTCAATACTCACTTAACCCTCTCTTCTATCCAAGATGATCATATTTTCAACAGGAATTTTCAGGCTCCTAAATATAGAATCCTGACGTTCTGGCTTCATAGCCTTGATACATCATTTCAGAGGTAGATCTCTGAACCCAAACTGGGGCAAGCAGAGGACTTCCTGGGGAACTTTTGAACTGCAGCCAACAGTGCGTGCCGATCTCTGTTCTGATGTCTAAACTGTATGTGGTAAAGCTGTTGGTGTTTAAGTTTCCTGCCCTCTAAACTGAAAAAGCTGAGAATATAGGTGAGGAGTTGGAGAGAGAGAGAGAGAAATCCAAAGAGAAACAGAGAGGAGAGAGGAGCGGCATGCCTGTCTTTTCTGATTATAGTCACTTCTAAGACTTGATGCTGTTTCTGTCCTTAGGCTCCCGGAGACACCACAGCTCTTTATAGCAAATAATTCTCCCCCTTCATCTTCTCTGTCTCTTCCTTCTTGCTTAAGCTGTTTCTACTTGACATTTATGACACTTGAAACCAAAATAGTGCTAACTAAGAAGCCCAGCGGCTCTCTCTCTCCATTTAACTCCATGCAGCCCAGGCTCCAGGCAAGGGCACTGTGGTTCTGCAGATCACTCCACCTGGCTCACTGTTTCTTCTGGGCTGACCTTCCCTCTCATGCCTTCAGCCATGCCTTTGCCCACGATTCTCCTCTGGTTCTTCCCTACAATACCTATGTCCCCCACTTATCACTACTTCTCTGATATCTTTTACAAGTCCTCGGACTGAAGTGAAGTGCCCAGTGTATACAACTCTAATAACTCTATCATTATTCTTTCATGTCACTGTTTAAGTTGCTAAGTCATGTCCTACTCTTTGTGACCCCACGGACTGCAGCATGCCAGGCTTCCCAGTCTTCCACCGTCTCCCAGAGTTTGCTCAAGTTCACGTCCAGTGTGTTGGTGATGCTAGCTAAGCGTCTCATCTGCTGCTGCCCTCTGCTCCTTTTGCCTTCGATCTTTCCCAGCACCAGGGTCTTTTAAAAATCTTTAATATTTTCAATGCACTCTTGTTAATATTTATTTCTTCATCTTACTTCAGCTGTGCTGGGCCTTAGTCGTGGCCTGTGGGCCCTTCCCTTGTGGTGCAGGGATTCTCCAGTCATGATGCAGGGGCGCAGTAATATGCCACACGGATGCTCTAGTTGTGGCCACCAGCTTAGTTGCTCTCTGGCACGTGGGACCTCAGTCCCCCAACTAGGGATTGAACCTACATCCCCTGCATCGCAAAGTGGATTCTTAGCCACTGGACCACCAGTGAGGTCCCTCTATCATTACTCTTAAAATACTCTGCTGTGCTGCCCCACTAACTTCAGTGCTGAGGTCTTATTAGAACTTTATCTCTCTCTTTCTGCAGCTCCTAGCAAGACATTTATTTGATAAATAGTTCTTGACTGGATAGTTAAATGAATCAATCAATCAATTCAACAAATAAATTCTCTACAGCAACCTGAGTGCCTCTCACAACTTAGCAAATTGACAAAACTTTTAAAGATAAATACGTTAAAGACAAGATTTCTGGAAAACTGGCAAACACATATACTGTTGGTTGTATTGCAAATTAGTATGTCCCTTTTGGAAAGCAATAGAATAATGTACTGCATATACCATAAAAGTGTCATATCTTGAGCCCAAACATAAACATTTTCCTAAGGAAATAATTTCATAAAACCAAAAGCATCGAAATGCTCATGGCAGCAATGTATAATGCCAATATAATTAAAAGAGACAAATTGTCACATTAAATTATATTTCAAGGTGATAAAATATTGTTGTATTTAAAATAAATGAAACCTGGAAATAAGTGAAAATATTTATTATGTGTTAAGTTTTTAAAAACCAAATTTGTGAAAGGACAAATTCAGGATGGTTTTTAAAATTTCAAGACCATGTTCAAGCCTGGAAAGTAAATAGGCAAAAATGCAGCAGTTGCATTGAGCAATGGGATTATCAGTATTATATTTTCTTTATCAAAATTTTATTTTAATTGAAAAGATGCTTTTGTGACAGTATTTATTAAGCAGTGGGAAACGAATACTGTCCTCCATATTGTGAATTCTTCCTAGTCATTCCTGCAAAACCTTTTTCTGGATACGGTATGGACACACCTGGCTAGAAGGTTCTTGACCCATGGAATTCAGCACATTCAATTGCAGACTATTCTATCAACAGTCACAGTTGGCAAATTTGTATCATGATTTATGGACATTTGACCTAACAATTGCGTGGGGATGTGAAGCAGCTGTTCACTCGCTCAGCTTTGGCTTTGCTAACGAGAGGTGGACAGATGTGGTTAATGAAAAACAATTGCTAATAGGTAATCACAATTTAGCCTTGAAGTGCCTTTAGGTATGGCCAGTACATGGAGAGACTTTTCAATACGGATCTAGAACCTCATATGTATTCCCGTCCTCTCCTCGGACTCCACCTCCTGGACTGGACTCCCTGTGGGGAGATAGTTCCAGAAGGCCGTCTGGGAGCACGGTTCATGGGAAGGGCTGGGTTCAGGCTGGTGGTGAGAAAGTATTAACGTGACGACTTACACGGTTTGTCAGGAGAGAACCAGGAAGGCTCCATCCCTAACTGAGTCTCCTCCACTGCTTCAGCCTAAAACACGAGGACCCTCGTTATGAGGTGGCTGGAGAGTTAGTGTCACCCACAGACACAAGTAGACGCCGGTCAGCCTGGGACAAGGCTGAAACAGGCAGCTGGCAGGACCCTCCGCTTTCAACCTTAGCTCTGCTGCTCTTGTTGAATGGGTCACTCTCTTTGGATCTCAGGTGGCTCATTTAGAGGAGGGAGAATTTGAAAGAAGATCTCTGAGGCCCCTCCCCTCAATTCTATAAGTCCCAGTTAGGATGGGCACCCTTTCAGCCAGGTTGTCTTAGCCCACCAGGCTCCTCTGTCCATGGGGATTCTCCAGGCAAGAATACTGGTTTAGTTGCTCACTCATATCCAACTCATATGACCCCATGGACTGTAGCCTGCCAGGCTCCTCTGTCCATGGGATTCGCCAGGCAAGAATACTGGAGTGGGGTGCCATTTCCTTCTCCAAGCTTGCCTATAAGTAAGTACAAATGGATTTGGGGTTTGTCTGTGATTGCTGAAGCCCTCCGTCATCTCTGTGGAGTTCAAGTACACGTTTGGAATGACAATGGCCCTCACATTAGAAACTGGCTAATGGGTGAACTGTGCAGGGGACTATTTTTAATATATTGCAAGTTTCAGTTCATATACCACAACTTAATTGAATTTGCCCTAGAGCCGTTCAACTAAAAATTGTGCACAAACTAGCATTTTCAAGATAAATGGGGGGCCTTGACCAAACTCCAAGAAAACAAAATGGTAAGTTTTTGAAAAGTTAATAACATCTTTCTAATCAAAGCCATACTGGATATAGAGAGAGTATTTTCTTTTCTTTCTTTTTTTTTTTTTTTTTAATAGTGGATCAGAGTTTGAGAGTCTCATCCCAGGGACAACTTGGTACTCTCAAGAATTCAGCTGAGAAATGAACAGCCTCTGAAACCACTGGTAGCTCAGAACACCTTGTTGGTTCAATCTCTACCTCTGAAATACGTTAGCACAATAGGTTCCCCACTAGGGAAGACAATGACAACCCACTCTAGAATTCTTGCCTGGATAATATCATGGACAGGGGAGTCTGCGAGCTATGGTCCGCGCGTGCGTGCTAAGTTGCTTCAGTCCTGTCTAACTCTGTGCGACCCTGTGGACTCTAGCCCCAAAGCCCTTTAGAACAAGAGACGCTCCTAGTACTTGTATCACTCAGGAACTTACCAGAGTTTTAGGTGCCCTATATCACGGACGGGATCAAAGACAAATATTAGAACAGGAGATGCCCCGATTGTTTTTACCACTTAAGAAGTTGCAAGGTATTAGGAGCCTTGTGCCAAGAACTGGAGGCAGAGTTGTTGTTGTTTAGTCGCTAAGATGTGTCCAACTCTTCTGTGACCCCATGAACCGTAGCCCACCAGGCTCCTCTGTCCATGGGATTCTCCAGGCAAGAATATTGCAGTGGGTTGCCATTTCCTTCTCCAGGGGATCTTCCGACCCAGGAATCGAACTCATGTCCCCCGTATTGGCAGGTGGATTCTTTATCACTGAGCCATCAGAGAAGCCCTGGAGACAGAGACCAATATAAAAATGTTTTAATAATATTACACACAGGTTCAGCTGTTTCTCTCTGGTCATAAATGATGTGTGTTCAGGAAACTGGTCACCTTGGTTTACCTGGAATAGTCCTGGTTTCACTAGTTGTAGTGGTTTAATTATTAAGAGTGTTCCCCTTTCCTTCTCAAACGTGGCCCAGATTGAGCATTATACACATATTCGTCTTAATCACCTCAAGAGGTCATATATGGAGAAACTCTAAGTTCTTTCTAAAAGATTAATGGCATAATTTTGAAAGAAATAAAGTTACACATCCTTCTGAAGAGAAGCTAGAAAATACCCAACCACTGGTGGTCATGCCCAGTGGGATGTTCAGATCTCAGGGAAGGGATTGGGTGGCATGGATGCAGATGGCCACTTGAACACGCTCGTACATCTCAGTCTGCTTCCTGTGTGTCCTTGGGCTAAGTACTTAACCCCTCTGAGCCCCAGTGTCTCACTGTAAAATGAGGAAGCCAGTATCAGCACCTATTTCATACTTTCTTTGGGAAACACCAAGATGCTAAGGTAGGTAAAAATGCTTTGAAAAGCCTGAAACAAGAATCTGATAGATGCCAGGATTTGTCATCGGACTGGTAGCTGGATGTGACTTTACTTGTCAGTAAGACCCAATATATGTTGGGTTTGCAGATCCTCTCTGAGTGGCCCATGCTTTTCCTGCCCTACACAGATCTGGGAAGCCATTTCTTTACAAAGAAAAGATTAGGACCCATATGTGCCTGCAGCTTTTCAATTGATCAAACAAAAACAAAGATCTCTTTATTAATAAGATGCACTTCCCTGGAGGCCCATTGGTTAAGACACCATGCCTCCAATGCAGACGGCATGGGTTTGATCCCCAGTCAAGGAATTATGGTGCCACATGCTGCACAGAGCAGCTAAAGGCATTTTTTTTTTTTAAGAAAAAACTGAGAAAAAAAAAAAGTGAAGTTGTAGGTGTAGCACTTGGCTATTTTGCTAAACTTGTGTCTTGGTGTACAGTCTTCTCTGCTAGAAAGAGGTCTCTGGGAGCATAAGGACTGTGTGTGACCGCTCCCCCCACCACCCCCTTATATCTTTGTATTTGACTTTGTACCTGGCTCATAACAAGAATGCAGTATTTTTGTAGAGGAGCTAGGAAATTTTTGCCAACCTAAACAGAGCTGTACTCTGAAACACAGCTGTGTGGTTATAATTTAATGGCTTTTACATTCCGCATTTCAAATTGTCTCACTGCAATCAAGTAGACCTTACCCGCTGAGCACCGATGTCCTTTGGTGGGTTGATATGGAATAAACAGTTAGCAGTTTGTGTGGAAATCTTCCAGCACCCAGCCTGGAGCAAAATGAAGGTTAGATCTAAGCTTGGAGAAACGAAAGAAACAGCAGCCATACTGTTTGGCAGAGAAGGAGAGGTTATTTTTAAAGATGATGTTAACTTTATAACCCCAGGTTCTATTTTTTCCCTTTAGAGGTAGTATATAGAATGGTTAAAAATCATCAACTCTGGGGATCAACTCCTGGGTTGTAACCCTGGCAATGGCACTTAACTTGCTTTAAAGCCTTGAGTGAACTGGATTCCCTAGAAGCGCAAATACAAGGCATAAAGTGACATACTCACATGTTTGGGGTGTACGTGGCCCTGCTGAATACACAAGTGGAATAAAAGAGAGAGAGAGGAGAAACAGGAAAAGGTAGAGACCAAATACAAGGACGTATGAAACTGGACTGATCAGTTACAGGGCAAGCTGCTTTCTCTGTTTTGCTGATAGCTTTTAAGAGACTGTATGCAACTACCTCCCAAGGATTGAAGAAAAGAATTTATCTTCAGTGTCTTCACTGCCATTGATCAAAGCTCACACCTGCTGGGAGTTAATTGCTCTGACCTTCTGGTTTGCCCACGCCTGGGGGACTAGCAGGCCTCACCCTGTAGAGACCGCAGGGAACCCCAGGTAGGAACTGACGATCAGGTAGCCCAGTGTGAGGCCGGGTCTGAGGTTGTGCTCAGAAGCCACAGGAAAGGCTGAAAGAGCCGCTGCAGGTGGCCCCTTGGCCTGCAGGTGCAAATGCAGCAGCATCAGTGGCCGGGTTCCTTGGATGCTGAGGGCAGTGTTGGCCATCACTAGACTGGCTCTGGCTAGACAGGGCCTGGACCTCCAGTGAGGCAGGGACTGAATCCAGTACCTTGCCTGGCTTTGATTGAACAAGTTAATATATGGAATCTAATGTAGACAATGCCTGGCACACAGCGAGCGTCATCAAACGTTAGTTTCTGTACGTATCCAATTCTCCCTTTCCCTGGCAACCTTTTCTCAGCGTTTTACGTTTCTTCTGAGGGATGCATTTGGAGGTGGAGCTGTAAGGTCTGAGTTTGGTACTGAACGGTGTCTCAGAGCATCAGCGTCCCTTGTGCCTCGTGCCTTGTCCCTCGCCACACCAGCTGATAGGATCCTCAAGGAAGAGAGAGAAACAAGACAAATCCCACCAAATAGCCACCCAACTCATCTCTACCTTGGTCCCAAGAGGTTCTCTGGAAAAAGTTACCGAGTTCTTATCATGGTAGATACACCCATTGGCTTGAGTGGGTTTCCTCCAATGGAGTTGTTCAGAAAAGTATCTACTAGAAGTTCAGAGACATAAGTGGGTGAAGCAATGCAAGCTATTATATATAGAAGAGATAAACAACAAGGACCCACTGTATATCAACGGAACTATATTCACTCTCCTATAATAAACCAAAATGGAAAAGAACATAAAAAGTATATATTATGTATCTGTGTACCTATATATAATATATACATAGAGGGAGTGTAGTTGATTTATAAAGCTATGTTATTTTTTGCTGTATAACAAAGTGATTCTCTATAAATCAGTAAAAATTAACATAGCATTATAAATCAACTATACTTCAAAAAAAAAAAGAGAAAGAAACGTGGGTGTAGCAAGGGCTTAATGCAAAGTTTCCATAACCTGGGGGCTCTCTGAGCAAATCCAGCTTGCAGAAGTTTTTCATTTGGACTTCACAATGTTAGTAAAAATATTTTAATTTGACCCCTCTGTAATGACTCCCCAAACAAAAGGCTATTAGAAGTTGCTGTCTCTGTTGCAATTAGTAGAAACCAAGATTTAAACATGTTAAAACCAACATTTAAAATCATAATATCTTTTATTAAAGTTCTCACTCATCACTTCCCTTTAAAAAGTAACCAGAGGTTTGCATAACCTGAGCCTGAATTTCCATATAGCAATAATTACTGGGAGTAGAATAAGGGTTCTCCATGTTATGACATACTTGCCCTAATCCTCTCCACTCCATATTGTCTCACCTGGCCTGTCTCACTCACTTACATCCCATTCTATTGCAGACGGTTCAATTTTCAGCTCTGGACCTGAAGCTCTTTGGACTGAGAAAGCTATTTATTATGGCGGGCTTCCCTGTGGTTCAGCTGGTAAAGAATCCGCCTGCAATGTGACCTGGGTAAGATCCCTGGGTTGGGAAGATCCCCTAAAGAAGGGAAAGGCTACCCACTCCAGTATTCTGGCCTGGAGAATTCCATGGACTGTGCAGTTTATGGGATCTCAAAGAGTCGGACACGACTGAGTGATTTTCACTTTCACTTTATTATGGAAAAGCAGCCTCTAGGCCTCTAAAGGTACTTTATTTGTTTATTTTGGCTGTTCTGAGTCTTCTTTGCCATGCGAGGGCTTCTCTAGTTGTGGCAAGAGGACTTCGTTGCCCTGCAGTATGTGGGATCTTAGTTCCCTGACCAAGGGTCAAACTTGTGTCCCCTGCTTTTGAAGGTGGATTCTTCACCACTGGAGCACCGAAGATGTCCCTCTAAAAGTACTTTAATGATGAGCTGGTCCAATCCCTGTAGCCCCATGTCCACCTGCCAAATTTGCTCATTGGATAGTTGTTTTGTTTGGCTTTTGCAAAAATGGAATAGCTTTTTTATCTCATTAATAATATCATATATTCTCTGTGTTAAAAATTAAAAACAGACATAGAAAAAGGAACTGAAATAAAAAGAAAGGCCTATTGTCCCATGATGTGGAGATGCACTAGAAATTTTGGCATAGATCCGTTGCAGCTATTGCAGAAAGGCTCTCTAAGCTCCATTCAAATTCCCAAAGCAAGTCTTCATTCACCTTGGAAGCTAGAAATGTAAATTGCATATTCTCAGACTCCCTTAAACCTCAGGTTTGCCACGTGATGCACCTGTCTCCAAGCCAAAGCACTGTCGAAGGTTGGAAAATGAGATAGAACTGAAGCTTTTGCTGTGTCTGCGGTTTCTCCTGACAGCAGTATAGTTGTTAAAGCAGGAAAAGCAGGAGCACAGAACCTGTGCTGTGTTTGGTCCATGTTGGTCACAAAACGCCGAGTTCCTCGTAGGATGGCAGCTGAAGCAGCAGGTCTTCAGCCAGCGGCAGCTCTGGCAGCTTCTTGATGTGGCTGCTGGTTGAAGTGGAGACAGCAGCTTTATTGGTGGCCTCTTTTACAATATTGGAAACTCAAGGCTGGAAACTCAGGCTGGAGCCTGCTCCTCATAACTTTCCAGTGACTTTGTAATCAGTTGATTCCGTTAAATTCTTCTGTGCCTAAACCAGCTAGAGTGGATTCTGTTATGTGCAACTGAGTCCTAACTAACAGTGTATTCTCCTAATTCTCAGCACCTGTCTCCTTCAGTGGAAACAAATAACAGAGAGAATTCATATAACTTTCACATCTTGAAAAATTATAGCGCAATGTCACCTGCAGGACTGACATTGTTGCAATCTAACAATTTTATGGAGATGTCCCATTTTGCATGCATTTTTATGGATACATGTGTAGGTTCCTGGACTCATCACTGCAGTCAAGGTACAGAACAGTTGCAGGACCACAAGGATCCTCATGTTACCTTTCTGTAGCCATATCCCCCCCCACCACCCAAATCCCTCCCTAACTTCTGACCCCTTCACTTTCTAATCTGCTCTCCAGTTCTGCAACACTGTCATTTCAAGACTTTTTAATATAATATAAATAGAATCACAGTATATGAATTTTTAAGTTTGGCATTTTAGGGCAAGGATTTGCTTTTGCTCAATGTAATACATCATCAATTCATCCAAGTTGTTGCATGTATCAACAGTTCAATCCTTTTTATTCCTGAGTTGTAACTCATTATCTGGATGTCTCATTTGACCTTTCACCCATTGAAGACACATGGAGTGGATTGTTTCCAGTGTTTGGCTATTATGAGTAAAGCTGCTGGGAATATTCACATGCAGATTTTTGTGTAAATGTAAGGCTTAATTTCACTGGGATAAATGCCTCAGAGTGTAATTACTGGTTCACATGGTAATCACATATTTAGTTTTACAATAAAGGGCCAAAATGTTTTCCAGAGTGGCTGTACCATTTTACTTTCCTGCCAGCAATGTATGAGTGATCCAGTTTCTCTGCACATTTGCCAGCATTTGGTATTATCATGTAGAAAAAAAAAGGTAGGCATTCTGATGAGGATGTAGTGGTAGTTTACTGTGGATAGGCTTCATTTTATGACAATTTGTGCCGCACCGCATTATAATTTCAATGGTAGTTTTAAATTGTTTATATCATTATATTCAGCATTTATATGCCGCAGCATTGTCTTTCACTTCCATAGCACTTTTCGCACATTTTAATCACATTTAATTTTTCCTGCCTTATGTCTTTTTATTATTATCATCCACATTTCTTTGATGAGGAAATGGAGATAGCAAAAATGAGCGATTTATGCAAGGTCTCTCATGGGAATGAAGACATGTTTCTTGAGCAACTACTGTATGCTAAGCATGCCATATCATCCTTTGTAATGATATAGCTATTTCTGCAATTATATGCTGTCATTCCTGTTTGAAAGGGGATTTGAGAGTGCTTATGGCCACCTCATGCAAAGAGTTGACTCATTGGAAAAGACCCTGATGCTGGGAGGGATTGGGGGCAGGAGGAGACAGGGATGACAGAGGATGAGATGGTTGGATGGCATCACCGACTCGATGGACATGGATTTGAGTAGATTCTGGGAGTTGGTGATGGACAGGGAGGCCCGGTGTGCTGTGATTCATGGGGTCGCAAAGAATCGGACACGACTGAGCGATTGAACTGATACTCAGTAATTGGAGAAGGCGATGGCACCCCACTCCAGCACTCTCGCCTGGAAAATCCCATGGACGGAGGAGCCTGGTAGGCTGCAGTCCATGGGGTCGTTAAGAGCCGGACACGACTGAGCAACTTCACTTTCACTTTTAACTTTCATGCATTGAAGGAAATGGCAACCCACTCCAGTGTTCTTGCCTGGAGAATCCCAGGGACGGGGGAGCCTGGTGGGCTGCCGTCTATGGGGTCACACAGAGTCGGACACGACTGAAGCGACTTAGCAGCAGCAGCAGCATACTAATATGTGACTGTCATGAGTTTTATTTGTCCAAAACATACAGACATAGAAACATATGTAGAGAAAGAGAAAATAATCCACATATTATCTTAGACTATAAATACAGTTAATATTTTTATTATATATTAACATGCAGTTAATATGTTGATTATATATTGATATATATACATAATATATACTATACACATATATGTATCATGGGCTTCCCTAGTGGCTCAGTGGTAAAGAATTCACCTGCCAGTGCAGGCAATGTGGGTTCTATCTCTGGGTCAGGAAGATCCCCTGGAGAAGGAAGTGGCAACCCACTCCAGTCTTCTTGCCTGGGAACTCCCATGGACAGAGGAACCTGATAGGCTACAGTCCATGGGGTCGCAAAAGAATCAGACACAACTTAACAACTAAATAACAATATATATCATTATATATAAATATATATGTATATATATATATATAGAGAGAGAGAGAGAATATAATAGATATATGGTGAATACATGTACATATATACATATATTAAATATATCATGTTTATGACAGAACAGGCTTGATATAGATAGACCCACTGGCAATTTTTGTGCATGCACTTATGGCAGATACTACAGAACCGCTCACTAAGCTCCATTTGAATCCTATAACAAAGTTTCTTTCTTCTAAGCTGTATTGCTTAGCTGGCAAATTAAAGACTGGGACTAGAACCTGAGTATCTGATATCAAGTCTGGCAGGCTTCCCACCAAAACAAAGTTACTTCTCCTTCTCACTTGAGAAGATAAAAAAAAAAACACAGCAAATCAAAAGTCTCAGGGAACGTTCTAGTTTTGCTTTTTGATTGATTAATGTGTTTTCAACTTCATGTTTCATTTCTCCCACCTCCTTCCCCATCTCTACTCCTGAGATACTTAGACAACATCTGTTCCGAGTTTAGTGCTTCATGAGAGTATGTGTGTACATCCTGGGAGCCTTTGTTTGATGCCAGAGTTTGGCACCTCATTCCTTCACATGAGCACATTCTCTGGGAGTTTCACTGATGGACTTAGGAGACTGAACTGAGATCAGGGAGATGCAAGTGCAAGAATTACCCAAGCTTGGAAAAGTCATTTCACCATGTTCTTAAAATGCAATGTTCAGACCAGAGCATCTTCAAGGTGCCTCCCAACTCTTTGATTGGTTTTGGTTTGTCTTTGGGTGGTATCATTTGCTCTGCATCACAGCCTTCAGTGAGCAAGGCTGTGTTGGAAGTCATCAGTCACTTCATCAGCATCAAGTTTTATCAAGGATTCCTGACACCTTGGTCCCTTCTCAGAGATGAGATATCCAGACCACTTCCCTCCCCCAAAAATTGCAGCCTCCCCAACACATAAAGCAATCTGGTTATTTCCTAGGGAGTACAGTTTCAAATAATGGCACATACACACAAGTACATTCTCACTTCAAGAATTAAGAAAAACAAAAAGAAAGCAGTAGAATTGCAAGTCTGTATTTCTATTCTAATTATGAGTGGTGACTTCCCCCGAGGCCTCTAGGATAGTCCTGGCTTAGTAGATGGATTTGTGGCTTGTTCACACACATCAGTCACTTACTTGGTTGTGAGACATGACCCATGTAGGCACGGAGATTGTACATGGATCTCTGTAACAGAAGACGCTCTGTCCACCATCATCCCTCCTGATTTTCCCATGTTCCCTTTCCTTCACCAGGAGACACGGGGTCAGGGAGAGTGTTAGGTCACCAGGATCCTCTGCCTCATGCCACCACAGTGGTTAATAAACAATCGTGAAAGCTGAGACTTGTCCTGCTGACACGGGACCTCCCAGAGTCCATCCTTATCCAGCTTTTGTTGCATTCCTTTAAATGCGGGACCGGCATCTGCTGAATAGTTATCCCTAATCAAAAGAATGCGATAGAAAAATGAAACCTAGCCTTGGCTAGCCTCCACTTCTTGCACTGTGAGAGCCGGGAGGGACTTGGAGATCATTTGGTCTGACACATTCATTTCAGAGACAAGTAAATAGAGGTTCCAAGACTGACAGCTGGCTAGCAGGAGAGCCTGGCTGGACGGCGCGTTTCCTGGCTACACTGTCTCAGAACCTCACCGCGTTTGATCCTGCGGCAGCTGCCAAAGTAAACCTGCTATAAAGAGACAGAGTCTGTTTCCATTTTGTCTTGTTTGGGGCAGTGGCAGTGTGGTAGTAGCCTTTGTGTCTGGTCTGGGGGGTGGGGGGTTGGGATTAAGCTCTTAAGTACTAGGGTGCTCCTAAGGCATCAAATCCTAAGCATTGATAAGTGAATAGTGTAGCAAAAGAGCAGAATCCACCATCCCTTGTGCAGCTGTGATTTCTCCAAGTTCTAGAAAAGATGTTGTCAAAATATGGATCAATATAATGATCCCACCACATGAGACCTCTTCTATTTGGTGTGGAAAGTCAAGATAAGCATCAGAAAAAAAATACGCTGGAAAGATATCAAGGGTTGCATTCAAGGAAAGCAATTTGGCCAGCCACAGCTCCTCAAATGGCCTGTAATCTTGTTATGACTATTGTTTTGAACACATGGGACAAAATAGAAAACTATTTAGAACAGGCTAGGGTTGGGTGGTGTAATGATGCAGAGTAAAACACTGGAAATGCCACGGGAGTGGGAATTATGACTGTGTTGCTCACAGTTTTATTTCTGTGCCCAGCACAGCTCCTGGCATATGGTAAGCCCTTATTAAATAAATACTCAATCTAATATATGGTAGTGTAAGATATGACATTGTATTTTGTACTCTTGAAAAACAAAAACAGTGCCAATTAAACACCATATACCAGTGTTGGAAATGTTAAAATGTAAACAGTAACCCAAAAACACACCTTAAAAATCACTGAAATACAGATTGTCACACTGAATATATATTCACTACTGTATGTTCACAATGAATGAATAAACAGATGAAAAACTCCGGTTAGAATCCTGGGGCAGTTGCTCACTGCATTTGTGAGCTTGAGGTAATCATTTCAAGTGCCATGATCTTGAAATTAGAAAACAGTAATAATAAATGCTGCCTCAAAGTTTTCTCATCATGATTAATATACGGCATTGACGATGAGCACTTGGTAAACTCAGAGTTCCAGTAGCAAATGTTAACGTGTTGTTTCAAAGTTAACCACTAAGTTGCAGAGTTGCCTTGATAGGAAAAGATTGAGTGTGAATTACAGCACTGTGGAAGACTTATTGGAATTCACAGGGTGCGCACAATGCACTAAAGGATGGAGAAGATTTGGACAAGGAGGACATTTTTCACAGGCTTTTCACTGTAGGTAAGTGTGAGTCTTTGGTTAAGGCAGACAGAGGTCTTAGACCCAGACCCAGAATGAGGGGCAGAAGGAAAGGTTGTTGCCCCAGCTGTTTGTCTGTAAAAACAAAAGGGCAAAAGATAGTCTCACTTTACTCATTTCTAGGCACAACCTCTCGTGTAACTGGTCAACCACAAATTACTTCTAAAGCGGCAGGAGAAAAATGTGGAACTAACATTTTAAAACACGCCCTTTTAGTGCTGACCTTGGCTGTTGAGTATTTTTTGTGTGTCACTCACGTTGGCAATCAAGGAGAGCCAAAGTTCTAAACAACAATGCAGGCTGTAATAGAGCTTTACGAAAATTTAATGATTTATAAAATTACATGCCTTTTAAACCATTTATATGTGTCCCAAGAACTTGTCCACTCCTTGGAAATAATGAAAGCAAAGTGGAGAACAATTATGGAAAAATAGAAAACACTAGACATGCATATTGATTCTGCTTTAGCAAAGGGAAGTAAATTAGTAAGCAGAAGAGTTCCTTAAAAAATTTGAAATCAACAGACGAACCTACCTGTGAAGCAGAAAGAGAATCACGTACAGAGAGACCAGACTGCTGGTTGCCAAGGAGGAGGGGCTGGGGGAGGGATGGAGTGGGAAGTTAGGGCCAGCAAATAGAAGCTTCTACATGCAGAATGGATAAATAACAAGGTCCTACTGCAGAGCGCAGAGAAACTATGTTCAATATCCTATGATAAACCATCATGATGGAAAAGAATATATATTTTTTTAAAGGAATGTATACACACATATAACTGAATCATTTTGCTCTCCAGCAGCATTTAACACAACATTGTCAATCAAATACACTTCAATGAAAAATTGAGTATCCAACTCTGTTAAATATAGTTGTTAACAGAAATCCCTTGTCCTCTCCTCGACTAAATAAACAGTGAAACAAATTTAAGAAATATGACCTTGAAGATATTCTCCTGTCTAGGTTTCTTTCCTATGTTTATCTGGCTTTGATGAGACCCAGGCCTTAATCTTTCTGAGGTGCCTGTTTGCAGAAATGTTCCTTCTGGCCGTTCAACAAAGGAAAAGGTTGAATAAACACCCCAAAATGTAGATTTCTTTCAAGCCTCTTTTTCTTTTCTGGCAATTATCCCTTCTGGAAGCATTTCAATTTTGTCTGACACAGTGATATATTGCACAGATATTTTGGTATAAACTGGCACCTAATGTTTAATGAATAAGCATTGAGTGTATAACTGGATGCTGTGACCCTTCCACTCACCTAATATTTGAGATAAGTTGCAATCGTCCTCTCTAGCATGGGGTTCCCATTAGAAGGGTCATGGGAGCTTTATATCCCTATGAAACTTCCATTCCCAAGGGAAAAATCCAGGACAGATTCAGTCATTGGATTGGCCACTGAAATTCCCTAAAGCTCTGCTTCCTCCACCGCTTCTTTTGTGCCATTTCTTCTGTGTTTGGCTACGTGACTAGTGAGTCCACCTCACTAACAACATCTCATCTCCTCCCATGGCCCTCAGAAGGCACACCTCCCAATTCATGGGAATTTGACATTCCCAGTAATTTGAGACCTTTGCTTCTCTCCTCATGGGCTTTATCCCTCTTTCTCCATCATACATGTCCGACGAGACAGTGGTGAGCCAAAACCACGTCCACACTCTTACGATAGAAGTATGCATATTCCTATGCGTACTACAGACTGGCGTGCTATAGCCCACGGGGTCGCAAAGAATTGCACATGACTTATCAACTGAACAATAACGACATGCATAGTTTCCCACAGCTGCTGTGATAAACTGAGTGGCTTAAAGCAACTGAAATTGATGCTCTCCCAGGTTTGGAAGTGAGAAGTCCACATCCAAAATATTGACGGGGTCATGCTCACTCTGAAGGCACCAGATGAGAAATCTTGTCCCCTCCATCTTCTGATGCAACAGGTATTCCTCAGCCTGGGGCTGCCTGGCACTAATCTCTGCCTTGTCTTCACATCTCAGCCTTCTTGCCTGGCCTCTCCTCCGTGTTTCTCTCACAGAGATGCTAGCTCTCAGATAATCCAGGGTGACCCCATCCCAAGGTCCGGAGTTCCACTACATGCAAAGACCCCTCTTCCAAATAAGGTCAAATGTACAGATTCCAGGACATGGACTGGGATTAGGACATGGACAAATCTGTTCAGGGGGAGGAACAAGATGCAAGCCACTGCAAGGCATCAAAAGGTCTCATTTTCTTAGTTAACATCCACACGCCCACTCTAGAGACTCTTACTTGACTTGCTTGTCACTTTTTCCCATGTTCTTACCAAGAAAATTCAATTAAGGTACATCAAGTATTGAGTTATAAGATGATACCAAAAAAAAAAAAAAAGTACTTTGCCTAATTTTTTTTTTCTCAAACCTGAGCTTTTTTCCAGAAAGGTATGCAGGTAGCAAAGAATGCCTATCAGATATCATTTGATATCTGACTACAATCTGATGGCCAGCAAATATTCACTGCAGTGAGTATGTATACAGTGTACCCGATGCCCTTCTTCTTGAGGAGGAGAAGGAAATTCCAGAGTCATCACCACATCCAGTTTGTCTTACCAGGCTGCAGCTCTGTAGCAAGAGCTTGATTTTGACTGTCTCAAGGCTAACTGAAAAATCTCTACGCTATCTTCATTATAGCCCAAGCTATAACCCCTCAGATCTTTTTTCCCAAATTCCTCTACATGCATCCTCAAATTTACCATCCTTCCCCTCTCTTGATCTAACTTCCTCCTGCTCTCCTGCTTCTAAAACTCATCTCTGCAATCCTCTGGAAGACATACTCCACGACAAGCAGACTAATCTATATCCTCAGTTCTGTTCCCACAGTCCCAAGGTCATGGTCCCCAAAGTTGTGGAGCAACAGAAATTCTAAAGAGTATTTAGAAATACATGCTGATTTCCCATTTTAGACTTACTGAATCAGGAAATCCTGAGCCAACAGGACCCCTGTCATTAAAGATTCTCCATAAGTCATTAATGAATTCAACTCTTTATCATGGGCCATAATCAACATCCTTTGCAGGTTACAGGCTCTGACTACAACCAATGGGAAATTAAAAATTTAGCTAGAATGCCTAAACGTGGACTTGACAGGAGAACTACAATAATACAAAACGTAAACTTCACATTTTTCTCATGGAAAGAACTGTCAAGTCTTATCTGTTTCATATTCTTGGAAAAATATTGTTCCACAAAAGATTTCTATCCTACTTGCTATTAACTTTTCACATGAAGAGTGCTTCTGTATTTTTAAGAGGAGCTTCACAGCAGGTGGTTTCATAGGAGCCTTATTAAGAGATCTCATTTCCTTTCTCCTGTAAAGACGAAAACAAGAAAAGAAAGGCTCCTGATCAACAATTTACTTCTATACCATCACCCCTCCTTGCCTACTCGCCATAAACACCCATGTTTACTTTGATCTGACCCATCTATGAACTAGTGTTAATCAATGTCTTACAAGTCGAAGTCTGAAGTCAATTTGGCCACTTGGACTTACAGATCTACTCAATTTCTGATTCAGTTTGCTTAGCATTAAGCTCTTTATTTAGAAGATGGTTTTTTCCTTTTTTTTTTAATGCTTTGCAGAAAAGTCTGTTTCAACTCTCTCTCTCTTCTTTTTCTTTCCCATTGTTGACAAAGTTTCAAATGAGGTGTTTCTTGGATTGTCTTAAAGCTTATATCAAGTTATTTCACATGTGGGAGAGAAGTCTTGCAGATTAATTTACCACTTGCTTAAGTCTGGAGCTTTCACAATAGAAGTAAGAAGTAGATAATACAGATCTAGAGGAAATATTTTATAATTCAATTGTTTTTCTGAAACAGTAAAACTTTACCGCAGGTAAAAAACACAAAAGGACAACTTTGGGGCCATCAGTTCAGCATTCACTTTCTTTTTTGTCCTAAATTCCGCCCCTAATATACTACAGATGAAATTCTACCCTTTCTATTTCCTCTGAATACCTCTTATTGAAGGACTTTTGACTTTCAGAATCCATTCATTTCCTGCCCATTACATGAATCATTTGACCAAATCAGCCCACAGTCACCATTGTATTTCTACCTTGGGTTCTTCAGTTATTCACTATTTGTTCCTGTTTCCAAAGTTTTTACAGACTCCTAGAAAACAAGCATTGTGTCGTAGCAGAGATGGTTATAGTACAGTAGAAAGAACTCAGGATTTGTCATCAAAAGACTTGATAAGGAGATAGAAAATTTGTTGTGGATATTGTTTTCCACAAAATCCATAATTTTCTTCATCTTTTTGTTGTTGTTGTTGTTCTATGCTGATCAGATGCAAGAAACCAAAGAAAATAACGGTTTACTGAAGGTTTTGAACATGTAAATGAGCCAATAAATATTTAAATGATGATTAGAGAAAACCTTATCATTTAGCCAGCTCTATCATTAATGAGTTGCATAAATCTTTTTTTTTTTTTGCATAAATCTTAACACATGCTGACTTCATGTTTGCCTGAGAAACCTGGCTTTTACCTTCTTGAAAATTATATTTGACAGAGATGGCCAGTTGGTTTACCTTCTACGACTACTTAAAATGTGTTGCCCAAGAAGCGCCCTTATGAGTTGTTTGGGTCTAAACATGCATGTCTTGACATCTTAGGATTCACCCTGAGATTTCTTTCCTCTTCCCTCCCTCTTTCCTTCCCCTTCCCTCCATCCCCTCCTCCCTTCTTTCTTTCCTCCTCCCTCTGCCCCTCCCTCTCTCTCTCCCTTCTTTTCATTCCTTCTTTCTTTCTCTCTCTTTCTTGTTTTTCTTCCTAACTCTCTATTTTGGCTTGGTTTTGCTTGTTCTGGCTCTTTGCTGAGTTCATCTCCAGTTCTCATTTGCATGTCTCATGCAAATAGGACGCCCACTGGTAGCAACCATGATTGGTGGGTTGGTTTTATGGTCTTATTAGCTAATCTCTAACAGATAGAGAGGGATCTAGTCTAACTGGAGGAGAAATACTGGAGTTTTTTTTTTTTTTAATTCCATGTATGTGTGCGTGTTTGGGCAAGAACATGTTGTGATTCCAAAGGAAAGGAGAAGAGACCTTTGAGATCAGGATTGGTGCATTTTTATTTTCCATGCCATTCTGTCCCATGATGTAGTAGTAAGGCATAAGCTGAAAACTCCTTGTGCCTGCAATTGAGAAAAGCCTTCACCTCTCATTGTGTGACTGTGTGTGTGTGTGTGTATGATGCATATATATACATGCATATATGTGTGTATATACACACACATACACACATGAGTGTGTGTGCCTGTACATGAGTGCATTATGTGTATTAATATACAGGATTTGATAATAAATTTAACTACAAAGTCCCTTAAAGTAAATGTGCTCTGTTCTCTTTGATTTATGGACATTAATAAACTTATCTCTCCAAAATTCTGTAAAGCAATTTTCCTTCAATTAAAAAATAAACAAATTTAATAAAACTTATCTAAATATCATATTCTCACAGTTACTAGAAACTTTAAAAAGAACTGAACTTCTAATGTTTTAAACATGCTAACATTTAAAGAAAAGAAAATGTCTCATAGAAACTGCCAAATCAGAAGCTAAGCTCAGGTGATAAAAATGAATCCTTGAGCAAATCAGACTGGTACAATAAATTTGCTTTAAAAACAGCTATATTTACTTCCCTGACTTTACCAGTATGAAGTATATACAAATTCACACTATTTCTTTAAGGAAGATGTAGGGTTTTTTTTTTTTTTCCCCTTTCTTCTACTTTCTTGATGACAAGTTTGGTGAATTTAATCTTCCTAAATGTCTTATACTGATTTACTAAATACAGAAATTTAAAGTACTGTCACAAATGTTTCAGATTCTGAATAATATAAAAGTATGTATTAAAATTAATTGTAACTCTGACAAATTATATTATGAATATAATACTATTCATATTAATAGTAATTATGTCAATTTAGACATAATTACCAAATCTCATAGGTGACTTTAAGGTTTTAAACCAACATTCATTGAATTGCCCAGTGTATACAATCTTTGACTATTTGACTAATTTCAAAGACAGAATACTATCAAGAAAAAAATACATATATACATGTGTATATATGTAATATATATATGTAATATAGTTTTACTTTGGAGCTTCTTATTTTATGCAGTTTGGAATGTATATATCCCTAAGTAATGTTAACAAAACTGTTCATTTTTGCTGCTTTAAAAGGTTAAAAAGAGAAAAAAAAAGGTTAAAAAGGTGTAAGCAGGGTATTTGTGGCTCCAAGAGTCATGCTATAAATGTAAAATGAACTTGCAATTTTGTTAAAATGATTATATTTGACATGTCACTTACCTCTTAATTCTTTCTGTGAAACAGATGTTACATAGTTTGGTAAAAAAGTTTTATTTACCATACATGAATGCTCTCAGTTCAGTTCAGTTGCTCAGTCATGTCCGACTCTGTGACCCCATGGACTGCAGCACGCCAGGCTTCTCGGTCCATCACCAACTCCCAGAGCTTGCTCAAACTCATGTCCATTGAGTCGGTGATGCCATCCAACCATCTCATCCTCTGTCGTCCCCTTCTCCTCCTGCCTTCAATCTTTCCCAGCATCAGGGTCTTTTCAAATGAGTCAGTTCTACATATCAGGTGGCCAAAGTATGGGAGTTTCAGCCTTAGCATCAGTCCTTCCAATGAATATTCAGGACTGATTTCCTTTAGGATTGACTGGTGACATCTCCTTGCAGACCAAGGGACTCTCAAGAGTCTTCTCCAACACCACAGTTCAAAAGCATCAATTCTTCAGTGCTCAGTTTTCTTTATAGTCCAATTCTCACATCCGTACATGACCACTGGAAAAACCATAGCTTTGAACAGACAGACCTTTATTGGCAGAGTAGTGTCTCTGCTTTTTAATATGCTGTCTAGGTTGGCCATAGCTTTCCTTCCAAAGAGCAGGCATCTTTTAATTTCATGGCTGCAGTCACCATCTGAAGTGATTTTGGAGCCCAAGAAAATAAAGCCTCTCACAGTTTCCACTGTTTCCCAATCTATGTGCCATGAAATTATGGGATTGGATGCCATGATCTTAGCTTTCTGAATGTTGAGCTTTAAGCCAACTTTTTCACTCTCCTCTTTCACTTTCATCAAGAGGTTCTTTAGTTCTTTTCTTTCTGCCATAAGGGTGGTATCATCTGCGTATCTGAGGTTACTGATATTTCTCCCAGATCTTTATTCCAGCTTGGGCTTCATCCAGCCCAGCATTTCACATGATGTACTCTGCATATAAGTTAAATAAGCAGGGTGACAATATACAGCCTTGACATACTCCTTTCCCAATTTGGAAACAGTTTGTTGTTCCATGTCTAGTTCTAATTGTTGCTTCTTGACCTGCATACAGATTTCTCAGGAGGGACGTAAGGTGGTCTACTTGTCCCATTTCTTGAAGAGTTTTCCACAGTTTGTTGTGATCTAAGCAGTCAAAGCCTTTGGTATAGTCAATAAAGCAGAAGTAGATGTTTTTCTTGGAACTCTCTTGCTTTTTTGATGATCCAACTGATGTTGGCAATTTGATCTCTCATGAATGCTCTACTAGGAGGAATAATAGCATATAGGTACAACTCAGTATGCAAGATCATTAGATGTGCTTGTTTGCTTAGCTGAAAAAGTATGATTGTTTTGTTTAAAGTTAAATGACTGGCCCTTGTAAAATGTTTATACACACACACAGACACACACACACATATATATATAGTGATGAGAAAAACCTGAATTTCTTTTGCAGAAGGTGATTTTATTTTCCTTGGATTATGATATGTGGAAATAATGAATCTGAAAAGAAGCAACAAAATATGCTAACATTTTGCCAAAAGTGGCTCAGTTTTGATGACCTTATTCAAAAGATTCTTTTAAAAGAGTTTTGATCCCTTTAGCAGCAAATATTATATTGATGCATAACTAGAATTAGGTTTACTCTCTGTTAAAATGTTAAATTTATCTTTGAATATTGGTCTACTCTCCTCTACTTTCTAATATATTTGGGCTAGTACCTGGTCTATGACTGAAAGCAACGGTTAACAAACCATGGGCATGCATCCAATTCAGCCCAGCAACTGTTTTTGTAAATAAAGTTTTATCAGAACACAAACACATCCATTTGTTTACATATTGTTGATGGCTCTATACAGTGAGTCGTTGAACCAGAGGTGTTACAGCCTCAAAGTCTAAAGTATTTACTCTGGTCCATTACACCAAGTTTACTGACCCCTTGGCTTAAAGCTTCCAATCCTTAGAGGTAGTAAGGAAGGCTGCTTCTTGGCTGGCCATGAACCTTAGTCAGAGGAGAGAGAATTTCACCAGTATTTATAGACATTGGGTTTGATTCCATGGCCTTAAACTAAAAGAAACAGTGAAATGAAAAATAGTAGAACCTATTCCATTTCTGCAGACAGAAGTTAATTTTCTGGTCTTACAAGCTCTAGATTTGCTGACAGTGTTAAAATGTGGCTTATATGCGTAAATTAGCAATTTTTACTCGAACTATGTAAATGAATTAGGGTCAAACACAATGAGGCCAGCTTTTTGTGATCAAAAATAATCTTTGGAGATTATTTATGATCAAAGGAAACACTGCTAAGAAAAATACCCACAGTGCTGAGAAAAAATAGACCAGAGGTATTACTGAATGTTCTTTCCGAGTATCTGAGTGTTTTCTGGCAGGGTCCCCTCGGGATTACCTGATTCTCCAGGTCAGTTCAGTTCGGTTTAGTCACTCAGTCGTGTCTGACTCTTTGCCACCCCATGGTCTGCAGCACGCCACACTTCCCTGTCCATCACCAACTCCTGGAGCCTACTCAAATACATGTCTACTAAATCGGTGATCCACCCCACCATCTCATCCTCTGTCATCCCCTTCTCCTCCTGCCTTCTATTTTTTCCACCATCAGGGTCTTTTCA
This sequence comes from Cervus elaphus, assembly GCF_910594005.1. NCBI lineage: Eukaryota > Metazoa > Chordata > Mammalia > Artiodactyla > Cervidae > Cervus > Cervus elaphus. The sequence continues at coordinate 42,548,816 of NC_057846.1, forward strand.
AATGGGTCAGCCCTTCGCATCAGGTGGCCAGCGTACTAGAGCTTCAGCTTCAGCATCAGTCCTTCCAATGAACATTCAGGACTGATTTCCTTTAGGATGGACTGGTTGGATCTCCTTGCAGTCCAAGGGACTCTCAAGAGTCTTCTCCAACACCACAGGTCAAAAGCATCCATTTTTCGGTGCTCAGCTTTCTTTATAGTCCAACTCTCACATCCATACATGACTACTGGAAAAACCATAGCTTTGACTAGATGGACCTTTGCTGGCAAACTAATGTCTCTGCTTTTTAACATGCTATCCAGGTTGGTCATAACTTTTCTTCCAAGGAGCAAGCATCTTTTAATTTCAAGGATTATCTGATTCTACAGGTCAGGGGTTGGCAAACTATGGCTGCACGTCAGACACTAAAACCATCTCTTGGAAATAATATTGAATGGGAACAACCACACTTACTTATTTACATATTGTCAATGACTGCCTTCACAGATAGAAAAGAGGAGTTACCCCAGAGACCAGATTGACCACAAAACATAAAGCACTTACTATCTGGTTCTCTACAGAAAAATTGTGCCAGCTTCTCCACTTGGAATGTTTTTCTTCATTTGATTTATTATTTACTGTTGATTAGGATAGCTTGCGAGTCTATAAGTATAGATAAAAGCTTACTAAAAATGTATAGCAATGTAAACGATTATTGTCTGATATGAATGCAAACTTTTTTTTTCCAATTTGGTAGAGATGCAAAAGGTTTACATATATAGAAATGATAATCCCCCAAACTGAAGTTTTATTACACTGTAGGGTTTTAACTAGTTTTGTATGGAAATTAGCCACCTCATTCAAAGCATCAGCCACTACAAATTCTCCACTCTCTTCAATTCTCTTTAAACAACTTCACCACTTGGTTGGTTTTCTCATTAAATGATATGTTCAATGTTCACTTTAAAATAAAAAATGTGTAAAATATATATTTTACTTTCAGAGGAAACATGGATGAAATCCTTTTGATGTCACTGTGATTTCAACAATATCACCACCAGAAAAAATGTAAGCTGAAACCACACAAAGGATACAAATTTACAGACATCATTACTGACAAACAATAAGATGTGATAATACCAAGTTTTAGACAAATTATTTAAAAACTGTATTTATCCATGATTTATGGAAGTGTACATTAGTAAAACCACTTTAAAGAACAATTTGTAGTTTTTTAGTAAATATGTACCTGTAGATGAAGAAAGATTCTTCTTGATGATATAAGCCCTAAAGAAACCTATACACAGATTCACAAGGACACATATGAGAAGGTTCATAACAGAGTAGTTTGCAATAGCAGACAAATCTAGAGATAAAACTCTAAGAGCAGCAGACAAAATCATAGTATGTGAATGGAAAATAAAAAATAAATTCATTATAATTGCATGCAACCATATGGAAGAATTCCAGAATACATATCTTCCTAGATTTATAAAGGGGTTGTGTGTGTGCGTGCTAAGTCACTTCAGTCATGTCCAACTCTTTGTGACCCCATAGACTGTACCCCACCAGGCTCTTCTGTCCATGAGATTCTCTGGGCAAGAACGCTGGTGTAAGTTGCCATGACTTCCTTCAGGGGATCTTCTGGATTCAGGGATCGAACTTGCATCTCTTAGTCTCCTGCATTGAAAGGTGGGTTATTTACCACTAGCGCCACCTGCTGCTCCTGGAAGCCCCAAAAGGGGTTATTTTCTCATAAACCCATCTTCAGATGTAAATAACATAAGTAAAAAATGCATTTAATACGCCTAACCTATTGAACATCTAGCCTACTCAAGCGTGCATTAGCTTACAGTTAGGTAAAATCATCTAACTCAAAGCCAATTTTACAATAAAGTGTTGAACATCTCACGTGATTTATCAAAAGTGAGAATGAATGGTGGTAAGTGTATCAGGTGTTTACCTTCTTGACTGCATGGTTGATTAGGAAATATGGTTCTTTGCTGCTGCTCTCCATCTTAAAGGGATCATACTGCATATCCCTAGCCCAAACAAAGATCAAAATTTGAAGTGCAGTTTCTACTGAAAGCATAGTGCTTTCAAACCATCTTAAACTTGAAAAATCCTAAGTCAAACCATTGTAAGTCAGAGATCACCTCTACAGAGTTGAATTTAAAAAGCAAGTCAAGGAAGAATACATACACATGACTGCATTTATATAAAGCTAAAAATCATGCAAAGCCACTATATGTTATTTAGAGATATAAACATATAATACATTCATCAACATTCAGCATAGTTGCTACTTCTGAAGGTGTAGAGGAGGATGTAGGATCTAGGAGAGGTGACAGAGAACTTGAAAAAGTCATGTTTTCTTTCTTAAACTGGGTGGCAAAAGTTGGGAGTTTGATTGATAGCTATTTTGAAGTTATTCATTTTTTTATCTTCAACATTTAATACACATAAATTTTAGAACACAATCTAGAGTGACAACCAAAACGGACTGCAAAAACAAGGAACTGGAGGCGGACGGACCTTCATGTATCAGTCAAGGTTCTTTTTTAAAAAAACAGAAAGATATTTGCAATGTAACTCTGTTTAAGGATGAGTTGATGTGATACTTTTATACATTGCAAGATGGTCACCATCTTAGTGTTACTAACACCTCTATCATGTCACATAATTATCATTTCTGTCTTATAGTAGGAATAGTCAAGATCTAGTCTCTCAGCAAGTTTGAAATTTGGTATCTGGTATTGTGTGTAGTCAATATCCTATGCCTTACATCATGAAGACTTACCTACTAGTGGCAAATCTGTACCCTTAAATCTGTCAAGATTCTTTGGTTTGCAAATGAACAATTAACAACCAAACAAGCAACAACTGGTTTATGCAAAAAGGAAACATGTTGGCTGAAATAAATGAAAAGTCGAGGATCCCAGCCATTGCTTGATGGGAGGGAAGAGTGTGGTCAAACTATGTCTCCAGGTCCCGATTTCTCTGAGCTCTGCTTCCCCTGTATTGTATCTGTCGTGAGACAGCCTCTCCTTTGGGTTGGCAAGGTGGCTGTAACAGCCCTATTATCACATTTTCTAGATTCAAGCCTTCAAGTACAGTGGAAAAGAAAATATGCCTCTTATCGTAGTCCTAGCAAAAGTTTTTATCATGTCACATTGGCTCAGTTTGGATCACCCTACCATCCTGCATCAGCCATTGGCCAGTGGGTATACAATGCTCTGATTAGCTGGAAACAAACCACCCATGTACTCCTTAAGCTGGACTGGGAATGAACACTGGGCCTGCATAATCAGAGGTGGTAAAGGGATAACTGACCAAAAAAAATCAAGTTTTCTTTCTCCAAAAGGGAAAGTCAAGTCTAGGTGGACAAAATCAAAATGAAAAATCAAATCAATCCTAGATTCTAACTTACTTTCTCAGAATCTAACTTGATCTAACTGGCCACTCTAGGTGGCCAAAATCAAAATGAAAAGTCAAATCAATCCTAGAATCTAACTTACTCTCTCAGTGAGCCTTGCCAGAAATCCTGGTCTAAGCAGGAGAGTTGTCCCAGAAGGTAAGCATCTGTCTAAGCCCAGGTTCTTCAGTCTAAGTTCCCTAGGAAACTGAGACCAAAGCAAAGTCTTTCAACTTTCCATTCACCAGGGAACTTCCAGGAGCAGGGGACAGGAGCATGGAGAATGAAATAAGACTGGGAGACACCATCCAAAAGACACTGATGAAATAGCCATCCATTAAACGTAACTTGTCCTGAGGGCCATCCACCAAGAAGGGCTGTGTTAGCCTCTCAGTCGTGTCCAACTCTTCACGTCTCTATGGACACTAGCCCACCAGGCTCCTCTGTCTGTGGAATTCTCCAGGCAAGAATACTCAGGTGGGTTGCCATTCCCTTCTCCAGGGGATCTTCCTGACACAGGGATTGAATCCAGGTCTCCTGCATTGCAGGCGGATTCCTTACCATCTGAGCCAGCAGAGAAGCCCAGAAGGGCTGTAAATCGCCCCCATCACCCCCTAATCAAAGGTTCTTACTCTGCAGGTCACAGATGCAATGGACTGAGCAGAGATGCCCTGAAATGGGAAGCAAGGGGTGATGTGAGATGCTGCCAAACTGTACCTGTGGGAGGTGTCTGTGATCCACACAGAGACAGTTGCTGCCATATCAGCTGGGACAAGAAGCAGGTGAGGTGGAACAGATCAGATACTGTGCCTTGGGTAGGGAGACTCATGGGGGTAGACTTCATGATGGAGCCTTGAGTCCAATCGCTTCAGAGACACAACAGGGCCCCTCTGATAGCATTTTTCTCTCTCCTGTCCTGGAGGCTCCAGGGCTCCATCATTTTGATTGTTGCCTCTCAAAACCTGCTCGCTACACCCGGTACTAGGTGGCAGGGGTTGTTCTCTAAGGTGCATCACTTCCTTGCCTGATGCTCTGCTAAATTGACTGCCTAACTCCTGGGGCAAATTTCAGCAAATAATCACCATCCAGGCTGGGTTTCCGTGGGGCCCCTCCCACTTTGCCTGAAGCCCAGCAACCACAAGCCGGAGTGGAAAACTGGGGTGAGGTCAAGACAGCACAGTGAAGATGAGAAAAGGATTGAAGGCTTGGGGGTAATTTAACTGAAGAGGAGTGGAGAGAGTGTCCAGAATATGTGGCTTGCAGATAGCCGGGAGAATGGCACTCCCATAAAGGGATTGTTTTCTTGTTGTGTGAACTGTTTTAGCTCCTTGAAGGTTAACTTTTCATGTTGCATTCTGTGCTGCCCTGGTGTGTAATTGGTTTCTGGGAGGTCAGCAATGCCTCACAAAAAAGCCCATTTGAAAAAAAAAAAAAATCAATCTGCAACATTACAGTGGAAATAATTCCATGCTTAGCTACAGAAACTCCAGAAACACATTTCATTGATGAAAAGCTTTTAAAAATAATATAGACCTTTATTTCCTCATCCATAAAATGATGGGGTTGGATTAGGTGATCTTGAGGTCACTTGTTTTCCTTTTCTTGGTTGCTAGGAAGCATGGAGCTCCAGTTGCTGCCGATTTAAAAAAGGAGTTTGGGGTTTGGGTTTGTTTATCTCTCTCTCTGTCTTGCTCTGTCCCTTTTACCTTTTCACGCTGTGTTAACAGCTTCAGTGTGTATGGGTCTCTCTGTTTACGGTAAGCCATTGCAAATCCCTTGCGTAACTTATACAACCAAGATTCCTTTCATTTCTAAGATTATGATTCTAATAATGCCAAAACTTGCTTTTCCCATCTGAAAAATATAAGCAGCAATTCCTCTCTTTGTCCAGATGCTGAATCTCGGGTACGCTGAAGCATCAGACGTTAATCACAGTTCAGAAAGGCTTCAAGGTGCCCTGTGCTGTCAGAGCTCTGACCTTGACCACGGACAGGCCTGGGATGCCCCCAAAGGATTCCTCGCTGAACTGACTTTCATCATCACCAGACTCCCTCCTCGAGCACGATGCTCCAGCTGTGCCATCTGCTTTGAGGTTTAGTCTCGGAATTTACCTTGTATCTTTCTTACACTCAACCTACATCAGCCGCACGAAGACACCTGGGACCCCCCAACCCACCAGGCTTCGTCTGCGCAGGCGCGGGACGGACCCTCGGGGAAGCCCGACAGACTTGTGATGGCGAGGCCCTTCCTAGGTGGTCTGTCTCCAGTTTTGAGCCCGTCATCTAAGAAGCTAGAAGAGGACACTCAGTCACCTGACCCCCCTCCTTCTTCTGTCCCGTCCTGTCATTGCACTTCTGCCGCTGCGCCAGTTTCTCTGCCTCCGGGGACCCTAACTCGTTCTGTTTCCGTCGCCTCTCCCACCCTCAGTTTTCCTTTGTTTTCCCTGCCGTTTGATTCTTTTTCTTCCCTCATCAAATGCCTCTTCCCTCAGGAATAGCTTAAATGCTGTTTGATATTCGACAGCTTCAACCCCATATTTTTAAACAAAGGGAAATGACTTTTATCCGATCTCTTTTGAGCTCATGGCGGTGGCCTGGAAGGAATGAGGCAAACCTGTGACTCAACCACGCATCACCATCCTGAGCCTGGGCCTTTTGCGGGGGTGGAGGGGGTGTGGTTGGTTAACCATCTTTGTGTAAGTAGAAAGTTCCACGTTCACGGGCCTTTTCTTCTTGCCACCTCAGGCGGAAAATCCATTCCAGACTGCAAGAATGAGCTGGATGGGTGAACTCAGCAAGCTCATGACAGACCAGTCCTTGCCGGCCTGGATAAATTGGCGATGGTGACAGGAAAACCACTCCCTACGCAGGCGCCAGATAAGTGAACGTGATCCGTGGCCCCCCAGAGAAGGGAAGCCAGCGCCCTCACGCCTCTGATACCTGCGAGATGTTTTCCTAGGTTCATGGATTGTCACTTAATTCTAATAACAACCGATTAGGAGATGATCATTGAGCCATTATGCAGATGCATAAACTGAGGTGTGTTTTTTAAAATAATTTATTTTAATTGGAGGCTAATTACTTTACAATATCTTAGTGGTTTTTGCCAAATGCTGACATGAATCAGCCATGGGTGTACATGTGTTCCCCATCCTGAACCCCCCTCCCACCTCCCTCCCCACCCCATCCCTTAGGGTTTTAAGATGTTAGGTCTTTTCCAAGACCCAGGTGCACCACCAGTAGGTGTTAAAGCGGAGATTACAGCCTAGGTGTGTCTGATTGCAGAGCCCAGGCCCTTTTTACCAGGCCCCATACAAAGTCTTTTATTAAAGTTGGAGGATAATCTCTTTACAGTATTGTGATAGTTTCTGCTGTCCAATGAAGTGAAATCAGCTATAGTAGTGTAGTAGTTAATTGCTCAGTCGTGTCCCACTCTTCGACCCCACAAACAATAGCCCACCAGGCTCCTCTGTCCATGGGATTCTCCAGGCAAGAATACTGGAGTGGGTTGCCACTCCCTTCTCCAGGAGATCTTCCCAACCCAGGGATCGAACCCAGGTCTCCTGCATTGCAGGCAGATTCTTTACCATCTTTCTATGGGAAAGTCCCATATCCTTTCCCTCTTGGACCTCCCTTCCATCCCCTCACTCCTTTATATATACTTTCTCGACGCGTCACAGTAACAACCCTCCAAGATGAGTATTAGCATCCTCGATTTACAAATGCAGAAACTGAGATGCAGAAAAACCCATCCACTTGCCCCAGTCCGTGCTGCTGTGAAGTGAAGAGGGCGTTCCCACTCAGGCTTGGTCCAGAGGCCACGTGTACGTCACACCCCAATTAAACAGCAGAGCACTTGCTGCCCAAGGAGGATGGCGTGGGATGCTGAGACCTCAGGTTCAGAGCGGGCGGATCTGGTCTGCAGCAGGCCAGAGTTCTCAGACGTTCTGTTGGGCTTCCATCAGTGCGTACTTAAGCCCCAGGGAGCCTGGCAAACAAACAGTGTGCAGTCTTTCTGTGCCAGGCCTTTCCCTCAGCCCCGAGAGCGCTGGTCTGCCGGGGCAGCTGCACCATGAATGGCCCATATGGAGGAGCTGCAGCTCCCTTATCTGTAAAGGATGCGGCCGGAGAGACTGACGATAGGCAGCAGCGTGGCTGCCCTGGGGAGGATCCCATTTGGAAACCAAAGCAGGGGGCCCGGCGTCCTGCAGTCACCCCACCAGAGGCCCAGCCCGCCCCTGGCAGCGAGAGCCAGTCGCCACGGGGCAAATCCGCTGACTTTGGTGCAGAGGAATTGCTAATCAGATTTTCAGCCCCCTACCACACACACCACCCACAAACACACACACACACGCCACTTCCCCCACCTCAAGCAAAGCAGCACAACCAGCACCCCTGCTCTGAAGTCAGAAAATATCTATGGAGACAGAGCATCAGAAAAATACAACAAAAGCAAAACAAACCCAGACTTTTCCATAAGAAAAAGTCTTCTTCTGTACTAAGGACAGTAATGCCTGTCCTCCTAGTGCACCAGAATGTCTGTTTTAGAAATGAAGCTTTGTGACTTCCCCCATGCTCCAGTGGTTAAGATTCTGCGCTTCCAATGCAGGGGTCGCAGGTTCAAGCCCTGGTTGGGGAACTAAGATCTCACTTGCCAAGTGCTACGGCAAAAAAAAAAAAGTCTCAGAAGTGAACCTTTTCTTCTTCCCTCTTCTGTCACAGCCCTGTGACTGTTGAACCCTGCCTGGCACTGATTTAGTGATCCTTAAAGAATCAGATGGGAAAATCATGAAACACATCACTGGGGAGAGAAGAACACTGGGAAGGCAGAAAGGAGCCTGAGAGGGGCTTTGACGCAGTGGTCTTTCCAGAGGCTGGAGGGCTAGTGACAGCAAAGGAGCCTTGGGGAGAGGAGCTCAGACACCTCCATGTGGCTCGGAAGGAGGCCTGTGAATCTGGGAGACTATGACGCACACGCTGGGATTCTCTGAAGACGGCAACATGGTCTGGCTTTTAAGAAAAGTGACCTGTTTGTCTGCACTTGGACTGACTGTCGAGCTCTGCCGGGAAGGAAGGCCCCCGTGCAAGGCGAAAGCAGAAGTGCCTGTCACTGTGGGAAGGAAGGAGCAGAGAGGATGCTGAAAGGGACGGATGGGGACAGTGAAAAGCAGGGCCTGGGAGGGAGGATGGGGAGGGGGCTGGGCTCGGGAGCCCCAGGCAACCTCAGCTGCCAGACTCCAGGGTCAGCTGAGCAAGATCACGGGCTCCAGAATGTGGTGTGTTTTGGCACCGAGGTGAAGCCTGCTTGTATGGGCAATATCTTGTTTCCTGGGGCAATACGTTCTTGACTGATAGCAGGAGGGGAGAGAGAGTCTATCAGACAGAGTGAAGTAAATCAGAAAGAGAAAATCAAATAATGTATATTAACGCATACGTGTGGAATCTAGGAAAAGGGTACAGATGAACCTATTTGCAGGGCGGGACTAGAGATGCAGGTGTAGGGAACGGACATGTGGACATGGAGGGGTGGGATGAGTCGGGAGATTAGGGTTGACAAGTGTCAGTCACTCAACCGTGTCAGACTCTGCGACCCCATGGACTGTAGCCCACCAGGGTCCTCTGTCCATGGAGTTCTCCAGGCAAGAATACTGGAGTGGGTAGCCATTCCCTTCTCCAGGGGATCTTCCTAACCCAGAGATTGGACCCTGGTTTCCTGCATTGCAAGTGGACTCTTTACCTTCTGAGCCACCAGGGAAGCCCTTGGTTCTATATATTTGTCATTAGATTAATTCCTCCATATTTCTCCTATATTTGATTTTGTCACTTCAAATAACACCCTGTTTGTCAGTTATACCTGATAACTGATTGGTGATATAGATGTGTTGGTATATTAATTTTATAACTGACCTCCTTATTAAATTTTATCACTTTTGACATTTTAATAGTTATCCTGCATTTTCCATGGGTACGGTCACATTATGTACAAAAGTAACTTTCTCTCTAATATTCAGACTAATTCTTTTCTCTCTTCTCCATATATCGGATAATTCTTCAGAATATTACTCAATATGTGTTGATAATAGACATCTTTATCTTGTTTCTAACTTTAATAAGAACTCTATTAATCTTTTCACCAAGTCTGATGCTGGTTTTATATAACAAAAAGTCATGTCAAAATTATGTTTAAATTTTATTAATAACTTTTTCTTAATCCTTTTATTCCTTTTTATGAAGTCTACTTTTTTAATCAGTAAAGGTATTATATTTTATTAAATATTAATATCTGTGAAGATTTGTTGAAATGATGTGTTATTATTTTCTTTTACTTACATAACATAGTTATTTAAATGCTGGTTTTTTTCCCTTAATTTATTGAAAATATACTGATATATAGTGTTGTGTTAGTTTCAGGTGTACAACAAAGTGATTATATATGTACACATATATATACACATATATTCTTTTATTAGATTTTAAAATTCTTTTTAAGTTTTAGATTCTTGTAAGGCTCTCGGCAGGGTCCTGTAAGGAGCAAAACACAAACTCTTTCTGGTTTCTCTCTCTCATGACCTTCATCTGGCCTGACCAACCCTCACCCAAGGTACTAGTGTGAACGTGACATGTTGATGTGTTGAACAATGTTGATGTGTTTAACAATATTCAACCCTTAACATTCCTTTTTGTTTTCAACTTTGGTAAGACTTTCTCTCTTTTTATTGGAGTATAATTGCCTTATAATACTGTGTTAGCCTCTTCTGTACAATGAAGTGACTCTGCTATGCGTGTACATGTGTCCCCTCCCTCTTGGACCTCACCCCCCCAACCCACCCCTCTAGGTCATCAGAGCCCCAAGCCAAGCTCCTTGTGCCTCATAGCAGGTTCCCACCAGCTATGTTTTACCCATGGCAGTGTATATATGTCAGTCCTAACATCCCAATTCATCCCACCCTCCCCTCCCCCATGTCCACATGTCCGTTCCCTATGTCTGTGTCCCTACTCCTGTGCTGCCGATGTGTTCATATGTACCATTTTTTTAGATTCCACGTATCTGTGTTAATACACGATTTTTGTTTTCTCTTTCTGACTTACTTCACTCTGTATGACAGACTCGAGCTCCATCCACATCTCTGCAAATGATCCATTCTTTGATGAAGTATGTTAATCTGCTTATATGCTGTTTGATCCTAGGCATAGGTTTTTTACTTTGGAATTTTGGGGTTTTAAACTAAATACATAGTCATAAGCTAGTTGAATGTGTATATATGTGTTTTAGCAACGCTTTGTCAGATTCTCTTATCAATGTTATCCTGGTTTTAGAAAATCAGTTTGGAGTATGTCCTCTTTTTCCATGCACTAGAACAGTTTATATCATCTGAGAATTCCCTGTTCCTTAAAGGTGTGAAGGAACTGGCCTGTGAAACAGTCTGCACCTGAGAGGGGCTGGGGACGCAGGACTGCGTGGCTCTGGAAACTATTTTTCTTCTACAGCAATTGTTATGTGTAGGGTTTTTTTTTTTTTTTAAGCTTTTATGGGGTAAATTGTTTTCTCATTTCTGACAAGTGCAAACTGGGCATCCGGAGGGGAATACCCTCATATACCCGGCGCCAGCTTCCCCCACCCAGCTCCAGTCCAGGGTGCCTTGCCAGCTCCAAGCTGCCTACTGCCAGGAAACCTTTCCTGGACCCAGGGGTGCACATTGCCCCAGCCGCTTGTTTGGATGCTGAATCAGCACTCTCTGCTGTGCCAAAGAATTGATGCTTTTGAACTGTGGTTTTGGGGAAGACTCTTAAGAATCCCTTGGGCTCCAAGGAGATCCAACCAGTCCATTCTAAAGGAAATCAGTCCTGGGTGTTCATTGGAAGGACTGATGTTGAAGCTGAAACTCCAATACTTTGTCCACCTGATGCTAAGAGCTGACTCATTTGAAAAGACCCTGATGCCGGGAAAGATTGAGGGCAGGCAGAGAAGGGGACGACAGAGGATGAGATGGTTGGATGGCATCACCGACTCAATGGACATGAGTTTGGGTAAACTCCGGGAGCTGGTGATGGACAGGAAGGCCTGGCGTGCTGCAGCCCATGGAGTCATAAAAAGTCAGACACGACTGAGTGACTAAACTGAACTGAACTGATGCGACTCAAAAGGGTTGAGAGTATTTGTTCATTTGACAGTTTGAGAGCACTCACATGAAAAACAAATGAAATAGTTTTCCAGTTTTTCATGAGTCTGTACTGGTAAGGTCAGAGCAGAACTCACAACTCAGGGCCACAGGTAGGACAAGGAAGGCTTCTGAAGTGAGATAATGTCCTTCCTTTCTAGGGTCCAGGGGCCTGTGCCTACAGTTTATGGGTGCACCTGCAGCAGGAAGGGCCTGGAGGGGAGGGGCCCCGATGCAGCCAGCCTGGAATGTTTAGTGCAGGGGGCATAGCAAGAGGACCCTGGGTGCCTGGTGTTCCCAGCAAAGGCGGCAGCTTGGTTGCACCAACGCCAGGAGAAAGATGACACACGGAAGATGTGGAGAAGAGACATAAAGCCCATCACAGGCTTTGGAAAAGGTGGTGAACGCTGGTTCTCCCAGGGCACAAAAGCCCAGCTTTGAGCAGAATACAGCTAGTGGTATCCGTTCACTTGCAATGTGTTTTTAATTAGCTAACCCCTTACTGGAAACAAGAGTGGAATGTATCTTACAGTTAATTATTCAGATGCAAAGGTAGACCAAAGACTTGGGTCCTCAGTCCTCTTTATAAGTTAGCTCCACCCCCACCCCTCCCCCCAGGAGCCCAGATCCTATTCCATACCCTGACTCCAATAGCATCATCGCACCCATCAGTCACCACGAATTTCCAAGAAGAACTAAGTAAAAACAAGAGGGGAGTGATGAGTCTTGCAAGGCCTCTGCTCTGATCAGGCTAGTCTGGGAGTCACACAGAAGACAATCCACTCCAAGGGGTGGGTGCTGTGAATAAAAAATATTGTCTGCCACGTCAGTAAACAGAGGACGTTGCCATAACATTACAGCTGCCCTGAAGGTAAGCCCAGAGGGAACTCAGGATGGAGAAAGAATGCCTGCCATTTAGCAGTCAGCAGTCCCCTACTCCCCACTGGGTTGCCGGGCACCCTGAGGAGACTCAGGATGGGAAAGCACAGAATTCTAGCCCAGATAGATGAGGGACAGGTCAAAGGAATGATTTCCGTGAGCCCAGACTCTTGCATCTTCCTAGGGCTTGCCAGATGGCACTAGTAGTAAAGAACTCACCTGCCAATGCAGGAGACGTAAGAGACGTCAGTTTGATCCCTGAATCGGGAAGATTCCCCTGGAGTTGGAAACGGCAATCCACTCCAGTCTTCTTGCCTGGAGAATCCCACGGACAGAGGAGCCTGGAGGGCTATAGTCCATGGGGTCGCAAAGAGTCGGACACGACTGAAGCGACTTAGCACACGCACAGAAAAACAAATTCACTAACTTGAGATGTCCAGTTTTCTTTAATTAATAGTAATCGTTTGATGTTCTGACTACCTGTTTTTTTGTTGTTGCAAAAGCTCCTATATATCCTATCTTACTGCACCCCACCCCAACCCCACTGCCTCTTTTGAACAGTCTCTCAGCATTATCTGAGATGCTGTGTCCCAGGCTTGAAGTCCTCAGAATATCTGCCAATTAAAACATGATTCTCGACTTTTAGGTTCTGCTTTTTTTTTTTTTTTTTTCTTTTTCAGTTGACAGGGCTGAATGTGGACAGGGATAGGAAAAGGGTTTCTCCATGAAAGTTTCTACCCAGAGATGAAGGGTTACCGGTGTTTCTACAAGGTAGCCAAAGGGAGTTGTTTTCTACTGTTGTTTTGTAATAAAGAAAACAAATGACAATCTGAAATTATCCCCCATAAACTTCTCCTGTTTCAGGCTGTGTTGATGATGGCATCTTAAAAATGCTAATTGCCAGCAGTCTCATAAAATAAATGTTCGCAGCACCATCATTTTCAATGGCCAGGATATGGAAGCACCCTAAAGTGCCCATCAACAAATGAATGGATAAAGAAGATGCGATATAACACCTATTTTGTAGTAAGTTTAAGTGTAATGTAATGTATAAAAATATTAAATTGCTATGTTGTACACCTGAAGCTATCTTAATGCTGTAAATCAACTATACATCAATAAAAATACAATAAATGCACTCCAAAATAAATAAATATCATTCTGCCATCAGGGTACAATTTGGAATAGATGAAGGACTGTGTGAAGGGTCTTTCTCATCCCTCATCCAGTACCCCCTGGTTTAGGAGAACCCACGAAGGGTTCACACATCCTGGAAAAATCATTAAAAAGTATCAAAAAGAAGGGTTTGATTCACCCCACCCTCGAGCTCCACTTGTGATCTTAGTGACAGAAGTACCCTCAGTTTTTCCTGAGCGATTGGTTTTCAGGATCCCCCTGAGGTCTTCCCATACCTTCTTTGAACAAGTAGCACATGAAAATGGGAAAATGAGTCAAACCACAGGTCAGAAGAACCAGATTGTGGCTCTGCCTCCAGGAAGACTAGCTGAGTGACCTTGGACTTGTCATTTCTCTTCTATGGGTCTTAAGTTTGCTCACTTAATCCATGAAGATTCACTCCATTAATTTGAGCTTAAAACATCTGGGTGTGTTGCATGCTGTGCCAAACACAATCAAAGACACTGGGGAAATGAAGGTAAAGGTTGGGTCCTTATTGCTTCTTAGCTTATGGTGTGTTTTTGTTTGTTTGTTTGCTTGTTTGACTGTATAGCATGTGGATCTTAGTTCCTGGACCAGAGACCAAACCTGTGTCTCCAAAACTAGAAGCACAGTCTTAACTCCTGAACCACTAAGGAAGTCCTTGTTTTTCTACAGAATGATATGTGTTATCATTAAGATCAGTGCAATGATTTTCTTTTGGATGGGCATTCAAGACTTTTAACTAGATAATCCCCAAAGTCCTTTTATTTAGGTGTCATTTCAAAACATTAACAAAGGTTAAGAGAGCTCACTGCCTTTTTTATCACAGCCAACACTGTTGTTTGTTTCTATGTCCTCTTTAAAAAGCAGAGACATTACTTTGCCAACAAAGGTCCGTCTGGTCAAGGCTATGTTTTTTCCAGTGGTCATGTATGGATGTGAGAGTTGGACTGTGAAGAAAGCTGAGCGCCGAAAAATTGATGCTTTTGAACTGTGGTGTTGGAGAAGACTGTGGAGAGTCCCTTGGACTGCAAGGAGATCCAACCAGTCCATCCTGAAGGAGATCAGTCCTGGGTGTTCATTGGATGGACTGATGCTGAAGCTGAAACTCCAATACTTTGGCCACCTGATGCGAAGAGTTGACTCATTGGAAAGACCCTGATTCTGGGAGGGATTGGAGGCAGGAGGAGAAGGGGACGACAGAGGATGAGATGGCTGGATGGCATCACCGACTTGATGGGCATGAGCTTGAGTAAACTCCGGGAGGCTGTGATGGACAGGGAGGCCTGGTGTGCTGCGATTCATGGGGTCGCAAAGAGTCGGACACAAGTGAGCAACTGAACTGAACTGAACTAAACTGAAGAGAGCTCACTGCCTTTATGATCACAGCCAACACTCTTGTTTGTTTCCATGTCCTCTTTGCTGAAAATGCTCAGTTTTGTTCGGGTGGCCATGTGCCAGGTCTCAGGAGTTGAACTGTGATGGAGCCTCATCAAGCATCAGACCCCTTGCCCTCTGTCCATGATTGATCTGGGGTCATAGCTCAGTTCAGATCAGCGAGCTGTAGGGTGACATCCATAGGGGAGCTTCTGGAGAAGATTTTTTTCTCTGATATAAGAGAGGGTCACAAGAAGAACCCTGTCTCACTTGCTCTCTTACTCACTGCTTACTCTCTCTTACTGTGCTGGCCTCTTGCCTAATTCCCACTTTAAGGGGCACAATCATATGAAGAGCTAACAACTGAGGATGAGCTGCCCATTTGGCACCATTATGAGAGAAGACGCTTGAGAGCCCTTTGGACTGCAAGAAGATCAAACCAGTCAATCCTAAAAACCAACCCTGAAGATTCATTGGAAGGACTGATGCTGAAACTGAAGCTCCAATACTTTGGCCACCTGATGCAAAGAGCCAACTCATTGGAAAAGACACTAATGCTGGGAAATTTGAGGGCAAAAGGAGAAGAGGACGACAAAGAATGAGACGGTTGGATGGCATCACTGACTCAGTGGACGTGAGTTTGAGCAAATTCCGGGAGATGGTGAAGGGCCAGGAAGCCTGGCGTGTTGCAGTCCATGGGGTCACAAAGAGTCGGGCATGACTTAGTGACCGAACAGCAACAACATGGGAACACTAAGAAATCTCACACGTCTCTACAGTGTCCAGGGTGGAGCTACTGTGCCAATCGAGAAGCCAGCCAGCCCTAGATTTATTATTATAATAAGTGCAAAATATGTATGTCATGTGTTTTTACTACTCTTACTCAGATGTTCTGTTTTTGCTGCATTGCTTATTCATGCACTGATATGATATTTTCTGCTGCTGAACTGCCTGTTTATGTGCAAGAGAATCTTATACCAAGGGAAGGTTGTAACTTCACCTTTCAGCTCAGAGAATCCCCTGCGCTGGAGTACTTAGAAATTTTAGCATCTTTCAAGAAATTAGTATAACCCCCCCACCCCTTCCCCATCCCAGGAAGCAGGTCTCCCTGCCACATCCTCCTACCCAACACTACTCTGGAGGCCTGGTTCCTTATGTCCCATGAAAACGCAGTGTCAAAGCATCTCTGTCTTTGTTTGCAAGTGGAATTTCTAGGCTTAGCCAGAGACAAAGGTGGCTGAGCCGGACCCAGTTCTTTGTCCCCTCCATCCTCTACATTTCTTTCCCATTCTGAACTGGTGGAGAAAAGATTACTAACATTTTTAACAGTTACGTTGAGAGATGGTAGATATTCTGCAAAGAATTTTTTTTAAGGTTGTGTTGCTTCAGAAAAGGCTGTAAGTGATATAAGTCTGGGCAAAGGACCCCAACTCACATCAGATCCAAACTCGTTTTCTTCAGAATGTTGGGTTGACAGACATAGGATCACTCGTGCAAACTGTTCTTGAATTACCGGAAACAGGAAGCTGATGATTTTGGATCCTATAATTGGCGGGGCAGAGGGGTGGTTCCCTGCTGACTCAGATGGTAAAGAAGGGAATGGCAACCCACTCCAGTACTCCTGCATGGAGAATTCCATGGACAGAGGAGCCTCACTGGCTACAGTCCTTGGGGTTGCAAAAGAGTCAGACTTGACAGAGTGGTCAACACTAGTGGGGTGGGTCAGGGGGGAAACAGTTGGTCCCAGGGGATAAGGAATCAGAATTATTGTTTAAACATTACGAGAAACTATTGAAGGTATAACAGGTCACTAAGGTGAGGAAACGCAGGAGACTAGGGAGAGTCGGAAGGTGGTCCATGGTGTAAAAGTCATGAAATTTAAGTGGCTGCTTGCTCTGGAGCATTTTTTCTTTGGCAGATTAGAAACTGCTGAGGAAGCATGTGCTAAATTATTGACCACCTGGCAGAAAAAGGACTCGCAGTTTTTTGATGAGGTTAGAAATATTTTTATATATGACATTGAAGAGAGGAAGGATTCATGAGGTGAGATAAATTCCATGCGAATTTAGCAAGTGCTGGTGGAAACTCCATTAAGTCCCAGCTCTCCTGTCAACCATGTGTACTGTGAGAGGTGCAAAAGGATTCGCTCTCTTATTTCAATTGACTCTGGTGGAGGAGAAGAAGGTCCCAGCGTCAGGGAAACAAACCGCACAGGGTTCTTTCCTGGATGGAGGGGAAAAGCAGGAGAAATTGTAAAGCAGCAAATTTATAAGTTTCTCCTTTCATAATAAGAGTGAACACCTGGACATATTCAGAGAATCTCTTCTGTCAGGGGAGGCCCCATCTTCTAATTCTAGTGCATTAACAAAACCCTGCTGGCATCGTCGAAACATTTAGAAGTTTAAGTGCAGTCAGGAAAAGGTCCTGGGGGCACTTGTAAGAAGCCTCCAGCCTTGAGAAGCTCTGGATTCTGCTCTCAACCCATTCCTTCAGAAGGGCTTTCGGTTCTTTTCTATGCGGTTGGTGGTGCCACATGTGAACTCAGGGAGAGGGGAGCCAGCAGGACTGTACAAGGATCAGGTATTTACAAACACCGATCGTCTATGACTAACCTTTGGTCCATGTTCAGCTTCCACATTCAATAGGGCCTCTGTGGCCTGAGCGTAGAAAACGGCATTATCTGTTTCCCTCCCTCCAGGCACTTTCATGCAATTATTTCTCCTAATAAAATCCTTGTATGCTTAGCCTGTCTTGGCATCTGCTTTTCAGAAGATCCCGACTAATATCTTTCCTAACTAGTACAGCAAGTCTCTTACATACGATTGGGTTCCTTTCCAAGAGCAAGTTCATATAGCCAATTTGTAAGTCCAACACAGTTAGCCTAGATGCCCAACTACAGCAATCAGCTTGTATAGTCCTGTACTGTAAAGGGTTTATAATAATTTTCACACAAATAATACATGAAAAACAAACATAAAATATACAACATTTTAAATCTTACAGTATAGTGCCTAGAGGACAGTGAAAAAGCTGGCTTAAAACTCAACATTCAAAAAATGAAAATTATGGCATCCGTTCCCATCACTTCATAGGAAAGAGATGGTGAAACAGTGTAAACAGTGACAGACTTTATTTTGGGGGGCTCCAAAATCACTGCAGATGGTGACTACATTCATGAAATTAAAAGATGCTGCTCCTTGGAAGAAAAGCTATGACCAACATAGACAGCATATTAAAAAGCAGACACATTACTTTACCAACAAAACTCTGTATAGTCAAAGCTATGGTTTTTCCAGTAGTCAAGTGTGGATGTGAGAGTTGGATCATAAAGAAAGCTGAGTGCCAAAGAATTGATGCTTTTGACCTGTGGTGTTGGAGAAGACTCTTGAGAGTTCCTTGGACTGCAAGGAGATCAAACCAGTTAATCCTAGTTAATCCTAAAGGGAATCAGTCCTGAATATTCATTGGAAAGACTGATGCTGAAGCTGAAGCTCCAATACTTTGGTCACCTGATGTGAAGAACTGACTCATTTGAAAAGACCCTGATGCTGGGGAAGACTGAAGGCAGGTGGAGAAGGGGATGACAGAGGATGAGATGATCGGATGGCATCACCGACTCGATGGACGTGAGTTTGAGCAAGCTCTGGGAGATGGTGATGGACAGGGAAGCTTAGCATGATGCAGTCCATGGGGTCACAAAGAGTCAGACACGACTGAGCGAGTGAACAACGGCAACAATGGTACCTTGAAAAGTACAGCAGTACTGTACAATAGCTGGCATCCAGGGGCTGACATCAAGTGAAGAGGCAAGAAGAGTTACTGACTGGAGCAGGGAGAGGAGGTGGGAGGCGGTCGAGCTGCAGGATCGTCAGCAACAGGAGACAGAAGACAAGTTGCAGTGTCACTCACAGCTGATGCTGATGACACAGGTTCCGGCTCCTTGATGGAACTGGATACATGTTCACACCCTTGAAAGTTCACAACTTAAAGGTTTGTATGTCGGGGACTTACTGTACAAGAATCTTCTAGACTATGCATTCTCAACATGGGTGATGTCATCCCAAAGGAGGTAAAAATTGGATCTGGATGCACAAGAAAACCTTGATCTTGCAAGTGATTGTGGCCCACAAATTATGAGATAGATTGTTTCTGTGATAACAAAATTACATAGAAGAGAGGCAATTAGGAAAAAAAGAATCTGAAACAACTCCTTATGGGAACAGTAATGTTCCAAAGACTGACCAATTGTTCTAGATGAGTCATTCTGCCAGAAAGCAATGATTTCAGAGCTCACGTCAAGGATCTCTCCGGATTGCATAATAGTCAAGCCTTACCTTCAGTTTGCCTCTCTGATGTTGGTGTGTGAATTAATTGAAATGGAACAGATGAACTCAGACTGAGTCATACACATTTCTCCAAGTTCAGGAGGTTTTAGATACTCAGTAAGAAGCCAATGATTCTCAAAGTTAGACCTAAGAAGTAAGAACTTCCTAACACATATGTTTCTGCCATCATGCTCAGACATATCCAACTACAGCTCTCTGGAGAGCTCGTCCTTGATTCAGGAGACCAGCACAATCCCTAGTCTGCGACCATCATTATCTGCTTGGCCAGCAGTGCCCTGAAAAAATGTTGGAAAGCAATTCTCTCTGGGTGTCTTACATGTCAGTACATCTTCTGATAAGGCTTCAACAGCTTATTTCCAGAGTATCTTAAAAGGATGGCTGCATAGCAAATCGCCTTTGAAGACAGAAACAGTATCTCCTTCTAAATAATAAGGAATATTTGTTTCATGACCAGGGTAATGAAGATAATGTCTCCTCCAGGAAAAGTTTGGGCACATGGGCTAGAAGCACATTTAGTATGGGTGTTTACTAAACTTGGGATTCCCCAGCTGAGATAAGCCCATTACATGGGTAGCATTCCCCTGGACCCATCACCAAATCACCCCCGTGGGTCTTTAGGGGCAAGAGAAACCAGTGTGAACATGCTGTCTGCTGTCCCTATGTCTTCTGTCTTTGACCCTAGGGCTTTGACCCTAGGGCTTCCCTGATGGCTCAGCTGGTAAAGAATCTGCCTGCAATGCAGGAGACCTGGGTTCAATCCCTGGGTTTTGAAGATCCCCTGGAGAAGGGAAAGGCTACCCACTCCAGTATTCTGGCCTGGAGAATTCTATGGACTGTATAGTCCAGGGAGTCTGCAAAGAGTCAGACACGACTGAGTGACTTTGATTTTTGTCTTTGACCCAGGAATTTTGTGTCTCCTCCCCACGCCTATGAAAGGATAGAAGGGTAACTTGTTGGCTTGCAAGCAAGAAGAAATCTCAGAGCCTTCATGGGCCTTACCAGAAACAGTAAGGGGACAAATTGCATTCTTTCCTCAGTGAGGAGACAGTAAATTGGAAAAGAAGATGGAGAGAACCAGCAACTCCCAGGATCGGGGAGGAAATGGTGCTCCTTCTCTAAGGGAGGTTGGTTCTCTTCCTCCCACAGAGCAGAGGCAGGATTTTCCCACCACCAGAGCCCAGGAGTCTCAGAATCCAAGCCTGCACACCCCACACCCTGAGTGCAGAAGAACAGGGTCAAGATGATAGAGCCTTGACTTTGCTACACTTCCCCTGTGGCTACATCCTGCCTGACATTTTAAGGTGCACTGATGCAAAAACTCCTTCCACTCAGCTCTGTGTAATAACTGGGAGACAGAGTGGGTCTCCACGGTTGTAAAGCTCAGAAAATTATACTAGTGGATAGAGTGAAAAGGTCACCCTTCCTGCCCTTCAGTGTATTACCTCCTTATTTGAGGCAAACAATTTCTTTTAATTTAATAACATTTTAAAGTCATTCCAAGAGAAAATCAATGAAAGAGACTTCTGTTTATCTTGTCGATGCGCCAAGGTGAAAAATGTATGCTAATACTAGGGCCCGAGAGTTGGTGGTTATGGCAGAATAAAGCTTAGATGACAAAAGGAGAAGTGTGAAGGAAAAGAAGGGGAAGGGGTTGATCAATGAACAAGGGACCCGTGGACACCTTGGGTGTCCATTCAAGGTTTGTTCCAGTGGACTTATCAGAGATCCAGAGAGAAATATAAAGAAATGACAAAGGAACTCATGCTGGACTTTGAGAGTGTCCATGATAAGCTATTGATACTGTATTATATTATTATTTCTAGGTAATTCATATTACATACATCTATTATATTATTATTATTACCATAACTAAAATTTATTAAGAATCCACTATATTCTAGGCACTGTTATAAGTGCCTCCAATATATATTAACTCAGTTAATCTCAATAAGAATTTGAAGTAGGACCATTTTTCTTCTTTTATAGGTGAGAAAATGGAATCACTAAAATGATAAATAACATGCCAAAAGTTACAGAATTAATAAACTCAGTCCAGACAGCCTGTTCCAGAGCCCCCATCCTGGACCACGTACAACTTCTCTCACATTCTATTGCTCTCGCTCTCTCTCAGATACCACTAAGTTTCTTGTATCCTGTGCTCCCAAATAGTACTGTCAAGAGGCAAGTTCTAGAAACTTCTGCTAATTCCAAACGAGCATGTCGAATCTCTTTAAACTTCTCTTGATGATTATGTAATCATCATGGTGAGTCCCCAACATCCTGACATCACTCAGTGAAACTTCACAGAGAACTCAACTGACAATTCAATTGTGCCTGACATTCTGTGACCATCTGGAAGTTTCCCTTGTTTTCTTCTTCTTCCTTTTTTTTTATTTTTTAAGTCAGTCATACATTTTCTTTTCTATTTATTTATTTTTTGGCCATGCCATGGAGCATGCGGGATCTTAGTTGCCCGACCAGGGATCAAACTTACCCCAGCTACAGTGGAAGTGTGGCATCCTAACCATTGGACAGCCAGGGGAAAGTCCCTTCTGGTCTTCTTAATTAAGCTGACCAGTGTCATTGGTTTTTTGTTTGGTTGTTTTGTTTTGTTTTCAATAAATCTAGCACAGTTATACAACATGTTAACTTTAGGGAAGTTGAGTGAAGGTTTTATGAGATGTTTCTGTACTATCTTTATTACGCTTCTGTAAAACTGTACATATTTCAAGATAAAAAGTTAAAGAAGAAAAAGCAGAGGCCATGTATGACTATGACTAGGATTCCTGGCTCCTTGAATCACACTTTGGTTCCATCACTAACTATTTTACAACATTGTTTTTCACATTAGAGCCTGAATTTCCTCATCTTTAATAGGCTTACAGGATAATGATAGTTATAGGTGGTTCTCTCAGGAGGATTAGATGAGACAAAGCATTGAATGGCTTTGGCACACAGCTCACCAAGTAAATGTTCAAAAGTCGTAGCTCCAATTATCCTTCATGTGACCACAAAGAGAGGTCCCTAATCTGAGTCCACAGAAGACTTCAGAAAATCTGCAAAGTCCCTAAAGCTATCCATGAAATTGCTGCAAAAACTCACGTACATTTTTCCTGGGTAAAACATTCAGAGATTTCACTAGATTCTCCAACAGGGCTCAGTTGCTCAGTTGTGTCTGTCTCTTTGTGACCCTATGGACTGTAGGCAGCCAGGCTCCTCTGTTCATGAGATTCTCCAGACAAGAAAACAGGAGTGAGTTGCCATTTCCTCCTCCAGGGGATCTTCCTGACCCAGGGATTGAATCTGTGTCTCCTGCGTCTCCTGCCTTGACAGGTGGATTCTTTACCACTTTACCACTAGCGCCACCTGGGAAGCTGGATTCTCCAAGAGGACCCTTCCCAAATGATTTTAACTTCAAGTTTAAAATAAAGGCTTTGTCTCATGCATCCCACCTGGGCTGGTGATCTGTTTCACCATAGATAATATACATGCTGTTCTTTCGCAACATCCCACCCTCACCTTCTCCCACAGAGTTCAAAAGTCTGTTCTGTACGTCTGTGTCTCTTTTTCTGTTTTGCATATAGGGTTGTCGTTACCATCTTTCTAAATTCCATATATGGAGCACTGGGAAGACCCAGAGGAATCGGGTGGAGAGGGAGGTGGGAGGGGGGATCGGGATGGGGAATATGTGTAAATCTATTGCTGATTCATGTCATGTATGACAAAACCCACTGAAAAAATAAATAAAATTTAAAAAAATAAATAAATAAATAAAAAATAAAATAAAGGCTTTGAAGATTCTGAGGAAGAGAATGAGGGCCTCAGCTTGAAAGCACATTCTGTATTTTTATTGTACTTTTTCAGATCTGAGCTGCTCAAGTTTTTTCCATATATAGAATTTTTTATCCTTTAGACTGTGGTTCACCTGAGGAAATGAGAGAGAGCATCAGATTCATGAGATGACAGGGACAGCATCAGAGGGTCATTTCTCAGCCTCTGTCACTCCCCATCCTCTTGTTTTCCTCTATATGTACCACTCTCTAACCTCACATCCACTGATGGACTTGTTGATGGTCTGTCTCCCCCCCAGACTGTAAGCCTCAGGAGAGCAGGGGTGTCTTTGTTCACCGAGGCATCCTAGCTCCTAGAATATGGCCTGGCCTGTGACTGGCACTTAGGAAACATGAACTGAGTGGATGAAGCTAGCAAAGTGCAGGCTGAGAGGAGGGCAAGCTTTAGGAAAAGCTGAGCTGGGTGGGATGGATTGGGAGATGGGATTGACATATATGCGCTATTGGTGCTGGGTATAAAATAGATCACTATTGAGAACCTACCGTACAGGGAACTCGATTCAATGCTCTGTGGTGACCTAGATGGGAAGGAAAACAAAAAATGAGGGGATAGATGAAGCCTATGGCTGATTCACTTTGCTGTACAGTGGAAACTAACACAACACTGCAAAGCAACTGTACTCCAATAAAAATTCAGAAAAAGGAAAGTTGGGCTGGAAGCCCCAGAACCGAACCCGACCACAAGGATTTTTTCAGCATGAAGCTGAATCTGTCCATCTCTCTGCTCAGACAGCCCGGGTCCCTTCTTAGCTTTCCAGGTGACCCTTCCCCCCAGAATCTGCAGAGATCACCAAGAGGTCTGCCCTTTCACAGCAACATTTGTGAAAAAGGTTTGGTTTTCATGGAGCTAACACCACAGAGGGGTACTGTTATGGGCTAAATTTTGCCCCCAAAGTCATATGTTGAAGTCTTCACCCTTAGAATCCCAGAATGTAACTGTATTTGGAGACTGGTCTTTATAGAAGTAGTTTAGTTAAAATGAGGTTGATTCATTGGAAAAGACCCTGATGCTGGGAGGGATTGGGGGCAGGAGGAGAAGGGGACAACAAAGGATGAGATGGCTGTATGGCATCAACGACTCAATGGCCATGAGTTTGAGTAAACTCCAGGAGTTTGTGATGGACAGGGAGGCCTGGCATGCTGCGATTCATGGGGACACAAAGAGTCGGACACAACTGAGTGACGGAACTGAACTGAACTGAACTGAACTGAACAAGTGGTGCCTTTATAAGAAGAGACACAAACAGAGGAAAGACCACGTGAAGACACAAGGTAAAGACATCCATCTCTTGTAAAAGGCAAGGAAAGAGACCTCAAAGGAAAGCAATCCTGCCCACATCTTGATCTCAGCGTTCCCATTTTCAGAACTGTGAGACAATCAGTTTCTGTTGTTAAAACCCCCCAGTCTGGGCTACTTTATTATAGTGGCCTGAGTAAATTAATACACATGGATATAAGAATTTAGTGTCTAACCTCAGGGTTCTGTTGAGGGTTAAGCCCTGCAGACAAGATGATGAAAGTTCTATTCTCCCCTAGAGTGGTGTATGCAGCAGTTCTCAAAGTGTGGTCCTCGGAGCAGCAGGATTGGCATCGACTGTGAGTTTACAAGAAATGCAAATTCAGGGGACCTACTTCAGATTTGCTGAACCAGACTCTCTGGAAATGGAACCCTGGGGACTGTTTTAAAGAGACCCCTTGTGACTCTCAGTCACATGCATATTTGAGGGTCACTGGGGAAGAAGCTGTAGGGCATGGGTTTCATCCCCATAAGCTCGGCTCAGCCATTTGCCCCATCTCGAAGTTGCCACACTTCCTTTCAAGCACTGCAGTGGTAAAACAATGAGAAGAGTGTCATTTACTGGTGACTTCATTTAAGATTAAGAAATGCAAGGCTCTCTGGTATTGAGGCAGACAATAAACTCAACTGAAAGTTCAATGCTTATAAATGTACTTGGAAGCAGTAGTCTTGAGAAAACATACTGTTGGCAATTCAGTCAAGAGAATAAAGAATAATTAGCTTTTTTCCTAAAGGAGATCAATAAAAAATTGAGTTCTATTGCAACAGAATATTCTAAAAATCTCTAGTGCTTCAAGCCTTGTCTAATTGCAAGACTCTCACTGGGTCTCTTTGCCCAAAGAGCACTTTGCTTTCCATCACCAGGGAACAGAAAGTCACATCTGAGGCTTCTCAGGGGTTTTCCTCTTTCTGGATGGGCAATTTTAATGAGTGATTTTGCTGATAAAATGTGTAATTTCTTGAAAGGTGAAAAGCCACTGAGTCTTCTTGGTGAAACTTTGCAAAGAGTGAAGTTTGAAAATGAAAGCTTAGAGCCCAAAGACTAGACATTCACTCCACTCCCCAAACCCATAATTCATGTAAGTTCCCCCAGGATCCCTGCCCGAGAGGACCTGGTCTCCATCTTCGTGAAGTCATGGACTAATGCACATGGACAGATGGCGACACCTCCAAAGGCATTTGACAGTCTTACTTCTGCTTCTCAGTGATGACAGAAAAGCCTGATCTCTTTTCCAGACCAACAGACAAGAGAAGTCAGTACTTTCTCCCTCTCTGGTCTCCTGGACACATCTGACTACTCATCTCCATGGTTTCAATCATCACCTGCATTGAATACCAAACCCCATATTTCAGCCCTGACCTTCCTGATCCATCTTGCTCACCACTTCCAGTGATCTCAACCTGAATATCATGAAAGCACCTCCAATTCAATACATTATGGACTTCAACACTATCAATAATTAAACTTCCATCATATGAGTACCAAGCAGCATATTTCAGGGCACAACTTCCTGTGTGCTTACCTCTTGCAAGCCACTGGTCTTAGCATGTCTGTAGTCTCTCTTTTAATACCTACTCTCATACCTTCCCCAACCCAGCTTAAAATAATTACTCCCTTCCTTGACCCTCAACTGTCTTGACCCTTCTTCCCTTTGTTGCATCATTATAATCACTTTGCCTCAAATCCCATCTTTTGTTCAACGGAACTCTCTATTCAGCACCTGCATCAAACAGATGAACCTGGCTAAAACAAACACAAAACCCCCTGAAACATGCTGACTGATCTCACTTTCAATTTATGTGCACAGATCTCAATGTGACCCTTCGTGCTGTCTAGGAGTCATGCTACTTTTTATTCCCCAGCTCTCCAAGAGGACTGTTTCATTCCTTCTCTTTCCTCAAGCCTCCAAACCTCCTCCACCTTCCTCTTGCCCAACTGATGATAACTTCCCATTTCAGTGAAGCAACAGAAGCAGTCAGAGAGAACATCCCGCATCTCCCTCCCCACCATTACTCACAACCTCTGTCTGTGCCCTTGTGCCCTCTTTCCTATGAATGAGGGTGAACTGTGCCTGTTCCTTACTGAGCCTGACCCCAGGAGTGGACCGGTAATTTCACTGGTTAAGTGAAGGGTGAGATAATGCCCAGTAATGAAGTGGTAAAAACCCTGCTCATGTCATTTCCCCCAGTGATGCTCTATGAGATGGGGGTGGGTAACCTAGAGCTTGAGGTAGAATATCCCTGGAACCCAGCTATAGGATTTTAGGGTTGGAGTGAACAGTTCTCTATCTAATACCACCAAACAGTGCAGAACAAATGGACAGACTAGAAAAAGAGCCAGATTTGCAGATTCAGTGTATCAAGGAGGATTCTAATCACTGATCAGTGGAACAGCCAGAGTCAGAGAACAAAGCCAGCAGATGGGATAAAGGGGCCAGCACGTCAGGAAAGAAAGGGTAAGAAAATCACGGACAAACAGGGAGCTAGGATGTTGTAGTTGACAATGAGCTGTTGTTTAGTCACTCAGTCGTGTCCGACTCTTTGTGACCCCGTGGACTGCATGACCATGTCCAGGCATTATTTGTAGCTCAGTTCCCTGATTATTAAAGACCTGGGTCAGAAGACACCGTGGATACACAATATGGGCACAGAAGTGCTGCTTCCTGCCTTCTCTATGCATCTTTTCTTTTTTTTCATGCCTCTTCACATTGAATGTGGGGCTTCCTACTCCACCAAAGCAAAGCATTTTAGACAAATCAAGTTAGGAAGGTACATGTGGGGGGAAAGCTCTATGAGTCATGCTGTGAAGGTTGATGCCCCCACTGCAATGCCAGGCGCTGCCCACACCCAGCAGTGAGCAGCTCCAGGTTTCTCAGAGCCACTGGTAATTGATTGAACCACAGGTCTCCCCAGCAGATAAACTAAGAGAACAATAACTCATCTTGATTCCAGCAGATCTCACTCAGTGATTTTGTGTCTAACAGGAAAATAATTTGATCTGAATGAGTAAAGAGATGGCTCCAGAAGTCATCAGGTGTTATAGGTGGAACATGATCTCCCAAATCTATCAGTGACCGAGTGAAAGGAATCCCATTTAACAACTGAAGATCAATTCTTCATGTGCCTTCTCTTCAGGCTGCAATAAAAAGGAAGAAAAAATCCCTATTGGTATAAAATGGCCCTATGATACTTGACATTATTGACCAATGACTATATGAAATGGTGACCAGGCAGCCATCGGGTCCTCAAAAGTTACTGTGTTCCACCCCAGAACCTTAAATTCAAAGCCAAGGACTCACACTCTTTCACCAAAGAGTGAAAGCAGTGACTTCACAGCCAATCCATTTCCTTATTATCATTTCTGAAGATGTACTAAAGGCCTCACTCTGAGAGTTAGTGAAAGTTTTATTGGGGTAACTCATCACTACCTGGTGTTAGGTGACCTGAACAAAGGTAGGAAAACATCTTCTAATAGCAGGGATACCTTTTCCTTTCCTTCCAGTCTACAGACCCTATGTAGTGATAGGGTTTCCAGTAAAATACAAAATGATCAAATTAACTTTGATCATCATCTGCAATAGATGATGCTGTATCCCTCAAATCTGAACACTGATTGCCTCTGGAAGTCAGGAATATGAGTGATTTGTATTATTTCTTTATCTTTTTTCTGGGCATGTCAAGTTGCCCACTAATAAGTATATATCATTTTTATAATTTTTTTTAAAACTGCTAATTTTTCAAAGAAGGATAGGGAGGTAAAAGAAGAAATGAGGACTTTCTTCTCATTGAAGAGAGGAAAGTTGACATCACCAGAGTTCTTGGCAGCAAGCCCAAACACCTACAAGTGACAGAGCAGGTTGAATGCCACGTCTCACCCACATCTACGATCTTGTTATTCATGCCTACATTTCCGTGCAGCTTTTTGAAGCCCAATAGCTCTAGCTTGCTTTATTCATTTTATCAAGGGGAGACAGAAAGCAGGAGGGGATTGACAGCAGAGAATGGATTCTGCAGCTTCCCTTCATCCCTGAGCCCACTTCGCAGCAGACAGGCATCCGCATGAATCCTGTCATAGGAAAGCACAGGAGCTCGCGAAAGAAAGCTCAGCCGGTGACACTGCTCTGAGGTCTCCATTATCCCTCTCTGACTGTCTACCATGACATAGAGTGCAGAACACTCTAGACCTGCAGGTTTGATGTCTGTTTAAACAAGCTGATGTTTCTTGATTGAAATTTAGTTCCCTTATCCAACAAACCCCTCCCCAGCCTCCAAAGCTTTCTCCAGATGCAAACTGCCCCAGCATTGCCTGTAAGACCTTGAACCTGTGGAAGGAGAGCTCCCCTTCTTCCACACTGACTATAGACAAAAACCCGGGCTTCCCCAGTGGCTCAGTGGTATAGAACCCACCTGCAATGCAGGAGCTGCAGGTGACATGGGTTCGATCCCTGGGTTGGGAAGATCCCCTGGAGGAGGGCATGGCAACTCACTCTGGTATTCTTGCTTGGAGAATCCCATGGACAGAGGAGCCTGGTGGGCTACATGACTGAGAGACTGACCACACACATACACACACAGACAAACACCCAAAGCCGTCGGCATGGTCTATATGGCTCTTCACTCGCCATCCTTAATTTATAATTTCAGCTTTCTCACCACCCCAACTCATGTGACAGTTCCATTTTACCAGACTAATAACTGCCTGACCTCGCCATGTGTTTATGTTCCTTCATCTTTGTTTTCTTTTTTCTCTGCCAAAAATATAGTCCCTTTGTGCTGTTATTCACTTGGAACATTTCTGCCCATCCTTCTCTACCTAATAACATCAGCTGTCTCCCAGATCCAAAGGGCAGACCCCGCCCCCTTAGGCTTTCACAACACTTGCACCCACCTATGGGGTCGCAAAGAGTCGGACACGACTGAGCGACTGAACTGAACTGACTGACTGATGTATGATCATACTTCCATCTATCTGGTGGTTTATTTGCCCTCTTATCTGTTGCGACCCTGTGACTCACACGGGAAAACTATTCATTATTCTCTGTGTTCCCAACAGGCAATCTCCTAGTAGTTGTTCTCTAAGTGTTGATGAATGAATAAGTGATTTCTTCTGCCAGGTTTTCAAATGCTGTGAGATTATGTCTCTCAATCTAATCACAAGTTTGGGGAGTTTTTTTGTTTTGTTTAAATATCTTCCACTGTGACTGGATTATTTTGATTTTGTGCTTTATTTAAGGCAGCAGATATCCTTAGATTTAAGTGAATTAGCACCTGCAGTTAAGTATATGCCATTCCATCAACAAACAAGTATGCACTGAAACCTTATTTAACGCTAGCTCCGTGCTGGGTCATGGGGAGATGCTATCTTGTTAGGTCAGAAAGAGAAGGTACCTATGGTATAAGTGGAGAGATAAAGCTGAAAAAAATTTAGACACGTATGTATCTTGGTTAATTAAGATTAATAATGTAGGTTTGATTTACATCACGTTGCATTACAGATCTTCCTCAAATTACAATGGGTTTATACCCCAATCAACTCATTGTAAGTTGAAAATGTTGTAAGTTGAAAATTTTAAATGTTTTTAAATGGATTTGAAACATCTCACCTACTAAACATCTTAGCCTTACCTGGTCTATTTAAAGGTGCCTAAGAACACTTATACTAGCCTACAGTTGGGCAAAAGTCAGCTAACACAAAGCCTATTTTATAAAATGTTGACTCTTTCATATAATTTATTAAATACTGTTTTCAGTGGGAAACAGCATGCTTGCCCTGGTACAGAAGAGTAACAAGCATACGGATTGTTTACCTCTTGGTGGGGTGGGAGGCGTGGCTCCCTGGGCTGCTCACCGACGCCAGAGAGGGTCTTACCGCAGATCGCTAGCCTGAGAAAAGATCACAGTTCTTAGTTTTCTACTGACTGTGTGTTGCTTTCACAACATGGGAAAGGTGAGAAATCATAACGCGAGGACCTTCTGTAGTGTCTGTCGCTACGCGTGCTGGCTCCGGGGTAGGAGTTATCAACATGCTCAGGAACAGCGGAGGAAGCTGGTGGAGGAAGCTGGGCTGTGGCCACTGCTTGAAGGATCTGCAAATGTGTGTGGCTGCGGACCCTGGAGCGTGCCCACACTTCAGGAGAGGAAGTTGTCTTTTCTCTAGTAGATGCTGCCCTTAACACAACCAGGACATCTTACGCTCAACAAATGGATTCCCGACAGCAGGATTTCTCAACCTCAGCCCCATTACCATTTTGCCCAGGATACTTCTTTGTCACAGAGACTGTCCTGTGCATTTAGAATGTCTAGCATCTCTCTCAATGTCATAGCAACCCACCTCTTGCCCAATCATAATGAACAAAAGTATCTCCAAACATTACCAGTTATACTGGGGCGGGTATAAAGTCATAAAATCTCTAGGGGTCCAGCCACTGTAAATGGGCTTTCCAGACTTGCTTTATTGAAGCATTGTTACGGATTCTTTAAGAGAGAGAAAGAGAAATTGTATGGATTACCAGGAAGACAGCTCCCTAAAGATTCACTATTTTTGTTTTCTTTTGTAATTTGCTAGTACTGGGGAAATGAGAAACACACACAGTCTTCACTGTCTATTTCCTAGTGTTCATTACTCATCCAAGATGAACTGATAATACTTCAGCAATATGAAAATGGTGCCCAAAGCCACTGAATATGACTTTAAATTAAGCTTTGAAAATATTCTGAGCAACACTTTTAATTAACTAAGATACTTGGTTTCTATTAAATCCACATCAACTAATATTAAAAACATATATATTGAGGCTTAACAGCTTCAGAAGGGCTCAGGATGTAACTATGATGCAATTCGTTTTCCATGTACGAGTTCATTGAATCTCCAAATTGAGCGCTAGGGACTGGTACATTACCACTGATTTGGAAGGAAAGTGAGGAAAATTAAGTCCTGTGTAACAATGTTTATATCTCTTTCTTTTTAACATTTTTATTGGCATATAGTTGATTTACAATGCTGTGTTCATTTTAGGTGTACAGCAAAGTGAATCAGTTACACATTGATATATATCCACCCTTTTAAAGATTCTTTGCCCATATAGGTCGTTACAGAGTATGCATTACAGAGTACACAGTAGGTCCTCATTAGCTGTCTGTTTTATTTACAGTAGTACATGAATGTCAGTCCCCATCTTTCAACTTATCCGCCCACCTTCATGTTTATATTTTTAAGCAGTGTTTATAATGAGCTATAAAGAGGTTAGGGGACCTTGCTTCACTTATGGCAATATTCTTCCTTCTACCTCGAAATGTTTGGGTCTCACTTCCTTAAGAAATGCAGAACAACCAAAGTGATTGAAAGGGTCATCCCTTCCCCAACACCCTCTGGCAAAGTTTAGTTTGATCATCACTAAGGCTGCCCTAGATTTGACCAGAGCTTGGAGGAAGCAAAATGGAACAGGATCTAGAAGCAATGGATCCCTGCCCCTCTGAGATGAAGGAGGCAAAGGATCATGGGATTTGGGGGATTACCAGGACTGGGAAGGTGGTGGTGAATGCAGAGAATAGGCCCAAGAAGTTTCACTTAATGTTTCATTGGACAAATACTGAGACAGGCTGGGACCTAGAATGCTTTGCTACAGGGCTTGCACCTGGACAAACATCTCTTCCAGCAACAAAACACAAAGAAACTATATGGGACTAAAGATAACTGCATGCATGTGCAACTGGGGCAAATTATGGACAAAAGATACAAGAAGACCCAAAAATCCAACTGCCACTTCTGAAGAGCTGGAAGGAAAAACAGATGTCTGGAGCAAAAGCAGGGTACCCTACATGGGCCCTGCGCACAGCACCACACCCCATATAAGGAACCAGCTTGCCCGCCTTCAGGGGGCAAGCAAGGGAACCTGTTACTTGTTTTCACCTTCTCCCTGATCCCTTTAACAAGGGCCCCAAAAAAGCCTTGCCTGAGTTTTTTTTGTCTGGCCTGTGACCAATTTCTATTGATTGGGGAAGGCCAGGGACCCTGGCTGGTATCTATACAATAGATCTCAGACTATGCAATCTGATTCACAAGATTCCAATTTTACGGGAGGAATCCTCTTAACAGAGTTCTTTAATATTTTGCTTAACTGTATAACTTTCAGAATCTTATTCATCATATTCACATGTTGCCATCAAGTGCTCATAAAAGGTTTCCTGTGTGTTGATTTTTCTGCCCCG
Organism: Cervus elaphus; assembly: GCF_910594005.1. Taxonomy (NCBI): domain Eukaryota; kingdom Metazoa; phylum Chordata; class Mammalia; order Artiodactyla; family Cervidae; genus Cervus; species Cervus elaphus. Next base: position 42,581,484 of record NC_057846.1, read on the forward strand.
CTCCCCCCCCCCCAAATATTGTAAGATTCTAAAAAACTGAATTAGAGAAGGGAGCAGAGCCTGTGAAGAAGGGACTGACTCTCAGCCCCCAATGCCTTCCAGGATCCCATGGCTCCCTTGTTAGGAATCCCCTGACTCTGTCCTAAAAATATTTGTGGACTTCTTACTCACCAAGATGAAGACCACAGTGGATGCTGGGACCTCATTTCTGAGCCCACGCTGGTCACTAAGGCCCCATTTTTTGGCCAGTGCCCAAACACTTGAATACAAGCTAAGAATGTCAAAATACGGTGAATTAGCAAAGCCTAACACTATTCTCTGCATTCAGCCCTCCAGCAGCCCCCTCCCACTCTCCCAGTGGGTGCCTGCCAGGATACTTCTCTACACTCCAGACCATCCTTTTTATTTTTATTTTTTTGCTGAAGTATAGTTGATTTACAACATTGTATTAATTTCTGGTATACAACAAAGTGATTCGATTGTACATATTTTGTTGTTCAGTTGCTCAGTCATGTCTGACTCTTTGTGACTCAATGGACTGGAGCATGCCAGGCTTCCCTGTCCTTCACTGTCTCTGGGGGTTTGCTCAAACTCATGTCCATTGAATCAGTGATGCCATCCAATTATCTCATCCTCTGTTGTCCCCTTCTTTTGCCCTCAATCTTTCCCAGCATCAGGTCTTTACCAAAGAGTCAGCTCTTTGCATCAGGTGGCCAAAGTATTGGAGCTTCAGCATCAATCCTTCCAATGAATAATCAGGATTGATTTCCTTTAGAATTGACTGGTTGGATATCCTTTCAGTCCAAGGGACTCTCAAGAGTCTTCTACAGCACCATAGTTTGAAAGCATCAATTCTTCACCACTCAGCCTTCTTTATGGTTCAACTCTCACATGCATACATGACTACTGGAAAACCATAGTTCTGACTATCCTAATTGAAGACTTTATTTTTAAACAGGAAGAAAATTACCAAATAGCTTGAGATACTCAGCATCAACCTGTCATTTTGTGATTGCTATTTTTCTGGATTGATTAAAAATTTGATACTAAAATGGAAATATCCTGATTAAGGTGATTTGGGGGACATTTCACAAGAAATCCTAAAAACTCCATTTGGAAAAGATAATTCTGACTTTCAAGGTCCATGAAATAGGAAATATATATCCTGGCCCAAACATTGTGGATTTCACAATTTTGTGTCAATGGAGAGGTGAAAAGACATTCGGAAGGAAAGATTAAAAAAGAAAAGACCAACTACAACTTGCAACTTTTAGAAGAGTGTATGCAATCAAATGTGCTGTAAATTCTGTAGCTGATCGACATGTAACGTCTAAGCAGTAAGTGGAGGAAGGAAGGGCAGGAAGTTGATGGTAAAAATCCTCTGTGTTATTAACCTTATTAGCACTTAGTAGCCTGGACTTCATGGTGTCATCGCATTTAATTCTCACCACAACCGTCTTGGTTGTGTCATTTATTAATTGTTTTGCAGATGAAAGAAGTAACAGATATAAAGCAGTTAAATAGCTTACCCAGTGTCAATCAGTTTATAAATGACTATCAATCTCGAAATAAGCTGCACTCACAGATAGTTTGCCTTCATTTTACTTGCAACTTGGGCAATCAGTAGAACAGATGGAAAATGTGAATTTCTTCTGAGGAGTTCCACTTAAGGTTTTTATAAGGGAAACCCTGTGTCACAGATTGGGTGACCAGTCTCATTATTAGTGGGCAAACAGCAGTATCTCCATCTTGACTAATGAATGTGAGTGAGAAATGAAAAACTGTCAGCTTCTCAACATCATTCCTAGCAGAATTCTTCACTAACCTGTCAATAAGCTCAGTACTAAAGATCTTTGTTGTTTTGGAAATGAAGTTAATGGTATGACTTCTTCCTCCAGGAAATTGTGGCCCTTTAGATTCCTGGAGGCTGAATTCTGAATTTTGAGATCTCCTTCTAGCCAATTGTGCTTTATTTTTATTTCTTATAAAAAATAACTTCAATCATTTATTAATTGAAAGTTACAATTAATCATATTGTCAAACAATTGTTTTATAAATTATCTCTGTGCTGTGCTGCGCTAAGTCGCTCCAGTCATGTCCGACTCTTTGCGACCCCATGGACTGTAACCCACCAGGCTCCTCTGTCCATGGGATTCTCCAGGCAAGAATGCTGTAGTGGGTTGCCATGCCCTTCTCCAAGGGATCTTCCTGACCCAGGGATCAAACCTGTGTCTTCTATAACTCCTGCATTGCAGACAGATTCTTTACTGCTGAGCCACCGGGAAAGGACGATTTCCCAGGGCTTTTGGTGATAATGTTAGTGATCTGATTTTGTCAAGCTGGAATGTTTCCAAAGAGCCACCGGCGCTTTAAAAATTTGTCGAGATGTGGATGGCCCTAGAATCTGTCATACAGAGTGAAGTCAGTCAGAAAGCAAAACAAATGCAGTAAATTAATCCACATGTGTGGAATCTAGAAAAAAATTGGTGCAGAGGAACCTATTTGCAGGGCAGGACAAGAAACACAGATGTAGAGACAGACGTGGGGACACAAGGAGCGGGGAAAGGGTTGTATGGGGTGAGTGGGGCTTAGGATTCACATATATGCACCACCATGTGTAAAATGGATAGCTAACGGGAGCCTGCTGCATAGCACTGGAGTTCAGCTTGGTGCTCTGTGATGATGACCTAGAGGGGTGGACGGGTGGGGTGGAAGGGGGGTCCAAGAGGAAGGGATACACGTGTACACATAGCTAGCTGATTCCCTTCATTGTACAGTAGAAGCTAACACACCATTGTAAAGCAACTATACTCCAGCAAATGTTTTACCTGCCCCTTTCCTGGTGCTTGTAGAGTTTACCAAGATTTTCTCATGTGTTAACTCATTCAGTCTTGGTGACAACCCTAAGGCACACAGGAACCGTTTCGGTTTTCAGATTTGTGAACGAAGATTCAAAGAATTTTAGTGATTTGCAGAATCACACGAACAGTAAAGACACAGAACTTGAACTCATGTCTTTTGACCTTTGTGGTCAGGTTCTGCCCTGTATTTATCCATCCAATGCCTTGGGTCCCCAAATACTATGGAGAGGTTGGAATCCAGACACAGTGCTTTGCCCAGTACCTTATACGCGCCTTTTAAGAAGACCTGAGGTCGGCACACATGTGAGGGTGCCAAGTTTAGTGGCAGACCCTGTGATCTAGCCCTTCCCTCATCACACTTGAGCCTTCCTCTACTCAGAGTCAAATTAAATAACTAAAACTATCTGATCCTGTTTTCTCTAGTTCATCAACAGAAATCCATCCTGGCTGGGAAACAAGAATTCAAGTATTTCCTTTTCATTTTTCATCAGGAGGGCTTGGCTACCCTGGGGATACAGAATTCTGTCTCCTACTCTTCAAATCTGCCCATCTCTATACCTATTTATTGTTACACTTAAAACATATTTATTCCCAGGGACTTTCCTGGAAATCCATTGGTTAAGACTTTAGCTTCCAATAGAGGGGATAGAGGTTTGACCCCTGATCCAGGAGCTAAAATCGCACATGTCTCATGGCCAAAAAACCAAAACATAAAACAGAAGCGATATTGTAAAAAAAATTCAATAAAGACTTTAACAGTGGTCCACATCAAGAACAATATTTTGAAAACATTGCTCCTTAATAGGTCTCTCTCCACTAAGCCTGTTTTATCAAGAATGTATGAGAATTCCTGGAGAATAAGCCAAGGACTTCGTGTTCCACCTCTGCAGTGAAAAGTAGCCTCCCTATTAAATAGCAGATCCTTCATCTCAGAGGTTGAATAGTCCAGCTCTTCAAAAAGACTTCCAGCTGGTTACCTGTAAGAGGCTGGAATAAAGGCTGGTCCCAGAATATCTACTGGCTTGAGGCCATGAGATATTTTTGTTTGATATTGAATGGGAAGCTTTTCACGTCTTCTCTATTCCTCCCCTGGGGACCTTCGGTGAGCCTGGGAGCCTCTGGACAAGGCACGTGAGCCTGGGAGCCTCTGGCCAAGGTGCCCTGCATAGTGACCCCACTGAACTTCTATCTTCTCATCATCAGTTCTGGGAGGGGAGGGACTCCTGCTTGGAATCCTCTGTCCAAAGAGAAACACACAAGACCAAAGGCTGTCTTCTTACATTGCTTTGCCATTGCAAACTCTTCTGAAAAAGGGCACAGAGAATGGGAAAGAGCCATGCCTTCCGGGCAGGGAAGTGGGTTTGCCGGTCTCCCCAACACCTCTGTAGGGCCGTCCCCTCTGACCCCGCACAACTGCACACCTGTCACCTCTCTTCATCCTTCTTCCACGGCTAATTCTCCTCTTCTCCCTCCTGTGTCCCTAACGTTAGACTCTCTCACCGTTCAGGCTTTTAATCTCTGCTCAGTTTTAACTCTCTTTTTCTCAGAAAAGTATGGAGGTAGAAATCATGCTCTGTCCTTTCCCAAGTACAGCAACTTTTCACCAGTGTCTTATTTCTAAAAAGATAATAAGAATTGGGACGATCCGTAATGCAGAATTTTGCTGTTAGTGCTCGTTGCTCACTTGTCCATGTCTACCTGGCATTTACTTTGTGCTGTGGTTGGTTGCATCCGACTCTTTGCGACCCCATGGACCGTACCCAGCCAGGCTCCTCTGTCCATGGGGATTCTGGAATGGGGGAGTTTCTCCCCAAGAATACTGGGATTTCCCACCCCCCAAGAGTACTGGGATTTTCCCAGCCCAACCCAGGGCTCGAACTCAGGTCTCCCGCATTGCAGGCAAATTCTTCTCCAACTTAGCCACCGAAGTACAGTAGCACTGTTTGAATAAATAGCATGTGCAACTTTTTAAATATTTATTTGGCTGCATTTGGGTCTTTACCATCTTCTTTACCATCTGAGCCACAGGAATCAAAATGAAGGGCTTTCCAGGTGGTGCTAGTGATAAAGAACCCACCTGCCAGGGCAGGTGATGTAAGAGACATGGGTTCAACCCCTGGATTGGGCAGATCCTCTGGAGCATGATATGGCTACCCACTCCAGTATTCTTGCCTGGAGAATCCCATGAACACTGGAGCCTGACGGCTACAGTCCATGAGGTTGCCAAGAGTCAGATATGACTGAAGTGATATAGCAGGCAACCATAACAATGTGTTTGCCTATGGAGATAATGCCAAACTCTGTATGTCTAAACCCTGATCTCCTGTGTCAGCTTCAATACCTTAGGCTGACTACCTTCCTGACTTTTTTTTTTTTTTTTTATATGTTGGGTCTTTGTTGGGGCTTGCAGCAGCTTAGCATGCATGCATGCATTGGAGAAGGAAATGGCAACCCACTCCAGTATCCTTGCCTGGAGAATCCCAGGGATGGAGGAGCCTGGTGGGCTGCCGTCTATGGGGTCGCACAGAGTCAGACACAACTGAAGCGACTTAGCAGCAGCAGCAGCAGCAGGTTCTTCACTGTGACATGGGATTCTCCGTGTGGTAAGTGCAGGCTTCTGTAAGTTGGCTGAGTGGAGCTTAGTTGCACTGCTGCATGTGGGATCTTAGTTCTCCCACTAGGGATCGAACCTGCGTCCCCTGAACTGGAAGGCAGGTTCTTAACCACTTTTCCACCAGGGAAGCCCCTCCCTGACATTTTGCTTATGTGTTACACTTTCATCATTAACCATCACGAAGGGAACAGCCATAGTCCCTTGTCTCACAGACATTTCAAGGAACCAAGTAGTGGGTTTGTTCCGATACCAAAGACTGGTAGAGCAAGTGAAGAAAGAAGAGTTAATCACCTCTGGAGAAAGAGAAGGACTGAGACCCAAGCTCAAATCCATCCCAAACTGGCTTCCTTCGTCAAAGGACCTGATTCAGCTGGGACCAGAGGGATGAGTGGCAGCAGTTCTTAGCATCAGGAAGATGATATGATGGTAAATCAGGGTGGTAAATCCAGGGGAGGCAGAATGAGCCGGAAGCAAGATGCAGCCCTGTGATAAAAGGATAAAAGGTAGCAGGGACGTGGCAAAGCGTCATTGAAGTGAATGGTCTCAGAAATGAGAGCTTGTAGAGCCAATGCAGACTTGGAATAGAAACATCAAATTCTGATTCTTGATCACCCGACCACTCAGGTGGCTGTGAGATGTGGGGAATGTAGGTCAGGGCCATGAGACCAGCAGACAAGGGCAACATCTCCCTACTGGAGAGAGGGGGCTTGTGTGCAGCTTGAGTTTCTGGGTTCTCAGTGGTGCTGAGTCTTCAAGAGAAAGGCTTCGTGCCTTTGGCCACAGAGGGTGAGAGCAGGTGAGCAGCACGCAATGGATGCGCCATCTGCTTGAACTGAGATTTTCCCAGCTTCCCATGGTGACATCACGTTCTCAGACATCTCGCCTGAAGGTTTTTGCTAGGTCTAACTTTCCACCCCCTGCTTCCTCATAAGTAAGCCGTCATTAAGTCCTAACGACTACACCTTTCCAAGCCTAAACTATGCTAGCTAATCTCCTGCTCTTTCAATTCATCCATCATCCAGTTAATAGCTTCCCTCCAGGTTCTCTTCCATCAATCTATCCTTTTTCCATCTAAAAATCTATATACTTTCATCATAACATTCCCCTCTATGACTCAGCATTATTTCCTGGGTAAAGTTCAAATCCTTTCAACTCAGCTTTCAAACCATTCCAGGAGCTGGTCCCCAGGCAGTGTTCTCACTTAATCTCTTGCTCAGTCTTAACAAAATCATGGCCATCAAGTTAGTCCACCCACAGGCAGAACTCCTGGTAATTTTCATCCTACAGCTTCTGCACGTGCTGTGCCCGTGACTCGGACACTGTTTCCCAACTGTACTTTCCTGTATTGTTGCCGCCACCTCACTGCTAAGATCCTGCTCACCTCTTCTCAGAACGCCCATTAACCTCCCAGTTTGCAAAGAACTTTCCTAGCATTTACCATCTCTTCTATCCTGCTACTTTTCATATCTACTTGTCTAGCTAATTCTCCACGAATGGCAACCCACTCCAGTACTCTTGCCTGGAAAAGTCTATGGATGGAGGAGCCTGATAGGCTACAGTCCATGGGGCCGCAAAGAGTCGGACACGACTGAGTGACTTCACTTTCTCAGACTGCATCCTGGTAGCTAAGCATTCCTGGGGATCCCAGCGTGTATTTGTCTGTTTCTACTAGAGGACCTATCTCCACAGCAGATAAGCAAGAGATATTTCCTTAATAAATACTCTCCTTTTTCACACTGATGTCTGCAAATGGATATAGCTGTTCTATTGGATATAGGCAATACTGTGATCATTTCTATTTTTATTATACACAAGACAGCACTCTGAACTGCTTTCCTTCCAGTGGGAATGGACGTGTATGGATCCATTTACACAGGAGGTGTCCCCAGTGATGAATAAAATGGATTTGTGAGATGGTCTCCCAAGGCTACCATGTCTCAAAAGAGGTTTTTGCTTCTATGGAACTAGCAAGGCAGAGTGGACTTTGAACCCACTTTAACAGAATACATTAACCATCAGAGGCATGTGGGCTCTGACCTACTTCAGTTTGGTGCAGTTATTTTTAATAATGAGAACAATTATAGATATGAGCCCATGATTGTGGACAATCATGCCCACAGGCACATTCAATATAAGCCAACACCCCCATTTCCGCTTCTAGCCTATTCTTATTTTATTATATACCACTTAATATGGACGTGGCCAGAACACTCCAATAGACCTTTTGAAGTAGGTTGCTTTAGGACATAGGGTGAAGGCTAGACCACCAAGTATTTGAAGGAGGAAAATAACACATTTTTTTTTCTCTCTGCCTTAATTTTGAACAAATTAAGCAGTTAAACAAAGACAGACAGCTGCCAAATTTCACCTTTTTACCAATATACGAATGCGCATTTTGTCTTCCTGATATTTTAGCCGAAATCAGGCAAATTCATACACCTGGGATGGCCTTGCTGAACCAGGACAGCCCTCGGTACCTGGGGCCACTTGGGTACCTAGCTGCCTTGCCAGGGCAGAGACCATCACAGTAAAAAGTAAACGTTCATAGTGGAATACGGAGGAGATGAAATAGACAGATAATTTATTCTGCTCAGAGTTTCCGATCAGATTTACCACTCTCCCTCCCTGAGGCAGAGTAAGCCAAGGAGTAAGACCGAGCGAGGGATGCTATACTCCCTAAGCTTTCCCTCATGGAAGCAAACATCAGGTGTGGAAATAAAACACGGCACTCAGAGGATATCCTTGTGCCAGCGCCGGACTCCAAGCTTCCACCCATCCGGTCCCCAGCGAGGTTCAGAATACGTTTAAGTTACTACTTCCTCATCTCTCTAATTTGTTACTCACCTAAGCAAGGTCGGAAAGCAATATTCAATCTAGGACTAGCAGTTTCAAGAGAAAAGCCAGGCTAGCTTCCCAAAATGGGGACTAGATAAACGCATAAATGAGCCAATAGCTCTATCCTAAATTCCGGAGAAGAGCTTATGCAAACATATGGAACGAGCTCAACACGGCCACCTGGATTTTGAAGCCTATAGCAGAACCGTGCGCATGTGTACAAAGCAGCAGAGGTTTGGCAAGCACTCGTTTTGCGGGACCCGCTGTGTCAGCGCCAGGCTGCGACGTGATGCCAAGCAAGGATTCTAAGTCTATCTAAAGACTAAAGCTTCTTGCACTCATTTGCGGAACTAGGAAATCCCAGCATGGATAACACACTTTGATTCATTTCTTATCCAATCTCTGCTTGTTTGTTTTTAATTGTCTGTGTGTCTCTGGATCCTGGAATGAATGGGGTCCTTCTGTTAGAGATCAAGCCCATCTTAAGTACCAACTGTTGTACTGAGGACATACTGATACTTTATTAACTCATCTAATCTTCACAAGAAAACTCATGAAAAATGGACAATTCTCAACAGAGAATCACAAAAAAATTCCCCATAGTCACAGAGCTACTATGGACTGAAGTTAGGATTTGACTTGAGGTCTTGCTGGTTCCAAAACTAGGTTTTCTCACCATGTTCGGCTCCAATCCCTAGATCATAGGAGAAAGGAGCTGGTCGTTCAGTCCCACCCTGCTATTAATCTAATGAATGGGACTTCCCTGGTGGTCCAGTGGTTAAGAATCTGGCTTGCAGGGCAAGGAACTTGGGTCCTATTCCTGGTAGGGGAACTAAGATCTCACATGCCTCAGGACAACTAGGCCTGAGTGCCACAGCTGGAGAGTCCATGCACCACAGTGAAAGGTCCCACGTGATGCAGTGAAGATCCCACGTACCACAACTAAGACCCAATGCAGTCAAGTAAACACATATTCAAAGATATATATTTTTAAAAATCTAATGAATGATCCAGAGCTGGGCACTTCTTGCTAAAGTCCTATTTGTTTAGCAGCGAGGTCACTGTGGATCCCACCCATGACCTACCAATGGTATTGATCCAACTGGAGTTGATTCTTTTCTCAGCACTTACCCAGGACTTCTTTCCACTCTTCCCAGGCCCCTTCTCCCCCAGCAGGGCCTCAGAAGGCCTATCCCCTCCCTGCCATTTTCCTCCTGGGCCATAGTGACTCTTTTCTCAGCATGACTTTTGCTAAATATGCCTCTTTTGTATAAACAAAATATAATTTGAAGTAGTTCTCCCTCTCAAAAAAAAAAAAGTGTTTATCTATAAAGTGCCTGCCTCACTGGGCTATCGTGAGAAATAAAGGAGATTATTTATGTGAAGCTGTTATGCAAATTGTTTAGAAAAAAAAAAAAAAAGCGCAGGAGTAGAAAGCATTCTAAGTATTTCCTTCCTGATCTGAACCTCAGGGGAGAGGGTCAGAGTGACACACTCATCAGAGCCTGAACTTTGCCCCTTGACCTTGTCACCTACTCCTGTTTATCCCCAGTTTCTGCCAGCTCCCTGTGCCCTAGAATTCTTTTCTTCCATTTCATCTCTCTGGTTGGCAAAGCAGGGGTGGGAGAAGGCTTGGCATTTGACAAATGTTTGACAGGTGGAGGGAGTAAGGGAAGGCAAAGATTGTGAATAAACAAGTGATTTTCACTTTTCGGTGGAAAGTTGGCGATGTGGGCAGAGGGATGTCAGACTGGAAAATAACTCAAGGAGATACGACTCCCTGGGTAGCGAATTCATCGACCTCATGTGGATAAATCAAATACGAAATCACTCCTGACGTGGGTGTTGGTCAGATTCCTCCTACGCACGCCTTTCTCTTGGCTTCTGGGTGCATTTCCTTGGATGAATTCCTTTTCCAGTTGGCCCTTAAATAACATGTCTCTGAGCAGGAAAGCCCAGGAGAGAAATAATTCACTTCAATAGGGGAAAAAAAAAAAATCACGTGTGATAATTAATATTAAAATGCCAGGAAATTCAACAACAAATCCCCCACTGAATTGCATCAGGGGAGAAATGTCATCCGGGAAACTGGAAACTCTCTTGGAAGGAGGTCAAGGAGTGAAAGTAAGTGAAGGGGCTGTGAGGTGGAGGGCAGTGGGACTTCGTAGCAGGATGACCCAACTGCAAAGAAGGGGCTGGAGGGTGGACACTGTCAACTACACACTGGCAATTGCCTTGGGCACTTGCCGCCTACGTTGGTCGTACTTGACTGCTCAGTAACTTAGTCATGCCTGACTCTTTGAAACCCCTATGGACGGTAGCCCACCAGGCAAGAATTTCCCAGACAGGAATACTGGAGTGGGCTGCTATTTCCTACGCCAAGGGATCTTCTCCACCTAAGGATCGAACCTGAGTCTCCTGTGTCTCCTGCATTGGCAGGCAGATTCTTTACCACTGAGCCACCAAGGAAGCTGGCCATCTACCTCTATAAGGGTTAAATCTTACTGTACAAGGATTAAATCAGGGAGCTCTGCTGCAGCTGACTTACAACACCCCCTGAAAGGAGTTCAGGATGGAGATCAGGAATGAGGCACTCTGTGCTCTGGGAAAAAACTGGCAGAACAGGTCTGAAGATAGATACTTTCAGGAGCTGATTTTATAAACCCAGTTGTTAAATATCCTTATACCTAGAAAATCATTAAGCTCCTTCATGGTGACATCTGCTCCTCATGGCTAACACTAATTCTCACAAGACTAGCAGAAACAATCTGCAAAAAAAAAAAAAAAAATGTGCTTGATTGCATGTAGCCCCGCTTCATGAAAATCACATATATACTGACCTTCCCCCTACCTCTTTGGAGCAGTTTCGCAGAGCTATATGAAATGCTGTCTCTCGGGCTATAGTCCTCATTTTGCCCCCAATAAAATGTAACTTAAAACTCTCACATTGTACATTATTTTAAAGTCAGTAAAACCTTGAAACAGGAGAGCCCCTAAATACCTGAACTTGAGCTTCCTGCTTGCTGGGTGGGATGAAAGCTGTGAGTCTAAATTAAACCGATTTTTAAATTAAAAAAGACAACAACAACAGCAATATTCTTTGCACACCTGTCTTTGAGAACTGCGATTCGTACTCACTACACAATCACACAGGAAATCAGAAAGGTCTCACCATGGTTTTAAAAGGGAAATGAACCTATATGAGCATAGTTATATTTTCCAATATGAAAAGGAAATCTATTTTTACATAAATGAAGATAGGATAGAGAAAGGGAGTTTTAAGATTGAAAATTCTCAAATATGGCTCGTAAACAAGACAAGGACTGAGGGCAGTTGCTCTGGGCTTTTTTCCCGGATTCTCAGATTTCGTTTGGTTAGCATGATCCGATTTTGTCCATTTACTGCGTTCATCCAGGGTTTTCTCACTGGGGGTCTGCCAGTGTAATGGAGCGGAAAGACCTCTGGGGGGCAGCAGAGAGACCCGGGTTCTATGACATGCACCAGCTCAGGGGCCATTGGCGAGATACCAGGTCCTTCACGTCCCTCCTCAGTAAATAAAAGGATTGGGCTCATTCACTCGGCTCTCAAGCAACTACACCTTATGGGGGCTGAGGGAGCACCCACCCAGCTGGAAGAATTGTTTAGAATTATTGGTGCCTGGCTAATAAAAAGCAGACTGACTATTATTCTTTTTCTTTTTTGAAGTTCTTTCCAAAAAATGCACACCACCCCTTACTGGCCTACTCCATCAGTGGGAGGCTCAGACCCCTCCCTCTGTTCCTTCTTGGTGCCCTCTGCTTGGAAGTCTTTTTCAGTCCCAGAAATCTAAGATTTTATTTTATTTTTTTTCCTGATCACCATGTAAAGGTATCTTCTGCTTCTCCCCATTATTCTCCAGCTGGGCTGGGAGAGATAACTAACCCGGACTGTGTTGGGTTACCAGCGAAGACATGAGCTAGCAAACTGGCAGGGAAAAGGGCATGCATTAGCCTGCCAAATGGTGAGTGTTATTGAAAGATGTAAAATACCCCATGACTTTGATAATGTGGAGAAATGGCTTGGCACAAACTCTAACTGCCAGCCAAACAGAGGCAGTGACAGCTGATCCATTAGGCCTTCTCAGTTTCCAGGCATGAAGGTTCTTGTCAGTCCCCTGTGGCTTATTCAGAATCTGGCCCAAAGTATTAATTTGCAACCTGCTAAGAGCACTGTGAACTTGGATAAATACAGATAAATACAAGACGACTCATTTTAAAATGCTCTTTTCCTTGTTCTTCTGATTTCCCTCCGTGGGTATAGTATTTCCAAAGAACTCTGAAGTCACTTCTTCCATTGTATGTGCAGGACTTCATACCAGCCTTGCCGGCGTGGAAAACCCCCGAGTGCTGACGGGCAGCACCGGTTGAGCTGCAGAGGATGAGGCTAGAGGGAAGGAGGAGGGAAATGGTTCAAGGACAGGAAACCTCAGCAGTGAGCATCTCATGCCAGTGGTGACCCCTTCCTCCTTTTCTCTGGCCCACTCCACCCTTGAAAGCGAAAGTGTTAGTCACTCAGTCCTACCTGACTCTTGAGACCCCAAGGACTGTAGCCTGCTAGACTCCTCTGTCCATGGAATTCTCCAGGCAAGAAGACTGGAGTGGGTTGCCATGCCCTTCTCCAGGAGATCTTCCCCACCCAGGGATCAAACCTGGGTCTCCTGCATTGCAGGCAGATTGTTTACCACTGAGCCACTGGGGAAACCAATCCCAGCCTTTGGAGATTATTTGCTCAAGGTTCATGGTTTACAGAGGGAAAAGGTAGAAGAATGGGTAGGGAAAATAAAAACTAATCTCCATCCTAGCTGTTCTTTTCTCCTCCCCGTTTTGGGTATTTCAGCATTTTGGCTTGGGGGTCTCATTGGTCTCCCAGGTAAATCTTAACTCATCCGTCCTTTGTTTATTCCAAAGTTCTTACAGTTTTCAGTTCATTTCAGTCACTCAGTTGTGTCTGACTCTTTGCAACCCCATGGACTGCAGCACGCCAGGTTTCCCTGTCCATCACCAACTCACAACACTTACTCAAACTCAAGTCCATCAAATCGGTGATGCCATCCATCATCTCATCCTCTGTCGTCCCCTTCTCCTCCTGCCTTCAATCTTTCCCAGCATAATTTGGTGTGTCCCCTCCACCCTGTTCCACAAGAACACTGATCTAATCGTTCTTGTTTTATAGATGGTTGAGGATCAGACAGAATAAGTAGACTATGATGCCCTTTATTAGGTAAGTAGGCTGGAACTAGAACACCAGCTCACCATATTTTATTGATTTTCTGTTCTTTGGGCTCTCAAGGCAGCACCAGCTCTCGGGGCTACCACCCCTGGCCCCTGCCAGGTTTAATTACCGGCTGGTGTTTGTAGTGACAGCAGCCAACATGGGTGTATTTCAGCTGTAGGGGCTGCCTGGACCTGGGGCCAGCAAGGAAATGCTCCTCAAATCCTGGGCGGCTTTTGTGCAGGAAGCAGGGGTGTTTGCAGCTGGAGTTAAACAGGCTGGCCCCCTCTTCTGTCTTGGGAGAACTTCAGTGCTGGAAACTTTGCAGCCTGAGTCCTGCCAGGCTGAACAGGTTAGAAAGGCACAGCTCCAGGCCTTTGAGAAAGAGTGGCGGAGCAGGAATTCGGAAATGAGGTGGTAACTTTTCTGAAATGAGGTGTCTTTATTTTTTACCTGTTTTCCTTTCATCTGTTTCATGCAGAAATGCCTGAGAAAGCAGAGGGCCTGGGCAAGAGGAATTTGGCCCCCACTCTAATGATTTTCAACTCAGTAGACCAATCCAAAAGTGAGTTGCATTTTAAAGGAGAAGAGATTTACCCAAATGAAGAGGCGATCTTAGATCTGACTGAGCAATGTATTCAAAGTAGACGAATTTCCTGCTAATCCTCTGGATCCTCCCCATCCTGGGAGACAGGAAGGCAGCTTTCTGAGTGAATCATTGTCATTGTGGAGGTTCCCATAGCCTGAAAGGCAGCGTGAGTTCTTGGAAAACCACAATTTTGAGGAAAGCCTGAGATGAGAGCAGGGTGTGAACATGGGGATGGGGGGGAGGGTGATGAGGTGTAGCAGGGCTGGAAACTCACTCTTGTGTACTTTTCTCCTTTGTCTGTTGCTCCAATAGGCTCTGAATTGTCTCAGAAGACTTCTGGTCTGTGATTTAATGGGAGAGGTTAGTGATTTAATGGAAGAGGTCAGCAAATGATGACCCACAGCTCACATGGGGCCCTCCAAATTTTTCATACAGCCTGCAAGCTAAGAAAAGTTTCTATAATTTTATAGAGTTAAGCAATATAGGTAGAAGAGTAATGTTTTGCGATACGTGAAAGTTATATGGAATCCAAATCTCTGTCCTCATTTGCAAAGTGCAATTGAGCACAGGCACTCATTAACATATGTACTGAAGAAGGGCTGTTTCCAGGCTTCCTAGGTGGCGCTGGTGGTGAAGAATCTGCCTGCCATTGCGAGACTTGGGTTCGATCCCTGCATCAGGAAGATCCCCTGGAGGAGGGCCTGGCAACCCACTCCAGTATTCTGGCCTGGAGAATCCTAGGGACAGAGGAGCCCCATGAGCAGGTTGCAGCCCATAGGGTCACAAAAGTGGACACAACTGAAGTGACTTAATAATCACAGGGCTATTTCCATGCTACAAAATCAGGACCACCTGACCCACAAAGCCCAGAAGACCTGCTATCTGACCCTTTAGAGAAAAAAAAAAAAAGTTTTCTGGCCTCTGACACAGGGGCTGAGATAAAGACAGCAGTCATAGGGATTCCCTGGTGGTCCAGTGGTTAAGAATCCCGTCTTGCAATGCAGGGGACGCAGGTTCGATCCCCGACTGGGCAACTAAGATCCCACATGCCTCAGGGCAACTAAGCCCGTAGCTGCAACTAGCCAGTTTATGCTCCACAAGGAAAGATCCCACGTGATGAAATGAAGATCCTGTGTGCCACCACTAAGACCCTATGCAGCCAAATAAATAGAGTAACAGAGGGATTTGTAAAGTCACAATGGAGGAAGGTTTGTCTCCGTTCCTCTGAGATGAGTTGGAGGAGAGCGTTGGCCTCCCTGGTAAAACCCTCCCATCCGATTCTGTGTGTTTTCTTTCTTGTCACCAAGGTCAGCCTCTGTTTTGCACATCCCTTCCACCTGACACAGAATGTGATGCCAGTTTTTACAACAGAAACAAATCAAGGCTTTTCTTGAGCAGGAAGACTGGGTGCTCAGTCTCAATGTCAGGAAACAGCCCAGCCTTCATATGTTCTTAGCAGGCAGGCCAGTGACTTGGGGTATTGCTTTAGGCATGATCATATTTTATTGTGGGAGGGAATTGTGTGTTTAACTTTCAATACATATGTGTTGAACTGTTTTGGGGCCTGATGAACTATCCATTTTGAATCTGGAGAACAACCTCTGGATTCCAACACTTGTTTGCCCTTCCAAACTCCCCAAAAGAAAGTGAAAAGAAAAGTGAAAGTGAAGTCGCTCAGTCGTGTCCAACTCTTTGCGACCCCATGGACTGTAGCTTACCAGACTCCTCCGTCCATGGGATTTTCCAGGCAAGAGTACTGGAGTGGGTTGCCATTTCCTTCTCCATTTCCAGTGGAACAACCTTTGACATATGGAAGACAAGTGGAGTTACAATCTCTCTAGAGACATGGAAGTTGGTGGATGGTCTCGCTTTGAGCAACAACCAGAGAAAGATTTGAGGTGCAGTATCTATGGCCATGCAGACACCAAGGAGGCTTTCATTTCTCCCCCGTGTCCCTTCCCGAGCCACATGGGCTTTTGTCAACCACCAGCAAGGTGTAGCTCCTCCAAGGTGTAGCTGCTGGGTCTGCAGTGGCCTGGCCCTTCAGGTTTCCTGTTTTCCCACCCACACCTGCATCCCTCCACCAGACTCTCTTCCTGGGAATTGATCTCTTTCTCAGAACATCCTCTCTGAGAATCAAACCCCCAGCAGAGGCCAACAAAGAAAGTGAGCAAATGGGCATGTCTTACCCTTTGGAAGACTGTAATACCCTGAAGGAGGTGGGACGAACAAGGGGAGAAATACCCATGGGGGACTGTAGTCTTCCATTTTCTGTTTCTTGCATAGAAAAAGAACTGGAATATTTTAGTTTTACACAAATAAATTCACCTTCCCACCGTCAGATAACTGCAACGAAAAGCAGATGAATCTCACTTTCTGCAAAGGTGGAAACTTCCCATGTCTGCACTCAGAGGCTGCTGAACACTTGAAATGTGTCTAGTACAAATGGCAAACTACATTTTAAGTTTATTTCGTTTTAGTTAATTTGTAGCTGCATGTGGCTAGTGGCTACTGTATTGAACAGTATAGGTCTATGGGGTACCCATTAGACAAATAAATGTCAGCCACCAGAAATTTGACTAAGGCTTCTAAACTTCATTTTATCCTTCTGCTTGAAATCTAACATGCAAATTCAAACAGGTAAAAGCAGGGGAGCTAGGAAATTCCATTCTTTTTGAAGGCAAGCAATAGACCATACTAGCTCTTGTCCCAGTTAAGGATGAGTAGCAATAAAAAGAAAAAATTGGACCAAAAAATATATTTTGAGACATCAAAGAGCAAACACACATTTTTTCATTTTCTAATGCCAGAAACAAAAAATCTCTTTTGAAATCTATTGCTTAATGTTGCTTAAATTCTCCATAATACCCAAGAATAGGAACACTTTATAAAAGGAAAGTTGAAAGATTAGCTGTTGAGACAACAAATTGAGATGGAAAAATAGGTAGTTGAAAATCAGAAAGAGATTTTTTTTAAAAGTTGTTAGATGAAAGAAGGAAAGATTATAGACAATTGAAATGCAATCATAGAATTGCCATCTGCATCAGAAGTCCCAAAAGACAGAATCAATACTGTAAAAATCAAAAGAGCAATCTGGAAGACGCATTTCCAAAGCTCCACTTGCCTGTGGATTTTAAAAATGCAAAGAGATGCAAACAACTAAAGTTAAGAGGAGCAAATGGAACAGAAGCAATAAGCAAACATATAATCAGAGACAAACATTCATCAATATACAGACAGACACAAGGCACAGATTGATAGGTGAAAGCTGGTAAAATAGGTGAAAACAAGTCAAAAGGCAGATCTGCCTCTCATGAAAGGTTTGTATTTAAAGAGCTAGTCAAAAATTCTAAGAGTTTTCAGACAAAGCTATTGTTACCAAGTCCAACCTCTGTCTGCTTGCCATATGACAGGCCAATAATCAGGAGATGAGGTCTTGAGGCAAGGAATAGTGACTTTATTCAGAGAGCTGGGCATCCCAGAAGCTGGTATGACGTATCCAGATAAGGAATAGTGACTTTATTCAGAGAGTTGGGCATCCTGGAATCTGGTGGACTGGAGTCTTAGAGTACCATCTTTTCAGAGTCTGGGTTCTAGTTTCTTTAATAGAACAGAGAAGGGGAGGAGATGAGAATATAAAGTAGAAAGACTATACATCTTGGAAAATATCTCTTGGCTTGGCCAGCCTTGGGGAGAAGATGTATTAATTTATTTTATTTTTCAACCATTCACAGATGCTCAGGGTCAGAATGTCTCCCTGTGAACTGAACAACGGCAGTCTAGTTTAACATTCAGGCAGAGGGTCAAGGGTTTCTCCCAGACAGTCCATTGTGTAGGCTTAAAGCTATAAACAGCATTGCTGTAGTAATTATAGTATTAATAAGAAAAGCAATGGGGAGCAAAGGTTAAAGCAAAAGGAAACCGATCCAACACGGAGACAGATTTTGTTCTTCTCTGTTACACTCTCTCTCTTCACCTGACCTCCCCTAAAGTGGATGATACATGAAAGACCAACAAACTTACTATTTCTACAAGCTACCTTAATATCACACTTGACAGTCAGCTGTGTACACACACACTGTAGCTACAGAGCTTTCATTCATGTGCAGTCTTTTACTGGATTTTTATAGAATTGCATCACTCTTTAAACTAATGAAAATATTTTAAAATAATTTAATAAAGTGATGAAACATTAATATGTTTGAAAGAACATCCATTTCTTCCTCAATATTCAATGTTTCATCCATAAAATAATTGTTTTCTTTTCTACTATATGGGCTCTATTGGGAATTTCCTGGTGGTGCAGTGGTTAGGACTCTGAACTGGGTCCTAGGTCCACTGCCAGGGGCTGGGTTTGATCCCTGGTCAAGGAACTAAGATCCCACAAGCCATGCAGCCGAAAAATAAAATGAAATAAAACATGGAGGTATTGCCTCTCCAGCATTTCTTGCACAGATTTATTCAAGGTAATTACATTTTGAACCCTTCATAAAACTACATTTCTAACAATATTCAGAAATTGGTCCAAAATAGGCTATAATTTTTCACAGTTACATCTTTTATGACTATTAAAACTGTTACATTTTAATGGATCGTGATAAAACTGGATCCAAAGATTCTTAAGGTCAAACTCTTCTTTTTAATCTTGCTTAGTGTCTATACTGTACTTTGCAGCATAGTAGGAACTTAATAATCATTTTAATGTACCCTAACAACCAGTACTTTTGATGAACTACTGCACTGTAATACATTGAGTTTTGTTTGTTTTCAAAAATCTCTTTTCTGGAAATTCTCTTGAGTGTGTAAGTTCCAAGCCAGCATCCCTGAGACCACAGGATTGTTGCCACAGCACTGTTTCAAGCTGTGTCTGGGATTTGCCCACAGATTTTCATCTCACAGATCCCTTCCTCACCCTCAGAGCGTAGGAATGTGTGAACCACCGCCTGGCCAGTCCTCCCCAAGACCATTTATACAAATACCCCGTGGGGAGTTCTCTTTCTGCCCGTCTGACATCGGCCACCTACCCCCCCCCCGCCCCCATCCCCATGGAGAGAGCAGTTCTGAATGGGCAGCAAACAGAGAAGGATCCAGATGAAGGCAGCTGGGACCCAGGGGAGGGCAGTGCCTGAAGCCTGGACCTGCAGCTTCCCTGGGCCTCTGGGTGCTACCACAGAATTTCATCTTCTTAGTCTTTTTTGCTCATGTGGATTTGAATTAGATTTCCACCTCCCGGGTGGCTCAGTGGTGAAGAATCTGCCTGCCAATGCAGGAGACGCAGGTGTGGGTTTGATCCAGGGTCGGGAAGATCCCCTGGAGGAAGAAATGGCAACCCACTCCAATATTCTTGCCAGGAGATTTCTATGGGCAGAGGAGCCTGGCAGGCTACAGTCCATGGGGTCCACTGAGCACGCAGGCACTCTACCACCTCCCATGGAAAGACAGCTGACTGATAATTACAGAAATAAGTGAAAATTTAAATAAATACAGCTGACCCTTGAACAATGTAGGGGTTAGGGTGCAGTCGAAAAGCCAGGTGTAACTTTTGTACTTGTGACTTATGTATCCAGGTTTCCTCTGCCTCTGGGGGATTCAACCAACTACAGGTAACTTAGTTGGTATTTACTGAACAAATATTTACTAACAAATGCTTAGGAAGCATCATTACGAACAAAGCTAGTGGAGGTGATGGAATTCCAGTTGAACTATTTCAAATCCTAAAAGATGATGCTGTGAAAGTGCTGCACTCAATATGCCAGCAAATTTGGAAAACTCAGCAGTGGCCAAAGGACTGGGAAAGGTCAGTTTTCATTCCAATCCCAAAGAAAGGCAATGCCAAAGAATGCTCAAACTACCACACAATTGTACCATCTCACACGCTAGCAAAGTAATGCTCAAAATTCTCCATGCCAGGCTTCAGCAATACATGAACCGTGAACTTCCAGATGTTCAAGCTGGTTTTAGAAAAGGCAGAGGAACCAGAGATCAAATTGCCAACATGCTCTGGATCATCAAAAAAGCAAGAGAGTTTCAGAAAAACATCTACTTTTGCTTTATTGACTATGCCAAAGCCTTTGACTGTGTGGATCACAATAAACTGTGGAAAATTCTGAAAGAGATGGAAATACCAGACCACCTGACCTTCCTCTTGAGAAACCTGTATGCAGGTAGGAAGCAACAGTTAGAACTGGACATGGAACAACAGACTGGTTCAAAATAGGAAAAGGAGTACGTCAAGGCTGTATATTGTCACCCTGCTTATTTAACTTATGTGCAGAGTACATCATGAGAAACACTGGGCTGGAGGAAGCACAAGCTGGAATCAAGATTTCTGGTAGAAATATCAATAACCTCAGATATGCAGATGACCCCACCTTTATGGCAGGAAGTGAAGAAGAACTAAAGAGACTCTTGATGAAAGTGAAAGAGGAGAGTGAAAAAGTTGGCTTAAAGCTCAACATTCAGAAAACTAAGATCATGTCATCTGGTCCCATTACATCATGGCAAATAGATGGGGAAACAGTGGAAACAGTGGCTGACTTTATTTTTTTGGACTCCAAAATCACTGCAGACAGTGATTGCAGCCATGAAATTAAAAGACGCTTACTCCCTGGAAGGAAAGTTATGACCAACCTAGACAGCATATTAAAAAGCAGAAACATTACTTTGTCAACAAAGGTCCGTCTGGTCAAGGCTATGGTTTTTCCAGTGGTCGTGTATGGATGTGAGAGTTGGACTATAAAGAAAGCTGAGCACCGAAAAATGGATGCTTTTGACCTGTGGTGTTGGAGAAGACTCTTGAGAGTCCCTTGGACTGCAAGGAGATCCAGCCAGTCCATCCTAAAGGAGATCAGTCCTGGCTGTTCATTGGAAAGACTGATGCTGAAGCTGTAACTTCAATACTTTGGCCACCTGATGCAAAGAGCTGACTCGTTTGAAATGCTGGGAAAGATTGAGGGCAGGAGGAGAAGGGTACGACAGAGAATGAGATGGTTGGATGGCATAACCGACTCAATGGACATGGGTTTGGGTAAACTCCAGCAGTTGGTGATGGACAGGGAGGCCTGGCGTGCTGCAGTTCATGGGGTCGCAAAGAGTCAGACACAACTGAGCGACTGAGCTGAACTGAACTGAACAAAACCGGTGTATAAGTGGATCTGGCATTTCAAACCTGTGTGTTTGATGGTATACATATGTTTATATTTTTAGGCATTTTATTAGTTAGAAAGAGTTGTTGTAGTTAGAGACAGTTGTTTAATTAACCACTGAACTCTGTTCTGCTAAGCAGCTACCATTCCCCTTTCATATTGTTTTACACTTGTATGTTTATATACCTGTCTCTGTTGGTGATTTATTTCTGTGTAGCAAGTTATCCCAATATTAAGTCTCTTGAAAGGATCATTTTATTTTATCTGGTGATATTATGGGTCAAGAATTCAGACAGGGCTGCACAAATTGACTGCCCTACATGGTGTCCACGGGGTCACCTGGTAGCAGGCAGCTGGCAACTTGTCTGGTCTGGCAAGTCCAGCCAGTTTCAGTTACACATCTGCACCATGTGGGGGTACCTGAAGGCAGGGCTCAGCCAGGCGCTTCATCCACCCCACGCAACGCCCTGCTCTCCCTGTGGTCCGCTCAGCAGAGTCAGACTTCCTTCGTGGTGACTCGGGGCTCTGTGTGAGAAAGGACCTGGAAACCGCCGATCTCTGAGGATTGGACCCAAATCGGGCACCTCATCGCTTCTGCCATGTTCTCATTGCCAATACCAGCCCAGACTCCAAAAGAAAAACAGTATCAAAGAATCTGTGGCTTATTTTGTACCTGTTACTCTGAGAGCAAGAAAAATGTGCCTTGTTGATCTTTGCATCTTGAGGTCAACAGTCAGGCCAGAAACACAAAGACAAAGCTAGAGGACAGTCATCTGGAATCTTGAAAACATCGTTGAATAGCTGTACTAGTCCTGAACATCCCACCTCTCAACTTCTTGATACATGAAAACACAAACCAGCAAAAACTATTGTTTAAACTCTTGCTAACACAAAATCAGACTGGACTAATTAATCTTCCTTTCCATGACGTCTCAGAACACAACCACACAATCGTGCAGCCTTCACAGCAGGGTTTCCTTGGAGGGGCCAAGAAGATGGGGCAATTTTGACTTAAACCATGCTGGTTTCTCTAAAGTCATAGTAGGAGGAAATGACATTTTTGCATCAAGAAGTAAGGAAATACGGACTTCTGTGGTGGTCCAGTGGTTAAGACTTTGCCTTCCAATGAAGGGGGTGCAGGTTTGATCCCTACTCAGCAAGCTAAGATCTCATATACCTCCCAGCCAAAAGACTAAAACATAAGACAGAAACAATATTGTAACAAATTCAATAAGGACTTTAAAAATAGTCCACATCAAAAGAATCTTAAGAAAAAAGAATTAAGGAAATAATAGCTTTGAATATATGCTTAGAAAAACTTAAAGGTAACCATTATGAAATTTAAATTTTATTTAAATTACTAGTAGGGGAAAGGAAATACTGTGCATATAATTCAGAGAACACAAAGGAAACAATGAAATGCAAAGCAAAATGATTTCAGACTGAATTTTTTTGAAACCAAAATATGTAATGGTTTAATTCTCTTGGTAAAATACAAAGTCAAAGATTAAAAAAATAAAGCAAAACAAACAAAAACACAAGCCCAGTTAGCAATATACTTTTTACAAGAGACACATCTAAATAAATGTCACAGAAAGCCGTCAGGGCTGATGGGGGGGATGAGGTAGGGTGAGCGGAAACAAAGGAGATAAATGAAAAATAAGTCGGAATAAGGGGGCAACCTTAATAATGTATCCCGTGCTCAGTCATGTCCAACTCTTTGTGACCCTGTGGACTGTAGTCCGCCAGGCTCCTCTGTCCATGGGATTTCTCAGGCAAGAATATGAAGTGGTTTGCCATTTCCTTCTCCAGGGGATCTTCCAGACACAGGCATCAAACCCGATTTTCCTGTGTCTCACGCATTGCAGGCAGATTCTTTATCTGCTGAGCCATCGGGGAAGCCCAATCTTCACAATAGACAATAAATTATAAAATATTAACACAGATAAGGAAAGTTAGTTCCTAATGTTAGAAATACAACCCATGATAAATATATAATCTCTGTGACACTTACACCCAAAACCATTTTGAAATACTTTGGGTAAAAAGGTAGTACTAAGCACATTTACAAATAGTATCTTATGGAATCTTCATCATCATACTTTAAAATTGGTATTGTTATACCTACTTGACAGATGTGGAAATCAAGGGTCCAATCTTAGATAAGAGTATAGAGGTGAAGCTTCGTAAGTGCAAATGACAGAGAATAAAAAAAGTGGAAAGAGCTGGGGTCGTTCTTTGAAATCTTCCCCAAACAGAGGGATTGGCAGGAGTAAAGGCAAGAGCTGGCCTTTCAGATGCCTGGTAAGGAGTATGCCCTCCTCTCCTCCAGCTCCCACACTGGAGAGGGTAGCAGAGATGACCAGGAAGCCTGCGAGGCCCACAGGAGGAGGGTTTAACTGAGGATGGAGGGGTGGAGGGCACTGCTGTTCTGACCTCCTGTCCTCTGGCTGGTTACAGGGCTCAGGTAAATGCAAGACTGGAGGTTGTAAGGACGGACATATGCCATACCTGTTGGAGGGTCCCTGGCCTTGCTCACTCTGTAAACATCTAGGAAATAGCTCAGGGGCTGTTTGTTGCTTGTTACTACTCAGTTATGGATGCTCTTCTGCTTACAAGCTATCAAATAATAATGTCCATCATAAGCAGGGCTATCTATAGTCCAGAGCAAAAGGGCATCCATCTGGGTTGCTATTAAAAGAAGCCGCCTGATATTTATACACTGTAGCCCAGCCATTGTCTTGGATCAGTTTGCTAAGTTGCTAAGTTGGTTATAGTTGGACTTTGCCACTAAAGTGTCTTACAGACATCATCAAGCTCAAGTCCAGGGCCTCATTCGAGGAGAAGGTATTGAAAACACCAGTAAGATGACACATTGGGTTAGACATGGGGAGAAAAGTCAAGGTAATGCATGAATAAATTAAAAGTGGATTTTTAAAAATATTTATATACTTAGGCTGCTCTGGGTCTTAATTGCGGCTCATGGCATCTTTAATTATGTGATGCACGTGGATCCCTGACCAGGGATCGAATCTGGGCCTCCTGCATTGAGGGCGCTGAGTCTTACTCACACAGAGTCTTATTTTCTTCCCTGGACCACCAGGGGAGTCCCTAACAGTGGACTTTTTAAAATGACAAATACTACATGTCCTTGGGTTTGTGGAAATGAGTCAATGGACTGTCAGAAGGATTCTGAAAGAGCGCATTGTGTATCAGTGATAACCTGGAAACATGGGGAGAAGTGATGGACCGCAAGCACCATTTGCCTCCATAGGGTAAGCTCAGGAAACAGACAGGGTCATGGAGAAGCAGGCTATGGGGGAAGGGTCTCAGAACAACACGTCTGGGAGCCCCATCTCTGTGGTCCACTGGTTTAAGGCCGGTGGAAACTGACTAGTTCTCCTGGGGAATTCCTCAGGGAAAAAGTCTCTACTGATGTCTAATTGTGAACGGTGGTCTCCCCTTTTTGTTGGGCATACACCTGAGCCTGCAGGTTAAGCCCTCTCATTATCAGTTAGGGATTAGAGTCTGGGTTTCTCTTCGGGGCTTGTTTCCAGAGTTCTCAAATGCCAGGGTGCACAAGGGCTTCGGGGAGCCCAACTTGGCAAACAGTGAGGCTGTGATCTGGAGTCCCTGCTGCTTCCACCCTAGCTGTGGTTCAGGAAACCCCAAGCATCACCATTTAGGGAGTGGTCACACTGCCCAGCCTTGCTAAGTTGCTAAGTAGTGTCTGACTCTTTGCGACTCCATGGACTATAGCCTGCCAGGCTCCTCTGTCCATGGGATTCTCCAGACAAGAATAATGGAGTGGGCTGCCATTCCTTTCTCCAGGGGATCTTCCTGACTCAAGGATCAACCCAGCATCTCTTATGTCTTCTGCATTGACAGGCAGGTTCTTTAACACTAGCGCCACCTGGGAAGCCCAGGGTCTGGCCCTAATTCTGCCCCTAGTCAGCTAGGACTTCAGGTGAGTTTTCTCCCTTTCTTTGCCTCGTTTCACTCAGCTGGGCTGGTACACACTCCAAGTTCTACAGCTATAAGGGAGAAGAGATGTCACGGGACCTGGTTTTAGAGAAGGATGCTACAGTCCGTATGTGAACACATGTCTGCCAGTAAGCCTCCCCTTCCCTCTGATTCATTTTTTAAATTAATTTTTACATGAGCATAGTGGCTCCATGGTAAAGAATTTACCTGCCAATTCAGGAGAGTGCATGCTAAGTTGCTCGAGTCGTGTCTGACTCTTTGCGACCCTATGGACTGTAGCCCACCAAGCTCCTCTGTCCATGGGATTCTCCAGGCAAGAATACTGGAGTGAGTAGCCATTTCCTTTTCCAGGAGATCTTCCCAACTCAGGGATCGAACCCAAGTCTCCTGTGTCTCCTGCATTGTCAGGCGGGTTCTTTACCACTAGCACCACCTGGGGGTTCAATCCCTGGGTCGGGAAGACCCTCTGGAGAAGGAAATAGCGACCCACACCAGTATTCTTGCCTGGGAAATCCTATGGACAGAGGACCCTGGCAGGCTACAGTCCAAGGGATGGCAAAAGAGTCGGGCATGAGTTAGCGCCTGAGCAACCAAATGAGTATAGTTGCTTTACAACGTGCTCTTTTCTGCCGGACAGCAAAGTGCCTCAGCCTCGCCTTTGGATTTCCTTCCGATTTTCACCACAGAGTATTGAGAAGAGTTCCCGGTACTGTGCAGTAGGTTCTCATTAATTACCTACTTCACATGCATGCATAGTATCAGCAGTGTACATACACCAATCCCGGTCTTCTAACTCATTCACTGCTCCCTTGGTGTCCACACATCTGCATCCCTAGCTCTGCTTTGCAAATAAGTTAATCTATTCCATTTTTCTAGACTCCATGTGCTCCAATTGCCCCGTTGTGTCTGACTCTCTGCAACCCCATGGACTGTAGCCCACCAGTCTCCTCTCTCTGTGGAATTCTCCAGGCAAGAATACTGGAGTGGGTTGCCATTTCCTTCTCCAGGGGCTCCTCCCGGCCCAGCGATCAAACCTGCATCTCCTGCGTCTCCTGCATCGGCAGGCCGCCTCTTCACCACTGAGTCATGGGATTCCACACGCATGCATTCATAGACGATATTGTTTTTCTCTTTCTGACTTGCTGCACTCTGGATGACAGCGTCTCAGGCCATCCACGAAGAGACTGACCAAAGTCAGTAGGCACGTGTTAGCCGTGGTTTTGTCAATTACCTCTCACCGTCTTCCCTCTGCATCCCATGTGTCAGGGCTTTCCCGATTCCAAGATGACAGTCACTCCATCGGCACATGGGGGCAAACCACCGGTTTTCTGCCCTTAGCTTCTCACAGAAGTCATTTCAGCTTACTTGTAGAGGAGGATTAATGAGGTCTATCTAATCTTCTTTTTCCAAAGTTACTATATTTAACAGACTGTCCTCATTGCAAGAGCCCGTGGATGATCTATAGCTTTCTGCAAATGTGTAAAGAGCTAACTCATCGCTTCACCCCACAGAGTGACTTGACTCCGTCTATTTCCCCAGATTTGGCAGGGGCGGGGAGGTGGAAGATTTTCACAAGGAAATGGGTGCAGATAGTCCCCCAAAAGAGCTAAAGTCGTAAGATCCTGACTCCTATTGGTGGCTTGAACCAGCCTGGAATACTTCACAAACTACCAGAGAAAAGGAACATGACAAGTTGTGTGTGTGTGTGTGTGTGTGTGTGTGTGTGTGTGTGTGAACAGCAGAACACCTTGGTCTTTCATCAGACAGAAAGCCTTCTGTTTATGTCTCTGAGAGCATCACGTCGCTCTAACACAGTTCTGTTGGCCCCTCCGTACAATAAGCAGTTACATTTCTCTAGGTACATCGATTTAAATACCAATTATGTAATTAGCAAAATGCAGTTCTAATTAGAGCTTTAAGTCTGTGACAGTTAAACACAGCTTTCTCCTTAACCTGTGCGAGCATGTCTGTCCTGTATTTTTAGCCTCTGAAATGCGCTGAAATAAGACCTACAACAGCACAGAATGTTACCCACATCTATCTGTCGATGTTCATTTGCGAGTGGACAGAAGACCCTAAGTTAGCACTACCGGCGGCCGTTATCCATCTGTGCCCCTCTGCTGTCTTAATTCCTGGAGGTGGTCCCTTGCTAGGGTGATGCTTACCAGCGACCCGGTGCCCACTGAAGCAGGACCTGCCTCATCCATGTGCCTTGGCTTCTGAGCACCGTGGCTAAAGCTGACCACCCCCCAGGAATGGGCTGGTGCAGAAATCTGGCCATTTACTCTGTTCCCAGCAGCTGTAGGCAGAGGGCCTCGACAACCTAGGAGCAGAACTGAGAAATCCGAAATAAGGTTGGAATGGCATCCTACCCTCTGGTCGATGGCACGGATGCTCCGAGAAGCCGGGTCCCCTCCGCGCGGCCCTGCCCTGGGGTCCGCTGGCCTGCTCTCCGCGTGCTGCCTGTGGGCGCTTCCCCTGAGGTTCTTTGCTTCACGCTTTGTTCTGCCTTTGACTTTGCATCATCTCCGTGTCCGTGTCTTCTCTGGGCTCTCACCCCGGCCTGGGGCTCCTGCTCAGTGTGGGCCAGCAGGAGGAGCAGAAGGCCCTTCATGGCCAGCTGAGCGAGCCAGGGCCAACCCCAGACAGCTCATCAGTGTTGCCCGGACAATTGATGTGCTTTTCACCTGGATGGCTGGGAGCCAGCTCCCCTCTTTCCAGCCTCTCCCTGGCAACTTCTGACTAGCCGCTTGGTCTTTTCCACAAATCTGTGTTCCTACCCTGTCACTGGATAGGAATGTTTTTCCAAATGACACCCGAGTTTGCACGATTGTCTGAAAATTGCATGATGTCCAGCTGAGCAAGTCTTTCTGTCTGAGCCCTGGCTGGCTGGCTGGTCAGTCTTTTGGGTCTCTGCCCCAGTTTAGCTGCTTCCTCAGCCGGGCCGACACAGAGCACCAGGGTCCCTGGGTGCCCGCCCTGGGAGGGGGGCCTGAGATGTGACAGGGTGGGCAGCATGCCCCAGGGAGGTTTCTACCGCAGCCCAGCAGCGGTCAGTGGCCAGGTGATTCCCTCCCTGTCTCCTTCTCTAAAAGGCCTTGTGTGAAGACAGTGTGCGCCCCAGGGGCAGAAAGCCATGAGCAGAGTGAGCCAGCCCTCTCGGTTTGTTTTGCAGAGAAGGGGCGGCGGGGGCACGGGAGGTGTCTCCCCTTGCTGTTCTGTTTTGACACCGCCAGAGAACAGGACGCAGCGTGGGCTGGGATGGACTTCCAGCCTGCACTGGATGAGCAAGAACATAGAAGGCCTCTCCGGGGTGGTGGCAGATCTGGAATTAACACACTGACGCCTGCCCTGCTGTAGACCTTGGGGCCTCGGGGCCTCGGAGAATGATCCCAGGGTGCTGTGCAAACTATGGACCTGTCCCCGTGTTGCTGATCCTGAGAAAGCTCCATTTTCAACGCCTCCTCTTTAGCGTAGTATCAGATGGCTAAAGAAGTTTCTGAAAAAATCTCATTCCCCTTTCCTTCTGAAGCCCTGATTTTTTTTTTTTCTTTTTAACTTTTCATTTCATGTTGGAGTATAGCTGATTAACAGTGAGACAGTTCCAGGTGCAGAGCAAAGTGACCAAGCCATACAGACACTGTGTCCATCGTCCAAATTCGTCTCCCATCCAGGATGCCACAGAACACTGAACTGAGTTCCCTGTGAAAGCTTTGGTTATATGTCAGTGTTTTTTTTTCCTCTTTTTGGAGAGAGGGTTTTGGCATGTGGGATCGTGGTTTCCAGACCAGGGATTGAACCCACCCCCCCAACAGCGGAAGTATGAAGTTTTAACCATTGGAAGGGAAATCCCTCTTAAGCCTTGATTTAGCCTAAATTCTATTTCCCCATCCCTGTGCTTTTCCTTCCCTATCTGACGACCTAGAACTTAGCTACAACCTTTTTGCAGGAGCCAGACCTTCCCTCCCCCTCTCCTCTCTCAGCCCAGGAAGTAGAAACCAATACAGTGCTTTAATCTTCCTGGGGAACATCATTATCATTTGATATGCCCATGTGCTAGTGGGCAGTTTGCCAGTCTTGTCATTTTGGAAGCAAATTGGCTTAAGTAATCACCTAAAGCATCCTCTTCCCCGGGACTTTTCCTTCCCCCTACATAGGAGACAGCACCTGTCATTTCAGACTGTGAGGAACAGAGGAAAAATCTTTCTCCTAAGTGATACAAAGGGGTTATTTGAAGCTTTTGCCGGCCTTCCATTTAAATAAAGCTTTCTCTCTTTTTCTTTTTCTTTTTTTTTTTTAGAGTCAAAATTCCCTGCACGCTCAGTGTTGTCAAATATTCAATTTAAACTCTCCCTGTTATTTACATCCTCCATCCTAACAACCATGATTACACAAGAAAATGTTGTCCCTGCCGAGAGCATTCCGGCCACGTGGGGGCTGGTGTTATTACCCCCAGCGATTCTTGTCTCCTGTGGGCTGGGTTCCAAAGCCTGTCCCCATTGTTCACTTCGTCCCTTCCGGCGCCGAGAGGCGTTCTCTTTGGCAGCAGACAGCGATGATTTCCATCTACCAATAATCAGCCCTGCTTCCAAGGGGATGGAGCCAGGGGAGCCAGCGCCTGGAAGCCGCTGAGCGCTGTGCCCCGGGGTGGACAGCCCCCCTGCCCTGCTCTCCATCCGCCTCTTCTGTTTCTCAGAGGTTTTCTAGGTCACCTAAAACCAGGTGCCGGATGCCACCTCCTTCCTTCTCCAAGGCTCTGCCTTCCGGGCTGCTGTTTCCTTCTGACTCAGGCCGGGGGCAGTAAGAGAACATTGTATTTGGACCCTGGCGGGTGGTCCTGGGCTGACCCTTGAAAATGATGGAGGGGGCCGCACACCTGAGTGTTTGATGACAGCGAGGCGGCAGAACAGTCTACAGACCCTCAGCCTGGCTGGGTGCCGCCTCCTCACATTTCTCCTACTGCCCGCAAGATCCACGTTGATTTGATCTCGGAGTCAACGCTCTTTCTTCCGTTATCGCTGAATTGTTTGACCTATGGGGTTAGGTGAGCAAGCAAGGGGACCTGCTCTTCGTTCTCACCCCCCACCCTGCTGAAGCGGGGGTCCCAGTAAAGCCTTTCCTGAAAAACAAGAATGAAAGTGCTCACTCCCTGTCATCTGAGACCTGGGATGCCTTGGACAATTGCAGGATCTTAAAAATATAGAAGCCGTGACTGGGAGCTGTGTCATCACAGAGGTGAATGGTGATAACACCAAGGCATTCTCCTGTTACTGCCGAGTGTGAGGAGTATAATGCCAGAATCCCCTCTGGACATCTTTGGGTTGGGGGGGAGTTGATTGTGTAGTATTGTGGGCAGAGTAATTGCAAACTTCATTTGGGATGCAGGTGGCATCCAGTGTTAACCTCCTGTGATCTGCTCATATAAGTTTTTTTGAATTGCTTTAATTCACATTCCTGAACCCCCAAATAACCTTAATGTGGGAGGTATTACTTCATCACAGTGTACCACAGTAAAACGCATCATCACTTTCTTTACTATTCTATCGACTTCCTATTTTACATGGTAACTGAAACCATCTTGTCCATAACTACCCTCCTGTTTCACCCAGAAATCTGAGCTTAGAGAGGAGAAATTGGCTTGTCTTATAAAAACCCCAATTTCTCTTCTGACAGAACCTGGTTAAAACTCCTAAATTTCCTACATTTCAACTCCCTTCTGGCACCTCCATGCCTCCTAATTCATAGAGCTTCAAACTAAATTCATGATCATTTCTTTTAAGTATTTAGCCTCAGATCACTGAACCAGCGAAACCACATATATTGTTTAAAATGTGTGCAAACCAGAACAATGCATGGCTCCTTCCCCAACCCCCCCAATCGTCAGGATTATCGCTGCCCCATTCACTAATGTTGAGAAGAAAAGCAGGAGGAGGGCTGTAAGCTAAAGACGTTCGGTGCAGAGAACAAACCAAGAGAGGAGGACCCCATCTTCAACGGAGGGGTCAGTAGTTCACGTCATCAAAATTGAGGGAGCTGGTGAAATCAACACAACTTCAATGTCAGAATCATGCTCCAGAGATGAGGATCGAGGAGAGTAGTCAGCAGCTGGCCACATGTCTAGGACTGCCCAGAGAGACTGAAGCCTGATGTTGTTGGGATACTTACTTTGAAAAACTCTAGTCCATCAGGCTCTAGGTAGAAGGCTACCATACACACCCAAACCCCACTGATTGCCAGGCGGTGCGCTCACTGGCTCGAGGAATGGGTCAGATGGTACCCCTAAACCCACTGTGCCCCGAACAAGCCTGGACAGACGTAAGCCAGCTCCAGCCCCATGAGAATGCACTCATTTCCCAGTGATGAGAATGCTGGCCATGTTTCTCCAGCATCCGTGGTATGACTCTGAACCAGAGGGAGGATTTCTGGGCAAACGTATAGGGAATTTTAGCCAGCTAATAATGAAAATTTAGGGTGCCAAGGGGCAGAGATATTTAGAGAGCTGGGTCCTTTGATCTCATGTCCATGTGTAGTCAGCTTCCTGGAGTTGGGGCTCACGTGTCGTGATTGATGCAGTGGGTTAGACTCAGGCTCACAAAGTTTACGATTCAGCAATGTCTGCCTGACATTTATTACCACTCAGACTGGCAGTCATAAATCCAGCTTCATTTTTACAGTCAAATGACTCCTCTCATGAGACAAAAGAACAAAGGGGAATAATCCACAGCTGTGCTATTCATCCTTTGTCTTATCAAAAATAAGAAAAAAATAGTTTAGAAATGAATAGGTCATCTTGTAACAGATTCATATTTATGGACATGCACGCATGTATTCTATAGACAAATGCTGTATAAAAACATCTGCTAAACTCAGCTCCACCTATGGAAATAATGTTGAGTAGATGGCTGTCTCATCTCTCTGTGTTAGAGTCAAACCTATCACAAGCACTTCTTGCTAGCTGCGAGTGTGGGTTCTGGAACCACGGAAGAGCCCAACAGGCAGACAGAGCTACTACATAGATGCTTGTGGGGACAGGTGGCTGGTAAAGACACTTGAGCCTGGGGGTGGGGGGGAGGCAGTGGGAGTGAAACAGATGAAGGTGCCTCTTGGGAATTCTTACTGACAGCTTCCGGAAAGCTTTAATCTTTGCTCTTCTGGGGAGCTATTTCCTGTTGGAGTTATACTAGCCTCATCCTTCTATATAGGGTTCTAGCTCATCATGTATTTTTTAAAACAAGAATGATCAAAATGAAAAAGAGGAGCAAGATCCTCTTAATGGCCTCTTCCAACTCTTACACTGAATGGTTCTCTTTTACATTAAACAATTATTAGCTAGTTGGATGGTAGAAAAGAGGGGAGAAGAAGAAATGCATATAGCTAATTGGTTTAAATTTTACAATTCTTTAATAAAAGTATCACTGAGTGTGTGAGCTCAGTTGTTTCCTTCTGCAGGGGAACCTCCTGACCCTGGGATAGAATCTGTGTTTCTTATGTCTCCTGCATTGGCAGGAAGGTTCTTTACCCCTAGCGCCACCTAAAGTATCACTAATCCCACCTCAAATAGTGAGAAACTGAAGTTCAGAAAACTCCCATAACTTGCCCAAGATCATAGAGCAAATAAACAGCAGAACCATATTCTAAATTCAAGTTAGTTTTAGCTCCTGCATCATTTCCTTTATAGTATCCCCTTGGTTTGGAACTTTTTATTCAGTAAATAATTATTAAACTGATATATGCACAGAATCCATACAACTCCTTTAGTCTTTGCTACAAGCTGGATTGCCAGGGTTTGAGAAAAACAAGGTAAATAGGTTTTGGTTTTACCTCCTAGGGGTACCCATTTCTATTCTCAGAGAATAGAGCTTTGGCAAAAGAAGAGTAATTGCAAAGAAAAGCTGGTTTGTTCTCTTCAAATCCTAGCAATAAGCCAGAAAACATCAGATATTTCCTGGAAGTAGGAATTGTACTCTGCCTTGACAACACCTGCAGAGGTCAGGCCTTAGAGTAACCAAGACTTGTGTTACTGGATGAGGACTGAGTCTATATCCGCCCAGAGAGAAGCTTTCCACTCACCTGGGGAGATGGGCAAGTTCTGAACCAGTGAGTGACCAGTGAGTGGCTGAAATTAAAAAAAAAAAAGAAAGAAAACGAGTTCATTTGCATCCCAACGCCATCAAAGTAAATGGCTGGCAGAATCCCCCAGGTGGAACACTCAGCTTATTATAAACCTCCATGGGTAGCCTGTAAAGGATTCCAGAATAGTGTTCATCACAATGAAAGTCTCTACAACTAAAGGACACTGAGAGATGGTAGCTTATATAAAGAAGTAGGAGATGAGCTTGTAATTGACTTTAAAATAAGTGGTAAAGAACAAGATAACGAAGACAGCGCATTTAAAAAAGATATCAAGTCAGAAGTAGAAACTTGTTGGCTTTTTAAAAATATGTCTCCAAAATGCCAAGTATTCTCCATGCCCTGACTATATTTTCCTGTTGTTAATTACTTTAACAGAAACATTCTCTAGTTAAGCAAGAGGGCTGGAGAAAAGGACCCACTACTGAGAAGTTCTGAATATGTGGTCCCTGTAGCCAGTCAACAGGAAAGCTGCAAAGTAGATCTAACAGGAGAAAGGAAGAATGAAATGTGGGAGAAAAAGGGAAGGAAAACTCAGACCATTTATGAATGCTCCTCCAACTGACTGTGGACACCTGGAGGTCAGAGGATGTCTTTTCTTTCATGGGTGGGATCTTCCAAAGGCTTTGACAGTTCTCAGAGCCGCTGCAGACAGACTTCCTTGTAGTATGACTGTCCTTCTTTCCATTAGTCTCAAGCTCAACCAAAGAGATGAGATGATTTTTTTTTTAACTTTTTATTTTATATTGAAGTGTAGTTGATTCACAACATTGCATTAGTTTCGGGTATACAGAAAGGTGATTTAGTTATACATATACATGTGTCTATTCTTTTTCAAGTTCTTTTTCCTTTTGTTACATAATATTGAACAGAGTTCCCTGTGCTACACAGTAGGTCCTTGTTATCCATTTTATATTTTAAAAAAAAGTGAATGTGGAATCTAGAAAAATGTTAGAGATAAACCTTTTGGCAAGGCAGAAATAGAGATACAGATGTAGAGAACAAATGGATGACACACGAAGGGGGGAGGGGGAGGAAGGATGAATTGAAAGACTGGGTTTGGCATATGACATATACACTACATGTATAAAATATTCAACTAATGAGCACCTACCGTATAGCACAGAGACTTCTACTCAATGCCCTGTGGTGACCTAAACGGGAAGGAAATCCACAAATGAGGGGATATAAGTGTATGTATGGCAGAAACTAGCACAACATCATCTTAGCAACTATACTCACATGATTTTTTTTTTTAAGAGAGATGATCTTTTTGACAAAAGAGAAAAGCATCCTTACTACCTTGCTGACACATATGCAGCATTGATGATCTTCTTGGAATTCATATCAGGGGAGCCAATCTCATCTTTCCATTCTGAGCTTCTTCGGACTATTTACAGCCAGAGTCGTAAACCGATAGGATACAAGGTTGACCCAAAACGGCAAGTCTTTGGAGTCTGAGCAATAAAACCACCAGTACTGCTATTATGAATACCAACTAACACTCGATCCAGCAGTGAAGACAATATCCAGCAACATGAGAATACACAATGACAGCCTGATTTTAAAGTAGAACACATGGTCACTGAGTTGGCCACCGCCAGGAAACCTTTCCTTGCCCATCATTTGTGGTTTTACAGCCAGACTTTTAATCTTTTTTAAAGTCAGATAGAAAAATGCACTGAGTTCTCAGAATAGCAAAGATGCAATAGGGGAATCCATTATTGTGAACAGCAATTTCACTTTTCCCCTTTAATTAAAAGAATGAATAAATTTACAGCCAAATGCACTGCACTGTACATTTCTTCAACGTTGTGAAACTGAATCAGCCCTTACTGATCCTGGAAACCACTTGTGGAATGAGAGAACTTGAGCGTGGACTTCAAACAACCACTGTTGATGTGACAGTTTGGCACAGAAGGATACTTCGAGTGCTCTTCACAGTGTAATATGTTCATGATAGTTGGAGGTAGGGGGACAGAGAATATTATCTTTTTTCCTTCACTCATATAATTTGAAGATTATAGAATGTGGTTTTTAAAGGTCAGAATGAATTGCTAATGAAGTTGAGGCATTTGAAATTAACAAATAAAACTGCTCCTCAGAATGGTGACTAAGGAGTAATTAATCATGTGGGGAAAATGGCAGCTGAGTAGACCCAGCAGGAAAATTTCTTTTTAACTAGTTGCCATAGAGCCTTCAAATGGCATTACTGAGAAGCTGTTCAGTTTTAATTCCTTTCCTTTCTCTTAGGCTATATCCTTTTTTAAGAAAAAACAACCAATGTGCACCATTTTTCTAGAAAAAGAGAAGCCAAGGCAGACGCTGCCCCGCCCAGACTCTGTTGCAGATTTTCAGAAGTATATGGACCGGCCATGACTCTTCACTCTTTAACTCAGCATGGGGAGGAATCAGGGTTACATTAGGTAGGCATAATCTTCACCTTATTCTAATTAATTTTTAGATATAAATCACTGGCTATTTTGGGCATTTTCTTTCATTATACAAAAAATCAATTTTATTTCATTAACAACAAAACAAAAAAAAATGAAATTTACGAAGGTGTCATATAAATTAAAATTTTTTAAAAGTGTGGTTTAGTCACCAAGTCATGTCTGACTCTTGGTGACCACATGGACTGTAGCCCACCAGGTTCCTCTGTTCATGGGGTTTCCCAGGCAAGACTAATGGAGTGAGTGGGTTGCCATTTCCTTCTCCAAGCATTTAAACTATTATAACACAGGGACTTCCCTGGTGGTCCAGTGGTTAAGACCCTGGGCTTCCCCTACAGGGGCATGGGTTCCATTCCTGGCCAAGAAACTAAGATCCCACACGCAGTGCAGCAAGGCCAAAACAGAAAAGAAAAAAAAATCTATTATAAAGCAAAATGACTTAAGAAACTCTTTAAAATCAGTGTTGACCTCCCCTCCTTCCTACCTCGGAGAACGCCTGCTTTAAAATCTGCTTAAGGAAGCATTTTGTGTTTGCTTCTAGGTGCTTGTGTTTCCATATGGGCTGCATTTGCAGAATTTGAGTTAGATTCCGAGTCCATGGGTTTCCCAGGTGGCGCTAGTGGTAAAGAACCTGCCTGCCAATGCAGGAGACTTAAGAGATTCAGGTTTGATCCCTGGGTGGGAAGATCTCCTGGAGAAGGGAATGGCAACCCACTCCAGTATTCTTGCCTGGAGAATCCCATGGACAGAGAGAGCCTGGTGGGTTACAGTTCATGGGGTCACAGAGAGTCAGACAGGACTGAAGCGACTTAGTACACACCCTTAGTCCATATGCTGAGACTCTCAGAATTTCATTTCACATCAGAATATTGTACAAGAAATTTCAATTCAAATTTATCAACATGAAGATAACAATAACCAGGTAGTTTAGACATGCAGATGTGCATATCTTAAAGTAGAAAGCTCAGGCAGCATTTAACCCAGGAATATGTATTTGTGAGCACTTGACATGCATTAATTAGCTAATCCACACCACAAACCTATGAGGTAGTTCAGCTTGACTTTAGGATGACTACATTAGGTAAGAAGCCAGAGAAGAAAAAAAAATTCCACCCCCAAAATAGTATGCTGATAGGAATCTTCTTCTTCTGGTCACAAAAGAACAGTCATCAGTTCTCTGTACGAGCTGATCAAACAAAGAGTATTTAGCTTGGATGGAACACACAGAGAGTAGTGATTTTATTACCTGACCGTTTTCTTGCTGCTGTTTAGTCACTAAGTCGTGTCCGACTCTTTGCGACCCGATGGACTGCAGCCCATCAGGCTCCTCCTCTGTCCATGGGATTTCCCAGGCAAGAATACTGGAGTGGGTTTCCATTCCCTTCGCCAGGGGATCTTCCCTACTCAGGGACTGAACCCACATCTCCTGCATTGACAGGTGGATTCTTTACCACTCAGCCACCAGGGAAGCTCCACCTGAGAGTTTAGAAAGGTTTTCTTATTGGAGTTCCAATATTCTGTGTTCATGTGATCTGTCAGAAACTCCCCACTCAAAGGCCAGCCTTAGAAGAGGTGTGTGACACCCTCCCCGCCTCCCACTTACCCCAGGACTCAAATTTCCCAATGGAAGTAAGAAAATCTATCACGTGTTCTTCTCCTCCTGGTCTGATGGCTCCAATAACTTCGCGTCAATAGAAAGGTAGAAGTGAAGTGAAGTGAAAGTCGCTCAGTCGTGTCTGACTCTTTGTGACCCCAACAGACTATGCAGTCCATGGAATTCTCCAGGCCAGAATACTGGAGTGGGTAGCCTTTCCCTTCTCCAGGGAAAATTCCCAACCCAGGGATCAAACCCAGGTCTCCCGCATTGCAGGTGGATTCTTGACCAGCTGAGCCCCCAGGGAAGCCCAAGAATACTGGAGTGGGTAGCCTATCCCTTCTCCAACGGATCTTCCTGAAGCCAGGAATCAAACTGGAGTCTCCTGCATTGCAGGCTGATTCTTTACCAACTGAGATATGAGGGAAGCCCCAGAAAGGTATAAAGGCTCCTACAGATCCCATGTATGTTTATATGTCATCTAAAAGGTAAAGGGAAAACAAATTCTATTGGTTTTTGTAGTCAAGCAACTACAGATAGGTTTTATTACTACTTTTATCAGCCAGAGGGATCACTGAAGTCCTCTCTATTTAGCAGATTGCTTTATGATCATATTTATGAGTGTGCCGGGCTGGGGAGACTATGTATAATGAAAGCTCATTAACTTCAGTCTCATTCCCATGGCATTTGTGGCCAATGGCCCAGAAGCCTGCTTGAAGTTTTCCTCTGTACCTAAAGAAGAAAAACTCTTTGCAAAGTAAGTGCATTGCATGCCCAGTGCTGTAGATTTCCTCTCTCTGAGACACCATAGACTATTTTAGCTACTTAGTGAGTATCCTTTTAAATATAAAAATATTCCTCTAATATAAAGCACACCATTAGCCTTGTGTGTTGGGACTTTCCCCACGGCTCAGTGGTAAAGAATCTGCCTGCCAGTGCAGGAGACATGGGTTTGATTGCTGGGTCGGGAAGATCCCCTGGAGGAGGGCATGGCAACCCCACTTCAGTATTCTTGCCTGGAGAATCCCTATGGACAGAAAAGCCTGGAGGACTGCAGTCCATGGAGTCACAAAGAGTCAGATGCAACTGAACACTGAGGCTTGTGTGTTAATGCCAAATCGTTTTTCCCTCACGGGGGTCAACTTCAAATGGGCAGCAGTTGGTTGGTCTAGTTGATACAAGTGTTCTGGATGAGCGCCAGTACTTTGAATACTGACGATTTGGATACTCTCACTCTTTCAAAGAGATAGGGTTCTCCTCTGGTTCCCTGAATGGAGATTTTAAGGGAAATTTTTGGACTCTTCTCTCTCCTGGAATCTCCCCTGTAATCAGACGGTTCTTCCAGAGCAGTAGGTCTGAAGGGGCTCATCCTCTCCACCAGAATTTATATGGCTATCTGAAATTCTTCCCTTACATCTCAATCCCATCATTCCTCATGAAATTGGAAGGTAAGAAACTACCTAATTGAACAAAAAGAACCATTCCCACCCAATAAGGGACAAGAACAAGCCTCTAGCTTCCCTAGCTGAGACGCTCCCATTCAACACTTCCCCAAATAGATATCACATCCATCGCAGAATATGTCACCTCCATGGTACACAGGAATGATCATTCCTTTTATTTGCATGGACAGAAATAACGAAATTTGAAAACAAACCACATGATCTTGGGTAGGGTGTTTACTTGGACTTGACAGATTACCTAAAGAGCCATGGTATCTAGATAAGGAATTCTAAAATAATCTGATATCTATAAAGGGTTTGGCACAGCCTCTCTGAAAAGCAAAAGAGATTTACATTCATCAGTGTGTCTATATTGTTATTAACAATAATAAAAAAAACACTCTAAACACAACCAGAAACAACGATTTGTTTTCTTTTTTTTTTTTACTTAGTGCTTATTTTACAGCAGACTTGACAAAGAAAGCTTTATTTTACACATTCAAAGAAAAGTCATCATGGGAAGTTTATAGTTCTGTTGTGTGCTTTCCAAGACAGAAAAATAGATTCTTCCTATCAAAGCCTCCTTCCTTCCCACGGGACGGACCGTGGCTGGTGTGACTGGCGGGGCTGGCTCTCTCTGAAGTCACAGAAACTAACAAGCCTGGTCTCTCCTGAGTGAACCCTTCTCGAAAGAACAGGGCCAAATTGCAAACACCTCCGTAAAGACACTGTGCATCCCTAAGTCATTTCATTTATTGCTCGCCGAGTTGTAACCACCTTAGGTCTCTGTGGAAAAATCACAGACACCCAGGAAACCCTGACATGGGGAGACCAACCCCCTGTGGTCACGATGTACAAAGGGCAACCCCAGTCAGGGTCCTAAGAAGCATTCAGACTGGAGGGTAAATGCCCAGCTTTGCAGTGAGCCTGCAGGACTACAAATCCAGTTGCCATGGAGAAGATTTCAACCTAGAGATTTCAACCTCAGAGATATCCCTCATCAGAGAGGAACGGTTTTCCAGTCTGCCATACTGGCCAAGTGGCATTCTCTCCAGAGCGGCTGAATCTCAGCTCAGCAAGAGGACTTGAGTGACAAAGACAGGAATGGGTGACCTCAAAGTCCAAGGCGGTCATTTGTGCAGAATTCCCTCATTTCTTTCCAAATCCTCCGGGCCCTACACGAAAGTCCACAATTCAGGCCAACTTCATAAGAAAACATTCTTTTACTTCCCCCTCATTCTGGGGCTGATCGTTCTTTTGGTGAATGCCTTTGGGAAAACGTTTCATCGAGGTCAACTGCTATGAAGACATTTTTGCCTAAGAGGATCATCATGCAGGCAAACTAATTCTTTTCCTAAGCTAGTGTTTTGGCAGCTTGCAAAAGAGGACTTGGCTTAACCTTG
The DNA here is from genome assembly GCF_910594005.1 of Cervus elaphus. Classification (NCBI taxonomy): domain Eukaryota; kingdom Metazoa; phylum Chordata; class Mammalia; order Artiodactyla; family Cervidae; genus Cervus; species Cervus elaphus. Next base: position 42,621,784 of record NC_057846.1, read on the forward strand.
AGAAACTGTTCCTCGAATGATCAGGAAAAAAAAAAAAAGGAGGATTCCTTCTTGATTTACCCTCCTTATTCTTGATCGGATGACAAAGCTGGCTCATATTTTTGAAGGCAAAATGAGAATTTGTGTCCATTATGTATCTTCTACTAATAGTGATTTGCCAGGTTCTGTGCACGTTGCCACCAATTGTGTTTAACACGATGAAAAAATAAAGTCTATTTCTTGATAGGTGTGGTGTGCATTTCCACCAGCAAGGAGTTAACAGAATAATTACATGGTGAAGAAATCTGAGAATAAATTGGAAACTGAGATTTTTTTTCCCCACTGTCTTTAAGTTTGAATGATGCTCCTGCTGTTTGCTATAGGATTATGATGTAAAACATGTGCTAAATATATTATCAGGAAAGAATTTTTTCAAAATCCATCCACATATCATAGCTTACCACAAAATTAAAAAAAAAAAAGAAAAGAAAAGAAAGGAAGCTCATTCATTCCCCAAAACTAAGATTAGTCCTATGTTAATCTGAATCCTCATGAGAAATGTTCATTGTTCGTGAACAAATCTTCCTCTGGTGGTTGGTAAGCATTTCTCCAAGGCAGAAATATCCTGACTTTTTTTCTCATCTCTTGATTGAAGTTCTCACTACTTATTCTTCAGGCTGTAAGACAGAAGGAAACACAGTTTTACCTTCTTTCATAATTACATTTTTCAATCTTCTTCCCACCCACCCACCCTCTCTCTCAAGCTCGTCCCACCCCCCACACCACATTAGCCATCAAATTAAAGTAAGGATGAATCGATAGGATGAATTAAGTTTTCAATAAGCTGTGTATATCTTAATTCAATTACCAATGTCACCTCTATGTATGCACAAGAAAAACTCTATTTCTATATTGGCAATCCAGACACCAAATTCATTCTGAAAGTTCTTATGAAAATGAAAATAATAAGTTGAATCTTGTGTATGGTGTATTGCAAATGCCCATCTGTAAGATCCAGGTTTCACTCACTGCAAAGCCCTCCTTTTGCGAGGAAAGAATAATTTTATAGCATTTAGATTTCAAAGAATTACAAGTCCTCTTCTCAGTTCATTCAGAATTTTCAGTTAAATAGGAAAACACTGTTTCTGGCGTTACTCTCAAAAAGTATTGATTGAAAGCAAAGACATAACTAATTTTTAAACAGGTTTTTAGTCTTTGTTCTTTGTGGTAAAAAGATGCCTCCATATATTACATTCCTACCACGTGACAAAATTTCCACATTTATTATTATTATTATTAGCTGCATTGTTGGGGCAGCATGTGGAACCTTTGGGGCCAGGGGTGGAACCCACACTGCCTACAGTAGAAGCTCAGAGTCTTAACCCCTGGCCCATCAGGGAAGTCCCACACTAATTTTACGCTATAATTTAAGCCCCTCAACCCCCTTTAATGTGAATGTCATTTCTCTCCATTTTAAAGGTGAGAGCACTGTGGCTAAACTGGGCTCAGTTAGGGAACCGTCACCAGCTGTCAAGGGTGGGAGTTGAATCCTGGGAAAGATCAAAATCAAAGGTGAAAGAGCTTGTTGACAAGATGTGAAAGGGATTTTTCTGACACTAAGGAAGGTTTCTTCTGTCTGCAATCAGCCTGCCAAATTGTATCTTTTAACAATCTCCATTTACCCTCAGGCTATGTTTTAGGAGGGAGGGTGATGATGTGCTGGAGTAGGTGAGAACCATTGCATAGATTTTCCTGTTCAACGCTGAGATCTACATATCTTAGCGGAAATCTGATAAATGAAAACACACACACCGCAAAGGAAAATTCTTTCACTCACCTAGAAGCACACAGCATATCTTGAAATTTTATTTTCCAAAAACAGTGCTGTCATAGAATATTCTTAGGATCCGAATAAGAATTAAATGCTGTTGGGGTAATGCAGACCAGAAGAAAATGGAGACTACTTGCATTTTGGGGGGCGGGGGGTTGGTAAAAATATCTTTGAAATTTTGCCTTGGAATGACCCTGGTAACCACAGATGCTTTTTAATAGTTGTTATAAAAAGAAAGAGCCTGTTTTAGAACCTCACATCCAGTGTCTGCTACCATCCAGTCACGACCTAAGGAAATTCTACAGTCCTTGTCATCTTCCTGAATTAATGTGACATAGAGGTTGGAAGTTCTCACTAGGCAAACAAGTATAATCACATTTTTAAAAACTGCAAAGATGAACACTTTTCAAATGAAAATGCGTTTGAAGTGCAGTATGTCCACATAATAGTAAGAAGACCAAATATATTCCCAGCTGAGCAGACTTCAATCATGATTACATCGTTTAGGAGAAACCACAAGAGAGGTTTTGGTTTTTCATTTTTTTTTTTTAAACTTATAGTAAAAGTGTTATACTAAGAACATAATCCCATAATGAGGAAAAATAGTATACTCTTCTTTTTTTATAGGCAGAATAATTATTCAGATCCTTCCTAAACACATAGAAGTAATGACAAATTAAAATGCCTTTCGGTTCCATACGGCTTTTATAATTATTCAGCCGTTACTGTTATTATTGCTGGAAAGCCTCCTTCATAGTTTAGTCAGCATCCCATCTGATACAAAAGAACATGGAAAATTTTACTGCTATTAATAAATATGCAGCCATCCAATCCAAGAAGAAAATTCTTTCTCATCTGAGAGATAAGCTGCATAATTCATGTATTTTTCAGAAATTTCCTTAAATAGAAAATTGAAGAAAGGCACAGGGGGAAAAAGAATTCAGTACATAGCTTCCATTTCTGGGGAGGGATGGTCTTTGTTTTCAATCTTCAATGTGATTCTGTTTGAAGAGACAATTTCAGTTGCGTTGTATTCATACCAATCAAACAGAACTCACTTTATTTTTGACTTATATCATGGGAAAAATGATGACAAGGTGATCTTTTCTTTCATTATCTGAAAAATAAGACCCTGTAATTAAAGGTTACTGGGACTTTTCTTGGGATTTTAGAATGCAGTGAGAAAAGCTTAGAACAATTTGTGATGGGTATCTCTGCTTTTCAAGAGAAGTTTCCACATCAGTACACAGTACGGTTTCCACGATCCCCAATCCTGTCGGAGTTCCTGTCCCCAAAAGGGATGTGTACGTGGATGCTTGGTCACTCGTGCCCAACTCTTTGCGGCCCCATGGACTGCCCACCAGGCTCCTCTGTCCATAGGATTCTCTGGGCGAATACTGGAGTGGGCTGCCATTCCCTTCTCCAAGGGATCTTCCCGACCCAGGGATCAAACTCAAGTCTCCTATACTGCAGACGGAGTCTTTGTTGTCTGAACCACCAGGGAAGCCCTAAAAAGAGATGGGATGGCCTTAAAAACAGGTCTTGGATTTCAAAGTCCCAGCCAGAGAAGACTCACCTGTGCAGGACCTGTGAGTTAAAAGCTTTTCTTTCCACTAATCACCCCGTTCACCCATCTGACCTGACAGGTCCGGAGAGTAAGGATGCTCTGAATGAGCTGTGAGACAGAAGTGTAATGCGGTCCGATAAAGACTTAATACCTGAAAAGGAGTCTCAAATGCTGAAATGAAACTGTTCTCACCATTGAAAATGATCAGAAATGTACACAGTTTTCGTAGATATTATCAAGGTGAGAGAGAGAAGTAGAGAAAGTGCTCAGACCAAGTGCGTTTAAAGTGGTGAGTAAGCGAAAATGAAATGAATCATTACCCCCAGGCTGAATTTACACTGTTTGATAAACCAATCAAAAAGCAAACAGAACATCCTCAGCTCTGATTAAGCCCAGTTTCTCGACAGCCAGGCAGCAGTCTGCAGTGACATGAACCATGAAGCTCTAAGCTGTGTCTTATCTGAAATGATATGCCCAGGATCCAACAGATGAGGAGTTATGTTCCAAAATCTTCCACAGACATGTATCCGGACAGTCGTTGACTTTGAACTTATTCAACATACTGCCTGTGCCTAAAAGGACTTCCAAGGGCTTGCCATCTTTGCCCAAGGTATTAAGACAGTGACAACAATAAACCAAATTGAATTGTATTTCCATAATCGAACATCATCATCTCTAGTCTTTCTTTCCCTACATTTTCTATCTAACTTGAATCCAGAGCAGAAATTCGAGATTTTTTCTTGACCTGTTCCTTTCTCTCCCTCACCCCATGACCAATCAACCGTAAATCTGACTGGCTTCATTTCACTCTCCCAAGGGTTATCTGCCCTGCATGCCCTGCCCCTGCTCTATTTCCGGACCTTGACGCTGCACCATCTTCTATCTGGTAAGTTTTGCAACCACCCTGCTGCCTCCTTGCACTGTAATCGTATTAACCCTAGGCTCCCATCACCTACTGGAAGAAAACATGGTCCCAAGAGTCCTCTGTGATGTGACCACCGCCTTCTCCTGCGTCTCCATCTCTTTCTTGGTCGCCTTCATGATCACGCTAAACCCTGACCAGAGACCTGCTTGAGGTTTCCGAACCTGCCAGGCTCCCACGTGCTGCTACAGCATCTTTCTTCCTCCAGGGAGCTCATCCACGTCACCTGCTCTCATCCCACTTAGTAGAAGCATATTTGCTCATGATATCCTTTCAGGAAATAACCCTGACAAGATGTAACAAAATAAATGGATTTGGAAACTTCTGAGCTGCCTCTCAGGAGCAGAGAATAGAACCCCAAGAAAATGTCCAAGCTACAGAAAGTGATTGGTAAACTGCTACACCTAAGGCAAGGCGTGCAGTCTGCTTTGCTTTTGCCAGGGGTGAATGGAGGAAATAAGAGGGGTGGGGGGAAAAGGGGAGGAGAGAAAGAAGATAAGGGGGAAAGGGGAAGGAGATGAGGCAGAGAGAATAGGACCAGGAAGACAGCATTGTTCTGTGCATGATGCTATCTCCATGATCCTCAAAACTTGTCTAAACACATAAAATATTTGCAAAGTGTTATTATTAGTGGAAGTCTATTTAGTCTGATTGACACAGGGGCACTCAAAGTTATAAAGGGAGAAAGATACAGAAAGACCACAAGACACTGGAAGTTAAAAGAACAGATAGGGCTTTGTATCCTAACAGGTTGCATGAACTTTGTTGGGTGTCCTGAGCCAACCCATGATGACTGAGAGTAGATAGGGTTCAGCTGGGCTATGCAAGGGGAACTTCTCCAAACCTTCTTAGAAAAGCAAATCTCATATATTTTATAATCCATTGAAGACAGAAATAACTTACAAAGATTCAGGCTAATTCAGAGAAAATGCAGATAGTCTGAACATTCGAGGAACTGCGACTATTCTGAAGTAAACAGTATTTAAAATGAATGCAGCTCTTCCACCTCCTAATATACTTAGAGTAACAAAATTGAAAAGACCGATCTGTAATTAACTTACCAAAACACCTAAGAAAACAAGCCTCCTCTGCTTATACAGAATTTGCATTGTTTATATGCAAATGAAGGCTCCTGATGTGTTTGAGAACAATTTATTCCCTTAAGAAGGCAAATATTCTCCTTATAATCTTGTTTACTTTATTCATTTGCTTTGCAAAACATTTTTCATCAAGATCACAAGATGTTAGAGGCAGAAGAGACCCGAGGGAAGTCCAAAGTCCTCATAGCACAGATAAGAAGCTCCATGGACCCTGAAGCACCCCCATATACCCTCAGCATTCCTGAGGTATGCTAACCTCACACCCTCATTCCTCAGATGCTGGGGGTCCAGCTATAGCTGAGGCAGATGCTAACAGAGCAAGAATCCTGCAAAGCTTTAGGTTCAGGGCATCACCAGGACCCATCCGCCTCCCAGTTTGAAGCAGGAGATTCCAGTACCATTTCCTGATACACTGTAGGCTTTGCAAATCTCTGTTTCTAAGCCCCAGCTCCTACTTTGGCTCCCTCGGGAGATCTTTGCTGACTCCCTCTTACCCCAGTCCCATCCTGATTAGCTGCTCATCCTAAGCGTGTTCCTCTTTTTATTTTTTTAAATTAAGGTAGCAGATGGAATAAAGTAGTTAACCAGCTGATTTATTTATTTGGCTGCGTTGGGTCTTAGTTGCAGCACGCGGGATCTTCATTGCATCAAAGGGCATCTTTCGTGGCTCCGCACGGATTCTCTAATTGTGGCACCCAGGCTTCAGTAGTTGCAGTGCGTGGGCTTTTGCTCTGCCGCATGTGGGATCTTCGTTCCCCAACCAGGGATCGAACCATTGTCCTTTGTATTAGCAGGGCAGATTCTTAGCCACTGGACCACCAGGGAAGTCCCTCCACTTCTGTTTTTCTAACTACATCCTATGGCCAACTCTCATACACGTTCTGCCCACCCTGAAAAGAAGCCCAGGACTCTGTTTCTATATTTTCAGTGTTTGGCATAAGGCCTGACATAGGCCTCATTGATGCATCAGCTTCTCCAAATAAACCCGGGAAGAAAAACTGGAGAGAGAATCAGTTGTCTCCTAGGGATGGAGCCTCACTCTCAGATTCTCACATTCCTCATTTCCTGACCTATCTTGGCCAAGTCCGCTTCCATCCTGCATTTTTAGATAAGAAACACAATTAAGAATTCAAAGCATCTCATCTCTATTCTTATCTTCTTCTACTCCTCTTCTTACAGATGCAAGGGACTTCTGATTTAAAGTTAGGAAACTTGGCTTTTAAACTCCAACACCAATTGCTACTACTTGGATATTCATGGGCCACGTTTTCAATTTTGTTTAGTCTCTATACATGCATCTGCCAAAAAAATCACTATTAGATAAGAAAAATGAAGTAACATGTATAAACGTGTCCAGTAACCACTAAAATTTAGAAATTTAAAGGTCCTTATCCTTGATCTTAGTCAGCTGAAAGAGATACTTCTGATGTAGCTGCTATATAATAAAAAATTTAGCAGATTTTTTGTCCCAGATTCTTGAGTGGAGGTCCTGAGCCCTTAGAATTTCCCAACTGATAGGAGTATCTTTGTCATTCATGACGGGCTCTGATAGTGTTGGAGAAGGGAACGGCTACCCACTCCAGTATTCTGGCCTGGAGAATTCCATGGACTGTATAGTCCATGTGGTCGCAAAGAGTCAGACACGACTGAGTGACTTTCACTTTCGACAGCGTATGCGAACAAGGTGATGCCTGGTGAGTCCCAGGATAATTCCAGGGTCGGGGCTGGCCAAGCCAGATAGACTAGCCAGGAGATCACAGAGTTGTGGCTTTCAGCCAAATGCTATTACTCTGACCTCAGGGGGAGGGAGGGTGGCTGGAGACTGAGGTCAATGATGTGGCAGATGATTCAGTCCATCACACTGAAAAAAAGCGAAGCCCCGATAAAAACTCTGGACACTATAGCTTAATTAAGCTTCCTTGCTGGTGAACACATCAGAGTACCAGGACAGTGAGTGGGGCCCCCAATCTCCCCCATTCCAACCAGAGGGCGCAAGAGCTCCGCACCTGGGAGCACACAGACCTCACCCGGTGCATCTTGTCTGGTCCTGATTTCTATCCTTGACAAAGGTCCCCATGCTTTTTGGCACTAGGGGCCGGTTTGATGGAAGACAATTTTCCCATGGGCCAGGGGGGAGGGGGATGGTTTCAGGATAATTCAAGGGCATTACATTTATTGTGCACTTTATCTCTACTGTTATTACATCAACTCCACTTCAGATGATCAGGCATTAGATCTTGGAGGCTGGGGACCCCTGCTTTGGAATCATACGTCTAGAGTCATCTTGAGATCTGCAGTTCCTTCTAGTGAACTGTCTGACCTGAGGGAGCAGTAGGGGCCCTGGAAGTTGTAGACACCTGGTCAGAAGCGCAGGTAGCCTGGGGATCCCCAAGCTTGCAGCTGGGGTCTGCAGGGAGGGTGGTCTGATGGAAGATTACAGCCTCACCTCCTGAAGGCTTTGCAGACTCCGGGCAACCAGTGCCAGAGCATACTGAAGGGCTGCAGCAGCAAACAGATCCGGCTCTGCTTCTGGTTTAGTGGGCAGAGTCCAGTCCCGTCTCCCCGTGGGCTGGGCCCCAGGCAGGGACAGGCGGCGGGCTGGGAGCTTCTCTGTGGTGGTGCATTAGGTCGAGGCAGCTCTGTGGTTAGGAGAGACACGGCTCTGCCATCACACGCTGGACCTCACACCCCAGACCTGACACTCATGACACCCATGGCCTTTACCTCTGTTTCCTGATCCGTAAGATGGGAACGACATGATATTCATAATAGCATAGAGCTCGTGGGGCTGCTTCAAGATTAAATGAGATGGGAATTCCCTGGTGGTTCAGCGGTTAAGACTCCATGCTTCCAATGCAGGGGACATAGGTTCGATCCCTGGCTGGGGAACTAAGATTCCCACCTGCTGTGTGGTGTAGCCTAAAAATGAAAAAAATGTACCAATTTAAAAAATTCTTTTAATAGAAAAGATTAAATGAGTTAACATGTGGAAGTATTATGTACCTCGTGCACACGGAGCAGTAAGTAAATGTCTTCTCTTATGATCACTAAGATCTCACTGTTGGTATTAGTATTACTTACTCCGTTACATAAGCCCCTGCCTTAAGCTAAGTCAATAACTGTATCTTACGTAACAGACAGGAACAGAGACAGGGTGTTGAAGAGAAATATGCTTTCTACAGTATACACCAAGGGTGGCTCTGGTTCTGTGTGTTTCTAGAGCAGTGAAAGGTCATGGGAAACCATGGAGTATGACACGAAGATACTGGGGTAGGAGGAATGCTAATATTTCATGGGTTCTCAACATCCTCTCCTGCAACAACAGCAAAAAGCTTAACGATCTAGACTACACTGCCCACCATGGTACCCAGTATAAACGTGGTATTCAAAGGTAAAATAATCAAAATTGAGTAAAATTTAAAGTTCATTTCCTCAGCGGGTCCAAGAGGGAGGGGCTATATGTGCACATACAGCTGATTGACTTTGTTGTTCAGCAGAAGCTAACGCAACACTGTAAAGAAACTATACCCCAATATAATAAGTGAACAAACTCCCAAAAAACAAAAACAAAAAAATTAAGAAGCAAGGCCTTGTGAAGCACATTGCTGAGTGGGTAAATGGGAAGGATGGTGGGATGGTACGTAGCCAGCTTGGAGGAGGAGAGATGGCAGATTGATAAGGAGAGAAGGATGCTAATGGAGGCAACATGGGGTCACAGAGGACTCTGGGACCCAAGCCTGCCTCCTGGAATAGCATCATAATGCAATTTTTATAAGAAGTTACTTGACAATTCTTATAATCTTATCAAAACACCAAACCATGGCATGATGGAACTAGTGACCTCTGAAAAGACATTAAATTAAGATCTGGGCCTAGATCTAGCACTCAATATCTACACTGCAAATGACAGCTTCCTTTCCCCAAGCCTCAGCTTTCTCAACAACTCAGTCAAGAGATGGACAGACATGTTCTCTAGGCCCTTTCACCTCGGTCATGCTGGAATCCTGTGGCTGGGCCAAGGTCACCGCAGTGCAGATAGCCGCAGCCCTTTAAGTCGCCCAGTTCCAAGTTCAGCAGTTTTCTGTCAGCCCCATCTTAATGATCACAAACTCCAAAATGGCCAATCCACAGATAGAGAGGCTTCTATACTTTTTCCTTTCCTTTTCAATTTATTTTCCCTTCACACTGAAGAGTTTATATGCTGATCGGCGTCAGCTACAGAGACAGCCAAATCTTTCAGCAGATGCCCAAATTCACTACTGAAACTGTCAGGACATTTCCAATGGAGCCAAAATCTAGCTTAGAAATGTGCAGACAGGCTGAAGAAGAGGACCAAGGAGGCCAGCGCGTGCTCGTGGAGAGCCTCTGGGGGACTCTGGTAGCGCCCCTCCAGGTCACCCAGGTCTGGACCAAAACAAAGCAAAACACACAGTGCAGAGGGCAGGGGCGCCCGCAGTGTCGGTGAGAAGGAAACTCCATGACGCGGAGACAGGTCAGCCACAATCAGAGGCCATCCTGGTAAAAATATCACCCTCATCCCTCTCTCTAAACGACTCTAGAAAGAAGATCTACATAGACATCTCTCCAAAGAAGATATACAGATGACTAAAAGGCACATCAAACAGATGCTCAACATCGATAATTATTAGAGAAATGCAAATCAAACCACAATGAAGTGTGATCTCACACTGGTCAGAATGGCTATCATCAAACACTCTATAAACAATAAACGCTGGAAGGATGTGGAGAGAAGGGAACCCTCCCCCACTGCTGATGGGAATGTAAACGGGTATAGCCACTAGGGAGAATAGTATGGAGGTTTCATAAAAAAGCTAAAAATAGAGCTATCATATGCTCTAGCAATCCCACTTCTCGACATGTGTTAGAGCAGATGCATGCACTGTAATGTTCATAGAAACACTATTTACAATAGCCAGGAATTAACCTAAATATCCATCAACAGGTGAGTGGGATAGTGAAGATGTGGTACATGTATACAACAGAATATTATTCAGAGAGAGAACAAAATAATGGCATTTGCGACAACACAGATGGACCTAGAAATTGTCATCCTCAGTGAAGTAGGTCTAACAGAAAGACAAATAGCATATGATATCACTTATATGTGGAATCTAAAAAAAAAAAGACAGAAATGAACTTATCTACAAAATAGAAATAGAGTTACAAATGTAGAAAACAAACCTGTTGTTAGCAGGTGGTAAAGGGGAAGGAGGGATAAAGTGAAAGATTGGCACTTTTCACATAGACACAGGACTAGATGTCAACAAGTCTGGGAAACTCAGCCGTGGCCACAGGCCTGGAAAAGGTCAGCTTCCATTCCTATCTCAAAAAGGGGCAGTGTCAAAGAACGCTCAAACTCCTGCACAGGTTGCATTCATTTCACATGCTAGCAAGGTTCTGCTCAAAGTCCTTTTAGCTAGGCTTCAGTAGCACGTGAACTGAGACCTTCCAGATGTACCAGCTGGCTTTGGAAGAGGCAGAGAAATCAGAGATCAGATTGTCAACATTTGTTGGATCATGGAGAAAGCAACAGAGTTTCAGAAAAACATCTACTTCTACTTCATTGACTACTCAAAAGCCTTTAATGTGTGGATCACAACAAACGGTGGAAAATTCTTAAAGAGCTGAGAGTATCAGACCACCTTACCTGTCTCCTAAGAAACTGAGGTACATTGGTCAAGAAGCAATAGTTAGAACTGAACATGGAATAACTGGGAATAATTGGGAAAAGAGGAAGATAAGGCTGTACATTGCTAACCCGTTTTTTAAACTTCTGTGCAGAGTACATCATGCAATATGCTGGGCTGGATGAATCCCAAGCTGGAATCAACACTGTTGGGAGAAATATCAACAAACTCAGATATGCAGATATACTACTCTAATGGCAGAAAGTAAAGAAGAACTAAAGAGCCTCTTGATGAGGGTGAAAGAAGAGTCAAAAAGATAGCTTGAAACTCAACCTTAAAAAAAAAGAAAAACTAAGATTATGGCATCCAGTCTCATTACTTCATGGCAAATAGAAGTGGGAAAAGTGTAAGCAGTGACATATGTTATTTTCTGGGACCCCCAAATCACTGCAGATGATGACTGCAGCCATGATATTAGAACACACTTGTTTCTTGAAAGGAAAGCTATGAGAAACCTAGGCAGTATATTAAAAAGCAAAGTCATAACTTTGCAAACAAAGGTGCATATAGTCAAAGCTATGCTTTTTCCAGTAGTCATGAACAGATGTGAGAGTTGGCCATAAAGAAGGCTGAGCACTGAAAAACTGATGCTTCTGAATTGTGGTGCTGGAGAAGACTCTTGAGAACCCCTTGGACTACAAGGAAATCAAACCGGTCAATCCTAAAGGAAATCAACCCTGAATATTCCTTGGAAGGACTGATGCTGAAGCTGAAGCTCAAATACTTTGGCCACTTGATGAAAGGAGCTGACTTATTGGAAAAGACTCTGATACTGGAAAAGATTGAAGGCAAAAGAAGGGGATGGCAGAGGATGAGATGGCTAGATAGCATCACTGACTCAATGGACATGAATTTGAGCAAATATCAGGAGATAGTGGAGGACAGAACATGGCATGCTGCAGTTCACGGGTTTGCAAAGAGTTGGATAGAACTTAGAGACTGAACAACAACAATAATACGCAAAATGTGTAACTAATAAGGAGATACTGTATATCACGGGGAACTGTACTCGACACTCTGTAAGGGCCTATATGGGAACAGAACATAAAAAAAGAGTTGATACATGTATTAACTGATTCACTTTGCTATACACCTGAAACTAACACAACATTGCAAATCAACTACACTCTATTTTTTTTTTTCAAATCATGCAGCTGATTAAAAATGACTTGACCTCTCTGAGCCCCAGTTCCCAAACCTAAAAGCTGGGGAAAAATCATCTGCCGCATAGGGCATTTGTGAGGAATAAGTAGGTTAATGAAAACCCTTTTAAATGATAAAGTGAGTGGGAAAAGCTATTTAAATGTAAATCATTAGAATTATAGCTTTAGAATAATGTAACTTGACTGCTTCTTAAAGACTATTTTATACATTTTAACTGATACAGTGTTGTGGGAATAACATATTAGCCAACTATACCATCATCAGTTGTTTGTTTATATGATGAATCTCTATCACGAAGGATTTCCAGGTGTCCAAGGACTTGAATCTAGCAGACTTGAGTTATTGGAAACAAGATGTCTGTTAGACTGGGGATGCTGAGAACCTGGGCCTGAGCAGCCAAGGGCTGCATAGGGCAAAGAAAGCCGGAGGGAGGGGGAAGGGAAGAGCAGGGAGATGGCATGAGGGTGTTGGGGGGGAGCGGATTTCACAATTTTGCATGGGAGGGGTGCTAAAATATAGTTTCTCCCTCAAAAGGTGGTCTTGACCAGCACTAATGAACTTGGTGACTGAGCAGAGGAGATTCTCGAGCTGGGCCGAAGGTGCCACCTGGCTTCATCTCGCTGCTTATGGGAAACCCTCAGAGTGAGAAATGGAAGGAAGACTTGTTAAATGAAAAGCAAGCCAGACTAGACGACTGAAAACTCTCAGTGTCTCTGAACAGAAAAAGATGCTAAGATTAAGAAATGATTTCTAAGCACTGTCAGAAAAATGTGGTCCAGAGACAGAGCTGAAGAAGACTGCATAACTATCACTGGGTTAAGACTCCAAAAAGATCAAAGAATGAGCTGTTACTGGGTCCAGCCCAGCAGCCTTAAAAGAGACTGAAGGTGTGTCTTACAGATTGTCCCCATGATTTCTTCAATAGGACCCAAAGCTACAGAAAGACTTTTCTCAGAGAGATTTGTCGCTGTGACTTTATTCTAGTACAATTAGCCCCTATAGTTCAGTTCAGTCGCTCAGTCGTGTCTGACTCTTTGCAACCCCATGGACTGCAGCACGCCAGACTTCCCTGTCCATCACCAACTCCCAGAGCTCGCTCAAACTCACGTCCATCGAGTCAGTGATGCCATCCAACCATCTCATTCTCTGTCATCCCCTTCTCCCGCCTTCAGTCTTTCCCAGCATCAGGGTCTTTTCCAATGAGTCAGTTCTTTGCATCAGGTGGCCAAAGTATTGGAGCTTTAGCTTCAGCATCAGTCCTTCCAATTCAAAGTTGATTTCCTTTAGGGTCGACTGGTTTGATCTCCTTGTAATCCAAGGTACTCTCAAGAGTCCTCTCCAACACCACAGTTCAAAAGCATCAGTTCTTCAACGTTCAGCTTTATGGTCCAACTCTCATATCCATACATGACTACTGGAAAAACCATAGCTTTGACTATATGGACCTTTGTCAGTAAAGTAATGTCTCTGCTTTTTAATATGCTCTCTAGGTTGATCATAACTTTTCTTCCAAGGAGTAAGCGTCTTTTAATTTCATGGCTGCAGTCACCATCTGCAGTGATTTTGGAATCCAGAAAAATAAAGTCAGCCACTGTTTCCTTTGTTTCCCCATCTATGTGCCATGAAGTGATGGGACTGGATGCCATGATCTTCGTTTTTTGAATGTTAAGTTTTAAGCCAGCTTTTTCACTCTCTTCTTTCACTTTAATCAAGAGGCTCCTCAGTTCCTGAACCCCTATAAGACTTATAGAAATTCCAGTATTTTTTAGAAAATGATATTAGCAGAAATACTGTCATTTTGGACTAAAAGAAGTAGACACAGTACCAAATAAGAAGGGGCCATCAGAACGCGGAAATTCTACCTGTAAGAAGCAGGCCAAGGAAACTATTCAGGGGCAAGCTTGCATTGTATGTGTGTGTGTTAGCTGCTCAGTCATATCCAACTCTTTGCGAGTCCATGGACTGTAGCCCACCAGTCTCCTCTGTCCACGGAATGCTCAAGGAGAGAGTACTGGAGTGGTTTGCAAGGCCCTTCTCCAGGGGATCTTCCCTAACCAGGGATCGAACTTTGTCACTTGAACTACCTGGGAAGTTAGATTGCATGAAAAAGGAGGATGAGTCAGAGAACAGACCATGGAGAGCAGCTTCCAAAGGTCCCCACTTTCTGGTACCAACGCCATGTATGATGCCCCTACCTCGAGTGTGGGCTCAACCTGGTGACCTGTTCCTAGCAAATAGGATGGGCATGCATGAGTGCTCAGTCACATGGGCTGTGTCCAGGTCTTTGCAACCCTATGGACTGTAGTCCACCAGGCTCCTCTGTCCATGGGATTCTCCAGACAAGAATACTGGAGTGGGCTGCTATGCCCTCCTCCAGGGGATCTTTCTGACCCAGGGATCGAACCTGCATCTCCTGCGTCATCCTGCATTGCAGGCAGGTTCTTTACCGCTGAGCCACCAGGGAAGCCCAGCACATAAGACGTGTACTGTATTACTGCAAGGCTAGGCTATGAAAAGGCTGTGGTTTCCGTTTCCTCTCACAAGGTCTCTCATCCTCTTGCTTTCTTATTCACATGGTTATGAGGAGCTCATGCCCAGAAATGCCTCTGGTCAGTGTTTAGTGAGGAATAGAAATCTCTATCCCAATAATTCACAAGCACTTAGATACTGCCCACAACCACGTGGAAGTTGATGCATCACTAGTGAAGTCTTGATGGAAGTCTCAGGAGAAAACCAGGGCCAGAAAATCCAGGTAAGCCATGCCTGGATTCTCATAAGGCACCAAGGTTAGGGGTGATTCATTAAGCAAAAACAGATAACTAATGGCCAGTGTTATGAATGGAATTGTGCCCACCACCTGCTCCCCTTACAATTTGTGTGTTGAAGTTCTCACCTCCAGTAGCTTAGAATGTGGCCTTATTTGCAAGTAGTCATTGCAGGTGCAATAAGTTAAGACAAGGTAATCCTTCAGTAGGAAGGGCCTCAATTCCAACATGACCAGTATCCTTAGAAAAGGGGGAAATGTGGACACAGATATGGGGATAATGCCATGTGGAAACTGAAATTATGCTGCCATAATCCAAGGAACAAGTGGAAGCTAGGGGAGAGGTCTGGAACAGATCTTTTCCTTCATAGGGTCCTGCCAACACCTTGATCTAGGACTTCTGGCCACCCTAACTTGGAGGCAATCAATAGCTGCTGTTGAAGCCACTCATCTATGGTACTTTGTTACAGCAGTCCTAGGAAACTGTTATTAATCGGGGTCTTCCCTGGTGGCTCAGATGGTAAAAAAAAAAATCCACCTGAAATGCAGGACACCTGGGTTCGATCCCTAGTTTGGGAAGATCCCCTGAAGAAGGGAAAGGCACCCATGCCAGTATTCTGGCCTGGAGAATCCCACGGACAGAGGAGCTGGTGGGCTACAGTCCATGGGGTCGCTCACAACTTAGCAACGGAACAGGAAAACTAATACAGTCAGTAAGTGGGAGAAAAAATGCTATAGAATATCAAGTTAGAAAAGAACAAGCAAGGAATGATTTGCTCTGGTTCCAGTAATCCTCAGAAACACTGACATGGCCTCACTAAATCTCAGCCAAACAAAAAAGATCTATGTGTCCCCATCCAAACGCCATCACTCCAGAGCACTTCTGATCACAGAAAGGAGTCACAAGACCCAGGCAGAGTCCCCCAGGTGGGCATGGTCTTTGCATCATGACATTCACACTCCCGGAAAAGGTAAGCAGGGCAGAGTATCTGGAAACCCCAAGACACAGTAAAAAGAAAGATTCGGGTAAGGGGATCCTATGCATCTCGCCCCCTGCATTGATTCATTACTAAAAGAATAAAAATAAATAAGGAGAAAATGTGACTCCCTTTTGTGTAAATTAATTTACAGCACTGGCTGACCCATTTACAGAGCCACGGGGTGAATCGCTTTAACAAGAGACACACCGTCTTCTAACGGACCTCTTACATAAGCTCGGCCTCTGTGGCGAGGCGCACGCCTTCTCAGCCCTGAATGTGAGCCAGCGGGCTCCCAGGCGGCCAGATCCACCCGTTCTCAAACCTACACATATTCGCTTTCAATTAATAGACAAAAAGAAATTGATTATGGCAAATTCAGGGCTGGAAAACAGACTCTCTGATTAAAATTCATGCTGACCGCTCTCATCCAGGGCTGGCAAGTTCTGGTGGGGAAGAAAAGCCTTTTCTGTTGAGTTTGTTAATACTTGAGAAGAAAGAGTGAAGAAATGAATCACATTCTAGTGGTCTCCAGGGGCGAGCACCAGTTCCTGGGGCAGCATAATTACATGCTTCCAGCCCGTGACCTTTACTCCTTGGTGACTGGCAGGTAACGAAGAGGGGAGAGGAGCCCAGCGCGGCTCTCCAAGGCTCCCCGTGAGCTGCAAGGGCCGGGAAGCACTCCGCTTGAACAGATGCGACAGAAATGTAGGCCATGTGTGGTCCATCAAGCTGCACCTAAAAACAGCTCCATGATACTTCCACCACGTCCTCTGAACAGATTCCAACACATCCCACCACCAGGGGTGGGTCGGAGCAGACCACAGTGTTTTTAAAAGCATCACACACACACATACAGAGCAGACTAACAGGGAACAAATATGGAAATGCAATCATGATAAAGGGGTGACCTTTCTCAAGGTGCATCATCTGAAGTATTTTGATTAATTCCTCTTTCCGAATGGCAAAGCAGCTTATGTGAATAAACAGCAAACTCCAGTTAGACATCTGTGCCCGCAGTCAAAGTGGAACCCTTGACTGGCTCACACGTGGCACTGGTTTTCCCAGGGTCTGGGTGCGGCCATCCAGCCTGGGTGTCGGGAAGGTTTGCAGCAGTCTCCCGAGGCGCCTACGCTGAACTCCTGGAAGCATGCAGACCACTGCGGGCTGGCTGCTGATCACCCTTCTCTCCTTTACTGGCTTCTCTCCATCATATCCCTGCCCACCATGCAGTCTAGTCAGTAGGACCCCCCGTGCAGAAACCACTCCCTGAATATAGCAAAGTATGGAGCTGGCTATTCAGAGAGAAAGGAAACCGCCGAGCACTGACAAGGTCATTGATCAGCCCCTTCCTGTGAATATCCATTAATTACTATTAATAATTAATATTTAGTAGCTGATGAGTATGAATATGGATGGAGATTTTAATAGTCACCCTTTTAGAGCCAGGCATTGTTGCAATGTGCTTGAGGACACAGCAGGAAATCAAAGAGGCATAAATCTTTGCCTTTTGTTTTGGTAAGGAGAGGTTGGCGGTGGATGAAAATAAGTGAATTATATGGTATAACGAGGCAATAGAGACCATGAAGAAGAAGAAAGCAAAGCAGGAATCGGAGGAGTTGGAGTCGGGAATGTTAAGAGTGGCCAGGGGATTGGCCATTCCCATGTGCGGGGAAACTGCTTGTCGAGAAGAGCAGCAGGGATGGGCAAGGGCAACAGGCCTGAGACCGAGCTCTGTGGAGGTGTCCGGGGAGTAAAGAGGAGGTGAGCGGGTCTGGAGCTGAGGGAAGGGGGTGAGAAGCAAGGGGGGGGAACAAGAGAGCTGGAGGCAACACAGTGAGGTGGGTGCAGGGCCTCACAGACTTCCACGGTGAGAAAGATGGAAAACCATCCTGTGCTCTGGACCTAGGAGTGACCGCGACCTTGAGGATTTAGTGAATTTAAAGAAGATGAAGACAGGAGGAGGAGAGGGACTGTATGAATTTAATTCCCACCAACAGGGCAAGAGGGTTCCTTTTCTCCACGCCCTCTCCAGCATTTACTGTTTGTAGATTTTGGGGTGATGGCCATTCTGACCGATGTGAGGTGCTACCTCATTTTAGTTTTGATTTGCATTCCTCTAGTAATTAGTAGAGGATTTTCATTCGTCTAGTAATTAGTGATGATGCACATCTTTTCATGTGCCTCTTGGCCATCTGTATGTCTTCTTTGGGGAAATGATACAGCCACTATGGAAAGCGGTATGGAGCTATAACCCAGCAATCCCACTCCTGGGCATATAGCCAGAGAAAATCATAGTTTCAAAAGTTATATGCACCATGATATTCATTGCAGCACCGTTTACAATAGCCAGGACACAGAAGTAACCTCAAAGTCCAACAACAGGGATGGATAAAGAAACTGTGGCATATATACACATATATATACACACACATATATAGTGGGACTATCACTCAGCCATAAAAAGAAAGAAAATTGTGCCATTTGCAGAGACATGGATGGACATAGAAACTGCCATACTGAGTGAAATAAGTCAGAAAAACAGAAATGCATATTAACACACATATGTGTAATCTAGAAAAACGGTACAGAGGAACCTATTTGCAAAGCAGAAATAGGGACACAGATACTGAGAACAAATGTATGGACACCAAGGGAGGAAGGAGGGGTGGGATGAACTGGGAGACTGGGATTGACATAAAGACACTACTATGTATAAAATCACTGCAGACAGTGATGCAGCCATGAAATTAAAAGATGCTTGCTCCTTGGAAGAAAAGCTATGACCAACCTAGACAGCATAGTAAAAGCAGAGATATTACTTTACCAACAAAGGTCCATATAGTCAAAGCTATGGTTTTTCCAGTAGTCACATACGGATGTAAGAGTCGTTGCATAAAGAAAGCTGAGCACTGAAGAATTGATGCTTTTGAACTGTGGTGTTGGAGAAGACTCTTGAGAGTCCCTTGGACTGCAAGGAGATCAAACCAGTCAATCCTAAAGGAAATCAGTACTGAATATTCATTGGAAGGACTGATGCTGAGGATGAAGCTCCAACACTTTGGCCCCTGATGCAAAGAACTGACTCACCGGAAAAGATCCTGATACTGCGAAAAATTGAAGCAGGAGGAGAAGGCGTCGACAGAGGATGAGATGGTTGAATGGCATCACCGACTCAATGGAGATGAGTTTGAACATGCTTCAGGAGATGGGGATGGACAGGGAAGTCTGGCGTGCTGCAGTCCATGGGGTCGCAGAGTCAGACACGACTGAGCGACTGACGCAACTGATGTATAAAATAGATAGCTAATGAGAACTGACTGTATAGCACAGGGGACTCTACTCAATGGTCTGTGGTTTCCTAAGGAAACCCAAAAAGGAGGGAATACATGTGCATGTACAGCTGATTCACTTTGCTGTACAGCAGAAACTAACACAGCATTGTAAAGTCAACTATACTCTAGTAATTTTTTTTTTAAAGGAAATTGAGAGGAAGGAGGACAGGGAAGATGAAGGAAAAATGATACAAAGGGCAATAGGGAAGAATAAATCTGACTCCATATTGGATCTGTTTATTTCACTTGGATCTTTGTATTCTATCACATTTGCTACAGGTTAGTCACTAAAGGAATATTGTCTATAACTTAGAGTTCATAATGGCCCATCTCTGGGAACCCTGCTTCCCATGACTAAGCATTAACCTCAAATGCCTTTGTTTAGGTCACAGGAAACATACTGATCAGATCCACTCGTGAATGGCTGCAGGAAAGAAGAAATTAATACATGCCATCCCAGAATCTGGTCAAATCCAGGATATTTCTGCAACATCTTCTGACCTTTCAACTTTACCTCTTCATCTCCCTCCTTCTTAGTTCCATAAAAGAAGTTAGCATCCAGATCCTAACAAGATGTTTCTGTAGGAGCCAGATGTAGTTCTGTAGATGACTGTTCCATCATCTTCTTGGTCTGCTGGCTTTCCGAATAAAGTCTTTATTTCCTATCCTGATACCTCGTCTCCTGATTTATTGGCCCACCGTGTGGTGAGCAGATGGAGCTCGGACTCTGTAACAAAAGTACTCAGGCACCTCCTGGGACAGGTAAGTGCTTTAAAAATGCTGTTTTGAAACCATCTTCATATTCCCCAGAGAATCACAACCATCTCTCTTTCTCTTCTCCTTTGCCCCAAGACAGTGTGGTTTATACATACAGTTTTGCTTGGGAATCTTTGTTGCTGGAATGAATGTCGTGAAACCTAAAGAATAGAAATGAAGTTTGGAACGAAAGCACATTGTTTTTACTAGAGATTCTGGTGATTTGTGCAGGTGATTTGTGTCTTGCTGGGTCCAGAAGCATACATTTCTATCTGTCCATCACTGACTGTCAGAGATGAGGGTGCTCTGACAGAGATGACTGTCAGATCAGTGTCTGCAGGTTCCACCCCACCCCTACCCCCATGAACCTGCCTGGAGTGAGCAAAGATGCAGCCCTCCAAAGGGACAAAGGAAGACAGACAGGGGCGGGCTGGTAAGTTCCTCACCCATGTGCTGAGAAATTCATGGCTGTTGTTCTGCTTACTGACTTCTGTTAAGTAGACAAAGGTAAGAATCGATACTGAGATGCAAGGGAAGGGAGCTCACTCAACTCCCCTTTTGATAAGATTTGAGGCGGCTGGTGACCCTGCAGGGGTTGATAAAATGCCTCCCAAGCAAGAAAAGCTCACAAATCCATTGTGCATCTCATACACTGAGTTATCAATCCAGGTCTGGGTAAATCAGTGCTGAGGGATCTACTGAATAAAATGCCTCATTGTCCAAAGAGCATTCATTTTTCCCAAACCGGTGTCTCTATATGCAGTCCCTCCACAGCTGAGGGGATGACTCCACTGTCTAGTGTGCAAGCCAGGAATCTGTAAATAAGAGACGCCTCACACACAGTTGGTGACTGAGTGATGTTAATTCTAACCTCCACGCACCTTTCCGAGCTTCATTTCCAGTGTTACTGCAATGGCCAGAGCATCCCCTGTTCTACCTCTTCTCCCTATTTCTTATTATCTTCCAATCCATCTACTGATTCATTTCAGAGGAAACAAATCTTAATCGAACCCTTCTCTACTTAAAAGGCTTCCCAGGTGGCGACAGTGATAAAGAACCCGCCTGCTAATGCAGAAGACATAAGAGATGCGAGTTCAGTCCCTGGGTTGGGAAGATCCCCTGGAGGAGGGCATGGCAACCCACTCCAGTCTTCTTGCCTGGAGAATTCCATGGACAGAGGAGCCTGGCGGGCTACAGTCCATGGGGTCACAAAGAGTCAGACACGACTGAAGTGACTTAACATGCCCTACTTAAAACTCCCCAATGTCTCCTCCCTGCCTAAACCCCTTAGATGTACACATTAGACTCGGTGATTGAGCTACTGAACATCTCTGCTTATTATTGGGTTGGCCAAAAAGTTCATTTGGGTTTTTTTTTTTGTATGATGCTATGAAAAACTCAAATGAACTTTTAGGCCAACCCAATATTTCTCAACATGTACCCTTCATCCTTTTTCATTTCTCTATCAAAATGCACATTAGCCAGATGGATCTTGGAGACCTCCTAAAAGGCACCAAACTGCTTTAAGCAAACACTTTGCTTAATCGGCCTGTCGATCTGGAGATCTGCCCTCACAGTCAATACAGGGACCCTGAGAACGTGCCCCAGACACCTGCCACCCACAGGGAGGGTGGCCTTAGACCCAGGGGCCTGAGAACAGAGCTCTGATGGTTTCTCCCAGACCACAACTGAGGGCTGTTCCTCCCAGACCAAGACAGAGGGCAGCCAACATGTTGAGGCCAATCCTTGCCCTGCAGGCAGAGAGCCCCGAGGCAGCCTCTCTCTGTCTTCTGATACTTTCCTTGGATGACAGGAATCTGGCTCACTTCTACCATCTTCCCTCACTCTTCCCTTCACCCCCAGATCAGCCGGGAGGTCCAACAACTTCCCCAGTTTCTCCTGGATCACCCCACAGTTTCTCTCACAGCTGTTCCCCCAGGAATATTCCTGCATGTTTAACCCTCTCTCAGCCTCTGGTCCCCTCACAACAGCCATGGGGTGAATGCCTCCTTTTTATCAGATGCATCCTCTCCAAGATGTCTTACGGCCCCTGAGTAAAATGATACATCATATATAAAAATAGTATATTGCATATTGTAACTAATCACAGCACCGCTGATCTTAGAGAAGTAAGCACTCACATGTGTCCACGGCACCCCAGCTGTAACACCATCACACCTCCCACTACACTGCACGGGCTCCTCACAGTCGTGGCGTCCAACACAACACCTCTGTGTCCAGAGAGCTGAGCACAGGGATTGGCCCACAGCCCGCAAGGGTTCATCGGTGTTGGGCAAAGTGCTCAGCACACAGCAGATGCTCAATAAATACATTGAAAGAGTGATGAGAGGTGTTTACTGACTACATGGATGAAGGCAAGCATGGACACACACAAGCTTGGAGGGCAGGGGTCTCCAACAAAAGTCCTGCAGAAATCCAAGGGACAGAGAGAAAATGTCTTGTTTCATACATAGGTACCTAGGTGTCGACGTGTATGCATGGCTGGGTCCCAATGCTGTTCATCTAAAACTGTCACGTTACTTGTTAATAGGCTACACATCAGTTCAGTTCAGTTCAGTCACTCATCGTGTCCGACTCTTTGTGACCCCATGAATCGCAGCACGCCAGGCCTCCCTGTCCATCACCAACTCCTGGAGTTTACTCAAACTCATGCCCATCAAGTCGATGATGCCATCCAGCCATCTCATCCTCTGTCGTCCCCTTCTCCTCCTGCCCCCAATCCCTCCCAGCATCAGGGTCTTTTCCAATGAGTCAACTCTTCGCATGAGGTGGTCAAAGTACTGGAGTTTCAGCTTCAGCATCAGTCCTTCCAATGAACACCTAGGACTGATCTCCTTCAGGATGGACTGGTCAGATCTCCTTGCAGTCTCAAGAGTCTTCTCTGACACCACAGTTCAAAAGCATAAATTTTTCGGCACTCAGCTTTCTTCACAGTCCAAGTCTCACATCCATACATGACCACTGGAAAAACCATAGCCTTGACTAGATGGACTTTTGTTGGCAAAGTAATGTCTCTGCTTTTTAATATGCTATACCCCAATGCAAAATAAAAAGTTAAAAGAAAAAAAATTAAAAAAAAAAAAG
This sequence comes from Cervus elaphus, assembly GCF_910594005.1. Lineage (NCBI taxonomy): Eukaryota > Metazoa > Chordata > Mammalia > Artiodactyla > Cervidae > Cervus > Cervus elaphus. The sequence goes on from NC_057846.1 coordinate 42,644,992, forward strand.
AAAGAAAATGTCTTGTTTCCTTGAAAGAATAATGGAGGATAAGCATATTCTAGCAGGTAAGGATCATAAGAAAGATACAGAATTGTACTTCTGACATGTCAATTTAAAGTATGACCATAAGTCAAATATCGGACATTCTGTAATTTTGTTTTGTTGGACTATTTGGGTAGTTAGGCTGTTATGAGTTGTTACGTAGTGAAGGATGGATTTAGTATAGCCTGGATGTTTGTAAAAGGTGTGCAATTTGTTGTGGGGAACATACAACCTTATCTCTGAATGGGAAAGACGTGGATTTGCAGAAGAGACTCTAAAAAGAAAGTCATCACCAGGTTAAATATTACTGCCATAAAACTGTGTTGTCAAGAGCAAGGTTCTTTTCAAGAAATGAGATAGACCTGGAGGTTACTCTCCACTTATTTAGGAAGCGATGCTGTATTTTAGAAAATGTTAGTTAACCCAGGATGTATCTGCATTTGTAATTTCTCATTTTAAGAAAAGAAGGTTGTGATATAACCCAGTATAAAAATTTGGATTCAAAAAGCCTAGTTTTTCTCCCTCGCTAACTAGGTGACTTTGAACAAGGACCTCCCAGAGACTAATCTCCTATAAAAGGAGAATAATAATAAAACTTCCCACACGGGGTTCGTGAGGATCGAATGAGATAATAAATGTGAACGCCGAAGGAACGGTGCTCAACACACAACTGCTGCTCGATAAACACCGGCTGAATCGACAGCCAGGGCTGTCGTGGCATCGAAGGCGTTTGAAATGTCTGAGATGAATTTACAGCTTGGTGTTTCTCCAAACTCCACATCTACTTGGAAAGGTTGTACATCATAACCCTCTCTAACTTTCACCGGGCTCACTCAACTGCTTCGGGCTGGATTCCCCACCCCAGACTGGAGAGACCTCTTTTTTCCACCAGGTCTGAGTGATTTCCTCAGGCAGGTTACCACGCTCATGGTCCTCCTCGCATCCATCAAGGCTCTGTTGCTACTGCCATCGTCAGAGACTGCGGTCCGCCTCCGGGCCTCCCGATCTTGCCTTCCATAAACACGTGCAATTGTAAAGCTGGGATTTGAGTGCTTAATTCTCTGTCCTTTTCTACGGGACCTTTGTCTCCCATCCCTGCCCTTGCTCTTCAAATCCTCATGTCCTCTCCCTCCTCTGCTTACTAAAACCTGTGTCCTATGGGACTTCCCTGGTGGCCCAGGGGTTAAGACTTCACCTTCCAAAGCAGGGGGTTAGGATTTGATCCTGGTTGGTTAGCCAAGATCCCACATGCCTCATGACCAGAAAACCAAAACATGAAATAGAAACATTGTAACAGAAATATTGCAACAAATTCATTAAAGACTTTCTAAAAAATGGTCCACATCAAAAAATCTTAAAAAACAGAAACAAAACCATTTGTCCTGGAAAGGATCTGATAAGCTACTTCCACTAGGGATTTTTCAATACATTCAATTCATATTCATTGAACTCTTTTCTGTACTAGGCACTGTGTCCCTTCTTGCAATTTATTTTAAAGGAGACCATATGTTAGAACATACAAATAAACATAAATCAAATCCCACTGGGAGAACTTGAGCAAGCAGGTGACGCTGGTTGAGAAGGAAGATGCTGTCCCCATGCTAAACGGATCAGAAGCGCTGACTGCCTCATACTCGAGTGATGTCCAGGGGGATTGCTCATGGACTTTGACCCTAAGGAAGTGTGGTGGCTTTCAAATACATCCTCATATTTGTTCACATGCCTGCCTTCAAGAGGAGATGTCTCAACTCAGACTCCCCTTCAGTGTGGCCAGACTTGACTCCTTTCTAAAAAAATAGGAAAAGCGGTGGAGTTAATGGTGTCTGACCTTAGAGACGTGGTCACACAAGGAGCCGCGTCTTGGATATCTTGGATTTCTCACTCTGGAAGCAGCTGGCTGCATCTCCTGGGGAGAGAGCCGTGTAGTGACAACAGAGACCTCCTGCCAATAGCCAGGTTGGTGCGCCGTCTTGAAAGTACGTGCCTCAGCCCCAGTCAAGCCTTCAGATGACTATGCCACACATCATTTCTGGTTCCCAGAGACTGTGAGATAGCCAATATGTGCTGTTGGGAGAGTCTTAGTTTGGGGATACTTTGTTACCCAGAAATAGTCGGTTAATATAGAGGAACCTGGACATTAGGATGGTGTACAGTTAGTTAGAAGTCATGGGTGGTATATGGTGTTTCAAGGTGGCTGCTGAGTTTCTTGTACAATCACAAGAAAATGGGCCTAAAATGCTAAAACTAACAGCACCAACAACCTCCAAAGGCATAGCTGACTCTCATCCCAGGAGAGGGATGTCTGGACCACAAGTGCCTTGGAGGACCAAAATAAAGGCGCCTTACATTCATGCATCATTTCATGCCTGAAGTCATCTGGTCTTCACAATAACCCCATTGGGAATGTAGGGAAATTATAATTATAAATATATTTTGTAGATGATATAAAGTGAATGCCTAAGTTTCATAGATAATGAGTGATATGGATGGTGTGAGAATTCAGATCCCTGAATGTCAATCCAACGTAATTTCTTCTATATTATGCTCTCTGCATGAATTTATTCCCAAGCCAATGACTGTGTTAGTTAATAGTGGAGAGTAAAGAAATAAACACTTTCTGATTATTCATTCTGTGCCAAGAAGTACCAGCAGGTGTTTCACACACATGATTTCATTTAATCATCACATCCATTGGCATAGCTCTTGTTATCTTAGTATTTCCGTCCTTGGGATTCCTTGTAGTTATAACCTGACATGATATAAGGTCAAGGTCGGCCACCCCTGAGTAATTTTTTTGTCACATAAAGGCTTTTGCATTAGGGTAAAAGGCAAGAATAGAGCAGGCTTCAACTACAACTACCAACATCGAGGTCACCTCCAATTTCTGCTTCTGTTTTTGGTAAATACAAACCTATCACCACCTCTAACACAAGCAAAAAAGTTAACAACACAAAGTGATTTGGGTTCTGGAAATACAACCAGGTAAAAACTAAATATAAACTTCTGCCCCCGCCAAGCTCTCTGAAAAGTGTCAAGCAGTCCCACACATGTGGAAACCAAGTAAAAATCTGTGTGGGAAATGTCACTATACCCCGTGCCACGTCCTCATCCAGCTGGGTCATCGACGGTGTTCACCAATCCTTTTATTTGTTCTCCATCAACTGCCTCCCAAACACTTTTTAAAAAATCGGGATATAGTTGTCTTAAAATGTTGTGTTAGTTTCTGCTGTAAAAGGTGAATCGGCTGTATGTAAACACATATCCCCTCCCTCCAGGACCTCCCTCCCACCGGTCTAAGGCATCACACAGCATGGAGATAAGTTCTCTCCGTTATTCAGCAGGTTCCCACCAGCTATCTATTTTATATACGGTAATGTATGTACATCAATCCCAATCTCACAATTCATCCCACCTACCTCTTCCCCCACGATATCCACATATCTGTCCCCTATGTCTGCATCTCTATTCCTGCCCTGCCAATGGGTCATCTGAACCATTTTTCTAGATTCCATATACATGTGTTAATGTCTGGTATTTGCTCTTCTCTTTCCAACTTATTTCACTTTGTCTGACAGACTCTTAAGTCCCACCACATCTCTACAAAGGAACCAATTCCATTCCTCTTTATGGATGAATAATGTTTCATTGTCTATGCGTAGCAAATACTTCTTAGTCACAGTCTAGGATACCTTCAGATGTCCCAGCCTTCAAGATTAACCACAACGACAAAAGCAGCAGCTAACCTGCTGGAGGGCGTGTCCAGGTGAAGCACTAAGGGTAACTTTACGGTAACAGTCTTATCTGTTTCTCATACCCCCATGAGATCGGCACGGGGATCCAGTTCTATGGATGAAGAAACCAAAACCCAGAGAGCCTAAGCTACTCGCTCAATGTCAAACCATGAGTGAGTCACGTGCCAGCCAGCAATGGTGATGTTGGAACCCAAGTTCTCCACTACAAAGGGATGTGGTCTCTCTTCTGGTCCCCACCCCTTCATTCTCAGCAGCAGAGGCTTCCTCTTCACTGGTAAGACTGATCTGTGGAACAGCCCGCCCGCCTCCTCCTCTCCAGTAAATCACACACCTGTGGTCGCTTCCGTTCTCCTTCCAGTTTCAGAGTGAGGGACCTCCTCCAGCCTTTAGCTCCCTGCCTCTGCTTCTCCTAGGTCTCACCTTCCCTGTGAAAACTGAATTTATGCAGTGAAGAGTCTGTACCCTCAACTTCCCTTCCTCCCCTCTCTTCACCCTTCGACACCCCACACACCGTCCTCTCTCCCGACCTCTCCACGAACTGCTTTTGCTGAGGTCATCAAACCAGCCCGCTTCTACACTCTCCAGCGAACAGGTAGACTTTATTTCATGGGAATTCTCTTCCGCATTTGACTCTCCTATGACTCCTTCCTTCTTCAAAATCTGGCCAGTGTTCTGAAGTACTCACCGCACGATCCTCACCCCTGTATAACTACTTATTTTTGATGTCCTTCATTACCCATATTTAAATGTTTCTGTTTCCATGGTTTTATCCTTGCTTGCCTCTCTTTTCACCTTTCATCCTCTTTCTATCCAGTAGGACTCAGGCTCTTCAGTTTAATAACCGCCTAATTTGAGGATTCTCAAATCCCTAGGTACGCAAACACTCCTCAGTGATGCCTACTCCTCCCAACTCTTATAGCCATTTTTAGGTGGAAAATCTTTCTTAATGCTCCACAGATAACTCAAACTTAACATGACTAAAGCTAAATTCACAATTCTCCTCCTTCTTTCAGATCAGCTCTTCCTCCCTTATTCAAGTGATACCACCTCCATCTCATCCAGTTCTTGAGTTGGAGTTATAAAGATCACTTTCAATCTTCCCTTTCTTCAACTCCTAGTATTGATCCTATTAATATTATTGTCATAGATAATGCTGTGTATCTTACTCCGTCCAGTCCTGCAACCACCCTCCTAGTGCAGGAGCTCATCACCTCTTGCCTGGATGACCTTGTTGCTGTTGTTCTTGTTTGTATGCATGCTAAGTTGCTTCACTCATGTCTGATGCTTTGCGACCCCATGGACTGCAGCCCACCAGGCTCCCCTGTCCATGGGATTCTCCAGGCAAGAAGACTGGAGTGGGTTGCCATGCCCTCCTCCAGGGGAACTTCCCGACCCAGGGATTGAACCCATGTCTCTTACATCTCCTGCATTGGCAGGTGGGTTCTTCACTACTAGGAAACCTGGGAAACCATAGTTGTTGTTGTTTAGTCACTAAATCATGTCTGACTCTTTGCAACCCCATGAACTATAGCCCATCATGCTCCTCTGTCCATGGGACTTCCCAGGCAAGAATACTGAAATGAGTTTCCTTCTCTGGGGGATCTTCATTACCAAGGAATGGAATCTGCATCTCTTGCTTGGCAGGCAGATTCTTTCCCACTGAGCCAGCAGAGAGCCTTGGATTACTGTAATAATTGATTAACTGTTTTCTCCATTTCTACAGTTTTCGAATTTGTTGCTTTTCCTTTCTTTTTTCTTTTTTTTACTGCAGTATAATTTCTTTACGATGTTATGTTAGTTTCTGTTGTATAACGAAATGAATCAGCTATATGTATACACATATCCCTGAATCAGCTATATGTATACACATATCCCCTCTCTTCAGTTATGTCTGACCCTATGAGACTCCATGGTTGCAGCACACCAGGCTTCCCTGTCCATCACCAACTCCCAGAGCTTGCTCAGACTCATGTCCATTGAATCAGTGATGCCATCCAACCATCTCATCCTCTGTCATCCCCTTCTCCTCCTGCGCTCAATCTTTCCCAGCATTAGGGTCTTTTCTAATGAGTCAGCCCTTCACATCATGTGACCAAAGTATTGGAATTTCAACTCCAGCATCCGTCCTTCCAATGAACACTCAGGACTGATTTCCTTTAGGATGGACTGGATGGATCTCCTTGCAGGCCTAGGGACTCTCAACAGTCTTCTCCAACACCACAGTTCAAAAGCATCAATTCTTTGGCACTCAGCTTTCCTAATGTCCAACTCTCACATCCATACATGACTAATGGAAAAACCATAGCCTTGATTAGACAGACCTTTGCTAGCAAAGTAATGTGTCTGCTTTTTAGTATGCTGTCTAGATTGGTCATAACTTTTCTTCCAAGGAGCAAGTGTCTTTTAATTTCATGGCTGCAGTCACCATCTCCAGTGATTTTGGAGTCCAAAAAAATAGTTTGTCACTGTTTCCATTGTTTTCCTGTCTATTTGTCATGAAGTAATGGGACTGCATGCCATGGTCTTTGTTTTTTAAATGGTGAGACAGCTTTTTCACTCTCCTCTTTCACTTTCATCAAGAGGCTCTTCAGTTCCTCTTCCCTTTCTGCCATAAGGGTGGTGTCATCTGCATATCTGAGGTTATTGATATTTCTCCCAGCAATCTTGATACCAGCTTGCGCTTCATCTGGCCTGGCATTTCACATGATGCACTCTGTATAGAAGTTAAGTGAGCAGGGTGACAATATACAGCCTTGACGTACTCCTGTTCCTATTTTGAGCCAGTATGTTGTTCCATGTCTGGTTCTAACTGCTGCTTCTTGACCTGCATACAGGTTCCTCAGGAGGCAGGTACGGTGATCTGGTAGTTTTATTTCTAGTTTTTTAAGGAACTGCCATCCTGTTGTCCATAGTGGTTATATCCATTTATATTCCCACCAGCAGTGTAGAAGACATTTCCCTTTTCTCCACACCCTCTCTAGCATTTATTGTTTGTAGACTTTTAGATGATGGCCATTCCAACCTGCATGAAGTAATACCTCAAAAACATATCAGTGTGACTCTACGATCTGTAAGACTAACTTTCTATTTCCTGTACCTCTACTCATCAACAACTTAAGTCAACTCAAGTCAAGTACCACCTCTTCTGGGAAGTCTTCTAGCGTGGCTCCCCATCTTTTGGGCTCCCTGCTTTCCCCTAACATGGCATTTTCCATATTATATTAAAATTTTCTGTCTCTGATTGTCTTTAATATTAGAATACAGTACATACTTCCTATGTGCTGGCCCCTTCCAGGCACTGGGGATAAAGCAGTAAAGGTGACCCAGAAAATCCCCATTCCTCTGGAATTTTTATTCTATTTGTGAAAGCATAGATGCAGGGATGGATGGATAGATAAACAGGTAGATAGAAATACCAGAAAGGAACATGTGCCAGGCAGGGAATCAAAACAGGATGATATGACAGAGAATATTTCGGAGTTGTTTAAGCTGAGAGCTGGCTGATAAGAGGAGCTAGTCACATGATGATTGGTTAAAAAAAAAAAAAAAAAACATGATAAGGAGAAATTCCAGGATTATGGGAAACACTAGTTCAGGCAGAAAAAGTTTTCGCTGTTAGAAAATCAGAATAAAGCCCACATAGGAGGCCTGGAGCAGCGCAGTGGGCAGGGGCAAACTGGTCTGAGCTGACGGAGAGGTGGGTAGAGGTCAGATGACATCGGGCTCCATGAAGGATAAAGCATCTCAGTTCTCTGTGTACAATGCAAAGTCTTCAGTGGATTTTCAGTAAAAGAGAATAAGATTTGGGTTACATTTTTAAAAGCTCACTCTGACTGTGTATGAGGAATGGTAAATAGAGAGACGAATGTGCCCCCAGAGAGTAAGTTAAAGGGCAGTTACAGTAAGTCCAGAAAAGACAGAGGCCAGAGGCCAGGACTAGAGTGCTAATAGCAATGGAGAGATGCAGACCGATCTGAGATGTGGAGAGGCAGAGTCATAGGATTTGCTGGTAGACTGGATGTGGAACTGGAGGGAAAGAAAAGGATCAAGGTTAATTTCTGGACTTTTGCCTTGAGAAGCTGGATAAACTGTAGTGTTGTTTAGAGACATGCAGCGATTAGCGGAGAAGGAGGAAGGAGGTTGTGGAGCGAAATTAAGTGTTCCTTTTATTTTTCTTTCTTACTTTTCTTAAATTATTTTGTGGAGTTACCAAAAAATTTAAACATTTTTATTTTTTAAAATGGAAGTAAATTGATTTATAATACCATATTAGTTTCAGGTATACACCATAGTAATTCGATAATTTTATAAATTATAGTCAACTTAAAGTTATTATAAAATATTGGCTATATTCCCTGTGCTATACAATATATCCTTGCAATGTATTTACTTTATACGTAATAGTTTGTATCTCCTAATCTCCTAACCCTAACCCCCCTGCCACACTGGTAATCACTAGCTTATGCTTTACCATTTCTGTATTGTTATATTCATTTGTTTATTTTGTTTCTTAGATTCAGCATATAAGTGATAACATACATTTTTCCAAAAAAGACAAACATATGGCCAATAGGCACATGAAAAAATGCACAAAAATAGGAAAATGTAAATCGAAACCCCAATGAAATATCACCTCACACCTGTCAGAATGACCATTGTCAAAAAGACATCAAATAACAAGTGTTGGCAAGGATGTGGGGATCAAGGCACACTGTTGGTGGGAATGCAAACTTGTATAGCCACTATGAAAAATAGCATGCAGATTCTCCAAAAATCTGGAAATAGAACCACTACCCAATCCAGAAATTCCATTTCTGGGTCTATAACTGAAGAAAATGGAAACAATAATTCAAAAAGACACATGCACCCTAATGTTCACAGAAGCCCTATTTACAATAGCCATAAGACAGAGGAAACCTAAGCGTCCATCAATAGGTGAATGGATAAAGAAGATATACACATTACGGATTATCACTCAGCTATGAAGAGAATAAAACTTTGCCATTTGCAATAACACAGACAGGTCAAGAAGGCATTATGATTAGTGAAATAAGTCAGACAAAGAAAGAGAAATACTGTATATTATCAAGATTTCTCTTTTTAACTATTCTTAAGTTTGAGGTCTGAATAGAGAGTCTGGAGTTCCAGGGGAAAGTGTGTATATGTACACATATATACCATCAAATGTATATATGATAGTGCATGTATATATATGTGTGTATATGTATGTATATCTATATATCTATATATTCATATAGATAAATAGTATGTATGCCATTGAATTAGATCCCTTTTGTAAAATGCGCTAACAGAAAAGAACAGAGCACCCAGGAACGGTACCTGTAAGACTCTGTGCCCAGACTTTTTGATAAGCTTCTTTGGTAGGAATTTTAGAGATGCTGGGGCTAAGCAGAGCCTTGGAAGTCTTTTTAAATTTCTCCCTTTTTGTTCCCTGAAGGAGGTCTGTGCCCTATCTCCTGTCCTCAAGCAGTTTCAGGAGATGGCCCTGCCACTGTGATCCTAGACACCCCCTAGTAAATTTCCAGCTCCGCCCATTCACAATCTAGCTAGGCTATTTTCTTTGGAAAGATCTTCCATAACCCTGTCAAATTTTAAATATATACATTGAAAGCAAAATAGACAATTTCACCAAGGGAAATTGGACATTCTATCATAACTCGTTGTCCTGAACAAATTATATAAATAATAATACTTGCAACCACAGATGGTCTATTTCCCGGGAAAGCTCTGTAATAAATCCCTAAGCCATAGGGATGTACCAGCAGAAAATGTTTTTTTGCTTTTTTTTTTTTCTTTTTTACTCACCAATGAGAAAACAAATCATTATTTTCTTTTTCCCTCAAATAAATTTCAGCAATTCAAATTGGTTTCAGAAGAAACCATGTATTCTCCAGGTGCTGTTTCAAGTCTTTAGCATTCTTGGTTCAATTCATTTCTAGGTGGATATCAATTATCTTACACATGTGATTCTAGAGTATTTTTATTAAAGTCATATGGTTCCATTAAAAATGGTCTTTCATTTACAATTTTTCTATGCACTGAAAGCAGAGAGATTTGGAATGCCATTCATTAATAAGACAAGGTCATTTTCTTGAGAAAATTGGGAACCTCTAAAGTCCCACTTTAATTTTTTCAGAGCAGGACTAAATGAATCAGCACTTAATGTTCTGAACTTTCGTCTGGCATTTAGCTCTCTTCCCTTCTTTTGTTATCCAGCTGCTTTATTAGTGTACTGTGGTAGTTTTGTAGCGTGCTAACACGGCTAGACTGAATGCTTCCTACAATCTCCTCCACTGTTTTGTTCCAGTTTTGCCTTTTCACGCTTGAAGGTCAAGGCTTTTTGGCTCACACAGAGCAGCATCTGATTCCCCTGCAGAATGCACCCTTCACCGAGGTGGGTGGTGATAACCAGTGAGCACTAACAAGGGATTCTGTCCATCCTCATGGGTTCCAGCTGGTGACCAGGAGTTCAAGCTCATCCTGGCACTTCTCCACTTTCCATCCCTTTCTCCTTCCAACAGCCTGGGCTGCATCTTCCAAGCTCCAGCCTCCAGTGCAGAAGCAACAGCCTTAGAGAGTATTTAACCAGCTGCCACAGTTGCTGGAGGTCAAACCTCTGTTCCCAATAACTGGTGGCGGATGGGGGAAGCTGTTCAACATGCTGCTTTTTCCTCTGCTCCTTTCCCAACACCAAATGACACATCCACCTTCCGGGCTTTAACTTGACCCTCCCTGCGAAAGTGTAACTATTAGTCGCTTCAGTCATGTCCGACTCTTTGCGACCCCATGGACTGTAGCCCACCAGGCTCCCTCTGTCCATGGGATTTCCCAGGCAAGAATACTGGAGTGTATTACATCTCCAGGGGATCTTCCCGACCCAGGGATTGAACCCAGGTCTCCTGCATTGTAGGCGGATTCTTCACCATCTGAGCCTCCAGGAAAGCCCTCTCTAGTCGACTCCAACATCACCATTTTAAGCCTTGGCATGTATCTGCACTCCACATCTATTTCCAGCTACCTACAGGACATCCCCCATCCCTTCAAAAGCAATGCATTTAAAGCTTAACTGACTAAAGTCCCTGTCAGCCTCCATCAGCACCCCTTCCATCTTCTAGACGGGACAAAGGCAGGCACCTTTGACTCTTGCCTCTGTTATCTTCTCAGCAATGGTTTTCAAATGGTTCCTCAGAGTTCTAGAAAACAGCAGGGACCAGGGAAAAAGTCCAGTGGGTAACACTTTTGATCCTACATGTCCAATTCCAATAGACAGAGCTCTGTTTTCATGCAATTCCACATGTAGTTATTTTAAGAGAGTTCTGCTGTTTACTGTGGCATCTTCATGAAAAGTTCCATCCTCGGCATGTCCCAGAGTCACACGTCACCCTCTGCCATCCTCACTGCTATTATCTGTGGGGCTGCAGGCCTGTCTTGCTCATTCAGTGAGAACACTGGTGAGGAACACCTTCACTCCACTCTCACACTCATCACTGGGGGCATCACAGTTTCCAAATGTCAGCCAGAAGCCCATGGGGAAAACCAACAACCGCCTCCCAGTGGACAAGCCAGGCTTCCATGGGGAAAATCAACCACCACCTCCTAATGGGCAAACTAGATTTTTCGTCTCTTCCTACTTGACTCTTTCTGGTATGAAGTGACTCTGTTTTGTACTCTCTTTGAAATTCTTTTCTTCCTTGGCCTCTAAAGCATTAGTCTGTCCTGTTCTCCTGCTATTTGAAAAGAAATAAAAAAGCATCATTATGGGAAAAGGGGGTGACATCACTTCCTTTGGTCACCCTTTGTGTGGGCATGTCCATCAGTGTGTGTGTCCCTGTTTTTCTCCATATACTTTCTTCGAATGACCTCATCTCTTCCTGGTTCATCCACTTTAACTATCTCCTATGAGCTGATGACCCTTGAGTCATATCTCAGTCACCATCTATGATCTGTATTCCAGTCTCAAAAAACCAAATGTCCACTGGAATCTTGACCTGAACACCCCTAGACCCTTACATTCATCCCATATGCAAATGAATCCATCCTTGTTCACCAGCCCAGGTTCTTCCCATACAAGGGTATTTCTCTCACTTATTCATGCCTGTATTAGTCTCTCCTTTCTCTCTATTCCTTACATGATGGTATATAAGATCACTCTCAGATATTAGCATTTAAATATTCTTTCATTATGTACATCTATTAATTGTTTCCTCATATAAACTCTAGGCTTCTTGAAGGTAGGGGTCACACCATTGGCTGGTTTTCTAGCCTCACAGTACCTGACATTTAGCTACACATGGAGCCAACACACGAAATGGTATAGAATTATTCTCCAGTATTTGGCTCAACTAATGAAATAAAATGCCAGAAAATCATAACTACATCCACTCTCTAAATCCAAATGTAACAGATGCAATTCATCTTATTTGAGTACTACTAACAGGAAAAATCATTCTAAAGTGGAAACGTAAGAAAAAAATGTTCTAAAATAGATTTTAAAGTTTGACTTACAGTTATGCCTTAAACATTTTCACCTGCATGACTTTGCATGACTTGATAATCCATCTTTCTCCAACTCCAGCCCTCTGACTGGACAAGGGCATATGAAGACAGATGAGAAAGGCATGATTTATTTGGCTATAGGACTCTATCCCTAGAGATAGTCAATCTTTGATTCTGAAAGCCAGTCAGAAATTGGGGGACTAAGGGGCGGCTGGGAAGCAGAAGTGGGGCTTCCAGCTTTGCTTCCTGTGGCCAGGCTCCTGGTCCAGGGACAACCACTGACCTTCCACCCTGTGGCCAGAGGAGGAGGGGCCTCTCCACTCTCTTATGCCAGGTTCCCCCAGACTCTCAGAGGCCTCACAAATCTGCCACCTACCACCTTTCTCTGACTGAGAATGATAAAACAATAATGAAGCTACTTACTCCCCGCTAGTCTGACAAAATGATTAAAAAAAAAAAAATACAATAGTGAGTCATGAGCTCAGTACATCCATAGTTGCTTTAGACTATTTGAAATCTTGGCTTGACGGGCACTAAGCAAGAGGAACCAAAGGAATCACCATGGACAAAGCCACAATGGGAAGGGGGTCTAGAAATCCTATGCAGGAGAGACAGTTAGCTCCTTGAGTCACAGTTCTCACTCGCCCTTTTAAATCCAGACTATACAGAAGCAGATGCTATTTCTCCATCCCTGGGCCCAAAAAGGCCAAGCCTGACCTGCCAGCTCCAGCCCCCCCTGCCCTCTCTGCCCCACTCAATGACACCCTTTAAATGTCTACATCAATCCCTCCCATCCAAACCTCTCACAGATGAGGCTCTCAGATTTGTTGTTTATGTATCCCATTGTACAACTAGCCCTGGAACGTCTATGGGAAAGTAGACAAAGTAATTTTTTTCTTCTTCTTCATCAGTTAGCTATTAGGCATGTGTGGAGGGAAGGGTATCATGATGAAAGAAGAAAGCCATTGCCTGAAATCGGACCCCAAGGCAGGTCCAGTGGTCCAGCCTGATTACTCATAATTAACAGATAACATTTTGGAATGATATTTGGTGACTTTAGTTATTCATATGCTGTGTTGGCCTCAACCCTAATTAGATGGTTGAGGAAAGAAAGACTATCAATTGCTTAGCATCCATTGTGGACACAGGATGAGGTATTTTAATCAAAAGATTCAGGAATAATCCTTCTTCAAGGTTAAAAGAAAAATTACCTTCATGGGTAGTAAAAAAAAAAAAAAATCTGCTTTGGAATAATAAAGCAGTTCTTATTATGAATATCTGACTCAGGCTGACTCTTTTATCTGTGTGCCACCTTATAGAAGCTAATCATATGCTATCAATGCCTAGAACCATATGCTAGAGCTCGTGTTAGAAGCATGAAGAGAAAACAAATAATTAGAATTGATTTTCAACAGAAGTTGGACAGATAAATGCATCTAATCATCATTCTTTGATCGCAACTGTCACTTATTCCTAACGTAATTTGCATTCCTGGTTTCTTCTGAGGAATCGCCATGAAATATCCTATCAGGTGTTACAAGATTTAAATCATCATACATAAGACATGAGGGCTCTTCAAAGAAAACCCAGAAAATAGGACATTTTGAGTGAAGAAAGCAAAGGCTTTTGGAGTAAAGTCTTAGAAGGCAAAGCTTCTGTGACAGTCGAGACAACAAAACGGCAAGTGCTGTCTTGATGCTTCATCCTGTTCGTACTTGACACCCCTTCTGCATCCTCAGACCATCTTGGCTCCTTCGTTCCCAGCTCAGGTTCCCAGCTGATACAGAAATTAAAAGCTGCACCTAAAATGTGTGTTCCTGGTGACACTTTCTTAGACACACAGCAGGGGATGCTATGCCTGGTCACTCAGTTCCACTGCAGTTGGCAGCTGCTCAGAGAATTTGTCAGCCTCCATCACTGAGACGGGCCACCAGCCCTCTCTCATGCAATTTCAATGGACCCCAAAATGAGAGGTTACTCTTGGGGATCCCAAAGCTTTAGTGCTTAGGCATTTAAAAGTACATGAGTGCTTTAAGGATAAGGAAAGTACTTTGTTAGTTTGTCATTCTCTGCTAAGTGACTTGGAACCTAGAATGCAGTGGATCACTCTGTCATGATTGACTCAACTATTGACCCAATCAATGGATGACCTGGAGTTCTTTCACCATGACTTATTGCTTCAATGAAAACATTCAGCTCGTGAGTGGAGCAAATTCCATCAGCAGAATGAACTCTCAAGATTCAATAGAGAACTATCCATTGCATGTTCTAAAAGGTTGACTAATTAGTGGCTTGCGGCTAGGTTTCTTGAGAGTTAAATTTCAATGAGAGATGCCTCTTCACTGTGCATACTTACATGAAACCTGCTGGTAGATCTTTAACTTGTGGTGATGTTTTTTGAAATGCTGGTGTGAGGGAGCCTAACTCCTTTCCTGTCACTTTTAGCAGGAGAACAGCAAATGTCTTCCTTCTAATCCAGTAAATTTCCTGTCCGTAAAGGATTGCTCAGATTACATTCTGAACTGGTCTCTCTCTCACACAGAAATCATCCTTTTTACCTGCAGGACTCTTATATAATATGAAATAACACAATCATGACATCTAGTTCCAAAAAATAGAAAACTGTGTAGCTGGTCTAAAAGGGCCCTTTCTATTATAGATACTCAAGAGCAACTTAATAAGTTGCCTGCCCATGAAAATCTGAGCTGTTAGGAAATTTATCTTATTTAGCACTGGAAAGATGTTAGAACACAGAATCTATTGTTTGAGTTTTATCCATTATCAGAGAAGCCAAATCAGAGGTCTGAAACTCCTCTATTTGAGGCTATTATAAGATCATTCTTGTTAGAACAGGAATACATTTGGCGGTAATGGTTTTGGAATCAAACAGAGTAAGGAGCACATGTCAGCCTGTTAGGTGTCTGTAGAAGAAAGAGCACTTAAATAAGGAAGCAAAAAGACAGATATATCTCTGGGGAGTATAACAGGACCAGAAGCTGTGAGTAGAACTTTGAAGTAATTGTGTCCTGAACTTGAAATGTCACCAACATTTTGAAAGCTAGCTAGATTTTGATTTGTATTTGACTACTCAGCATGACATAGACTGAGATTTCTCTGTGACCCTAAAACCTATAGAAAAGAAAATACACATTCCTATTTTCTGTTAAGGACTATTCAAAGTGACACATATATACTATAATGATTCTCGAAAATGTATATTCAGACTGAGGCCCAGATTCTGATTACATCTTGCTATGCTAAACTCACTATAGAATGGCCTGGAAAATTTTAACTCCAAGAAGGAAAAAAAACAAACAAAAATCTTCAAAATGTTTATTGCTGAGTTATAACTTAAATAACAGTAGTTAACACCTGCAGAGGTGACTCCCTAATACAGGAAGATCATTTGTTTTTTGAGAAAACCCTTCCAGATTCTGAAAGATAGGGCCATTTATCAAATGCTGTGAATCAAAGTCAGATTTAATAAGTTAATGTTGAGATTAGCTAAGATCTAGCATGAGCTGCAGCAGACAGATGCCTGCATAAAAAAGGATACATATTATTTTTCAATGGTGAAGTAAAAAATGCAAATGAAGAAGAAAAATGTGGTCTGTGTTAGCAGAATGGTAAAGAAAATCTCTCCAAGGAGTATCAAAAGAATATTAGAAGAATGATTTTAGGAAATGCATCCAGGAGTATAGTCCCATTTATTTTATTTACTTTCAAGGTTTATCACTCCCGGTCTTTGGAGAATAGAATGCTAATTACAGATAACTGACAAAATGTAACTGGTAACCAGAGCCAGAGAAAGTCAGAAGCCTGAATAAGAATCAGAGTGTAAAGACCACACACACACTGGGAGCATTCAAACAATGTTATTTCTCCATAAAAAAGAAGGAAATAATGTCATCTGCGGCAACATAGAGGAGCTGTCACAGTGAGAGAAGTAAATCAGAGAAAGATAAATATGTGATATCACTTATATGTGGAATCCAAAACATGATACAAATGAATCTATCTGTGAAACAGACTCATAGATAAGGAGAACAGACTTATGGTTGCCAAGAGGGGGGAGTGGGGGAGGGGAAGGGTGGATTGGGAGTTGGGGATTAGCAGATGCAAACTACTATATATATATTGTATATATATATAGAGAGAGAGAGAGCGAGAGAGGAGGGAGAGAGAGAGAGAGAGAGAGAGAATGGATAAACAATACGGTCCTATTGTGTAGCACAGGGAACACTATTCAATATCCTGTAATAAATCATCATGGAAAAGAATATATATATATATGTATATATACACACATATATATATATATGAAAATCACTTTGCTGTACCACAGAAATTAACACAACGTTGTAAATCAATGATACTTTAATAAAATAAATTCTTAAAAAGTGCTCTTTCTGATGCGGCAGGATTAAATACCAATGTTGAAACCGTGTAAAATGAGGACTCGGAACAGGTGAAAGGCAACAGACCCCAAGAAACTCAGAATGAGACTAGCCTTCTGAAGTCTGTCCTAGATAATTCTTTATATTCGACTGTCTGATTTAGGTCAATCTGGGCTCTAAACCCTGAAGGGGCCTGAACTTTTGTTCGAGTACAAAACCCCAACTTTGAGCAAGCAGCTAGACTTTGCTATGAAGAATTCTGCAGCAATCTTACAGAAGGAATGTGCGTGTCACTCAGTCGTGTCTGACTCTTTGCAACCCCAAGGGCTGTAGCCTGCCCGGCTCCCCTGTCCATGGGATTCTCCAGGCAAGATTACTGGAGTGAGTTGCCATTTCCTTCTCCAGGGGATCTTCTGAATCCATGGATCAAACCCAGCTCTTCTGCATTGCAGGCAGATTCTTTACCATCTGAGCCACCAGGAAAGCCAAAAAGAGTACTTAGGACAAAAAAGTCCTGAGGGAGCCATCAATATTCATCTCCCTGTTCCCCAAAGCCCATTTCAAATGTAATTTCATTAATACAGAATGACAACTAACACTTATGAGAATAAGGTTCATGCCATTCAAGCCACGCATTGTCTAAGAAGTTTCATATTTTTTGTTATTGTTGCTTTTTGTGGTTCTTAAAACTCAGTCCTCACCACAGTTTTGCTAGGAATTTTTATTATTTTTTTCCTTCTATTTTTTTTCTTTAATTTTATTTTTCTTTCTTTATTTTTTTTAATCTGTCACATTTTTTCGGGTGTGGAAACTAAGCTCCAGAGAGGTCTTTGCGTAAGAACCTCAAGGGCACTGAATCAGAAGCTGTAGAGCCAGGATTGAACCCTGATGGTCTCATTCCTAAGCCCCTTCCCTGCCCTCACCCTTGACTACCTTTCCTTCAGGTCTCTGACCAGAGGAATTCCAGAAGCATTCTGTGCCAACATATCCTGTACTGATCTAGCTGCATTTGCTTGACTACGCGTTGTATCCCCTCAACTAGAGGGGTACAATGTTGAGAGGTATAATGATCTTCTATTATCCCTAAAACCTATTTCAATGTCTCAAACACAGGAGGTGCTCAACTGATTTTGGTCCTTGGAGTGAATTGAATGGGATGAGGGGTAGATTTGTCCAGTCACTCAAACCACTACCTCCTTTATTTACGCTAGGAAAATCCCAGCCAGAGTAGACCTACCCAGTCCTCTCCTCCAGCTAAAGGGCAGTGATGGAGAGCCAGACTCAAAACCATAACCGTGGCATGCTTCCAGCCCCATCCTGTCTCCTCCAACCACTCCCGCACCAGCATCGACCCACAGTGAAGCAAGGTCCTTTATTTATCTTAAGTCAGTTTCCTGGCACTTCCTGTCCTATGACAATTTTAAGAGATGAGACAAATGTTGGCCAAATTCAATATTTTTTCCAGAGTTAGGTCAGAGTAGAAGTCAAGACAGCTCAAGATAATTAACACATGGACATAGTCTAGTTTCTGATCACCTCTGGTGAGATGAGTGAGAAGGTTACAGTAACTTACAAAGGCCCAGACTGAGTATAAAACCAGAGGCCTGACTGCTCCAGTGAGGGGCCAAGGTCCCCTTTCCAGCCTTCCTCATGCCTCTCGTCCATCCTGTTGGCCGGAGAAACCGACAGAATGAGAGCTTGGTATTCACAACACGGAATAAAGTGAGAGTAAGCTTTTCCCTCTAATCTCGCCTTGTACAGTGAGCTTCACCTCTTTTGCCCCAAGTCATAGCCTTTGAAAAGCCCCTTTGTCTTTGTTTAAGGATAGGATAAACAGGCCTGTAGCACACCTTTCCTTTAGCAGAACTTGACTCTGAGGGGTTGGCCAATTTCTGGGCCACTCAGCAAGAGACAAATAAACACTAAAGCAGGATGACTTGAGAGCCACTCTTCTGCAGCTGGAAAATCCTAAAAAGTTTAAAAAGCTCAACCTTGAAGCATAAAATTAGATAATGTTGGGTTAACAGAGATTTTGACTACACTATATTCAATGAGGGCTTTGAAACTCAGTGAGGGGACATGATTTGAGAAGCACTGATCTAGGACTTGCTGTCCACCTCCCAGGCCAGGCCTACTGGGCTCCATCCCTTCCTTCTGGTGATTCTTTTCTCTCTTGATGCAGATGAACTTTCCAGAGCCAAGTCAGGTAACAGCCTTGCACCCTTGGAAGCTGGTACTAAGTGACTTTCTTTCTTCTTCTTCTTCTTTTTTTTTTTTATTGATGTGAACTCTTTTTAAAGTCTTTACAGAATTTGTTACAATATTGTTTCTGTTTCATGTTTTGGGTTTTTGGCTGTGAGGCATGTGGGATCCTAGCTCCCTGACCAGGAATCAAGCCTGCTCCTCCTGCACTGGAAGATGCAGTCTCAACTACTGGACCACCAGGGGAGTCCTTCGGAGACCTAAGTGGTGTTCTGAAGCAGTAAGACAAGAATATGAGAGGTAGGCAAGGGACTCAGGGTCAAAGCTGAGACTTGAAACCATCAGCTCAGACCACTCTGGAGACAGCCACGACTCATGCAAATGTCAAGCAGGTCAAAATCAAAGGCCCTCCAGGCTTCCCTGCTAGCTCAGTTGGTAAAGAATCCCCCTGCAATGCCAGAGACCCCAGTTCGATTCCTGGGTTGGGAAGATCCACTGGAGAAGGGATAAGCTATCCTCCCCAGTATTCTTGGGTTTTCCTTGTGGCTCAGCTGGTAAAGAATCTGCCTGCAATGTGGGAGACCAGGGTTCAATCCCTGGGTTGGGAAAATCTCCTGGAGAAGGGAAAGGCAGCCCACTCCAGTATTCTGGCCTGGAGAATTGCAAAGAGTCGGACACGACTGAGCAACTTTCGCATCACATCCAAAAGGAGGGGGATGGAAAACGAGTGAGCCTGAGAATACTAGGGGTCATCAGTCATTCTGTAAATAATATGAAAGAGTGAAAGAGCTCTGTATTTAGTTCTTTCCAAGCCCACAAAAGGCTTAATCTAGTCACAGACTGAAATTGTAATGTATCCTTAGATATGGCATACAGAGCAAAAGCATGCAAGTGAGATTTAGGAAGAGCAGAGATATTAGAATTGCCTGTGTACTAGTGCTATAGAGGGGGACATATATAGTTTTTTCCTGCTTCTCTGGAATTCCTTTATCTATAGGCTACTGTCTCTTCCATTTGAGAAATTGGACTCTGGGGCTTTCTACTGAGAAGGGAGGACTCTTGACAATAGTGAACTTGAATATTCAATTAAAAACAGGGTTAATTGTGGAAAAGACTGGAGGTTCCTTAAAAAACTAATAATAGAGTTATCATATGGTCCAGCAATCCCACTCCTGGGCATATATCCAGACAAGACACAAATTAATTTGAAAATACACATGCACTCCAATGTTCACAATAACACTACTCACAATAGCCAAGACATGGAAGCAAGCTAAGTGGCCAGCAGCAGAGAAATGGATAAAGAAGATGTGTTAACCATATGTGGAATATTCCTTGGCCATCAAAAAATGAAACTTAGCCATTTGCAGTGACATGGATGGGCCTAGAGGGTATTATACTAAGTGAAGCAACTCAGGCAGAGAAAGACAAATATCATAGGATATCACTTGTGTGTGGGATCTAAAGAATGATACAAATGAACTTACTCACAAAACAGATTGACAGACAGGAAAAACAGACTTATGGTTACAAAGGGTAAAGGAGGGGAGGGATAAATTAGGAGTTTGGGATGAATAGAAACATACTGCCATATATAAAGCAGATAAAGCACAAGAATTTACTGTGTAGTACTATAGTTGATATCTTGTAACAACCTATAGTGGAAAAGAATCGGAAGCTGCACATCTGAAAGTAACACAACACTGCAAAGCAACTATAGTTTAATAAATACATTTTACAAAGCAGGGCTAAATAGACAATGGCCTTTGATCCACAAGCCCCACCTCAGCCCCATCTTTGTGCTTCATGGGGCACCCTGTTCATAGTGCCCAGGACGTAACTGGGCTTCCCAGGTGGCGCTAATGGTAAAGAACCCCCCTGCCAATGCAGGGGACATAAATGCATGTTCGATCCCTGAGTTGGGAAGATCCCCTGGAGAAGGAAATGACAACCCATGCCTGGAGAATCCCATGGACAGAGGAGCCTGGCAGGCTACGGTCCATAGGGTTGCAAAGAGTCCGACAAGACAAGCGATGGAGCACACAGGATATAAATCTAGCCCTTGGGCTAGAAAGACGTGGTGACACTCCACAAGCTCCACTTCCTACGGGGGCTCGTCTGCACGGCCAAACTCATAAACCGGAACAAGCAAAGCAGTTGCCTTGGATTCTAGACTGTGCCCTTTATTCTGAGCCTTTCCAAGCAGCTCACAAGTAATTATCAGCAGAGGAGAACAAACTTCACCCTCTTTGGGAAAGGACAGCTCTGTTGTCAACACTGTCTCATGCCCTGTTGATCTCAGCACCCAGAACCGAAGTCCCAACCCCTCCGGTTACTGAAATTGATTATTGACAGGAAACGACATTGAAAATTCAACAAAAATTTCTATATTTTTAGCCTTCGAAGAAGTCCACACCTTGATGTGGTTTTTGTTTGCTGGCTTGTTTCTGAAGAGAACAACACCTTGAAATACTAAGCCACTTTACTTATTGTAGTTGCTATTGATGTATAGTCACTAAGCTGTGGAATTTCCCAGGCAAGAATACTGAAGTAGGTTGCCGTTTCTTTTTTCAGGGGATCTTCCCGACCCAGGGATTGAATCCAAGTCATCTGTGTCTCCTGGGTTGGCAGGCGGCTTCTTCCACTGAGCCACCAAGGAAGCCCAATATTGAAGTGGAAGCTTCAACACTTTGGCTGAAGCAAAGAGACGACTCACTGGAAAAGACCCTGAAGCTGGGAAAGACTGAATGCAGAAGGAGAAGGGGGCAGCAGAGAGTGAGATGGTTAGCCAGCAATGGACACGAATGAGCAGACTGGGAGATACTGGAAAACATAGCAGCCTGGTGTGTGGCTGAGCAGCAACAAATTTACTGTAATTCCAGTAGATTCTCCATGCTTGGCATCTCTTGCAAAAATATCTTATTTATTATTATTGATTGTACTCCCACCTAAGTACTATCTTGAATGCAAGAACTGAATTCCAAGGTTTTTAAAGCAAATATATTCCAGCTCTGAAAATGAGGCTGAACATCCATTCAATCACTTCACAAATAAATGAACATAACAGGGAAATGAATAATATGAAGATTTTGTCTGGACAATTCCTATTGATTGCGAAAAAATTGCAGAAAAAGCAGCGGCTATCACCATTTCAGGCTTCTTCTCAAAGGGAGCAGCACATTTACAACTAAGTTGTGGTCAGTCAGATGTATTCTCTTAGACACTTGTATCTCATTTTCAATTGTCTGAAATATCAAAGTAAGTAACGACAACTTTTATATCCTTTACTTCTAAATAATATAATGTCCTGAAGCTTGAAGTGTTCCCCAAACTCAAATTTAAGTACATTATGGGGGCGGGGACTGTTCATTAGTCTATAGTATGAACTCATGTGTCTTTAAATTTCATTTTAAGCACTTGTACTAATTGACAGGCTAGATCTCCTGGAAATACTGAAAAATCTACTAATGGGCAATTGCTTTACATGTCAGGGTGATCATTTGCATTTCTAAACCTTTAATCTCATTAGATACTGGGTATTTCTCTTAATATTTAACCATGGAGCAACATTTGACTGTCATTTTGCTGTTTATGACATTTGCCTAAAAAAAGAAAAAGTCATTTAACTAGTTGAGCCAAGAACAGAAGTCAGGTTTATTGGCAACTTTTACTATTACAGTTATAACACTTAAATAATGCTATTATTGTCATATTGCTCTTAAGTATTATTGTAACAGTAATAGGAAAGGTTGCCAATAAACCTGACTTCTGTTCTTGGCTCTGCCGACCAATTATTCTAGGGGCCTTGGACAAGTCTGAGATTCAATTTTCTAACCTATAAAATGGAGATGAGAGTCTCTGGCCAATTATAAGACTGCTATGTGTATGAGATGTGATCCTTTCAAAGCATTTTAGCCTGTAGCTGTGTCCCAGTCTCATACAAGTCCCACTTCAGTTATCCACGGTGGCATCACCATCACACCATCCTCTCCATCATCACCATCACCATCATTGTCATGATCGGGATCAGCATTGTAAGCAGTTGTCCAGGAAAATAGGACTGAAGGATTACTTATGAAACAAAGCATGTAAGTTTTGCACTATATTAATTTCCTAGGGCTGGCCTCAGAAAGTAGTCAAAGCTGAGTGACTTCAAATAACAGAAATGTATTCTCTCTAGAGAATGGAAGTTCTAGAAGATGGAAGTCTGAAATCAGGTGTCAGCTGGGTGCTCTCCCCCCAAAATCTCTGGAGGAGAATCCCCCTGGCCTCTCCCAGACCCTGCTGGCTCCTGGTGGCCCTTGGCTTGGAAGGAAGCAAAGTCCAAACTCTGAATCCATCTTCACGTGGCCACCTTCTTTGTGTGTGCAGATCTCCCTTTCCATCCCCTCATAAAGACACCGTAAGTCATTCTCATCAATCCAGAAAGATGTCATCTTGAGATGCTCAACTTTTACTTCTGTAAAGACTCTATTTACAAATGAGGTTGTATTCTGAAGTTCTGGTTGGACATAATTGGGGCAGGGGAGGGTCATTGCCAGTTTCAATAAACGGTCAAGGCTGACTGGGGGCATGTTTCAGGAGGAATTTTAGGTCTGAATTCAGGTTTCATAAAAAAGAATACCAGGATCATGAGTAAAACATGGAAAGTGGAAGCACATTTGTCTCATCCTTGTCAGCACTAATCACTCATCTTTGAGGGAAGTGAGACTGAAAGAAGGCTTGTCGGTGCTCAGGGTCACTCAGAGGGCAAAACTGCCCTAGAAATAAAATTCCATGTGCTTTCCACTACACAACTGAATCATCTTTGCTCATCTCAACACTTCCCCAGAAATGATTGCTAAAAATATAAATATAAAACCTTGAAAATTACTGACACTTTAATACTTATGTTGACTTAGAGTAGAACAGTTAAAAAACCACTTGGCTGACCTCCATTTCTGGTTCTGGTTGAGTAACTGGTCACACTAACCTTCCATCTGAAGACAAAATAAGAGCTGGATGCAACTTAAAGGAAAAAGCTTTTGAAAGCCTTGAAGAGCTGCTGTAGTTGATGCTGGTATACCTCAAGGGAAATATGACTAGTAACAAAGAAGGACATTTCATGATGGCAAAAGATGATTTTAGAAAAAGGGCCCATACAATAAGAAGGCATGAAAAATCCTCAATTTGTAAGTAGCTAATAATATATCTTTAAATATATAAAACTAAATAAAAAGCATTAACAGGACACATTGGCTAATCCATACGTATAGTTGGAAGTTTTTAATTATGTCTGCTTCTCATGGATATAACAAATAGACAAAAAAAATCCGTGAGGATATACTAATTTGAACTAGATGAAGAAACTACCTAATTGATAGCAAGGACCATTTACCCAACAGTAAATTCTTTTCAAGTAAACATAATACATGAGCAAAACTGACTGTATGCCTGGGGAACAAAGGGCGTGCATGAGTGCTAAGTCGCTTCAGTTGTGTCTGACTCTGCGACCCCATGGACTATCACCCGCCAGGCTCCTCTATCCATGGGATTCTCCAGGCAAAAAACCTGGAGTGGGTTGCCATGCCCTCCTCCAGAGAATCTTCCCGACCCAGGGATTGAACCTGCATCTCTTAAATCTCCTGCATTGGCAGGCAGGTTCTTTACCACTAGAACCACTCGGGAAGCCCCAGGGAACAGAGTAAGTCTATACAAATTTCAAGAGACTGAGATCATTTAGAATATTTTTTCTGACCCTGGTAGAATCCAGATACAAATAAATTACAAAAAATATAAATAGGAAAATCCTATAAATATTTGATTTTAGACATAACACTTCTAATCAAACATGAGTAAAAGGAGAATTTCTAAACAAACATGAGTAAAAGGAGCAAAACAGAAAGTATATTGAAATAAGTAACAATGCAAATACTATGTATTAAAACTTTTGTAATACATAAAGTTGCTTTTAGAATGAAGCTAAAACAATCGGTTGAGGTACATTGAAAACCTTAAATTCTTATACTATAAAAAGAAAAAACATTGAAAAACTGCTAACTTACACCTTTTTTTTTTTCCTAATTTTTATGTTGACGTATATAGTCCATGGGGTTGCAAAAGAGTCGGACAGAACTTTAGTGACTAAACAATAACAATAGTGAATTCACAGTGTTGTGTTAGTTTCAAGTGTAGAGCAGTGATTCAGTTTTATATATGTGTATATATACATCTTTTTTCTTTTTCAGATTTTTTCTTTCATTATGGATCCTACACTTTTATATTAAGAAGCTAGAGGGGAAATGCAGATTAAACCTAAAAAAGTAAAAAAAAGGAAATAATGTTTCAAAGGTCATAGAATAACTGCACATGAAGAAAATCAACAAATCTCCAACATCTGATCATCTAAAAGAAACCTAATAAAGAATGATAAACCTCTAACAAAACGTTGAGCCAGAAAAAGAGGAAGAAACAAATAAACAATGTCCAAAAAGAAAAAATATTCCACAGACATCGAAAATAAAATTAGGTGATAAAATAAACACCTTTATAATCATATATTTTAAAACGCAAATAAAATGGACACATTCATTGAAAGACAGCTTATTTAAACTGGTATAAGAAAAATAGAAAATATGAACGGTATGGTAGTAAAAGGAAACTACTTTTATAATCAAAATACTCCCATAGCATAAATCCATCACCAACTCATTGGAAAAGGCCCTGATGCTGGAAAAGATTGAAGACAAAAGGAGAAGGCGGTGACAGAAGAGGAGATGGTTATATAGCATCACTAACTCACTGGTGAGTTTGAGCAAACTCCAGAAGATGGTGAAGGACAGGGAAGCCTGGCGTGCTGCAGTCCCTGGGGTCGCAGAGGGTCAGACACAACTCAGCAACTGAACAGCAAAGGATAAATCTCTAGGCCTAGATGACTTCACCAATGAATTCTTCCTAGTAGTTAGGATAAGAAACAGAAGCAGTCCACCACAAACTCATTCAGGGATTAGAAATAGAAGGCAAAGCTCTCAACTTGTTTAAGGAGGCCCCCACACACTTGAAACCAAGCCTAACAAGGATATTACAAGAAAGTTACAGAGCAGTCTGTCTCATAAACCAAGACACACATAAACACACACGCAGGAAGCTCAGATTCAGTATAACAGCAGATGAACCAGACCAGCAGGGCGGAGCTACAGTTGTTTTCTCCACATTTCCTTCATTGCACTCTTCAGAAGCACAGCAACCTCGTACTTTTGTGGTTAAAAAAAAAAAAAAAAGCAAACTGTCTTGTTTATTGAAAAGAAGGCAGCACAGAAGGCGATGTACCCTTCTGAAGTCATGTATGTTTATTAAATTACACTAGGGAGGCGATGCCCTTTTTCAAAATTCACCATGGGGCCTTCTGCCGGCCGTCCCTGACATCCTGTGTCCCAAGCCTGTCTGCGGTGACTGAATGACATGAATTAATTAGAAGTGTGAGTCAGACGCTGCCGAGTCCGGTCCTGGTTCTGCCATTTGTCGGGTGTTGGCTGACTCACTTAGCTTCTCTGAGCCTTGGTTTTTTTCAAATCAAGTAACGGTCAGTAATATGTATGTTGGGGCTTCCCTGGTAGCTTAGCTAATAAAGAATCCACCTGCAATGCAGGAGACCCCAGTGTGATTCCTGGGTCTGGAAGATCCCCTGGAGAAGAGATAGGCTACCCACTCCAGTATTCTTGGGTTTTCCTGGTGACTCAGGGGAAAAGGAATCTGCCTGCAATGCGGGAGACTTGGGTTTGACCCCTGGCTTGGGGAGATCCCCTGAAGGAGGGCATGGCAACCCACTCCAGTATTCTTGCCTGGAGAATTGCCATGGACAGAGGAGCCTGGTGGGCTACAGTCCATGGGGTCACAAAGAGTTGGACACAACTAAGTGACTAAGCACAATATGTATGTTGAGGTAGTTAAGGGGACAAAATAGGGTAATAGATGTGACTATGCCTGGCTCAAGTTCTGTCACAGGAAGTTTTATAGGAACACAGAGAAGTAGAGGCTTTCCTGAAACTGAGATGCTATCTAGCTGAGTTAGTTATCTACATGATCCCTGCCACCTAAAGTCACTACTGTCTACCTTTTTCTACCCATGAAGAACAATAAATACGCCCTAAATAATGATTATTTCAAGTTGCAGCTCCTTGTAAGGTGTGTGAGTGTTGGTTGAAGTGTTGGCTAGAATGCATACACTGTGATCATTAGAGATGTTGAAGGGATTATGTTTTTGGTTGGGGGTGGCAGGTGGGATAGCAGCTCCTAGTAATCAATGCAGGTGCTCAGTAACCAATCATAGAACATATTGCTCTTGAAGAATTTCCTTGATAAAAGCCCTGTGGGGGTGAATGAGAGTAAAGCAAGTCACGAAAGCAGTTTTGACTCACCCAACAGCACAACATGGAGGAAAAACTGAGTCAGTAAGGGTCAGTCAGAAACTCTGGGCTTAAACCCGACACTGAAGCCAGACCCACTGTGATCTACATCTTTACAATATCTCTGCAAAGAAATCTCCTTGCCTGGAATGTGCCTTCCTCATATACCTGCTTGGAAAGTCATTACTTATCTCTTATAATCACACATTCACGCCATCAGCAATGTATTGTTCTTGTTTAGTTGCTGAGTCGCAGCTGACTCTGCAACCCCATGGACTGTAGCCCGCCAGGCTCCTCTGTCCTTTGGATTTCCCAGGCAAGAATACTGGAGTGGGTTGCCATTTCCTCCTCCAAGGGCTCTTCCCAATCCAGGGATCAAACCCATTATTTCCTGCATGGTAAGCAGATTCTTTACCACTGAGTTACCTGGGAAGCCCATCAAGAATGTTCATGAAGCACTAGAGATGTATCAAGTGCTGTGCTGGCCATTGGGTGATAACAGAAAACAAAAAATCAAACCCTGACTTTATTATCATGAACTCAGCCTCTGCATCGATGTCCCTGGAAATCTTCCCCTGCCCCTGGTCCTCAGAGTTCGGGGTGCCCACTTTATGGTAACAGTGAACAATCTATGTGTTTACATGACTGTTTCCCCAGCTTGGCAGAGAGTTCCCCAAGAGGAAGGCTTAAGTCCACTCAGCTTTTCTTCCCCAGGGCACACTCAGGGTCTGACACACTTGGGAGTTCCATCAATGTTTGCCCAATGAGTTATTCATTATTCATGAGGCCCTGATATAGTCACATCTGTTTCAATGATTCTGCTCATGAATATGAGAGAAATGAAAACAATTATATTCAGGAAAATTGCATCTTTTTGAGATAGCCTTTTGTTTTTTCCCTATTTTATTAGATTTTATTAGCAGTTCTAGCAGCTACTTTAAAAATACCTAAAAGTATTGGTTTTGTAAAAAGACGAGCAGTGTATATACAGGGGAAACAACGCCTGATTAGCCTTTTCTGGTTTAAAATCATGAGACTCAGAGGCGGGTGTGGAATGAGCTTCCATTCAATTGAAAATAGCTATACATGTGAATGACTTAAAATTCCAGATTTGTTAGGTTTCCAGACTAATCAACCATACTCTTCTAGAAACAGAAAGTGGTAGAAGACATGCATAGAATTCGACTTCACAACAAGGAGGCCTGGTCCATCCCCAAAGTATTAAGAGAGATTATACTGTTTATCTTAAAACATTTATTATAGACGTAAAGATTCCTGGGAAGTTCATACAAATGTGCTCACTGTCCTTGAAAAGAAGGAAAGAAATGGGAAAAAAAAAATTGTCATCACTGTATCCAAAAAAAAAAAAAAAAAGGAAGAAGTCATTCTTCAAGCAGTGTCAGGCAGGCTCTGTAGGCTTGAGTGGCGTAAATATCAAGGGAACCTTGGAGATAAGAGATGTAGTTTTCGTCTACTTATTTTGCAATAAGCAAAGCGGTTAGCCTTCATTCGTCATACTAAAGGTTACATACAAAAGGACTGAAGAGTTAAAACATGAAGGTACCTACTTGGTCTGGTGTTTGGATCCCTTCAGGTGGGCATGATACTGTTCTATTGAGTTTAGAGAGACACTGCAGGTGGTGCATCTGTAATTGCGCCTCAGACCTGTGGGTGACAGACACACGGACCTGGTTAGCTGCATCACTGTCCTCAGCCACCGGAACAAATCCCGGGATCCCCGAACGTTCAGGGACAGGCTATCTTAGAGGCCATCCGATCTAACCCACCGGTAACATTCCAATCCCTCCTCCCAGAGCCCAACCAGCAGGTTCCTTAGCAGAAGCTGACTGTGAATACGTTGGAAGCAATCTGTCTCATTACTGATGACTGAAATGATTAGGACCTACTTCTTGGTGCAAAATGTTTCTGGATACTTTGTAACCCAAAGAAAGAAGCATTCTACTTTTTCCTTAAGGCAGACAGATGTGGCAAACTACTGTTTCTGCAATGAAATTTGAGACTCCAGAGAAAAATCCTGTTTCAATTCCTCTTCCACCTTTATTCCAATCACAGAACCAGAAATTCAGCTTTTGGTATCATGCATGTCAACTCTTCTCCCAGGATCATCTTATAAAATGCAAATACCCAGGAGGAGGATTAATTCATCTATTTATTTTTAAAGATTTTTTTTTTTACTGTGGATAATTTTAAAGTAAGTCTTCATTGAATTTGTTACAATATCATTTCTATTTTATGTTTTGGTTTTTTGACCCCAAGGCACATGGGACCTCAGCTCCCTGACCCAGGATCAAACCCACATCCCCTGCAACAGAAGGTGAAGTTATAAGCACTGGTCCTCCAGGGAAGCCCCAACTAACTAAAGTCACATGAAAAATCACTTTCCACCAGAGAGTTGAAATCAAAGTTATTCACTCATCTGTTTACTCATTTGGTTCATCCAACAATAGGGTATCAACTTTGGACCAGATATTAGGGATTCCAAGATAAATAAGATGCTCTTTGTTTTCATGAAGGTTAGTTAAAAAAAAACAAAAACAAAAACCTTGACTCCCATACAACATTGACTCATCTAGAGTCAAATGTGTTAGAAAGAAACTTCAGTCAAACATCCGCCACAGCGCATGTTCCTTCTGCTGCTATGTCCCCATGAGAGTGGAGAGAAAAAGTATCTACAGTGTCATGGCTGAGACTTCAGATTTTATGTCTTGGCTCCAAATATTCCTGGTTGTGTAATGTAGGGAAAGTCGCATAACTTCTTACTGGCTTCAGTTTTTTCATCTATGAAATGAAGACAAAGCCATCCATATCACAAGGTTTTATAAGATTTAAGTGAATACACATATTCAAATGCTTAGCAAGTGAGACTTCTTGTTAATTTTACTCCAAGATTCTCTCTTCCCATTGTCAAACCCAGAATATTAAACATTTATAGCATTTTCTCTGATGAATGCATAATATTTTCTTTCTAAGGGGCAATATCATTCTTATTTTCCTAAAAGGAAAGTAATGCACAGGGTTGGAAGAATTTTGCAATCTGTTACCTGAGTGACTTCACAAAAATTACCTGACTTCTCTGAGCTTTTGTTTTCTTATAAGATTGTGAGGAAGACTGAGTAAGAGAAGGTATAAAGTAGTGTCTTCTACACAACAAATAATCAACATAAACTCGTTATTATATGATTGCAAAGAGGTATTATAAGGGAATCATGGTTTCCCAATGCCCTGGACGAAGTCCTAAGTTGAAGTTCTAAGACATAGATGCTAGCTATACCACCATGACTAAAGTAGAGATAAGAGTCCCAGTTCAGGGCATTCAAAGGAAGTGATCAAGAACCAATTTCTAACTCAAGCTGGCCACTCATCACCAGTCTGAAAAAAGATACTGAGAAGGAGAGAATTTATTAAAGGGAGCTATCACATACTATGAGTCTGACTTACCCTTGCCCATGTCAGATGGGGGATTCCTTCTCTTTCACCTCACATCCCCGGGAAAAAGATTCAGTGGAACTACCCGGGGATCTTGAGAAATTCCTTCCTGAGTTTGAGTGTCCTGGACTGGACACCACCCTCGAGATCCAAAGAGCGAGAGACTGTGGCTGCTTAGCTGCTCTGATGGGGAAGTAAGAGAGGTGGAAAGATTGTACCTGGCATGTATTCTCAGAGCTTGTTAGAGCAGAAGATGTGAAGTGTTCCACAGACCACGTGTGTACCACGTATGAACGGTTGGGGCAATGTGACCCCAGCAGAAGGATGCTATAGAGTTCAGCTGGACATCGAGGGCCTTAAAGTGACCCTAGAAGAGATACTTAGCTTAGGGCTAAGTATCAAGTAATGCTGAGTTCTTGAAAAAGCCATGAAACCACCCCAAGGGAAAGAGCCAAATGGCGTCTAGGCTAGCTTTGTCTGTGTATCTAGCAAGTAAGCCTTTATCTCCCTTACCTTTCTAACCTGATACCCTGCATCCCTCAGCCCTGGAGGAACCTGAGCTGAGATAAAGGAAGAAAAGCAAAAGCCAAGGGCAGAGAAGAAGAGAGAAGCCTACTGCCTCCTTCTGCATGACAAACAGGCAGCCCAAGCAGAACTGACCTGAGGGAGGGGAAAAACTCACTTTCAATTAAGTTCGCAGTTATTTAAAAATTATTCTTCTATCCTGCATGAACAAAGGATGTCACTTGCCATTTCAATAAACAAAGGAGCCATCAGCCTCTGCAGCTGCTCCTGACGGCTGTGCTGCCTGAGGGGATTCAGGGTGGAGAAAAACAGGATACTGGCCCCAGATAGCAAAGGTGAACATCAAAGGAAGTGACTTCAGTGAGCCCAAGACGCTTGCATCTTCCCAGAGATAGAAAAGCACTAAAATCATTAACTTGAAATGTTTTGTTTTTCTTATTAGCAGTCATCTTCTGATGTTCAGATACATGTTTTGTTCTGTTTTTTCTCTCAGCAAAAACTCCTATATATCTTGGCTCCTCCCTTATTTTTTTTGGAACAGTCCCTCAGAGCTATCCGAGAGACTGTATCTTGGGCTAAAGTCCTCCATAAAGTCCACCGAATAAAGATAATTCTCAACTTCAAAGCTGTGTGTATTTTTTTTCAGAAGACACTTGGATATATCAGCTAATGACATAGAGCTTCTGTGTACCTAAGAATGAAAGTCAAGAACTCTTTACTAGTTAAAAGTGAGTGAAAACTCATGAAACTTACCCCAGTTTATACCCAAAGGGTAGGAAAAAATTAACCCTCCAGAGATGGCATGAAAGGGCAGTGGCTGGCAAAAATAAAGTTAGTTCTGATGATATCCAATGAGCCCTGCTTGTGGAATATTGTGGTGTCATCAGAATTGATCCTGTGTCCATTATGTAACAAAGGGTAGAACTTCCTGCAGAATTTCAAATTCCTACAGTTCAATGCATGTTTCTGAAAAACCTATTTGACATGGCATGATAAGTTGATCTGGCCAGAGTATGAATTAAGTTCTTGTGTTTTTTTAGCTTCAATTACAGAATAATTGGACATTGACTTACTAATTATTCAATGAAGAGCCAATTCAGTTATGAAAAAAGCAATGAAACCACAGTATCTTCTTGAGAAGCAACCTAAGGGACTCAAAACTTTCCAGGCACAGACTGACAGATCAGAGATGAAAGAGATAATTCTTGTCTCTCTATTCCCTCAAGCAAAGACTCCTGGACATCCTAGAACATGCTCTGGTGATGGTGTTAAAATATGGATCCCCAGGCACAGCATCTGAAGGTTCTGATCCTATAAAACTTGGATGGGGCCTGAGACTCTACAAGAAGTTTCAGACTTGTAACCCTAACCTCCAATACACTGCTGCTACTGCTAAGTCACTTCAGTCGTGTCCGACTCTGTGCGACCCCTCCCTGGGATTCTCCAGGCAAGGACACTGGAGCGGGTTGCCATTTCCTTCTCCAATGCATAAAAGTGAAAAGCGAAAGTGAAGTCGCTCAGTCGTGTCCGACTCTTCACGACCCCATGGACTGCAGCCTACCAGGCTCCTCCGTCCATGGGATTTTCCAGGCAAGAGTACTGGAGTGGGGTGCCATTGCCTTCTCCGTCCAATACACTACACGCACATTTTAAAAAGTGCCATCCCATAGAGTCATACTTCTTTTGGTAGCCTGAATTTGTAAGAACAACATTGGGTCTTAAAGAAAAAAGTTATTCTATAAAGAAGAGCTGTGGTTCCATGGTTTTTCCATCCCACAGGTGTGCATGATTCAGAAAGTTTGCCGTAGTCTCCAAACCCAGAGGCAATAAGTTATCACAAGCTGCATGTGAGTTGTTTGACTGCTTATCCAGGGCTGGTCTATCTCCTCTTTTATGCATGGAATCAAAGTATAAAAGCTAGCTTCGGGCATTCCTGCCTCCAGAGTTCTCCATCAATCTTATCATAATAAATGATAACCAGTGTTTATATGGGTCCTCTTCAGACTACAGACTCATCAGCCGTCTCCTCACAACGAATGGAGGTAGAGTGTGGCAAGAGGCATAAATATTTATGTTTTAAAACAGGCATTTTTAAGAGCACCAACAAATCTAAAAAATATTCTGATCTGTTGCTTTCCATTACAGTTCTCCAGCTCTGCAGCCAAACAGAAGCGTGGGCAGGAAATATTTGGCACTTTATTGCAATGCAAACTACAGGGAGCATAAACCAGAAAGGCAGTGCATATAAACAAGAACAAAGGCAGAGAAGGGGCAGAGGAGTCCTCCCCCACACATGACACAGTGTCCTTGGTGGGAACTTAGGGCTTTATTAATGTTCAGCTGAAATCCTAATTACCTTGGAATTATACAGCTCCTTTCTCCTCAGAGAAATGGAGAATCTTATTAAACAAAAATGCTAACTTTCTTTTTCAATTCTTTTTCAGTGCAATGCCATTTTATGTGTACACCCAAACCTCTGCAGATATAAAGGTTATTTCTGCAGGACTGCCACTATGTGCTCTGAAAATATCATTCTTGCCTGCAAGGGCTGACAATCCAGTTGTAGCGTGAGGATAGGTATGCTGTGCTTAGTCACTCAGACGTGTTCAACTCCTTGTGACCCCATGAACAGCAGCCCAGCGGGTTCCCCTGTCCATGGGATTCTCCAGGCAAGAACACTGGAATGGGCTGCCACTTCCTTCTCCAGAAGATATGTATACAACACAGCAGTAATACAAGGTCAATCACAAAAAGTACTACAGTCAGAGTGAAGTGGAGAACGTTAGGAGAACTAGAGGAGGAGATTGTTTCCGACGTAAAGGACCGGGAAAAGCTTCCTGAAGATGCTTCACTTATAAATTTATATTCCCTAGCACAGTATGTAGAGCAGATGGTCCTGGAGAGTTTAGCAGTGTGACTACTCAATGTATCTTTTCAGTTCTAGCAAAGCTAGACCTCAGATACCCCTATAACTTCAGTTGCATTCATTTTACATTAGGGAAACATCATTGTGCCTTTATTATGAGGCAGATATTTCACCCAATGCCAAGAATATAAGAGAATATAGAGTAAATTTTCATATGGAGCTATTCACATAGAAAGACAAAAAACAAGGAAACAAACACAAACATTGTGGAAATATTACCGAGGATGTAAACAGGAAAAGGAGAAAGTCACAGGGGAGAAGGCTGGTTTTGGAGAGTATGGCTAACAGAGATCTCTCAGTAGCATGAAATGAAACTGAAGAGACAAGAATTAACCTGTGAAGTGAGGAACTGGTTAAAGACTTGCCCAGGGAGAGTACAGGGCAAACAGCAAACAGAGAGGACCAGGGGTGAAATGGGCTTGAACTGTCTAAGGAACAAAAAGTGGTGAAACAAACAAAATAAAACTGTCAACTTAGAATTCCATATCCAGCAAAAATATCCTTCAAACTTTAAAGTGGAATAAGAGCATTTTCAATAAATAAAATAAAAGAGAGTGGTCTGCCAGGAGACTTGCACTGGAGAAATGCTTATGAAGTTCTTCAGTTGGAAGGCAAATGACATCAGATGCAAACTCATATCCACAGGAAAAAATGAAGAACACCATAAATGATTAATATATTGGCATTTTTTATTGCTCTAAGTTTATTTAAAGATAGTAATTTAAAGCAAAAACTATAACACTATGTTTGTATTGTGCTGATTATTCTGTATACAGATATAAAAATATTGAATTGTAACATATTACAAAAAACTCAAACTTTTTGACCAACCCAATATGTGATAAGAATGAGTAAGAGTAAGCAGTATTGTTGAGAGCTCACTATATTTTATATAAAATAAAATTAACAATTAAGAAATAATAAATTTACCAATATTAACTTAAATATAGACAGTGGTAATTTATGAATGCATTCTAATCCCCTAGAAATAAATACAAAGATATAAAGCTAAGGAGACTCTAGAGAAAATAAAATGGGATGAATAAAAAGTATTTGATTAACCCGTAAGTGAAAGTGCCTACGTTAAAATCAGACAAAACAGACTTCAAGACAAAAAGGATTTCCAGAGATAAAGAAGATGTTTTGTAATAATAAAGGGAGAAACTCATTAGGAGAACCTAACAGTTCTAAATGCAATTTAACTAATAAAGCATAAAGATACATGAGGTAAGAACTGATTGAACCACCAAAGAGACACCAAAACCGTAAAATCTTTAACTGAGATTTAACTCCAATCTCAGTAGCTGACAGAACAGTAAGATAAAACAGTTAGTAAATTTTAAAAGATCTAAATAAAATTATCAACTATATTGTACTATAGTTTATAGAATGCTACACACAACAACAGGAGATCACACAACATTTTCAGGGTACAGCGAGTAAACCAAGTTAGGGAATATGCTACTGCTACTGCTAAGTCACTTCAGTTGTGTCCGACTCTGTGCGACCCCATCCCTGGGATTCTCCAGGCAAGAACACTGGAGTGGGTTGCTATTTCCTTCTCCAATGCATAAAAGTGAAAAGTGAAAGTGAAGTCGCTCAGTCATGCCTGACTCTTCGCGACCCCATGGACTGCAGCCCACCAGGCTCCTCCGTCCATGGGTTTTTCCAGGCAAGAGTACTGGAGTGGGGTGCCGTTGCCTTCTCTGAGGGAATATGCTAATCCATTGACAATTCTTACTAAATTAGAAATAATTACATTTTGTACTGTGATTTCTTTGACTACCATTGAAATCAATAAGGATAAATAATAATATTATTTATAAAAAGACCTAAAATACTCCTAAATAACCTATTATCAAAGGAAAAAAAAAATCCAAAGAGAAATCAGAAGATATTTGGACAATTGTAATCAGTTTTTAAAGGAAAATACATAGCTTTGTGTTAGAAAGAATATAAGGCTTAAACTCAATGGTCAAAGTTTAAATGCTATGAAACTAGAAAATGATAAGAAAATTAAAACAAAATCAAGTAGAAGGAAAGAAATAATATACTGATGTCAATTAAATATAACACAAATTACCAAAAAAAAACCCCAAAATCTGTTCTTTGAAAGGATTAAGCAAGTATTGCCGTTAGCAAGCTTGATGTTTTTTAAAAAGGCAACATAAATTACTAAAATTAAAAAATTATTTTTAGTAAAAAAGCTACAGACAATTTTAAAAGGATAATAAGAAAATATTATGAACAATTTTATGCCAATAATAAACATAATAACTGACAAAAGCCATGAATGCAACAGAACGAGAGCCCAGAACTAGACCTATACCCAAAGAATCAGTTGATTTGCTTTCACTATCACTGAGATGTAACTGACATGCAGCTCTGTGTAAATTTAAGGTATATATAATAATGACTTGACATACATATATTGCTAAATGACTACCATAATGAGTTTAGTTAACATCCATTACCTCACATAGATTCAGAAAAAGAAAGAAAAAGGTCCTTGTTATAAAAAATTTTAGGATCTGCTCTTAGCAACTTTCAAATATATAGCAGACTTAAACTATAGTCATCATGTTGTTCATTACATCCCCAGTACTTAATTATCTAATAGCTGGAATTTTGTATCTTTTGATAACTTTCACTGATTTTCAACAAAGGTATCAAGGTAATTCCATGGGAGAAATGAAAAGTTTTTGAGTAAATGGTGCTGGAATAATTGAATAAGTGCAGGAAATTAAAAAAAGGAACACAATCTCTACCTTACAGTACACATTAAAATTAAGATTGATTATAGACTCAAATATAAAGGTAAAGCTATAAAGCTTCTAAAAAAATACAGGGGATTATTTCTGTGAACTTGGCATAGGCATGGATTTCTTAAGAAATAAAATACAGCGAATATTAAAAAAAAAAAGATAAATTGGATTTTACAAAAAATCAAAAGCTTTTGCTTATAAAAAGACACATCAAGAAAACCAAGTAAGCCACATCCTGGGAAAAAATAATTGCAATTCATATATCTGATTCAGGACTTCTGTCTAGAATATATAATTAACTCCTACAAATCGATAATAAAAAGACAAATAGTTCAACTTTTTCAAAGGACAAACTATTTGATCAGATATTCCATAAAAGAAGATATAAAAATGATCAATAAGCAAATGAAAAGGTGCTCAGCATCATTTGTCACCAGGAAATGAAAATTAAAAGAACAATTCAAAATCATCTCATAACTATTATAAGTGCTAGCATCAAATAAAGCAATGAACATCAAATAAAACAATACCAAAAGTAAATAACCACATGGAACAGTCGAAATCCACATACAGAAGAATGTAAAATGGGAAAGTTTTCAGTTTTTATAAACTTAGACTTACTCTGTGACTCAGAAATTCTACTAGACATTTACCCAAAAGGAACAAAAACGTAGTGTAAGAAGAGACTTGTGCAAAAATGTTCATAGCAGCTTTATACATC
The DNA here is from genome assembly GCF_910594005.1 of Cervus elaphus. NCBI lineage: Eukaryota > Metazoa > Chordata > Mammalia > Artiodactyla > Cervidae > Cervus > Cervus elaphus. The sequence goes on from NC_057846.1 coordinate 42,682,661, forward strand.
ATAGACAAAACTCAAAATGGGATTTTTTGAGTTCCACACAAGAATTGATAAGCAAATGATAATGTATTTATACAATGAAATAATAGCTGAAAACTAGAAGAATCTACTGATTTATGAACAACATAAATTAGAATAAAAAACATAGAAAAGAGAACATACTGTGTGATTTCATCCATATAAATTTCAAGGACAGCACAGCTAGTCTATAATGTTAGAATTCAGAGCAGTGTTGCCTTCTAGGGGTAGGGACTGACTGGAAGGGGACATGAAAATTTCCCAAAGTAACGTAATGGTTCTATATCTTAGGATGGTAGTTCATATACCAGGGTATATTCATTTACCAGATGATTATATACCATCAGATTATATACCTAAGACATATATATTTCACTTTCTTAAAAAATAAAGTTGGATGGTCATGGTTCCACAAAGAAATCTCAGCAAACTTTTTGAGACTTCAGTTTAATTCTCATTTACTCTCTACAAATTCCATTGTTTTGCATTCCTAGAAAGTAAACTTTATATTCCTACTTATGCTTTGATAACCTTGAATCACTCACATACATTTTTGCATATGTTCTGTATTATAATGCTTACGAAAGCTAGAACCATTTCAAAAGCTAATTAATAAAGTAAAAGTGAAAAGAGAAGGTCTTTGGTTTGGAATGATTTCCTTCTCCTCTCACTCTTAAATATTCATGAATCAAACTGCCTTGTAAATGGATGCATCATCTTCTGGTATGAAAAATAGTAACTAATACTTATGTATGTCATATATTAGCACTTTTGTGTTCATTTATTCTTGGCAACACTCTACAACCAGACGTGACTCTTACCCTGTTTTAACAGGTGAGGAAACTGAGGTGGAGCTCCTTAGTCAACCTCACAGAGCTAAGTGGAGACACAGCTGGGTTTGAACCCATCCACTCTGCTCAAGCTGCTCCTCCCACTATGCATGTGGCCTCCTGGGACAGACACCTGGGTGTAATGGATTCATAGAACTATGGAAGGTTCTTTAGAGTTCAACTGGTCCAGGTGTCCCCACACGGGCCACTAGAGAATCAGGTGGGAGCTATTAACAACACAAATCCCAGGCCTTACCCCAGACGACTGTAACTCAGAAAATCTAGAGTGAGACCTGGAAGTCTGCATTTTGTAGAGTTTCAGAAGATGCTAGTTTTAGAGAAACCGTTGGTCTAGTCCAAAACCCCATGGGTGTCACGCAGAGTTTTCCAAGAAGAGTTGTTGGTGTCCACTTGCATTTGGAAGCTCTCCTTTTTCAAATAACCCACTTGTCTGAATTCTGCTTTGTGCACAAATTTATTCTCATTTCCTGAAAACGATCACATGTCCTAAGGTTCTGTTTACCAGGTTGAACGTTGACACTTTGTGTCATTGACACAGATGTCATTGACACAATGACACAAAGTGTCCATTGATACTTTGACAGTGTTCTTCATTAAAATATAATTTCAAGTTCCCCTTATCATCTCTGTTACCTTATGAACGAAATTTCCTGTTTGTTGATAACATTTTTAATCCATGACCCTTAAACTCAAGTCCAAGACCCCAGTGTGGCTGCATAAGTACAAAGCACTTGTCTGAATTCTGCTTTGTGCACAAGTTTATTCTCATCTCCTGAAAACGATCACATGTCCTAAGGTTCTATTTACCAGGCTGAACATCCATTGATACTTTGACAGTGTTCTTCATTAAAACACAATTTCAAGTTCCCCTTATCATCTCTATTACCTTATGAACGAAATTTCCTGTTTGTTGATAACATTTTTAAACCATGACCCTTAAACTCAAGTCCAAGACCCCAGTGTGGCTGCATCAGTACAAAGCAGAGGAGGGCTGTCACAGCTCTTGTGCACCATTAATTCTATCAAGACCTTTAAAGCTTGAAGTATGTGTGTGTGTCTGGCAACCCTGACCCACGGTAATCTATACTCATATTGAACCTGCTAGCAATCAATTCTAAGTCTTTTCCACATGGATTTCTGCTAAGCCAAATCTTTATTTTCTCTCCTCTTGATGACTTGGATGTTTCTGTTTATCCCCGTTAAGTTCTATCTCAGTGAACTCCGCTTATTCCTTTAGGGAATCTAGCAGCAAATACTACATGGCTCATGTATCCGTTCTGATTGGCAGCAGCAATGCTCTGAAGAGACTATGAGCTCTCACTCCAGATGACCGTCAAGGATGGCCACCATCTATTAGCCAGTCTGCCACTGGCCCCTGGTGTGCTTGGCCTGTCAGTGAGATTCCAGCTCCAGCATGTCGACATATATAGAAAAGTCAGGGCAAGGAACATTCTGGTAAACAAGGCTTCATCTACATCTAGGTGGCAGTTAAAGCTGTGAGTGAGTGAGTGAAGCTGCTCAGTCGTGTCCGACTCTGTGATCCCACGGCCATAGCCCGCTAGACTCCCCTGTCCACGGAATTTTCCAGGCAAGAGTACTGGAGTGGGTTGCCATTTGCTTCTCCAAGTTACAGCTGTAGGGCTGGGCAGATCATCCATGACGACAATGTGGGTGAAGAGAGAGAGTGGTGGGGCAGTTAGTACCCCTTTATATTAGAGATACTCACCTTGACACGTGGGGTGGAGCCAGACTCACAAGCATCTCTGGCTCCGCCTTCCAGGTTACTGAACCCTAGGACAGATGTGGATTTGGGGACCTGGTATAAAGCCCCAACCTGTCCAGCAAGTCACCCACATCACTAAGGCTAGAGCCTAACTGACCTAGATGGGCTAAGTGACCCCCAGGCCGCCCTTACGGGTTCCAGCTCTCCCTCACAAGTACCGTTTGTCTTTGCTCTTCTCTGGTGCTCATGGCCATCTTTCCGTGTTGATTGCCAGTGCTACTGACTTCAGGCCCAACACTAGATGCAGAAGAAAGAGGGTTACCAACACGGCCTCACCAGCTGCCATAATTCTTATAAGTGCCTCCTTTTGGGTCAGTCATGGTGGTTGTACCCCTCTGATCAGACCCCAGCTGATAGACATGATATCGAGGAACTAGAGAGAAGAAAGCTTTGCTAAAAGTTCGTTATTCTCAAGTTTAATCCTCAAAACCACTTTATGAACATTATTAGCCCATTTTCCAGATGAGAAAACCCTACTTCAAAGACATTAAATCCACAGAACTAGCAAGCAGACAAGGAGACCTGAATCTACTTCTGAATTCAAAGCTGTTGACCTTAATAACAACACTAGGGCTTTTAAAAGAAATATAGGAGTGAAAGAAGAAAAGCAGGAGAACCCTGTTTTCAAAAATAAAAACCCTTATTGTGAAACATATTAATATTTAAGATTGACAAAGCACAGCTACTTGACTTGAAATGGAGGTTAGAGGTTTCAAATACCAGTCAGACCATCAAACTCCAAGCAGAGCAATTAGGGTACTCCAGTAAGGCACCTTGAGCTTGGTGGAAAAGAGTTTGAAAATCACTGCATTTTATCACGCTACTCATCACAAGTACAACATGAGGATTGCTGCCATGTCCGAACTTAGACTTGCACTGTGGAATATCTTTTCCTTGTGAACGTCAGCTAAGGAAATTCCTAGGATCATTGCTGGCTGCAGACCCAAATAAAGAAGATTCATATTACTCCATGCTAGAACCATTATGATGTACAGAATGTTTAAACACTTAACCTGAATTCAGCCCACTGCTTGCAGGCGCAGACTGCAGGATATCTAACAGTCAATTAAACAAAGAACACACATTTTATAAAACAATTCTTTATTTAAATAGTATAAATGTGAAGCCTTGAAAATGGAATCAAGAAGCAAAAAGCTTTAACATCTTCAGAAGCTCTTGGCAAACAAACAAAATCTAAAGCTATGGACTAAATGTATTCCCCATAATTAAAAGACAATTTTTAGCCATGTTGGATGCCTGACCCAAGAAAGGACTGGAAAATTGTCACCCTGCTGTGATGATTCAGAAGTAACAGAGTAGTTCATTCTAAGTACTTAAAGAGCTACTTGATCAGAAGAAGGTTTAAATGTATTCTATCTGGTAGAGGATTGAGGATACTATTGTTTTTCTGAGGCCATGAGGCATGTGGGATCTTAGTTCCCCAATCAGGGATGGAGCCATGCCCCCTGCACTGGGAGCAGAGAGGCTTAACTGCTGGATCGCTGGGGCACTCCCAACACACGGTCATACTTTGAGTAAATCAGCACCCAGACAGCCCTGACTTTTGCCTTGGAGGGGACCACTATTATTATGACTGCTAATAGAAAATGGGCTTCCCCAGTGACTCAGCAGTAAAGTAAAAATCCACCTGCAATGCAGGAGCCACAAGAGACACGGCTTCAACCTGTGGGTCAGAAAGACCCCCTGGAGAAGGGAATGGCAACCCATTCCAGTATTCTTGCCTGGAGAATCCCATGGACGGAGGAGCCTGGCGGGCTACAGTCCATCCAGTGGCAAGGAGCCAGACACGACTGAAGCGACTTAGCACGCACACACTCATTGGAAAATGACAAGCAACCGAAAGAACTGAACTGATTTTTGATTTTGTGATTTGATCTAAATTTTAAGAAAAGACAAATAAGTAAACCTACTCAGAAGTAATCTACTATTTGAACAATACTCAAGATATCTATAATCATATGTTATAAACCAACATATGGGTGAAATACCCTCTTCCTGGCTTGGATGTTGCTGTGATACAAATGGAAATTTATAGAACATGAAATGTGCTTTTTCCTTTGGGTCCCATGGCTATGCCATAGATCTTACCTTATACGGGCAACTAATAACATAGCAGGGCTATAGGTTTTTCATGTAAAATGTCCTCATAAAATGTTTTCTTTTTTCCTACAACACAATTTTTGATTACAGATTGCTTCATCCATAAAATAAACTGTACCCCTAAGGTGAAGTTGTGGATTAATGGCATCAAGGTCACCGAGGGGTTACGTTAAACTCAAATGGGTTAAATTAAACTCATGAGGGCTGTTAGAAAGCATGCAAAGGAAATAAGATGTGTGTGTCTTCCTTTCTCTCTCTGCCCTGTGGAGATGTGTCTTCCAGGCCATGTCTCTTTTCTCCCTGAGAACTAGGGAATCACAGGCCATGTGATCTCCCAGAAGAACTGTCCTGATAGAGGCAGAGCTATCACAGAATCACGTCCCTAGCTCGTTAGCTGCATCAGCTGAGGACACGTGACTGTCGACTCTTTTGTCATGGGCTAGAGGTCTGAATGCAGCCTTAGTGACCCTTGCTTTAGAGTTGTCCTGGCTAACTGGTCAACCAAAAGGCCCCAGGAAGCAGAAGGAAAACTGGTGGTCATTTTCAAGAGACCTCATCCAAGAAGGATTCAAAGGGGAAATATGAATGAAGAAAAAGTCCTAATTGTCAATATCTTCCTTGAATCACGTTATAAATGAGATCATTCTCTCTCCCTGTTTCTCTCTCGCTATCGTTCACACACAAGTCGGCCATCGGGTGTTTGAATGTTATCTTTGGTGTCCTTCTGGTTCTTGTTAATCCCTCTTGCCTGCCTGTAGACATCTATCTCAGATGACTGGGTCTTTATCTTGCCTTCAGCAGACAGCCTGCCAACCCCCGTGTTAAGTCACGGCTGTCTGCTGCTTCCTGAGGTATTGGCTCTTTAATAAGGATGTTTGACATCAAAAAGCTTTCAACATTTGAAGAAAACAATGTGAAAGGAGAAATTTCAGGCCTGGCCAGACAGGTAAGAGACCTTACGAAGACAGTAGCCTTCCCATCTCAGAAGCCACCTGAATGTGCGCCCTACCTTCCTCTGGACCAGCCTCACACAGACACCCTGACACATGTGGCCCCACTGTGCCTCGAAGAAGTGACTTTTCTCTGCAACATGTGGCAGGAGATCTCCCTGTTTAATACCGCCGTCACAGGAGCCTCACCTACTTACAGAAGCACATCAATCTTATTCAATTCACAATGTAATAGATAATAGCAAAACGCACAATTCACTGATAAAGGTTGATTTTAACATGGCAAAAAAAAAAAATCTAGAAAATGACTGAGGCTTCATAATTCTCAAATATAATTGGACCTGTGAATACAGGAAACAGAGAATATGAGAATGAAGTACAGATCATTTTCAAAAGGAGGAATTATTGGTTTGGCAAAAAGTTCATTCAGGTTTTTCAGTAAGATGGTATAGAAAGACCCAATGAACTTTTTGGTCAACCCAATAAATATTTTCCCTCATTCAATTTAAGCTTGTTATTTAATGTTTAGGTGTCTCTATTTCCTGATCTTTAAAAGGAAGATAATAATTTTACCTACTCAGAAAGTTCATATGAAAATTTAAAATGTTAGTGTAGGTGAACAAGTTAGAAAAGAACCAAACAGCTCAATAAATGTAAACTATCATTGCTATTTTTAACCACAATGATTCTTTTCTTTGAACCAGAATAAAGACCTAAATCATGAGAGTGAGACTTCATAGTAATTTAATATTCTAGAAAGTGTTCTCTTTCATATAGCATCCTGAGGCATATTTAAATTATTCTGGCAAGCTGCCTTCTCTACAGATGCTATTTATACACATCTTTCACATCTTTTTTTGACAGGTCAAATGCTTCCTTATATACTAATCATCCTATATAGTTGCTTGGCATAAAGTTGAATGGAAAATTATCTCTATTCTTCATTTTAAAAAAATTTTTTTGAAAATACGGAAGATATGACAATACATGAATTATTTCCTAGGAAGCTGTTGACAGTGGATCTCAATATATTTTGCCTGGCTTTGTTCTTAAATTGAGTGATTGAGGCTATTGAATAGGTAATTAACCAAGTTCATAAATTAGAATAAAAGGAAAACGCAGAAGAGTATATTGGAAGTCGTGTAATTGCATCTTTTTTTTCTTAAGGCATGCACTCTAGGAGCCATCTGAAGACCTGTTTTTATTCTTCCACTAATAGCCTTTGTTAACAATATTCTTTGTTCTCTTGGGCCCTTATAAACACTGAGCAGGCAACAGCTCTGGTGAGAGCAGCAATTCCATTCCAAATGCTCAAACTGACTTCCCAGGAGACTCTGATGTACCTGAATAGAATATATATACAAAGAAATAAGTACATAAATGTATCTCCTTATTATTATATTATATATATATATATTATTTGGTTGGCCAAAAAGTTCATTTAAGTTTTTCACATTACAGAAAAACCCAAATGAACTTTTTGGTAAACCCAAAATTATATTTATTATATATATTATATTATACTTTATAGATCTGCATTTGTGAATTCACCTATCACTAAAATTTATTTGTTATCCACAAAATCAATATTAATGATGATTTGCGGTCATTCTTGGAACAGCCCACATGCATATTCTGTAATGAGGTTGAACAGGTCTGTTTCCTAGCTTCAGCTCTCACTGAGATGACCAGAGGGTGGAGATGGTGGGGAGCCGCCAGTGTAGGGCAAGAAGTTCTAGCTTTGGGACCTGTTGATGGGATTCGAATTTCGACCTAGTCCCTTTCGCTGGGCAGCCTCAGGCATGCTACTTATCATTTCTAAACCTCATTTTCCCTTTGTTAATAAAAGGAAACTAGGCTTTCCCGATTTAAGTTATCTATTAAGATTGCAATCTACTTGAGATATATTTATATACAGATAAAATGATTTAAGTTGTTTTATTAAGATTGTAATCTACTTGAGATGAACCATAGTCAGCTATCAGTCCTGTTTTTGCTGACTGTGTAGAGCTTCTCCAACTTTGGCTGCAAAGGATATAATCAATCTGATTTCAGTATTGACCATCTGGTGATGTCCATGTATAGAGATTTCTTTTGTGTTGTTGGAAGAGGGTGTTTGCTATGACCAGTGCATTCTCCTGGCAAAACTCTATTAGCCTTTGCCCTGCTCCATTCTATACTCCAAGGCCAAATTTGCCTGTTACTCCAGGTATCCCTTGACTTCCTACTTCTGCATTACAGTCCCCTATAATGAAGAGAACCTTTTTTTGGGTGTTAGTTCTAGAAGGTCTTGTAGGTCTTCATAGAACCTTTCAACTTCAGCTTCTTCAGCATTACTGGTCGGGGCATAGACTTGGATTACTGTGATACTGAATGGTTTACCTTGGAAACGAACAGAGATCATTCTGTTGTTTTTGAGAGTGCATCCAAATACTGCATTTTGGACTCTTGGGCTTGATGGCTACTCCATTTCTTCTAAGGGATTCTTGCCCACAGTAGTAGATATAATGATCATTAGAATTAAATTTGCCTGTTCCTGTCCATTTTAGTTCACTGACTCCTAAAATGTCAATTTTTACTCTTGCCATCTCCTATTGAACCACTTCCAATTTGCCTTGGTTCATGGACCTAACACTCCAGTTTCCTACACAATATTGCTCTTTGCAGCATTGGACTTTACTTCTATCACCAGTCACATCCACAACTGGGTGTTGTTTTTACTTTTGCTCCATCTCTTCATTCTTTCTGGAGTTATTTCTCCACTCTCCTCCAGTAGCATATTCGGCACATACCAACCTGGGGAGTTCATCTTTCAGTATCAAACCTTTTTGTCTTTTCATACTGTTCATGGGCTTCTCAAGCCAAGAATACTGAAGTGGTTTGCCATTCCCTTCTCCAGTGGACCACATTTTGTCAGAATTCTCCACCATGACCCGTCCGTCTTGGGTGGCCCTACCTGGCCTGGCTCATAGTTTCACTGAGTTAGACAAGGCTGTGGTCCATGTGATCAGATTGGTTAATTTTCTGTGATTATGGTTTTCATTCTGTCTGGGCTCTGATGGAAAAGGATAAGAGGCTTATGGAGCTTCCTGATGGGAGAAACTGACTGAGGGGGAAACTGAGTCTTGCTCTGATGGACAGGGTCATGTTCAGTAAATCTTTAATCCAATTTTCTGTTGATGAGCGGGGCTTGTGTTCCCTCCCTGTTGCTTGACCTGAGGCCAAACGATGGTGGAGGTGATGAAGATAACGGGCTCCTCCTTCAAAAGGTCCCATGCCCACACTGCTACACTCAGTGTCCCCAACCCTGCAGCAGGCCACCACCGACCCACACCTCCGCCAGAGACTCCTGGACACTCACGGGCAAGTCTGGGTCAGTCTCTTGTGGGGTCACTGCTCCTTTCTCTTGGGTCCTGGTATGCACAAGGTTCTGCTTGTGCCCTCCAAGAGTCTGTTTCCCCAGTCCTGTGTAAGTTCTGATGGTTCTATGATGGGGTTAATGGAGACCTCCTCCAAGAGGGTTTATGCCACACCCAGGTCTGCTGCACCCAGAGCCCCTGCAGGAGGCCACTGCTGACCCATACCTCCACAGGGGACACTCACATACAGTTCTGGCTCAGTCTCTGTGGGCTGGGCATGTGTTTCATGCCCTTCCCAGGTCTGAGCAGCTGAGGCGGCCAGGTGCTTTCAGCGAGTGCGCTGTCCCAGAAGGGCCGTGCATCTTAACACCTCCCCAGTCCCAGCAGCTCGCTTTCCTGGGTGTGTGGTGAGAGCACCGTCTCAGGTGTGCCGTGTGTCTCCTCTGGGGAGCTGATCTCAGGCTGCGACCCTCCTGGAGGATGTCAACCACCCAGGATCTCAGGAAGACGTGGTTAGCAGCTGGGAGCCTGCTCACAGTTTGGTGGAAGATGCCGTCTCTGGGGCTGAGACTGCAGCAGCCCCTTGCCTTCCAGCTCCGGCTATCCCAAGCCTCCCTCTCTGCCTCTGGGTGGAGAGGAGATGGTCTGCAGCCTGCCAGCTCTCCTCTGGTGTTCACTGAATCCTTTGTTCTGTGAGCAGGCCAGGCTGTGCGTTAAGTTGTTACATTAGAGCCTTTCACTGGGAAAGTTCTCTTTTCTGCAGTTGCAGTTAGGCATGTATTCTGTGTTTGTTTGTTTTTTAATCCCAATTATGTTGCCCTCTGAGATTCCAAAACTCCCCACAGACCCGCCTGTGAGAGGGTTTCCTACTGTGTGGAAACTTCTTCTCCTTCACGACTCCCTCCCCAGGTCCGGTCTCCATCCCTAACTCTTTTGTCTCTCTGTCTTTTATATTTTGTCCTACCTCCTTTCAAAGAGAATGGGCTGCCTTTCTGGGTGCCTGGTGTCCTCCGCCAGTGTTCAGAAGTTGTTTTGTGGAAGTTGCTCAGCGTTCAAATGATCTTTTGATGAATTTGTGGGGGAGAAAGTGGTCTCCCCATCCTATTTTTCCACCATCTTGGCATCTAATTGGACAGCAAGGAGATCCAACCAATCCATCCTAAAGGAGATCAGTCCTGAATATTCATTGGAAGGACTGACACTGAAGCTGAAACTCCAATAATTTGGCCACCTGATGTGAAGAACCAACTCATTGGAAAAGCCCCTGATACTGGGAAAGATTGAAGGTGGGAGGTTAAGGGGATGACAGAGGATGAGATGGTTGGATGGCATCACCTACTCAATGGACATGAGTTTGAGCAAGCTCCAGGAGTTAGTGATGGACAGGGAGGCCTGGCGTGCTGCAGTCCATGGGGTCACAAAGAGTCAGACACAACTGAGCCACTGAACTGAACTGAAATACTTGAGATATATATATATATATATATATATATACACACACACACATATATACAGATAAAATGATAGGTGTTGTGATACTATGATTTATAAGAAGTACATATTTTATCTTCACCCCCGTGTCTGGCACAGAGCTTCTAAAACACTGGGAATTTCCAAAGTGGGGTCAGAGAGGTGTCTTGTTATCTTAATGAGAGGGGGTGGCTGCCGGGAGAACCAACCATGTGATTAAAGGGTTAGAACTTTCAAGCCCATCCTTCCTTTTGATACCTGGCTGAAGGTTGAATCTATCACCAATGGCCAATGGTTTAATCAATCATGCCTATGTATGACGAGACCTTCACAGATACCCAAAGGACTGGGTTTGGAGAACTTCTAGGTCGGTGCCCATGTGGAGATGTGGGGAGAGTGATGCCCTGTGGGACCCTGTGGGGCACCTGCACACAAAAGCCTTTCTGTGTACCCCATTCATGGATGATAGGAAATAGGCTTCACTCAGCCTTCACGATCTCTCCTAAGCTCCAAAGGGCAAGTTCAAATAGTTGCTAATTAGGAAAGTGAAGGGGTGTTGAAACAAGGAAGAAACAGTCAAAATAAAGAACAGTGGTCAGCCTTAGGGCAGGGTCCTGATTCCCCCTTAAGCAATATACAGAACAATATCTTTGAGCTGTTTTGCAGATATTCCCACCCTCGAATCAGGTGGGAGAAATCACTGGTATGCTACACACAAGCCCACAGAACCCAGTCATGTTGGAACCAGCAGGCTGATGATGCTGACTCCCACTTACTCCACCAACCAGTCAGAAGAATGTCCATGAGCTGACCACGCCCTCTTTGAGCCATTACCGTAAAACTCCTCACTACCCTCTCCAAGTGAGGACACACAGTTTTGAGGACATTAGCCCACTGTGGCCCTCTTTGCCTGGCAAAGCAACAAAGTTATTCTTTTCTACTTCACCTAAAACTCTGCCTCTTTTTAAATATAGCAGTGTGTACATGACCTTCCCACACTGCTATATTTAAAATGGATAAACAACAAAAACATCTGGTATCACACATGGAACTCTGCTCAATGTTATGTGGCAGCCTGGATGGGATGGGGGTGGTTGGTGGGAGAATGGATACATGTATATGTGTGGCTGAGTCCCTTCACCATTCACCTGAAACTATCACAGCATTGTTAATTAGATCAAGGAACTAGATCCCACATGCCACAACTAAGACTGTGCAGCCAAATAAATAAAATCTGGGGGAAAAAAAAAAAAAAACCTCTGCCTCTGAGATTTAATTTGGTGTCAGGGTACAGAAGCCAGATTTGACTTCAAGAGTGCCTGGAGATGGCATGAAGGATTGTAGCCCCTTCCCGCATTCATCTCTCCCATCTGGCTATTCCTGAGTTATATCTGTTTACAATAACCTGGTAATCTAGTGAGCAAAATGTTTCTCTGAGTTGTGTGAGCTGCTCTAGCAAATTAATCAAAGCCAAGGAGGGGGTCACTGGAACCTCCAATCAATAGCCAGTTGGTCAGAAGCACAGGTATAGATGACAACCTGGCCTTGTGGCTGGCGTCTGAACTGGGGGGTGTGGGAGGGCAGTGAGGATGGACTGGACCCATGGGATCTAATGCTGCCTCTGGGTGGATGGTGTCAGAATCTAGTTGAATTTTAGGACACCCATCTGGCATCCCAAGGGTTGCTTGCTGGTGTGGGAAACACCCTGCCAGTGTTGGCATAGGTACCAGAACCTATTTAAATATCCATATTTCCCCTAGGAGCAATGGTTCAGTACTGGCTAATTCAGTTTTGGGGTGGGGGATTTATAGAATAACTGCCTTGAATAAAGGTCAACTGGATATACACACAAGGGGAGCAATCAAGACAATGTGAGGACCAGCAGGCCACTGGGGTGACTTTGGCTCTTAATTGCATGATGGGAGTCACTGGACTGAAGGTCAACAGGATCTGACCGCTATTTTGAGAGTTGTCTATGTGCAACACAAGAACAGAAGCAGGGAGATGATGTAGAGATCAATTAGAATCATTCTGATAAGAAAATGTAGAGACCTGGAGCAGGGTAGTGGCCCAGATTTCATAAAGTGCCAAAAATGAGCTTAAAATATGCCGTTTTCTTCCCAAAAGAAGAAAAACAAGGGTGCTTTAACTATGCAACGTCTCCATCTGACTGCTCCTCCACAGTGCTTTGCATCAGGTCCCAGGAACACAGGCTAAGCCTTCAGAGTCATCCTCCGAGCCCCTTCCAGCCCCATCCAGCTTTCTGGCATGCTGGGTTGGCTCTGTCTCCACAACGGATCCAGAACATAATCTGACATTTAAAAAATTCTTTTGATTGTGGTAAAATATACATAACATAAACTTTGCCATCATAACCATTTTTAAGTGGACAGTCCAGTGGCATTAAGTGGAGTAAGTCCCCTACATGTGAACAAGTTCCACTCTGAGAGTGCATTTGTAAGTCCAGTTTGTTCATGAGTCCAACATAGTTAGCTTAGATACCCAACTAACACAATCTGCTATATAGCACTGTACTGTAATAGATTTTTTAATACTTTTCACCCAAATAATACATAAAAGACAAACAGAGAACAAAGAAAACACACTTTTGATCTTACAGTACAGAACCTTGAGAAGTACCATAGTACAGTACATCAGCTGGTATCCAGGGGCTGGCATAGAGTGAAGAGGCAAACAGGAGTTGAGTTACTGACCGGAGGAGGGGGAGGAAGTGAGAGACGGCTGAGCTGAAGGATCGTCAGCAATGGGAGAGGGAGGGCACGCTGGAATTTCACTCATGCCTGACGTTGATGGAACACACGTTCCCATCTTTAAAAGTTCAAAACTCAAAGGTTCGTATGTAGGGCACTTACTGTTCACTCATATTATTCTGCTGCCATCACCACCAGCCATCCTCAGAATGCTTTCCACCTCCCAAAACTGAAACTCTGTCCCCGTGAAACATTTCTTTCCTCTCTCCCCGCTGACAACCACCATCTACTTTGTCTCTATAAATATGACTATTCCGGGTATCTCATATGGGTGGAATCATCCAGGATTTTGTCCTTTTGTGTCTGGTTTATGTCTTCAAGATTCACGCAAGTGGTGGCATTTGTCTGAATATCCTCTGTTTTTAAGGCTGCACAATATTCCATTTGTATGGATATACTACATTTTGTTGGTAAATTCATCCAAGGACATGTTGATTCCACCTTTTGCCTATCGGAAATAGTGTTGCTATGAGCCTGGTGTACACATACATGTCTGTATGAGTCCCTGCTTTGAATTCTTTTGTGTACATACCCTAAAGTGGACTTTCTGGATAAAACAAACCCAGAAACCATCCCTGAAACCTCAGCTGCTACCACCCTAGTCTAAGCCCCCATAACTTCTTATTTGGACAATGTCAATTGGTACCCTCACCCTTCCGTTCCTCTTCCCTATGTTTAGGCCATTCTCCATGCAGCAGTCAGAAGGATGCTATTCACATTTCAGTCTGATGGCCCCCTTCACACTCTGATGAAAAGCGGCACTCTGATGAATCACAGCGGCATCACATGTCACCTTGGCTGGACCTCCCCCACTGCCTCTGCCTCACCCCCCGACCCCCTACTGCTCCCTGCTTTGCACACCCCTGCCTCAGGGACCTGTCCTGGTCACTCTCTCTGTCTGCTCATCCCCAGGGCTGGGCATGGCTTGCCCTCAGCTCATTCAGAGTTTCTTTCAAAGGTCACCTTCTCCATGAGGTCCTCTCTGACTGCCCTGATGAGACTGCCACCTCCTGCTGCACTCCTGTCTGTTCTCCTCTGATCTTTCTCCATAGTGCTTAGCACCATCCATCATATTATCGATTTTACTCTTTAAAACAATTTTCTGAATTGCTGCATTAAAATCTAACATTCAAAAAGGCATATATCTTTGTCTTTCTGTTCCAAGCACAGAGAAGTCCCTGGCATAGAAGCACTCAGTAAATATTTGAATAGATAAATGAATGAACAGATGAAATGGACAATCATTCAAAGGCAATTCAGACAAGCTGAACAAGAAAAAATGTTTAATCTTTAGAGAAATATCTAGTGGTCCTTTCTTTTGGTTTACCTAGATGGAAAAACTCATTGACCTATTATTTGAATTTCATGGCTATTTAAAACCAAGGTTTCTGGATGGGAGGGGGTTTCAGCAGTAACTATTCTGTCTCTCTGCCTCTCATCAAGATTCTAATGTGCCTCTCCAAAAGGAAGCATTTGAAGATGCAGAGAGGATATTTTTTAAATCTCCTTGAGTTTTTTAAGTTTTTACCACAGATTGAAAAAATAAGAATACATACAATTCCTTTTTACATATGAGTATGTTATATACATATTTTAAGCATGAAAGTAAGGTGCCAAGTATATTATTAAAGGGTATGGTGAACTGATTTTGGAATTCTTTGTGCATACGTATTATTGTCGTTGTTCAGTCACTTAGTTGCGTCCAACTCTTTGTGACCCCATGGACTGCAGCATGCCAGGCTTCCCTGTCCATCACCAACTCCTGGAGCTTACTCAAACTCATGTCCATAGCATCAGTGATGCCATCCAACCACCTCACCCTCTGTCGTCCCCTTCTCCTTCTGCCTTCAATATTTCCCAGCATCAGGGTCTTTTCCAATGAATCAGTTCTTTGCATCAGGTGGCCAAAGTATTGGAGCTTCAGCTTCAGCATCAGCCCTTCCAATGAACACCCAGGACTGATCTCCTTTAGGATGGACTGGTTGGATCTCCTTGCAGTCCAAGGAACTCTCAAGAGTCTTCTCCAACACAGTTCAAAAGCATCAGTTCTTCAGTGTTCAGCCATCTTTATGGTCCAACTCTCACATCCATACATGACTATTGGAAAAAACATAGCTCTGTCTATACGGACTTTGTTGGCAAAGTAATGTCTATGCTTTTAATATGCTGTCTAGGTGATTATGTATTGGAAAAGAAAAGGAATATTAGGCCTACAATCCACTGAGATGAAATCCCATCAGCTATAAAATACTGCTTTGATATTCCAACCAACAGTTTCCACGATTAACCATCACCAGGCTTGTGAATTGTTACATGCTTTTTTTCTGATCAACCACTACAAATGACTACTCTGTAGTTAACAGTCACAATCTGGTGGGAAAATGTGACCAAACAATTGTTAATTCAATAAGATAAGTAGACATAGGCAAGTCAATCAAAAGTTTTAAATTTAAGATTTTCTGAAACCTTCCAAATATCCAACATTGACCTTGACTCCAACATATTTCTAAAATGAATTCTTAGGGTCCCAGATTCACTCACTGCAATTTATTTTATTGTTTTTCCTCTTTTTTTTCCCTGAATTGCACTTTAATTTTCTAACACTCTGGCCTCTTCTATTACTTAGTTATAGCCCCAGAGAACAGGAAATGTCTGATTTATGAATCTATTCCAGCATAAGGTCTGGCACATAGTAGGTATTTAGTTGAGGTCTATTAATTGTGGTTAGTCATTGGACTCTGTCAAACAAACACACATACATACAAAATACAGACACATAAATGCATACACATGCACATGTATAAATACACATGTGTACACATATACAGGCTTCCCTGCTGTCTCAGTAGTAAAGAATCTGTCTGCCAAGCAGGATACATGGGTTTGTTCCCTGGGTCAGGAAGATCCCCTAGAGAAGGAAATGGCAACCTACTCCAGTATTCTTGCCTGGGAAATCCCATGGACAGAGGAGCCTGGCAGCCTACAGTCTATGGGGTCACAAAGAGTCAGACACACACACACACACACACACACACACAAAGAGTCAGACACGACTAAGCAACTATACAACAACAAATACACACATACACACATAGACTTCAATGTTCCTACACTGACTTGGAGGAAGTTGAAGAGTTCCATTTCCAAGGTAAATTTGGAAAAAAACTTCACCAAAGAAGGGCTTCCCTAACAGAGCAGGTCTTCTCCATTAAAAGAGCTAAGCTGCTCTTCCCTTTGGTGAAACAGGGGCCCACCTCATCTGACAACGTATCATCTTGCTTTGAACCCAACCATCAGCTTGCTTTGAACCCAAGAGTTGGCATCTGCATTCCTCTAGTTCGTGCGCAGCTGTGGGCGCCTGGCCACGGCTTCCTCTCTCCAGACTGTGCTCCAGGCAGGCGGGAGGGTGGGGTGAAGACAGCTGGAAGGAGGCTGGCTGAGGCCGGTGCTGGCTTGAGCATGCACTGTGTGAGGAGGAGCGAAGGGAGGCTGGTGGGGTTCCCATCACTGAGCCCAGCTGAGCCCTCCATTCCTGGCAATCGTCTCTTTTTTTGCCTGGTCTCTCTCCCCATGCACAGTGCCCAAGTCACCCTTAGGATTCCTTGGACAGTGATGGCCTCCCCTGTTCATGCAGAGCTTGCAAATGTTCTTGGTCTTGAGCTGTTCAAACGAGCATCATCTTTTGGGGTGTTTTCATCTCCCTGTTTAAACTAAAAGCTGCTTTGAAGCTACAGTGACATCTCAAGATAGTCACACTTTCTCCTCCCTCAAGACCTGCAGACAGCTCTGCTCACAGGGCGCTTACAGAATAGGTATGTAATCAAACCGGTGTTTATGCAGGAGGGGGCAGGGATGTTGGGGGGAGGGGGTCAGGTAATGGATAAAGCTCTATTTTGCTTCATTTCCATACTTGGGACATCTTTCATTCCTCCTAGGATGTAAGTCAATAGATAGCAATAGTACAGTCTCCCTCACATTCAGATATTCTATTTTTCTGACCTCCTTTCTGACCTGAGCCACGCAAACTCCTATCTCTAAGTTCTTCCAAGATAAAAATGGACCAACGAAAGCATTTCTACACAGCTCAGTATAGGATGCTGGAGGGTCCTACCTGAGTCCCAGCCCACAGACACTGCCTTCTCCATCAGAGTGGACCCAGCTGCCTTTAACAACAGAAAATTACACACAATACGCATAGGTCCCAACTTCCCCTGGGCATTCCCTAATGCCCCTGCGATCCTCAAGCAAGAGGCTGTTCTAATCCTGGGGACTGGGCGTCTAAAGTGCTCCCAACATCTAGGCTGTGTAACTCCATCTTGCCCCACATCTGGAGACTGGATTCTCGACGGGGTCATGATGCCCAAGTCCTCGTCCTGGAGAAGTCCTATTTCCACAGTCAGTCTCCCTGCCCTGCAGCCCATTCCCCTTCCAGCTGTCCACAGAAAAGCCGTTCGAGCCTTCCCATCAGTTCCAGAGCTCCAACAGGGTGGAAGTAACCTTTGTCCCTCTAGCCAGGTGGGTTTGGAAAAAGTCGTTTTTATCTATAGCTGAGCATGTGAATGTCAAGTATAAGCAGACGGGCGCAGGGTAGGACCTCAAGGCCCCAACTTGAAAACGGCTCTCACTCACAACAACTCTTATTGCTTGAACATTTGCAGTTGTTGAAGGAAATAATTCAAAGGATTCAAATGGGGGGGGGGGGGCCGGTGGTGAGAGGAAGGCTCAAGAGGAAGGGGATATATGCATACACATGACTGATTCACGTGGTTGTACACCAGAAACCAACACATCACTGTAAAGCGGATAGCCTCCAATTAAAAATTGAAAAAAATTATTTAAAGGATTCAAATAAAACTGAATGGCTTTATTTATCTGATGTGTCATTAGGGAGCCCCCAAAACCAGGTGACCCAGGGTTGAAACAGAGTCGGTGTCACAGGGCACGGGAAAGTTGAGTTTGGGTCCCTGTGGTTTGGACTGAGGCAACCTTTTTCCACTTGAACCAAAACTTGCAGCCCAGACACTAACAACCATTAGCATAAGATTTTCTTAAAGGGTTTTAGCAAGCCTTGATGATCAGCCATCAAAGTGCCTAGGACGGGGAGATAAAGAGCAGAAAAGTAAAGAAGGGGGCAAAGGTGGGGACTGGGGTCTCTGAGATCTGTTTTATTCCACTTATGTGGTCAGTACTTCTCAAAATATCTGTGATAACCAGTATTTTTTTGTTTTTATTGACTTTTAATTTTCATTATGTTGCAGAACCACACTTCTGTGAAATCCAATAAAAATTAAATTAGTAGGAAAATAAAATGAAAACAAAGGCACGTAAAACACCAGCCCAGAGTTATGTTATCAGATTCAGCACACTTAAAATGACTCTATAAAGTTCCAGGGGAAAGTTGCTAAACGTTTACTCTCAATTTCTATGCTTATCTCATTGCAGATCAGTAAAACCCAGTTCTCAGGCCAGCACGGGTCTATGAACTAATTTTTGAGCAGGACTGCTTTGATTAAGTGGCAAAGCCCCATCTGCCCATGGGAACACGCCCCACTTGATGGCGGGCACCCTGTGACTGCCTAGCTCTTTCCTGCAGACCACTGCCCACGCGTGGTCCCCATGCTGCTGTCTTCAGCGAGAATTTATTCCTCAAACCCACAGTCAGATGTTAACACGGGCCAATCTGATCACCTTCTGGCCCCTGGAATGTGACCAAACCACAGAGACACCTCACTGTGACAAAACCGCACATTTAATTCTGGATACTTCTCAGGTTTCTTCTCACCTTCCCTCATTCTCTCAATTCCTTGATGGATAACTGATTCAGCATCTTTTGTTCTGTAACCCCTCCCAACTTTTTTGCTTTTTACAGCTTTAGACCATGGTTTTGCCTGTTTCATGTCCTTTCTGTCCCCCCAGCTCCCTTTGAGAAGACATCATAGGTTCCAGGTGAACCCACAGAGTTCCAATTCAGGGGATTCAGGTTGTAGGATCTGCAGCGTCGATCACCAAATCCAAGTCCTAGTCCCTGTCTTCGTCCCGTTTTCATCAGCCAAGGTATGGCAGCAACTCCAGCCTTACAGTTATTAGATTTATTAATTAGATTAATTAATGCATCTCAATTTGAACAGATTCCAACTGGTGAATTCTATGCAGCATTTTTTAAGGAAGTTTTTTAAAAGTAAAAGTATCTTCTAACAAAGTCAAGCCTTGAAAACAAACAAAACTGCAAAGAGTCCAAAAATAAACCCCCACTCATTATTGAATCCAGAGCCTGGAGATCTTCTGTTGTATACAATAAATCCAGAAAATTGAGAGCTTATTTACAGAGGCACACACACAACCGAATGTAAAGAGTACCCAAAATACTGTTCACCTGTACAAAGACCACCTCGGTGTCTACTTATCTTTTATCTTGGATCAAACAGGCAAACCTCTGTGAGTG
The DNA here is from genome assembly GCF_910594005.1 of Cervus elaphus. NCBI lineage: Eukaryota > Metazoa > Chordata > Mammalia > Artiodactyla > Cervidae > Cervus > Cervus elaphus. The sequence continues at coordinate 42,702,423 of NC_057846.1, forward strand.
CATCATGCCTTAGGTAGGCATAATACTACAAAGTAAAAATGGATTGTGTGAGGCAGCCATGCAGGGTTGGAATTCATCTCATGAGGCGATACCCAAAGAAAATCACACATAAAAATAACCTAATCAAGTGGATGGTCCACCAAATCATACACATTTTTTTTCAATGCATCTGTCTGGAAAGCCTGATTGCCAGTTGAACCACTTAAGGGAAAATGACTCATCTGCTTCATGTGGATAAAAGCAGGAACCGTTGCTTTCATAAATGACATGAATACAATTTAATTCTGTTATCTTTTCTGCTTGGGAAAAGGGACTGGATTTCACACAGAAATAAGAATTTGATGTTTGTATATTTGCCATGTTTTCCTGAGAGTGCAATAAGAAAGAGATGGTGCCTCATGCATTTCGAATCTTTAGATGTGCCTTGGATTCAACTCTGCACACGGTATAAACAGCAGAAGGGAGACAGAAGATGGGACAATACGAAAGGAGGTTTTATGTGAAGCCCAAGCTGGTTCTAGACTAGATTTTTCTTCTATTTTCAAATTGAGTAATCAGATTTACTTGGCGGCCAGTCTCAGCTTATGTGTACAACGGCTGTTATGAAAATTCCTCTTCACCACCATATAAATACACAATTATCATTTTCAAAAAGATCCAAGGTGGCATCTGCCCTTTCTTTTGAGTTCTAAGAACAAGTAGCCTGTACTTAATTGAGAAGTTCCTTTGGCAAATGCAAGAGTTATGGAATTTTTTGCTATAGAGAGTCACTTAAAAGTAGTTTTAATGGACCATGTAATAGCTTATTCCACTTCGCCCTTTTATTTTAGCATAAAAGCATAAATATTCTATTCAAATGCAGAAAATCTATTCAAAGCAAAAATACTGGCCCAGCATGTCAGCTACAGCACTCTTTGGGTTGTGGTCCATTTAAAGGACAACAACGGGTCATCATTCATCCCTTCTGCCTAGAACTTGTACGTATCATCTGTGGGAAGTTATCTGATCACTGAAATTTACACTTCAACTTAATGTCTGCTGCATGTAATCACATCGAGAAAACCATTATTCTGTCCTACAGCAAATCAATGTAGGGTTTCCTTCTGGAAGAAAATGTAGGCTGTTCATATTCTGAGCATTAGTAAGGGAGACCAGTAAAGATGAAAAGTTAAAGTCTCCAATGTTCAAACAGTTTCTCAAGAGAGGTTAAAAATAAAATTTTACTATCATCTATTTTAGTTTTACAGACAAGTAGCTTAAGTGTCGCAGTAAACTGGGGAAGTAGGATCTGGAACTCTCCGGCAATCTAGAGAGCTGACTTTTCAGCAAGCGTTTTTACTGTCAGACCTGCATTGTCATGGTTGAAAGGCAGCGGAGGGCAAACCCCCGGGGCTTCGGGCTTCACTCTCAGCCCCATGCCTTACTGTCGTGAGACACTGAGGCTCAGTCTTCAGCTTTGCAAGAATAAAGATCATTTCATATAGTCTGGAGGTGGGGGGTTACTGTGAAGGAATGAAGGAGGCAACACATGGAAAATGCCCAGCACAGTTCATGGTATTCAATGGAGAGTCTGTCACTGCTCATTCCTAGCCTCTCTTCTCTCTCTCATGAATCAATTATGATAAATAATGACCACAAGTGCTCTGGGGCAATACTGCAATCCCAAAGACTCACTGTGTGTCTACACAGATACAGAAGATGTGATTTGTTATTGCTTCTGTTTAGTTGGCAAGTCGTGTCCAACCCCTTTGCAATCCCATGAACTGTAGCCCGCCAGGCTCCTCTGTCTATGAGATTTCCCAGGCAAGAATACTGGAATAGGTTGCCATTTCCTTCTCCAGGGGATCTTCTGGACCCAGGGATCAAACCCCTGTCTCCTGCTTGGAGCTCTGTTTCCTAGGGAATCTAGGACTAAGAAAATTTCTGAAAAAGCTTTTGTACAACTTTAAATAAAAGCCTTTCTTCAATAAGATAAGAAGTCTTGGCTTATTTTCCTTTTTTGGCATCAGGTACTAAAGGAAAAGAAAAATTAATATTTATAGTTAAAGCGTCTGTTGGGGGGAAGCTACATTCATTTCACAAAATTTTACTTTAGGTTTTCTAGCAGCTGGAATGGAGAAGGAAGAATAGGTTTCATAAGTCAATAACAATTGGAAGTAAATTTATCAAGAAAAAATATCTCAACTCTTACTAGACCCTTTGCTTTGGGAGGAATTTGTCATGATGTCATGATGTTCCTTATGTAAGAGTCATAAGGTAATGTCATGAATCGTATCCTTTATATTTTTTACACTGAAAAAATATACAGAATACTCCCGGTGTGGAATTTTCTTATACTAGAATTCAGGGAAAAGCAATAGCAAGATTTTAGGACAGTAGTTGTAAAATACTGATCTACACAAGAAGTTTCTTTAAAATACACATTTCAAGGCTTCGTTCATGACTCAGAATTCCCAAGACTAGAGTCATGCCCAAAATATGTTATTTTAGAGAGGATGCAGGTATTGCCCAGCAAAGGTTGAATATTGGCCCTTTTCAGTGGTTCAACCTAAATGTTGCCTACAAAAATGGTCCAACTCTGGCAGCTTCTAAGAATACATTCCAAATGTTATCCTAAATGAGGAAATCACTACAGAGAAAGACACTATCATTGAAATTTGAGGAATTACAAAATGAGCATAAAGCTAAAATAAAAAGGCAAATTATGGGTCAAGAAATATGATGAATGTTCTTTGAGCAAATATCTGTGTCACATCCTCGGTGGTTACAATGCCTTAGCTAAGTAAATAGCATGGAACACGCAATATGGGATCCTGAAAAGCAGAGGCAGGGGCCCCACCATCCATAAACTTACAGCACAATTCAGACGGAGGATCACACAGCGGAAGGTTAGATCCATCAGGGCGAGTCAATGTACTAGGAATTATGTCCACAGATGCAAACTGTCTACCGAATATGCCAGCCACCGGGACCTCCAACACCAGCCTAATGTTTTGTCTTTTCCAAAAGAAAGCCTTTTCCAGATAGCTCTGCTGCAGACAAACTGATTGAAATTAAAAATAAAACTAATAAGGAACTTTCTTCGTAGTCCTGTAGTTAAGGTTTCGCCTTGCAGTGCAGGGGATGTGGGTTCGAGCCCTGGTCAGGGAACAAAGACCCCATATTCTGAGAGGGACAACTAAGTCCCTGGCACAGTAGTGAACCAGCGTGCCGCGGAGCAACTAGCGAGGCAGTGCACCGCGTCTAAAGCTCCTATATGGTGACGTGATGCAACGAAGATCCTACAAGCCGAAACTAAGACCCAACACAGCCAAATAAATAAATACAGATAATTTTTTTTTAATTCTAAACAAAAATAAAAATAAGGCACATGGCACAGATCAGACCAATAGAACATTCTCTGAAATTCCACCCCACTCCCTATCTTTTGAAAGTATGGCTTATCCAGCCTGACTGGTCAGAGTTGAATCACCATAGTTTTCTATATATTTAATCTCCAGGAACTAGGTTTCTACTATCTGAGTGTGTGGCAACAAGCTGATGCACCACCGGGAACAGTACCATTTTAATATGATTTTTCAACTTCAATATTTAAAGGTATTTTTAATCAGCCCACATATAACAAAGAGAAAACATCCTTCATCCTGGGGCATCCAGAACAAAGGCAACGTGAGGCAGTATGCTCATTTGTAACAGAGTCCCTCTGGACTTCCTGGTATTTATCTTCTACATCACTGCTCTAAGAGGCTAAACACTCACAAACAATTCTGTCAGAGGGTCTGGGGGGAGGTGGGAAGCACACATAAATAATACTTCCCAACACCAAATATATTTCATAGTGTCTAACAGATGCTCCAGATTTTAAAAATGGAACCATGGTTTAAATATCTTTCGAGGCGGATGCAGTCCATGTGGACAGAAGAACAGATACTTCTGAGTGCAAGGATTTCAGCTGTCTTTTGAGACTTGTGAGTAGGCTTTCTCTAGCTGTGGCAAGTAAGGGCTACTCTCTAGTTGTGGTTTGAGGGCTTCTCATTGTGGCGGCTTTTCTTGTTGTGGAACACAGACCCTAGCGCGCATGGGCTTCAGTAGTTGTGGCACGTGAGTTTCGTTGCCCCTGGCATGTGGAATTTTCCTGGACCAGGGATGAAACACCATATGTCCCCTGCATTGGCAGGTAGATTCTTAACCACTGAACCACCAGGGGAGTCTGTCTTTTGAGACTTTTAAATCCAAGCTACCAATTCATTTAATGTAAAAACTGATATTGCCTGATCCTTCTGATTGAGTGCATTCCATTCTTCCTGTGACTAGAAAAAGCATATGGCTTTTAGCAGTCAGAGCCACACTAAAGGTGGAAGGAGAAGAGACGTGAGGGTCTGGCTGTCTCAGGCCGACTGTGCATTAGCCTGAAAACCACCACTTCTGGCCACGTGTCCTGACTTGGTATTACGTGGCAGCTTAGCTTGGGTTTCTCTAGAAGTGACTTGATTCAGGGAATCAAGTACAAGAATTTTCTTCTGAAGACAATTCCAGGAAACACTAATGAGGAAGTAGAAAAAGAGGTAAGGAAGATGGTTCATGAAGGATTTGCTTTCCAGTAAGTGGGCTCTTAGAAGAAGGCTGAACCGCACCGGGCTAAGTGTCTGTCACAGATTAAGGCATGGGCCCCATCGTCAATAAGCTCACAGCATCATTCAGAAGAAGAGCCACACCAGTGCCTGGTCCATCACTGAGGACAGGCTGCTGGGGAAGGGGCAGGGCTATTCACTCTCTGATGCCTGGAGTCTGGCACAGAGACAGTAACGTGGGCTCTGGTGAGCAGAGAGGACCCTCCGACAATGACTGATTCATGTCAATGTATGGCAAAAACCACTACAATATTGTGAAGTAATTAGCCTCCAATTAAAATAAATACATTAAGAAAAAGAAAGCCCTCAGACAGAGATGCTGGTGGCAACAGCCTTAGCTCAAGGTGGTATGCCCTGAGTGATATGGGCAGAGTGAAGAGGAGTCAAAGAGGACTTGATCTCATGTGCCCATTCAAATTCTCTGTAAGTCAAGAGAATGGCGGAGTGGGGGTAAAAGAGAAAAGCTTAAAAAATAATTTTTTAAAAGCCTAAAAAATAATAAAAGCACAACCAGTTTGGTCTTCTCCACGTGGGTGGAGCACACTTGGCACCTTCAGGGTTTATTCTGTACTGGGTGGGATGCAGGCTGGAGACAGGAAGAGATGCTTGTCCGGGAGTGAGCCGTGAGTCCAGATGGGGAGCACAGGAGAGGCAGTGGGGAAGGGAGGCAGAGACAGAACATTTTACTCAGTCCCTGGGGTAGCGGAGGGGAAGCCAGTGCAGCCAGCAAGGTGAGGTCCAAGGAGGCGGGCACCAGAGAGACGCAGGGCCAGGGGGACAGGAACATCTAGTGGAAAGTCCTGGCCGGACAAGAGTTCTATCTGGCTCACCTCTGAACATCAGCTCTGCACTGCTGACAGGTCCAGCAGAGCATGGAAGGTGAATCGGGCACCTCTCCACCCCAGGAGTGAAGAAACATGCCCTGGGCAGAGGACAGAGGGGTCACAGTAGACCATGCCCACCGCAAACAGACCGAGTGACTGCCCTTTCATTATGGATCCGTGATGTCCTTCTCATACTTGCAGCCCAGCCCATTGCCCACAGCCCAAGACACGGCAGTCTAGTTTCTCACACAGGGAGATCACTTACTAACATGGAAAACACACAGTACAAACACAACAGGCCATCCACCAAACATAATCCCAGCATTTGAAATCTGTTCGTCACAAAACAGGAATCTAGATTTTTCTCACTGGCCCTAGAGAGTTCCGAGAGATTCCCAAGACGTGGAAGTGTCTGGGCTGGTGGGTTGTTTAGAAAGGCAAGAGGCTAGAAATTGCTATGGGGCAGGAGCCCTGACCTGCCCTGTGATCATTTTCCCCTTGCCACTCTTGGTCCCGAAGGGTCACTGCAGAGGCACACTCTAAGTGACAACTAAAATCTGGGTGTTTACAGCCACAGGAGAGTGGAAGCTGGAGCAAAGTTGATGTGGGAACAGTCAGAGGCCCCCTTCCTTCTCCATCCTTCCGCAGAGCGTGGCAGGACTGGTGGCCTCAGGGCACAAAACCAGGACAAAGCAAAGATTTTCAAGCCCAGGGACTGGCAATCTGCCATCTGACCAACATCACTTTTATTCCTCTTGTTAAAGACCATTTATATAGCTCAGGATCCTTCCTACAAGATCTGGGAATCTTGGGTACTAGCAAAGCAAGGACCCTGGTCAAAGGAAGACAACAGATTTGCTTCAGATTTTGAGAGGCTCGCAATGTAAAATCGTATGTTATCGTAACACAAATTATCCAGCCAATGATTCCTCACTCCCATAGCCTGTTTACAGATTATCAAGCTCTTGATCCAGCCATGGCTGGGGCTTGCCATGGCTTCTGTTTGAGTCAGCCTGTAACGAACAGCTCTGATAGGTTATAATTCTGCATTTACAGTGCCTAATACAATCTGGATGTGAACGTGGACAAAAATGTAGCAGAAGATCTGTTTCTCTCTCAGTGGTTTTCTCAGACAAGCTTTTTTGCTGCCCAAGCTCCTTTTAAGCTGTGCTGTACATTTGTTTTTCAGCAAAAGCATTTGATTATATATCCCCTGCTGCTTGTTCATTTCCAGTGCATCCTAGACCATTCGGAATACTAGTAAATTCTTGACGGAATGATTTATATTCTAATGTTAGCAATGGTGTGTTCCACAAAATTTGAGGCCTGAGTAGTTTTATTAGGGAAATGACATTCCACACTATTGGTCTCCATCTTTTTAACCTAATAAGAGTGGGTGATGCTCTGCAAAGGAGAAACACTGTGATTCTAGTCTCATCTGTACCACGGAGGGGTGAGGGACCCTGGGAAAGTGACTCAGGGCTTGTGCCCATGAGACAGGCCTGCACACACCAGAACCACCTGGGGAAAGCCAGAAGGTGGAAAGATGGAAAGATGTCAGAAGGCTTAGACAAGGCCAGAACACGCTTCATGAAAGGGTGAATTCAGACACAAGAGCCTGGAGATAGCCCTGAATTCATGTTCCAATTGAGAGGAAAATGGCTGGAAGAGGATGTGATTCCAGTAGCTGAGGACTCAGGGATTCAGAAGCTGGAGCAGAAAATAAGGGTGGGGGAAAGAAGAGAGACTCACCCCAGTGGTATCAGGCAGGGCTGGGAAATAAAGGTCCAAGGTTGGAGTTAAACAATCTAGGAACTGTTCAAAGCAGATCAAATCATATTTGGCAAAAGCTGACCCACAGCTCTCAGATTTCAGTTGTGTCAGAGCCAACACACTAGTGACAAGGTCATGGACTTTAAAGGGCGCTAAAAATATTGAATCTTTCATGGAGTTTTAGTAAAAATAGAAACTCTACTTTCATTTACCAAAATAACAGCTTTCAGAAGTTTAGTATAAGATTCAGTTCAAAGTATTTAACATGTTTAAACTGCCCATCGGTGATACATGAAAACACAAAAGAAAATTCAATTGATAAATGAGCTGCCAATTCTTTAAAAAAAAATCACTGTGGCTTATAACTTAAACATATGAAACATAGAAGAAAGAAAAGAGTTTATTTCAGATAGCCAGAGTTTACACATGTATCTGCCCAGAGGAAACGGTGAAGAGGATGAATACATGTGTAAGGTTCACAACCGAAGGATACTGGGAAGGACCACTGACCCAAAGACGAGTCTTCTCAAATACTCATGAGGATGCCCCTCTGAGGTGGAGGAGGTGACTTCCAGGAAGCTGGCATGGCCAATACAAGTTTATGGAGAAGAAAACACATTGACCAAGAATCCATTCTATTCCCATCAGTGGCACTAACTGGGCAATTTTGCACAAATCCTTCATTTCTCCTGGTTTTCTGCCTCATTTGCAAAAGAGGGTGTTTAAGGCCAGCTTAAATGTTATGATTCTAAGAGGTTACTAAGTGTTAACACGTCATTTGACAAACATTTACAGCTTCCCTCCAATGTGTCTAACTCTATGTTTAGGGCTCGGCAACAAGACAAATCAAACAGCACGTGTGGCTTCAGGGAGCCCTCTGTCTGGCTGGGGGACTGACACTCTAGTAATGAAATCGAGTCTGGCTGCTCACTGCTGGAAAGCCAATACTTGAGAGGCAAGGTTGGTGGAAAGGAAATCTTGCTTTTTTTTCCTTTCTGGAGGCTGGCAACCAGGAAGAGGGCAGACTTGTACCCAAAGGCCAAGACTCCATAGCTAGTCAGTGGGTGAGAGCTTTTAAAGGGGAGTTTCAGGAGTGTGTAGGGGGAGGGGCTACATGTAGAATATCACCATCAGCTTTGATGGCCATCTTGAAATCGGTCATCAGTGGCCTGACCAGCATCATCTTGATTGTTTTAAGTACATTTACTCTTCAGTTCCAGGGTCGGTTCGCTCCCATTTCTTCGAGGCCAGTTCTTGTAACTGTGGCAGCTGACGTCATGCCCATAGTCTGGTCATCATGGAGTTAATTTCTTCCACCCGATGGGGGTTTCAGTATCTACAGGACGGCTCTCAGGATATGGCTCAGAATATTATCTGCAGTCCTTGAGGAGGAACTAAACATCCTTGACTTTAATGACTAAATTATTATTTGGTCTTATTTGAGTGCTTTCCCTTTGTTTCCGTATTTTTCTCATTTCTCTGATTAAACTTATTCTTTGAACAAAGTCTTTCTACAGACAAAAGGCAGGCTGAGGACTTGGGGGTAGGGAGGGACCAGTCAAACGGCTCCCGTAGGGTCCTGCTCAGTTTTATAACCACGGGATACTATGCAGACAGAGGGAGGTCCCCTAATAGAACAGAAGGAGCTAGCTGGAGATTAACAGCTGTTATCTGAGTAGCTGGCCCCATGGCAGCACAGCAGGGTCCAGGCAGCCCTAGGACGATGTGCCATGGAGACAAGACGGTGGGCTTGGAGGCTGCTCTAGGAAAATACTCTAAGAAGTCTGAGTGCTCCTCTGTGAATCTGAAAAACAGGACTAGTATTATTTTCCTTGCAGGGTAGGTGTGTGAGAATAAAAAAGTGAGCAAATGCATGAGAAAATACTAACAAATGCCTAGCATAATTTTAATATGGAAGAACAAACCTGACTCCATTTCAGATATATTTCTTTTATTTTAAACTTTGTGCCCTGTGGCCTGTGCTGAGTCATGCTGGCTCTGTGCTTTTTGTAAAAGAAGGTGGCCTGTAGCCTGAAATATATAGGACAGTCCATTCTCGAGGCTCTGACCTTTAAAGATCTAACAGTCTTCCATTCAAGCAGAGATAACAGAGTTGCACAATAGAGAATAACATTTTGTGTTGTTGGAGGTTTACAGGAACATCGTGATCTGACCTATGGGGAGAGCGGCAAGAACAAAGGGTTCTGACGCCAAGAAGTTTACAACAACCAACCACATACCCTCCCCTTTTAGGGGATTCTAACTCAAGCAAGATGGTTCTTTGGGACATTAGTCTGCCATCTTCTCAGTTTGATGGCTTTCCAAATAAAGTCATTACTCCTTGTCCCAACATCTCCTGATTTATTGGCCTTTTGTGGTGAGTAGAACAAGTCTGGACTTAGTAACATTATTTCGGTGACTTTCATTTTTAGTAATATTCAAGTTACTCAGAAGGGGAGCCAAGAGGACAAAAAGACAGACAAGGCAGTTTTGCCTCAGCTTGGCTGGAGGAAGTGATCCCCACTAACTTGTAGACCCCAGATCCATCTTCTCCACAATGCTCAGGGTATATCATGGTACAAGGGGACCAGGGACTGCATCTAACATTCCAGCAGCAACCAGAAAACAACAGTGCTCTTGGTTGTGGGGAGTCTGTCTCATGGGCACATGAGATATGTTGAGTTCGAGAACCACAGGTAACCCAGACAGATCACATCAATCCTAAGATGAAACAAAGGAGCTTTCTTCCTCCAAGTTTCAGCCCTGCTGTAATAAACCACAGAAATAACGAAGCCTCTGCCTGTCCCATCCAAGTCAGTGCTGACACCAGTGGGAAAGACTTCTGTGATTGGAGGTCCTTTGTCCCCTCCATCCTGAAGACACCCAAGGTTTATGAAAAACACCAGTTTGCCAGGCTCTCGTCGTTGGCCCAGCATCAATACTTGGGGAAGTTCCTGGTATGCCCACCCCACTCACACCCTCTTTGCCTGTCTGTGCCCCCAGCACCCTGTGTTTTATCTGTGGGTACATCACAAGGACCTGGGTATGGATCTGCTACAGATTGAGTCATGCCCCTCACCCCGACCACCATAACTCTATCGAGTGTGACCTATATCTGGAGTTGGTTTTTTTAGGAGGTAATTAGGATTAAATGAGTTCATAAAAGTGGGGTCCTAATCTGATAGAATTAGTGGTCTCATAAGAGGAAGAGAGAGAAATCTCTTTCTTTCCAAATGTATGTACAGGAGAAAGGTGTGTCAAGTGAAAAATAAGAGCACAACTAAAAGTTGAGAATTATATTCTAACCCAACAAGCTTCCTGAGGACTTAAACATGGGAGACAACCTCTCAGCTTGCTCTGAGGGTTGCTCCAAGGGGTAAAGGAAGAGTCAGGATATGTAGGGTGTTTTGCAAAAAAAAAAAAAACAATCCAGGTACTCAGAATGTCAAAAATTACTGTTAATTAAAGAAAACCAAACATCTAAAGTTCATGATTTTACCACTTTCCTCTGTATGAGAAAATGTGAATTTTTGCTCAAGTATCTGGTTTCTCTCTATCCTGAATCCCCCCAGCGTGCACAGGCAGGGAGTGGAGGGGGAGGAGTTTCATGGTTTCGATGGCTGATTACTTGAGGGCAGCAGCATCCTCTGATATGGCAGGGGGCACTTTTTGTCCACAAAGAGGTGAGGTGGCAGCAAGATGACCATCCACAGACCAGCAAAGAGCTCCCACCACAAGGCGACAATGCTGGCACCCAATCTTGGACTTCCAGCCTCCAGGACTATGAGAAGATGAATGTCTGCTATTTAAGTCTCCCAGACTCTGGCATTTTGTGATGGCAGCCCGAGCTCGCTGAGATGGTGTCCACCCTCATTACCAAGTTATGAGCTCCTTGAAGGTAGAGACCTTGACTTGCTCGCCTTGTTGCCACAGCCTCAAGTGCCCAGCACATCTTTAATTCTTAAGACATGTTTGTTGTAAGGAACCCACCCATCAGAGCAGGAGATGTAAGAGATGCTGGTTGGGAAGATTCTGCTAGAGAAGGGAATGGTAACCCACTCCAGGATTCTCGCCTGGAGAATTCCATGGACAGAGGAGTCTGGAGGGCTACAGTCCATGGGGTCGCAAAGAGTCAGACATGACTGAAGCGACTTAGCATGCACGCACACAAGGCTGGAATACTTATCAGACATTGGGTGCAGATATAGAACAGGCAGCCGGACACATAAGTCTAGAACTCAAAGAAGAGGTCAGAACTAGATCAGTACATCTGTTGGTCATCAGCATACATACAGTACTTGAAGTCAGGAAATTAGGTAGATGCATTGGGGGGAATAAATAGTTAGAAAAAAGTAGGTGATAAGAATAAAGGAAAAGATGCTCAACATCACTCATTATCAGAGAAATGCAAATCAAAACCACAATGAGGTACCATTACACGCCAGTCAGGATGGCTGCTATCCAAAAGTCTACAAGCAATAAATGCTGGAGAGGGTGTGGAGAAAAGGGAACCCTCTTACACTGTTGGTGGGAATGCAAACTAGTACAGCCACTATGGAAACCAGTGCGGAGATTTCTTAAAAAACTGGAAATAGAACTGCCATATGACCTAGCAATCCCACTTCTGGGCATACACACTGAGGAAACCAGATCTGAAAGAGACACGTGCACCCCAATGTTCATCACAGCACTGTTTATAATAGCCAGGACATGGAAGCAACCTAGATGCCCATCAGCAGATGAATGGATAAGGAAGCTGTGGTACATATACACCATGGAATATTACTCAGCCATTAAAAAGAATTCATTTGAATCAGTTCTAATGAGATGGATGAAACTGGAGCCCATTATACAGAGTGAAGTAAGCCAGAAAGATAAAGAACATTACAGCATACTAACACATATATATGGAATTTAGAAAGATGGTAACGACAACCCTATATGCAAAACAGAAAAAGAGACACAGCAGTACAGAACAGACTTTTGAACTCTGTGGGAGAAGGTGAGGGTGGGATGTTTCGAAAGAACAGCATGTATATTATCTATGGTGAAACAGGTCAACAGCCCAGGTGGGATGCATGAGACAAGTGCTCGGGCCTGGCGCACTGGGAAGACCCAGAGGAATCGGGTGGAGAGGGAGGTGGGAGGGGGGATCGGGATGGGGAATACGTGTAAATCTATGGCTGATTCATATCAATGTATGACAAAACCCACTGGAAAAAAATAAATAAATAAATAAAGGAGGGGAAAAAAAAAAAAGAATAAAGTGCAGGACTTCCCAAGTGGGGCAGGGGATAAGAATCTGCCCCCTGCCAATGCAGGGGGCACAGGTTTGAGCCCTAGTCTGGGAGGATTCCACCTGCTGCAGAGCAACTAAGCTCGAGGGCCACTTCTGAGCCCACGCACCCTAGGGCCCATGCTCCACAATAAGAGAAGCCACCACAACAAGAAGCCCGCACACCGCAACAAAGAGTGACCCCGCCTGCCACAGTCAGAGAAAGCCCGCACAAAGCGATGAAGACCCAGGGCAGCCGTAAACAAATAAATACTTTTAATTATATATACAAAGGATAAGGTACAGACAAATACTGTTTGAGATACCTAGAATACTCAGATTTATAGAGTCAGAAAGTACACAGGTAGTTTCCAGGGACTAGGGGTTGGGGGTGTGGGGAGGCGGGATGGAGAGTTAGTGTTTGATGGGAACTGTGTTTCAGTTTAGGAAGGTGAAAACTTTGGGAGGTGGATGATGGAGAGAGAGTTGCTCAACAACGGAAATGTACTCAGTGCCACTGAAATGTACGGTTTAATATGGTTAAAATAATATGTTTTAAATTATGTGACTTTGATCACAATTAAAAATATTAAAACTAAAATATTAAAATAATTAAAAAATTAGATACCATTTTACACACACACACACACATAAAAGAAGAGGCCCTGGGACACTTCAATTTCTAGAATCACATATGCAAGAAGCAGCCAATCGGGAGCCTAAGAAGACACAAGAAGTGAGGAGGGAATCCAGGTAAGTTTGGCATTTCAGAAACCAAGAGGAAATCAACATGTTTCCTGTTGCATAAAATGAAGATTCTGACAAAATAGGAATTCATATAGCTGCTTTCTAGGGATAGGAGCAGCAGAAGAGACTTTTAGACCTCAAATGAGCAAACTGAAGGAAAAAAGTCCCCGAGGGTATGCAACTCCCCTGGGTAAAGGGCCAAGACGAGACTCCAAGACTAAACCAGCCTGCGGGCAGGCAGCCCTGCGATCTCGACCTGTGGCTCGCCAGGCTCCCCCTGCCCTGACACGAGCAGTGAGCACGCGCAGGGTATTTAGCGAACAGCAAAGCTGGTTACGATCTCTTCATGCCTGAGCGCTGCGCCAGCACACGGGCTGGGCGGACAGGCCAGACCTTTAAACCACCAGTGGAAATTAGGTTTCTGCGACTAAAGGAAGGAGCCCCCAGGTCTTTAAAATTAAAAAGAAGCAAAGCCATCAATTACTAACAGGAGAGATTGGGTAGACAGGCACCAGTTAGAATTCAATGGGAGAGGCAGAAGAAAACACAGAGAGAAACTTCCCTATCTAGCACAAAAGCAAAACAAATGTAGACGTTTCCATAATAAAATGGCTTATGTACTAACTAGTGTACAATACCTGTCCTCCTGGTGCACTAGAATCTCTATTTCAGAAATGAACTTTTGGGACTTCCCCGGTGGTCCAGTGGTTAAGACTCTGTGCTTCCAATGCAGAGGACATAGGTTTGATCCCTGGTTGGGGAACTAAGATTCCTCGTGCTATGGGTGGGGTTTGACCAAAAAAAAGAAAAAGAAAAGAAAGCATTTATAACTGTATCCTCTGCAGGAGGGTTTGGAGTTTGGGTAAAGGTGAACAGAACCAGAACCAGGAGATATGGAATTATCCATTGGATGAATTAAATTTCCAAACCAAAATTCAGCACATCTGACCCTGTGACGCTCTTCCTGATAACTCCACTCTGAATTATGTTTTTGCCTCTGCAGTTTTTCTGAATAATTCTGCATATAAAATCACATTGTTCTTATCTACCTTTGTACCTAAGTGCCACTGAACCATTCCTGGTCTGGCAGACAGTCAGAAAGTGATTACTGAACCAACCAATAATCAAACAATGAATGGATCAGGATATCTGACATTTGGTTTGTCCTTGAAAATCTGAGATGAGTACTTCCCTTAAGAATATTGCTGCAGAATATTCTATCAGAAAGGCTGAGATTTTCAAGGGCATTAAGCATACTGAAAATGTATCACTGCATTATGTAACTAGAACATTTGAGGTGTATCTGCAGCAGAGTCAGGCATAAGAATCCAATGCATAGATAAACAAAAGAATATATATACAAACACATATATGCATATGCACATATATATATACATGCATATATACTCAAAAGTGTATATATACATACATATACTTGTCTTTATATATTTGTATGTCTATATATACACAGAAAGAGAGAAAAAATATTCTTTCACTGTCTTTATGGACCAGGAAGACATACACATGGCTAAAATTAATATTCAATAACATTATTAACAATATTATAATTCAACTTACTTGAATTGTAATTTTTCTACCATTTAAAATTTTTCTACTATGTATAAGCTGGGAATAGAATGAAAATATCTTATACTTTTGAGATTTCAATACCTTCTAGACTGATTTTCATATTTAAATTATTTCAACTTGCTTCTTCAACTTTAAATCTAATGAGAGCTGCATCTCTTTTCTTATACAGCAATAAGCACTCTCTGTGTTCAACAAATAGGTATGTTAATAGGGCTTTGTAACTGATCCAGCTCTACTTCTTAGGGAGTCCTTGGAGAGGAGATGGGAGGAGGTGAAGATTAGTCTACAGACAGAGAGGCAAGAGGCCAAGGGATTGCATACTGGAAGGTCTCACTTCTGTCTCTGAGGTGGAAGGGAAGCCACCGCTGAAAGTGAAGATGGTGGAGGCTAGAAGAGCTTTGCAATCAGTTGTTAGCTTTGAACTGTCCACAGGGAAAAGGAAAGTTACACAGAGATCACAGGAGGACTAAGCTCTGTGTCAAGAGCTGAGGAAGGACTGTGTTAATTTATCACGGCCAAGGTTTAGGTGATTTTTCCCATTGGTGTCTCAACATCCTGATCAGAGGAAAGGATGTGAAGATGTGTGAGTGAGTCCAGGTTACAGTCTGTCTGGGGGGATGTAACACACCAGATGGCCAGAGACCTGAGGGTACTAATAAGAGATGTACTGAAGACAGAGAAGCAGGTAGATGTCTAGGTGATAAAAGAAATGAAGACAGGAAAAAGTTGATAAGACTATAATACATGTGTCAAAGGACTAAAGGTCGTAACACTGGACATTAAGATTTTGGAAGGTGTATTATGAGCCAACTATTGTGTGAAGTGTTTCACATACGTTATTCCATTACATAACTATGAAGCCTGCACTATGACTGTCTCTATTATGAGCTCAAAGAGGTTGGGTAAGTTATCAAGGTCATACTGCTAATAAATTATAGAACTAACAGGACTCAGCCCTCTTCTCTATTATATTAGGAGACCACATAACAAATAGTTACAGTGAGATTAAGAAATTGTTTTGAGTTCAGAAAGCTGTGATCTGGGAAAGAAATTTTGGATGAAAAGGAGAAACTGCTGGAGGACTGAAGTTCTAGAAGTTGGTAGCTGGCTGGCACAAGCATGGGAGGAACCTGATTACTAATTTGGAGCAGAGAGCTGGAAATTTGAAAATGTCTTTAATAAACTACAAAGATGTCACCAATGCTTCCGGGTTATTTGTAACTTAGACTGAAAATAAAAAGTAGCCATGAGTGGCTATGCCAACCCAAATCTATGCAATACACAATCACTACTACTGTGAATCTGAATACATAGCAGTAAACATCCAGCACACAGTGGAAATAAAGATCATATTACTATGGAAGATCACATAGACAAAATGCTTTCTTAAGAAAACCTTACTTTCGGTCTTTCCTTTCTATTTGAATTCTACTTCCTGGCCTAAATATAATAAACAACTTATTTTCAATTCCTACTTAATGATTCAATCCTCCGCGTGTAAAGTTTCACACAACCCATGCTGGTTCCTCCATCTGAAAGGTCCAACCATCAGTGGCATTCATGCAAACTCTCCCTTGTCTGGACCTAATTCCACACATTCTATGCAAAGTTTTTCTTTCTTTTCCAAACATAAGTATAGCATGGCCACCAAATCTGCAAGTGGTTGAATCTGAGAAACACGAAAACTGCAGAGGCCAAGGGCTGAGTGTACTATGCCATTTCATACAAGGAATTTGAGCAGCTGCAAATTTTGATATGAGGAGAGACTCAATCTTCCCCAGAAACTGAGGGACAACAGTCTACACTACCTATGCTCCAAAATCCCCAGCATGCTTACTTATACTTCAAATGCCTCTCCTGTCTTTCATGTGGAGTGTGGAAGTCGCTCAGTTCTTTCCAATTCTTTGTGATCCCATGGAATTCTCCAAGCCAGGATACTGGAGTGGACAGCCTTTCCCTTCTCCAGGGGATATTCCCAACCCAGGGATCGAACCCAGGTTTCCAGCATTGCAGGCGGATTCTTTACCAGCTGAGCCACAAGGGAAGCCCTTGTCTTTCATAGCTACAGCCATAATTATAAAACAACAGCTCACAATCATTGAGAACATATTCCCCGTCAGGCTTAGCATGGGTCCTTTTAAATAGATTTTCTCTAACCTTCACACATCTTCTATGTAGAGCACAATTGGTATCAGATCCATTTTATAGATGAAGAAACTGAGGTTCAGAGAGATTAAGTTACATGTTCAAGGTCGCACAATCAAACAGGAGGAAACCCAGTACTGAGACACAGTGATACCTATTATTAATCTTGTACCCAACCCCAAGTTTTCCACACTTACATATTTATATTCTGTATATCTTGAGTGTTTCTTAACAAGTAAGGACAGGTCAAGATCTGAGTCCAAATCATCTTTGTGTTTCCTAGAGTGAGCATGACAGTGCTTTGCCCATAGGAGGCTCTGCAAAGATTCTGAATGAAGGGGAAAATTAATCAGCTTATAGTATTTAATAAAGAAAATTTTGTTCCTGGGCATACAAATAATTGTAGGAGAGGGTAAATTATCAGAAGAAAAATAATTTAAAAGTGAGGAAAAGTTGTTAATGTAGAAGAAAAACGGCTGCCTTGGAAATGAACCAAGATCATTCTGTCCTTCTTGAGGTTGCACCCAAGTATTGCATTTCTTTTGTTGACTCTGAAGCCTATCCCATTTCTTCTAAGGGATTCTTGCCCACAGTAGTAGACATAGTCTCCATCTGAATTAAATTTGCCTATTCCTATCCATTTTAGTTCACTGATTTCTAAAATGTCAGTGTTCACTCTTGCCATCTCCTGCTTGACCACATCCAACGTGCCTTGATTCATGGACTTAACATTCCAGGCTCCTATGCACTATTGCTGTTTACAGCATCAGACTTTACTGTCACAGCCAGATACGTCCACAAGTGAGCCTCGTTTACACTTTGGCCCAACCTCTTCATTCTTTCTGAAGATATTTCTCCACTCTTCCCCAGTAGCATATTGGATACCCGAATAGTCATTGGAAGGACTGATGCTGAAGCTGAAGCTCCAACCCTTTGGCCACCTGATATGAAGAGCCAACTCATTGGGAAAGACCCTGATGCTGGGAAAGATTGAGGGCAGGAGGAGAAGGGGACGACAGAGGGTGAGATGGTTGGACGGTATCGCTGACTCAGTGGACATGATTTTGAGCAAACTCTGGGAGATACTGACGAACAGGGACACCTGGTGTGCTGCAGTTCAAGAGGTCACAAAGAGCTGGACATGACTTAGCGACTGAACTACAACAACAGAAGAAAAGTGGACCTTCAGCCTATCAGGGACACTAAAGCGACCTGAGCCATCCCAGTGCTGCAGAAGCCTCACTAATTCCACTCACCGTAAATATTCACACACGCTGTGTTAGTGAATGTGTGCATGTCTTCACAATGTTGTTTTCTGACCCATAAGAG
Organism: Cervus elaphus; assembly: GCF_910594005.1. Taxonomy (NCBI): domain Eukaryota; kingdom Metazoa; phylum Chordata; class Mammalia; order Artiodactyla; family Cervidae; genus Cervus; species Cervus elaphus. The sequence goes on from NC_057846.1 coordinate 42,720,737, forward strand.
TTTGATTTTCACTTTAAAATTTTTATTGTATTTTTCTTATCTCACTCCTTAATACCTAAGCAATGCACAGCCCATCAATGGAATGTATATATATATATTTTTCCAAAGCTAAGTAATGTCACAAAGGTCATCTATCAATGCAGTGATACATAATTTAAATCAAAGCTTTTATTTTTCTAAATTAAATGTTATAACCTAGACCAGTGGTGGTACTACACTGCCTGATAGCTAAGGAAGGAGAGGAAATACGCCTTATGGTATATTGTTTTTTAAAAAGATGCCTTGTGTATATGTAGGTGTGCAAGAGTTTATATGTCCACACATGCAAATTAAAAGCACACATGAGGCATGATCACTACATGTAATGCTGAACATTCGGACTTTAGTCTCAAGATTTTTTTGCACAGACATTATAGAACAGCACTGGACAGCATAAACATATTGTGAGCCACATGTGTAATTTAAATTTTCTAGAAGCCACAGTAAAAGAAAATAAAGCAAAACAGATGAAATTAATTCTAATAATATTAGTGTATTTTACTTAATATATCTGAAATACTATCGTTTCAACCTATAATCAATAGAAAAATATTAATAAGTGCTTATTATTTTTAAATGTCTAATAGCTGTCACATCAGATGGTACACAATGGAATGTTCCAGATGGAAAGACTCACAAGGATTACATACTTTAATGCCATTAATTTACATATTAGACACTAAAGACCGGAAAGGCTGAGTGGTTTGTTTCATTCCACGCATTTCTAACGTAAGAGACTTCGTTCCTCTCTATGGCCTGTTCCCTTATTGTTTCTTGTTTGAATGTAGGCAGAAGGAGGTAGGTTGGAAGAAGGTAAAATCATAGTCATTTAAACTTCCTGAAATAGAAATACTTTAATGGTACCAGGAAGTTCAAAACTCTCATTTCACAAATGAAAAAACTCAGAAAGAGGAATGGAGTCATATGTTAGGAGAGTTTCATGCTCCAAGCTTTGAGGTGAGAAATCTGAGGCTCTGATTGTGAAGCTGCTTCTTAGAAGGTCCCTGAGCCCCACATGGAGTGGGCACCCCAACCCTGAGGTAATAACCATTAGTTCTTCAGTTCAAGTTCAATCCTCCATATTCAAATGGGCAGACGGTCTCTTACAAGGACACTTGTCACTGGATTTAGGGCCCACCCTAAGTCAGATGGTGTCACCTGGATATCTTACCTTAACTACATCTGCAAGGAGCCTTCTTCCAAATAAAGTCACATCCTGAGGTTCTGGGCAGATGGATCTTTTGGGGGCAACTATTCAACCCATGATAGTAGATATTTCTCTTTCTTATTTCTTTGATAGGATTGTTTTTCCATTATCAATTGGTAATAAGCAGAAGAGAAAATAGCATGACTTGCCAAAAAATCTATGTAAATCCATGGCTGATTCATGTCAATGTATGGCAAAAACCACTACAATATTGTAAAGTAATTAGCCTCCAACTAATAAAAATAAATGGGAAAAAAAAAGCAGGAAAAAGAAAAAACTTTGACTAGGATGATCTCCTGCTGTGGGCAGGAGCAAAAGAAGAGGGATGAACAAACACCCCAGAGATGAACATTATCTAAAAGTTTTGTTTTTAAGTATCAGATAAGACCAGGAGTTCAATGCCATTGGACTCAATAAAGTTCCTTTCTTTTCAGCTCAGTAGCTAGAGGTGTGGGAATTTCCAGGTGGCTCTAGAGGTAAAGAACCTACCTGCCAATGCAGGAGACTTAAGATAGTTTGATCCCTGGGTGGGGAAGATCCCCTGGAGAACAGCATGACAACCCACTCCAGTATTCTTATCTGGAGAATCCCATGGTCAGAGGAGCCTGGAGGGCTATAGTCCATAAGGTTGCAAAGAGTCAGACATGACTGAAGAGACTTAGCAGACATGCACAGCTAAGGATGCGTGACAAAGATTCTGTTTGTCTGCCTGCGTGCTAAGTCGTTTCAGCCGTGTCCAACTCTTTGTGACCCTATGGACCGTAGCCTGCCAGGCTCCTCTGTCCATGGAATTCTCCAGGCAAGAATACTGGAGTGGGTTGTTGCGTCCTTTTCCAGAGGATCTTGCCGACCGAGGGATCGAATCTGCATCTCTTACGTCTCCTTCATTGGCAGGCGGGTTCTTTACCACTAGCGCTACCACAAGCAAAAAAGCATCTAAGCACAATGCAAATAAATTAGTGTTTACCCCAGGTTTGTTCCCTTTAATAGCTGGGGAAAAATATTTCCTATTTGTTGTCAGCTCTAAGAAATTAGGTCTCCCCTGGTGGCTCAGTGGTAAAGAATCCAGCTTCCAATGCAGGAGATGCAGGTTGGATCCCTGGGTGGGAAAGATCCCCTGGAGAAGGAAACGGCAACCCACTCCAGGATTTTTGCCTGGGAAATCCCACAGACAGTGGAGCCTGGTGGGCTACAGCCCGTGGGGTCCAAAAGAGTCAGACACGACATAGCGACTAAACGACTGAGAAATTATCTTTCACAGCACAGAAACACTCCTTATAGCACTAATCCTGGAGAAGGATGATTTCCACATCCTTAATTTCACCCAGAAATTCAAAAGTAAGCCAAGGCAGTAATGTTATGCATCAAGCTGCCATTCTACATGTACTGAAGATGATCCAGAAGCCCTAATTCTGTGCGTGGGGAGTTGGGCAGGAAATGTACATTGCTTGCAGGTAAAGGTTTTCTTTCTTGGGGCATCATTCAGCACGGTGATCTTAAGCTCAATTATTAATGCCTTCTCTGCATTCATAATACATCTGATCACTTTACAAAAAACTACTCAAGCATCAATAGTCTCCACAATTCACTTGTGTGTAAAAGCTGCTAAGGAAGGAGTCATCGACACAGAGAAAAGATATGGATGCAGGATTCCATCACCTACATCCCCTCATCACCTTGAAATCACTTGCTGCATTTTAACTTGTATAGATTTGTAGAGTTTCCTGGAGATAGATCTAGAGGCCAGTCATATGGCTCTATTCCTCCTCCCCATTTTGATGGTGGATAATCTTTTCAAAGGGAAGGGCAGCACTTTCCCTGGGGCTCATGTGTAAAGTGCTTGACTAATACAGCAAATGAGATTCTCCTCCATCTGATGAACAGATAGTGTGCCTACTAGGTCTGCTCTCCCAAACCAGGACAAAGCATTTGCATTTGTGTGATTTCTGAGAGATCCACTTAGCCAAGGCACCAAGAAAGAGAAGGTGGCTTAGAAAATGATTTGCAATAAATCTTGATCGTGACCTTTCTCCAAAGACCTGGACACAAGTGGTGAGAATGACTGGGGAAAATTTGCTCTCTGTAACTTCCTCTCTCAAAAGAACCCTCCCCACCAACACACACAGACACACTCAACACACATCAGTCAACACTCAGACATACTTACGTTCCGAGACACCCCACCCCCTGGCCAAGCTATCAAAATCCCATTCTCTTGTAGTGAATGTACACTAAATATTCATTAAAGCTGATTCCTGGGAAGTTCCTGGTGGTCCAGTGGTTAGGACTCTGCACGTCCACTGCAGGGGACATGGGTTTGCTCCCTGGTGGAGGAGCTAAGACCCCACATGAGAAAGCACAGACAAAAAAAACCAAAAGTAATACAAAATTTTTTAAATAATTATTAAAAAACTAAACGATTCCCACTGAAAGAGTGGCTACAACATTCCAGAAAGAGCCTCTGACTTTAATTTGAAAGTTTTGCGTATTCCCCTGGTTTTATCACTTAACTGAAAAGACAATGCCAAAGAATGTTGAAACTGCCTTACAGTTGTGTTCATTTCATATGGCAGCAAGGTTATGCCCGAAATTCTTCAAGCTAGTCTTCAACAGTACATGAACCAAGAACTTTCAGAAGCTGGGTTTCAAAGAAGTGGAGGAACCAGAGTTCAAATTGTCAATATTTGGTGGATCATGGAGAAAGCAAAGGTGTACCAGAGAAACATCTGCTTTATTGACTATGCTAAATCCTTTGACTATGTGGATCCCAACAAACTGTGGAAAATTCTTCAAGAGATGGGAATATCAGACCACCTTACCTGTCTTCCGAGAAACCAGGTCAAGAGGCAACAGTTAGAACCAGATGTGGGACAACAGACTAGTTTTAAATTGGGAGGAGTATGATAAGGCTGTATATAAGGCTCAATGGGAATGAATTTGAGCAAACTCCAGGAGATAGGGGAGGATAGAGAAGCCTGGTATGCTGTAGTCCACGGGGTTACAAAATCAGGCAAGGCTTAGTAAGTGAACAACAACAACAGATTCTGGGGCTCCTAAAAATTCCTCTGCATCTTCAGTGATCCCCTCATCAACTTTGATGTCATGGCCAGGAAGACATTTAATACTTTGGATAAGTAGTTAATAGACATGGCTTTTGTGCATGTGTTTGAAAAGCAATGTTTAAAAAGGGAAGCTTAAAGAGTGTGTATGTGTGTGTGTGTGTATGTATATATGAGTGTATATATATATGTGTGTATGTGTGTGTGTGTGTACTTGGTCATGTATATGTGTGTGTGAGCTTGGTCACTTAGTCATGTCCAACTCTTTGCGACCCCATGGACTATATAGCCTGCCAGATTCCTCTGACAATGGGATTCTCCAGGCAAGAATACTGGAGTAGGTTGCCATTTCTTCCTCCAGGGTATCTTCCTGACCCAGGGATCAAACCTGCATCTCCTGCATTGCAGACAGATTCTTTACTGCTGAGCTGCTGGGGAAGCCTATATATATATATATATATATATAAAACCAAATCACTTTGCTATACATCTGAAACTAAAACAGTATTACAAATCAACTATACTTCCAGTTTCAAAAGTTAAGATGTTAAAAATAAAAATTAAAAAGGGACCTTAGGAGGTCAAACTATAATCTAGTCAAATTTGAGAGTTGGAAAGGCTGAGTTCTGACATACCTTGTAGGGGTCCCCATCACCACCTGCCAAAAAGAGTGTCAGTGACCTGGGCCCTTTTCTAAAGGTTCCGGACTTCTGAGCAACCTTCTTAGCCTCTGTCATAAGAGATGCCATGCAGAACTGTGAGAAAGTCCAGCAATGAAAATTGAGGACATTTCTAAAAGATCCTGTGACTATTCCATGGCACTTTTCAATATGTCATTGCCTTTTCATTTAATGGACATGAGAACATTTCCTAGTAGACATTTGAGGGTTACACATTTTGTATTACCTTTTCTTCTTAAGAAACAGGCCTGCACTCACAGAACTGATTGCAATTGAAAAATAGACTCTGCCAAGCAGTGACGATTGACGTATGGCACAGCAAAGCTTTCATTCTGGGAAAAACCAGCTTCTCTGACATAAAGTCAAACAGTTGCTTCAAGTCCTGCACATCCCCATTCTTATTTTTAAGCCAGTGCATAATTTATTCTGACAAAGAATCAAAATGGGCTCACAGTGTTTTGGGGGTTGTTTTTTGTTTGTTTGTTTTTTGGTGTTTCGAAGGTCAGCTTTAAATGCCTTCACGTTTCTTTGGCTGCCTCCTGTTAATCTTTCAGGAAAATAAACAACAACTTAGAAAGGATAATTTGCTATGCCTGCTAAAGCTTCTGAGGCTGTAAGCTATAAACATGGGGCGATCACAAGTGACATAGCCTAGGGGAGCTTGTAATTACATAGAGGCATTTTGAGTCCGACCAGAAACCACTGATGAAAGATCGATGGGTAGGGGAGAGTTTTTGTCTCAGACAATCAAGTCTCATTCTAACAGATATATCTGGGGCACTGAGGAAGCGTATATGAGGGATTAGGGTCCTAGGATCAATTTTAATTTCACTAAGTTCCAAAGATGCAATTGCCAAGTTGTTTGTTTGTTTTTTTGTTGTTGTCGTTTGTTGGCTTGTTTTTAATGAAAACCTTTTATCTTTAGAAAAAATAAAATTAAAAACAAACAAACAAACAAACACCTCCTTCCAGAGGGAGTCCTGGTCCCTTTTTCTGATCTGAAAGCTGGGCTAGGTATCCTGCAAAATAATTGCTTCTTTAGCTCAAGTGTGTAGTTCCTGAAAAAATAACCACCTTCAAAAGTTCCAAAGAGAGGAAGACAGTCTGAATCTCAAATATAAAAATATAATGAAATAGATTTTAAAAAAAATAAAAACTCTATGATTCCCAGGAGAGCAGTCTTGACATGTCTCTTCTGTCTCGGAGAGACATTTCTCAGCCAAATTGCAGGTGCCGGAGACGGGGGTCAGAAGGAACACTACAGTCATACGACCAAAATAAAATAACATAAAATTATTTTCAGATTATTCTCAGAATGGTACCCATTTCAGAGAGACAAGAAAAGCCAGCTGTTCTCATGGGAATTGCTGAGCGCCAAATCAGAATTAATGGCAAGGGAGCTGACTCAGACTCGAAGAGGCTGACACCCCAGTAGATGTGTGATTCCTCCCTTTAAGTCAGAATCCACCAAGGTCTGGATAAAGGGACATAAACCGAGATGTCAACATGGAATTCCTTACGATTCTGCACCCCTTGTCTCCTCACAGAGAGAGAGAGAGAGAAATTAATGGGACTCAGAGAATTATTAAAATTAAACTTTAGAAGCAGAAATCCCTTCAAAGTCACATTAAAATAGTTATTAGCTGGGTCTTGTGCTCTAATAGAAGCGGTGTATATTGGCGATTCAGGTCATGAAGAAGTCCTGGACAAATGTCTGGTTTGAAGAAGCCCTGAACCACTCACATGACTGTGGGATGGAGGCATCCTTGTTTTCCAGACTCAATCAGGACACTAAGTACCCATCCCCGGGAGTCAGGGGGTAGAGCAGGGTACACTAGATGCCGAGGATGCTGGAATTTGGGCGCCGTTGGGAAGACATTCCGGCTGCCACCAACAACAAACCTTCAATCTGCCTTTATACTCAGTTAGTGGGGGATGGACTCTTTCTTCGCAAAGTTAATGGGAGGGTCATAAAGCTCCTCTGATTAGGAGAAAATCAGATGCAGTCCCTTCTACAGTGTGAATAAGTGCTTATTAGATGGGAGGATACTTCTGTTATAAGGACCAAGAGATGATGGAGACTTAGAGGCCTGGGGACCAAGGAGAGAAGCACTGCAGGAGAGGCCCCATGAGGGCTCAAGTAGCATCCGAAGAAACCAATGTGGGCATTAAAGTCAAACTTCACCCTCTTCTCAATTTTGCATTTTTCAGGCTGCACCTGGGTGTGAAAGGCCCCAGAACAAGCTTCTGGTGTTTTGGAGAATATGGGACATAAACAAGGTCAGCCACGAGCATACACACTGCTTGGATTTCTATTAAATAAGGGAAAACTGAGTAAACGTATAAGGCTGTATCTGGAGGACGTAAAAATCGTAATGCATAGAAAACACGTTATAAACGTGAAGGGCAGTAGAAAAGCTTCCGAGTTCAGTCTGTCACATAGCTTTCACCTCTCTGATGCCGCAGTGAGAAGTCATTTCACAGCAATGAGAAATGACCCTCGGTCACGGGAAGCTCAGTACACCCAACAGTGACAGTGTTGGTGGCGGCAGGGCACCCACTCCTGCACCCAAACCCCCAGGCCTGTGACTGCTGTCTTCTTTGCCTTGGGGCTTGTGGGATCTTAGTTCCTTGGCCAGGGATTGAACCCAGGCCCTCAGCAACGAGAGTGCAGAGTCCTAACCAATGGACTGCCAGGGAAGTCTCTGACTGCTGCTTCTTAGCTGAGCAAAGCCCAGGGGCGGTGAAGGCTCAAGCCACAGACAAGGTCATGGAGAAATACTGGCTGGCCACCCTTTAAAGGATTCATGCCTTCAGCTTGACTACTCTTTACCTTATTTCTCATTCATGACTGTTCAGATATAAAAGTGAAAATTGGAGGTATGAAAATCCTACTTTGGTAAAATTTTCCACCAGGTTTTGAGTGAGCATGGAGATAGTTTGGGAGATAGGAAAGCCCGGCTGGGGCGAATGCACCCAGGCAGGCTCTGGCTCTCCAGCCGGACACAAGGAGCCCAGGTCTGCACGGGGATCCCCACCCTCGCAGGGGGATTCCCGGGCTCAGGCAGGGCTCAAGCCCAGGGAGCAGGTCTCAGTTTTAGAATCTCCACCATTCTCAGTCATGGGATTTTTGTAACAGCCTTCCACAGAGGTGGATCAGAAAGACAAAGCTCTGTTTCTCCGCAGCCAAGGAAAGGTTGAAGCGAAGTGTTAGTTGCTCTGTCCTGTCCGATTCTTTGCCACCCCAAGGACTGTAACCTGCCAGGCGCCTCTGTCCATGGAATCTTCCAGGCAAGGATACTAGGGTGGACAGGCATTCCCTTCTCCAGGGGATCTTCCTGACCCAGGGACTGAACTTACGTCTCCTGCATTGCAGGCAGATTCTTTACCACCTGAGCCCCCAGGATTTTCCTAAATAACTTTTTTATCGAAATAAAAAGCAGGAGAAGAGTGAGACAAGGGAAAAACACAAACACACAGATGAAGTCACACAAAAAATCACTATCTGAGTACCTACTTGCCTGGGTCTAACCTTCATAGCTTTGCGGGCAGGTGCTTGTCTCAAACAAAAGAACTTTATTATAAATAAATATATATGAAAAATACAGAGGTAACAATGTACAAATGTATATAAATCCATGGCTTATATTTGCATATATTTATAAATGTATATATATATATATATGTATACATGTAATATTGTATATACATCTGTATGCCTACATTATTACACAAGAGAAAAATGAAGAGAGACACTCAAGTGAGGGGAGAATTATAAAAAAAAGAAAAAGAAAAAAATGACAAGCTACCACAAGCCACTCCCTTCCCCTGTTCTCTTTCTTTCCCTTATATTTATTTATATTTACATTTATTTTGCTCAGGTGACTTTCAAATCTTGTTAGAGGAACCGGGAAAGTAAAAGCTCAGAAGTGTCTCCATACTTTACATATCTCAATAATATACACAGAAATGAAATGCTTGAAAGTATTGATAAATTTTAGTCTTTGTTTTTTTTAAATGATTTTGCAAATTTGAGGATCCTCCCTGACAATGAAAACTGATGTTGCCAAGGGCAGTGAACCCATTTCCTTCTTCTAAGACATCTTTTACTCTTTATTTTATTGAAATTAAAGCTTCTAAAGATATTTTGGCCTGAAGAATTAGGCATGACATAAAGTGTACCAAATTTAGCAAGTGAATATACAGGAAGCTCGATTAAAATTGAATTTTGGATAAATAATAAAAAATAATAATAAATAATAAATAATAAAATAATGAATAATTTTTGAGTATCAGTGTGTCCCAAATATTGGATACTCATTGCATACTAAAATTAAATATACTAAAAATTATTTGTTGTTTTTCTGTAATTCAAATTTATCTGATCTTCTATTTTATCCGGCAACCCAAGGGGCCATTAAAAAAGTCATACCCACACCATATAGCCTTCTGTTCTTGTGGGTGAGCATTAAATACAAGAAATTAAAAAATTATTATCCTAGGAAGTCAAAGACAGTAGGAAAAAAATAACAGTTTAGTCATCCTCATTAGCATGGCTGAGAGGCAGAACATATAAACAGTCAACGTGGCTTCCCGAAGAACCACACGCTTTAGTGTACTCAGCTTTCCTAATTTCCTCTCTTAGCCGAAAAGGTCATGCTTTTAGGACAAACATTTCCAGCTCACTCCATTCAGTACAAAGATAAAAGACTTCCTTCTAAACCTGATGCACAAGCATGCCCTTCCTTCAGGAGAAAAACCTGGCTATGCTACGGCGGTTTTAGCCTCTCTCCCCTAAAAGCTATCTGTGAAAGGAGGGCTATTAATATTCTCCCCATTTCCTTATCTAAGGAAGGAGGGTTGCAGGCGAGGCCTCTCCCCTATCAGATTTAGAGGAAGAGCATCAGTGTTTGGAAGGAGTAAAGATCAATATCCATCCTGGTGGGTCTGAGACCTCACATCCGGGCCGTATTTCATGAAAGCAAGATGACCGTCCTAGCTCCCCGAGGAAAGGTATTTGAAAGACACTGAAGTCTTCTCTGGGCCAAACTCTGCTGTGAGGGAGCAACATCACGCCTTATCTATCTGCTCTCCTGTTACAGAGCAGGAGTTTTGGAACCTGTTTGGAAATGCCTTAGAGAGCACTCCCTATTCTGAGCTGCGAGGAGGTGCAGGTGGAAACGTCTTGGCAGCTTTAGAATTCCTGTCCAGTTCTCCGTGGCTGGTTTCCCAGTCTGACCAAGCACTTGCCACATGCTACAACAGGACGAGGCTCAAGCAGCAGAAGTTGCACTCTGCCTTCTGTGTTCACTTGGAAATGATAAAAAGGGAGGCCAGGAACTCTGTCTTATGAGCAACAAAAGATGGGTTACATCACCTGTTCAGATACCTACAGAGTCTCTGCCTATACAAATCAGCATATACTTAACATTTGGAAAGCCATACTCCTTTGGAAGTATGTCTGGGCCCTTTACATCCATGAGACTAGCATGAGGGGGAATTCCCCAGGGGGCACTTACTGATTCATTAAACACATGCTTCTTCAGGGCATGTCAAGTGCCAGACATTGGGTTAAGCGCTAACTCTACAGCAATGAAACAATGCACAAAGTCTCACAGAGCACTCAGCCTGCAGGAAGAGACGTGCAAAGCGACGACAACCATTGCGATGAGTGTTGTGACGTGAAACCACAGTGTGGGGCCCTGTGGGGAGCTGAGGAAGGACCCCAGCTTGGAAGCATCCTTGTGAAAGCTTCCTAGAAGATGCTTATCTAAGGACAGTGCTAAAAACTCCATAGGAATCTACCCAGTGAAGTGTGTGTGTTGGTGTGTCTCTGCGTGTGGTGTGTGTGTGTGTGGTGGTAAAAACAAAGGAGGAAGTACAATGTCCCAGGAATGTAACTATGCAAAGACTCAGAAGAAACTAAAATTATTTCACTATGGATGAAGTGTAAAACGAGGTTGAGAGTTTTTAGAGGTAAAGTTGGAGAGGAAGATAGAAATCAGATCTCCAAATCCTTTCCAACAATATTAAGTTTAAACTTTCTCCTGGGGGCAATGCTGAGCTTACAAAGGTTTTTAACCAGGGTAATGGCATAATGAGATTTGTATTTTATAAAAACCTCTCTGGATGCCAAATGGGAAATAGATTAAAGAAAGAGACTGCTTAAGAGATTCTTCCAGTAGAGGAATGATGAGCTGAAAGGCATAGATGCAATTTAAAAACAAAAAAATACTTGAAGAGAAAGAATTTGACTATATAGGGGGAGTCCAGTAGTTAAGACTCCATATTTCCAGTTCAGGGAGGATGGGTTAGATCCCTGATCAGGGAAATAAGATCTCACATGCCTTGTAGCATGGCCAAAAGATAAAAATAAAATAACAGAAAATTAATTTGACCAGATAGAATAAAATGGAAAAAAACCTTTCAAAGTAAGCAAGAGATATAATGCCTAAATCATGGTTTCTAAGATAATTAGCAAAAAAGAGGGGGTGCAACCAGGATGTCTTCAAGAAATGGTTAATTCTAGGACTGAGGAAGGAAATTTACAAGATGATCCTCAAGTATCTCATGCTAAAAAATAAGGACGTGTAAACAAAACAAAAAACAAGGAAAACCCCACAGTAACAAGAGTATATCAAAGAGACAGAGAAGGTTAACTGCAAGAATTCCCTGAGGTAAAACCAGAACAATTTAAGCAACAAACTAAATAGAGTAGAACGGGATTATAACCAAAAGTGTAAAGTAAATACATCTATGAGTTCAAACTGATATAAATAAATGATTGAATAAATGAAGAGGAGATTAAAAAAAAAAAAAAAAACACAACACTTCCCAGGCAGAAGACTTCTAAATAATATCTACATATCCAATTCATTCTCAAGGTAGCGGGGGATAACTCTCCACTCCTTAAGTGTGGGCTTCTTTCCAAAGACATGATCATGGGCTAGGTGTCAAGGTTAATATCAACAGGTAAAAGTCACACTGAGAGTATGTACACGCAATACTACTTTGCCACTGTGGTCTTTGCCTCAAAAACTCATATACCTCAGTCAAATCATCAAGACAGTACCAATTAAGGGGCATTCTCCAAAATATCTGACCAGTACCCTCAAAACTATCAAGATTATAAAAAAACAAACCAAGTCTGGGAAACTGTCACAGCTAAAAACACTGTGAGACATGGTTAGCTGCTATAATGGGGACTTTCCTGGTGGTCCAGTGGTTAAGAATCTGCCTTCCCATGCAGGGGACATGGGTTCAGTTCCCGGTTGGGGAACAAAAATCTCACAAGCCATGGAGCAACTAAGGCTGAGCACCACAACTACTAACCGCATGCACCTAAGTGAGAGATCCTGCAGGCTGCAACAGAGATCATACTTGCTGCAACTAAGAACTGACACAGCCATAAATAAATACTTAAAATAATAATAACTACATCAGTATTCTAAAAGATAACAACTATAATTGACTTCTGGAATAGAAAAAGGAAATTAAGTAAAAATTAAAGAAGAATGATCAATTAGGGATTTCTATTAATAATAACTTATCAATATTATTTCATTACCTGTGACAAATGTGATACACAAACACAAGACATTAATAACAAAAACTAGGTGTGATACATACAAAAATTCTCTGTATTCGCATCACAGTTTTTCTGTAAATCTAAAACTATTGTAAAATTTTAAACTTTACTTAATATATACATAAACAGTGGTGATAGGAATGAAAACCATGAATTACTGAGATAAGAAAGAACCTAATTTTTTTTCAGCAAGAGTATTTGAAAAGACACCTAAGGTTTTAAGGGGAGCCAGGACATAATATATATTGTACTTAAGTTAGTTTGATAGATTAGAGAGAAGAATGTATAGAGCTGAAGGGAACACTTAGGTAATCTAAGTTCATTGTAGTAAGGACTTTTATTTGGGAAAATATCTATACAGAGAGAGAAAAAAATCGGTAGAAGAGAAACTACATTCAGTCAGACTCTGGGCTGAGGAAAAACATTCCTTTTAGCCCAATGGAAGGAGTGTGGAGGGCCTTAACACAGAGGTACTAGAGGAAATGCCCGAGTGAGATATGATTGGAACGCTTCCAGCGTGGCAGTAAGGTTTCCGGCCCTGGCTAGATTTTCACACGAGGGAGGCAAAGTGACCAAAGCAAAGGTAAGTGACAGCTCATGAGTAGCACAGTTACCACAGGAAACAAAATAAAGTCCTTGAACCCCCTTAAATCATCCATAAAGTATAGTGTATACAGTTGTATGTACATAGTCAGCTGGGGTAATATGCATACCGTATAGTGAGGTAACAGTAATAGAACAGGGTAACTGTGCTAAGATAATACACATCTCTTACCAACAGAATCCTAATATTCTCTCAAGTCAGTTATTCTCACCTTGATAGATAATAAATATCTCCTTTGAAATAAATACACACAAAGAAGAGTTTCCATGGTAGGTTTAGTTGGGTCTTGAATTTTACTCATTCAGAAAATCTCTTCCTTTAAATTGAATGGATAATCATTTCATATTTAACTATAGTTATTCAAATGGTCAGATCTAAGGCTTCCATTTTCACTACTTATGTTCATCCTATATTTTATTTCTCTTCTCCTTTCATGTTTCTTCTGACTTCTTTGAATTATTTTAGAATACTATTTTAATTTATCCATTATCTTTTTAGACAATGGATAAATTGTAGTTTTTTGGTGTTTTCTCTAAAGACTTTTGTACAGAAACTTTAAATTTTTATTCCATTTAGAATATTGCATCCCTTCCAAGAAAGTGTAAGAACCTTACATTTCCATTCTTTATATTTTTCGATTGTATTTAATCTACATATGGTATAGAGACAAAGAAGGATATTTTATGATGAAAATGTAGTCAATCTAACAATAAAATAAAACAATTTGTATGCCTAACAATAAAGCCTCAAATGTATATGAGGCAAAATTTGACAAAAATGAATGAGAAATGGCCAATTGGACTATAGTAATTAGAAGCTTCAATATCCAGATTTAAATATGGATAAAACAACTAGGTGAAAGATCAAACAACAAAATCAAAAACTTGAACAACACTATAAATAAGTGAGTTCCACAAAAGTTCAAGATAGTGATCAATATTTTAAAAGCATATTTCTAAATACTTGAAATAAATAATCCAAAAAAGAAATAAAGAAAACAGTAGCACTTACAATTGCATGAAAACAAATATAATATTAGGTATAAGCTTTACAAAATGTGTATAAGACTTGTACACTGAATACTACAAAATATTGTTGAAGGAAATTTTTTAAAGACCTCACTAAATACAACAAATCTTGAATTTGTGGATTGGAAGACTTAATACTATTTAAATGGAAATATTCCCCAAATTGGGTTACAGATTCAATACAAGCCTATCAAATCTTAGCTCTCTTTTAAGAGAAATTGACAAAATGATCCTAAATTTCATATGGAAATGGAAGGGAAACCAGAAAATAGACAAGATAGTCTTGAAAATGAACGAAGTTGAAGCGCTTACACATCTTGATTTCAAGATGTGACAATAATCAAGATTGTGTGATACTGGAATACAAATAGATCAACGGAATAAAATTGGTTGTCCACAAATTATCCCACACATTTGTAGTCAACTGATTTTCAGCAAGGATGCCAAGACAATCCAATAAGGGAATAATCCTTCCAACAACGTTCCTGGGACAAATGGATATGCACATGCAACAGGAGGATGCTGAAATACTATTACAAAGCATATATATACAAAAGCATATATTATACAAAAAATTAATTCAAAATGGATAAATGCTAAAACTATAAAACTCTTAGAAAAATTGGGGGAAACTTTGTGACAGTTGGATGAGGGAAGAGTTTTTTAGATTGGAAACCAAAAAGAGGAAAGAGAAAATATACATACACGTAAATTTAAAATGCAAAGTTAAAAGTATTTGTGCTTCAAAGGACACTATTAAGAAATGGAAAAGATAACTGAGAGATGGGAGAAAAAAAACTGCAAAGCACATATCTGATAAAGAGTCTAGTATCCAGACTCAATAAAAGACTCTCACAATCCAAAAATGAAAAAACAGCTCAGAAACTAGGCAAAGATTATACACGAGTATTCCCCCAAAAGATATACAGATATACAATAAAAACATGAAAAAATACTCAATGTCAGTAGCAATAAGGAAAAAGTAAATCAAAACCACAAGGAAATACCACTTCACACCAACTGAAATAGTTAGAATCAGGAAGATAGATAATAATAAGTGTTGACAAGGAAGTGGAGAAGTTGAAATACTCATTCATTGATGGTGGGAATGTAAAATGGTGCAGTCAGTTTTGAAAACAGGTCTTCGGTTTCTTAAAAAGTTATATGGAGAGTTACTGCATACCTGGCAATACCTCTCCTAGTTATATACCCAAGAGAACTGAAAACATGTTTGCATAGAAACTGTAATGTGAATGTTCAAAGTAGTATTATTTATGACAGTCAAAATGCATAAACAGCCCAAATATCCATCAGTTGCTGAGTGGATAATCAAAAGGTAATCCATATGATAGAAGATGACTCAGCAATAAAAAGAATGATATACTGATACATGCTGCAATATAGATGCATTAAAAAAAGAAATTATGCTAAGTAAGAAAGCCAGACGCAGAAGTCACATATCATTGTACGATTCTATTTATGCAGAATGCTCAGAATAGGCAAGTTGACAGAGACAGAATATATATTAGTGGTTGTCAGGGACTGTGGAGAGAAGACAGTGGGAAATAATGCTCATGGTGCGGGGCTTTACGGGATGAAGAAATGTTCTGAAACTGTGTTCATGGCAGCACTTCACAAATGGACTAAAAATCACTGAATTGTATGCTTTAAAAAGGTGAATTTCATGGCATGTAAATTCTATCTCATATTTTTAAAAACTTGAATTTAAAAAGATCATATGTATTTTTAAAAAAAACTAAAAGAAAAGAAAGTCTGTTATGCTAATATACATATTTATTATGCCTGGCAATTTTCATTCCATCTTGAAGATCTGATTTTCCATCTGGTATTTCTGTACAGCCTAAAGAACTTCTGTAGCACGTCGTGCAGTGAAGATCTGCTGGCAACAAACTCTTTAGTTTTTGTTTATTTGAAAATGTCTTTATTACACCTTTATCTTTGAAGAATATTTTCACTGGTTGACGGGTTTGTTTATTTGTTTGTTGCTGTTTTCCTTCCAGATCTTGGAGGAGTTCCCCTGACTTCCGGATACAATGTTTTGTTTTGATTTGTTTTTTATCTTTTAAAATTTGTTTTAATGAGGAATCAGCTATAAACCATATTGTGTTGCCCTCTGTCTAATGTCTAATTTTTCACTGGCTACTTTCAAGGTTTTTTTATCTTTTGTTTTCAGCAGTTTGACTATGATGTACTTGATGACTCAGCTATAGTTTTCTTTATATTTATCTTACTTAAAGTTCATGAGCTTATTAAATATGTAATTTCTTCTGTCATATACATTATACTTCTTTACATTGCCCCACGCACTACTACTGGGGTATTTTAATATTAAAAAAATTTTTTTTTCTCTGTGGTCTTTAGTCTAGGTCATTTCTATTGATACAACTTCAACTTTTCTGACTCTTTGGCCAAATCCAATTGGTGCTATAAAGACATTTGATGAATTTTTATTTTGGATATTTTGTTTTTCAGATCTAAAATTTCCACTGGGTCCTTTTGTTTGTTTCTATTGATGATCAGATTTTCTACTTCCTAACTCATTATGAGAATATTTTTCTTTGTGTCCTCAAATGTATCCAATAGCTGGATCATCTCAGTATTAGTCTCTACTGATTGGTTTTTTTTTTTTTTTAATACCAGTCACACTTTCTTATTTGTCCATAAGCATGTATATTAACTTAGTAATTTTTTTTTTTTTGGACATTATGAAAGAGTACCTTGTGTAAACTCTGAATTCTGTTATAGTCCTCCAAGAGAACTGATTTTTATTTTTTTTAAGGCAGACAGTGAGCTTAGCCACTTAAACTTTCCCTGATTGTCTGTGTATTGGACTGGAGGTATCAGATGAAACTTCTGTTCAGTCCTTTTAGCCTTTGCCAGGCTGTTTGGAGTTGGCTTCATGAATGTGATGTTTAGGTGACAGGGAAAGTTTAGGAAGAGTAATAAAAACAGAATTTGAGGCTTCTGCTCTATGGCTTTTCCTTGTTGAATTTTTCTTCCAATCCCTAGTGCCATTGTCCCCAAGATCTAATTTATTCTAGTTCCCAAGTTATTAAGACTGTTTTATCTAAGTTTTAGCCAATCAACTTGCTGCTGACTGAGGTCACCCTTGAGGGAAAGAGCCATAAAAACTGGGAAACTCACTCAATGTTGCTTCTTTCCTCCAAGTATTCACTTCCCTCGAGTTCTTGCCTGTTTTTGAATGCTCTTCATTGCTTCCAAGTACATGATTTTTATATATTGTCCAGAGTTTATAGTCATTATCAATGGGTGGGTTCGTCTGATAAGAGTTATTCCACTATTAACAGAACTGGACTCCCATGATTGGGTGCAGCAAGAGTGGATTCCATTCAACTAGTAGCCACATTTGGAGAAAATGAGAGAAAATTAGAAGCAATGTATATGATCAGTAATCACGCATGTGTGTGTGGGTAAGAGTATGTATGTGTGTTGCAGAAGCCAATTTGACTACAAAGTTCTCCACTGAAGAACTTTTATATCTAAGGGCTGAAAATTAGAAATGTACAGCTGTGTACTTGAAATTGAGGGAAGAGAAGTGAGACAAGGAGATGAGTAAGAGGCCAAAGCTGGCATTTGCCCTTGGTGGTTCAAAGCAAGTCTCAAATAAATTGAGGTGCCTCCAGAGTTCTACTTGTGTGGGTTTGGTTAGAGCTTCCAGTAGAGATATAGCTTGTCCAGACTGAAGTCAAATAGTGATTTAAAAAGCTATTTGCAAAGACTACACTCCTGAATCAAGTCCGTACCTAGCCCCTGGAGTGCAGAAGCCCATGAGTGGTCAAAAAGAATAGGGAAGGGACAAAATAAAGCTCTTCTTCATGAGCCCGAGGTGGAGTCAGTTCATCATTAAAGCTGGGTTTGGACAATCTGATGTACCAGATCCCATTCCAGAGATGCAGTTGACCATGCCTGAAACACATGGACTTACAGTAGAGTGTTCCTCTGCAGTTTAGACTGACGGGATGGAACCTAGATGGAAGACGATACTAAAGCAGACACTGTGGATGACCCACCCCAACACCTTCACTGTATAAGAGAGGAAGCTGAAGTCCAGAGAGGTGAAGCGACTTATCACGATTTCCCAGCTCCTTAGTAACAGAGACAAGACTCAACTCCAGATTTTCTGACCCTGAGTCCACTACCCTGAACCTTGAGCACTAGCCAGGACTTTGGGAAACCACAACCCTCTCCAAAGAGAGAGTTCATAGTGAGCAATGGATGCCCTTCTTTCACATGCAACCATGTAAGAAATCAAGACCTTTACAAAATTTACACACAAAAAAATTTACAAAACAGGAGTGCCTGATAACTCATTTTAAATCATTTAACATTTTGCCAGCTGGTATCTGTGAAAAGCAAGGCTGCCGCTTCACTGATCCATTAGCTATTTCAGTAAGTGTATCATTATTTGTCATACTTTGCAAAAATAGACTCCAAATTCAAGTTATTGCATATTTTTCTTCATTACCCAGGTCTAAGAACACACTTAGCTAATGGAGGCATCATATATACCTTCCAAAAAAAAAAAAAATTAAATGACGTTTCTATCAGCAGCACACCACCAACCTCCACACTTATAAAGATACCTTCAGTTTTATTATTGTGTACTTTTAAGTTAAAAATGTTTTTCCCCAGATTTTAGGGGAAACTGTCCTGTTTGTTACAATAAATATATATAAATCATTTGGGGATTTTAAGCACATATTTTAAGTAATATTAAAATGCTTACTTTTCCTATTAAGCTTGGAAATTTCCCGAAGTCAAAGACCATGTCTTGTTCATTATTGCATTCCAACATCGAGCATGATAATATGTAACATATAATACACTTCACCTATGAAGTATTTGTTAAATGACTAGTGGATGAATAAATAAAGAGATTTCTCTTTCAGATGACTCTATTATAGCAAAGCCTCAGTAGGACTGGATTTCTCCAATTTCATATAGCAGTTTCCACCTTGGGCATGTAGCCCTTCAAAAATTCCAGACACAGTTTACCAGAATTCCTACTGTTTCTTCCCTTGCATTGACCTCCACTAGAAAAACCTCATTTTCTTGGGAAAACGTTCTCATGTGACGATAATTGCCAGTAGCAGAATCTATTTGAAAAATAGATCAAAAGCGTAGGATAGACTGTTTGTGTGTGTGTGTGCTTCCCTTCCCGAATCTCAGTGCATTTATATACATAGGATTCAGCAGAGATCTTCAGGGAAAAAGCTTTTCACAGTATTTCGCTTGCCACCACCCTGCTATGGACTTCTTGAAGATGGGAGAATGTCTTCTTTTATATTGCAGGACAATGCCATCTTTATATGCCAGGATTTATCACAATGCCTGTTATATGCTAAGTGCTCATTAAATGCTAGTCAAAATAAGATAGTGAACAAAAACATCAGTGGGCAGGCTCTCCTTTGAATAAATCTGACAATTTGTTTTGTATCCCTTAATCTCAGTTTTCGCCATCCACTTTGATAGAATCCATCTATTGCAGAAAATTAGGTCTATCTGTAGCAGCTTTGAAAAAAATCGACACATGATTATGTTTTGCATGGAGTTAAAGCTATCATTTTAGAAACAAAGAAAATAGTTTTCCATTTGTTAAAAGACAGGTTTCTCCTGTCTTTGCATTTTTGCACAAAGCATCCTTTATTTTGTCAAATGACAAAGCCCGCCTAACAAAGCCCACAGCTATTGGAAGAGTCAGCATGGCAGATACATGTTCCTAGAAGCTTAGGGACATTGTGCTGAGCTTTTTCTAAATCCTAGCCTAGTCCTGCAGCTTAAAGGAAACAACGGAGACCTTCGATCAATACTGAGGCAGGGCCTTAGAGCACCGAGGGAGGAGAGCGCTTCACGCTGACATTGTCAGCTTCCTCAGAGAAGCCAAAACAGGCATCTGAACACTTAGGTGACCTGGATTTTTGGTGGGTGTGTTTTGATGTTGTTTTTGCCCTTTTCTTGGTCGACATCTCAAAACCAAGGACGCTGGTTCCATGTGTCAAATTTAAGGCCGTTTCCAACGTACTGTCCCTACTCTGAAATTAGAAATGCAAGCGGCTCTCTTTGATGAGTTTGCCCACAATGCATAAAGGGAGGCAGAATGATTCCTTTGGAACAACCAAGCTCATCTATTTTGGAAGCTAGTCAGTGATGATGAAGAGTTAGCCCAGCTTCTTTAGACAGGGTCCTATCCATTAGCTACGCGAAGAACAATAATGGGCCAAAACCTGTCACAGTTGAAGAAAGAATGGCCCAATAGGATGTAAACAGACTGCCATGAGTGTCCATCAACTACATTTCTTGCTGGATTTGAGGGTGAACAAAAATTTCAGTTATTATTCATATTACTCATTAAATTTCTATTTTTCCTGTTAGTGTTCCCAAGGCCTTGCCAGGTGTCTTTCAGAATTCTAATGCTCTGATGCCTCTTCATTTGACTGGGGTGGGGAAGGTAGAGTCTGTTGAACCATGCGAAGAGAAATATGAGTTATCTTTCAGGGGGCCCATTTCTCCCCTCCCCCTGCTGGACCTCAGGCCCCTCAAGCCTTCACAATGGCCCCTGCATCGATTCTATTTAGTTTCCTGGCCTCCTGAATCCCCTTACTCCAATCCATCACACAGCAATCCCCCAAAAGCACAGATGAGACCAGTCATCTTCCTACTTAAAAAAAAAAAAATGTCATGGCTAGCAAATAAAATTCAGCCTTGCCTGACATGGAAGGTATTTATAACTTGGTTCTGATTTATCTTCTCAGCTTCATCTCACTCACACATCTAACTCCACTGAACTTGACTGCGAATGGTGTTCACACTTCTGCCACCCCTCCACACCTTTAGTTACGCTGGTCCTCTGCGCTCAAGAAACTGGTCATCAGTTTCCACGTGTCCTGATGCTGACTCCAGGTTGGAAGTCCTCATTCCTCTATTTTCAATTCCCCCAAACATCGTACTGGGTTGGCTTTTAAGCTTTGTTTTCTGTTTTCATATTTTGTGTTACATTTATTTTAATAAACATATTATTTTGCCCTTCCCCTTGTTCTCAAGACTTTAAACTCTTTGAGGTGAGAGGATGAGTCACAGACATTTGAATATTCCATGTAATTTCAGGCACAGAGCCTGGTACGTAATAGGTACTTAGTAAGCATGAATGAATGAATGATTGAATGAAAATGATTTCTTCCATATCACCCTATTTTCCCACACCAGTAGTATGACAGGAACACGAGCCATTTAAGCAGTTTAATTATCTAACCCAAAATGTGGGCTCTGAAGATCAGAGCAAGTCTAGATGCAACAGCTGAGGTGTCAAAACACATTAAAAATAATAATGCAAAAATAACCAGGTGTAATCTAAGCTGAGCATTTTCTTCTGGCACCTCTTCCCCTACCATTCAATTTAGAATTATGTTCTATAATTATCATATCTGCTTAAAGGTCCTATTTTCTGCTGATTCTCAACTAGATAAAATGCATACAGCTCTCCAAGATTGAAAATATTTCTAAGAGGAATGAACTAAGGCTTTAGTTTTAACTTCTTAAATGGAATAAAAAGACACCTCACTTAACATAGGAATTTTTTTAATCAAGAATTCAGCACTGGGAAAGGTTCAGTCATCCATCTGAGACCCATAATTCTGAGAGCACCAGAGAAAACTGGGGTTGCTTAAACAAGTGTGAGGCCATTCAAGCGCTTGGCCGTCACTCAGGACCTTCCATCAAGGATACATTGTTTTGGACACTGTTGGTGATGCAAAGAATAATAAGGTATGGACTCTGCCCTCCAGAAACCTTGCCAAGTCCACGACTGGGTTAAAAGTGAGGTAGGAGACAGGTGGGGCCCTGGACTAGACAGCTGGTGTTTGTCAAGTGGAGTAAAGCTGAAATTTTGTTCTCAGCCAGACACTCCAAGGACAAAGCTAGAGGCAGAAGCGGAGGTCTGCTGAAGTGAAGAGATATGGGGCTCACTCCTGAGGTCAAGGAAAAAGTCCCTGTGTGCACAGGCACAGAAGGCTTCTTGGGGGTCAAAAAGGGAGGAGGTGCCACACTATAATGAGTGTGGGCATGCACCCGCAGGCCTCTGTGGTGGGATCCCTCTTGGCAAAAAGTTGCACACACCTCTTGCGGAGGGTCCTAGGCCCCGTCAGGTGTGAAAAGATGAAACAGGATATTAATAATTGGCCAAAGGTACCCAAAGACCCAGAAGGACTCTCAGTGATTTAAATCACCTCTTTACTGAGCTCCTCACTCAGAATGCCCTCTCTCCTCCGGGTGTGTATTTCTGCCTAGCTTCCGTCTTAAATAAACTGTTTCTCGAAGTGCTCTCCCATTTGTTATGCTGTGGCTCTAATAATAAACTCGTACCTGTTTTTACAGTCTTTGCCTCCTTGAAATAGTTCCACTTTCAAGCGGGGAAAAACAGCCAGGGCTGCTTTGCTTCTAGCCTCTGGTCCCTGGTGATCTAGCAGCTAGGATTCCTGGTTTTCATCCATGCTACACAGGTTCAAATCCTGGACAGGGAATTAAGATCTCTCCTCGGGACTGCTTACTGCTGTCTCTCTGAGATCATAAACATCATGGCAGGTAACACCAAATGCCCAGCCCACAGTTCACACTTCAGCAGAAGTTTCTGATGGTATCTGGGTACCCAGCCTGGCCTGTTAAGAGTCAGTCGTGGGCAGAACTTGCCTCTACATGGAAGGGACAGCTGTCCACGGCTCTGGAGGACCAGCTGGCCACCAAATTTGTTGAATTCACATCCAATTCCTTTCTCATTTTTTGCCTTTACTGATAGCCTCCCTGCCACTCCTTCCTTTTGTTCAAGTTGATGTAATTTCTCATTGGATTAAACTAGAAGCTTCCCAATAAAAAATTCCCTGCCTCCCAACCAGCTCCCTTCTAATCCAGCTGTGTTGTTCCTGTCTGTAGAGGTCTCTTTCAAAACCACAAGTACAAACATGTCATTTTCATGATAAAGATCTGAGTTACTCCCAATAGCCTTCAGGGTTCCGTGGAAGTATTCAACTGTCACCATGATCTGACTTTCTCTGGCCACTTCTCCCGTGAACCCTAAACGTGGCCTTAAGCTCCTCTCACTTGGTGATCCTCACCAGCCCTGAGATAACCACTGTTCTGAATTTTTTTTTCTCCCATCATAATTTATTTGGGGCTTACCAGGTGGCGCTAGCGGTAAAGGACCTGCCTACCATGCAGGAGATGTAAGAGATGCAAGTTCGATCCCTGGATCGGGAAGATCCCCTGGAGGAGGATCCCACTCCAGTAGTCTTGCCTGGGAGAATCCCACGGACAGAGGCGCTTACAGTCCCTGGGGTTGCAAAGAGTGGGTCACGACTGAAGCAACTTAGCACGAAGCAAGCGAGCTGCAACCACCCCACACATCTCCTCCAGGGGGCGCTGCTGTCCCTGGCTCCCGAGCCTCTGCGTGAATTCCATCTTCCGCCTGCAGCGTGGTACCACTCGGCGGCCTGACCTGCACATCTTTCAGTATCCTTCAAGACTCACTTGATCTCACAGTCTGGGAGTCCCGCCTCTCCATGCCCACTGCCCGCTTCACAGGGCTCTACCACTTGCCCACTTAGACAAGGCTTAATCAGTGGCTGGAATCCTCTGCTCTGAAATGAAGACTTCAGTGGGCATCTCTTCAGTCCATTTTCCTATGAATAAACTGCCCAAACATGCCTGGATGCACCTAATGCCTCTCCTTTAACACCTCTGCTTTTCTGCAGAAGCCAACAAGTTTTTTCCCAAGCTTGGTTTCCTCCTCGAGGCTGTCAAGAAAGTTCTGTTCTACTTCCACCCCTGGCCCGCAACAAACACGATTAAAGAGAACTTGGGCACTTCCCTGGTGGTCCATGGGTTGAGAATCCGCCTGCCAATGCAGGTGACACAGGTTCAGTCCCTGGTCTGGGAGGTTTCCACACGACACGGGGCAACCAAGCCTGTGCTCTGTAACAAGAGAAGCCACTGAAATGGGAAGCCCAAATACTGTGACTAGAGCAGTCCCCACTTGCCACAACTAGAGAAAGGCCACGTGCAGCAACAAAGACCCAGTGCAGCCACAAATAAGAGAGAAATTAAAATCAGAGAGTCCTCGGTCAGTTGTTCATGACCTTCACGCTAAAGGAACTCCAGAGCTTTCTCTTAGCCCTAAACGCCACGAGCGAAAGATGGACCTCTTACCAGAAAGGAGTGCTGCCCTAAAAACCTGCTAGTGGTTTGAGAAACACGACCTTGAACAAAGGAAGCAGCTAAAGGGTACATTCCCAGGAATGACAAGAGCAGGACCTGTTCTTCAACAGAGGGAAGAGCCGGTGACCCACGGTGGAAATGAACCAAGCCCTAAAGTAGAGAAAGGTGGGACTATGGTTCTCACTACTTATCTGTTTTATACATAGTATCAGTGGTGTGCACACGTCAGTCACCATCTCCCTGTTCATCCCACCATGCCTTCCCCACTTGATGTCCACGTTTGTTCTCTATGTCTATCCGTTTCTTCTTTGCAAGTAAGTTCACCTATACCATTTTTCTAGATCCATTAATGCATTAATATATGATTTTGTCCTTGTCTTTCTGACTTACTTCATTTTGTATGACAATTTCTATATCCATCCACATCTCTGCAAATGGCACGACTCCGTCCCTTTTTTATCACTGAGTAATGTTCCACTACATACACACACACACACACACACACACACACACACACACACATACACACACATATACACACACCACATCTTTATCCATTCATCCTTCGATAGACATCTAGGTTGCTTCCATTGTCCTAGCTATTGTAAATAATGCTGCAATAAACATTTGGGGTGCGTGTTTTTTTTTCTTGAATTACAGTTTTCTCAGGGTATAGGCCCAGAATTGGGATGGCTGCATCTTATATTATCTCTATTTTTAGTTTGTTAAGGAGCCTCCATACTGTTCTCCATAGCGGTTGCACAATTTACATTCTCACCAACACTGTAAGAGGGGACCCTGAGAAAAGATGGAATATTTGAACTCACAAGTAAGATGAGCTGCAAACACCTGTGTGCACTTAGAATAAATCACAGCTTCTTCCAACAACCTACTAGGATCTACGCAGTGTGACCTCACCTAAATCCAGTCTCACTTTTTACCCCTCTCCTGTCGTTAGCTTCAGGCCCTCTGCCTACCACAGGACCTTTGCACCTGCCAACACCTCTGCTTGAAGGAGCAGGTGCTTCATGTTGGGATCCTTCGCCTCCTTTATAGGTCACAGTTCAACATAGCAGCTTCTCTGAGTGGCTGTCACTAACCTTCCCATTGAAAGGAAACTACCTGCCTCCTATTCATGCTTGTCATCAGCTAAACATATTTTGTTTCCTGCTTCTTCTCAAGATAGGAACCTTATTTTTTCATTCACTGCAGTATTTCCAGGACTTCATACCTGGTACCTAGTAGGCGTTCAATGTTAGTGGAATGAAGTGGGAAAGAAATGCAGAAGTAAAAGAAGGAGTCAAAAAGGAAAAACAGAACTGACAAATAACTAGCTTTCTGTTTCTAAAATCTTGACCTCGAGTCACTGATCAGAAGTTCTGGTTCTATCATCTCACAGGGAGATCGGGTGCCCCTAAACAAGCTGGAAACTCCAGTTATTAATAATTAGGCCCCCAAATCTCTGGAATCCCCCAAAGTATTGGAGTGGCCACACCCTAAGGGAAAGTGGTTGTCAGATGAAGAAAGGATTGTTGAAAACTCACATGGAGACGCTTAAGCAACCTACCCTGTCTCTGTCAATTCCACCCATGACATCCATCAAGTCTTGGGCAGAGGACCTCAGAGAAACTATTTCCTGTTGATCTGGTTCTCATGAGAACAGGCAGAAATCTCTTTTAGATTTGTTTAAAACAAAGTCCATGACTTGATGTGTCTTTTGTACATATTAATTCCACCTGTGGATGAAATGTTTTTCACTCCAAAGTCTACAAGTGCGCAATTTCTCACATGGGTCAGTCATTTGCCTGCATTATGACTGTGGTGGTTTAACAGTGTCCACATGTTTTCTCATGACCCTCCCTTCAGGGATAGAGGTGAATTCCCTACCAAAACTTGAACAGTGACTGGTATTGACTTCTAGGGCTTGCCTGGTGGCTCGGTGGTAAAAGAACTGCTTGCCAATGCAGCAGACCCAGGAGACATGAGTTCGACCCCTGAGGTTTGGAAGATTCCCCTGGAGAAGGAAATGGCAACCCACTCCAGTATTCTTGCCTGGGAAATCCCACGGACAGAGGAGCCTGGCGGGCTATATAGTCCATGGGATTGCAAGAGTCAGACACGACTTAGCAACTAAACCACCACCACCACCAGTGACTTCCAGCCGATAAAAAGTAATGGAAGCAAGACCACGTGACCTTGGAGCATCCTAAAAAGAATGGCCTCCACTTGAGGCTCCATGGGAAGCCAGAGACTACAACATGAACATCTTCAAAATCCCTGGGAGGAGCCCACGAAGAGAAAAACCGAGGTCTCCTGCATCACATGAGTGAGCCACATTTTATTTCTTTTTTAATTTGACTCTTGAAACTGACGTGTCACTGTCTCCTTGGATACAGTTACATGAGTTTTGACAAAGAGACACACACAGCCACGCCACCGTATCAAGATCCAGATAAGTTCCACGACCCTACAAATGCCCTCTTGCGGCCCCACTGTAGCCGACTCGTTCCCCTCACCCCCAGGGACCAGCAAGCACTACTCTGCTTTCTGTAATGGAATGAACCACCTCTCAAAGCAGAACCGCAGCCCAGGCTGAAATCTCAGCTACACAGGGATGAGAAATCTCAAGTTAGGATCACCCAGTCAAGCCACTCCCAAATTGTCCCCTGGAAACTTTCAGAGATAATAAAGGTCTACAGTTTTTTAAGCCACTAAGTTTTGAGGTAACTGTCACACAGCAATAGCTGCACTGTTCGCCTTTGCAAACTCTTCAGTTTTTTAATGCAGAGTGCTTTTCCTTCTTGGAAAAGCCCCAAAGCCCACGTCCCCTGCCCAGGTGCCCTAGGCGACCTGCGGGTGGAAAAAGGTCGCTGAGTGATATGACCAAGCTCATCTTGTTTCGTTGTTCAGATACTCAGTCGTGCCCGGCTCTTTGCGACCCCATGGACTGTAGCCCGCCAGGCTCCTCAGTCCACGGAATTTTCCAGGGAAGAGTACTGGAGTGTGTTGCCATTTCCTTCTCCAGGGGACCTTCCCAACCCAGAGATCGAACCCGGGTCTCCTGGATTGCAGGCAGACGCTTTACCGTCTGAACCACCTAGACTTTCCTAATTCAGTAATGTCTGCTTACCAGACATTATTTAAGAAAATGAAGAGCCAAGACATAGGCTAAGACAAAATATTCATAATGGGTGTATTTGTGTTGATAATATATGGATACCTTCCACTTACTACTCCAGTAATAAAAAGACAGACAACCAATTTTTTTTTAATTGACGAAAGACATGAACAGACGATTCACAAATGTAGATACACAAATGACCAACATTTAAAAATGTTTGACACCATTAGCCTACAAGGAAACACAAATTAAATCCATAATGACATGCTCTGCTACACCCACTAGAATGACTATTATTTGAAAGACAAATGTTGGTGAGGATGTGGAATTCATGCACATTGCTTTAGGGTGTGCAAAATAATGCAGCTACTTGGAAAACATTTTGGCAGTTTCTTTATACAGTTAAAAATGCACCCAACTTATGACCCAATAATTATACTCTGAGATATTTAACAAGAGAAGAAAAAACATCTGCCAACAACAACAAAAGTAATGTTCAGGAAAGCTTTATTCAACATACCACCCTCCCCCACCAAAAAAAAAGAGAGAGAGAGAAGAATGCATAAGCCAATTGCAGGATTTCTGTCTAGAAGAAATCCACTCAGTGATAAAGAGCAAGAAGCTACTTTGCTTTCTATGCAACCAGTGGATCCATTTCAAAGCAATATCAGAAACTAGATCCAGAAACATGCATACTTTCCGTGGTCATTTATACAAAGTTTTAAAAAAAGCAAAACTAAGCTATGGTGAACCAAAGAAGAAAAGTTGCTGGGAATCTGGATTGGGAGGTTAGGGTTGACTGTGAAGGGGCACATGACAATGATGTCATGATGGAAAAGTTACGGATCTTAATAGGAATGTAGGTTACACAGGCATTTGCATGGTTAAAACTCAATGAACTACATAACACAGTATCTCTGCATTTCACCATATATAAAATATATGTCATTTTTTTTAAGTTAGAAGAAAAAATCATAAGTAATTTCTTGTAAAAATATTCAATCGGGATCCTTTTAGAAATTAAAGTGTTTGCTGTGTTTAAAATGAAGAATTTTAGATGATTTATTTAAATCCTGCTTTCTCTATTTATTCATTCATCCAGCAATCATTGAGTGCCTTCTCTGTATCTGTCACTGTTCTAGGTGTTTCTGAACACATCAGTGGGCAAAACAGACATGGATTCCTGCTTTTAAGTTGCTAACAGTCTACAGGAGTAGGGAGAAATCAGGAAAACCAAATTAAATGGGTAAATGTAGTGTCTAAAATCTGAGAAGTGCTAAGAAAGAGAGGAAGCCTTTGACAGTGCCATATCATCCTCCAGCCGCTTAACAACATTTTTTAAAAAATTATGGATATGCCTGTATTTACTGATTAGCATTTTTGCCTTCGTTAATTGATGGATCACGCACTAAAAGATTTCCAGAAATAGCAGACAGTGTGTGTGTGTGTGTGTGTGTGTGTTTCAGAACTTGCTAGGTTATCATCATTGCTTTATTCCCCAAGCTTTTGCAATATTTAATGCCTGAAAGCATATATATCAAGATGTCACCTGAGGTGAGTGGAAAGGTTGGTTTCAAGGACACTGTGTTCAATGCAAATCCCATTTCGTGTGCTACTGAGTCAGAATCACACTTAGTTATCAAGTCCTAGAGCAGCTCTTTTTGTCTTCTGTATAAAAAGACCAACCACTCAAATGTTACAGAATTCAGACACCCAAGTCATTAAGATGTGGTTGTACATAAAAGAGGCAGCCCTGATAATTCAAAACAGACATGAAGAATGTGCTCTAGGACTCGTTCTTCTCCAAATCATAATATCTGGCACAAAACATAAATAAAGCCCTCTTTTTCTCCTTCAGTGCCTGCCGTGAAGGAGTCACTGAGCAGACTTGTTATCTGCCAGGAACAGCGAGTTGTGGAGAGGCCTTCAGCTAAAAAACACTTCTCCTGTATTTTTTAACAAGGCAGAGACTGAGAACACAAGTAATTCCCCAACAGACAGCAATAGGACCAACAATTCAAAAGCATCTGCGACGTGGTTATCCAACACACCGAAATATTAAGCTCAGTGTTGTGTCTCTTTAGCTACAAGACCGACACAAAAATAAAGTGGTTTTGCTCTTTGCTCTTATTTCTTGTTTTTAATCATGTATCTTGGAAAACTCAGTCTCTCATCAGGCTCCACAGATGTCCTAATGGACCTCCAATCTTAAATCTATGCCGAATCACCAGATTCCTCCATGATAATGTGTGTATTTGTCAGTTACCTCTTATGTTTTCCTCTCTTTTACCAGAACATGCATGATTCTGCTCACAGGGAATGCCTTCTCACCTGCTAAAATGCCACCCACATTTCTAGTTGCAACACAAGTCCCTCTCTTTAGTGAAGTCTTCCCTAACCAACACAGTTAGAAGTGACCCTTTCCTCCTCTCAGCTCACTCAGCATGATCTTCTATCCCATCTATTCGATCTAGACATGTTCTAGGTTCATCCTCTTAGAGGCTCATAGCCCAGTCAGAATGATAAGAATTGTAGGCTCCACAAACCGAACCCAATTTAAATCCAGATTGCATTCTCAAAAGTGATTTCCAAATTCTGTTATTACAGTTATTAAGATGGATGATCCCCGGGTCAGTCCCTAAAAGAGTATCTAACCCATAAAATATCTGAGATACAGTAGAACACCCTTTGCAGAATTATGTTTCTGAGAAAATGCATTTCTACGTCTACAATGCCAGCAGCAGCTGATCAAAACTGTGTAGGTCATCCAAAACTGCTTGAGTGGCCGCTGACAATCAAATACTCCACTAGGTCCCACAGACTGGTTTCTGGCTTCCTTAGGAATCCATAGGACTGATCCTCATTCTATGACTTACAAGTCTCCACTTCGCAGCTTCTATGAAATCTCACATGGACTTCTGATGCTCCGTGGTTTCCGAGCAACAGAAAATACGTGTCAGGTGGGGGAATGGAAAGAGCCAAGTATTGATTCCACACTGGTCCACAGCACTGTCTTACCTCAACTTCCTAATACGCATGCAGAGGTCTCGGGCTTACTTTAAGCCATGAAATAGAGTCAACGGGCTGCTTTATTTCAGCTGACTTCATAAAAGCACAAAAATTTAAAACTAAGATAATGGCATTTGGCCTTTGTTGCATCTGCTCTCTTACAACTCATGTACAAAAGCATTCGTTTGATAAGGTGCTTAAAGATAAAGCAGAAAGAAAAACTCTGGTTCATGGATGGGTCGCTCTGATCTGAAACACAGTCAATCAAAATCTGACAACCTTAAATACTTTGAAAGAAAGGGGATGACAAAATGTCATTTCATGTCCATTTCCGTTTCCTTCTATTCCTTTTGGAGAAGCCTAGAATTGTCCTTAGTAAGCAAAGCAACAAGAAGAATCATCCTAATTTGTGAAAACACCATCCTTTCTCAGAAAGCCCAGTTCCGCGGCAGAAAGCAGAAGTCTCCCTTACCTCTTAGTTCGCCCATGTCCAGCGTCGTCCCCAGCTGCTCCAACAGAGCGACCCGTGCCGCGTTCTTTTTGTGCTTCTTGCCATCATAGTGCTGCTGAGCCATCAGCGGGTTGTTGAACCAGGCCGCACAGAGCCCACAGTATCTGTCTGAATCTCTCCTTTGATAGGGAGGTGGAACCACTGGAGCCGTGTCCACTCTCGGGGGTTTAAGTGAGCTCAGAGGCGTGGCTGGGGAGAAAAAAAAGAAAAAAACAGAGAGAACCGCAAGCCAGGTTAGTCCCTCCTGAATGCAAATCTCTTTGGTATCTGAAAATGGAAGAGTCTCATGTTTATTCTAGAGCTCAAAAATCCAGGAACTTGGGAAATTGCAGGAAAGAGAACAGAAAAGATCATGAGTGAAGAATCTTGAGGACCAGGGTATCATTAACAGCTAAGAAGGCCGAAGCCACTTAAAGCCAGTTACTTCATGAGTGTGCTCCATGGACTGAAAGCACCAACATCACCTGTAGTTTATTGAAGATGCAAATTTCAGGTTCAGTCCTGGACCACAGGATGAGAGCGTACATTCATGAGAGCTTCAGGTGACTCACGCAAATTAAACTTGGAAAGCACTGAATTAGGATTCAGTGGTTCTTATCCTTGACTGAGGGTTAGGATCATGAGGCAGGGGTTGAACACTGTGATTTTGAACCTGGGCTACAATTAAAAATTCCTCATTTATTGCGATCAGGGATTGCAGTCTGTTATGGTTTCATCTGATAGTTTGGGAGAGCACTCTTTGGGAGGAAAGAAACGTTTTGTTTTGTTTTTTAAATAAACTGTCGGAGGTCAAGAAATGATTTATTAACCAAAGCCAAAACTTCAAGTAAACATTGAACAATCAGGACTTGAAAGATTCTGAATGAATGAATTAGACATCTGTGCGCTATAAATGGATAGAACTAATAAATAAGGGATTTGCCAAAGTGATAGAAACAGATCCATCAGTTGCATAGATTGGACCAATTGACAAAGTCATGCTAATTTTATTGTCAGTTACTTCTGTTTATTGGGCGAGGTTATTTTCAACCCAAACCTGCTAAAATTGATGTTGAAAGTACAGTATTTTTTTAGACCAAAAGACAAACACCACAGAGCAGATGTTGCTTATCTAAACTGAAAAGATGGGACTCTCACTATTTTGAGATACACAGCCTCAGCTATTAACACATTCCATTGTGAGCTTACAGTTATTTTGGGTTCAAGGGTGAAAAAAAAAAAAAAAAGAATCTAACTTGGAAGGGTTTACTAACCGAAAACATAATTAACTTTTTTAATGCATTACAACATTCAGTTGCTTGCGTCTTTTCAATAATTATGAGTTGGATTATTGCCCTTTTCAGATGATGAACTTCGGAGATGTCAAAGTTTGGTTTTTTCTTTTCTTTTTTTAAAAATACTTATTTATTTGCCTGGACCAGGTCTTAGCTGTGGCATGTAGGATCTAGCTCCCCAACCAGGGATCAAACCCATGCCCCTGCGCTTCCATGCAGAATGTAAAAATAGTGCAAATGAACACTTGTGCAAAACAGAAACGAACTCACAGACACACAAGCTTGTGGCTACTAGAGGGGGACTGGAGGGACAAACTAAAAGCATGGGATTCATACACACCAGTTACTACACGTGCAACAGATTGAGCCTCAAGGATTTACTGTACAGCGCGGGGAGTTACACCCAATATCTTCCAGTCATCTAAAACGGGGTATAATCTGCAAAAATACTGAATCACTATGTTGTACAACTGAAACTGACACAAATTTGTAGG
This sequence comes from Cervus elaphus, assembly GCF_910594005.1. Lineage (NCBI taxonomy): Eukaryota > Metazoa > Chordata > Mammalia > Artiodactyla > Cervidae > Cervus > Cervus elaphus. The sequence continues at coordinate 42,753,596 of NC_057846.1, forward strand.
TCAACTGTGTCTCAATAAAAGATAAATAATTGATATACAAGTAAACACTTGCTAAAGGACATTTTAATTCAGAAAATGTCTGCATGGCACAATACCTAGAGAGCCTTTTTGGACCTACCCAGAGATTTCACCATTAGGGAAGTTTTTAGCTACTCTGGATGAAACCGAGTGGTATTATTTCTATAGGGACTTAAGAGAAATAAGAAGTCTCTTGAAAGCCTCATTGCCAGACTCGGTAATACATCACCCGGTGATGATAAAACTCCAGCTGGGGCTGCACCGCTCCTGCAGCCACCCAGAATCACTCTGCTCTGACTTAGAAATGCTAATAAAAGCTACAAATATGCAGTTGACCTGTAATGTGAAAGGACTTCTATCCACTTTTCTGAAGGAAATTGGATCTTTCTTCCAAAGTTTCCAGCATCTTTATCAATTTCTGAGGATTTATAGCTATCCATGGTTTTGGATAGAAATGAAAAACATATCAAATGTTTGCAGTCTGAATGAACGCTGACTCGTAAAGCATAATTTATTCTTCTCTAAACTGGACCTTAAAAAACATCTCAGAGTTGATTTTATCAACTGCTACCTTATATACCACATTCTGGCAGGAGCAATACACCATAGAATATTCATCAAATAAGATAATCTTATCTTGTGCATAAGGAAGTAGTTTAACATTGCATTTGCATGGGAGCTTCTTCTCTTTAATAATCCTACCATCCTGGTACAGACCCAGAGTTTAATTTTTCTTATGCTTCTATGTCTAACTGTCTTCATCAATTGAAACTAAGTTTATATTCCCTATGTGTGTGTGTTAGTTGCTCAGTTGTCTCCGACTCTGCGGAGTCAGAACTGTTATCACGCCAGGCTCCTCTGTCCATGGGATTCTCCAGACAAGAATGTTGGAGTGAGTTGCCATTTCCTACTCCAGGGGATCATCCCAGCCCAGGGACTGAACCTGGGTCTCTCACATTGCAGGCAGATTCTTTACCATCTGAGCCACCAGGGAAGCCCATATCCCATATAGGCAAACAAAGGTAGTAGCTGGGAATGAAAACAGCTTTGACTCAAAACTGGAAATCAAAGTTGGGTTGGACCCCACCACGCCTGAACTGCGTGACCTTCAGCAAATCTCTGATGCCTCTGGTTCCCACAAGGTTATCTCTGCATATTTCAGAGAGTACAAATAAGGCCTTTCATTCTGGAAATTTTGCATTCAAACAGGAAGCCATTTTCCTCTGATTCGTTGATCACAGTATCCAAACCCTCAATGCAGCTTTTGGCAGGACAGCAGTGTATCTGTGACCGAGAGTGTTCCTAGGACATAGGGCTTTCAGAGCTAAAACGGGAAAGTGAAGTAAAGTGAAAGTCGCTCAGGCATGTCTGACCCTTTGCGACCCTATGGACTGTACAGTCCATGGAATTCTCCAGGCCAGAATACTGGAGTGGGTAGCCTTTCCCTTCTCTAGGGGATCTTCCCAACCCAGGGATCGAACCCAGGTCTCCCACATTGCAGGTGGATTCTTTACCAACTGAGCCACCAGGGAAGCCTATAATGGGAAAAGTTCTGAGCAAACGGGGGTGAGTTGATCACCCTAGCCTCTGGGATCAGACCTGATTTAACATCCCACTGGAGAAAAGAATTAAAGGGAGAAAAAGTTCAGAAATAACTGCTCAGGAGACTAGAGCAGGTTCTCTTTCAACCAAGCAGAGAGGATCCATTGATAGTTCTCAAAGGCTTACTCGCTGGATCATTAGTGGGTATCCTTAGCCAGAGAAGGCAGTAACACAATCTCCAGGAAATGGTGTAATGGTGTTCTCACTGACCTGCATGCCTTCCAGTCCAGAGTCACACGAAGACCTTCAACCCCCACACCCATCCAAGTGAGGCTTCACTAACATCTCTTAGTTCCAACACTTTCTCTCTTCCTCTCTTTCTTCTTTTTTCCTCCTTTCCTCCTTTCCTCTCTCCCTCTTTCATTCATTCTCACAAAGAATTTGGGGGCTTCTGAAATAACCCTGTAAATGGATTCATTTTAAAACAGGTGATTTTCTACTAATTCAAAAAGACACATGCACCTCAATGTTCACAGCAGCATTATTTGCAATTGCCAATACATGGAAGCAACATAAGTGTTCATCGACAGATGAACTGATAAAGAATATGTGGTACATATATATATACAATGGAATATTACTCAGCCATTAAGAGGAATGGGATTTTGTCATTCGCGGCAACATGGATGGACTTCAAGGGCATTATGCTAAGTGAAATAAGTTAGAGAAAGACAAATACTGTATGATATCACTTATATGCAGAATCTAAAAAATACACTGAACTACTGATGATAACAAAAAAGAAGCAGACTCACAGATACAGAGGACGAACCAGTGGTTACCAGCGGTTACCAGTGGTTACCAGTGGTTACCAGTGGTGAGGAGGAAGGTGTGATACAGGGCAGGGTGTGAGAGGTACAAATTACTGGGTGTAAGACAGGCTCAAGGATATATTGTACAATATGGGGAAAACAGCTAAAATTCTGAAATAGCTAAATGGAAAGTAACCTTTAAAACATATAAAAATTAAAAAATAATAATAATAAAAGTCCATAATACATTCCCCCGAAAAGTATGTGGTTTTCTTACTTTAGAGTTTTTATCCACAATACTAAGTCTTCCAAGTTTTGTGATATTATGCAGTTTATGCCATCTGCTGCTGTATTTTTTTTTTTAATTTGAGTTGTCCCCAAATCCAGCTTGACCAATGGGGCAGCTTGAAGCTCGGGAGATAAATCAGCCAGTGTAGGACTCCTAATTAATAAGCAGAAAAGGAAATTGCAGAGATCAGCTCTCCTGACTTGAGACCCAGCACCATACTTCAACGTCAACTAGTTTCCAGTGATGTCAAGGGTGCTACAGGCCAAATACCCTAACAGATGAGCTACAGAGTCAGAATACATCTCCCAGGCTTCAGCATCTGTTCTCAGTAGGGATTATTTGAAAATATGCATGTTCTCTTAAAATAATTTTCCTAATTTCCAGGCCCTATGATAAACTGCCTTTCCTTTCTCTCTCTCTATTTTCCTATCCTAAACCAAATTCATGACAGGAGGAATTCTTCTGCAAGCATCGCTGTTTTCTGCACATGCTGTTGACAGTTCAGTGTGACCAGGTCACTTAGTGCCCGGCTGAAAAGTGGCTGTCCCTACGCAGCTGTCCCTACGCAGCTTAGCCCAAACAGCCCAGCCCCTTCTTCACGTAAATGCCTCAACTCCATGCAAACTGTGTAAAGTTGGGGCTCAAAATGTAAACTCCCTTTGTGCCTCTCACAGAGGACAGCATTCCCTTTTGTAGATAGTAAATGCCCAATAAACATGTGATGAATAAGGGAAGAAAAGAACTAGTAAATTTCAGTTAATATCAACTTTCATGTTTTAATAAATGCCTTATGATAGCTAAATTTAAAATCTTTGATAATTTCATTAAACTTACTTTATAGGATTAAAAACAAGTTAGATGTTCATAAGTGGGATGAATTAAATAAATTGTGTCTCTCTACACTCTGAAATGACCCAGGTTCAATCCCTGGGTTGGGAAGATCCCCTGGAGAAGGAAATGGCAACCCACTCCAGCATCCTTGCCTGGAAAATCTCAAGGACATAGAAGCCTGGTGGGCTGCAGTCCATGGGGTCACAAAGAGTCGGGCCAACTAAGCAACTAATACTTACTTACACTCTGAAATACAGCAGTCAAAACTATGTTTTAGAAAAAATATTTAGCGACCTGGAGAAATGTGCAAGTTATAAATGAAAAGACAGAGATTACATGGGGGATGTAAACCAAATTACTTATTAAATTATGTACATAGACATATAAAACTATGAAGACTAGCAGGCTGTAAATAAAAATCTTAGGCAATGGTTATTTTTAAGTTGTGGATTATGGACGATGTGGTTTATACTCATGGATATATAACCCTTGATGCGGGGAAAATCATTTTTATTTTTCATCTTATATAGAGGCCACATTTCATGCTAACTTGTTTTAGTGCAAAGTCCAGAAAATGGTGCTTAGGGGACTTTTGGTGCCACGATCGGGTCTTAAATTAAATCTCACAAGATGTTTACTGCAGTGATTTATTCATTAATTTATTTTTGATTGGGGGGATGGGCTGGGCGAAAGCTGACTCAGTCAGAATATGATGTAAAAGCTCCAGCTTCTCCCACAAAGGTACTGGGTGACTCCTTTCCCACTACAGCCAGTCCCGAAATGGCTCTCATGATTTAGACAAAATGAAGCATCTCTCTTCCTTCTCATCTGATGTTAGGCAGTGAATACTGCTATCTGAGGTTGCAAGATAGAATAGAAAAATCCATGTGCTATTTCTTAGATGCCATGAAGAAAATTAAAGAACACGATCAGATAACCCATATTCCAAAGCACGTGCCATTAAACACTTCCTGAGAATAAACAAAGATGAGGGTGACTTACCAGACCATCATTCCGATTCAGTTTTGTATCAACAGTCTGAGAATAATCAGCCTATTAGCAAGAACTGCTTCCTCGCCCACACGGCATTCATAGATCATCAGTCTTCATTAATATCCTATTCATAGATCATTGATTTTCATTAATATAGGATAATTCCCTCTAGTTCAGTCACTGATAAGGTTCTAAATATCTTAAGTATGCTTGTTTTCTGCAGAATCCTAATCTTTGAAAATAAATCATTAAATAGAACTTCAGAGGAGATAAAAGCCCTTTTATGACTTTCTCATGTTGCCTGACAAAAGAATTCCAGGGCTGTGATGCTCCACATTCTTCTAGGCATTGAGATAAGGAGGACAGAATGTAAGTTTCACGAGGACAGAAGCTTTATCTATTTTGTCCGCTGACATATTCCAGGTGCTCGGAACCAGTGCATGCGGAATGAGGGGGAAAATGTCTTCTCCATTGAGCTATTTATTTACGAGAAGGAATCACATTTTACTTTAGGACAGGGGTCCCCCACCTCCAGGATCTAATGCCTGATGGTTTGAGGTTGACTTGATGCAATAATAATAGAAATAAAGTGAAAATAAATGCAATGTATTTGAATCATCCCGAAACCAAGCCCTAACCTGTGTCTATGTAAAAATTCTCTTCCATTAAATCAGTCCATGGTGCCCAAAATGGGGTTTCCCAGGTGACTCTAGTGGTGAAAGAACCCATCTGCCAATGCAGGAGACAGTAAGAGATGTGGGTTCAATCCCTGTGTTGGGAAGATCCTTTGGAGGAGGGCATGGCAACCCCCTCCAGTATTCTTGCCTGGAGAATCGCACGGACAGAGGATCCTGGTGGGTTATGGTCAATAGGGTCACAAAGAGTCGGACACGACTGAAGCGAAGCACACACACACACTTTAGGACTCTCTGCTAGGATGACATGATAGCATCCTCTCTGTTCCAGACTGATCTGAACACTCCCTGCTGCACTGTGGCTACCGTACACTCAAGGCACTCGGTCTTCAAACACTGTTCAGTTAAGATACTCTATTCCCTCTGAGGTCATTCTCAGAATCTTTAGTTATAGCCCCTATTCTCAAACTATGTGCAGACGTGCCCTGGACAAGGCAGTGAACAAAGAGGAGAGCCCATAGGATCTTTGACAATCCTAGAAGGCATGGTGAATCCCTCAGACCCCATGGGAACCTCTACCTCCAGGTAAAATTCAGTTTCAGCATGAGATGCTACAATCCCTTCCGTGCGCTCCACATTCCCAGGAAGCTGGACTTCCGGAGGCTGCCGTGTACCTCCAATCCATCCAACCAACCAATGAGGAACAGGGAATACAGTTGACAGCATCCAGTCTAATTCTAAGATTTGAGAAATCACACGGTGCCCGACAGGCGAACGCACCCATTAGTCAGTGTGGTTATTTGAGGATAAAGTGCAAAGTTAAGACTTCTCTCAATGTATGCACATTACTTTTGCACATGGTTGCCAAGTCATTAGGACATAAATACTCATTAAGTTGTTTGGACCCGAAGAGTTATGACATCATCCGGCTGTATTCTTTGCTTACTGCTTGAGCAAGAATTAATGACCGGCTAATTGGACACTGCTTGAAGTGCCTCTCCTCACAAATCTCAAACAAGAGGCAGAGTCAGCTTCCCGGAGAGGGACTCTTGACTCACTGCCACCCCCACGCCCAGCCCCAGGAGGTGCCATCCTTAGAGTGGTGGGCGAGAGAGCATCACCGCAGACCATCGTGGGTACAGTGAGAGGGGGTGTGTGGGCCGCTGAGCCTGGGAACAGATACCAACTCCTGCTCTTTTCATTCTGCTATCGTCCCCAGCGTCACCTAATCCATACTCCATGCTCAAGGGGTGGGCATGATTTACTTATCCAGAAGCATCAGCTATGCAACCAGGGAGCCAGCTTCCTGGGATCGTTTCTTATAGCCTATGAATATTTATAGAGGATTAAGAGATGAGAAAAGTGATCCGTGCCAGAAGCACAGCGGAGATAAAGTGCCAGCTAAGTTTAGAGGAAGACAGAGAAAGAGGTGGCCTTTTGGCCTGGGCTGGAGGGAGGCTGAGACATTAGAAGTCATTTTAAAGAAGTTGGTGCTGGCACTGTCCCCGAGGAGAACGCGTGCGTGTCCGCTTTCCTCCTTCACCCTTAGCCAGCATCCCCCCCAAGCCAGTGCCCCCAAAGGGTCTCCTGGCTTCTCCATCCAACCTCGGCTATGAGCTTCTTTAAGCCCACATTCCTAAAAGAAACACTGATCGCAACAACCCAGAGTTGGCAGGTTATGAAAATTGCCACTACTTCGTATTTATTTTTAATTTATTTTTACTTGGAGGATAATTGCTTTGCAACGTTGCATTGGTTTCTGCCATACGACAATGTGAATTGGTTGTTGTTCAGTTGCTCAGTCATCTCCGACTCATCGAGACCCCAGGCTTCCCTGTGCTTCACTCTCTCCCAGAGTTTGCTCAAACTCAGGCCCACTGAGTCAATGATACCATCCAACCATCTCACCTCCTGTCTGCCCCTTCTCCCGCCCTCCGTCTTTCCCAGCCTCAGGGTCCTTCCCAATGAGTTGGCTCTTTGCAACAGGTGTAAGTATACATAGATTCCCTCCCTCCCATCTCAGCCCTCTAGGTCATCACAGAACACGGGGTTGGACGCCCTGCGCTAGTGGACTTCCCACTAGCTATTTTATACACAGGAACGTATATGTTTCAATGCTGCTCTCAACTCGTCCCACCTTCTCCTTCCCCTGCCGTGTCCACGAGTCTGTTCTCTACGTCTGTGTATTTAAAACTTTGGATATTAGCTTTGCATATATTTTGCATGTATCTATTTGGCTAATCCAAACAATCTAGAAATAAAAGTACCTTGTATTAACTACCACTTAGAAACTGCTTGGTCTGTGTCCTTGGGAGTCAGCTCTATAAACCTCAAAGTAACTCAAGAACTTCCAGAGGTCAGACTGTGACACAGACGGGGCTCTTTGGCTCTGTCACACCACTTGCCCTCCAATCCTGGATCAAGAGAGAATCCAGAATATCAAAAGCTAAAGCAAGAAGGTTTTCCAGTCGCAGTGAGTTTAAGGCCACAGACTTATAGCACTGCTTCTCATCTTAGACAAAAGTTGGTGGACAGAGAATGAGGTTTTAGGCTGGATGAGACTTTGAAGGGAAATGTTAGAAAATCATCAGGCAATCCAGTTTTCCTGAGGAAACAGAAGCCTACTCAGAACCTGAATTTCTTACATGTAGATGACACCACCCTTATGGCAGAAAGCAAAGAGGAACTAAAGAGCCTCTTGATGAAAGAGGAGAGTGAAAAACCTGGCTTAAAACTCAACATTCAAAAAATGAAGATCATGGCATCCGGTCCCATCACTTCATGGCAAGTAGATGAGGAAACAATTCAAACAGTGACAGACTTTATTTTCTGGGCTCCAAAATCACTGCAGATGGTGACTGCAGCCATGAAATTAAAAGACTCTTGCTCCTTGGAAGAAAATCTATGTCCAACCTAGACATCATATTAAAAAGCAGGGACAATACTTTGCTGACAAAGGTCCATCTAGTCAAAGCTATGGTTTTTCCAGTATTCATGTATGGATGTGAGAGTTGGACTATAAAGAAAGCTGAGCACCAAAGAATTGATGCTTTTGAACTGTGTTGTTGAAGAACACTCTTCAGAGCCCCTTGGACTGCAAGGAGATCCAACCAGTCCATCCTAAAGGAAATCAGTCCTGACTATTGGAAGGACTGATGCTGAAGCTGAAATTACAGTACTTTGGCCACCTGATGTGAAGAACTGACTCAATGGAAAAGACCCTGGTGCTGGGAAAGATTGAAGGCAGGAGGAGAAGGGGAAGACAGAGGACGAGATGGTTGGATGGCATGACTGACTCAATGGACATGAGTTTGAGCAAGCTCTGGGAGTTGGTGATGGACAAGGAAGCCTGGCATGCTCTAGTCCATGGGGTCGCAAAAGGTCAAACACAACTGAGTGACTGAACTGAACTGAACTATTCATCCTTAGCCATCCCTTTAACCATGGTTTTGACCACAAATTGCACACTTCATTTCCAGACAGACACAGCCTAAAGAGAATGCATGAGAAAGAACAGAATGATCTCAACTGAAGACTTTCTACCATTAACAGCCAAGGAGGGTGAAGCCTCTTAAAACTTGCTACTCTGAGTGTGCCCCATGGATCAAAAACATCAACATTGCCTGGCAGTTTATTGGAAATGGAGATCTCAGGTCCAATCCTGGGCCACTGGATGAGAACATTCATAATGTATGAGAGCTTCAGGTGACTCGTATGCAAATTAAATTCTGAAAACATTGAATTAGGAATCAGCGGTTTTCACCCCTTTCTGAGGCTTAGAATCACCTGGTTGAACACTTATGCACTCTAGGTCACACTGTAGGCCAATTAAATCAGAATCCTTTGGCTCAGGGCTGAGCATCAGTAGGTTTCAAAGTTCACAAACTGCTTCCAGTGTGGGGTCAGGGCTGGGAACTATGGGACTGGAAGGACACCATCTGGCTTGGACCCTGGGTTCACCTTGACCTTACCAAGCACCTGTGACCCCTTGTCTCATCCATTTGACTATAACTAGCACCATCTTTCCCTTGAGACCTACAGCACCATGCCGGCCCATCTTTATTTTTAAGTGGCCTCTTGTCCAATGACAGGTAGAATTCAGGAACTTGGAGCCAAGACAGAGCCTTCCTGGCTTAGCACACAGTCCCCCAGGACATCTTTCCAATCCCCTCCTGTCAGAGGGGAGGTGGACCATGCATTAGATGCCGTTTGGGCAGTTTTACTGCAGATGTTAGGGCTTCCCAGGTAGCTCAGTGGTAAAGAAACTGCCTGCGCTGCAGGAGACACAGGAAACGTGGGTTTGACCTCTAGGTTGGGGAGACCCCCTGGAAAAGGACATGGCAACCCACTCCAGTATTCTTGCCTGGAGAATCCCATGGACAGAGGAGCCTGGCGGGCTACAGTCCATGGGGTCGCAAAGAGTCGGACGCGACTGAGTGGCACAAGCACGCACTGCAGATGTTATTTTCAAAATAAATATCCCTTCCCTCTCCTTTTCAAATGAACAGATTTCTGATTTAATAAACTCTAAAATTATTTTAAGTCTATGGCCATAGCACCCTGAATGTACCTGATTTCCACTGGTCTTGGAAGCTAAGCAGGGTCAGGTCTGGTGAGTGCTTAGATGGGAGAACACCTGGGAATACTGAGTGCTGTAGGCTTTAAAAAGAAAAAGTAAATAAATAACAAAAAGTTTAAGAACGATTATATTTTGCTACATTAATTCTACAGAAGTCCATGTATCTTTTTAAACAAATTGAAGAGATAATGGGAATGGGAAAAGATAACCATGTCTTTTAAATGAAATCCAACAACAACTCAGGATGGAGTTTTTAATTATACAAAAAAAAAATTTGATGCTAATGGTTCAACCTCATATCATTATTATCAGGATTCAAAGTACCTGCTTGGGGGAAAAAATACTTCCATGGTCCAGTGGCTAAGACTCCATGCTCCCAATACAGGGGTCCCAGGTTCAATTCCTGGTCAGGGAACTTAGATCCCACATGCTGCAACCAAGAGCTGGCATGCTAAAACTAAGTAAGACCCAGAAACAGTCAAATAAATATTTTAAAAGAAAAAATTTTACGTAAAAAAAAAAAAACCTGCTTAATAAACACCAGTTCCCCAGCATCCCGGCCGTAAGGAAAACTAAGACTGGAACTCAGATCTCCTAGCCCTGGCTCTGTGGTTTCCCACTCGCCTGCACTGCCTTTAGTTCTGCGAAGCTGGTCCACAGTCTGGCCCAGCAAGGACCAGCAACACGGTGAGCTTGAGGAAGGGCAGAGTCGGGTGAGAATAAGCTCATTTAGTGGTAACGAAATGTTCACATAGCTTGTCGTAAGTTTCTGGTATTACAGTAAGTGGTGTGTGTTACAGAATTATACACACAAGCCAGAGAGCTGGCTTAAAGAAGAACAGGGCATGAAGGATTACATACACCATTGTTGTATGTAAATAGTTAAAGGCTTTGGAATGGCTAAACCACAAGAAAGGAGGCTAAAGACTAAATATCTCTTGGGACTCATCGAGGATGATGCCCTTTGGACTGATGGCCAGCTGTTTTCCAAATCTGCTCAAGAAGGGAAATGGACTGAGTCTGGAACAGTGGGCTTTTGGAAGAGAGGCAGCTTAAAAGAGCTCATGCCTGGTGCCTGAGGTGAAGCACGCTTCCCGTCCTAGAATGAGTACCTGAAGGAGACTTCCAGAATGTGAGCATCGTCAATACCCAGCATTGGGGGATGCCAACAACGGGACAATCATGCCGAACAATGGGACTTAGAATGAAATGGAATCTTCCTGGAAACAGATAGATGGATAAGATACTAAATCCAGAGACTGTGACTTTCTAGGTATAACTAGCCTCTGAATGAAACATAAGACTGTTTTCCAAAAAGCAAAATATTTCCTTTTTCTGCATTCCCGTTCTATATTCTAATTACTATATAGCTCACTTGACATTTTCCAGCAAGCCCCTCTCCATGAATCAATAGATTCTAGGTTTGTTTATATCGTCGGGTTGGGTGCATCTTTCCTTTTTCTTTTTAATTGTTTTAATTGGAGGATAATTGCTTTACAATGCTGTGTTAGTTTATGATGTACAACAACATGAATCAGCCATAAATATACATTTATCCCCTCCCTCTTGAGCCTTCTTCCCACTCCCCATCCCATCCCTCCAGGTCATTACAGAGCATTGAGCTGAGCTCCCTAAAAAAAGCAAAATTCTTGAATATTAAATCATCAGAGATATTTCTTTATGACTTACTTTGACTAAAAATCACCTGCCCTGGGTGATAAGAAAGATCAAGGAAAACATTGCCAAAGTTAGTTTTTGCTTCCCTGGCCCATTAGCATTCTTGGTCTATTAGTTTTACTGTCTGAAAGTAAAAGTCCAAGTATTAATATTTCATCCACTCTATTGATGAAAAAGCAAAATGAAGATGTAACGATTTGTACTCTGCATTAATTGAGATGTAATTACAGTAAGAATTCACAAGGAAGCCTTTAACCCTGGACTCTTGCTTCCAAGTAAGTGATTCCAACAGGTGGGACAAAGTGACCATCACGCCTTCCAGTGACCCAGGGCTGTTGGCTTCCAAAGACCTTTGTATATTTCAGGTTTGAGGGTAGCACTTGAGACTCCGAGGTCCTGTCTTTAGCCAGTATCACTAACAGTGGCTGTAATTCCTGCTCCTTCAACAGAGCCAGCATCCTCTTGAAAAACTAGATGGATTTACAATTAAAACCATAAACTGTGCACCCAACAGACCACTGAAGATGGTCACTTAGCAGCAAATCCTAGACAAGAGAAGCTGCTTCTCTGAAGGCTGGCCATGCAGTGAGAAAGCATGAAATGTCATCTCTCTGTTTTCAGATGGGGAAACTTGTTTGGTGTCTAGATCACATGATGATTCATAGCACAGGATAACCTCTAGAGCAATTGTCTATTTCCCCATAGACCACCTCCTGATAAGGAAAGGTGCTTTTCTACCACATCCCAACAAGAGAGCTAAGCCTGGAAGTCTGATTTTTCCCACCCGCATGAGATAAGGGACACTGCATTTATCCTGGGCTGTCTGAGAGGCAAAGGGATCTGAATGCCAGAGGGGTGAGTCCCACGTCAGGACAGGAACTACTGCTACTTAGGGAATAGGAAAAAAGAGGGTCATACATATGAATAGAGACTGGGGTGTCCAAGGCGGCTGGACCTCCCCTGGGAATGTCCATAATGGGACTACGGTCTTTGCTTCAAAAGTCTAGGTTGGCACAGAGGGACTGAACCCACCAAGGAAAGGCGTTGACCTGGAGAAAAACACCAGGCTGGAAGAGGAGACACAAGTGAGACCCACATCTGGGAAAGCCCCAGGTCTGCATCTTGAACCCGTGGAAGCGAGAATCCAGCAGCTTCCTGGTGATCAGAAAGCTACCAGGCTGAGGGATCTCTCTGAGGGTCCCCCACATGTCTCTAAGGCCCTGTACGACCCTAAAGAAAGGGTACCCCAAAGAATGACGAAGACTGTCCTTCTCACCAAGCTTCAAGGCTAGAGGACAAATGTCAGATAAATTGATTTTTTAAATATAAAGAAATATAATATTTATTTGCACTCAAGTGCTATCCAGTAATCCATACCCATTGCATCTGTTTATCGAAGAAACCAAGCTGAGTGTTAATCAAGACTTTTAAGGCTGATGTTTAAACTATATAGATATTTCAGAAGATAAGAGTACAGTTTGGGGCATTTGCTACCAATTATTTCAGGTGGAATGTTTACTGCACAAGTACCTCCTCAATTTCATCAAGTAGACAGTTTCAGGGTTCTTATCTTTAGTGGATGATTGAAGAGTTGCCGCCCGAACATCTCTCACTCATAGTTTCCTGGATCATGATGCATTCCGTGTACGGATGCCAAGACCTGAACACATCTCCTACTGACGGTTTCAGAGAAAGAACAGGAAATTGGTTATTTTATTGTTCTACTATATTGTTTCCTAAAACGTGTCAAAGAACACTTTCTGGAATAAGGGTTTAGCCAACATCATAAAAGCTGCTGATATCATCAACTATCTTCTACTGCTATTAGATTACCTGGAGGAGAAAAGTGAGTTTGGGATATTCAAAAAGATTTGTGAAAATTGGCTAGGCAATAGCCTCATTGTCGAAATCTTTAATTCTATCTAATCATCGACCTGTTGTTTTATTGGTCATCAAATATAAAATAAAAAGACAGTAGCCTCGACCAAATCACTGTTCCAAGCCTCATATGATCCACTGTACGAAAGCATGGCCAAAAGAAGTTGGCTCACCTCGCATTGCTAATTCATTCAAACCTGATTCCCCACAGAGAAGCCAAGGACCTGATTGGTGCAATTTCTCCCTGATCATTCTCCTGACCAAGGAATGATCACCACAAGAGAAGAGAAGCCTCTTTGCCATCCACCAGTTTTATCACCTTGGGCAAATAATTTCATCTCTCCAGGCTTCCATGTCCTCATCAGGAAGATGAGGTGGTTGAAATAATAATTGCTACGTGCCTTCCAGCTCTGTAATTCTGTAAATCTATTACTTGCTGTATTTGTAAACATTAGATAAGCCAAAGGCATCATCAGAACAAATGCACTGATCTGAAGACAATGCCTTAGAACATGGCAGCTTTCCTAATTTGAAAGAAAATGCACTGCTGTGAGGACCTGCCTGTTTGACAAACTATTGTTTGCATCTGTTAAAACAAGTATCCAGACAGGTTCTGCCAGGCAACCCAAATAACCTGATTCAGATGATAGAACTGCTGTGGTAAAGAAACTCTTCTATGCGGATATGAGGCACGGATTGGACCTGAAATGCATATATTATTCAAAACGTGAATTTATGAAAGTTTCAGAGAGATCCAGAATACCCTGATCTTTATTCATTCAACAGACAACTCAAAGAAGCAATTCGGTGTCTGCCATAGGAATTTATGGAAAAGTTCTGAAACTCTTTCTCTCTCATTTTCAACAGGAAATAAGGGGACAAAAGGGAGACAAGCAACATGGTTTCAGAAGAGGAATATACAAAAAAAAAAAAAAGTAGAAGAAAAAGAGAAATGTACGATAAACACACCCACACAGAGGATGAGCAGAGCCCCCGAGATCACTGGCTGTCCGTGTCTTTCCTCACAGAGTGGTTCACTGCTCCTACAAATGAGAAATTCTCTCTCTCTCTTTTTATTTTTTGAGCTTCATCTTTTTAATTGAATGACATTTTTGTATAAATATCAGCCTTGCATCTTTATTGCTTTCAGTCATCTTAGTGACAGCTTCGGGGTTTGAACTGTGCTCTTCATTAGGTGAGCAGAAGTCTGTAGATCATTTTACGAAACATTATTTATTGTCACCTAGAGAGCCAAGTACTTTGGCCACCTCATGCGAAGAACTGACTCATTGGAAAAGACCCTGATGCTGGGAGGGATTGGGGGCAGGAGGAGAAGGGGACGACAGAGGATGAGATGTCTGGATGGCATCACCGACTCGATGGACATGAGTTTGAGTAAAATCCGGGAGTTGGTGGTGGACAGGGAGGCCTGGTGTGCTGTGATTCATGGGGTTGCAAAGAGTCGGACACGACTGAGTCACTGAACTGAACTGAACTGAGAGATCAAGGGAAAAGCTTTAGAAAATGCAGTCAGAAGTCCTGGGTTCTGACTTCCTTGGCCGTCCGGTGGTTAAGGAGCCGCCTTCCAATGCAGGGGACAGAGGTTTGATTCCCTAGTCCAGTAACTAAGATCACACATGTCTTGGGGCAACTATGTTTGAGCGCTGCAACTACCAAGGCTGCACCACAACTTAGATCCGACGAAGCCAAAGAAGTAAATAATTAAAAAAAAAAGAAGTCCTGAGTTCAAATTCCTATCATGTATTTCATTATGTGACACCAAGCAATCACCTTACCCCATAGAATTTCAACCTCCATCCACAAAATGGAGCTAATACTACTTTATATTTATTTTGAAGATTCAATGAAACGATGAAGGTGATATTTCTGATATAATATCTTAACAACTATCAGTTACAATCATTGATTTTTCTCATGAGGTTAGAGTCAGCCTGCTTTTCTATCGTTTACCACACTGCAGGATCTCTAAACCATAATAAATTTTTATTTTGTGGTTGAGAGATGAACAGGTTTTTTGAAAGTTTCATTTTATAAATTAATATAGAGGAACTTTTATCACATAGACGTTTGGTTCTTGCTATTCCTGGTAGTTGCACTCTATAAACTCTCCAAGTACACTGAATTAGCAAATATTGATCAAGCGTTCCTTGGAGGAATAGAATTAGGTTCCTGCGAGGCTGTGGCCACATTCTGACCAACTGGTCCACATAGAATCTTGTTGTACATGTGCTTCTGTTTAAAGACACCTTCTTTCACATGTATTTTGGATTCACTAGCATTTAACTCAAATCCACATTATAATGCATGCCTGAACAAAGCTTATCTAAACACACACATTTTCCCACAAGGCACATCACATCCTTCTCACACTTAGAAGCCCTAGAGCGCACTCCAGCACTGTCCTGGGGAGCCATTTTAAATGGCAATGTTTCCAACAAAAAGCACAAAAGTGCAAAATACCTGGCAGGAACTAGACTGTAAAAAAAGGCACTTGTTTGCCATGTGAGAGTTGAAATTCAGAAGACAGAGTGTGGCCGTCAGCTGAGAATATACACACAGGGCAACTCAAATGTTTTACCACTTTGCACACAAGTGCACACACGGCCCATGAAATGCCATGAGTGCTGACTTCGTGGTTACAAATAAATTTTAGTGAGTAGGTGCATTCACAGACACAAAATCTTGCAAATACTGAGGGTTGTGTGTTTGTGTATAACTATATATACATTCATTCATTTAACACTTAAGTTGTAGGGACTATAGTAAGTATTTTACATATACCTTCTCCCTTATTACAATAGTTACATAATCTCAATATCTCCATAATCTTGCCAACATGAAATTGAGGGTTGAGGACTTTAATTGCAAAAGTTCACACAGATACAACCAGAATTTAAAGCTGCATCTGATTTCAGGGCCTATATTTGTCTTATCCTTTATTCTGTGTTTCGCCAAATTTGTTTTTTTAAAATCAGACAAGTGGCCAGGCATGCCACTTCTTGTCAAATTGGAAAAGCACTGCCTTTGATCATCACATTGACATCAAATTTAAATAAGCAAGGCAAGTTAATTTGAAAAGCAAGCTACAGATATTTAAACACCTCTCATTATTCTCATTATAATGCATCCTTCCAATTTTCAGTATTGTAACAAATATTCATTAAATGCCTACTAAGTGCCAATAAGTGTTGCACGTGCAGTCGTCACACAGAGGTGATGCCAGAAGGCCTCTGAAGCATGTCAGATTGTTCTCCACCCATCTCCTAAAGTTAAGATACATACACCACTAGAGCAGCTTCAAACTCTTATGGGTCAAAAAATGAAAGAAAGGTTACAGCTAAATGTGATGCCATTACCTGTCAAGCCAGTGATTTGGGGGAATTATATTAAAAAAAGCACTCAGTACCCATTTTGGCTAAGAATGATGGATGTATTCATAAAAGCTTATGTGTGAAACAGTAACGTTCAGGGACAATGTATCAAGCAGGATGGATTAGACTCTCCTGAAATAACAAACAGCCCCAAAGGATCGCAAAAAAGCCTCTTTTCTGCTCTTGCAAAGTCTAATGCCAGTTGAATGGCCCTCTTCCATCTTGTAACCGGTCTTAAGACATCTACTCCATGAACTTCCCTGGAGGACCAGTGGTTAAGAACCCTCCTTCCAATGTAGGGGAAACAGGTTTGATTTTTGGCGGCCCACATGACCCAGGCAACCAAGCCACAACTACTGAAGCCCATGCACCCTAGTGCCCACGCTCAGCAACAAGAGAAGTGACCACAATGAGAAATCTGTGCGCCTTACCAAAAGAGCAGCCCCGCCCAGCACAACCAGAGAAAATCTGCACAGAGCAACCGAGATCCACTGCAGACAAAAATAAGATGAATAAACTTTTTTAAAAAGTACATCTCCTCTCAATCATCTGAAAGTCTGGGGAAGGCAGAAGCAAAGAATGTTTGGATGAGCAAGGTCTCTGCCACAAATACAAATAACTTTTCCTGATGATTCTGAATATAATACCTAGCCCCTTGCCCATCAGAACAAGACCCAATTTCCCCCTCAGTCAGTCTCTCCCATCAGGAAGCTTCCATAAGCCTCTTATCCTTCTCCATCAGAGGGCGGACAGACTGAAAACCACAATCACAGAAAACTCACTATTTGATCACGTGGGCCATGGCCTTGTCTAACTCAATGAAACTATGAGCCATGCTGTGTAGGGCCACCCAAGACAGACAGGTCATGGTGGAAAGTTCTGACAAAACATGGTCCACTGGAGAAGAGAATGGCAAACCACTTCAGTATTCTTGCCTTGAGAACCCCATGAACAGTATGAAAAGGCAAAAAGATAGGACATTGAAAGATGAACTCCCCAGGTCACTAGGTACCCAATATGCTACTGGAGATTCGGTGGAGAAATAACTCCAGAAAGAATGAATAGACGGAGCCAAAGCAAAAACAACACCCAGTTGTGGATGTGACTGGTGATAGAAGCAAAGTCCGATGCTGTAAAGGGCAATATTGCATAGGAATCTGGAATGTTAGGTCCATGAATCAAGGCAAATTGGAAGTGGTCAAACAGGAGGTGGCAAGAGTGAATGTGGACATTTTAGGAATCAGTGAACTAAAATGGGCTGGAATGGGTGAATTTAACTCAGATGACCATTATATCTACTACTGTGGGCAAGAATCCCTTAGAAGAAATGGAGTAGCCATCATAGTCAACAAAAGAGTCTGAAATGCAGTACTTGGATGCAATCTCAAAAACGACAGAATGATCTCTGTTCATTTTCAAGGCAAACCATTCAGTACCACAGTAATCCAAGTCTATGTCCCGACCAATAATGCTGAAGAAGCTGAAGTTGAACGGTTCTATGAAGACCTAAAAGACTTCCTAGAACTAACATCCAAAAAAGAGGTCCTTTTCATTATAGGGGACTGAAATGCAAAAGTAGGAAGTCAAGAAATACCTGGAGTAACAGGCAAGCTTGGCTTTGGAATACAGAATAAAGCAGGACAAAGGTTAACAGAGTTATGCCAAGAGAATGCACTGGTCATAGCAAACACCCTCTTCCAACAACACAAGAGAAGACTCTACATATCGACATCACCAGATAGTCAATACCAAAATCAGATTGATTATATTCTTTGCAGCCAAAGATGGAGAAGCTCTATAGAGTCAGCAAAAATAAGACTGGGAGCTGACTGTGGCTCAGGCCACGAACTCCCTATTGCCAAATTCAGACTTAAATTGAAGAAAGTAGGGAAAACTACTAGACCATTCAGTTATGACCTAAATCAATCCCTTATGATTATACAGTGGAAGTGAGAAATATATTCAAGGGATTAGATCTGATAGATAGACAGAGTGCTGGAAGAACTATGGACAGAGGTTCCTGACACTGTAGAGGAGGCAGGGAGCAAGACCATACCCAAGAAAAAGAAATGCAAAAAGGCAAAATGGTTGTCTGAGGAGGCCTTACAAATAGCTGTGAAAAGAAGAGAAGAGAAAGGCAAAGGAGAAAAGGAAAGATATTCCCATTTGAATGCAGAGTTCCAAAGAATAGCACAGAGAGATAAGAAAGGCTTCCTCAGTGATCAATGCAAAGAAATAGAGGAAAACCATAGAATGGGAAAGACTAGAGATATCTTCAAGATAATTGGAGATACCAAGGGAACATTTCATGCAACTATGGGCTCAATAAAGGACAGAAATGGTATGGACCTAACAGAAGCAGAAGGTATTAAGAGGTGGTAAGAATTGACAGAAGAACTATACAAAAAAGATCTTCATGACCCAGATAATCACGATGGTGTGATCACTCACTTAGAGCCAGACATCCTGGAAAGCAAAGTCAAGCGGGCCTTAGGAAACATCACTACGAACAAAACAAGTGGAGGTGATGGAATTCCAGTTGAGCTATTTCAAATCCTAAAAGATGATGTTGTCAAAGTGCTGCATTCAAGATGCCAGCAAATTTGAAAAACTCAACAGTGGCCACAGGACCAGAAAAGGTAAGTTTTCACTCCAGTCCCAAAGAAAGGCAATGCCAAAGAATGCTCAAACTACCACACAATTGCACTCATCTCACACGCTAGAAAAGTAATGCTCAAAATTCTCCAAGCCAGGCTTCAACAGTACATGAACTGTGAACTTCCAGATGTACAAGTTGGATTTAGACAAGGCAGAGGAACCAGAGATCAAATTGCCAACATCTGTTGGATCATCGAAAAAGCAAGAGAGTTCCAGTAAAACATCTATTTCTGCTTTATTGACTATGCCAAAGCCTTCAACTGTGTGGATCACAATAAACTGTGGAAAATTCTGAAGGAGATGGGAATACCAGACCACCTGACCTGCCTCCTGAAAAACCTGTATGCAGGTCAGGAAGTAACAGTTAGAACTGGACATGGAACAACAGACTGGTTCCAAATCGGTAAAAGAGTATGTCAAGACTGTATATTTTCACCCTGCTTATTTAACTTATATGCAGAGTACATCATGAGAAATGCTAGACTGGATGAAGCACAGCCTGGAATCAAGATTTCTGGGAGAAATATCAATAACCTCAGATATGCAGATGACACCACCCTTATGGCGGAAAGCGTGGAACTAAAGAGCCTCTTGAAAGTGAAAGAGGAGACTGAAAAAGTTGGCTTAAAACTCAATATTCAGAAAACTAAGATCATGGCATCTGGTCCCATCACTTCATGGCAAATAGATGGGGAAACAGTGGAAACAGTGACAGACTTTATTTGGGGGGGCTCCAAAATCACTGCAGATAGTGACCACAGCCATGAAATTAAAAGATGCTTACTCCTTGGAAGAAAAGTTACGACCAACCTAGAAAGCTTATTTAAAAGCAGAGAAATTACTTTGCCAACAAAGGTCTGTCTAGTCAAAGCTATGGTTTTTCCATTAGTCATGTATGGATGTGAGAGTTGGACCATAAAGAAAGCTGAGCACCAAAGAATTTATGCTTTTGAACCGTGGTGTTGGAGAAGACTCTTCAGAGTCCATTGGACTGCAAGGAGATCCAACTAGTCCTTCCTGGCTGGAAGGAAATCAGGAATTAGGAAACCCAAATTTCCTAAAGGAAATCAGTCCTGAATATGCATTGGAAGGAGTGATGCTGAAGCTGAAACGCCAATGCTTTGGCCACTTGATGCGAAGAACTGACTTACTTGAAAAGACCCTGATGCTGGGAAAGACTGAAGGTGGGAGGAGAAGGGGACGACAGAGGATGAGATGGTTGGATGGCATCACCGACTCAATGAACATGAGTCTGAGTAAACTCCAGGAGTTGGTGATGGACAGGGAGGCCTGGCATGCTGCAGTCCATGGGGCCACAAAGAGTGAGACACGACTGAGCGACTGAACTGATACTGATAGACTGTGGGTGATCTCAAATCTCACTTTGATTAGTGGCAGACAGTGGGAAATAACTGTAGTTGAAAGCTTTTGTTTTATGCTTCAAAGGGACATGGTCTGGGTCTCCTTGGAGATGGACGTTTCTGGGGTAAGTTCTCTGAACAGAGGCAGGGACTGGCCCAGGAGAGTGGGGGTGCAGGAGCTGGGGAACCTGGGGTGCACGGAAAGTGCCGTCTAGGCTGACCATGTAATCGAGTGACTTAAAATGCCCTCTATCTAGGCTAACGTTATGATGGTAGAACCCCCTCAGGAAATGCCCTGCCAAGCGGTTCAACCTCTGCTTCAACAGCCCCTCATCCCCGGACACACAGTCCACCTTTAAGTGTCTCTGATTACTGAGACTTCCCTGGTGTCCAGGGGTTAAGACTCTGCACTCCCAACGCAAAGGTCCCAGGTTCAATCCCTGGTCTGGAAACTAAGACCCCACAAACTGCATGTCATGGACAGAAAATAAAAACAAATATCTCTGAATATGAGATACTTATTCAGAGCTCAGATCTAATTCCCTAATTTCTACCTCCTCGTTGGTTATATCTTTTAAATCCAAGCACACACATGCATGATGCACATTCACACGCACACACAGCAGGATTCTCTCTTTCCCATGACAGGCTTCCCAGTAATCTCTCTTCCATGCTCAAAAGCATCACTTCCTTTCCGCCCCTTCCAGTGAGAGGATTCCCATGCTCTTCACCATTCTGGCCTCTTTTCTCTGGGTCACCTCCAGAAGCTTCCCACAGTGTGGCTGTGACATGACCAGGGCAGCCTCTACCGAGCCTCCGATCTGGGCAAGACCTCTACACCAAGGTCTGCCAAGCCTTGGAGAACACGGTGAGTTTGTAGTCTCCCCTGCTCTCATCTTATAGAAAGAAAAGCATGAGCTAGAGCAGAGATTCCAAAACACACGGGGTTTTGTTCTTAGCGGCGCCTCCAAGCATTTCAGACATCCTAGTAAACACACACCCGTTTGAAAAAAACAACTCAAACGCCAGCTAATTCTGCAGTATCCTCAGCTGATGTCTGATCAAAGTGCATCTTGAGTAGGAGGAAAGGTGATGGTTCCCAGACACCAACTGCTCCCCTTCATCATACAGAATAGCTCTGAGAAGCAATGACTCATGCTTCATTCAATAATTCTCACTCAGAAGTCACCACCATTCAGGAGCCTGTTACTTATGGAAGGGAATCTCCAGGAGCCCACCTGAGGAGGGAGATTGCTTCTGAATTCAGTTGGCTGGGTTTTTAATGTTCTATGTTTTCCTTCTGTTTTCACTGTAGAAGTGATGTCCAGCCACCCTGGTGGATTAGACAGAGCAGTTCCTAGACGGGCAGAGGGCAGCCCCAGACACAGCTTCAGGCAGCCCTGCTGGGTTCAGCTACAGGCAGTAAAGATGGATGGTAGGCTGTCCTGATGCCATTCAAGGATCTGAAGGAGCTTCACTCAGGGGTTCAGGAAGTCCGTGTCCCAAGTGTTCTTTTTTGCTGCCTCTTAGTCCTTATTCTCTATTTGTAGTAACTGAATTTGTGCTAGAGACCAAGCCTCAACCTCTAACCTAGACCTGGGAGCCAGGTTCTTGCTATGTCCCTGTGTGGTTTCCAGCCCAGCGCTCAGGTCTAACAGTGCCTTCCCATGCTCTTGGGACTCCTGGTGTCTCAGATGGTAAAGAATCTGCCTGTAATGTGGGAGACCCGGGTCCAATCCCTGGGCTGGAAAGATCCCCTGGAGGAGGAAATGGCAATCCACTCCAGTATTCTTGCCTGGAGAATCCCATGGACAGAGGATCCTGGCAGGCTACAGCCCATGGAGTTGCAAAGAGTCGGACATGACTGAGCAACTAACCTTTCTGCCATGCTCTTGACAGTCTTTCCTTTCTCCAGAACCTCAGGCTACCATTTGCCTGACTCTCCTGATGCTGGTACCCTGCTTGGTCTCAGGATGATCTCGGTACCCCGAATCCCCATCACTGGAGCCCACCCTCCTCCCAGCCCTCCATCCTTGCCCTGAGCCCCGGGACACAACGCCTGCCCTCTGCTTACACGTGTACCTAACGACTCACCTCCTTCTAGGAGGACGCCTTGTTTCGTTTGCTCCCTGATGGCAGTTGGGTTGACATCAGTGTCAGCCCAGGGAACCAATGTACCTTCCCAGGCTCTTCAATTCTGTCTCAAGTTAACCCGTTCCCAGATCCTTTCTGCTCACAACAGCTTTGGAGGAGAATGGATGAGAGGTGAAGCCGCACAAAGGGGATGCGCAGCTTCGGGACCCTAAGCTAGATGAGAAATGGGAGATGCTGGCAAAAGAAACCGGCATCTCTTTCCCAGGCCTGAATCAAGTGCTGTGAGTGCTCCCTACCCCCCAACCCACCCCTATTCCCTCCTCACCCACCTGGCAACTCGATGTCTGTCACAGTGAGGACTAGGGTAGCTCTGTGAACACCAGAAGTAACTCATTATGTAAACACTGCAGTTTCCGTATTTTAGATTGTTTTCCCTTGGAATATATAGAAGGCAACTAACAAATTACCCCCAAGTTATATTTACCAGCTTTGAGGGTAACTCAGAGAAACAAACTGGTGCTTGGTTATCTTAAGGATGTGTTGAAATTCACCAAGAACTATTTTTTGCCAGGTGGTGATTCTTCTTTACAGAAATAATAACTCCCACTTGCTAATTGATGTGATAAACGAAGACAGAGCCTCTTCTCCTCCATCACTACCTCCAAAATTAAATTTAACAGCAATACTCTGCTTAGGCAGGGAGAACAAATGGGCTTAGTTACTCATTCATGGAGAACAGGTAAAAATTTTCCAGTGGCTGTTTCTCTGAAGTGTCTATTTTAAGAGATTTGAGGGGGAGTAGGTTACAAGGTGAGTATCCAACCTTTTAGAGAGCAAAAATCAGGAGTTTCAACCAAGTGCCTGCTTATCAAATGTCAATACAGACAGTGTACCTCAATCTAGCTGAGCTTTCTCCCATTTCCATGGGCTTTGCAACCATCCTATATCTGAATGTCACAGTTACCTTTATGAAAACAATATTCTTCAGTTCAAGTAAGTAGAAAAATACAGTGAAAAGATTCCCTACTAGTCTTTAGGCAAAAGCAGATATTTTTCTTAAGAAAAACACCGGTGAGAATAAAAGCCAAGTATTGTTTTAGATTCTCTTCAATTTCCAAAATACCATTTAAAAAATAATTACACCCACGATTTATGCATGATTCATTAGGCAGGCAGCTCCAATGCACAACTCCATTGTAATTGCACTGGAAACATCGACATCATGAAATATACCCTCAACTTCTTGAGATTATCACCTATTCTAGTAACGTCTTTGCTACCATGTAAATCTTGTTCTAATTGTCTGTCTTTATTAAATGATAATGGTAGTATTTCAGTTCTATGACTGGATAGCCTTCTGAAGAAATTTTTTGTTACTTCTGAATAATTAGAAGGTCAAATGCTCTGTTACTGATATTTAAGCCTTTTATCGTGAAAGTTAATAGGCTTGAATCACAGAATCCCCAGATGATGACTGGAATGCTACATGGGGTGGGGTGGGTGGGGAGAAGGCACACCATGGTTGTCAGCAGATAAAAGTGTTTCTAAAGACAAAAAAATGGTACAGATGAATCAGTCTGCAGTAGGGAATCAATAACATACAGTACACCATCCATCACCTCTGCTGATTACAGACCAAAGTCAGAAAAGACAGCATTCCTTACATAATAGATAACCTTACATAACATATAATAAATATGATAGGCAACATCTTGCAGGATAGAAACAAAAGATGCAAACTGCTGAATCATGTATCTGAAGGGGCCAGGTTGAGAGGATCAGTACCTGGATTTAATGGCCTTACAACTGCGAGTTCCACCGGGCAACCTGCCCATCCCTTTAGGTTTGAAGGGCATCGCTCTGATCTGCAGCCGCCCCTGAAGAGGCAGCATGAGGAACCGGCCAGGCACTGGAGGTCAGGGTCTCCCCACCACCACTGTTCACCTACCTGTGGTCTTTAGCGGGGTTTTCTCTCCTAGCAACAGTTTTAACCTTTTGGCGTGGATTTTGCCTTGATAATGTGAGTCAGCCACCACCGCGGAGGTGAAGGACATGTTACAGAGGGTACAGCATTTGTTTTTATCCACCATATCAGCATCATTTCCCTGTGAGAGAGAGAGACAGATCGAAAGAATATTAGCAAGCCCCAAGGCTTCCAATGTCTTTGTTCCACTCCATTCTGTTGCAACAGGAAACTCACCATAGTCTTTTTCTTGTCTTTTTTCTTTCTTTTTAAAGCATTACATTGAATATTATTCCATGTAGGATTTGTAGATGAAAACTTATTTTACCTACACTATGTCATGCAACTTC
The DNA here is from genome assembly GCF_910594005.1 of Cervus elaphus. Classification (NCBI taxonomy): domain Eukaryota; kingdom Metazoa; phylum Chordata; class Mammalia; order Artiodactyla; family Cervidae; genus Cervus; species Cervus elaphus. Next base: position 42,778,668 of record NC_057846.1, read on the forward strand.
ATTACAAAATGAGGTTTTTATACTTTGTATTGTTAATATTAACTGCTGCTACTGCTAAGTCACTTCAGTTGTGTCCAACTCTGTGCGACCCCATCCCTGAGATTCTCCAGGCAAGAACACTGGAGTGGGTTGCCATTTCCTTCTTCAATGCATAAGAGTGAAAAGTGAAAGTGAAGTCGCTCAGTCATGTTTGACTCTTCGCGACCCCATGGACTGCAGCCTACCAGGCTCCTCCATCCATGGGATTTTCCAGGCAAGAGTACTGGAGTGGGGTGCCATTGCCTTCTCCTAATATTAACTATCAACAAAATAGTTAATATTCATTGAGCAAGTTAGTTAATATTGTTGAGAAGATTGAAATAGTCAATCCATATAAAAGGAGCTAATCCAATGCCTAGAAATAGTAATCAACACATATTAGATTCTCCTATTATCATTTTAATTTTGACCTGATCATTAAGGTTATCAGACTAGAACCGATTGTGTGTGTGTGTGTGTGTGTGTTGCTTAGTCGTGTCCAACTCTTTGCAACCCCATAGACTGTAACCCACCAGGCCCCTCCATCCATGGGATTCTCCAGGAAAGAATACTGGAGTGGGTTTCCATTTTCTTCTCCAAAAGGAACTACAGAAAGAAAGAAAGTGAAGTCACTCAGTCGTGTCTACCCCTTTGCTACCCCATGGACTATAGCCTACCAGGCTCCTCCATCCACGGAATTTTCCAGGCAAGAGTACTGAAGTGGGTTGCCATTTCCTTCTCTGAGAACCAATTATATTCTTAGTTAATTATTGGCTAGTTTTGGTCCATTTTACACAGTGCTTATCTATACTTTCTCCCTGTTCATCAAACTATCTTCTTATTTGACACAATTTCAGTCAATGGCTTTACATTCTATACCATTGAAAACTTTGTGGTCATCACTCAGATGAGCTCAGGAATTTTTCCTTATAAATAGATCTCTGCACTGTCACTTCACAGCTCATCATTTTTCAAAAGGCATCTTAAAGCTGATGCAATAGTTGCTCGATTAAGCACAAGTTTACTAGTTTACTTTCTGCTTCTTGTTTCTTTTTTTTTTTTTACCATAAGTAAATTCTCAGCCTTAGAAAAAAGTAGCCTCTTCCTTTTTCTTGAAATGTCTGTTTTGTCCTTGCTCTGCAATCTATTGTTTTTTTCTACATGTAAACATCACCAAAACTTTCTCAGTGACCAACTTCAACCTCTATTTAATAGGGACCACTACTGCCAGGCACTGGGAACACAGCGCAAATGGGTGAATATGAGCTACCTGCAGAAAAACAAGGGCCACAGTGGGTGAGAACACATTGGATCTGGTACCAGGAGGAAAAGGTTCTCTCATTGCATCTGCATTAGGCATCAAAGTAAGCAAAATATCAGAGTTCACAGGGCCTGAATTATTTAGCAGAAATTATCATTTGGCATTCAGCTCTGCTTTGACACATTTTAGCCTCACCAGGATACGTGGCCCCATGTTCAAGATTTAAAAAAAAAAAAAAAGATTTCTTTAAGGAATCCAATATTTATCATAATGAACTTGAGTCTATCATAAAGCTATGGTGACCATGCTGGCTGAATTTTCCAGGAGAGTTTGCGTCATTTTCCTTTTCTTCAAGACAGGTGATTCATTAACTGCTGCACAAAATACTTAAATCCAGCTTGATTTTTATTCCTCTGTAACACTTCATGAAAATGAATAATGATTTGGAAAAAAATAAATCCTTTGTCAGACCATGTGACCTGGCGATTGTGCCCACAGGTCATCAATTACCTATATTCTGCAAGGGGAAGATTAATCCACGGGCTCCCCTCCTGCCTAGTTAGAAATTGAAGGTAAAGAGGACTCTCAGATAAGGAGTTAATCTATTCCTTAATGGAATGGTAGGCTCAAAGCATCTCTTTGTTAAAAGAGCAGCCATGGGTGAGTATCTGGCCTCACAAAAGCCCCTTCTCCTATTCCTGGCAGACCCCAAAGAATGCAATTTAAAATGGCATGGGGACAAGGATGAGGGTGGGGGTGGGACAGAGAAAGGGAATTCTGTATTTTTCTGCACAACAAAAAGATGTCCAGAGTGATGGAGAGCATTGCCTTGCCAATTTTGTGGCAGTTAGGAAACTAACACTTTCCTTCTTAAGGCATCTGTTGGTAATAGCACTGATAATTTGCACTCAGTCTTGGGAGGAGTGAGTGAGTGTGTGTTTGTGTGTGTGTGTGTGTGTGTGTGTGTGTGTGTGTGTTCCAGGAGGCTGGCGTGCAGTTCAGGGGTGGGGGAAGGGAGAGACTCCATAAAGGTCTCGGAGATTTGGAATCCCACCTAGAGCCATTTATTAGCTTGACCTTGTGAGCGTACTCAGTCACGTACAACTCTTTGCGACCCCATGGACTGTAGCCCACCAGGCTCCTCTGTCCATGAGATTTCCCAGGCAAGAATACTGGAGTGGGTTGCCATGTCCTTCTCTAGGGGATCTTCTGAACCCAGAGACTGAATCCGCATCTCCTGCGTCTCCTGCATTAGCAAGCAGATTCTTTACCACAGAGCCACCTGGGAATGGTAACAAGTATTAAATCTTAGCATCTACCCAAGACCCTTATCACATTTTATAAGTGAGATTTAAGGAAATGTACTGCTAGAGGTTAGGATGGGGAGTCAGTGAAAAGAGATGGATTCTATGGAAAGAGGATGGGCCTCCCAAAAGGGGTCTCTCCTAGCAAGGCACCAACCTCAGGACATCTGGTTAGGTACTGAGGCTGGACCCACCAAGTGTATCCCCGCTGAGTGCTTCAAGCTGAGGTGCTTTGAGTTTCCTCATCGGTAAAAATTCAAAGCGGGACTTCCCTAGAGGTCCAGTGGTTAGTACTCCATGCTTCCACTGTAGGGGGCGTGGGTTCGATTTCTGGTCAGGGAACTAAGATTCTGCATATCCTAAGGAGCGGCCAAAAAAAATTTTAATTTTTAAAAAATTAAAAATTAAAAAAAAAAAGCTTTTAAAAACATAAAGAAGTCATAGACACTTGTACCCCTTTATGTGGTCTGCTCTGGAGCTGACTGAACCAGGCAAGAAAGGGGAGACTTGGTTTCCTGGTGTCTGTCTCTCCAACCAGGCCCAGGACATGCCCCAGACCCACGACGGGGCAGAGCCCAGAAGACCAGGAAGCACACATCAGGGAGTGGCTGAAGGCGCTGCGGCTGGTGAGTGAGTAGTGGGCAGTTTGGGAGGACAGAGAGCCCTAACTGACACCTTCCCACTCTGTGTCAGGGAATATTGGTCCGATGTTTAAAGGGACAAAAGGGGAAGGTTGTCAAGGTGACAGCAGTCGCTTGGATTGCCCATTTTCACCTACGTGTGCATAATATGGGCTAAAGCATCTCATTTTTCTTCATATAAAGCACGAGATCATAAGACAACGCTTAACTCACAGTCTACACCTATTTAGAATCTGTGCATCGCTTTTGCCACTTCTAGCAAAATCAATCACCAGCTGGACCTGGGCACAGGAGCTAGACCCTATCTCCCTGGAGCTCTATGGTGGAGACATCTCCACAGAAAGGGGCTGCCATCACTGTATGAAGCATATTCAGAACTAGTTTCCAAGGCAAAGAACAGCCCTTAAACTGGATAATGACTAGTGGGTTTATGGTATTCATTCATTCAACACATTTTTAAGGACCCCCTAAATATGTGCGATGCTGTGCTGGAAGAATAAAACTCTACTCTCTGTTATTAAAGAGGTTGAGACCAGGCGGATTGGAGAATGCAGGCATAAAATGAAAGGAAAACATTATAATCAAAGAAATACAGTCTCCTGTTGGAACCAGGCTCTCCCAATTGTAAGGTTAAAAGACCAGTCCTGTAAATGAGCCTATTTGTGTGGATTTTCATCTTCAAGCCTTCTGTTGCCTGGTGCGTCCTTCTTCATCACTGCTTATCTAATCTGGTCTATCCAAAACCTTTTTCACGGCTCAATTTAACCATCACTTTCTTGAGATGAAGCTTCTTCTGTCTCCCATCCTGAAGAAGTTGACAGTGGCCTTAGGGTCTTCTGTGTGTCCTGTATATGCCTCTTTTATAACAGAATGCTGAATTCTGACATGTATTTTTTTTTTTCATATTTCTTCCCCTCAAGAGGAACAAGGAAATAGTTAAGGTCAAGGGAATGTTTTCATTAACACTGGGGCCTCAGCTCCTAGCACAATGCTTGCCACACAGTAGGACCTGCAGGTGTATTGAATGAACACAGGAGTTGAGGGTTGGTTTGTGGGTTTAGGAAATTGCATGCCATAAAAAGACAGAAGAGGAAGACAGGTAACACATGGAGGCCTATGGTCAGCCCAAACCTATTCAAACTAACAGGAAGCTGCCTGGAAAGAGAAGCAGGGTTTTCAACAATTTGTAAACTAACTTGAGGGTTCAAGTAGGGGAACATTTTCCCAAAAGGTATGGTCATTTCATCATCGTCCTAATATACATTCTTAGATTTCTGCTCTGCTGTATCAATCTCATGAGATTCTTAGATTTCTGCTCAATCTCCATGAAGGTTGACAAACTGATGTCAGAGATCGCATTTAAAGTTTCTGACTTAACAAATTGAGAATGGCTTTAAGCTACCAAGTAAATGAAGGGGAAATCTAAGATTTTCTTTATAAAACATGGGTTTCAATCTGGAGGCAAAAACTCAGTTGGACTTTTTCAATGCAGTGTCCACATGACTGAAAAAAAAAAGAAAAAAAAAGCTTGTGGAGCATCCTAAGACTGCTTAGTCAAAGCATTTCACAATGTTAGGAAGTTTTCTGAAGAATTCCAACCACATGAAAAACCCTGACTGACTCAGCCAAAAATCTAGTTTTGAAATTCCATTTTATTTTATCATAAGCTTCTTTTTCTTTCACTCCATTCAAATGACTGTCTTCATTCTTCTTTAGGTAAATGTAAACAGCCTAAGAGAAAGACTTTTATTTCAGAATGTCAGGAGTGAGGAATCCTGTGTCATTATTCCCCAGCAAAACAGCTATAAGTGGTGAAAGTTATTTGTTTAAAAAATTATTCCAAGTCTTTGAAAATTATCCTAAAAGACCACATTAAAATATTTTTTCAGGAAAACATACTGAATCTCACTAAGAACAGTGAGAGTGCTATGGAGCTTCAGAGACAACCCTTGCCCTCCCTCCGGGTCCCCCAGCTCAGCATGATGGCAGCTCCACTCTGCCACGTGTGGTCAAGGGCTCCCTTTCCCATCAGCTCCCAGTTAGGAGGTATCAGGAAGAGCAGGCCACTAACGTGAACCGCATCCCCTTCAGCTCCAAGATGCAGAAACTGAATTCCCAGCAAAGCAACCCAGAAATCAGGGACTCTCTCCCTTCACTCTTACTCGTCGGACAGACGCTCCATCCCCTGCACAGCTGGCCAAGAATACTGGAACCATGATCAGATGTGCCCCAGTTTGCTTGTGGGACAAAGGTTCTGTGCCTGGGAAATAAGCTAAGAAGACCAGAGGCGGCCACCTCTGCCCAGGTAATGAAGCAGGGCAGTCACTCTGAGAAAAGCAGTGGCTCAGAGATTTTTCCACGAGAACAGAGGGGAAACGAGGTATTGTAAGAACAGAGAGCTGCTAAGCTCTCCCCAGAGGAACAGACCGTGTTTGAAATAGAGTGTGGGAAGGTTTAAGCATAAGGATGCTCTCAGGAGCAATGGTGGTTTTGGTGGTAAGCAATTAAGAGAAAGCCGATGGTGCCATCAGAGCAACAAGCTAGTTTATCAGAGAGAACCAGAGAAAGAGACAGCAAAGGTGAGCCTTCTCATCGTCAGAACGAACTGCAAAGACTTGCCTTAAAAACTAATGATACAAAAGGGACTAAATTTAATCAGATTGGCATTTATATCTTAGAGTATTGGTAGAAACAACAGAGCAATCATCCAGCAACAAGCAGAGCCTAAGAGCTAGGTATGATTCCGGCAAAGGGAGACAGCTTAACAGGAGATCAGGGAAAGAGACAGTCCACTGGAGTCCTGCAAAATCCACCGTCAGGCCACAATGACTGTGCACTCTCCTAAGGATGTTCCTCTAAGGAATCTGCGACTACATAGAGTTGGGGAAAGGGATATAATTAAAACAATCTAGTAAAGACACTGGACAAATAAATAAGCAATCTACAACAAAAACAAGTTCAAGAGCGGGGAGAATCAGTTTCCAACATTGCTACATTACCTAAAATATCCAGTTTTCAACAACAATAAAAATTACAAAGTAGGCTAAACAAAAAACAAACAGAAAAATGTAACACATATACAAGGGAAAAAAAACAACAAAAAGATGGTCCAGATATTAGGTTTATCTGGCAAAGACTTCAAAGCAACACCAAAGATTCCAATTACTGATGTGTTCAGAGAATTAAAGGGAATCATGTTTAAATAATGGAATGTATGATGCCAATATGCTGTAAAACAGAGAATATCACTAAAGAAATAGAAATAATGAAAAAGCAAAATGGATATTCTGGAGTTAAAAAGTACAGTGACTGAAATTAAAACTTCATTAGAGAGACTCATCAGTAGTTTTGAGCTTGCCTAAGAAAGAATCACTGGTCTTGAAGACAGAAAAAAAAAAAAAATAGAGATTATGCAATTCAGAAAAGAAAGGAAAACAATAATGGAAAAAAAAAATTGAAGACGGTCTCAAAGATGTAGAACACCATTAATCACAACAACATATGCACTATATTATAACACCAGAAGGAGAACAGAAAGAGAATGGGGCAGGGAAACATATTAAACAAATATTGACTGAAAACTCCCCAAATTTGAAGAAAAATATTCACATACACTTCCAAGAAGTTGAACAAAACTCAAGTAGGATGAGCAGAAAATGATCTGCATCACAACACATCACAGTACAAAAACACCCAAAGCCAAAAACAGACAGAAATTTTTGAAGCAGCAAAGGAACGCAGCTCCCCACGTACAAGGCAACCACAATAAGATAAACTGTTGATTTGTCATCAGAAACAATGAAGGTCAGAAGACAGTGTGATGACATACTCAGAAGGCTGAAAGAAAAAAATCTACTGACCAAGAATCTGATGTCCAGCAAAACACCCTTTCAAAATTTAAGGTGAAATAAAGGCATCCAGAGATTTTTTTTTTTTAAACCGAATTTGTTACTAGCAGATTCACACTACAGGAGAATACTAAACAAAGTTCTACCTGAAAGCAAAAGACATGAGCCAATAATTTGAATTTCACAAAAAGAAACAATGATCAAAGAGAACCAGGAGAGGTAAGTATATAATTATAAGCAACAACATAAATGCGTGTGTCTCCTTTTTTCTCCTCGCAAATTAAAAAAATCTATAGTCACATGTATATATTTATATAGCCGGGTCAATAATACATAGAACTATAATGTAGAGGATAATAATAGCACAAAGGAGGTAGGTGGGACCAAATCTATATTATAAGGTTGCAACTCAAGTCCATAGGAGTTAATGGTAAGAACCATAGAGAATAAATAGGGTTATTACAGCAAACACTAAAATACATACTGTCTTCCTTAAGTTTCTAGCTTCCTTATAAAATTACATAAAATAGCAATTATAACAGTGCATCATTGGATTTATGACATGCCTAGGTAGAATACATATAATAATAACAGCATGAAAAATAGGGAGAAGACAGCTACACAGGAGTAATGTTTCTATATCCAGTTAAAATTAAGTCAGTATAAATCAAGAAAGTTCTGATAAGTTAGGATGTATATGTAAACCCTAGAACAATCGCTAAACAAACAATTCAAAATAATATGGTGAAAAATCACTTAAGGAATTAGAGTGGTATAATACAAAATACTCTCTTAATGCAAAGGGCCTCTTGTACTGTAGGCAGATTCTTGACTATCTGAGCCACCAGGGAAGCCCAGTACAAAATATTCTACTAATGCAAAAGAAGCTGATATAAGAGAAATAAGAGAAGAAAAGGACATAATTCATGCAGAAAATAAAAACTAAAATGGTAGACATAAACCCAACTATTTAGCAACAATGTGAAAGCATTGCCGCCACCCAGGCATTCAGTCGCATCTGACTCTGTGACTCATTGGACTTTAGCCCACCAAGCTCCTCTGTCCATGGAATTTTCCAGGCAAAAACACTAGAGAGGGGCACCAGTTTCCACTCCAGGGCATCTTCCTGACCCAGGGATCGAACCCACGTCTCTTGCATTGGCAAGAGGGTTCTTTACCACTGTGCCACCTGGGGAGCAGCGTGAAAGTTTTGTCTAACCAAAATAGAGAGGATAAGACTGATATAGAAAATTTGACAGATCAATATGTTGTCTGGAGGACACACACTTTGGATTCAATGATACAAACGAATGAAACTAAAACGATGAAAAGATATATCCGGCAAACAGCATCCTTAAGGAAGCTGCAGCGACTCTTAGAGAAAGACATAAGCAGTGTGCTCCTTGACATCATTATGAGAAATATCTTTTTGGATATGTATTGTCAGGTAAGGAAAACAAATATACACAAGTGGGACTTTGTCACACAAAATACTTCTGCATAGAAAAGGAAACCATCAAGAAAACAAAAGACAACCTACCGAATAGAAGATATTTGCAAATCAAAGAGGTTAATATCCAAAATATATAAAGAACTCATACAACTCAGAATAGAAATTTGGTTAAATAATGAGCACAGGAGTTGAAGAGACATTTTCTCCCCAAAGAAGACAAACGGATGGACAACAAACATGTGAAAATTTGCTGAACATCTCTAGTCATCAGGGAAATAACAAATCAAAACTACAAGGAGCTAAAACCTCACACCTGTCAGAATGGCTACTTTCAAAAAGACAATAAATAACAAGTGTCAGCTAGAAAGTAGAGGAAAGGGGGCCTTGTGCACCACTGTTGGGAGTGTAAAGCAGTGGAGTGGGGTGTAAAGCCTGTGAAAGAGTGTACCGAGGTTCCTCAAAAATTAAAAACAAAACTACTATATGATCCAGCAATCCCATTTCTGGGCTTCCAAAGAAAACAAAAGCAGTAATTTGAAATGATATTTGCAGCCCTATGTTCAATGCAGGATTATTTACAAGAGCCAAGATATGGGAGCAACCAAAGTGTGCCTTAACAAATGAATGGACATTAGTCATAAAGAGGAATGATATTTTGCCCTCTGTGACAACATGGATAGACCTAGAAGGTATGCTATATGAAATCAGTCAGACAGGGAAAAACAAATACTGTACTATTTCACTTACAGGTGGAATCTAAAAAACAAGACAAATGAACAAACATAACAAAAGAGAAACAAAGTCAAAAAAGTACAAACAGGCGGTTGCCAGAGAAAAGGCAGGTAGACGGATGGGTGAATTAGGTGATGGAAATTAAGAGGTACACACTTCCAGTTACAAAATAAATGGGTCATGGGATGAAATGTATGGTGAGGAATAAAATTAACAATAATGTGATATTGCATGCTGACAAAGGAGATCAAAATGTACAAACTTCCAGTGATAAGATAAATAAGTTCTATGGATATAACGTATCATAACAAGATTTATTAGCACTAGTATATGATATATATGAAAGCTCTTAGAAAATCCTAAGAGTTTTATCATAGCAAAAGTATTTTTTCTAGTTTAATTTTATATCTATATGAGACAATGGATGTACACCTGAATTATTGTGGCAATTCAAGATGTATGTAAGTATGTAACTTAAATCATTATGTCGTATACCTTAAACTAATACAGTGCTGTATGTCAGTAACACCATATTAAAATAAGTAGAGTTAAGTAAAGGGTCTCAATAGACATTTCTATGAAGAAATGGCCAATAAAAACATCAAAAAGTGCTTGAAATTACTATCAGGAAAAGGCAAATAAACCACAATGAGATACCACTTCATAACCACTAGAATCAGTTCAGTTCAGTCAGTCAGTCGTGTTTGACTCTTTGCGACCCCATGGACTGCAGAATGGTTAGAATAAAAAAGATGGATGATAAAAGGCATTAGCAAAGATGGGGAGAACTAGGAACCCCCGTCCACCTCTGGTGAGAATGTAGAATGGCACCAGCAACATGGGAATGCCACCTGAGAGTTCCTTAAAAGGTGAAACATGCAGTTACCAGATGATCCAGCAATCCCAATGCCAAATGCAATCTTCCTTGTTCACAGGTGTGTGCAGGTATCCCCCACGTTTAGGAAGCTTGTTTTTACGAAAGACCTCCATTAGCACCTGCTTCACTAAATGAAAGAAATCCCAAGGGGATTTTGACTTTTAAGGCAGAAATTTGAAAAGTGAAAATAGCATTCAGCTTTCTTTTTGCATTGGGCTGTTATAAAGGCAGCATGCACCCCGCAGCAGCCCCTTCGCCAGGAATTACACAGCATCTCGGCATCAAGCCGCCATAGCTCGGAACTACCTCTGAGATTCTGTGCTTTCACTCAATCTATTTTGTGCCTCTAATAGCAAGATGTGTCCTATGGTAACCGTTTCTTTGCTTTATGCCATTCCAGCATATGAAAGATTTCATAGGAACACTCTACTTCCAGACAGTCAGGAGAACCTGCATTTGCAATCTTACCTACTTGCAAATATTTATTTGTAAGCCCCAAATTCGAACTTGTGGTGTTCTGGTGGTAATTCATGGGCACGTACAGAGTGTCAAAAAATTTGTCACCTGCCACACATGTTCTCAGCTGAGACTTAACAAGGCAACACTGCCTTCTTGCCTCTAACGCTGTAAACAAGTGTTCTTTTCATGGCCCATTGTTTCAAAGTCTTTTTTTTTTTTATTTTGTGCTTTTTGTTGATGATTTCATTGCTTCAAATGATCCCCAAGGGTAATGCTGAAGGGCTGGATAGTGTTCTCAAGCACAGGATGGCTGGGAGTGCCTTACAGAGAAAATACATGTGTTAGATCAGCTTCATTCAGGCATGAGTCATAGTGATGTTTCCTGTGTGAATTTGGGGTTAATCCATCAACAATACTGTACATCCAGAATCAGGAAGAAAAAATTCACTGATCCATATGTGAGATCACTCCAGAAAGTGGTAAATTAATATCTGTACTGCATGATGAGGCTGTGGAAAGGCTGGAAAAGTGACTAAATGTGTGGATTCGTAAGATAATAGCCGATGGAAAAAATACAATGGACTGCATTATCGTAAGGCTAAAATTCAGTGAAATGTACCATCTTATCTAGAGTCAGGAAAACATTTAAACATTTCTTAGCTCATTTTATTATAAAAAGAATTACATATAATCAATTATTTGTAAGAAATGTATATTAAATAAGGCACATTTAAAGAGAAACACATAAAATGAGGTTACCTATTGATGGACTGATCAAAATCTTGGGACCAGCGGCTTGCAGGAACTTAACCCTGTACTTCCCCTGGAAGCAATGAACCAGAATTGCTACCTCAGAGCTGATGACTTTACAGAAAGTAACTATCAACACATGAAAAATGGGAATTGAACATATATTTCATTCAAGAGAAATAAAAATATACGTCCACATGAAAATGTGTACATAAAAATTCATAACAGTATATACTTCGTAACAGCCCAGATGTGGAAATAATCCACAGGCCTATCACCTGAAGAACAGGTAAATAAAGTGTGCCATAATCCATACAATGGCCCATTATCAGCAAGAAAAAGAATAAGGTACTGATAAGTGCTGTAACCCAGGTAAACCTCAAAAATATTATGCTAAGTGAAAAAAGCCAGCTACAAAAGACTGTATAATGTATGATCCCATTTATATGAAATTTTCAGAGTGGGAAAATCTACAGAAGCAGAGAAGTAGCATAGTGATTGCTGAGGAGCAGGAAAAGAGGAGACAGTGAGGGGAAAGAGAAGCACCTCAACAGGGACAGGGTCTCTTTTTGGTGAGGATTATATTCTACAGTTTATTGTGATAATAGTTTCACAACTCTGTGAATGCACTAAAGACCAGTGCATTGTACATTTTATATTTCTCATTGGTGTATTCCCAGGTGGCGCTAGTGGTAAAGAACCTTCTATCCAATGTGGGAGATTCAAGAGACACAGCAGAGATCCCTGAGTCCGGAAGACCCCCTGGAGAAGAAGGAAATGGCAACCCACTCTGGTTTTCTTGCCTGGGAAATCCCATGGACAGAGGAGCCTGGCGGGCTACAGTCCACGGGGTTGCAAAGAGTTGGACACTACTGAAGCGACTTTGCTTGCTCCCTTGCATAGCTGCCTTGCAATGCGGTATTAGTCTCTGCAGCACTGCAAAGCTAATCAGCTAGAAGTTTGCTTACATCCTTCCCTCTTGAGCCTCCCTCCCACCCCCACCCCATCCCTTCCCTCTGGGTCATCACAGAACATTGAGCGCCCTGTGTTACACACCAGGCGCCCACTGGCTACACGTGGCATTCACACACATGGGCGTCCACACGCATCAGCCCCAGTCTTCCAGTTCATCCCCCCAACCCCGTCTACACATCCATCGTCTACATCTGCAGTGAGGTGTAGGGGATGTGAATCATATCTCAATAAAACTGTTAGAGGGGAAAAAAAGCCTTAAGTGGTACATTTAAATGTTCCAAAATCCCAAAGAAACACTAACATCTGAAGCATAACTTTTCTTTTCTGGGCTTCTTTTGCTTGGAGGCAAATCTACTGAGAAAGGGAAAAATAAATAAAAACGGTTTTCTTTGCACGGGCTTCCTTGCAGTAGTATATATCTCAGGACTAGCTGACGTCCTTGGAATTCTGATCACCAGTGTCCATTTTAGCTAAAGACATTTCTCAACTATAATAGAACTCTATCTGCAGCTGCTACTAAGCTACACTTAGAGGCAAGAGCCACCTGACATTCTCCACTACAGCCAGAAATAACTGTAGCTCTCAGCACACAGCGTGCCGTAAGATGAAATGTCCAATAAAGGCAACTCTTTCCAGAGGAATGTATGTCATTGCTTATTGTCTAGTGTCTAACTCTGAAAAGAGGCAGTAAGCAGGAAACACGGGTCCTTCTCCTTCTCTCCTACTTTACTTGGACCAAAAGACCTAGAAAAATTCTTCTGGATTGACTGCAGGGTCCTAAGCAATCTTCCTCCCACTGTTCTCTCTCAGGCATCCTGTCCCATTCCATTTAGGTTGTGCTGTTCTCCGTCATCCCAGCCTATTCAAATTACACTCACATGCTGGTCCATTTTATCCAGGACCCTTGTTAACTTCATCCACAGCTTCGTGGCTGACCTCTCCCAGTCCTGAACATCTGTGCCTTAGGTTTTGATTAGATATATTTCTTTAAATATTTCATTTGCATTTTTTTTTAAATTAGGATCGTCACTCCAAGAACATCTTGAAGGCAAGAACTTGAGGCATGATACTTCGTCTCCATCTCCAAGTCTGCCACGGGTCTAGTTACGTGGAAAAAACTCCATAAACATGAACCAAACAGCTGCTGAATGAATGAAGTGGCCATCCACGAACCAGTTCTAACTTGTTCGTGTACATCTGTTTTCCACATAAAATCACCTCTCCCCTGCTCTCTTGCCAACATTACTTGCTCTGTCTCAGGAAAAGGTCAATCGGCTTAGAGCTCAGACTCAATACTGAAATGGACACAGAGGCAATGGTATGCTATCATGGGAGTCTGCCCACACAAGAAGGATGTGTCCTGCTGGCTAGGAAACTGGATGGTGGCCAGATATCCCAAGGGGAAGCGACAGTGTCTGCAAGAAAGCTGGCAAGAGCCTCGCGTCCCAGCATTGACTAGAGAGATACACGCCCTGAACCTTGAATGGAAACCATCCTTCCACGCCCATAGGATTGAGGAAAGTGGTCCTTTTGACAAAAAGGGAAAGAGAGATGGGAGGTGTCTCCCCTGGAGGGTATAGAACTCTCTATGGGCCTTAGGCGTTTGGAAGGCATGGGGTGGTCTTCCAGTCACTGAAGAAGTGTTTAAACAGATGGTAATAGAACTTACAAGACGCCAAAAGGGAGAAATGAGCCAGAGCCTCCCGAGAGAGGATAAACGCGCAACTCAGATAAGCCCCACTAACTAACAGAAGCGGCAAACAAAAGCGTCGCCATTGCATAGCTGTGCCACCCAGCACGAAGGTGGTGGGAGACGCAGGAGCGGCGGAGAAAGGTCTGAGAGCTCTGAAAATCTAGAAACTTCCAAAGGAAAAGCTGTCTGAAGATCGGACAGAGTTGAGGTGACTTTAAAACCGGAATGCCATGTATGTGTTTGTTTCACTGCAGCTCGAATCTGTTTCTATCATAATTGATGGGTTTGCCTGTTTATGGCTGTGATTACCTTTCACTGTTATGGATTATATCTTATCTGTCTCATGCTTTAAAAAGTATGTCAAACGGAGTGACTAGAATAAAGAAATATGGAAATTGTATGTCAAGTCACAAGGACCACCTTTAATAAAGCTTGATTATCTGAAAAAATAAATAAATAAAATCAGAATGCCATCCACGGCAGAGAGGTCCACCTCCAGAGCAGTCCTAGTCACCTCCGCCAACCACACTCTCAGGATCCATGGTCTCCACAGAGCCTCCTCTTCCAAGTCATACAAGGTGCCTTGTATATTTCCCAGCACTTAGTTTTCACAACTCTAAAACAGGCTTAGGACTTATTCCTCTTCTTTTTTCCCTCACCCCCCAAATACAAGCCGTCAGCACATCCTGTCGCCTTGTCCTCCCATGACACCCCCAAATGGTCTATTTCTCTCCATCTCTCACTCCACATTTATCTTCTTTTCTCCCATCACTCCCGTCACAGCCTGAGTCCTTCTCCATTGCATGCCTCTCCTTTATACTCTTTATAGCACTTAGTTCACATTCTACAATTATATAATTTAGGGATTTAAATCGACTTATTTCCTATCTGTCTCCTGCCACTAAATTATTCAGGACCGTGTGGCCGTATCTAGAGCAGAAGCACTGGCCTGGAGTCTACAGTACAAGCCACAAATACAGCCACATTTAAAATTTTAACAGTCATATTGAAAATTAAAAGAACCCATTAAATTAATTTTTTAAACACATGTTATTTAGTCTGATATATTCAAACTATTTTCCTTTCCACATGTATTCAACACAGAAATTACTAAGGAGGCATTTTATAGTCTGACACTCCTACCTATTAAGACTTTGGAGTCCGGAGTTTACACTTATAGCACAACTCAGCCCAGGTCACCTGTGTCTCAAGTATTCAGGGGCTCCACGGGCCAGTGGGTATAGGGTTGCATGGCATAAGTTTAGATCAAAGTGAATAATGACTAAATACTAGCTGAACTAAAGAATGAAGGAAGGAGAAAGGAGTCACTGAGTAACAAAATGAATAAATTCCCATTTTCACAGGTCAGGAAAGTGAAGCCAGAGTGTTTACGTAAATTCTCCAACATGTCATATGTTTAGCATGTCGGGGGCGGGGGGAGGGTGCTGGTTTTTTAACCCTTGACTCACAGAAGTCAAGGCAGTGCTGTTTCCACGGTAAGGCACTGGCGTCTTAGGTCAAGTCTTCTCGTCAGAAACTTTCAAGGGCTCTTTACTACCACCTAAAAATAAATTCCTCGTCGTGACGGTTAAAGTCTGCTGGGAGCTAATGCTCAACACACTTTTCTACTGCTTTTCATAGACAATATGCCCCAAGCGAACTGATTTTTTTCAAGGTCAGAACACCAGGGGACCTGCTCAGAGATGGTCTGAAGTCCCAGCTGCCGGGAACTCTGTCTCCCTAGGCTGCCTGCCTGCCCTGGCCGGATGTTGCAGGTGAGTGAAGACTCGGGGCTTCCGATCCCATCTCTGTCTCACGTTGGAGAGCAGTAGGTTCCCCGGGAGAGGAAAGTCCCGTCGATCTTTCCGTCTCTGCCCCAGCACAGTGCCTGGCACCTGGGAGCTGGCATGGATGAATTAATGCCCCCCACCCCGTTCTACAACCACAGTGAGGACTTCCCTACATGTCCTTCTTCACACAGCTTCTTCCACCTGGGATTTTCCCAGTCTCTGCACAAGCAAGGGTCACTCAAATGCCGTCTCCCTCTCCAAGGCTTCCCCAAGCTGACCCACCACCAACAGATCTCTTTCTTCCCTCACCCCTGCACAACTGCACTTAGGTATCTCCCCACACACTTAGCACCACTTAGCAAATATCTCACTGTTTATACCAGAATGCTCATTCTTTGGTCTAAAAATGTATCATCATGGTGTTTTGCGTGATGTCCTAAGAAAAAACACAAAATACTGAATTAAAGAGGAGAACATCTGGATTCAAAAGATGCTAGTTTAAGTCCTGGCTTTAAATGTACTAGATGTCACTTATAAGTATTGAGTCTGAAATTTCTCCCCAGTTGTGTATGAAATAAAATTTGTCCTGTTTGTCTTTTCATGAGATAAAAGTCAGGATAAAAGAATCCAATATATGGAGACCTAGCGTCCCTCATAGTTCAGTCAGTAAAGAATCTGCCTGCAATGCAGGAGACCCAGGTTTGATTCCTGAGTCAGGAACATCTCCCAGAGAATGAAATGGCAACCCACTCCAGTATTCTTGCCTGGAGAATCCCACGGACAGAGGAGCCTGGTGGGCTACAGTCCATGGGATCCCAAGAGTTGGACAAGACTTAGCAACTAAACCATATGGAGACACGCTTTGTAATTTGGAAAGTACTACTCAAATTAAATATATATATATATATGTATATAATATATACACACATATATATGTGACTTCCCAGATGCCACAGTGGTAAAGAATCCACCTGCCAAGGCAGGAGATGTAAGAGATGCAAGTTTGATCTCTGGTCAGGAAGATCCCTTGAGGAGAAAATGCCAACCTATTCCAGTATTCTTGCCTAGAGAATCCCATGGCAAGGAGGAGGATGATGGGCTATGGTCTTTGGGGTCACAAAGAACCGGACACTACTAAGCAACTGAGCACACACACATATATACATATTTATGCATATACATATATAACAAATAATTATATTATTATAATTTAATATATTGTTCATATATACATACATATTCAAATAAACTGGAGAAGGGATGCATATCACCTTATTTATCTTTTTCAATGAATTTACTTATCCCTGACACTTCTCACTTATTTACTGATATACATGTTTAATGTCTGTCTTCTACCATTGTGATGTATGCTTCTTGGGGCCAGGAACTCTGTTTTATTCACAGCTTGACCTGTAGTGTCTGTAAGAGGACCTGCCATAGGCCATTCAATAAACATCTGCTGATGAATGAAAACCTACATACACACAAAATAAAATGAGGATTCTGAGACGAAGTTAACAACAGTGGTACAATTTTAATATTTCTCTAAATCCCCAAATAAAAGCAGAACTCAAAAGCCAAATGAAAAAATCTCACGGTCTAACAAAACTAGATGACAAAGCATTCCCATGGGATAAAGATAAACAACAAGATCTAGAAGCCCTGTAGGTATTAGCTTCTGTGCAGGGAAAGAGTAATGCAACGGAGCATTGTTGGATCTCAGAGCAGAGGGGCCCTCGGCGGCCAGCGAGTCCTCGTGAGGAGGCATGGCAGATCCATGTGAGAACAGCAGTTGCAATTAGGAGGATTTGCCGCATCCCAACAGCAGGAAGGTACCAGGGTCTATGTAAGGTCAGAAGAGCCAAGCACAGCCTAGCCCCTTGGAACTTTCAATATAACCCATTAGAATTCTTTCCAGGACAGACTGTATACTGACAAGACAAAGCTGAAGGCAGAATCAGAATCTTGGGTTGATGTATACACACTATATTGAAAATAGATAACCAACAAGGACCTAGTGTATAGGGTAGGGAGCTCTGCTCAATATTCTACAATAACCTAAATGCGAAAAAATTGAAAATGAATAGATAGATGTTTAACTGAATCACTTTTCTGTACACCAGAAGCTAACACTACATTGTAAATTAAGTTTATTCCAATATAAAATAAAGTTTAAAAAATATTTAAGAACATGGACAATGGAAACAAAAAAGAGGTTCAGACAAATGTGGAGAAGTGAAAAAGAGCCAAAAATACTCAGTAAACAAGCCCTTGTATTTTTAAACACTATACACACACACATACTCATGTCAGTAATGGAAAAAGAAAACAGCTCTGTTAAGTTAGGAAACCTTGAAACACACTTCCTTCTAAAAGTTCAAGAGACAAATACATGATAATAAGCAAGAGAAGAACATAAAAACCATATGCCATAAAAGTTATTTCCAAAAGGAGCAAAATAACATACTTACATAAAATGAAAACATATCAGAAATAAGTGCTTTCAAAACAGATCAAAACAGTAACCTTCTATTTCAAAGCAAACTAAGACATTTTAAGAAAATGATACAAGGCATGAACGGACAAGATCAAAATGAGGAAATTCAAAAATTAGATGTAAGAACCACAAAAATAAATGGAAATAAAAAGAATAAATCATCGCTTCAGAAATGCAGACTTAACTAGAAGAAACAGAAGATGAATAAGCACAATGAATAACTCTCTAAGAGAAAGAAATAGAAGGTAAAACTAAGGAAAACATTTAAAATTCTAAAGAAGTAGAGATAAAAGGGATTCAATAGTAAATGACGAATTGAAAAAAGACAAGGATGATCCAACATATGAATAAGAAGAGACCTTGAAAGCGAAAGTGAAATAAAATAAAGCAAATGCACTGGCATTTCTTAAAATTGAAATTAAAGAAAGCATATATTAAAAGAACATCCTCTGAATGCCAATTCAGAGCCACCACTCCTAAAATACACTCCAGGAAAATTATTGAATTTAAGATTAACAATTAACAATTGTTAACAACTAACAATTTAAAAAAATTATTTGCACCTGTAAGAATTGAATTCTTCCTAAAGGAAAACAATGTTAAATCATCATCAGACTTTCCAACAGCAGAGTTATTTCTTTATAAAAATTAGAGTAACATATTTTATATTCTCAAGAAAATATATATCCAACAAACCTGACGCTTCAACAGAAGGAGTTCAAAGTAATAACAGGTAATTTTGTTTTCATGTCTCTCCTGCTGTATCTACTGAAATGACTAGGAGCCCTCAAAAGAAGATGGGTGGTTGCCTAACATACATAATTACTTATGAAATTAAGATAAAGATGGTTATAGGAAGAAGCTATAGTATGTAGTGGCTATGTATTCAGATCCTATGGATATCGTATAAGTATGTAAATCAGGGAGAATATGTGCTGCAAAAAAGATATATCAGTCAACACATGAGTTGTATAGTATTAGTATTGCTGGGTTTCCCAGGTGGCTCAGTGATAAGAAAAAATCCACCTGCAAAGCAGGAGACGAAAGAGACGCAAGTTCAGTCCCTAGGTCAGAAAGATCCCCTGGAGGAGGAAATGACAACCTACTCCAGTATTCTTGCCTGGATAATTCCATAGACAGAGGAGCCTGGCAGGCTACAGTTCACAGAGTCACAAAGAGTCAGACACAACTGAGCGACTAAGCACACATGCATTAGTACTGCTATTTGCAAGCTGCTATGTGTATAATATTGAGATAATTATGAGATACTTTAATTTTCTCATTTCCTATGTCTTTGACATTTCTTGTGTCAAGATGCTCAGCGTGTAGAAACGGGAAACAGAAGAACAGAGGAGAGTAACCCCTGAAGTCATGAAATCAGGAGAGCAAATCTGGAAATCACGACTGAACTGGAAGAATCAGTATTTGCTCCTGAGACCTTGTATAAGGATGTATATCTCTAGTTTCTATCCACTGAAGAGACCCAAAGACAATCACAAACTCAAGACAACACCCCTGGCGCTCAGAAACCTAACAATCTTAAGATACCATTCCCACCAAAGTAAACTCAGTCTCTTGGGGACAAAAAAACCATTTCCAGGAAATGTACAAGATATTCCAGGAAGTGTACAAGATGAGTCTGGGCTATCTTGCCATACTAGATAACAAGAATGCTATCCAAGACAACCATAGTCATGACCCAACGACTCAGGGTCAAACTTGAAGAGGTTCCTACTGGCAAAAGATGAACTTCAAGAGAGATGGCAATTGTAACTGACTGAAATTCACCAAAACATGTTAAATCCACGCATTTCGTAACAGTACTTCTTAAAAGTCTATCAGATCACCTTTGCAGGGAACCCCAAAAATTGATAAGTAAAATGACAAAATAAGGCAATATTTCTGCCTTTTCTAAAAGAACTGTGAGAAAAAGTGCTTGTTCTAAATAATTCCAACTAATCAATGAAAAATTATGGAATAAAACAATTTTGCAAACTTCAATGGGTTCATTGATCTAGGCACTGAACACCAACAGCTGCTAACATCACAGAAAGAGAGACAATCAAATATCGTGTATCTTTGGATGAAAGAACCAACACCATTTAGTCTTGCCAAAGGCATCGATCCCAAATCTTATCAAGACTCTGGACTCATCTGCCAATTTGCAGCACACAGAAAGGATATAAGGAAGTGTTAGATGGAACCACAAATACACATTCAGCAAAAACTACACTCTAGAGAATTCTGTAGGTCAAATGGCCCCCGGGCTTTTTTATACAAGTGAATTACAATGAAAAGAAGAAAATAGAGTAGGAAATGGCAGATTCAAAGCAATAAAAACAAATGCATCAAAGTTTTAAACATTAGGCAAGACTAAACGATGGCTGGGACTCCCCAGTAGCCCAGATGGTAAAGAATCTGCCTACAATGCAGGAGACTGGGTTCGATTCCTGGGATGAGAAGATATTCTAGAGAAGGGAATGGCAACACACTCCAGTATTCCTGCCTGGAGAACTGTATGGACAGAGGAACCTGGTGGGCTACAGACTGTGGGGTCACAAGCAATTGGATACAACTGAGAGACTAACACACTAAACTATGATAATTAGGGAGGCACACTGTGTCATAAAATTATACAAACACCTGAGAAATGATTCTGGGAAAGTCAGGGTAGCAGGTTATTTTGAGAGACCTGGGTCATGGTTACAGTTTGCCTTAAAATTCCTTAAGTGACACATCTATTTCTTTGGTAGAACTTTGTATCTATATTCTATTTTCTAACAAAAGTTTAAAGAAAGATGGATTCCAGTTTTCAATGAACCTGACGAGCAGCTCTAAGTGCCTCCCTGAGTATAATTCAAAAATACTAATGAAGAATGAAAGAGATGAAATGCACACTAAAAATTAATTTGATGGACCACCTGATACCAGAATTTAAAGTGAATTTCCACTAGCTGTAAGGCATAAGGAGTTCAACTGAGATAAGCTGTAAAACTGGAATAATAATAGAGCTGCCCTCATCGGGTAGTAGGGAGGATTAAATGACTTTATAGGTGGAAAGTACTTAAAATGGGGTCTGACTTCGAGTAAGGCTATATTTAAGAATAAGTTACTGGGTTTTTTTTCTTTATAAACTTAGCCACAGCCACGTTTTATGAAAGAGAGACCCATGAAACAAAAAAAATAAAAATATACTATCTACATTTCACTATCCTTTCCCTACATTCAGGCTTCTACTAGCAACAGTAACAGCAACTGAACAGCTATCCCTTATCATATGGCTTCTTTTTTTGGCCATGCCACAGGGCAGGTGGGATCCTAGGGCCCTGACCAGGGATGAAACCTGTGCCCCCTGCTCTAGAAGCACGGAGTCTTAACCACTGAATGGTCAGGGGAGTCTTTCATATGATTTCTTGGACTGATAAAACACTAATTGTCTCTCTGCAGCCACTCTGTGAAACACTCATAATTATCAGCTGGGTAAGGTGGCTCAGCAGTAGAGAATCCACCTGCCAATGCAGGAGACATGAGTTCCATTCCTGGGTTGGGAAGATCCTCTGGAGAAGGAAATAGAAATTAACTCCAGCATTCTTGCCAGGAAAATTCCATGGACAGAGGAGCCTGGTGGGCTACAGTCCACAGGGTTACAAAGAGTCAGACTCAACTTAGTGACTAAGCAACAACAATAATGAAATGTAACTAATCCACTATAGGGCGGTGGGTGTAGCTTCCCAGCCCATCAGCAAGAAAAAAGATGAGTTTCAGGCACAGAGGCAGGGACAGCTGTAGGGGCTCAGCACCCTGGCAGGTCATAGCTTTAAACTGAGGCAGCCACTCCTAGTGTTGGGGACCCAGGCAGCAAGGATAAGAAAAGATGTGACTCAGAAAGCAAAGCTTAACTGTAAAGTGGGAGATCTTGCAGAAACTGGGGATAGGCCAGAAGTTGTGCCCATCAACCCACATTTCATAATGGCTCTAAGAAAGGGATTGACAATTAGCCAACTGGACATCAAAAGAAGTCATTTCTGCTCAAATTTATCAACAAACTCAATGCAAGTTTAACTACTGGATGTTGGTTAAAAAAAGATAAAAAGAATCTAAATTTCTGCATCAAGAAAAAAAACTAAAAAGGTGAGACAATTTTGAAAATTAAAATTTAGGACTTATTTAGCTTCAAATATGAGACACATAAAACTCAAGGTGGGTTTCCTCTACAGAAAGCCTAATGAAACAAAAATGTAGAAACGGCCAAAGAATAAATTCAAATTTGGATATAATAAAGGGAAATTTCAAGTCATCAGGGAAAATCACATTATTAAATAAATGGAATTGGAAGATTGAATAATAATTTGGGGAAAATAATATAGCCATAAAATAACTAGAAAAAGCATATAAAATATTCATATATCTTAGGATGGGTTAAACTTTTTAGGCATAAAATAAAAAAAAAAAAAACAGTTCAACTCAGAAAAGCTATGCATATCCCATTCCCTAAATGCTAAACTGTTTTGCACATCAAGAAATACCATGATGATATTTAAAAACAAATGGCAAAGACTATTAACCATGTACATTTTTAAGTGCTTATCTGTATAAAGAACATTGGCAAAACACTAAAAGAAAGCTGACCAATTCTACCCTCAAATTAAGCAGAAAACATAAATTTTAAATGTTTAAAAGAAGTATACACGTCCAGTAAAAATATTTTAAAAAATCAATCATATGAACAATCCAAGAAATATCAAAACATTTTTACTCGTTAAGCTGGAATATATTTTTTAAAATCTAATATTGTCAAAGGTGAAGAGAAATGAACATTCTAAATCACTGCTTTGGGAAAAAGACAGCCTTTCTGGAGAGTGATTTGAGAATGTGCATTAAAAATCTTAGATATATTCTTCTTGTCCAGAAATCTCTTTTCTGGAAATTTATTCCAAGGAAATCACCAGAGTTTGTGCGAATGTACACAAAGTTATCTGCTAAGACCCTGATTATAATAGCTAACTGCAAAAATTTATACACTGAAATTAATAGAGGACAATATTTGAACAAACGGTGGTATATTGGTTATTAAACGAATGTTTAATAAACTGTGGCATGTTTGTATATGGGCATGATGAAATACAAAGTTATTAAGTGAAAGCAAAGCTATTAAAGTCATGATAGAAGATATTTATGAACACGGAATATGATTTCTGATGCATTACTAAGCTCATTCATTAGAGATTTTTAAACAGGTATTTATAGAGTGGCATCTCTGCACTGGGAATAAGACAGGAAACAGTCCAGGTGACAAGCCCTGTCATGGAGTTAATATCCTAGCTGGGGAAGCTGACAATAATTAAATAAGCAAAATACATGGTATGTTATTCATGACTGCTAGGAGGAGAAAATGATGAGACAAAAAGTGAAATTTTACAGTGATCCTAGGATGGGTTAGAGAAGGACTGGGAGTTTGGGACTAGCAGATGCAAACTAGTATATACAGGACAGATAAAAACAAGGTCCTATGCTACAGCACAGAGAACTATATTCAAAGCCTGTGATAAACCCTAATGGAAATGTAACAGCGCAGTGAACACAGACCTTGGCACGCAGCCATTGCTGGGTGACATTAGTAGGTACCCGGTTACCAGGCGGCAGGTCCTGCTCAGCCATTGGCTGGCACCTCAGTGGCCCCGCCCACAAGCAGCCCGCTGACAGTGAACGGACATTAGTAGTCCTGCCCCGCCCCTGGTCAGTGGGCCCCGCCCACTAGTAACAAACTGTCAGTTAGGGTCATTGGTAAAATGATTCAGCCAAGGGTTGGGGGTGTGGTGGTCATCAGATGGAGAGTGACGTAAGAGGCAGATTCAGACTTTCTCCTGGAGGTCTTCCAGCTCACCCGGCTTTGGGCCAGAGGGTGAACTGGGAAGCCCAGGGAACAGACGTCCTGCAGGGCTCCAGAGTCCTCCCCAAGACCACCCAGTAGCTGTGGCCCAGGCCTTGAGGCAGCGGTGAACCTCTCCCTCATCCCTGTCTCTGAGACCTAACAGCAGTGGCCCTGTACCTGGGTCGCAATCTGTGGGACCTGGTCCCCCCACTTAGGCGGCCTGAGGAGGCTGAGGGCCAGTTGAGTCAAGCGCCTGCCTCCTTCAGAGATGACAGCTGGATAGGGTGTGGGAACCTGGCCTTGAGGGAGCCCCCAGCTGACCTCTGCTCCTCCCAGGCAGGACTGGGACCTTGGAGAGTGAACGCGGCACCTTGGGACCTTGCCCTTTTGTCAGGACAGAGAATAAGATTCATTTGGTAGACATTTACAGGAACAGCATTTCCTGACCCATAACCTGACCTCCAGAGCAAAGGACCAGACACCAAGAACTCTGCCGTAGCTAACCACACCCCTCCCTCACCTTTTGCTTGAAAACAGCTTTGCGGAAAGCTTTCAGTAACGTTGGGGTTCTTAAGGCATGAACCACTCATCTCCTTGCATGGCCCTGTAATAAACCAGTCTCTGTTCCAGACTCCACTGTTTCAATATTGTTTGGCCTCATCGTGCATCAGGCGCATGGACTTGCCATTCAGCAACAGAAACAAATATAAAAAAGAATATATGTATGTTAGCTGAAACATGTTGAGGCATGACAGAAACCGACACCACATTGTAAAGCAACTGTACTTCAGTAAAATTAAAAAACAAGCAAAATTTAAAAAAAAAAAAAGTGATCCTAGAAGACCTCACTGGGGAAGGAACTTCTGAAAGAAGAGATGACAGGTTATACTGATAGGTACCTGGAGGAAGAATGGTCTCTGTGGAGGGAACAGCAAGTAATAGGATGCTGAGCATGAGGTGAGCATGGTGCTCAGAGGTTAGCAAAGAGACTGCAACAGACTGGCAAGAGAGGTAATAATATCAGGGAGATGACCAAGCAGGGGACGTGATATGAACAGTAGGTTATAACAAAGACTTTGGCTTTTACGCTGAAAGGAATGCAAAGTCATCTACAGGCAACAAACAGCATGCTCCACATGCCTCCATGTACAAAAAGCAATATTTGCATGTGTAAGCATACATTTTATTTATTCATATATGCAATAGACAAGTGAACACAAAGCTAGAAAGACATGTCTCTAAATAGTGAAAAATATTTTCTATATATACAATTACATAAAGTTTCTTTCTCTGTTCTTCATAAACTGTTTAAACATTCTATATTGAATATGCTTCTTTTTTGTTTTAAAAAAGAGATGATCATACTAAGTAAAGAAAGTCAGAGAAATAAATAGTCTCTGATACGTCTTATGATGTACCTAAATCTAAAAAAATGATGTGGATGAATTTATTTACAAAACATTAGCAGACTCACAGAATTCAAAAAGAAACTTATGATTACAAAAAGGGAAAATTCAGTGGGGAGGGATAAATTAGGAGTTTGGGATAAACATCTGGACACTATATAAGATAGATAGTCAACAAGGACCTATTGTATAGCACAGGGAACTCTACTCAATATTCTGTAATAACCTAAGTGGAAAAAGAATCTGAAAAATAAGTAATGCCATATGGATTCTTTTCCCTGGTAGCTCAGCTGGTAAAGAATCTGCCTGCAATGCAGGAAACTCCGGTTTGATTCCTGGGTCGTGACGATCCCCTGAAGAAGGGATAGGCTACCCAGTTCAGTGTTCTTGGGGTTCCCCAGTGGCTCAGCTGGTAAAGAATCAGCCTGCAATGCGGGAGACCTGGGTTTGATCCCCGGGTTGGGAAGATCCCCTGGAGGAGAGCATGACAACCCACTCCAGTATTTTGCCTGGAGAATCCCCATGGACAGAGAAGCCTGGTGGACTACAGCCCATGGAGTTGCAAAGAGTCAGACACAACTAAGCAACTAAGTACACACACACACACACACATATAACTGAATCACTTTGCTATACCTGAAATTAACACAACACAGTAAATCAACTATACTCCAATATAAAATAAAAATTAAATTCAGAAAAAATAATATCCTACGTCTACTGCAGGAGTGGTTCTTCAGAATCTGCTTAAGGGAGAGTTGACTGGATTGGGGGGCAAATGTCTAGGTTTCTGCAGGAGCTCTTCCTTCCTGCTTTGCACTCTGTAGAGGTTTCCAAAAGTAGTGTCCCTTCACGATATCAACACCTACCCAGTCTCATTTATATCTCCAGCTGGTTAGACTGGGCAAGATTTGGGTCATGAATCCTTTCTCTAGGCAGAATTCAGAGACCAATGCCCATCTGCTTTCCTCTCTCAACTGCCAGCAACTCCTATCATTATGACACTGTTCCACGTGAGTTAATCTCTCTGGATATAAAACTCTGTCCTCGTATGAAAAGTTCAGAGCACTTCCTTTTAATAACAGCGAGGCTAGCTGAAACATTCTGTATCTCCTTATAATCCTGTAATCTTATCTCTGATTGTTCACTAATACGGTCTTTCCCTGGTAGGTTGGAATCATCCTTTTGCTATTAAACCTTTGCACACACTGAAGGCCCGAAGTCCCAATCTAACAGGGCCAGAAGGAGGGTATTCTGAGAGTCTCATTTACCATTTAATAGGTGTTTGTCTTGGATGCAAGGTGTACATAAACAAACCACGTACTCACTACCCTTTCTGTGCCCATTCAACTAAGCAAGCCAGACCAAAGGAACACTTTCTAGTGGGAAATATGCAAAAGAAAACATTCAGTAAAAAATATGTATTCCTGGAAAAAACTTCATGGGGTTATAGCTTCAAAGACTCTTTCAACCTCAAGCAGGGACTGAATCTAGCAAAGTAAGGTAACTGAGAATTTGGATGGGGTGTTCCTTTTTATTTTATTTTTAAATAAACTGTTTATTTTGGAATAATTTAAAATACACAGAGAAGTAGCAAGGATAGTGCAGAAAGTTCCCATATACTGCTCACTCAGCTTTCCCTAATGATAACGTCTTACATAACCATGATGCATTCTTCAATGCTATGAAATTAACATCCGTACATTACTATCACCTAAACCAAAGACTTTATTCCGATGTCACCCGTCTCTCCACTCAGATTCTTTTTCTGTTCCAGGATCTGATCCAGGATACTACACTGCATTTAGCATTCTGGTTTTCAGCTCTCTTTTAATCCTTCCTGCCAGCTTCAGGATTAGAACTTCATACAGAATAGCTGCTTATAAATAGCTGTTAATTAACTAACACAGCATCCTGTGTTTCATAACTGGCAACGATTCGGTTCTAAACATCAAGCAACTCATCATGTCCTGTCACCAGCCTGCCTTGGGGGTTAGGCTGGCCTAACTCAGACATGGGCACCCTCTTAGGTAGACCTGCAGTCAGAGCAAGAAATCTATTTTGGGCCCCCATGAACTGGACAAGCTAACCAAGCCCTGTTGGTTCCTATTCATGAGGATAAACGTAAGCCAGTGTGTTGTGGGGGCAGGTCTTTGTAATAAAATTCTCAGGGTGGCTGGGATGACAAATGGTTTAGGAAACTGTAATTATTTTTTTTTAATTGCCAGTTTATTCAAAGGCTACGATATTATCTAGGCAATGGTGGTGGGAAAAACCAGAAATCACCCACGATTCCTTGGAGAGCAGCCTCTGGACAACAGTTACTGTGTCTTTATCAGCTCACCAGCCCCTTATACACCCTCCCCAGCCCACTCACCTCCACAGCAGTGAGAGAAAGACAGAGACACACACAGTTAAACAAAAACCTTTAGCCTAAAGGGAAGTTTGCAACGATCCTTCTAGATGGTGGTTCTCAGCCCTGCTCTGTATACAGGTTTCCGCGGGTGCAGGAAAGTGGCTTCCTGAGTGGAGGCAGTCGTCTCTCCCATCCCTGTGAATTCAAGTCCCAATTTCTAACAATGCTCTCCCTCTCTAAATCTCTGACACGCAAACACTTGGTAAAGTTCCACCGTGGCTTCAACCTGAAATCTCAGGACCCTTACAGGAGGAAGAATCACATACTCACATCTGCTTCTTGGAGGCACCTTGCCCATGGGAAATGGGTTGAGGCTCAGAAATAAACCCTGAGGTTTTCTCCTTAAATGCATTGTACCACGAGGATGCTTTTTCTTTTTTAAATTAATAAGTTGGCACAAGAGTCATTAATACTTTGAGGAAGAGACAGTAGAGAAAGCAGTGGGAATATGGCCCTGGACAGATGATGATGAGGCCATGTGCTGCCCTCCATGAACCAAAGGGCACAAGCCCCATCTGCCACAGCCTCTGCCCTCCCTCAAGGCTAATTCTGGGTGGGCACTGAGGCCTGTGCATAGTTCTGGCTTGCCCTCCACAGAGGACCAAGCCACCTATACCATTCCAGGTCAACGGTGGACGCACCTTCCCCTAGCTTCAAATTGATGAATCTCTACATCTGAACATTCTTACCAACTTCTTGCCCATGTTGATGAGCCTCAGAGATTTGTCTGGAAACGCTGTTAATGATCCAGAGGGAATCAGTCTTTCGGGGGGTGGCTGTCACTGTTTCTTGTGACAATCAGCATTGTTGAGTACGAGAGGTCCTGCGATGAGCGTGCCATTCAGAGCAAGTGTCCCCAAACTCTTCTTAATCAATTTGCAAATTTTCCAGAGTCTTACAATTGCTTTGGGTAAATAAAACTCTGAGTCTGAGGTCAGAAACACTTGACTCATCCAGCCCCCCTGCCATCATCATCCAAGTTACAGGAAAAGGATGACAGGAAGTGTGACATCAGTGGCCAGCTAGGTCACAGGCCAGACGCAATTTCAGAATCACTGGGTAGACTCTTTCAGAAGCCCCTGTCTCCTGACAGCACTATCTGAACCAGGGTATTAAGGGAGGGAGAGGCAGGATCAGAGACAAAATAGCAAATGCCACTCCAAAGCTATTTCAAGCCCGCATGTGACTCTGAGGGTAGGGGTTTCTTGCCCCACAGAGCTCCATCTTAAAGCCAACATGCCTCTGCATTTTAGAACTATCAGCTAGAAGCATCTTAGTGAGTAGGGAATTTATATGTGTAGCCAGTTAAGTACACAGTCCGATCATAAACAATGTAAAGCCACTTCTTTTTCTAGCCAAGAATGATATTTTTTTTAGCAGCACTCTCTGCTTTTCTTTACAAAGAGACCTAAACATGGTCACAAGCAAAATGCCATCAAATATAATAAAGTCATATTCAAATTATTCTCCAAAAAGTGAATAATTATTCTCTTTCTTTTCCTGTGATGAAACCCCAAGGGGAAAAGCCTGACTTGGAATCAACACACAGCTCTCCCGCCCATGAGCAGGAGAAAATGGAGAGCAGCAGGGGCTGAATGCAGCGCCAGGGAAGCGATGGGGAGGGACAAAGCGGAAGGGACCCAGTAAACCGAAGCGATGACATTTATTTCCATCGCTACCTATGACTGCAGGCGCATGCACACACATGCTATGCAGTGCAGATACACACACCTGTACACACGCACATACATGCATGCACACACACTCATACATGCACATACACACACGCACACTCATACACTCACAAGCTAGTCTTCCTAGTCCCCAACATTCACACTCTCAACACAAAAATGATCTGACCCACAGACAAGAAGTTTTCCCAAGGAGTCCACACTTGGGGAGAAGCGCGAGATGGAGGCATGTCT
Source organism: Cervus elaphus (assembly GCF_910594005.1). Classification (NCBI taxonomy): domain Eukaryota; kingdom Metazoa; phylum Chordata; class Mammalia; order Artiodactyla; family Cervidae; genus Cervus; species Cervus elaphus. Next base: position 42,808,585 of record NC_057846.1, read on the forward strand.
TCTCTCAAGGTGATCGTAGAAGTCCTAACTGATGCTCAGGACTGGAGACTGTGGGTACCAAGAACCCAGAGCCCCTAAGTCAGGACAGAGAGGCAGGGGGTGGGGGTGGGGGAGTGAGGATCTGTATCTGAGACCACAGTCACCTTCTCCTGGAAACCGTATCCTGAAGGTCAGTTAGGTGCAACTAAAAGAGTGTCCATTCTCCACCTCAAGCACATCAGGGGCTGATGAGGTTTAGTGGACCAAGGGGAGATTAAACCAGGGTTTATTTACAGTATCCTTTCTAGGGAAGAAAATGGTTCCAAACTGCAGGTAAAGATTTACAAATGAGTCATTAGAACACCATATGTTTGTGCTATGGAGGGGGAAGGGAGGAGGAGGTCTAGCTTTTTGCCTCTCATCTTGAAGGATGCAGCCAGCAGATGAGCGGCTGTGCTCCACGCGGGCAGTTGGAATGTCCTGGAAATGTCACATCTGAAGATGCACTCTGACGATGACTGCCAGTGTTCTCCCGCGTGCAAAGCTGCCTCCTGAAGTCCTGTGCTGAGCGCCCTTGCCCTTGAACCGAGTTGTGCACTCTCCCTCCCCACCCCTTGCTCTGCGAGCCAGGTAGATGCCCTTCTGAGCCTGTATTTCAGGTGCTTCCTGTCCTGTAGGTTGAAGTTTCCCATGCCTTTGAAAGTCACTTCTCATGTTCCCCTTGTGACTCTCTGCCCAATGAGTTGTCCTGGGTAAACGTGAACCCCCCTACCCCTTCCCTATTGCTCTCCCCACAACCTGATCACCACTTTACAATTAATTGAAAAACCTCTGCTTTTAAGTCGCTGCCAGGTGACTGAGCAGGAATTAACACACGGGTGTCTCGGGAAGCACGGGTGAATTCAGGTACGCCAACCCTTGGTGGTGGTTGTCATCAGTCGCTCAGTCATGTCTGACTCTCTGAGACCCCATGGACTGCAGCATACCAGGCTTCCCTGTCCTCACCATCCAGACAGGACACAGGATGGGGAGGGAAGGAGCGACAAAACCACTCAAGGAGGCAGGTGTGGTCCCCAGTTTCAAGGGAGGTCGGGATGGAAAATTACTTCCTTGGCTTTAGTAGGACTTGAAGCTGATTCGCTTGCACAGAGGAGATGAGCTCTGTCAGTGTTTGACTTTCTTTCTAGCTTGGTTTGTAGATCAGTGCATCATGGGACAATGTCTTAAGATGACATCTAGCTTTTCTGTGGGCTGACTCATGTACACAGATACTTATTAATCATCTACTATATGCCTGGCATCAGAGATGAATAAGATATAGACTTTGACCTTCAGGAACTCCCAGTGAAAGGAGAGAGAATGACATGTAAGAAGACCAGTTGATTTCACTAAATTCTGGTACGTCCTGTCACAGACAGCAGGAGGCACAGCGTAGATAGTAACTCTTCTGGAGAGAGCTGGGGCCTTCCTAGATGAAGAAATATTTAAACTGCATTTTGAAGGATGAGTAAGACTTTGCCAAGCAGATATGAATGTAGAGATGAGAAAGGAGATGGCACAATCTGGAAAGAGGAAGATACACAGAGTAGGGTACTCCAGGGAGATGATGAAGTAGGATGGGTAGGTAGGACCCAGGGACTTCACTGGTAGCTCAGCTGGTAAAGAATCCGCCTACAATGCAGGAGACCTCGGTTTCAATTCCTGGGTTGGGAAGATTCACTGGAGAAGGGATAGGCTACCCACTCCAGTATTCTTGGGCTTCCCTTATGGCTCAGCTGGTAAAGAATCCATCTGCAATGCAGAAGACCCGGGTTCGATCCCTGGGTTGGGAAGATCCCCTGAAGAAGGGAAAGGCTACCCACTCCAGTATTCTGACCTGGAGAATTCCACGGACTGTGTAGTCCAAGGGGTTGCAAAGAGTTGAACATGACTGAGCGACTTTCACTTTCAGGCAGGATCCAGGACAGAAAGAGGCTCAAGCCCCAGCAGGAGGAGGGTAACTGGATACTCAGCTCCCCATGCTCATCTAGAAAACTGCTATACTAATGAAGGACCAGAAGTCAAGATCACATCTCTTGTTGAATCTGTTTGCACTTCCACCAGTGAGGCCGAAACAAGGACTCCCTTCCATCACTATTATGACTTGCACGTGATACTGTGTGATCATCAACTGGGATCACAAGGCTTGATCGCAAGGCTCCTGGGAGCCTTGCCGTGGGGGCAGCATGCAAGGGGAGTCATCTCACGATTCTCAGGCATCGGTGACACCTGTGAGTGTGTGGATTCCTGCTCAGTCACCTGGCAGCACCTTAAAAGCATAGGCTTTTCAATTAATTGTAAAGTGGCAATCAGGCTGTGGGGAGAGCAAATGCATGCGTGCGTGCATGCCAAGTCACTCAGTTTTGTCTGACTCTTTGCAACCCTGTGGACTGTAGCCCACCAGGCTCCTCTGTCCAGGGAATTCTCCAGGCAAGAATACTGAAGTGGGTTACCATGCCCTCCTCCAGGGGATCTTCCCAACCCAGGGATCACAAGTCTTTTAGACTCCTGCATTGGTAGGCAGGTTCTTTACCACTAGCGCCACCTAGGAAGCCAGTGGAGAGGGCAATAGGAAAGGGGTAAAAGGATTTAGGTTTCCTAGGACTGTGTTTACTTCTTCCCAGAGAAGGCCTTATTAGAAACTAAGCTAATGTAATGCCTTTCCTGGGGTGCCTCTTAAGAAGGGTTCTTTTGTTCTGTTTTCTTTGCGTGTGCGTTTGTATTAATCAGAATCCACCAAGACACTGAATATACGCACACATGTGGGTGATACGACACAGACTTTTCGCCCTGGGGTGTGTGGTGCTGACTCGGGGATGCAGCAGCTTTGCTGGTCCTGCATGGTGCTCAGTGGTCCCCCACAGAGCAGGAAGGACCCATCGAACAGCCAAGAGGAAGCCCTCCCTCGGGGGCTATATGCTCTAAGGAACTCCTTCTTCGAAACCATCATTTCATTTCCACCTACTGTCAGAGACCATGTTGCATGTGAAGAAACAAGGAGGATCAGAGATAAGAGAAGAGCTAAGAGAATTCATTGTAAAATGAATGAATGTTCTTCTGAGATTGTGCTGGACACAACTGCATGATTTTTACAATATTAATCATCAGATCATGTCAGCAGGATCGTCCAACTTCCACTCTGCTTTTCCTCTCTTTTTTTCTCATCAGATACTCATCATTGGTAGATCAATCTTGGCTAGATCAATCTTTTACCTGATTTCCATTACCCCATGTTGTTTTTGACAGAGTTCTTGATTATCTCAAATAGTACACGGGCTAAATGTGACAGACAAGCACTTTAAGAATTAAAGTGTTTCCTGATTCCCTAATTAGAACAACATTCCTGCACAGACTATCCAGGCGCACCTGCCTTGGTACAAACTCTGAAGGCAGAATAATTCACAAGCCATGTCCAATTAGTGATGAACAAGTTATATATGTTACACACATACACAAACACACACACACAGAGAACTTTATATAGTAGAGAATGCCTTCTATTTTAAACATTAAACTAGTTCCATGAACTCTCACTGTGAACTTGGGATTTGGGTACATCATTTTCTCTCTCTGGACCTTAAGAGGTTAAGACAAAATGAAAACCCCTTCAATGTCTGGGATACAAAAATCATTATTAATTCACGACCTTAAGTAAAGGAACATTGGTATTTGGATAAATATTTTATTCATATGTTTTTATATTTATAAGCTGAATTTTTACACAAAGCAGATGAGCTAACCTTAAAACAAATCTAAACTCCAAAGGGAAAAATAAGTAGCCATGGGAATTGGTGCTAGCAGGAAAAAATGGAAGGAAAACATTAAAGACCAAGGTTAAGGGAGCGTGGAGAAAAGCAAACCGTATGTTCCCTGAGAGCTGCTTGTAAGAACCAACTAAAAGCTGAGTTCTAACCTCTCTACCATTTGAAAAAATAAGGGAAACCCCTTAAGTTACAAACAATGTCCATGAGATAAAAATCACAGTACTGCTTTAGAGGAAGCACAGCTTTGCTTGATAGTAAGATTTAAGATAAATTTCACTCATATCTCCTCTTAAGGAAGACACTACAAGTATTATTCTTAGCATCAACATTTTAGAGTTTGATCTATTAGTCAAAGCAATGCTGTGCTTCATCACTCAGTCATGTCCGACTCTTTGCGATCCCATGGACTGTAGCCCGCCAGGCTCCTCTGTCCATGGGGATTCTCCAGGTAAGGATACTGGAGTGAGTTGCCATGCCCTCCTCCAGGGGATCTTCCCAACCCAGGGATCGACCTCAGGCCTCCCACATTGCAGGTGGATTCTTTACTGTCTGAGCTACCAGGGAAGCCAAAAAGTAATGCTAAGTTAGAACTGGACATGGAACAGACTGGTTCCAAATAGGAAAAGGAGTACATCAAGGCTGTATACTGTCACCCTGCTTATTTAACTTATATGCAGAGTACGTCATGAGAAACTCAGGGCTGGATGAAGCACACGCTGGAATCAAGATTGCCGGGAGAAATATCAATAATCTCAGATAGGTAGATGACACCACCCTTATGGCAGAAAGTGAAGAAGAACTAAAGAGCCTCTTGACAAAAGTGAAAGAAGAGAGTGAAAAAGTTGGCTTAAAGCTCAACATTCAGAAAACTAAGATCATGGCATCTGGTCCCATCACTTCATGGCAAATAGATGGGGAAACAGTGGAAACAGTAGCAGACTTTATTTTTGGGGGGCTCCAAAATCACTGCAGATGAAAAAAAACAAAAAACAAAATCACTGCAGATGGTGATTGCAGCCATGAAATTAAAAGACGCTTACTCCTTGGAAGGAAAGTTATGACCCACCTAGAAAGCTTATTAAAAAGCAGAGACATTACTTTGCCAACAAAGGTCCATCTAGTCAAGGCTATGTTTTTCCAGTAGTCGTGTATGGATATGAGAGTTGGACTATAAATAAAGCTGAGTGCTAAAGAATTGATGCTTTTGTACTGTGGTGTTGGAGAAGACTTTTGAGAGTCCCTTGGACTGAAAGGAGATCAAACCAGTCCATCCTAAAGGAGATCCGTCCTGAGTGTTCATTGGCAGGACTGATGTTGAAGTTGAAACTCCAATACTTTGGCCCCTGATGCGAAGAGCAAACTCACCAGAAAAGACCCTGATGCTGGGAAAGATTGAAAGCAGGAGGAGAAGGGGACGACAGAGGGTGAGATGGTTGGATGGCATCACCGACTCAATAGACATGAATTTGAGTAAACTTCGGGAGTTGTGATGGACAGGGAGGCCTGGCATGCTGCAGTCCATGGAGTCGCAAAGAGTTGGACACGACTGAGTGACTGAACTGAACTGAACTACTGGAATAAACCAAACCTAACAGTTCAATGCAGAACACAGTAAAAATGTATCACTGGCTGACGTGACCTCCAGTGTTGGTGTTTCTGGCCAGGGGGTGGCCATGATCTTTCCATATCTCAGGTTCAGCCTTCTCTGGGAACTCAGAGCCCTCTACATCCATTTAATGTGGGGTTTCTCAGCCTTGGCACTCCTGACATCTTAGGAGAGCTGATGTTCAATTGTGAGGGCTGTCCTGTCATTGCAGGATGCTGAGAAGCATCATAAGCCACTACCCACTAGATGCCAGAAGGAGGGCAATCTAAAAGGCCTCCCAGTACCTCCAGACACCCCACAAGGGACGAAATGGCTTCCAGTTGAGTACGGAGAAAGAAAGAGCAGGGAAAGCGTGCCTCCTTTTTATCGATGTATAATTTACACACACAAGTGGTCAGATTTTCAAGGTCAGTTCAGTGAGTTTTGACAATCACTACACCTGTGTGATAATTACCATGCAAGCCAGACACCAACCATTCCCCTCACCTAGAAAACTGCCTAGACCTCTTGCCCAGTCAGACCATCATTCCCTCCCAGGCATTTCTGATTTCTGTCACCAGCAATGAGTTTTGTCTGGTCTTGGACTTCATGTACATGGAATCGCACCATATGCATTCTTCTGTGTTTGGCTCCTTCGCACAGCGTTTTGAAGCTCATCCCTGTGTTGCATGCATCAGTAGTTCTTTTCCTCATGTTGCTGACAGCACTCCATTGTATGAATGGACTACAGATGTCTTTATTAACTTTTGCACTTCCTTTAAAAAGTTTTTCCTGGAAGTGATGTGTATCACTTCTGCTCACGTTCCATCACTGAGAATGACTGTTGTGACCCATCTAAAATAGGAGGGCTGGAAAGTGATGTCCCTAGCTAGGCAGTCACCATCAGGGATGACTCTATACTCTGGAAGGTTGAGCATAAATCGTTTTGGGGCAGTTAATTATCTCTCTCATAACTTGCACCCAAATGAGAGAAATATGTACTGTCTCTTACCTTTAGGCTAGAAAAGGTGAAAGCTGTGGGGAAGTACTTATATTGCATGGATAGTAATTTTTTAAATACAGTCTTAAAAAGGTATTAGCTATACAAACATTTTCCTAGTCAATCACGTTAAATAACAAAATAAACCCATGGAGGATTCAAGTCAATGTATGGCAAAACCAATACAATATTGTAAAGTAAAATAACAAATAAATTAATTTTAAAAATTAAAATTAAAAATAAAATAAAATAAACTCATACTGCAGTTGACCATCCACATGGTCTAATACTAAATAATCCATCAATATCCCAAAGAACTTCCAGCAAATGCATATCAATGTCTTTTTTTAAATTTCTTTTCTTGAAGGCTCAATGATTTAAAAATAAATTATTTGGCATGATTAACCAGGTATAAAGAGTAATATGTTCGAATATAAAGAGCAATATTATGTTTAAAATCTGCAGACGTGTGTGTCACAGAAGGCTTGACTTGCATTTCATATGATGTGATTGTTTTAACTTAAACTAAAAAGAAAAAAACTTAAACTTGTTTTAACTTAAACTAAAAAGAAAAAAAAAAGGTAACCTATACAGAGAAATTAAGTTGAATATTTGTCACATGTTCTCATGAATGGAAGTTCATTAATCATGAATTCATAAATGTTTTCAGAATAAAAATTTTCCCGGACCAGAAAGGCTAGCACCCTCAACACACATGAAGAAAACGCAGTAGTCTTTTCTGCTTGAATAATGCTAAAAGGTAAAACAGCTTAGCATTCTCTGTTTTATTTTCACTAATGATTTAATAAATAAAAACATTCAACTAAAATATATAAAAGTAAAAATGTGATTGAAGATGAATTGAGATATATATATATATATATTCAAATGAGAAAGGTATATATGTATATATGTGGTTGGCCAAAAAGTTCATTCAGGTTTTCTGTTTTAGAAATAGCCGAACAAACTTCTTGCCCAACCCAAATCATTCCTCATTTGAAAAGATGGGCACATCTATTAAAATGGCATCATATAAAAATAAAAAATGTATATAGATATGTATAAATATGCCATCATATGATGATCCTGCTTGATTTCCCTAATCGAATACATTAACAACACTTAATTCTTTATAATCTTTAAGACACTTGATTTGTATACATCACATATTTCTTTATATAGGGATTTCCAACCTGAGCTCCCTGAAAGGGTTCAGACCCAAGTGTGTACATGGAGGCTGACTGGTGGAGGTCTGGCAGGGGTCTCATCGTAAGGATCTAGGGAAACTCTAGGGAAATAGCTTCCCTTGAAGGAAGAGCAAACAGACTTGGCTCATGTACAAAGGGTCCTGATAGAAGGACCTGCAGCAGGAAGGTCAAAGCCAGCAGCAGGTACTGGGAGGCAAGTGACATACGGCAAGCAAGAGACATACAGTCAGCATCAGACCGAGCCAGGAGCAGGAAGGAGGGTCCAGGGGCTGCTGCCCTCAGAAGTCTAACAGAAAGGAGGTACCAGGCACTAGGACAGTCAGGCAGCAGGGAGCAGGGCCCAAGTCACTGAGCTGGATTCGTGTCCAGGACTCATGCCAGGAGTGTTGGCATATGGGCCTCAGGCAGAGGACAGAGGAGAGTTTAACACCTAGCCAAAGTATCCAGTGGTCCACGATGCCAGTCCGTGACTGCTGCTGGTGTTAAGAGCAGTAGGATGGATCTTCATCATCTCTTCTGAAGATGGGCCCCAGATGCCTTGGCTGTGGAAAGAAGAAGGATGCAGGACATGGGGACCAGGGATGCCTGGAGGCACAGGCTGAGCGTGACCGTCATACTCTTAACTTAAAAACATATGTATATCTTTCCACAGTTGAAGTACATTGACATTCTTTTAGAAGAGCCTTAACCCACCTTGGCAAGGAAAATTATTACAGGAGGGTTGATGGGCAGAAAAGACCCTCTTCTTGCACCTTCGTTAGGTTTGCTATGGTCTCTGCAAAAATCAAAACTCTGGTGTATTGCACTTCCTACTTAAAAATGCCTTGAAACGCTCTCATGTTCCACATTTTAAAAAGTCATTGCCAGAAAGAGGGTAACTGCATCTAATTGGCAATGCATGCCTAGTCATCATGTTAATTCACAGGACTTGTGTTAATAATATGATACACTTCAAAGTGAATCCTGTGTATTCCACAGAATTAACTTGAGTTGTTTAGGGGCCTGTTAACAAGTTGCTGAAATACGAAGCTTTGGTGTTTGCTGGGCAGTCACAGCCTATTACAAGTTGTGTCAAGGCGATGTCAGGGGCAGGCAAAAAAGGACTGTTACTTTCTGGGGAGCCTTAGGCATGACTTTCAGATTGCATTAGAAATGACATGTACATGGATTCTGGATAACTATTATAGGTGGGCTCCATGTAAAGAAATATTAGTTATGAAAGGCAACCTGAGTGCATGTCTAAACGAGCAGGAAGTTATTCATTCCAAAACATTAATTTTCTGTTTATTCAACAACTATTATTCATTCATTCATGCAACAATGTTTTGCAAGCCTCCCCATGAGTAACAAGCTCTCAGTTCAGTTCAGTTCAGTCACTCAGTCATGTCCAACTCTTTGTGACCCCATGGACTGCAGCACACCAGACTTCCCTGTTCATCACCAATTCCTGGAGCTTACTCAAACTCATGTCCATCGCATCAGCAATGCCATCCAACCATCTCATCTTCTGTCATCCCCTGCTCCTCCTGCCTTCAGTCTTTCCCAGAATCAGGATCTTTTCCAATGAGTCAGTTCTTCACATCAGGTGGCCAAAGGATTGGAGCTTCAGCTTCAGCATCAGTCCTTCCAATGAATATTCAGGACTTATTTCCTTTAGGATGGACTCGTTGGATCTCCTTGCTGTCCAAGAGACTCTCAAGAGTCTTCTCCAACACCACAGTTCAAAAGCATCAATTCTTTAGCACTCAGCGTTCTTTATAGTCCAACTCTCACATTCATACATAACCACTGGAAAAATTATAGCTTTGCCTAGATGGGCCTTTGTTGGCAAGGTCCTGAAGACACATATTAGTAATAAGCTAGTTCCAGGAGGTGACAGATGAAAACAAGACGCTCTGAGCTTTAAAATGATAGAGACGCCATTTCTGGCTGGAAATTTATTGAAAGCTTCTCAGAGAAGATGGCAGCCTAGCTGAGATTCAGGGCTAGCAGGAGTTTAGCAGTTAGTACTTGTTAGTAGAAAGCAGGAAGCGTCTAGACAGGCATAAAGGTGAGCAGAGAATGAGGACAAGAAACAAGAGGGCATACTAGGGAGCCAGCAAAGGGACGCTTTTGTCTGACTGGAAGAAGAGAATGGAAGCCGGAAACAGAATCCGACAGGTTAGTTAGAGCCACACTGAGAAAAGCCATAAATTCCAGGGTAGGGAGTGTGTGATAGATTTGTTAGGCAATCAGAAGCCACTAAGCTGTCTGCAAAGAGAAAGAACAGGGTGAATGCTTATTGAAGGAGAGCAATATTTGCTTCTGAAAGGCTGCGCTTCTTCTATAGGGAAAGAAGATTGAAAGCAGCGATATCAGACACAAATATGTCACCATCGTTTGGTGGAGAAGTGACGGTAGAGAAGCACTGACCCGTGTGATTGTACACTGTACACTTCAGTGGTGATGCCCCAGAAGCTGGTCAGGAGGAGGCTCCAGGGCATGTCACAGTGCTGCCCAAAATCAGGCACATGTTTTTAGTGGGGGCTTCAAACAGGAGGAGGCTCTTCCTCCCAAGAGTCTTTCAGTGGCCCCATCATACTGCCCTTGGGGAAGACAGACAGACAGGCAGACACATGGGTTAGAGGGATGGGACTGTAGCCCTGTGGTACCGCCACCAGGAAAACACAGTCATCAGAGACACATTTTGCTCAGGACGAAACCAAGACCAGGTTATTGACGAGAGTCTGGAGTGAATACTGGACATTCCAGAATAAACCAGACTCTTGGGGACCAGAGCAGTGGAGGCTTTAGAGCAGAAGCTATAGGCGTGATCAGTTAAGAAACATTCTCCTGGCATTGCCGGCAAAGGTTACTCATCAGTTCTTTAATATAGAGGACCTGGAGACTGCTGAAAACCCACTGCTTCTATGTTTAGTTGCACAAAAGCCTGGAAAGGAAACCAAATACTGCTCCTACCGGAGTAGAGATGTGGCTATTCACGGTGGATTCTCTCACCAGTGCTACACGGGAGCGAGACGGCCAATCCCTCCAGGCAGGGGTATCTATTCATTACCTACGTTGAGAGGATGCCTCTGACATTCAGCATCAGGATCCCTGTGCCCAGCGTGTGTTTGGGGGCAGGGCAGGTAAGGTGACAGATTACCCTAGCCTTCCATGGTACCAAGGGTTGTATGCACCCAGAGAAGCTACACTTTGCGGTAACTTCAAGAACAGTAACCTGGCTTTAGGTTTGGAGAAAGGAAGGAGAGGAGCTGAGTGCGACTGAATGATTGACTTCGGGAGCCAGGGAGCCAATGCTCCCTGTCAAGTGACAGTAGTTGGGAAGGGGAAATTATTTGTTGAAGATGATGATTTCAAGGAATTCCCTGCTGGTCCAGTGCTTAAGACTCCGCCTTCCAATGCAGGGGACATGGGTTTGATCCCTAGTCCAGGAAGATCTCACATGCTGCTTGGCAACTACTGAACCCACAGACTAGAGCCCATGAGATTCAACTAGAGGAAACACATATGCCTCCAGGAAGACGCAGTGCAGACACACACACACACACACACACACACACACACACACACACATGATTTCAGCTGAGGACGGGTTTACATTGGATGGGAAATTCAAAGCAAAATGCAGGCACTGGAAAGGCAGGCTAAGGGATCAGTGGAAAGGTCAGGGCACAACCCAAATGTTTCTCAAAAGAAAATGCAAACCAATAAAAAGGGACTCAAAACATATTATCTGTTTGCACACAGCTTTCTAGACCCATCTCAAAAGGTTAAAATGAGTTACACCTTTAATTACATTAGTAGTATATTTGACATTAAGTAGACTATCATTTTACACACCTTTAGAGAAGTAAGTAAAAAACAATACACTTTTTTCCAATATCAAGTTGACTTTATTTTTTTTATAACTTTTTATTTTGTCTTAGGGTAAAGGAACTGCAAAGTTCTAGTATATCCCTCATTCTTGAATTAGTCAGTACTCTTACTGAGACAAAACTATCATTGCAATAAAAATTGGGGGATGTAAGTTGCTAATAATTTAATCTTTCATAGCAGGACTGGAGGTTTTAAGACAGACACTCTGAGCTCCAAGTGTGCTTTTGCTCATAAATTAAGAGCCAAAATTTGGTGTTTATCATTTTTAAGAACACAGAACCAAATCCTAATTCAAAGAATTAATACATTTTGCATGTTTCTGTCTTATGGCTCTTCCCTCTATTGGCTCTCCAATGTGCAGAATTAATCATTTTAAGTCACTCCAGAAACAGAATATAAAAGGCAGGTTCACACTGAAAGGCATCCACTCAACTCCTCTGTACACAGGCCACGTGTGCAATCGTTTTCCAGATCTATTCTCAGACAAAACAAAGCATACCTGACCAAACTCCTGAAACCAAAACACCCACCAGTGTATTACACCACTGGAATATTCCCCTTCACAAGGACAGAGACTTCTGTCTCTTTGTTCAATGCTGAGAGCAGTGTCTGGCATCCAGTGGGTGTTCAGTAAACATTTGCTGAATCAATCAATCAATAAACACACAGTAAAATTTTTCTTTCTCCACAGACACACTTCTGGCGTTTTAGAAGGAATTGTTCTCACCTGTGAAATATCACCCTGCACATTGTAAGACAATTAGGACCCCCGACTCTCCCCTGCTTGATGCCAGGAGACCCCATTGTAACAATCCCCAAACACTCTCACCCATGTTCAAATGACCCCTAAGAGGAGGTATTGGCCCCAGTGTGAAGATCCGGTGTGGTAATTCATTACAAACATCTGTCTGAGAACCCCAACCAGCTTCATGAAACTCTGCAAAATAAAACAAAATCTGGAATATCCGAGTGTAGACTGGGTGATTTCCACACAAAGAAAAAAAAAAAATGCTGCTACTAAGAAAGTGTGCAGAGAAAAAACACTGAGTCAGAAATGTGCTAAGTTAGAAAAAATCAGCCTTCTCTCCTAAGAAAACACTCATTAGTCAACTCCCCCACCATCGATAGAGAAACACATCTAAGTTTATAAAGAAAGTCAAAGGGGAAGTAAGATCAACCTTGCATTATGCGCCACCCTGTTCAGAATACAACTATTCCATCAGGCTATAGATACCTATTCCAGAGGGTAATATTGAAAATCCCCAAAAGATATCTGAATTGCTCAGTACTTAAGATACCTTTGGGCTTCCTGGTGACTCAGATGGTAAAAAATCCATCTGCAATATAGGTGCTGAGGGTTCAGTCCCTGGGTTGGGAAGATCCCCTGGAGAAGGAAATAGCAACCCACTCCAGTCCTCTTGCCTGGAGAATTCCATGGACATAGGAGCCTGGCGGGCTACAGTTCATGAGGGTGCAAAGAGTTGGACACGACTGAGCCACTAACATTAAGATACCTTTAAAGACATTAGAAATTACATTTTTTTTTTAATAATGCTCTCTTATTTGAATGTTGCAACAAATGTATGTGAAGCTGCTCAGTTGTGTCCGACTCTTTGCAACCCCATAGACTGTAGCCTGCCAGGCTCCTCCGTCCATGGGATTTTCCAGGCAAGAATACTGGAGTGCGTTGCCATTTCCTTCTCCAGAGGATCTTCCCGACCCAGTGATAGAACCCTGGTCTCATGCACTGCAGGCAGACTCTTTTTACCATCTGAGCCACCAGGGAAGTGTTGTAATTAGAGAAATGTGCAGGGATATTTTTTAAGTACCCTAAACATTTCGTAGGGCTCTATGTCATTTTTTATTGCAAATAATACAGTAACATCAGTATCCATCACCACCAAAAAATTACAGAGCTTGTTGAGTTTGATTTTTGAGGAACATAAACTATTTTCAACTCTTTCTTGGGAGGATGCCCATTGCTAGATGACAAAAAAGGCCCATCTGAGGCAAAGCTGACTCAGCTTTCAACTGACTGAATGTGTGACCATCTAAATTGCTTACCAAATCTGATGTTCTGGGCAGAAACCCTCTCTTATCAATGCTCAGAACTCTGGGTTTTCCCTATAACAGCACAACAGTCAAGTAATATAAGTGGAACCATCGTAAGGAATCCTTGATGGTGATAAATCTGCCAATGAAGATGCTAAACACCCAACATCCAGCACCATGCTTCATGCATATTTGGAGTTTCATAAATATCAGTTGAATAAAGGAATAAAAGAGATGACCTTAGCCATCCAGGAAATTTAAATTTTATTCCGTTATCTTCTGTTTATATAGGACAAGATAATGGTCTATACATTTTATGAGGCTTTTCATCAAAATAGTTAAATACTCATTTTCAGGGCTCACAAAGTAATAGCCAATTCTCTGAAAAAGATACTCATTGAGAATGGTCCGTTAGCAGAAAGTGTCAGGTATTTTTAGAAAGCATCGCTAAAATACAGAATATGAGTTGGAAACTTGACTAAAATGTTTGAGAGCTGGTTTTAAGAATTTAACCCACTGCAAAGCTTGACGATACACTTTTTGTCCTGCAGCCACTTTCTAACTCTGCTCACAGAGAGCAGGCCTCCACACAGCCACCCATCGGAAGGGGCAAAGCTTAGTGCCCAGTGTGTGTGACCGTCCTCCTAAAGCAGAGAGTTCATCTCCTCTCTAGTTGCAACGTGTCTCTCTCTGCAGACAAAGGCATATGGACGTGTAACTACAGGCACCACCACAATATTCACACTGTCCCAAAACAGTGTGTCTGGAAGGCAGCTGGGAAAGCGTCTTCCTTTTACAGAGAGAAAAGCAGGCACAGAGTCTGAGCAACTTGTCCTGGGTCACAGAGCACTTCAGTAACTGAGATGATACTGGGAGCCAGGTCTTCCTCAAAGCTAAGAATCCTGGATGAATTATGTTGGTGTGGTTCAGTCACTCAGTCATGTCTGATTCTTTGTGACCCCATGAACTGCAGCACGCCAGGTTTCCCTGTCCTTCACTGTTTCCCAGAGCTGGCTCAAACTCATGTCCATTGAGTCAGTGATGCCACCCAACCATCTCATCCTCTGTCATCCCCTTCTCCTCCTGCCTTCAGTCTTTCAAAGCATTAGGGTCTTTTCCAATGAGTTGGCTCTTCGCATCAGGTGGCCAAAGTATTGGAGCTTCAGCATCCGTCCTTCCAGTGAATCTTCAGGGTTGATTTCCTTTAGGATGGACTGGTTTGCTCTCCTTGCAGTCCAAGGAGAAAAACATCAGAGACAACGGTTGAAGCATCAGAAACACTATAAAACCTCTGCCTTCCCACGAGGTCCTCAGGAACACAGGGAAGGAAAAAGGAAAGCCTTTGCAGGCCGCAGCAGAAAATCCATCCTGAAAACACATAGGATGTGGAGCGAGGAACCCAGGTGACCATCTATCTGCAAAGCAACTGCAGGCAAGAAATGGGGGGCACTTCCCTTCAAATCCGGATATTACCCAGAAGCCTCTGCTTTGCTGGCACTGCTGCTATTTCACATCTTTCAGCAGTAAATTTTATCTGGCAATCTTCAGAGCAGGATTCTGTGATTCCCCTTCATTCAGTACATTCTTCCTGAGCGCCAACTGTGAGACGACTTCGGCACAAGCTCTGGGGGCACAGGATAAAGTGGTCTGACGCCTGCGAACCCCCAGTCCAGGTCCAGGAAAACAGGAAACACCAAAAGTCTCCAACATGGCTGGGAGGATTTCACAAGCGCGTAATCTGTTTAGAGGAGTAAGAAGATGTGACCTCCAAGGAGGAGAACAGGTGAGGCCTGAGGTCGCAGCATCAACAAGGGAAAGGTGATGAAGGACTGGGTTCGGCAGTCTAGAAGGATCCTCCTGCCTCTGAGACACAGAGGTTGATTGAAGCAAATGGGATGTGGAAACCAGAGAGACAGCGAGGGGAGAAACGGAGGTCAGAGAAGCCTTGGCTGGACTTCCTTATGGATGGGAAGTGGGAGATGAAAACAAGAAAGACCCCAAGGTGTCTGGCTTGGGGTCTTATTTGCCAACACCGGAAAGATCAGGAATGCGTTTAGTTCTGACGGGACAAAGCACCAGTAGACGTACAGAGAGAGAGACCTGTAAAGCACTTAGATACAGGTCTAGACGTGGGAGGAAATGGTGTGGAGACAGGGTGGTGATGGGAGCCACGGCAGGGGACGGAAGAACGCAGAGAGAATGTTTAAAGAGAGAAGTGAGCAGCCATGGATGGGACCTCGAAGCACGTGAGAATTTAATGGAAGCAAGCCATTAAAAGTGAATGAAATTATTTTCATGAATGAGTTTCTTTTCAGAGAAATAGGAGAAGAAGGAAAAGTCATGAATGTGAAAAGTGTTAGTCGCTAAGTCGTGTCCAACTCTTTTGCGACCCCATGGACTGTAGCCCGCCAGGCTCCTCTGTCCATGGAATTCTCCAGGCAAGAATACTGGAGTGGGTTGCCGTGCCCTCCTCCAGGGGATCTTCCTCGACCTAGGGATCAAACCTGGGTCTCCCGCATTGCAGGGAGATTCTTTACCATCTGAGCCACCAGGATGTACTGAGAAAAGCAAAAGAAAGAGGTGTGCATTGGATGGGTTGAAAAGGAAGAGTTACAGAGTTAGAGACATGGATGAGTATGGACAAGGCATTACTAAATTTACAACTTGGAGAGTAAGAGGAACAAGAAGTCATGATTAGAAGTTTCTACATTGCATTTTAATACTTCAAAAAAAGGTTAAGTGCTGGGTAATAACAAAGGAATATGACTAAGGCAATGAAGAAGACAAAGATCATATGTTCCCATGAAACAAACACTTCTTGAGAAATGTTGTTTGGGGAGCTGGAGACATACGTTGAATCAAACTTGAAACCTGACTGCAAAGTGAGGAGGTCAGGATGAAGGATGGCTTGTCTCCGAGGATGTGAGAATTGTTCCCAGCAATGCCTGGATGGTAGACCCAGCAATCCAAGACCACACAGACCAGACCACAGGCCTCAGCTAAAGGAGAGCTGGAGGGTGATGTGTATGGACGGAATGAGGCTGGAAGTAGATGGTGGCAGGGAAATGCCCACCACGTGGGGAGGTGGGAGACGTGGTCTGAAGAGGAGACTGCTGTAGAACTGTTGGTCTGCCCCCAGGTGGTACCATATCCCACCAGACAGTACTAGCAACCAGCCTCAGGGCCCAGGGGCTTTCCAGAACTTACAAAACAGACTTTAAAAATTTGGCTCTAAAATATGGAAAGCAAACAGCAAAACTGCTAATGCTAAAAGTTTAATTAAACGTACACAAAACTCATCATTATGTCAACTTCATTAACGGTTAAATTTAGTGCTCATAAAAATTTCATCACATTTAGAAAACAATTTGTATGTTAAGATCTGGCCACTTCCCAAGAACCTCTGAGTAAGCACAATTGTTGTCAAGAACTCACAGTTAGTTGTAAATGAAGTTGCTTTCTCATAACCAAGAGATTTTAAAAATACAATTGGTATAATTCTTTCAATTTTTTTATAAAATATATTTAATGGGAATATGAGTAGATGATAATATATTTGATGTAACACTTGCAAAGTTTCCAGGGGCCAAAGGTCAGGGATCCCAGAATGAAGAAGGATGCAGGGAAAGAAGAGGTCAGGGCAAAAGAAGAACCCTAACCTCTCACCAGGAGCAAGTAAGAATCTTCTAGTAACCTTGACACTCTCTCTAGTTCAGGGATTCTTAACCTATGTGTGTCTTGATGCCTACAGGCTTCCTCTCAAAATAATCTTAAGGGCACGGAGCAAAATGCACAGGATTACAGAAGAACCCAGCTGCAGTGAAAGACACAGCCAACAAATAATGTCACGTTTTTATAATAAAAAGACAGAGTAACATCTATGCATTTTTATAAAATGGCAAGGCTAGTTTTGTTTCAGAGTAGTGATGAGTGTCCTTGATACTGCAGGGTATCTGCAACAGCAGTGACATGATTTCAAAATATTGGTGGTTTTTATGGGTGTCAAGAATCACTACTATTACTATGGTTACTCACATTTATAATTGAAAGACATATCAAATTTCAAGATGTCAGTGCACATAAAGATGTAATTTTCTTTCCCATCTAAGTTCACAAATCTCTAGAATTCTACCCACATATTCCCTTGAAAGTTCATGGATCCCTGGTTTAAAAAATATCATGCTGTAACTTCTGTGCAGATGAAATGAACAGAAGGGAGAAAATTTAAAGGAGTGAGAAGCAGGGGCAGAAATTGCCGGCTGACTTACAGGGACCTCAAATTCAAAGGTGCTCCCCCAAATTTTCATTTCCTCTTTCTAAACTACATACATTCAGGCAAAATCTATTTCAGTTGGTCTGGGGTTTTATCTGCTTTAGCAAAATCTTATATGAATACTACTGGCTTCAAAATAGAAGATAATACCCAATTCACAAATGGGTACTGGGGATAGAATGTGTGTGTGTGCATGCTCAGTCACTAAACTGGGTCCCACTCTTCGCAATCCCATGGACTGTAGCCTGCCACACTCTTCAGTTCGTGGGATTTCCCAGACATAAATACTGGAGTGGGTTGCCATGCCCTCCTCCAGGGGATCTTCCCAACCCAGGGATCAAACCCATGTCTCCAGATTCTCCTGCATTGTGGGCAGATTCTTTACCTATGAGCCACCAGGGAAGCCCATACATATACACGTGTACATAGGTTACACATAAAGGGGATATGTAAAATTATAGACAGCTTACATACAAATATTATGTATGTATATACACAGATGTATAAATATATATATATACACATACACAATATTTGTGAAATTATGAACACTCCAGTATTCTTGGGCTTCCCGGGTGGCTCAGTTGGTAAAGAATCTGCCTGCAATATGGGAGAACTGGGTTTGATCCCTGGGTTGGGAAGATCCCCTTGCAGGAGGGCATGGCAACCCACTCCAGTCTTCTTGCCTGGAGAATCCCCATGGACAGAGGATCCTGGCGGGCTGCAGTCCATGGGGTCACAGAGAGTAGGAAACAACCGGGTGACTAAACACACAGCACATAAATGTATATAGAAATGCAATTATCAAAATATCGCCTCTATATACACGTATCTCCAGATACATCAAAGTAAAGAAAGCGGAAAAGAGCTGGGTCATACAGTTACCTATGACATTTCTCAGGGTGAGATTTTAGTTTTCACCTAAAATAGGTAAATAAACAATGTTGTTGTTCAGCTGCTCACTCCTGTCCGACTGTTTGCGACCCCGTGGACTGCAGCACGCTGGGCTTCCCTGTCCTTCCCCATCTCCTGGAGCTTGCTCAGACTCATGTCCATTGAGTCGGTGGTGCCACCCAACCATCTCGTTGTCTGTCGTCCCCTTCTCTCCCTGCCTTCCGTCTTTCCCAGCATCAGGGTATTTACAATGTAGACAACAAGAATCACTGTATCTGATTTTATAATCAGAAAAAGCAGCAGCACAGCTATTCCTGTTTGACAAAGTGTAACCTGGTTTCTGTGTTCACCAAAGGCCGCTGTCTTTAGAAAGGAACCTTTAAATAATTGAGCTTTTTCTCTACTCAACAAGAATTCCGGGCTTTGAAACACTTGCTTAATTGGGTCATTTCAGTTAACACCTGAAAGCAGTAACTTGTGATGACAGTTGAACGGGAAGCTTCCTTCCTAAGTACTTCCTAATGTCCCCAGGATGTCAGCCTGGACAGCTGATCCCAGATTGCCCTGGTTGAAGGTCCCACTGAGCATTTCCTAAGGGCCAAGTAATCCACCTGAAAAGTAACAATGTTTTGCATTGACAGAGGTCTGGCTCAAGCCCAAGTGTTATCTTCTTGTTCATTTATTCTCTCACCACCCATGTGCTAAGTGCCTAAGACATAAAGAAGTAACATATTCTCTCCCCTTCTGGACCTTATCATGGAGAAGGAAACCCTTAGTATATAGGAAATGCACACACACACAAACACACACACACACTATGTGTGTGTCTATATAATATATATGTATATATGTATGCATGTACGTTTGTATATATATTGTGCTAAGTTGCCTCAGTCATGTCCGACTCTTTGTGACCCTATAGACCGTAGCCCACCAGGCTTCCCTGTCCATGGGATTCTCCAGACAAGAATATTGGTTTGGGTTCTTGGATTGGGTCAGGATCTTCCTGACTCAAGGATCGAACCTGTGTCTCTTATGTCTCCTGCACTAGCAGGCAAGTTCTTTACCACTAGCACCAAATGTTGGCGTATGCATATACATACATATATACATACACACACATATATACACATGTACATACATATATATACATGTAGTTAATATATATATTCCACGAAACAGAATTCAGAGGGCCCCAGGTGACAGTAGTCTCTGAGGGGCAGGTGCTGTCCAAGCTGGACCATGAGTGAGAAACGGGGTTGTCCAGGCAAAGAAGGAGAGAGCAGGCACTCATTTTCAGGAGGGCGACCAGCTCTGAAAAAAGATGTGTGGTGACCGCTTCCAGGCATGGGGAGAATCTGACCTCAAATGATCTTAGGGTTCCCCCGGGTCAATGCCAGGAGCTGAGTCCAGAAGGCTGAAGGGATGGGACAATGAGGGCTTGTTAAGGGACCCCTTGGAGTCAGTCCCCTACATGGGATCCAGCTCCCTGGCATCCTGGCGCTGCATGATTGGATGTTTCTCTCAGGAAGCAGGAAGGGTTGGTGCACAGCTTATTCAAACATGCCAAGGACTCTGGGTCCACAGCCAGTGGGAGAGAGAAGGCAAGCCTGCCAGAGACCCAGAGCTGGGAGGGGGCGTGAGGGTGAGGTGAGTCCAAGGGGCGGGACCCCCTGCAGACCCCCCACTGTTTGAGTCATAGGGCTTTCATTCCTTTTATGTGTCCATAAAACGTGAGGCACGCCCGGCACATCAGTGTCCCAAATGAGGTGAAAGAAACGTGAAAATACGGATCCGGTGGATCCCCCGCCCCCGTTTCTCCTGTAACTGAAAAAACATAGGTGGGGTCAGACCCTGGACCTGGCACCTCAAGCGCCTCTCCTTAACACAGTGACCCAGCTCTGCTCGGCTCTAATCATAATAAGTGTCCTCTCGACGTGAGTCACTGGGTACATTAACTCAGGATAGGGGACCTCTGGCCCAGTTCAAGAATGGCCTCTTGGACTTCCGTGGTGGTCCAGTGCTTAAGAATCCGCCTGCCAGTGCAGAGGACACAGGTTCGATCCCTGGTTTGGGAAGATCCCACGTGCCGCAGGACGACTGAGCCCGAGCTCCACAGCTGTTAGGCCAGGCCCCACAAGTAGTGATGCTCCCATACCCTGGAACCCGTGCTCCACAAGAAGAGAAGCCATCACATCAGGAAGCCCACGCACCACAACTGGAGGGTCAGCCCCACGCGCGCAACTAGCGAAAGTCCACGCGTAGCAACAAAGACTCAAAAATAAAATAACAGTAATTCATTTCTTTTTAAAAAAAAGAATTGCATCTTCATGAAGGGGAACTGGGAACCGGGAATGAAGGGTGAGTGAAATCCTTTGGCCGGACCTGCCCTTGGTATCTGGTAAATCCTTTCCTAACTTTAAACAAAAAGTAAGGAGTAAGGCAAGCCCTAGTTAGACAGCTTTCAGGAGGGGCTGCGGGAGCTCTGTCAAGAAAATTTAGGTTTTATCCTACAAGAAAATGCATCAAAGGTGGATAAAGAAGATGGGACAAGATCAGACCTAGACACAAGAAAGGCAATTCTTGTGACACTATTTCTAGGCTGGAGGAAAGTGAAGAAAGATGTAGAACAAGGGTGAGGAGGCAGAGGCAATGGGCCGAGTGGGAGTTGATGACGGCTTGACGTCTTTCTGAAATGGCAGGAAGGAACCGAGAAGGGGTAAGCAGGTCAGACAGGGCAGAATCACAGGATCGGAGCGTGGATGAATTATTTCAACAGTTTGCAGCCTGAGCAAATGGAAGACGTTTGGTATCATTAAATCACAAAAGGACAAATAGGAGGGGAAGCAGGTTTCTGTGGGGAGAAAAGATATATCCGGGAGGTGTGCTTATTCTAGACTGAAAACACCCCAAAGTCCACAACCTGATACCAAGGGGCTCTGTTTTCAATATATAAATGCAAACTGCAGGGCAGTAATGATAGCAAGTATCATATGAAAGCATTTTCCCCCGCACTCACATAACCACATTTCCCAGAGTAGAGAGATATTTCTTCATGTCTAAAATTTAGTGTTCTGAGCAAAACAAAAGACTTTAGCTTATCAGTCATTTGCACCTTAGTATAAAAGAGCTTATAAGGCTTGAAGGAGAGTATCTGAGAGTCATGTACTGTGGCCTCAAGAAGGAACAGAAGTGCAAGAAGAGGATTTGATGCATGAGACAGGGCACTCAGGGCCGGTGCATTGGGATGACCCTGAGGGATGGGATGAGGGGGGGGGGGGGGCGGTTACAGGATGGGGGGACACATGTACACCCATGGCTGATTCATGTCAGTGTACAGCAAAAACCACTACAATAGTGTAAAGTAATCAGTCTCCAATTAAAATTAATTAATTAATTATTTTAAAAAAAGAAGAGGATTACAGGCAGTGTGGCCCGTGCTAAACACAGGGCCCAGAGCTAGAGCTGCCATGCATCTCCTCCTGCCTTTTGAGCCAGAGAATGGGTTTGTCCTGCACTCATAGACCATTAAAAGCCCTGTTCCTCCAGCCCGGGTACCAAAAGGCAAGAAGGACAGGGCCATTTGGTATCAAGTAGTGCCTCTCATTCAACCGGCCCCCTTGAGGAAACACAAATGGACCATTTGTTTTTATGGAATACTGAAGTAGTAAAATGCAAAAAAAAAAAAAAAAAGGAAAGAAAGAAAGAAAAAGTGCTATAGCTGATTTTACCCTCTACCATGACTTTGACAGTAACCAGCGAGGGCAGCCTGACACAGCACGCTCCGATCTTCCCTCTGCCCTGCCTGCCTCCTCCACAGGTCCTCGGAGGCTCTGCTGCAATCCTTGCAGGAGGTTTCCAGGCGCCTGCCCCGGCCTCCTCCTCCCCTCTCTTCTCTCCACACTCTCTCCCTGGAGTGTGTCTACCCCACAGGCCACACACACTCACACCTATGTCTCCACTCAGATCTCCCCTCTGAGCTCCAGACACAGATCCCGAGTCCTGGTTGATTCACCTCCTGAATGTCTCCATCGCTCCTCAAAATCACCACGTCCACACAGATTTATCCAAACCCAGTCTCCTAGAGCTTTCTCTCAGTAACAATTTCTGCGTCTGCACTGTGCTAAGTCGCTTCGGCCGTGTGCAACTCTTTGTGACCCCATGGACAGTAGCCCGCCGGGCTCCTCTGTCCATGGGATTCTCCAGGCAGGAATATTGGAGTGGGCTGCCGTGCCCACCTCCAAGGGGATCTTCCCAAACCAGGGATCGAACCTGTGTCTCTTGTGTCCTGCTTTGCAAGACAGGTTCTTTATCACCAGTGCCACCTGAGAAGCCTTTCTGCATCTACTGCTTTGTAACAAACCAAACCAAAATGTACTGGCTAGGAACAACAACTACTTCCCCAGAAATGGAGGTGGGGGGTGGGGGACACTGGATTCCTCTTTTCACATTTCTTTAACCTTATTTGGTACACTGACCAAACAGGGTGTCCCTGATACTTGATGGAAACACGCAAAGAAATGAAATACACAAGCTTCATCAAACATAGCTGGTTACACCTTTTTCCAGTTTCGTTATTAACAGCGCACTTTCACTTGCACACGTGTCCCAGTTGGGATGGGTTGGGATGGTCAATGACATTGTTAGACTTCCCCTAAAAGCCTCAGGGGTCTGGCTCCTACTTAGTGACTCTTCTAGCCTCTTCCAGCTCCGCACCCTGCGATGTTCTGCCCTGGCCATGCTCACCTTCTCTCCAGTCCTCCCAAACTTTCATAATCGTGATTCCTGCTCCTGGAATGATCTTCCTTTACCACCTTACCCAGTGAATACCTATGCACCCTTCAGATGTCACTTAGGAATCACTGCTCAGAGACACCTTCTTTCAGCTCCCAGACAGGTCCCCTAAGGAGCTTTCCAGGAACCATGCCCACTCACCACAGCACTTATCAGGGTTGCCATTTTCAGCTGAGGGCAGGGGGACCTTGTATGGGTCTGACTTTCCTCACCATTGACTCTATATCTGGAACTGGAACTTAATAATGGATTATGCAGATGAATAATTATTGCATTAGAAAATGAAAGAAATATTTGTAGTGATAAACAATTCACCATCCAGTTTATTTATGAAATATAATATTGGTCCCCAGAAGATGCTGTCTCTGCTGGTAAAGAATCCGCCTGCAATGTAGGAGACCTGGATTTGATCCCTGGGTTGGGAAGATCCCCTGGAGAAGGGAAAGGCTGCCCACTTCAGTATTCTGGCCTGAGGAATTCTATGGACTGCATAGTCATGGGGTGGCAAAGAGTCAGACATGACTGAGCAACTTTCACTTTCAGAGTATATTTAAATCAATTAATTTGATGAAGATCAGAAAGCAACACATGATCATTTAATCCAGATAAGGAAACATACCAACAATGTTTAGTGATTCATTCAAGATCTCTCAACCTTTCTTGAAGTCCAAGTGAAATGCAGACAGGACTACAGGTTTTTGCTTTTATTTCTAAGTGACAAGACTTTCATGAAGAAGCCTTGAGATCTCTTCCAAACTCAGATACTAGCTGATCTTGATTTAACTTTATTTTTGTCTTGATAGTGTTCTGTTTTTTTTCTCTTTCTCTCCCTTTTCTTTATCCTTTTTGCATCATTAGCTACTAAAGCCAAGAACTACTGCCCAAGAGTATGTCACAACGCACATGCACACAAAAAGCCTAAAAATGCCAAGACTATATGGAGAGAAGGAAGGACAGGAAGGACACACTCACTAACCTTATTTCTTAGTGTTGAGGAAATTTCAAGCCTTAATCCCATCTTGAATTTTTCCATTCTCCATTACAGCAATGAAAATAATGGGTAACGAGAGATCAAACAAACTAATTTGTCAATTCTGGGATGTGACATCATGACCATTCATTTCTGGGGTTGTTAATGCCAACCAGTGACCTTCTGGGATTATGTACAGCTGAAATGTGGTGAGGAAATTTAATAAGCAAAGGTCAACCATCATTCAGTACAGCAAGGAAACAATACTTTTTTTTTTCTTTTACAATAAAATACCAACAATTTTAAAAATCAACATTGTCTTGGTTATTATAATAAGCAAGTATCTTACAATACTTATTCAGTGCATATAGCCCAAATTCTAATGACTTTAAATTATACAGAGGATAATATTTGCTGAGTATCTGAGGCTATAGACATTCCTTGAAAGGTCAGCTATACAACCCAGTTAATAACTTTGAAGAAAAATGCCTTTTTCCATCAGGAATTCACAATAAAAATAATCTCCTTTTCTACACAATTTTCCTTTTAACTCTTCTTGGCAAAGGGACAAAGCTAATAGACAAATTACACATGATTACAGGACTATTTGGCTATACAGTGTCACAGATCAAGAGAAACGGTCCCCACTGCAAGTAGGCAATGGCCCTGCACCATTCACTCACATAAGCTCCAGAGAGAGTTTTGATGGAGCTGGAAGAATGACATGGTTAAACAGCCGCATTTTTAATATCTATTAAAGTCGCTGTGCCATGACTGAATAATGCCACCCGTGAGCGGAAAGGAGGAATACAGTACGACCAACCCCACCATGCACGTGGCCAAGGGGCGTGCATGCTGCCACCCCAGCTGTTCCAAACATCTAAGTCTCTCCTGCTTAGACTCAACGACTGGGGCTGGGGAGCAGCCCAAGTCATGACAAGACGAACGTGTTCCTCCAAGCAAAGCTCCGATGTGCAAAGACCAACACCATCTTTTTCACTCTTTGTATTAGTTTAGGTTCCTTAGAACAAGAATGTTATTGAACACTGTAATATTGCCCCTCAGCCTGTCTAGCTCCTTGGCCATCACGTAGGGCTTCTACAGAAAATGTATGTCTCAGCATCCTTTGGTTTTCTGGATACAGACCATTGAATTTAGCCACTGGCTCATTCTAACCAGTCCGGTGTGCGCTTCTCCCTCTATCAGCATTGGAAAGACACTCACCATTATTAGGGCTGTTAGAAAGGAGAAAAAGATAACAGGTACGGAGCATCTCTCTCCCACCAGACGCTGGGCTCCCTACTTTATATAAACATCAAGTACATTCGTCTCAGTGGTCCTGGAACATAAGGGTTGTTGCCACCATTTTTCAGATTGTTGCAGCAAAAACAGAAATGAGACCTTGCTTATTCTTTAGCTGTTGCTACTAACAAAGACTTACAAGCCTTATAAGCTGGATGTGTCCTTCACAAAGCTAATAACTCTCAGACCACATATGAATTGCACTCTGCATCTGGCATTCTTCTGACCTAACACTCTCTTATAGGCTTCTGCATTTCAGAAGGAAGGTCACAGACCAATATCTTCAGGGACACCAGACCCAGTTGCTGAGTTGCCTGATGCCAGCTGGGGCTGGTTTGAAATTTTGTAAAAGAAAAATAAAATGGAAGACTTCCATTGGGATATAAAACCTCTCCCAGTTCCCCAGAGAAGAGGATGCAGTTTTTGAGGTGCTAGCCTGTGGTGTTCTGCCCCTTCCCCCACAAAAGGAATAAAGCCACTCTTCCTATTTCCTCCAAACTCTGTCTCTGTATTTCTATTCGGCACTGGTGGACAGGGAGCCAAGATTTTGGCAACAAGATGAGGAAACTAAGTCTCAGAAAAATTAAGACACTTGACCATGGTCACCCAACTAGCAGGAATTGGAGGCCATATTCAATGCCAGAGACATTCCCAAGGTCTATGACTTTCCATTCACACGACACCAAACCTGGTGGCACCTCAGACTTCCTACAAGTCCGTAAGGCCATCAACCCTTGGTAGGGACCTGGGGGGAAAAAACCAACAATGTGACCGGGATGACCCAGCAAACATGGCCCCAGCCCACAGCAGGCTCTGAGGGGAAGATTTCTTTGAGTCACTCCCGTACGGAATGTTCCACAGGAAACGAACACTACTGATGTCATCAATGTTATGAAATGGCTGAGCCAGGAGTAAAAATGTGTGCTTAAAAACAAAGAAATCTGATGCATCAAAGGTCGCCACAGGGAGGTGGGAGGATGAGAAAGTCTCTAGAATTAGATGACCTGCCCCTGAACCTTCTTCATCTCATTTGTAAAATGGGAACAGTATCTGCTCACATGAGAAAAGGTTCTAAGAATGACAACAGCTCGCGCAAGCCGAGCTCCCGGGGCTGTCTGTGATACAGAGCAGGTGCACGGGAGGGGTCAAATGGATCCAAGTCTAAAAGGCCATTTTACTGCGAATTAGTCAGACTCAGTGCATCACCTCTACTCTCAGAATGTATTTTTGCAAGGCTTGCTGGTGTTTATCGGGAGACATTCATCATTGTCTCAGCATTACCCACACCAGATCTAGGTCACGTGAAGTTATAAATGTATTTTGTATTCCAATGTCACGACCCCTTGTCCGATTCTGAGGCAAGAAGAAAAATTTACATTTATTTCTAAAAGAACACATCAACCGAAACACAGCCCAAATGGCCGTGAGCCAGAAGGTAGTGAAGGAAACAGATTTCTTTGTTCTGCAAGAATAATATTTGGAGCATGAGGATTGCCCAGAGGTGACAAAGGAGAACCAGAATGGGGACACACCGGGTCACATAATGGGGTGATAGCAGGTGTGATTTATGGCAGGGCTGCAATGAGGGTCCAGACTCATGAAGCCACGTGGGACAAAGCAGGGAAGGGAGGCAAGACGCCCTCACTCTGATCCCTGAAACTGAGGAAGAGATGAAGATGGATGGATTCTGACACCGAAGGAAGGAAACCTGATTAAACATGAGTGATAAAATTTTCAGGATTGAATTGGGATTTAAGAGAAAAATAAACTAACATTTTGCACGATTCTAGCATGTCAACCAAGGAAATCTATCAGGGGGGGATAAAAATGCAGATGGGGAAGATATGCTGGAGATGCAGACACCTGACTGGAGGAGACACAGCAGAGAGGGTGGAGAGAGATGTAGACCCCAGAGACCCCCAGCTGTCACGTGCCAGCGAGTCACCACCATGCAGGCAGGCTCCTGGGAACCCCTGCTGAAAAAGTCAACACAGCAACTCGTATTTCAGAGCCGAGGTCAGCAGGAGAGCAATTATCACAGATCCAACAGCTCGTTGGCAACCTGTGGTCACCAGGATTCTTTGAGTCAAACTACCCTACACAAAACTATCTTTTGATTCATTTTCAAGGACCCAAGAGACACACACAGGAATTAGACCCATCCTCGTCCATGTCTCAAGATCACCCAGCAGGCATGGACAACCTCTTTACTCGAGAGTCAATGCCAGACTGTCCTCCTGAGGACATCTCGACTCTCACGTCCTTTTACTCTTAAGGATGAGAGAAGGTTGGCCTCTCGGGAAGGCCATCTGCCTCTGTTAGCTGCACACCGACTCCTGCTCACACAGCCTTGATTTCTGGTAAAAAAAAAAAAAAAAAAAAAAAAAAGATCAAGTCTCTAAAGCAGACAGGAGAAGGCAAGCAATGCCCAGCAGCAGTGGCGGCCAACAAGAGGGCAGCAGGGCTTGTCGGGAGACAACAGAGTCAGGATGTTTGGCCATGATCAGAAGCAATTGCTCAAGGGACCGCCCCGTGCTATGAGAGCACGCCCTCCAAGGACCTGCCTCTCCTCTTCTTTGGGTTTTTCCTATTTGAACACGACCCCTGTGGGACAGAGAAACTGGTCAAGATTCTTGTGGAAACTGCCCACAGCGCTAAGATTTTCTTTAACACAGCCAACTGCACAAAATATTCCTTAATAAGGCCACTTTGACAGGCATATAACCAAAGGATGATTTCAAGGAAATGTTCTAGAAGACTTTCTATACAAATGACAACTTTTGTTAAAGCTATTTTTAAACTCATAACTGTTTTAAAGAAAACAGCAATGGGACAATAGCTTATTATGAAGATACGAACAATCATTTATGGACCTCCCTCTGTGTGAGGTGCTAAGGTGAATAAGTAAAGACCATGCACTTGAGAAACCTAAAACTGTGCTTTCTGGGCAGGTTAAAAACATCTCTGCATTTTATTTTACTTATTTTATTTTTTTGGCCACACCACACAACACGAAGGCTCTTCGTTCCCTGACCAGGGATCAAACCCACAGCCCCTGCATTGGAAGCATGGAGTCTTAACCTTGGTACCACCAAAGAAGTCCCCCATCTCTGCATTTTAAATGAAGAAAGAACAGGATGGACACCCTGGGAATCACTGGACCTGGGTCCCAAGACCACATTTGAGCTGTTCCCGCCTTCCGAATAACCTCTGTCCTCCAGCTGGAAGCACATTGGCTAACCACTGCCAACTTCTCCATCCCCTCTGGAAGCCCTCCAATAACCTCCTGCTGGTATCCTTCATTCAAGGCACCAGGGCTCTGACACTTGGCTCTCCCCAGCCCCTCACTTGGTGCCTGCCTTGAACTCGCACCACAGGCTTTTCTGGTTTTGTGTATCAGTGCACCAGGAGGGCACCTCTAGCTGTGACTCTGTGGGTACCCCCACCCCGGGCTCCTTCCTGAGTTGCCTCACCCTAACCATCAGAGAGACAGAAAGGCTTGACGGAAAAGAAGCGCTGAGGACAAAGTCCCCCAGACCCTCTCTCTTGCTGCCCCTACCCCTTGGCAGGGGGAGAATTCACCTCTAGGCAACTTGGGCAGGGGGGCAGTAACCGTCCAGTTGTGTAAGATCTAAAGATGGAAGCTATTCAAAAACGATCTTACCTCTCACAACCATTATCCACTTCATCCTTTTTTTTTTACCTAAGTAATTGTTCCTCAGATCTATGCATTTCTCATTTTTCTCCCCTGCTGTTACCCTCATCCAATGCCACCCTCTTTCAGTCGATAAAAGAAATGCTCATGTATCGAAGTCTTGGGAAGTTATTCTGACTTGACATGAGTTAACTTGAATTGTGGGATAACCAAAACTGCCTGTCTGTGGCGATCAAACCTACAGTGTACGTCTGCTTTAATTATTGAAGAAAAGGGTGCAGTGACCAGAAGTAAAGAATGTCCACATTAAAAAGAAAGATGAAACATCTCCCTTCCTGAGACACCAATGCTGGTCTTCCTTCCTTGAGAAGACCCCCTTTCCCAGGCACCAAGGCCATACTCTGTATACATGCCAATTTGGAATTTTGAAAACCTAAAGGAATGTATTCCCAACTTGCTTTATGTTCTTTGTTCTGACAAGACATAAAGCTGTGCTGAAAACCATGTATCTCCAGGGCAATTTCTCAGAATCATCTGAGAAGCCATCTTCTGGGCTATAGTCCTCAATTTGGCTCAAATATAAAACGTTCTATTCTTATTGTGGGGTTCCCCAAGTGGTGTTAGTGGTAAAGTACCCGCCGCCCAGTGCAGGAGATATAAGAGATGTGGGTTCGATCCCTGGGTCGGGAAGATTCCCTGGAGGAAGGCACAGCAACCCACTCCAGTGTTCTTGCCAGGAGAATTCCCTTGGAGAGAGGAGCTGGTGGATATGGTCCATAGGGTCGCAAGGCATTGGACACAAGTGAAGTGACTTAGCATGCATGCATTCCTATTTTAGATTGCTTATTGATGATTTTCACTGACACAAGAGACAATTGAAAGCTTGATAGATGACAGTTCAAAGAAGAGGAGGCCCTTCTTTCCCCAAATCCATTCTCTCCATCTCACCACACAGCTTCTACCTCTGAGCACCAGCCAGGCTGACTTTCTTGTTATTCCTTTTTCCTTAAATTGCTGTGATTTTTCTGAGTGTAGATGCTTTACATATGCTGTTCCGTCTACCTAGAATTCTCTGACTGACACTTACTCATCTTTCAGACACAGCTCAAGCCTCATTTGTTCGGAAGACTTCCCTGATTCCAAAGACCGTATGATTTCCCAAGTTCTAAATTTTTCCACTATGTTCCTTCATTTATCTATTTGTCCATTCCCCACACTATCCTGTAAACACTGCAAACAGAGACTATATGTTTCATTCACTATTAAGTTATCCACAATTAAGCCAGCCCCTGACTCTTGGTAGACAGCCAATCAATAGGAAAGATTAAATAAATGAAGTTGTTGTTCAGTCGCTCAGTAGTGTCCTAATCTTTGCAGCCCCGTGGACTGCAGCATGCCAGGCTTCCCTATCCTTCACCATCTCTCTGAGCTTGCTCAAACCCATGTCCATTGAGTCAGTGATGCCATCCAACCATCTTGTCCTCTGTCATCCCCTTCTCCTCCTGCCTTCAATCCTTCCCAGCATCAGGGTCTTTTCTAATGAGTCAGTTCTTCGCATCAGGTGGCCAAAGTATTGGAGCTTCAACTTTTGCATTAGTCATTCCAATGGATATTCAGGATTGATTTCCTTTAGGATTGACTGGTTTGATCTCTTTGCAGTCCAAGGGACTTTCAAGAGTCTTCTCCAACATCACAGTTCAAAAGCATCAATTCTTCGGTGCTCAGCCTTCTTTATGTCCGACTCTCAAATCCGTACATACATGGATGAATAAGTGAAGAATACATAGTAATTCAGAGCTCAGATCTGAGATTCAATCTGTACAGTATTTCGCATCACTTACACGGTGTACAATTTTGGATAAAATACTTGACCTAAGCTTCAGCCTTCACATTCTTTTAAAATGGAGGCAATAAAGATTCCTACTTGCACTTGTAAAGTTCAAATGAAATATCTACCATGTATTTATTAGTAAAAAGCCTGACACATAAAAAAGGGCATCGTAACTTGCTGGCTAAGGAGAGAATTTATCCAATGATAGCAATAACAAAATTAGAGTACGGCGGGAGGGCCACGAAGCTTGTAGTAATCAAACATCCGTGACGCTGCATCCATCTTTTAAAAAATTAGTCCATAGTTGTCATTTTGGGGAATTCTTTCCTCTCCTCTGGATCAGATTCTAGACAGAAGTCATGGCTATGATACATATTTTAGTATAAATGAGTTTCAGAACCAGAGTCCCAAGCTATAGATCTAATCTCAGGCCTAAGAAGTTGTATACAGCTCACCTGTCATACTTCACATTCACATCTGTTTTTTTCATTTAAATTATCATTTGTGTGTTTGTATAATAAAAGTTTTTACTCCACTTTTGGGTACAGTTTCCTGAGAAAATATTAGTCTTTTCAGGACATCTCGTTGATTTGTGGTGACAAGAAAAAATATTCTAAATCAGGGCTGTCTCAGAAAACTCAGGAGTTCTGCTTACCGTAAATTGAGTTTTGGTGGATAGATGGCAGAAGAAAGAAACCATTCTCATTATTTCTACAGTGTTGCAGGCAGGCTTCACACAGATTCCTGCAACATAACCTGTTCATATATTCCAGTCTATCGGTACTGAAAGAAACAAAGCAAAATAGCAACGGAGTTCCCGCTCAGTGGTGGGAATGGTGTTTTCTATTCTGTGCGACCTTCTACCTGCTGGGCCCTAAAAAAAATGAAACTCCTGAAATAAATAGAAGCCACGGGGAGCTCAGCTCAGGGCTCTGTGATGACCTAGAGGGATGGGATGAGGGGAGAGGGAGCAGGTGTGTAAGAGGTCCAGGAAGGAGGGCATATATGCATACATGCAGCTGATTCACTTCACTGTATAGCAGAAACTGGCACACCAGCATCAAGCAATGATGTTTGCTGTTGCTTAGTCACGCAGTTGTGTCCAAACTCTTTCGCAAGCCCACGTACTGTGGTCCACCAGGCTCCTCCATCCACGGTATGTTCCAGGCAGGAATACTGGAGTGGGTTGCTATTTCCTTGGCCCGGGGATCTTCCCGACCCAGGGATTGAACCTGAGTCCCCTGCATTGGCAGACAGATTCTTTACCACTGAGCCAGCTGGGAATTATACACCAACAAAAAAAGGAAGACAAGGCAGCTTTAGAGACTGGAATGTTCCAAAGGGATCACTCCTGTGAGTAGGGAGACTACATCCACATCCAGAGAGGTGACAACCCAACTCTTCCTTTGCCAAAAGCATCCACTTCACCCAGGGGTTAGCAAACACCTCCTGGGAAGGGCCAGAGGGTGGGCACTGTAGGTTTTGTGGGACAGAGTGCCCCATCGCCACTGCTCAGCTCCTCTGCGGGATGTGAAGAGAGCTCTAGACAGTTTGGAGAGGACTGAGAATGGCTGGGTTCCAATAAGACTTTACTTTTAAGCATCAGTATTTGAACTCCATGTCGTTTTTTCATGTTATGATGTACTAATCTCCTTTTAATTTCTTTTCCCCAACATTTAAAAATGTAAAACCCATTCTTTGCTTGCAGACCTTACAAAACAAGCAGCGGCTGCATCTGGCCAGTGGCTATAATCTGACTCCTGGCTTAAGATGAGACACATAAATAAATACTTCGCTTGCACCCACGGATTTCCTAATTGCTCTTCGAGTCTCCCAGATGTAGACAGCGGGCCTGTCCCTAACTGGACGATGGAAGTCGTGTACTGCACAGCAGTGACCAAAGATTGGAACTCACAGACAAGGTAATTTCTAAAATTCCATGAAAGAACAGTTTACACACACTTTACAGCTTGTCATCCAGCTTCTCAAACAGGAAGCTTTTATCTGAAGCCCTCTGAAAAAGGGGAAGAGAGGCAGTGCAGTGCAGTGACTGTAACCCTTGATTATAAATCTATGGCAATTACAATTTAGAAAGTCCAAAGCAAAGCTGTAAAATTAATCTGTAGCTCAGCCAGGGACGGCGTCCCCATGGTTAGCTCTAAATGTGTAGCTGGCAGCCAAGACACAACATCGTTGGTAGACACATCCCTCACTCAGAAATCCCCATGAATTCAGCAGCAGACCACTGGAGACAATGGAAAAGGCTGACCAAGCAAATGTCAATACTATGCACAGTATGAGTTTGTACCCCTGTCCACCGTCCAATCTCCATTTGTGTCTCCACTGCTGTACTGGTTGAATTCCGTCTCCCCAGTTATATCCACCTCAGACATGTGAACTTATTTGGAAATAGCATCTTTTCCGATGTAATTGATTATGATGCCTTCACACCAGATGATCGGGCTTCCCTGGTGTCTCAGACAGTAAAGAAATCTGCCTGCAATGCAGGAGACCAGGGTTCGATCCCTGGGTCAGGAAGATCCCCTGGAGAAAGAAATGGCAACCCACTCCAGTATCCTTGCCTGGGAAATCCCATGGACAGAGAAGCCTAGTGGGTTACAGTCCATGGGCTCATAAAGAGTCAGACAGCAACCGAGCATGCCCGCACACTGGATGATAGTGGGCCTAGATCCAAAGGCTGGCATCTTTATGAGAAGACAGAGACACACGCAGGGATGAAAGCAGACTGGTGTGACACAGTTGCAAACCAAGGATCGCCAAGGGTGGCCAGCTACCTTGCCAGGATAGACACACGGACCTAACTTCCCATCAGGGCCTCCAGAGGGAGGTCCTGCCTACACCTTGATTCTAGATTTGTAGCTGCAAGAACTGTGAGCGCATAAATTTCTGTTGTTGGAAGCTAACCGGTTAGTGGTCATTTGTTACAGGAGCCTGAGGAAACAAACACAGCCACCCATTAGCACTTTGCATCTCAAGATACCTTGGAATTTTATTTCTCTGAAGACACAACTCATGTCGAGTCTATACTCAGAAGAGGCCTTTCCTGGCCTTCTTCATTTGATCACTCACATCCACCCTCTAGAATCAGCTTGGGGACTTCCCTAGTGGTCCAGTGGCTAAGACTCTGTGCTCCCAATGCAGGGGGCCTGGGTTCGATGTCTCGTCAGGAAACTAGATCCCACTTGCCACAACCAAGACCCAGCGCAGCCAAATAATTTTTTTTTTTAAAGAATCAGCTCAGTGTCACTTTCTCTAGGAAACACTGTCCTGCCCCCGTCCTGCCAAGGGAGATCAGGGTCCCCTCCCTTGTGCCCAGATGCTAGTGATAAAACGCATATTCACATTGAGGTCTGGGGACGTCATGCTGGCTTATACATGAGTTAACTGGAATTTTATGCTAACCAGAATGGCCTGCTTGTGATGATCAAATCTACATTGTACATCTGCTTTAATTATTAAAGAAAAGGGCACAGTGACCAGAAGTGAAGAATGCCCACGTCAAAAGAGAAAGATGAACTGCCTTCCTTCCTAGTCAGCCAGCACTCGTCCTCCTTCTATGTAAGAGCCCCTTCCTAGGTACCAAGGCCTCGCCGACTCACTGTGCGTGTCCTGGACCAGTTTTCCTTTTGAAAACCTGAAGGAACGCATCCCTGACTTTAATGTTCTCATTTCTGACAAGGCAGAGAAGTGTGCCGAGAACCACACTGCTCCCGGAGCAGTGCCTCAGAGTCGTCTGAGGGGCTGTCACCCGGGCTATAGTCCTCAGTTTCATTCAAATAAAACTCCTTTCTCTTCCTATTATAGATTGCTTACTGATTATTTTCACTGACAGTCATCTAGCCACATGTCTAGGGTAGCATCTGCTACACTATGTGAAAAGACATGATTTACACATATTGGAACCCCCCCACTACATCCTGACTCCTGTTAAGGAAAGTTCCATGTGCTTCCATCTTTATGCCCCAGCACTTAGAAGACATGCACCCCTTGTCTCCAGGGATGGCATGGTGAGCCACTTTGCAGGGGTCAGAGGGAATTCTATTTTGTTGTGTTTTATATTTCCCCAGCCTTGTCTCTGCTACTTACCGGCTGTTTGACCAGAA
This sequence comes from Cervus elaphus, assembly GCF_910594005.1. Taxonomy (NCBI): domain Eukaryota; kingdom Metazoa; phylum Chordata; class Mammalia; order Artiodactyla; family Cervidae; genus Cervus; species Cervus elaphus. The sequence goes on from NC_057846.1 coordinate 42,843,934, forward strand.
TCAAATGACTTAATTTCAGTTTTCTCCTCTGTGGGGAGTAACGCTAGCTCCTACCTTACACAGGACTTGTGAGGATGAAATGTGTTAATGTATAAGCATTTAGGTGGGAAGCATCTGAGAAGTGCCAGTTACTATTAATACTCTCCCCCGGGGAAGCAATGCTTTCTGACTCTGGACCCAGCAATGGCTTCCAGGCCCCCAAAGAAGGTACAATTTCAAGACATGTAGAAGAAGTCCAGGAATAGAATTTAGGGTAGCAGACAGGGTCTTTTTTTTACAAATTTGGACAAGACACAGTACTTCTTTGAGCCTTATTTTCACCTTTGTAATTACAGGGTTGGAAGGGGATTACAGTGAATCCTCCCAACACGAAATTCAGAATATTTAGGAACCTGTGAATGCAACAGTGAAGGTTCTCAAGCTATGCCAAATATTTCAGACATAAGGAAAACCGTATAAATATTTAGGAGTGGGTAAGTCCAATCGCACTAACCAAATGTCAAGTCTCCCCACTCAGAAGGAATTACATGAACTCCAAGTAAAAACAGTTTACTTAATACTGACAGGCAATTTGAATTTGCAGTTAACTTATCTTTACAGAATAAAAATAAAAGTAAAGTTAAATCACCTTTCAACTTCAAAGTGCTGTTTCCCAAGCAGACAATTTTTTTTCAAGCATGCGATCCATGAGTGAGAAGATAATAAAAGGGCCCATTGATGGAAAACCAAGGCTCTCAGTGGACTAGATAATCTTTAAGTCCTTTCTGGCTCGAATGCTCGCGGGATTACTGAAAATTTCTCCAAGGCAATCAACTGTAGCAATTTATTTTGCCTTTAATTTTACTCTGTGGCCTCATGAGGAATATGTCCTGCTCTAAAATTTCAAGGAAAAACAAAAAACCACAGAGGATCCAAATGAGGATTCTAAAGAGCAGAGCAGGGCATTTTTAAAAGCTGGAAAGACCAGAACAAAAGGCAGAAATGAACTTAAGTTTTTAAACAACAAACAACAAAAAAGGTCAAACGACCTGGAACAGAAATGACAACGGCCCTGGGGATAATAACAGTCACTTCTGTTTCTCTGTACGTAAATACAGTTACCAAGTATTCCCAGGAAAGGGATGGCTGCCATCACCTATCAATTTTAGGAATCAAATGTGGCCCAAGGTTCATGTGTGGTCAGGGTTTGGAAAACCAGCAACAAGTTTTCTATTTTCAGAAGCACTCATTTTGTTGGATATTGTTCTCAATCAGGTGACACCAGGATGCAAACCTCAGCCCCCCCGGGAGCAGGGCAGGTGGAAGGATGCGCAAGATGAGAGGGGCAAGTGGAGCGAGGCAAGACATCCTTCCGAGATCACAGGTGCTGGCGGGCAGAGGATCAGCAATAACAATGCCTGCAGAAGGCACTTTGAAAACAAAGTGCTCAATGAATGAGTTTGCTCAGTTGGATCTTCTGATGATCCTGTACATTATAGATTATTATCACGCTCCCTGTCTTACCACCCCATGGAAAGAAACGCCAACCAAAGGAGAACAAGAAAGGCTGTTGATGTAGAGCTTGCTGCAGCCGGGGAGCCAGCCAGCCAGCCGTCATCTGCATCTGGAGGAGATGCAAAGGCAAGCAGAGACGTGGGGAAACTTCATAATGGAAAAAGGGTAGGTCTCACCTGTGCCCTGACTTGAGGCTGCCGATGTGGGGAAAGGCAGACAGGTCACCTAAAATGGGAAGAAGCCAATGTGATGGGTCAGGGGTGCATATTTGGCTTTTTCTAGTTGGTCCTGAGTTGGAAATGGAGACAGAAATTCGCGATGATGTCAGCCACTCATCAAGTCCTGCCACTCGGGACCTATTGTCACAAGGCTGTTTTTTACTTCCTGGATTGTTACTATAGACAGTGGTCTGACGTCCTGTAATCTGACTTATAGAAGGCAGGTTCCTGGGCTGGTTACTATATATATATCACTAGGTTGGTCTTCTGTACTGGCTGCAGGTTGTGGGTGAAAGTCATAGCTTTATATATGGTCTATGTCTTGTTGCTCAGACGAGTCCGGCTCTGCAACCTAATGGACTGTGCCTGCCAGGCTCCTCTGTCCATGGGATTCTCCAGGCAAGAATACTGGAGTGAGGTGCCATTTCCTTCTCCAGGGGATCTTCCCAACCCAGGGGTAGAACCCGAGTCTCCCACATTGCAGGCAGATTCCTTATCATCTGAGCCACCAGGGAAGTCCTATGTATGGTCTAGCCATTGTTGATTTGTATATTCAGGGTCTCAGTCCTTAGATGTGAATCTGTATCAAATAAAATTGGTTCAAATAGTTACAACATCAACTCTCAAGGCCCTGAAGAGGGGCTGGGGGAACCTTCCACACTGCAGCCAATACATCAGGATGCCTAATGGAAACGACAGCTTTCACTGTGAGATGTCCATACAGCCTGTTAAAGCATCAACCATCTCTTCCAAAGAGTAAGATCTTCAGGTTGCTTTTCCTATTTACCGATTTGCTCATAGACAAAGATTAACGAGTCAGAGGAAATGACTGAATCAGCAAATCCAATGATAGAGCCAAGTTTTCAAAACCCAGGAAAGAGTTCTCAAAGGGGCCTTCAGGAAAGAACTCTTGTAAATACTTCTTGCTGTAAAATCCGACCTTCATTCCTGCTAGGAACTGACCCCAGGGTGTCTGGCAGAACCCGAGCCTGAGTGGGGTACAGCATGGGTCTGACCAGAGCAGCAAAGACTGTGTCTTCAAGGCCACCAGCAGGAGTCCCAGTGTCCCTTCCTCTTTGCCTATGAAGGGGAACAGGACACCCCACCCTATAACACGCCACTTTGACGTATTGATTTTTTTAGTACAGTGACTTAAGAAACAGCAGGTGCAGGAAGCACACTCTGACCATCTCCTGTCCCCCTGAAAGCAGGAGATAAATCTCCCACGTGAAAGCCACCCTCCCTGGACCAGGAGGTAGAGGGCCAGCCTTATCACCAGGGATACAGAATCCAGGGCCAAGAAGCCTCTATAGACAAACCTCAGTACTTCTTCACTAATTTGCTACCCCAAGCCCAGAAGCCTTTCTTTGCCCTTTCAATTCCTTATAAATTTATCACTTCACTAAGAACATAAAAGCTGCCTTCTTTGGTCACTTCATTGAGTCTCTTCTCTTTGGGGCTCCCACACGTATGGAATTCAATTTGTGTTTCCTCTGTTCATCTGTCTTAAGTCAGTTTAATTATTAGACCAGCCAAGGAACCTGCAAAGGAAAGATTTTTTTCCTAAGGATCACTCCTTAGGAGCTCAGCTTTGCATGCACCACTCATGATTAGAACTTGAGTGGGCAGACAATAATAATCTGTGCTCCAAGAACTCCTTGTTAAGTGTCCATGAATCCCTATTGTTTTTGACTCTCAGGATTAGATGCTAATTGGCCACTGAATGAAGGGCTACATCGTTGAACAATTCCAAGGGGAAACGACCGAATTCTGTTCTCTCTCTTAATAGCTACCTGACGGAGAGTATGACTCCAGCATGGCTACAGGATTCTGAGACTGCATAAAAGCTGGCTTAAGCCGACTCTCCTGTGGCTTAATAGGTTGTTTTGCTATGGATGCACCCAAGAAAACACCCGTCCACCCTCCTCACTCCCACCGCTTCCATCTGGTACACCCATCCAATCCCAAAGACCCCAGCTCGCACGCCACCTCTGCAGTGACACCTTCCCTGGTCGCATGGCCCAGGCGTGACTCATCCACCCTTTGTCTCCATGAGGCGCTGTGTACAAAAGTTAACAAACGCCTACACTGTAGCATCAGAGCTTTTTTATGCAATGTTTACCTCTCACGCTATATTTAAGCCTCTTTAAGGCAGGTCTGTGGCTTGTGTGTCTATGGTCTGCTCAGTGGGCAGTGAAGAAAAATCCACAGAATCCAGGTGAGTCTGCACGTGTTAGCTCATTTGGGGATGCTGAGACGTGGCTTGAAACCCCTGGACCCAGCCAGCCCTGACATTCTCTACCTTCAGTCACATGGAAGGTACGAGCCCCATTGTAACCACAGCCAAAAGCCCCCATGATCCTTACCGGTCAGCTTCCTGACCCCTAATTAGGCAAAACTATCCACCCCGGGCCTCACTCTGTAGGGCTCTAACCAGTCACCCCATGAAACCCACACCTTTCTCTCTCTCTCTCACCGTCCTCTCTCTCTCTCTCTGCGTCTCTCCTGTGAAGAACAAACGAGTGCAGGTTTTGCCCAGTCTCTTCAATGATTATGTATTAATTTTTAATAAGAAAAGAAGACTGGCATCGATATGGCAGCAGGAGAAAAAGAAAAAAAAGCAGGATCACAAGCACAGTGAGAGGGTGGGGTGTGAATTCTTCACCCGCAGCTTCTCGGCCCTCAGAGGGTGAGGCGTTTCTGCGTTTAATCTGCAGTCGGTATCATGGAGGACCTCTGCCATGGATGGGTAAGAAGATTCTACTCGGCAGGAAAAGGGGGGCCCCCGCAGGGAGGACGGGGTGCTCCTCAAGACAGTCTTGGCCTCGGCCTGGCTAAGGGAAACCCTCTGCTCTAACTTTAAACCCTCAAAGCGACTGCCTAATTGTTATTTGTCTTCCCTAAGTAAACATTCCCTCAGGGAAAGGTAACACTGATCAAAACTCTGAACATTTTTATTTGCAAGATATGTGCACAGTTTTCATTATAAGTGAACAAACTGGTGCTCTGTTTTACACACCAAAGAAAACCTACATTATGTAGAAAGCAGGGCCTCCGATATTTCTGACAGGTTTGCCCTTAGGTCATGTCTTCTCCAGGTGCCCGCCTCCCCTCACCCAGCCTCTGACGGTCTCAGCCCCTCCGTCTGTTATTTCTCCGCAAGGTACCAGCACAAAACCATCAAAAAGTCTCCCAACCCTGCATCCTGCAAGATCTGGCAGGAAAAAAAAAAAAGGAAAAGACTTGCTTACATGTCATATTTTCTGTCATGGTTAATGAGAACGATTTCGACTCACTTAGCTTTCCCACTAGGCTGGACATAACTGGAATTCCCAGACCGGCAAAGGTTCTCGCCGACAGAACAAATTGTCCAAGGATATTGCGTGGTGTCAGATACTCACGTTTTCTGATCGGAGCCTCTTGGCTGGACACCCACCATCCCTGGGGTGAAGCATGTAATACAGTCGGACTTTGCTGGCATGTTTTCGACTCTGGGAAGGAAAAGCAGAAGCAGAGACTGTGAAAGAGAAGGCACTGAGAATCCCTGGACACATCGGCAGTGACTGCCAATGCCCAGAAGGAATTTCTTCAGAAAACGTGAAGGTTATACCAAGGTCACAGGGCGAGGCCTTGCACCAAGCCCCGGATGTAGAGGCCAGAACCAAGGTCATCTCTGAAACTGACTGAGCCCCGTTGTGAAAGTGTTTGTTGCTCAGTCATGTCCAACTCTTTCTCTCCTACTCCAGGGGATCTTCCCAACCCAGGGACCGGACTTGGTCTCCTGCATTGCAGGCAGATTCTTTACCATTTGAGCCATCAGGGAAGTCCATTTAACTGTTGCCAAAACCCCCCTGATCCTTATCTAGGTCAGTTCCCTGACCCTTAATTAGGCAAATATGCCCACCCTGATACTCACCCTATAATGCTCTCACCCATCACCTAATGCCACCCTTCAACAGGAATTTTCTTTGTCTTGAGGCTATAAAAATTGGCTACTGATTCATGCAAAGTGTCGACTCTCCCTAGTCTGTCAGGAGGTCAGCCCTCTGTGCTCGAAGCGCCTTCATTATCAGCTTCCTACTCTTAATAATTACTCCCTTCTGAAATTCTCTGTGCCTGGAAATTCTTTTTCAACCCATGTTTGGACTGCCACGACAGAAAATACTTGAGCACGTTCATATGGGTCCCCTCGGATGATGTGTCAGATAGGTTAAGTGACTTGCCCAATGTCATCAAGACAATGTAATTTCAGGATTAAAAAGCAGAGTTAGGGAAGAAAGGTGCAACCACTGGGATCTTTTAGCCTGGAGTGAATCCTGTTCAGTTGTCTTCAAAGGTAAGAATAAGTCAGCAGAGGGAATGATACAAGGATCAGCTGGGAAGAAGAGCCCAGTCCCCCACCCTAAGTCCTGCCCTAAGTAGCTGGGGACAACACCGCCCTGGGAGCTGGGCGTGCACACGGCATCTCGAACAGAAGCCTGATTAGAGCCGAGCTACATGCATGGAGCCAAATGCAACTGAACCAGTCAAGCCCCACCACCTGCAGATCAGCAGGACTCTGAATTTCTATCTGTCTGGACCGCCCCGTGCCTAGCATGGAGAAACTGATTTCTTGTTCCTTCCATCTTTCCTCTCTTCCTTTGCTGAACTGAGAGCCCATCCAAACTCCCTTCACCTCTAAATAACACTGAACGTCTAACTTTCAAGCTGCTACCTGAGGCAGGATGGTGGGCTGAAAAACACCCATAAAAGAGTCAGAAATTCAGAATCCCAGTTCCAGTTCAACCACTTTCTCCCTGTGTGATATCGCACAAGTCATGACATGCAATGAGTCATGTACTCTAATTTGATTATAATCAAAGCTAGTCTCAAGCTTCCCTGGGGGCTCAGCAGTGAAGAACCACCTGCCAATGCAGGAGACACAGGTTGGATCCCTGGATCAGCAAAGATCCCCTGGAGGAGGAAGTGGCAACCCAGTCCAGCATTCTTTCCTGGGAAATCCCACAGACAGAGAAGCCTGCCAGGTCACAAAAGAGTCAATCACGACTTGGTGACTAAACCACCCAAACAACTCTCACATTCTCCTTGTACAAAATGAGCGCAATGATATTTATTAGGGTTTCCAGGAGAATCAAATGAGACATTATATAGGAGAGTCTGTTTCTCACTGTGCTCTATGTGGTCTCTATAAGGTGAATTCTCTTTGAATCCATTGCTGCCTGATTCCAAGTCCCCCAACCCCTTCTTTACTCAGAAATTATTTCCTTCTTTTCCAATGACTTGGTTCCACGTGTCATTACAATTGGGTTCTAGCCGATCTCCTGATTGATGGGTTGCCTTCCTGGATTAGCCACAAAGGGGAAGTGATTTCAGAGAATACATAGCAAGTTGCATCTTGTTCACAGGACATTGTGTGACTCCTTCCTATCTGGTTTGCCTCATTTATCACTTCTTTCATTCCTTCACTGTGCCTCAAGCAAGAAGACTGCACCTCCAAACACCTGCTGGACACTTCTAAGGTCTTTAAATGGATTTAAAACTGCTAACCAGTCCATCCTAAAGCAGATCAGTCCTGGATGTTCATTGGAAGGACTGATGTTGAAGCTGAAACTCCAATACTTTGGCCACCTGATGTGAAGAGCTGACTCATGTGAAAAGACCCTGATGCTGGGAAAAATTGAGGGCAGGAGGAGAAGGGGATGACAGAGGATGAGATGGTTGGATGGCATCACTGACTCAGTGGACATGGGTTTGGGTAGACTCTGGCAGTTGGTGATGGACAGGGAGGCCTGGCGTGCTATGGTTCATGGGGTCGCAAAGAGTCGGACACGACTGAGCAACTGAACTGAACTGATTGGGAATATGAAAAATATCAGAGACATTTTAAAAAGTACTAAAGTGTGATTTTTGAAATATATCTGAAGCTCTTTCTAGGTTGAATTTTAAGTTTTAATCAAAGGTTATCTGGAGTCTTGTTTGCTTGGAAGACTGGTAGGACAGAGAAATGGAACCCCATATAAATATGTGTCAGATGATTTCAACATCATTGCTTAGCTTCTATGTGTTCTTGAGAATGTTGCTGTGCAAACAAGCACGTTTCATTTTGCAGATAAATATGTTGATGTCTGAAATGTGTACAGCTATTCTACAGGGTTGTGGAGGTTTTGGAGGTAAGGGGTAGTGGAAATATTAGGAATACTGCCACAATTCAAAAAAAAAACAATAAAAGAAGGTGTCAAAATCTCCAGGACATTGAATGCGGCCACAGAATCTGGGCTGCTCTAAAGCACACACAGGCAGGTAATTGGTGAAAAGACAAAGTGATAACAGTGTGAGCTCAAATGGGGCTGAAGTAGGTTTTCAATTTTGCTTTTGTTACCACAGAAGAACTTCTTATCACAGTCCCTGCAGCATCAGTCTACCGAGGGAACAAAATCATGGCAAAATTGGAAATCTCATAAAGCAGCTTGTTTTGTGGTAGGGTTTTTTTTTATTCTTTCCTAAAATATAACATTTCTTTCAAAAAGACTATTTCCAGCAAAGACAGAGTTCACCGGGTTATTTACTTGCAGTTTGACAAAACAAGTAAAAAAAAAAAAAAAACCCATTAGCTGAAAAAAAAAGGAAAAAAAAGAGTAGCTCTGCTGTGATTAGTGATGAGCGATGTTCGGTCTGAACCTTCTTCCTGATTTTGTCCACTGAAGGCTTGTTTTTCTCCTTTGGCTTCCCAGCCTCCAGGCTGGCTGGAAGGACCGCCTTGAAACAGGGCCTTGGCAAACGCCACCTGAGCCTGGATTGACAGCTGATAGGATCTAGGATCTGGCTCATCACTCAGCTGCATCCCTTTTGCCTGGTCCTCTCTTTTCCTCCTGTTGCTTTTCCCAGGCCGCCTGGGCTGGAGCCAACGCCTCCCCACACTGACTTCAGGTGGAAAGTCAAAACCCCAAAGACAGTCCAGTCCACAGTGAGAGGAGCACGGACCGCCCTCCCAGCCGGTCTGATCCAGACCCAAAGCCACAAATGATGCTGGTCGACAGAGGGAAGGAGGCTCCCAGTCGAACGTTCCTGCCTCTACCCTGGAGCTCTGCCAGCAGCTCCTCTCTTTCTTCCTGGCACGTTCACCTCTTCACCCAGACAGGACACGGAGTCACCTACTGCATCATCCTCCAAGTGACTTCTCTTAACTACCCTACTCTCGACTTCCCTTAACTCTCTGACACTGCATCAAATTTGGCACAGAAATCTCACCCCATTCCATTTATTCCAAAAACAAAACCTACCTACAGAAACTTAAAACTGCATTTGAGCAAAGATGTTCATCGCAGCATTATCGAAATAGGAACAAAAAAATAAATCGGGAGACAGCTACACTTTTGACAATAGGAGATGGGTTCAAGCAGCCTGTCTGCTTGAATGCCCTTATGTTCAGTTGCAAATGGAAAAAAAATGCTTTCTCCATAATGAATATTGGATGGAAAATGCAAAGCTCAAAATTGCTCATATATGATGATGACAATTAAATAAAAATTCGTAAGTATAGCAAGAAGAGATGAGGAGAGGAAAATATACTTTATTAGGGTGAGAGTCTGGATGTTTTCTTTTTAATTTTTATAACAAATTCATCTTTAACAAAAAAATAATAATAACTTCACAATGTTCAAGCCTTTGTAATTCCTCATTAAGTCTACTTTATACTAATTATAATTAGTAAAAAGCATCACTGATCTGGAATGCATTTAACATATACTGATATAATTGACCACATTTCCATTTACCCTTATCAACATTCAAATGCACGCTGTTTTCACTGTAATTCTTGGTAATTAGATGAGCATACTTAACCGAAGAGCAGTACGTGCTACTTCAAAATTGAAAACTTGATTTTGGTCCATACAAATTCTTTGGTAAATATGTCTACTTTTCACCATGTGGTCATTTTAGCTTTCTGTGTATGAATGGAGATTATGGGATGGTAAATGCTGTCCAGACAATCAAACCAAGAAGGCTTGGAAAAAAACTACCCCTCAAACTGCCTTATGTCATCCAAATAAACACAAACAGTAGCAAGTCCTTATGACTTTTTCAAAGATCCATTAATACCTAAAGCCCAACTGCCAGCTGAAAGGAACTTAAAAGAGAAAAAATATACCTTACTAACATATTAAATGTATATATTACAGAGTTTCAGGAGGGAAAAGGAACATTAATTTCAGGGGGAAAAAAACAACAAAAAAGAAATTATACTATCTTTCAATTGCACTGAGAGTCAATCCCAGGTTCTTTCTTGCATTAATATTTGCATTTTAAGTAAAAGTCATTATTTTCATTCAAACCACATCAACTTTAAGCTTCCCAGATAGGCCAGAAATGACCAAACCTTTCATTTTAATTAAAGCCTTTGCCCCCGTTGCTGGGCACTGTGTGGGGGCAGACCTATCTGCAGATTAGTTTCTTTGGCTGAAACAATCTCTTGGCATGCTAAGAAACAGCCTAAAGTGGAAATTCAGGCCAGCCTTCTCTTTGCAGGGATGAAGAGCAAGACCAACCTCTATTTCAGATGTATCGCTGTGAAAGGAGAGAGTGAAACATAGAAACAGAACGGCTATGTGCTTCACCTAAATTGCCATCTTCCACAATCACACACATTCCTTAAAAAATTCTCAGCTCACATTTTCTTCCAACAAGGCTACTGATTTCTGCTCTCATAATATGTGGCGGTAACAAAGCAACTTGGTATTTGCATAATGTTCCCAACAGCCTTCAAAGTCCTTTCACATTTATCCTCTCATTTTATCCTCTGATCACAGTTGTGAGGCTGGCAGGAGACATGTTGTTTCAAATAAGCTTTAAGATCCATTGCTGATTTCCCAGTTAAATCCTCACCATCTTATTTCATCATAGATATCTAATTATACCTCTTCCAGAAACCAGCTAACATAAGCCAAGGACTATAAGAAAAAACGAAAACCTGGAACAGATTGATCATTATAGAAGAGTGCTTCTCGCAAACCACCAATTTATTTCTACTCATTCTAGCGTGAAGAGGGGCCGATTAGGGCAGAAACAAAACAGCAAAGGTGTCACTTCCTGGTTGCCCGAGAATGTCTGTCTAGCTGACGTGGGATGGAGGTTCCGTCTCTCGTGAAGGAGGAGAGGCTGCCCAGGCAGATTCCCCCTTAACACTCTTAGGTTAAGGGCTCAGGGCTGAGCCCCACAAACATTGGAGGCAACTTCAGTAGGAAGTCAAGGTTAAATGCAGATGAACCAAGAGGAAACACCAAGTGTCAGAGGTTCTCTCTGATGAATGGGGCTCTTTCCTGGATCGGTGCATCTTGATTGGTTGGATACAGAAACCTAGAGTAGAAGATGGACCAACTGGAAATCTAGGAAGAGAAGACTGGCTCTCTAGAGAAGGCCTTTCACAGCACAGAGAAGGAAGAAATAAAACTCCTCCACCCAAGTCTCCTACCCAGGCTGCTGGGCTCCTGAAATGGCCTGTCATCATCCAGTCCTAGAGCTGAAACTGGCTCAGAAGATCCTCACAGGGTTCATGTGGACTATGAAAGGATGCAAGGCTGACGCACACACACTGGGGACATGAGGCAGGCCTTAACCTTCTGCTCTGATGAGTGGCACATAGGAAAAAATTATGTGACACAGAAGAAGACATTAATAAATCTCTCAAGGAAGAAACATCAAGAAATTTTTTCTTTGCAAAAGATTTACCACAATAAGTAGACGTTCTAAGTGGCAAGTGTTTAGAGTCATTTAATTTAAGAAAATAGGGACTGAGGATTAAAACTCAAAGATGAGATAAGCAATGAAGTAAGGACGTTAAAAAATATCACAGCTTGGGACTTTGCTGGTGGGCCAATGGCTAGGACTCTGTGCTCCCAATGCAGGGGACCCAGGTTCGATCTCTGGTCAGAGAACTATATCCCACGTGCCACAGGTAAGAGCCAGCATGTCAAAACTAAGACCCAGACCAACCAAATAAATAAATAAATATTTTTTAAAAAGAAAAAAAACAAAATCACCGCTTAATTGGAAGGTCCTTGCCAGCAGGGCAAGAGCACAATCAGCACAGCAGCGCAGTGTGAAGTTAGGACAGAGTCATTTCCTGGAACGTAGAGGATAAGATGAAGAAGTGGGGAAAAGCGGTTCTGGAGATCTGACATACGAAAGACCAGGACAAATACAGTGTGGCTTTAACAGTAGAAAAAACAAACAAACAAATGGAATATTATAGATTACAAATTCCCATAATACACCCCATAGTTTGAGACCAAAAAGAAAGCTACGAAAATACCTAAAATACATCTAACTTTATGATTGGAAAATTTTCTAAACAGCAATGCAAAAGAAGCAGTACTGATAAAAATGGTTAGATAGATAGATAGGACAGAAATGGTATGGACTTAACAGAAGCAGAAGATATTAAGAAGAGGTGGCAAAAATACACAGAAGAACAGTACAAAAAAGATCTTCATGACCCAGATAATCACGATGGTGTGATCAGTCACGTAGAGCCAGACATCTTGGAATGTGAAGTCAAGTGGGCCTTAGGAAGCATCACTACAAACAAAGCTAGCGGAAGTGATGGAAATCCAGTTGAGCTATTTCAAATCCTAAAAGATGATGCTGTGAAAGTGCTGCACTCAAGATGCCAGAAAATGTGGAAAACTCAGCAGTGGCCACAGGACTGGAAAAGGTCTGTTTTCATTCCAATCCCAAAGAAAGGCAATACCAAAGAATGCTCAAACTACCACATAATTGCACTCATCTCACATACTAGCAAAGTAATGTTCAAAATTCTCCAAGCCAGGCTTCAACACTACGTGAACCATGTACTTCCAGATTTCAAGTTGAATTTAGAAAAGGCAGAGGAACCAGAGATCAAATAACCAACATCTGTTGGATCATTGAAAAAGCAAGAGAGTTCCAGAAAAACATCTACCTCTGCTTTATTGACTATGCCAAAGCCTTTGAATGTGGGGATCACAATAAACTGTGGAAAATTCTTCAAGAGATGGGAATACCAGACCACCTGACCTGCCTCTTGAGAAACCTGTATGCAGGTCAAGAAGCAAGTTAGAACTGGACAAGGAAAAACAGACTAGTTCCAAATGGGAAAAGGAGTACATCAAGGCTGTATATTGTCACCCTGCTTATTTAACTTATATGCAGAGTACATCATGAGAAATGCTGGACTGGATGGAGCACAAGCTGGAATCAAGATTGTATGGAGAAATACCAATAACCTCAGATATGCAAATGACACCACCCTTATGGCAGAAAGCAAGGAAGAACTAAAGAGCCTCTTGATGAAAGTGAAAGAGGAGAGTGAAAAAGTTGGCTTAAAACTCAACATTCAGAAAACCAAGATTATGGCATCTGGTCCCATCACTTCATGGCAAATAGATGGGGAAATAGTGAAAACAGTGACAGACTTTATTTTGGGGGGATCCAAAATCAGATGGTGACTGCAGCCATGAAATTAAAAGACTCTTGCTCCTTGGAAGAAAAGTTATGACTGACTTAGAAAGCTTATTAAAAAGCAGAGACAATACTTTGCCAACAAAGGTCTATCTAGTCAAAGCTATTGTTTTTCCAGTAGTCATGTATGGATGTTAGAGTTGGACCATAAAGAAAGCTGAGTGCTAAAGAATTGATGCTTTTGAACTGTGGTGTTGGAGAAGACTCTTGAGAGTCCCTTGGACTGCAAGGAGATCCACCCAGTCCATCCTAAAGGAAATCAGTCCTGAACATTCATTGGAAGGACTGATGCTGAAGCTGAAACTCCAGTCCTTTGGCCACCTGATGCACAGAACTGACTCGTTTGAAAAGACCCTGATGCTGGGAAAGATTAAAGGTGGGAGAAGGGGATGACAGAGGATGAGATGGTTGGATGGCATCACCGACTCAATGGACATGAGTTTGAGTCAACTCCGTGAGTTGCTGATGGACAGGGAGGCCTGGCGTGTTGCAGTCCATGGGGTCACAAAGAATTGGACATGACTGAGCAACTGAACTGAATATATACATATATATGCTTGTTATCTTAAACACATATATGTAAGAAGAAAACCAGACATCCCAGTTGCCTCAGTGGTTAAAAAATCTGCCTGCCAATGCAGGAGACATGGGTTCAATCCCTTGGTCAAGAAGATCCCTTAGAGGAAGGCATGGTAACCCATTCCAGTATTCTTGCCTCAAAAATCCTGTGGATATAGGAGCCTGGAGGGCTACAGTCCACGTGGTCGCAAGAGTCAGAGATGACGGAGCGCACACATATATACACAAGAGGCAAACCACAAAGCAGGAAAATATCTGCCATATGCGAAAGTGGTCTGATAGCTTTAAGAGTGTTCTTACAAATTTAGAAAAACAATAATATTAAATAAGCAAAAGATAGAAATAGGGATTTTTAAAATGCAAATAGTTAAAAGATACATAAAGAGAAGCTCATCCAAATTCTACCTTATATTTTTTACTTTAAAAATATATGTATTGTCACCTGTGAAATTAGCAAAAATTTACAAAGTACACATATCCATATCAGTGAAGATACAAGGAAACTAAGACTCTTGTATATAGCTAACAGGCATGTGAATTGATATTATATTCCTGGATGGAAACTTTTCAATATATATTCAAAAGGCAAAAACTCATTCAAACCAAAATTCTACTTCTACGAGTTCATTTAAAGGATGCAATCAGAGACATGTATTACCCCTTATTTATAACAATGAAAATGAGAAAATAATTTAAATGCCCTAAATGAGAGGGATAAATATTATGATACATATATATATGACAGATTGCCAAACTGCCATTAACAAGCATATTAGTAACATTCAATGACATGAAGAATACCTATGCAATAATACTAAGAAAGAAAATCTGCTTCAAACCAAAAAATAAATGATGCCAAACTTCTTAAACAAAAGCTTTATGTGTGAGGACTTCCCTGGTGGTCCAGTGGCTAAGACATCCCAGTGCAGAGGCCTGGGTTTGATCCCTGGTCAGGGAACTCGATCACACATGCTGCCACAGAGATCACTGTGCCACAGCTAAGATCCGTTGCAACCAAATAAATAAAATAAATAAATATTTTTAGATATACATATATGTTTCTGTCCTATACACATGGTTGTCTGCATAGACATGGCAAAACTCTAGGAAGAAACACACCAAAAGATTGATATTCTTTATCATGGATCACAGGTGACTTTAATGTAGGCTATTTTTGAATTTTCCAGATTCCTCAAGGGATCTAATGATTCCAGTAAACGGAGAGAAAAATCACACTTTTATAGGTTCATTCCAGTTTTGATGATTTCCCATTCTAATCACTTAAGATGAGGAAAATGAGCCTCAGGAAGACTAAGAGAGTTGCTCGAGATCTCATAACTTCTAAATTCTCAGAGGACATGGATTATACCTTTTCTGTTCATTTTTGTCCCCATCATCTATCACCATGCCTGACACACAGTCGGTGCTCGATAACTGTCAATTAAGGGACTGAACACATGAATGAAATAAAGAGGTGATCTCAGAACAAGAGCCCAAGACCCCTGATTAATTAAAACGATCATGTGAAAGTGTGTGTACATAATTTCTATAGACTCTCTTCCATTCTGAAAGTGAAATCAAACCCATCTCCCGTCTCCTCCCATCTCTCTACCTGGCCAGCAGTGTAGGTCCAAGAGGAGGAGGGAGCCCACAGACCAGAGGGAGTTCTGGCGACAGCTCCTGCGGGCATTCTGCAGGGTGAGCACACTGGAGGAAAATCTCTCAGCAGGGGACCTGACAAAAGCTGAGCTTGAACACAAACTCCGAGGAAACCTAGGAACTGCTGCAGCTGGTGTGTGTGTGTGTGTGAGTGAGTGAGTGAGTATGTGTGTGTGTGTGTGTTAGTCCCTCAGTCGTGTCTGACTCTTTGTGACCCCATGGACTGTAGCCTGCCAGGCTCCTCTGTCCATGGAATTCTCCAGGCAGGAATACTGGAGTGGGTTGCCATTCCCTTCTCCAGGGGATCTTCCTGATCCAGGGATCGAACCAGGGTCTCCTGCACTGGCAGGTGGATTCTATACCATCTGCGCCACCAGGGAAGCCCCACTGCATCTGGCACAAAAGTCCAATCCAGAGTGATGCCTCTCGTCACAGCCACCATGGCGCGTGCAAGTCAGCTGGTTAAGCAAGAGAAGGTTTGGAACCAGCAGAGCCAACTCATCCACTGTTTTCAAGAGTCCCAATTCACCAGATGCCACTTGGTAAATCTCATTTAACCGGTGACCTCAGGTGATACATCACTCCGTTTGTAATTATAGGATCCCAGGCATCTGTTGCACCGTGGACTCAATTGTATGCCCCCGCAAATTCATGCGTGGAAGCCCTAACCCCCCCTCCCCTCCTGGCATTACTGTTCTTTGAGATAATCAAACCAGTCAATCCTAAGGGAAATCAACCCTGAATATTCACTGGAAGGACTGACGCTGAAGCTGAAGCTCCAATGCCTTGGCCACTTGATGCGAAGAGCCAATTCATTGGAAAAGACGCTGATTCTGGGAAAGATGGAAAGCAGTTGGAGAAGGGGGTGACAGAGGATAAGTTGGTTAGATAGCATCACTGACTCAACGGACATGAATTTGAACAAACTCCAAGGACAGAAGGAGCCTGGTGTGCTGCAGTTCACGGGATTGCAAGACATCAGATATGACTTAGCAACTAAGCAACAAATCAAGGTTGAATGGGGTCAGAAGAGCGGGGCCCTAACCCAACAGAACTGGTGTCCTTCTGGGACAAGGACAGGGGATGCTTCCTCTTTCCGCGTGCACAGAGGAAAGGCCACATGAGGAAACAGCAAGGAGGCGGAAGTTCTGCAAGGCAGGAGGAGAGGCTGCACCAGTAACCACGCCAGCACCTTGATCTCAGCCTTCGAGCTCCAGAGCCGGGAAAAAAGTAAATGTCTGTTGTGTAAGCCCCCACTCGATTCTATTTTGTCTTGGCAGCCTGGGCTGACTAAGCCACATGCCGTCATCCACACCAGGCGCTCTTTCTTCTCCTACCAGGAATCGGTCCATTTTTCAAAAGCAAAGAGGATAGCCTTCACGTTTCTAGAATTAGGTCATTTTTTATGTTTTTCTGAAAGATTTTTAAAAGAGCATTTAAAATGAGAAGTGCTTATCTTAAACAAGTTTTGGGAAAAATGGGTTTTTGTTGGAGAAAACCGTCTAGGGTGGGCTGGGCAGCCTTCACGAGTGTGTAAACATGTTTGCACTAAATCTGTACTTCCGTCTGCCTACACGAGTGCCTACATGGGCGCATTACAATTTTAAATCAAAGTCTTGCAACTCAAAGAATTACATTACCACCAAAGTACAGAGGAGCCATCTTTCTGTCGTGTGAGGGCAGAGCTAAATGTGTCTACATGAAGTCTGGACATTTTTAGTAGAATCACAGGAGAAAGAAGAGAATACCAGAGGATAAATAATGCAACATACCTCATCTAGGCCGCTCTTCTGCTGTTTGGGAAAATAAGACAATTTCCCCCATCTCTGGAAGTTCCCATTAGAAGTTAAAGATAGAGATGAGGGAAAAAATAAAGCCAGTGAGATCAGTGATTAAAGTCAGAGAAGATGGGGTAATTTGAAGCAACAAAGATACCAAATCCTTCTGCAACGTGAAAGTTTTAACAACACAAGTCAACTCTGTGCTACCATTTCCCAAGGTCTCTTGGCTTCTCTTAGAAAATTTATACCAGGAATAAGAAAAATGTTAGCACTTTGTAAAAGCACGATTGTGAGTGAGGTCTCCCAAGATTAACCCCCACCACTGCCAAGGGCAAATGCTCATCTCCATCTATTTGTATGGAGTGAGGTTTAGGTGGTGGAGAAATCGAGATGAATCCAAGTCCATGGTCTTGTGAAATAGATGTTGGTCACTCAGACAACCCAAGGCAGTGAGAGCACAGTTCACATGTGGCCTCATTACTCGAGTGTAACATTTTTACATTCGATTCTCTTTTTGCCCTATTACTTCATACTCCTTGGTATGCATCCTATAATTATTCTCAAACTGAACTCTGTTCTTAGAATTGAATCCTCAGTTTTTGTTATTTTTATAGTCTTGATCCATCCCACCGTGTACCTTTAAAACTTCTGCACAGAGTGGTTCCTCTATAAAAGTATGCTAATGACGTAAACAGTCAGGTGAGAAGAAGCTTTTTTGATTTGTCATCTGTTTTTACATTATAGTCTCACTTGTTTATTTTTACTTAGGTTGCCTTTGCTCCTGGTGTCAAATCAAAAAGTAATTTGATCGGTTGTGAGTCCCCTGGAGAAGAAAACGGCAACCCACTCCAGTGGTCTTGCCTGGAAAATTCCACTGACAGAGGAGCCTGGTGGGCTACAGTCCATGGGGTCACAAAGAGTCGTACACAATTGAGTGACTAAACAACAACCAAAAAAAGTAATAATTGTCAAGACCACTGTCAAGAGTGGTTTACTGCCTATGCTTTCTTCTGGGAATTTTATGGTTTCAAATTTTATGTTTAAATCGATCCTTTAATCCATCTTGAGTTAATTTTTGCATATGGTGTAAGATAGTGGTCCAGTTGCATTCCTTTGCATGTGACTGTCCAGTTTTCCAAACCCCATTTATTGAAGATGCTGTCCCTTTCCCCACTGTAAATTCTTGGCTCCTTTTTCATAAATTAATTGATCATATACGCATGGGTTCATTTCTGATCTAAGTGTTCTGTTGATCTGTATGTCTGTGTTTATGGCTATATCATCCTGTTTTGATTACCAAAGCATCGAAACATGGCTTGAAATCCAGAAGTGATGCCTCTATCTTTACTTCTCTTTCTCAAAAGAGTTGAGTTGACTCTGAGTTGAGTAACTCAAAATTGCTTGAGTTACCTAATGGTTTTGTGCCTCCATACAAATTTTGAGGTAGTTTGTTCTAAGTGAAAAAATGCATAGTAATTGTAACAATGATTGTATTGAACCAGGAGAATGCTTTGGTTGCCTGGATGTTTTAACAATATTACTTCTCTCAATGCATAAGCTTCTACTATCTTTCCAGTTTTATGTGTCTTCTTCAATTTTCTTTTTTCACTTTCAGTTACAGATCTGTCATCTCTGTGGTTAAATTTATTCCTAGGTATTTTACTCTCTTAGATGCAGTGGTAAATGGGACTGCTTTCCTAATTTCTATTTCTGATAATTCATTGTCAGTATGTAGAAACCAGCTGGGTTTTGCACATTGATTTGTATCCTTCAACTTTAATGACGTTCATGTTAGTTCTCTTTAATGACTTTGCATATTAGTTCTAACAGTAATTTTGGCACAGTTTTCAGAGTTCTCTACATATGATATTACATCATTTCCAAATTGGGACAGTGTTACTTCTTCTCTGATCTGATACCTTTTATTTCTTCGTTTTGCCTGGCTCTGGCTAGAACTTCCTATATATGCTACGCTGAATAAAAATGATGGCAGTGGGAATCTTTATCTTACCCCTGATGTCACAGAAAAAGCTTTCAGTGTCTCGCCATTGAAAGTATAATGTTGGGATGTGGGCTTATCATGTATGGTCTTTACATACTGAGGTATATTCCTTCTACAACCATTTGGTTGAAAGTTTTATCAGTAAATGGATGTTTGAAGTGAAGTTGCTCAGTCATGTCCAACTCTTTGCGGCCCTGTGGACTGTAGCCCACCAGGCTCCTCCGTCCATGGGATTTTCCAAGCAAGTGTACTGGAGTGGGTTGCCATTTCCTTCTCCTGGGGATCTTCCCTACTCAGGGATCGAACCCAGGTATTCCGCACTGTAGGCAGATGCTTTACCATCTGAGCCACTAGGCCTTTACTAAATGGATCTTTAATTTTGTCAAATGCTTTTTCCACATCTATTGAGATGATCAAATGAGTTTAACATTAATTTTGTTAATGTGCTATATCACACTGATTGATTTGTTCAACCATCCTTACATTCCTTGAATAAATCACATTTGGTCACAGTATTCACTCCCCTTACTGTATTATTGAATTTGGTTTACTAATATTTTGGTGAGGACTTTTCATCTATGTTCATGAGGATTATGAGGCTGTAAATTTCTTTGTATTTCTAGTATCCTTGTCTGGTTTTGGTATTAGCATAATGATGGTCTCATAGAGCAAGTTTAGAAGTGTTTCCCCCTCTTCTAATTTTTGCAAGGTTGTGAAGGATTGGTATTAATTCTTTAAATACTTGGTGGAATTCACCAGTGAAGCCATCTAGTCCTGGACTTTCTATGTTGAGAGGTTTGTGATTACTGACTCAATCTCTGTAGCCGGTTCAGATTTTCTTTTTTCTTCATGGTTCAGTCTTTATAGGTTGCACTTTTTAGGAATTTATCCATTTCCTTTAGGCTGTCCAATTTGTTGATATCTATATGCTTGTAGTAGTCTCAATAATTCTTTGTATGTATCAGTTGTAACGTCTTCTCTCTCATTTAAAATTTTGGTTTTGAGTCCTCTTTCTTTTTTTTTTCTTGGTAAATCATCTTTTTAGTCTCTATTTCTTTTATTTTCACTCTGATCTTTGAGATTTCTTTCCTTTTACTAAAAGTGGCTGCACAGGTTAAACAAAACAAAATCTTCAACAAAACAGAAAGTCAACTTATGGAGCGGGAGGAAACATTCGCAAATCACACTGCAAGCAGAAGCTTAAGAGCCAAAACCCGTGAAGAACCCCCATAACTCTTTTTTTAATCAAAAAGAACAATTTGATTGAAAATGGGAAGAGGAATCACATAGACATTTTTCTAGGGGAGATATACAAGTGGTCAATGGGCACATGAAAAGGTGCTCAACATCACTGATTATCAGGAAAATGTAAGTGAAAACCACACTGAGACATCGTTTCACACCAATCAGATTGGCCATCACCAAAAGGACAAGAAACAACAAGTACTGGCAAATATGTGGGGAAAAAGGAACCCTTGTGCACTGTTGGTAGGAAGGTAAGCTGGTACAGCCACTGGGAAAGCAGAATGGAAATTCCTCAAAAGAATTAAAGCTAAAAAAAAAAAGAATTAAAGCTAGGGCTACCATATGATCCAGCAATTTCACTTCTGGGTGTTTATTCCAAGGATATCAAAACAGGATATCCAAAAGGTATTTGTATTCCCATGTTCCTTATAGTCTTATTCACAGTTATTCATAATATTCTTATATCACAAGATATGGAGCAAACTAAGTGTCCATTTATGAATGAAAAGAAGATGTGGCACTGACATACAAAGAAATATTATTCTGTCCTGAAATGAAGGATATCCTCCCATCTGAGACACAATGATGGCCTTTGAGAGCATCATGCTAAGTGAGATGAACCAGATAAAGGGAGATACTGCGTGAAATCACTTATATGTGGGATCAATCAATCAATACAAAGCTGAACCCATAGAAACAGTAAAAAGTGGCTTCCAGGGGCTACAAGGTAGGAAAATATGGAGAGCTTGGTAAAAGAGTGCAAGCCTCCAACTATAAAATGAAAAAGACCAGAGGACTTAATATAGAAGATGGTGACTATAGTTGATCACGCTGTATTGCATAATTGAAAACTGCGAGGAGAGTAAATTTAATTGATTTCACAAAAAATAAATAAATATGATAAATATGTAAGGTGATGAATGTGTTCATTAATTATATGGAGAGACTCCTTCCACAATCTATACATATGTCAAATCACCATGTGTCCACTTTAAATATGCCAATTATACCTTAATGAAACTGAAGTAAATAAATAAATGGTCAGATGACTTATACTATAGAACATAACTCAAATATATCTCACTTTGAATGCAAACAATAGTAAATAAAAATAATACATTTTAATTGGACTAACAGACTATCTGCCTAACAAAGAGATTCTTTCACTGACAAAAAAAAATTTAATTTTTAAAATCAGTTTCCTCTGGTACACTTGAAATGTGACTTTATTTTCCTATTTTCAAGAAAACTTCAGGTACATATAACTTTTATAATCTGAGAAAAGTAATCAGCAAATTTATTAGGAACATTTCTAGTATAAAGCAATGTGCAAAGAATGGAATGTCTTCCTATCCGAGTATCCTCCCCACCATGTCTAGCTAGTACTTTTGCACAAGAAATTAGCTGGCTGCCTTGGGGATAGGTAGGAAGCCTCTCAACTGCTTGAAATTGAGAGGGTTCAGCACCGCCCGCCCCCCAACTAGAGGAAATCTGGGTTTATGCCTGTTTCACTTAGCAATGGGAAACAGCATTTTTTTTTCACTTGAATCCCTAGGGTCAAGTGTCCCGAAGCATATTTTATTTTCCCAGAGACACCTGCCTTGCACAGCACGCTCCCCAGGCCTGCAGGGCACACATGCACAGGGCCGCCAGCTGCAATTCTGCTGTCACGTCCAGCTCACCACCACCTGCATTTCCATTTATCTACTTGCCTATTCAAAGTCCCAGATTTCAATCTGCTTGCAGGTTGTTTTCAACTGATAGCTTGATTAAAGCAAAACAGGGAATTCTGAAATAATCCATCCTCTCTAGACAGGCGGTTCAGAGAGATAGGCTTGTTCCGAGGAAGATCGTTGCATTTATTCAATAAATACTCCCTCAGATGCCCCCGGAGCCCCTGTCACTCCTTTCCCTTCTTTGCAGGGATCAGAGAGAAACACATCCTACAGGGGCCAGAGGTTTGCACGTCCATCTGCCACGGGGTGCAGAGCACCTCCTCTCAGGGACACTGGGGATGGATGCAGGAATCTCCAGGTCCTAGCTCATCTCCAACCCCTCTGCCTACAGATCAGACCTGGAATAACTCTTTTCGTTCCAGTCTTTTCCAAAGTTTGGTCTCTGGACCACCGGTTTCAGAATCATAGGGTGTTTTCTTAAAGGAAGGTTTCAGACCTCGTTGTAAGAATTGCTAGAGGGTGGAGGACCAGGAATTGGGTTTTTAGCAGCTCCCCAAGGGCTTAGGGGCTTACCAGGTGGCACTAGTGGTAAAGAACTCGCCAGCCAATGCAGATGTAAGGGACAAGAGTTCGATCCCTGGATAGGGAAGATCCCCTGGAGGAGGGCATGGCAACTCACTCCAGTATTCTTGCCTGGAGAACCCCATGGACAGAGGAGCCTGGAAGGCTAAGTTCAGCGGGTCACAAGGAGCTGGACACGACCGAAGTGACTTAGCACACATGCACGCAAGAGCTCAGAAGGCAAAGATCCACTCTGAAAACCCAGCTTTATTTTCCCTTCTTTCTAATCAGCTAGTCTCCTCTTCCCTTCTGTGGCTGCCAAGCCCAGATTGAAAGAAAAAGAAAACAGATCGGGAGAGCTATCTCCAGCTTCAGCTGGATTGCATCTCAGTGTGAAGCAAAATCTGGAGAGCTGGTCTCAGCCAGCCTCCCAGGACCTGCAAAGAGCAGCTTGAGAAGCACAGCGCTTGAAAGAGGCTACACGGTTCAGAGATGCTGCTTTGACAAGCCCAGATCTCAAATCCGGGACTCCACTTTCTCCTTCTAACCATCTTCTCAACTTCTCCTCACAGCTTCCACTCTCCTCTTCCTAAGGGTCTTCAGAACATCGCCCTTAGGTCCTACCACTGTCCTGTTCAAACCCAGTACTTCCAAGGAGAAGTCGTTACCTTTCTTCCTTGTCTAATCCCCTTTTCAACATCTCTAATTTTGTCTGGGATACCAGTGTCTTTGCAGGCAACCAGGCACAAAACCAAGTGAAGCAAAAATATTGGGAAATACCAACCAAAATTTTTAAATAGGGATGATAAATATATTTAAGGAGTTGAGAAGACATTACCAATATGAAGCAAAACATGAAATCATAAAAAATAAAGAAGCAAAAATACTTATTACACAGCATGACTGTATGAGGTTTATCATTGGACAAAAACCCACCAGTGTAATATAGCACATTCATGAATGTGAATCTGCCATTTCTCTTGAGTGAAAAACAACCAAATACTGGAAATTTCATGTTTTTAACTTTAGTTTACTTTGATAATCAGACAAAAAATACATCTTATTTTTTTAATGAAAATGTATATTCACACAAAAACCTGCACACAGATATTTAAAGAAGACTTGTTCATAATTTTCAAAATTTGGAAGCAATCAAGATTTCATTCAGTAGGTGGATGGATAAACAAACACTAGTACATTTAGACAATGAAATATTATTCAGCACTAAAAAATAAATGAGCTATCAAGCCATGAAAAATATAGAGGAAACTTAAATGTGAAAAGGTGACATATCATATGATTCAAAGCACATGAGATTTCAGAAAAAATAAAGACAGTATGGGCTTCTCAGGTGGCCCAGTGGGAAAGAATTCCAACAGCCAATGCAGGAGACACAAAAGGCATGGGTTCGCTCCCTGGGTTGGAAGATCCCCTAGCGTAGGAAATGGCAACCCACTCCACTATTCTTGCCTGGAAAATTCCATGGAAAGATGAACTTGGCAGGCTATAGTCCATGGGGTCTCAAAGTGTCAGACATGACGGTGCAACTGAGCACGTGCACACTCACACACACACCACACACACACACACACACACTCACGGAGGCAGAAGACAGATCAGCAGTCGCCAGGGGCTACAGAGGGGAAAGGGTGAACAGGCAGAGCACACAGGATTTTTAGGACAGTGAAACTACTCGATACGATATTATGATGATGATGGATGGATGCCACCATGCATTTGTCCTCATCGAATGCACAACACCAAGAGTGAGTGAACCCTAAGGTAAACTATGGACTTTGGTGATGATGTTGTGTCCTTATTAGTCCATCAATAGTAACAAAAGTACCATCTGGTGAGAGGTGTTAAAATGAGGGAAGCTGTGGGTGGGGTGGGGGCAGAGTGTATCTGTGAAATCTCTGAACCTCCTTCTCAATTTTGCTATGAACCTGAAAACTACTCTAAAAACTGTCTATTAAATTAAAATATTAATGTAGATTCCAAAACCCCTAAGTAAAATTGACAAACTTAATACAACATTTTTTTTAACAAAGCACTTTCTCTATCTTTCAGAAACTGAATATACAAAGCAAGTTTTTTTCCAAAATAGTTTCACAGGCAAAGGATTAAAAATTATTTTAATTATACACATATGGTCACAATTTTGCTTTAACGTTGTTTTTTAAAGCGATGTATCATGATCAATAATGGATTATTTAAGAAATGCAAGCATGGCAGAGCATCAGAAGGATCAATGTTATTTACCGCATTAATAGACTAAAAGAAGAGAAAATCATTATCTCGACCAACAACAAAAAAGTCAGATGATAAAATCCAGCACCCATTTATACTTTTTTAAAGACTTTCATAAAGTAGGGAATGATAAGAATATTCTTATTTCCATGGAGGTTATATGAAGAATCTGCAGCAACCATTACACTTAATGGAGAAATTTTGATTTATATATTTTTAAAGACGGATTCCAAGAAAAATTTGACCACTGTCACTCTTACTGTTGAACACTGCCCTGGAGTTCCTCACCAGTTCCAGAAAGACAGAAAAAGAGATCTGAGCAATTATAAACAGTGCTGCGATGAACATCGGGGTGCACGTGTCTCTTTCAGATCTGGTTTCCTCAGTGTGTATGCCCAGAAGTGGGATTGCTGGGTCATATGGCAGGTCTATTTCCAGTTTTTTAAGAAATCTCCACACTGTTTTCCATAGCGGCTGTACTAGTTTGCATTCCCACCAACAGTGTAAGAGGGTTCCCTTTTCTCCACACCCTCTCCAGCATTTATTGCTTGTAGACTTTTGGATAGCAGCCATCCTGACTGGTGAGTACTGGTACCTCATTGTGGTTTTGATTTGCATTTCTCTAATAATGAGTGATGTTGAGCATCTTTTCATGTGTTTGTTAGCCATCTGTATGTCTTCTTTGGAGAAATGTCTGTTTAGTTCTTTGGCCCATGTTTTGATTGGGTCATTTATTTTTCTGGAATTGAGCTGCAGGAGTTGCTTGTATATTTTTGAGATTAATCCTTTGTCTGTTTCTTCATTTGCTATTATTTTCTCCCAATCTGAGGGCTGTCTTTTCACCTTACTTATAGTTTCCTTTGTAGTGCAAAAGCTTTTAAGTTTCATTAGGTCCCATTTGTTTAGTTTTGCTTTTATTTCCAATATTCTGGGAGGTGGGTCATAGAGGATCTTGCTGTGATTTATGTCGGAGAGTGTTTTGCCTATGTTCTCCTCTAGGAGTTTTATAGTTTCTGGTCTTACATTTAGATCTTTAATCCATTTTGAGTTTATTTTTGTGTATGGTGTTAGAAAGTGTTCTAATAGCCAGGACATGGAAGCAACCTAGATGCCCATCAGCAGATGAATGGATAAGGAAGCTGTGGTACATATATACCATGGAATATTACTCAGCCGTTAAAAAGAATTCATTTGAATCAGTCCTAATGAGATGGATGAAACTGGAACCCCTTATACAGAGTGAAGTAAGCCAGAAAGATAAAGAACATTACAGCATACTAACACATATATATGGAATTTAGAAAGATGGTAACGATAACCCTATATGCAAAACGGAAAAAGAGACACAGAAATACAGAACAGACTTTTGAACTCTGTGGGAGAATGTGAGGGTGGGATATTTCAAAAGAACAGCATGTATACTATTTATGGTGAAACAGATCACCAGCCCAGGTGGGATGCATGAGACAAGTGCTCGGGCCTGGTGCACTGGGAAGACCCAGAGGAATCGGGTGGAGAGGGAGGTGGGAGGGGGGATCGGGATGGGGAATACGTGTAAATCTATGGCTGATTCATATCAATGTATGGCCAAAAAAAATAAATTAAAAAAAGAAAAAAAGAAAAAAAAATAGTTAAAACATTCTAAATTTAAGCCTAGAATTTAAAAAATACTCAGAAGGTTAAATACACTAATTGAAATTATTTAAGAGGCAATAAATTTACAAGGATAACAAAAAAAAAAAAAAAGATCTGAGCAAAGGAAGGGAAGAACTAAAACTCACTGTTTGCAAAAATAAAAAGCGTATCTGGAAAAAATTTGACAGAGTCTATGACGTATCATGAGAACTCCGAAGAGAGAGTCGTCAGCTTGATGGACATGGAAATGCACTGCCCAGATCCTCTTCCATGGAGCACGTGTGGCCTCTGCTTCTGGGGGTACTTTCAGCAACCAGCCTTCAGCTACCAACTCTTTCAGGTATCCCCAAGGCCTTTCAGGGATCCCCCCCAAGATTTCAAGTCCTCCCCAGAGTATCGGGAGAAAAGAGCATAAGTAAATACCAGGAGACAGACCTTGCATAGCCCAATATTAAGAAGATTTATGAACTTGGAACATGATTAACTTATCCAGGTTACACATTAGGTAGGTTGTGTACAAGGTTAGACAACAGTAGGTTGTATACAGCCAGTATTTGAATTCTGGTTTTCTCATTCCAGGGACTGAAGTCCTAACTACAAGGTCGTGTCACATGGTAATTTTCTCTTACCCTCCTATGATCCCAAAATGCATATCCTTGCATCTCTACATTTGTTGACTGTCTTCCCAATTCCTGGGATACACAGATGCCTCCCATCATAGACTTGAATATATGAACAATAACCCTTCTATGTCTATTTCAAGACTGACACTTCTATGGACTCTTCTCCAGCTGCTCCAGACACTAACTTCATCCTGCTTGAGCATCTCACAGCTCTCATTGTCTTTACAATATAGTTTGGCTTCTTTATTATTTTCATTTAAGCATTTCACAAAATACTCCCCAGTATATCAAATGCATATCTAGTAACCTCCCCAGCAAAACTCGTGTAGCCCCAAACCACAACCATTATGCAAAAGACAATGCTGGAGCTCCAATCCTTTGTCCACCTGATGCAAAGAGCCGACTCACTGGAAAAGACCCTGATGCTGGGAAAGACTGAGGGCAGGAGGAGAAGGGGACGACAGAGGATGAGATTGTTGGATGACATCACTGACTCAATGGATATGAGTTTGAGCAAACTCCAGGAGAAAGTGAAGGACAGGGAAGCCAGGCATGCTGCAGTCCACGGGGTCACAAAGAGTCGGACATGACTTAGCAACTGAACAACAATGTATGAATCTCTTATATTCTTATAAGAATAGTACAATAGGTGTCCAAAAAACACCTCTTGACTTAACTCGATTACAGGTAATTTATCAATTAGTCGTGCTGTCTCAAGACTGAAGTTAAAGCGAACAGAACTGACTGTCAAATTCAGTTCAGCCTGTCATTCTCAAACACATGGTCAGTATTCTATAATTTCTTCCTCACCCTCATCATTCTTGACAATCTAATTTTGATTCAGAATCTCTTCCTGAAAGTCGGCCCACAGATAAATAGGCACATATAAAGTTAGCCCAAGACTACTGAGGAGTGTTTAACCAGTGTCATCACGCATTCAGACTAGACACTTTCTCATCCAAGGAAAATAATGACATCTCCGTCCTAACATTATCACACCACAGTTATGCAGTGCCAGACACAGCCCCTGCCCTCCACCACCTGCTCTTAACTAAATTTCAAGGAAGCCTACCCCACTTCTTTTCACCTGCTGAGTGACTGGCTATTTCATACAAATGGACTGAAATTTTGAAAACTGATGAATAGGGGTGGGAAAATTATGACTATTATTTTTCAAAAGGAGACAGAGTTTGGCTGTCTTCAGCTCCCCGACACCCACTGCAGTGGTTTCTGGCTTACATGACAAACCACGGCAGCCAATAGGGTGGGGGGCTGCGGCTGCCCGTTCTTTTCTTCTCTGCTGAATTAGGAATCCAGCAGAAATTAGTGCCTTCAACACAACCATCTGTTCTCTACACGCATTTCTTTCTTCTGAACTTCAACAAGGGGTGATATGTTGATGCTAAGACGCATTTAAATCCAATTCCTGGTGTTTCAGATCTCATTCGTCTCAGCTGAGAGTGAAGTTATGAAAATGGGCCAAGACGAGGGAGGAAATTAACTGATGTTTGTGCCCCACTAATTTTCTAGCTTCCTTTTACTAGACTAAACCAACTGTACAAAAAAATTCCTGTGATATGTTCAGCTACGAGAAGAGTTATAAGGACTGTGGCAGCTGAACAGTGTGGACAATTACACAACATCGTCCATTCACTCATTTATCGTCCAAACCCTGGATGTGTAATATGTATGCACAGGGGTCAGAAATTAACCTCCGCAAGTCATGTGGGTTATTTTGGTTGAGCTATTGCTACAAAAAAGAGATGCTACCAAAAGGAAGATGATCTAACACACACTTTCTAGTTATCTTCTTGTGAAGACTCAATATCACCTTCCACGAACGTCTGTTGAGTCACTGTGCTTCCCAGTTTATTGGCCAGAATTCACTCAGCTACCCTCCTTCAGCCTGACACGTCTTGATCTTCTCTTGACTTCGTGTGTCTAAGAGCACTCCCCTTCCTCAAGAGTCTGGGCCCTAGAATAAACGTACACATACACAGGTTGTGCTAACAGAAGAAAACTGGAGTTGCATGAAAATGGAGTTGGTGAAACCAAAGCCTATTCTGGGTCCAAAAAGGATGAGTAGGTAGAATGTAATTTTGAAATCTGTTACAAAGATTAAAACAGAACAGAAAGCTAGATTCTGAGTATAAAGATGGATTAACTTTCCAAAATTGGGTTCACGAGAGAAGTTTTTTAAAGGCCAGTGAAGGAAAATACATTAACTATTGAGATGTGGGCTAATTTATAATCCCTGAACAATAAAATGTAAGGGTAGAACATGATCATTTTTAATGTCCCAATCAATGGTAACATCATGATTCATGATGCACACATGTTGAAAATGCCATGGCAAATTTAGAGCACTAAATGTTTATGTAAGTAGAGAAGGAAGGTCTCAAAACAATGACTTCAGCTTCTACCTTAAAAAAAACTTTAAAAAAAAAACAGAAAATTAATCCTAATGAATCAAAAACAGGAAAAAAATAAATATTAAAGTGAAAATCAAGAAAAGAAACAGAAAAAAATGGAGAAAAACCAGTGAAATCAGGAGCTGGTTCTATGAAATCAGTAAAACTGATAAGCCTCTAATCACACTGATAAGCAAAAGAAAAGAAAAACATAAAGGACACAAATCACCAATGAGATGAGAGTACTAACATCAGTACAGATAGTACAGACATTGAAGTATTAATGAGAATATTATGAACAACTTTCTGTTCAGTTCAGTTCAGTCACTCAGTCGTGTCCGACTCTTTGCGACCTCATGGACTGCAGCAGGCCAGGCTTCCCTGTCCATCACCAACTCCCAAAGTTTACTCAAACTCATGTCCATTGAGTTGGTGATAACATCCAACCATCTCATCCTCTGTTGTCCCCTTCTTCTCCTGCCTTCAATCTTTTCCAGCATCAGGGTCTTTTCCAATGAATCAGTTCTTCACATCAGGTGGCCAAAGTATTGGAGTTTCAGCTTCAGCATCAGTCCTTCCAATGAATATTCAGGACTGATTTCCTTTAGATCAATGAACAACTTTAGACCAATTAATTCTTCAACTTCAAATGAAAGGGGGAAAAAAGTCCTTGAAAAATATGAGCTACTGAAGCTCACTCAAGGTAACTAAAATAGCATATCTATGAAAGAAACTAGATTTGCAGTTTATTAATAAAACCTTCCACAAAGGAAACAATATACTCAAACGATTTCACTGGGAAAGCCTACCAAACATTTAAAGAGGAAATAATACCAGCTGTACACAAATGCTTCCAGAGATGGAAGAGGAAGGAATGTTTCCCAACTCATTCTATGAGACTAGCATTATTCTGACACCAAAAACAAAGATATTACAAAGAAAGAAAACTACAGTTTGGTATTTCTCATGAACATAGATGTAAGAATCCTAACAAATTTTCAGCAAGGGAAATCCAATAATGTACAAAAAAGATAATACTTCATGATCAAGTGGGATTTACCCAAGTAATATAAGGTAGGTTTAATATTTGAATATCAGTCAGTCAATAGAATTCACTACACCTGCCACCAAAAAGTAATAAATAGGAGGGGGGGGGAGAAAATTCATGTGAACATCACAATAGATGAAGAAAATGCATGTTAGAAAATCCAACATCAATTCCTGATAAAAACTGAAAACACACTACAAATAGAAGGAAATTTCCTCACATTGATCAAATACATCCACAAAAACCTACAGCTGCCATGATGCTAAAGAGTAAACGCATCAGTGCTTTCCCCAGGATGAATCAGGCAATGATGTCCAATCTCACTGCTTCTATGCAATACTGTACTAGAGATTTCTAGCCAGTGCAATATAGCATGAAAAAGGAAATATGTCCAGATGATACAGTGAAAGGCTAAATATACCAACGGACAACAGTCTAACCATATATAAACATAGAACTCTGACCCACAGCTGTAGCAACCAGCCCTGGACGTCAACCTACTATCTGCAGACACTATCTGGACTACTCAGTCTAGAAAATCAAGCTACTATTTGTAGCAACCAGTCCAAGGAGCCAAACAGTAATACCTGTAGAAATAGCACCCAACTGTCAGAATATAATTACTAACTGAAGCTTCATAATTTCCCCCCTATTTCCAACCTGAGATCAACTGGAGATAGTCAAATACACATCCCAAGCCAATCACATAGTTAACCCATCTATAGATTCCCCATTGCTAAAAGCTTCCAACCAGGACATGTCTGAATCCCTTTTTCCAACTTTAAAGTTTTCTCACTCCTCTGCCTGTCTTTTGAGTTTCTGCCAAACACAAGTGATGGTGACTGACTCCCTTACTACAGCAATTTCTGAATAAATAGCCTTCGCTTATTCTCATTTGAGTAGTCTTCATTTATACCTATAAAACAAAGAAATAAACCTGATTTTTTTCACAAAAAAACAAGATTTATGTGTCAAAAAGACTATAGAATCTTTCTTAAAAGTTCTTAAAACTAAGCACCAAATTAGTAGTGTTTCAGAATACAAGACTGATATTCAAAAATCAATGGCATATATACTAGCAACAAAATATCAGAAACTGATGTTTTAACTCACTAGTTATAACAGATAAAAATGGAAATGGTGGTGGTGGTGATTTAGTCAATAAGTCATGTCCAACTCTTGTGACCCTGTGGACTGTAGCCTGCCAGACTCCTCTGTCCATGGAACTTTCCAGGCATGGGTGGGTTGCCATTTTCTTCTCCAGGGAATCTTCCCAACCCAGGCATCAAACCCTCGTGTCTTGCCCTGCAGGCTGATTCTTTACCAACTCAGCCACCATGGAAGCCCAAAATGGAAATGCTTAAAGATAAATATGACAAATTACGTGCAAGACCTATACACTAAAACCTATACACTGTTGAGAGAAACTAAAGAAAAATAAAGTACATGAAAAGCTGCACTGCATTCATGGATGATAAGACCCGACACTGTGAAGGTGTCTATTTCTCCTACAGCTTATTTGTAGATTCAATGCAATTACAAGATAAAAAAAAAAAAAAGGATATGAACTGACATTTCTCCCAATGTCAAACAAGCACATGAAAAGATGCCTCGGCATGATTTGCCATTAGGGAAAGTCCAGTGAAGACCACCATGAGATACCACTGCGTACCTACTGGAATGCTAAAACGACGGCTGGGCACAGCAAGTGTTGCAGGGCTTTGGAGCAACGAGAGCTTCTGTACACTGCTGGAGGGAATGCCAGACGCTGCAGCGACTTCGGAAAATAGTTTGGGAGTTTCTTAAAAAGTCAAATATGCACTTACTGGATCAGCTTGATAGGGATGCCATAATCAGTGTCACAGATGGGGAGGCTTACACAATATCAATGTATTTTCTCACAGTTCTGGAGACTGAAGTTTGTGAGCATTGTTGGCCTAGCTAAGAGGGTCACTGCAAGGCTGGGTAACAGTGTCTCCAAGGCGAGGGGCATTGCTTTGCTGCCTAGCCAAGAAAAGCAGTGAGTTCACATCCTCTGAAATTGTGGAGAAGGTTCCAGCTATGACTAGGTTCAGGGGCAGAACAAGTTTAGATGGACCCCTGAGGCATAACATGAACAACGGACTGGTTCCAAATTGGGAAAGGAGAATGTCAAGGCTGTATATTGTCACCGTGCTTATTAAACTTCTATGCAGAGTGCATCATGCAAAATGTCGGGCTGGATGAAGCACAAGCTGGAATCAAGATTGCTAGAAGAAATATCAAATAACTCAGATATGCGGATGACACCACCTTTAGAGCAGAAAGCCAAGAGGAACTAAAGAGCCTCTTGATGAAGGTGAGATAAGAGTGAAAAAGCTAGCTTAAAACTCAACATTCAAAAAACGAAGATCATGTCATCCGGTCCCATCAGTTCATGGCAAATAGATGGGGAAACAATGGAAACAGTAACAGGCTTTATTTTCTCAGGCCCCAGAATCACTGCAGATGGTGGCTGCAGTCATGAAGTTAAAAGACGCTTACTCCTTGGAAGAAAAGCCATGATCAACCTAGACAGCATATTAAAAAGCAGAGACATAACTTTGCTGACAAAGGTCCATCTAGTCAAAGCTATGAATTTTCCAGTGGTCATGTATGGATGTGAGAGTTGGACTGTGAAGAAAGCTGAGCGCCAAAGAATTGATGCGTTTGAACTGTGGTGTTGGAGAAGACTCTTGAGAGTCCCTTGGACTGCAAGGAGATCCAACCAGTCCATCCTAAAGGAGATCAGTCCTGGGTGTTCATTGGAAGGACTGATGCTGAAGTTGAAACTCCAATACCTTGGTCACTTGATGCGAAGAACTGACTCATTGGAAAAGACCCTGATGCTGGGAAAGATTGAAGGCTGGAGAAGGGGATGACAGAAGATGAGATGGTTGGATGGCATCACCGACTCGATGGACATGAGTTTGAGCAAGCTCTAGGAGTTGGTGATGGACAGGGAGGCCTGGCATGCTGCAGTCCATGGGGTCACCAAGAGTTGGACAGGATTGAGTGACTGAACTGAACTGATAGGCTAATGGACTATAACAAACGCACCACACCAGTGCAAGATGTGAAGGGTACGAGAGACAGAGGGGAGTATACAGCAACTCTGTTCTTTCTGCTCAATTTTTTTGATAATCTAAAACTTCTCTGAAAAAATGAGTCAATTAATTTTAAAAGAAAAAAAAAATGCACCTTGACTTTCATGGTCAAATACAGAGACTGAAGGACAGGTGAGCTCAAGGAGAAAAAGCCCGCACAGGCTGTGTGTACCTGGGGTGAAAGGCAGCCTTCGTGTCTGCAGAAGGGGCCCTGAAGGAGCTCAGGCAAGTCCCAAAGACATGCTCCATCGACTTTCCAATCTGCCTAAGGCTGACCTTCCTTTCCTAATAGCATGACTTTACAGCAGCCTGGAAATCCTTTTGCGAAATTTGCTGCTTCCCCTCAAGCATCACAAATTTCCCATTTGGGGGTGTTTCTGAAGCTCTGGTGATGTTTAATCTCATCTCCAAGTCATGCCAAGAAGTCCAACACTTGCAAACATTTCCAAGTAAAATGTATAGCTAGTGACAAGCAGTGTCCCCAGTGTTTTCAAACCAGCAGGTCCGGGAGGACAGGGACCACTCTATTTTATCTGGGTCACTTTTTTTCACCCTGAGACTTCTCAAGGTTGAGGGGTCCCCTGAGATGTGAAACCTGTCATTACAATCCATCTGGATGCCTCTTGTCACCCCCTTTACGGAAAATGTGACAGACTGGTCCCTCCTTTTGTGATCTTGATAGAAGTACACACTTGTGTATTTTCTACCCAGATCTGTACATTCCTGAAGGCCTTCCATCCACGGAAAACAAAGCATGTTTATTTCTCCCCATTCTCCCGTATTTTCATTCGGTTGAACTGAATGGCCCATTTCACCGAAAAGAAATCCCTTGGAATTAGTTATCTGTGGGCTGGTCCAGGAGAGGTCAAAGGGCTATTTTTATTTTACCTTTAACAGCATTTTTTGAACTGAAACATAAATATCATTAAATAAAACCCAGTGATCCCTTCATGGACGTCTGTAACATGACAGTACTCAGCTAATGAAACTCGGCAGCTTGATCCGGAGGTCAGGATACATTAAGGAAGAAACTGCCCTCAGGAGCCTGGATGGGAAATAGCTTTTCTATACCAGGAGCCAAAGAGAGCCATCGGGATCTGCCCACACTCAGGATGTAGGAATGTTTTCGCTCAACACGCTAGACAGGACGACCTATCTGCAGTGTGGGTATTTACTCAAACCTGGGGCAGCAAGAGTGGAAATATACAGTGTGCGGCATTTCACCAGCCCAGGCCCAGCCCGCTAGGTAGGGCTCGTCAGTCCGGCTTCTACACCAGGCTTCTTCTTAAGGACTTTGCTTGGGCTTTCATTGCCTCGTTGCTGAGCGTGAAGGCTTCCCGGGTGGCTCAGTGGTGAAGAATTCACCTGCCACTGCAGGAGATCCCTGGGTCGGGAAGATCCCCTGGAGGAAGAAATGGCAACCTACTCCAGTATTCTCATCTGGAAAATTCCATGGACAGAGGAGCCAGGCAGGCTATAGTCCGCGGGGTTGCAAAGAGTCTGACACAACTGGGGGACTGACCACGCACGTGTTGAGTGTGGGCTGTTTGGGTCAGGATGCCAAACGGTGGCTCAAACAGAAACTCCCCATCCCCAGGTCCTTCTGACCCTCCCTCTCCTAAGGACACGGGTGTCCTCATCCTGGTACTGCGCTCACATCCCCCGTTCTCTCTCTTCTGGGGGGTCTGTCTCAGCCAAGTTCCCAGACGGACAGCTGTCATCACAGACCTGTCGGGCGATAGCCTGACAATGGTTATGTTAAAGGGAAAACAAGAACATGTCGATGGGACAGGAGGGAGGCTGGGTGACAGCAGCTGATGGACCCTCATCAACCTCACAGCAGACGAGGAGCCGGGTCACTGGGAGATCCAAAGAGGGAAAGCTCCTGATGCAGAAGCACTTGGTGTTGGCTTAGAAACCAGACAGAGCCCCCAGGAGTCCTTTTTCTGGATCCGCTCATTAAGGACTCCTGAGTAATCACGGGCCTGCCATAGCGGTCACCCTCAGACCCCCCCCAATCGTATATCTTCTACTCTGGACCCACCCTTTGCCTTGCAAGCCCCAACCTGGGCCACATTTATGGAGGTGTTCCCATCACAGCACCTGCCCTGGGGACAGACCTCTTGGGCAGCCACCACCAATGGTGTGACTGTCCCTGCACAGCCCTCATGCCAAGAGGCACTTCTGCACAAGAATCCTAAAAACGCAGACAGAAAGCCCACTGCATCAACCCATCAGGCCTTCAAAAGGCGCGAGGTCCCCTTCTGACACCACGATCAGCAGACTGCCAGACTGCTCTTCAGTGTAATTTCTTGCCAACTTCGCTAACTTTAGAATTAACAATTGCAGAGATGCACCGCACAGCTCGGCTGTCCCTAAGCTGAGGGGAGAATTTAGGGTCACACCTGCTTCCTCCCTGGGGGGCTCCTTTTTTTACTTTCACTGGCTGCACCGATACATCCACTGGGAAGCTGTCCCATCAACTGGGAAAATCAGCAGTGGAGAGCAGTATTGATTTAAAGGACAGAGGCTCTTCGGCTCAGGATACAAACTTTCTCCCCAGATTTATTGGATACAATCCATTGCATTAATGTTGCATATAAGAATTGTCCCATACTTCATAATGAACAGTCTCTGTTCTGCATATCACAAACTGATGGCATTCCTGAGCACCCAGAGTGATGCTTGTCTGCCAAACCACCATCACTAGTATCTTAGTATCTTAGTGTTGATAAAAGATGCTGCTTACACAAGCTCTCATCCTAATAATCCTCCTTATTACAAAATGGATTTGATAGGCAAAAGAAGTACTTTAAAATGTGGCTATGACTTTTGAGTTTTCTACATTTTCTTTTTCTTTTTTAATACCTATTATCTGTTTGGCTGCCCCGGGTCTTAGGTGTGGCATGTGAGATCTGGTTCCTTGACTGGGGATCGAACCTGGGCCCCCTTCCTTGGGAGCACGGAGTCCTAGTCACTGGACCAACAGGAAAGTCCCACACGTTCTTCTCACTTGGAGTCTCAAATAGCCACTCCAATGTGAGGCCATGGAGGGGTTTATGCTGCAATCTCTCTCCCCAGAACAACCTCACTCCGCCTGGCAGAGATGGGTGAGTCTGTAAAGAAAGGGGAAGTTTGCACACGGTATGTGACCTCCCTCGAAAGGAAGGTCGAGGCAGCCAGAGCGCACCTGCCGTGGAGCGTGCACCTGCTGACGCTCCAAAAGGGAAAGGAGACATCCACACCGCTCTGTTCCGCCCAACGTTACGGCAGCCCCCAGCCTCCCCGCCCCCCTTTCCCTTTAGGCGCGTGGTCCATACATGATTTACTCAGATCACTGCTGAAACGAGAAGGAGAACACTGATATTCCATCTCAGGATGCATCTCTGCCTGCCGTTTAGCTCAGGAGAAGGTAAAGAGCAAGTGCTTAAATCAGCAATTCGCAGAGCAATTCACAATGCTGTCTGCTCACCACCACCCTGGAATTTCACCTGGCCCTTTATCACTGTCTAGGTGGTATTTAGAAAAAGAAAAAAGAAGACAAAGAAAACTTTGAAAACTGCAGACCTACACTTCTGCCTCCATGGCACCAATGAGAATAGCGTCTCCTTCCCTCCCCACACAGTTGCTGCCCAGATGGGAGGTGAAGGTGCCTGGATGTGGACGCCTGAAGCAGCTTTCACATTATTGCCTTCTGCTTCTTCGTTGAATCCAGTCTGGAGTTCTTTCCCATTTCAGTCAAAGGTCATCTTGGTTTCTTCTCTTCCTTTTGGGTATCAGAAAGCTAACCTTAGATATGCAGATGACATCACCCTAATGGCAGAAAGTGAAGAGGAACTAAAGAGCCTCTTGATGAGGGTGAAAGAGGAGGGTGAAAAAGCTGGCTTAAAATTCAACATTCAGAAAACTAAGGTCATGGGATCCAATCCCATCATTTCATGGCAAATAGATGGGGAAAAAATGGAAACAGTGACAGACTTTATTTTCTTGGACTCCAAAATCACTGAGGACAGGGACTGCAGCCGTGAAATTAAAAGATGTTTGCTCCTTGGAAGAAAAGCTATGACCAATCTAGACAGCATATTAAAAAGCTGAGACATCACTTTGCCGACAAAGGTCTGCTAGTCAAAGCTATGGTTTTTCTAGTAGTCATGTATGGATGTGAGAGTTGGACCATAAAGAAGGCTGAGCACAGAAGAATTGATGCTTTTGAACTGTGGTGTTAGAGAAGACTCTTGAGAGTTCCTTGGACTGCAAGGAGATCCAACCAATCCATCCTAAAGGAAATCAGTCCTGAATATTCATTGGAAGGACTGATGTTGAAGCTGAAGCTCCAATACTTTGGCCACTTGACGTGAAGAGCCCACTCATTGGAAAAGACTGTGATGCTGGGAAAGACACATGGCAGGAAGAGAAGGGGACAATAGAGGATGAGATGGTTAGATGGCACCATCGACTCAATGGACATGAGTTTGAGCAAACTCAGGGAGACAGTGAAGGACAGGGAAGCCTGGCATGCTGCAGTCCATGGGGTCGCAAAGAGTTGGACATGACTGATTGACTGAACAGTAACATAACAGCAAAGCTGCACAAAGTTCTAGGCCAAAGACCAACCCACTTTGCTTGAAAAACAGACCAACCCCAGCCAGGAGTCACACCAGCCCCAAGTCTTCCAGCCCCACAGGGTCCCCTCACCTCGGGGGCCGGCTGATCCCCTGATCTCCACTTTGGGGCTCACTGCACATGCTCTGCGCTCCAGCAAAGCCAGGCTGCACACCTTTCATCTTTACTCTGACTTTGGAGCTTTGTGCCCTCAGCCTGGAGCTGCCTTTTCCTGAAGTCTAACTGCTGAAAACTTGAGAGCCCTGTCACCTCCCCTCGGCAAGTCCCACCCAGTGATCCACCATGCCCTACACACATGCACCCACCACCACACAGCCCAGCGCCTGTCCAGGGCTCAGGGTGGGTCTGACCTAACCCCCTGACGTGTGGAGCAACCACTCATGCCGCCAGCCCTGCGCTCTAGGAGCCCCAGAAGTCACCATTCACCCAATGACCTTGGGCCCCAGGGCTTCCCAGGTGGCACTAGTGGTAAAGAATCCGCCTGCAACAGAGAAGACACAAGAAACGTGGGGTCGATCCCTGAGTCAGGAAGATCCCCTGGAGACGGAAATGGCAACCCACCCCAGTATTCTTGCCTGGAAAATTCCAGGAGAGAGGAGCCCGGTGGGCTGCACAAAGAGACACAACCGAGCGCATACATTCTAAGGCTCAGTGCCTGGCACGTTTTGAAAGCGCAGCACCATGCTTGCTAAATTGAAGAAAACAGCTGAACTCAACACACTGTCACCTGTCCTTCCTCAGAGGAAGGAGGGAGTGTGCTGGGATCAAGGAAAGTGGCATCTGGGGAATTCCCCACATAACAGACTCCGGGTCCTGCGCCTGGGCAAGTTACGTAACTTATTCTGAACAACAGTGTCCTCAGAAGAAAGTGAAGTTGCTCAGTCAAGTTTGACTCTTTGCAACCCCATGGACTATATAGCCTACTAGGCTCCTCCACCCGTGGAATTTTCCAGGCAAGAATACTGGGGTGGGTTGCCATTTCCTTCTCCAGGGGATCTTCCCGGCCCAGGGATCGAACCCAGGTCTCCCGCATTGCAGGCAGACGCTTTACCATCTGAGTCACCAGCGAAGCCCAAGAGGACTCTCCTCAGAGGACAGGACTAAAATCGTGACATCTGCCACTTGAGAGTCCTTCAAGGAGCAACAGGAGATGACGCACGAGGAGGCTGGCACAGTGCCAGGTCCTCGGTGAATGGAAGCGCTGCCATCAAGAGGAGTTTGGGGAGGGGGGCACGTCAGGCAGGGAGTGGTCGGCCAGCCCACACTCTTCACCTGCAGCATCTTCACAGTAGGATGGGTGTGCGGTGACTCCAGGTCAAAGCCCTCCAAGGGGTGAGCCAGGTGGGAAACAGGCGGGGGAGTGCTGGGGATCGGCAGGTCCCTTGGGTGAGCTCCTAGGGGAGCGTGTCAGGGGTCCTGGGCTCTCTCCCTCCCCGGGGTCTTGACTGTCACCCTCAGCTTCAGAGCAGGGAGACAGAAGGCTCAGCTAGCACCTGGAGAGGGGGCATCTACAGGAGGTATGATCCTGGCTCGTCTCCTCACCTCCTCTGAACCTTCAGAAAACTTTTTTTTTTTTTAAGTCGCTCAGTCATGTCCAACTCTTTGCAACCCCAATGGACTGTATTATACAGTCCATGGAGTTTTCCAGGCCAGAATACTGGAGTGGGTAGCCTTCCCCTTCTCCAGGGTATCTTCCCAACCCAGGGATCAAACCCAGGTCTCCTGCATTGCAGGGGGATTCTTTACCAGCTGAGCCACCAGGGAAGCGCTTCAGAAAACTTTAAATCCGAGCATGCATCACAGCATCTCTGCTCAGAGACCCGATAAGCAGCCTCATGTCCCACACGCCTCTCAGGGAGAATTTTCTTCTTGATTCTCCTCCTCCTCCACTGGCAACTATTCACCCAGCCCCACAGCGGGATGTGGTCGTGCCAACCTCCAGGGCCCGGGGCCAAAGTCCTGGTTGCCAGCTGTTAATGCACGAGAACCCACAGAGGGCAGGGCATCTTATTTCTCAAACCCTGTGGCAAACTATATGAAAAGAAAGATGCTGCTGAGAAGCAGAAGAGAATCCTTAGAAACCGATCAGCGTCTCTACTCCCTGACTGATTCCACCTGGAAGAGCTGCCTGGAGTTTCCATACATGGCACAAACAT
This sequence comes from Cervus elaphus, assembly GCF_910594005.1. Taxonomy (NCBI): domain Eukaryota; kingdom Metazoa; phylum Chordata; class Mammalia; order Artiodactyla; family Cervidae; genus Cervus; species Cervus elaphus. The sequence continues at coordinate 42,884,516 of NC_057846.1, forward strand.
CTTAGAGACACGAGGTCTCCACCGATGTTCCTCACGGTTCGGATCCCTCCCAACTTCTGTTGGCTCCGATGAGAAAACTTTGCTGACAAAGTAGCTAATTCGTACTTACTTTCCCAAAGCAGCACTTGGCTGAGATGTATTTCCCCTTCTCTTTACTGCCTTGCTGCTTCTCAACTCTGCTTCCTAGGGTTTGATTCTGGGCCAGCACAGTGTTTTATCAGTGAATAAAACAGCAGCTAAAATTAGAGGCACTTTGGTGCACAGACCACCTCCATCCCCACCTCCTTCTACACTCCGGATTTCTAAACTCTTTCTACCATTTCAAGGGATTTTTTTTTTTCCAGACCAAATTCTCCTCAATTGGGTCAATTGCCTTTATTAGCATCTTGTCTAGCTTATCCCTTCCTGTGGCTTCCCAGGTAGGTCAGTGGTAAAGAATCTACCTGCCAATGCAGGAGACATCTGAGACGTAGGTTTGATCCCTGGGTCAGGAAGATTCCCTGGAGAAGAAAATGACCATCCACTCCAGTATTCTTGCCTGGGAAATCCCACGGACAGAGGAGCCTGGTGGGTTGCAGTTCATGGAGTCACAAAGAAGTCAGACATGACTGAACACACGCACATCCCTTTCTTTGACCGTTTCTGTTGATAGATAGATAGATATTGACAGATAGAAAGAAAACAGATCATCAAAAACTCTGTTTCTCTCTCTGTCTCTCTCATACAACAGAAACAGATATTATATCTCTGATATCTAATGGAAAAAGAGGAACAGAGTCAGACAAGAATGGAAGCAAACTGTTTTTTTTTTTTTTTAACTTTGTTCCAAATTCATAGATCTACTCCTTTCACCATTGGAGCTTTCTCTTGAGATCTCTGAAGGCTCTCTTACGTGGTTTTCAATTTCAACATATAAAAGAAAGTCAGCTAGTCAAAAACATAAAAGTATAAAAGAAAAATTTTAAAACAGCACCAACCTACTTGGAAAACAGATAAAATCAATGGCTAGATCCATCAGTCTAATGATCATCCAATCATCTAAATCATCAGTTCACCAAATCTGGAGACCGCTGACAAAAAAGTAATTTAAAAGTATTAAACCCCCAAAGGAGTAATTGAATTCTGGGCTGTAAGATGCAAAGTGTCTCAAATCAAAGTAAAAGAAGAAATTCTCAAGTGTCCACAAGAATGGTATTCTTAAGGATCTGATGATTCCTGTCTGAGAAACAGTAATTTAATAACCTAACATCTTAATCCATAAAAAATATCTTGTGGAATCACAGAAAAGGAACATGGTTCCTCTTTAGACCTGGCAAAACACATGCATTAAAATGATTATTAAAAATACTGAAGAGTAAAAGTGTTGGCAGAATCACAAGATTACATCATCGTACCACGTGTGAGAATCCCAAAATGTCTCGCATCCAGACAGTTCAGTCAACAGTGTCAGCGCTCCCTGGAACCTCGGAGCCGCCAACCTCCACCTCCACAGAAGCAGACAGGGCATCACGAGGCCTCATTTCTGTTTTTTTTCGTTTGTTTTTTCTGTTGTTTTCTTTTTTAAAGTCAGGGCATTTGAATCGACTTTCTTTCCTAAAGACAGGAATAAACACTTCCATATAGTCATACACAGGCCAAGTGTCCAAGGTCAGAAAAGCAAGGCTTCTTGAAGTGTGACCTTGAGTGACCTTAATTTTCAGAAACATGCTGCTATACTCAGGTCTTTGTTCTATTAAACAACTGTATTTCTCCCTTTTAATTTTTAAATATATAATATGCACAAATCTAGTCCAGAGAAAAGACACAGGTAGTTTAATTTCCACATTTCATTAGAGAATAAGAAGTCCAACTGAATTTTCTTTCTAACCAAGTCACCCTAAATCTCTGATGAATAACACAGACCTACGCTTGCCTAACACTCCCTCACCTTCTCATTTGTATGGCTGTCATTTCTACTTTATCCAAATGAGTGTCAGAGCTTTGTCTTTTTCATCTAGGGTTCCCCGTAGAGGAGGAAAATGGAAACGATTATGCTGCATTTACACAGCAGAGATGTTCAAAAAATATGTTGGGAGAATAAATGCAGGCAAACATCAGAGGTGTTCATCACCAGGCTCCTGACTTAGAGGAAGATGTTCAGAAATTGCAGTGAGTCAACCACCTCTTAGAATCCTATACAACTTGGCTGATCCAAATATAAGAGCATGGACCAGTGTGTCTTAAACAGCATTAAAAGCAGGCTAAAGAGGTTTGCAGTTTCCCAGATGAACATTTCCAGAGGGCACAATAAGACCTCTCGAATTCTGGAGACAACCCCCGAAAGTCTGGGCATGCTGAGTGGGGATGAAGCCATTTATGCACTTGGAGTTTCACATCTTCCTAAGACTGAAGGGATAGCCCTGGTCTTCACCACCCAGCGTGAAGCTGCATTTTTATTAAACAGAGAATGTGTTATCTCTGCCACATTAATATTTCAGCTGCAAGACTGCTTTCCTGAGCAAACACATTTTGGTTTCTAAGGTGCTAATGTAGTAAACATACACTTCGTATTCCTTCACTCAGAAAACATTTCAAGGAAAATTCTAAATGTCACAGAAGCTCAGTGACAGCAGATTAACTTCTGTTTCCACCTCAACAGAATCAGCAGTTTGATCAGTCCACAAACACCACGCCCCCGTGTGCCATTTCAGACACGCCACCCCATTCCAAAGACATCCGGGTTCTCAAACTCCCAGTGCCAAGGACTACCACGCTTTTCAGTACCCTCAGCTGATCCAGCTTTGAATCATTTCTTCCAAACAGGGTCTTACCCTCGCATTACAAGCAGTCCCTAAACCAAATAACATGATGAATTCTTTGCACGGTGACATAGGTTCAAACAGCTTTTCAACTTGGACAACCTCATTATCATATATCTTTATTATACGGGTTTAGATGAGGTGCAGAGAAGGCAATGGCAACCCACTCCAGTGCTCTTGCCTGGCGAATGCTATGGACGCCTCCGTAGGCGTCTGGTAGGCTGCAGACCATGGGGTCGCTAAGAGTCAGACACCACTGAGCGACTTCACTTTCAGTGTTCTTGCCTGGAGAATCCCAGGGACGGAGGAGCCTGGTGGGCTGCAGTCTATGGGGTCACACAGAGTTGGACATGACTGAAGCAATTTGACAGCAGTAGCAGCAGCAGATGAGGTGCAGGTCCAACCACGTTTCTGGATCATCATGAAGATTAAAGAGCAGACAGAGCTAAACAGCTAATACGGCCAGGGTCCAACATGCCATGAGCCAAAGAAAGGAGCATCTACTATGACTTTCTTTTACTAAAACTTTTTTGTTCTCTTGATCAAAGAAGACTACCACGGGAGCACCTAAAACAATAAAGGTTTCCATAACAAATGTTACAGCACTTTGAAAAGAAGATGTGGTAATGAAAATGCAGCTTAAGGATGAAATTAAAGGGAAGAAAAAAAAAGACTGCATACATTGGCTTTTTATTACAGGATATTTAAGAGACAGCTTGGCAATAAACGTTAACACCTTTCTAATGGTTGGCAAGGCAGTTGTATAAAGCCGAAGACTCACCCTGACTTATTGACACAGCTGAGTTTTAAATGACACCGCTCAACCCAAGAGGGAATGCACCACTCTGCAAAAAAAAAAAAAAAAGTGCTCAGCCTGACTCGATAAACGGGAGAGGTTTGAGCTACAGTTACAAAGCCATATTAGACATGTTCACCCAGGGGAGCAAACAAGAGGAAAGCATGGAATAGGCAAGAAAATCAGTAAAGAGGGAAAATCAAAGACCAAAATTGTAAACGAGGAGGCCAGAAAAAAATTACCTTCTCTAGGGTATTTATCCTGCATATCAGTTAATTTAAAAAAATAATAACTGGCATTCATTATGACCCTCTAGGTTCAAATACAGTGAGGGGGGAGAAGAAATTAAAAGCATAGCCCTTGGTCCTCATCACAATTCCAATTTAGTTGGAGAAGAGTGATTAAAACTTGACAGAAGAATAGAAGAGAATAAATAATCATCAAGAAGGAAATTACCCAGCAGTTGCATATGGGCTCAAAGGTTATGTGTTTATTAACCCACTACCAACCAGAGACATATTAATGCCACAGGTATTCATTTCTGCAAAAAAATCCCCTGGTCAATAATGTGTTGAGTTACATTTCTCTGAAAATGTAATGTAAATTGAATAAATGGATAGATACCCCTGCTTTAACATGACTTGATACTGTAAAGGTACCCATTCTGTTGAAATTCACTCTTCAATGTGATGGAATTCCAGTCCAAATTTCAACTGAGGTTGTCCACTTAGTCAAGCATGAACATGGACAGCACAACGGGACGCTGCGCAACCAGCCAAGACAGCTCTGCAGTGAGACAGGAAGGAGGCGTGGCTGGTCTCTCCCAGATATTAAGACATGACACCAAGTCACAGTAACTGAATACTGTACTGACTGGCCCGGATAGACAGAACCATGGGGCAGAATAGAAAGGTCTGGTTTGCAGACAAGCACATGTGGAAAATGAACAGATGATAAAGGTGACACCAACCACATCATAAAGACTATAAAGAAAGCTGAGCACCAAAGAATTGATGTTTTTGGACTGCAGTGTTGGACAAGACTCTTGAAAGCCCCTTGGACTGCAAGGAGATTCAACCAGTCCATGCTAAAGGAAATCAGTCCTGAATATTCATTGGAAGGATGGATGCTGAAGCTGAAACTCCAATACTTTGGCCACCTGATGTGAAGAACTGACTCGTTGGAAAAGACCCTGGTGCCGGGAAAGATTGAAGGCAGGAAGGGAAGGGGACGACAGAGGATGAGATGGTTGCATGGCATCACCGATTCAATGGACATGCATTTGAGCAAGCTCTGGGAGCTGATGATGGACAGGGAAGCCTGGCGTGCTGCAGCCCATGGTGTTGCAAAGAGTGGACACAAATGAGCAACTGAACTGAACTGAACCACATCATGGGGAATGAATGGACTGTAGATGGCGGTAGGAAGAGTGGGTCACTGTATGGAGGAAAACCAAAGTTGATTCGGACCTTGTACACTACACAAAGGTAGGCTCCAAATAGAGTTAAAGGCATGCATGTGAAAACAGAAGTGTCAGATTAATCGGAGCTGGGATACTTAATGCTTTTGTGACCAATCAATGAAAGAATTTCTTAAAGAAAACACAGAGGAAAAAGTTTATTAAATGCATCACATAAAAATTAACAAGTTCAATAAATAAAATTAACAAAGGACATTAAGAGCAGACATAATAAGAAGATGACTGAATATATGTTATGAGCATGAGTGCTAAGTTATGCCCAACTCTTTGCAACCCCAGGGACTGTAGCCTGCCAGACTCCTCTGTCCAAGGGACTTTTCAGGCAAGAATACTGGAGTGGGTTGCCATTTCCTTCTCCAGGGGATATTCCCGATCCAAGAATAGAATCTGTGTCTCCAGTGTCTCCTGCATTGGCAGGCGGATGACTGAATGGGATGAGGTATTTCCAATGTCCAAACCCAAGAAGTAATATATGAGAAAATCAAAAAGAAAAATACAAGAATAGAAAAAAATTGACAATAAGAAAAGCAATCAGCAACAAGAAAAGGAAAGCAAAGGGGCTAAATAGAAAGTTTGTGAGTCTGTTTCTTTTTTTTTAAGTTCACTTCTATCAAAAAAATGTCTAAACATGTTTTTAGATTCTGCATATAAGGGATGTCATACACTATTTCTCTTTCTCTGCCTGACTTCAGTAGAACAGTTTCTCACAGACCTAGAGAACAAACTTGGGGGCAGGGGGAAGGAGATTGGAGGTAGGAATAGGTAGGAAGCTTGGGATGGGCATGTACACACTGCTACATTTTAAATGGATAACCAACAAGGCCCTACAGCGCACAGGAACTCTGCTCAACGTTCTGCGGTAGGCTGAATGGGAGGGGAGTCTGGGGGAGAATGGACACACGTGTATGTATGGCTGAGTCCCTTTGCTGTTCACTTGAAACTATGGCAATATTGTTGATCTGCTACACTCCAATATAAAATAAAAAGCTTTTTTTATAAAGCTATTATAATAGCTAGAAAAAAGAATAATTAATTATGGTAGAGATCTATTTAATTCCATCTACAAAAATGAGTCTTAAACAACAGAGAATCTTCTAGGAAAAATTAATTTAATAAAATGACTTAAGAAAATCAGCAAAATCTGAATAGAGCAATAATCATTCACAGCCAAGAAATGGAAGGTTACCAAATCATTATTTAAAAAAAAAAAAAAAACCTTCAGAATGAATTTTTTCTATTAGTTCTTCCAAACTATCAAGGAATTATGTCTTTTGTGCACAGAAAACTAGTAAACATAGCCAAACATGAAACTGATGCTGAATTGTACTGAGTGCATTTTTCACTATCCATTAATTTTATTTTTCTCAGAGCCTGTTGATTTGATTTATAGCATTTAATTAAAAAAATCTAATATTTTTTGTATTTTTAAAAAGGGCTAGAATGTATACAAGCAGTTGTCCAAGCTTTATAATAATTAGAGAAATGCAATTTCATATGACAAGATATCACATAGCAACTAGGTTAGAACAAAATGAGAAAGCCAGACAAAGCCAGTTACCGTCAGAAATGTGGCTATGGGAACCACAGCATGCCAACCCTTCCCTGAGTGAGGCTCAGTCCAAGTGAGTGATAACAGGGCTTCTGAGGCACAAGGAGTCTTTAGGCCTGCATGTCCAGCTCCGAAAAATGCCCACACAGGTCCTTTAGGAAGCATGGTTCAGAATGTTTGTCCACCATCACTTGTATGCATGGGGGACTGGAAGCAATCTAAGTATCCATCCCTGAAGGAACGGGAAAGTCAAAATATGAGAGGTACTCACTAAAGAGTGTCGATCGGGGAGAGGGAAGAGATGAGACATACATGTAGCAACACAGATGCTACTTAAAACCATCCTGCTGAATGTAACGGCAAGAGAAGAATCAAGCTCACTTCATAATGCCATTAAAAATATATGCCTGCACTGTGCATAAAGTCTTCCTTCCAAAGATCTCAGTACAGAAGAGGAGGAAAGAGTAAATTTGCAGTGGAGAAATATACGAACTGTATCCAGAGCCAGGAGCTCAAGGTCACCATCACCAGGGATGCAGCTGCTTGATAACCAGACACTGGAAATGGTGTGATGAGAACAGCACTTCACTGCTGGGATCCTCCCCACCAAGAACCCATTGATCACTCTCATCATGAGAAGCTCAGCAAACAAACATCCACTGGTGGCCCTTCTACTAAACGTCTGGACAGGAACCCTAAAAATTATCAAGGTCATCAAAAACAATGAAAGTCAGGGACTTCCCTGGTGGTCCAGTGGCTAAGATTCCTTGCTCCCAATGCAAGGGGCCCAGGTTCCATTCCTGGTCAGTGAACCGGATCCCACACGTCACAACTAAGACCCAGCACAGCCAAACAAACACATAATTAAAAAAAAAAAAAAAGCCAGAGACACTATCACATCTACAAGAGCCGAAGGACACTGCATGACTAGGTGTAACGTGGAATCCTGGAAAGGATCCTAGAGCTGGAACAGCACATGAGGTTAAAAACTAAGGAAATCTGAAAAAAAGAATGGACTTCATACTTTATAATGCACAGCATAAAATAATGATAATGCATCAGTCTTAGCTGCTGCAAAGGTATCATAGTAACTCAAGACGTTAATAGCAGGGGAGGTGGGGTCACGGTACACAACAACATTGCATACTCCATTTGCCACTTTCCTGTAAATCTAAAACCATGTTAGAATAAAAATTATGTTAAACTACACACGGCAGCACTATTTACAGTAGCCAAGACAAGGAAGCAAGCTAAATGTCTACCAATGGAGGAAGGGATCAAGAAGACGTGGTACATATACACAATGGAACATTGTGTGTGCTGAGGTCAGTCATTCAGTCGTGTCCGACTCTTTGAGGCCCCATAGACTGTTGCCCACCAGACTCCTCTGTCCATGGGATTTTCCAGGCAAGAGTACTGGAGTGGGTTTTCCTACTCCAGGGGATCTTCCTGAACCAGGGACTGAACCCACATCTCTCGCATCTCCTGTGTTGGGAGGTGGGCTCTTTTCCACTGGGCCACCTGGGAAGACCATACAATGGAGTATCACTCAGCCATAAAAGGAAAGAAATAGTGCCCTCTGCAGAGACATGCATCGACCTAGAACCTGTCATAGAGAGTGAGGTAAGTCAGAAAGAGAGACACAAATACCATGGAATATCACTTAAATGTGGGATCTAGAAAGCTGGTACCGATGAACTTATTGACAAAGCAGAAGCAGAGACACAGGCGTAGAGAACAAACACACGGACACCAAGGAGGGGAAGGGGGTGGGATGAGTTGGGAGATTGGGATTGACATCGACACACCGTTGATACGGTCTATAAAACAGATAACTAATGAGGACCTACGGTACAGAGCAGGGGACTCCACCCGGGGCTCTGCGGTGACCTAAACGGGAGGAAATCCAAAAAAGAGGAGATATATGTTCACGTATAGCTGACTCACTCTCGGACAGAATAAACTAACACAACACCGGAAAGCAGCTACTCCAGTAATAATTAATTTAAAAAATAAACAAGCAAATAAAATATACACACCCACAAGGCAATATACACGTCAAAGAACATATACAAATGAAAAAAAATGTCAACCCTAATAAAACAGTTTCCAGTGTGGATGCAGGGCAAGTGGGCATAAGAAGTGTGGGTAAAAGGAAAGAGGACGCCTAGCCTTCTCAGAGTAAGAGGGGGAACTAAATTCTGGACTCTGGACGAGCACCTGGGTAAAGCGATGTAGCTAAGATTATCCCTACAAGGCAGCTTCTGACCCTGAGAACACCAGAAGCTGTCTTTCTACCTCGGGGCAGATCTGTCTGCTCTGAAGATGAGCCACGTGAACTCACTCCACCAGTATGAAATGGGGGATTTAGCAGGTGGGCCACACGGGAGCATGAAAGTTTCCATGAAGTGGAAGAAGAAGCTGCTGCTTTAAAGCAAGGGACAGAATCCCACAGAATCCCCCAGGTTAAACTCGGGGGCTGCTTTAGGGCCCAGGGAGACTGGGGAGGAAGATGAGAGATATCATCGAAGGCCAAACCTGGAGGGGTTTCGTTTCCAGAAGGGACACGTACTACCGGTAAGTCGGTAGCTACAAGGAATTCATGAAGACAGGGGTCAAGTCAGATTTCTGGAACTGGAAGATGGGGAAACACATCTAGGGAAGGTCGAGGTTTGAGACTGCAAGGCCAGCACAGGATGAGGAGGGTTTGCAGCAGAGACAGAAAGGAGTCCTGCTCTATTTTTCCTATTTTCTCAGTGAAATCTACCACTTGGCAGCTGCCTGTAGGTTTTTCAAAGTGAGGGCAGGGCTGTTTCTATATCTGCATCAGTGGAGTGTGTGGACAGGAGAGGTTTCCCAGCAGCTGGCATCGTGGAGGCACAGACCTCCCCAGAGGCCAGGGACCCTGAAGGATGGGGCGGCAAGCAAGGAGCTGCAGACAGGAGGGGGCAGTTTGAAGGCGGCAGGGGTCCTGTCTGAGTTGGTGGAGTTATGACTTTGTAACAGCGATCCTCGGGGCGGCGGCGGGGGCGGGGGGGGGGGGGGGGGGGGGGGGATGGAATTCAAAGTTAGATGGAATTCAAAGTTACAAAAATGCCACTCAAAATTAAAGCATCTTAGTAAAAGCCTAAATAAAGTAACAAAGACTCAAGTCATGGGTGATGCCCTCAGCACCTTCTCCAAGCATCAGAAGAAACGTGGGCAAAACGCATGCCTTAGAGCAAGGCTCCAATCCACTCCCTCAGATCATCAACCTTTAAGAATCCCCTGTCTGCTAATAATATCTTCTTTAAAAACTGGCAAGTCCAGGAACTTTCCTGGTGGTCCAGTGGTTAAGAATCTGCCTTGCAATGCAGGGGACATGGGTTTGATCCTTGGCTGGGGAACTAAGACCTCACAGGCTGCAGAGCAGCTGAGCCCACGAAATGCAACTAGAAAGACAGTCTGTGAGCCCAAACAAAAGACCCTGAAAGACATAACTAAGACCCAATGCAGTCAAATTAATAATATGTTAAGTAAATAAATATTTCTAAAAATCCACAAGCCCGGATGGTTCAGTGACTTGGAAGTCAGAGATTCAGATGCTTTCAAGAAAATGCCGAGAATGGGAAAACTGAAAGAAAACGTGTCACTGTCAACAGCCAGTCAGGAGGAGCCAGGATCCGAAAAGTAACTGACATTCGCTTCACGCACCGAGGGTACAGGGAGAACATCTTCCTGCAGCTACCAGAGTTTTATCACGGCTGCCAAGGAGTCATCAGTCAATTCAGTCAGGTGTTTTCTTTACAAGTGGTGATATCATACCATGAGACTCTAAGCCACAACTAAAACAGACGACACATGTCGGCTCTTAGCATGCATTTGTGGAAAGTAAATAAGAGAAAAAATTAAATTGCAGCAACATGGGTGTACCTAGAGATTGTCAGACTGAGAGAAATGGGCCAAAGACAAGTATCAGATGAAACTGTTTACATGTGGGAATCTTAAAAAGGTGGTACCAATGAACTTATTTACAAAACGGAAATAGATTCACAGATGTAGACAACAAACTTATGGTCACGGAGGGGCAGTGCAGGAGGGGGAAGTGGGGAGTGGGGAGAAATGAGGAGTTTGGGCTTGACACATGTACACTGCTATGTATAAAGTAGATAATAAGGACCGACTATTCAGCACAGGGAACTCTACTCAATACTCTGCAGTGGCCTATCGGGGAAGAGAATCATAAAAAGAGTGAATACATGTATATGCGGGCTTCCCTGGTGACTCAGATGGTAAAGAATCCACCTACAATGCAGGAGACCTGGATTCAATCCCTTTGGTCAGGAAGATCCCCTGAAGGAGTGCATGGCAGCCCACTTCATGCACAGAGGAGCCTGGAGGACTGCAGTCCACGGGGTGTCAGAGTCGGATATGACTGAGCGACTACGCACTACAAAGCACATATGTACCTGTGTCAATATAACTGATAAACTCTACTGTATGCCCGAAACGAATACAACTCTATAAATCAACTATACTCCAATAAAAAACATTTTTAATTAAGTTGCTTTGATATGCATAGATCACGTCAAAGAAAATCAGTCACCTCTGATTCTTCTGAGATGGAGAGTTGGGGAGTTGAGAGATGGGAATAAGTGTAAGAATCTTCATATTATATACCCCTTCCACATTTTGAAAAATTTGAGCCCTATAAATGTGTCCCTTTCTTCCAAAAAAATGAATAGCATGTTAAAAATAAAGATTAAATATTAATACATTTATCCCCCGCTATTTTCCTCAAAGACTTTAAGAAGTCATATCAAAACAACATCCACCTCTAATGCAAAAGGATGAAACAAATAATTGAGAGGTACAGATTTAAAATAAAACAGGGAAAAGAGCAGAATAGCACACAGGGTAAAGTGAGTGCAAGAAAGGCTCTCACAGAATCCTGTTGCTGGACGTGGTCTTGAATTTGGTGGATAAAGCAAACCATGAAACAAGATCAGAGTCAGGGGGCAGGTGACGAAGCAGCCTCTCAAGCAGAAGAACAAGGGAGAGCAAAGAGAAATGTCTCTCAAACATCCATCTTTAGAAGATGCTGAAAAAAAAGAAGATGCTGAACCCAGGGCAGATCCCTAACATCTGCCTGCAGACAGAGAGCCGCCCCTCTGGGACAGCTCCCAGACCCCTGAGTGTGGAGTGGGTGGGCTGCTCACCACCCAGGGGGTCCAGAGCTCAGAGCCTGGGAGACCTGATGGGGGGCTGAAAAGGCAGAGCTGGGGAGGGGGCACCCTACACCACTCAGAACACAGGCTCCAAACTCCAACTAAGAACAAGATGATGGAGGAGTAAGTGGACGTGGAGTACATCTCTCTCCACGAATACATCAGGAATACACACCTTCAGACACAGAATGGCATGCAGGACACCAGCTGAGGACAGACAGGGGTACCAAACTCCAACTAGACCGTCTCTGGGCTTGACCAATTAAGTCAGAGGAGTTGGAGAAAACATTCTCAGTTAATAGCATTTTATTGCTTTGTCTCTTAGACAACACATGGTGGCTTCAGTTTTCCATGCTGCCCGGAAATGAAGGAGGCATCCAGTTCACAGTGGCCCCCGGGCACTTGACTTCCGGAGTGGTCCCTTATTCGTCTATTCGCCCAAAGCACTCCCTGGGGGATGTAGCCTTTCTTCTCTTCCTCTTCTCCCGCCCACCTCCACCCCCAACAAACCCACAGCAGGCTCTAACCACCACGTCCTCTCCAGCATCACACTCACGTCGTGCACAGAAGCGATGCTGTATGTTCACCAGACAGGCTTCACTTTCCTCCTGGGCACCCAGCTAAACCACCTTGCCCAGCCTCACATGCAGACAGAAGAAAAGACAAGACTGAACTCTGGTCAGTAGAAGATGAGTGGGAATGGCACTGTCACCTGCAGGCCTGGCCCCTAAAATGTCCTGCAGAGTCACCCACATTGTCTATTGTTTCCCCAGATGCCAGCTGGACTTGGATACTCCGAGCAACTATCTGTCTTCTTTGTCAGGAGCCAAGATGGTGGAACTTCAGTCAACCTTAGTCCTAAATAATTGCATGGTACAGAACGCCCTCTTCTAACCCACAATGGGCCACAATATGGGCAACAATAACATTTATTTCTAAGATGCTGAGATTTTTGTGACTGCATTTTAGCCTACCTTGCCTAAGATAGAAATGGGGGTTCGCCCTTTTTTTGGGGGGGGTGGTTAGCCCTTACAAAAAAAAATATTTGGCACTGGCTTAGCAGGTGGAGAGGGGACAGATAGAGCGGATCCAGGTCATTCATGACAAAACATTGGCAAAGTTACTGCCTACAACACCCTGGAGCACAGACCTGCCTTTGGAGCTTATGATACAAGAACTGGATGGTTCTGCACTCAGAGGTGGTTAAGATTCTAAAAGAACTAGAAGAGGAAGCAAAAAAGAGATTGCCTGGTTAGATGTTACCTTGTCAGATGAACAGGTAATGTCTACTTGTCTGTTATTGATGTTTGGGCATTTTTTTTTTAATAAAAGAATCAACTACAAGAACTATTAATATGGTGTGTCACTGATACACTAGCAAATAGAAATCAACTAAATATAGCTATTCCAGAAATTTGAGACCTAGAAAGTTGGAAAAGTCATTTGCTAATTGCTTCTAGTCACTTCAAAGTGAGAAATGTCATTTTTTTCTACTTTTTTTAAAAATTGAAGCATAGTTGCTTTACAACATTTTATTAGTTTCAGGTGTGCAACACAATGATCTCAAATTTTTATAGATCATACTCTATTTATAGCTATTACAAAACATAGGCTATGTTCCCTGTGCTGAATAATATGTCCTCATAGCTTACTCTCTTCTTTTTACGTGCAGCTTATTTTTTTTATTTATGTATTTATTTTGGCTGTGCTGAGACCTCACCGCTATGCATGGGGCTTCTCTAGTTGCAGTGAATGGGGGCTCCTCTCTAGTTGTGGCGCACAGGTTCCTGACTGCAGGGACTGCTTCTGTCGTGGAGCACAGGCTATAGGGCACCCAGGCTCAGGAGCTGTGCCACAGGAGCTTGGTTGCCCTGCGGCAGGCAGAATCTTCCCGGACCCGCAATCGAACCTGTGTCCCCTGGCAGATTCTTAACCACTAGAGCACCAGGGAAGTCCACTTATTTATTTTATACAGAGTAGTTAGTACCTCTTAATCTCCTACCCCTATCATGCCCTTCCCTCTTCCCTCTCTGTCATTTTAAAAGACAGTGTGTGTTGGGAGACTCTGTGAGATTTCTCAGCTACACGTGGTGACTCAGGCCTGTGGCAAAAATCAGATTAAGGATGTGGTCTTTCCACCCACTTTCAGATAACCTCAGGGTAGCCACCATTAAACTGAAAAATAGAGGCACAGAGGTGAGGAAGCAATAAAATAAACAGCCTTGAAATTACGTCTAGGAAACATCGTATGGTTATGGCATGCAGAGCTTTCTGAAAGGAAACAAATCAGAAGCCTTCTGTATCACTGAGAGAATTGTATTACCAAAGCCATTATGATCTTGAATTAGAAAAGCTTTGAATGATCTCCAGGCCTTAAATCAATCTCAGGCAGGAAGTGGGCTGTGAATGCTGGCGGTCCCCAAGGAGGATGTAGGATCCAGGATTCATCTCATGTGTAACAAGGAGGACAATGGATGGACAGGGAAGTGCTCTGGGGACAGAGCCAGGGGTCACTGGGGAAAATGAGCAAGAAACTCCCTCCCAGAGGGGAATATCGGAATCTATTTGGGCAACTTTCCCCACTCCCTGAAAAGAGAAACTTCCCAATGTCTGCACTGCAGGACGCCAACTCTGCTGTGAACTAGTGGTTACTCTTTGCCTTCTTTTCTTCCTTTTTCTGATGGAAAATGTTCTGCTGCCTTCACCACTCCCAAGAGGAGAAGAGGTGAAGTTTCTCTTCTGGTCATAGGTTGTCAAACCAACAGGATTCACATCACAGCTGATAGGGAGACCCACCCCGCTCCTGGAGATCCTGAAACCTGAGCTGTCAGCAGTGACTGGGTAGCAGCTGGGGCTTGTTGCCATGGAGAGGAGATGCATGTTCTCCACCTGCCACGGGAAGAATGTGATGGTGACCAGAGGGGTTGACACGGCAAAGATGACCCTAGGTATTTGCTGCACCCATTTTACTTCCTTGCATGTTTAAAGAGCACTTCCCAACTTCCTCAGAGGTTAAATGGGATCATGTAACTGAGTTCTAGCCAGTGGAGTGTGGCCTGGCTTCTAAAGTCCACTGAGTGATGTCATATGCTCTCAGCAAGTGAAAACTCATCAACCACCCACTCTAAACCAATGAGCATTAAGCACAGCATCTGATAACTGCTCTTGGTCAGTGTCTGTGTCTGTCTTCTGGACTCGAGTGTGTTCCTTTGCCTTGTATTGTTTATTTCACTGTAGCTTCTCTATTAAGCATTCATTTTATGTGCCCATGAACCGTTTTGGCCAATAATAACCAGGTAGAATGACCAGGCCTGCTGGAAAAGACAATAGAAAAACCTAAGAACGGTTACAAATTTCACAAAAGCTCAAGAGAGTTCCCTGAAATGATCAAGAAACCAACTTTGGAGAGTATCAGGCAACCAAGGACATGATGAAAGGTAGTTAAGAGCTGCTTTAGCCCCAGCAGATGCACCGATAATTGTACTATTAATAGTAAAAGCATCTGGGATAAATTAAGCATGTCATGACTCCAAGAGACCTGAAGAGAAAACAGAGGTTCTCAACGCACAGTAACACAGGAGGCAGCTCCACAGAAACAAGAGAGAAGGATCTCTTGTTATCCTCCCCCCGTTGGTCCTCACATCTCCCAGAGCACACCACCGGCATCACCAGGAGAGGTGTGAGTGGTGTGAGGGTACAGGGAGCCCTGCTGATATTCAAGGTAGCCTGGTACCCGGCAGGTCCAATGGGATGCAGAAACACAATACACTATTGCTCCGCAAATCTCACACATGGGTCAGGAGTTCTCCAGTCTGCACGCTCACTCAGGCAATTAGCCCAAAGAAGAAGCAAAGTGGAGATGAAGGGGTGAGGGACAAAGAGTGAGGAAGTAATAGAGACGCTGTGCTGTGATAAGTCACTTCAGTGGTGTCCGACTCTTTGTGACCCCACGGGCTGTAGCCCGCCAGCCTCCTCTGTCCATGTGATTGTCCAGGCGAGAATACTGGAGTGGGCTGCCATGCCCTCCTCTAGGGTAGCCTCCTGATCCAGGGACCAAACCCACGTCTCTCATGCCTCCTGCATTGGCAGGTGGGTTCTTTACCACTGATCCACCGGGGAGGCCCCGAACAGAGGCACTGGTAGCACCAAGAGCTAAAGACATGGGTCAGCAATTATCAGGGACCTCCTGCGTACCCTCTTGGCTCTACCCACAAAACACTTATGCCCCATCTCCTGTCTGACCCAGAGAGACAAGGAGAGTGCCCTTTGGCTATTCCCCACTTTAGACAGAAGCTAGGGAAGGCCAGAGCTGTGTTGGAAGGCCATCAAAACAAGTGAAACCCAGCAATCTTGTCAGTATGCCCCAGCACCTGCTGCTACGGACCAGAGAAATACTAGATTCTGACTTTCCTGGGTGAGCTAATGGGGTGCCCTTGCCAGAACCCACATTACTATGAGATTCAGAGATGCTTGAAGACTTACCCATCAGTTTGGAGAATCGTCTTTCCTGTAACTATGGAACTGTCACCTCTACCTTGAAGGTTGCTCCGAGTACGGAGTGACTACCAGTCTATAGCGTCGCCTCTTCTGGTGTAGCCGTCAAGGCTTCTGTGAAACCTGCCCCACCTTCCTCCACCAGTCCCAGCCCAGCCTCTTCATCAACCTCTAAGCGCCAGTGAGCAACAACCATCGGCCAAGTGTGGAAATATTAATAAATCAGAAACACAAGGCATGACTGCAGTGCGTCCTCAGGAGGCTCACCGTCTTGTTTGGAGGTGCCTCTGAGACACAGATTTCACAAAGAATGATTAATTACACAGCCAGAAAAACAACACAAGGGACATTAGGGTTCACAGAACAGACACGCACTCCGGGCTGGCACTGTGATGACTGACTTCCTTGGGTCTGCCTAACAAGAGTTTTCTCTTTCCTTCTAGATCCGATCATACATCTTCTTCCTTTAGTTTTACTCCAAGAAATAATCTTTCTGCCCTTTTGGCTTCAATTCTCATAGGGTTGGGATCCTCTTCTTCCTGTACCTAGAAAACCATGCCTTCTCTTGTGGCCCCAATAGGAAATAGTTTTTAACTTCTGTAACATTCAGGTATGTTCATCTGAAAGCTTTCTAGTTCCCCTCTCTGTCTGCATCTACTTGTTCTACTGATTCCAACTATTCAACCAGTGAGAAGAGACAGCATCTAATTATATTTTCTACCGAAACATTAACATGTTATTAATGCTTAGCAAATAAGAAAAGCAATAATGTCTTTATGTTTCTTCTTTTTTCACTCCCAGAGTCCACATGCGAAAAGAGATCTTTAAAGTATAGCATGGAAATGCTTGGTCCATTAGACATATATTAGGTTGTTCTGTCCTCTTATACAAAGGTTCAGGCTTTTAAATGGGGCATGAAGCTATTAGCAATTACACGTCTGCTGTGTTTTTCTCTCCAACTTCAGTGGACTGGCATGCTAGGCTCTTGGCAAAACTTACATCAAGAACTGTTCTTTTCCCATCAATACATCTTGACCACCATAAACAAGCTATCATTCAGAAAGGCTCAGTTATTTTTTATGCTCTCAAAAACTTGAGAGCCTCAGAAGAGTCCAGGTTCCCCTTTCCTTACCTCTTGATCCCACCCTACCTGAAGGTGCTGCCAGCCTCCCTAGCAAAAATCTTTTGGTCCAGTCAGGCTGGTCTCCTTAGTGCTCCTTGGAGATTCCAAGGCCCCTTATTCCAGTAATCACTAAATTTAAACCATCCATCGTGCATGCATGCTCAGCCGTGTCCTACTCCTTGCAATTCCACGGACTGTGACCCACCAGGCTCCTCTGTTCATACAATTTTCCAGGCAAGAATACTGGAGTGGGTTGCTATTTCCTACTCCAATCCATTGAAGCCTTGGTAATTCGTGTCATCCCCCACAAATCTCTCTTGACCATAATAGATCTTGGTGATGACTCACCCTTTTGAATTTGGAATTTGCGAAGATCCAGAAATTTCACAGCACCACATAGCATATGTATCACAAAGCCAAATGGACAGAAGAACGGACACTTCGTTTATATTAAATTAGATCAGCCTTTCCTTAGGAGCAGAATCTACAGGTTCTGTTCTTGGTATCACACATACAGGTACCACACCAAAGTATTCATGGCTTTTCCTTCCAATGGAGTTTATGAGCTTCTTAGGGGCAGAGACTACTTCTGATGTAACCCAGAACCCCTGTGAGAGCAAACACTAACAATGCTGGGCATGCAGAAAATAACACAGTAGACTGTCACTGATTTGCCCCATAGAGGGCTTGGAATATGATCTGGTCAAACTGAGAGTAAAATCAAACTCAAGCAGAAAATCAGTGATAGAGTACTGAGAGTAAATGTGACCATGTGGCCAGTGTGAGTTTGGGGACTGTAACAAACATGACTCTATGGGGCCTTCCCGGAACAGACCCCGTCCAGGTCCTCTGCCTGCCTTTTGTCTGTAGAAAAATTTTAGTCAAAGAATAAATTTAATCAGAGAAGTGAGAAAATGCAGAGAGGAAAACAGTCAAGCAAGACAAAATAATATGTTAGCCATTAAACAAAGGCAAGGACCTTAGTTCTTCCTCAAGGGCTACAGATAACGTTCTCAGTCATGTCCTTTGAGCTGTTTTGCAGACATTGAAACCCGCAGCAGGTGGAAGAAGGTAACTCTCTGCTGCCCACACAGAAGCAGATCCCAGACCAACTGGAAGCAGAAGGTTGATGATGCTGACTTGCCATTACTTCATCACCAACCAATCAGAAGAGTGTTCACAAGCTGACCATGCCCTACATCTTGAACACTGCAAGACTCCTCACTACCTGCTCTAGGGCGGACATATCATCTTGAGGGCATTAGCCCACTGTGGCCCCCTCTGCCTGGCAAAGCAATCAAGCTATTTCTTTCTACTTCATCCCAAACTCCATCTCTGAGGTTTAATCCAGCACTGTGTATATACAGGCCAAATTCTGGCCACAAGACTCACAGAGACCCACTCTAGATGCAGTTCCAGCAGAGGGAGTGTGTGGAGGAGGGCGGGGGATGAAAGAAATCAGCAAATCTGTTCTCAGACAGCCTTGGGGATCATGTGATAGAGGTCATCCTCCTGGAGATGAAGAACAAAGGACATCTCCTAACCAGAGCCGCAAGGTGCGCTGGGTCCTAACTCAGCCTTCTCTGCGGCCCCTGCAGCTTTGCAGCTGCTGTTTCCCCTGAAGGAAGGGTCCATGTCTGCCTGGAGGCAGGGCATGAACCGTCGATCAGAGGTCCCATTCCTGGTTGTCTGGGATGCATTGTTCTGAAGATGTGTGACTCTGCTAACTGAACGTCTATTGTAATTGTTTTCACTTCTTCCTCCCACCTGTGCTAAAATGAAGTGAAGTCGCTTAGTCATGTCCAACTCTTTGCAACCCCATGGACTGTAGCCTATGAGGTTCCTCCATCCATGGAATTCTCCAGGCAAGAGTACTGGAGCGGACTGCCATTTCCTTCTCCAGGGGGTCTTCACGACCCAGGGATGGAACCCAGGTCTCCAGCATTTCGAGCAGACAACTTTACCGGCTAAGCCACCAGGGAAGCTCACCTGTACTACTTGCAACAAATCCTAACACATCTTCTGAACCATTGGATTGGGCCATAGACAGTACAGTGTGGTGAGAGGAAAAGCGGAGTTCAAATAACTAAGTCTGTAACTGAGCAGCTAAGTTTTTTTTTCCTTTAAAAAGAAGTGATGTTTTTGATTTTCTGACATTACCTTTCTAGCTCAGTTAATAAGGAAGGAGTGCCTGGACAGGGTCACCAGATTATTTTTGTAAACAAAAGCTCAGTGAATGGCTCTGATGGGCAGACACTGTTCCAGGAATTATGGAAGAGCAGATGAATAAACTCTGTTTCTGGTCATAAGAATCTAGTAGTGAAAGTCGCTCAGTCATGTCCGACTCTTTCCGACCCCACAGACTATATACAGTCCGTGGAATACTCCAGGCCAGAATATTGGAGTGGGTAGCCTTTCCCTTCTCCAGGAGATCTTCTGAACCCGGGGATCAAACCCAGGTCTCCCGCATTGCAGGCAGATTCTTTACCAGCTGAGCCACAAGGGAAGCCCAAGAATACTGGAGTGGGTAGCCTATCCCTTCTCCATCGGATCTTCCCAACCCAGGAATCGAACCGGGGTCTCCTGCATTGCCGGCGGATTCTTTACCAACTGAGCTACCAAGAAGCTCCTTATTAGAATCTAGTAAGATGATTAAAAAGGGAACCCAAAAGGTCTAATAAAGAGAGAACATAATGGGCTATGGAATTTCAGAGCAGGGACGAATACCCTGTTTCCTTCAATGGGGAAATGGAATTAATAAAAAACCATATGTGTTTGCAGAGCAATATCTACCAAATTTAGAAATTCTTCATTTCAAAAGATGGCTACCTTCCACTTTAGATCACCCTTCTGTGGTTCACATTTTCTTCTTCTTCCACTTGATTGCCTACTGAATATGCTGACTTTTTTTTTTTTTTTTTGCAGAGGCTGATTTTTTAAAGTTTTCTCTGAAGAGCAAGTTTTCTTTGCCATCGTCCAAACATTGCTGCCACAGAGTAGATAATGAGAAACAATGTAATTTTGCATGTTGGGCACACGTTATAGCTGCCAAAGAACATTTGCGCAAATAACCATTTCAAGGGCTCTCATCTGGTCACCACAAAACCCCAAGGAGCACACAGGGGCCAAGGAACGGGTCCCGGGGTGTGCGCGTGTGTGTGCGATTATTATTGTTTTCCCTGTGCTCGGAGGAATCTGAGACTCAGAGGAATGTGGTGAGTGACAGTGACAACTGGCATTTGTCAGATGAGACAGACAAAAAGAAAACTGCTGGCTAAGCCCTCCATCTAAAATTACTTACAAATTATCGCCCTTGAAAACTCGTGTTCTCACTGGTGTGTGTTCTCTTGCAAAGCTACAGGCCCTGGGCAGCATCTGGGGGGCCAGGGGCCCCTTTTCTCCACGTATGCCCCCCATTCCCTCCTCAGAAACGGGTCGACCTCTCTCCTCTCATCCTCTCTTCCCAATAAAGGATCAAGAAGCAGCCTTTTGAGCTCCCACCCTAAAAAGTCAAAGCCACTGAGTTATGTCCTTCAAGAATGTTTGGACTTTAAAACTTGGTTATCACCCCGCGAGGGAAGTCTTTCTGTTGATAAACGCTTTGGGAGCAGCAGCCAGAAGGCGGAAGGAATCCGGTGCTGGACCACTCCTGCTGCCATTTTCCCTCCAGTGGTGGAGAAAGGGCCTTTGGGCTTTCCTTCAAGCATCAGCGAAGGATAGAGAAGCTGGCACTAATGCATCCCTGGAAGGAACTCGAGATGAGCAGTGACGGATTCAACAAGCAGAGGAAGCCCACTGGGTTCCCGGGGGTGCCGAGGTCCAAAGGGAAAAGCAGAACCTGGGAAACCGCCAGAGGCTTGAAAACGCCGTCCTTAGCCCTCTCTGCAACCCCACGCGTGCACCTCTGTCCTGACCTGATCTCAGACTGTGTGCTCAAGCCCCGTGGTTCTTCAGATCCGCCCCAAGTCCGGAGGCAGAACCCTCAGGCCCCACGACCTTGACTGAGGCTGCTCTTTCCCCCGTCTGAACACCCCGGGTGGGAGAAGCTGTTCTTACCTCGTAGTGGGCCACGCGCTGAGACTCCGAGATCAGCTGCGCGCTGCACACTTTGCAGTAGCTGTCTGTGAACAGGTCCTGGTCGATGTCGGAGGACTTCATCAGGCTAGAAGAAAACCAACAGAAGAGAGGCGTGAATCCACTGCCATGGTGCTTAGGTAAGGACATTAAGGGTGCAAAGGAGCCAGGAGCCTGCTACCAGATCCAACAACGGTGACAGTGGGGGAGATCTCCCCAAACCTTTGGGGTGACCATGTCAGTCACCTTTAGAAAGTGTGTAGCAGACCATTTTCTCATAAATGTTCAACAGCTTGGCTGATATCTAAAAACCTGAAATCCAACTTTAGTTTTCTATGTATGACAAATCAGACTTGCGTCTACTGTATTGCTAAGAATTTATGTGAGAAGACATCTTCAAAAATAATTTATATTACCAAAATACTGTAAGCGCCCAATATAGCCAAGAGTAGGAAGTAGGTTAAATGAATTTTGATACATCGGCATGCTAGAATGCTATATACCTCCCAAATCCACACTCAGATCAAATATTTTCATAGAGTATTTAGTAAAGTAGGAAAACGTTTACCATTAACAGCAAAAGGTTTATAAATCAGTATGTACAGTATTATACTAATTTCTTTTAAAACATGTAGAGGTGTGCAGAAAAACATTCCAGGAAGTTTTAACAGAATGTTAGCAGCAGCTGTCTTTGGGAGATTATAGATAATGACATGATTTTCTTTCTTCTTAAATTTTCTGCAATGAATATGAATTACTTTTGTAGTACAAAGAAACAGGTTAGCTTTGTCAAGAGCCTTGTACAAACTTAGTCACTCAGTCATGCCTGACTCTTTGTGACCCCATGGACTGTAGCCAGTCAGGCTTCTCTGTCCATGGGGATTCTCCAGGCAAGAATGCTGGAGTGGGTTGCCATGTCCTCCTTTAAGGGATCTTCCCAACCCAGGGGTCGAACCCAGGTCTCTCGCATTGTGGGCAGATTCTTTACCATCTGAGCCACCAGGGAAGCCCCAAGGGGCTTCCAAGCAAAATCAAAGAGTTTTGAGTTCAAAACTATGCTTGGGGGCTTCCCAGGTGGCGCTAGTGGTAAAAAAAAAACCTGCCTGCCAATGCAGGTTAGAAGTAAAAGACATGGATTTGACCCCTGGGTCAGTCAGGAAGATTCCCCTGGAGGAGGACACAGCAACCCACTCCTGTATTCTTGCCTGAAGAATCCCGTAGACAAGTAGCCTGGCAAGCTTCAGTCCTGGGGTCACAGAGTCAGACATGACTGAGCGACTTAGGATGCATGCATGCACAGCTATACTTAGACAATTTTAAAAAAATCAGACTAAACTATTGCCTTTTTTTGCAAGCCTATATCTTGTAAAGTGAGGAGCCCTCATGATTCCTACTGAGTCTTCTATATGTAAGGCAGAGGAAATTCATAAAGATTATTTCTACCCCTCCCCACCACAATTGAACCTGCAAAGGTAAACAAACATCCTCAAATTCCAAACTCTGAATTAAAATGCAGTCAGGGACTTCCCTGGAGGTCCAGTGGTTAAGGCTCTGAGCTTCCAATTCAGGGCACACAGGTTCCATCCCTGGTTAGGGAACTAAGATCCCACATACTGCACAGCATGCCAAATACAGTGCAGCCAAGGTTCTCAAGTTTGTGAAGGTGATCTGACACAGAAGTGTATGACATGTCATGTCACCACCCTGGAAATACACACCTGCGCATCATGATGCTTTTCTCCAACCCAAAATTTCACTTCATCTTACCTCCTACCTGCCAGGCAAAGAGTAAGGACTGTGCCAGGTGCCAAGGCCAGAAAAGCCCAGATGGCAGGGTGGGGTGGGCCCCTGGAACTCAGCCTACACCAACACCCTCACTGTACATGTGAAACTGTCCAAAGCCACATCGCTGGTGCTTGGCACGGCCACAGACACCGCCCGGCTGCCATGGTTCCAATTCCCACTTTCCAGCTCCATCCCAGGTGGAGCACAGCTTGCCAGCTGCGTCATGCAGATGAGTCACTAAGCCCTGCAGGTCTCAGTTTTCTTCCTATAAAAATTGAGAAAATACTACTTTCCATGCCTCCTTGGAGAATTGCAGAGAATATCAAAAGAGGAGAAGGTAATATAAACTGCAGAAGTCCCTTTGTTTGAAAGGGATCACTATCCTATTTTTAGTGGCATACCAATGTTGGTAAGATATTGGGCAAGTCTTGATTAATGCAACAAATGGAAGATTGCCGTCCAATTGAAGACGTTTTTACAAAGCACCTAAATAATTGGGTCGCTGAGCTTCTCTGGTGGTCCACTGGTTAAAAATCCACCTGCCAGTGCAGGGAACACAGATTCGACCCCGATCCAGGAAGATTTCACGTGCCTCAGGGCAACTAAGGCCGTGAGCCATGAGCCCATGCTCTGCAACAAGAGACGCCGCCCATCGCCACAACTAGAGAAAGCCCATGTGCAGCCACAAAGACCCCGCACAGCCAGAAATAAATACATACATAAACAAAATGTTATAAATAAATACATTTTAAACAAATAAATAAACAGCTGTGTCTCAATAATAAAATATCTGCCTGAAACAAAAGACTGCCTGCCTCAACAACTGCAAAAGCCCTTTCTACTTTGACTTTGGCTGTCATGGCCCATGAGGACATTTGTATTAAGCAATTCAAAAGGACTCAGAGTTTCTGCTGCCAAGAGACAAGAGCACCTGTGGTTTCCAATGCCCCGAGTTCCGACAGTAATGCCAAGGAGTAAGGACAGGTGATTCTTGCACCTGAAATGGACCTGTTATTTCTGGAAGGATCATTCCGGGCAGACAGCCCGGTCAACCTGGAGTTCAGCACCTATAGTGCCTGGAGGCTCTCTACCTCACATGACAACCTGCCCTAGAGTCTGGCAGCATTAGTCTTCAGGCACTCTTTAGGTTGAATCAAAATCTGTCCCCTTGTACATTCCATTCATTGATTCTGTCCTTGGGAACAATACAGAATAATTTTACTCCCCTTTCTCATGAGGTCCCCTCCTTCAAGCATTGGAGATAACTCTATTCTATCTATTCCCAACCCCTGTCCTCCTTTATCATCTTGGTCTGTATCTTTTTATGGACCATCTTCAATGGCAGTGCCAAGAACAGAATGAAACACTCCCGATATGTGGGCAGAGGATCACGAATCCAAATGACCCTCCAAAATATCTACTGTCATTTGCAATGGTCTGTATTCACAGCCTGGAATGCAAATGGAGAGGAGGCACTTTGATGATGTGAAAAATGTAGTACAACATTTTGAAATGTCAAATGGGAAAAGAAAACTTGGGAAGGTGTATTTTGAAGCCAAGCTCCTCTAAGCAGTTGTGTTTAAATATTATCGTGTTCACTGCTATTTCTAATAAAGAAGAGCACAAAAATAGATTCATGGGTGACCTGGTTAATAGGAATCTCCAGACTCACTGCATACTCCCTCCTCATTATACAACCGACTGCAGAAATCAAACAGAGTGAAAGGGTATTCAAGGTACATGGCGGACCAAGTGGGGCCCGTAGGAGTCTGAGTCTCGGTAAAGCAGCTGTGGAGCAGAAATAGCTTTAAAGGCAGAATATAAAGTGTGTATACTAAAAAAAAAAAAAAAATTCAAAGGAAGAAGAGAATATCCTGGCTTTTTCCACTGGTTTATATAAGAATATTGACTTGAATAAATTCACATGCAGGAAAAGGACCATAAAGACACCACCCCCCCGAAATTGACAAGGCTTGGAATAAGTTAATTTAGAGCAGGAGACCATCAGGGAACAAGGGTCAGTCTAGTCTGTGCAGGAGGCCTTTTCTCCAAGACAAGAGAACTCTCTGTGTGTTGGTTACTTTAGATAAACAGAAGGTCTGATTTATGATTCAAAAAGTGGAATTCCCAAAGCGGAAGGCTGCCACTTGCTCCCCTTCTCCAGCTTGTTTAGAAGAGGATCTTAGCTTCCCTGGCCTTCAGAAGTATAGGAGAGCTGGGAAGAAAAGGCAGGAAGACTTGACGCTTTCCTTAGCCTTGTCCATGGTGCTGAATCATCTGATAGGGCTGCAACAGAGCTGGACCATTGATCACTTACTGACCAGTCCTACCGCCCAGAGCCAACACGTGGCGATCCCTGACTCTAAGAACATGCTGACTGCACTAAACTCTGAGGCACTGGGACATTGTGATGGAGGAGAAAAAAGGAAGGAAAGGAAGGAGAGAAGCAGTTTGATTTCCAAGACTTGAAACTGACCTGAACGAAAAGCTTTCTCAGTATTCCCCGTCCTGGCACATTTCAAAGCAAACATTAAAGGTTTGAAGAACTTCAACTCTTTAGCACTCACAGAGGAAAGTGCTACCTGTATGTTAGGAAAATCAAGGCCCAGAGTAGAATTAAGAGGCAGTATTAGAACAGGAATGTGGTCAGATTCTTCTGTGCTAGCCCAGGTCTGGGCTATTTAAATGTGTAGCAGTGACAGTGGAAGGCACAGAGGTATAGCTCAGAATAATAATAATAATATAAAAGAAAATACAGAGGGGGAGGTTCTGTTTATTCAATAATGGTTTGGGGGGACTTCCCTGGTGGCCCAGTGGTTAAGAATCCCCCTTCCAACACAGGAGACTCAGATTTAATCCCTGGTTGGGGAATTAAAAGGTCTCACATGCTTGGGGTAATGAAGCCTGTGCACTGCAACTAGAGAGGCCACATGCTGCAACTAGTGATCACACAAGCTCTCGAGCCCACGGGCCACAACAAGGGAAGCCCAGAACCCACACACACAACTAGAGAAAGCCCACGCACTGCAGCAAAGACACAGCGCAGCCCAAATTTAAAAGTAACCAAATAATGGTTACTGAGCATCTACCGTGCATCAGGATGACATCAGGATAAAACAAGGCACATTTCCTGTCTTCCAAATCTTTCTGAGCTATTTAATGAGAAGACAGATACCCACAAAATACCTAAGACACAGGCAGCAAGTATAATGGGCTGGTTTAAAAAAAAAGCGACAGGATTTAAAGAGATGAGAAGAATCTTAAAGAACTCTTCCAGTTCTATTAGAGTTGAACATTTGAGAATGGATAGGATTAGAGTGAAGAGAAATGGGTTCCAACTCAAGCTAATTCCAGGGGAAAAAAAAAATCTTGCTATTGGTTGGCATAAGAAGACACAGACAAAGGGCACTGGCGGGGCTAATTCAGGATTATGCACCATAAGGGGAGGAGGCAGTACAATGAGAGAAGAGACGGGGACACCAAGCTGAAGGTCCAGATGGAAGGAGAGGCAGGTCCCAACACATTGCTCATGGTGCCAGGAATGGCCTTTTTCAGGATCTTCAATCAAAGGAGAAGGAAATGGCAACCCACTCCAGTACTCTTGCCTAGAGAATCCTATGGACAGAGGAGCCTGGTGGGCTGCTGTCCATAGGGTCGCATAGAGTTGGACTTGACTTAAGTGACTTAGCATGCCTGCATGCATTGGAGAAGGAAATGGCAACCCACTCCAGTGTTTTTGCCTGGAGAATCCCAGGGACGGAGGAGCCTGGTGGGCTGCCGTCTATGGGATCGCACAGCTTCCGACACGACTAAAGCGACTTAGCAGCAGCAGCAGCAATCAAAGGCAGATAATGAAACCTCCCTTTCTGCCTCTTCCTGCTCCTCAAGAGCAGATTTGAGGAACACAGACTGAAAACCCAAAGAAACCTGAGGCTTGGTAGCCAAGACTGATATTCTTCATTCCGTTCCATTTCTAATAATGCTAAAATAGCTTCTGTCTCAAAAATCCCCAAACCCACGCAGGGCTCTTTAGAGGAAAACAAGACATTAGTTCAGACCCAGGTTTGGTCCCTCACCAACTAGGTCTGTGAGCAAGTTACATATCCTCCTTGAGCTCTGTTTTCCTCATTTGTGAAATGGGGTAAACATTCTCCCAGGGTTATTGTGATGACTGGAGAGGATGTAGATGGAAAACATCTAACAAAGACTGTGACATATGGCAGACACTCAAAAACAGATATTACCACCACTGTTACAAATGTTATTATTTTTGTATTATCGTTATTCTTATTTTCAGGAAAGAGGCTGTAAATATTGAAGCAGAGAAATAAATAGAACCACCTTCAAGAGTAAGGGGGAAGATAACACCGTTGGTGTGCTAAAATCATAGCCTTTATTGCCATCACAGGATTTCTGTTGTGTATTAATATCATCCACCAAAATGTCTTGTTTTCACTGAATTCCACCAGCAGCTGATACTGGGGCTGGATGCCTGTGAAGACCCCACACTTCATGAATGTTTCCAATCTCCTCTTGCTGTCAGTAGGCGCTGGCAGTGACAGATGGAACATTTTGATAAGAAGTGCGTCTCACCCTCTCCCACCCTCTCCATTGCCCATTTGCACTTCCTGCTGTGACCTGCTCCCGGGGAGACATAAAGGAAGAACACACCACCCAAAGACTGGACATGACCAACTTTCTGCACACACAGCCACTCACTGGGGTGGCTCTGTGATAGCCAACAGCCATTATGATCCCCTGGGCGAAACCTCTGTGCCCCTGGCCCTTGGAGAGAGACGCCTTCAGCTCAGTGATCCCCACCTTCAGGTATCTCATCACAGATTTGGGCATTTTCAGTCCAAAACTCACCTGTAAGGTCTAACAACCTAATCTACTCCTTTACATACTCTCCTCCCTCACTAGTCCTTTAAAAAAATAGGATTTAACAG
This sequence comes from Cervus elaphus, assembly GCF_910594005.1. Lineage (NCBI taxonomy): Eukaryota > Metazoa > Chordata > Mammalia > Artiodactyla > Cervidae > Cervus > Cervus elaphus. The sequence continues at coordinate 42,912,771 of NC_057846.1, forward strand.
ACTTCCATAGTAGTCCAGGGGCTAAGACTTCACTCTCCCAATGCAGGGGGCCCAGTTATAAACCCTGGTCAGGGAGCTAGATCCCACATGCCTCAACTAAAGATGAAGATGTCACAATTAAGACTCAGAACAGCCAAATAAGTTAATATTAAAAAAAAATAGGATTTAAGACTTATGGCAATTTCAACCAAAGAATCACTCTCGCCCTTAGGGGCAGATTTCTGCATTTCCCAGACTGCCAATCCATATGACTTTGTGAACTCATCAGTATCAGTTCAGTTCAGTTCAATTCAATTGTTCAGTCATGTCCGACTCTTTGCGACCCCATGAACCGCAGCACACCAGGCCTCCTTGTCCATCACCAACTCCCAGAGTCCACCCAAACCCATGCCCATTGAGTCGGTGATGCCGTCCAACCATCTCATCCTCTGTCATCCCCTGCTCCTCCTGGCCTCAATCTTTCTCAGAATCAGGGTCTTTTCAAATGAGTCAGCTCTTCGCATCAGCTGGCCAAAGTGTTGTAGTTTCAGCTTCAACGTCAGTCCTTCCAACGAACACCCAGGACTTATCTCCTTTAGGACGGACTGGTTGGATCTCCTTGCAGTCCAAGGGACTCTCAAGAGTCTTCTCCAGCAGCACAGTTCAAAAGCATCAATTCTTCGGCGCTCAGCTTTCTTTATAGTCCAACTCTCGCATCCATACATGACTACTGGGAAAACCATAACCTTGACTAGACAGACCTTTGTTGGCAAAGTAATGTCTCTGCTTTTTAATATGCTGTCCAGGTTGGTCATCACTTTCCTTCCAAGGAGTAAGTGTCTTTTAATGTCATGGCTGCAATCACCATCTGCAGTGATTTTGGAGCCCAGAAAAAATAAAATCAGCCACTGTTTCCACTGTCTCCCATCTATTTGCCATGAAGTGATGGGACCAGATGCCATGATCTTAGTTTTCTCAATGTTGAGCTTTAAGCCATCAGTATCAGGGGTTGCATCTAAAATGACTCCTCACAGTGTTGGACCCTTGTGAAAGCTCTAGACCCAGAAGGAATAAAGATTTTTACTATGATAAGCATATTGGGGGAGGGGGGGCTCCTGAGTTGGGCTTAGTGCTAAGGGCCTTCCCACCTGACTTCATTCTTCCAAGAGGCAGGTAGAATCATCCTTCTCATTGACCAGTTGAGAACCTAAGGTGTAGGATGGAGTAAACAAGCCTGTAAGGGGCAGTCAGGTACCAAGGCCTGGCTGACTCTGTGTCCACCGGCTCAGCCCCATCCTGACTGCCTCCCCGTGGCAGAATTCAGCACAGTGAGCCCTTCAGTCTGTTGCCCTACTGCCCGTCTAAGAAGCCACCATTAACAAAAATATGAAAATGAAAGGCAGACACCCTGCCCGGAATTCATGTCGGCAGATTCGAGGGAGCCTCGACTATCCAGGTAAAATCTGGGAAGCTGGATGTGACCTCAGGGCCCAGACGCTCTTCTCTGTGTTTATCAGAATCAAACTGGGAGGCAGGGCCTTCTTCCCATTTGTTCTGCCCACCCATCTGTAGTCTGACTCACCCTCAAATTTGGTACCTACTCCTGCTCCCCCCGCTCGGCCTGACAGCCTGCAAAACCCCACCCCTCCATCCAGTCCACTGGCTCTTCTTAATCCAGCCAAGACCCTCCATGCCACGTGCCTGCCCCTGGCAAAGCACTGCACTCCCGCGGCCACCACTCTGGACGGCTCTGCCCTCAGTGCGGGAAGACTGGATTCCTCCTGTCTCCTTCAACTTTGACAAGCTGAATGGTTGACTGAAAATGCCACCAATTAAAATGAAACTTCCTCTGGTTGTGAATGTGAAACGGCCAGGAGGCATGCCACTGCCATTTAAAATCAGCCACTTTTTTTAAAAAAAGATTTTTTATGTGGGTCATTTTTAAAGTCTTATTGAATGTGTTACAATATTGCTTCGGCTGTTTGTTTTGACTCTGGTGGCAAGGTGTGTGGAATCTCAGCTCCCCGACCAGAGATCGAACCCACACCTCCTGCATCAGAAGACGAAGTCTTAACCGCCAGGGAAGTCCCCCAAATCATACACATTTTAAAATTAAAATTATTAATATTGAAAATGCTACTGAAATGCTTCCTGTTTTATGTCGCCAAAACTGGAAGGAATCAAACTCTGCTCAGAGGAGGAAAGGTAGAAGGATTGGGGCTGGGCCATTCTCAGCACAAAACAAATAAGCCTTGGCCGCCTTCTCTGTGATCCTCAGAGTTTTTATCCCACTTGAAAAAGGGCCCAAATTGGAGCTCACCTCAATGTTCTCGTAGCTGTGTTCTGGTCTTTGCTCCGCCCCCCCTTCAGGCCCTGCCACTGTCCTTCCAGGGCACAGAAAACACCTTCCCCAGTGGCCTTCCTGGCCCTCAGAAAACAAAGATTTGGAGACAAACACAGCACAGTGACTCCCCACCTCCCTCCACCGCCTCTAGGGACCAAGAACCCTTACGGACGGGCCGGGTCTGTCTCGTCCCTTCACACCTCCCTCTGCATGAGTTGGGGGATGCAAGACTGGTTGCCATGACAGCAGACCAAGCAGCCTTAGAAGAAGAAAAATTAAAAAAATAAAAAAACATGGGAAGTGCTCCAGAACCAGAAGCATACTGGACTTCCATGAAACAGTGCCCAAGGGAGAGATGGGGCAGAGGGCAGACAACTGAAGCCACCGCCCGGGACCAGCTCACAGAGTCTGCGGTGCCTGCACGCTCCCCTTCCATTCACCACACACCCCCAGGAGGCGGGGCTGTGGGCCTGGGACCTCTGTGAAGTGGCTGAGATCAGGACAAACGTCAGATACAGCCAGCCTGAAGAACCTCTGGGTTCCCTGTTTCTTGGGATGAAGCCCTCTCTGCTGACTGGCTGCTGCCCGCCTCGCCTGCCTGGTGATGCTCAGAGGCAGGAGTGTGGCGGTCCAGGTCCCTTCCCATTAACCGCCCACAGGCAGGTGAAAGCTCTGGTTTCCAGCCTGGGTTTGCATCTGCACCTGCCAGAGGGGGAGGAATAAACTGAGGCAGAATCGCCACGGGAATGAGGGCCCACAACACCCCAGACGGCGGATGAGCCGCGGCAATCGAAAGTTTACACGAAAAGGCGGGTCAAAGAGCACCTACCTGAGATCCACTCTACGAAGTCAGAAACTAAACTAAGAATAGATACCCCTTTAGGATCCACGCAGAGAAGATACAACTCTTCTTCTCTGTTGGGGAGGGATGGGGTGGGGGGGTGGGAGGAACCCCTCACACCACCGTCTTCTGCTTGGCACTGCCAGGAGCTGCAAGGCTGACTCACACCCCTTGAATAATTGCCTTTTGATAGCACCATTTCCTACACTTGTAAAATTGGCCTCCGTGATCCTGACTCAGAGGCATCTGCCTCTGCTGGGCCCACACGCCTTAGCCCAGGCCCCAGGCCATGGAATCTGTCAGTCTTGTTCACGTACGGGCCCGCAGCTGGCCGAGGACACCCAGAGCGGAGAGTAGCAAACAAGCCCCCAGCCTGCGCCAGCCTCTGAGGATGCACACACGTGCACCTGCTCCCCGGCCACTTGTCCCTCTCCGACCCCGTGAGCCCTGTCGGGATGTGTGGGTTTGGACTGTAGACTCCAGCAGGCTCAGCGGAGCCCAGGGCTCCCAAGGACTCAGGCCTCTCAGACTTGCCATGGCATTTACTGGACAGCCTCTGCCCGAGACCAGCATCTCCTACAGCCTCGCTCAGATCCCCCTGCATCACTACCTGGGTTTTGCTGAGCATTTACTATGTGCTGGGGTCGCCCTAGGCATGGGCAGTGCCACAGAGAACAGCTCCTCCAAGACTCTGACCTCTCAAGAAGGTCCGCACACTGGACTCGGGGCACGCCATTCTGCAGAAACACACCCAGAACCCCTATCTCCTTGCACATGAATAAGATATCCACACCAGCTAGCATTTGAGAGGCTTAACCTTCCTGCTGACGTTTCTATGTTGGACCTTCATTTCCAGCGAACAGTAGAGACAGGGGATGTGGGCAAAGGTGGGGCTGACAGGTGATCCAGAAGGTGGGAGCCCTTCTGTCTGGGTTTCCCAGGGGCCCTCTGCGAGGCCACTGCGGGGACAGCCTGAGGAGTCCGGCAGGACCAGACAGAGAGCCCAACTGCGCCCAGCTGATGGGTCTGAGGGGCCTCGCAGGGCACTTTTGTCAGAAGAAATACCATTTGCTGATACAAATGAACTTATTTACAAAGCAAACGAACTTATTTACCATATTGCTAACAAAGGTCCGTCTAGTCAAAGCTTTGGTTTTTTTCAATACTCATGTATGGATGTGAGAGTTGGACTATAAAGAAAGCTGAGCGCCAAAGAATTGATGCTTTTGAACTGTGCTGCTGGAGAAGACTCTTGAGAGTCCCTTGGACTGCAAGGAGATCCAACCTGTCCATCCGAAAGGAGATCAGTCCTGGGTGTTCATTGGAAGGACTGATGCTGAAGCTGAAGCTACAATACTTTGGCCACCTGATGTGAAGAAGTGACTCACTGGAAAAGACCCTGATGCTGGGAAATACTGAAGGTGGAAGAAGGGGACGACAGAGGATGAGATGGTTGGATGGCATCACTGACTCAAAGGACATGAGTTTGAGTAAGCTCTGGGAGTTGGTGATGAACAGGGAGGCTTAGCATGCTGCAGTCTGTGGGGTCGCAAAGAGTCAGACACGACTGAACGACTGAACTGAACTGAACAGAGACTCACAGACTTAGAGAAAGAACTTTTAGTTTCAGGGAGGTGGGGGAAGGATGGGGGGAGGGATAGTTAGAGAGCTTGGGACTGACATGTACACACTGCTGTATTTAAAATGGATAACCACCCGATCCCTCTGGGTCTTCCCAGTGCACCAGCCCCTAGCACTTGTCTCATGCATCCAACCTGGGCTGGTGATCTGTTTCACCCTTGATAATACACATGTTTCAATGCTGATCGGGTGGAGAGGGAGGTGGGAGGGGGGATCGGGATGGGGAATATGTGTAAATCCATGGCCGATTCATGTCAATGTATGGCAAAAACCACTACAATATTGTAAAGTAATTAGCCTCCAACTAATAAAAATAAATGGGAAAAAAATGGATAACCAGGGCTTCCCGGGCATCTCAGTGGTTAAGAATCTGCCTTGCAATGCAGGGGACAAGGGTTTGATCCCCTGTCCGGGAAGGTTGTAGCTAAGCCCATACGCTTGTGCTCTAGAGCCGGAGAGCCACAACTACTAAAAGCCGCATGCACTAGAGACTGTGCTCTGCAACAAGAGAGGCCACCGCAAGGAGAAGCCCGCACTTCGCAACCAGAAAGCCGTCCTTGCTCGCCGCATCTAGAGAAAGCCCGCACATAGCAAGGTAGACCCAGTGAAGTCAAAAATAAACAAAATATTGGAAATGGATAAGCCACAAGGGCCTACTGTATGGCACAAGGAACTCTGCTCAATGTTATGTGGCAGGCTGGATAGGAAGGGAGTTTGGGGGAGAATGGAGGCATGTATGTGTGTGGCTGGGTTGCTCCGCTGTGTGCCTGAAACTATCACAACACTGTTAATCAGTTATGCTCCAATATAAAATTTTTAAAAAACAAAGAAAAGCCGCTTGCTTTCATAGAGTACGAATGGGTAAACTCCAGTGTACCTGCCAGTCACAATGGGCCGGGGCATTTTCTTTCTCTTTCTGCCCCCTCAGAGGGGAGATGTGGGTGGTGGGTGGAAAACTTGGATTTTTCCCTTGGTTCATCCCTTCAAATCAGAGCAAACACAGAGCCCCCATCTCGGGAGGAAAACCAAAGACAAACAGAAAAAAATAAATCACGAAAGCCCCAAAGAGCAGGAGAGCAGAGGAGAAAGTACAGGGGAGAAGAACACGCCCTTTATGTTTTCAGCCGCCCGTTTGATGGAACGCGGGCCAGGTGGAAAGCCACTCACGTCTTGAAGCCCAGGCTCCCGCCCTGCCCCTACCCTTTACTTGAAAGAAGAAAAGCAACGTGGCTCCTTCATTTCCTGGGGTGCCAGCTGCCAGGGTGGGGCAGGCGCACCCTTAAAACAGGTGGATTTTCTTAACAAGCTGCAAGACCAACATGAGCTGTCTTTGGCACAGTCGATACAAGCCTTCACAAATACAGTTCATAAATAAGTATTCCATTACTGTAACTTGTTTATGTGATTTATCGTCACAAGATCATCACTGTTCTGCTCCTACTGAACCAGACAGATTGAGGGCAGATCTGAAAGCAACCATCACAGCCAGGGCTTGGAGGCACACCGCTGCACCTGTAACCTACTGCAGAGGAGGACAGAGCCGGGCTGAGCTGAGCTGCTGCAAGGGAAACAATCACTCTTATCCTAATCTGGGCTCTGACAATGCAGCGTGGCTGCCTGTCAGCCAGCCAGCAGGCAGTCTCCGCCCTGTTTCCCTGCTCCCCCAGCCTGCTTAACTTGTGTTGGCTTCTCAGGGGATTGCTCTTTGGTCTTGATTTCTGTGCTGCTTTTCCTAAAATCAGCAGAACTGTAGAGCCCGTGTAATAGTGTCTGGAGTGGCCGAGATGGAAAGACACAGGAATTAAAATGTCACGGAGGTAGGGGCTGCCCATCCACAAACTGACAAAAGCCTGCCTGTGGGTCTACTCGATTTGTGGTTCTTCGATCAGAACGTCTCTTCCCATCTGAGAGTTGGTTTCAGATCTTGTGCCGTTTCTTGCCTTGGGATGCAGTGAGAAGTAGCAAAAATGATGACAGCTTAGGGAATTCATCTACCAGGGGAAGATAAGTGTAAAAAGGTATGTGTGCAATGCTCCTGAATAAATGATAAAGGGACTGGTAAAAATGAAAATATCTCTATCATGTGCTGGTGAAGGTAAGGACACATGGAGTCTTTCACCCATTTTTGATAAGAGGAACAGTTTAGCATCATCTCATCAAGCTAGGCACTCTAGCAACTGCACTCCTAGTCGACACGATAGAACTGTTCTCACTCAATGAGGACACGAGGCGTATAAAGGCCGATGATGGTAGCATTGTTCAAATACCAAACCTGCAATCACTCTGGCATGCATCTGCCAGAGGGGAAGAAAGTGAGGCAGAATTGCAACGTGAATGAGGGCCCACAACACCCCAGAATATGGACAAACCATGGCAATTGAATGTTTACACAAAAAAGTGGGTCAAAAAGCACCTACCTGAGATCCTGTCTACAAAATCAAATGCTAAACTAAAAGTAGATACCCCTTTAGGATCCATGTAGAGAAAACACAACTCTGAAAATGTCTGGCAAAACGTGAGGATCAGATTCAGGATGGTGATTAGCATAGAAGGGTAGGAGGAGGGAGTCATGTGACTGGATGCAAGTTGTTGGGAGATCTTCACTTTTCTGTGGACAGTGTTGTAGGGGGTGGGGGCTCACTCCGTTACTAAAGATAGCAAATGATAGTGATGATGATGGTAGATATAGACAGATAGATGGTGATGCTAAATAAAAAGATAATAAATGGATGGATGGTTAGACAGACAGATAGATAACAGACAGAGGGATGGATAGACAGATGACGATGTCAAATAGATAGCATCTATGCACCAATGATGAGAGAGAATGTTCTGGAAACAATCCTTCACACTCTCTGTAACATAGACATAGTTGTACTCTTTCTTTCTCCCCAACCACGAAAAACAACTGAATTTGGCATCCTCTCTGGCAGTTAGTGTTCCTTAGTACTAGTTCTGGCCAATGCAATCTGGGACAAAAGCTGTGTACACCCTTGGAGGCTGGCTCGGGAAACCCTGCACGTGGTCTTGAACCTGCTCTTCCACCTGAGGGTTGGGTACCCCTGCCCTGGTCCCCCTGCCTCACATTAAAGAAGTGAAACCTCTGAAAGCCTGAGTTTCTGAGTGACCGCATGGACTGGAGCCCCACGTCCCCAACCCCAGGCACCCACTGGATGTTCCACGATGGAGAAATAAACTTCTGATGCACTGAGGCACTATGATCCTAGGGTTTACCTAGTACAACCCAAACTAATTCAACTCAAACACAGGTACCACAGGCACGGCTGGAAAACAGTTACCCAGAAGCATGCTTTTTATCAGTTAAACCTCTTACGTGCTGGCATTAGACAGCCCAGACCTCTGGAGTATGCTTCCTCAGGCCGGTACCAATCGCTTCCTCATTTGAACAGATGTGGTGCTTTTATGGTGTCTGGAATCAAGCAATTTACAGAGAAGTAGAGCATCATTTGAGGACAAGGTCTATGTCCTGGTTCATTGGCCAGAAGTGCCTTTTCCTGTATTTTCACTAGGAGCTCCTTTCAAATAGCAGCAGTGCTAGGAAGGCCACTCCTGTCTCCATCCAGCGTGGAGCACATTCACCCTCCTCATGCCTGGCACGCCGGAGCTGCTGTCTTGTGCAATCTGCTCTGCCATCTTGTTGGGGGGTAGGGCACCGAGCAGATGGTCATGACCACTGGGATGCCAGGTAATGAGCAAGTGCCTCACATCAGAGGATCAGGGCCTTGTCACCACGCCAGAAATGACAGCTTGGCCGTCTGGCATCAGCCCTGATGTTGGGGAGAAGCTCCCAGCTCACCACTCCAGTTCCTAATGTAGTGACACTTTCAGATTCTTGCCCCGAATCAATTCTTCTTGCCTTTTCAGCTGAGTTGAGCAGGGCATAGGCAGTTTCCAGGAAATGAAACCATATTAACATAGATCCATCACTTGGCTGACGAGTCTGTGGCTTTGGGGACAAGATCCTGGGCTGAGTGACACTCTCCTAAAGCCATGCTCCCTCCCCATCTAGTCTGCTTTTGTCATACCCCTGCCACAAGCCTGGCAGTGAACTGTCAGCCCCTCCACCCCACTTGTCCACGCACACCAGACTGACCTTAAATCAGTGCCCCATCCAGCCTCCCTCCTACCTGCCTTCCCCACCTGCTAGAAGAGAGGTGGGGCTACTTAGTGGAAGAGCAGGTCAGTATCTGGATGTGCTGGCAAGGAGACAAGGAAATGTGAACACTGGGCAGGCAGCAGAAGAGGGCTGGCTGCAAGGTGAGGAAGGGCAGACACCAAGAGGGATGGGACCCAGCTACCCAGAACTGAGTGGACTGGAGACAGTGTAAGACCACATCCGAAAAAAAAAAAAAAGACCACATCCGGCAGTGGAGACAGGAAGAAAGAAATCACAACCCTAGAAAGAATCTGAAGGACCACCTGCCCCATCCTCCACATTCACAGAGAGGAGGAGACACCCAGGAAAATAATGGGACTGACCCCTACCCACCTCCCATGAGTAAAGGCAAACTAGGGATCCCCAACTCCTACGGTAGCATCCTTTCCCTACACACCCCCTCTCCACCCAGAATGTTCACTATCTTCCTTTTAGGAATCATTCTGAGCAGGGAGGAACCAAAGCCACTCTTTTAAATTAGGGGGGGGGAATCAAACTCTTGTGGGAACCTGCAATACAGAGACGCCCAACAGAGACCACCTTCCAAGCTGGTCCCTGGGAGGCAGATGAGAGGAGCTGCAAAGAGGAGGAGGGACACTGGGGGAGGAGGCCCTCACCCCACCCCACCCCCCAACCCCCCCACCCCCCGCCAGGCTCTCAGATTGCCCAGGTGAGCGTTCTGTCAAAACTGAAAGCGCTGTGTCTGGGACCTGTGAGCCTTGCCAGTGTCAGGTTAGAGCACTAAGGAGGTTTAAGAACCAAATCCACCTACACTAGCCACGCATCCCCATCTCAAACAGCAATTCTGAGTCCTCACAGCAAGAGTAACAGGCCATCCTCCCAAGTCAATGGGCTGTGACCTGCTTACTGATCGAGCAGTTGGGACACTCACTGAAATGCGTGCTTGGATCTTCCTGGGCTGGATAGGGAAACGCCAGGTCTGGACACCCTTTCAGTGAAGACTTTCCCACCCACCCGCCCCCCCTTGCTGCGACTGGGGTTGGCGTTTGGGATCAGCTGTCTGCCCTTCGGGAACAGCTTCAGCTGCAGAGTCACCGGCCCAAGGTCACCCTCCTAGCCAGGGTGGCCCATGCCTAGGGGCCAACAGATGCAAAGATGAAGAGAACTGGGGCTTAGGATGGAACAACTCACACTCTCGGTGTCAACCAGACCCCCTCAGGGCCGGTGGGGTTACAGCACCAGCTTCCTGCTTCTGGCCCCTCCTTCCACCAGGTCCATCCCGGGTGCCTCTCCTGCTAAACACCCGGAGCGCTAAACCCTGCAGAGTCCACCTCCTGGTGAACTGCTTCTCTTTTGCCTCCCGGGAAGCAAACCTCACACTGTAGCCTCACTGTGGATCCCACCTTGAAACAGACTAGGACCCTAGGGTCCATGTCCTCTGCCTGCCTTTCACCTGTGGAAAACTTTAGTCAAATAAGATTAATCAGAGAAATGAGAACACACAAAAACAGAGGAAAACAGTCAAAGATCAAATAATAATAACGTAGTCATTGAGCATCGTGAAGGACCTTTAGTTCCTTCTCAGGGGCTGTAGATAATATTCTGAGCCATATCCTGGGAGCTGTCTTATAGATACTGAAACCCCCACCAGATGGAAGAAGTTAACTACATAATGACCACACTGGACCCTCCCTGCCCCCAGTTGCCAGCATCTGAACAAGAGCAAACTTTCCCCTCCACCAACCTGGCCTGTTCATTGGCTTTTGAGCAGCGAGCAGCTGGACTCACCACATACTCTTTCGGAAACAACCTCATCAGAAATGCAGTGTGTTGTTATTAGGTTGCTCATTCACATCCAACTCTTTGCAATCCCATGGACTGCAGTCCACCAGGCTCCTCTGTCCATGGGATTCTCTAGGCAAGAACACTGGAGTGGATAGCCATTTCCTTCTCCAAGGGATCTTCCCAACCCAGGGAATGAACCCGGGTGTCTCAAACTGCAGGCAGACACTTCACCATCTGAGCCACCCAGAGACCTGATCAATTCCCCAAGCCCCAGAACTCTTTCAGGAGCCCATCGAGTCATCCCTAGAGTAATATTCGTGCAACTTGAAGCCAAGCATTGTCTCTAGTAACGCTGAATCCCAAGATAGGCTCAGTACGTCTTACTAACATGCAAAAAAGGAGAAAGCTGCTAGTGCCGAATCCCATTTTTCAGCCCTTTGATCTGCGGTCTCCAAGGGGGTTATAGTTACTCTCACACCATCTGACTAGAACTGATGCTTCTAAGTTCTATAATGTCAAATAAGTCATATTTCAGTAACACTTCCCACCCACTGCTAAAAATATTGCTCCTTCCCACACAGCTATTTCTAATGAGCTATTTCAAGCCACCTGGCACTCGGGGAAGATCCCTGACTCTTCTTCGAAGGCATGCCGTGAAATGGAACCATCTACAATAGAACCCAGTTGATGCTGGTGTCAGGGGCAGGAAGAGACCTCACGGGTTCCTTTTCCCTACAGTAAGAGATGCCCCCTGGAGATGGCATTAGACCCACAGTCTGAGTGACCCTCAGGGAAAACGTAGGACATTACAACACACCAGAAGAGGCACTGGAGCTTGTTACCGATGGGCTCTCCTCCAGGACCTTAGCTGCTCTTACAGCTTCTGATGAGAACCAGTTTGAAGCCTGAAGAAGTGTTAACTCCCACTGAAACGTGACTGCATCCGAGGAGCAAACAAGGTTCCTACCTGCTGATTTAACGTGCATGCTAAGTCGCTTCAGTAGTGTCCAACTTTGTGCAACCCTATGGACTGTAGCCCGCCAGGCTCCTCTGTCCATGGGATTCTCCAGGCAAGAATACTGGAGTGGGTTTCCATGTCCTCCTCCAGGGGACCTTCCCCACCCAGGGATCGAACCTGCGTCTCTTAAGCCTCCTGCATTACCAAGTGGGTTCTCGACCACTGGCGCCCCCTGGGAAGCCCCTTGCCTGCTGCTGCACTAGCTGATAAACCCCAGCCATCCCAAAGGCTTGCCGCGGGGCATCACAGATGGAATACCCCCCACGCTCATCCTCCCATCCTGTCCAATGCTGTGTTCTCTCCTCTTCATCACCCTGCGGACCCAGTGGGTAGGGGCTGCCTCCCTGGGCGTGGTCCCTCTTCTCCTCACCCAAGGTGAGGAAAGGACCCTTTTCTAGGTCCTCCTGGGACTCTGCGAACACCTAAACAACAGATAGAATATATTCTGCACCCCTGGTAGGCTGTGCACCCCACGGACCGAGGGCTGTTCTAGGCACGTCAGCTAGTGTGGCAAGAACAAAACTAAAATGCACCGGCGTGGTCATCCGGGTCTAAAAAGAACGTGCCGTTCCTGCTGCGACTTCATCTGAAAATGACTAAGCAGACCCCAGAGGATGCTCCCAAAGAAAACAACTCCAGCAGCATCCATGAGCTGCCCTGGGCAGGCCTTCTCTAGGAAAAGACGGGCAGCATGCCCCAGCACCTCCCCGGTGCAGCCGGGGAAGCGGCTCCACCCTCTCACCGGAAGAGGTGAGATTTGTGACCCGGAAGAGGCCTCTGTGATCCGGAAGCGGTCTCGGGAAGGTCAGGAGAGTCTCCCTTCCCCCACCCTGAGACCCTGCCCCCTTCACGCTGGGCCACAGCGGTAACAGGAGGAGGCACTAAAGAGAAAGAATGTGCCTTTGTAGGATCCCAGGAGGACTAAGTGAAAGAGAAAGTGAAAGTCGCTCAATCGTGTCCGATTCTTTGCGACCCGATGGACTATACAGTCCATGGAATTCTTTAGGCCAGACTACTTGAGTGGGTAGCTTTTCCCTTCTCCAGGGGACCTTCCCAACTCAGGGATCGCATCTAGGTCTCCCGCATTGTGGATTCTTTACCAGTTGAGCCACAAGGGAAGCCTAAGAATACTGGAGTGGGTTGCCGATCCCTTCTCCAGTGATCTTCCCGAGCCAGGAATTGAACTGGGGTCTCCTGCATTACAGGCGGATTCTTTACCAACTGAGCTATCAGGGAAGCCCAAGAGAGTTCACCAACTCTGCCTCTGCCCACACACAGGGCGGCCCTGTTCTCAGGCACCCCTCCCAGGGCCTGGATTTCCCCTCATCCACCGTTCAGACCGCATTCGGGGGACATTTGGGAACATGCTACTGGGTGCTCATCGTCAGGGTCAAGACTGACTGCTATGGATTGAGTTCTGACCCCTAAAAAAAAAAGGTACATGTAAGTCCTAAGTCCCAGGACTTGGAATGTGCTGTTATTTAGAAACAGGGTCTTTGCAGACATAAGGAAGTTAAGATGAGGCCCTACTGGACGGGGGCAGGTCCTCATTCAGTAACTAGTGTCCTTATAAGAAGAAGGAAGTTATACAAATGGGGAGATGGGCGGCCACCCGAAAACAGAGGCAGAGCTGGGAGTGAAGCATCAACAAGTCAAGGATGCCAGAGACCACCAGAGCTGGAAGAAATCAGGGTGCCTCCTCCCGAGAGCCTCCAGAGAGAGCCTCACCCACACCTTCATCTCTCGGAAACTAACGTGGTGAGCAAGCATTTTATGCCACCTGTCTAATGATGCTGTACAGCCCTCACCTGTAACAGCCCAGGAGGTGCTTATTGAGTCCCAGAAAGCCCACGTGACAGGCCCAAGGCACGGTCAGCATAAGGTTCCCCAAAACTAACAGAAACAAAGCAGAAACTCAAATTCATGTCCCAGGGACTCAAATCCTTGTCTCCTTGCCTCCAAGTGCAGCCATCTTTCCAGAGCATTTAAGTCAACTGTTGTTTCAGCATTTCCTTCAAGGGTCCTCTGAACTTTGTTAGAACTTTCCTTCCCAGAGAAAACCATAATTCAAAAAGACACATGCACCCCAGTGTCCACTGCAGCACTATTTACAACAGCCGAGACATGGAAGCAGCCTAATTATTCATCAACAGAGGAATGGGTAGAGAAGATGTGGTACGTGTAATGGAATATTATTCAGCCATAAAAAGGAACAAAATTGGGTCATTTGTAGAAACATGGATGGACCTAGAGACTGTCACAGAGTGAATTAAGTCCAGAAAGAGAAAAATAAACATCATATCCCTTATATGTGGAGTCTAGAAAAATGGTATACATGACCTCATTTGCAAAGCAGAAACAGAGACACAGATACAGAGAACAAATGTATGGATACCAAAGGGGGAGAAAGGGTGGGATGAACTGGGAGACTGGGATTGATATATAAACACTACTATGTATAGAATAGGTAACTAATCAGAACCTACTGTATAGCACAAGGAACTCTTCTCAAAACTGTGGTGACCTGAACAGGAAGGAAATCCAAAAAGGAGCGGATCTATGGATATGTATGGCTGGTTCACTTTACTGTACAGCAGAAAATAACAACAATGTAAAGCAACTACACTCCAATAAAAGATTTTTTAAAAACAGAAGTAAAAAAAATTAAATTAAATTAAAAAAAATAGTTTGGCCCATGCCAGAAGGAGAGAGACCTTGAGGCTCTGATGGAATTCCAAACCTCACAGTCAGGAAAGGCCGGGCTAGTTGCAGCTGCCGTCTGCCTGGTTTTGTCATAGGGCTGATGCACTTGATTTGAGGGTCAGGAGAAAGCAGTAATTTACCAGCTGTCTTCACCTGCCAGTGTCCTAAAGGGAGTCCATAGCAATTAGGCAATTATAATCACTTAATCCACTGTAAATCTCTGCAAGAGAAAGGTAATCATTATGGAGCTCCAATCTGGCTGGTCTTTGGCTGGTCTTTAGGTACCCCGAGTCCTGCAGAATATTAAAAAAAAAAAAAAAAAACACATTTTTAAAGACTCTTCCAAAACAGCTGCAGCCCTGAAATGGGAGCTTTGTGTAGAGGCCAGGAAACAATTTGGGTTTCCTTATGAACCTTCCCAAATTGGGAGCCAAGTTGTCTGAAAGCCCTCCACAGCTGGGATGTCAGGGTTGCCAACTGGAATCGACCCCTCATTCCATCACATTGGCTTGGGCCACCTTTCCAGCCACTGCTGACCTCCACAGACCCCAACAAAGGCCTGAAAGTAGAATATACCAGGTGCTGCTGGGGCAGAGACCCAGTGTGATGTCATGGGCTCCTGTGTCCAGCCAGGTGGCATTTGTGAGCTGGAAAAGAGAATAGAACTGGGGGGGAGGGGTGGCGTGTGGCTGAGGGACAGACCAATGCAATTCCCATCTTCGCAGAGAACAGAAAGCTTGCCCACAGCATGGACACCCCTCCACCTATTGGGAGAAAACCTCTCCTCTGATCTTTCCAAAGCAACAGCAGCAAGCTCTAAATATTTCAGCTTGTATCTCCAGGTCCTCAGCACTCCGCCAGCCTTCAACACCCTCAGTATCTAGTCCTCAGAAGCGCATCATTTATTCACCAGCTTCCAGGTCCACAGACCCAAGGGTCACCCCCCAAACCTGTTTTTCTGTCTTCTTTCTAGGGAATTTGTGCCTATAAGCATGTCTCCACCATATCTTGGTGATAGAAGAGGATCTTGGTCACCCCAAGAACAACCAATGAAGTAAAAGTCAACTGACTGGATTTGTTGCCAATGTTGATTTTGGGTTGGTGGGACTTCCCTGGTGGCTCAGAAGGTAAAGAATCCACCTGCAATGGAGGAAACCCGAGTTCGATCCCTGGGCTGGGAAGATCCCCTGGAGAAGGGAATGGCAACCCACTCCAGTATTCTTGCCTGGAGAATCCCATGGACAAAGGAGCCTGATGAGCTACAGTTCATGAAGTCACAGAGTCTGACATGACTGAGCCACTCGAATCATCATGGTGGGGCAACCAGGGGCATGACTGGAAAATAAACCCAGTGGGACCTTGCATTAATTTTCAGACTCTGTCCCTCCTTCTTTCCCCGGGTTTATGGGCTGTGTAGACACGGCATCCAGAAAACCAGGACTCAACACAACCAGTGCTGACGCAGTTCAACAAAAGTCCAGCCAATGACACCAGATATCTTCTTCAGCCCAGCCCGGGGGCCTCTGAAAAATGCCCAAGGATACAACCAGTAGATCTGACAAGAGAAAAGGGTTGAAGATGGGGAAACTGGGAAAGGAAACATCAGAGTTAAATGAAATATCGGCTGACCTGGCATTAGCAACAAAACTTTCTAACTTGCCAAAGTGGTCCCACAGAGCAGCGTCACATTTTCAGCTCACTTGGGGTAAGTTAGAATGTCTTTATCTCTCGCCCGACAGAGCAGAAGGTGAGGACCAGTGGAATGAAGGGACTTGCCTCGGGTCACATCGTCTGTGGCAGGGTCAGGGTCAGAAGCAAGGCACCTGTGGCATTGCTGTGAGCAGAAATAATGGGGTTCTCCCAGGGGAGGGTCCACAGGGCCAGCTCAGCACATCAGTGAGACAAAAGCAAAGACAGTGAATGCTCCATGCAGCCAGCAAGGGGTTGTTTTCAATTCAGTCCCGGATAGCGTGGCCGCAGGGGCTGAGTGAGGCTCTGAGCTGAATATCAATCACCGATAATAAATATCACACCCCCAGCCCTTCACAGCCTCACCTTTCGATTATCCCCCACTTCCCTGGGACTTGGATCACCTCCTGAGAGAAGTGTGGGGACACCCTGGACCCATTCCCAGATCAATACAGCCAAGCAGCATCAAAGAGAACGTTTTCAGCATCTTCATTATTACTTTCAAAAGCTTGGCTTCTCCAGAGAAAATAGTCTTGTTTCCAGAGCCACCAGTCTGTGGATCGCCTTCCAAAGAGGACAGAAAGTTGAAAGTTATTAATGGGTATCTCCAGGCAATTACAGACACCCTGCCCTGGGGTTTCTGGCTTCTCCCGAGTGCCAGTTGGCCACTCTGCTGCTTCTGGAAGATAACACAGCCTCTGCTAAAAGTCGGCGAGATGCTCGATCAAGACCTGCGGGTTGTGGCAGCTTCTGCAAGCAAAGTCGCGTCCTATAATTTGACTGCAGGCAAGACAGTTGCTCATGTTCGGGCAAGAGAGGCCTGACACGGCGAGAACCCCAAGAGACCGCCAGGAGAACATGGTGAAAAGCCGTGTTCACCATCCGAGGAATCTCGAAAAACCTGTTAGGGCATGATTCAACCTCCCAGGCTAAATGCACTTGATAGATTTTTTTTTTTTTTTTTTCAGAAAAGCAAGGTCGGAGGGGGCCAGGGAGGGTGAAGATATGCTGAATGAGGGCAGAGCCCAGCATCAATCAGGACCCAACCCCCAAAGGAGGCAAGATGTCAAAAGGAGGGACCAGCCAACTGACATATGGGTTCTACGCAGGGAACATGCAGACCTCTCCTCGCCTGTGGATCCTGGAATTCCAACGTTTGGACTTCAGCCTCTTTCAGAGCCCAAGACCTGCTCAGCAATAGCCTTCTCGAGGGATCAGAGAGCAGGCCCATCTGCCAGAAGGGCACTGAACAGCCTGCCCATCAGCCGATTCTAGCTGAGCCCGAGTGTCACTACTCTGTGAGCTTCTTCCAAAAGGGCACCCCACTCACATGTGTCACTTCCTTTTTCCTTACAGCCTTTTACGAATTTCTCTCCTTAATCCATCCCGCCATGGCCCCGCCATCCCACTCATCCCGATCTCCAATCTTCCAAACAAGACCAGCTCTCCCTCTTTGTCGATGTGCTTCAGGACACAAAGAGAGAATCGGCACCCCGCAGCTCAGGTCTCGGGGCCAAGCAGGCGGGTCCACAGAGGGAGAAGGTTCCCAGGGCAGGGCTGCAGCTGCCTCAAAGCTGTCTGCCTCTGGATTCTGTCATTAGAGTCTCTGGGTGTTTGATCGCCTCCCCGATGCAGAGTAATTAAAATCCTGCACTGTTTGTTTTTCATTTCTTTGATAAATGGTGCAAACTGCTAACAAGCAAGGGCAGCAGTGTTTCCCGTCATTCACCCTCGGCTGGCTCCCCGTTTCCAGGAACATCCCGCTTTCCTCCGAGTGGGGACCACACAGCAGGAGGTGCAGGAGCAGGGTCCCTCGAGGGCCAAGAGCCCAGGCAGGATGGAGCCACACAGCTGCAGGGAAGGAGTTCAAGGATGACCTCTCAGGGAGGACTGGCCCTGTCCTTTTTTAACCTTTAGAGGGGAGACATGATCAGAGCAAGTCTTTGTTAAGACTATTCTGTTTGGCTTGCAAAGGCATTCCCTTTCCCCAAGCCGGTATGAAAAAGAAATGGGACGATCCCATCAAGGAGAAAATGCCTTTCTAACTCTCAGTCTCTCCATCCAGGAAATGGGTACAGTTGTATCTGCCCTGCTTGTCGCACTAAGATGCCACGGCAGTTCAACAGCAGGTTCCACAAGGCAATAGCACACAGGTCAGGAGGCTCTAAGGCAGCAAACTTGTCAGCGAGCTTCCGGCATCATCCCCGCCTCCCTAGGGCGGAAAGGGACAGCCTGGCTGGTTCCCAAAGCAATTTAGTGTCTCTGGCTAAAGCAGAGGCTGCTGAAGAAGGACAGGGAAGGGGAAGAGATGGGAAGACAAGGGCGTGCCGAGGAAATGTCCGCACCATCCGCTCTGTAAGAAGAGCTCGCCTGGTCCTCTTACAAACCTCTAGAAGGTGCTGGAGGCCTCTGGCCTCAGCTGTCACGACTTGTTTTCCCAAGTTGCTCCATAGCTCTGGCAACTGCAAGAAAAATGTCCTTCCCCTAACGACATTCATGTCTGTGTACCTGGGCTTTGAGGCAAATAAAGGCCCCTGCAGAGATGATGTCTGTCCTGGGAGTTACCCCTCAAGCCATTTCTCCTGTGACAGCTTAAGGCCACCCCTCAGATGCAGGCTGGACCTGCTGAGGTCAAGTCCAGTCCACCCCGATGATTCTAGCAGCACTATGTACATCAGCCAAGACACGGAAGCCACTAGGACCCCATCAGCAGAGGAATGGAGAAAGACGACGTGGTACGTGTATCCAATGGAATAGTACTCAGTCATAGAAAGAGTGCAATTCTGCCATTTGCATCAACACGGATCAACTTGGAGGGTGTTATCTCTAGTGGCGTAAGTCAACAAATACTGTCTGATATCACATGTAAGTGGCATCTAAAAAACACAGCAGAAAAATAAAACAGAAACAGACTCACAAATACAGAGCACAAACTTTGGTCACCAGGCGGGAGAGGGAAGGGGGGACAAAATAAAGGTCGGGGATTAAGAGATACAACGTGCAATGTATAAAATAAATAAGCTACAGGCATATATTGTACAGCAGAGGGAATACTGAGAGGAATACAGCAGAGGGAATACTGAGGAATTCTTCCTCAGTATTTTATAAATGGAGTATAATCTTTTAAAATTGTGAGTCACAACATTGTACACCTGAAACATGATATTGTACGTCAACCATGTTTCAATTACAATATTATAAAAATTTTAAGAATTTTTTTTAAAAATGCAATGGCTAAATAGAATTTTGGGGAACTTTAATCATTACTGAGCCTCAGCTTACTCATCAATAATACAGGGATAATAATCATATTACTGCTGTGAGGAGAAAAAAGAACATAAAGTACCTAAAATCTTGATGCATAAAAGGTATTAAGTAAATAGTAGCTACTCATCTTTACTACTAAAGATTACAGCTTTGGTGAGGGGGAAGGGGGAAGGGATAAATTTGGAGTTTGGGATTAACATATACACACGACTATATATGAAACAAGGACCTACTTTGCTGTATAACACAGGGGACTATATTCAATATCTTGGAATAATCTATAATGAAAAACAATCTGACCAAGAATATACACATGTACATATATATGTATAGGGTTTCCCCAGTGGCCTTGCAGTAAAGAATCCACCTGCAATGCAGGAGCCGCAGGAGATGTAAGTTTGATCCCTGGGTTGGGAAGATGCCCTGGAGGAGGGCATAGCAACCCATTCCAGCATTGTTGCTTGGAGAATCAAGAGGAACCTAGTGGGTCCATAGGGTCGCAAAGAGTCTGACATGACTAAAGCAATTTAGCATTCACGTACATATATGTACATATAACAGAATAAATAAATATATATATGTAAATGAATCACTTTGCTGTCCACCTTGAAAGCAACACAACAGTATAAATCAATTATACTTAAACAAAAAACTATCTGAAAATAAATTAAAAATTTTAAGAAGGTTACAGCTTTGAGAAGGATTGTATAATCCTTCATCCATTTCCTTCCTCAATTCAAAAGTTCCTTCACTCTGATTAATTCCTGATCATAAAAACGAAGCATCATAAAAACCTAAAACATCATAAAAACAGCGCCTGCATCATTCCAGCCAGCCCCAAAGAATGTTTTGGAAAGGACTCCAGATTCAGCACCAAGGAGAGCGGAGGGGTCCCCTGCAGGTCACCACTCTCTGCTCCTGGCAGATGGTGAGTCCTGCAGGGGACCTGCTGCTAAAGGGCTGGTGGGTACCACTCCATGCTGGCATCCCAAGTCATCAGGTCAGGTGGCACAGCTGCCTACAGAGAACCAGAGAACCCAACCTGAGGCTCTAGAGATGAGGCAGGGAGGAACCTCTCCTTGGGACCTGCACCAGCATTAGCTGACCATGGGCCACTCTCAATACACAACTGCCCTGTCTTCATCACCTTTAACCCAAACAAACACACACCGCCAGGAACCGTTTCCTTTTTGGCTTTCATTGGTTCATAACATATTTCCAATAATGACATTCCTCTGCCTACCTCTCTCCCAGTTACAGGAAAGAGGAGTAAAATAAAATGCTCTAAGCTTCCCAGGAGAAAGAAATACAAGACAATATATCTCTTGGGGGCCCCCCAAGTTGCAAAATGCTCCCCAGCCATGTCACCTGTCTCCTGAAGAGCACACATCTCTGACTCCTGTATTTGCCTATACCTTGGTCATCCTCAACATATTCCCCGAGAATGGGGTCCCGAGATGATAAGTTACCTAGATAGGGTTACAGTGACCCTCTTTCCTGTTTCCAAACCACTGGACAATAAAGACGGTCACACGTGATCGTGTGTGTCTCATTCATGAGGAAACCTTTGAATGCCTAGATCAGTGTTCCACCCAACATAGGTACTGCTCAGTGTCTGCTCAATGACACTGTAGTTCATACGCTAGCCTGTCTATCCAACAGGGCTCTAATTTAACTGGAATCCAGAGAGAACTACTGAGCACCATCTGTGAGCTCACAGCCCCCAAGGCTTTCTCCGCCCTGTGAATGGTACAAAGCAGTCACCCAGCTACTCAGAAGAAAAGCCCAAGACTCCTCCTTGACTGCTCTTCAATTGCACCCACATCCAATCTGCAAGCAAGACACGTTGCTTCCAACTCAAAAACAGATCCCGAATCCAACAACGCTTACAGGCAGGACCCCTGGAGCCTAAGCCAGCATCATCTCTCTCCTGGGGTCCCATGAAGCACCGCCCTGCTCTCCAGTCTCCATCCTGTCGTCTGATCGTCCATCCTTTGAGGGACTAGGGTGATTTCATGCATCAATCAGACACCACTGCTTTCCTGCTGAAAGGCTAGTGAAGCTTCCCAGGCAATAAGACCCAAACATGCTGCCCAGCCCAGGAGCCATACCTGATCTGGACCCTGCCTCCCTCCCCAGCCACACCTCCATCCACACTCCTCACACACACCCTCCAGCCCCACTGGCCTTCCCTCCATCCTCTTGAAGTCACCAAGCTCATCCCTGGGAGGTTCATCAACCAGATCTCCGTCTGCTGCCTTCTTGCAAGTCTGACCAAGCCCCACATGTGCAGGTACCCACCCCTCTCCTGCTGACATGATTCTCTACCCGGTCAGCATGCTTTCCCTGCATGAGAACTCGAACCAGTACATAAAGTGATGTAATCTGTTGTGTGTTTACGGTCTAACTTCCCCCAGAAGAATTTAAGCTCTCTAGAGAGAGACTTCCTCTGCCTGGTGGATGGCTAGATCCCCGGAGCCCAGAATGCCACAGGGCGCATGGTAGGTCCTCCACAAACATTTGTGGGCTGACTAAATTAAACGGCGTGAACTAGCGCTGTCTCCACAACCCAAGTTCTTTCTCACTGAATTTAGTTTTGCACACACATGTGTATTTATAGATCACACGGGGAGGGAATAAGCCCTCCAGAGACATTATGTAAACTCTCAACCTTGTACCTCTCATCAAAGGTGAGTGATTTGCAAAAACGAACATTCTTCTCTCACAGAATGCATGAGGTCAGCAATTCTCAGACTTTTTGTTCTCAGATCCCCTTTCCACAGTTAAAAACAGTTGAGAATTCAAGGGCTTTTGTTTACGTGGGTCATATCTCTCAGGGATGAATGTGATAGAAATTTAACCTGAGACTTTTTTTTTACTTTTTTTTTAAATGCATTTATTTTTTAATTGAAGGACAATTGCTTTGCAGAAGTCTGTTGTTTTCTGCAGGGTTTAAGAGGGAGGGGACATATGTACACCTATGGCTGATTCATGTTGATGCTTGACAGAAAACTGAGACTTTAAAAAAAATTTATTGACTTATTTTAAAATAACAATAATAGGGATTCCCCTGGTGGTTCAGTGGTTAAGACTTCCACTGAAGGGGGCAAAGGTTCAATCCCTGGTTGTGGGAACTAAGATCCCACATACTGTGCGGCAATGCAATGCCAAAAAGTAGAAAAATATAAAAAGGGTTTGCTATAAAAAAAATAGCAATACTAAATCATTACATTTTCACATGCATTTAATATTTATATAACACTATCTATAGTCTAAATGTCTCATGATATCCTAGGTTAATCCTGGAACAGAAGAAGAACGTTCAAGGAAAACCCGGTAAAATCCACATGAAGTTAATATGAAATCCACATGAAGTTAATCAACACGAGGTTAGTTAATAGTGGTGTACCCACATTAATAACTATATTAATATTAATCATTTCTAAGTGTTAAACACTTAGTTTTGATAAACATACCATGGAAACACAAGACTCCAACATTGGAGGAAACTGAATGAAGGGAATACAGAAATTTTTGTACTATACTTGAACTTCTCTGTAAACATAAAATTAATTTAAAATAAAGATTTGTTTTTTAAAAGCGGTGTTTAAAATAAATTACTGAATTAGTGTGAAGAGTGGCATTGTTTTGCTTTTCTGCAAATCTCTTTTATGTAGGATCTCTTATAGCTCAGTAGAAGAAATCTGGTTTCTTTTATCTGTATCTGCATTCAATTTGTTGTGATGTGCTGTTTTAGTTGAAATACATGAAGAAACTCCAGTTCACATACATATGTCATTGGAAAAGGGAGGATATAGTACCCTTAGCATAGAATTATGGATATTTTTTCTGTGATACTACATCAAAATTTGACAAGGGGTAGCTTCTTAAAAGGTTAGATGCATTATAAAATATGAACCCTTATCAAGTGAACTTTTTTGTACTTTGTTATGATAGACTCTGCTAGTCTGTCTTACATTTTCAATATATCTTCTACCCATCAATGATTTCATAACAACATGCATTGATCATGTGGAAAACAGTTCACTGAGTTATGCAGATCTCTCAAATTATGACAAATTTGATTGCACAGTATCAAAAATAAAGAACATTCATTAATATCAACCACCTCATCAGAAAGTCTTTAAGGTTTGGGAAGCTGTCAACCTCATCATGATAGATACAGATTTCCCAAAATTTTAATTTTCACTTGAGTGCTTAAATTCTATCACTGGTGAAAAAATACAGTCAGTTGTATTTTCTAAAATGGCAAGCTTATTTCACTCAATTTTAAGAAAATGTCTCCCAAATATTCAAATCTGAATAACCACATTTTCAAAGAGTAGTTTATCTTTTTTCAGTCCTTTTTTCAAGCAAAAATAGTATTCCATGTAAAAAGCACAAACAGTTGGCCATGTACTTTTCCTCAAGACAACTGTTGTACCATGGTGTAGAAAGGAAATCCTTTGTGTATCATTCCCATCTTCATCACATGGGACGTTAAAAAGATGTGTACTCAAAGGCTGATAACTAACACAATTATTCATTTCTAAAACTCCAGCTAGGACATTCTTAAGTACAACTGACAGTATGGGATTTTGGCTTCCTGCCACAAACGTGTGGCTGCTACACTGACTTCCAGCTTACTTGACTTCTAGCACGGTGATTTGGACTGAGTCACCTGCAGTATTACCACTTCTCTTTTACTGGTCGAAGTTTCAACACTTTCCACACGTGTTTCCACAAACTTCAACAAGTGGAAAAGGCAAAGAACACCTCGAGAAAATGATAAAAATAATATCAACCTTGCAGACATCCTGCAAGCATCTTAGGAATCCCCAACAGCCTTTGGATCACATTTTGTGATCCACCGTTCTAAATGGTCTACCACGAAGATCCCCCTAAATGAAAACATTCCGAGAGCACCCACCGCAGGTTGACTGAGCTCTAAATTCCTGTGGAGAGTGAGGCTAGGACAGCACAAACGGAGAAAGATAAAGTCCCTTCCCTAGGACTGCAAAACATGGTTATATACACGATGGATTCATAAAAGAACCCCAAATAATTTAAGGAATGACAGTGATAGCAAGACAGAGATGCAAGTGAGAATTCAAAGTGCTAAGGCAATGCTGACTGTGGACCTTCAGGGGTCAATAGGATTAGGGAGGGGGAGATTCCAGGTCACTCCTTTGGCAGAGTTGGTTCCGAATTCTGGATTTCTTCCCTCATCCCCAGCAATCCAGCTCTGGAGGATTCTGAGAATCATGGCCTCAACCCAAAGGTAGCGTGAGAACCGTCCCAGGTAGGGAGGAAAAACGGCAGCGGGGTGGTGAGATGGTTTCTGTAAGTTAAACAGCGCAGGAGAGGAAGACAAAAGACCTGGGCCAGATACCAGCGGGGGCCAAGGTCTACACTTGGGCGAGGGACAGAGAGACAGGAAGACAATGGGATGCTCCAAAGGGGCTGATTATTAGAAAAAAAATAAAAAATAAAGCCGGTTTAATGGAAGGTCACCTTCCAAGGACAGGCAGGGCAGTTTTGAGCTGAAGTTTATGCCAGAGGAAGACTCTACATCAGTAGCATCCGAAACACCCACAGCTAAATTGAACACAGTGGCATTCACGCTTTTCCTCCATCCCCCGCTGTTTGTGTTCATTTCAAATGACACTAGACTTCAGAAATTGGCCACCTGCCCACTTATCTCAGGCTCTTCATAAATGGTTGGTCCACACCAAAGCCATTGGCACCTGCACTATTTTTCTGAGAAGCGGTGGTATGTTACCCTGCAGAGCCAGGATGTCCTGAAGCCCAGTGGACCCCACGAGAGCCCATCAGAGGTGGTGATGGCTTTTCTGCTGGCTGCTCTGATGGCCCTGGTGCGAAATGACTCAAAACCCCTCAGGCTCTCTGTTGCTAGGCTCTGGATGATGCAAAGCCAAGGGCCAGAGACATGTTCAGGGGAGATGAAATCTGTTTCGGTCCCAGCAAATCCACAGGCTTGGGTACTACAGCCCTGCATCACACAGTCAATGTAACGGAATCAGAACCAGTTCTCAAGGAGGTGGGGCATTTTTCCCCAACAGAATTGACCCGTGTCTTTCAGGTCCACCCACCACTTACAGGGTCTATCCTTCCATCATTTGGTGCTATCATGATTCCAAGCATTACTTTTTAAAAAATGTTTTTAGGATGTTGCTAATTCTCCATTTTATTTTTATTCTATTTATTTACCTATTTTTTTGGCTGCATCACTCAGCTTGTGGGATCTTAGTTCCCCAACCAGGAACTGAACTCACGCCCTTTGCAGCGGAAGTGCAGATTCCTAGCCACTGGCCTACCCACCACCAGGGAAGTCCCTAAAGAGCATGCCTCTTTAAGGAGCCATTTGACCTAGTTATTCCTCCCCTGAGACCCCGAGGCTCTGAATAAGTAATGAGCTGCAGCAAGTCTTAGTCCCCATAGGCTGTGAGCTAGGGAAGGGACACAATGAATTCTATACCATGGCGTTCCTATCTCTTCCCCTGTATTTGTCTCAGCTCTCTAAATAGACAGTGAGCCTTTAGGAAGGCTATGATGAGTGACAAAGGAATTTAGAAATATGGAGGGTTACTCGGAGGAGAAATAATTCTTCCTGGACAACTTTCCCCTAGGTGTCCTGGGATGCCAGATGGAGACAGCAGAATTAAGGCGCCAATACAAGGCAGGAAGGATGGGAAAAGGCAGACAAAGTGAAGAGGGCTTTCCAGGTGCGGGAGGACATTGTGGGCAAAGGCTCAGAGAGAGATGCTTGTACAGTAGGGAACGTGTACCACTCTGGCAGGAGTGCAAGGTTAAGGCATGGAAATTAGTGAAGATGATGTAAGAAAAGTAGGCTGAGCCCATCATGTAAAGGAAACTGAACCTCAGACTGTGGGATACAAGGGCAATTAAGATGCCTGTAGCCCAGCAGGGTGTGTGAAGGGGAAGGTGCTACACACAACAGGAGGCAGCAACTGCGAAGATGTCAGGAAGGATGCATGCTGGAGTATCTTGGCTCAAAGGATGTCCCGGTCCCCAGGCAGGCATTGGGGCATGGGCAAGAAGCACTTTACAAGGACAGGAAACAGAACGGGCAGAGGTGTTGAGGCTTGGAACAGTATTTTGCATCCAAAAGGCTACAGGCACAAGGATACGGCTGGAAGAGGATGTAAAAGAGCCGTGGGGCTGGAGGAGTTGATGTGGACAGGGGCCACGTCCTGACTGGGCGGGAGCAGTTGGTGGTTTCCAACTTACACTCCAAAAAGCATCAGGAGCTCATGAAGGAACCTCAGGGGCTGCAACTCTATCTACAAGGACAGATTTGGGAAGTATGTACAAGCACGTTCCCATCTCCATTCAAAAGGCAATCTCTGCTCTGAAGAAAGAGTTCTCCTCTATGATCATAATTAAGTTTGAAAACTTCCGATATTGGTGTTAGTCATTCAAGGCATGCAGGCGCAAAGGACTGAAGTGGTCAGGAAGCCAGCAAAGCAGCCCGACAACCTGGGAGCCTGGAGGGAGGAGGGCAAGTGAAGAGACGACTGCTTAGTTCAGCTGAGAGGTGATCAAGACTGGGCTATGAGCACTAAAGAAAGAAAAAAGTTTGTAAGATGTATCTGACAGCATCAAGAGCATCCTTCAAGAAAGGATTCACTGGGACTTGATGGTTAATTTCACATGAGGAACCACAGTGAGACTTCACTACACATCCACTGAAATGATTGCAAGTAAAAGGCTGACAATAACTAATGTTAGGAGGGGACAGCCTTTCGAATTCTAATGCATTGATGGCAGGGGTGTGGGAAAGGGGTGCCCACTTTGGAAAACTGTGTAGCAATTATTGTTAATGTGAAATACACATCTACTCTATGATCAACTATTTCACTCCTAGATATTTACCCAAGAGAAATTAAAACATAAAGTCCCAAACAAACCCATATAAGAATATACATAATAACTTTGCTCATAAAAGGAAAAAACTTGAATTTTCCCATATGCCCATGAACTGGAAAACGGACAACCCAATTTTAGTATCTCCATGCCACTGAACACAACTCAACGATAAAAAGGAATGTACTATCCATAAGGAACAATCTCAAAAATTAGGATGTGAAGCAAAATGTTAGACATAAAAGGACTCAATGCATGATTCCATTTAAATTAAGCTCAAGAATAGGCAAGACTCTTCTGTATGAGGGAAATCGAAACAATGGGGAGTCCGTGAAAAGGGCAGGAGCAAACCCTCAGGGATGATGGGTTGTATTTTTATTTGGGTGAAAGTTATGCAATGTAAACATTTATCAATACTCACTGAACTCTACACTTAAAATCTAGGTATTTCACTGTGTGCTTTGAAATATACTTCAGTGACTTTTTTCACCTAAGGAAACTGGAAAACAGGAAAGTCAAAGGTGACTTGAGTTCACCTAGACAGACAGAAAGGAGAAGCTTTCCACAAAGGGAACAGGGACTCGATCAGGGGTGAGATGGTACTCTGTTCCACCTCCCCTAAAGCTTCCTGTTTATACTTTGAAATATTTGGGGTTTGTCTTCTGCCTCCTCTTAGATCATCAGCTGCCTGAAGTCTCCTTAGTGCGAGATCTGGGGCAGATCAGCCCCTCGGTCACCATGCTGCCTCGGCCTTGAGATCAGGGGGTGACTTCTCTTCTCCTCCCTCTGGATCCCGAGGCAACCGGCTTAATTAGCGAGTATAGGGAAGCCCTACCGAATGAATGATGCCAGGTCAAAGTGTTACCTGTGCCGGAGAAGAGGGCTTCATTTCTGTGGGTCTAAGAGAAGTTCAAGGCCTTCACCCAAGGAAAGGCTAATTAGAAGACTTGGGCTCCACGAGGGGCAGGCTGCAGAGTTCTATAACAGGGTTTCCCCCAGCCTCAACTCACATTATCTGCATCCCCCATGAAGAGTTCAGGTCTATTTTCAAGGTACCAGTAAATGCTCTTTGGGGGAGAATGGATGCATGTATATGCATGACTGAGTCCCTTTGCTGTCCACCCCAAACTACCACAACATTGTTATTCAGCTACACCCCCAAAACAAAACTAAAAGTTTAAAAAAACAAACTCCTCAGAAATCCCTTCTCTGGGCTCCTCTATTCTCACCCATCACTTTCATCCGCTGACCTCGTCCTCTTTGTCAACCTCGTCAAACACGTGGAATCAGCCCACACTCCCCGTACAAGGTCCCAGCCCGTCCCCTGCCCCGTGCAGCTAAAGGCGGCCCTGCGAGGCAGGACAGCCGTGTTGATGCTGACCGCGCGGCGTGTCATGTTCCGGCATCCTCCCATCATCAAGGTGCATTTTGTTGGCACTTAATTAAACTGGGAGGCAGAGGGGACGACCCCTGAGGTCCAGAGGAAGCCTCTGTAATTGCCCTTGACCATCAACACCTCATACACGCTGCTTCCTCCCAGCAGGGCCAGGCTGCCGATGCCTGCCTGGCCACTCCTGAGCTTAGAAACTTGAGAAGTACTGTGTTAAGAGGATGAAGTTAGATTTCAGCAAAACACCCAGGAAAGTCGCATGTCGACCTTCCAGGCTTTCCTGATCTCCTCCTGCTTCAGTAGCCACAGAGGAGCTGCCTCAGGCCGCTCTCCCCATCCTCATCAGACGGTGAGAAGGCTTAGCCAGAGACACAAACCCACAGAGAGGAAAGTGACAGCCCAGCCTTGCCCCCTCCACACAAGCAGCACGTGCGTGGAAACCCAGATGGCCACCCTCCTAAACTCCCTGCAGTGGCAAGTGGAGGGTCTAGGGACACACACCTGAAGGATTCTGAGCTAAGTGTCAGACAAAGATGATGATAAGTCCAGCTCTCATCTTCAGTGAGTTTTGAACACAAGCAAAACAACTCTGATTAAGAGCAGGGCCCAAGGGACTTCCCTGGTGGTTCAATGGTTAAGACTCCATGCTTTCAATACAGGGGGTGTGGGTGCAATCCCTGGTTGAGGAACTAAGATCCCACATGCTGTGCGGTGTGGCCCAAAAAAAAATTTTTTTTTTAATGTAAAGCTCAAGGTAAAAGGCAGTGACACAGCTACCAGATAACAAAGCAAATGCTGTGTGTTCACAAGAGATGCTTCAATTACAATCTCGGTGGTCGGGAATATAAATTACCCTGTGGTGCAACCAAGCTTCTATATATACCTGCGCACAGCAAGTTAAGTTACGTTAAGTCACAAGGGTGAAGTGGACAAAGAGGGTAAAGCCAGGACCCAAGCATCTCAGACTGCAGCAGAGTGATGTCACACAAGCTCTTCCTTCAACACCTCCCAGCTCTACTTTTCAGCCTCACCATGCAAATGACTTGATAATACTGAAAAAGATGTCTGAAGTCTGAAGGGAGAGGTTGTTAATTCTGCCTACTGAGAAGTAACACAGTGGTATGCGGTAAAGTAAAAAGCGTAGAATTGGGGGTCAGATAAATCGAGGACTAATCCTAGCTCTGGAATTGGTGCCTGCAGCAAGTCACAGACTGTTTCAGCCTCAGTGTGCACATCTGAATACAGGGATAATAATACCTCTTATACACAAGCGATGTTTGGTAGTGACCCCTGCCACAAAAAGCCTCTCGCCTGGAAACGATGTCATTTGATGCTTCTTTCCCTCTCTGACTGACTTCACTCAGTATGATAATCTCTAGATCCATCCATGTTACTGCAAAAGAAGTGATACAAATGAACTGATTATTTACAAAACAGACTCAGAGACAGAGAACAAACTTATGGTTACCAGGGAGGAAGGGATAGTTAGGGAGTTTGGGATGGGCATGTACACACTGCTGTATTTAAAATGGAGAACCAACAAGGGCCTACTCTATAGCACAGGGAACTCTGCTCAATGTTATACAGCAATTGAAACGGGAAAATCATTTGAAAAAGGATACCTGCATACATTTAACTGAATCACTTTGCTCACACCTGAAACTAACACAAGGAACAACAGACTGGTTTCAAATCTGGAAAGGAGTGCATCAAGGCTATATATTATATGTCATCCTGCTTATTTAACTTGCATGCAGAGTACCTCATGAGAAATGCTGGACTGGATGAAGCACAAGCTGGAATCAAGATTGCCGGGAGCAATATCAATAACCTCAGATACGCGGATGACACCACCCTTATGGTAGAAAGTGAAGAAGAACTAAAGAGCCTCTTGATGAAAGTGAAAGAGGAGGGTGAAAAAGTTGGCTTAAAACTCAACATTCAGAAAACTGAGATCATGGCATCTGGTCCCATCACTTCATGGCAAATAGATGGGGAAACAGTGGAAACAGTGTCAGACTTTATTTCTGGGGGCTCCAAAATCATTGCATATGGTGACTGCAGCCATGAACCTGAAAGATGGTTGCTCCTTGGAAGAAAAGTCATGACCAACCTAGAAAGAATATTAAAAAGCAGAGATATTACTTTGCCAACAAAGGTCCGTCTAGTCAAGGCTATGGTTTTTCCAGTGGTCATGTATGGATGTGAGATTTGGACTATATAAAGAAAGCTAAGCACCGAAGAATTGATGCTTTTGAACTGTGGTGTTGGAGAAGACTCTTGAGAGTCCCTTGTACTGCAAGGAGATCCAACCAGTCCATCATAAAGGACATTAGTCCTGAATATTCATTAGAAGGACTGATGCTGAAGCTGAAACTCCAATACTTTGGCCCCTGAGGCAAAGAACTGACTGATTTGAAAAGACCCTGATGTTGGGCAAGATTGAAGGTGGGAGGAGAAGGGGATGACAGAGGATGAGATGGTTGGATAGCATCACCGACTCAATGGACATGAGTTTGAGTAAGCTCCAGGAGTTGATGATGGACAGGGAAGCCTGGCATGCTGCAGCCCACGAGGTAGCAAAGAGTTGGACATGACTGAGCGACTGAACTGAACTGAACTGAGCTGAAACTAACACAATATTGTTAATCAACTCTATTCCAGGATAAAATAAAAAGTTAAGAGACAAAGCCTTTTGCCTGGAGATCTTCCAACCCGAAAAAAAATGGATCACTGGCATGAGTTGAGTACCAGCTCAAGATGAGGTTGGGGGATCCATCACGGAAGGTGGAGCCAAACAGAACCCAGATGTCAGCCAGCAGTCACAAGAGTCTCTGTGACACACTGCCCCTCCACCCCCCACTGCAGAATTTACAGGCATAATAAATGTATTGATTAGAATACACATATTTCCACTTTATAACAATATCCAGTATCATCTTAGGTCTTTTCAAAGGGAAATGACAACCCTTTGCATAGTGACATTACCACCGTGGGCAGTATCTCCCTCTGCTTGCTCCCAGGACCACCCAGGAAGCTCTATGAAGAGCCATGGTCCAGTGGCACAGGGCCCTAGAGATGTGGATTGGCCAGCTCGGACATTAGGATAATAGCTCCTGAATTGTTTCAGCCTATGGAGAATTTTGGCAGAAAACGCAGGCTACTGTTTCCCTCCTGTGACTGCTAAGAGCTTCCAACTTCCCCCCAAACCATCAAGAGATATTCATGAGCAACTACTGTGCCTCTAAATAGGGATGCAGAAACCAGGCTCTGACCCCTCCCTCATGAAGCTGACAATCTAGAGATGGAGGGCTGATTTCCCAATATAATAACCAAAAATCTGAGAGGGAAGTGGGTGGTGCTACATGAGCCCTAGGAAATCATGCAACCCACAGCTAGGAAGCCAGGAGAAGCTTCTTAGAGAAAGTGGTGGGAGAAAGACCCTGAAGAACAAGTCTTGGCCTCCTCACTGCCTTCCAGGAAGCCCTGACTACCACCTTGATCTAAATCAGGCCCTTCTCACACTCTTGTCCTCCCTCTTTCCTTACCTATCACCATTGCCATTTACATATTCACGTTCTCATTGGCCTCCTGAACTAGTTCCAGACCCTACAGGGAAAAGAACCAAGTCTCTCTCATGCCCCCAGTCCTCAGGCCAAGACCGAGCACAAGGTCACACGCTCTGTATGTACACGTGGGTGAATCAGCGCAGAGAGGACCATCCCGGACGAGAAGACCAGGCCATGCAAAGGGCTGAGTGTTGGAAACAGAGGCTGCATTTGAGGAACAGGAGACCATTCAGGTGACCCAGAGATCATCTGGGGTCCAGAACTCGAGCAAGAGATGAACCTTGAAAAGGAAGCAGTGAAGACAGCAGACAGTGATGGGACAGTTTAGATTCCTTCACAAGGACAACATGGACTTCGGAAGAGCTGAAGTAGGGCAAGCAGGTGATCAGACCTGTGTTACTCTCACCACGCATAGGAAGGACCAAGCCAGCAAATGGGAAACGGGTTAGGACTGAGTGTATAAAACCACGTGGAAGGTTGGGGCGGTGGGGGGGTGGCCACGCCAGCAGGGGGAGAAAATTTGGAGGAAATGAAGGTACAAAAGAATCAGTAGGAAATAGAATCTGTTGAAGGTCTTTGAAAGAAGTGGTCAAAGAAAAGGAATGAGTCAAGAACTAGCCCTGGCATTGGCTCAGATGGGGTGCCATTCACTGTGGCCTGAGCAACCCCAGAGGAGGTGGGAGGTGAGGCTGGGAGCAGATGGAGGTAACAGTTACGTACAACTGGGCGAGTTTAAGTTCATATGGAGGGGCTCCCCTGGTGGTCCAGTGGCTAAGACTCCACGCTCCCAATCCAGGGGGCCCAGGTTCGATCCCTGGTCAGGGAACTAGATCCCACATGTTGCAACAAAAGAACTTGTGTGCCCCAACTAAATAAGTACATTTTTTAAATTCCTATGGAGTACTTCCCCGGTGGTAGAGTGGATAAGAATCCACCTACAGAGGCAGGGGACATGGGCTCGATCCCTGGTCCAGGAAGATTCCACATGCACTGCAACTACTGAGCTGACACTCTAGAGCCTGTGAGCTACCACTGCTGAGTGAGCCCATTTGCTGCAACTACTGAAGCCCACGCACCTTGAGCCTGTGCTCTGCAACAAGAGAAGCCACCACAATGAGAGGCCCGTGCACCACAGCAAAGAGTAGTCTCCACTCACCAGTTAGAGGAATCCCGTGCTCAGCAATGAACACCCAGCACAACAACAAAAACATCCTACACAGTTTCTAAGAAGAAATGCCCAAAGGTAACCAAAGGCACCAGAGTAGAGTGTCTCAGACCAAGCACTAGACTTGAGCTAAAGCCCTGAGACAAATCCATCTAACGACCGTCACTGGAGCAAGAGAACATAGGAAACCCCGAAATTCATCAGAATAACATAATTTTGAGATACCAGTGATGGAAAACCTTGTGAATCATTCATTATGTCAGAAATCAAAGTAAAGCTTTCTACCATCAATACCCATGATCTAGTATCCATGTAAAGATTACACACACACACACTTTTCCTTTTATGACAGCATTTACCTATATAAAGTAATTAGCACACATCATTACTTGTTCCACAATTAGATAATAAAGTCCTAGAAAATGGGGATACATTTTTACTCATATTTTATTTGTATCTCTCGTGACTGGCACAATTCCAGCATACAGAAGGTCTGTGCATGGCTTAGGGTTGCATGCCTTGTTTATGACCTTCTGAGTTTGCCAGCAAATGAATGCATCTGACTTTTGCTTGGATGGAATAAACCTGAGTTGTGTTGTCCCAGGCTCAAGAAGTCTGGCCCACTTCACCCTGGATGGAAAAGCATTTGTCTTAACTGCTAGTGTCTAGAAAATCAGCAGAAAATGACCTCTGTTGAGACTGATTTCCCCTTTAAGAGTTTCCCCTTCTCCCACTTCTACACTGGCTCTAGGCCCACAGATAAAACACAGCACTAAAATCTTACAGACCTGAAAGTGTTTGCATTTCAGAAGGACCTGGGGAACACTTGAGAAAAATAAATCTGTAATTGTCGGGGTTGGGGGGTAGGAGGTCAGGTAGGGCGGCCCTCAGATGTGCCATGCTGGAAACACCTCCAAGTTGTTACCCTCTAGCTGAGAAAGGCCAACTCTAGTGACGGAGATGATGGCTGAACATATTAACAGCAAGGGCAGAGGAGGTCAAGTTCATACTTACTCCGTGGGACCAGTTACTGTGACGGAGTCCAAGCTCACTCTGCTCGGCCACTTGACAGGCCAATGAATCCAGGTCAATGAACCCGCGAGAGGAGGTGTTGAGGCAAAGAATACAGATCGAGAAGATGGCAGACTAGCATCTCAAAATAACCATCGTATGGTGCCAGGCCCTTTGGCAGAAGAGAGATGGGGGTGGGGGGAGGTAGGGAACACAGTGAAAAGGCCGTGAGTCTTGTAAAGATCTCCCAGAATGGCAAGTCTCAGGCAGGGGACGCCTTAATTTCTTCCTTCCTGCAGCCATCTCCAGGTGGACAGGGTCCTGAACAAAGGCACTTTAACAGTCAGGCAGGGGGACAGGGTTCTCTGAGCCAGGCCATTCATTCTGATTATAGTCACAGAAGCCACGAAAAGCAAGTGAAAGAAGCAATTCCAACACAGAGTCAGAACTGGCTTTTCCCTGCATAGCACTTGTCACAGTTCCTGGCGACCCTGGGTTGGGGATGACGTCACGACCCCAGGTCACACAGGTGACATGAGGGTGCAGCGTCTCAGTTCTAAATTTTTCGTCTCTATGACTGCAGTGGGTTTTGTGACTTGCCCAAGTGACTGGTATTCTTACACACTGTGATGGTATAAGTTGGATTCGAGCAAATATAGAGACAGCCCCCAGTATGTTAGGAGGTAGCTGTGAAAAGTCTACCAAATTGCATTTCTCAAAAACTGAACTATATGTCACAACATATCAGAAATTGAAAATGCACTGAACCTGATTTGGATGATATGATATTCCAATATTTATATATGACGAACTGACTTCCTAAAAATATAAAATCCCAAGCACTTTCACTGAAACACTTACTGAAATTCTTCCTCTATTTAGTACGTCAGCTCTTTAAATAAGAGTGACATTCACACAGCACAGAATTTTACTAAATGGATTCTGAACAGGGTCAGGCAAAAAAAAAAAAAATGTGAAATTAAATCATATTGGGCAAATTTTGATGCAAGATTCCCCTAAAAAATGTCAGGTTTGTGTGTGGATATCTCTTGGCAAAAGGAAAGGCTCAGAGAATCAAGCTTTTTTGAATTCTCAAGTTCACCGTGCCTCATAGCAAGAGTGACAAAGGCCACTTTCTCCCATTTCTGAGCTTCAGCAGTGTTTCACACAAGAAAGTCCAAGATGAAAAGGGACTTGTGAATGCAGAGTCAATTGTGCCAATACACACACGAAGACTGACATCCCTCCGAAAACGTGTCCTTCAAATAAATCTCCCCCATGATTCTACCCGCCCTGCTGTAGAGAGGAGAGCCAGGTGGGTCTGGGGTAGAGGAAGGGGGCCTAGTGCAGAGGATGGGACCTAGCGCAGAGGGGCAGTCCAGCCAGGACAGGAACTTGGCCCCCAGGGCAACCCTGCCAGGGACCCCAGGCCTCTCTCCTTAAGACTCCACAGAGGATGCATAATGACCACTGACCCAACATCATTTCCAGGTTGAACCCCACTTGGGTGACTTAAATACATGGCTCATCTCTCCCAAGCAACAGACCTACCTAAGAGGAATGACATTGTCCTTATTGTACTAAGATTCAGACAGAAACTGGAAGTTACAAAGTAAGTCACCTAAAGCCACACAGCCTGCACATATAAAGTGGAGATTCAGTCCCACACTTCTGTAGTCTGAGCCCTAACAGAAGCTAACCTCCCTTCTCCAACCCACTGGCTGATCATCAGTCTGACTTTCTCAACAAATGTTTGGGTTTTAGAATGCCGGACCAACTAACCCACCAGCTTCTCAAAAGGAAAGAAAGTCAGGAAGCAGGTGAATGACCATAGATAAGCCTCAGCTCCAGGGGCCTCCTCGGGACAGCCTCGGGACAGTCACTCCCAGAGCTAGCCTGGTGTTTCCCAATGTCAGATGTTCACAGCATCTCCAGACCTCAGCATTCTCAGCGCCTCCATCCCTGACCTTTCTGAGGCCCCAGAAAGAAGAGATTCCCCTGCGGTTATCCTTCTGGAATTCGTATCCATCACTGCAGGGCCATGCCATCTGCGACTTCACTTCTCTTCCCTTTTCCTGATTCTGTCGCCTGTTGTTAACAGTGGTGGGGACCAGAGGACCCAGAGCCCCGGGGGTAGCAGGGTTCTGCCTACAACGCTGGTGTCCCGGGGCTGGAAAACCTCAAGTGCCCCATTGTAAGCAGATCCATTTCCACTAATAGCTGGTGGATG
The DNA here is from genome assembly GCF_910594005.1 of Cervus elaphus. Lineage (NCBI taxonomy): Eukaryota > Metazoa > Chordata > Mammalia > Artiodactyla > Cervidae > Cervus > Cervus elaphus. Next base: position 42,949,449 of record NC_057846.1, read on the forward strand.
TGCATTCAGAGCCCATGGGCACCCCAGGCGCATTTCCAACAAACGATGTGGCACACACAGGAATTCATCCGAATCCAGCAAAAATCACTTAGCTTAATAACGCTGCCCTGATTTAATTTTAACTTTTCATAAAGCATGAGTGATGAGCGGGGGATGCTTGGGTTTTTTTTTTATGGATTACTGATGAGACCAGGCTCACATCTGGCTGTTTCATCTTTTTTTTTTTTTTTTTAAATTTTTTTACAACTTCCAAAAAGAAGGGGGTTGGGAAAGGAAGTGGTGGATGATTAAGGGGAGGGCAGCACCTGCAAAATATACCAGCAAAATGCCTTGGGGGTGGGGATGATGGGGGGGACGGCTGGCGAGAGCAGAGGGAGCCAGAGACACTGGCCTCAGCGGATGGATTCAGGGCTGTGGCTGACCGCGGCCAAAAAGAAAAGGCACCACACGCATGCGCACACCCTCTCCTGTACACAGGTACACATTTATACAGGTATACACACACGGGGCACACTAATGAAGAAGCAGTCCCCCCCCCCCACCCCCGCGCACCCACCCAGTCTGCATTTAGGCACAGCAAGCCCAATGGCTCCCTACAGAGCGACTCCGGTTTACAGGCAGGAGATTGGACCAGATGTTCTAACAAAGGCAGCCTGAGCACTTGCTTCTTTTTCCAACTCAAACGGCAAAATACATCCAGCCCTCCGCCATCGCCACAGCTCTGCTGTCAGAAGGCATCCTCCCCCTTCACCTGCATTATTACCCTGGGCTCCCTGTCGGGTCCCTCTGCGCCCTCTTCTGTCCCCTGTTTTATTCTCAAAGGAGCAACCAGAGTGATCCTGGCAAACGGAAGTCAGATCCGAGGATGCGTTTGCTCAGGCCTCCCTGTGTGACCTGGACGATCCCAGCCTCCTTCCTCTTCGCCTCTGTCTGAACCACCAACTGCTCGGGCCTCACTCCACAGTTCCAGTCGCATGGCCTTCTTACTAGGCTCAAACACGCCAGGCACGCTGACCCCAGGGCCTTTGCACTCGCCGTTTCCTCTACCTGCAAGTCTCTTCCTCAGATACCGCCCCACAGCTCCTTCTTCGCTTCCTTTGGGTCTCTGTTCAAATGTCACCCAACCATCAGGCATAGAATTCCAACCCTGCCTCCCAGCATCCCCAGTCCATCTTACAGGTGGTTCTTATTTTTCCACCCCGCACTTAGCATCTTATAAAATATTATGGAATTTGCCTGTTTGTTTGTCTTGTTTGCCCCAACGTAGCAGACTGTCATTTCCAGGAGAAAAGGGATTGCTGTCCTCAGCTGTACCCCAGAGGCAAGCACTATGTCTGGCACAAATAAATTATTAATATATTTGCATAGTATATATAGCAATTATTTTAATATATGTGTGGAATGAAGAATGAACACATAATTTGTTCTGATTTGCAAGTATATTCAGATACAAAAATGTAATCCCATTATGTTGGCTTTTATAAATCTCCTGTATTCAAAATAATAAAATCAGACAATGTAGGGAGGGCCATGCATGGGCTATTAGGGGGCCAAAGGCTGAAAGGCTGGAGGCCACAGCGGCTTAGCAATGTCTGTAACAAGAGGTGGCCACTTCGGGTCTCCATCTGCAGCTTCTGGTAGCTCTGGGACTCTTGCCCGCAGGGGCAGTTCAGCTCTGCCCCAAAACCACAGGGAAGGGGGGAAAACAGCTCATTTCCTGCCCACACTGCTTAAGGGTGACCCCGTAGTTATCTCAGGACACCACACCTTTCAGCCCTCTAATCACAGAATGTGCCTGTAACAGGAGTGCTCAGTGTGGGCCAGGACAAGAAGCAGGAAAAGGGCTTGGGTTAGATCGTCAACAGAACACAGTCCAAGGGCATCTGATCGGACCTGTCCTTCTCCCCACCTTCAAGCAGTGATCACTAAGAACCCCTGCCCCTAAGCAACTGATGAGCTCTAAGGCTTCACACCGACCTTGAGAAGGAGAATAGGTGGAAGGTGTGTCCATCCTTGTCCACGGCCACCAAAAGTAGGCACACAAGTCAACCTGCCCGGCTCCAGGCTGACTATTCTGCTCACCCAGATGAATGACCAAATGCCATTGCTCATAAGCAGCTGCCTATTTAAAAGTCTACCCTTTTATCTAAATAGTTCAGTTCAGTTCAGTCGCTTAGTCGTGTCCGACTCTTTGCGACCCCATGAATCACAGCAGGCCAGGCCTCCCTGTCCATCACAAACTCCCGGAGTTTACTCAAACTCATGCCCATCGAGTTGGTGATGCCATCCAGCCATCTCATCCTCTGTCATCCCCTTCTCCTCCTGCCCCTGATCCCTCCCAGCATCAGGGTCTTTTCCAATGAGTCAACTCTTTGCATCAGGTGGCCAAAATATTGGAGTTTCAACTTCAGCATCAGTCCTTCCAATGAACACTCAGGACTGATCTCCTTTAGGATGGACTGGTTGGATCTCCTTGCAGTCCAAGGGACTCTCAAGAGTCTTCTCCAACACCATAGTTCAAAAGCATCAATTTTTCAGCACTCAGCTTTCCTCACAGTCCAACTCTCACATCCGTACATGACCACTGGAAAAACCATAGCCTTGACCAGATGGACCTTTGTTGGCAAAGTAATATCTCTGCTTTTTAATATGCTGTCTAGGTTGGTCATAACTTTCCTTCCAAGGAGTAAGTGTCTTTTAATTTCATGGCTGCAATCACCATCTGCAGTGATTTTGGAGCCCCAAAAAATAAAGTCTGACACTGTTTCCACTGTCTCCCATCTATTTGCCATGAAGTGATGGGACCAGATGCCATGATCTTAGTTTTCTGAATGCTGAGTTTTAAGCCAACTTTTTCACTCTCCTCTTTCACTTTCATCAAGAGGCTTTTTAGTTCTTCACTTTCTGCCATAAGGGTGGTGTCATCTGCATATCTGAGGTTATTGATATTTCTCCCGGCAATCTTGATTCCATCTTGTGCTTCTTCCAGCCCAGCGTTTCTCATGATGTACTCTACATATAAGTTAAATAAGCAGGGTGACAATATACAGCCTTGACGTACTCCTTTTCCTATTTTATCTATTACCCCAAATCAAATTTTACCTATTACACCCTCCCACCCTCATAGCCCTGCCAGATGGCTTTGCTCCACCCATCCAACCCTCTAGATGGATTCCTTCTTCACTCTTACCAGGCTCATGCATGTCCCACGTCTGTTCTAATATGTTTGCATCATTCCTTTTCCCTGGAAGGCCCTCCCTTTAGCCCCACAAGAACCACTGAAGCTTCTAGAAGGTCTGGCTCAAGCCTCACCTTCACCAAGAAAGTCTGCTCCTGTTATGAAACACCGTCCACCTGCATAATGTGAATGTCTTGCATAATAACGTTACTGAACATGGACAAGCCTCCCAGTAAAAATTCACTGGTAGGCTGATGTCTCTTGTCTTGGTACTGGTACCCAGGGGATTCTTTTTTGCCCGTGGGGAAGCAGTGTAATATGGGGCTTGGACTTAAGCCTTCAGCTTGACTTTGGCGAAACTACTTAACTTCTTTTAGTGTCAGCTTCATTCTCTATAAAAGACCAGAAATTTTGACCACCCCCCGCCATGGTTATTAAAAGGACAATATGAGATGATCCCCAAACTCCAATGGAGCAGGAACTTGGTGTTATTCACCTCGGTGCCCAGAACTGTAACGGTCACACTGTTCTCAGTAATAAAAAGTGTGAGTGAATAACGTGCATACAGTTCCTCATATAATCCAGTGTGAGGTAGACAATAAAAAAATAAAACAGCACAGAGTATTGTTACAGCCTTATTCTTAAGCAGACTGGAGAACAATGCAGGAGCACTCACTGAGCAACTCCACACCCCAACAGACATCAACAGGAGTCCTCCCCACTTCCTCTCCTGGGGTGGGGGGGGGGGACAGCTCAGACCCTCGGCTCTTTCTCACCAGATCTCTTTCCCTAATCTTTCCATCTCCTTCCTTGAGGATCTTTCCAATCTTCCCACAAGGTAAAATATGAAGAAGGCTGGTTAATTGTGGAAGGGAAGATTATCTTTCCCTAGAAGTTAATTGCTTAATTTCATCCATGTCTTGTGCTACTAAATGCCTCTGAATTCATCAGGATATGTCAGTCGTCCCCCTCCCAGACGGAGGATGGATTCTTAGACTTACAGAATGTTTGCGACATGTGTTTATCCCTCCAACATCAAGCACATAATAGATGGCTGCAAAACATAAATGCTGAGTAACTGAATGAATGCACCTATGGACTCAATAAAGCCAATTTTATTACCGCACATCTCAGAAAGCAACAGCAGAAGTGGGTCTAGACTGTGGTCTTGCAAACCAAGTGGAGATTTCTTTCCAGGCTAAGGAAGAGGATTCTGGAGCAAACCAGGCTTAAGAGACACTCTCTCCAAGGAGGGGCTCCTGTGTGCTGGACCACCTCCCCTTTTCCTCCCTTACCAGCTCCCCTGTTTGTAAAGCAAGCCCATGACCTCCCCATGACCTTCCAAGGCTGCTGGTGGAGGCCTGAGGTGGCTCATCTTGAAACTTCCATACTCCTCGGGAACACGAATGCTTCAAAGGAAGGGCGTTACTACCCCACTGTCAGGCGAAGACCGAGCTCGCGTCTGACTGCCCCACAGAGACACGTGGCAAGAATTGCTTTGTCACAGAAGTAGCTGCACCATTTGCTGAAGGATGTCTTAGGTCGGGTAAACAGGTTGATAAAGAGAAGGGATGTCTCAAGACATCTGCTCCACCCTCTCCTAAGGGAGTACAAACGGAATTAGAGGTAACCAGGAACAGCGGAGAAAAATCACTGTATTTCTCCACCTTTGTATGCAGAAATAGCAAAAGCGTTATGCTGCAAGGGATGGGGAATTCTCAGAACCTCCACCGAGCTGCAGAGGTTGGGGAGGGGAGGAAGCAAGGGTTGGTAGACAAATGACATGAAAAAAGAGGTGCCTGAACACAAAGGCAGCAGACTCACAGATCTGGAGAACAAAGTGGTGGTTATCAGTGGGAGAGGGAAGGGGAGGGGCAAGGTACAGGTAAGGGACAAAGAGGTATAAAGCATTATGGATAAAATAACAAGAGGGGCTTCCCTGGCGGCTCGCTCAGTAAAGACTCCGCCTGCAATGCTGGAGATGTAGGTTCAATCTCTGGGTCAGGAAGATGCCCTGGCGAAGGAAATGGCAACCCACTCCAGTATTTTTGCCTGGAAAACCCCATGGGCAGAGGAGCCTGGAGGGCTACAGTCCGTGGGGTCACAAGAGGCAGACGTGACTTAGCAACTAAACCACCACTACTACCGAGCTACAAAAGACAAGTTCATACTATATAGCACAGGGAATTATATTCAACATTTCATGACAAACAATTCACACAACACACACACACATCACTTTTTAGTACAGAAGAAATTAACACAACATTGTAAATCAACTGTACTTCAATAAAATTGAAAAGATAAAATAAGCAACAAGGATATATTTTTGTGCAATGTTGGGAATATAGCCAATATTTTATAATAACTGTAGTGGAATATGACCTTTCAAATTGTGAATCAGAATATTGTACACCTGTATCTTGTATAATACTATACATCAACTATAACTCAATAAATAAGTAAACAGAGAGATAAAGAGATTCCAGACCAAGATTCGGAGCAATAAACATCACCAAGGGTGTGCTCAGTCTTGCAGGGTAAATGAGGCTCACCATCCAGCCGGGAACAAGGCTGAGTGTGGACGACCCCTCTCCTATGGCACTTCTCGGCCTCTGCCTCAGAAACCTGCCCTTCCCCTAGGGGCCCAGCTCCCTCATGCTCTTTCTGCCTCCATCCAGGAAGTGCTCTCAGAAAAGGATGTGATAAACTGCCCCCCTGATGTGTCTAGACTGATAGAAAGACTCATGGGTTAGACTCCTAAATATACATATTTTCAGCTCGGATTAAACCCGAATGCTAAGGACAATTAGCAAACATATTACCAGGTAATATGTGTAACTAATGTGTGACAAATAATGCAATCAAGTCCTCTGAGGACTAGACACTGTTTATCTTTTTTTTTTTTTTTTTACTGTTTATCTTTTTTAAGAAATGTATACAATGTTTTGTATCTATTTGGCTATATATTAATGAAAGAGCAAGATTTCTTTAAAAAAAGAAAAACCTAAAGTGAAAGACATCCATCTTAATGTTGGGCTTTCAGGGGGAAAAAAAGCATGCTATGTGATGGAATGCAAAACCGAATGTTTGAAACCAGGGCCAGCCTGGACCAATTTTGGCAAATCTAATCATTGTAGCAGTCAGTCCAAGAGGAAGGTGTACCCCTGAAAGTGGCGGGCAACTTCCGGGACGTCTGGAACCCTCTGGAACCCCAGGAACTGAGCTGCTGCTTCCCCGGCCTCTGCACTCCCATCACCACCACCCTCCTCATGCGTGGACCATGCATGTGATCACACAGAAACACACACACGCGGGCACACACCGTGTGCAGGAGCAAGAAAGACATCCCACAGTGAGGGACTCTGCAGGCGGGCCCCAGATCACCCTGAAAGCCAAGCCCCCCAGGTCAGGGAGAGTGTCAGGGAGTTCCCTCCACGTGCCCGTGGAGACATCTTTCCTCCAGCCGCAGACCTGTGGCAGGATGTGACTGTTGCTAGGTAACAGTGATCCCCTCCAGTCTACCCACTGCCAAGCCCTCCCGCCCTGGACAAGGAGGCCCCTGCACAACCTGCTAAGTCCTCCGGGAGTGTCCTCAAAGCCCCCCTCCTGGGAAGGCAGACCCTGGCCCCATTTCATAGGGCAACACCTCTGTGCTTAAAAATGAGAAGACTACGGTCAGAGATCTGGCCTTGCATTTGAGGACAGGGGCCACTGCTAGGTTGGGGACATAGGAAGAGGAGCAAAGGGGATTTAGCCTGTCTTGAGTTTCTGTGGACTGTTTTCAATTGGGGGGAGGGGAGGAATTTGCCATTTCATGCGGCCCTCAGAGCCCAAGCCACCGGAGCCATCGGCAGGGGCCAGCCAGCTGAACTCTCCACGGACCAGCAGCGCAGAAACGGTGGCCTCCAGGATTTTACATAATCAGGGGCCGTCAGTACCAATAAGCCTCAGTCTCTGAAGCACTGAGAGGTTAAACAAAAAAAACAACAACCTCCACGCAAGGTGACAAAGAGATTTAGATGAAGAAGCCTTCGGGATGACAAAGCGGGCAGCCGCAGTGTGCAGGGACGAACTGCCACTGGCCCACCAGAGAAACCGCCCAGAGTCAGCTGATGGGCCAGCCAGGCCCCGGCCAGCCCTCCCTGGACGCACCGGCACATGTGCACGGAAAAGATAATGTTAATGTTGCTCCTTATTTGTCTTCTGTCGACCCAAACGCCCACTTATCAGTGTTTAATGGCTCTCAGAAATAAAGCTATTTTAGAACATCATCCAAGATGAAAATAAGTCACCGGAAGCTGTTGCTATGACCTTTCCTGGTGACCGGGGGATGTTCCCAGCTCCACAGTAGCTCCCGGATGGCCTGAGGCAGGGTGGGGTCCTGAACAGAGTCAAGGAACGTGGACCTTAGCTGTGGGGGAGTGGGGAGGCGAAGACCCCCAAATGTTCACCTGTCCTTGAAGAGTCAAGTCCATTTTACAGAGAAGCCCCAGGGGCCCGCTCTGGACGGAAAGCTTGCTCCCCAAGAGGTTGTTTCTTTAGCTGCCTGACCTGTGAGGAGAAAGCCGGGCCGTCCAGGGACACAGCGAGGGGACAGCCCTCTGCCTCTGGAAGATGCCAACACACAGAATTCAATCAAATAAAGACCCCACCACCACCTGCAAAGGAGCCCCAGAAGCCTTCCAACAGTTCACCTTCACTGGGGTCAGGAAAGCAGGACCTTTAAGAGGCCAAGCGTCCTCCCCACTCTCTCTCCCATTTTAGCTGTTTTTGACAATCTCAGTTCCACTAGACCGCCTGAGATTTCACCCCGGGGCTGTGAGCGGGGGGATGGTGGTGGTCGATGTGAACTGGGGACGCCAGGCACACGGGGCGGGGTGGGGGGCGTGGGGACACTGTATTCTCACCACCAACCTCGGCTCCCACCGCAGACTCAGCAAAGGGGACATGGCTGGGAGCTGAACTGAACTTTCTCACACAGAAGGTCCTTTTCCACAGACGCCCCACACCCACACGCCTCTCTTCACCAGCTTCTACCCCAGACACTACACATGGACCCACAGGCAGTGTTTCCAGAGCCCCCTAGATCTGAGGGTCCCCAAAACCAGGCTGGCCTCTTCCCTCCCCTCAGTCACCCAAAGAGCTGCCTCTTCCTCAGTCTCTTCATCCGTGAGATGAGATGCTCTCCGGACCCCAGAGGCAGTCACCGCGCGTGGTGAAGGGCAGCTGGACCCCTGGCTGTGTGAGAGGCTGGGCAGCTTATTCAAATCCTGGCCTCGGTTTCTCTCACTTACAGGATGAGCTCCTAACAATGCCCACCTTGCACAGAGCAGACGGAAGGATTAAGGGAGGAAAGTGTCTTATAAAAGCCATCATCATTATGCATGAGGGCATGCTAAGTCACTTCAGCCCTGTCTGACTCTTTGCAACCCTGTGGACTATAGCCCTCCAGGCAAGAGGGGGGATTCTCCAGGCAAGAATACCAGAGTGGCTTGCCATACCCTCCTCCAGGGGATCTTCTCAACCCACGGATCCCACCCACGTCTCCTACAGCTCCTGCATTGCAGGTGGATTCTTCACTGCTCAGCCACCAGGAAAGCCCTTCATCATCGCTATGCAGCAGTTTTTAAAGTCATCAGTAATCTGGGTGCAGAAAGGTACAGATTCCTCTCCATCAGTTTCCATCACTATGGTCCTAATTCTGGCCACCACTACTTCCTACCAGGACTGTTGTGAAAGTGTTTTTTGTCTCTCTGATTCCACAATCCCATCTTTCCAATCTTTCATGCCACTCTAGAGTCCAGGACCTGGTCATTAACTTATATCCTTCTTCTACTTAAAAATCTTTAATATCTAACTGTTCTTTATGGCATAAACTTGATTCCTTGTAAGGTCTTCATGGCTGATCCATGTCTCTTCAGGGTCACCTCCCATATCATGCTAGTCCTACTGCCTGGAATGGCCTTCCTGCTTTATCTGGGAGAAGAAGTACAGCACATCCTTACCCATACAACTCACATCCTTACCCATACAACTCAACACCGTTATCTCTAGAACACCCCTCCAGGTCCAGCTGGGCAATGAACCTCCCTTCCAAGCCCCAACTCGACCTCTGGTTCCTTTCACGTCTGTCTCTTCTAGTTGATGGGGTGTTAACAACAGGCACTGTGTATCAGGCATCCTTTCTCCTGGCCTGGTGGCTGGTACTGAGTAGATGCTCCTTAAGCACCTATGGCATGAAGAGTTCCCTCTTGCGATGACACAGACACAATCAGATTCAACATCAACCCATTCCCATCACTGAGACAACCCACTGGGACTATTTTAACTAAGCAGCCCCCGTGAGTAAACTTTCAGCCAGATCTCTCTGCCAACCAAGTGGGAATTCTAACATAACCAGAAATCTCTGAAGCCTGGGGTCACAGAGAAAGCCCTTCCTGCCTCCCTATCTCCCACTCTAGCTTCCAGAATCCAAAAGAACATTTAATGTTTAGTAGAACTCACTCCATCTGCATGCCAATTAACACCAATTAATCATCTTCATTAGGTGTGATAATGACTAAGAGAGAAAAGATTAGCTCCAATAAAAGGTTCTATGCTTCTGTCAAATGTCCTGGTGGCTCATGAGATTAACCCACCCAAAATCAAACCCTCAGCAAACAACCCCACTCGACAGGAGACCCGTCACTGAAACTTTGGGTGATGATGAAGAAGCAAAATGCCCAGCTGGACCGGCAGCAGATGGATAGATTTGACTTGAACAGTCACTGGAAGTCAACTGGTATCTTCCTAACACAGGAATTCTTTACGACCAGAACAGTTTCTGAAATAGAGTCCATCTATCAGTGATCGATAACTCCTGAGTCCCACAGGAGACAGCCAAGACGGACAACACCGAGGCACACCTCCTTCCAAGTAGTTTCCAGTCCAGCGAGGACCAACTCAAAGCCCCTCAGTTGCCCGAGGCCCTCCCTCGGCCCCGGCCACGGCCTTTCTCATTCCTGGTGTTGGACACTGTGGCCTTGCAATTGTTCAGGCCAAAATCTTCACACTCATCCTTCATTCCTTGCTCTCTCATCACAACCTTTTCACTGATAATAAAATTCAAAACACATTCAGAGTCTGACCACTTCTCATCAGTTCCATGCCAGCCCAGGCCACCTGGGCCAGCCAGGAACCTCCGGGTTTGGTCTTCTGTGTCCACCTTCTTCCCTCTGTTCTCAACACAGCTTCCAGCTTGATTCTTTGAGAAAATAAATCTTATCAGATCACTCTGTGGCTCAAAATCCTCCTTGTCTGCCTTGGTCCTTAAGATGACCTACAAAGCCGCCTCCCCGACCATCATTTCTCTGATTTTATTTCCTGTTCTCTCCACTCCTCACTCTATTTCAGCCACACTGGCCTCCTTGTTCCTGGATTGCACTATCACCTCAGAGCCTTTGCACAAGCTTTTGCACAGATGTAACCTTCCACGCAGACATCACTCTCCACAGGAGGCCTTATCTAAAGACCACCTTCTTAAAAATTACAACCCAATACTCTCCCCTCACATCAGCCTCCCCAACTCCCCTTCTCCCACTCTCTTTTTCCTTTTTCCCATAACCATTAACATCTTGTAATACTTTATATGATTTACCTATGTATTAACATTTCTATTCAGTATCTGCTTTCCCTAACTAGAACACTAACGCAATAACAGCAGAAGTCTTTGATTTATTCACTGACTTATCTAAGGTGCAGAAAGTACTGCTTAGCACATAGCAACTCTTCAATCAATATTTTACTACTAAGTTGTAGGGGACAATTAAGGAAAGTACATATAAGTGATTCTAAGCATCCCTTATTAGAGCCAGGAACAGGAGAAGACCAGGATAAGTTCCACAGAGGACGTGACATCTCACTGAAGGCTGGGAAGGATTTGAACCTGCAGAGCTCTGGGAAGGCCTTAAGTGCAGGAGAATGGTATGTCTTAGGCCAGTGGAGGGCCTACTGAGATGAGAGGTGGTTCTATCAGGTACAAGGCAAGCAGTGGGCAGGGAACACTTGACTTGGGTGCACCAGAGCTGTTACCAAGTCCAAACTTACTCTGCTTGTGGCACAGCAGACTAATAATCCAAGAGAGGAAGGCAGGCTGACCAAGAAGATGGCAGACTAATGTCTCAACATAACCATCTTATCAGGGTCTGGACGCCAGGTTCTTCTATAGATCAGAGACAGGGGTGAGGAAGTAAAGTAAAAAGGCCGTCAATCTGGCAAATATCTCCTAGAATGGCCGGCCTCAGGAAAGGGATGTGTCAATTTCTACCACAGGTGGGCAGGGTCCTGAACAAAGGCACTTTCATTTAATATTCAGGCAGAGGAGTAGGGTTCCCTGAGGCGGGCCATTATGTATGGACAGTATTCTTTTCGTGAACCAAAGCAATGGGAAGCAAGGTTAAACAAAATAGATCCAACATGGAGTCATAATTGACTCTGCTCTGTAACAAAGCCACAGCTGCGAGGTCCAGGGAGAGGGCTCTGATGATGAGAGTTGCTAAGGATTCTGTGAAGAGCTAGAGGGATGGCTTCCCTTCAGCCACTTCTGTTTTATAGAAACACAAACTGAGACTATCTGCCATGCATAACCTACCTTCACAAACTGGTGGCCAGCAATCTGATCCTTCCCCCTCTCTAACCTCCTAGACTAAGTGGCCCTGGTTCCACCTTCCTTGCCCTCGCACTGGCCGCCTGCTCTGACCTCCACCAATGATCATCCCCTCCTCTGCATGTTCACGGCACCCTCCTGTACCTTCCCCATCCTCTGGTCATCTGACATGTGTTGTCTCCAAGTCTACATCACAGGGGATGCTCAGGCCTCTTCTGTGGCATCGGCACTCCTTTGAATAAGTAGGAGGTATGCACACCGCCTCTCTGGCTGTTCTTCTGGACCAAGAAGCAGCCTGACCTGGTGCAGGACCCGTATGAGTGTGCCCGACATGTCCCCAGCTAAGATCATCATCTCTCAGCACTCTATGGAAGAAAAGAACCTCTGAGGGACTGAGAGCTACATTCTGGGCCCACCTGAAGATAAGGAGAGTGAATGGTACAGGCTTATCACTGGTTTGTTTTTGAAGGAATGAGTACAAGGTATACAGAGAAGACCTCAGGGTGGGAGTGAACCTCAGCATCTTCCTTAAAGTTTTCTGCTTCATATCTGGGATGATACCTGGGCTTCCCAGGTGGCCCAATGGTAAAGAATCTGCCTGCCCACTCAGGAGACTTGGGTTCAACCCCTGAGTCGGGAAGATCCCCTGGAGAAGGAAATGGCAACCCACTCCAATATTCTTGCCTGGGAATCCCCTGGACAGAGGAACCTGGTGGGCTACAGTCCGTGGGGTTGCAAGAGTCAGACACGACTTAGTGACTAAACAACAACAAACAAGATGGAATGATACACCTGCTCCAATCTTACAACTGGGGGCCAGTACCCTGGTTGACCCCCAGAGAACTCCCCCCAAGCTAACAAGCATATCTTTCCTATGCTTTGCCTTCACCCTTGGCCCAGATGAAAAACTACGTTAAGTCCTCTTTACATGTGTCATTTGTTGCCCTTTCCAAGCCAGCTAAGCCTACCTAATTTACATACAATTTGCAGAAGGTTCCACTTTTGCACATGAATGGTTCTTGGCTCTGGAAACTTTTCTGTGGGCACTTTTGTGTGATCAGTGGCCCACGGCCTTTCCTTAAGTCACAGCCTGAATGGCCGGGGCTGCAGCAGATGTGGCTTCAGACCAGGCTTATCTCAGACAGCAAGACTGGAGAAGCGGGTAGGGTCTCTATTCATAACTCAGGAGGAGAGAACTGCTTCCTCTCTAGCCATTTTACCCCGGGATTTTCCATCTGCGCTGCTCAGCATGTCAAGAGCAGAGCAGACGGAAGCACCAAGATAAAGACCTCAGACCCACTTGCCCTCCAAGCATTGAATGTACCGGTGCCAGGTTAGAATTGGTCAGTACAACTTCCCAGCATCTAAGGCAGGGACTAGGATGGCTGGGAGAGAAGCTAAAGTCTTATTTCTGTGTCAAACCAGGCTCTGTTTTAGGGCTTCAGATTCTTAACCTTCCCCAGAGGAAGCCCAGTCTCCTACTGGACAAATGTTAATGGACCCCTGGCTCCCGCTTGCCCAGAGCCCACATGAAACCTCTTGTCCAGACGTGTATACACTCCCAGCACTGGTCTTTTTCCAGCCCAGCACCATCCCCTCCCGTGATGGCTGTGGATGTAAGTTGCAGGGTGCTCGGAGGGGCGGGACCAAAGATCACCCTGGACGTGTCTGGGACAAGGGCAGATGGTGAAGAAAGGCAGTTGAGGAGCTTATGTCTGCAAAGTATTTAACAGAGCCTATCCTCTTGGGGCTGGCAGCCCACTGGCTAGAAAGAAATGAATAAGCGCATGTCTGAAAAGAGTTGGAGGTCAGCTTATTGGTGCTTGCAGTCTCCCATGGGCAGTGAAAATACCCATTGTTACCTACGGGATTTCCAAGTTCTGAAGAAGAGTGGGAGAAGAGGCTGATGTGAGCGGTGTGCGGTGTCTTCCCTGGGCCGGGAGGAGCAGCTGAGAAGTGGCGAAGTCAAGGCTTCGGCCACGGATGCAGCCAGGCAGGGGCTGAATGCCGGCCCTCCACTCCACCTGCTCCCCGGACTGCACGAATTCTGCCCACAGGACCTGGGGCTGATCAGGCCACGGTGGAGAAGGGAGGATGCAGGAGGTGTTGACTGGCCTCCTGTGCCCCCACCTGGACCAGGACCGCGCCCCCCTGCCCCCGCCCACCTGCCAAGGCTTCCCCCATAGGAGTTAAAGGTGAGGCTGCAATGGGAGAGTTCTGCACCATGAAGAGGCCAAAACATCCGTGGGACAGAGAAGAGGGATGTGTCTTGTCCGTGAAGACAGCTTCTAAGCCCCTAGACCCAGGGCGGCAGGGGGCAGGGGGCGCCCTGAGCATTCTCCACTGGTTTCATAGAAGAGGAACTGGGTTTAGCTCCAAGAAACAGGATGTGGTTCATGGGATCAAATTCGAAAGTAATGTTTTGGACTTCCCTGGTGCTCCAGGGTCTAAGAGTCCAAGCTCCCAATGAAGGGGGCCAAGATTCAATCCCTGGTCAGGGAACTAGATTCCACATGCCACAACTAGGATCTGGTGCAGCCAAATAAATAAAAACAAATATTAAAAAAAAAAAAAGAAAATAATGTGAATTGTGGAAATTCACTCTTTAGTGAGGAGACATATTCTCAATCTGGTTTTCTGGGATGGCTTAAGGCAAGTTATTGCCCAAGGTAGAAAGACTGCTGTCAGGATACAAGGGTGCTAAACCCACCCCTGTAACAAATTTAAATAAGATCCTAACCTCCAGGCCCTCAAAACATGACCTTGCTTGGAAAGAAGGGCATTAACGGAGGCAATCACATTAAAAGGAGGCCATGAGGTGGTTTCTAATCTAAGAAGACTTGTGTCCTTATGAAAGGGGACATGTAGATGCAGTGACAGACACACAGACAGTGTGAAGAGCCCCAGAGAGGATGATGGCCTCTACAAGCCAAGGAGAGAGGTCCTAACAGATCCATCCCTCACAGCCACCAGAGGAAGCGACCTTGCCACCACCTTGAACTTGAACTTGAGCTTGGACTTCCGGCCCACAGAGCTTGGAAACAGTGAATGTCTGTGGTTCAAGTCACTCAGTCTGTGACCCTCTGTTATCACCGTGCTGGCAAACTAATACAACTGCGAGAAAGTCTCTCTGCAGCTGAGAGAAGTCCCCAGGAGTTTATAAAAGGTATCTCTTCACATTTTTTGCCCAGGGAGCCTGGTACAATTAGTTTCTCATAAAGCTGCCCTCTTGCTGGACTGTGAGTTCTGATGCCAGGAACTGATTTAATTTAATACTGTGCTTGTATGGAGTAGATGTTTGGGAAGTCCTTTTGTTTTCTGTTATTGTTGAAAGGTCTTTAACTCCGTGTCACCTAATCCCTAAAAAAACAAAAGAAGCAAAAACCCATACGTGTTTGAACACATTTAAGCTTTCTACTTCTGTCTAAATATAACTTCAAATGTGTGTGTGTGTTGTGTGGAGAAAAAATTTTCTCTCAAGACTTTCAGTGGGTGGCAGGAAAAAAAAAAATCAGCCTCACACCAGCATTATAGCTGATGTTTGGTACTATTTATAGAGCCGGCCATGGTCATGTCAGATCTTTAAAAGAAGCAAAACATCTGGGCTCATTCCAAAGCGGAGAGGAAGAACCTAAGTCACAACATATTACACAGTGGAAGGCTGCATCTTTACAAAAGATGCAATTTACATTTGCTAAGCATCATCTGTGCCTCTGAGGATCTCAAGGAACCAGATTCTGGCACCCAGTGTAATGAAAGGATAACACAATAGCCATTGTGTTTTTCACATTTCAAGGAGTTCTGAAGGGAATGAATGAATGGTTTCCCAAAGGCTGAAAACCCAGCGCCTCCTCAGTGAAGGCCCTCCAAATGGCCAGTGGCCATCGACTGTCAATCATGAGAGGCAGCACCCCTGAACTGAGTCCAGAGCTATTCTGGAAGGTTCTCAGTGCGGCCACAGTTCAAGTCCAAACCATCCTCCGCTCCACACTTACAGGCAGGCAGCACTGCCTCCCTGCTCCCATCTCCCAGAGCTGTCTTAAGGATGAATCAAAGAAAAATATTTAAACTTATGTAACACTTGGGACATCTGTACAAAAAGGGGGAAAAAATCACTATTTCTACAATATTTCACAGACCAAAAGCAACAATGTCCTACTTTAACCAAAACCAATATTAAAAAAAAAAAATCCAGATTTTAAAAATATAAACCAGAACTAAGTTGGTTGTCCAATGTGTAGAAAAAGAGAAAGCTCCTCAAAAGCTTTATTCACCAGGGAACACCCAGCACCTAGCCTGAGACCAGGCAGGTTACATTCAAAAGGCATTTGTTGAATAAAAGCATCGCTTCTGTTAAACAGCCAGCTCCATTGGTATATTTCATGAGTTACAAAATCTGCAACTATTCCGTTCATGCGGCCCATTCCCCAGCAAGCACAGAGCGGCAGGTGAGACCCTGTAACGTGACCCAGCTTGAGGACAGCTGTGTCCTGGGAGCCGCCGGCGCCCCGGACTCACTGACGCGGCACGTGTTTGCCTGCATCACTCCTGGGGTCTCAGTTCCCACCACCCCCTGTCCCATCACCAATAAAGAGGCAGCTCTGCGTCGTTTCAGACATCTCTTCCTAGCTTCCTGGTGGCAATGGCCAGGCAAGAGGGCAGCCTGTCCCAGGCCGGTCGTGGCTTTTTGGCAGTGACTAAAGATGCTGGCTGTCACCGTGTCTGTGGCTTCCCAGAAGCTGTTGGGTTTCAGGGCAGAGCAAACCCAGGCGGGCGCCCCACTGTGCCTCGCACTGTCTTTATCACATACCACCCCTGCCTCTTTGTTCCAAAATGTTTCTTTCTGTCCCCAAAACACTTGTTTTGTCCATGTTGGTGGGGGGGGGGGGCGGTTAGCAGAGGATCCATGCAGGGACATCTACAGGCTTCCAGAGAAACCACATCAGATCTGGGCCACAAGGAAATACTTCTGAAACAGGGCTAGAACCTGGTCCCCTCAGGTTACTGCAGCTTGTGTTCTTACTGTAACTTTTATTATTTCTATGATAAAAATTAATAAAGGCTCACTGTAAGACATTTGGAAACTGTAGGAAAAAAACATTAGGAGGAAAACAAATATCATCCATAATCTCACCATGCAGAAAGAATGTCTCAGCATTTTGGTATATTTTATTCATGTCTTTATATATATACACATACACACACATTTCATTAGCCAGTTTGGAAGATATTTAACATACAGCTTCATCAGCATTGTCTCCTGTCATTTTCATTCTTCAAATATTTTTATGTGACTGCCTACGACTGCATTGTGTGGATGTATCTTTATTCACTTACCTAGCTCCCTGCTAGTAGGAGAAGTTGAGTCCAGTGTTTTCAGAAAGATAAATTGCATTGCACTGAACAATTTTGTGCACACCTATCTCCCCACATTTCTGATTATTTCCTTTGTATAGAATCCTAGATGTAAATCAAAAGTATGAAACTACCCTCCCCCAAAATCATGCTTTCCAGAAAGATTGTGCCAATTATAGTTCTATCAGCAGGACTTAGAGCAATCTACCATACTTTCGTGACACTGAGCAATGTCATATTTAACCTTTAGTAATTTTAAAGCTGAAAAAAAAGCGCATCTCATTGCCATTTTAATTAGCATTTTTATTGTTGTTATTATAGTAAGTCCCCTACGTATGAATGAGGTCTGTTCCAAAAGCCAGTTCGTAAGTCCAATTTGTTCATAAGTCCACAAAGTACCCAACTAACAGAACCGGCTACATACTGCTGCCTTTACACTTGCTTCCAGAAATCCTGGACTTGAAATAAAGATACCACACCACTGTACTCTACACAGCAAGGTACACAGAGGCACAACCACTCTTAGAAAACGCACGCACATGACAAGGTACACCAGATGCGTGAACTAACTTACAGGATCGGACGTGCAAACACACATTCGCTTCTTTGAGAGCTTGTAACTTAGAGGTTCGTGTGTAGGGGACTTACTGTGCTGGGATTGTTATTGGCAGTCAGGGCTTGACTTGAATGCCTCCCCTTACCCTCACACGGCATCCGTGGAAGACAGACTCCCTCAACCTCACTCTACAGAGAGGGGACACTGAGGCCCAATTAAGTGACTTCCACACAAAGACAGCCTTCTTCAGAGCCAGGGTCAAAGCCCAAAGCCCACCCATCTGATGATTCTACCATGCTGTATTCACAGAGTCAAACTTTTTTCATGTGTTTGCAGTCCCTGTATTTCTTTTTCTCAGAATTGGAGTAAATTTATTCTGTGTGTGTGTATATATAGAAAAACAGCTCTCAGCATTTCAGGTGTTTTGACACTCCACTTTTGTGCAAAGATTCACACCCTCAGCTTTTGGAGCCTCAGCCCAACCCAGCCACTAGTCTCCCCCCCAACTCAAGGATGACACAGGGTCTCCTCTCTACATTGACAAGACTGTAAACTGACTTCACCTGAGCCCTTATGCGGTCAGTCAGAATGCCCTGGAATTGAACTTAACCTCGAGTGAGAAATGTCCTTTCACAGTCAAAGAAGGGTCAACTCTGTAGCACCCAAAACCTAGCCCAGCCTGAAAGCACAGCTCTTCCACAAGGGCCGATTCTCCTGGACCATTTGTTCCCTTCTTTGCGGGAGGCAGATCTCTCCTCACAGGGATAGGAGTATCTCTTGACCAGATAGCTCCTCCATAGGGTTCAAGTTCACAGCCAAGACAGCACCTGCCCACCAGGGCCACTCCTCAGAGGCCCAAGGAAATGGGTGCCAGCCTCCCTCCACAGGCAGAATAGCCCCAAAGAGCCAGGAGGCTCTGCCCTGAGCAGGCAGGGGACACCCTTCCACCCCCCGAGGAGCCTGCTCTGGTAGCTGGAAGGGAAGCCAGCAGGATGGGGGAGCTTTTCTCCTTTGAAGTCACCTGCTTGCCCAGGAATTCATGCCGCAGAAAAGTTCTGCAGGATCATAAACCAGCCTCACATCCGCCTCAGAGCTCACTCTACAACTCAGAGCGATCGTTTGCTTGATTCAGCTCAGGTTAGGGAGATGGATAGGATTTTCCCACCAATCACTTGATTAGGATGAGAAATCCATGCTCCTGCTGGTCTAAGCATTGCAGGGGTTTTTGCTTCCTTCAAATCTCTCTCAATATTACGGTTCTTGCAGCTTTTCAGAGTTTCCTGCCCAGGGTTATTTTCCCAAGGCACTGCACAATTTGCAACGCTACATCGTTCTTCTCTGGTACCCTGTCCAGCAGTATCTGTGAGAAAGAGCTTGAGCTTTGAAATCCCCAAACAGGTATTCCGACCTTTCTGCTAACACTGTAGGATCTCGGCAGCGGAATCACCTGGAATCCATTGCCTGGTGTCTCCTGAACACAGTCCATTACCCTGGCCCCCCTGGCTCCTGCTTAGAGACAGACCTACTCCCACGAGCATCATCACTCTGTATAACCCCCCAGGCATCCTGGAGCCCTCAATGCATCGCAGCACTGTGTTCGACGTCCTACAGCTCACAGTCCACTTAATCCCTACAACAAAGCTCCAACGTGGGTACCAGGAGGTCACACAGGTGCCAGGAGAAACTGAAGTGTGGAGCAGCCACAGGGACAGTGGGAGCTGGGTCTGCAGAGACGCCTTGGGGTCCCTACGCCTCCGTGTTTCCAGCTCCTCTACTTCATCTCAAACAGACCTCCAGGAATAAGATCCGGAGAAAAGACAGGAGCTCTTTCTTCCTAGATTAGCCCTGAACCATACACTCCTTCCTGCCTTTATCACCCCGACAAAGGACCGCGTCCCCTAGGTGAGCACAACATCTTGGACCCTTTGCCACCCAAGAAGAGGCCCCCGTCAGGGAAACAGACGAGATCGAGGCTCAGGGCCAGTCACACATCCTGTCTGCCCTCGGCTTTGCTGGAGGCCACCCCCTTTCCCGGCATGTTGACAATGCAGGACGTCCCCTTCCTGAAGCTCCCAGAGCAAACCCGCCTCCTCCCACTGCTGTGACCCTCCTCAGCCCCACAGCACCGTCTGGGTCAAGTCCTCCACCCTGCTCTCCTGTTGGTTTGTGAACCCAGACTGTTTGCTTTGCCAAAGCCCCAGGTCATCCTGTAATCCCACCTCTTGCCTGGGCTGCTTGCCTGTCCCTCTTCCGACTGACACCTAAGGAGAACGAAGATGATGCTCTATGTCTTCACAGTTATATCAGCATCTTCCACTTACCAAACTGCGGGAAAGGCTGGAATTCCTCTCCTAACAGGCTTTCCTGGTGGCTCAGACAATAAAGAATCTGCTTGCAATGCAGGAGACCCAGGTTTGATCCCTGAGTCAGGAAGATCGCCTGGAGAAGGAAATGGCCACCCACTCCAGTATTTTTGCCTGAAGAATTCCATGGACGGGGAGCCTGGAAGGCTATAGTCCATGGGGTCTGCAAAGAGCAGGACCTGACTGATAGAGTCACACACACACAACAGGAAACACCCAGAACTCAGCCTACCCTGAGCCCACACCATGTCCAGATCAGTGACCTGGGTTGGTTCCCTCTCTCCCCCAGAACAATGCATCTTAAAGTAAAAACTAGAGAGAGGAATCTTCTTCTGCTCATTCCCATCTCCCTCCTGCCTTATAGGAAGACGGGGAAAAAAAGTAAGAACTCTCAAAAAACAAAAATAAGAACTTTAGGAGGAGAGGGGAAAATGTGCAGAAAGGACCTTTCAACTCTCCCTCATCTCTGGCCAAGGGGCTCTTGGCGCCTCCCGCAACTGTCTGATTTTGAGGACTGTCACAACTCCAGGCAAGTCATTCCATTTCTTCAAAATGCAATTGTACCCCCCATAAAGGTTAGCTATGAGTGGTGATGGATGTTATCTACACTTACTGTGATGGTCACTTCACAACACCTAGAAATACTAAATTATTACGCTTTACGCCTGAAACATATAATTTCATACATCAATTATATCTCAATTTTTGAAGAAGATAGTCATACAAGAGACACCTAGGTAGACAGCTCCAGGCCTGGAGGCACCTGAGACTAGGTTTTGAGGCCTCTCAATCCACACCCTCGTCTTGGCCTCATCCATTCAGTCCATAACTCTTGAGGATGCAGCTGACCCCTCTTATGGTGGGAGCGTCGGCAGAAACCTTCTCGTTTTGATTTAGAGACTCAACCTCTCTCCTTCACTGTCTCCTGCCCACTCCCTCTGGGCATGGGGGGCGTCTTTCTCCATAGACCTCAGGCCAAGGTCTCTCCCCTCCTCTGCCACAGCTCCTAATCCAAGCCACAGAGAAAATGAAGCTACAGGAGCGAGTTCCCTGGACGATCCCCCAGGTCCCTGCCGCCCCCCAGCTCCCCCAAACCGCCACCCAGTGCCTCTGAGGATGGACGACTGCCTGTCCTCTCTTGGCCTCCAGCGAAGGCCATGCCTGGCCCTGTGCTCTGCATCCCGACTCCTCCCCCAGGCCATCGCCCAGCAATGCCTCCTCTCCTGTATCACCTCTGTGCTCTCCCCACTGGACCATCTCCATGAGCACGGACATCCTGTGTGTCTTTCCCACTTTAGAGGAAAAATACTTCCTTTGACCAAACAGCCCTACACTTGACCATTCACTTCTCTGCACCCTTCACACCACACTCCTCCACGAAGTTGTCTACCCAAGTAAGTGAGAAACCCCCAACCCACCCAGCACCTCTCCTCCAACTCCTCCATCCACCGTGACCACCTCCCACAGCATCCCAGGGGCCAGTTTCGGTTCTCCACCCTCCTCTGACATCAGCACTTTCACTCCCTCCCTGAGAAAACACTCCCCTTCGTCTCCGAGGACACATTCCTTCCGGGGTCCCCCTCCTCTCCCCGCCAGGGGCTGCTCCCTCTCAGTCTCCTAAGCTGGGTTCATCTTCACAGCTGAGATTCAGAGGCAGCAAACGTGGCTCTCGGGCCGCTGCTTGCTGTTGTAAATAAAGTTTTACTGAACACACACACATTCGTGCATCGTCTGTGGCTGCTTCTGTGCTACAAAGGCAGAGTTGAGCCGTTGCAGGAAAGTCTGAAGTATTTACTATGTAGCCCTTTAAGAAAAAGTTGACCAATTCCTACCCCAGACCCCTAAATACCATGGAGTTCCAGACTCAGATTTTAGAGCTTCTCTATCCACACTCACTCTCCAGGTGATCCCATTTGGTCCCACACTTTCAATTTTATCAAGACACTGACAACTCCCAAGATTTTTCTCCAGCGTAGAAAACTCTTCTCTGAACTCCAGACCCATCACCCTGCTGACTGGTGGACTTTTCATTTGGATGGCCCGGCATCCTTCCCAAACAAAGTTCTTACTTCTTATTTCTCACCTCAGTTTGCTCCTCCCGTAAGCCTTTCCACCTCACCCCAAAAATCTGGGAAGTCATTCTACCACCTCTCTTTTCTCTCAAACCCCACGTTCAACACATCAGCAAGTCTTGTTGGTTCCACACTTTCAAAATGCATGCAGAATGGGCCCAGTAACCCCTCCATTGTTCCCACCCAAATCCAAGGCACCCCCACCCTTGCCAGGATCACTGCCTCCACGCAGCCCTCCTGGAGGTCCTTTCAACATGTTGCCTCACACAAGGTGCCCAGAGTGATCCGTTTCCATCTAGACCATGTCAGGCCTCCGCTCAAAACTTCCCAGGGGTTGGAGGACCAGCACCCTGGTCCCAGTGCTACCCCTGACACCTCGAGTCTCCAGCTTCAGGACCCTGCTGGGTGGACAGTTCCTCCCAAGCCTCTGCATGGACCCTCTCCTCTGCGCTGGGTCTCTGCTTCAGTGTGGCTTAATTACAAAGACACCCCTGGGCCTGCCCTCCTCCACCCCCATGCCCCCGGTTCTGCTTCCTTTTTCCATTGCACTGACTCAGCTTCCTACATATTCACCCCCTTGTTTACCATCTGTTCCCCCCACCAGATAGAAGCTTCGAGAGAACAAGGACTTGGCCAGTTTTGTCCACTCGGTATTCTCAACTCAGAGACCTGTGCTTGTCAATTCTCAATATTTGGGGCAATGAACAAGTAGACATAACATTTCAGATGCTCCTGTCTCCTTGGGAGGAAGCAGAAGGTTGGGGAAGAGGAGCACGTGGCTTCTGTCGAGGAGAAATCAGAAAGGACCACAGCACTGAGATTTCTGAGCGCAAGCCGGCGGCATCCCTCACTGACCTGTCCCAGGGGACATTCTGAAGCAAGCCAGTCCCCGAGGACAAGGCGACTGCCCGCCAGCTGCTCCCCAAATCCCTCTGAAGAGCTCCCCTGGAAGCCAGGAGGCTGCTCTGGAGGCAGATGATGCCAGATCCCAACAGGACCTCCTTGCTCTGCCCTGCAGGCACCCAGGTCTCCCGGACCCAGGAGGGGTGAGCCGGATGGAGTCACGGCAGACAACGCACCAGGCTTGGAATCCAGCCACGTTACCTCGTGAGCCTTAACCAGACCAGGTCTCAGGGTCCTCTCTGCCAAAGGAGGGTGATGAGTAAATGCTTTAACAACTGAAAATACAGTCAGCCTTCTATACCCACAGGTTCATCCCTGGATACGGAGGCCGGGAAGGGAAGATTGTAAGGGACTTGGGGTGTCCATGAAGTTTGGTATCCCGGGAGTCCTGGAACCCAACTCCCGTGGATACTGAGGGACAACTGTAAAGTGTAGTCTCAGACTCCTTGAATTTTCTTATCTTCATCACATCACATTTAAAGGTCCACTCTGTAAAAAGAGGTCATGCTTAAGGTTTGGGGTGAGCTGAAAGTCACTCCCTCATCTCCAAGCATCCTTCTAGAGTTCCCACCTATTCCCCCATCTGCTCCCATGTTTTCCCCCCTTTGCCTTTTTGTCTCATAACCTTTCCCTCCTCTTCACATATTCTGAAAACCCTGAGGTCCAGGCAGGTGGGGAGGGTGGGCAGGATGGGACCATCTTAACCCTCTCCCCTCTCCTCCCAGAAACCCCTTAGGGCAGTTTCACATCAACAGAAACAAAAGCAGGAGACGCAACAGAGTAAATCCACGTGAGAACCTCTAACCCATTCCCCCTCCCTCCTCCCTTGCCTCCCCACCCTCCAGGAACAGCTCCGTGGCCCCAGCTGATTAAACAGAAGGGCTTTCTGAGAACCCAGCGCAGCCTGGAACCCCGGGTTTCTCAGCAGCCTCGACACCCACATTGGCTCTGGGCTCGAGACCACCGCTCACATGAGGACGTCCCTCCTTCGGTCCAAGTCGTCCTCACAGTTCCGTGCTCAGGACCCAGGGCTCCGCCTCCCGAGCCCCCTGTGACCCCTCACACCCCCACTGACACCCACTTTCTCAGAACCTACACCTCGGCCTCGAGTGAGGTCTCAGGTGAACCCACCGTGGACCAGAAGTCATCCCACCTGTGCCGCTGTGAACCCCTCCAGGGTCCTCCAGGACACAGGGTGCTCTGCCCACCCCTCTGTGGCCCAGGACACTCAGGCCAGCAAGAAGCCCTGCTGGCTTCCAGGTCAAGGTGGTATATATATTTGCAGGCTCTTTCCACGCTGGCCCTTCCGCCTGGCCCTGCCATACAAACTGGGGAGAGTGGCTTTGACTCTCCAGGTATCAATTGCTTCCCCATCCACCTCCAAGGCTTGTGAACACAGAACACCACACAAACACACACACACACACACACACACACACGCACGCACGTTACTATTAAAATAAATAGAGCGGCAAATCAGCTGCAGGCCCACACCCCTCCTCACCCTGCCGACTCTCCGGCAGCCTAGCCACTTTTCCAATTAAGCCCAAGAAAGCCCCAAGGAGGTGAGCATCACAGCTGGCACCCCACTGAGCCAAGACACCCCAGAGCCCCCCACGTGGCCGGGCACACGTCACACAGCCGTCCAGCTGTGAGCTGCACCGGGAGCCGGGCCCCCAGCCTGCCCGGAGGGGAGGCAACAAAGGAAAGCACAGCAGTAGGCAAAGACATCTTAGAAAAGCAGTGACAAACGGGACCCCAGGAGGCAGAGCCGGAGGTGGCCTCTGGAGAGCCCTGGGCACCCAGAGTCCCTGCACTGAGGGTGAGAGCTGCCAGGGCGTGCACTCGGTCTTAATCAATAAGGGAATCGGGCAAAAGGCGCGGCTTCCCGGAAGGAGGGAAGGACGGCTCTGCCCTTCCCGGTGGAGAGGCGCCAGCTGACTCCAGGGCACCCGGAGCCCCGCTCGACAGCCCCGCTGGACGGGCTCTGACATCCGCGTTCCCCATGACCCGGCTCTGCCACGCTCTGGCTTGGTGACTCTGGCAAATCTCGCTCTCTCTGAGCCTCAGCATCTCGACCTGCGACATCCGCAGAGGTACGTGATGCCTGTCACCAGGCCGCCTGAAAGGCTAGGACGGGTCTGACCCCTGCAGACGGGAGCTGGGGGTGAGGCAGGGAGGAAGGAGCAAGACGCCAGAGCCCTGGGTCCCTGCGCCCTGCCCGGAGACCCTGCTCCCTTGATGCTCAGCCCTGACGGGGGTGCAGGACCACACGCTGCTTGGTCTGGGCACACGGATCTGACCTCACTATTCCCACTCGTGAGATGCTTTTCAGTGAGAACATGGGAGCTGATCCACTGCTACATGTACGGTCACTGCTTGAAGCTTCATGGTTTGAGGAACTGACGGCGAGCTTTTCTTATTTGTAAAATAGCACATTTCCTGTAGGAAATTTGGGAAATAAAGACAAGTTGAACAAAGTTTAAAAATCAGGTGTTTCCTAAAACCCAAAGAGAACCACTTTGAACACCTCCATATATTTGTATCTATTCTATTTTTTCATGACTGTACACTTTTTTTTCTTTCACCAAATTGCATTTATACTCTGTTTGATTTTAAACCTTTATTTACTTAATGTATATGGTTAGCATTTTCCCACATCCTTGTATATCATTCAATGTCCTTTTAATAGCTTCCTCGATGGATGCACCGTATTAGGTTTAACTAATCCCCACCCCCCTACAATGTTTTGTTGTAATGAATAATGCTGAAAGGAATCTCCTTGATTAGATCTATTCTGCATAGCTCTGGTGATTTTCTTAGGAGAAATTCCGGAAGAGGAATTGCTAACTGGTTCAAAGGGCATATTTTTCAGACATGTCTCTAGTGTTTGCAAATTATCTTCCCACCAGCTACGTCTGAAAAGGTCCATTTGCCAACACTCTTAATGGCACTGATATCCGTTTTCATTTTTGCTCATCTGCTAGTTGGGTAATCATATCTTGTTTTTAATTTCATATTTTAATGATGAGTGAGGTCGGACGCTTTTGCATCATTTTCTGGACATTTCTGCTTCTTTGTGTCTGAGTGATTTCTTCACATCCTCTGCCCACTTTTGCAACAGAGGACAGGCTGGTTTGCTAATACAATACAAAGCACGGAATTAGTCCACAGCCTCCTTTGATGACTCTGCCCCCGTGTTGAGCAATCCCCTCCATTAAGGCATTAATGCTAATGTCTAGCTTACATTCTTTCCCTGTCGTTTAAGCCCATTTGCTCTCATCCTGCCTTCAGGGAGGGGCGCCTGCCTCTTTCATCTAAGAGTGCTACCTTTGCTCTCACCTGTCAGCCTCTTCTCGGGGGATGAATAACTCCTTTTCACTTATGCCTGACCTCGTGGAACTCACGAAGCCAGAAAGTCACCCTGTGAGGCCATCCCTTGTCTTCTTAGACTTCCTCCCCCAGACCGTCGTCCTTTCTCCACTGGACAGCAGCAAATGGCTTCGGAACTGGCTTCTGCATCCCATGCTCACCCCTCCCCAACCTCACCTCCCTCCACTCTCCACTCCCATCTCACTTTCCCTAAATGCAGTTGTGATTGCCTTGTCCTGCCTAAAACCCTTTCCCACCTGAGGGTGGCCCGCTGGCCCCTCCCTACCTGGGAGCACCCCATCCCCTCCTCCAACACCCCCAAAGCATCTCTGTGTGCTCAGACGGAGTCACACCCAGTGTGACCCCCGGGGCGCTAGTGCCTCATTACTTTCTGCTTCTGGGTCTTGACCTATGGCTGTCCACCTTCCCTGCCAGGCACTCACCCCTAGCAAGCCCAGCACCAGCCTCTGTGTTTTCTCCCTTTTTCCCAGTTTTTCCCTAATTATATTATTTATTTTGTGATGTTCATTTCGCCAATTTATCTTACTGCCTACGTGGCTCAAAGCACCACAGAGCAAAGCTGTCCCTGGTCTCTGCCTGTCTCTCCAGAGGGCCAGCCTCTGTGTTGGTCCCCCATGCTGTGAGAGCATCCCTCCACATCCACTTGCATTCCCGGGCCCCCGGGGTGCCAGCTTCTGGACCCTGAGACAGCACCCTCTGCCCAAGTGCACAACTGCCCTGGGCCTCCAAGCACTCAGGAGGTACATCTGCCCAGATAGGAATCAGATCTGGCCAGAAGGAAGGTAGAATTTCAGCCCCTTGTTGTAGAAGCTTCTCTTAGAAAGGAGACACATGAAATGCAAAATTCTGTTTTGCCGGGTGAAGGTAACTGGTGATGCGTTGTCCAAAACCCATGTGTGCCATGGACCTGTTTTATCTCGTCTATCCGATGAGGAGTTAGAACTAGACATCTACAGATGCTTGCCTTGGTAACCAGCAGACTAAATCATCCTTTGTTTTCATCCCTTTCTCTCTTCCTGGTCTCCACAGCTCTACCCCATCCCCCTTTTCATCCCCCGGGTCTGGCTCACATCCCGCCAACCCTGGCCTCGCAAACAGCCCTTCTCTTCCAATGATGGAGACCACAGCATCAGTCGTGTGAAACAGGAAGCTAGAGTCGGTTCCAAGACGTCCGTGATGGGCATTCCATGACCAATGCTAACTGCAGGGCTCCCTGTCTTTGCCATTTGGATAGAGAGAGAGAGACAACAGCCCAGGAAAAGGAAGCAGCCCCTTCAACTGGGAAGCAAGAAAAAAAAACTGAGCTACAGACTTGGGGTGGAGGACCTTGATTCTGGCCCCAGGTCTCCCACGGGTCACCTCTCTGGGCCTCAGGCACCACGTCTAGAAACGAAAGGCTGGACTTGAGATGAGGTCCTCAAGCCTATCAAGTCTGTTCCCCTTGCAGCAGCAGGACAGCAGCGGGGTGGCCTGCCTCCATTCCTGGGACTCTGATTCTCCATCTCTTTGATGCCCCAGAGCACAGGTAAGGTCTCAGAGAAATTAAAAAAAAAAACAAAACAGGACCCTCAACAGGAATGGGCCAGGACCTCTACACTAGACAGCCCCAGCCTGTCCCCACGCCCTCACAGACCCCTGCCTGCTCCCCCAGCTGAACTCCCTGCTCATCCATTTCCTAAAGATCATCACAGAGGCTCCAAACCTTCCCTTTTTAACAACTCTGGCTGATGGAAAATTCTTCTCATACCTAATCTAAGTCCATCTGCTGCAATTTCTGTCTATTTTCTCTCGTTCAGTCCTTACTGGAGATGGAGAACAGCTGGTCGCCATCCTCCATATAACATCCCCTCCTAAACCCAACTCGGTTATTACATCACCCCTCAGCCTGTTTTCCTTCTGGTACAACATCCACTGTTCCGACCTTCCTTCACGGCGGGACTCCAGCTAGGGAGGCATTGCTGAGCACGGTGGAGCAGCGCAGTAAACCCAAGTCCTCCGAGAACCGTTGCATCCCTGGACGGACGTCAGACGCAGGCGGCAAAACCCTGAGAAGGTCGGAGCCGAAAAAGGGTGGCTGAGAACACAGCCCAAGTCCCGGGCTTTATGTGAAGGTCAGAAAAGGCAAATAGACGCAGTGCCCAAGGTCAGGTCTGAGGGATCAAGCCTCAGCTGCTAGACCCCAAATCCTGCCGGCACAATGCTCTAGGGGACCACAGCGTGCCCTCAACGTGGCTAAGAGCAGAACAGAGCCTTAACAGGGAAGCAAAGTGCCACAATTACGCAGACATTCCCGATCCAAACTCATCTCCCTTAACAAACAAAGAAACTCCACTTTGAATCCCATTGAGAACTCAAACACCTCTGAAAGTGGCGACACTGTTAACGGTTCACACTTTAGTAGGAATAAGTCAATTCCATCCAAGCTCTTGATAGAGACATTTAGGGGAGAGAAGAGAACAAAAAACAAAGAATGGCGTTTGTTTGTTAATCTCCACCGCAGGCAGATCTTCCAAGGTCAGACTTGCTCCGCAAGTACAAGGCTAAGGGCGGGGGGGGGGGGGGGGGGGGGGGGGGGGGGGGGGGGTTGGGACTCAGTGTTGCAAAGGGTGGTGGCTGCATCCAGCGGGCATCAGTGTGCATCCAGAAGGTCTGTGCCCCTGCCCTCACGCAGGGCTTCTGCACCACCCTAGGTGTCTGGGTGAGGTCCAGAACTGAACACAGAGCTCCCCCTGGGGCCAAATCCCAGGTGCATTCTAGAATTCCTGACTCCCTCCGGTTCACGGTCTCAGGTCTCAGACGTGAGATGAGGATGGTGTCTAATATTAAATCTCAATCTCGAAGGTGCCCTTAAGTGACAGCAAGGGAGAACCAGGAGGGAAGGAAGAAAAGACAGAGACACATCGGATGAAGTAAGATGATTCAGGTATCCACTTGCTGCCCTGTGAAATCCCTCCCAAGGGGGGGTGGGGGTGGGGGCCACATCAGTCTACAGAGAGGGGAGGCAGCTGAACCATTCACTAATAATCTGGGCTGTGAAATGTTTCCAAGTGGAGAATGAGGAGGGAAAAGCACAGAGTGGAGTAAACGCAACTCAGAGCCTAGATTTCAAAACAGCCTTCACCGTATCTTAAATAAGCAGAAGCATCAGACTCCAGCCTCTCCGCCCTCAGAGGCTGCTCCAGACTTTCCCACCTCCAGAATCACACCCCCACGCCCCCCAGGATTACTGGGAGTTGTATCTACTGGAGGAAGAAAAGAAGACATTTCCACTGTGTTTACTAAAACACCTAACACAGTAAACTCCCCCCCACATCGCAATATTAAATTTTAAGAGAGAAAACTCAAAGGTTCGTCTCTGATTAAAATTTTCATATGTTTTCTATCCTATTTCAGGGGGCAGTTTTCTTTAAGAGCATGATTGGCACAAAATGACAAGATCAAAGCAGGTTGGCAAAGAGATTATTTACTGATGTGTTGATGATGAAATGGAGAGCAGGAAAAAGGACCAGAAAAGTAAGGAAGGGACTTTGTCTGGCTTGTGAAAGCAGACAGAGGCGACCCTTTCATGGCACAGTGGTTTAAAGGGGGCGTCATCCTGGCTGGCCAGCTGGGCAGGGCCCTGCGGATGGTGCTTCTCTGGGGTCCAGGACCAAGCCACCACATCTGATGAAATGACAAGTGACAAATTTAATTTCCTGCACGCTAATCAGTCCCTTCAGACACAGGCAGGCGCCTGGCTTCACAAGGAACCAATCAGCCCAACAGTGGCCGGCGATGAAATTCTCCAACCTGGATGGCATGGTATGGCGAAGGGGCTGGATCCTGGGTTTCCCGAGGCACCATCCCAGGTGAAGTTGCGGTGGCGGTATTTTGCGTGCCGTCAATTATTCTTCAGCTCCATTAAGCCTTTTTTAGCCTTAAGTTGTTATTTTAATGATCTTTGTTCCAAATAGGGAACTACAAGAAAGACGAAGGAGGAGGAGAGGGAGGGGGAGAGGGAAGGCAAGTGTTCCCAGTGTGTCCCACTCGTGAGCTGCAGCTCACCGTGCTCCCTCCCCCATCCTGCCTTCTAGCTCCGCATGAGTCACCAGCCCGGTTTCAAAGCCTTACTTTGAATGTCCTCTATCACGACAGAGATCTAGCAGATCGGCATCGGCGGAGGGGACCTGCAATCTCTCTCCCTGTCCCCGGTTCTAGACACCCCTGCGACTCCAAGGCCATGTTCCCCTGTTATGACTGCCTTCCTGAAAACTGAAGCCACCCCCTCCTCTTTCAAAATCCCCCACCTGCTAGATGTCACCTCTGTGGGCTCTCTCTGCCCCAGACAGACCACGGAGGAGAAGGTCTCGGGCCAAGGATGCCTCAACAGCCAATAAAAGTTCAGCCTCCTCTCCAGGCTCCCAAACACAAAGGCGTTCTCCTTTGCGGGGTTGCAAGCTTGTTTTGTTTACTGCCAGGCAACATGTGCAGAGGAGAAGGCTGACTGTATCCTGACCAAGAAAAAAAAAAAAGTCAGGCAGCTCTTTTTTTTTTTCTTAAAGGTTGTGAGTAAAGCTTCAGCAATAACATCTCCCACCTGAAATAGCTGTGGAAAGAAGGTGGGGGAGAAGCCCTTGCAGAGGTTAAAGGAAACAAGAATTACAGAGTGAATGTGATTTGTGGAGCCGGAGAATGGACACATCCACATCTCGGCGGGAAGGCTGATCTGGGGACGGGGTGTCCTGGAGGAGCCTTGCCTTCACGTCCCCATGCGGCCAGGACCGGGAATCGAACCTCCCAACTTGGGGGTCTAGGCTGGAAGTCAGAAAGACTCAGGGAGGTGGAAGATCAGTCTCGAGCCGGCAGCTTCTGAGGACCCGGCAGGTCGGAGGACACACCTGGCCAATGTTATGGAACATTCAGATAGGAGCTGCCTGCACCAAAGCAGGAAGGAAGTTTGTGATCAAGCACATCACCTTCTCCCACGGGGACGCAGCTTCCTAGCAGGCCCCCGGACCTAACACCTCCTGGTGAGCAGAACCTGGGGAGTAGGGTTTCTCCCCGGGACCATGAGTGGGACTCAGATCTAGCCGCACCCTTGTGGTCCCACTGTTCACAAGCGAACAAGGATGCCACGAGGCTGGACCGCCCTCCGGCGGTGACCAGCCTTTCCCTTGAAGAGCAGTCATCACAGACAGCAGGGATGACGGCTCCAGTCACCCCTCAATCACAGCAGCACCTGCGTACCCAACCAGAGCCAGCTCCTCCCAACAGCCCCCCACCCCCCTCCACACCTGGAGCCCCCGGCTTGCTCAGTGGACAGCCCATCCCTGGTGAGGTGTAACCTTCACAAGGGACTCGATTTCCTTCCAGCCCCTTTATTTCCGTAGACACCAAACCTGGACAGTCTTCCAGAGTTTTCGGGAGCTAATCAATTTAGTGATGTCTTCCCCCCTCCCCCACCCCACAGCCCCCCGGAGAACTGCTTTGTGGATTTCTCCCCAAGTTGTGTGTTGCAGACAGATGCCCATCAGGTCACACAGGACAGTCGCCCACACCCCAGGATGCCACACATCTCCCATTAGCAGATTAAGTGAGCTGAGACAGAGTGGGCAAGGGAGGGGGCAGGGAAGGAAGGAGACAGAAGTTTGAGGAAGGACTCAAGTCGAAGGTCAGGAGAGTTGGGGCACAGCAGGTCCACGTAATGTCAAGGGGGCAGACCCTATGATGGAAAACATAGCCACCCCATCGCCAGTCCCAGAACCAGCCTCGCAGCAGCCGGGTCAGCGTGGGGGGAAATCAACACATCCAGGGTCCAACCTCCTTCACCCAGCACACCCGAATCTACACCCCGACCCCAGGCACAGCACCCCAGTCCTGGACCAGACCTATTTCCACAGACCTGAGCGCCAGTGATTGAAAAAGTAGTAAACAAGCCCAGTTGTAGACAGCGCAGAAGTTTCCCAAATCATCAGCTTGTTTTCCTCCCAACAGAAGACGGGGATTTCCCTCCTCGGTCACGTTTCCTCCCCCTAAACTTTTCTTCCTGCGCCCCCTCTACAGAGGCTCAGTTGCCAGCCACTGAGGACCGGGGACCAGGCGCAGCAACCCCCTCCCCGACACACACACACACACACACACACATACACACCCCGGGAGACGCAGCGGGAGTACCTTTTCCGCGGAGCAGAGGGGGCCCGGTGCCCAGAGGCTCGCTGCCTGCGGAGCCTGGAGGGATGCTACGGGGATGGTGCACGCTGAGGATTGCGCGTTCCTGCCTGGGCGACCAGACCTTTCGGCAGCGCGGACCAACTGTGCTAGCGAGGCACTTAGCAATTATCTGCGGGCGCCGACGCCCCGCCCTCTGCTCCTGCGATTGGCTCCCGGGGCCCGGGCAGGACTGCATTGGTTTCAGACGACCTCACTCATTGCTCTGGCTCCTACTATTATCTAAGCCATCAAAGGAAATAATTCCAGGTTTCATTGACAACCTGTAAGGCTCTCTCCTCCGGCCCGGTGTGTTTGGAGGGGGCAGGGGGTGCTGGTGTGCAACCCTGAGAGTCTGGGGGAGGGAGGAAGGGAGAGTAGAAAAAGTGGGGGTTCGGGGAGAGCCAAGAAGGGGTGGGGGTGAGAGAGAGAGATGGAGAGAGATGGGGGGGCGGGGGGGGCAGCTATCAAGCAATCAGATTCTTGCACCCGCATTTTAACTTCCACAACACAGAGCCCATAGCAACAATCTTCTGGCCTTATTCCCCCCACCCCCTCAACTGGTGAATGTTCCTGAGGACAGAGAGAAACATGACGGTGGGGTTTCTGCCTGTGTAACACAGGCTCTGGGAAGCAGAGCTAGGTAAAAGACTGAAGGAATCTAGTGATGTATTTCGCGGGGCCACTCTGGAGGGCATGTGAAGGTCGTTTTAAATTATTTAGAGGGACAGATTGTGCACCTTCAGTGGATCATCCATCCATTCTTTCCCAAGTGGTCCACCTCAGCCCCCAAACTGAGAAGAAAGCTTCTCTTTACACCTTCTTCAGTCTCAGGAGAGCGGATTTTAAAGTCAGTCAAAGTCTGGAATTCCTCACTAGCCTCGCGGGGAGGTCCAGAGAGACAGGCATTTGTCGAGCTAGTAGTTCTGCTCGGACCCTAGCTTTTGCTTGTTCCCAACAGCTTCAGTGAATTGCTTAGACTCACATCATCAGCTCATCCAAGGGTGAGAAAAGCCTAAATGCTTTCCCTTGCTCAACAAAGAATTATGAAGCATGAGTCTTGCCCTTTTATTTTTCCTTAATTTTCCCTTTATTTCTCACTATCTGGAGAGGACATCTTTGGATAGCGGACATCATTTGATAGCTGAATTTTTTAAGAGGAAGAAAAAGAATTTGAAAAGGGTCTTTTAAAGGAAGCTCTTGAGGACACATGTAAATCCATGGCTGATTCATGTCAGTGTATGGCAAAAACCACTACAATATTGTAAAGTAGTTAGCCTCCAACTAATAAAAATAAATGAAAAAAAAAATAAAGGAAGCTCTTGGGATGTCCAATTTCAGATCAGTTAGAATTAATCTTTCCCCCTCCTCCTGTTGGAATCCACCCATCTTTGAGCCCAGGCTGTGGTTCCAGTTCATCCCCCGTGGCCTCGATCAACTGCAATTGTTATCACCATCTGCATCCTTGGAGGCAAATAGATTGTTCCTCTTTGCCTCCTTCAGTGAGCTTCTGCTCCAGGGGACTATGCCCATCAGAGGCTTTGTAGGGGCAGAGCCAGAATCATGCATATCTTTATAATTCCACCGACAGCACCCAGCATTGAGTAAGTGAGCTGACTAATAAAACTCAGCTCAAAACATTGAGTGTGCCTCTGAGCCTCCTGGAATCTTTATTTTGCTGTGATCACTCATCCAGCTGGTGGGGTAAGGGAGGGACTCTGGATTCCAGGAGGTAAAAATTCAGGACTAAATCCACTGACAGCTACAGCCATCCCTCCAAGCTCTAGGTGCCCCTGTTCTCTCTGGAAAATGAAGCAGCTCTTCACTCCATGTCTTCTTTCTCCCTCGAGCACTGTAAGGAAATGAGAAGATGAGGGATGCACATTTTATTTGGGAGGCACATACCTCAAAAAATTAAGTCATTTCCATAATGGCTTTCCAAATATCCGCATGCCTAAGAGGGGAGTGACCGTCTACTATGAATCAAAAACTAGGGCAAGGAGTGTAGCAAAGTATCTGTTGTCTATTTCCTTCCTTTGTCTGGATGAAATTCTCACAAAGCAGGAGGATGAAATTAAACTTAGCTGTTCATTTGAAATTGACCCTGTCCCAGAAAATCTGGCATGTTCTGTCATGGAGGGAAAACCATAAATAATACTTTTATGATTTAAGCCGTAAGGTTTTCACTTCCCAGAGAAAGCAGGCTTCAGCTCTGTGCCTTCACATTATCTCCCTTTCCCTCCTTTAAAAAATAAGAGAAATAAAATAAGTTATAAGAACTCTCTCGAGCACCTATCAAAGGTTCAGTCATCCTCAAAGGAAAATAAAGCATTTCAAGTGATTTTCTAAAATGCTTTGTCTAAAACAGCAAGTCCTTACATGTACTTTTTGCCTTTTGAAGATGAGAGGGGGAGAGAGAGAAAGCTGTTTATGTTGTTTATGTCAGTGCCTTTAAAACTGCCTGGTCATAAAATATTCTCTTTGAGAGAAGGATGATCCGTTTGTGTCCCCTAGATCAACTGCTTAATTCTGAGAGTTGGAGAACACAGATTAAGTATGCAGATTCCCCTGGTGCTTGCATTTGTATTAAATATCAGCTTCATGCCATTTAAAGGCATCGGGGTATGAAATGTACTACACTCCATTCTGCGGGCAGTGCCCTGGCAGAAGGAGTCCATTTCGATTTAACAATTTCAGTGCATTAGTGGCCTGAAAGGCTTTGGAGGGGGTTCACGATTCATTTTCAGCAATTAAAAGGAAGACCGTGGGTTGCTTTATTAAAACACAAATTAAACAGCAGCTGTTGTTGCTCCTGTCCTTCTTGTGGGTAACCACTCTCTGTGACAAATCGCCCTGACCTGCGGTAGGAGGTTGGAGGAACCCTGTGTTTACACTCCTGCTTATACCATTTTCTCAGTTATCATTTGTTTATGCCAAATTCTGTTCCTAAGAGGGAGAAGAGGAGAATAAATCTAGGCAATGCCAAGAAAAAAAGGAGATGTGTGAAAGCGGGAGAAAAGGAACGACAAGAAAAGAAAGGGTGACTTTCAACCCTATGTGTTTGCTAATTGAGTCGAGCCACACGATACCGTCTTGGGACACACGATATTAGCAAGATTTCTGAAAACCAGCATTGGGTGGATGAAGGCGCAGCTTCCGGAGTAGAGAAACTTGGAGGAACAGACTCACAGCTTTCCGCTCTGGCTGATGGCTGTTGTGAAACTTTATGTAATCGGATTCCCGCCCCCTCCACCCACCACTCCACCCCCCAGATCAAACCTGTGGAGCCAATGACATTTCCACTAAGTACAGGAGAGGACTGTGGTTGCCAGGAAGGTGTCAGTCACTGTGAACCATTCTTAATGATTTCATTAATTACTAATGAATCTTCAGAAAGTTGGTATTAAAATAGACAGCGCTTCCTGCGCTTTGAAGACAGTATTTTATTATTTAAAATACCCTGCTAAATAAAAACAAGTGATTGGGGGGGGGGTGGATTTCAAATCATGATGATGTTGTCAATAAACTGAAAGACAGAGAAAGACAGAAATGAACAGACAGGCAGACAGTGATCCGCAAGACTGAATTGCCCACCTGAATTCTGTTTTGCTTCAGCTAATTTCTTCACAAGAAGTATGAAGCTGCAAACTGCCATTAAATATTGTCCAGCAATATGCCAGTCAACAGAGGAAAGGCAGCGTGCCTTCCGTGAGGCTGGCAGAGAGATGAGAGTGGCAGGAGGCACTTTCCAGATCAAAGGTCTGCAGTGTGACTGTGGGACCCACTGCCTGCCAGGACCCATCCTGACATAGAGACTTCTCGAAAGGACGCACCCAACTTGTTTACAAAACCTGGCACACATCATTCCCTTACATTAGTATTATTTCTAGGGCCACGGAGAGAATGGTGGCAAATCAGTCGACAGGACCATACAGATGCCCTACCACTCGATATGAAGGGACCACATTAAGGCATCGGCCAATAGTCACTCTGCTCTAGTAGTCCAGCTGTCAGATCAGCTCTTGCTGTGGGACCAGAAGATACTCAGAGGGGCAGGAAAGATGCTCCAAGCACAGAGCAAAGCCTCAGGCAGTGAGATTTCATTTCCTACTGCCTAAGGAAACTCTCAAACCAGCCCATGATGCATGCCATATGGAAGAAAGTACCTGGGGGTGTGACACTGTCATGCAAGGGATCTGCCACAAGCCAAGATGTCTTCAAATATGCATATTTTATTTTGAAAGTTGTGCCAATTTTATATTCTACTCCAAAACATGTCCATGTTTGTTTTAGTACTCTAGTTACAGAACGATTTGCCCCCAAATATTTGTATAACACTGGGTTTCCAGGAAGATGCTACATATGCATGAGCAGCCTTCAAGTTTCTGGTCTGCCCTGGCTTCCAGAGTCAGATGAAAGCTGGCCCCATCACACCTGTGTAGCGTCCTCCACCCTCACCCACATGGACCACAGCCTCGCTGAGCAAGCTCACTCCAGGCTCCTGGCCTCCCCTCGGCTGCCCCAGCGTCTCCCTCACATCCTGCCTTCTCCAAGAAGGTCACAGCCACCTTCCTACACCCAGCCACATCTCTCCATCCATCACTTCTGTCTGCTAGGATGCTTGCATTGGACCTTGCACCACACAAGTTTAAATTAGTTACATTCTTGTTTGTATTTTCATGATTGCTTCCACATGGGCATTTTCACATGCCATGCTGTTTGGCAGCCTTAATGCCACATCACCCCCAAATCCGCAGTGATACTGCAGTTATTAGGACAGTGCTGGACAAACACCTAGAAATCCCAACAAGGAACAGCGGATGAAGAAGTGGACAGATCAGCTTCATTCACAGCTGGAGAAAATACATTTCCGGTAAGTAGTAAAGAATCTGCCTGCCAATACACTGGATATTGGCAATACATGAGTTCAATACATGAATACATGAGTATTCATAATACATGAGTATTGTAATCAATACTCAGGAGTTAATACTCATAATCAATACATAATCAATACTCATAATCAATACATGAGTCCGATCCCTGGTTGGGAAGATCCCCTGGAGGAGGAAATGGCAACCCACTCCAGTATTCTTGCCTGGGAAATCTCATGGAGAGAAGAACCTGGTGGGCTACAGTCCATGGGGTCGCAAAGAGTCAGATACAACTTAGCCACTGAGCACACACGCCCGAACGTTTAGCCCAGGGGTCATCCTGACCGGTTCAAAATGTTCAGGGGAGAGTGAAGCATCCCGTCTCAGCCTCTTGGCCATTCACACACATATCACACTTAACATCTTACATTAGTTTTAGCTCTTAGCATCTCATCTTTGGGAAGCAAAGAGCTGAAAGCATCTCAATGAGGCAGGGCCTGATTTTCCTCTGTCTGCTTACTTCTTTAGCCAATCCTAAAGGAAATCAGTCCTGACTATTCAATTGGAAGGACTGATGCTGAAGTTCAAATTCCAATACTTTGGCTACCTGATGCGAAGAACTGACTCATTGGAAAAGACCCTGATGCTGGGAAAGATTGAAGATGGGAGGAGAAGGGGACGACAGAGGATGAGATTGGTTGGATGGTGTCAACAACTCGATGGACATAAGTTTGAGTAAGCTCCGGGAGTTGGGGATGGACAGGCAAGCCTGGCGTGCTGCGGTCCACAGGGTCGCAAAGAGTCGGACACGATTGAGCAACTGAACTGAACTGAACTTACTTCTTCCTTCAGCAACAGAGGAGCCTTGGTAAGGCCAGCAACCTTCCTTTTAGTATAAAAAAGCATTTACCTTACTGAGGAAAAGTGATAAACATTAGCAAGGAAACCCTGGTCTGCCGTGAAGATGTATTTAAAGGGAGTACTTTCTATCAAGTATATTTGCCTCCTTTGAAATGAACAGAAGATCCTGGGGAAGATGGCAGGGGTAGAAAAACTGAAGAGAGTTGGAATTGAAGAGGAAGATAGGGAGGGGACTCCTGGACCCTCATCCGATGTGGTTACTGTTAGGACTGAAAGGTGATTGATGGAAAAAGCAAATTCGTGTTTTTGCATGATCCTCTGCATTCTATGTTTAAGATTGGCTGGTACCAAGAATATCATGAGGATGGACTTGGGCTGCACATCTTTCCAGTCCCTGTGGCATAACCAGTGGTTTCCATGATGACGCAATGGAGGTGCAGAGCTAGTATAACATTCCCCCCAAACAGTTAGGGAATTATGTTCAGTTATACTCTCCTAGGGCAGCATCAAGTATCCAGAAAAGACAGCTCCCAAGGAAAACTTACTCTCCGAGGGTTACTGTATACTAGTCATCTTCCCCTTTTGTCTTAGAAGTCACCTGCATAAGCCATTTATTTCAAAGTTTGAGATAAAAAATGTGTTAGGTAGAAATTAATTACGCACAATAATCACAGGCTTTGGTTAGCTAAGTGTCTGGTGTGCTTTAGACTGAAATAAAGACTCTTGACTCCATGTTCAGAACTCATGGATGTTTTTTCCTCATCACCTGGACATCTACTCCGAGCTGCACCCCAGAAGACAGGTGTTCCTCTCCTTTGTTGTAAGAATTCCCAGAATACCAGCTTCCCTTGGCCTGTCCCCACCAAGACTCCCACTGGTTTGCTGGTAGAGCTCCAAGCCTTTTATCCTCTGCCTTCTCAAGGGCTCTGGACCGACCTTCCCAAAGGAGAGTCAATGAGATGCCCTCAGGGTCCCGCTAGGCGATAGCCCCCACCAAGAATATCTCCTTCCTCCTCAACAAGAGATGGTTCTGTTTTATAACTGGTTTATTAATGGAACCATATACTTTTTTGTAACTTCATTTCATGATTATGAGACCATCAAATCTGTTTTAAGCAAAGTCCCCCTACATATGTGAAGAGTGGGGCATGAGCAGTTACTGTCCTTTCCTACAGAGACCAGGACCAAAGGCATAGGACAGATGAAGAGTCACCTCCAGATCTGGACTGGAGAACAGCTCTTCCAGGAACCTCAGAAGACAGGGAGACATTCTCCTTTCACTGGAATGGTTTAAATGAATGCCTCCCTGAACGTTCGACAGCCGTGTTCCCTCCGAGCGTCCTCTGATCTCTAAATTCCAGTGGTTTCTCTCTTCTGACCCTTTCCTCCTTTCCCCTCATTCCTCTTTCTCTTTCCTTTTCTTATGACTCCTGCTTTCATTTTCAATTTTCAGCATTAGACCTACTTGATAAATACTCCTAAAGATATCTTCTTCCTCTTGTAGGACAAACGGTCCTGACCATTAAGCCATTTCGAGCAAAGAAGACATGAAAACCTAAACAAATGAAATCAAAATTCATAAAGCCCCACCTCTTAGCCTAGATGGTCTAGAGAAAAAAAGAAGGGCAGACGTCCAGTTTTTTACACCGTTCACGCTGCAAGTTGTTTGTGAAGGCAGAGTGACGTAAAAGTGGGTCCATGGAGCGTGGTGGTGATTTTTCTCAGGATTTGGGTTGGGGGTTATTCTCCTGTAACCTCAGCAAATGACTCTTGGGTGCTGAAACTCCTTATCAACCAGTCCCCTTTCCAAACCTGCAGCGTAAATATCTGAGGGACTGGAGGATCAAGCAGGGTGACAGATGAGTAAGAGAAGAGCAATGGAGCTAACATTTCAGGTTAAATCTTCTTAACATCAGTTTCACAAAATGTCTGAGTGATGGAGTTTCAGAATCCAGCTCTCTTTTTAGCTATTAAAGAACAGTTAAGAAGGGTTAAGCTTCCAGAGGAAAGCTCTGAAATCGACGCAAGCTCCTTGAGACAGTCTCCACAGCCCAGGACATTGAGGGGCTGGAAGAGGATAAATATGCCAATGTATTTGCAGCAATATCACTTCCATGATTAGAAGTGGTCTTTTAATCCTTTTTTCCCCCCAACTTTTAAGGGACTGTCGGGCTTCTGTGATGTACAGCTTCTGTGAACTGATGTTCTTTTCTGGGTCATTCCCTCTTGGCTCCATTGAGGGTAGACTCATCTAAGGACATATGGTCCTTCTGCCCTTATAATGGGCAGAGTGCAATGACCTGCTCTGTGGGGATAAGAGGACACATGTAACAGGTACGTATGCAGACATTTTAATAAAACTAATAATCGGTTGCACAGAAAGACCCAGCTAGGATTCTCCATCTTGACTAACTAGGAAATTATTTCCTAAGGTTTTAAAGTAGCATGTAGAACTTCTCTAAAATGGGGAAAATTCTACTGGACTCCTCACCCTGATACTGGAGGTCTTTGGTTGGGGGCAAGGGGGTGGGCATGATCACAAACAGAAGTTTATCAAAGATCCCTGAACAACAGAACATTCTAAAAAACAAGATCAACAAAAAGAATGTTTGTTGTTCAATGAGTAGTGATGATGGGCAATAGGGACCCTAAGAGCGCAAGACCTGGTACCCTCCTAGGACTCCACGAATATGGGTTGAAGAATGAGCGGATGAATGAATTGCATCATTGGCTCAAATCTTTGGTTCATTTAACATGACCTCTCCTTTCCGGGAGTAATACATTATATGTTTATAAGGAGAAATTATCTCCTTTCTCAATGTTACATGCAAAGATTAGGAACACCTCCTAAAAATCATATCTTTTTCAGGTCCTATGCACAAAAGCAACGCCACACAAAGCTACCTTCAACTTTTCCAATTTATCTCCTCAAACATCCTCACCAGGTTTGGAAGTGTCCCTCACACTGCCTACAATCTCCTCCGGGTAGTAGGGTACATGTAATGAGTCAAAAACTTCCTTGGGTCATCCTAAAAGGGCCCTCTCGCCTTGCTACTCACCTTTTACTTTATTTTCAGCTGATCACTGCCAAAGAATGTGCTTGTATTAGTCAGCTTGGGCTGCCAAAAAAAAATGTCATAGACTGGGTGGCTTAAAAACAGCAATTTATTATGTCACAGTTCTGGAGGCTAGAAGTCCTAGATCAGTTTCTGGAAGGACCAAGGTCTGGGATGGATTCTCTTCCTGACTTGCAGATGGTCATCTACTCACTGTATCCTCATATGACAAAGAGATAGAGCTCTGGTGTCTCTTCTCATAAGGCCACGACTCCAGTCGGATCAGGGCCTCACCCCTGTGAACTCATTTCACGATCATTGCTTCCAGAGAGACCCTATTGTCTAAAGTCATATTGGAAATTGGGATTTCAACATACAAATTTTAGGGAGACACACCTCAGTCTATAGCCATGATCTTTTATCTAATTGGAATAGCTTGGGTATAATTTTTCCTAAAGAGGAAGAAGTGGAATGTGTGACATCCCAATATTTTATACCTCCCCAATTGTATTTGTGCATGGCTTCTGGAAATTATCTTCCTTTTCTTTTATTTTTCCTCTCCTGTTTTTCCCTTGCCATCATCACCGTTGAATTCACTAATTTTTAATACTAGAGCATTTTCAAAAACGTAATAAGACAAACCCCCCACTGTACTTTATGATACATGATGTCCTGCATCATTTTTTGCAATCCGCTACAGCCTTCCTCTTCATGGCCCCCAACTGCGTTCTAAGCGTCCTGCAGAATCCCAGGTCCCCTGAGTGACCTCCTCCTCTGGTGACTGGTATGATCAGTGCTCCCAAGCTCTACATCCTGCCCCTCTGCCACATGAGCAGACCACCAGGATGGCAGAGCGCCTCATCCACCAAATCTCTGTGCAAGAAAGCAGGTGTTCAGTTAATGCTTATAGAAGGAGTGGCACATTTGGTCTGACATAATTGCCATTTTCAGAGCAGGTTGAAAAGAAGACGTAACTAGGTGACCAGTATCTTTAATCCAGCAGGAGCTGGACTGGGCATCAGAGGACCTGGAGTCCATTCTCAGGCATGTGCTTCTCTTTCAGAACAAACAACCCTGTCTGAGGTTTAGTCCCCATAACTTGAACAGGTGTATTGATGCCGATCTTAAAACAACGTTAGGAGAATTATTGCGTGAGCCAATGTATCTGAATTCCTCAGCAGAGTGCTGGGTACAGAGCGGTTCTCAGCACATGTGCGTCCAGCCTGAACAGTGTCACGGGAGAACAATGCATGACTTCCTGGTCGTGTATTTACAGAAGTTCACTGGACACTTTACTACCTTTTGGGTAAATTCTCCTTGATGGAAGCACACTGCTACAAAGGAAGCTACGGTTTCTTCCCTGTGAATTATGAAATAGTCAGCTCCTCTTAAAATGGTCACTCGAAAGGACTTTTGCAGACCAAAGATAATAGTAGTTTTCCTTTTCTTAAGAACAACGTAGTAAAAACAAATGGCAATCTTTTAAAATGTGAACAATTCAAATGACACTATTTAGGACCAATGTATTAAAAAAAATAAAAACAGATATGCTTGGCACTTTAGCCACTGATCAAACTTATTTTAATCTGACCTGGTTTTATTCTTCCAAATATGAAACTCTATG
Organism: Cervus elaphus; assembly: GCF_910594005.1. NCBI lineage: Eukaryota > Metazoa > Chordata > Mammalia > Artiodactyla > Cervidae > Cervus > Cervus elaphus. The sequence continues at coordinate 42,992,517 of NC_057846.1, forward strand.
TATATACTTGTGTGTATCCATATATAGACATCAGCGCAAAGACTAGTGTGAGGATTTAACAAAGAATAACAAGAATTCCCATTAAAGTGAAAAATTAGATAAGTATATCTATTGTAACCATTTTTATTTAGCATCATTCTGCAGACACTAGCTTATACAACCACATGAAAGAAACAAGTATGTATTTTGAGGAAAAGGAAGCACTGCTATTATTATGTTGTGATATATAATTGTATTCTTAAAAATGTAAGAGAAGTTTCAAATAACACAAATTTTAATATGGATAAAGATGTCTGGGTTTATAATTAATATACCAAGCTAAATAGATTTTGTATAATTAAAAATCAGTTGGAAGACCTTACTCTTCCTATGAAAGTATAGTAAGTGTAAAGTTAAAATCCTCAGGAAGTTACTGGATGTGCCAAAAGATCTGTTTGAGTGTTTTGGTAACATCTTACAGAAAAACCTGAACGAACTTTTTGGCCAACCCAATGCATACAAAATGTGTAACTTCTGTGTGATTTAAATTTTTCAATGCATTGAGAAATAGATATGAACCATTTAATGAACAAAAGGCATGCCATGTTCTTGAGCAGAAATATGTAATATAAAGATTTCAATTATCCTTAAATATCTATAAAACAATGCACATAAAACCCACAGGACTTTTGGAAGGAGGGGGCAAGCAAATAATAAAATATAATTTAAAAATCAACAAGAAGGAAGAGTAAGGAATGTTTTTTAAAAGTAGAGCCCCTTCAGTAGATCACTAACAAAATAAAAGTGGAAATCAAAAAATACCCAGAGACTAATAAAAAAAGCAAAAACACAGTGATCCAAAATATATAGGACACAACAAAAGCAGTGCTAAGAAGGAAGTTTCTGACCATACAATCCTACCTCAGGAAATAAGAAAAACTACTACTAAAATATGTAGTAAGCTATAAGAATTAAGAGAATGTTATTCTGTTTCTTGACTGTACAGACTAATTAGTGGTTCTAAATAGAAGTCCCAAAGTAGATTCGGATTTAAGTAATAAATGTAGCATTTCAAATCAATGTAGCAAGCATGGCTTATTTTATAAATGGTTTTGGGATATCTCAGCTACCATCTGAAAAATAATAAAGCATAATCTTTGGTGCAAATCTGTCATAAAAGAAACTTCAGATGAATCAAAAATTTAAATACAAAAAAAAATTTAAATACAATAATGGAAATGCTAAAAGTAGTTGAAGTACACTGAGATTTTGCATGAGAAATTTTAATGGGGAAAATCTTACTAAGTATGGTAACAAAATCCAAATACAAATATCGAGAAAGATTCATGCATTTGTTCACAACAATAAAAAAGCTTCTTAAATGCCAGCGGGAGTAGGGGTACAGAGAAGTGGGAGGCACACGATAGATAAACCAGATCAGAAGGCAAGTAACAAATGGAAATAAAATTTGTAAATAGCAGTACAGAGAAACAATGAATCTCCTTAATATATAAAGATCTCTTGTAAATCAATAGAAAGCCATCAACCAGTAGGAAAACAAGCAAAAGAAACAACAGAATATTTATTTCTGCAAGGCCTCGTAAACATAAGGATGTTCAATACAACAGAGTCTGAATACAAATGAAAGATGCAACCAGAGACTTTTCACCTGTCATAATCTCACCTAGCCTAAAAATGGGAAATGGTTGATAGGGCTATGTGTTGGCTCTGGTTGGGAAACAGGCACCCCAATCTTTGTAGTGCTACAGAAAGTTGGCAACATCAACAAAATGTAAGACACGTTCCCTTTGTCCTAGTTTCACTTCTAGGGATTTGTATCCCAGATAGATCCCCACATGTGTGAAATGACATATGTACAAAGCTCCTTATCACAGCATTGTTTGAACTAGCCAAAGAGACAACGTGACCTAAATATGCTAAGGAAATTCTAGGACCTCCAGACAATAAAAGATGAGGCAGCCATTTAAAAAGAAAGAGGCGACTGGATGGGACCCGATGTGTTAGCAGCCCCCTTGGGATGCTGTAAAATAAAAGCGAGATGAAGGACACCATGAATAGTGCACTGATGTTTGTATAAGAAAAGAGACAGAGAAGTGTGTATTTACCTGTGGGCTTGTCCACGTGTGGTCTGGGATGCTCTGAGCGGCATATGGGGACCTGGGAGCAATAAGCCCGAGGGAGAGGAGATGCTTCAGCCAGGAATGAGAGGGAGACTGCTTTCTGAGCCTATAGCTTTTGAATTTTGTATCGTATGCAGATACTGTTTTAAAAAATAAATAAGGTTTAAAGCCCTCTACTTTGTTCTTTTCTTTAATGAGACCTTGCTATTTACAACTAATCAACAAATAAATGTTCAAAAAGGGAGAAAACCAAATTTAAAAGGCAAATAGTATTTAGTGAGATATGAACAGAGACCAGAAGAGCTAACATTCTTTACCTGTTGTGCTTCTCATCCATACAACTATATACTCAAAAAATAATATTTAAATGAGTTTTCTGCATAACACCCATATCCTTGTGACCCTAGGGGGATTGCCTCTCCTCTCCCAACCTCAGTTCCTGCTTTTTTATAACAAAATCATTGGACTGGATGCTCTCCAAGATCCCTCCAGCTCTGGAATTCTATAAAATGTTACCCTGATCTTTCCCTCAGGTCATTTTATTAACTTGCTTCAGCATTAGCCCACAAAGTAGGGATTACCAGCTGCTAACTATTGCTTGAAACTTCCTCTTCATTTAAATGAAATGGTTCCCTTATCAACCTTTCCCTTAAAACCGAGCTTATAGGAACAGGCTCTGTTTATCTCTGTTTACTAACAAAGCTCATTTTCATATACATCCCAATTTATACCATTGTCTGTTTTCTAAAAACCAGTCTTCTTTCTGGCTCAAAGGGTGTCTAACCAAAATTTTTAAAATGGCAAACTTTACATCCAAAATGGAGGAAGGAAGCAGTTTCTCCTCATAGGTTTTGTTTTTTGTTTTTTGTTTTTGAGGCAAGGCAATGCTCAGGAATGGCTTCCCAGGTGGCTCAGTGGTAATGAATCTGCCTGCCAGAGCAGAAGATGCAGGAGACACAGGTTCACTCCTTGGGTCGGGAAGATTCCCTGGAGGAGGAAATGGCAACCCACTCCAGTATTCTTGCCTGGAAAACCCCAAGGACACCGGAGCCTGGCGGGCTACAGTCTCTGGGGTTGCAAAGAGTCAAACACAACTAAGTATGCACACATGCAATACTCAGAAAAGAATTTTCCACTTCCAGTTACAATCAATTTGCAAAAGCATCCTCTATTCTCTTTTCTGAAAGGCACTGGGGGCACAGGATTTGCTGGACCAAAGGGGTTTCTGAAAGGTGAGTCTGTTTCCAGGGGCTTATTTAGCCAGTGGGTTCATCTCCCAATGCCTTGGGCTCTCTTTCATTATTCCTGCTTGCCTTTTGATCATTTCTGGTAACACCCTCGTATCTTATTCTCTGCTTTAGTAACAAGATTGAGGGAGAGTTACTTAAGTCACTTGACCAAAATATATTTTGAGCATCCAAAGAACACAGGTATTTTTGTTTTTGCACCAGTTACTTGGATTCTAAATCTTGTTCGCAGACTTGTTAGTTGCAACATGGTGACATGACATAAATTTCTCAGGCTGTTAGGATCTCTACTTTCCTTTTCACAAAATGAAAATAATAGCATGTTTTTGCAAAGATTATTAAAAATGCATAATACATAAAATAGACAACACATGTAGCATAGTATATACTGTATGTGTGTATATATATATATACACACACACACATATAACTGTCAATGAAAAAATGTTACCTGCCATATCAGTAAACAAAGAATGTTATAGCCATCAAGCCATCATGTTACAGCCGCCCTGATGGTGAGCCCTGAGAGAACTCAGACTATAAACAGGATGCCCCCCACCTCCCCTGTCTAGCAGTCCCCTGCTCCAGCCATCCCCGACAGGATAACCCGAGGGCAACTCAGGCCGGTAAAGAATAGGATACTGGCCCCAGAGAGCTGAGGTGCATATCAAAGGAGTGATTTCAATGAACCCATGATCTTGCCTTTCCCTTTCATAGAAAGGGGGCTTCCCACGTGACACTGGTAGTAAAAATCCCACCTGCCACTGTAAGAGACATAAGAGACGTGGGTTCGATCCCTGGGTCCGGAAGACCCCCTGGAGGAGGAAATGGCAACCCACTCCAGTATTCTTGCCTGGGAAATCCCATGGACAGAGGAGCCTGGAGGGCTACAGTCTGTGGAGTCACAAAGAATCAGACACTAACAAGACTCTTGAGAGTCCCCTGGACTGCAAGGAGATCCAACCAGTCCATCCTAAAGGAGATCAGTCCTGGGTGTACATTGGAAGGACTGATGCTGAAGCTGAAACTCCAATACTTTGGCCACCTAATGCGAAGAGTTGACTCATTGGAAAAGACCCTGATGCTGGGAGGGATTGGGGGCAGGAGGAGAAGAGGATGGCAGAGGATGAGATGGTTAGATGGCATCACCGACTTGATGGACATGAGTTTGAGTAAACTCTGGGCATTGGTGATGGAAAGGGAGGCCTGGCATGCTGCGATTCATGGGGTCACAGAGAGTCGGACATGATGAGCGACTGAACTGAACTGAAGAGACTTAGCATGCATATACATAGAAAAGTGCTAAATTCATTAACTTGAGATGTCTGGTTTTCTTTAATTAACAGTAGTCTTTTGATGTTCCCACTACCTGGTCTTTGTTGGAAAGAGTCCTATGTATCCAGCCTCCTCCCTTACCTCCTAAGCAGTTCCTCAGAGCTATCTGAAAGGCTGTGTCCAGGACTTAAGTCCTTAGTTTTGTCCTCCAAAGAAAACATAATTCTCAACTTTTAAGTTGTGCATTTCTTTCAGTTGATATGATATATATGTTAAATATATATGTATATATCTTAGTGTAGGGGGTAAAAACATGGGCTTTCCTTGTTATTTAACTATTCCAAACTTCGGTTTCCATTGCAGAAAAATAGATATATTAATAGATCCTAAGTTGCAGTGCTGTCAGAAGGGCCAAACACATATAAAGCTTGTGTACACTGTCTGGCAAACAGCAGGAGCTCGACAAACGTTGTCCAACATCACCGCAGCAGTAGTTGAGACCCCTGGAGTCACTACCGCGGTGGGTATTATGCTTATCATCCATTTCTTTCCGGGGTCATCTGGAAGCCCAGAGGAAGAGGTTTGGAGGGAAACGTCAAACCTCAGGACTGTCTGTTCGGCGTATCTGCAAATAAACAAAGGAGATGGATGTCAGGGCGCCCTGGGGTCCTGCCGCTCCACGGCTGCGATGCCAGCAGTTTTGAGGGCAAACTGCACACTCCAGAGTATTGATCCAGCCACAGCAGGGTGCAATCTGCTTTATAAAACAGTTCTGTTGGAGAAATAGATCCACAGACACAGAAAACCGTCTTGCGGCTACCGAAGGGGGAAGGGTTGGGGGAGGGATGAATCAGGAGTTTAGGATGAACAAATACACCCTACCGTGTATGAAATAGACAACCGCAGGGACCTACGGGATAGCACAGGGAACTGTGTTCACCAACTTGCAATCATATATGCAGGAGAAGAATCTGGAAGAGAGTGTAAGTTGCTGTTAAGTTGCTAAATCGTGTCCGACTCTTTGCCACCCCATGGACTGTAGCCCACCAGGCTCCTCTATCCATGGGATTCTCCAGGCAAGAACGCTGGAGTGGGTTGCCATTTCCTTCTCCGGGAGAGCCTCCCAACCCAGGGCTTGAAACCACATCTCTTGTGTCTCCTGCATTGGCAAGGGGATTCTTTACCACTGAGCCACCAGGAAAGCCCAAAAGAATGTGTGTATGTATACATATATGGGTGTGTGTGTGCGTGTGTTTAAATTATACAGGACTCCCCTGGCAGTCCAGTAGTTAAGACTCCATGCTTCCACTGCAGCGGCACAGGTTTGATCCCTGGTCAGAGAACTAATAATCCTACTATGTCACATGGCTCAGCCAAAAAATTTGGGCTTCCCTGATACTCAGCTGGTAAAGAAGGCGCCTGCAATGCAGGAGACCCTGATTCAATTCTTGGGTTGGGAAGATCCCCTGGAGGAGGACATGGCAACCCACTCCAGTATTCTTGCCTGGAGAATCCCCATGGACAGAGGAGCCTGGTGGGCTATATAGTCTATGAGGTTGCAAAGAGTCAGAATGACTGCATGCTAAGCACACATCTCACAGCACATATATGTACATATAATGTGTACATATAACTGAATCACTTTGTTGTACACCTGAAACGAACAACACTGTAAATCACCTATACTTCAATGTAAATTTTTTTTAATAAAAAATAATTTTAAAAAATTTTACAGTCTGTGTGTAGCAAGACAGGAAGATGAAAAGTAGTGATGGTAGACAGAGGCAGCCTGCCACCGTGTCCCCAGCGCACAGCTTCAGACCAGGAGCCCTTTACTGCCTGAGAGTTTTAGCGCGTGAGGCAGAAGATTTTCAACCCAATTAGTATTTAATGATCCTGATGCTCAATCACAGGGATCAGCTGCGAAGTTACTAAAGCAGTTACGAGGGGCTAGAGTCGCCAGTCACGTTTGAAATGTCAGTGTGTTTCCACTGACATCACCTCCCCCAATCCCACTGTCCCTCCCAATCAGAGATCCTGATAATTTGGTAACCTTTCGCAATGGCAGGGACTCATCCTTCAGTCTTGGAATCAGGGACTTTGAAACATCCAAAGGAGTCAATTATGGCTTGACTCTGTCCCTGGGAAAATAAAGCAGCATCAGAGATGTGGGAGGAATTGGGGTCCCGGGCAACATGGGCATGTGAATTTTGAGGCTCCTTCCCCCAGATGGTGCCTGCATCCCACCAAACCTTCCTAGGGAACCATGGGCTGTAGGGGTAGAAAGAGGAGCCAGTTGAAGTTTGCTATTAGCAAAAAGACAATACAAATGGAAAATTGTCTAGTGTTAGATGAGGATTGCTGCAAGAATGTAACCCGTTGTATCCTAGAGATCTGACAGTGAGTTAGGAGGTAGGTAGCCCCTTGGCTAGTTATTAACCAGCATCCATTGGCCCTTCCTCTTTGCTGCATCCAGATGCTCTTCTGTAGCCCCCTTTCTTGCAAGGTGAGGACATGTGATGAGCCCTCAGGTGGACCATGCACAGAGGTGGTTGTGTCCTCCCTAGGCAGAGGATGTCAAGAGCATGCATGCCTTCTCCAAGCTCCCTTCTTTCTGTCCTCCCAGCATAGGGCTCTGAGGACCTAAGGTAGGAGATGCCACGAAATGAAAGGGACCCTGAGTCCCTCACCTCTGCAAAAACTGAATCCCCCACTCCAACCCTAGGCTGTAAATGGACCAAAACATCAATCTTCAACTTGTGTGATTGAAGAATGTCCCTTCCCTACCAGTCAACAAAGGATGTTGCAGCCATCAAATCATCAGTCACTGCAGCCACCTCCGACGGTGCACCTGGAGGGGATTCAGGATGAACAAGAGCTGGATGCTGACTCTAGGTTGTTACGATGCACGCCAAAGGAGCGATTTCAGTGGGCCCAGACTCTCGCATCTTCTCTTATGCAGAAAGGCACTAAATTCATTACTTGAGATATCTGTATTTTCTGTAATTAATAGTCAACTTTTGATGTTCCAACTACCTGGTTGTTTGGGGTTTTTCTTTGTTTGCAAAAATCCCATATGTCCAGGCTCCTCTCTTAAGTCTTTAGAGCAATCCCTCAGAGTTCTCTGAGCCTGCCTCCCTGCCTTAAGTCCTCAGTAAGTCTGCTGAATGAAACATAATTCTCAACGTTTAGTTGTGCATTTTTTTCTTGGTCGACATCTGCTAAGCCACTGAGACTTCAGTTTGTTTGTTAGGACAGCTACCATCGATTACCCTAAGTGAACAAAATGACAGAATCACAGACAAAAGTATGGCTCACAGATTTATTTATAAATGGCAAAATAACTGAACTAACTGTCCAAAAATATGGAACTGATTAAATAAAGTATGGTACATGATGCAGCCATTAAGACACATGTCTTTAAAATGATGCTAATGATGTGGTGATATGATACAAAGTGAACTTATTTTTTTACTGCAGAGTCTAGTAGTCAAAAAATAATCATAGTGTAAGTACTTTGCTTAGAGTCTCTGAAGGGGATTTACAGATCACAGAATTATTTCTTTAATTCCCCCCTTCCCTCTGTCCTCTCTTCTTAAGAATAGTCGCTCCCATTTTCTTCTTCAAATATTCTTGCACAAACTCCCCTCCCTCAGCCAGCTCAGCTGTAGCCTTTTTTCCTTCTGCCCCCAATACTGTACCATAGTACTGCAAAACTAAAGAATAGTCTACTTGGCAGAAAAGGAAGGATGGGAGGGAAAAGGGAAAGACGGCTAGCAGTCACGCGTCAACAGGTCAATCCGACATCTGTGGCAGGAAGAACTTCATTTCCCTACGTTTCCAGGATCAGAATCTTGCCCAATTCGAAGCATGAAGCGGGGCACCCAAAGCCGGTGCTCTGGGACAACCCAGTGGGATGGGGTGCGGAGGGAAGTGGAAGGGGAGTTCAGGATGGGGGGGACCCATGTATACCTGTGGCCAGTTCAGGTTGATCTAGGGCAAAAATGATCACAGTATTGTAAAATAATTATCCTCCAATTAAAATAAATGAATTAACTTTAAAAAAAAAAGAATCTTGCTCACCTCTGCCCCAGGGTCAAAGGCAATTCTTGTCATCATAGAAAAATTAAAGCCCTCTCCACTGCCAGGAAAAGTAAGTGAGGATGCTTCGTGATGAACTGCAGGCTGGGGGAGAGAGCATGTTTAGCCTAGTCAAGGCCTCTTTCGTGACATAGAAAGAAAAGAGGTCAAAGTTACATTAAAATGAAGAATCAAAGAGTTCTTTTTATCAAAAAATCATTAATTATGTGACTTTTGATCAGACTGCATGCCTTCTCAAATCAGAATGTCACTCACACATGGATGAATAAGACATCCCCACAAGATCCCTCATCAGCTGCAGCCCCCAAGTTATTCTAACCACTTCAGCTGGAGACAGTGGTTTCTTTCCTCTCCGTGAGTCAGGTGGCTTGAGGATGCTTCACTTTGAAAAGAAGATGCCCTAAACTTTGTCCAATAAAAAAAGGCAGAGTTCTGCAGCCTTCCTGTCTGTTCTGGACACCCACTCAGGGCTCTGGAATGGTCTGTCTGCTGGATGTTCACAGAAGATAGGTGTGAATTACATGACAAACCTCCAGGCTGTGTCAGACCAAGGGGGTGAGTCATAGTGTCTGAAAGAACAAGTATTTTGCCCATTTTTAAACTTCTGCACAGTAGGGGACCCTTTGCTACACTGACCCATCTGAAAGTTCTTTTTTCTCCCACATGTATCAATTTTAGCCTCAACAGAACATGGGCCCCAGAGATGCCGCAGAGAGACCTCGGAATGAAAAAAGGAGAGCCCTATAAAGCCTGGATCTCCCAGAGGACAGAAACAGGCATTTTGCAGACAGCATTAAAGGAAAGCATTAACAGAGATGACTTTACTTAAAACAGAATTTTGAGCTATAACAGCTCCGGGAACTCAAATCCTCTCCAATTAGTAAATATATAGTTTGTACCATCTCAACACAGAATCAATCATCTGAGATAAGATAAGAGACAAGGCACTAAAGATTAACAGGACCTATATTTTGAGAGAGGAGGACTCTGAAACAGGCAAGAACTGAGATGATCATACTCAACACAACAAAGCTGGGAGTTTGTCCACCCTTGGGAGGAAGGTGAATATTAGGAACCTTGGTAAAAATGACTTAAAGAATCCTTTTGCTGTCTTGTAAAACATGCAGAGAGATAAACAGCCTTAGTGATTATCAAGGATCCTGTCTGGACTATGAGTGTGTCACTGGCAATGATATTATCACCATTCATGGAGTATTACAAAGAATTGATCATTGTCAAGGGCACTTTCAAATATGGTGCCAAGACCACAGCACTGTGGAAGTGATGAGTGGCATACCCCAGAACAGTAAACTGAAGCTCAGAGTCTGGGATATATGATACCTTATAACACCAAATACAGAAAAATGTAAAGAAAAGATGCCCCTGTCATCAAATCCACACTGTTGTTTTCATCCTTTTTCCTGTACTTTATTATTAAAATTTTAACAAACTTTAAATACTCCATCTAGTATTCTGTGCCCTGCTTTTACACTACTTCTTCCCATCATTAAATATTCTTTGAGAATATCATTTTTAATGAATGAACTGTTTTCCATTCTTAAGTTGGGCCATCAATTATTTAACCAATCCCCTATTTGGGATTTTTAGGTAGTTTCTAATATTTTTTTCTATTACGCTAATGACAGATGAATATTCTTGGCCATAAATCTTGTACATAAATTTGATTTTTGCCTTAGGATAAAATCCTAAAAGCAAAATTGCCGGCTCAAACTGTATGAACATTTTATGGCTGTTGATGCACAAATTGCCAAATTACCCTCCAGAAGGTTTGCACCAATTCCCATCCCCATCAGCAGCAAGAGATGAAAACTGCCTTTTCCTTACATACTCAGCAGCAAATTCTGTGCCTTGGGGGGAACAAAGGAGAAGATGGTTGGTTGGCACCATCGACTCGATGGACATAAGTCTGAGCAAACTCCGGGAGATAGTGGGGGACTGGGAAGCCTGGCGTGCTGCAGTCCATGCAGTGGCCAAGAGTCAGACATAACTGAGAGACTGAACAAACAACAACAACCCACTAGATGAGAGGGAGAAAAAAATAGATTTACAACTCGCATTTCTTTGGTGGATAGTGAAGCTGAACCTCCTTCTGTGTCTATTGGGCATAAGCCTCTGCTTTATCGTGAATATCCCATCACATCTTCGACCCGTTTGTCTATCATTGTGTTGGAAGATGCTGGGCTGCAGAACCTTTCTCAGAGCTTGGTGTGGATCTGTTCCTGCTGAGTCAGAGTCCTCTTCTGGAGAAGGACCGTTGCTCCTTGATACAGTGAGTCCCCTACAAGTGAACCTTCGAGTCAAAAACTTTCGAAGATGCAAACCCGAGTTCCAGCATCGTCAGGCGTGAGTGACGTTGTAGCTTGCTCCCCATCTCCTATTGCTGCTGACCCTTCACCTCTCCTTCTTCCAGTTAGTAATTCTTCTTGCTTGATCACTCGATGCCAGCCCCTGGATGCCAGCGGCCGTCTGCACTACTGCACTTTTCAAGGCCCTGTACCATAAAGCTCAAAGTGTTTATTTTAGGTTTGTTTCTTATGTATAATTTGTGTGAGGAAGTATTATAAACCTATTACAGTGCGGTGCTTTGTAGCCGGTCGTGTTAGTTGGGTACCGAGCAGAATTTTGTTGGACTCATGAACAAACTGGACTTATGAATGTGCTCCTGGAATGGAACTCATTCATAGGTAGGGACTCACCGTACTGAGAAATGTCATCACCCCTACAGCCTGGCCGTGGGGCTGGAAGGAAGGTCTCCTTGGTCCAACCACAATGGCTCTGGAGGAGTTGGATTCGCATCCCTAGATTTAAAAACTCACCAGCAGCCAGGACTGGGACTCCAGGACTGAACGACTCAGCAGTGGATCATTTCTCATGAACTTGACCTTCCTCCTGCCTTCACTGGGTGACGGAATCAGGCCAAGAGGCCGTGGAGACACAGCTGCGGCTCCCTCCTCCCGGGAGTGGGGCTGCAAGGCCAGTCCGGAGCAGATCGTCCCTGCAGATGGCGGGGACACCCGCTGGGTGACCCTGGGGCACAGCAGGAAGGAAGAACAGTGACCGTCTTCACACTTCTAGCGAAGCAGCCACGCTCCCCAAAATAGATGCAGGAGACGTAAAGCACACAACCCAGATGAATGTGACCTCAGCGGATGGAATGAATAACCCCACCTCTCTGCAAGTCCCTGCTTGCAGGATCCTCTCTCCATCGCTAAGCAGTTCGCTCTGACTTAAATCGCTACCACTGGTGGTTTCCAGCCTGGTTTCCCCCCGTTAGAATGTCAAGTTCGGGGCATCCAGTTCCTAGGAGTGAAACCCTTTGTAGTTGCTACGGGTGAATGGATGATTGAGTGATAAATGAACAAAACAATTTTTTTCCCCTAGTACTTTCATGCTGTCTCTAAGTGACAGATTTCCACAGCTGCCTCCCCCAGACAACAGCAGACTCTTTGAAGACATCTCTCTCTTGGCATCTGCCTGGCACATAGTAGGATACATGCTTATCTAAGGAATGAATGAGCCAGATCCTCTCCGAACCACAATAACGCCCACGTGAGCTCACCTCTTTTGAAGCTCTTCCCTTAGGAGATGTGTAAAATGCAGCAGGATTCTCAACCTGTCCCCCACAGTTGCTCACGCTAGCTGAGGCTTTGCATTGTTCTGTGCGGGCCGTGGGCTGCCGGAAGAATGCTTGTGACAACTGCCCCCACAGGACTTTGGGGATAATGAAAACTCTGTCTTCCCAGCCTGACGCTGCTGAAAACCACGCTTCCCAGAGGAGACAGATGGGCCAGTCCACACTTGAGTGCACGTTTGTGGATGGGTGTGGGTGGCGGCCAGCTCTAGCAGGACCCAGATCAGCTGAAATTCATAGAACTTGGGCGCCAGCCCCTGACGGCAGTTGACTGGGGAGTTGCAACTGGCTCTGCCTGGAATCACGCACTTCTAAGCTGCCTCAGACTGAGATGCTGTCGGAAGAAATAGGCTGTGGTAGCAGGTTAATTAGGGCTTCCCAGGTGGCGCTAGTGGTAAAGAACCCGCCTGCAAATGAGGAGATAGAAGGGACGCAGGTTCGATCCCAGGGTCAGGAAGATGCCCTGGAGGAGGGCATGGCAACTCACTCCAGTCTTCTTGCCTGGAGAATCCCTTGGACAGAGGAGCCTGGCGGGCTACAGTCCATAGGGTCTCACAGAGTCAGACACAACTGAAGTGACTTGGCAAGCATGGGCAGCATGTTAATGAAGAGTTTCCTCATGAGAAAACTCCCTCAGAGGGCAACAGTATGGAAGAGGCTTTTCCCACAGAGTCCCAGGCAGGGCATCTGGCACCCCATCAGCATGGTGGGAGGTGCCCCCCAACCCCAGACACCAGGAACTCTCACTTGCTAAATAATTGAGTTTTCCATCGAGAAGAGGTTCTGTTCTCTTCTTCCGTGAACATTAGAGCTTCTAAATATTTCAAGATCCCTGGGTTGTAGAGGGTCATTTGCCCAGCCCTTTGAATAAATGAAGCCAATGCCAGCGGCTTCTGGGATGGCCTTGAAAAAGCCGTCGAGAAGGGAAGTCTCTGCTCCTAACCTTCCTCCCTCCACCCCCATTCAAGCCTTTCCTTTGGCCTGCGTTGACCCAGCTCTCTTGTGAGCAGGAAAAGGTACCTGCTCTGCACGTGCTTCTGTGGCCCCTGCAAAGATGAGGTGCATATTGGGGGCCCTCAACCATGCCCACCTTTGCTGCCATCCCAGGGGGCCTTGATAAGGGCTTTGGCACAGCCCAGCCACCCGCAGGACCACTTGGGATCCAGCTGGCAATCTCTTGGGCCTTCCTGGGGATGCTCAGATGAAGACAATGCCAGCCCTGCAAACCCCCAGCTTCACCAAGCTGGAACGCTTCACCTTTTCTTGACTCCATCCACATCCCCCTCCACTTACACACTCTTAAAGCTTCCAAGGAAGGGGGGTGGCCCTACTGCTCTGCCACGGTGCCAGCCTAAAGGCAGCCCCTCCCAACAGCCTGCCCTGGCAGGGCAGTCCTGAGTCGTTGCCGCCTCCAAGTGGACTGTCCTCTCTGGGGTCCAGTGAAAACCCACCAAGAGGTGGTGTCTTCCACGGAACCATCGTCCACACCCGCGGCCCCTTCGTCACCCCCATCCTTGCATCCGCTCTGGGCTTTCGTCCTGTGGGTTTGCCCCATCCCCTGCATGTGTCCCCTGTGTGTGGACTCTGTGCAAAGAGCAGGACTGCCCAGTCTGAGCCTCGCTGCAGACCTCTGTGCTTGAGAGGCTGGAGGAGGTGGCTCCCTGGTTGGCATCACTGCAGGATCCTGGCAATCCAGTCTGCCTCCACTCAGGGAGGGCATGGGACCCCCACCGAAGGCCACGCAGAAGCTCTCCCAGCCTGCAGGAGTGGGCAGGGGAGAAGCAATTGTTAAGCTTACTAATGCTGGGCCCACCGAGAGAACTGCAGTCTCCCCCTCTCATCTGTTTTCAGACTCTTGCCTGGGCACCCCATCCCCTCTGAAGATGCAAACTAAACTCCCCAGGGGCGTGGCCTGGAGGGGGGCAGCCACCCAGGGTCAAAGTACATCCCTCTCCCCCTTCCCACCTTTAGACTTGCAGGTGGGGCTCAGTCTAAACTCCTGGCGCCTCCCCTCTCGAAGCCACAAATGAGAAAGGAGGTATGTCTGCCCACATGCAGGGTCCTTACTCCGCCTGCCAGGAGGTAATGTGGTCCTAATGTAATTAGGTTTTCCCTAATCTGCCAGCCTCACTGTCTTAGCCTCAGGGACCTGGGGTATACTGGCATTCCATCACCCTCAGCTGGACTCCTGAGCGCCAGGGTTAGCCAACAGCCAGGGACGGCAACATGTTCCAGGGATTTCTCACCTCCAAGGGCTCTTAAATGCAGAAAGAACTCCAAGATCAAGGAATTTTTCTGTGCCAAGGTTACAAGTAGCTCTGCAAACACTTCAGGCTGGAGGACTAACTAATCACTCGCTTAAATCCCACCAAACAGACTCTGCTGACCCAGGCTGGCCAGAGTGGTTCTCTTAAGGATGCTTGTGATATTGATCATCTTGTACCTTCCAGGTAGAGATGCAGCCTTAGGAAGGAGGCTGGACCCAGACCATCAGGCAATCATATTTACCCATTGATCTACCCTCTTCCTCCCTTCTCCCTCCTTCACTTTGGAAGCTTTAGCAAAACATATTTCAATTCCCACTTTAAAAAGAAATCATTAGCCTCTAAATAATTAACCTTGCATCGATAGGAGGGCATGCAATCTGTACACACACCTGTGCTGGCCGGCCTGCCCAGTGAAGGGGAGGAGCAGAGTGTTCCCCAAGGGGCTTGCTCGCAGCTTCCGAGGCTGAAATTTGAGGATTGATGGGGTGTGCACGTTTGGAAGTGAAAGAGAGAGGCTCCAACTGCAAGAGAGGAGGGAGAAAGACAGGGCAGTTCCTAGCTCTCCAGCTCCTGGAGCCATTGGCATTCCTCTCCATCACACCCATGAAACAGCAACACAGCACACGTCTCTGTGTCCTCTTCTAACATCAGATGATCTTTTAAATATTTTAACTTTGCGTGGTGTTGTCCAGGAGGGTCACTGGGTGGTCTATTCGAGACTGGGAGCCCCAACTTCATGAAGAGCAAAGCTAGTATCTGATGCAGCCAGGAAGCTGCAAAGCCCCTGGTGACCCCAGGCACCCAAGATCAGTCTGCACAGACGACCCAGCTGCCCATTCGCTGGTCATCCACCGGCAGACTCAATTGCTTATGTAGCTTCCACTTTGTATCTTCCCAAGCGATGGCTTGTGGTGCTCGGCTAACTGGGCCTGAGGCGCTCAGAGCCTCTCCTGCTGGGCGCACAGAACTCTGATCCCCAAAACTGCATCAGCAGAACAGGATCCCGTGGCCAAGGAAATAGGAAGTCTTGCAGAGTTGGTCCTCTTTCTGAGGAGCCACTGTATTTTTTTTGTTAGTAAAGCCTCTAAGATAACCTTTGAGAAAGACACCTGGCTTTTTTCTCCCAAACTCACTAACCTTTTCCCATGATGAAATTTTTATTAATATCCTGCAGACTTGTGCTTAACAAAAAGCAGGAAGGCTTTTCCAGAATCACATGGAGGGTGCCTACAACCGTAGTTCTTTTGCAAATGCAGCAGTGAACTTTGCATGACTGTTTCAAGGATGTTTAATTAAAGCCAAGGGCATGATTCCTAAAATGCAATTCAATGAAGATAATTACGCAAAGAAATAAACTAATATGGTTCGAGTAATTGGCCTTCCGGTAGTCCAGAGAGATGCATGGGGTCTCTGCGTGCCTACAGGGGTGGATGGGGTGGGGGATCTTGGACAGTCACCCCTAAATAGCGCTTCCCTCCCAGACTTTGTTAGTACTGAACAGCCAATAATTCGAGGTTAGACTCTCAGGGGGAAAGCAGAAGCACCATTATCTCGCTTTAATAATTGAGAATAGGATCCATATGCTTTGGAGACAAGAAAAGCAAATGGCAAAGATGCCATCTGAGTAGGGAAATTGATGAGCTCATCAGTATCGTCACCTGAATGGAAGTCTCCATCTTCCTCAAGGACTGGGGCGGGGACAGGCTTGCCCAAGGTCACACGGTGAGTTGCTAAGAGGACAAAGTCACGCCCGATTCCCTGACTCTCCCCACGATGACTCTGTTCAGTGGTTACTCACCCAGCCAACTACCTAAAGACCTCAGCTGTTCTTGAGCTGAGCTTCAGAGCTTGTCATTTTAATGCAACCAAAAGCTTCTATAGTTTTGTTTTATTTTTATTAAGTAGCTGGAAGCCTGAGACTTAGGGTGATGGGAGCTAGAAGGGAAAGCGAAGGAAAAGAAGAAAAAGTAGGGGAAGCAAATCCTCCTGAACTCTTGTCATTTTGTTTTAAAGCTTCATCTTTCCAGTCCTCTGACCCTAAGAATAGCGATGGTTTTGATGAAGGCTGCGAGCAACTGAGCACCGGCTCTGTGCTCTGTCTCATCCTCAGCATGCCATTTTGACTCTCTTGTTAGTTCCCTCTCATTTTCCTGACTTTGAGACCTTGCAATGTCCCGCCCGCTCCTTTCCTCTGTCCTCACTCACTCCCGTGATGATCTCATGCAGTCCCAAGATTTTTTCTTTTTTAAATCTTTGTTTGGCTGCATCAGATCTTAGTTGCTGCTTGCGGGATCATCACTGCACAAGCAGGATCTTGAGCTGTAGCGTGTGAACCCTTAGTTGCAATCCATGGGACCTAGTTCCCTGACTAGGGATCGACCCTGGGTCTTCATTGGAAGGGTGGAGTCTTAGCTCCTGGACCATCAGGGAAGTCCCCAGTTCCAAGATTTTTAACCCTGCCTAAACTTGGGTGACACCAGCCTCGAGTCCCAACCCCAGCCTATCCTGTGGCCCCAGACTCTCAGCGCGCCTCTATGTTGATATTATTTGTCAAATCAGTGAGTGTACGTATCAGGATCCAGTTGAAGAAACTGAGACTCTTAGAAGCTGATAACCTGCCAAAGACAAGTAGGTGATAAATTCTACCAGTAAGTTCAGCAGACACTAGAGTCTTTCCTTGGTGTCCAGTCCCCCTTGGGGCCACCACGTCCATCACGTTCACGACAATAAAGAGTGTTCTTCTCCCAGCCTTTCCTTTCCTGACTCTGGGAAGCACACCCCTCTCGGGGGCCAGGATGGGCCCATGCACAAACCAGCAGGGAAGACAAGCAGAGAGAAGTATGGGGCGTGTGAGGCTTCACTGGTGCCACACAACCAGCCCCTCTGTCTCCTGTAATTGAGTTGCTGAGGCCTGGATTCCAGGGCACCTGCCCCAGAGGAAAAGCCGGCTCCCAAAGGAAACTGGAGGGGCCCACAGTCAGTTTACCGAGGCTTCTTTGGGCCTGCTCACCACACACACTGCTCAGGCTTCTGGACTAATCACGAGACGTGGAAAAGAGCAGGAAATCTATCTCTGTAATTGCAACTCAGCTGGGTTCCGCAGGACATTTCCCAGCAGGCCCAGTGAGCCTTGCTTTGCCAGGACTGCAGCCCATCGTTAAGCCCAAGGTCCCCCACCCCTTCCTGGGAGTGGAGTGCCTGACTTGCTCCCTGACCAAGACAGCCCGGGGAGCCACTGGACTCTGGTGACCCAGAGCTGCCAGAGCGGATGTCCCTGCCTGCCTGGCTGCCCAAAGGATGGGGCAGGGTAGGGGGTGGGGGACAGGGCAGCAGGTCTCAGGTGGCTCCCCACCCCGAAGGGCCAACTCCCCCCATCTCCCCCCACAGGGAGCCACAGCCCACAAGCTCTGCCGGTTCGGGAGCAGGTCTAGGCAGCAGGTCTCAGCAGCATCTGAAGCTCAAGCGGTTCCCCTTGTTCTCTGCCTCTCAGACTCTTCCCCGAGGCCTCGGGGAGAAATCTCATCAGAAGAATATCAATCTATTGATATGGGGCCCGACAGCCTCTCTGAGCAGAATACCAAAGCCTCCAGCCTGCGCTCTGTCTCCGCCCCTGCGCACCCTAACTGCAGCCTCGGGGCTCCCTTTCCAGTTCTGTGGACCCTGGGCGGAGCTCTGAGGCTTCAGGGTCTTGACTCAGCCCCAAGCGGAGAGGTACGGCCCCCGGGTGTGCCGTGGGGAGGGCGGAAGACAGGCAGACATGAAGACAGAGGACTGGAGGGAGGCAGAGGCGAATCCGACAGCCCTGCTCTTGTTGCTGCTTTAGAAACCTCACTTCTCCTCCTGCCTGTGACCGTGCCGCATCCCAGGGACATGTGACCTGGGAGTCTCGCCTCTTTCCATTTCAGAGAGTGACCTGGGAGCCCCAGGACAGGTCGACGGGCTGGGTCCTGGCACACCACTGCGGCTTCTGCTGGTGGTGGTGGTGATGGTTAGGATGCTGCTGCTGTTGATGATAGTGATGGCTGGGATGATGCCGATGCTGGGATGATGCCGATGCTGGGATGATGCTGATGTTGGGATGATGCTAATATTGGGATGAGGCTGATGCTGGGATGCTGCTATCAGTGCTGTTGCTATTGATGGTGGTGGTGGTAGTGAAGCTAATGCTGTCGCAGCTTCTCTCCTGGTCCCTCCTCTTTCCTCAATCAGCCGCTTTCCACTTGTTGCCCTAATCATGAGCCCATGAGTCCCACAAGAGTCCCTGGGCTATTAGAAGTCATCTTGTGTGTGGTGGTGAAGGGGAGCGATGAAGGGTCTGTGTGGAGGGTAATCACAAAGTTAGGGAAAGCCAAGTTCAGGAAAGATAAATGGATGTCTTTCTTGCAGGACTTCTCAGAGCCTGTAATCTGTGTGTCTAGATGGGAAGTCCCCAAGAGGAAAATCAAGGAGCAGTGCTCTCTCACTGTTTTTGTAAGAGATCGCATTTTTCAAGGGACTCGGCTTCTGACAAGGGCTTCAGAAACCTATTTTGTGAAATGTCACTGTTTGCGTGAAGCATGGCCTGAGACGCAGGGAAGAATGGGGAAGAGCAGACGATGAGACGGGACAGGGAGCCCCCCCTTGCAGAGAAGCGAAACGCCCCTGTCACCACTGCTCAGCTGTAGGGGAGCCGTGTCTGGAGCGGAAGCACAGGGCAGTGTGTATAAGATGGGCACCAGAGAGGACAGGGCGGAAGGACAAGAGAAGCAGGTCTGGAGCCCTGGAGGAGAGGGTCAGCTGCCTGATAAGACATGCCTGAGACCCTCTACTCTGGCTCCCCGTCTCAGCCTGTCAAGGAGAGGGGAGGGGGACATCTGAAGCTGGCTGACCCTTTGTTCCCAAAGTTTCGGTTTCGATTTTAATTCCAGAAAGTGAGTCAGTGGAGCTGAAGCCTTTCCATGCCTCTCAGTTCATTTTAGTTGGTATTTATTAAGCACCTAGGATGGGGGTTGGGCTTCCCAGGTAAAGAATCCTCCTGCCAATGCAGGAGACACTAGATATACAGGTGCGATCCCTGGGTCGGGAAGATCCCCTGGAGGAGAGCATGGCCACCCACTCCAGTATTCTTGCCCGTGGGGAATCCCCATGGACAGAGGAACTTGGCAGCTACTGTCCATGGGGTCACAAAGAGTCAGACACAACTGATGGGGGTCGGTCCTCAGGGGCCATGAGGAATGACCGTGTGAAACCCAGATGTGGCTTTCAAAGAGTTGACAGCTTTACCAGATTGATAAGACCACACCGGGGGTCTAGGGAACAAGAGGAGACTTAATGAAGAATGAAGAGAGAAGGGCCAGCATGACCTGCAGGACTGCGCTTGAGGAGACAGGAGGCGGGGAGCCTGGGGGGTGGTTTCCATCTGTAAGTCATGGGCAAGGGGAGGGCACTCCCGTGAGAGGACAGTCAGGGAGGCACCCTTGGCAGCCCCCTGCATCCAAAGCGAGATGGCGAGATCTTGAGATACCTGTAGACCTACTGGGTAGACATGGACCTCCTGAGGATGCTGGTGGGAGGCTGATGGCTAAGGCCACATCCCACACTGGGCACCCTTAGGCATTATACAAGGGCTGCGGGGTGGGGACAGTGAGGGCTACAGGTGGCATACTGGAGTGGTCTGAAGGCCACCCAGGTGACCGTCATCACCTTCCCCCCTGCCAGGCAGGGTCATGATGAGCTGAACTGTGTCCCTGCCCCCAAATTCATGTGTTGAAGCTCTAACCCCTAGAACCTCAAAAAGTGACTATACGTAGAGATAGGTCCTTTAAAGAAGTGATTTTTAATAAGTTAAACTAAGGTCAGGAGCCGGGGGGCAGGTTAGGGGGTGCCTGATCCAATCAGCCTGGTGTTTACAGGGAGAAGACGGCTGTCCTAAAGCCAAGGAGAGAGGCTTCAGAAATCAGCCCTGTCAACATTCCACCCCCAGAACTGGGAACAAATAGACCTCTGCTGTGAAGACCCTCAGTCTTGGGTACTTTGCTACAGTGCCCCAGCAAACTCATAGATGTACTCACGCCATCTTTTCTGGTGTTCCCTAATAGAAGAGAGGCGATCTTCCCATTTCTTCCAGCACTTATTTTCCCTTCTCCTCCAGTCTCGTCATCATGATCACATATAATGCTGTATCAGAACAAACTCTGAATGGACTTCCTATAAATATCTGTTAGCAATAATGAGGCCCAGGGCTGGGCAGTGGAGATTCAAGGATGCGCAGTGCAGTGACCCCACCCTCCAGGAGCTCCCCCAATGGAGAGTGGATGGCAGTTACACACTTGTGAGTGTCGGGGGCTACTAAACAGGTGGGAACAGAGTGAACTAGAGGATCACTAGGGAAGGCTGTCCAAAGAAGGGGGCATTTGAGCTGGGCTTTGACGGTTGAATAGGAACCTACCTGGGAGAGAGTGCAGAGTATTCTTAACAGACAAGGAGCATGTGCAAAACACAACAGGCATGAAATTCATGATGCATTCATGGAACAGTGAAGAGTCAGGGTGTCTGCAGGGACCACGTGGGGAGAGGTGAGAATGACCTCGGCAAGGCAGCAGAGATCGGTGGCGTGAAGTGAGATCTTAATTCCCTGCCCGGGAACTGAACCTGAATAGCCTGCATGAGAACCAGAAATCCCAGCCACCAGACCAGCCAGGGCCAGAGGCTAGAAGCTATTTTTCCCTGGATCTTTGTCCCCAGTGGGGAAAAAAAAAAAAAATGCATTTATCACAGAGGCAGAAAACTGTAAATGCAGGCACAAAGTTTATTGTCAGAGGCATAGCATAACAAGAAGTGGGAAAGCCCACAGAAAAATGGTTTGTTTAGTTAAGACAGAAACAAGGAGATAAAGGGTGTGGGTGTCCTGCCTAGTAAGGAGGAGTGCAGTAAAGAGGTGATTCAGTCGTTTGTATAGATCAGTTTTTCCCGGTCTTTGTCTTCCTTCAGGCCAGTTATCTGGTTTCTTTTTCCACACCTGATCTACCCTGGGACCCTCCCCTGGATGCACCCACACTCCTCGTCCAAGATGGGTCTCGAACTGAAGGCTTCTGGGAGGAGCAAGACTCATCATGACCTGGTATTATTTCTTGACTTCTGCCCCACAAGGAGCATTTCCAAGTATGTGCCATCTCTCCCTTGTCCCAAAAGAGGTGGGAGCAGAGATCCCTTAATCCTTTAGTGAAACAAGGTTTTGCCTATCTCTGTCCTTGCGGTGACTATTACCTTGACTACTGCCACGACTATTACCTTAAGCGTTTACAAGAGAGAAACGCTGGCTATTTACCCTGTTGCTGTTGTTGCTTCCATTTGGGAGGGCAAATAGGAGACCGACTGTAAATGTCTTAACTGGATCCCATCTGTCTCTGGCCTCAGGAAACGCTGACGGTTATAAGTATGCAGCATGAAGCCTGCTTCTTGGAGCCCCATGAGATGTAAGCGGGAGGCCAGTTGTAAATGTCTAACCTGGAGCCCATTTATCTGTTAAGTAGAGGCTGCGAAGTCTGATGGGGATTGTAGTCAGTCCAAGGCTCCCTGAGAAGGAAGCCGGCCTTTGTCACTGAGTAGTGAAGAGCCATAGAGGGTACTGAGTCTGGAGAAGACCCGTTGGAGTGAGCAGATTAGAAGTCTGCCGTTGGGCCCTCGGGGAGACTGTGGTACTGGCATTCATCAGGCAGCGATCATGTGAATGTAAAGCTTAGGAGAGGACTGCAGATGGGGTGGAGGAGGTGTGGAGGGCAGGGTGGATGGCGAAATGAGAAGGCGGTAGGGGCTGGGGGCCCACCTAGGCCAAACGCTTAAGCCTTCTAGGCCTGTTTACTCATCTGATAAAGGTGGAGAAAAAGAGTTCTGACCTCACGTGACCATTTTTAAAATGAAAGAAACCAAATAAAGTAACACAGAAGCCCTCCCAGCCTAGCCCGGCTGGTCCAGTCGGTGACGGCAGCTCTTGTTGCTGTCTCTGGTCTTGGAGGGGCAGGGTGGGGAGCTGGTCACACCAAGTGGGGTCTCCTCAAAACTAGGGAAGACGTCAGAGCTCGTTGGCAGCATGTTTGCTTGGACGCCCTGCTTCTCTATCTACGGATTCACAAACCTAGCTGACACCTTGACCGCAGCCTGGGAGATGCTGGGTTGAGGACCCATGGGGACCATGAGATAAGAGATGTGTGTTGCCTTGAGCAGCTACATCCGTGATGGTTTGCTGGGCCTCGGATGAGGACTGATGCCGAAGCCATCAGCTTGTGTGAGCCACGTCCACCAAGCTGCAAGTGACCTGCAGGGTGAGATGAGGAGAGAGGGACCAAGAATCTGCAGCCTGCTTCCTCATCCTGAGACTCAAATTCAGTGTCAAGCCCAGGAAGAGGTGGGGTGAGTCTCTCCGCTCCAGGCACTGCAGTGATCAGCTGATCTGCAGGTAAATACGATCTCGGGGGTGCTGGACTCCAGGGCTGTGTGTTCTGGAGGTTGGGGAAGGCACAGACTCAGAGCTGGTGGTCCCGCTGGGCTCTCTGATGGAGGTGCTCTAGGGCTACGGTGCTTGCTGGGCACAGGCAGGCGATTCGCTTCCCTCCCTCCATCCTGAAGTTTTCCCATCACCCTTCAATCCTCAGGCACCTTAATGAGAAGCCCAGGGTTCCTTTTCCTCTCTGCACTGGACACGATGCGTTTCCCTCTGTTAAATGGCAGGTACTCTGATTCTGCTTTGTAACTCAGCCTTCTCTTTCCCTGCTACTCATCGGACTGGAAATTAAAGCCAACAGAGACAATTTTTATCAGGCAGACCAGGGAAAGGTACTTGAAATTCAAAGCAACTCCGCATTTAAATGTTTGGGATCCCCTACATGGCTAGACTCTGCGCTTAATCAATTGAAATGTGGCACTGAATGCATTACCGTGGACTTTCCTCGTCTACTTGAGGTTCTTGCATCTAATGCAGAAGTTTTATGGAAGATAGATGCTTGGAAGGTTAGCCAGGAACATGATTCTGTTTTGGGCTGTGCTTGCTGTGTGTTTTCATGTGGTAGGGTCACCAAGGGTCATGGTCTGTCTGGGTCTCAGTTTTACAGATTAATAAATTAGATTTTATTGGCTCATCTAAGGATGAGCATGTACTTGGGAATGAATGTGTAATCATTGAATTCACAAAGGGCTGACAGGTAACCCTCACTGTGGGAGAGGCAAGTCCAGAAGAATCATCAGTTCAGGCCATGACCCGGGTTTAAATTTGGGTGGGAAGGCTCACCCCCAAAATAAAACTTAAAATCTTACCCAGTACACTTCTTCTGAGTCCTTCTTACATGCCAGGCACCAAGCCAGACACATGGTGGGTGCAGTCATAAACTATGTGGGTTGTGCCCGCAAGAAGCTTCCTTACATATAAATGTGATACTGATGAGAAGGTGATACTATTTAAAAAGATACAGAAAACCTGCTAGGGAAATACAGGGGAGGGAGAGATCTTTCCAGTAGGGGGTGAAGCCAGTGGAGAGGGAATCTGAACCCAGGGAGGGAGCCAGCTTGTTCGGGCTTACAGCTTCCTCTTGCAGGAAAGGTAGTTTGTACCCAAGGGGGTGAGGATGGTCATTCCAAGGAGAACAGTGAGGGAGCAAAGAGGATGGGAACGGAGGATGGGAAATGAGTACTCTGGCAGATGTGGTGGAGGGGAGGATGCTAGAAAGATGAGAGGGTACCAGATTATGCCTCACTACCTCGGAACTCATGGGATGTGTCCATCAAGCAAGGAGAGCTCGATGAAGTTGCCTTCTCCAGGATATAGAGACTTCTGTTTACACAATCAGTATTGGCTACTTGAAATTGTGTTTTCCACCAGTTAGTGGGGACACCCTGACATGCTTCAGTGGGCTCTGCTTACAGCCAACTATTTCTTCCTCAGTTGTTAATGTCTTCTGCCATTGTGACACGTCTTACAGCTCAGGAGACTGCGGCTTATTGTGCATCAGTTACCCTGTGCATCCGTGTCTTCCCAGCAGCCTTCTAGAAGGCGTCTCGAACCACAAGCCTCTGTTTTCACCAGCCATGCTGAAGCCAGCTGCTCCTGAGAGCGGCTTCCTTTCCCAGAGGCAGAACTCCTCTGTCTTTGGCAGAATTCATCAACTCAATAGACATGAGTTTGAGCAAACTCTGGGAGATAGCAGAAGACAGGGAAGGCTGGCATGCTGCAGTCCATGGGGTCACAAAGAGTCCAACACGACTGAGCAACTGAACAAAAGAATTGTTCCCACATCAAGGGGTGACATTACGTGACACTGTTCCCATCCTTGGGGTCTACACTTCTTGCTGACTATGGCGGGGCTGGAGATGGATCCTGGGTGGGGAAGATCCCCTGGAGGAGGGCATGGCAACCCACTCCAGTATTCTTGACTGAAGAATCCCATGGACAGAGGAGCCTGGTGACCTTGGGCAGGTTGAACATGGCAAACTGGCCTCAGGGGCCAGTTTGTTGAGATCTGTAAGTTTCTGCTGCAGAGAACAAAACCTAAGAATTGGCAGAGGATGTGTCTAGAGCTCCATAAAGGATCTTGTACTTAATGATACGTGTTGGGCTGGGAAGGCGGGTTCCAGAGGAACAGAACCAGCTCTGCTACTTAGCAGGTTTATAACCTTGGGCACCTTATTTAATCCAAGGTTGGTTTCTGTGTGTAAAGTGGGGATGAAGATCCCACTTTCCTCCTGGGGTGGATTGGAGACTGACTGAGATGAGGTCTACACAGACGCCAGCACAGTACACGCATGCATGTTAGGTTGCTTCAGTCACCCCTCTGCGACCCCATGGATTGTAGCCCACCAGGCTCCTCTGTCCATGGGATTCTCTAGGCAAGAATACTGGAGTGGGTTGCCATGCCTTCCTCCAGGTGATCTTTCAGAACCAGGGATCAAACCCCAGTCTCTTACATCTCTTGCATTGGCAGGTGGGTTCTTTACCACTAGTACCACCTGGGAAGCCCAGCCAGCACAGTACCTGAGCTGGGTAGATGGTAGCTGTCATCACCACAGACTTAAGAGAGCTGGCAGGGCTGTCAGAAACCTTCCTGCCAGTGAGAGGTGCTGCCATCAACACCCTTGGTAGGCAGGGAGAGCTGGACCAGTTGCCAGAGGGCCCACCCCTCTGTCTCTGAGATGATCACAGGAGTTCCCACCTGCCCCTCCTTCCTTCCTACATCTGACTCTGGGGCCACCAACAGTTGGTGAGCCCAGAGGAACTCTCCGAAGCTCCCCTAATTTTCCAGTGTCTAGTATATACCTTGGTGACCTACCATGGGGCCAGAGAAAGGCAGCCCTTTGACCGCCTGAGGGGCAGGAACAGGATGCCCAGCCTCCCTATGTCTGATGGTACAGGGCATGATGGTAATTCGAGTTTCTAAGCTTCCAGAGACAGTGGCACCCACCATGTGCCTGCCAGTTTGGGTAAGTCTATTGCTACATCTTGGGGAACTGCCTTAGCTGCCAGGCATCCTGTTGGCGGCATGACATGGGTCACCGTGAGCAGGTCAACGGTACCTACTGCTGACACACAGACGTCAGTAGACATTACCTGTCAAGGTGGTTCCCCTCCCCCACCCCCATCCCCTAGCGCTGGTTGTTAAACATTTGTGAGCACATCCCCTAGCACGACCTTTCTCACTCCCTACCCCTACCTCCAGCTTCCCTGGTAGTTCAGCGGGTAAAGAACGCGCCTGCAATGCAGGAGACCCCCGTTCAATTCCTGGGTCGGGAACATCTGCTGGAGAAGGGATAGGCTACCCACTCTAGTATTCTCGGGCTATCTTGGTGACTCACTGTTAAAGAATCTCCCTGCAATGTGGGAGACCTGGGTTCAATCCCTGGGTTCTGCCCTGGAGAAGGAAGAGGCTACCCACTCCAGTATTCTGGCCTGGAGAATTCCATGAATAGTGTAGTCCATGAGGTCACAAAGAGTGGGACACAACTGAGTGACTTTCACTTTCACTTCACTTTCATCCCTCCTTCAATTGTTTTTAACTATTCCCCTCACACTGCACACCCATCTCAAGTGCCCCTGAAATAAACTGCCAGAGACAGGCGATGAGAAGCTATCTGTGATGTGGACAGGGTGTGCCTGTGAGCAATGAAGACTCCGGCTCCTCCCTTTGCGGGCTGTGCCTCTTCTTCAAAGAAAGTTCTCCAGCAGATATCGGGATACAAAGATGCATCACCTAAATCTCTGCACCAACTCCGCCAGGCACCGTGGACCAAAGAGGAAGACAGAACGATGATGACTCGGAGCCCAGAACCTTGACCTCTAGGGAAACACTTAGGGCCACAGAAACTTGTGGAACCACCCTGTCCTCGTGGACAGGACTCATGAGCAACAGCCTGGGGGACTCGTGGAAAAGGAAGACTATCCAGTGTCAGCCAGGATCAGGGGGCCCAGCAGAGACCTCAGCTTTTCTGGGGCTCACCTGCCTCTCCGCTTGTGGGAGTCGAAAGGAACCCAGAGAGGGAGCTCTGAGGCTGAGGCAGATGGAGCATCTCTGTCCCCGTGACCTCCACCATGTGGACACTTGCAGTTCTGTCCCATTGGGAGTGTCGCTGAGCAGCAGCAGCATCTCTGAGGACCTGGGAGTCCCAGATCCTGGGAGGGATACTGCGGAGCCCCGATGGGGACCTCCCCTCTCCCCACCCCCTCCTCTCCACAGAACCTCCCCCTCCACAGCAGCAGGTTTCTCCCTGAACTTAATTGTGTCTGGTGCATCCTCTCTTGCAATATTTATGACCCACATCAATTTTTCATCCATCCCTTCGCTCAGCTTCTCGGGCGCATTTGGAAGCTTCCCCTCTGGGTTCTCCATCTCCTGAGGGTGAGACAGTAGAGCTGCAGGGACCCACGGCCCCATCCGCCCCACTGCCCTCCTGCCCGGGAATCCAGCATCTGCAAGGTTAACTGCCAGCTCAACTGCCAGCTCGTCCGCCCCTCTTTCTCAGCCAGTCACAACAATGCTTCAAGCATCCAATCTTACCCCAGCCTCTGTTCCCACCTGCCTCTTCTTGCCAAGATCTGCAAACAAAGCTTCCCCTTCCTGCCTGGGTCGGGGAGGGGGCCCTCCTGCTCCTGACCTTGTCTTGCTTCGGTGCATCTGGCCTTGTCTCCTCCTCCAAGCCCAGACTGACTCCACATCCTCTATGAAGCCATGTTTCCCTTCATCTAACCCCACACCATCTCCTTGCTCATCCCTTTCACTTCAGCCCAGAACTAATGACCCAGTATTTAGCTGTTCTTCAACTGTTCTCTCAGGCTGAACTATGAGCTCCCTAAAGACAGAGTCTGCACTCTCATATTTCTGTGATCTGGTCCCCAAAGGGCTTACATATGTAGCAAGAGCCACATAGTAGGTGCTTCGTAAATAACTAGGCACATAAATAAATAACAAAAAATAATATACTGAAATGATAACATAATGATTATAAATGAACAATTCAATATGTAACTTGGTGGAAATGATTAGGACTTCTCTAATAATAGGGTCTTGTTCTTATCTGGTCTAATCTCAGATGTGATGACCCTCGTCCTCACAGAGATGCTCCTATCTCTGAGAAATAAGGTAGTATGTTGATTGCATTAATAATAATAACAATTGCTCCAATTTATTGAGCACTTACTCTGTGCTCAGAGCAACAAAGTGTTTTACAGGCACTATCTTGCCCACCTCTCATGTGTATGTGTGTGTGTGTGTGTGTGTTAGTTGCTCAGTCGTGTCCAACTCTTTGAGACCCCATGGCCTAGCATGCCAGGCTCCTCTGTCCATGGAATTCTCCAGGCAAGAGTAAATGTTGCTTTAGCCCCCATTTCACAGGTGAGGAATCTGAGCCATAGAGAGGATGTGACTTGTCCAGAGACACTCAGCTAATATGAAGTGGAGCAAACTCTCACCTGCCGAAGCCCAGGCCAGGATTCACGCTGACACATCGCCTTGGTCCTGCCACTGCCGACATTCCTGCATCTCTGCACACAGACCCCAGGACGGCAGCCTGAGGTGTGGACAAGCCCGTCGCCACCAAGGGCTGGTGCAATGAGCCCAGCAAAAGAGGGGAATCTTCAGGCAAATACGGGGAATGAGCATAAGCACTTACATCCGCCCCCACTCGAAATTTTTTGGTAAAGGAGTAATGAAACGGTCAATCCCCAAAGACGGTGAGAGGCAGAGAAGCCACAATTCTGGAGGTCAGAGGGTGGGGGAAGGGGGGGACCACCACCGCAGGACAGACAAAGGACCTGCAGTCCCAGAGTGGAGGCGTTGAGTTTGGAGAAGGCAGGCAAGAGCAGAGACTAAAAATAGAACAGCCCAGAAGCTTTCTAAAGAATAATCAGGCCTCCGAGACCCCTCTTCATACCCTGCACAGGCAGAGCATGGCTCCTTTTCTTAGCTAGCTCAGGCGGCTAGCACAAAATACCACAGACAGCGTGACTTCAGCGCAAACATTTATCTCTCAGTTCTGCAGGCTGGGAAGCCCAAGTTCAAGGTGTAGCCGGCTCCTGGCCCTGCTGCAGATGTCTGCCTTCTTGCTCTGTCCTCACGCACCAGGAGGGAGGGAGGCTCTCCGTTTTCTTCTCATAAGGGCGCTAATCCCATAATGGGGGTCCACTCACACGACCTCATACAACACTAATCACCTCCCAAAGGCCTCCACCTCCAAATACCATCATCTTGGGAACCAGGCTTCAGCCCGTGAGTCTGGTGGGGACACAAACGTTCAGGCCATAGCACCGCCCCCCACTCTCCTACCCCCCATAGGAAAAGGCACTTGAGGCTCTCTGGCGGGTGTGGCTGAGCTACGAGGCTGAGGAAAGGGAATGAATGATGTGTGTCTACAGAGCAAACATGCCTTCACCCTTCCCTACTCCCCACTACCCACTTCCAGTCTCAGACTTCAAATGCTAGCAGCCAGATATATATCCCAAGGCAGGAGGTCAAACAGTACTCTCTCAAGAAAAAGAATTCTCTATTAACAAGCAGACAGCTCAGAGTAAATGGGCTGGTACATTTGAGAGATTCCCCCATGAGAAACCCCGCCAGCACCTCCACCCTCCAATAACACAGCCTGGGAGGCAGCTTCCCACCAAGCAGGGAGCTTTACATCAGCTTCAACTGTCTATTCTGAAATATGGACAGGCAGCAACATAACAGGAGATTAAAAAAAAAAGCATTCAATATGAAGATCAAAATTTAAAATTTTTTTTTTAAAAATCAGGGAATAGAGACAATAGGGAGAACAGAAGAAAAGTTCCAAAAGTCATCAATATCGTTACAGACATACAAAGATACTACACTCATGAAATAAGAACAGAATGCTCTAACCCCAAATGGAGCAATTAGAGAATAAGGAAGCTCTTTAACAAATGAAGTTAAAATTCTCAATGTTAAAATTTTTAAAAATTAGTAGGAGGTTCAGTTAAATTAAGTAAATATCCCAGAGGGCTCTCTTGGTGATTCCATGGTAAAGAATTTATCTCAGTACCAGAAACATGGGTTCAATCCCTGGGCTGGGGAGATCCCCTGGAAAAGGAAAAGGCAACCCACTCCAGTATTCCTGCCTGGGAAATCCCATGGACAGAGGAGCCTGGTGGGCTACAGTTCATAGGGTCGCAAAAGAGTCAGACACAACTTGGCAAATAAATAACAACAACAAAATATCCCAGAAAGTACATTTAAAGAGAAAGAGAAGAAACAAACAAATGAGCTATAGACAAGCTGATAGGAGACTCCAGTGAGCAGTTCAGGGAGTCTAATATTTAGCTAGTAGAAGGAATTCTGTGAAAAAAGACAGGGCAAACTTGGATGGGAAGATAGTAACAAAGACATAAAGGACATAATATAGGAAAATTTCAGCCTGGACAGATTAACAGGGCCCACTTAAATACCAATGCAATGAATGGAAAAAGGCCCAGAGCAGGAAACCCTAATCACGAAGTTTCATAATTAGAATAAAAATGATGGTGGAAAGAAAGGGAAAGAAAGAGAGATGGAAAGAGGAAAAGAAGAGGGATGAAGCGGAGGAGGAGAGAGAGGAAGGGAGAAAGGAAGGCCGTATGTGGTGAACTGGAGACCCGAATGTCATTCAGTTCAGTTCAGTTGCTCAGTCGTGTCCGACTCTTTGTGACCCCATGGACTGCAACACGCCAGGCTTCCCTGTCCGTCACCAAATTGATTAAAGTGATAAATTTTATAGTATGTTTATTTCATCATGATAAAAATGGTATGTATGCTGCATGCCAGGTCACGTCAGTCATGTCTGACTCTTTGCAACCCCGTGGACTGTAGCCCACCAGGCTCCTTTGTCCCTGGGATTCTCCAGGCAAGAATACTGGAGTGGGCTGCCATTCCCTTCTCCAGGGCATCTTCCTGACCCAGGGGTCCAACCTGAACCTCCTCTGGCTCCTGCATTGCAGGCAGATTCTTTACCGCTGAGCCACTCGGGAAGCCCCAAAATGATATATCTATTCTTTAAAGAAAAAAAAAAAAAGCTTACTCAGGAGAAACAGAACACACCACAGAGGAGTAAGTAGAACGATGGGGCCACCAATAAAGGTGTGTGGTCAGGACCCCTCTGCTGCTCCAGTGGTTAAGATTCCAAGCTTCCACTGCAGGGGGCATGGGTTCGATCCTTGGCCAGGGAAGTTCCACATGTCTCGTGGTGCAGCCAGAAAAAAGAGAAAATCGATGTGCAATCAATCAGGGTTTGCCAGGGCAATTTCATCCTGCAGAGAAACCCTAGGGTGGTTACTGCCTGCCCCAGAGTCAATGTACCGGCAGCTAGGGAGTGAGGGCGTTTATACACCAAGTCCCATAGCTTGGGGGGCTGCTTCTGGAGGATTCCTCTGTACCTCCGGCCTGCCCTGTGCATAGGAAGAGTGGTCTTTGAAGCAAGTCCCCAGGCAGTGACACATTAGCACCTGGACACAGAAGCTGCCCTGAAGGACTAGGACCCAAGGAACACAGGTGAGAAACTGATGGGTCTGAGACAGCCTAAAATTGATAAACACCCAGAGTGCTTGGCAATGTGGAAACAAATACCCCAAGCCATAGTCAGATATGGGGAGCAGGACTGAGAAATGGGAAGGAGATTGTTTTATTTTGTCATAAATTCTTCTGATTTTAAAGTATTATTTCACTTCTAAACTATGTCCATGTATTATTTTGAAAAGGGAAAAAAAAGAGATGAATTTTAAATGAGTATGAATATCACCAGGAAGTCATCCCACACTGATTTGGTTCTAATTTTTCATGAGAAAATGTCACAAAAATGATTAACCAACCCCCTGGAAAAAGAACTCCGTGAATGTTAATTGAAGAGAACTGTAGCCAAACACGTTTCTGCTCCTGCTCAGTCACTCTGTCGTGTCCCACTCTTTGTAACCCCATGGACTGCAGCTCATCAGGCTCCTCTGTCCATGGGATTTTCCCAGGCAAGCCAAACACATTGGAAACCGGTTTGTAGGCAATTCTGAACACTTTTTGTTAAGCTCCTATTAGGTGCTGGAATCTGTGCCTCATGTTAGCAAGAGAAGGAGGTGAGACCCTGGTCCCAGGGTGAAAAATCTCCCTGAAAAATACATGTCCACCCAGAACCTCAAAATATATTCTGATGTGAATTTAAGTTTTTTTTGTAAATATACACTTAGTTGAGAGGAGGTCACACCAGATCAGAGTGGATCCTGAACCCAGTGAATGGTGTTCGTATAAGAAAAGGTGTGAAGACGCAGACA
Source organism: Cervus elaphus (assembly GCF_910594005.1). NCBI lineage: Eukaryota > Metazoa > Chordata > Mammalia > Artiodactyla > Cervidae > Cervus > Cervus elaphus. The sequence goes on from NC_057846.1 coordinate 43,024,940, forward strand.
TGGAGAGGAGGAGCCGTGAAGATTGGGGCAGAGTGTGGAAGGGTGATCTACAAGACAGGACACCAAGGAGCCGGGAGAGGACCATGGACCACGGCCCTCCTTGCAGCCTTAGAGAGAGCGTGGCCCTGCCCACACCTTGATTTCAGACTTCCCGCCTCCAGAACTACAAGAGGATACACTTGTGCTTGAAGTTTGTGGCCACGTGTTACAGCAGCCCCTGGAAGCTAAGACCAGCCTGTTCCCAGAAGTCTGTGGTTTGGGGAGGTGACCTCTGCTTGAGAAGGTGTATCCTTCACCCCTCCTGTTCCTCCTCTCCGTGGTTGGAAGGTGAGCCGGATGGACTGAGCTGCAAGAGCCACCTGGGATGATGAACGGAAGCCATCCACATGAAGGGAGGGGGTCAGCCTGGGAGAAACCCCCCAGCAGCCACGCTGGCCTGGGACTGCCAAATCACACGTGACTTGGAAATGCGCACCTACGCTGTTTATGCCACTGCCATTTGGGGTTTCCTGTTACTTGCTGCTCCACCGAATCCTAACTCATCCTGGGAGACAGCTTTGCAAATGAAAAGATGCAATTCAGCATGGTAAATAATATGAAAGAGACAAGTCACAGGAGGCGCACAGAGGAATGAGTGATTAACCACCCTAGGGAGATCAGGGAAATCACCTCGAAAAAAGCCACGGCCATCGAAGTCAAGAACACATGACGGAGTCTGCCCGGCAGTCAGGATGTGGGGTGGTAGGTGGGATTTTCAGACAGAAATCCATGGTGGAGGGAAAGAACAGTTCTGTGGATGCACCTGTAGCTCTGCAAAGGGGACAGGGCGGGGCGGGGACAGGACTGCAGGGAGCACAGAGGCAAGGTGGTGAGCCCCCGAGAGTGCCATTCCTGGCGCTCGTCACAAAGAAGAGCCAGCTGCCAAGGTGGAACGGTGGATCAGTGTGATCAAGTTAACCTGGTAGAAAGACCACTTGCCTAGAGTGTGGGTGGGTGACCAGGAGGGGACAAGGAGGGAGTCAGACCAGATCAAAGGTCCTTGCAGGGACTGCTGGGTTTGATGATGACAAGGCTCAACATGAGCATAGACACACTGGGGACCAAAAGGAAGGGGCAACTTCACATACAATTAAGGAGGCTGAAGTGATTGGCTGTGGGGATATGAACCTGCTTGACTGGTCCGGGGCATGAACAGGTAGAGTTTCATCTGGGACCAGGAAGCTCAGAGGGAGGGGCAGGTATGGAGGCGGATGATGGAATATTAACGATCCTCTGGGCTCCGGATCTTCCTTCTGAATCCACATCGCTCCATGTCTAGAGCTACAAAGTCGCCAGAGGGGCAGGGAGAGGAGGGGTGAGGGGGAGAGGGATTGACTAGCTTCCCAGCAGACTGGCCATTCGGGATGCTGTTCCACATCCAGAACCAGCCTGATGTACCCTTTCAGAAACCCCAGCACCAGCCCGTCAGCATCCATCCTGAGCCCGGGGTCTCGGCTCCGTGGTTTCTGCTCCATGCTCCTGAGGTTTCAGCCCAGACAGGTGAGCTCTCTCTGCGTGGCCTGGACCTCCCAGATGGGAGCAGCTTCTCGTGACCTTGTGGAGGGTCCTCCCGGTGGAGTGAATGGGGCACAGAGGGTGATGGGCGAAGCCTGAGGAGCTGATGGAAAATGAGACCAGGCAGATGGATGTTAGGTACAGAGCCAGAGGACAGTGGTTCTAGTTCTACCTGAGGGGGACCTGAGCTTCTTTAGAAGACCTGGGAAGGCACCACCAGAGAGGAGGCAAGGGAGATGGAGAAGGAGGTGGTGAGCTGGGAGACGAGCCTGCAGCAGCCACAGTGTCACTTCCTCTAAGGCCATGCATCCACCAGCAAAGTCTTCCAAGTCTAAGGTGGGTCAGGCACTGTTCTAGACGCTGGGGGTGGCAGGGAATAGAAGAGATCAAAGTCAAAATGTAGGGCTTCCCAGGTGACAAAGTGGTAAAGAATCGCCTGCCAATGCAGGAGACATGGGCTCCATCCCTGGTCTGGGAAGATCCCATGGGCCATGGAGCAGCTAAGCCCGAGCACCACAACTACTGAACCTGTGCTCTGAAGCCCAGGAGCTGCAACTACTGAAGCCCCCACACCCTAGAGCCCGTGCTCTGCAACAAGAGAAGCCACTGCAATGAGAAGCCTGGCACCCTAAGCAGAGAGTAGCCCCCGCTTGCCGCAGCTAGAGAAACAGCCCACACAGCAACAAATAACCAGCACAGCAAAAAAAAAAAAAAAATCAGTGGCTGGAAGCAGGTGGCTAAAACAGCTTCAGAGCGTGAAGTCTAAAAAGCAAACCCTTCCAGGGTCTCTGGAAGAGGCAGCAGGTTTATTGATTGATTATTTTTTTTATCTATCTGGTCAAGCGTCTTGTGGGATCTTAGTTCCCCGAGCAGGGATCAAACTCATGCAACCTGCAGTGGAAATGCTGAGTCTTAACCACCAGACCACCAGGGAAGTCTCGAGGTAGCAGGTTTAGAAAGCCAACTACTGCTCTGCTTTTCCCTAAAGTCACTGACCCGTTATTGTTTGAGTGAGGTGGGGAGACCAACCCTTCCTTGCGACTGATGGCTGCACCCCAAGTAAAGATGCTGAGCTCACCCTGGGGTCCCCTGCTTTACAAAGAGGGGCTCAGCGTGTAACTTGCTCCTCATCTTCTTGATACAACCTCAGACTGCACAGCCCCCAGAAATGCTTCTGACCACTCTTTTATTTCTAACCATGAATTCTTTAAAAAAAAAAAAAATTTGATTTATATTTGTTTATTTGGCTGCACAGGGTCTTAGTTGTAGCGTGCGGGATCTAGCTCCCTGACCAGGGGTAGAACCCCGGTCCCCTGCACTGGGAGCTCAGAGTCTTACCCACTGGACCACCAGGGACGACCCCTGACCCTGGTTTTGATTTGAATGTCTGGCAGCACTGTTTCTCACCGGATCCTGTCACTGCGATCATAACGGATGACTGTGATTACAAAGATGGCTCTGTCTTAAAGGCAGTGACGATTGAAGCGTGGATCCAGATCTGAGAGGGCGTGAGGCTGTCTCAGGCAGCCCTGCATGGCCAGGCAGGGGAGGCTGGACTGCTGGGACAGCCCATCAGTGAGAGGCGCTCCTTCCCCTCGCCCTTCCAGTCCATTTGCCAAATATGCCGTTTCCCACTTACGCCCCTTGGCATGCCGAGACCTGAGCCTCACAAGCCTCCAGCAGCCTCCCCGTGGACACACTCTGACCCTTTAATTCAGCCACATGGGGTGACCTGCCCACCAGGTGTCATGCTGTCTGGAGAGTGTGCTGACTTTTTTTTTTCCTCACCATTCTTTGGTCAGCTTCTACTCAACCTTTCAGCTAAATGCAAGCTTCACCTTCCCCAGAACCCATCACTCACTGCCCCTCGTGCTGGACGTTCTGCAGATGGTACTATTAATGCTGGCAAAGACCTTGCAGGTCAGTTACTGAGGCGGGGCCCAGTGAAACTGTATGCCTCACCAACCACTCAGGAAACACCTACCAAATAAAACACATCACTTGAGGACTCATTGAAATATAGATTCCTGGATCCCACACACATCTAGGAAATCACTGACCGATTTGGGCATCGGCTTGCTATTGCCTGTTCCTAACAGGAAGTTAGGAAATTTAACTCAGGCCCAGGAGGGAAGTGAGGGATCTCTGCATGATAAAGCCAGCAATACTCACTCAGAAAAAACAAAATCAGAGCTGCTATTGTAGCAATCATAAATATCAGTCCCTAAATTGTATGTAAGAAATACCCATTTCTTTATTCTTTTAAATCTAATTTTAAATTCTTATCCTTCCAAGATGGTAAGAAAGAACCTCCCTCTTTCATCCCTGACCCCATCCCCAGCTCACTTCCCGGAACTCAGCTTCCTGGGATGTCGGGAAACAGTGCAAGGCCACCAGTTCTCACCTAGCCACGGTCAACGCTGGCGTTTACAGCATCCACAGCTGCAGTGGGCTCTCGGAGATCAGAGATTTGCCTCTTGCACACTCTCTTTGGGGCATGGGAATCTTTGCTGAGGCCTCAAAGTCACCCAGTCATCTGAGATGGCATCCCCTCTCCAGGGAGCTGCCGCAGTTGGGGGTGGTGGCTTCCCACTGCTTGCCAGGTCCAGGGCCCATCTGCTCATCCCAAGCCCCTGGAAATCTCTTCCTCCTCTTTCCCCTCCATCAAAAGCTCTCCCTTCTCCCTCCAGGTCTCCCATCTATGACAACTAATAAACTCTCTGCAGTGATCTCCAGCCTTGGAGAAAACAAAAAACCTGGAAGAAAAGTCACGTGAGCAGGGTGCTGGATGCGTTAGCGGGAGGAGAGTCTGGAGACCCTCCCTCCTGTGGGCCTCAGTTCTTGGTATGGATGCTAAGAAGAATCTAAGGTCTTGCCTATTGCAAGAAAGTTTATTAATAATAAGGAAAGAAAGAACAGGCTGCAAAGAGTTGGTCGCAACTGAACACACACAAAGAAAGAATAGAGAGAACTCTGTAAGAGAGAGGTGGGCCATGCCAAGGGAGGTAAATGCCCTGGAGGGCTGGGATCCAGTTTTCAAGTCAGGATCATTTACATAATCCAGGGGGGTCGTTGATTGACAGCCCTGATTGACAGCTGCAGGCTATATAATAAGATGCTCTACTGCACATGTCCTTCCCATAATTCAATCTGTTATAATTAGATGTATGTGTTCATGGAATATTTATGAGCAGTTAATGAGTCTAATGGCCACCAAAGGTTTGTACAGGATAGTGTGAGGTGTGTGTGTAAACTGCTCGGTGGGATTAGGCAGCTATCGAACAGTTAGCTAAAGGTGTCGCCTCTCCTTATTCTTAGCTAACTTCCTGCCTATCAGATGCAGTCTTCACCCTGCCCTCCTCCTCTGGGGACGTGTCAGTCCCTGAAAGCAGAGACCGCTGTGATGGGTAGCAGCTGATGGGCAGAGAGGGACAGTGTGGACCGCCTACAATACCAGCAGACCTAAGAAGGGACTGAAAAAAAATAACCTCCTAAAAATGTAGAGTTTCTATTGAGAAGTGTGACAGATCCCAGGATAAAGGAAGAGGGGGAGAAAATGGAAGAAAAATGTTTCTGGAAAGAGAAAAAGATGGAGGAATATACATTATACAAGGAATGCATACAGACCAAAGTAAGAGAGGGAGCAAGAACAAATAGGAAATAAAAAAAACTGAACACACATGCTTGATGGAAGAAGAAACACAAATAGCTGATGAAGATAAGCAAAGATGCTGGACAGGGCATCTCAAATTAAAACCACGGTGAGGTCTGCTGCATGTCCACCATATTGGCCAAAATGTTAAAATGTGATCATAACAAACGGTGAAAACAGGGAGAAATGAGAATCCTTGGTAGGAGTAGAAATTGTTACATCCACTTTGGAAAACAAATTGACATTGTTTAGGATATATGAAGCTGGGAGCACCTGTTTAACCGAGCAATTTCACTACCAAGTACTCAACGTATAGTCCCCAAACTCCTGAGGGCCCTCAAGACTCTTACACGGGTCCTGCAAGGTCAAAGAAAAGAATATCATTCTAGTACTTAGAAGTGATTGGATTTTTTCATTGCGTGTTTCATTTTCATGTACTTATAATTTAAAAAAAAAATTGCTGTTATTCCTTAAGCGTGTCCTTAAAGCAGAGAAAGGCATTAGCTTTATTAAATCTCAACTCTTGACAAACATCTTTTTAATATTTTATGTGATGAAATGAGAAATATACTTGAAACATTTCAGCTGCATATTGAAGTGTGAGGTTGATATTGAACAAAAGTGAGATCACTTGAATTGTGAGCTGAACTGACCATGTATTCTGTGGAACACCATTTTTATTTGAAACAAATACTGACAGACAAACCCAGTTGCTCAGTCTTGAACATTGGAAAGATATTTTCACAAAAATGAATGAAGTGAATCTTTCACTCTCGGAGGAAATTAATAGTCTTTGTTGCCAGTGGTGAGATTCCACCTTTCAGATTTCACATTGCAACTGACACTTACATGTATATTATCTATGGTGAAACAGATCCCCAGCCCAGGTGGGATGCATGAGACAAGTGCTCGAACCTGGTGCACTGGGAAGACCCAGAGGAATCGGGTGGAGAGGGAGGGGGGAGGGGGGATCGGGATGGGGAATACGTGTAAATCTATTGCTGATTCATGTCAATGTATGACAAAACCCACTGAAAAAAATAAATTAATTAATTAAAAAAAAAAAAGAAAAAGAAATTCCTGCTTGTCAAATTTTGGTGTAAAATTAGAGAAGAATACCCACAATTACTTGAAAAGGCTATTAAAATATTACTATCATTTTCAACTCCGTATCTGAGCAAGGCCAGATTTTCTCCACATATTTCAACCAAAACAAGAAGTAAAAATAGGTTGCAAGAACCGCCCCCCTCTCGTGGTCCAGCGGTTGGGAATCTGCCTGCCAATGCAGGAGACACGGGTTCCATCCCTGGTCAGGGAACTAAGATCTCACATACTGCACGGCAGCTAAGCCCGCAAGCCACAACTAGAGAGAAGATGAGTGGTTACACCACCAGTGCGGCCATAAACATCCTTGTATGTTTCTCCTCTGTTCACGAGTGAGTACTTACTTCTCTGCAACAGAAATTCTTAGATTGCTTGGAAAGATCCGCACCAAGGAAAGATCCCACACACCACAACCAAGACCCAACGCAGCCAAAAATAAATAAACAAGTACTTTTTAAAATAAAAAAGATGATAGTTTGTAGGAACAGACATGAAGATCCAGCCATTAAAGAGGTTTCTCTTAACGTAGAGCAATGCCCCTCTTCATTAATTATTTCAGAAAATAGAGGCCTTTTTCATAAAGATAAGTTACTTATATCAGTACCTAGTGTCTTTCAGTAAGACTTTACTTTTAGAGCAGTTTTTAGTTGACAGCAAAACTGAGAGAAAGGTTCGGAGATCTTTCCCAGATGAGCCCTGCTCCCACAGATGCACAGCCTCCCCGGTTATCAACAGCCCCCAGCAGATGGTACACCTCTTACAATTAATGAACCCACACTGATACATCAAAAACACCCGAAGTCCATAGTTTGCAGTAAGGTTCACTCTTGGTGTTGTTCACTCTGTGGGTTTGGACAAACATATAATGACATGCATCTACCGTTATGGTGTCACAGAGTATCTTCACCATCCTAATATCACTGTTATTCTAAATGAATTCATAAATATCTTTAAGTTGTCTTGATTTTAATTCCTGAAGCAGTAATAGCTCTTTAAAGGCCTCCAAAAATTTTAGAAATGGAAAAGCTCCTGAAGGCAAGCGGTTTAAAAAGTTCTATTGCAGAGAAAAACTCACTCGTGAACAGGACGTTTACGGCAGCACTGCCGGTGTTACCCAAACACTGGAGTCAATGCACTCAACATGAGAATGAATGCTAAATAAATAGAGTATGTTCATACAGTGCAACAGGAGTGAGTATTACAGACAGTTTCACATTCATGAACATTAATGATCTATAACAACAGAGATTAATTTCAGTCAATGTAATGTTGAGGGCCGAAAGGAAGTGAATGGAGAATACGGGTGGTATAATTCCATTGACATATAATCAAAGAAAATTCCAAGCTAAAAACACAGGATTCAAATGGAAACAAACCCTAGTCCTTACACAAACTCCTAAGACAAGCAATGGAATGATACACACAGCGAACCAGAGAAAGCTCCTGGCAGACAGTAGGGCTGCAAGAATGGATTGTGGAACAGTGCACTGGAAGCCTCAAAGATAATGTTTCATTTTATCAACTAGGAGTAAGTACCTTGCTGCGTGTTCTATTTTTTTTTTATTCTTCATACTGCACACACTTTATAAGACTCTGAATCTATCCAGTTTTTATCAAAGCAATCTAGACCAAAAAAAAAAAAAAACCAACAACAACAACTCATGAAAATTAAATCAGCTTTGGAAATGAAGAATAAAGCGGAAAGACCTGCCCACCAAATACACTGCTAATCTGCAGTAACGCAATCAGGGCAGCACACGAGAGAACAAGCAGGCCACAGGAAGGAAAAAAGGGCTGAGAGAGAGTCCTGTGGATAATCAGGGATTTTACAGCCCCACCAATTACGCTGGATCAGGGGACCTCCCTGGCAGTACAGTGGATAGGAATCTGCCTACCAATGCAGGGGACACAGGTTTGATCCCTGGTCTGGGAAGATTCCACTTGCCACGGAGCAACTAAGCCCTTTCACCACAGCTACTGAGGCTCTGCTCTGCAACAAGAGAAGCCGCAGCTCCCGGCAACCAGAAAAAGCCCTCAAAAAGCAGCAAAGATCTAACACAGCCAAAAATAAATAAACAGAAATTAAAAAGAAAACAGGAACACACTCTTAGTATATACAGTGTTGGGAAAGTTGGCTCACCGGATTAAGAAAAACAGAACTGGATCTTTACCTAAACCAACATTTCAAGATAGACTCCAGATGAACTAAATACCACCCAGAGTCTATGTGAAAGATAAAATGATAATATAAAGAGACAATAACAGAAGCCAATAGGTGTATGACCCAGGGCTAGAAAGGGACTTCTTAAACAAAATCTAAAAAGCATAAGGTAAAAAAAAAAAATTAATGGATTTGAAAACCTCAAAATTAAGGATTTTTGTGCAATGAAAGTTAACAAGTTAACCAAACAAGAAGAGGTATTTATAACCTTTAAAACTAACAAGGGATTAACACTGAAAATCTTCAAAGAACTCCCACAAATAAAAAAATCTACCAGAAAAAGTCAGGAGCCCCCAAAGAAAGTGATCAATAGCCATAGTCAGCTCACACACAGGAAATCCTGGAGACACACGAGAGACGCTCGTAACTAGAGAAATGCAGATTAAACAACAAGGCTCCATCACTTAACATCTATCAGCTTAGCAAAAATTAGAAAGCTGGATAAAGCCGGTGGGTTTCGAGGGTGTGGGGATGTGGAGACCCTCGGCAGTGTTCGTGAGCGTGTAGAGGGTGCAGTCCTCCTGGGGACCGTTCTCGGAGGGCTTAGGCTTAACACTCAAATACTCTGCGGCCCAGCAAGTCTGTTCCTGGGTATAGATCACAGAGACGCTCTCAAAGTGCCTGAAGCGGCTGTCTTGAGTAGTGGCTGTGTCCATTTGGGAGGGGGAGAGATAGAAAAAATGTGGCAGACACCCACGATGGAACACTCTGGCAGTTAGAATCAACAGGCCAGAAGTATGCAGACCAACAGGAAGAGATGGTGCAAACACAGTGCTGCGTTTGGAAAAAAAAAAAAAGAAGGAAACAACTCCATTCCGTTGATGTACATTGAAGCGCTTCATGCTATCTGCTATATAATCTACAACAGCACAAACCAAAATGAAAGAATATACAAGCAGTACATCAGAAACAAGTCCTCAGAGGGAGAAGGAGAAGGGTCAAATAAAAAGGAATAAATAATAGGAAGCAGCAGCAAGAGGAACCATGTGGGAATAAAGGATCATTTGCCCAGAAATGAAGAGAGTTTGGAAATCAAGCGGTCACTGCGTGGAACTCTCCCTGGCTGCCCGACCACCCACTGCTGGGTGTTGAGAAGGCAGACGGCTCCTCCAGGGCCAACACCTCGGTCCCACCTTCTGATGAAGAGCTGCTTAAACTTTCCCCGGCCAGTGTGCATTTGAATAGGACAAGACACAAAGATATGGAATATTGGTCAGCGTTCCCCAGAGAAGCAGAACCAGCAGGGGATGTGTGTGTGTGTGTGTGTGTGTGTGCACGCGCGCCTGTGTGTCTTTTTCTAGTAGATGGATAAATAGATAGATACAGATATAGTCAGATGGATGGCTAGGTAGGTACAGACAAGGGGGCAGTGTAGAGAGGTATTTCATCTCTATGCAGAGGAAAAAGGAGATGCAGTCCAGGAATTGGCTCATACTGTTGGGGCTGGCAAGTCTGAGATCCGTACGGCTGGCCAGCAGGCTACAAACGCTCGATCAGGAGTCAAGGCTGCAGGCTAGAGGCAGAATTTCTTCTTTCTCGGGGAAACCTTGGTTTTGCCTCGAAGACATTCCAACTGATTGCATGAGGCCCACCTAGATTAACAAGAATAATCGCATGATCTCTTTTACTTAAAGTCAAGTGACTGTAGATGTGAACTACATCTACGAAATCCCTTTACAACAACACCTGGGTTACCGTGGGGCTGAATAACCAGGCAATGTAGACCAGCTGAGTTGACACATGGAACTATCACAGATGGCGTCCAGATCACATAAGAATAGCCTTTGACAACAGATTCATTATAGACAATTGGGCGTTGAGGAATATCAACTCACAAATAACCATCCTGTTGGGGTGAATAACCAGGCACTGTAGACCAGTCAAATCGACACGTGAAACTCAGGTCCGACTGCTCACTGCTCAAAAGCCAATGAGCAAGGCTACGTGTCAGTAGAAAGGAAAGATGCTTCATTTAGAAAAGTCCATCTGGGGGGAAGGTGGACTCCTGTACAGAGGCCAACTCCAGAGATTCTGCTCAACCCTGACAATTCTTTAAGGGAAAGGGGGAAAACAGTTTCAGTTCATCGTTAAGGCACGACGTCAGACTCTTCGTCATTTTTCCATCATGTGCAGACTGCCGGCTTCTCTTGTTCTCGTTTGGATTTCTCTGGCCCATGTGGTCCTCCTGCAGATTTGCTAAGGGGAAAGTGGGGATAGAAAGTCAGTCATTCTCTAACATTTAAAAAAAATTTTTTTTAATGTGGACCATTTTTAAAGTCTTTATTGAATCTTTTGCAATATGCTTCTGTTTTATGTTTTGGTTTTTTTGGCCACGAAGCATGTGAGATCTTAGCTCCCCAATCAGGGATTGAACCTGTACCTCCTGCAGTGGAAGACCAAGTCTTCCACTGGATCACCGGGGAAGTCCCCATTCTTTATTTTCTTAATTCTTCATTCTTACTCTTTTTAATCCAGAAAAGGAATCAACAGGTTAGCTGAGGCATAAATGCAGTAAAGCAAAAATCAGGAGTTCGGTTAAATGCTACCGGAAAGAAAGTGAATGTGTCAGTCATTCAGTCCTATCCGACACTTTATGACCCCATGGACTATAGCCCATCAGGCTCCTCTGTCCACGGAATTCTCCAGGCAAGGATGCTGGAGTGAGCTGCTTTTCCCTTCTCCAGAGCATCTTCTTGACCCAGGGATGGAATCCGGGTCTCCTAAAATGTTAACTAGCAATCTCATTTATATGGTGAAGGTTTAAGGGGAACAGAAATAGACAAGCAGGAAAGGGGGAAAGGAGCTGCTTACAATCGAGGCAGAACAATCTCCTTTCCTTCCTGCCCTCTCCGCTCCTCAGGCCAGCAGAGCAGACCTCTGCCCTAGCAAGCAGGCTGTGTATCATCTTCACTTACAAATGAGGAAGCATGCTCAGAGGGGTAATTGACCTGACTTGCTCTAGGCCACCAGCTAGAGCTGCTGTATCCTCTCGAGTCAGGCGGATGCCTTCCACAACAGAAACCTGCATTTGACACCGCGCAGCTCCCTAAGCGTCTTCCTCTGGTGCCATCAGCTCTGAGAATAGCCCATGACAACCTCGGGTATGGCTCTCGCCTCTTCAAACTGTGTCTATTCAATCGCCGGTCTTCTTCCCCAAAATCCAGATTCCTGGCCCTCCCTGCATTCCTGGCCTCGTCTGATTCCGGCACATACTTGGTATAAGAAACAAGTGCCCAGTGGTCCTCTCTTCCAGAGGAAACGGACGTACAGAGATGTGGGGCACCTCAGCGCTCACACTTCTGTGATGACCCTTCCTCCCTGGCCAGGGAGTTCCCCAGACCCAAACTGGGCAAGTTACATCATCTCACAGGACTCTGAAACTGGAACCAGTAAGGGGCTCAGCAGTGTTCAGGAAGGGATCTGAGCCGAGACCGACCCTACAGATCCTACTGCTGGAGGCTTCCAAAGCTATCTCGACCTCCTCCAGTCTTTAGCTGTTAATGGCAACCCACTCCAGTACTCTTGCCTGGAAAATTCCATGGATGGAGGAACCTCATAGGTTACAGTCCATGGGATGGCAAAGAGTCGGACACGACTGAGCGATTTCACTTTCACTTTCCTTTCTCTTGAATCACCATCCTTGAACTGATGAGGGTTGCTGCGAAGTCACTTCAGTCATGTCCGACTCTGTGCGACCCCATGGACTGCAGCCCACCAGGTTCCTCCATTCATGGGATTTTCCAGGCAAGAGTACTGGAGTGGGGTGCCATTGCCTTCTCCGATGAGGGTTAAGGTCTAGAGAATTCCATAGACTGTATAGTCCAGGGGGTCGCAAAGAGTTGGACACGACTGAGCTACTTGCACTTTCACTTTTCACTTTTCAACGTGAAACAGCTAAAACACAGAACCAAGGGCTCAAGCCAAGCACAAATCCATTCCTTGCAAAGGGACAGTCGGGCTCGCTGCCGGCCGCCAGACCACGCTCAGCTCCACGCGTGTCCCAAAGCCACTTGCAACAAAGCTGCTCGAGCCTGGGGCGGAGGGAGCGAGGGAAGGACGAGCTGCGAGGTCCTGCAGCGCAGCCCAGCGGTGGTAGGTGGAACTGCCGCTCACACTCACGGGTCGCACCTGCAGGAAGCCTGGGGCCGGGGATGTTGGTCCCCCGCTGGACGGCCACCTCCTGCTTCGATGTCTCCAGCTGCTTACGACGGAGGAGGAAAGAACAGCCTTGCTGGACACCAACAGTCCCCCGCTGTTAGTCTCTGATGACTATGCCCTCCCACCCCTAGACGAGTCAGCGTCTCTTTCTGCTGCTCCCAATCAGGGGAAACTTGGTGACCTGGTGGGTGAAGAGTTCATTGATACGTCCTTGAGAACATCCCCCCGGGGCTGAGTCCTGTGGTTGATGAGCAGAGACTACACCTATTGCATCTAGGGTCAGAGGACAGAGGTCCGAGGTCTCATCTGATCAAGGCTTGGTCCTCCTGACTTAGGAGAGTCTAAACTATAAGGAGAGACTTCTCTTGGGAAGGCAGTGACTTGGATGAGGATGGGGCTTTACCAGACCAGCCCCGCCCTGTGTGAAAGGTGGGCAGAGTCAGGGACCAGGAGCCCCTGCAGAAGACCCCTTGCTCACACACGACCCCACAGAAGGGACCGGGGGAGCTCAGGTCTTGGTTTCCAACTCATCGCCTCTGAAGAGTCCAGGAGGGTTCTAGAGCATGGCCCAGTCCCCAAGAAACCATGATCATGTCTTTCCTCCAGGCCAGCCCCAAATTCTACAAAAACAGAGTGCCCCAGAGGCGTTCAAAGTAAAGGCCTTGGGACTTCCCTGGTGGCCTAGTGGCTAAAACCCAGTGCTCCCAATTCAGGGGATCCAGGTTTGATCCCTGGTAGGGGAACTAGATCCCACAGGCCACAACTAAGACCCAGCCCAGTCAAATAAATAAGTCAAAGTAAATGTAATTTTCAAAGGGGGAAAAAATAAATAATTTTTTTTTTAAGTAAAGGCCTTCATGGTCATTGGATGAACTGTTAGGCTGTTTGATTTTCCAAATACAACTGAGCCCTCCCAGTTACAGAAGGACCCGGAACTGGATGGATCAGATTCAAGGCCAAAACCACACGCCCCCCATGGGCTGCTGCCACAACGTCCCTTGGGAGCCCCCCTCGTTGGAGAAGCACTTGGGAGTTGACTCCTGAATATAATCAATGGGAATACGCATCATTCACATATTATGGGCAGGGGATTTTCCTTAAATCACACACAAGAAAATGAGAAGGAAAAGATCTGAAGGGTGTGACCCTGTGCATAGGTGAGAGAACGCTGCAAGCTGTTTATAGAAATATTATAGGCGTGTATTTCACTCGTTCATCTGTGCTTTTCCATGGCTATGATTATGGTTCAGTCACTCAGTCGTGCAACCCTGGACTGTAGCCCACCAGGCTCCTCTGTCCATGGGATTTCCCAGGCAAGAATACTGGAGTGGGTTGCTATTTCCTTCTCCAGGGGATCTTCCTGACCCAGGGATGGAACCCAAGCCTCCCGCATTGCAGGCGGATTCTTTGCCAACTGAGCCACCAGGGAAGCCATGCTTTTATATACATGATCTCATTTGAGTCTCAAAGCAACCTGTTGTCTGAGTAAGAAAATCAAAGACTTCATATATTATTTTCTTACATTTCTTATGTTGGTTTCTTACTTCTAAATCTGGTGACCTCATCTTTAGAAATAAGAATAATCACACTTAGCATCTGTGAGCGCTTTGTACATACCAGGCCTTCCGCCATCATGTTCACCGTCTTATTAACACATAAGTCCCAGGGCATGTAAACAATCTGACAGAGGCACTTGTATTATTTTCATCTGATGTAGGATAAAATAGGCTCAAAACTTGTGATATAAAATCTAAACTTCACAGCATCACAATATCTTACGGCTTGGTGGTTTCTAGAGCTAACCTAATTCTTTCGCCTTCTTGAGCCAGAAACTAAACAGTTGCAGAGTTTCAAGGAGACAACTTCACCACTTCCTCTGGCTACTCCCACAAGGCCCTGTGTAGCTTCTTAATCTTAATTACAGGAACTTCTCTTTTTGATGCAGACATAACTATTTTTTAATTGGAGTATGTCTGATTTAAAATGTTGTGTTAGTTTCGGGTGTATAGCAAAATGATTTAGTTATACATATGCGTGCATGCTAAGTCACTTCAGTTGTGTCTGACTCTTTGCAACCCTATGGACTGTAGCCCACCAGGCTCCTCTGTCCACGGGATTTTTCCAGGCAAGAATAGTGAAGTGGGTTGCCATGCCTTCCTCCAGAGGATCTTCCCAACCCAGGGACCAAACCCACGTCTCTTGCATCTCCTGCATTGGCAGGCAGGTTCTGTATCACTGGAGCCCCCTGGGAAGCCCAGTTATACATCTATATATATCTATTTTTTTCTGATTCTTTTCCCATATAGGCATTACAGAGCATGGAGTAGAGTTCACTGTGCTACACAGGAGGTCCTTGTTGATTTTCTATTTATACTTGTGTGAATGTTAACCCTAACCTCCTAATGTAGCCCTCCCACTCCACCACCCCCCTTTGTCAACCACAACTTCGTTTTCTATGTTTGTGAGTTTGTTTCTCTTTTGTAGCCAAGTTCATTTGTATCATTTCTTTAGATTCCTCTTATCAGTGATATTGTATGGTAGTTGTCTTTCTCTGTTTGATTTCCTTCACTTAGTATAATGACCTCTAGGTCGATCCATGTTGCTGAAAATGGAATTATTTCATTCTTTGTTATGGCTGAGTAATATTCCACTGTGCATTTTATATATATATACATATATATAAAAGACATCTTTATCCACTCTTCCATCACTGAACACTTGGGTTGCTTTCATGTCTTGGCTATTGGCAATAGTGCTGAAATTAACATCGGGGTGCACGAGTTTTTTTTCAAATTATGGTTTCCTCTGGATATATACCCAGGGGTGGGATTGCTGGATCATATGGCAGCTCCATTTTTAGTTTTTTAAGGAACCTCCATGCTGTTCTCCATAGCGACTACATTCCCACCAATAGCAGACATCACCATTAAAGCATGGAAAATACCTCCCCTCTCCAAATTAGCCTATAACAAGAGACTCCGGATTGGCCCTGAGCAGGGTTCTCCCCATTTTATACTCTGCAGCTGAGAGGCATGGTGCACATTTTGCATTGCTAAGACTTCCACAGCTCCAACGTAACTCAAATTTAAAGTAAGAGGAAGCAGGGAGTAATAGTTTTCCTTGTGGGAGGCTGTCTCCTGGTATCAGGGATCCTGCTAGGGGGCCCTGCTTGTTCCTCAGCCGTGGTATGACTGCCCAATTCCAGCTGAATTTGCAAGGTTTCAGGCTGAGTGTCCAGGCCTCTCAAAGCTGTGGGTGAATGCAAACAAACATGACTGTACCACACATTCACTTTCACTTAAAAGAAATCCAAGCCTCAAAAGCAGACAGTCCCTTAGGAGCATCTCTTTGAAAGAAATATCCAGTCTCAATGGGACATTATCCGAAGTGGGGTCATCGTCAAACACCAAAACCAGGACAGCACTTTTGTTACTGAACCACACTTGGGTCTGCTTGCCCCCCACCATGCGGGAAAGCCAGTTTACTGACACCACGTGGTGGTGAAGGGAAGTGCAGTGTTTACTGCAGGGCACCCAGCGAGGGCTCCAGGAGCTAGTGCTTAAAAGGCTCAAGCTCCTCGGTGGCTTTCAGGGAAAGATTTTTAAAGACAAGACAAGGGCGAGGATTGCAGGGTATGTGACCAGCTTGTGGACAAGCTTCTGATGGGTCGGTGGTGAGGTAATTGGGAGTCAGTATCAACAACTTTCATGTTCCAACCTGTATGGGGTCTACGTGCTGTGGGCAGCATGCAGTTAACTTCTCCCACCTGGTGAGGGTTTCAGTATCTACAAAACAGCTCTAAGAACATGGCTCAGAATATTATCTACAGCCCTCGAGGAGGAGCCAAGTGTCTCTGACTTTGTTTAATGGTGAAACTGTTATTCATTTGTCTTGCTTGACGATTTTCCTTTGTTGTCTCATTTTCTCGCTTCTCTGATTAAATTTATTCTTCGGAACTCAGAGAAAGCCTAGAAGGCTAAAGTTTTTCTACGAACAAGAAGCAGGCAGCCCCCACCTGCCATAGGGTCCTGCTCGGTTACACGTCTGGTCTTAGATAGGAAATGAGAATTCTCCCAAGGATGGCCGGACCTACCTAGGATGCTGTGTGTTCATTGGGTTCTGACGGTTGCTGGTTTCGTGTGTCAGTTTTCCATTAGACTCTGTCCCGCTCACTCCCCTCCACGCTGCCCCCCACCCCAGACAACCTGGGTTTGTTTTACGTCAACGACAAGAATCCAGGATTGGATCTGCCTTTTCTTGCTTCTGTCAGCCTGCTGGGATCCTCGCCCAAATGCACTGGAAACCTTAACTGCTCTTTGTCAGATGTCTGTATTGCTTTTCCATATGACTTATTAATAGTGCTCAGAGAATTGTGATGGCAAAAAAAACCCTAATTTTTAAAATGCTACTAGCAGACACATGACACTATCAAGTCTTGCTGGTAATGATGCTCCAGCCACATTCTGTTTCTCCAATTTGGGTGCAGAAAAGATGCCATTTGCGTGGGGAGCCCAGGACAGCCAGTTGTGTCAAACTCATTCCCCGGTCCCTAAACAGCCACGGGTGAGGACAGCAAATGTGTCACGTGGGAATGATGGCAACAGCTGGGTAATTTGCTTGAGAAACTTTGCTGAAGAGTTCAGTGCTGTGGGGAGATGGGGGGCGGGGGCGCTTGTCTGGGGGTTGCCAGGGTGCATGGCACAGGCTGGAGCTTAGCATTTATGTGGATGCCACATAAGATAAGCTTGCAAGCATGACCATTTCTTGATCAATTATTGACAATCATCTGACTAATCTGATTTTGATGATAACAAACACACAGGCTGCATTTATGATTTCTTTGTTTCTCTTAGAACCTTCAGTGAAAAAATAAAAGACTTAGTCTTAGAGATAGGGTTGACCTTCAACTTGATTTAATATGGGATCTGGGTTTTCTTCCCATTTCATCTGCTCATCACCTATGGGAAACCAGCCAAGTTGCTTGTCCATGTTTCAGGGATCTGTGGGACAAGGCACAGAAAAGGATGGCGGAGCAGAAGGGCAAGAAATTGGAAATACAGCATGTATTCAGGTTCTTGTGAAATAGCTGACTCACAGACACCGGGGTCCTCGCAGTTTAATAGAAATCTGCAAATGTTTTTAAAGAGAAGAAGTCTCTTTGCATTATTATTAATCACTTTGAAAATAGTTAAGAACAAATAAACTGAGTTTTATCCAATTGGGTTACCAGTGGACATCTTTTGCTTATGTGGCTCTAGTGGTAAAGAACCCGCCTGCCGATGCAGGAGACATGAGAGATACAAGTTCGATCCCTGGGTCGGCAAGATCCTCTGGAGAAGGGCATGGCAACCCGCTCCAGTAGTCTTGCCTAGAAAATCCTATGGACAGAGGAGCCTGCTGGGCTACAGTCCGTGGGGTCGCAAAGAGTCGGATATAACTGAAGCGACTAAGCTTGCACATATGTTGATATGAGTGTGCCTAGGGGACAGCAGTCTAGAGGCGTAGGTCAGAAGTTCTGCTTTTAAGTCCCAGCTCCGCCCTTGACGATCTCTGCAACCCGTCCTCCTCTTGACAGCGTTTTCCCTGCAAAAGACAGCAAGGTGAGGCTGCAGTGTATAAGGTCTGTGGTTTTTCATGATGTTAGGTTCAGGGTGCACACTGCAATAGATGTGGCTGGTGGTCCACTCAGACCCACTGTACCCACTTCTGTGTGTCCACCCATCTCCCCGCCTCTGCAAGCTTCATGTCTAAGGGCCAGCACCTGTACTGCTTCCCAGGTCTGCCCTGGCCTCCCCGAGTCAGCAGGGCCCAGAGAACTAAGGGCCCTGGGGGTTTACATCTCCTGCCCACTTAGATAATGGTTCATTTGGGTGTGAAAACCCAGCAATGAGGGCGAAGCAGAGAAGCAGAGGAGTGGCTGAGTGACTGCCTCTCCTTGGCCTCTCCCCTCCCCTGTCTGCTAGCCCAAGCCCTCCCCACTCCTCCTAGGAAGGGTTCCCTGGTCTGCTTCTGCAGAAACTGACTTAAAATTGACATGTAATAGACACAGCGAAATTCATAGTCATCGCAGAAGGGCTGTCTGTATCTGCGGTGCAACCTTACAGATAATTAAAGAGGTTCGCTCCTGAAAGAAATGGGCAGGTAGAAGGGGAGCACGTAATGGGACCAGAGGCTGAGGAGATGGTCTCAGTGAGGGATTACATCTGGTTTAAAACTCTTACACCTCCAAGTTGTCCTGGAGAAGCACCCATATGCCCTGAGTGTGCGAGTGCAACCAGCAGGGGTGGTGATGAAGCCTAGCGGTGGATGGAAGACAGAAATGCAGAGGAAGTTACCTAAGAGCCTGTTCAGGGCAGTGAGTGAACCAGAATGGAGCCAGGAAGCAGAGCATCCCTTCGCTTCTCCTCCAAATGCCCAAATCCAGAGGGGGGTTGACGATCAAATGGCCTTTTCTTCCTCTGTGGCCGCCTTGCCCTTCTCCACCTTCCCCTCATCCTAGCTCCTTCCTTTGTCCCCGGACAAGCATGGACTGCCATGGGTCACACTCGCAGGGAAGCCCTGTGATTCTGAAGAACCCCTCCCATCACAGGATCTGCGGTCCAGGCAGGACCAGAAGGATGTGTAGTGAGGGTCGTGGTCGGGGTGTTTTCGAGGGTCTGACAGAAGGGAGGGAGTCTGGGGGTTGTGTCTAGGGGTTGGAAATGTCCACCTGGAGAGATGATCTGGAGGTGAGCCTTGAACAGTGGCTGAAGGGAGGAGAGAGAAGGGTATTCTAGAAACTGTGCAGGGGCTGCCCAGAGAGTGACACCCTGAGACCACAGTGTGTGTGGTCGGGGAGACGGGGCGGGAGAAGAGACCAGCGCACTGGGAGGGAGGGGATGCAGAGGGACCAGCCGAAGCCTCTTCCATCCACAGCGAGGGTCTTGAACTTCATCCTGTGCGCAGTAAGCAGTGACTCTCGGGAAAGGGAAAGAAAGCGTCATTGCTCAGTCGTGTCCAACTCTTTGCGACCCCGTGGACTGTAGCCCGCCAGGCTCCTCTGTCCATGAAATTCTCCAGGCAAGAATACTGGAGTAGAGGTTGCCGTTCTCTTCTCCAGGGGCTCTTCCTGACCCAGGGATGGAACCCAGATCTCCCTCATTGCAGGCAGATTCCTTACCATCTGAACCACCAGGGGACTCAACTGACTGCCCTTCAAATACTTCCAAGGTCACTCAGATGCCTGAGGTTGAGTGCACTCAGCCTCCAAATCCAGGGAAATGGATTCCTCTTCCTAGGACTCCCTGGTCCAAGCTCCGTGCCAAAGCCAGAGGCTGCCAGTTTCAGCTCCCATTAAGCTCTGCCGCAGGCCCCTTAGTGAAGAGGAGCGCAAGAGCCTGCTCCGCGCACAGGAGGAGCTGAGAACTCGTTTACCTCCATGACAGGGTGCAAGGAGAGGCGGAATCTCGCTCCAGCCAGATCGCGGAGGCACCAGCCCTGACTTGATGGAGTCTTAATTAGAGCTCCTCGGTCCTCTTGTTATTATTTCGTGTTAGCCTTTAAAAAAAAAATACAGGAAGAATCCCCAGTATCTCACGCTACCAGAGTGCACATTTTATGGCGAGAATACAGATGGTGGGGGTCTGCTTCCCGACCACCTGCAGGGCTGAGGAGCCAGAGGAAGGGGCTTCATTCTGCCTGAGGCGGGTGAATCATTCCTTGTCCTGATGAACCCTCGCTCGAGGAGCACCACGAGCTACCTGCAAAGGATGCTTCCCCTGCCTCACCCATCTGAACCCAGGCGGCTTCCTGGGTGGGGCGGGGATGGGTTAGAGCTGGAGGAAGTTGGGACCACCCTCATCTGTGGGGGTGAAGACCCTTCCTTGGTGTTTTCTTCTTGGGATGAAAATGTGACAACTCAGGAAACTCAGCAGAAAGGCGTCAAGAAGGGAGCACAGTGGGGAGGAGGGTGCAAGGCCAGGAGAGGTGCCTGAGCTCGGAGACCTGGGTTCACCGCCATGTGATGCTGATGAGGCGTTTATCTCTCCGAGTTTGGGCTGACTTCTCAGTAAAACGCAGTAAGATCCGCTGACCTTGCCTTGGCCCCATCCGATTCCAATAGGCTTCAAGCCCAGGAAGAAAGGGTGACATCCCAGATGTTGCATTTGAGGTGGGGTGAGGCCTGATCCCAGCAGGACAGAAGGACATGCTTGTCCTCTGAGGCCCTCCACCGGCTTCAGGTGACATGCGGAAAAGCTGAAAGATATTTCAGTCCAGACTCTCAAAGACATATATAAGGCAGTCTGGACCAGCGCTCCCCCAGTGCCCCCCACCAATTCCCTGAGAGTGTTTTGGGCCAGAGAGACTGTCAACCAGAGTCTCAGCTGAGAGGACCAGCCTGGCTGGATTCTCCTCCTCCCCTTCCACCCCGGAGATGGACACTCACACGCACCCCCCTTGAGCAGTTTCGCTTTGTCCTCTGACTTCCCCATCTCCGCGTGTCATTGCAGCAGGTCAGTCAGAACTGGGGGTCGGGGGCGGGGGGAGGGCGGGGTCCAGCCCGGGCAGACGACGTGGCCTGCGGGTGGGGCTGGGGGACCAGGCTCGGGTCAGAAACACAGAAGACACACTTCGCAAATAGATGCCGCACGTGGAAAAGAAAGTCAGGAACCCAGAGACCAAAATCCAGGCCTCAAGTCAGAGTCACGAGCTCAGAGAAGGGATAGCAAACTGCAGCACTCGGGCCAAATCCAATCCGTTGCTGCTGTGTAAGCGACGTTTCATAGGAGCGCAACTGCCTCCAGGGACTTAGGCCTGGTCCTGGGCCGTTTTTGCATTGAGACAGCAGAGCTGAGTGGTTGCAACATGGACCACGGCCCACAGAGTCGAATCTGCTCACTATATGGGACTTTACAGGAAAGGCTGCACCGTGCCTGGCTGTCAGTGTGGATTCTGGTTGAAAAAAAAGGTGAACGTCAAAGTCGCTCAGTCGTGTCTGACTCTTTGCGATCCCATGGACTCTACAGTCCATGGAATTCTCCAGGCCAGAATCTTGGAGTTGGTAGCCTTTCCCTTCTCCAGGGGATCTTCCCAACCCAGAGATCGAACCCAGGTCTCCTGCATTGCAGGCAGATTCTTTACCAGCTGAGCCAACAGGGAAGCCCAAGAATACTGGAGCGGGTAGCCTATCCCTTCTCCAGGGGGTCTTCCCAACCAGAAATCAAACCAGAATCTCCTGCATTGCATGGTTCCCCTATTTGTTCACGACAAGTTGACCCTCCAGGTCTCCCCGCTGGACCTCCAAGCAGAGCCTCCTTCGGGCGCAAGGCTGCTCAGGAAGGCCCACGGAAGCCGCAGCCCTGGTTGGTCTCCTCCCAGCTCAGGAGGGAGAGGATGGCTCTGCTGTCTCCCAGCTTCACCCACACGCTCAGCCCTGATCCTGAGCGCCCACCACGTCCCCAGCGGGACAGGTCAGCCCCTCGGCGTGTCCGATCAACACAGGAACCTAATTGTCCAGGAGGCCACTCTGATCTGCACACTAGCCAGGTCGATAGAGAGTGCCCACTCAGTCCCTGCGAGGGAGCCTGCTGCCTGCTGCCCACAGCCCGCTGTCTGCAGCCCTCAGCACTGGGGCCGCAGAAATCCCTGCTCCCAATTACATATGGTTCATAAATGGGTGAGTGCTAAATTGCTTCAGTCATGTCTGATTCTGTGGAACCCTATGAACCATAGCCTGACAGGCTCCTCTGTCCATGGGGATTCTCCAGGAAAGAATACTGGACTGGGTTGCCACGGCTTCCTCCAGGGGATCTTCCCAATCCAGGGATCGAACCTGTGTCTCTTATGTCTCCTGCATTGGCAGGCGGGTTCTTTAACACTGGCACCACCTGGGAAGATTCATAAATAATGACTAGGTAATTTCCAAAAGACATAGAAGTGGAGAAAGAGTAGAACTGTGAATAAAGAAATTAAATATATATATACTTAATATTTTCATATATATTTCTATCAGTTCAGTTCAGTCACTCTGTCATGTCCGACTCTTTGCGACCCCATGGGCTGCAGCACACCAGGCCTCCCTGTCCATCACCAACTCCCGGAGCTTACTCAAACTCACGTCCACCAAGTCGATGATGCCATCCAACCATCTCATCCTCTGCCGTCCCCTTCTCCTCCCACCTTCAGTCTTTCCCAGCATCAGGGTCTGTTCCAATGAGTCAGTTCTTCACATCAGGTGGCCAAAATATTAGAGTTTCAGCTTTAGCATCAGTCCTTCCAATGAATATTCAGGACTGATTTCCTTTAGGATGGACTGGTTGGGTCTCCTTGAAGTCCAAGGGACTCTCAAGAGTATTCTCCAGCACCACAGTTCAAAAGAATCAATTCTTCGGTGCTCAGCTTTCCTTATAGTCCAACTCTCACAACCATACATGACTAATGGAAAAACCATAGCTTTGACTAGACAGACCTTTGTTGGCAGAGTAATGTTTCTGCTCTTTAATATGCTATCTGGCTTGGTCATAGCTTTTCTTCCAAAGAGCAAGTGTCTTTTAATTTCATGGCTGCAGTCACCATCTGCAGTGATTTTGGAGCCCAGAAAAGTAAAGTCTATCACTGTTTCCATTGTTTCCCCATCTACTTTCTATGAAATGATGGGACCAGCTGCCATGATCTTAGTTTTCTGAACGTTGAGTTTTAAGCCAACTTTTTCACTCTTCTCTTTCACTTTCATCATATATATCATCATACATATTTCTATAGATAGATATAAAGTCAGCTGCAAAGATGATGTTCAGGGATAAATTGTGTCACATGTGAGTGAGGGGTGCATCCTCAGAAGGGATTTGTGGGCAGGGACCCTGATGAGGTGCACATCCATGGGCATGACTGTTTCTATGGATGGAAGAGGCCATCAGCTCCCCCAGCAGACTCCTCAATGGGGCAGAAGGATGAGGTATAAGCACCAGCTGGAATAAACCACCGTGTGGGTAGGAACAGGGCTTCCCCGGTGGCTCAGCAGTAAAGAATCTGCCTACGAGGCAGGAGCTACAGAAGATGGGGGTTCTATCCCTGGGTTAGGAAGATCCGCAGGAGGAGGGGGTGGCAATCCACTCCAGTGTTCTTGCCTGGAGAATCCTATGGACGGAGGAGCCTGGAGGGCTACAGTCCATGGGGTCACACAGAGTCAGAGAGGACTTAAGTGACTTAGCATGCACATCCAGGCAGGAATGGAGCAGGGGAGGGGGTCAGGGAGAGATGTGCTATTTGTTAGGTGGGAAGATTGAAGTCAGGATGGGGTGATGGTTGTCGTGTTGGAACCAGGTATGAAAAAACCAGGTTTTTTCAGCAGAAGTAAGAACCGAATGACAACTCCTGATGCTCCTGGGAAGGTGTGAGAGGTGAGGGGTCTCTGGACTCCAGAGAGTCTCCCAAGAGGTGATGTGGGGAAGGTCTCCCTCCTGGGGACCTCTCCCTTCAAACCAGCCCCCTGAGCGATTCCTCCGGGATTTATCTGATAAAGAGAGAGAAGTCATTGCCCTGAAGTACCTGCTATTGCTCTCGCATGTAGGCAAGGCTCCTTCAAGACCCTTTCCCTTCCCTTGCCCCCGGGGAGCCTGGACAGAGTGTTCCCTAGGGGAGTCTCCGAGAAGTTCCGCTTGGATGAGAAGTCAACTGGTGCGTCATTAGAAAGTGACACACGATTCCAATATCAGGGCTGATGTGGCTTTTTACTCCAGGAACAGGTCATTGTGGGCGAATCCCCATCCTTGTAACAATGGGTTAATGTCACTGCTCAGTAAACGAAGCTTGTCCCATTGGTCACCAGAGTCACATCCGTGGCTGACACACCTTTTCTTGTGGGGTGTGGGCTTCCCGGAAATGATGTGTGAGCCCGGATTTCCATGCACAAGCTTCTGTGCGGAGACGGACTTGGTCCCCAAGTCGCCCTCCATCAGCCCTGCACCTCGGCACACATCACTGGTCCTTACGCCCAGGGTCCTTCCCCGTGCCCCCACCACTGCCTGCCCAGCTCCCCCGCTCAGCTCACCGGCTCTTCAGTCCCAGCTCTGAGAGCATTTTCCAAGCTTCCCGCAGACACAGGCAGGGATGCCCACTCTGGCCTGCAGTTGCCTCCGCCCAAGTCTCCATCCCACTTGCAAAAGTCTCCCTCCCATCTGGCATCCTCCCACCAGACTGTGTGTGCCTCCAGGACCAGGCTGTGTCCTATCCATCTCCACATCTCCAAAGGGGATATTACACAATAAGAGATAAAAGATTTAGAAGCCAGCTGGCAAACGCCTGGTGCGTCTGGCAGGGGGTCCTGACAGCGACCTCCTAAAGAGCAGGATGACTGAGAGACCCCCAGAGGTGGGCCTCCCAGGCAGGTGCTCCATCCCCAAGCAGGCCGCTGTCCCGGGAAATGCCCTTGCCTGGGGACGAGTGGCCTGCCCCCCGTCCCCTCCTGCCACTCCAGACCTCTGCCCCCTTAGCCTTCTCCACCCCTGCTGCTGGCTCTCTCATCCCCAGCTACTACACCCAGAATTCCAACAGCACTTCCAAGTCACAAAATCACCACCTGTCAAAGCCAGAGAGGCTTTAGGATTCCCCGGCTAGGGCCTCTGTGTGTCCCACAGAGCCCCAGGCGTGGGGTGGAGACCCCCTAAGAGCCAACCCCACCCCCGCACAGTTTGGGGGTCCACCCTGCTTGGTAGGACTCAGACCACCCCTCTCAATCAGAGCATACTTACTTCTGAGTGGACCCGTATTAATCACTATAAGTTTCGTTTCCACCAGAAATGTCTTTTCAAAATAATGACTCTGCTGGCAAAGCAAGATTGAAAGCCCTGAAGACTGGAAGAGAGGAAGGTTCCTGTGTCCAAGGTCACAAGATGAGGAAGGGACAGACCACAATCCGAAACTGAGCTTTTCCACTCCCTGCCCATCCTCCCCTCCCCATCACTGACTCCTCTTTAATTTCTTTTAATCCATCCCATCTATGAAGGGTCCAACTTACTTGACCTTCAAAAGGCGTCTAGAATTTTAAAATAATGAGCCAGTTCCAAACCTATCTACCCTTCAGGGCTCTGGCCTAAGCTCACCCTTTTGCTTTTTTAGAAAGTTACTTTTTAGGGAAGGATAGTTGATGTATAATGCTGTGCTAATTTCTACTGTACATCAAAGTGACTCAGTTATGCATCTGTTTTATTCAGTGATGTATTTCAAGCACTTCAAACAGTGCCAGACTCATAGTAGACGCCCCAGAAATATTTGCTGTTGAATGAATGAGGAATCAATGGATGGATGCATCGCTGGATGGATGCGGGGATGGATGGATGAACACAGGCTGGTCTCTGTATTAAACCTCTGTCTGCACCAGGAGGTGGGCAGTCACGCACTGTCTCCTGGCTACTGGGAGGGGGGTGGCCCAAAGCGTTTCTTCCACAGCCTCCCTAGTGTGTGACATTGTCTTACATGCAGCACCCCTCACCAGGTAAGAGTCCAAGCTGGGTGGTTTAGGCTACTGTGTGCCCTCAGCCACTGGGCAGGTCAGGGAGTCAGTACAGGGCCGCATGTCTGGTGGGCGGCAGGAGCCTGTAAACAGGAAACTGAGTCCAGAAGATGGTCCAGAGTGCAGGAGGATTCAGGGAGACCTGCGTGTAGGGAGAAAATGAGGCCACGGTGTTGGGGATGGAGTCTGTGATGACATGGGTTACAGCCAGGGTCTGTTCTGTGAGGGCGTTGCTGGCGTCCGCACAAGACAGGTTTTCAGACTTTTCTCCATGAACGCAGAGACCCTGGTGGGCAGTTTCTAGAAGGGTGCCTGGCGCTAGAGGGTGGAAGGTAAATAATTATTTATGGGATGATTGGAGGTTTGTTGAAAGGGGTTCTGTAGGATGAGACAGTCCTTCGCCTGGTACTCATTGCAGATCCTGGATCTGCACTCTGATCCGGCAGCCTGCCACCGGCCTTCCACACCTGTCACCAGAAAGACCCCTTTGTGCAAGGGATGCTTGTACCGCGGCTGTTCTCTGGGCTCCAGAGGCAAACGGCCAGGGTTTGAGCGTGTGTGGCCAGCACACAGAGCTTCATCGATCTTTAGGGCTCCATGTCTTCATCCATACAGTGGGGTGATAGTACTGCTCACATCATAGTGTTGTCGGGCCTGGTTCATATATTCACAGTATTTTTATTCCTGGAGAGGAGTCCAGAACCCCGCTCACTATGTTACGGGTCATTGGCGGGTCCTGCATCCTCTACGTGATTTCTGTGAAGTCACGATACCGTGGGGGCCTACTTGATTCTGGGTCTCAGACTGCATCTCAGTGTTGCTGGTTGTGACCTTCCTGCCAGCCTCTTTTTTACCCCTCGGATCTCTACAGCCTCCAGGAGCTCACTCTGCTCCACTTCCTGGACACTGGCCCCGTCTCGAAAAGGGCTGGAGAGTGGGCCTGGCTCAGGCCTTGGAAACTACGGTCTGAAGTTGACCCTAGGGCAAGGAGAGCCCTCGAGAGGCTTTGATCTGTGAAGTGACGGGACATAAAAGGCATTGCCCTTTGACTTCCCTGGTGATCAGGTGGTTAAGAATCACCTTCCAATGCAAGGGACACATGTTTGATCCCTGGTGGGGGACCTAAGATCCCACATGCTGCAGAGTCACTAAACCTATATGCCGCATCTGATGATCCCGTGTGCCACAACGAGGGAGTCAGCATGCCGCAGTGAAGATTCCACAAGACGCAACGGAGATCTGCTTCAAGCCAAGGCCTGATGCAGCCAAATTAATTAAGCAATGATTTTTAAAAAGCATTGCCCTATAGGAGCAAGGATGGATAATGACGTGGCCTGGGCCAGGCTGGTGGCAATGAAGATGCTGAGAAATTGGTAAATTCTAGATGCCTTTTGAAGGTCGAGTCAGTTGGGCCCCTCATAGACAGGATGGATTAAAGACATTAAAGAAGAGTTGGCAATGACACTGAGGTTTTGGTCCTGAGCGACTGTAAGGGTTAAGTTGCCATAAGGAGACAGGAGAGACTCCTGGTGAAACAAGTCTGAAGCAGAAGCCAGTAGTTCAGCATTTACATGGAGGGTGTGTGGTGCCTACTGGCTGCCAGATGGACATGTCGGGAAGGGAGTTGGATGTATGGGTTGGCGTTTGTTGGGGCCGTTGGGTCTGGCTGGGGGTCAGCACATACATATGGTGATTAAAGCCACCATACTCCTGAGATTGATGTGGGAGTGAGCGTGTTGGAGAAGAAAAGAGGTCTACAAACTAACCGCCCGCCCCCCCCCCCGCCCCCACACACACACTACACCCAGGGAGAAACCAGCCAAGGAGACGGAGAAGAGGGAAGAGTGAGAAAAGAATGTGCTGTTGAAAGCCAACCCGAAGGAAAACATGCAGCCAGGAGCGGGGAGTGAAGGGCTGACGTCTCACAAATGGGGCGCGAGGACTGGATGTAACAACCAGGAGGTCATGGGGCTTCAGAAGAGCAGCTTTAGCAGAGCTGGGGAGGCAACGCAACCTGACCGAACAGGGGTCAAGGAAACGGGAGGCAAGGAGCTTTGCTTCAAAGGGAAGCAAGAATTTGAAGATAAAGCTGGTGGAAGAAGTGGGGCCAAGAGAAATATTGTTTTAGTGACACTTTTTTTTTTTTTTAATGAGAGAAACAAGAGCATGCTCAGATGCCAATTGGAATAATCCAGAAGAGTAGAGCATGAGTAATCAATGAGGGAGAGAGGGAGGGAAGTGTTGAAGTTGTGAGCCTGAATGCTGAGAATGAATGGGCCATGGAGATAAGTGAGCAAAGGACTGTGGGCGGCTGGCTCATGGCAACAAGCGTGGATGTAGTGGTGGGAGTCTTTTGAAGCTGCTTCCATTTTATCAGTGTAACAGGACAGGAGAGAAGCCTGAAGATTTGTGGAGAGAGGGAGAAGTCTCTTAGACATGTAAGAGAGTGGGAAAATGACTCCTCCATTGGGCAAACAGAACGTGAATGTCTGGAGGCCCGTTGAGAGCCGGGGGTTGTGAATGTCAGATGGACAGTCTTTGTGGAGTCTGCTTTTCTCCAGCCACATTTGGCTACCTGGATGTGGGCAAGCTCAGGCCAATTCCCCTGTACCCTCTGGACCTACAGAGGACAGACTTTCATTCCCTCATGCCAGGAGTTTCAGAGGCCAAACAAGATGGGGACTGAAACCTCAGGCCTGCCTCTGCCCTAAAAACCCCAGCACTCCTTCTAGGTTGAGCTTTAAAAGTAACAGATCTGAAATCCAAGGAAGTACTTTTGAGTCTTTGGGCAGAAGATCTTGAAAAGGAGGCATCCAGACAGTATTACTCTGTAGAAATTGCTGCTAGGGCAAGTCTATGAGAAGTGATATTTGGCCAGACTCAAATAAGTGGGCAGCCAGCCCCTGTCCAGCCAGGAGTCCAGTCCCAGTGTGGCTGTCATGCTTGCAGAGCCTCTAGTCTTCCTGCCCCAGACATGGGCTTCCAGGCAAGTTTTCCCTCCCTTTTTGGG
Organism: Cervus elaphus; assembly: GCF_910594005.1. Taxonomy (NCBI): domain Eukaryota; kingdom Metazoa; phylum Chordata; class Mammalia; order Artiodactyla; family Cervidae; genus Cervus; species Cervus elaphus. Next base: position 43,054,128 of record NC_057846.1, read on the forward strand.
TGATGGACCCTGTGTCACTTAGGACTGTGGTCACCGAACTTTTTGGTACCACAGACGAACTTCACGGAAGACAATTTTTCAGTGGAGTGGGAGGGATGGTTTCAGGATGATTTAAGCTCACTGCATTTATTGTGCATCTTATTTCTAATCTAATGCTGCCACTGATCTGAAATGAGGCATGGGGCTGTGTCCGAGAAACTGGGGACTTCTGATTTAGGGCGTATCTGCCTCTGGTGGGAGAGGTTCTCTGTGACTTCTGAATCACGCAGCTCAGAGCCCCAGGAGCACAACCACTCCTGTCTGGCCAGTGAACAGAGCTGTGATCAGGTGATCATATGCTGGGGACCAATCAGAGAAGACACTTCCCTCCCATCCTGTTTCACTGATAAAATAGAAGCAACTTCCAAAGACTCCTGCCACTGCCTCCACACCTGTTGCTAAGAGCAAGCCGCCCACAGTTACCACTCACTTGCTCAGTTCAGTTCAGTTCAGTCACTCAGTCGGGTCCAACTCTTTGCAACCCCATGGACTGCAGCACTCCAGGCCTCCCTGTCCATCACCGACTCTTGGAGCTTGCTCAAACTCATGTCCATCGAGTCAATGATGTCTTCCAACCATCTCATCCTCTGTCATCCCCTTCTCCTCCTGCCTTCAATCTTTCCCAGAATCAGGGTCTTTTCCAATGAGTCAGTTCTTTGCATCAGGTGGCCAAAGTATTAGAGTTTCAGCTTCAGCATCAGTCTTTCCAATGAATATTCAGGACTGATTTCCTTCAGGATGGACTGGCTGGATATCCTTGCAGTCCAAGGGACTCTCAAGAGTCTTCTCCAACACCACAGTTCAAAAGCATCAATTCTTCAGCACTCAGCTTTCTTTATAGTCAAACTCTCACATCCATACATGACTACTGAAAAACCGTAGCTTAACTAGAAAGACTTTTGTTGGCAGAGTAATGTCTCTGCTTTTTAATATGCTGTCTAGGTTGGCCATAGATTTTCTTCCAAGGAACAAGTGTCTTTTAATTTCATGGCTGCAGTCACTATCTGCAGTGATTTTGGAGACCCTCAAAATAAAGTCTGTCACAGTTTCCATTGTTTCCCCACCTATTTGCCATGAAGTGATGGGATCAGATGCCGTGATCTTCATTTTCTGAATGTTGAGTTTTATGCCAGCTTTTTCACTCTCCTTTCTCACTTTCATCAAGAGGCTTTAGTTCTTTGCTTTCTGCCATAAAGGTGGTGTCATCTGTGTATCTGAGGTTATTGATATTTCTCCCGGCAATCTTAATTCCAGCTAGCCCAGCATTTCATGTGATGTACTCTGCATATAAGTTAAATAAGCAATACACAGCTTTGACATACTCCTTTCCTGATTTGGAACCAGTCTGTTGTTCCATGTCCAGTTCTAACTGCCCAGTTCTATGTCCAGTTCTAGCTCACTTGTTACGTTCAAGTTACTTAGCTGCTTGTCACATGAACACTCATCATATTAGCACAAAATTTCAAGTCAGTACCATGAAAAATAAAGTACATCCACTTAGACCTCAAAAAAATAAAATGTGGTTTAAGTAAAGTGCCTGGCATAGAGGGAGTGCCCAGCAAACCATTGCTTCAACGATCATCATATTGTGTTTTCGGATTTGTTTCTTGATTTTTATTTACATGTTCTGTTATCCTTTAGGCTTTAAGTAAAGATTCAGAAGGAGGGATTCCAGAATCTTTTTAGTTTTTTATTTCTTTCCAGATATGAGACCTCTGTATTTTTGTTGGGAAGTCATTTCTAAGAGCATTCATTCAGTTAGTAAGAAGGCAGCAGTGTCAGGATTTGGAATGAGCTTGTGATGGTGAGTCTGGGAGGGCCATACTGACAGCGAATCCGTGCAGATTCCCAAACTGGGCATCATTTTACCAGCACAAAGGAAGGGCAGAAAAGCCATTCCCAAGTTTCTGCATGATGCCAAACAAGGCCATATTGAGGTGTTCACTACACCACAGTGGAAGAAGGAATTGCATGGAATGCTCTCTCTTCTGCATCCATACATATCCAATTTCCTTCATCCCTCCCTTTCCCCTGAGCCCCAGAATGCTAACATTATTTTTGCCTCATCTGTTATAATAAAGATCCATTGAAAGGGCTAAAAACGTATTTGCTTTAGTTGCTTTTCCTAAGTAGAAAAAGGCCATAAACATCACCAAGAATGTATCCCGAGCATTCATTCTCTCTGGTCTATTAACAGAAGCAATCTATACAAGTTAGGTTTGTCCGGGAACAAATTCCTGTGCAGCCACGGCTCTGAGCCGGGGAGGCGGGTGACGGCCAGTCAAGGGCGCCTTTTCCAGGCAGAACCTGCCACCGTGTGGCGTGCATCGGCTCTGCAGCCGCCTGTCCAAAGCCACCTGGGACCGCTTCCCTGGCACCGCCAGCAATGGCTGTTGTGAGCAAAGGGCTGAGGGCAAAATGTAGTCAAGAGCCCATGCAAATGGAGATCGTGGAGAAGCCAATGCCACCATGCCACCTTCAATCAGCTTAGGCCACCAAGGGGACGGGAGGATAATGGGTACTTTGGGCTTAGAAAGCAAGACTCTGGCTCCGATTCTCAGAACAAGAGACAGGGCACCCCCATCTCCACCCCTGACCCCTCCACTCCTGCCCACTCACACTTCCACCTCATCCTCCCCCAAAAAACGAGCCACAGACCATCAGGGATAGAAACCTGCTGCTCACCTGGTTCATTTTTTCAAAGGGGAGGATGAGGATGACTGAGATGTCTGTGGCGCTGTCCTTTCTCTCCATGGTTGATAAACACAGGAGGTCCCCAGGAGACCCCTGTCGGGGACACTCAGGTTTGCAGAGCATGGAGGGAGGTGCACTTGGATGGGAACCCCCTCTCAGGTCAGCCAGGGGAGGCACCTTGTTGAGCCTGTCTGAGCTGAGGGGCCAGCGTGGTGGTCGTGGGGGCCTGGGACCCCCGAGTCCAGGTGAGGTCTGGTCCATAAATCCATGACCTCCGGGGGATGGTGGCAGGGCAGATGGGATGGAGGGAAGTGGGGAGATTTGGGCAGGCCCAGCGAGGTCAGAGCCAGGCCCTCTGCCCATCCCTCTCTTCCTACGCGGTTGGGTCGCCCATGTCTGGGGTAGATGACACTTTCTTTAAAGTACAAGGGAAATGGGGAGGACTGGTTCCAAAGATTCAGGGATGGGGCAGGTGGTGAAGGGAGCCCGGAGCCTGCCCTGGCCTCTCAGAGCACCTCCCACAGCCCTAGAGGTGGACCTAGACACTGTCACAGCAAGGGAGGAAAATGAGATACAGAAAGACAGGTGTCATACGGAATTGCTTAGGTGCGTAATCTAAAATCGGGTGCAAATGAACTTAGTTACAAAGCAAGAGTCCCAGATGCAGAAAACAGACATGGTTACCAGCAGATACGCGGGGAAGGGATAAATTGGGATCCTGGGACTGACATACAGACACTACTGGATGTAAAATAGATAACTGATAAGGAACTCTCCTTGATACTCTGCAATGGCCTATATGGGAAAAGAGTCTTAAAAAAAAGGGTGGATATATGTGTATGTGTAACTGATTCACTTTATTGTGTACCTGGAACTAACACAACATTGTAAATCAACTATACTCCAATAAAAAGTTTAAAATAAATATAAATAATTTTCTGCCCATATTGTTTTAGACTTGCGAGGATACGTTTTCAGAGGAAATTTCTAGGAATGGGATGCTGGTCAAAGGTTACATGGACCTGATGGTTTGCTTGCTATTTCCCATCCATGGGAACCGTATCATCCCATTTTACACACCTGCAAACGTCATGTGGGAGTGCCCGTCCTCCAGAGTCGTGCCAGCAGCCTGCTGTTAAGTCTTCGAATTTTTGCCACATCGATAGGTGAGAAATGATATCTTATTGTGGGTTTAATTTGCATTCCTCTTTTTACAGTAAAGCTGAACATCTCTGCAAGATTCAGTCACTTCTGTCTATTTTTCAATGAATTGCCTGTTCATTACTTGCTCATTTTTTCTATCAATTTGCTGATCTTTTATTCTCCTCAATTTCTAAGAGTTCTTAGAGTGGTTAGTCCAGTGTCTATGAAATATACTGTAAATGTTTTCTCATAATTTATCACTTGTGGCATTTTTTTTACATTATTTTTTTTTTAAATTTCACATGGTTCAACTTGTCAGGAATTCTTTTTTAATCCCATTTGAATTGGATAATCCTTTCAATACAGCGTCATATCACAGCGGTAGGACATGTCACAGAGATGTAGGACATCCTGCCATGATGGAAAAGCCTCTATTGTTTGACCAAAATAGCATAGGGCTTTAGGACCAATGTGTAATGATACACCTGGTAAGGTAATGGCATAAACACTCACACACACATCATGTTGAAGAAGTGTCTATCCATTATTGTTTTATTGTGTGTTTGTATAAGGAAAAGGCTGTTGGAGTGTGTTGAAGATCTATATTCATCCACAGATACAAACAACATTTTCCTATATGAATTAATATGGTGAATTATATTACTCAATATGCTAATATTAAATCATGTATGTATTCTTAGCATATTGAATATGTATGTATTCCATGCAGGAGACCTGGGTTCGAACCCTGGGTTGGGAAGATCCCTGGAGAAGGGAAAGGCTACCCACTCCCATATTCTGGCCTGGAGAATTCCACGGACTGTATAGCCAATGGGGTCGCAAAGAGTCGGAGACAACTGAGCGACTTTCACTTCACATGTATTTTTAAAGTAAATCTCACTTGGTCATAATGTGTTATTTTCTTAACACGGTACAGTAAGTCCTCTGCATAAGAACGAGTTCCCTTCTGAGCACTCATCTGTAAGTTCGATTTCTTCCTAAGTCCAACAAAGTTAGCTTAGGTATCCAGCTAACACAATTGGAGATATAGAACTGTGCTGTAAGAGGTTTATAACACTTTTCACACAAGTAATACATTAAAAACAAACACAAAAAATAAAGAAAACATTTTTAATCTTACAGGACAGTACCTTGAAAAGTACAGTAGTACAGAACAACAGCTGACGTACACAGACACGTTCGTGTCTTTGAAAGTTTGCAACGTGAAGGTTCTTATATACGGGACTTACTGTATTAAATTGTCTCTGCTACCATTTAGGATTTTACCTAGATGTTTGTGAGAATAGTCTGCAGTTTCCTCTTTTTAATGATCTCTTTAGCACATTTAGTATTAATATTATATTGCTTCATAAAAATAATTTGAAAGTCATTGTTTTTAAGTCCTGAAAAAAATTGGTTTGATATTGGTCTTTCAAGTTTCGATAGAAAGCACCTTTGAAACCATCTGGGCTGGTGAGTTTTTCTTAATGGTGCAGTTCTTTGATGACCTCCTGTATTCCTTTCATGGAAATTAGTCTGTTTAATAGCTTCTCTATTGAAATCAATTCTGGTAAATTGCTTTTTCCCAAGAAATTATCCACTTCATCTAGGTTTTAAAGTTTATTTGCATGGTGCCTTTGTGATACTTTAATAAAAGAAATATACATTTGGTCTTTGCAGGGGTGGAAATTCTTTTTTTCCTTTTCTAGGTTGTTTGGTTAATATAATAATCATTGACAGAGGTCAGATTAACAGGAGAAAAACCATTTTAATTTTGTCTACACAGGCGTCTCATTAAAAATACAATACCAAAAGGCAGTTGAGGCTTATATGTCAAAAGGAATGGAATAGGGGCAGGGACCTCAGCGGGCAGGATGGTGAATCACAGGAAGATAAGAGCAGGGATGTGGGAGTTAAATGTTTGCTCTGCCATACAGGTAAGTTTATGAGATTAAAAAAAAATCATTTCTGGGGAACTTCGCTCATGGGCCGGTGACTAAGACTCCAGGCTCCCAATTCAGGCGGCCCAGGTTCCAACCCTGGTCGGGCAACTAGATCCCGCATGCTGCAACTAAAGATTGTGCAAGTGGCAACTGAGACCTGTTGAAGCCAAATAAATAAATATATATATATATATTTTTTTTAAAATCATCTCTGATAACAGCTCTCTTTCTGGGCCAGGTCCTCTATCTAGATTATTTGAGTCAGTTCAGGAAGAAGTCCCAGTTCTCCTTGAGTCAGCTGGGTCTGGATTGCCTTCAGCTCAAAACAGCTCACTTGCCAACGTGGCATATTTCAGGGTGGGCTATTCTCCTCGGTGGCTATTCTCATCCCCACCTCACATTCCTGGCCCAGAGCCCCTTAAACCCTTGCAGTTGCCTGAGTGACAGGGGTAGTAGAAGCATCTTTGGTTATATTTTCTCTTCGTCCCCAGTTCCTGGTCCAAAAGCTTCTAAGATGCCAGACAACTCCTGAAGGATGGGAAACAATTCTGCCACAGGTGTACATATGTCCACTCTCTCTTGAACCTCCCTCCCACCTCCCACCCCATCCCACCTCTCTAGGTTCTCAAAGAGCAGCAGATTTGAGCTCCCTGCCTGTATATGACAACTTTTTAAATAGCAGCTTTACTGAGACATAGGGCTTCCCTGGTGGTTCAGCTGGTAAAGAATCTGCCTGTAATGCAGGAGACCTGGGTTCAGTCCCTGGGTTGGGAAGATCCCCTGGAGAAGGGAAAGGTTACCCACTCCAGTATTCTGGCCTGGAGAATTCCATGGACTGTATAGTTCATGGAGTTGCAAAGAGACGGACACGACTGAGCGACTTTCACACTTACTGAGATATAATTCACATGCCATAAAATTCACACATTGAAATGTAGAATCTAGTGAGTTTTAGCATATTCACAAAGTTGTACAATCACCGTTACTATCCAATTCCAGAACATATGGATCTGCCCATTCTGGACATTTCATAGAAATAAAATTAGATCATTTAGATGGCCTTTTATGTCTTTCTCTCATGCAGAATAAATTTTTAAATATTTGCCCATGTTGTAGCATATGTCAGCGCGTCCTTCTTTTTTATTGTCAAGTAATATTGAGTTATGGGGAAACAGTGAAAACAGTGACAGACTTTATTTTTTTTGGTTCCAAAATCACTGCAGATGGTGACTGCAGCCATGAAATTAAAAGATGCTTGCTCCTTGAAAGAAAAGTTATGATCAACCTAGACAGCATATTAAAAAGCAGAGACATTACTTTGCCAACAAAGGTCCATCTAGTCAAGGCTATGGTTTTTCCAGTAGTCATGTATGGATGTGAGAGTTGGACCATAAAGAAAGTTGAGCACAGAAGAACTGATGCTTTGACTGTGGTGCTGGAGAAGACTCTTGAGAGTCCCTAGAACTGCAGGGAGATCCAACTAGTCCATTCTAAAGGAAATCAGTCCTAAATATTCATTGGAAAGATTGATGGTGAAGTTGAAACTCCAATACTTTGGCCACCTCATGCGAAGAACTGACTCATTGGAACAGACCCTGATGCTGGGAAAGATTGAAGGCGAGTAAAGAAGGGGATGACAGAGGATGAGATGGTTGGAAGGCATCACCGACTCAATGGACATGAGTTTGAATAAACTCCGGGAGTTGGTGATGGACAGGGAGGCCTGGCGTGCTGCAGTCCACGGGGTCACAAAGAGTCGGACACGACTGAGTGACTGAACTGGACTGACTGAATACTGAGTTATGCTCTTCCTCTGGTTTCTGATTGGTTTTGTTGGGAAAGAAGTCAATATTTACTATCATTTTTCATTTTCATCTCTTTGAAGCTTTCTTTTATGTTTTTCAAAAATGCCTTATATTTTCCTGGGTGAGCAAGTGTAGGTGGGCAGGGGTGAAGGACCTAGGTGACTCACCCTCTGGGTTTCTTAATTCAAGATTTCACTTTTCCCTCACCAAGGTAAGTAGCAGGTTTGTTTGTTTTTAATTAATGAGAAACTTCTTTCTGTGGGGAAGGCTTCCTTGTGTCCTTAAATTCCCTGGTGATCTTTTGTTTCTAAAGAACCCTTAATCTTTACCTCTTTCTTCCTTTTTTCCTTTTCCCATCAGACCTTCAAGGAACACCCACCTCTTCTAAGTCACCTGTCTGATTTGGCGCTCCTTTGATTTCCCAAGGAGCTAGGTGTTCAACTCCCGGTCTCAGACCTGTTTCCACATTTCCCCATCCGAGTGGGCCCCTCACCTCCTAAGCGTGATTTTATCTGAGTCCTCTCTCCCCTGGGACCCAGCGGCCTTGCTGTTCAGTACAGTCTCCATCCCTCCCACCGTGGCGAGGTCTCCCCTCCCGGTTTCAGGAGTCTGTTCCTTACTTACTGAGGGTTGCCGTCTCCCCTGTCTTTCAGGGGTGTTGCAGACACGGCTTACAGGTGCCGTCATGGCCCCTGCTTCTTGCTCTGTGTAGTTTTTGCCAAGCCCGTGGAGAGATTCCAACTTTGGAGACACCACTATCCTAAGAGCTCTTGGTAGCTCCTCCTTCTGACTTTCAAAGACTCCTTTGCCCTTCAAAACTTTTTCTGAAATTCATTAACTTGGCTTCACTAGTTTAAAAAGTGTTTAAACGTGTTGGGACTTCCCTGGTGGCCCAGTGGCTAGGACTCCATGCTCTCAGAACCAGAGGTCCAGGTTCCACCCCTGGTCAGGGAACTAGATCCTGCATTCTGCAACAAAGATCATAGATACCGTGTCCACAACGCATACCAGGCACAACCAAATAAATATGATTAAGTATTTAGAAAAAAAAAAAAAAACCTAAGTCTTTAAAAAACATAAAAAGCGTGGAGTAGTAAACAAGGAAGCTACAAAAGTGATCAGACTCAGCCGTTCCCTAACCTGGAACAGAGGTGAGAGACAGTCTATGTCCACAACGTTTGGAGGGTCTAAAGACCCTAAAAGGATCCTATGTCATCACATCCTTTTGTTTTCTGCTTCCTCCTTTCTCCTGGTCCTCCCAGCCTACTGACCTTTATCCCATCTGATAAGCCGGAGCGCATATTCTACTCACAGAGGAAGTCAAATAAGCAGATGGCCCACATACACTCTACCCTCAGCCCCAAGACTGAGGTCAGAACCACCCCCTCCTCCTCCTAGGTCCAAGTCTGGAGGATAGTCCTGTGTCTTTCTGAGCTCAGCATCCACATCCATAAAGCTCAAGAGCTATCTCACCCCAGGGGACTGATGAAACATGAAGATGCTTTAAAAAGGAGAAAGCGCCATACAATGTGAATCATGTTGATGCAAGCCAAGACAAACTATAGATGCCACATCACGTATTTCAGTAAGACTGGTGACCAGCCTGGATGGAGAGTCATTCTAGGCATCAGCAATGGGACAGAAGGGTCAATGGAATGAAGAAGTCGTCACCTTCACCATGGATGTTGAACGTCTGCTGGGGATGCTCCCTAAGTACCACGCAGATAGAGGTGCACGTGGTGAATTGTAAAACCTAAGCTAGCTTCGTAATAGTTTCCTCTGGCAACAGGCAGTTTTGTACCAGGCCATCTGAGGACCAAACTAAGAACAAAGGCAGCTTCCCTTGGCATCTTTTTTTCAAGATTCCTTTTAATATGGACCATTTTAAAGTCTTCATTAAATGTTACAATAGTGTTTCTGTTTTATGTTTCGGTTTTTTGGCCACAAAGCATGTGGAATCTGAGCTCCCTGAGGAGGGATCAAACTTGCACCCACTGCACTGGAGTGTGCAGTCTTTTGTATTAAAAAAAAAGACACTTTTTATTTTGTATTGGGGTATAGCCTGTTAACAAGCAATGTTGTGATAGTTTCAGGTGAACAAGGAAGGGACTCAGCCCTACATATACATGTATCCATTCTCCCCCAGCCTCCCCTCCCATCCAAGCTGCCACGTAACATTGAGCAGAGTTCCCGTGCTAGACAGTAGGTCCTTGTTGGTTATCCATTTTAAATGTAAAAGTGTGTACACATCCATCCCAAACTCCCTAACTATCCCTTCCCCTTATCCTTCCCCCTGGCAACCATAAATTCATTCTCTAAGTCTGTGAGTCTCTTTCTGTTTTATACACATTTGTATCATTTCTTTTTCAATTCCATGTATAAGGGATGTCATACACTATTTCTCCTTCTCTGTCAGACAGACTTACTTCATTCAGCATGTCAATCTCTAGGTTCATCCATTTTCCTGCAAATGGCATTGTTTCATTCTTTTAATGGCTGAGTAATATTCCATTGTATAACTGTACCACATCATTTTTTTCCACTTGGAAGGTGACGGCTATAACCATTAGACTGCCAGGAAAGTCCTCCTTGGGATCTTGACAAAGATGTTTTACTGTTTCTTCTTTTTCCCATCTTTATTTACTCTAGGGACAGAAAACAGAAATTGAAGGAACCGACAGCCTCTTCTCTGGTTCTTGGCTTGCTAATCCTTTTCTGAGTCTTAAACAGGTGAAGAGTGAGAATGGCTTTTTATAGAATTCTGAGAAAGGAGCAGCTCTGGAAAGGCTCAGTCTCAGGGCGGCTGCATGAGTATTATATCCACTTCGTTGGTTATAGTCTGATCTGCCTCCAGCTCTGACCTTCCTCAAGGTCTTTGGGGGCCTCTGGGGAAGACCCCATCTGCTCTGTCCTCTGGACTCCCTGATTTGTAGATAGTTATTATTGAGTGTCTTTGATGTCTTTCCTCTGGACATCTCAGCACCTGATTTATGTTTCATAGTTTTAACTGATCCTCCTCTCAACCATCATCTTAGGAAGCTGACAAATGAGAAGTTACACTATATGTATTATATATTATACATACGTATTTTATGTATAAGCATGCATGCATGCTAAGTCGCTTCAGTTGTGTCCAACTCTGAGACCCTATGGACTGTAGCCCGCCAGGCTCCTCTGTCCATGGGATTCTCCAGGCAAGAATACTGGAGTGGGTTGCCATGCCCTCCTCCAGGGGATCTTCCCAACCCAGGGAAGATTGAACCCGGGTCTCCTGCACTGAGGGCATATTCTTTACTACAAGCCACCTGGGAAGCCCCTGTATATAAGTATGGCTTGGTATAAATAGAGTTTGCTATAGTAAATACACACATTTTGCAGACACAATTCGTTATCCAACCAGTATCTGCTTCTCCTTCTTCCTTGCCAATAGATCCTATTTTGTCTAAGTATGTACCCTGTGTCTTCCAAGGGGAAGAGATCCAGTTCCTGGGGGTAGATTCCACATCATCTAACCACATCTGGTAATTCCATCCCCCCGCCAGTGGTTGGCTTAATAATAAGACACAATCTCAGCCCGTGATATAGGGTGGGACCTATACCAGGGCGCTTCTGAGAAGGGAGTTCTCACTCCCAAGAATGAGACAAAGGAAGACGCCTCCCTCTAGTCAGGTCTGGATACAAGGCCTGGAACAGCCCCAGCCACCATGCTGCAGTCTGAAGATGGAGCCAGACCTCTTGTTATGCGGAATAATGAATTGTCTTTTGTCTAAGCTAGTTGTGTCAGGGTTTTCTGTTCCAGCAACTAAAAACATCTACTCCAATAATGAGAGTAACATAAAGAGCTTCTATTTGAAAATTTCCACCCACAGTCACGCGTACCCAAGAAGTTTATTTCCACCTCGTTTTAAAACCTTGATGGAGAAAATGTTTTTGTGGTGGAAGGGAGTGATTTTTATATACGAAGATTTCCCCCACAATTCCTTTACGCAACAAAGTGTACAAATTTTCCACAAAAATACCCATGTTACTGCTTTGTTTAAAATGGATAACCAACAAGGACCCACTATATAGTGCAGGGAATTCCGCTCAATATTATATAACAGCCTGAATGGGAGGGGGGTTTGGGGGGAGAATGGATACCTGGATATGTATGGCTGAATCCTTCATTGTTCCCCTGCGACTATCACAGTCTTGTTAATCAGCTACACCCCAATAAAAGATAAAAAGTTTTAAAAAGTACCTGTGTTACACACTTAGGAATTTTCCAAGAGAAACCTTGTTTTAAAAGGGTGTACTTCTGGTGTATGGGCTTCCCTGATAGCTCAGCTGGTAAAGAATGCGCCCGCAATGCAGGAGACCCTGGTTCGATTCCTAGGTCGGGAAGATCAGCTGGAAAAGGGATAGGCTACCCACTCCAGTATTCTTGGGCATCCCTTGTGGCTCAGCTGGTTAAGAATATACCTGCAATGCAGGAGACCTGGGTTCGATACCTGGGTCGGGAAGATCCCCTGGAGGAGGGCATGGCAACCAATTCCAGTATTCTTACCCGAAGAAACCCATGGACAGAGGAGCCTGGTGAGCTACAGTCCATAGGATCACAAAGAGTTGAATATGATTGAAGCAACTTAGCACACACTTTTGGTGAATTGTATTTCAATTCTGAGAAAGTAGAAGCTATGCCTTTAACTTATCTGTACCCTGGCATCTTAACAAAGTCCAGTGCTAACAGGAGTGAACAACCCTTACCTGCTTGTGAAGGAGAAAGCAGATGGAGTCTTCATCACTGTCCATCTTATGTGTCTCTCCTCAAATAGTTACTTTGGTGTGGGACTTCCCTAGCAGTCCCGTGGTTAAGACTCCATGCTTCCATTGCAGAGGAAACGGGTTCGATCCCTGGTTGGGAAACTAAGATCCTGCAAGCTGCAACGAAGATCAAAGACCCTGTGTGTCGCAACTAAGACAAGGCACAGACAAATAAAAATAAAAAAAACTAGCTACTTTGGTGTGCCTCCAGGGTCAATTATTTAATCAGCCACCCCAAGGTTGTTATCATTGAAGATGAAAAGAGAACCTAAAACTTGAGGGTTTAACACCCCCAAATATCACCAGAAAGCCTCGTTTTTAAAGAAAAGTAAAACTAGTTTGATTCACTGCCGTAAGGAAGAACATTAAGTACCTTAGTGAATCAGCCATGGGCATGTGTTCCCCATCCAGAACCCCCCGTGGCTGACTCATGTCTACGTTTGGCAAAAACCACTACAATATTGTAGTGATTAGCCTCCAATTAAAATAAGTAAATTAATTTAAAATAAAATAAAATAAAATTACCCCTTCCAAAAAAAGAAAAAGAATCTTGGTGAGTCTTAGCCATGTCTTGGAAGTGGGGAGTGAGAAGTGGGCTGTATCTAGGACTTTGGCATCTCAGCTCAAGTGACATCACTTGGGTTGAATCTTTCAAGTCAGAGAACTGATGGGGGAGATTTTGTGATAAAATACTTTATGGGGAGATGGACGTGCCAGAGCAAGAATCCTGAAGGCAGTCTTCACATCTACACTCTTACCTGAAAGGTGGGCAGTCTGCTCAGCTGAGAGCAGGCAGTTGTCTTCAAAAGAGAGAAGGGGAGTTGTTTATAGGTTCATAGTGTTATATTTCCCAGCAAAGTTTTCTGGTCACAAACAACTTAGTCAGGCTTTTCTGGTGATCCAGTGGTTAAAATCCAGCTTGTGATACAGGGGGCACCAGTTCGATCCCTGGTCTGGGAAGATCCCATAAGTCCCAGGCAACCAAGCCGGGGCGCAACAACTTCTGAGCCTGAGCTCCGGAGCCTGAGAAGCACAGCTCCTGAGCCCGCGTGCTGCAACTCCTGAGGCCGTGAGCCTGGAGCCTGCGCTCAGCAACAAGAGAAGCCGCTGCGGGGAGAAGGCCGTGCGTGGCAGCAAAAGAGCCCCACTCTCTGCAGCTAGAGAGGAAGCCCGCACACAGCAACGAAGATCAGCACAGACACGGCAAAAAAAAAAACTCAGTCCTGTTGACACGGCGGGTGTCAGTGTTGTCACGAAAGAGCGTGCGTCTCAGGCGGTAAGAGGGAAAGATGTGAATTCAGAGGCAAACAGAGAAAAGGCACGTGGCCCAGGCTTCTCCACTACCTCCTGTCCGAGAAGGGGCCTGGTTTTGTTTGGTTTTTACGGACAGAGACTTCTGAACCAGCTCTAACAATATGCATGTGTTCATGGGCTATGTGACCTCAGGCAAGTCACACATTCTCTGAGCCTTCATTTCCAAAACTAGAAAAAAAAAATCAATAATACCTTCCAGGGTTGGTATGTGGATTAAACCACCTGACAAATGCAAAATGAACTTAGCATGGTGCCCGGAATTGTTCAATATGTGTATTAGTTTCCTTTGTCTTTCTTCAAGGAACATATAAAAATTTTAGAGGAGCAAGGATAACCTAGGTGACAGGTGAATAGCAAAGCGTCAGACTGCACAAGACAGCAAATGCCTACTGGGCCAAATAAGTGCTGGAGACAACCAGCGTTGGAGGCTGGGGTGTGTGGGTGTGCGGGTGTGGGGTGCATTAGGACAGGCTCCACGGAGAGGAAGGGGGTCCACGCCAGGCTTGAGACTTCTTGGTGTTTCTCTGATTCCTACCGGGAAGAGTCCTACATGGCGTTTGCGTCAGTCCCAGGACTCCGGAGTTGCAGTGACTACCGGTATGTGATTGTGGAATACAGTAAGTCCCCGACAGTAAGTCCCCTACAGACGAGAGTTCCGTGCAGAGTCCAATCTGTCTGTAAGTCCAACAAAGATAGCCTAGGTACCCGACAAACACAATCAGCTATATACCTCTGGTTTTAGGCTTGCCTCCAGACATCCTGGGCTTGAAATAAGGATTCTGTCTACTGTACTCTACACAGTAAATTACACAAAATCACAACCACTGTAGAGGACGCACACAGGTGTCAGTGCATGCCAGACGCGTGAACGAACTTGTGATTGAACATGTGAATGCACGCTTGCCTCTTGGAAAGTTCCCAACTTGAAGGTTCATATGTAGGGGTCTTACTGTACTCTCTTTCCCCTCAGGGGTTCGCTGTAACTCAGACTTCTGCATCTCACATACCCTGAGACACTGGGATAATTCAGCTGTAAGCAGATGGCTGGGAAAGTAAGGTGTCTACATTGTAAATTGTAGTAAGATGTTTACATTGAATGTATGCAAATACATTGAATTTAAGAGACATCATCTTTCTGCAATAAATGGAGGACCATTTATGGATCAATGATCATAAATAAAAGATAACTTTGAAGATGAAAATAATGAAACTAAGTGCTCTGCCCTCCCCATGGGTCTCCCCAGGAGAATATCATAAGTTCCTGGATAAGTACCTCTTTACCCCTCAACACAAGCTCCATCCTGGGTCCTCGGAGAGAGGACTCTATCCTTGACCTCAGTGCTTGAAGAACTACTTGCGTAAACAGAGACTCACAAAGATGCCCTTCGCCTGTTCCTTTTGAAGCCACTGAACCCAGAGAAGGTGCCTGGCAGCTATCCTCCACCTTTTGTCTCCTAAACTGGTCACTTTAATTCCCCCAAACCAAAGATGCTTTCAGGCAGCTGGAAGCCTTCAGCTAAAGGAGGGAGGCAGAACGAGGGGCCTGAGACCCACAGCCCGAGTTTTGCAGCCTCAGACCTGTCTCCTCCCGAAGGTCCATCCCCCGCCTGAGGACACCACTCGGTATACCTGCACCAGGAAACAAAGAGGTCACTGGCTCTCTGCCCTGGGAGGCACAGTGGTTCCACTTGCCCTTTACCCCCCTTTGACTGTAAGGACTCCTCCTTATAAAACTCCATAGACTAAAACTCTAATTCAAAGGGACCCATGCACCCCAATCTTCATAGCGGCATCATTTACAATAGCCAAGACATGGAAGCAACCTACATGGCCATCAACAGATGAATGGACCAGAAGATGTGCTACACACATACAAGGGAATACCACTCAGTCACGGAAAAGAACAAACTTTTGCCCCTTTAGGCAACACAGATGGACCTGGAGCATACTAAGCGAAATCATAGGCAAATATCACATAATATCGCTTATATGTGAAATCTAAAAAATGGATGCAAGTGAATTTATTCGCAAAACAGAAACAGACTCACAAAGAAAACAAATTTATGATTACCAAAGTGAAAGGGATTGGGAGTTTCAGATTAACAGATACACACCACTGCATATAAAATAAACAAGCACCTACTGAATAGCCCAGGGAACTATATTCAATATCTTATAGTAACCTATAATGGAAAAGAAACTGAAAAAGAATGTATATGTTTATATGTGTGTGTATAACTGAATCACTTTGCTGTGTACTCCCGAAACTAACACAATATTGTAGATAAGCTACACTTCAAATAAAACTCCTAAACTGTTGTGAGTCTGGGCTCCTGATCATGAGCATTCCTACAGGCCTGAGAGAAATCACACCTCAACCTGCGGCTCTGTCAGAGCCTCTCTGACGTCTTGGCCAGCACAGAGCCCACCTAAGTCTAAAACTCTGGGACAAACAGGCATTGGAGATGCCTGTTTATAGGCATCTGTAACTACTTCCTCGTAGTTATAAACTGGACTGGAGGGAAGAGGCCTGCAAGCAACCAGGGAGACCCAGACCCACCAGACATGATGGTCCAGCTCTTGGCCTCTGACTCAGTTCAGTTCAGGGGCCTTCTTGCTTAACTTTGCAGAGACATCTGCTAACTCAACAGTGAGTAGAGATCAGCCTTTTTCAGATAACTCTCCTGGGAAGGAGGGTGCAGGGGGAGCAGAGACTAAAGCTCCCCACTGGTAGAGAAGAAAGTGGGACACGTGGTAGAATTGGAGGATGCTGGGTGCTGTCCCTGGAACCTTCCAGTTACACTTCAGAATTACTCAGAAGGATACATATTACTAGCCTTATTGGAAGAGTCCATGGAGTCACTTGCCTAAGGTCACCCAGTTACAAAGCATGTTGAGTGAGTGAGTGAAGTCACTCAGTCGTGTCTGACTCTTTGCAAGCCCATGGACTGTAGCCTGCCAGGCTCCTCTGTCCATGGAATTTTCCAGGCAAAAGTGCTGGAGTGGGTTGCCATTCCCTTCTCCAGGGGATCTTCCCGATGCAGGAATCGAACCCAGGTCTCCCACATTGCAGGCAGACGCTTTACCCTCTGAGCCACCAAATAATTCACATCATTGTATTTTCTCCCACACCTTCCTTCTCAGACTTTGGTGATTTGAGCACCGCTTCCCTGGTCTCACCATATACGTGTCCTCGTGTGCTATAGCTGGCTGGATATTTTTCTTCAAGCGGATCCCTTTTTAAAAATAATTGAACTATAAGTTGCTTTACAATGTTCTGTTAGTTTCTGCTGTACAAAGACGTGAATCAGCTGTTTATACACATTCACCCCCTCTCTCCTGGACCTCCTGCCCAGCCCTCATCCCAGCCCTCTAGGTCATCGCAGAGCATGGAGCTGGGCTCCCCGTGCAGGTCAGCAGCTTCCGTCCAGCTGTCTGTTCCACACGTGGTGGTGTACATAGGTCAAAGCCCCTCTCCCAGTTCATCCTGCCGTTCCCTCCCCCCACCCACTGTATCCATAAGTCCATTCTCTAGGTCTCTGTCTCTTTCTTTTTAAACTCAAACACATTCTATATTTATGTGTTCAATTGTGTTTACACTGAATATATGCAAATACATTCTACTTAAGACACATCATCTTTCTTCAATAAAAGAAAAACCATGTATGGATCAGTGATCATGAGTTGAAGAGAAGCCTGAAGTTAAAAATAGTGAAAATCAGTGTCCCGCCCTCCCCATGGGTCACCCCAGGAGAACACCATAAATAACTAGATAAGGAAAGAACGTCAGCACAGGTTTGGGTGGAAGAGTGTGGCTGGGGAAAAATGACCTCCCTGGTCATGTGGACCTGCTGTGGTCAACTGCCTGTTTTCATGTATGCTACAAGCTAAGAATGAGTTTTCCAGCTTTCGTGATTTAAAAACTGCAAATGCTTCCCAAAAAAGAAGTATTTTATAACAAGTGAAAATTAAAAGAAATTCACATGTCCATGTCCATGTCCATAAATAAAGGATACAGCCACGCCCATCCGCTCACACACTGTCCACAGTTGTTCTCCCTCTCTGGCTGCTACACACACACCACCCAACCTGCAAGACAGAAACTAGTTTCCGCCCATCTTGCAGGCGATCTGCTGACCTCTGGGCCCAGGGCTGGCCGGCAGTGCTTTACAAGTGAGTCCAGTCTGTTGTCTTCTGAGCTGCAGGGCTCCTTTCCTAGCTGCTATCCAAACCAGTCACTGTCACTTCAAGGGACCCCTTGGGTTGAACATCCAAGGTCCGGTTGTCCCGATTCATCCCATGCCAGGGGACAGCCGTGGAGAGGATCCCCATGTCATACCTCGGGTGTGGATGACGATGATGGTGGTGGTGATGGTGGCGATGATGAAGGGGAAGAAGGAGGAAATGGGAAAGAATAACATCAAGATACCACAAAGGATTCATGGACATGGCTTGGTCTAGTCATCAACCCAGTCCATCCCACACCACTCCTATGGGAGAGACACTATTATTGGCCCCATTTCACAGATGAGAAAAACCAAGGCTGGAGCGGGACATGTAGTCAGCTGCACAAGGATGCATAAGGGATGGTGGCTCAGTTATCACTCAGTGTTCCAGTTCCTGCGCCTGGATTTTACTGCTCTGTCAGAAGGCCACCCCCAGTACCTTCAGAGTTTCAGAAAACCCTAAGATTCTTTGTTGCAATCATGACTGATTTTGTTCAACCCAACTGCTTACTCATATCAGGGGAGGTCCACAGCGAAGAAATGTGATTCTCAGAAACACTATTAAAGTTTAAAAAAAAAAAAAAGAAGAAGAAGAAAATGTTACAGAAAATATGTCATCCATAAAAAGTATTCCCAGAGTGACCCAATTTCCAAACCCCAAATCAAACAGTAATAAACTCCCCACCTGTGGAACCCAGATCCCCGGGCAGATCTCAGAATCCTCACGAGAGACCAAAGAATCCATCTATGCATCATGGCTTAACTTTAGAGAAATGAATAGCATTCTATATATATCAGTGAATCTTTAAATGGATTAAATGTTGTGGTTTAGAAAAGAAATTGATTTAAATGGATTATTGAGTTTGCCTTATCTTTTTGTCACTTGCCTTTCTTTCCCCATCAATAGTTACTAAATTGGGAAAACTACCACCCTGATATCCTCACCCCGAAAAATGACTGGGGGCTCTGACTGCAACGTGTAGCCTGACAACAGAACCAAATGTTTACAGTTGATGCTTTACAAGCAAACTCGGATGTATGGGCACTGAATTCAGAACTCTTTCATTTCCATGAGTCTTTCCAATCGAATTACCTAGTTCTGTCTGTGTATATCCATGGGAAACGAACATGTACGAAATTTATTTTGAGTCCCATCCAGAGGCTTCTTCTAGAAAGAGATTATATTTTTTCGCCAGCTGAGAAGAGGGCACTGGCTAACATCAGCTCTCTGTTTTCTAGTAATGTTTTCAGCCTCAAGACACAGCAAGCTCTCTGTGCATCAAAAAGCTGGATGTAACCATTAATCAGGGTCTCCGCGGATAGAATATCCACTCTGGGCAAGAGATGCTGATAACCTCAGAGGACCGTTCTGATTCAAAATCTATTGTTCTAAGATAAAGCCCAGGAACATTTTTCTGAGGCGATCCCAAAGAAAATCTAATAACCCCAGGCACACAATACCTCTTGTTCGTCATTCACCTGCTTCTGCAGCCTGCCCCCCTAGCTATCCGCTAAGTTCATAAACAGTAGAAGATTTGGCTTCTGAGCTGCAATTTAATATGTGTGTAAAAGTGATATGAGGATCGTGCCCATCAAGAGGGCTGTAGTCCAAGGAACAGGGCAGGCTTTATTAGTGCCTCGTCAATTAAACAGGGAAACATTCAAGCTCCAAGAGGAACTCTGTCTCGGGGGCGACAGGGAGAGATGGTTTCGTCTAAGAGAGCAGAAATCCACTGGAGACAATGGAAGCTCTGTTTCACATGGGGAAAGGGTGAGGGTCCTTATCTGCCTTCAATAGCGATGTTCAGTGAGAGAGAAATTAACTTCCTTCCTTGTGAAGGAAGAAGTAAGGAACAAGAGACCCCCGGGGGCTTTTGTAAACTCCATGTCCTTCCCCACCAAGATTCTGGCATGTCCTACTCTGAACGCACATACCCCTTCTCCCGTGAGACTCTATACAGAAATGTTATTGGCAGCAGCGCCTTCAAGACCCCAACACGCTGGTGCAGAGAGTGGAGAACGGCAAGCTGGGACAAGCGTGTGTTCCCCCAGGGACTGGAGGGGCTGATGCGTATTTGGTTATCTTGTGATAGGCAGTGAAAGGCAGGGACTGTAATGAAATGATGTTTGGGGACTTCCCTGGTGGCCCAGTGGCTAAGACTCCATGCTTTCAATCAGGGTGTCTGGGTTCGATCCCTGATCAGGGAACTAAGATCCCGTATGCCACCACTAAGACCTGGTACAACCAAGTAAATTCATTAAATAAATAAAAAATAATTTATAAAAAAATAAAAGAAATGATGCTGGAAAATGAGGCTGATGCCTGATCACGTAGGGTCTTGTGTGCCTGGTGAGAGTCTCCTGCAGGTTATAGAGCCAATAAGGTTCTGAGAAGGGGCGTGATGTGGAGTGATGGATATCACTGTCAGCTACCTCCCGGGGCCATGTGCATGGATGCCTCACAGGCTTCAAAAATCAAAGGAAGAAGCTTTGACTGGAAATAGTCATTGTGGTACCATCAGGGTATAAGTGGTTGATGAGGACCTAGGAGGCCTGAGACTACCCAAGGAAATAGAATACAGGAGGGGTGCAGAGAAAGTTAGGAACTGGTGGATGAGGTAAGAAAGCAAGAACCAGACAGCAGAAGAGCAACTCGGGAAGAGAAGAGAGCAGGGGGACCCAGCCAAGCACTAGTTCCTCTTTGGGGACCGAGGTGGGAGGGTGCAGGGATCCAGCGAACCGAAATCCAGGGTGACTGCTTTGGGGATGCTGATTTCATTTTTCATAAATATTAAAGAGGAGAGCAGTGATGAGGAGGCTCAGATGGTCAAGAGGACCATCAGGGCCAGAATGTCGAGTGTGACCTGACCCCGACCGTGGGACCTTCCAAAAGTCACTCTTGGGCTCCATGTTCTCAACTGGAAAGTCAAGGGGTCGACTGACCTGCCCTCCACTCAAACAGAACATGAAGCTGCCAGTCATCTCCCCAGCCCGCCTGGACCAGTCACCATCCTCTCCAGCTACCAGAAATATGGAAACTGAATGAGGGTGACCAGCTATGTCCAGCACAGAGCATCTCCTTCTCTACCTCCAACCTGCCATGATGCGCAGGCCCCACGCCACACCTGGCTCCCAGCGGTACAATAAGAATGTTCTTTTTCTCCTGGTCAATAGCAGGAACTCTTCTCTGGGACTCCTCTGAAGGTCAGCTTCATGCATGCTTGCATGCTCAGTTGTGTCCGACTTTTTGCGACCTCATGCACTGTAGCCCACCAGACTCCTCTGTCCATGGGATTCTCCAGGCAAGAATTCTGGAGTGGGTTGTCATTCCCTTCTCCAGGGGGTCTTCCCGACCCAGGGATCAAACCCTGGACATCTTTGGCATCTTCTGTGTTGGCATACAGATTCTTGACCACTGAGCCACCTGGGAAGCCCCAAAGGTCAGCTTAGAATGTTTCTTAAAAGTCTTAAATGAGTCATGAGAGCATCTCCATGCTTGCTTTGGGGAAATGCAGTAACTTAGAGCATCTGGGGAGCCCTTTACATGGTATCAGAAACACGGAGACTTGCTGACGTCCCAGGGGACAGGATGGGGTGCATTTGTTTTTTCTCTGCCAGGAGGGTCAGCCCTGCTGTACCAAGATATCCCTTTGCATGAGAAACCCCTATGTAAAAGCCCCCACCCCACATCTCGAGATAGTCCAACCCAGAGGCCCTGACGCATCCTCTCCAGTTACTTCTGTGCAAACCTCCCCTATGTTTTGAGATGCTGCTGACCGAAGAAAAGGAAAAAAAAAAAAATAGCATTTGCGGGGGGAGGGGAACGACTTCACTACAGATAAAGATGATCTTTGCTTAAAAAAAAAAAAAAGAAAAGAAAAAACCCTGACCACTTGCTCAAGTAACAAAGCTCTTTCTGCATAGTTGTAAAGAGCAAAGATCACTGGAAAGTGACAAGGCTGGGATTTTTCTCCCATCCTTTCCTCACGTATTCCAATCCCCAGAGGACGGCGGGACCTGTTTTCAAATATTGACCTTGGAGGCTTTAGCACACAAGGCTACAAGCACTGAACACTGAACTGGGTCCATTACTCATTCTGTTGACGGGCAGGATAACATGCATTAGAGCTGAGTAAAGAATCATTTGTAGCCTAAGAAGCTTTTGACAGCAGGACTCATTGTCCCGGCCCCTCCGTCTGTCTTGATAGGGTGTTATCACCACCTCTATTTCTGAGTATTTCTGAGGCTTCCATCTCTTTCCATCTGAAAAACATCCATGTCTTTGAGTCCAGCCTGATGGCAGGAAGAGACAAATCATGGCAAATAGCAGAGAGGGACCAGGTGGAAGACACTGCGCGCTGAGGTTGGCCAGCTCTTCTGTCCCCATCGCCACCGCCCTCCCACCGCCCACCCCCATCACCAGCACCAGCTCTCCTAACCGCAAGCCTGTACCCACTCACGCTGCCCACAGACCGCTGCATGGCTCTGGGGCTGGGAAGGGGGCCAGGCAGAGACCCTCCTCACACCAGAGCTGCCTGCCTTACAGAAACAACTGAATTCTCTGAGGACGCAAATTCTAACACCAGTGGGGACTATCAGTTCTCTAGCCCCAGTCACTCAACCCCATCCACACCCTGATCTCTCTCCTACCTTCTAGATCCCACAAATTCACTCACTTCTCTCCACCTGCGTTGCTGACATACCTAGATGGACCATCTATTTTCCCTGGACTCCTAAAAGCCTCCCAGTTACTTTCCCTGTGTTCAACTCTTGCCTCCTATGGTGGGTTCTCCATCTTGACAAGTGATCTTAAAATACTACTCTTGGGGTTCACCTGGTGGCCCAGTGACTAAGACTCCACGCTCCCAAGGCAAGGGGGCCCGCGTTCAATCCCTGGTCAGGGAACTAGATCCTGCATGCTGCAACGGAGACCCAGCCCAGCCAAATAAAAATTTTTAAAAACTCTTATGTAGTCATTTGTCTGTTTAAAACCCTAGAACAGCTTGATTGGCCATGGGACTGAGTCTAAATCTTTCACCTGACCTAGAGGCATTCAGTAGGCACCTCCTGCATACCATCCCCCCAACCTCTCTTGCCCTTATTCTCTGCTCTAAAAATTCTACCTTTCTTTCAATTTCTCGATGTTCATCTTAAACTTCGTTCCATAGAGAAACTTTGCCTATGTGTCATTTTATAATCAAGTCCTATATTTTCCTCTGTCTCTAGCATCTCAAACTATGGCAAGCAGGCAATAAACATGTACTGAATTGAATGCCTGAATGAAGGAAGCCCCGCCTTAACAGAATCGTTGCTGTTACCAATGAATTTTGGTTTCCAAAGAGAACCGCATTTATTAAGCCCAGTTTGCCCTGATTGGTCTGGCCTGTTAAGATTTCACAGTTAGTATGGCTGCTTATCATTCAAACTAAGACATTTTGGGGAGTGCTAATTAAAATTATATGTTTTTGAATATGCATTTATTGAGCAGCATACTGATTTTATTGGTGGACCTATAAAATATTTCTATTTGAGGATAAAATTATTTATAAAAGTAATTTCAAAAATAAAACACTTCCATTTCAAAATTTAAAAATTTCAAAACTAGAAATACTTTAAAAATGGAAATCCATAAGTTAAGACAACAAAACTTATTTAAAATGATTATCTGAACACTGAAAAATAACATAAACAGAATAACTGTCTTTAGTAGTTTTTCATGTACTTATGTTAGTTGGTAAAATGCATTTGCATCAAATTATGCATCATTGTATATTTCTGACCTTTTTTTCCAAAATGATCTTATTTTTAATTCTTTTCTAAAACACTTATAGTCATCTTCAAAGTTGCAATTTATGATTAATAGTATGAAAATGTTGATACATTCTATTGGCTCTTTGCTGTAAACCACAATATTTTTATTTAAGAAAAAAATCTCTAACAACAAATTGTACTAAATGAAGGGTAGTCCCAATTCCAATTTTTCTCACACTGAAATGTGTAAATATTTCAACCTAAATATTTTCACATTTTTTTATGCCTCCATTCAGAGCAACTTTCTTTGACAAATACTTCAGTAAGACAAAACATCAAATAAATTCCTTGATCCTATTGAACATTTGACTGTATTTAGATGCCACAAAATTGTTTGTCTTGTCTATTTTGTTTTGCTCTGGTAATGAATCCAAACTTTACAATTGGAAACAGAAACTCTACAAGTTGAGCCATTTCAAAGTGAAATCATAGAATATTAGCATGAAGCCTTATTCATCTTTCTCATTCATATTGATTTGTCCACTTTTCCTTGCTTTTGTAGGGATAAATTTCAATGGTTTTCTGTTTGCAAACTTTGTCTTCAAAATTGCAACCTAACAATTTGCTAAAAGTTTCAAAGTTTAAAAGTTTCCAGTGTTCCACTTTATTGAATATTTTACTTGAAGGTTTTAAACACCTTTTGAACAAAATGTAACTATAATTTAAAGGACTCATTTCCAGTAATGTCCGGATTGTCATGAAGCTTAATTCACCAAGGCCCAGATGTTTCTAAAGTCCAATTGGTGGTAAGTGAAAAGAAAGAACACAGAACTGCCAATGTCAAACTGTTTTGGAAGGAATTCAACATCAGCTTCATCAAAACAATTTTGAACTTCAGTCATTCAGTGTATATCTGAAAATAGTCATAAATAATGACACCTCTGACCTCAACTTTGGTAGAATATCAAGGGCTTTTTGGATACTATTATGAATGTGGGTTGCCATTCCCTTCTCCAGGAGACCTTCCTGACCCAGGAATTGAACCCGGGTCTCCCACACTGTAGGCAGACGTTTTACCATCTGAGCCACCAGGGAAGCCCATTTTTAGTGAATCACAACCAATTCTAAGTACATTTCCGCTCCATGATTTTCTCAATTAAGATCACTAGTTTCACCACAAAACCATGTTCTCCTGGACCTTGTTTATATCATCCCTGTAAAAGCGATAATTTTATCTTTAATATTGAACTTTATAACAACGTTTACAATAACCTTCACAACAATCAAGATTCTGCCTTTGAGAAAATAAACTGCCAAAAGCTTATACTCTGATGTCATGAACTGGATAAAGAATCAATTAATGGGGTTCGTTGATCTTCCTACTTGGAGTATCTGATGACATTTTAGAAAACTGTCGTCACTTAGCTGCGTGAGGAGTTCTTCTAACGGAACCCACACACCAACAGCTATGACTTCATTTTTCATACGTGCCAGGAGAACTTGGGGTTCCGGATGAGTGGTGCTAAAACTCTGGAGTCAGCGATACTGCATCACATACTCCAGCATTTGTCAAGAGGGTTGATCTCAAGTTAAGTGTTCTTACCACACACACAAAAAAAGAACATAAGGAAACTTGGAAGTAATAATACATGTCTTTTATTTTTACTGTGGAGATGATGTCACAGGTGTATGCATGAGTCCAAACTCATCAAATTTTATATATTAAATGTGTGCAGTTTAATGTGTATCAATTATACCTCAATAAAATTGTTTAATTTTTTTTAACTTTAATGAGTGGAATTAGAAGATAAAATGATGTAAATAAATACATTGATATAAATGAAAAGTAATACCCTTCAGGGTAATTTTAAAACATGCTTTTGAAAGCTGCATATAGTCTTCTTCAAATAACTCTTGGAGTAACTTCTGAAGTAGGTATTGACTTTTTTACCAGCTGAGGGTGGACAGCAGAGACCAGCAAACATTTTGTGCACATTACATGTTGTTGAAGTTGATAGTGATCAACTTTCTTAGAAACATAAATTTAGTAAATGCTTTATTTTCTATTAAATACTCATTTATTTTTTTTTAACTATCATTGAGAGCTTTATAAGGGTTGTATTAATTGGGAAAGAACTGCTATCTCATTAAAACTTAAGTTTTCTAATATGGGAATTAATATATTCCTTCATCTATTTAGGTTGCCTTTGATTTATCTCACTACTACTTTAGACTTTGATGTGCAGAAATTTGACACATTTTTGCGAGATAAAGTCCTAAGCATTGGACTTGTTTCATGCTACTTTAAATGGTATTTTTTTTTTCATATTTAATTTTCTACCTGTTACTAGGATATAGAAGTGAAATTAATTTCCTACATTGACTTTGTATTTGCTGACCTTGATAAACATATTTATCTTTATTTTCTGTAAAGATTTTGATCCTGAATTTTCTATTTCATAAACATCATCTAGGAACAATTTCTTCTTCCTTATTTCCAGTTCTTATACATTTTACTTTACTTTTTTTTCCTTTTTCTTTTTTATCCTACTGGCTAGTAGCTCCAGTACAGGGTAGAACAGAATTGGTGTTGGTGACCCCTACTTAATTTTTCAGCTCATTTTTGTAAATGGCAAACCCATGCAAAACATGACTCCTTAAGATTAAATCAGTGACAAAAATCACTGTAGCTAGAATGTAGACAATTCGCTCCCCATGCTGACATGTCCAGCCTTTATTTCTCACACATATTTTACCTACGCCCAGCCCATAATTTCTGGTGTTTTCAACTGGATGGCAGCCTGGAGGCTTCCTGCATCTGGGCTAGGGCACAAGTGTGATGGAAGTGGCCAATGCATTGACAGGCCCAATGGGCACAGGAGTGACAAACCCATCTCTTGAGATTGGAAGATTTACTCTCCTGAGCAGCTCCTGTCTGAGATGGCTCTGTCTACCAGAGTCTCCTAGGAAGGTGTTGGTGTCTTTTGACTGGAAAAAGTGAAAGTGTTAGTCACTCAGGTGTGTCCAACTCTTCGAGACCCCATGGACTGTAGCCCGCCAGGCTCCTCTGTCCATGGGATTCTCCAGGCAAGAATACTGGAGTGGGTTGCCATTTCCTTCTCCAGGGGGTCTTCCCAACAAAGAGATGGAACCTGAGTCTCGTGAAGTGCAGATAGAATCTTTACCATCTAAGCCACCAAAGAGAGCTGAGTGGATGCTCTGGTCATCTTCCAGATAAAACCACTGCACACGCATCTCATAACCTGCCCAATGAGGTCATAGCAGAGCAGGAACCACCAAGAGGAGGTCTACCAAAGCCGCCCAGGCTTACTTCAATGGAACTACGGATAATAATATTTCATTTTAAAAGAATCTGGGTCTTCTCTGGCTGTCCAGGGGTTGAGACTCCTTGCTTCCAATGCATGGGACGTGGTTACAACTCCTGGTTAGGGAACTAATATCCCACATACTACGTGGTGCGGCCAGAAAAACAAATGAAAAATAAAAATGAAGAATTGAACAAATGCTCAGCCAAACTGGGTACTAGGCCAGTAGGAACAAACTCCCTCAGCCCTGGGCAAACTAAGACCTGTGTGCCTCTTTATTCTTCCCTGACACCAGACTTATTCATTTCCTATTATTGAATATGAGTCAAATATGATGCAAAAAAAAAAAAGTAAGGTGTCTGTAACAGTCAGCATTTATTCTCCATCAACAGCTCCAATATTTTCCATTTTGGAGACTTAATTCTGCTGTAAGAGGAGGAGATGGTGAATGAAAGCCAGGAAATAGAGAGGCCATCATCATCCAAACAATGGAAGCATGTTTAGAACTTTTCACCATTCTATGGGCCATTAGAACAAGAACAAAAGTGAAGAGAAGCCAATCTCCCAGGCACTGTTGAAAACTGTCTTTCTGGGGGTCTGTCCTTCCCATCTGGCTGGAGACATCAGTGAGAGAGGAGAAAGCAGGAGACCAGAAAGGGGGGTGGGGTTGGTCTGTGTGCTTTGGGGCAGGAGGAGGGTAGTGTTAATACAGGAATTTGTCATCCCCTAAAAATCTATGATGTTCCTTCAAAATAATTGATGTTTTCCAGTCCTACCATAAAACATTAAAAAAAGAAAAACTTTCCAAATGTTAAACTTTCCATCAGCTTGATGCTTGGAGCTTGGCAAGCTGCAGAACAGAGACTAAGACCCCAGAAATCTTTGCTCCAACTTTCAAGCTTCCGGAGGAAGGCCGGAGGTTTAGAGCTGGACTCAGGGGTGAGGAGAGAGGGTGAGAAATAACCCTGGCCTTGGGGGTGATCTGAAGTGATCTGGGGCTTCTGAAATTGTAGAAAAGCATCACTGTCTCCAAACCTGCACAAACATCTTCTTCCCCCTAGCATTTCCCCTGAAACAATGCTTTAGTGGAGTCTTAACACAAAAATGATACATGTTCTAAAATCTACACCCAGTGCCTGGAGCATTCTCAAGGTGAGCCAGCTGTCTCGGCAGAAAGTGCCAACGCCTTTTCTCCCCTCAAAGTGAGACGCTTCAGTTCAAACCCAGAACTGAGACGCTGTTACCAGGATGAGCCTGAGTTTCCAACCACCTAGAGTTGAAAGTCATCAGTGCAAACTTGTTTGACCCCAAACCCACCATAAGTCCTTCATCCTCCATGATGTTAACTTTGGCTGTTGTTACTAAACAGAGAACAAAGAGGGAAGAATGTTGAGTTGCTGAACAATGGCTATGATTGTTTTCTGGTCATTAAAGCTTTTTTTAAAGGTTCTCTCAGGCAGGGCGGCTTCTCCAGGGACTCAGTGGTAAAGAACCCTTCTGCAATACAGGAGACGCGGGAGGCACGGGTCTGATCCCTGGGTTGGGAAGATCCCCTGGAGGAGGGCATGGCAATCCGCTCCAGTACTGTTGCCTTTAGAATCCTCAAGGACGGAGGAACCTGGGGGGCTAAGGTCCACAGGGTCACAAAGAGTCGGACACGACTAAGCACGCACGCATGCAAGCAGGGCAGTCTCCTCCTTTCCACCCTCTTCTCTGACAACTGCATTCAACACAAGGGTATATGAAAATCAAAACAAGGAATTCAACCTCTAAAGTTTCCTATTACAGAGTGTGATGACTTTCTCAACCGATCTTTCCTTTTCTAAACAAAAAATAATTATTATTATTTTATATTGGAGTATAACTACTTAGCAAAGAAAGCTGAGCACCAAAGAATTGATGCTTTTGAACTGTGGTGTTGGAGAAGAATCTTGAGAGTCCCTTGGACTGCAAGGAGATCCAACCAGTCCATCCTAAAGGAAATCAGTCCTGAATATTCATTGGAAGGACTGATGCTGAAGCTGAAACTCCGATACTTTGGCCACCTGATGCGAAGAACTGACTCATTGGCAAAGACCCTGATGCTGGGAAAGATTGAAGGCAGGAGGAGAAGGGCCCGACAGAGGATGAGATGGTTGGATGGCATCACCGACTCAATGGACATGAGTTTGAGTAAACTCCAAGAGTTGGTGATGGACAGGGAAGCCTGGTGTGCTGCAGCCCATGGGGTCACAGAGTTGGACACGGCTGAGCGACTGAACTGAACTGAGTATTGTGATAGTTTCAGGGGGACAGCAAAAGGGCTCAGCCATACATATACATGTATCCATTTTCCCCCAAACTCCCCTCCCGTCCAGGCTGCCACATAACTCTGAGCAGAGTCCCTGTACTATACAGTAGGTCCTTGTTGGTTGTCCATTTTAAACATAACGTACGGACGTGTACGTACGTGTGATTTGGGATGGACGTGTCAATTGAGCTTTCATTATCCAACAGGAGCAATACTGTCACCCCTGAAACCTACTACCAGTGATCCGTTGATGTGCTGAGTGACCCTGGACAGCAGAGCTGCCTCTGAGCCTGCATTTCCCCCAAGAGGAGGCAGGGCTCCTGGGTCTGAAGGGCTGCGATTTCACGTCGGTAGAGGTCAGGATGCTGGTAAGACAGTATTAGGGTTATTGCAGCCAGCAACCTCTGCTAGATGGTCAGTTTCTTGAAGGCAGCGACCAGCGGCCTCACCCCCATGCTCACCACGTTATCCAGCATGATCAGAGCCCGACACACACGGAGACCCAGCAAGCATGTCTTCAGCTGTGTTCTGAGCTACTTTCCAAAGGGCTGAGCTCACAGCACTGACTGTACACCATCCGAATAGATCTGCATCGGCTTTTGCCTCCTGACTTCAGTACACCTCCCCACTCCTAAGAATGGCAAATTAGATGAAACAGCTCAAGCGCTTTCCAACACAATAGTTTGGACAGGATGCACACAAAATGCAGAACAGATTTCCCAACCGATTCCTCTCATCACCTTCGAGACGGGGGAATGACAGACTGATAAGGAAGCACTTGTGTAAACAGCGGGAGGAAGGAAGAGAGGGAGGGGCCGGCCGAAGGTAAACAAGCAGAGGGTGGGAACAGAAAAGGCCTCTTTTTCATAATTCCCCCAATTTTTCTTTGAAACCCGCCTAATTAGTTCCTCATCCCTTCCAAGGATTAACTTCAGCTCCCTGTTGCCTTTTCATGTGGGAAGACTGAAAGGAGGAGGAAGGAGGGGTGGGGATGGGATGGGAAGGAATGGAGCTTTTCTTGTCCTTGTAAACTCAGTACCAGGCTAGAGTTTACTTTTTCTTTTTTTTTTTTATTAAAAAGCACAATTGTCAGTGAGCTTTCACATGCATTATCTCAGATTATGATAAATGCAATTGTTGCCCACACTGTTCGAGAACTCTTGGTGAAATTAGCATTGTGGTGCTGCCTACTTAACTCCAGTAAGAACAGAGTTCCTTAGAGACAAGCTGGTGAGCAGCCGCTGGGATGCAAACCTGAGGCCATCTGGATGATGCTCTTCCAGCCATACTATGCTGGTTGCTTGGCCAACACCTCCAGATCCCAGCCCCCAGCCCCTTGGGGGAGAGCAAAGCTGAAATGAGAGATGCAAGTGACAGACTCGGGAACTGAACGCTGAGCCATTGCAGCAGGAGAGACTCAGAATTCTCTGTAAGTCACATAGTTCATGGCAAGGAAAGGGATGTGCGTTGCTTTTGAAACTCTTCTGGTAAACAATTAAATGAGGGGGAAGGCTCAGATTGGTATCCCTGGGGAAGTGGGTTTCCAGACTGGTAGAAACTGGGGGTGAGCTGAGGTTCAGAGACACCTGGACAGAGACCCTACTTTATCAGTCCACACCCATGAGAGTTTGGTGCTGCTGAGGAGTCTGGTGAAGAACCAGGGGTAGTCCCATGTTTGCAAACGTTCCTCTAAAGCCGTGGTTCTCTCCTGAGTACCGGGAGAGGCTTTAGAAATTATTCATGCCCAGACTTCACTCTCAGAGATACCAGTTTCACTAATCTGGGGTACCATCTGGATATCCAGGTTGTTTTCTTTTTCTTGTTTTCATCTTCTTTGAATCTTTTTCATTTTTAAAAGATATTACATGTGCAAGGCATAGATTTTAAAATGCACACAAGGACAATAGTCTCCATCCAAACTCTTTCTACAGCCATCACTTCTCTCAAAGGCAACCTCCAGAGAGCATTTTAAAGCAGACAAGAAATCATCTATATTCATACTAAAATGAAAGTGTAGCATACACTGTTCCCCATTTTACTTTGCTGTTTCTGTATGCCTTGACCTTCTCTGCTTTTTCAAAATTTTCCTATATTGATAACATCTTGCACTAGTGTGGTACATGTGTTGCAATGATATGCCAATATTGACATGTGACTATTAACTTAAAAGTTAATAGTTTATATTAAAAGTCCATAGTTTATATTAAGGTTCAGTCTTGGTGTTATATGTTTCATGGTTTTTTAACAAGTTTGTTAATGACATGCGTCTACCACTCCAATCACAAAGAATAGTTTCACTGTCCTAAATATTTCCTGTGCTTCACTTATTCATCCCTCTCTGCCCCCAACTCCCGGCAAAAAAAAAAAAAAAAGGTCTTTTTGTTATTTTCATATTGCCTTTCCAGAAAGCCATATATTTGGAATCATAGTCTATTGCCTTTTCAGATTGTCCTCTTACACTTAGCAATATACACATAAGATTCTTCCACATCTTTTCATGGCTTGATAGCTCATTTCTTTGTCTAGTTGAATAAAATCCCATTTCATAGATGTAAACAGCAATTTGCTTATCCATTCACCTATTGAAGGACATCTTTGTTGCTTCGTAGGTTTGGCAGCTCTGAAGGAAACTGCTATAAACGTCTGTGTACACACTGCTATATTTAAGACAGATAACCATCAAGGACCTATTGTTTAGCACAGGGTACTCTGCTCAGCGTTCTGTGGCTGCCGGGATGGGAGGGGAGTTTAGGGGAGAAAGGAGACACGTT
Organism: Cervus elaphus; assembly: GCF_910594005.1. Taxonomy (NCBI): domain Eukaryota; kingdom Metazoa; phylum Chordata; class Mammalia; order Artiodactyla; family Cervidae; genus Cervus; species Cervus elaphus. The sequence continues at coordinate 43,086,233 of NC_057846.1, forward strand.
TTTGTATAGCTGAGTCACTCTGCTGCTCACCTGAAACTATCACAACATTGTTAACTGGCTACAATATAATATAAAATAAAAAGGCTTTAAAAATCTGTGTACAGATTTTCACGTGAACACAATTTTTCAGTGTATCTGGGCGAGTACCAAGGAGTATGATTCCTGGATCATGTGGTAAGACCTTGTGTCACTACATAAGAAACCCTTAAACTGTTTTCCAAAGTGACCGCACCATTTTGCATTCCCACCAGCAGTGAACAGGAATTCTTGTTGCTCCACATCCTTGCCAGCATTGGATGTTGTCAGTGTTTTGGATTTTAGCCATTCCAATAGGCATATAATGCCTCTCATTGTTGTTTGCATTTGCAACTTCCTAATGATGGAAGGTGTTGAGCGTCTTTCCATGTTCTTCTTTTCTGTAAGCACATAAATCTTCATTGGTGTGGTATGTACTTAGGTCTTTTGCCTATTTTTTAATTGGGTTGCTTCTTTCTTAATGTTGAGGTTTTAACATTCTTTGTATATTCTGGGCACTAGCCTGTTATCAGATATGTGTTTTACAAATATTTTCTCTCAATCTGTGGCTTGCTGTTTCATTTTCCAAACAATGTCTTTTGCAGAACTGAAGCTTTTCATTTTAATGAAGTCCAACTTATCATTGTTTTCCTTTCATGGATGAGGCTGTTGACATTATATCTAAAAACTATCACTGAACCTAAGGTCACGTAGATTTTCTCCTGTATTACCTTCTAGGACTTTTATAGTGTTGCATGTTTCATTTGAGATTACGATCCGTTTTGCATTAACTTTTGTAAAGGGTGTAAGGTCTGTGTCTAGATTCATTGCTTTTTGGTTTTGCATGTGTATATCCAGGTGTCCCAGAACCATTTATCGAAATGACTATTCTTCCTCAGTTGAGTTACATTTGTCCTTTTGTCAAATATCTGTTTACTCTATATACCCAGAAATCTAGGTATGTGGGGCGGTGGGGTGTTACATCTCACGTCCAGGTGATTCTAATATGCAGCCAGCATGTGGATTGTTAATATAAATTCCTTTGGGAAAGTAACATAAGCCTTGCATGTAAAGGGGCAGCAGTTTAACAAGAACCTACCTGCTTTCTTAATTCCGGAGGGGAACATGTCACTAGCAGCTGCACATCCTGTTAAAACCCCAGCTCCAAGGAAAAGCCACCCCAAGATGTGTTACCTCTGCTTCTACATAAACTTGCTTTAAGAGGAAGATTCCTAATTAAATAAGTTGAGAACTTATACTGCATATGTGTGTGTGCACGTGTGTGTGTGCATGTGCGTGTGTGTGTGCACATGTGTGTGTGTGTGTGCGCGCGCACACACATGCAGCCTCCTCCCTGAAGTCCTTAAACACCTGAGATACTGCTCAGGGGTTGAGTATGGCCAGGTGCTCTGCAGGGCATGTGGGAAGCTTAGACTGGGAACCAGAAGACCAGCAGAGGAGGCCAAAATGAGCATGGGAAGGGAGAGGATTTAAACGCTCTCAGATTAGATTAAGACCCCAGGGTTTTTTCCAGTTAAGAGGCTCCTCTGTCCATAGGATTCTCCAGGCAAGAATACTGGAGTGGGTTGCCATCTCCTTCTCCAGGGCATCTTCCCAACCCAGGGATGGAACCCACATCTCTCACATTGCAAGCGGATTCTTTCCCCTAATGCCACCTGGGAAGCCCTTAAAGGATTCATGGGTTTCTGTCAAATCACCCCCTTGGTAGGAACAGCATGCAGGAAGTAAGACCCCAGGGGAGGATGAAGGCAGGGCTTCCATCCTGGGGGGTCAGGGAAACAGCAGGAAGAACAGGGCTGGGGAAGCCAGGCAGCCTCCGTCCTGGCGGCAGCGTGCGGGTCAGTCGCTGCAGCCTGGTCCAGGCTCTGGGCCCCCCAGACAGGAACGAGAGGACACAGGGGACAGGAAGCTACATCCAGGAACTGGAGGGATCCCAGACCAAGGCAGGAGCCGGGTGGGAGCCGATGAGCAAGGTTGGTCCCTGGAGCCGGGCGCACAGACAGCGTTCAGTAAGGGTCTGCGGAAATAATGAAGACTAAGTGAATGACTTTGCAGATGTAATCACTCTAAATCACCTCTTGTGATCACCATCATATGATATCTTTCCTTCATGGGGTTCACAACTGGGCTAGATGGCGGCCTAGAGGGTAAATATTATTCCCACATACCGTGCATTGACTCGTGTTCCTTCAAAAAGAGAGAACTTTCTGATTTCAGACTCCTGGGCTCCGAAGCTGTGAGAGAATAAATTCCTGTTGTCTGAAAACACCTAGTTTTAGGTTCTTTGTTATAGCAGCTGGCAGAAACTAATACACCATGTTAAAGTGGAAAAAAAAACAAAAACTGAGGCAGAGTGATGGTCTATAAATCGCCCAGGTTCACCCAGGCAGGAAGGGGCATTCTTGCTATTTGGACTCCAGTCTTATTTCTCCAAATCTGTCTTCCACTCTGCTGTGCAACTATGCTGTGAATCTCAAGAAGATGTTTCCTAGTCATGTTTAATCAGGCCCAGGAAGACACACCTCATCATTTCAGTCTTGATTCTGCAGCCCCGCATAAAGAGATCTTCCTCAGAGGCTGGGGCCTGCACAAAGTTTATTTCCAGCTGATAAGCCATTGCTTCCTGCTCCTATATAAGGAGATTTTTCCAGAGGACACTTGACCCCATTTCATTTGGGAAGGAAGTACAGAATCAGGGCATTTACTGGGACACTCATTCCCACGGAATATTCTCTTAAAGACAAGGTTAAAATAGGGTTAAACTTAGAACTTCAAAATCAAGTCAACAATGCTCGCTCCCAATCACGAGCCTCCAGGACCACCCCCGAGGGGGACCAGCACAGAGTTTGGTCCTAAAGAAGGAATTGATATATACACATTACTGTGTATAAAACACATAACTAATAAGAGCCTGGCTTCCCAGGTGGCACTAGTGGTAAATAACCCGCCCGCAAGTGCCGGAGACAAGAGACTCAGGTTGATCCCTGGGTTGGGAAGATCCCCTGGAGGAGGGCGTGGCAACCCACTCCAGTATTCTCGCCTGGAGAATCCCATGGACAGAGGAGCCTGGCAGGCCACATACAGTCCATAGGGTCACACAGAGTCAGATATGACTGAATTGACTTAGCACACACGCAATAAGAACCTACTATACAGCACAAGGACCTCTCCTCAGTACCTTGTGATGATCCATATGGAAAAAAAATCTTAAAAATAATGGACATGTGTATGTGTATAACTGAGTCACTTGGATGTCCAGCAGAAAGTAACACAGGAGAAAGCAATGGCAACCCACTCCAGTGTTCCTGCCTGGAGAATCCCAGGGACAGATGAGCCTGGTGGGCTGCCGTCTATGGGATCACACAGAGTTGGACACGACTGAAGCGACTTAGCAGCAGCAGCAGCAGCAGCAGAAAGTAATACTACGTTGAAAGTCAGCTATATTCCAGAAAAAAAATTTTTAATAAAACAAATAAATAATCACATGCTCTTGAGACTTTCCTGGTGGCTCAGTGGCTAAGATTCCGCACTTCCAATGCAGAGGGCCCGAGTTTGATCCCTGGTCAGGGAACCAGATCCCACGAGCACAACTAGGCGTTTTTATGCCCACTACTAAGACCTGGCAGAGTCAAATAAATAAATAAATATAAAACAAAATACTCTCTTTAAAAAAAAAGGTAGGACTGTGTCCAGGAGCTCCCCTGAAGTGATGAGAAAGGGGCACATCTAAAGAGTGAGCTCACAGAAAATGCAGAAACAAAAAGTAGGGTGAAATGGGGATAGAGCCGGGGGATGGGTGCTGGACTGGGACGGGTTCCCCAAAGGGCTAGGGCAAGAGGGCCCTCAGGTGCCCCTGCCCAGCTGGTGGGAATTCTGTACCAACTTTAACAGCCATGCCTGTGCTGGGTAAATGCCCTGGGGGTGATCAAGCAGCCACTTCTTCACCATCGGAGAGAACTTCTTTCTGACAAGAGCTATCAATCCCTCCTCCCCATGGTCCACAGGGGTCCTGACTTCCCTGCAAGGGGAAGAGCACAACATTGGCAGGCAGGCGGCAGGCACGCACTGAATGAATGACGGTGTGCAACGTGCAAACTGCCTAGAATGTGAAGACCACAAAAGCACCAAACTGGCAAGGCCATCCGTGGAGTCCTCCCAGGCTATGTGCCTTTTCACTCAAAGCTGTGAGTGGACAACCGCTGTATCCAAAGGGAAAATGAATAAGAGTGAGTATTGTGCAGAGTTTATTGATGAAGTAAAACTAAGATCATGGCCTCCTGTCCCATCACTTCATGGCAAATAGAAGGGGGAAAGTGGAAGCAGTGATAGATTTTATTTTCTTGGGCTCCAAAATCAGAAGATGGTGACATCAGCCACGAAATTAAAAGACGTTTATTCCTTGGAAGGACAGCTATGACAAACCTGGATGGTGTATTAAAAAGCAGAGATATTGCTTTGCTGACAAAGGTATGTGGAGTCAAAGGTATGGTTTTGCCAGGAGTCATGTATGGATGTGGACGTTGGACCATAAAGAAGGCTGGGCGCTGAAGAACTGATGCTTAAGAACTGTGGTGCTAGAGAAGACTCTTGAGAGTCCCTTGGACTGCAAGGAGATTAAACCAGTCGATCTTAAAGGAAATCAACCCTGAATGTTCCTTGGAAGGACTGATACTGAAGCTGAACCTCTGATTTTTTGGCCACCTGATGCGAAGAGCAGACTCATTGGGAAAGACTCTGATGCTGGGAAAGATTGAAGTCAAAAGGAGAAGAGGGAAGCAGAGGATGAGATGGTTAGATAGCATCACCTACTCATGAACATGAATTTGAGCAAACCCCAGGAGGTAATGAGGGACAGGGAAGCCTGGTGTGCCACAGTCCATGAAGTCTCAGAAAAGGCTAAGAGTCTCTAAGTCTCAGAAGAGACTAGGAGACTAAGAGTCAAACACAGCTGAGTGACAGAACACAGCAAGAGTTTTGAAGTGGAACTGGAGAAGTAGAGGTGTTCTACTTGAGCCTCTACTTAGCACAGAAAATTAAACCCCCATCACACACACACACACACACACACACACACACACACAGAGTCTCAAGCAGCTGCCTGCAGCTCACTTCCCCTAGATGAGATGGTGAGAATCCTAGAGGTCAGACACTCCAGGTCTCTGGCTATGGGTACCTGGTCCCCAGGTCATGCTCACCTACAGGGAGAGGAAATGAAGGGGAAGGCAGATGGTGCAAGGACAGTCCTTTGGAGGTAAAGTGGGAGTCCTGCATTCGAGAAATAAGATGAGATGGGTTAGAACTGGGGGAGGGGGAAAGGAAGAAGAAAAGAGATGTCTTGATACTCTACTGTTCCTCCTAACCCATTTCTGACCCCAGAAAACTAAAGAAGATTTATGTTCCTAGGCAGCCTTGGCAACAGCTAGTTCAGTGGCAGGAGACATCTCTCCACCTGTCTAAAAATATTATCTTGTTGTTGCCAGATGTTGCTCTAACCAGAGACAGAGCAGTCCCAGACCCCAGTTACCCAGAAAGGCTCTGAAGAGCAAATACCTGGGAGGAACAACTTCCTGGTGTGAACGAGTTTCTGTCAAAGTGTAGAAAAAGATCCGATATCTCTCTGTTTGGACAGAGGCAGCCAGATGGCAAAGAATTCAAGAAGAACAAAACAAAGAAGGAGGAAAGGTCAGAGAGGAAGAGCTGCAGACACTGGATTTTCTGATTCAGCGTTTGGCTGACAATTGACTCCATTTCCAAAGGCAATTTGAATGTTTCTGTTCTTCGACTTTTCCTATATTTCTAGCCTCTCCCTCTTTGTGTCAGAGTACCCCAGCTTGATGGATTCCCTCTGCCTTCTAAGCCACATGACCCTGTGGATCTATCTGACAGTGTTCCTCACTGTGTACCTTATACTTTTCTTTGGGCATAGTAACCTCTTTTCTCAGTAAATCACGAACTCCTTGCAGGCAGGCATGCCCTGTGCCTAAGTTCTCTCTAAAATCTTTCAGGGCCCAGCAGAGTGAGCAGGAGGGATCTGTCCTCGGGGACCCCCAAGATGACCCTCAGGTTCAGTGATTCTCCAGAAGGACTCACAGAACTCAGAAAATCGATTACATTCACAGTTCAATTTATGATAGCAGAAGGGCACAGGTTACAATCAGAAAGTAAAAGGCAGAGATGGCAGAGCCCAGAAGAGAAAGACCACACGTGACCTTGTAGTTATCCTTGTAATTGACCTTGTCCCCATGGAGTCACACACAGTTAGAATTCTCCTGGCAAACATGGGCCAACACCCCAGGGTATTGCCAACCTGCAAGCTCACCTGAGCCTTAGTGTTCAGGACTTTTACTGGGGGTCAGTCACGTAGGCATATAGTGTCCACAGAGTCAAGTTTGGCTTCTTAGTCTCCAGCCACTTCAGAGGTCAGACTGATAGGGTGTGGCCTCAGGTCTCCATCATAAATTACATTTTTAGGATGAAGTATCTAGCATGGCTCAGGGTCCCAGGTAAACAGATATATCTGAGATCAGGTATCTGAGATCAGGATTTTCCAACGGTTTAGAGTTTATCTCCCAGCAGTCATCAAGGGCCAAAACTTCTCTATACTGTGTAACGTTTGAGCACTCTGGACCTGCTGAGTCAAATTTGTTGTACAGGATCAAAGGAAGATAAAACTCTTCACCACGGGTTCATGTTCTGACCAACCGCATGGGATTTCTAAGCAGGTCCACCTAGATTTACAAATGAAAACCAATTCTGCCTGAGGATGGAGCCCACCTAAATGAGAACAGATAGCTTCTTAAAGCTGGACACTTTAAGAGATGATATTTAAGAAAGGAGCATGTTTGCAACAACAACAACAAAAAATTCTCTCTCTTCTTTAAGTTGAAACTTAAAACTTAAAACGTCTTTAAGTTAAAACTTAACTTCAAGTTTTTACCTATGAATTTCATGACTCTTGGGTAGACATTAAAAATAGCAATGTGAGGGCTTCTGTTATGATACGCCAAACATACTTGCTTTCTCAAAATGCAATAGGATGCCACTGTAATAAGGATTGAAAACATAGAGTGGAATAACCTAGACCAAAAAAAGAATTTGAAATATCTTTGAAAGCAAGTGGATGGGAGTTAGCTGATGAATAAAGGTAGTCAAGAAACAGGTAACCTGTATGGGACGTTCTCAAAGTGAGGGCTGTCTACAATGTCATTATTATATTTTCATGATAATATTAAAATCTTATTGGCCTTTTTCACTTTGCTGACATTTGCACTGATGGTCAAAGAGCAATGACGGTTAAAACTGCAGAGGCTTCATCGTGAATCTAGGCAGAGGAACCACACTGCCCCAACAGTGATTGTATTATTCACCCCAACCTCTCACACACTCACAGGAAAAAAGCCAATTTCACCTGAGATTTTTCAATTGTTACAGGTTGAAACCATAAAATTACTAATTATATTAATTATTACCTTTAAGTTTTGCTATATAATAGAAGAGTCCCTTGGACTGCAAGATCAAACCAGTCCATCCTAAAGGAAGTCAGTCCTGAATATTCACTGGAAGGACTGATGCTGAAGCTGAAGCTCCAGTACTTTGGCCACCTGATGCGAAGAGCTGACTCACTGGAAAAGACCCTGATGCTGGGAGAGATTGAGGACAGGAGGAGAAGAGGGTGACAGAGGATGAGATAGTTGGAGGGCATCACCAACACGATGGATATGAGTTTGAGCAAGCTCTGGGAGATGGTGAAGGTTAGGGAAGCCTGGCATGCTGCAGTCCATGGAGTGGGCAAAGAGTCAGACATGACTGAGCAACTGAACAACAATAGAATATCTATACAGAATTATCTAGAAAGGCTACTGAAATACCCCTCCCCTTTCCAGCTACACATCTGTGTAACGTGTCCTTTTCTCTAATACTTCAGGATTGAATGCAGAAGTAGATATGAAAACCCAGGTGCCTTTTATTAACCCAGATACTAAAGAAATTTGCAGAAATATAAATCAACACCACTGTTCTCACTAAACTGTTTTGATTTTGGAAATGTAGCTATTGTTCATGAAAAAAAATGCTTTTTTTTCCTATTAATATACAATGAATTTATTACTGGTATTTTTAAATAAATGAATAAATAATTATTTTTAAAATGTCTCAGTTTTAATTCCTGATTCGGTAAGTACTGATAGATACAACCCAGAGAAGTAAAAGCTCGCTGTCACCCTCAATAATATTTGAGAATGTAGAGTCCAGGGACCAACATGTTTGAGAATATCTAGCCTAGATCATCCCTCTGTCTGTTCATCAGTCCAGCTGGAGACTTTGAGGGCTGAGTTACCTCAAAGGTTAAGACTGAGAAATGAAGCTGAAAGCTGAGAATTAACGACGCGTCTATATGGGGGACAGTTCTGTCCTACCTACTCCTTCCTCATGGAACACAGACAAATCTTTCTAGAGTAACCACTGCTTCACTTTTCCCAGGATGTCCTGGCTTTTTACTAAAAATCCCATCACCTGGGGAGTCCCTCCTGGATGTGAAAAGTCCTGGTTTTCCATTGACTGCAAGAAATTTGGGAGAAAGTATAAAACCCATGCAGTGCCCCCCAAAACAGAGACTGAAAGTAGCACTGTCTCTGATGTCGAGTGGACACGGCAGAGATCGTTTGCCTTCATAGAGGCCGTCATCATCAGGCATTCACTCTCCTGCCCACTGCTGTTGGTACCCACGACTGGTGGTTCCCTCATAGTTTCCCCCCCTACCCCGCAAGCAATGTGATTTGAGTGTGCGATTCAAATGCAGTGGAACTTCAACTTTGCCATGAAGGAACGTCTGTTCTTTGCATTGAGATTGTATTTGTTTAACTTTTCACACTGTGAATATTTCCTAAGAGTTCATGTCACCAACACGAGAACAATGAACGACTCACACCCATGTGACCCAGACATCGCTGAACCAGACTAAACAGCCGGGTTATTTTCCTGACAGACAGAAGGACGCACACAACTGGATCGGGAAATAAGTAACCAAAACAGAGCATGCTGCGGGACATGCCAAAAAAAAGTTTGGTCATGGCAGAGAAGAGGATGCGGAAGTTCCCCTGGAGACTGCTCTGTGCTCCCACTGCAGGGGGCCAGGACCTCAAATATCTGTGATGAGACAGGCAAGTAATTCTAAATCCATCCAGAGCCTTTTGTTTCCCCAAAGACTCAAATGTGCAGTCAAAAATGGCTGAATACTCTTGAGTGCACCATGCAAAATTCCTCATAGTATTGCATTCCTCTTTGGACTACTCTATGAAATTGAGTAAAGTAGTAAAATTACATTTGCTGACCAAGAAGATGCAACTGCAGTGACCTGTGGGTCAACAAAAGGGAACATTTTGATCAATTCTGTGTTGGCCCCTAATACTGCAGTACTCCCGCTCATTCTGTAAGATCTTACCAGGGCTCTCTATTGTGTATCAAATGAAGCATCGAATTGCAGCAACTAAAAAATTCTCCTCCTAGCTCCCAGGCACTTTGATTTCAAAAACGGAACTTCAGATCATCTTAATCGGCAATCCTGTCCAAATAAAACACTGCTCCTCTAGTCTCGTATTTGGCAGACAACACAAATGTAAATTCTGGCAAATTCCATTTTGTCTGTGAAGTTCTTTTTTTAAAGCATTATTTCTTATTTAACTTTTATTGGCAAATAACTGCTTCACAACGTGCGTTAGTTCCCACCACAGAGCAAAGCGAATCAGCTACATGTACACATATATCCCCTCTTGTTTGGATTTCGTTCCCATTTCAGGTGGTCTGTGTGTAAAGTTCTTAAGTTCTTACCAAAGAAAATGAAAGATCTCAAGTGTCCTTTGCACCTTGTACAGAATATTGCTTTAAAGAAAGAGAGAGGTGTGGGACTTCCCTCTTGGTTCAGAGGCTAAGACTCCCAATGCAGGGGACTTGGGTTGGATCCCTGGTCAGGGTACTGGATCCCACACGCCACAGCAAAGATTTTGTAGGCCACAGCTGAGACCCAGAGCTGTCAAGTAAATAAATAAGAATGTTTTTTTCTAAGATGTGATTTTCTTACCTATGAGATACTGAGACTTTTAAGAAGCTTTTTTTTTAAATCACTTTTCACATTCTTCAAAACATGCAGAAGGGCTTAGATTTTTGATATTTTGTAGCAATAGGAGGTCTCTTCTTGCCCACAAGACTGCTATTTTTGTTACTAGTCACTGAAATTAAGTTAAAAGTTTGGCTTTCCATGTAATCATGTTTTCTAAATGTGGGAGGAGAAGAATGTGGAAACACAAGGATGTCTGGAAACACACTGGGGATGAGAATAGAGGAAAGGATTACCAGAGATTTATTTGCTGTTTCTACCAAACAGCTTGATGATCTGTGAAGAGCCCCCAAGTGTCCTAGAAAAGGATGCCTTCACTGCATTAGAGTTGTCTGATGTGAAATGTAGGTTGCGATGAAAGACACAACAAAAAGAAATGACTCATTTTTTTAAGAAATAAGACTCAAAAGGTTACCCGAAATGAGCCGCCAAGTTAAAAAGGAGTTTCTCTGTTTAAGTAAATCATAACATTTGAAATCCAGTTTTGATTTCACAAATTCAAATTCTTTCTGTGCTTTTGAAACCTCTTCCCCCACAAAGAGAGATTTAATTTGTGATGGCATCCAACATGCTTTGCAGTGTTTAAAAATGCTGGACATTTTGCAGATGGCTAGCCTAGATGATGAAACTATAGATGCAAAGGACCTGATTAGCAAAGAGGTGATGTGCCAGGAAAACCCATAGGTACAAAGTGAATGAACATTTTGGGGGAGCTGTGAACAAGTCCTATAAGTCTATAGCCTGCTAGTGCTAGTAAGTAAAAATCCTACCTATCTCATGGCCAAATGCCTTTGTTAATGGGGTGTTTAGCTTGAGGCCATTACATTGGCCCCCAAATCAGTATAACATGGACATGGACTTAACAAGAGCCCTGCAAGGCAGTGAATTTTGACAGTGTTCAGTTTTACTGCTACATAAAAGAAAAGAAGTCTTTTTTTTTTTTTTTTTTTTAAGCTGTATGCAATTCAAAGAAGCATTACTGGAAAAGAAAACAGTAAAAATATCCAACTGTATCAAGGGACATAAAGCATACGTCATTGTCATTTTTTATTAAATATAGTAATAACCACTTAATTATTCCTATTGTAGTTCCCTTTTTAAAAGAGTAATGTCATTTTTTTATTTGGGGCTGCGCTGGGTCTCTGTGGCTGCTTGAACGTGTCTCTAGTTGCAGCAAGCAGGGGCTACTCTCTAGTTGTGGTACGTGGTCTTCTCATCGCGGTGGTTTCTTTTATCTCTAGAGCACACGAGCTTCGGGAGTTGCAGGCGTGGGCTCAGTAGTCACAGCTCCTGGGCTCCAGAGCGCAGGCTCAGTAGCTGTGACTCACGGGCTCAGCTGCTCGTGGCGTATGTGTGATCTTCCCAACTCAGGGATCGAACCCAAGTCTCCTGTATCTGCTGCAGTGGCAGGCAGGCTCTTTACCATGGAGCCGCCAGGGAAGCCCTCAGGCCTATTTTAGATTCTAGTTCTCCACGTGCATATCTGGGGCAAGAGGCCAGGATCAAGAGGCCTGGGAGCTGGGAGTCCTCCGCCACAGTTCTGGTTCTGCCGTCAAAAGCTCTGGGGCCTTTGGCGAGCGCCTCTACTTTCCTGGGGCTGTTGGCCCCCCTCAAAAATGCCCTGCTGCTTGCTAAGTCATGTCTGACTCATTCGTGACCCCATGGACTGTAGACCAGCAGGCTCCTCTGTTCATGAGATTGCCCAGGCAAGACTACTGGAGTGGGTTGCATTTCCTTCTCCATGTGTTTCTTTTTTTAAAATCTTCACATTTATGCATCTTTGGAATATACAATATAGCTAAAAAATGAAGATACACAATAAATAGTTTCCAAAAAGGATTAAGATAAATTGTATTAAAGGAGATAAAAATATAATTAAAATATTAAAACACTATCACTTTGCTGTACAGTAGAAACTAACACAATACTGTAAAGTGATTACACTCAGTCATGTCCGACTCTTTGCGACCCCATGGACCGCAGCACACCAGGCCTCCCTGTCCATCACCAACTCCCGGAGCTTGCTCAAACTCATGTCCACCAGCCATGTGATGCCATCCAGCCATCTCATCCTCTACTCTCTCCTTCTCCTCCTTCCTTCAATCTTTCCCAGCATCAGGGTCTTTTCAAATAAGTCAGTTCTTCACATCAGGTGGCCAAAGTATTGGAGCTTCAGCTTCAGCATCAGCCCTTCCCATGAATATTCAGGGCTGATTTCCTTTAGGATGGACTGGTTGGATCTCCTTGAAGTTCAAGGGACTCTTAAGAGTCTTCTCCAACACTACAGTTCTAAAGCATCAGTTCTTCCACGCTCAGCTTTCTTAATGGTCCAACTCTCACATCCACACATGACTATTGGAAAAACCATAGCTTTGACTAGATGGACCTTTGTCAGTAAAGTAATGTCTCTGCTTTTTAATATGCTGCCTATTGTCATAGCTTTTCTTCCAAGGAGCAAGTGTCTTTTAATTTCATGGCTGCAGTCACCATCTGCAGTGATTTTGAAGATGCAAATGAAGTCTCTCACTGTTTCCATTGTTTCCCCATGTATTTGCCATGAAGTGATGGAACCAAATGGCATGATCTGTTTTTTGAATGTTGAGTTTTAAGCCAGCTTTTTCACTCTCCTCTTTCACTTTCATCAAGAGGCTCCAATAATAAAATTTAAAAATATAAACAATTATATTTCTTCACACAATATTGATTTAATCAGTATCACTTTTGGTTATTTATTATTTATTCTTTTACTGTTACCTACTGTTACCTGCCACTGTTAACTAGTCCTATCGTTATTTTGTTTAAGTAACATCATGTAGGTAATAGAAAGTAAATATTACAGAATAACCTCTAGTTGCAAATAAGCTTCTGTTTTTCATATTTCTGTGTTAAATTATAACACATTTAGGTATAATGATTTATGTTATACTATAATGGGGCTTTTTTGGTTTTGTTTTGGTTTTTGTCTAGTACATGTTGGGCTTTAAAAAAGAATTGATAATCTACCTTCATCTCCAATACTACACACTACCTAAATATTCTCTAAATAAATCAGAGAATTTGGGGGGAATATTGGTGACCCAGAATAAGGTCCTTTTTCAGGATGGAGGTGGAGGAGGCCCCAGACTCAGTGAGCTGCCCCCTTTCACTCAACTGACTACCATCTGCCAGTTCACAAGTCCAGCTTTGCCCCACATGTCAGGCCTGGAGAGAATCCCTCTGGGATGTAGAGTCCTCGCCTGAATCCAGGCTCCTTACACGGCACCGGAGGAAGCTTCCCCAGCTGCACAGTCCTTTTACATCAAATATGAACTAAAAACTAGAGATCACCAGCTTTACGAAGAGAATCAAGTATCTTCATTCTGAATAAAATTGAAAAAGAAGAACCTGAAGAAACAGATACAACTCAGGAAACAGGGAGGCACCTTGAAATCATCCTACCCAGAGGGGCTTCCCTGGGGCTCAGTGGTAAAGAATCCGCCTGCCAGGCAGGAGACAGGGTTTGGTCCCTGATCGGGGAATACCTCACCTGCCACAGGCAGCAAAGCCCACGCATCACAACGACTGAGCCTGCACCGTAAGCCCAGGAGACACAACTACGGAAGTCCACACACCTTAGAGCCTGTAATCCACAGCAAGAGACGACACCATGAGAAGCCTGCTCATGCCAGCTAGAGGCGCCCCTGCTTGCCACCACTAGGGAAATGCTGCCCCCAGCTGTCAGAGAGCTCCTATTTTCATCTCTATTTTTAAATGGAGATTTTCTTAAATTTAGATTTACAGAATAAAATTTTTTTTAAGATTTTCCAGAATTTTATTTTACTTTATTGCTTAATTAATTTATTTATTTTAATTGGAGGCTAGTTACTTTACAATAGTGTTGTGGTTTCTGCCATACATTGACATGAATCAGCCATGGGTATACATGTTTGATTAGAACTAGTCCTTTGGATCATTGATTCTTAAGTTTGGACCAGTCCCTCTGATAAACGGCCATTCTCTCTGCCGTGTAGGTTACCACTTCGTGTTGTTCCACCTAAGAGTGTTTTATTTTGTGTCCCTTGAGCGTGGCTTTGGAAGCCAGCGTGTTCTCTGACTTTTCCCGGCCAAGAGACACCGATTGTTGGAGTCTAGGTCTGGAGGTAACCCGTTGCCCATTCGAGGACCTGAGCTTTCTTACTATCTCTCCCAGATGCCCTGTGACTGTCTGAATTCCAGTTCTCTTCTATCGCATTGCCTTTGTGGTTCTGAGAACTGCCACCCCGTGCAGTCCATTCGGTATCATGGATCGGTAGGTCCATGACTGAAGGCGATTGACAGGGTCAGTCAATTCTTAGTCACACCCACAGAACCTACCAATACAGTTAATACAGAGGATCAGGGAACTAGATTTTTTTCAGTTGGTACTGGGGTAACTTTCCCTACCATCTACTCAAAAGAAGCTAGCAATTACAATCCCTTCCTCTTCCCCTGTGCTTCCCAGTGGCACTAGTGTTAAAGAACCCACCTGCCAATGCAGGAGACATAAGAGATGCGGGTTTGATCCTTGGGTTGGGAAGACCCCTTGGAGGAGGGCATGGCAACCCACTCCAGTATTCTTGCCCAGAGAATCCCATGGACAGAGGAGCCTGGCAAGCTACAGTCCATGGGGTCACACAGAGTCAGACACAACTGAAGTGACTTGGCATGCACCAGCACGCCTCTGGCTCTACCAAGATGCTGTCTTCTACCACCCAGAACTATCTTCTCTAGGTCGCCTCTGAGGAAGTGCAGGTTATGACTCTCCCTCCTTCTCGAACTGCCAGCTATATGCTCAGTCACTCCAGCATCAGCTGTCTGTTTCCTTTCTTATTGACTTATTGAGAATAATTTAGAACTTCAAGGGCTTCTTTGAAAAAAACAATACCCCTCAAACTGGATCCTCCTAACCCCTTTCTCTTTCCATTCTGCCCTTAAAATCCCTGTAGTCACTTGAGCTTTAGGCTCTCTGCTTCATCAAAAGCCCTCAAGGGACTTTTGCTTGCATGCTTAGCTGCTCAGTTGTATCCGACTCTTCGAGACCCCATGGACTGCAGCCCACCAGGCTCCACTCACTGTCCATGGGATTCTCCAGCCAAGAATACTGGAGTGGGTTGCCATGCCCTCCTGCAGGGGATCTTCCCGAAGCAGAGTTCCAACCAGGGTCTCCTGCATTGCTGGTAGATTCTTTACCAGCTGAGCTACCTGGGAGACCCCAAGGGACTCAGGGACCCCCAAAATCAGCCACCCCAAGCTAAAGAGGCTAATTGAAAATAGATTGAATATTTCATCCACTCAGATAAGCCTGGGAGACGCCTCAACAGCTGTGTGACACCTCCTCAGCCTCTGGCCCAAACTTTAGTCCACAGCCTCCATAAGATTACGTTATCAGGGCAAATGAAAATCTTAAAAATCTCCTCTACAAATACTGGTTAAAAAACTTTAGCCCTTGTATTGAGCAGATGGAAGATAACTTCTTCCGTCTGCCAGAAGCACAATTTGAATAAAAATATAAAATGGAACAAAGATGAGAATGAACTCGTACACACACTAGTGCATTTTGTGTTACTGTGTTTATGCCCGACTCATGGTAAACTTTTAGAACGAAAGCCAAAGACTTCTGTTTGCATCTGTTTGTATGTTTATGTAATTATGTATATGTGATATTTTCTTACCTCCAGATGGTATGCAAAATTATTATAGACTCTTTTAAAGGAGCCGTGTTCTAATTGGTTTAGAGAAAAATAAGCACTTATGTAAATAAAATATTTCTAAAATTTTCAGAAATATAGAAATTAGTCCAAATGCTTTCTAAGTTCATGTGATTTGGGCAAATAAGACTAGTCTGATATCACTGACTCAATAAAAAAACAGGTATGTCTTCAGAATCCCCAGCATTATATATAATCCAAGCATACATTTTTATTCTACCTGTGTTTATTAGTCAAATAAGCTAACAGTATATCTGCTAGTTGTTTAAGATTATAAAATTTATAGATTTGAATTTAATCAAATGGAGTCATTATTCCATCAAACTTGAGAAATAATCATGCTTTATCATATCTGCTATTGCTAAAACATTTATTATGAATATAAGTTTAGATATTTTTACTTCTTATTTTTGCAAAGAAGCTAGAGGTATTTGGATCTGTTAATAAGAAAGTTCTTTCCCTACATTAAGTATGACTGTAAAAATCGTTAGAGAGAGAGATATATATGCCAATAAAATATGCTAATTACCATATATGCTGATATATGACAGACAGTTAACGATGGTCTACTTCCTAGTTTTCTCTGTATAATAAAGGTTACTCATGGCTAAAAATTATAATTAATATATGGAAATTAAACTACTAGAAACAAGAAATGAAGGGGAAACAATTTTGAGTGCAAGAACCTAAGATACATTTTTGTTAAGGCAAAAAGAAAGTAATTTTATTCTAAAGTAATTGTTTAGAGATTCGTTAAAAGTTGTTCCCGAATGAAAAGGACAAAAGAATAGGACAAAAACTTGAACATTTATAGAAAGTTATAAAAAGTCTGCCGGAAAAAAGAAAGTGGCCAAACTGACTCAGTTCACCTGATTTTATCTGTGAGGTTTTAAAATGAGCTTTAGTATCAGTAGTATACTGATGTAAAACTAGTTTTCTCTCTCTTAAAATGACTAAATTTCTTGGGTCATTAGCCTGCTCTTCATGAAAGATCGCAAAGATGTTATTATTTACCTTTTAAGTAGTCTATCAAGGAAATAGATTCTGTGACTAATAAGAATAATTTCCCACATTATCATTCTCATGTCCTTGATTTTTTAAGAGAAACAAATTTTCTTATCGTTCAAAGAGCTAAGTTATTTTTTAAGTCAAAAATGTCACTTCCTTATGTGAGAAAACAAGACAGATGCCATATGATATTACTTATGTGTGGAGTCTAAAATATGACACAAATGACCCTATCTATGAAACAGAAAGAGACTCACAGACAAAGTGAGCAGACTTACGGTTGCCGGGGGGAGGGAGGGAAGGATTGGGAGCTTGGATTAGCAGATGCAGACCAGCAAATATATAAGAGGTAAGCAGCAAAGTCCCACTGTATAGCGCAGGGAACTAAGTTCAGTACCTATGATAAACCAGAATGGAAAAGAATATATATATTATTACACATTATATATATATATATGGGGCTTCCCAGGTGGTGCTAGTGGTAAAGAACTTGCCTGCCAATGCAGGAGACATATAAGACATGGGTTCGATCCCTGGGTCGGGAAGATGCCCTGAAGAAGGGCATGGCAACCCACTCCAGTATTCTTGCCTGGAGAATCCCATGGACAGAGGAGCCTGGCGGGCTGCAGTCCATGGGGTCGCAGAGTCGGACATGGCTGAGGTGACTTAGCGCACACACACACATTGTCATACATTAGCATCTAAACAATATAGCCACCAGCGCCATGACAGTTCTTTTTTTTTATTTTGCTGTGACAGTTCTGAGGCCAACCATAAAAGGTCAAAAAGTGAGCATGGAAACCCCTGCTCTTTCCCCCAAAATAATTGGCATAATCCTCCCACTGAATAGCCCATGAGATTACCCAGCCCGTAAAACCTAACCACACCATATTTTGAGGCTCTTTCTCTCCTTGTTAGATGGCCCACACTCTGCCTGGGGAGTGTGTTTCTCTAAATAAATCCACTTCCTAACTACCACTTCGTCCCTGAATTCCCATGTGATGAGGCAAGAACTTTAAATTCACCAGCACATATACATGGGAGATACCCAGAGAAAATGAGAAACTCTGAGATGGTTTAAAATTCAGGCTGAAATACTGTCTCCATAGGGGGAGAAAAGGCAGGATGTAGACCTCTTAGGGGAGTACAAGAGACGATTTAGAAAGATGAACAGGCCCTTGGAAAAACAGAGAGGAGATACTATACTTTGCGACAAAGTTTGGGTACGGTGTCGTTTGCTAGTCTTTTCTCCTATGATAAGAGTCCCTCTTCCCTAGGTGGATAAAACACCCAGGAGGAGGAATTTAGGACAACTGAGCTCCTTTTGGAGGATCTGTCTGTAGACAGGTGAGGGAATTCTCCCAGCATTTGCTGTTTTTCAAGTTCTTGCAGCTAAATAGCCAATATGCCACAAGTGGTATACTTTGGGGTAGCGTGTCCTGAGTTTCTATGGTTATATTTTGGGGAAACACATTCTGTTACCATCTAGTGGCAATCTCAGGAAAGAAAACGTTCAACAAGATATGTTATCACCAAAAGGAATTAGTGTAATCACACTGAAACCATGAACTGTTTCTAGCTAGTGATTCACAAGGTGAGTAAATCATGAGGTGTCTGACAGATGTCAGCTCCCCCAAATTTCACAGTATTCCTCAGTCTTCTATGGATTCGTTGCTGGGTGCCATTGACTTAAAAAAAACAAAACCCAATGGCAGAGTTGTGAGTTAAGTTTTATTTGGGGCCAAATGAAGGCTATAGCCCAGGAGACAGCATTTCAGATAACTCTGAGAAATTGCTTCAGAGACATAGGGAGAAGGTCAGTATACACATGATCTTGGTGAAGGGGAAGTGAATGCCATCAAGCACTTTTTTTTTGTTTTTTTTTTTTTTTGCAGGAGGTTTCTGTTAGTAGCTCACTTGGTAAAGCATCTGCCTGCAATGCTGGAGACCTGGGTTCAATTCCTGAGTTGGAAAAGATCCCCTGGAGAAGGAAATGGCAACCCACTACAGTATTCTTGCCTGGAGAATCCTATGGACAGAGGAGCCTGGCAGGTTACAGTCCATGGGGTCGCAAGAGTCGGACACGACTTAGCGCTATCTTTTTTTTTGCTTTTTGTTAGTCACAAGGAACAGTCATCACCATGAAGGATTTTATTGCTTTCTAAATATGAGGAGATACAAGAATAGGGCTCTTAAAATCAGCTCCTGAAATTACATCTCTGAAGACCTGTTCTGCCAGTTTACCCGGAGCACAGAGAGCCTCATTCCTGCTGTCACCTTGAGCTCTTTTCAGGGGTTTGCCGCAAGTTAACTGCTGCAACAGCACATGAGTTAAGCCTTGCAGAGGTAGATGGCAGGTGCCAATCTGTAGCTGACAGTGCCTTGGGACACAGTGTGTGGGTCACAGAACCACCTTACACAAAGCTGGGACCACACATAGACTTCTGAAAAGTGAAACTGAAAGTCATTCAGTCCAACCCTTTGTGACCCCGTGGATTATACAGTCCATGGAATTCTCCAGGCCAGAATGCTGGAGTGGGTAGCTTTACCCTTCTCCAGGGGATCTTCCCAACCCAGGGATCGAACCCAGGTCTCCCGCATTGCAGGCGGATTCTTTACCAGCTGAGCCACGAGGGAAGCCCTCTGAAAAGTTAGGTAGGTGGTAAATATTAAGCGGAAGCTGATGGGGATTTGGAGACTTCACCGCAACACAAAATAATTGGGAATCTCCCCCAAATCTTTACATCTGAACTTGAATGCCATCAGAAGACCATTATTGCAAAAACTGCCAGAGCATTCAAAATACTTCTTGTTCTAGAAAGTAAGACCTCAAAGACTGCTTAAACTAGGAGGCATGATGGAGATAAGGTAGCCCATTTCCTCCACCTTTAAGCAGAGAATTTAATAACTAACATTATTTAGCTCTTACATATCATACATCAATCACTATTCTAAGTGATTTACTGCACTAACTCAGGTGTCCATACCACAATCCCATGAATCCCTACTACCATCATCATTTTATAGATGAGTAAACTGAGGCAGAGGTCCAGAAATTTGCCCAGCAGGTGGAGAAACTGGCATCAGACTGCAGAACACCTGGTCCCAGAGTCTAAGCCCTTCCTCGCGTGGAAAAGAGACCTGAAGAAGATTCTTCACTAGATCGAGTTCAGTAGTTGACAATTTACAACGTGCTTTCAAATCAGTTACCTCCTCCAAGAGTCATAAAACTGCAGGGTGAGCAGGACGAATACTGAACCCAAATTCCAACTGGGGAAACAGGCTGGGCAGGATCCGGTCCTAGGTCAAGTTGCTATCGATTGTGGGGCAGCCCAGTTTTCTGGTGAAACCACAGTTCAGTGAGTTTTTCTTCCTCATACATTTTCTAGGATAATACGTGGCATCATAGAAGAAAATCAGAAGACTACTACTGTTCACTAATCTTCAGATGGGCTTCCCAGGTGGCGCAGTGGTAGAGAACCTGCCTGCCAAAGCAAGAGATGCAGGAGACGCAGGTTCGATCCCTGGGTCAGGAAGATCCCCTAGAGGAGGGCAGGGCAACCCACTCCAGTATTCTTGCCTGGAAAATTTAATAAATAGAGGAACCTGGCAGATTATAGTCCACGGGGTCACAAAGAGACATGACTGAGCAACTGAGTGTGCGTGCACACACATGCACAGAATCCAGATAGAATAATAATAGCTTCAAGCATTGTGCCAAGCTCTCTACCTCAACAAGTCCTCTCCACAACCTTGCAGGGTAGACACTTCCCCCATTTCACAGATGAGGAAACTGAGGCTCAGAAGCCCCACTTCGCCAGGTCCTTCAGCTGTTTCTAGAGCTGATTCTAGTTTTTAGAGAAGACTCAGAAAACTAACACATGCTTAATCATTGTGCAGGTTTTACAAAACCTGATTTGGTGAAAACGATACGCTTCAATTTCAGGAAGTACAGGGAGTGTTGGCTGGCAATTCTGTTTCCTGGTGGGGGAAAAAATTTATCTTACAAATATAATTGGGACTTTACAGTCACTATTTCCTGTTTTCAGAAATGGGTGAAAGCAACTGCAGTGATATCATGGAGACGTCAAGAGAGAGGGTCGTTATTTGATTTGGCTTCACGTGTACGTAGAGCAATGGAATTTAAGGAGATAAAAAACCACCAGAAGCTGGAACTGCAGACAGAGTAGCTTGGGAAAACAAAGGAAATGGGCAGAAGTTAAATCCCTAGGGTGCAGCACAAGCCTGGGCTTGTTTCCTCCTCACATCCCCCAGCCCAGCGAGCATTTTTACTTGTTTATTGGTGCGGGAACTGAGGCTGGGGTGGTTAAGAACTATTAACCCAGCCACGGTGCTGTTGCAGGAAGGGGGACCCCTTCCAGGGCCCGAAACTGGGCCCTTGTCTAACACTCGGAAATAAATTGTCCGAGGAGACACATGTGCTGACAAAGCAAGAGATTTTTATTGGGAAAGGGCACCCAGGTGGAGAGCAGTAGGTAAGGGAACCCAGAACTGCTCTCCCGCATGGTTCGCAGTCCCGGGTTTTATGGTGATGGGATTAGTTTCTGGGTGGTCTTTGGCCAATCATTCTAATTCAGAGTCTTTCTTGGTGGCACATGCATCGCTCAGCCAAGATGGATGCTAGCGAGAGGGATTCTGGGAAGTGGACGGACACGCGGTGTCTCCTTTTGACCTTTCCCGAACTCTTCCTGTTGGAGGCGGCTTACTAGTTCCGTATTCCTTACCAGGATCTCCTGTCGTAAAACAACTCATGCAAATGGTTACTATGGTGCCTGGCCGGGGTGGGCGGTTTCAATCAGCATGCTTCCCCTAACAGTGCCATGGGAAAGGAGGGGGGTGAGGCTTGAACTCCCAAACCTAAGCTCTTTCTCCTGACACCCGTTCACCTATTCTTCTTACACGGCCCTGCAATGCACCTTTCTCTGCCCCAAACTCCAACGTTTCAGTTAGTTTGGCCTCACTGTGCGTTGGACACATGATCTTGCTTTGGATAACATAATCTCTCCAAATTAACGTTGCTATTACTGCTATTATCACTATTATCGTTCTGACACCCATTGATCTACACTGACATCCGGTGCAAGGCTCCAAAGCCAGAGCCAGCGATGACAGACAGGTCGTGGGCCTCGAGCCTAGCTTGGCATCACTTTGCCTGTCACTCCAACCAAGGGAGCCTGTCCCGGCCAGACTTCTCTTACCGCAGACTTGGCTTCAGTTTGCAAAATTCCATTGTCACTGTCGGAGACACATTCTTAAGTGCCTGAGTATTGAGTCTGAATCCAGCCTTTGGGTTGTTAAGAGTAAGTCACTACTGTGTTGAACTTGAAAATCAGTTCTGGTTTAACCGTAAATTTCCAAAAATGTACAAGAAAGAGTAACCTAAAAAAAGATTAACTTGGTGACGTCTGTTTTTATTTCTGCTTCTTCTGAGGTTAAAAACTAAGTTCAAATAATATGTGAAGGAAGCACAAGAATAAGGAGGATGTGAGGAAGACGTCACCATTTAATAAGAAGTGGCAGTTTTTAGCCTTTCCTTCCCTCAAAGTAACATGTCTGTTATATAAATTGGAACACTGAATACACTCTGACAGAGACCAGAAGATTGAATGTGTATGTGTCATCTGATGCAATAATTAGCCCATGCAACCCTTTCTCCAGGGTTTCCTGGTGGCTCAGTGGTAAAGAATCTGCCTGCCAATGCAAGAGGCTTGGGTTTGATCTCTGGGTTGGGAAGATCCTCTGGAGAAGGAAATGGCAACCCACTCCAGTATCCTTGCCCGGAGAATCCCATGGACAGAGGAACCTGATGGGCTACAGTCAATGGGGTCACGAAGAGTCGGACAGGACTGAGCAACTAAACAACAAAACACCACAAGCCTTTCTTTGATTCTTTTGATTCTTAGTGCTTCTTCCTTTGCAGAAATTGAGTTTCCTAATTTATCTCCCTCACCAGGCTGAAAACTGCTTGCTGTGCTTAGTCGATTTATTCATGTCCAACTCTTTGTGACCCCATGGACTGTAGCCCTCCAGGCTCCTCTATCCATGGGATTCTCCAGGCAAGAATACTGGAGTGGGTTGCCATTTCCTTCTCCAGAGGATCTTCCCAACCAAGGGATCAAACCCATGTCTCCCGCATTGCAGGCGGATTCTTTCCTGTCTGAGCCACCAGGGAAGCCTGAAAACTTCTTAGAAGTAGAGATTATTTTAACTTTGTACCTCCAGAGTATTCTCGTTTGTGCTTTAGGACATAATAGCCTCTTGATGACTATTTAAATGGATAAGTTAAGCATTCGATGAGTATTTAATGAATATCCACTTATCTCTATAGTCCTATCTTGACACTCTGGGGGATACAGAGAAAGATGAGAAGCCATTTCCATCTTCAAGGAGTTTAGAATTGAATAGGATAGATAAGATAGACAAGACTTAATACAGACAGATAGATCAATAGGGGAAAAGTTACAATAGCTTCTTCCTGTTCAAGGATGATGAATGACGAAGGGGAAAATGGTGATTTGGGGAGGGCAGGCATCCTGCCTTGCCCCATCCAGGAAATCCCTCACGCTGTCTAGCGTTATGGCCGGTGGATCAAATTATGGGGATCAAATCAATGACCATAGTGTCAGCAGCCAGATTAGAATGAGAACTTCGAGTTTCTGAAGTCTCACTCCTCATTTTACAGACAAGACTTGTTCTTTAGCAGGGTTCCGCTCACTTTGAGCATCCTCCATTTTTACAGCTGCCCCATCGCACTCCATCTTCTTGGCAAGAAGACACTTTTCTGACTCTCTTTCCTGACTCCACGCAAAGTGACCTCACAGCGTCTCGTAAATCTTGGTTTCTTTGTCTTTGTTTCTTTCCTTCTTCCTGCTGTCCTCCCTTCCTTTCTTTCCTGTTTCCTTTCTTTCCTGTTTCCTTCCTTCTCGCCTTCCTCTTTTTTTTTTTTTTTTATTTGTTCCTTTCCTCTTTCTTCCTCCCCTCTTTCTTGTCCCTTTCCTTCTTCCTTTCTTTCCTTTTCTTTCTTGGGTCTCCATTTGTTAGTTACATATTGTACATACTATCAATTTACAGTCTTCTAGATTATGAAACTCTTCAATGCAACAGTGAAGTACAGGGAAAATGATGGAACAGAACCAAATACTCACTTTCCAGGTTTATCAAAAGTTCACATTTTGCCACGTTTGCTTCAGCTCTTCATTCAAACTTGTGTCCTAAAGATGTGCTTGGAAGGATAGACTCTAATTGAGGTACGGTCCTTATGTCTGAGACGGGAGGAAGTGGAGAAGCGGTGGGATGGGGCCCAAAGTTTGGGGATTTAGCTACTAACTTCCTGCGAGAAATTGACAACAGCCAAAACATCCTGGAACCTGGTTTCTGCTCCCCATGCATGCTCCATCTCCTCTTCCGATGTAACAATCAGATGCTTCTTTCTCTCCAGCTAAGGCTCAGGCACTGTGATACATATTCTCTAAGTCTTGTCTGAACAACCAACTTGCTCCAAGCTCCTGGAGGGTATACGAGCCACATCATACCCACATTTGTCTTCCACTCAGCGAAGAGCCATATGGAACACATTGGAAGCTTATTTCGTTCTATTAAACCGTACAGTTCCTATGAATATGGCATGTGCAGCTCATTTGTTTTATTTTAATAAGGGTTTCTCTCTCAAATTATTAACTTTGCAAGGTCTTCATTCATCATCTCATGCTTAGTCTTCCCAAGAATGTTGTAAATGGAACAAGTCAAATTTACATACTAACTTGTTTCCAAGGGATTCCCACTACAACGAAGATGAAAAATGGCCACAGGCGGTTTTCAACCCCATCTGCACACACCATGCTTTGGGGACTCATTAAACACGTTTTCTTTGCTTATTTGGAAGATAAACTGTTGCAGTGTCTCCTTGGTGGAGCAGACGTAATCTTCCCTGGCTGGAATCCACCGCAAATGCTCAGCTGCCCGATGGAGCTGAATGTCTCAGAGGTCAATAACTCTTCCTATCATTTTTCATTAAAGGGTTGGGAACTGGCAGATCCTCAAGGAATAATTACTTGGAATCTGGCGTACAATTCTAGTTCACCCCCTGGGTTAGCCTTGAGCATTCCAGCCCAAAGCCAGCTCTTGACAGGTTTTTGTGGGAGTCTCACCTCACACCTTGGAACAACTGAAATGTCTTAGGAAAACCACACTTCCAAAGAGAGAGGTCCCAGGCTGGGTGGGAGACACAAAACGCCCCCCAAATCACCATGCTCCAGGGTGGGCTGACTCTCCAGATGGGGAAGGGAAATGGGAAAAGGAGGGACCATCCTCATCCTGCTGGCTTCATGAAATGGCTCATTTCAAGCCTTGATTTCTGATAGGTTCAGGGAGAGAGGACCCAAGCTGTTATTATTCTAAATACCAAACTCTGGTAACAGAATCCAGCTCTTAAGTACAGCCTCAGCCTGACCCACACACCTTGGGATCCCAGCTGTCCCCCTTGACCAGCAGAATCTCATGCTCCAAATCTAGTTCCCGTAGCCAGAGCTCAAGTTCCCACAAGCCAGAGGCAGAGTCTGGGTCTGGGGACAGGCATGAGGGAGCCAGAGGGTCTCACCCTTTCAGACCATGAACACGAAGCCCTGGGAGCACTGGAAGTGTTCTCAGGCAGAGACATGGAAGCATCTGTACATCACCCTGGGGACAATTTGGTTCCATTGGTTTATCAGTCTCTTGGGCTGCGAATAATTCAATGTGCTCTGGCTCGGGTAAACCAAAAAGGGAAAAGGCTGAAAGAGAGCTGGATCGACTTAAGGAGGAAAAGACAGCTGAATCACAGCCCACGTCTGTCGAGGCTAGTTACCACTCAGCCCCAAAGGCCTCGTGGAACTTTTCTCTAGAATAGTTTTGTTCAAAGGAAATAAAATTCCAACCACATATATGTAATTTCCAGTATTCTAGGAGCCACACTAAAAAAAAAAAAAAAGCAAACAGAGACAGAAGGAATCCATTTCAATAATGTATTTGATTTCACTTCATGGACCCAAAATATTATCATTTCAACATATAATTCAAAGAATGAGATATTTTAAATCCTCTTTTTTTTTTTTCACACCAAGTCTTTGAAATCCACTGTCTGCTTTGTACTCACAGCCCATCTCAATTTGCATAAGCACTCCGTAGCCTTGGTAGTTTCCATGTGTTGAGCAATACATCTCTGGGGTGCTGCCATTGGTCCAAATTATTACCAACAATTCTTGATATCAATGCATCTAAGCTCAAAATTCCAAATTTCTGGGAGACAGAGCTGAAGATAAGCATTTAGTGTTCTGGCTGCCCACTGGATCAATTAGCCCTGTCAGGGCAGGACCACCGCACATAGACATGGTGGCTGAGGGTCCAGACTTGGAGAAGGTGGGGGTGAGGATGGGGCCGTGAGCAGGCAGCCTCAGAAAGGGGTAGCCAGAACAGATGTGGGTGGTCACAGGGGGGTTTCAGGCCTTCCCAGGTGGCACAGTTGGCAAAGAATCTGCTTGCCAATGCAGGAGAGTGAGAGACATGGGTTCAGTTACTGGGTCGAGAACCCTTGGAGAAGGAAATAGCAACCCACCCCAGTATCCTTGTCCAGAAGATTCCATGGACGGGGGGCCTGGTGGACTACAGTCCATGTGGTCACAACGAGTCAGACATGACTGAGCACACATACGTGCACCTTGCTAGCACGTGAAATGAGTGCAATTGTACGGAAGTTTGAACATTCTTTGGCATTGCCAGTCTTTGGGATTGGAATAAAAACTGACCTTTTCCAGTCCTGTGGCCACTGCTGAGTTTCCCAAATTTGCTGACATATTGAGTGCAGCACTTTCACAGCAGCTTTAATGGTAACAGAGAGTTTTCAAAGTCCCCTGGGAAATGTACAACGGAGGAGACTTGGGAATCACTGGCTGTTAGCCCTATTTTTGCAGACAAGAACTGATCCCAAAGCATCCATGGAACTAGTGTGAATATCAGCCTCTGTCCCTGTCATGCCGCTGTGGTTTCGAGTTGAGAGGCAGGCAGCTTAGATGAAGCTATTTCTCCACTCACTGAGAAGGTCCTCTGTGAGTGCTCCCAACCTCCCAAGGCGGGATTGGCCCTCCCTAAATCCACAGAATGGGGTAGATTTTATTATGAACTCCGATACTCGAAGACACAAGACCTGGACCTAGACCTAGACCTAGACCACCTCAGCCCTTCTCAGCCAGTATCAGGAGTATTGTCTCTTAGCGTCTCTTCTCTCTCTCTAGGGAGCTCTGATTTATAGCACCTGCCAATTTCGGTGGTGTAAATGCTCCCACTGACCAGTTTCAAGCTATCAGCATGGCATCAATCTACCTGCAAAAATCCTGAAAATTTTCATGCTTTTTTCCTTTCCGCTTACTAAAGTATAGTTGATTTAGAAAATTATGTCAACTTCAGGTATGCAGCAAAGATTCTGTTATATATATATACGTCTGTATATTCTTTTTCAGATTCTGTTCCATTACAGGTTATTGCAACATGTTGGATGTAGTTCCCTGTGCTATACAGTAAATCCTTATTGTTTCTTTTATAGATAGTAGGATGTATATGTTCATCCCAGACTCCTAATTCATCCTTCCCCCCACTCCCTTTCCACTTTGGTGACCATAAATTAGTTTTCAAAGTCTGCGAGTCTGTTTCTATGTTGTAAATAAGTTCATTTGTAATCTTTTTTTTTTCAGATTCCACATGTGAGTGATATATAGCAAAGACACACAGATGGCCAACAGGCACATGAAAACATGTTCAACATCATTAATTGTTAGAGACATGTAAATCAAAATTCTAGTGAGCTAACTCACAGAGCTCAGAATGGTCACCATCAAGAAGCCTACAAATAATAAATGCTGGAGAGGATATGGAGAAAAAGGAACCCTCCTCCACCGTTGCTGGGAATGTAAATTGGTGCAGGCATTATGGGAAACAGTATGGATGCTACTTTAAAAACTAAAAATAGAGTTACCATATGATCCGGCAATTCCACTCCTGGACATACATCCAGAGAAAAACTTTGTTCAAAAGTATGTATGCACTCCAACGTTCATTGCAGCACTCTTTATAACAGCCAAGACATGGAAGCAACCTAAGTGTCCATCAACAGACGAATGGATAAAGAAGATGTAGTGTGTATATATACACGATAGAAAATGACTGAAAATTTAACAATCAGATCTGGTGCCCTGAGAGCAAGCTGGATCCAGCATCCCACAGCAGCAGAACTAAAGCCCTCACCCCTCTGAGCCCTGTCCACGCTCCCCCTCCTCCATGTCCCCCAAGCTCTGCTGAAATGTGCAGAGCTGGTCAGAACATGGCCTGCCTCCTGGGTCAGTCTCTTCCTCCTAGCCGGATTCTTTGACATTTGGGTTCATGTTAAGTAACTCTCAGGACAGTGGTGAAGATTAGAAAAAATCATTGTAAAGCCCGCTCATAGGAAGTATGCCACAAATGCCACCTTTCCTATTTTCCAATTTCAAATTTTCAGCAAGTAAACTCATGCAGCGAGCCAGGATGGAGCCAGATTTGAACACAGGGCATTCCCTCCAAAGATTTCAAATTAAATGACCAACACAGTCCAGTTTAAGATGGCGTAGACACGTATGACACTTGCATCCTTTGGAGCACATAGAGGAGGATCACCGGGAGTGACAGGTAAAATTGCCATTAGGATTGTGATGACACAGAAATGAAAATAGGTCTTCTCTGGTGGTCCACTGGTTGGGAAACCAGTTGCCAACACAGGGGACACAGGTTCAGTCCCTGGTCCAGGAACAAAGATCCCACATGCCACAGAGCAACCAAGCCCATGAGCCACAACTCCTGAAGCCCGTGCAGCCTGGAACCCATGCTCTGCAACAAGAGAAGCCACTGCAATGAGAAGCCTGTGCACCACAGCAAAGAGTAGCCCCCCACTTGTCGCATCAAAAAAAAAAGCCCACACACAGCAACCAAGAGCCAGTGCAACTAAAAATAAAATAAATAAAAATGTGAAAGAAATGAAAAATAATATTAGGTCCTGTCATTTGTTTCATAGGACTGCTGTAAGGAAATACTACAAACTGGGTGACTGACAATCGGAGAGTTTATTCTCCTAGTTCTGGAGGTTTGAAGTCTGAAATCAGGATGCCAGCAGGGGCCCGTTCTCTCCAGAGTCTCTGGGAGTGGATGCCACTCTCTGCTTCTGTGTTCCCAAGGCATGTTCCCTGGCTGTGCGTCTCTCCCAGCCTCACCTTACAAGGACACCATCATATTGGCTGAAAGGCCCCATTATCTTCCGTTGACTGCATCTGCAAATACTCTGCTTCCAAATGTGGTCTTATTCATGTGCATGCTGAGTGCTCAGTCACTTCAGCCATGCCAGACTCTTTGTGACCCTATGGACCGTAGCCCACCAGGCTCCTCTGTCCATGGGGATTCTCCAGCCAAGAATACTGAAGTGGGTTGCCATGCCTTCCTCCAGGTGATCTTCCCAACCCAGGGATCGAACCCAGGTCTCTGGCATTGCAGGTAGATTCTTTACCATCTGAGCTACCAGGGAAGCCCAGGAATACTAGAGTGGGTTGCCATGCCCTCCTCCAGGGGATCTTCCCTTACTGGGATCAAACCCGCATCTCTTATATCTCCTGCATTGGCAGGCAGGTTCTTTACCCCTATCGCACCTTTTTTTTCAACATGTGTTTAAGAGAACACAATTCAACCATAACAGATCCTTTGTAAGATGTGGCCACTAAACATCAAATCCCTACAGGATATTTTCAGCCCTCCAATCTCCTTTCTCCAACAAATAGAAAAGTGTTTTGTCTATTCATAAGTTAAACGAATATATTTTCAAGCTCTGTTGACAACACAGAAGGATGTGAGCCTCTTCTCTCGGTCCATCAGCCAAACTTAATCTGGCAAAACCTAGTCTGCAGGTCTGTTCTCAGCAGGAGGACGCTGAGTGCAGACACTAGACTTCCCCGGTCACACAGCGTTAGAGCCGAGTCCCAGCGCTGAGACATGTGGGGTGTCTTTTGACCGAAGCCAGCCCTGACCCCTCATTACACAGGCGAGAAGCTGAGGGCTCAGAGAGGGGAGGGGATTTGCCCCTCACCATAGACAGAGCATGAACCTCGCGTTCTCCTCCTCTGCTCCAGGGTCTCATGCACAAGAACAGTTGGAATCAAGTGCAACCAGCCCCCTCCGTGGGGACAGGTGGGCCGTGCAGGAGGCAGGGTGGCTCAGAGGAGAGAGGAGGTTCAGTGAAAATCGTCCACTTTGGAGCTGACAAGCCACACTCCGACCCCTCTCCCTGGGTGTTCTGGAGACAGAACCCCAGACATGGATTTATCTAGGCTTGTGTCCGCCACCCAAAATCCCAGGGGTGATTCCAATCAGTGTCTCTGCAAAATGACAGATTTCCCAGACCTTCAAAGTCATGCTCCAGTGTCTGAAACCGCAGATGTGAAAATTGTTGATATTAAGTATTACTGAAATTAACCAACCACTCACCACCCACACAGCCTCCAATCAAGGAGAGCCCAAGGGCCCTTGAATTTAACCAGCCCTTGACGGATCTGAGTGACCACCTCAAGGCAGTATTTTTTGGCAACTGTTCCCCAGCATCCCACAGCCCTTCACTGGTGATGCTTTTGAAAGGAGAGTGAAATTTGTCAGGGAAGGACAGAGAAGGAGGCTCTTGGTGGGAAGAATTCCCCAAGGGCTGGGAGTGGGGTGGGAGTGGAGGATGATGGCTGGAGGGAACCGCCTGAACCATTGGCTGGCTGATGGGGGGTTTAGAGGAAGATGGTCTCCTGGTGGATGGCGGCGCCCCTTCTTGAAGTCCCAGGGGTGGGGTGGGAGGTGGGGGGAATGATGGGGGGCTCACAGGTGACTTGGGGGCAGAAAGGGTCACCTGGTGAAGAGGGACGCTGCCAAGGAGACGAGATCACCGAGCTTCCCCCACGTACATCCGGGAGGCTGGGTGGGGAAGGCACGGGCAGGACCCCCTTCGTCCCTTCTTGGTTGGATGGGTGGGCGCCTGGGCGCCCTTAGGGCACAGATTGCAGCAGTCATGGGCAAGAAGGGTGTCTGTGCTGAGTGGGCAGAAATGGGCTGTGCGCCCCACCTCCTCCGTCCTGCGAGCTCTCTCAAAGGACAAGCGTGCCGCACCATCACCCCAGCTCACGGTCCCCTCCTAAGGTCACCCCATCATTCCAAGTGTGCTCAAGCACTCAGTCGTGTCTGACTCTTTGCGACCCCATGAACTGTAGCCCACCAGGCTCCTCTGTCCGTGGGATTTCCCAGGCAAGAATACTGGAATGGGTTGCCATTTCCTTCTCTAGGGGATCTACCCAACCCAGGGATGGAACCCACCTCTCCTGCGTCTCCTTCACTGGCTGGTGGATTCTTTACCCACTGAGGCACCCGGGAAGCCCATCACCCCACAGGCTGTCCTAAGACCTCTTCCGGCTCCAGGTCACCCTGCCATGCCATCCTCCTGGATGTCACGCAGGAACAGGGAAAGTGAAAGTCGCTCAGTCGTGTGCGACCCCACGGACTATACAGTCCTTGGAATTTTCCAGGCCAGAATACTGGAGTGGGTAGCCTTTCCCTTCTCCAGGGGAATCTTCCCAACCCAGCGATCGAACCCAGGTCTCCCGCATTGCAGGCGGATTCTTTACCAACTGAGCTATCAGGGAAGATCAGGGAGGAACAGAGAGGCTTCTAACCCTCCCACTGGCCTCCGTCCATAAAGGCTGGGGAGCTCAGTGGATGCAGCCCACCTTGATTTACGGTATTTGAAAGCTGGACGCCTGTGTCCCTAAAAGAGCTTCAGAAACCTGAGGGTCCTCCAGGCCTGCTCCTCTCCTCCACCCTCCCCTCCCCTAACATCCTGCTGGGCCTTTTCCAAGCAGCCCCAGATTGCAAGCCAAGGAAGATAAAGGCGGAGGGAAAGCGCCGCCTTGCTCTCAGCCCTGGAGCCTCGCCAGGCAGTGACTGATCACCCCACTTCCGGCTCTTCACTCTCCTCTCCCGGGACAGACACGGTTGTTCAGGCTTTCAGAGTTCTTGGAGAGAGCGTGGTCTTCAGGGCTTTTTCTGTGCAGGGATCCAGATAAAGAAGGAAAACACCCCAAGGCCTGAACAATGAAAGCCTTTGTCGCTGACAAGTCTGGGGACTTCAGCTCTCTCGTGGGGCCAGGCTAGGCGGGGTTGGCAGGCATTACAAACAGGAACCTGACTTCCTTCTGCAGTAACAATTACCTGGGAAGGAGTCTGGGGGGGTGGGGGGTTGGGGAGAGAGGGGATGATGGGGGTGGCGATGAGGGTGATGGTCTGTGGATTCTAAGAGCAAGGCTGATTGTCACTCCTCTCTGGCACTGGCTGTGCTGGGACTAAAAGACAGGTTAGGGAATTTCCAGGATTTCACATTTTTAAATATTGCTTTTCTTCCTGTGCTCTTTCTTCAGCTCAACAATTATTACTTTTTTAGAAACTTTCTATTTTATGTTGCAGTATGGCAGATTACGGGCTTCCCTGGTTGCTCAGATGGTAAAGAATTTCCCTGCAATGCAAGAGACCCAGGTTGGGAAGATCCCCTGGAGAAGGGGATGGCAACACACTCCAGTATTCTTGCCTGGTGAATTCCATGGACAGAGGAGCCTGGCAGTGGGGTTACAAAGAGTCAGGCACGACTGAGCCACTAATACTTTGACTTTCATACCAGATTACAATGTTGTGATGGTTTCAGGTAAGACAGCAAAGGGACTCAGAAATACATGTATCCATTCTCCCCCAAAGTCCCTCCCCTCCTGGCTGCCACATAACATTGGGCAGAGTTCCATGTGCTATACGAAGGACCTTGTTAGTTATCCATTTTAAACACAGCAGCGTGTACATGTCCATCCAAACTCCCTGACTATCCCTTCCCCGCGCCCTTCCCCCCTAGTTACCATAACTTCATTCTTTAAGTCTCCATCAACTCAACAACTATTGAGTAGCTACCATTGGCAGTAAGGATTGTGGGAGAGGAAAGGAAAGAGCTAGCTCATGAGGGGTTCTAGGAAGATTAATCCTGAATTACCTGAGGACTCAGTCAGGGTCTCCCCTGAAACAGGTGCCTCACAGGACCCTGCTGATTCCCCTCAGGACCCTCCCCCAACCCCTCTTTGCCTTTAGATCTATAACTAAATTCAACCCCAAATGCCCAGAGACCCAGAGAAGAGCCCATGTTGCAGCTCAAGCCCAATAGTCCCTGTCGCACGGGGAGGCCGGTCTTGCTCCCTTCAGGCTTTCAGCTGATTGGATGAGGCCCACCCACATTAAGGAGGGCAAACTGCTCTACTCAAAATCCATCAATCTGAACATCAACCTCATCGAAAAACACCTTCACAGACGCATCCAGAATACTGGTCAACCAAACCTCTGGGCGCCATGGCCCAGCTAAATTGATACATAAAATTAATCCTAAGGGTTTGCTCTGTGTCACTTTTGCACCAAACTTTGTCTTTAAACTATAGTTAATCTCCAAATGACAACAGTAACAAGGTTACAGCCACTCCCTCCCAACATGATACAACTATCTTTCAGGCAACTGAAAGCATGCTAGCCCCTTCCCCAGAAGAAGACGCAAAGCCCTTGGGTGATGTTGGACTTCTCCTTGATACCTTGTAACTTAAATATGATGGTGCAACATTAATAATACTTAAATACTAGGATATAAATTCAATACATTTTATGTTACATAATAAGGAGATAAAAGAGGAAGAAAATAAAGTTATCTGTATACATACATGTGCACACACTAATATATTCATTACAAAATAAGGAGAAAATACTCATGACAATTAGAGTCTTCATTCCTGTGACTGGTCATGTGGCCATAGCTAGTATTTATAACAACCTTCTTGCACTGTTTATTCTGTATTCCTTTTGCCTTCAGCAAGCACCTCAGCTGGTTGTGGTTCTTAACTTGGTGGAGTGAACCAAACCTTCATTCCTCAAGACTCTGGGCCATTACTAGTCCTGTCTGGAGGGGGTTGCTGTAGTTTTCCATCAACCTTAATTTCAGGGTATGGTAATACTAACAGATGCCCTAACAGATCGCCTCTATTCCTAGACATACTCTTCCTCACCTCTGTTGTGAGTAATGATCCAATTTCTCCTTGGTAGTCGACCCATCTAAGTAGTATTAATGCCCAGCCCCACTGCAGACAGTTGAGACCTTGTATTTGGTGCTAGTGGCTGAGTAATTGAAGCCTGAATGATCTCTCCAGTTAGCTTTAACATGCATCCAGGGCTGTGATCCTTTAAGCCAATGGGAGAGGCAGCAAGGAAGCAGGCAGAAGGACACACGGTGTGGTTAAGACTGGGGCAGGTGGGCAGAAAGGACAGTGTGTGAAGTTACACGTGCTTGGGTGCCTCGGATGAGGGGCTTGGTGGGGAGAAAAAGACAGCATCACAAAATCTATCAAATGGAATGCCCCCATCAAAACTCTACCATGAGCCATAATCTTGCAAGAAACTCAACATAGGAGATAATTTGTGAAAGAAGAAAACTCGCCCAGAACTTGAGGACTGTGAAGGCAGAAGAGACACTTACCAGGACCGTGATTCAGAAGATACACCTACAGTAGCCAAGAGACCTTTAAATAAGGTCTCTGGAAGCCGCATTTCCTCCAGATACAAGAAGAGACAGGTAAGCATTGAATTTACTCCTGACAGCTGCTAAGGCTTCAGTTCTGTTGACTAACAAGTATGCAAGATGCTCCATTTCCCCAGTAAGAAAAAAAAAAAAGCAAATTAAAGGAAGACACCAGCTTACATTTCTCAGAGTAGTGGAAGTCAGACAAGGCTCTTGCACACGAGAACTGGGACAGCCACCTAGAGACACCATCTGGCAGTGAGTCTCTCACATCAGAAATGCATATGGTGGCAGGTAGGAAAGACCTCCTTTGGGGGTGTGCCCCTGAGAACACACACAGGCATATCCAGGCTTGCGTATCGAACACATCAGATCAGGTGCACACGGGGAGAGGGGATGGGAATAGGGATGAGAAACGAGCGGAGAAAATTAATAAAACAAAGTGAGCGAGGAGCCCTACAGGACCACTGCTGGGAGCATGCCACCAACTGTGGAGTTTAATTAACTAGATGTGCTCCATCTGAAGTCCAGTTTCATTAATTACCTAATTAATTAATTACCTTGACTCAGCCTCTCAGGGCCAGCTCATCCCTTGGCACTGGCAAAAGGCAGGCCTAAACGTTCCGGGCAGGAGCCAGTTTCAACCGAGGCCTGCCTTGGGTGATGTCATTATGCACTGTGAATGCAAATCATCTCTACAGGTAATAACATTTTTTAAAAAACTTTTTGTTGTTCGGATGAGTGAAGAAGGTATGACTGCATTGTGAAAGAAACACAAGGATTTAAAAAATCAGATCTTTCTTCAAAATGCATTTTATTTTATAGAGTGAAGATTTCGTGCCCCCTGTTGATGCCCAAGAAACCCCAAAACTATCCTCAGGTGGGGCCCGGTCAACGTGGGAGACAGGATCATGGCCCCCAGATGTCCCCATCCTCATTCTCAGGACCTGTGACTGTGCTGCCTTATGTGATAAAGGGTCTCTGCAGATGTGAATAAGGTCAAGACCTGGAGATGGGGGGAGAGGACTGGGGTCTTCCTGATGCCTGTGTCCTGGATACAAGTCCTGGAAAGGCTAGACCCTTTCCTGGTTGTCATCAGAGAGGGAGAGGTGACCGCAGAAGGTCAGAGAGTTGTGACAAGGTTGACATTTTTAACACGTGTTTATTGGAGTATAGTTGCTTTACAATATTGTGTCAGTTTCTGCTGTATAATACAGTGAATGTGATACAGATCCATATATCTCTTCTTTCTTAGATTTCCATCCGATTTAGATCACCACAGAGCATTGAGTAGAAAAATTCCCTATGCTGCACAATAGGTTTTCCTTAGTTATCTATTTTATATATAGTAGTGTATATGTCAATCCCAATCTCCAATTCATCCCACCCCACTTCTCTCCTTGGTATCCATGTTTGTTCTCTATTTCTGCTTTGCTAATAAGTTCCTCTGTACCATTTTTCTAGCTTTCCCATATAAGCGATATTATACAATATCTGTGTTTCCCTTTCTGACTGACCTCACTCTGCATGGCAGTCTGTAGGTCTATCAACGTCTCTGCAAAGGGCACAATTTCATTCCTTTTGTGGCTGAGTAATATTCCACTGTGTATAGGTACCACGTCTTCCTTATCCATCCCTCTGTTGCTGGACATTTAGGTTTCTTCCATGGCTATTGTAAATAGTGCTGCAATGAACACTGGGGTGCATGGATCTTTTTTGAGTTATGGCTTTCTCCAGGTATACCAGTAGTGGGATTTCTGGTTTATATGGTAGCTCTATTTCTAGGTTTTTTGAGGAACCTCCGTACTGTTCTCCATAATGAACCACACAGTGTCTGTCCCAATTTACATTGCCACCAACATTCCCTTTCTCCACATCCTCTCCAGTATTTATTGTTTGTAGATTTTTGATGTTGGACATTGCCAACTTTGTAGACAGAGGAGGGGACCAGAAACTAAGTACTACAGGTAGCCTCCCAAAACCAGCAAGCCAGGGAAACAATATTCTCTCCTGGAATCTTCAGAACCTTCCCCACCCACCCACCCCTACAAATTTGTACATTGAAACAAAATCTCCAGTGTGATAGTATTTGGAGGAGGAATGTTGGGGAGGCAATTAGGTCATGAGGATGAAGCCCTCATAAATGGAATGGTTATAAAAGAGACCCAGAGAACTCCCTCATCTCTTCTGCTACGAGAGGATGCTGGAAGAAGACAGCTGTCTCTGAGCCAGGAAATAGGCCCTCACCAGACATCAAATCTGCTGGCATCTTGTTCTTGGACTGCTAGCCTCCAGAACAGTGAGAAACAGATTTCTGTTATTTACAAGCCACCCAGTCTATGGTATTTTGGGTAGCATCCCAAGAGGAGTAAGATAGATGCTATTTTTAGACTATAGGTACCTAAAAAATAAACTCAAAATACACAAAGTGATTACAAAGATCAATCTTCAGGGAGAAGAAGGAAGTCCACCATCATACTGGAATATTTTTCTTGATAAAAAAAACTCCTTTTTATATGTGAATAATCCAGAAGACAAAAAAAATCATCAGGGATTTAGAAGAATTTTAAAGCTCAGTGAACAAACTGGGCCAAATAGACATATAATTCTGCCCCCAGCATTAGAGAATTCATATTTTCCCCTCAAGAATGCAGGATTCAGTTCAGTTCAGTTCAGTCACTCAGTTGTGTCCAGCTCTTTGCGACCCCATGGACTGCAGCACACCAGGCTTTCCTGTTCATCACCAACTCCCAGAGCTTACTCAAATTCATGTCCATTGCATCAGTGATGACATCCAACCAGTTCATCCTCTGTCATCCCCTTCTCCTCCTGCCTTCAATCTTTCCCAACATCAGGGTCTTTTCCAATGAGTCAACTCTTCGCATGAGGTGGCCAAAGTATTGGAGCTTCAGCTTCACCATCAGTCCTTCCAATGAATATTCAGGACTGGTTTCCTTTAGGATGGACTGGTTGAAGAATGCAGGGTAGATTTCCAAAATTTTATTATGGAAGTCAGTCAGCCTTTATATACCTAGATAAATATACTCTTTTTTAAAAATTTCATTTTATTGAAGTATAGTTGATTTCCAATGTCATATTAATTTCTACGGTACAGCAAAGTGACTCAGGGTATATATATGTTCTCTTTCATTACAGTTTATCACAATATATTAAACATAACTCCCTGCACTACACAGCAAGACCTTATTATTTATCCATTCTCTATATAATAGTTTGCATTTGCTAATCCCAAATCTGTCCCCCAACCTTCTACCCCTTGGCAAACACAAGTCCGTTCTCTATGTCTGTGAGTCTGTTCCTGTTTCATAGATACGCTCTTTGGTGTCACATTTTAGATTCCACATATAAGTGATATCATATAGTATTTGTCTTTTTCTGTCTGACTTACTTCACTTAGTATGACAATTGCTACATCCATCCACGTTGCAGCAAATGGCATTATTTCATTCTCTTTTATCTACCCATGTATTTCTCTTGCTTTGTCCTGGCAAGGAGATAATGAGAGTCTTGATAAGTAATGGCTTATTTTTAAAAGGTCCTGTTGGAATACAATTCACACTTGGAGTCAATAGGCCTGGTTATCCCACTTCCGGGTCATGTGGTTTTTTTTTTTCAAGTTCTCTAATTCAGTTGCTTCCTCTGAGCAATGAGACACAAACCTTACCCCTGACATCAGAGGGTGATGATGAAGGCCATGTGAGGTTGGGTATGGGTTATCATCGTGCTTGTCAGCTTCTGATCCAGCCTCTCATTTTCTAGAGGAGGACTCCAAGGCTGAGCAGTAGGAGTGACTTGTAAAGATGGCCAACAAAGGAGATTCAGGATGTCAGCACCCTCTAGGCTAACTCTGTACCTGCCGGCGTTACTCTTCCCCAGAGAGTTGCATTCCCCAGCAATTCAGGCAAAGCTGCCCTTATTGTTCTCAAGGGCAGCGAATCTGTAGCACTTCAGTAAGAAAGTCAAGTGACCTGGTCTCCTCACCAAAGGAGACAATATCTTTATTTTTCCAAATGAGCATAAATGTCAGGACCAGTGATTGCTTGAAAGAGTTGTGTCTATTACTTTTTCATGAAAAGTTTGTTCTTCTGATGTTGCAGTGAAGATTGGCTTTCCTCAAATAATGGAACTTCCATGGGAATTGTTGAGCTCATTACTGAATGTGATTGACTTTTGTATGAGCACTTGGCAGTAAAAATTTTAAAAAGTGACTTGCTTATCCTAAAGAGCGTACATAATATGAACAAAAATAACTTGAAATTACAAATTAAAAAAAAAAAGAGTGAAGACAATCAAATAAATAAATAAACCAGAAAACAAACAGACTCAGTCATTGTAAGTTCTCCGTAGGAGTTGACAGAAGCTTTATCAGTCGGCATGTTACTCTTCTAATAGAAAACCCTATACATGGTTTTTAACTTTTTTTACCAACTGAAAATTACTTATCTGTGACTTTATTCGATAAACTAAAAGAAATGGTCAGACAACACACAGAAGGAGAACGCTTCAAAATACTAGTAAGGCTTCCCCGGTGGCTCAGCAGAACAGAATCTGGCCATGGTGCAGGAGACGTGGGTTCGAGCCCTGCGTTGGGAGAGTGGCAACATTGTCTACGGGGTGGGGAGTCGTTCCACTTCTCTTCCCCTGCGGCTGCAATTCCTCCAAAGAAGCCAGAGCAAGTTGAGAGTTAAAATAAGCAAGGTGGACTTGGAGGATACCATGGGGATGGCAGAAAGAAGAAACACCACTTAGTGTGCTTTCCCAGGCAATAGCTCCTGGGGGGAATCCCTGCTCCGTGTTTTAACTCCCTTCCTCTGGCATGAGAGATCAGTGTTTTTTCACATTCTTATTGTTCAGTCGCTCAGTCATGTCCAACTCTCTGTGACCCCATGGACTGCAGGACGCCAACCTTCCCCGTTCTTCGCCATCTCCCCGAGCTTGCTCAAATTCACGTCCATCACGTCGGTGATGCCGTCCAACCATCTCGCGTCATATTTCATAATGAAATTGAGATCCTCAGTAAAACGCTGTCATCCCAGTCTCCTCCCTGGTTCCCTCTACCCATCCCAAGACAGACCTCAGGGACATTGAAGCAAAGGCAGATTTTCAAGGAAAGGAGGCAGTGAATGACCTTTATTAGGCACCCAGTCCATTGCCTCAGTGGATCATGAGGACAACTCAACGCTCCAACGTCTCACCATTCGACAGACGAGGCTCAGGCTCCTATCAAGTGCTGGGGCTCCTTGGAAGTGGTGGGGCTAGGAGGCCAGCCCACTTGTCAAAGTCTAAGTTGTCTCCAGAGCTTCTTGAACTTACTCAGGAGTGAAATATCCCTAACAAGAGAGATGCGTTCACGCATGTTCCCAGGTGCTCTGGGCTCCGTAGACACATCCAGTGGTATCCAGTCTGAATGGAATGTTCCTCCTGACCGTTTACTGGACAAGTTCCCTGTCATGCTTCCAAATCAGCCAGGCATCACGTCCTCCGGGCAGCTGCATCCCAGGTCTGGCTCAGTTGCCTTCCATGGCCTCCGGCATCACACTCAACGCGGGCGATCCCCTGGGTGGTGCCACTTGCTTACTTGTCTCTGTGGCCCCTCACGAGGCCACAGACCACGTCAGCCTTGTGCATCTCCAGCACACTGCTCAGCACAGTAGAACTGCCCGATTCATGCTTGTTGAGTAAGTGTTGACTCTAGCTAAACTTTCTAGCTCGTGCGTGAATAGCCTCTAGAACAGCTCTGCATGCATGGCACCAAAACGAGAAAGCAGGGACACCCCACACCACGTCCATTCTACCCCATGGTGTCTGCACTCCAGCCACGCAAGCCCTTCAGGAGTTCCTGAAATAAGCCATGTTCCCCCTACCACAGGGCCTTTGCACACACTGTTCCCTGTAAGTATCTGTATGTGTGTGTGCTCAGTCGCTCAGCTATAGCCAACTCTGTGACCCTTTGGACTGTAGCCTGCCAGGCTCCTCTGTCCATGGAATTTTTCAGGCAAGAATATTGGAGCAGGTTGCCATTTCCTCCTCCCGGAGGAAAGACCCAAAGATCAAACCCACATCTCCTATGTCTCCTGCTTTGCAGGCAGATTCTTTGCTACTGAACCGCCAGGGAAGCCCTAAAGTATACCCCTTCTTTGTCTAGATCTCTTCTCGTATCACATTCTTTTAGCACTGTATGCGTCTCCCTCACATCATTTAGCACGTGATTCAAGTCTGATTGCCTCTTACACCGTGAAGGCAGGCAGGGGACCTTTTTGGTTTTGTTTGTTGATTTACCCTGGTGACTCAGGCACTTATCACAGTGGCTGGCAGGTAATAAAAGCTCAGTACACTGTGCGTGAACAGTGAAGAGAGGCTTCAGTGGAGACCTGTGTGGGGCAGTTCCCGAGGAGAGAGAGGTATCATCTGTATTTAAAAGCGAGTGGAGGGCAGTATGTCTGAACCACAGAGAATGAGGGGGTGAGTGTCACAGGTGAGGGTACAGGGTCTTCAATGCACATTGAGGCCTGGGACCTGATCCCCGGGGTCATGGGAAGTCATCAACGGGTTTGATGCAAGGGGTTATTCTGTTCCCACAGGAACCCTAGGCATCTGTGTCGTCACATGCCACTGTGCCTTTGAAGTTGGTCTCTGGACCTAGGGTCAGCATTATACATACATACACACCCAGTGCCTCCACGTTTAACCAAGTTCATTGTTCTCACCTGCTGAGGTCATTTTTCACCGTTGCTGTATTATCATGCCTTTCAGCTCAGCTTCAAAAGCAATTTGGGGTAATAGAAGAAGTCCCTGCCATCAGGAAACATTAGAAAAATGAAGGCAGATATATTCCTGAAGGCCTCCCTCCAAGCTCCTGTGAAGTCCAGCCTTAGATTTCTTGGAATGTGACCCTTGTCTGTTACAGAATATGAGATAGCCAGTCTCACCCCTCCTTATGCTGTAATTTTATGTACATGTCCCTTTATGTCTTTATTCCCTTTTCTGCTCCTTTAGTTCCTCCTAATTCCAGTTTTGTTGTTGGTGTTTAGTCCGACTCAGTCATGAGTCTCAGTCATGTCCAACTCATTGTGACCCCGCGGACTATAGCCTGCCAGGCTCCTCTGTCCATGGAATTCTTCAGGCAAGAATACTGGAGTGGTTTGCCATTTCCTTCTCCAAGGGATCTTCCTGACCCAGGGATTGAACCCCTGTCTCCTGCATTGGCAGGCGGATTCTTTACCACTGAACCATCAGGGAAGCCTACTATATTCAATATCTTGTAATAAAGCATAATAGAAAAGCATATAAAAAAGAATGTGTATATATATACATATATATATATATATATACACACACACACACACATATGTATAACTGAATCACTGTACTGTATAACTGTAATTGTTTGTTTAAAACAGAAAATAAAAATGATAGATTTGCTTTGTGGAATTGAGACTAAAAGAAAACCAATGATTTCTCCAAAGCAATTCATAAAGCAGAAGGAGGGAGCGGCATTGGGGACGATTCTGCCAGATCCTCGGCCAGCCATGGCCACGGCCGCCCCAGGGTCCTGTGGCCCATCACTGGGTCCACTCATTGTCTCCTCCTGTGTCTGCATCTCTCCTGCAGGGAGACGAAGAGAGCACCCTGGTGAGACATCCTGCTCCCAGGAAACCAACCCAGACACCTCAGGACCCTTCGGACCCCATAAGGCCTATTCCAGAACAGGTAGCAGCCGAGTCCATGTGAACGTCCCAGCAAATCCACTGGCTCCTGGCCGCCTCTGCGCCTCTTTCCAGGTGCTTATACAGTTAGTTTTAGCTGCCTTATCGCAAGTATTTACAAGGTTCATCATGGGAATCCCTGGCAGCGTTGACCTCCCCGCCTTCTATGTGCTGTGGCCGCCCAGGGCCCAGCCTGGCTGCGCGAGCAGCCGGTCCTATGACGAGCAGAGCCTGTGACCTCCTTTCAGCCCTTGTGCAAAGGAGCAGACATCCAAAAGCAAACGTCTTCATTCGGGAGAAAACAAATTCTTCCTGCCACTATTTTCAACCCAAAGGAAGTGCCAGAATGTTTTCAGATCGAAGGTCAGATGTGGATCACGGAGCATACTCCACGGGCCACCAGGCGCTTCGAGCCAGCTTTCTGGGGCGCGAGGTCCTACAGATCCCAGCTCAGTCCCCGGGGCCTCCAAGGCCACGCGAGCTTCTAGAGAAATGGCCCCGAGAGCCGCAAAGAGACCCCTGGGCCCACGTCGGCTCCAGGCTGTTTATTTGCAGTCAGCCCACAAGGAACCGGATTGTCTGGATGCTCCCAGCCGGCTCACGGCTCTGCCCTTACCTGGGGGTGGGGACACGAGGGGGACCTGGGAGCCTGATCCTGTTACCGTCTGACTGATGAAGCCCAGGTGCTCCGTTTATTTCGGAGTGCAGAAGCACACACCAAGAGCTTGAAACTTACATTACAGACAGGAAAGGCATGCCAGCGTCTGAAACTTGAAGCTGGGCCTCTTCTCAAAACAGAGGCTGTTTCTTCCCTGATGGACGCCCCTCCCTTTGGATGGAAAGAGTCCTTCTGCCCCCTCACCCTGTGCAGTTCAAGGCTGTGCTGGTTGTAAGTTGCGTGTTTTAAACATACTTCATCTTCCTTTCTCCTCACATTTAAAAGCAAATGGTCTAAACTTGCTCCCAGCCACGCTGCCTCCAAAGACACAGTCCCCATTAGCTG
Source organism: Cervus elaphus (assembly GCF_910594005.1). Taxonomy (NCBI): domain Eukaryota; kingdom Metazoa; phylum Chordata; class Mammalia; order Artiodactyla; family Cervidae; genus Cervus; species Cervus elaphus. The sequence continues at coordinate 43,129,527 of NC_057846.1, forward strand.
GCCACAAGGGGACCTCCCCGTGGTAGTCCAGTGGTTAAGACTTCGCCTTCCAGTGCACAAGTTCGATCCCTGGCCAGGGAGCTAAGATTCCACATGATCCCGCATGCCTCCTGGCTAAAAAAAAAAAAAAAAGCAAAACATAAAACAGAAGTAATACTGTAACAAATTCAGTAAAGACTTAAAAAAAAAAAAAAATAACAACCTGGCCATGAAAATCTCCCTAAAAATGGATTCTTAACACACAGAAAAAACAAGGGTGGTATCCAGCCAGGAAGAAGGGCTTCAGAGGCAGACAGGGTTTGGAGGACAGTCATGGTCTTAGGTCTAATTACCTTCCCAAGCTTTTCAAGCATAGGGATTGGAGAGAGAATTTTTTTTTAATTTATTTATTTTTAATTGAAAGATAATCGTTTTACAACATTGGTTTGATTTCCGGAGGGAGAATTTGTGGATGGGCTTTCTGAGCCCTTTGCATTAAAGTGACCGCTTGTCCCTTGCTTCCTCGTCCAGCGCTTTCTGCCTGTTGCATCAGTAGCTCAGTGGGGATTTTAAAAAGATAAACAGAAAGGAAACATCTCTTTCTTCCTGGTCCTAATACGAGCCTCTTCAGTATTTTCATGTGGATGTGGGTCAGAAAGAAAATATAAAATCTTATTTTCGCCTTAGGAAGTCTTTTTTTTTTTTTCTTTCTTCAACAGGAAAGTAGGATTCATGGGTGGGCACGAGTAAGGAGTGGATAGCACCAAGGCTCTAATGAGTCCAGGACTGGTCATTTGTCCAGGGAGGCGTCATTAGGGATGTATGTGACCCCTCATCCATCTGGAATGAACCGCTTTTTCTGCCACCCTGTTTTCAAATTCATCCTCATTCAACCTTGTAAACCCCCACTTCTTGGAGATGTGGATCTTCTGGCGGCCAGGGAACTTGAACTTGGCCGTGTGGGGGGCCTTAATCACATGGTCCCTGTTCTTCCTCCTTGTGTGGATGGACATTACAACTTGGCCACTGTGGACCCTGGCCTCTGCCCGGGGGCTTTTCAAAGGCACCACACACAGCTGAAAGGAGCCTGGACTGCAGACAGCATGCCAGTCATGGACGTCCACTGGGAAGGGCTGTCTCCAGGTCCCCCAGGGCCAGCCGTGCAGGCCACAGGCTACACGCACTGCCAAGGAGGCTGCCGTCTGCAGCCATTGCACACTGGGCCCCCATGAGGAAAGGAGCATGGTAGGGCTTCATCGGCCGTAAACTCCTTGGAAGGTCTTGACGCCGTGTACGCCTTCTGGCACAGACTGAGGTCCTTCACTCCGTGCACAGGGCAGTGTCCGGGATTAGCCACGGGTGCTGCTCGGAAACACGCAAGCCCGCAGTGCGGGGCCTCAGTCTCCTCTCCTGTACGATGGGGCGAGGACAGGACGGCCTCCCAGGCCTCTTCCAGCCCCGGAGCTCCGGTTGCCATGTGTGCTCCTGGTCAAGGGGGCTGCCTGCCTGTCTCTGGAGCCTTTGCACAGCTCTCTTTGCTATCCAAAGAATGCAAGCGGTGCAGAAAGGACAGAAAAAGGAAACTGGTGAAGATCTCACTGTGATGGAGCCACTTCCCAGAATTCAGTTGTAAGCCTTAAAGGTCTATGTTAACAACCTGAACCAGGAGAGTTTGCTGGACTGAAGGGAAAAGCATCTGATCAGAGGGGCGATCAGAGGGACAGACTCAAGGGTGTAGTGGGAGAATTTCCAGAGACAGCCCTGCACAGGATTCTCATGGTGTTGCTGACACCACAGTGAGCCATCTCCAGCTGACTTCTAGTCCTGATATCTACACAAAAATGCCAGTTCCTGGCAGAAAAAAAAGTCTTTTAGATCCATCTGGGTTATGTGCCTCCTCCTGTGGTTCTGGGCAGGGTCCAGCGACTGACGGATGACCAGGACCCAGGGAGAGGGTGGGCCGGGGGCTCCTGAGGAAGGGGCTTCCTCTGGCCAGTGGGCAAACAGGCTCTGGAAGGTGAAGCCCCTTCTGCTGTCCTGCTCAGCTCATGACTCCCCTGTCCCAATTCACTGGCTGTGATTTTGAGTCCTGCCAGGTTTGGAGGGGATGGGGTCAGGGAGGAGAGTTGAGCCAGAGAACAGTTTCATCTGAGGGCAAGCGCTCCTGCTCTCCAACCTAGCAGTTAGTGAAAGCTAACCCTCCAATGGGGGCCTTAGGGGTCCTCTGGAGAGTCCCCAAGCTGGGGTCCTTCAAAGGGAGCATCTCAAACGTGGACCCTGCTCTCCACCCTCAGACTGATCTGCTCTCGGCTTGGGCTCCCTTCTCCAGGCACCACGCAACATCAAAAGGTCCCCTTGGAGGCAACCTGGAACGGATCCCCGTGACTCACATGTGGACCATAGGAAAAAGATCCGTCTTCAGAGCATCTCCCCTCTGCCCCTCTTCCCCGCCTGTCCATCACGGTCAAGCAAGTCAAGTCAAGTCCAGTGCGTGAAATTCACCTGCAGGGCATGCGTATCAAGTCCTGAAAGCCGTCCTATTGGAGATGTTCTCTCTCTCCCTTTCCTCCTGCGTCCCTCGTTTCCAGGAAAGGAGGAAGCACTATCAATGGTGTTGATAACCTGCCGGGTATAAATCCTGCCCAAGGTGGCCCAAAATACCCTTCCAGGTGACCTGTCCTGGCAATTTTTTTTCCCCAAAAGAAAGTAATCACTGCCCCCAAAAGTTCAAAGTCTGGCAACTTTTTAAGGAATTTAAGCTTGATTTGCTTCCCCCGATTCAAGAGCTTGCCCAACACAGAAGTTTTATAGAAATAGAGGAAAGAAGTAAAGAAGGAGATTTGAAAGAGAGAGGAAGAAAGGAGGATGGGGACTGGGGGAAGAGGAGGGGGCTTCAGAAAAGGGAAGGAAGTCCTCCAGCTCCTCCCCCACCCCCATTGGTCCCCGCCGCATCCCACAGTACGGAATCCCCAGGACCACTGACTTCCGGGGACCGGAGCTTGGCTGGCCTGGGGTTCCTTCCCCTCCATCCTCACCTCACCCCCATCTGTGCCAACCTCGTCTGCGCCCCCAGCCTACTCAGGACCTTAACCTGCAAATGGGGCCACAGAAGCCGAGGGTTCCCCCAGAGTGTCCTTCAAAGGCATCCCAGGACAGTGTGTGAGGCCAGGAAGAATGTCAGAAAGAGCTAGACCCTTCGGCCTAGGGAGGAGGCGTGAGCCATAGTTGGCTCTTTCAGAGTGGTGGGTCACCTCCCCTCCCCCACGATCCTGCCGGGTCCAGTTCCTCCCCCCACACAGCCCTGCCCCTGGACTCCCAACACACACTCCCTGACTGTAACAATGCTACTGAATCCAGCACAGAGTGGGTCCCTCAGGTATCTTCTGGAGCCCGGGAGCCCCAGCGCTGTGACCCGCAGGTTGAGAACTGCAAGACCATGAGGTCAGACCTGCTGAGTCACAGTGCCGACCAGAGCTGGGGCCCCGGCCGGGACCGTCCAGACCTGTCCCTCCCGTGTCCCCAGCGTGTTCCCTGTCTTGGCCATCAGATGGCACCGCGGTTCCACGATCACCAGGACTGCGGCATCTGGGAGGGCGGCTTTCGCATCCCGCCGCTGCATGGAGGGGAGCCTGGGGCTGTGACCTGAGCCCAGGGCAAGTCAAGGTCAGCGCGTGGAACTCTCCTCCTGCGGGGTGAGGTGGGGCTGTCCCATCTTTCCTGGGGGTTGCTGGTTACCCCTCTTCGGAGGATGTGCCCTACGCTGAGCAGGTGAGCGGGAGTTCAGCAGAGCCCACCAAGGCTCTAACCAGAGGCTCAGGGAAGCAGATGCCTGGGTGGACCACTCTGCTCACCTCCACTGGGCGTGCCCGAGTCCCTACATTTTTTTCTTTTCATCCCCCACCTGCCCCTACCCACTCCCCTTTCCCAATTCAGACAGGAGAGCCGTTTGTATTCCCTACAAAGGTTTCAGTGGAAACCTGGAGGACCCCTCTGCCCCAGAAGCCACTTTTTTCTCAAGTCCTACCACCTTTTCCCCCAAAGCCACTTTGATTCACAAGACTTTCCATTAAACTCTCAGCAAATTGATCAGAAAAAAAAAAAATTACTTATCCGGTACATTTGTTTTTGCCAATTGACCTTCTTCCTTAAAGGCACACAAATAAGATGATGTTGAATGACCTTGATTTCTCATCAGTGCCTGGGACTATGACCACACCCCGCCCAGAGACTCTGGCGTGAATAGCTGTCACCTCCAACCTCACCCTTGGGCCTGTGTGTCCTTGTGTTCTGTATCCATGGTCATAGCAACACAGACCACGGAACCTAACGGTGAGAAAGAAGAACTAAGAAGCACAGCTTTAAATGATTTACCAACAATTTAAAAGATACATTTTAATAAATGCAAACTGCATACCAGCAATGGCATAAAAATATCCAGGGCATACGAGGCTCATCTATAAGTTGAGCTTTATTTGGCGTTCACATGATCCCCAAGGCAGCTTTTACATTTGAGAGTTCTCTTTCTTTCTCAGTCTCTCTCTCTGTTTTACACACACACACACACACACCTGCCTTCCGTGTCAGATGTCAGTTGGTCACACACCAGAAGCCCTTCCCTGATGCTCCCCCCCACCAACCCACCAAACTGAGTGCATCGCGCTCCGAGCATCTCAAACTTACCCTGAATCAGGACGGTCCATGGCCCCGGCCACATTGTGAGCTTCCTGGGAAAGGCACCGGGTTCCGCCCTTCTCTGGCGCTGGCCTGTGATCTGTTACACCCAAGAACACATGTGCGTGAGGTGTGCGCACACAGACTGACACCTTTTCACGGGAACTGGAATCCAGGGCATCTCCAGGGGCAACAGGGACCACACGTTCCCATGCAAGGCTCGGGGGTGCTTTTCCAAATGCCAGGGTGTCGAGAAAGGGGTTTCTGTGGTCAGGGGCAGCCTGAGACCTGTGCTTTGGGCTTGGTGGGGACACAGACATACCGCTCACATCAAATCAGCAGGATCTGACTCAAAACGGCCCTGGGGCCCTCTCTTCCCCCTAGCGCCCGGAAATGCCCTCTTCTGACACAACCCAGACACCCACCCACTTCCTAGTGGCCTTCAGCCTGAGAACCTGCTGCAAGGAAATTGCCAGCTTATCGGGCCCATCAGCCACAGCCCCTTCGCCTCCCGATTGTCCGTTTATCTGAGAAGGGCGGCTGAAGTTCTCTGCCTCTGGCCAGGCCAGGGCCTTCAAGCTCATCCCTGCCTCTGGGGAATCTGAACCCCAAACCTGCTCCCTGGAGTGTTTCCTCTCACCAAGGTCCTGCATTTTCTAGGATGGCAAATAAATATGCAAAAATGTTTTAAACTAGAAGATTACAATTCTACTCTTCCTAGGTCATTTCTGTTGGCCAGAATGAATAGAGACTTTGCTCTCTGCTCTTCTTGGCTTAATAAGGTGACTGGGAGGCCAGGGCTGCTCTTTGGGGAAGGTCCAGCACCTTCAAGGACCCAAAAGGGCCTGAAATCATCTCCCCACTGTCTCATCCATGGCTCCCTCTAAGCTTCCTCAGCATTCTTTTTCTCCCCAGCACTTATGCCTGCCTGAATTATATATGTATTCATTTGCCTGCTCATGATCTGTCTTCACCAAAAAGATGTCAGCTTCTTGAGGTTAAGAACTTTGTGTTATTTATCACTGTAGCTGCAGACGTGGGAGGAACGTGATATGCATTTGCTGAATGAATGAGTGAATGAATGCATGAGTGAGTGAACTAATGGATGAGTGAATGAATGAACGCATGGATGATCGCTCCTGTCCCTCGGCGTCTCCAGCTGTGTCTCCTGTACTCTGTCCTTGGCCTCTGGACCTGGGCCACCCTGGCCTCCACTTTCTCTACTCACATGTCTGTCCCAGGATCCAGCTCACCTGACATGTACCCACCCCTTCCAGGCCTCAGGAGAGCCCCTCCCCACCTGCCCCCAGGGACATCAGGCACCCACCACACATGTCACACCTACCTGTACCTTTTCTGCATAGCACTTGTCATCTGTGCAATGTTATACTTATTAGAGAGATGATTTACCCACTGACTGTGGTCTCTGCCCCGTTACTCATCATGTATTCCCTGTTCTTAGGGGTACACAACAGGTTCTTAATCAATATTCACATCTGATATTTATGATAGTGATGATATTTGTTATACCTAAGTCTTATGATGATTTTATTGTGAATAGACATTTCCTTCCAACTCCTTGAGTTTAGGGGTAAAGGATATGATTTGGAAGTGGTGGTTTAGTCACGAAGCTGTGTCCTACTGCTGTGACCCCATGGACTGTAGCCCACCAGGCTCCTCTTTCCACAGGATTCTCTAGGCACGAGTACTGGAGTGGCTTGCCATTTCCTTCTCCGAGGGTATAATTTTCAAAGATAGAAGTCATACCCCAGGTGACCAAGAAGTTTTAAAAATCTTTCTAGACAGACTTGGCTAAATCTTCCTACTTTCAGAAACCAAAGCACATAGGATTAAACTTATTATTTTTCTGCTCTTTGCTCACCATGATGTTGTAAGCTGGGTACCAGAAGGATGGAGAGGTGAGATCAGGAGTGGGAGGCGAGGGGGTAATAACAGGGAATAGGAGGGTTTGCCAGAGAATGAGGTCAAGATAGTTAATTCTGCATTTTGGTCTTCCCTCACTGGGGACTACCTCCCCACCCCCCACTGCTACATTAGGAAGGGACAAAAAACAAGCCCTTATCAAAAAACACCTCGGCAGTTCAGACTGTGAAAATGTCTGCTTTTCCTTACCGCCACGAGATTAGCAAGACAACTTGGATCCGATTTCATGGCGCTGGGAACATTCAGATATTAGGGGAATTGTGCCATGCGATCCTCTAACCGGGCAGATAAGGGAACGGAGGTCTCCAAGTTACCCCTGTTCACAGAACTCAGCCCTATCTCCTAGGCCACTCTCTCGGCAGCAAGCTTTTGTTTCCCTAAATTAGCTAAAATTTCCAATGTCATTGTTTGGATTAGAATATGGTCCATAATGGAAGACACATGACTGCCGATGAGAACAACGTATATACTAACTACCTGCGCACCCGGGCCGCAGACAGCAAGTCTAATCTGGGTTTCCCGCAAGGCAGCCTATGACAAAGTACAAACAGTTGATTCTGGAAGGGATGTTAGGGAGTGGGGAAGAAGGCGGTGGTGGGGGTGGCAGGGGGGTGGGGGGTGGTGAGAGGTCTGAGACAGCCCACAAAGTTGGGCTGAGGCACAATTTCCCATCTTGCTGGAGACAGCCTGTGTTGGTTGGTCACCTCGACTCCATCCCTTCTTGACTGAGCTTGCCTGGGGGAGCCTGATGGCTGCATAGCACTTACAACCTACCCGCCTGCCACCGCCTGTCTCCTTGGCTGTAGCCCCTGAAGCAGGGCTGAGGTGGGGGGACATGGAGATCGGCTTCAGGCAGCCTCCATGCAGGTCAGGGGGCATGCACATTACCCCCACCATCGTGCAGGCGTGTGCGATGCTAAGCCATCTAAAGCATGGCACTTCACCACCGATCCCTACAGCCGGAGGGGCCTTGGAACTCATCCAATGAGAACTCACCAAACATTTCTGCCAACGTCCAGGTAGTCAGTGTTTTGGGTTTGGCGGTGGCCTGGTCACTATCAGGACTCCTCAGTTCTGTTCTATAGTGAGAAAGCTGCCATAGAGAACATGGGGAAACAGAGTGTGGCTATGTCCCAGGCAACCTTTATTTACAGAAGCAGGGAGAGGGTAGACCTGGCCCTAGGCCATAACCTGCTAAGCCCTGATCTAAGCAAATCTTTTTATTTTAGCTTTGCGGAAAGTAGGTCTACCAAACCGATCTTGGCTCAGGTGGCATAGTCAAGGACCTACTTCTTGAACCTCACAGCAGGCTCATGTCCTCTCGATTCCGGATGGATTCAACAGTGGTTGGGAGGAAGGAGGGCAGTAAGATTAAAACTGTGTAACCCAGACTGGGGCTTGAACCCATGATCTTCCAACTAAATCACCAACCTGGTTTCAGGACTTGAGGAAGCTCAGGTTCTTGATGTCTCATTGCGGAAAAAATTCAGTGAGAAACAAAGGGGTGAGTAAGAAGTGAATGTATTTAGAGAGAAACACACGTCACTGACAGAATGTGGACCACCTTGGAAGGTAAGAAGCTGCAGGATTTGGGGTTGTCCGTTTTTATAGGGGTAGGTAATTTTGTAGGCTAATGAGTGGGACGGGTATTCCAGCTATTTTGGGGGAAGGAGTAGAGATTTCCAGAAATTGGGCCCCTGCCCTCTTTTTGACCCTTGGAACTTCTCATGGTGTCTGTGGATGTGTCATTTAGCTTGCCGATGCGTTACACTGAGTTACTGAGACTCAAGGTCTAGTGGAAGTTAACTCATCTGCTGCCTTAGACCTATTTGGTTCTAGTCAGTTTCTTCCTATCATTGGGCTCTGTCATTTTTTTTTTTTAAGGTTGTGCCCTGCCCCTTTCCCTCTTGTTTTAAGATCAGGACATTTACTCTCCCATGTTTGTCCCAGGAGGTCTCTGCAAACTGAAAGCTTCCCTCTAACAGAGGTCCAGCCTGGCTGGTCCTGGTACTGACCTGCCCCCACTCCTTCAAGCACTGAGGTGGATAAGACATCCCCGGATGCCAGCCCTGGGGATCTACACTTTCACGCCTCTCCTACTCTCTTCCTACACCTTTGCAAAAGTTCCTGTATTAAATATTCATGAATATTATGAAACTGCCCAACTTCAGTGTGCCATCTGTTTACTGCTGGGCTCCTGGCTGCCGAGATATAATATGAATCCAGTGACTGTCCAAAGCTCTACACGCTGTGATACTCAAAGGGGAAGGAGGATCTTCTCCTGGTGGGTCCAGCAGGGCATGCTGACTCGGGCCTTGAGGATGGAGGGCAAAGATGAAGCAGAAGGAGGATGGTGGTTTGTATGTGGTGGTGATCGGCTTCAAATCCTTTGCCTCAACTGGGCAAAAGGAGGAGGCCCAGGCAATGCAGTCCAGATTTAGTGGAAAGGTCATGAAAATCTGCCCTCTGAATGGGGAAAGAGCCTGCCAGCTACAGAGCCAGAGGAGGAGATAAATCAGGACTGCCTGCCAGGGTGGCGGGAGGGCCAAGCAGACAGGGGAAGCCTGGCGTGCACCGAGACCTCCAGTCCTTCTGAAAGCTCACGGAGCAGTCCGCAAAGGCTGGTGATTCTTCCCAAGGAGGTGTGGGGTTGGAGTCAGGACCCGGTATCACAAAGTCCTGCCCCGCCTTTGGAGGCCAGACCCAAAGCCCCAGGCAAGGAACCAGAGGCTGAAGAAACCTGCAAGAAACCATGGCTGCCAGGACTCAGAAAGAAGGTCCTTCTCTCCTGGCAGATTGGTCACACTCATACAAGTCACCAAAATCGTGTCCCCCCATCCGCCCCCCAGTACAAACACAGAAGCCAGAAGGAAGGCACACACCGACGTGCAAAACCCAGGACGCGTCATCTCCAAGTGGATTACATGGCCCATTTAGCAGTCTTCACCGTGGATTCCTCAGTCACTCTTAGAGCCAGAACCCTATAAATTGGATGTAAAATTCAGGCAGGTTTCCTGTAGTCTATCAAGCTGGTGACTCCCTCAAAGTAGAAAGCAGAATGTGCCAGAGCTGAAGAGGGAGGAGATGGAAACTTAATGAAGTTAAGACTGGATTTAGAATTCAAGGTTGGGCAGGCAGCTCACTCAGCCCCTGGAGTGGGCAGGGAGGGTGCGGGCGGGTGATGATGGGGGAAGAGAGAAAGTTCTGGTTCTTCTATTTGACCTTGGCCTCCAAGGCAGGAAATTTTGCCCCTGGTTATTTTTTTATGGAGTCACCACGCATAAATTTATTTTCCTCCCTAAAGTGACTACCTTTGAAATAGCAGAACTTTTGTTTATTCTAATCCGTACTTCTTCCAGGAAGGTCCCTAAACTGGGTATTCCAGAAAGTCTTCTGTCTCTTCTTCCCATCAGTTTCATAGACTTTGATCCCATTGGCTTTAGAATTTCAGCCATCTGGTTGACTTGTGTACCTTGAGCACCTACTCTGTGCCCCAGAATAGATTCTCTGGCCCCTCCCTGCTCATTCCTCAGGGTAATTTGGTTCTTCTTCCCTGTTCCCCTCCCCTCCTTGGTTAACTTCCTAAACAGCCTCCTTGACCTGCAAAGATACAAGGAGTGTGTCATCCCTCTCTTCGGCAAATGAGGCAGTCGCCATGGTGCAGAGATATTTTATTCTTAGGGACCTGCCGCTGGGCTGCGATCTCCTCCGGAGAAGAGAAGCATTGCAGTTCGCAAGTTCGAGCTCAAATTCCACCCCCCTCCTGCCAGCCAGCCTGGTGACCTTGGACATGCTGATGGTGAACTGTTCCAAGCCTCAGTCTCCTAATCCGGAGGTTGAGGATAATGCCACTTCTCTTGAAAACACGTTGGGGAATTAATCGCAAAAACTTTTGCAGGTGATGTGGGAACCATTCTCATAGGCACCCAGAAGTGCTCTGCTAATACCACGCAGGTCATGAGGAGAGGAAGGAACTTCCTGCCCAGCACGCTGGTGTCTCATGGTGAGGGTTCCTTCTCCCTTCCTCTGGGGTCAGTTTTCCTGCAGAGAGCCTTCCCACAGGTAGGCAGAGAACAGGGGTATTTCAGAGCCATGAAAAGATTGGGGCTTTATATTCAAATAATAGGTTAATGCCATTTGTGGCTGGTTGCTATGAACTTGTGGGAGGCGGTGTCCATTTTCCAGCCTTGACTCTCTGCCTCTGGCCTAAGAAAGAGTTCCCTTCTCAACCAGGACCTGGATGTGGGAGTTTTGGTTTTTCTGTGGAACCTGCCTGAGAAGGAAATTCTTGTCTACTTAGAAAATCTCGAAGTCCTCGAGAAGAAGCTGGGGGCTGTGGAGGAACCTGGCTGTTCAAAGTCACTCTAGATCTGGGTGGGTGGTGGGCAGGAGTCCCAAAGGGCACGTATGCAGAGCCCCTCGACCTCAGGGGAGAGAATTTGGTTCCTTCTGTGCCCTGTGGGTGGAGTCCACAGTGACCATCTTGGACCTGGACTTGTCCCCTGCAGGCTGGCTGGCAGACAGCTGTGCTTCACGTTCTCCTTGGGTCGCCCTTTAAAATAAAGGACATCCGTGATTTGAAACCTTCAAGAATGGCTGAGTGACAGGTGCTGGGAGTTTGGCTGAAGCAGCTACTGTTGTGACCCACCCCGGGACCTGCCCTGGCCCTCAAGCAAGGGGCAAGAGGGAACTGTCAGCTGAAAAAAAATGCACGACCTGAAAATGGAGAGCTGAGTTTTACCCGTGAAATAAAGCACAAAGATGTAAGGGAGGAGCCAGGGTATATTGGAGATTTGGAGAAAAAAAAATCAGGTAGTTGGACTATCAAAAGATTAAAGGAAATCAAGCATCTCAAGTAATAAATTTTGCATTTTCTCTGCATAGGAAGATGCAAAAGTTTGAACTCATTGAAATGATCCCTTAGATGTAGACCTATCTTATTTTTCTGCATCCTGAATCCCCTCAGCGTGCAGGGCAGAGGGTCAGAGGAGGGCAACTGCAGTGGCCGATGGCTTGATGGTCACAACATCCTGTGTTTGCTAACATGGCAGATGACATTCTCTGCCCACCAAACCTTGGGGGCATTGCCCTCATGCTTGATCCTCACTGGTCGAATGCAGAACTAGGTCGGTTTTTCTCAAAGTCTGGTTCTTGGATCACTCTTTCCAAATGAACAAGGTATGTTGTGACAGGGCAGACTCTGGGGTTCCCCAGGCTGATCAAATGATCCTTATCTTGGAACCCAAGACTAAAGAATCACTAAATCTCTTCTTGATCATTGGTCATATGACCATGGGACCAAACAGAGATAGCAGCCAACTCCACCCCTTCACCGTCTCATCTTTGAAAGGATCAGGTCTTTAGCATCAGAGTCTGATTAAAATACCACCCACAATATAAAATAAGATACCACCCACACTTCCCTTCCTTCGCTGAAAGCTCTGGCCCATATTCAAGTCAAATCTCATGGAGATAAGCTATTATCAGTCACTTAAACCTAGTCAGGCCAGGCTTCAGATCCTTTTTGAGGATGGACAGAAACACAAACATGGAGAAAAGTAGGGGCAGCAGGAGAGGGAAGGATGTAGGACGGGGCAGGGGAAGGAAAGCAGAGGGCAGAGGAATCAGGGCTTCTCCTGGGGTGAACGTCATCCCTTCACAATTTCAGCCAGGGCTGATGCCAAGTAGGAAATCAATCTTCAAAAGTCTGCACGTGCCTTCCAAGACAGGGGGCTGTTTCCGACTTTGCTACAAGTTTGGAGTTTCATTCCTCCGGACTAAAGCCTTCTTCTACCCTCCCTGCAACAGAACGTGTACTGTAGACCAGTGCTTGCCAAAGGCCTTCCTGCTCAAAAATAATATTTGTGGAGGGACGGAGCGTGTCTCAGAGAAGCTCTGAGCAGTCTGGAAGCTTCTCGCTCACAGGCTGGTCCTGTGTAACCAGCCGCACCCCTTCCACAACCCCATCCATCCCTCACGTTTTGGCACTTCTGGGGGACACGCCGGCCCCTTCAGACACTGCAGCAGGAACCAGGAAACACTGGAGGGGGGTTTGGGGCAGTACTATGAATACCCCCTCTCAGACAGGACTGGAACAGGCACCAGTGCTGTCTTAGCCTGAATTTAGTGCTGTTTTCACTTCTGTTTGAAACGATTTGAACCTTTCTCTGCACTTCTCAGCCTCTTTAGCCTCGTTTTCCCAAAGATTCAATTCCTTTTTCTTCATTCATTGCATGCCACCCTCAGAACTCCCTAAATCCCCAGGAAACCAGCCCCGTTCAGTGCTTCTCCCGTGCCCCCTACCCCTCTCCCCCACGGCCTCTCTCCTTCTGGTCTCTCAGAGGTCCCCTGGCCCTTCCAAAGGGCTCCTCCCAGCAATTCTGCCTCTGGCGGCAGGACCAGTGAGCAGCGGGACCATTCTGGAAAGTGCATGCTTCCGCTTCTCAGAATCAGGTAGGAAGTGCTAGAAAAGACCGAAAGGGCATGGGTCAGTCAGTGAGGTTCACTGAACTTCTCGCTCTGGACCAGGAGATTCTGAGGAAGAGCAGAGAACAGGAGACGTGATTTCTGCTCCCAAGAAGCTCAGAGCCGGAAGATGCTGACCACCCTCCGCTCCACAGCCCCTGCTGGGTGTTTCGGGCAGAAGAGCTTGGAGCCCAGACCAGGTGACTTCAACACTGCTGTCCTTCTCACCATTACAGAAAGGGAGACCCCCAGAGGTGACGCAGCCCTGCAGTGGGGCCAGGCCATGATGCTAAGTCAGGGTCAGATGCCCGAAAGCCCAGGGTCTCTCCCGCCCAGTTGGTTGGACCCCCAGTACCAGAAGGGAGGTCTGGTGCTGGGCTCACAGGGACTGGCCCTGGCAAGCCAAGTGTGGACTTGAGGAAAAGCAGCTCTTTCTGGAAGGGAGCCTGGGATCCAGGTATGAGATGCACGGAAAGGAAGAAGGGCACAGACTCTTTACTGCCATCTAAGGGGCTGCTGAGGGTGGGAGGAAAAGGGGACGACAGAGGATGAGATGGTTGGATGGCATCACCGACTCAACCGAGATGAGTTTCGGTAAACTCCAGGAGTTGGTGATGGACAGGGAGGCCTGGCATGCTGCAGTCCATGGGGTTGTAAAGAGTCAGACACGACTGACTGAATTGAACTGAACTGAAGGGGCTATTAAACTAGTCAACATGATCAGGTGAGTTTTTGCACATTAATCGTCTTTCAAGGCTGATACTCTGATTTACGATAAGAAGTATGTAATCTTTGTCCTGGTTCTAGCATGAGTTCCTAAAACCCTTGGAATTTCCTAGAGATGAGAGCCTTAAAAATGCCTTCTATTACGTTAAGTACGTGACTTTGGGGATGCCCCCATAGGATGGGGCCTGGTTGCCAGGGGAAGCAATCACGTGATTGGAGGGTTGGACCTTTCAGTCCCACCCCGAGCTCTGGGGAGGGAAGAGGGGCTGAAGCTTGAATTGATCACCAATGGCCAATAATTGAATCAAGGGTGCCTGTGAAATGAGGCCTCCATAAAAACCCCAAGGGCTGAGTTGGAGAGTGGCCAGGATGGTGAAAGCGTCATAACTGGGGAGAGTGGTACCCAGAGAGGGAGTGGACGTGCCCTTCACCACACCTCACCCTCAGCACTTCCTCCATCCGGCTGTTTCTAAGTTACGTCCTTTTATAATAAACCAGTAATCTAGTAACTAGGGGCTTCCCAGGTCGCTCAGTGATAAAGAATCTGCCTGCCAAGCAGGAGACCTGGGTTGGGCAGATCCCCTGGAGGAGGGCATGGCAACCCACTCCAGTATTCTTGCCTGGAGAATCCCATGGACAGAGAAGCCTGGTGGGCTCCGGTCCGTGGGGTCACCAAGGGCTGGACACGATTTAGCGGGTAAACATTATAATAACTAAGTGTCCCTCTGAGTTCTGTGAGCTGCTCTGGTAAATGGATGGAAGCCAAGCAGGAGTTCCTGGGAGCCTCCAATCTATAACAGGCCAGTGAGAAGCGCAGGGAGCAGTGAGAACTTGCAGTTGGGTCTGAAGGGGGCGGGTGAGCTTAGCCCCCTAACCTGTGGGATCTGACCCCCTCTCGGGAGGGAGGGTCAGAAGCGAGCTGACTCATGGGACAACCAGATGTTGTTGGAGAATAGTTGCTGGTGCGGGGAGACCCCCTTACTCCCACCATTGGGCTTGGTACCACAAGTTTTTAAAGGCAAAATTCAAACAGCATTTTTGTGGGTGGATGGGATTAACTTTTCTGAGTGAGCCCACCGACCCCCTATCCTCACAGCCCCTAGGATGAAAAGAATGTAAAAGCAACTCCTTGTCATGCTTTTCTTCTGAGACTCAGCTCAGCTGTCCTTCCTGTAACAGTGAGGGGGGGCTCCACGTTCAGCCCACACTGTCCACCAACCTGGGCACACCCTGGGCACTGCAGCTGTGAGCATCTCTTCCCAGGCCAGGCTCCCGCCAAGCAACATGGCTCCGCTCCTGGGAAGTGCCACCAACCGGCTTATCATCCAGCCACGATTGCCGAGGGCCTGCTCCCTGCCAGACACTGTTCCAGGCCCGGAGATACATCTACCGGCCGAACCCTCTCTTCTCCTGCAGCCTTCAAACTATCAGAGAGAGACAGGCATCTGCAAGCAGATAGAAATGAGACGGCCAGCTAGGTCATCACAGGTGGGGAGCGCTGCAGAGAGGGCCACTGGAGGCCTTTTAAACTGGGGGTTGGGGCCTAAGGAACAGGGAGGTTTAAGCCTGCCCAGAAGCTGGAGGGTGAGAATGCCTGGTAGAGGAGGCAGCTGGTGAAATGCTCAAAGACAATCAGTTTCTCAGTTTGAGGAACCAAACGGAGGCAGACAAGGCTGACCATTCAAGCGCATGAGTGGGCCTGGTACCCAACCAGCAGGCACCAGCGCCCACATGCTTGGTTTCTGGCTGACATGGGCTCTGATTGGGCAATTGTCCACTCCAACTCTGTTAGGTAGCTAGTCAGACATGAGCAGTCCCGCCCCCTCCTGGAAGGGGTCATCTTTCCTTCCCCCACCGGGACACTGGTGATCGGAGCAGAGGGAGAGAACTTCCCTCTCCTGGTCAAGGATTGCTGCTGTTTCCAGCCTTATCAGGATCAAACAGGGTAAAATCACCAGCACAGGTTAGTACAGATGCACCAAGCCCGAAAAAGTGACTCAAAGTAACCCAGGGCCCATTATGCCATAATTAAAATAAATCAACACGGCAGGTTTTGCTCCTCACTCACGCCGTGGTGTGCAGGGCCTTGTGGAGTTTGGATCGCAAGGGGTTTGGATTTATTCTAAATGAGGAGGGGAAACCCATGGAGACTTCTAAGTGCGTTGAGTGAAGTGGATGGTTTGTACTTGAAAAGGTAGCCGGAGCTGCTCTTTGGGAACTGGATGGGGGCAGTGTCTGCAGTAGTTCAGATGGAAGAAAACGCTGCAGTCATGGCAGTGGGTATGCAGAGGACAGGCTGTTAAATTTGGTCATTCTCAGTGACAGAGGGACTGTGGGGGCAAAGGAATGAGAAATTAAGGACTCCTTTGGGTTTGGCCTCAGCACCCAGGTGGACAGGAATTTCACTTGCAGAATATGGCAAGGGTAGGTCAATGAATAGTTTTCAATAAGAATTAGTGTCATTGATGGCCTCCCAAGAAACCACGGTTTCTGGAGCCCAGCAAACAGCCTGGATTGTTACACGTTAAGCAAGTCAGAGTTGTCTAGGCCACAGCAGCAGGCTTTCATCACGCCCACCCCAACTCCAGATTTGCACCAGCAGGGTCTAACCTCAAGGATTTTCCATGGTGCACAGAAGACTTACCCCTAATGGAGACAGTGTGTCCTGAAAGCGGTTTTCAGGAGTGGGAACTGCTCTCTGCTCCCAGCCTGAAGCAGTCACAGAGGGCAGGGCCTCCCAGGACTTGGAAAAGAACATCTCAGATGAGGTTTCAAGGTTTGGCTCTGCCGCCTTCACTGGTTTTTCCCAAAAAGACTAGATGAATTTGGTACAAGGTCAACTTGTCCTTTTACGCCTTCAGCTCCTCAACCTTCTATTTCTCCCCGCTATCCCTTCTGTCCCTGTGACAGGAGCAAGACCCTACTTTGAACTGTGCGTTCGGACTCACACATCTCTTCTGCATGTGTGATCTCATTTGATCTTCTCAACAAGCCTAGAGTTATCATTCCCAGTTTACAGATAAAAACTTGAAACTCACAGGCTATCACTTGCACAAGGTCATAAAAAGAGAACTCATGGCTTTCCCCTAGATATGCTCTTCCTCTGGTTTTCTCCCTGCCAAGGATGGCACGCACCAGTTACTCAAGGATTCATGCCAGAAGCCTGGAAAACATTTTTGACGCTGCCTCTTCCCCAGCCTTTGTTTCATCAATGGCCAAATCCCGTCATCTCTGTCTCCTAAACAACCCTCCCTGTCTCCAGCTCTAGACCACCAGCTAGGTCACCATTATCCCTCCCTGGGATGATAAAGTGAAAGAAGTGAAGTCGCTCAGTTGTGTTCGACTCTGCAACCCCATGGACTGTAGCCTACCAGGCTTCTCCGTCCACAGGATTTTCCCAGCAAGAATACTGGAGTGGGTTGCCATTTCCTTCTCCAAGGGATCTTCCCATCCCAGGAATTGAACCCGGGTCTCCCACATTGCAGGCAGATGCTTTGCAGACCCTCTGAGCCACCTGGGAAGCCCCTTACCAGGGATGATAATACAGCCTCTTATCTCATCTCCCAATACCACTCATTCTCTCAGTTCAGTTCAGTTCAGTCACTCAGTCGTGTCTGACTCTTTGTGACCCCATAGACCATAGCATGCCAGGCCTCCCTGTCCATCACCAACTCCCGGAGTTTACTCAAACTCATGTCCATTGAGTCGGTGATGCCATCCAACCATCTCATTCTCTGTCATCCCCTTCTCCTCCCACCTTCAATCCTTCCCAGCATCAGGGTCTTTTCAAATGAGTCAGCTCTTCTCACTCATTCTCTACTTGCATCCATGCTTGACACCAGGTTGAAATCTGATTGTCGTCTCTATTTTAAAGCTCCTTACAAAGTCCCAAGGTCTAGTAAACAAAGCGAAAAAAGAAGAAGAAGAAGAAGAAAATGCATTATCTGGTTCCCAAGCACCTCGTGGGTGAGTGCCTGCCACGTCTTCATCTTCATCACAGCTGCTTCTTCCCCTCCACCCCTAAGTTTAGGCACAAGGCCTTCATTCCATCATTTAAAGACGTAAACATCTCCAGCCTCAGGACCTCCCCCCTGTTGTCCCCTCTGTCTGAAATGTCCTTCCTTTCAGTCCAATATCACTTCATTTGGTCAGTTCCAACTTGAGCTTTTGGTCTCAACTTATATATTCCTTCTTCAGAAAAACCTTCCTGGCTTGTCCAGATGAGGTCAAGTTGTTCTTTTATATACATTGTTATTTCTTGCTAACGACTAGTATCACAATTAGAATCCATTCATTATTTATGCAATTTTCAAAGTTGTCTATTGCCCCAAAAATGCTGCATCACAAACAGCTCCAAAACTCACGGACTTCATGCAATGATCATATTCTCAGGCATCTATAGATGAATTAAATGTGGCAGGGAGAGTGTGTGTGTGTGATGTGATGTGTGTGTGGTGTGTGTTTGTGGAATGTGGGGTGTGTGTGTGCGCGTGTGTGTGTGTATTGGGACAACGAGTCAGAGAACGAAAGCAAGGAGCTCAACTTGCAAGTATTTGAAAATCCAGAGTTCTGGTTCTCCAAGTCTCTTGACTTGAAATCTTAGTGTATGTTAGATGTTTTGCACAAAAGTTGGCTGTCACACTCAGAAACAATTTACTTATCCCATCTCCCCATGCCGCTCACTCTTACTTCCCAACAGAGCACCAGTCCCACGGGACTGTGATGGCTGTGTGTCACCACTTGAACTCTCAGGGTCTCTTTGCCTCTTCTACACAATGAGATGGTTAGATTCTGTGTTCATTTAGGCTTATCAGGCTAAGTGGTGTAACAAAACACTCCCAAATACAATGACTTATATAAGTTGAAAGTCTATGTCTCTTTCTCATAAAATCTAAACTTACGTAGTTCAGAGTACTGTGTGTGTGTGTGTGTGTGTGTGTGTGTGTATGTGTGTGTTAGTTGCTCAGTCGTGTCCAACTCTTTGCGACCCCGTGGTCTATAGCCCACCCGGCTCCTCTGTCCATGAAATTCTCCAGGCAAGAATACTGAAGTGGGTTGCCATTTCCTTCTCCAGGCGATCTTCCTGACCCAGGGATCAAACCTGGGTCTCCTCCATTGCAGGTGGATGCTTGACTGTCTGAGCTACTAGGGAAGCCACGGTTCAGGGTAGTAAATCAGCTCTAATTAAAAGGTCAGAGAGCCCAGCTAGTGGGCCCTCTCTCCTGTGGTCGTACATGCTTCCACCTCTGGATTTACAGTGACATACAGTGACTTACATTTACATTTACAGTCATTTACAGTGACTTACAAGGAGAGACAGAAGAGTCAGGCTTTGCTCTTTAAGGAGATGACACTTAAAGACGTCACACCTCATTCTGCTCATATCCCTCCGTCCCATGACAAGCTGCAAGGCCCCTACACTGCAAAGAAGGTTGGGAAACTCAGTATGTAAGTGGATCATAATTACAAGCTAAGAGTGGGGGAAATAGTGGGCATGGGGCTCTGTTTATAAATAAGTTAAACATAAGTGTGAGAAGAGAGCCTCTACCAGACACAAGTGGATCTTGAAAGTTCTTTTGGCTCCTCCAGCGAGAGGCTGTGTTCTTCAGCCATTACACAATCTTTCCCAATTATTGGCTTCATCTAGTTGTCATGTCTTTACTCCAAATAGTCCATCTTGTTGTTTGGCGCGTTTCACAATCCACGGCTCGCTGTGATCTTGAATCTCTCTGACATATTTCATGTGGATTGGCCAACTTGTGTGCTTTTTCCTTCCATCTTTTGCATGACCACTTGTAAAATCTGAGCTAATTAGCAAGCTTCATGGTGGTTATTCAGTTTCTTTGATGACTTTTCTTGTTCTCTTCATTACTATTATTCCCAATTATTAGTTGGCTTTTCACATGTCATGGAATCTCTCAGGCTATTTTTGGGTCCCCCCCCCCACTTTGGGAATCCTTTCCCAATAACTGAGGCATGTATCTGGCTATGCCCAACATCCTCTTCCTTTTATGTTTCCCAAGGCTCCCAGACCTGGTGTTCAGCCCAGGAGAAAGAATTAAGGCCAGGGCAAGAGGTCCCCATATCCCTTACCCCACCTTTCAAAAGCTGAGTGATTAAGGTGAGTCAGTATTCACAGAGGCTTGACTTTCTGTGGATTATTCCCCATTGCTTCTTTAGTCTAGAGCAGAGGACCCCAACCTTTTTGGTACCAGGGACCGGTTTGGTGGAAGGTGAAATTTTCCCATAGATCAGAGTTGGGGGGAGGACGGTTTGGGGATGATTCTCTTAAAAAGCATGAAATCTGGATCCCTCACCCGTGCAGTGCACGGTGGGGTTCGAGCTCCTCTGCAAGCGGATGTTGCGGCTCATCTGACGGAAGGCAGAGCTCAGGCGGTGCTGTGAGCGATGGGGAGCGGCTGTAAATACAGATGAAGCTTCCCTCCCCTGCCCACCACTCACCTCCTGCTGTGAAGACAGTTCCTAACAGACTACAGGCTAGGACCAGTTCGTGGCCCAGGCATTGGAGATCCTTGCTCTAGAGGGAGATTTCAACACTTTAATACATCATCTGAAAGTAACCATGACCAGATCCATATTTCCCAGTTTCTTGCTGTGGTTTCTTTCTGCTAATCTTCGAGCCCCACGCACTGTTTAGCATTGTCCAACCTCATTGTCCAACCAACACAGCCAGCCCGGCAGTAACGATGCTCTTGACAGCACTTCTGAAGCTTCTGGGCTTTCCTGGACTCAAGCCACTTTCCCTCTACTTTATTCCGGGATCCTGTTGCTCATGATGACTCTCTTTGTCTGGAAAAGAATAGGAACCTTGCCTGGATGGAAGGGCCAAAGAAGAAAGTGGGCAGTGCTCAGGGAAATAGGAAAGAGCCAAGGAGAAAACTGAAAAAGAACAGAGGCTTGGCTGGAAGTCAGGCTCTGAAGGTCATGGCCAGCAGACCCCAAGAGCCCGCAAGCAACTGCAGCCAAGGAAGGAGATGCAGCCAGCTGGCTCGGGGGCCCTAAAAGGAGAGAACTCTGGGCTGATGGATCCTCAGAGTGCCTTGCATGGTACTGGGGAGAGAAGCAAGCCTCCGTCAGAGCCTCTCCATCAGCCAGGCTCTGGTCAACAGATGGAGGAGAGAGATGGAAGAATTCCAGACATTAATTCCCAAAGTGTGGATGACAAAGACAGCCAGTCCTAGGGGGGCAGAGCTGGCCAGGGCCCACAAGCCCATGTGGGCAGCTCAGGAATGCTGCCTTTTGGTGGAGAGGGGACTGAGGGGACCTAGCACCCCGGGGAGGCTTTGCAGAAGTAGATGTGGGCACTTTTTGCTCTGCTCCAAAGTCTGCTCCAGACCCTTCATGCTTTTCTGGTGGGTGAGTAAGGGGGAGATCGGTGCTACCACAGAAAAGAGAATTCAAAGAGGGTCTTCCATTTCTCTGTATCAGAGACTCAAAATGAAAAATAGGGATGGTTGAACTGAGCCCGATGTTACACTGATTTGAGTTTCATTCAGGATAAGGACAGATATTTGAAACAGCTCACATCAGAACTTAGAACTGGAAATACTTCTATTGCAGGTTGAAAAGCATCCTTGGAATCAATTCCAGGTTTAGCAAGAGAAGGAGGGTCTGGCGTAGCAATGCTTTGGATCTGTGGCAGCCTTCCTTCACCTTGGGGAAAGAATAGTGTCTTCTTCTTTGACCACATTTTCTTTTCTTTTCTTTTCTTTTTTTCATAATTTATTTGGCCACACTGTACAGCATGTGGGATCTTAGTTCCCAGATCAGGGATTGAACCCAGGCCCCCTGCATTTAGAGCATGAAGTCTTAACCCCTGGACCACCAGGAAAGTCCCTGATCACATTCTCTATCAGAGATGGTGTTAAGGTCTGAGAATCAAGGTCACAGTATAGCCTCCTCTGCTACTCAAGAAAAAGCAGAAGCAGGACCCCTGCCCATCAGTTGAGGTGCAAGGTTACATGGGAGCCCAGAAAATTTGCACAGAAAGACTCGGAGGTGAGACAGAACATTTACAGGCATTGTTCTCGGAAGGGCTGCCTTACCTGCCCCTGCCCCCTCGCACTTTCAGAGGCACGAGTCTCATTCTCCACTTTTTTGCCCTATCACTCTCTCACTATTCTGAAGCATCTCAGACTCAAGAAGCCCAGGACATAGTCTCCAGGTCTTGGGTGAACAGAGGAACCAGTAGATTTCCCAGAAGTCAAGACAGACCTCAAGAAATAGAAGCAAATCCATCTGTGAGCTTTTTTACAGTCCCACGAATATTTCGCAAATGAAATCAGATGAAAACTCTTTAAAATGTGTTTGCTTTGCAATATTTACAGTTGCCAAGATATGGAAGCAACCTAAATGTCTGCATACAGATGAATGGATAAAGAAGATGTGGTATATGCATCTATGGTGGAATACTACTTAGCCAATAAAAAGAACAAAATGCTGTCATTTGCAGCACCAAGGATGGACTTGGAGGGTATTATGCTGGTGAAATAAATCAGAGAAAGACAAATAACTGTATGATATTACTTATATGCACAATCTGAAAAATATGACAAACTAGTGAATATAACAAAAAAAGATATAGACTCAGAAAGAGAACAGACCAGTGGGGAGGGGGAAAGGGAATATAGGAGTTGATGAGGGGAAGGTAGAAACCAGTGGGGCTAAACGATGTATTGAGCAACTCAGGGAACACAACCAATACTTCGTAATAATTGCAATTGAGTGAAACCTTTAAAAATTGTATAAAAATTTTTAGTGAAAAAAAAAATGTATGTGGTTGCTTTGGGGGAAGAAAAGTACTTTCCAGAAAGATCATCTGCCTGTGTTATGTTGGGAAAGTGTTAGTTGCTCAGTCATGTTTGACTTTTTGCGACCCCATGGACTGTATCCCGCCAGGTTCCTCTGTCCATGGGATTTCCCAGGCAGGAATACTGGAGTGGGTTGCCACTCCCTTCTCCAGGGGATCTTCCTGACCCAGGGACTGAACCCGGGTCTCCCACATTGCATGCAGATTCTTTACCATCTAAGCCACCAGCGAAGCCCCAAATGCTGGGTAAAGGGCACATAAAGACAAAAGGCTGACCTTGGAGTGTGTCCTGGTGATGGTGGCCCAGAGGAGCTGTGGGCTGACTCGGAGGTGAACACACGCTTCTCTCGGGACTAGTACACAGTATAAATTTACTCTACAAATCATGGGCTCAAGAAACAGCCCATTGCTTTATTTCTCTAAGCAAACTTCGACCTCCCTCAACCTTCTAAGTCAGTTTCAATTCCTTTCAGATCATTAAAAAAAACGTTCCGGCATTCACAGCATCCCAGAAGTGAGGAAGGGTCTCCCGCCTCAGCACTGTCTTCCCTGCGTTGATGCTTGAGGTCCAAGCCCGCCCAGTCCCTTCTGAGACTTAGGCTCTGCTTCTCCCGGCCTCTCCCTCCAAGCCTATCAGGGAGCCTCGAGAACCCTTCAAAGCTCTTACAGACGTGGCACTTCCTGTTCACCCCAGATTTCTCCACATGCATTCCATCCTGGGTCCCGGACCTCCGGTCACTGGGTGTCCGCAGAGCACAGGTCCCCACCCCCCAGGGGGCCAGGATCTCTCCATCCATCCCCTCTGGGCACCCTTCCTGGGGACGGGCCCCTCCTGCCCTTCAACCTGAGAAACCCCCAGTGGGATCGCCCAGCTCCTCCCCTGCACAAGCCTGTACTTGCTTCACCCTTGGGGTGACGGAGGTCCAGCTCCCTCGAACACAGAGCCCCGCTGCCCCTGCGGGGAGGTGGGAAATCCTGCTCATTCCTTCCAAAGGCCCCCACAGCCTGGAAAACAAGAGGGGATGGATTCCTGAGTCAGGCGGTATGGTCAGCACTGTATGGGGGGAGGGGGAGGCGCCTCCCCCCATCACCCCCAGAGGTGATTTCCCTGACTCCCTGCCTGATGGGGGGAAGCCTGGCATCCACTCTGATCTCCTCTTTCTGTTAGGGTTAAGGTCATCTTCCCTGACCCAGGGAACAGGGAGGGAGGCGGGCTGCTGTCAGGGATCCTTCCCGAGTGCTGTGCCCAGCTGCGGAGCTGCGTTTCTCTGGAGGAGGCGCCTTTAGCTCTGCACGGTCTGGGGTCAGCCCAGCACCCGCACACCGCTGGGTGTCAGGGCTAACTTAACTAGTCGCAACCCGGTGCTCCATGAAGCTTACACTTAGCAGAGGGGTCCCATGAGGAAGGGAGAAGTGGGAAACACTTCTCTCACCCCAGGAACCAAGCCCCCCGAGTCTGGCAGCAATGAAGACAGCCAGCATGCTTGAAGGACGTGACCCAGCTCAGCAGGCTCCGAGGAGGGTCAGGCAGGGACACGTCTCCCCTCTGGACAGTCTCTTCCTAGAAACCTCTTCCCCAGCTGAATTGACTTACACAGTTTACAGGAAAAACTTCTGAAATAGGAGTTGAGAAACTTGAGCTGCGATCCCATTAAATGATCTTTGAAGATGACTTCTCTGGTCTGGTCCTCAGGTCCCCCATCATTTACCGCGCTGCCGGTGAATTCAAGGCTCTTTCTTGGTTGAGAAAGAATGTGGGGACAAGCAGAGAGATTAAGAAAGTAAAGTGTTAGTCGCTCAGTCATATCCGTTTCCTTGCGACCCCATGGACTGTAACCTGCCACACTCCTCTGTCCATGGAATTCTCCAGGCAAGAATACTGGAATGGGTAGCCATTCCCTTCTCCAGGGGATCTTCTGACCCAGGGATGGAACCCAGGTCTCCTGCATCGCAGGCAGATTCTTTACCGTCTGAGCCACCAGGGGAAGCCCTAAGAAAGTACAGTGAATGTTTATTTAAGCAAGAACTTCCCTGGTGGCTCAGAGAGTAAAGAATCCGCCTGCAATGTGGGAGACCTGGGTTGGGAAGATCCCCTGGAGGAGGGTGTGGCAACCCACTCCAGTATTTTTGCCTGGAGAATCCCCATGGACAGAGGAGCCTGGCGGGCTACGGTCCATGGGGTTGCAAAGAGTCAGACACAACTGAGCAACTTAGCACATCACAGCTTGCTCTGAGGGAGAGCGGGCGGACAGGGGAAGAGCTGCTGCCCCAGGGCCCTTTGGCAAGCGGCTTATGAGGAATGTACAAACGAAAGGGCGGAATATTCACTGGGGAAGGCGTCTGGGGGTCAACTTCCCTGATTTTCATCCCAGCTGCATTTTCCGGAGGGGAGGAGCAAGTTTGTCCCTATTTAGCTCAGATCAGATGTGTCAAAGTGCGTCATGGGCCCTTCTTATCTGGAAGGCTAATCTTATAATGAGAGGACATGGAGCAGTAGGTTACACTCAGACTCAGGAGATGCCTGCCTTTCCCGACCTTTCTCCGTCCACCCCGGGAACCCTTATCAACCAAAAGGTGCGGCTTCCTGTCAGTCTGAAGGTCCCTGCTTCCGTTGTCTGCCTATGGATTCCTGTTGTGTATAACACTCGTGGTTTCCCGCCCCATGGCCCCTGCCCCAACTGCCCTAACAGTTAGAATCCCAAGTTCCACTTACAGTAGTTAGACATCACATTAAGAGAGATGGATAAAACCGCTGTGAAAAGTACGAAATACACAAACATAAATAGCAGGAACAGGACTTCTGTTAGGTTTGCGGGCCTGTGGATGTGAGTTTGAGCAAACTCTAGGAGATAGTGAAGGACAGGGAAGCCTGGTGTGCCTCAGTCCATGGGGTTGCAAAGAGTTAGACATGACTGAGTGACTGAACAACCTCTTGTACTCAGATCTTTGCTTCTATAACAGGCCCTGCCCAGAGAGGGGAGGGGTCTCTGGAAGGATGCTGGGAAATTATAAGAACTTTTCTTGATACAAAACCAATGTCTCCTGCTCTGTCTTGACAGGAGAGGACAGACGACCACCTCCAGGCTTTCTAAACTCTCAACCATGGTTTCCAGGAGCTTTCAACAATTTTAGGCAGGGTCTTGAGATGATCCTGGTCCTCATCCCTCCAGAGTCCGCCAGAGACAGCTGCCCACCCCGAGCTGACCCCCTTGAAGCCTTCCTCCTTCCCCAGTCATGTCCAGCCATGTGCCCAGCTCTGGGGAATAAAAAGAATTGATGGGGAAGGGTGCTGGCACCAGGGATCCGGGAAAGGACAGGGAACATTGGTTCCTCCAGCCAGAGCAGACTTGGACTCTAAAAATAGTTTCATGATGTAAACCCTTGAACAAAGTCTTCTTTGGCTCCAGGAATAAAAATTCTCCGTTTGGAATTCAATCGAAGGCTTTGTTACAAATACTGTACATGACAGAACCTATGAATATCTCCAGCTAATTGCTCCCAGTTTTGTAATCTCTGTGGCAAGAATTCCAGCCAGGTCAATTACAGGGAGTGGGCGTGCTTGACAAGGGGGAGGGGGACCCAAGTTCCTGTAAATCAGCCCATGTTTGGCTTGGTACCCAACTCAGAAGCCCGTTGTGTGACTGGCTCTAAATGCTGTGCTCCCAGCCCAAACCTGTTGGATTCTCAGTCTGTCATGGTGGGGGTGGCAACACAGAACGCAGAGGGGACATGCACTTCATCCAGGCTTCGGATGAGGCACGGTCTCAGACGGCAAGCCAGTTTTCATGAGTTTGGTGAGACGCAAGAAGGGATTGCTGAAAGCCCCAGCTGTATTCTTTGTAAATGGGATCAATCCAAACCTACCATCTGGTTCTTATTAGGGAAGCTCCAGGCCTGGGGTGGGGTAGGTGGCTCCATCCTCCCCAAAGGAGACCCAAGCTCCTCACCGTCAGAAACGACGGATATCGAGAATTCAGAAAATGGAGGCCGAATCATTTGGTCCATGGCTCTGGCCCAACAGAAGACTCACTTCAAATTCGTACCTGCAAGGGCCCCCCAAGTGTAAAACTTTATGAAAAGAAGTCTGCATCACTTCTTCCATGATGTACCACCGGTTGGGGCTGAGTGACTGAGAATTATTTATCTGTTGCTCCAAGAATCATCTGAAACAGCTAAGGTTAGTGAAGGTTAATGATGTTAATGTTTAGAAATATTCTCAGGTTGGAGGGGGACACAGATCATCCCACCCACACATAGACCTAAGGGCAAGTTACACACAAGCAGAGCAGAGCGATACTTAACCCAGCTCCTTTCCTGTCATTCAGTCGCTCAATCATGCCCGACTCTTTGCGACCCAGTGGCCTGTAGCCCTCTGGCTCCTCTGTCCATGGGATTTCCCAGGCCAGAGTACTGGAGTGGGTTGCTATTTCTTTCTCCAGGGGATCTTCCTGACTCTGGGATTGAATCCCATTGCAGGTGGATTCTTTACTATCTGAGCCACCAGGAAGGCCCAGCCTGTCTCCAGACTGTTCTTTAAATGAAGTTGGACATGGCCCTTCAGATCTTAGTCCCTGATTGTGTTGGTTTTGTTTGCTTGCTCGGTTTCTTTTCTTTAAAAAAAACACAACACTTTTTATTTTATATTGGAGTGTAGCCAATTAACAGAGGGGTGACAGTTTCAGGTGGGCAGCAAAGGGACCCAGCCATACGTAATATGTATCCGTTTTCCCTCCACACTCCCCACCCATCCCGGCTGCCACATAATACTGAGCAGAATTCCCTGTGCTATTCAGTAGGTCCTTGTTGATTATCCATTTTAAATATAGCAAAGTGTGCAAGTCCATCCCAAACTCCCTGACTATCCCTTCCTCACATTCTTCCCCCAGCAACCAAAAGTTCATTCTCTGTGAGTCTGTTTCTGTTTTGTAAATATAAGATCGTTAGTATCATTTCTTTTTAGATTGCATGTATAAGAGATATCATGATATTTCTCTTTCTCTGTCTGACTTACTTCACTCAGGGTGACAGTCTCTAGGCCCACTGGTTTCTTTTCTAATTAATTATTTTTAATGTGCAATTTTTTAAGGGACTGTTATATTCCAGTACTAGGTGCTGGGAATTCAATAAAGAGCAAGACTGGCCAGGACACCTGCCTTCTTGGAATTTACCATCCAACTGGGTGGTGATGCTGTGAGAAGCAGAGATCCTCAGAGGGTACCAGGAGATGCTGCCTCGTAGATGGTGGCCTATTTTGTTTGGAGGTTTGACTTTGCTTTGTTTCGGAAGATTGGCCTCTGATGATGGTAGTTTGGGGTATAGTGCTTTCAATATGATCTTTACTTGTTATGTTCTTAATCAATGACATCTTGGGCCGTAACTGAAACCTCCTCTTGGCTAAAGCGACATGAATGATCCATCCCAAATTGCTTGGAAATGTCAGGAAGACAAGCTCATGGGCTGCTGTCACCAATTCAAGTCAGTGCTCGAGAATACCCATCAGTGACCTCTGAGGCCAAACGCCATGGATTGTGGTCACCTTTTCGTTGCCAGGCTCTGCAGTGGTCCTTGTGGAGCATTCGTCTAGGTGACTGCCCTGAGCAGAGGTCTCTTCTTCAGGGTGATGACATCTTTGCAGGGATTGAGCTGGCACCTCACACCAAGAGTTTAGATCTAAAATGAAAGGCACTTAGAGGGAAGGTTTGCACAAGCCTTTTCTAAAAACATCAGCTACAGACGTGCAGAGAAGCTCCTTATGGGAAGCTGTGGAAACTGCAGGCTGATTGAACACTCCCCCCAGTGTTTTCTACACAACCTGGGGAGAAGCTGCTCTTGAGACAGCCCTGGCCTACACAGACTCTGGAGGCCACAGCTAAGAAATCACCATTTAACTAGACCTCCCAGGTTAACATGGCATTCCACCAGCCTTTCTCCCCTCCATGCCCCAGAGCCTTTCCTCTGGGCCTCCCAACTGTGCATCCGCTTCCTTGGAGTCTCAGAAACCAGCTTCCAGACAGATGCTGAGCCTGGAAAGAGTGGCTTCCTGAGGGCACCATGTTTGACCAGCCATCACTGTGGCTCGCTGGTGAATGCAGTGTGGGCAGAACATGGGCCGTCTCCTAGGTTTCCAGTCCACAGCATCATCTAACCCTCCGTCTTCTGGAAACCTAGACGTGGGTTTTATTTTTAATTTACCTTCTGATGAAAATCAGTTCCAAACGTAGAATTGGCGGGATTCCTAAAAGCTGTTAATATTCATCCTTCACCATGTTATAAATCTTCTCTAATGCGTCCCCTTACGAGAGCCAAACAGACAAATTTCATATTCCTCTCTCCTTCCTCTTCTCCCTTCTTTCTTCTCTTCTGCTTCCTCGCCTCCCTCTCCCCGCTAGCAAGGGGGGAGTGCGAAGGGGCATGTGGGCCTCCGACTTTCTGTTTGTGCATAGGAATTACTCTCAAGGCAACAATTTTCCCAACAACGATGTAATTATGAAATATTACCCCAACACATTGGGTATTATTGAATGTGCCATTTCTGGATCCTGGCCAAAGGCTTTGGCAGAAACGGGACTCAAAGGAGGAGAGGAGGGAGAAAAATTGTGCACACGTCTCCCTTTCCGCCCTGCTTTTGAATTAAACCACATGTAAGTTTTGTAGCCGCGCACAGCAGAAAGGAACAGCTCCAAACACATGTTTTGGAGCAGAGATCTTGTCTAGGGGATTTTGAAAATTAGCGGCTGAAACAATAGAACATGAAGTCAGGGCATGTGGAAGTGATTGAGGGCCACTGCCATGTACAGTAAGAGCTGTTAATCAGCGCCTCACTACTGGCTGCTCGGAGACAGGATTTGAGTAAACACGGAGCTCTGCTCAATCACTAAGCCAAGGGTCGTGAGGATCCTGGTGTCAGGGATCCCATTTACCCTTGGGAAGGAGGTAGACTTAATGACAACGACGAATTCCTTAGCAAAGCAAACCCTAGATGGATGCTCGAGCAGAAACCTCATCCACTGGGTAATAATTACATGTGCTCAGGGCTCCGAGGAGTCCTGGCACTGTTTCCAGCCTTGAGTACCAAGCCATCGCCAAGAAGCACCCCCAAAGCTAGGGTGTGTACGGTCTCCTCATGTTTCAGTCATTCACCCATTGGTTCATTTATGAATGCCTTCAATACATATGTTCAAGCAGTACTGATTGTATAACCACTATGAACACTTACTGTGGACCGTGTAAGAATCTGGTCTCTACTCTGAAAAGACCTACTACCTAATGAACACAGAAAACCTATCATTATGACCAGCTAAATTAACAATAGAAGATGTGGGCTCTCCCTTACTCTCTCTTTGAAAGGCCAAAGCAATGCGGAGATGGTAGTGACTGTGAGCCTCCTCAACAAGCCCTGGAGGCAGATGACCCTGGAGGAGCTGCAGGAGTGGGAGGAGGAGGAGTTGAACGTGGGGCCATTCTCCGTGCTCACGAAGTTGGTCAAGAACAGCACGAAAGGGCTCATCAACCGCCGGAACAACAGAACGCTCCTGGGCTGGGTGAGGGCATTCAACACGTGTGGGAGAATTTGAAGGAGATGTGGACCCAGGTCCCCAAGAAGTCCAAGCCAGTCAACAAGGACCACTGCATCTCAAAGATGCTCCTGTGCAAAGACTTGGTCACCATGGTCTTGCAAAACCCACTCATTGCTTTCAAGTAGAGGTCCCCGCCCTGCCATCAGAACTTGCCCCCTTGTTTTGTGAAGACCTGCCCTTTGTACTTGGGATAATAAAGCCCTGAGTTTAAAAAAAAAAAAATAGAAGACGTGACATCTGGAAACATATATGGTGAAACGTAAAGGAATAATGCAGACAGGAACTTTCAAGGAGTTTAGGAGAGGGTGCTGAGATTGCTGTGGTCCAGGATCACCTGAAAGGGATGAGGTTGGAGCCGGGCTGTGAATGGGAAGGAAGGAGGAGAAGAGGCACTCCAGGTGAGATAGGCCAGCCTGAGCGGGGATGAAGTCCTTTTTCTTTTGCTTCATTCACATGTAAAAACCACGCAAAAGCTCCGCCATCCAGGGTGGGGCTGAGCAGAGGAGGCTGACACTGACAAGCACTGCCAGAAAGGATGGCCAGTGATGCTTCCATTTGGATGGGCCCTAATCTACTCTGAATGGTAGTCTTAGTAAGAGGAGGAGCTTAGGACCCACAGAGAGACACCAAGGCTGCACAGGCACTGAGAAATAATCTTGAAGAAGCAGCGAGAACGGGGCACCTGCAAGCCAAGGAGCAGGGGGTCTCAAGAGACGCCACACCTGCTCACACTCTGGTCTGGGACTTCTGGCCTTCAGAACTGTGGGAATATTAAGTACTCCTGTTTAAGCCACCCAGTCTGTGGTATTCCATAACGGCAACCCTCACAGACCAATACATATGGCTTTTCTCATTGCATTTGCTGATGTAAAATATATTAACAAATTTTAAAATGTTAATTCATGCTTGCAGTCTTAGGATAATTGACCAAAGTGATTTAGGATGACTTAATATTGCTTTTTAAAAACATACTTACTTCTTCTTGGTTGCCCTGGGTCTTCTTTGCTGCGCGCAGGTTTTCTCTTGTTGCAGAGGGGCCGCTCTCTGGCTGTGGTACACGGGCTTCTCATGCAGTGCCTCCTCTTGTTGCAGAGCATGGGCTCTAGCATGCAGTATCAGTGGTTGTGCCACTTGGGTTTAGTCACCCCAAAGCATGTGGAATCTTCCCGGACCAGGGATCGAACCTGTGTCCCTTACATTAGCAGGTGGATTCTTAACCACTGGCCCACCAGGCAAGTCCTAAACTATGTTAGTCAAGACAGAGACGTGTTGGTACAGGAAGAGAGAGATATAGAAGGGATTAGACAGTCCAGAAACACATCCAGACATTTATGGAAACTTGTTCCATGACAGAGAAAGTATTCACCCTTCTGGAAACAGGAGAGGGTGAACAAAGTGGGTCAAATTCCTCCAGAGAGAATCTGGAAAGAGAAAATCCAAATGACCAATAAATATATGAAAAATGCCCAACCACATCAGCAGTCAAGGAAATTAAAAGGCCACAGTGAAATACTATTGCGTAACTTACAATGTCTGACAACGTGATGAATCGGCAATAATATGGAGTAACGGGAATTCATATCTTCTGTCAGGAATTTAATCTGAACAACCACTTTACAGATGGATTTAGGCATACATATAGTCAAGCTGAAGATGTACGAACTCTGTAATCCAGCTATTCCATTTCTAACAATCTATCATAGAGAAACTTGCACACAAGTTTCTCTATAGGCTCAGAGGAAGTGCAAAATGTTCAAACAGCACTATCTGTCATGGGGAAAACTGGATATTTTGTCTAAATTTCCATCAATAGGCAAATTTCTGCCTTGCTTCTGAATTCTCAACACTTACAACAATGCCTGATAAAACTACTCTAGAAATATTGTTTGCATCAATAAATCAGTGTAAAAATAAAAGATGTTCCCAAGTCCTTCCATCCATCAAGAATCTAAGTGGGAAAAGAGGGCTTTCAATAGAATTTTCCATGTTGTCTCTTAGTCTGTACAGTCTGGGGTTCACCTCCTCAGGGCTTAGCAATGTGTGATTTCTCTCTTCTACAGCAAACTGAGAAGAAGGTTCTTGTAGCTTCTCATTTTTCTGCCTCCACTATTGCTACTAAAAATCACCATCATGGCCTTCTGGAAAAAGAATTCTCTCCCCTGTAAGGCTTTGTCACCTACTGGAAAAATATTTCCTACCAAAACACATCTCCACCAAAGCACGCACGTTTTCTAAAATGGGACATAGCCCTCTCTGTATGTATTTATCCACCTAATCTATATGTATTCATATATATTCTTACTCATATGATCAGAGATATCAGTGCTTCTGATGCCATATTTGTCAACAAGCCTGAGAGTTAGCATGAGTTCCTGAGACTTGCAGTCTTGTGACACTACACATCCTAGGTCACCATCAAAAAACTTCCATGGGGACATTGGTGTTGGAGGGCCACCTCAATCTGTTCCTTCAGGATAATCCATTACAGAGGCTTCATGAAATCCCTGGTCCCAGGGTCTCAAAAGGGGTGCAGAGAGTTCCTGCCTAATGCAAGTCAAGCCATCCATCAGTGATAAACATGAGCTATCTGCTCACAGGGCTTCCTTTTGTGGGAAATCATGTTGATATCCAGAAGACTGGGCTGTACTGTATGCAGCTTATCCAGGAATTCTTCGCATGAAAGAATTGGCTAGACGCTCTGTCTGGTAGCCTGGATTTAATCCTGAAATGAAGAAGAAGGCAGGGGGAGTGGGTTTGTACCAGACTAGCCAAGGGAAGTGATCAAAATGCCAGAGCTAATCACCCATATTTTTTTCTCAGGGATCATATCTGGGGAAGAATGTCTTGGTTTTGACCTGCTTCTTCTCTAGGTCTCTCCTGATTATGGTTGATTACAGCTCCCTGGGCATCAATCATGATTCTAAGCCAATTAATTGCATAAAGCTGATAACCAGACGTTAGGGTTTCTGACTGCAGATCTGGTTTTATTGTGTGGATATATCTCTACACGGTCTGCATTGTTCCCCAAAGTCTATACTCAAATAGTCTTAAACAAAGGTATTGCAGATGTTCTTAAATCTATTAATTGAAGGAGACTAGCCAAGAAAACTTGTCTGGTTTCTCATTTCTGATATAACAGCTAAAGTCATTCTTGTTGTACTACTAAAGAGGAAACATCTTAAATCTTGCCTAATATTTCCAGTCAGACTTAGATAAGACCTTACAACACAATCAAGGATGTATTCTGAATGTTTCTTAGTGATGTTTTTTCTACACCTACTTTATTCTCCTTTTCACCACGAGTGTTGGCATGGTAGGAACCATGGGGCTTGAATCAAGAAATGGGCTCCTGATGCCAAAATGACGTGAAAGTCAGTGACATGGAAATCCAGAATCAGACAGACCAATATGGCGTTGCCATATAAAAGTTATTTGGGGTATTACTTTTCATAATTTTTCCCTAACCTACACATCACTCCAGTATGGAAATGAGCTTGGAAAGATCAGAAGTAAACTTCCCGAGGTACAGCTGCTAAGTAGAGCAATTATGCAAACCCAGGTCTGTCTGTCTTCCCCCCAAACCCACCACACTAAGCAGACCATTCTTCAAAACGGCGGCTATAGCCGTGGTCCCCTTTTCAGAAAACTGCTCAACGCAGCACACCCCTTTGGAGAACAAGCCTTAGATGCTTTCTTGAATGCACTGTCCTGCTGAGGTCATTATCACCTCTGGCCGAGCTGAGTGGAGCAGGGTTGAGCCCTGCCTCTAGCTTGCTGAGTTGGCCAGTCAACAGGTTGACCAGCTGCCGGTGAAGCAGCTCAGACCAAAGCACACGGTCCAGAAAGGACAGTGACAATTCCCTCCATCCAGTCAGATGCTCCTTCTACTGGACTTTACCAGAAAAGACAGGAAAGAGAGTCAATAGCTAGTTTTGTGGGGGATGGGGGACGCAAAAACACACACAGAAGACAGACCACGAGGCCCCAAGAGTGAGCAGTGTTGATGAGAAACTGCAGATCTGAGACAGCAGAATGAAACACATAAAGGATGGAGGGCGGTGGTCTGTTGGTAGTCACCTGTGCGCCGGAAGTGGAGAGGAAGGCATTCTGCGTCACCGGAACCATGGGGACCAGGAAATCACAAGGGCGGCGAGCAGCGGGCGGAAGGCAGAAGGCAACCGGGTGACCAGAGCTGCACAGTTCCAGTCCCCAAGCTATGTTCCCGTGTCTTTGGGGCCAGCTCTGCCCCTCTTTCGAGGATGCTGTGACATCCCCGCCTCCCCTGTTACACATGTATTCTTGCTCTGAATCCACCTCCCTGAGGATCAGGGGATGCAAGCTGACTGGTCCCCTCCCTCCCTTATGCCATGCTCCTCTCGGGGACGAGCGGCTGCTCAGCTGTCTCCTGCTCCTGCTGTGGCCCGGCCAGGGGAGTGCCCGAAGCATCTCTGCTAAGCCGGCCAAGTCTCAAGTCCTCTCCGGTACCCAAGAGGGGCCTCTGGTCACAGCTGCTGGAGATGTAGACCCCGCACATCATATGACACAGGAACAGCCTAGAAACAGTGCGAAATGATTTAACTAACGGAGAAGGGGTGGGTGGTTCCCCACCCTGCTTTTTGCTCCTTCCTGGGATTGTGGGCACCTGCTGGTCTGAGATTCCTGATGGTCTGTGCTTTGGAGACACACACCCAGGGTGGCCTCGTGAGTTTTGCCTGACCTTGAGGGTCTGCTGGCTTCCTGCGTATCTTGCTATTTGTGTACAGCCAGAACTCAGCAGATGGTTTCTGATCAGGAATAAAGTTGAGAGGCGGGAAATGAGGAAGGATCAAAAATTCCATTTGAGACCCAGAAAAACAGGAGGCGCGGTTATAAAAGAACATGCTTGTCCTCCTCCTCAGGGCCCTGGATCTGCCCCAGAAAGAGGATCCACCTCTGCCCCGATTTGAATGGGGAACGCCGGCCAGCAGCACACTCAAGACAGAGGACCAGGCCCATCTTTTGAACATCAAAGAGCCCACGGGCTTCCGGGTGACCTTGGCGGAGGGAAAGAGAAGCGGGGAAGCCCCAAGCCCCGTGTTGATGGTATAAACATCAAACAGGACCCAGTGGAACATAATGTTTCCCTTTATCTCCCAACTCCAGGAGTCTTCAAACTGCCCGCTGTGCCCTGAAGCTGGGGAATTAGGAAGGAATTGAGATGTCTTTCTTCATTTGGAGAGAGAGAGCAATGCAGAAATTATAACTCATCCGAGGAACGCCTCCTAAGGGATTTTCACCTTCCCTGTTCTGGGGAAAGTTTTTCCTCCAAGAAGTCTCACTCCCATCATTGCAAACCCCTGGCTCCCTGCTCCGGGGTCTCTGCCTCTCTGTTGCTTTCATTGTCTCGGGACTCAGCGCCTAGCCCAGGGACTTGTCTTGAGACAGTACTAATAAGTATTTGCAAAATAAAAGCGTAATGATGGAATGAATGAGTATCAGATGTCTTGTTGGAGGGGGCAGAGTATAAGCACAGTCAGTCCACCAGCATTTTATCATTTCACTCAACTTTGGTGAATCTATACTGTACACCAGCCAATTGCCTGTGTGTGTAGGGGGCAGACAAGACGAGCCTTAGACATTGGACCTACACTCAGGAGCCTTCCGTTTACCTAAAGAGAAGACATATGGGCCCAATTACAGGACTGTGTGCAGTGTCTCAAACTATCACCCAGGGAGCACTAGTTAAAGTTGCAAGTTTCCCAAGCCCCACTCAGCAGGGCTTCTGATTCAGATAAGGGCCCCCAAACTGAACATTTGAGCCAAGTCTGTATGTAATTCAGAAGCTGATATAAACCAGTCTACTCTTGGAGAAACACTGACATGTGGGGAGAAATAGACCCACTGGGAAGGTATTGAAGCTCTTGCCTGGTCTCTTCAATGACCTCCCATGACTCCTGAGACCTTTCCAGCATCCTCCCTGCCCGCACTACCTCGCCCGTGATGACTGAAAGCTCTAAACCCTGTATTAAGCGGATGTGCTTGGGTCTCTGTGCTCTCATCTCTGGCAGATAGGTTGAGATGGTTCAGCAAAGCCCGTTGCTTGGGGGCTAGGAAACATCTTGGGAGAGTCAGCTCCATCCCCCAACTCCAGGTCCCTGCTTTAGCTCTTGCAGGATGTCCTAGGGGAAGAAGGAGCCAGTCACAGTGGGCCGGGTTTTCAGAAGTGACAGACACAGAGAAGATGGGCTCTGGAAAGCTGACTTCCCTTCCTCATCCTCCTGTGAGTCACCTGGAGAGCAGAGAGTCTCTGCGTAACACCTCAAAGGACCATTTCATGAAAACTGTATAATCATTAGGAAATAAGCAGCACTCCTCCAGGACACTTAACACTGAAGAAGAAGGAAGAGACACCCCACTCCCGCCTGCTCAAGTCACAGCTCCCAGCCTGTGGGGGCAGAAGGACCCGGGGGGCAGGGGAGGGGAAGGGTGGGACATGGAGAAAGGATGCTGGGGGCACAGTCATTCACCAGCACCTTCAAGGCAAGCCTGGGAGCCCCCAGAAGCACCGGGGAGGAGGAGATGTAGGGTCACAGGGTCATCAGTGGGGTGACAGCCATTTAAATTTGTGTCAAGACTAGTTGTTACCCCCAAAGGGGACCAAATTCTAAAACATCTCCCCAATCCACCTGCATGTCTGCCTTATCTTTGGGTGACTATTCAGCATCATGGTGGGGCTTCCTATCTCTCATTTCTTCCCTCTCCATTCTACTCACTGTACTGCAGCCATAATTATCTTTTTAAACTGTAAGATTGGTCATATTTCTTCCCCATTAACTACAGAATAAAGTCCAGACTCCTGCAGACCCTCCAGAGCTTGATTCCAGCGTAAGGTCCTCCAGGAAACCGCCTCTGACTTCCTTGGGTGGAATGGGACATCCTCCTTTGCCTCTGCTGTATTTTGTACCTTCTTTCCTTGAAGCTGGTATCACATTTCATGGGCTTTATTTATTTACCTGATTCTCCTAGACTGGAATCTCCCTGAGGGCAGAGCCTGTGTCTGTCATTCATCTCCACCACTAGTGCCCAGTACACTACAAGTTTAACAAATGTTTTATTCATTCATTCATTCATTACTGCCCTCATATCAACCCCATCCAGAATGATTACCTCCTTGTCCTTAAGTGTGCGTTCACTCCCATCACTGAAACTTTCTCTTCTTCCCCTTGCCTGAAATGTTTTCTATTATCTTTTTCATTCTTCTTTCTATTTCTTTAATTTTTCTGTAACCAATCATTGCAATACATCAGATCTTTGAGAGAATGACCCTGCCGTTTTCGGTGGTGTTTCTGCGGACTCTTCCTCACAGCGCTTTGTTTCTTTGTGTGGTTTGTAATTTAGGGTTATGAACTCATGTTTGGTAAGGTGCCCCAGGGCACCACCAATCAAGAACCACTTCAAGTTAACTTTGTAGCTTGTAGTTTGCTGTATGATGCAGGTAATATAAAGTTAAACCCCAACCCTAGGTGAGGCTACCTACAGTAATACAAGTCACAGAGGAAATAGTTTTCTTTTTTTTTTTTTCCCAATCCAGAGCCCAACCTGATAAGACAAGTTTCTCTGTTTCTCTTGGCCAGGGACCACATTCTCCTAGACCATACTTTCCCTGGGGATCTTGTTTTATGTGTATGAGGGTTGTGTCCATTCTATCTTCTTACCTTGTATGGGCTCAAGATCAGAAGATTCATAAAAGACATTCAACTCTAAGACCCCAGATCAGAGATTGGCAAAGTATGGGCCCGAGGCTCAATTCCAATTTCCTGGGGGTCAAGCCCTCCTACACCTGTTCTCACATATTATCTCTGACTGCGTTCATGCTACAGAGCATTGAGCTGTTGCAACAGAGAACCACATGGGCTCTGAAACCCGCAAATATTTACTATCTGGCGCTTTACAGAAGATGTTTGCTAATTCCTGCTCTAAACCACAAGGACTATCAAAAGCACCAGCAACTCTTACCTTTTTCCAAACTCAGTGATGCATTTCAAAGGAATTTTGATTCCAGATGGTTTAGCTGTATTATATGGGGAGATTTCCTAGGATGTCTAGTCTACCACATTGCCAGAAGGTGAAATTAACCTCTTCTTTCTTTTTAGCCTTTCAAAAGGTCCAAAACTGAACCTCTCTCCTTCCCCAGTGATTTCAGCTCAAGATATCATTCCCGATGTTTCCTACACCCTTTGCAGAGCCTACGGTTCAGCAGTTCATTGTAGGTGTGTGTTCTCCAGTTTGCATTAAGCAGGTAATTATTCTCATTTGTGAGGCAGTCAGAACCTTGAGACCAGTGTTTATCATTTAGGTCAAGACCTAGTCTTGTGAATTTCAAGAACAGGAGCAATCCTCAGGGGCTACAGAACTCAAAATCTGGTGAGTTAGAAAAGCATCCTTGACAGCGGAAAATGAGCTGAAGGCAGAAGTGAGTGATCAGGCTTTGGATTTAGATGAAATGGTCCAAATTCAAGTTCTGTCACCTACTAGCCGCATGAGATCAGCAGTTACTTTTCTAAGTTCAGGTCACCATCTAAGAAAAGAGAATGACGTATCTTCAGTGGACAACTGGGAGACTTAGAATGGATGCACAGTATCTGATAGAAACAGATGACCAATAGGCCATTATCATGTTGTTATGGAAGCAACTTGTTTATTAATGCTCTTGACAGTACACTTGAAGACGGCTTGGACTCGACACATCCAAGCTGGAACTTGATCTGCATTTATATCCAAATTTGTGAAACCTAGACCCTGGAGAGGGAAATGGCAACACACTCCAGTCTTCTTCTTGCCTGAGAAATCCCATGGACAGAGGAGCCTGGTGGGCTACAGTCCATGGGGTCACAGTCAGACATGACTTAGTGACTAAACAATAACAACAACAGAAAAGGAGCATAGGAAACACAGAAAGTGAGGAGCTGGGAAGGATACATGCTTAGATCTTACAAAAATCAGACTCCCAGCATCTCAGGTCTGACCACAGAATTTCTGCAGGGCTGGGATGTGAATTCGCCAAATAATCTAACCCACTTCATCAGTGAAAAGTGCTCACTGAGTTGTCACTGTAACAGCTGCCAAAAAGTGTGGCTGACTGCTACTCTAGTAGATAACTGATTCTTGTTTTGCACTTGGCGTTGGCCTCCTTAAGCTCTATGGGTGTTGAGACCCACCGTCCTCGCAGCCCTGAGCTCTGCCAGCTAGTTCTACTCTTTAGAGAAGAACAAATTCATTCACCTCTTCTTTCCTTTCTCTTAGCATTTGTAAGAGGGGGAATAGGACCCAAGGCAGGAACTTAAGAGAAAGGTGTGATAGCCTGAGGTTGCAGCCCTTACCCCCAGGGTGACTTTTACCTACACTTTCAGCACTGGTTTGGGGCTTCTAGAAGCCTAGTCTAGGGGCCCTGGGGAAGGGTTTGGACTGGGGATGGCAGGGGAAGAAGGCACAGATTTACTTATATTCCAAGTCATGCAAGAGGCATGAGGCATTTGCAAGCGAGAAAACTGGTCCTTCCAGGCACAGGGCTTTGATTTCTTAACACTGGGCACATTTGCATTACCTCAACCTCTTTAAGGTCTTGCCCATGACTGGCACAACCCCCAGATCACCACGCTGCCCCTGACCCCCTGGGGCTCATCAACACTCACCTGCTTCATGCTGTTTTCTCTTCCAGGCAGTGGAAGGGATTCCCACTCCATCCTCACTGCACCCAAACATACTCTGCTCAGACCTGTCTCCCCAGTTCCCAGCATCTTCCTGGTCCATCAATTCCAACTTGCTTGATTATGAATTGTTAAATCTACTTGTTTGTTTCTTGCAGTGTATAGTAAGGTGTTCTGTGTTCCTTGACTATTTCAATCATTGAAATAAGATGTTTTAATTGAAGTAAGATGTTT
Source organism: Cervus elaphus (assembly GCF_910594005.1). Lineage (NCBI taxonomy): Eukaryota > Metazoa > Chordata > Mammalia > Artiodactyla > Cervidae > Cervus > Cervus elaphus. Next base: position 43,169,639 of record NC_057846.1, read on the forward strand.
TGCCCCTGACAAGGGAAGTTAAGTAATCAGGAATATGTAATTTATGCAGTTTTCTTTTTTAAGAAGATAACTATACTTTTCAAGTAAATGAAGTAGCAATGCTATGGTTTACTAAGTCATCTAGAGTGGTTTATAAGAAGCAATGAAAAAATTTGCAATTCCAATTTTCCCAAAACATAAAAAAGTATTGCAGAAAAAGATCAAACCACAGTAGAAAAATGACAAAGAATATGAATGGATAGCTCACAGGAAAAGATATAAAAATGGATTTTAAATATGGGAAAGTGCACACAACCTCATTCATTCATAAGAGAAAAGCAACTTCAAACTATATCATCTAACAGTGTTTTTTTTTTACTTTCAGAAAGGCATAGATCAAAGATATTGATAATACACCCTGCTGGCAGCTTTGTGAGTAAGGGTGTGGGGAAACAGTCCAGCTTATAAGATGATGGAAGGAGTGTTATGTGTAATTTGGCAGTATTCATAGAAATGAACCCACCTTTGTCCAAGCAATTCTATTTGCAAGAACTTATCAAACACATGTTTTCTCACATATACATGAAATAATATATTCACAAGGTTAGTCACTGTAGCACTATTAATAATAACAAGGATTTGGGTATAAAACCTCAATGTTCATCAACAGAGAACATTGCCAAAGTAAATTGCAGTATAGCCATACAATGTAATACTATGCAGTTGTCAAAAATGAAAGGGAGTTAGTTCCTAGGGAAACTTTTAATATAAGTTAAAAAATCAAAGTGAAGGACAATTTGTAACATACATGGTTGTCATCTGTACCAAAAATGTTGGGGGAGAGGAGAATATATACAGATACTTTTATATGCAAAGATGATCTCTAAGGATACATAGATATTCAACATGCGTTGCCTCTGAAGAATAAAACTGGATGTCTGGGAAAGAGAGACATCTATCATTTTCTCCACCCTCAGAAGCAAAATAAATATGGGTGGTGGTGGGTAGAGGGAAATAGATGTTATAGATATTATCTATAACACCTTCAGTCAAACAACAATTTTAAGTAACCACTACACTTACAAAAACACAATTTTGGACAACTCTGTTCTTACAAGGATTGTCACATTAAGTTCTTTTACTTTGTAGCTTCCTTTATGGACCTTTATCAGCCCAAACCCATGAAAGCTACCCTCCTGCAAATATCTTCAGCCCAGCCTGGTTCCAGCTGGTACTCTGACCTCCACCAACCCTCCTAAGACACCTAAGTCATGTAAGGGAGACTGGCCGCACTGATCAGCCTGGAAAGTGGACCAAACATTCAACCAGGAATTGTATGCATGCTCTGTGAGAGTCTCTGGGCTAGGTGACCTGTAGGGGAGAGGATCTGGCCCTTAAGGAGCCTGCAGAGTGGTAGAGAATATAAAACATTCACACCAAATGGTGGCCACGTAGGGCCCAACATGGCACATGACGTGAAATCTGCCCAGACAGCATCCTGTGGACATTCACAGCAGGGAATAGGCTCCAGCTAGTTGGAGGAGGCAGTGAGATATAAATCTGGTCTTGAGGGAAAGGTAGCATTTAGACCCATGGAGAAGGGAGAGGAGAGTCTGAGCCACGGGAAAAGATGCTCAATGTCACTAATTATTAGAGGAAAGCAAACTATGATGAGGCACCACTTCACATGGGTCAGAACGGCCATTCATCAAAAAGCTTACAAACAGCAAATGCTGGGGAGGGTGTGGAGAAAAGGGGACCCTCCTACACTGTCGATGGGAATAAAAATTGGTGCAACCACTATGGAAACCATATGGAGGTTCCTTTAAAACTAAAACAGAACTACCATATGACCCAGCAATCCTGTGCTGTGCTTAATCACTCAGTCGTGTCTGACTCTTTGCGACCTTACAGTCACAAAGAGTGTAGCCCGCCAGGCTCCTCTGTCCATGGGATTCTCCAGGCAAGAATGCTGGAGTGGGTTTCCACGCCCTCCTCCAGGGGATCTTCCTGACCCAGGGATCGAACCCATGTCTCTTATGTCTCACACACTCGCACATGGGTTCTTTACCACTAGTGCCACCTGGGAAGCCCATATATGTACACACACAACAGAATATATATATACACACACATATACACACAATGGAATATTACTCAGCCATACAAAGAAATGAAATAATGCCATTTGCACAAAATGGATGGACCTAGAGACTATCATACTGACTGAAATAAGTCAAAGATAAATATTATATGATATCACTTATGTACAAAATCTAAAAAGTAATACAAATGAATCTATTTACAAAACGGAAACAGACTCATAGACATTCAAACAAACTTCTGATTACCAAAGAGGAAAGTGAGTCGCTCAGTCATGCCTGACTCTTTGCGACCCCGTGGACTCTACAGTCCATGGGATTCTCCAGGCCAGAATACTGGAGTGGGTAGCCTTTCCCTTCTCCAGGGGATCTTCCCAACCCAGGGATCGAACCCAGACCCAGGTCTCCCGCATTGCAGGTGGATTCTTTACCAGCTGAGCCACAAGGGAAGCCCCAAAGGGGAAAGGGGGAAGAGTAAATTAGAAGTAGGTATGAACATATACGGGCTTCCCTGGCCGCTCAGCTAGTAAACAATCTGCCTGTCAGAGCAGGAGACATGGTTCAATCCCCGATCCAAGAGGATCCCACGGGCTGCGGAGCTACTAAGCCTCTGCACCACAACTATTGAGTCTGTGCTCTCGAGCCCAGGAACCACAACTAGAGAAAAGCCAGTGCATCAGCAAAGGCCCAGCGCAGCCAAAATAAGTAAATAATAAAAGAATGAAATAGATAAGCAACAAGGATTTACTGCATAATACAGGAAGCTATGTTAGAATATCTTGTAATAACCTATAATGGAAAACTGCCTGAAAATCTATACATATATGACTGAATCACTTTGCCATACATCTGAAACCAACATAATACTGTAAATCAACTATATTTCAATAATAATTTTTTTAAGAAAGAGAGAAGAGCTTCAACAGAGGGGACCATCTGAAGCATCTGGATGGGACCCTGAGCCCAGGAAGAGCTTGGTGGGAGTAAGCTGGGGTAATAACCGTAAGACTACCATTTCAATGGAGTTCTTTCCTGCAAATTGTCACGTGATGAGCCCCTGACTTGGACACTTTCATATAAAGCAACTAGGGCTCATAGAGATTATTTGAGGTAAGTCATCCAAGGTTACTCAGTGGCAAAAGTTGGTTTTAAGCTGGGAAACTACATAGTACTTTGCATGAGAAGGTACTAAAAATGCCATAAACAGGTGCTGGTTGGCGCCCCGTGGCTTGAAGCTAATTTCTGAAGTTCTTTTCCAGAGTTTTAACATTCCCCTTGAGTAAATAATTTTCCAATATTAATTTACATGATGACGCATTTCTTAAGGTTAAGTTTCTTCTGGTAACTGCCAAGTTAAACTTCAGGCTGGACCCTCTTAGAATCATCCAGGTTCTGAATTACTAGGAAGTGAACTAATGTCTGTTCCTTCAAGTCAGGTGGCCCAGACCAGTCATTCCAGCCCTATCATTTTCACAGCAGGTTGTTCACTGGTTTTGTGATGATTTCAGACTAGTTAGGTCATGCACAGGGAGACCCTTTATCTTTGTCTCCCTTTTTTGTTGTTGTTATTGCTATTTTATTTTGTTTTGCTTTTAATGAGGATTAAAAGATGGAAAATGATTCTGATACACCTTTAGGAGAGAAGGGACTGGATTTCGTTTTTACCTCTATTCTGAAATTTCTCCTCACCTGATATAACTGTTGATGTAACTGAACTGGGTCAGTTGCAAATAATCCCTTCCTGTGAGATGCCTGATGCTGGGTACATGGTGAGGTCGCTTCAGTCATATGTGACTCTTCGCAACCCCATGGACTGTAGCTCTCCAGGCTCCTCTGTCCTTGGGATTCTCCAGGCAAGGATACTGGAGTGGGTTGCCATGCCCTCCTCCAGGGGATCTTCCCGACCCAGGGATTGAACCTGCATCTCCTGCTTTGCAGGCTGATTCTTTACCGCTGAGCCACCAGGGAAGCCCTGATGTTGGGTAGTGGTTTGCTTTTATTGTTCGTACAATCTGATTTCTGTTCCCCTATTAGTGAGTGGACTTTCTGTTTTGTTTCACTTTGTTTCTCTTGACCTTGCTTTATCTGGGGTCAGGGAGGGTTGCTGGGTAAATACTTTAGAGAAAGAGCTCAACACTGGAGAAAGAAGCCCTGACTCACAGTGAGCCTTGCTCAAGTCCTGGATGTTCTGAAGACATTTGCTAAGTGAGAGAAAACTTCTTCACCCATGGGAATCTAGAACTTCCCAGAACTCCAGGGTTTCCTCACTTTGTTACCCAGAGAGGCACTTGGGGACAGGGGTGCGGACCAGTTCATCCTCACCCTCATCACAAGACCTGGATGAAAAATACAGTCGGTTTTTATTATTCCCGGTGATGTTCTACAAGCTGTGTGTGGACAGCCCTACTGAACTCTGAACCACGGCTCCCAGGTTCCTACAAGCCTCTGGTCACAACATGTTCATCAACCAATTATGGCATAATCTCATGTTAGGTCTGCTGTGGTTTAAAGACAGCTTTTAAGGTATTTGTTGTTGATGCATTAATTCATAGCCAACAACTGGATAACTCGCTCCTGAAGGACATGTATCTAAACTGCGAAATCATCAACAAAAAAGCACCCAAAAGGTAAAAAGGCATGGCACTCAACAGATCACAGAAAGGACATCTCTTTACAGGAGGAAAGGAGAAGGCAGAGAGGGTCTCCTTGTTTGACCTCTGCTGGGAACATGCACATCCAAGACCCCGATTGTTCACTGGCAGTTCCACGAATGACCCCAAAGCACCATGAGTACTGGTTTGGGGTGACAAATAAATTTTAGCAAGTAGGTGAGTTCACAAACTCAGAATTCACAAATAATGAGCACTGACGGAATATTACAAGTGCCTGTGTGTGTGTGTGTTTACAGAAGAAGTGAAGGGGGCTGTCTGAGGCTGGGCAGTGCCAGGCTAGTGTCCAGGCAGATCAAGGCCACAGCCATCTCTCCAGGGCCTTCCTGTGGATTCGAGGTGCCCCGTGGCAGCCTCAGGCTCACAACTCACAGCTGAGGAGCAGGCACAGGAGGGGAGGAAAGGAACCCCTTCCCTGAGGGCATGGAGTTGGCCCAGCATTGCCTGGACTGTGCTGAGAGAACACACACAGGAGGTCGGGCCCTTCCCACCGCCCCCGGCCCTGCACGCTGCAGGCCAGATGCAGCAGTGTGGACAGGCCAACTTTGTTTTGAAACAGAAATGAACCCTTCAAACCGGCCTGTCAAGGAACCTCAGAAGGGTCCTCTTTGTCTGTATTTCTCTCCCCTGACCTGTCTTTTGCTCCAGGTCTTAATTTCCCTAAAAGCCCCCGTCTCCAAGGGCTGTTGTAACAAATCGCCACACACTGGGAGCGGGCGGGTGGGGGGGGGGGATTTACAGCAAGGGGAATTTGTCCTCTTACTGTTCTGGAGTCCAGAAGTCTGAAATCAGGGATCAACAGAACCACGCTCTCTATACAGGCTCTGGGGAAGAAGGCATCTTTATCTCTTCCAGCTTCCAGTGGCTCCCAGTCCCCCTGGGGCTCCCTGGCTTGTAGCTGACAAGATGGCTCGTAGCTTCAGTCTCTGCCTCGTCTTTGTGAACTTCTTCCCTGTGTCTCTCTTCTAAGAACAGCAGGCAAAGGATTCAGGGTCAGCTTTCATCCACTGTGATCTCATCTTAACTAATTACATCTACAAAAACTCTGTCTCCAGATAAAGTCATACTCTGAGTTTGCAGATGGACCTGAATTGAGGGATGTGAAAGTGGCTAAGTGTTAGTCGCTTCGGTCGTGTCCGACTCGTTGCTATCCCATGGACGGTAGCCACCAGGTTCCTCTGTCCACGGGATTCTCCAGGCAAGAATACTGGAGTGGTTTGCCATGCCCTCCTCCAGGGAATCTTCCCCACCCAGGGATCAAACCTGTATCTCCTGCTTTGAGAGTGGATTCTTTATGGTCTGAGTGGAAAGTATATTCAATCCACTACTGCATATAAATGAACTCAGGGGTACCTCCCGATAATAAGGACCTTGACAGTCATCTGACCTGCTTTGCCCAGAGCTCGAGATTATTCATGGTTTCCATGATCACTTCTTGCCAGTTTTAGGGGCTCTTTGGTCCTGTGTCCTCTTCAGGCTGAAGGAGTTTGAATCCACGGTAGCCCAGGAAAAGAAAGAGAAGGAAAAACAAATGGCAGTCATAAAGAAAAACACTAAAAATATTTCACCTTGAAAGTTTATGCAAATATGTGTAACCTCTTCAACAACATCTTAAAGTTTGCTGGGGCCCTGAGGACAAATTCCAGGACTTTAGAATTGCAACCAGAATAAAACAGGTTAGGTATTAATGACCCCTTTGGCCACAGTGCTTTCCACGGACTCATAGAAAGCAACATCGCAAAGCACACCTTCATCACACAAGCTCTGACACATTCCCTAGGTCAGCTTGCCCTTTCATCTGCTCTGAGCAGCGGGATCTTGACCATGACCTTGAAATAAGTCCAGCTGGTTCAGGTATATTTCTGCCTACAATCTATCCACCAATATCTAAGCTTATGTCCTTTTGACAACAATGATATAATTTTTTGAGAATGATTCCATCCACTGCTATCCAGAGTAAATACCAAATCCAGTTGACCCCACAGCTTTTCAGACTCAGCATCCTTCCACCCTCCCCCATCTGTCCGGGCATCCCAGGGGGACTTCACTTCTGCCTCTAGGTGGACAGGTAAACCGAACCCAACCAATTGGAGCACCAAATACTTCAGGCCACGGCACCTGGATGAAAGCTGAGTATCAGACACACTGGTTAACAAGAAACCACCAACCAAGGCCAGTTTACTTACTCTGATTCAATCATGCAAACAGGTTTTTTTTTTTTTTTTTAATACACAGACTCTTTTGGATAAAAGTTCTCAGTTACTAAGACAGAACTTCCCTTCCCTCCCTTCTCTTCTTCAGAGAATCTCTGGGTGAGAAAGGGGTTAACACACCCTGCACCCACAAGAATGGAGGGTGCCTTGTGCTTGCCATCTTCCAGAGTCTGGATGCCATCCCTGTCTACCCAGGGCAAATCTGCCATGTAGATCTCTTGCTCGTCTTGCTCAGAATCAAGTGTCTACCCCAGGCCTGCCCTGACCCCACCTTGGCCACCACTAGGGACAGACATTGAGTCTCTGCCAGCCCACCATCTAGTTCAGCACCCTGCAAGTCCCACGCCAACCCCAATGGCGGGCCACGTCCACTGCCAGGCTGGACACCACGACGGGTCTCCTGGTTGCCAGGGCAACATCTGCATGCCAGGGTGACCGAAGAGGAGGCAAGCCTCCAGGGCCTCCTGAGACCACCCTGTGTCACAGATGACCTTAACGTGGCTGGGCGCCAGGCTGGTGGGGAGCAAACTCTGCCTTTCACTGTGGCCCTCCTCCGGCCTGACACCACCGCCCTCACCAGCGCATGCCTGGGAAGGACAGGTCGGCCGGCGTGAGTCCCGCTGCGCCCGGTCCCCACTCTGTCTCCTCCTGCCGGCATCCTCCAGGCAGCATGCACACTCAGCCTGAGCTTCAGAATACACTCACTCTGAGACTGCGTTTTCTCCTGCCACCTCTCTGCCTTCTCCCCCTGCCTCAAGCTAAGTCAAGCTGTCCTCAGTGCGGTGAGGAGCTCTCTGACCCCAGATGTCCTGACTCCGTGGCTGAAACGTCAGAGGGGGCGGTAAAGAGACATGGACGTTTGTTTTCTAAGACAATAGTCTGATTTATACAGCTCTGTTATTGTTGAAGGATCTGATTCTCCAAAGTCCGGGGCTGACGATTAAGTGGTTCTTCCTCTTCACATTTCTTAAATAAGTTTTCTCATTTCCTCTGTGGCTTCCCACCCCCGAACAGAAGAATGTTTGGAGCCGGGCCGTCCAAAAGAACTTTCGCAAGCATGGAAACGCTGTCCATCTGTTCCCTGCAATCTGGTAGCCGCTGGCCAGATGTGGCTCTGGGGCTCCGGTGGTGTGGCTGGTGGGCCTGAGGATCTGACTTTGCAGTGTATTTTGTTTCAATTCGTTTAAAAAGCCCGGCCTGTCCGTACGATATTTGACAGCACAGAACTATAGTTCTCATCCTTAGCAAGGCAAGGGGAAAAAAAGGTTCAATAATCACTATAAAATCCTATACCACCCCCCCCCAGGTCATTTGAAAATGGTTGCGTCACTCTGCAGCCCTCATTCCAGGGCAAGGCTCTGTGTGGTTAATTACTTCACACCCGGAACTTTCCATCCTCACCCCGAGACACAGCTGCCGGCGTCTGGCTCTGTAGCATTCCACACTCCACCAAAGTCACAACTCTGCAAGAGGTGCAGGCCGCTTCCAAGAAACATGTCCTTAATCTAGACCCCCTGACTTTCTCATACAAAAATCTTCCTCATTTTTTTTTGTTTGTGTGTTTTGTTTTTCTTTTTGAGAGGTTTTTTTTTTTTTTCTTAGCATCAGGTTAGCCAAAACCTCAGGAACGCTTAGGAGGAAAGTCAGTGGATAACAGCAAGCAGCTCGTGAAAGCCTGATCTCCCAGGGCGTCGGGGTGGGGTGGGGAGCGGGTCACAGGAGAAGGGCAGCCTCCCGAGTTGACGTATTTTCTCTGGAAAATGTCTGTCATCCCGGTCTCTTTCATTCTGCAACCCTGCAGCCACCTGTTGGACCAGAACCTCCCCCAAAGCTGTTGGCAGGGAGAGGGTCTGTGAAGGGTCTTCATCCTCTGCAGACCCCCACCTTCCAAGACACACCTCCCTGCCCTCTGAGTGCCCCCAGAACCTGGGGACCCTGGCCGCTTCCACATCCTACTGAGGATGTTTCCTGAGCAAAAGCAAGGCCAGGTGGCCCGAGACCTGCCCGAGGCTACATCCCCAGGAAGAGGGTACATCAGCCTGGGGCACACCCCCCCAAGGTTGAGGTGCTCTCAGAAGAGGCTCCGGGTTCCGGGAGCCGTGTGGGGGCACGCTGTGTGACTCACAAGGCCCTCGGACCTGCTTCCCTGGAGCCCCGTGGGGAGAGGGGTGCAGCGCCCTCAACCACGCTGCCCCCGATCCTTCTTTCTTCTTTTTGTAATTGAGGTAGAGTGGACTGACAATGTTATATTGGTCTCTGGTGTATAACATAGTGGTTCAATATTTTTGTAGATGATATTCCACTTAAAGTTATTACCACTGACGTACATATACTACCACATGTACAGTAGATGCCAGTGGGAAGCAGTTGTGTAACAGGGAACTCAGTTCAGGGCTCTGTGATGATCTAGAGGCAGGGCGTAGGGGGAGAGTGGGCGGTCCCAGAGGGAGGGGATATAGGTATACTCAAGACATACATGTCATTGTATAGCAGAGATCAACACAACATCATAAAGCAATTATCCTCCAATTAAAAATAAATTTTAAAATTAAGTTATTACGAATGAGCTTATTTACAAAATAGAAACAGACTCACAGACACAGAGAATGAACTTTGGGCTACTGGGAGGAAGGGTAGGGAGAAGGGATAGTTAGGGAACTGGGGACTGACATGTATACACTGCTGTATTTAAAGCTGATAACAAACAAGGACCTACTGTGTCACTCAGGGAACTGTGCCCAATGTCGTGTAACAACCTAAATGGGAAAAGGATTTGAAAAACAACAGATACATGTGTACATACATATAACTGAATCACTTTGCTGTACACTGAAAACTAATTCATATTGTTAAACACCTATCTTCAGTTCAGTTCAGTCGCTCAGTCGTGTCCGACTCTTTGCAACCCCATGGACTGCAGCATGCCAGGCCTCTCTGTCCATCACCAACTCCCAGAGTTTACTCAAACTCATGTCCGTTGAGTCGGTGATGCCATCCAAACATCTCATCCTCTGTCATCCCCTTCTCCTCCCGCTTTCAATCTTTCCCAGCATCAGGGTCTTTTCAAATGAGTCAGTTCTTCGCATCAGGTGGCCAAAGTATTGGAGTTTCAGCTTCAACATCGGTCCTTCCAGTAAATATTCAGGACGGATTTCCTTTAGGATGGACTGGTAAACAACTATCCTCCAATATAAAATAAAGAGCTAAAAATAAAAAATAAAGTTATTATGAAATAATGGCTGTATTCCCAGGGCTGTATATCCTTGCAGCTTAGTTCTTTTATACAGAGCAGTGTGTAGCTGTTAATCTCCTATCTCTCTCTCGCCAAGGCTGCTGACCAGAGGCCTGTAGTGGGGGAGGCAAGAGGCTTGACGGCTTGAAGGTCGCAGCCACCGCCCTCGCTGGGTGACCACAGGCAGGCCAGGCTGGCCTGCTCCTCTGTCACCTGCCTGCCCCTCACTCCTCTGCAGGGAAAGCAGAGATGCTGACCCTGAAGCTCCTTCATCCATCCTTCACTGAGCGCCCACTGTGCGCCAGGCATTCTGCCAGGAGCTGAGAAGATGCTCAGGGCAAACCCTCAGGGCCCTGCTTTCAGAGAGCTTACTGTTCAGCTTGCAAGGGCAAGAAACAGCCCGCTCAGCTGTGCCCGGGTGGGGGGGTGGGGCACGCGCGCACACACACACACACACACACACACACACACACACACACACACACGCTGTCAGCTCTCCCTAAATGTTTGTTGACTCTGCGTAATTAACACATACTCCAGGCTGCTGTGAGGAGCTGCAGAGATGGTGCAGGATAAGCAGTGTAAACTCTAAAGGGATTACACACACATCTGGGGTGATCCGATCGCGGCCGGACGGGAGCGGGGCTCAGCCAGGCAGGCAGCTCCCCGTGTCCCTGCGTCTGGTGGGAAGGACGGGCCCCTGTCCCTGGAGGAGCCCTGGGACAGAGGACAGAGGTGGGATTTGCAAGGTTCACTGCAGATGCCTGGGGTGGGGGGACAGGGTTTCCCCAGACTCGGGGCAGAGAGGCCCTTTCAGACAAAGAATATCCTCAGGCATGTAGGGGGCAGTTAGTTCAGGTGGTCGAAGTCTCCAAGTGTAGAAAGCAGAATTCTTTGCAATTCACATAAAGTGACTTTTTCCTCTAGGTCTCCTGGTCTGAGACGCAGGGTTCTGGCGCTCATGTCTCTGCTCTTACCTCCACTGAAGGCTGTGCTCCCTTCGCTGCCCCGAGGACACAGGCCTCTCGTTTCCTAAAAGCGCTCCGTCCTCTCTGAACTCAGCTTCCGCAACAGCCCAGGAAGCCTGCGGCCATCCCGCAGCGCCTCTCCCCCCGGGGCTCCGCCTTCTCTCCGGCCAAATCCCGCGCAGGCAGGCGGCCGTGGGTCCGCTGGCGAGCTGCAGCCTGCGCCCGTTTTCTCTGCCCCAGGCGGGTACCGGCTACCAGCATGGGTGGTGGGTGCGCGGGTGCATCTGGGCCCTCAGGGGCCCTCATTCTACAGAGCGGTTCATCGCCAGTGACGGGCCGTCATTCTAGAGCCAGCAGCCCACGAAAGCGAGCCAGAGCCCCAGGGGTGCCTGAGAGACACAACACACACACACTCCACACACGTGCACATCACACACCACATACACGCCACACACACCACACACACAACACACACCACACACACCCCATATACAGCACACAGATCACACACACAGACACAACACACACACACTCCACACACGTGCACATCACACACCACACACACGCCACACACACCACACACACAACACACACCACACACAGACACAACACACACACACTCCACACACGTGCACATCACACACCACACACACAGCACACACACCACACACACAACACACACCACACACAGACACAACACACACACACTCCACACACGTGCACATCACACACCACACACACGCCACACACACCACACACACAACACACACCACACACAGACACAACACACACACACTCCACACACGTGCACATCACACACCACACACACAGCACACACACCACACACACAACACACACCACACACAGACACAACACACACACACTCCACACACGTGCACATCACACACCACACACACGCCACACACACCACACACACAACACACACCACACACAGACACAACACACACACACTCCACACACGTGCACATCACACACCACACACACAGCACACACCACACACACCACACACAGACACAACACACACAGCACACACAGCACATACACACCACACACACCACACACACACCACACACACACCACATACACACCACATACACACCACATACACACCACATACACACCACATACACCACATACACATCACACACACCACATACACAGCACACACACCACATACACAGCACACACACCACATACACACCACACACCACACACACCACCCATAGACAACACACACCACACACACCACATACACACCACATACACCACATACACATCACACACACCACATACACAGCACACACACCACACACCACACACACCACCCATAGACAACACACACCACACACACCACATACACACCACATACACCACATACACATCACACACACCACATACACAGCACACACACCACATACACACCACACACCACACACACCACCCATAGACAACACACACCACACACACCACATATACAGCACACAGATCACACACACAGACACAACACACACACACTCCATACACATGCACATCACACACCACATACATGCCACACACACCACACACACCACCCATAGACAACACACACCACACACACCACATATACAGCACACAGATCACACACACAGACACAACACACACACACTCCACACACGTGCACATCACACACCACATACACACCATATACACACCACATACACCACATACACATCATACACACCACATACACCACATACACATCACACACACCACATACACACCACATGCCACATATACCACATACACATCATACACACCACATACACCACATACACATCACACACACCACATACACACCACATGCCACATACACACCACACACATCACATACATACCACACACACCACACATAGACAACACACACCACATATACAGCACACAGATCACACACACACACACACACTACATACCACATACACACCACACAGACCACACATACACACTGCACATACATCACACACACATACCACACACCACACATAGACAACACACACACAGCACACACACAATACACATCACACACACCACATATACACACCACACAGATCACACATACACACTACACATTTCACACACACAGCACACACACCACACATACACACTACATCACACATACATAGCACACACAGCAAGCACACCCCTCACACATACGTATACCACACACCGCACACACACCACACAATTAAGCCTCCACGGTCCTCTTCCTGAAAGCTGCCTGAGGCACAGCTAGGACTTGGGTTTGCGCTCCTGACTCAGAGCCCAGCCTCCCCTGGGCCCTGGGTGCGGGGGGCCTTTCCCTCTCCCGGGAGGTGACCTGCGCTGGGAGCTGTATGGCCCCGGCACCTGGGCTCTGCAGAGGCCTCACGGGCCTCCGGTGAATTCAGCTCGGTCCCTGGGGTGAGCAGGCAGCCGCTCCGGCCACACTGGCCCACGTCCGGCAGCAGCGGCCACGCGCCTCCTAAAGGTGAGCCCGCCTGCTCCCCCAGGCCCAGGCCAGGCGCTCTCCCGGTGACCTCAGCGAGCCCTCCCCACTCCCCTGCTCCTCTGCCGCCAGCCAGCCTCCCTCCAGAGAACTGAAAGGCAGAGATGTTCCCCTCACCACCACCCCAGCAGAGCCGCAGTCCTTCTGGTCCCTCAGGAAGCTTTCCCGGGACCATGGCACCAAGGCTGGCTGGACTTCAGACTTACCTGCAGGGCTGGGCCCACCCCCGGGGGACAGTCTGACTTAGAGAGTCAGGGCTGGGGGCCAGGCCTCTGTTCGAGAATTTCATCAGAATCAACTGGGTGTTCCTGTCTATGCATACCTGTGTGGCGGCAAGGAGGGCCAGAAGTGTTAACCCCATGATTTCCTGTGACCTTGGCTAGCAACAGGGACCCCAGTGAAGCCAAGATGAAGTCCCATTTCAAATTTTTACAAAGGCAATCTAAGGTATCAGAATCTAACAACACTGTCTGTCGGGCTGAGACTGACTTGAGACCTTTACCAGGCCCCAGTGGGGGAACCCCCGCTTCTTTCCAGCGTGATGAGATAGAAACATCCAGGAAATGGAAGGCAGTTTGGTGGGCTGGAAGGCGGATCTGGTTCCAAAGTCCAGCTCCTCATCCACTAGCTACGTGACCCTCAATGTATCACTCCAGTCATGGGCCTCCGTTTCCTCTAATCCAGGCCTAAAGGGTCTACATGAAGCCATCTGAGATCATCCCCAGCTCTGAAAGTCCATGGTTCTTTGATATAGTGACTCGGGCCTCTCAAATAGAAGAGACAGACAACTGTTAACTGCCCTATGCTCTTGGTGGTTTAAAATCTCCCATCTTGGTTTAAGGTCAATGAAGGGAAAAATTCAAACTGCGTTTTCCAAGGAACAGAAAAGATTAGAGGACTCCCAGGGCAAGGAGACAAGAAAAGGCTCTCACTTCTAGCGACTTCCACAGCCCACGTCTCAAGTCAGTCTCAGCCCGACAGACAGTGTTGTTAGATTCTGATACCTTAGATTGCCTTTGTAAAAATTTGAAATGGGACTTCATCTTGGCTTCACTGGGGTCCCTGTTGCTTGCCAAGGTCACAGGAAGTCATGGGGTTAACACTTCTGGCCCTCTTCCTCTTGGTTTTGAGTACCAAATCCTCATTAGTTTTTGTTTTTTTTTTTAATTGATTTACAATGTTGTGTTAGTTTCAGGTGTGTAGCACAATGATTCAGTTTTATATACATGCATATATATATTGTTTTTCAGATTCTTTCCCCTTATATATTATTGCAAAATTTTGAGTATAATTCCCTGTGCTATATAGTAGGTCCTTGTTAGTTATCTACTTTATGTGTAGTAGTGTGTATATGTTAATCCCAAACTCCTAATTTATCTGCCCACCTTTACCCTTTGGTAACCAGAAGCTTGTTTTCCATGTCTGTGAGTCTCTTTCTGTTTGACAAGTAAATTCATCTGTATCATTTTGTATCATTTTTTAGATCCTACATATAAGTGATAATTATATGTTATGTGTCTTTGACTTACTTCACTTCGAAGGATCATCGACTAGGTCCATCCATGCTGCTGCCAAAGGCATTATTTCATGCTTTTATTACGGCTGAGTTATACCCTCATTGGTTTTAGAAGGAGCCTCACCGGTCAGAGCTGAGAACTGCTGAAATGGAAACACCTTTTCTGTGGTCGGTTTGCAGGGCCTGGGTCCGCCAGATGCCGGTCACCATCCGAGGCCTGCAGAGGCTGATGAGGAGGTGAGTGATGGTTTTCTGGGGAAGTCACAGATCGACGGGGTTTCCAGGCTGAGAAGTCTGCCCTGTCAATCCATGGCTCAACCTCAGAGCTGTAATTGGGAGCAGACGGCCTTGTGCACCCATGGGCCGAGGAACAGGACGTGCCCACGGCTCTTGTCCATCATCAGTTTGCTCTCGGACTGGGAAAAGGAGCTTGACAGGGAGGCTCAGAAAGAAGCTGAGGGCTGAGTCAATTCCCAGAGGCACCTCAGCCCGGCTAGGAGAGGATGCAAGCTCTCCAGAGGAGAGAAGAATGGTCTCAGGAGCACTAGGGGTGAAGACCCGGTTCCTACAACCAGCGGAAGTCACCACACTGCCTGCAGCCAGCAGGTACAGAACATCGTCTCACGCACATGTCTTCTAGGGTCAATACGGCCCATTGGCAGCTGTAGCTGTGCCGTCGGCACGGCCACCCTGGGGCGGGAGGGCCCCGGGGCAGCAGCCCCGGCAGCTGAGCTCATCTCCTAGCTTCAGTGAGCTCTTCCTCCCTGGGATCCCCCCCACCGCGCACACAGCAGGCAAGAATGTCCTCTGCAGGACATGTGAGATGCCAGGCTCTCCCCATCATTTGGAAGCAGTCATCCATGAGCCATGAGACATCGTGGGAGGGGATGTGGCCTCACTGGCCCATTGTTAGAGAGTCGATCGCACCTCCAGGAATGACAGCCCTTCTTGGGCCCTGTGGACGGCTGGATTCTGGCCCCAGGGGAAAGGAACTTGGCTCGGGGAAAAGGCAGAGTTAGGGAGCCTAAGCTGAATGCTGCTAAGTCTTCCCACTGGGGTCTGTCTTCCCTGCTGCCCCCCAAGCTGGGGACACTCTACAGCACTTTTCTCTCTTTATAAGTTTGTCTCCCCTCAGAAGCCTCCCAATGGTTTCCTAACAGAATGGATTCCAAACTGCAGGCCTGAATTAAAGTCACTCAAACCTGGTCCCACATGACCGTCCCAGCGTGTCCACCACCACTCAGCACAGACGTGGTCTCGGCTGGCACCCCACCTCACCCCGCAGTGCAAGCCGAGGCTCGGGTGAACCCCACCCTCTGGCTCTCACCCCAGTCATTCCACATGTGAATTCTGCTCCCTTGGCCCCCACACCTGTCCACGCTACCCCATTCTCTTAGCCAAGTATGAAGACCCAACACTTCTGAGAAATGGTCCCCAACCACCCCGGCTGACACTGACCTGCCTCTACCCTGAAACGCTCTAGTTCTCATGGGAAGAACTTCAAGTCCGAGTGTAGGCCACGCTTGAAAGTGAGTGTTAGTCGCTCAGTCCTGTCCGACTCTTTGTGACCCCATGGACTGCAGCCTGCCAAGCTCCTCTGTCCATAGAATTCTCCAGGCAAGAATACTGGAATGTGTTGTCATTCTCTTCCCCAGGGGATCTTCCCGATGCAGGGATCAAACCCGGGTCTCCCACACTGCAAGCGGATTTGTTACCGTCTGAGCCACCAGAAAGCCCAGTAGCCCATGCTTAGTAGTTGTGTAATTCCCACTAGACTGTCAGCTTTGTTCTTCTCATCTTTTGGTGACAAAGCACAGAATGCAGGATCTTAGTTCCCTGACCAGGGATGGAACCCACACCCCCTGCATGGGGAGGGTGGAGTCTTAACCACTGGACCACCAGGGGAGTCCCCGAACTGTCAGCTTTGAAGGGGAGAAAGCCTTCGAATTTTTTAAAATATTATTCTTGTGAATGAAGGAACTCCAGACTCAAGGGCAAGGATCCTAGGCCCCTGCCGTCCTCTGAGCAGCTTTCCAATCTGGAATTTCTGCACTAGGGTGGGATGTGGGTGGGGCTGGCCTGATGAGAGGGGTCCTACTCAAAACCCCTCGCTCTGGCCTTGCACACATCACCTTCAGTCAATCTCGCCCCAGTTCTTTGCCACAGAATTGCCCAGCTTGCTTCTGGGTGGAGCGCTAACCTGCATCACGGCACAGCTCGAGAGAGCACCGTTCACTTAGACTGCAGTGTGGCTTACAGTCCTAGATTTGCTCAGTGCCGAACCTGCACAACCGGACAGGGCAACACTGTGCAACTTCCTGTGGCCATGTGGCCCTAAGTCTGTGTTTTTAGAGCTGTCTAACTATGGCCACTGGGAAGAAATAGGACACCAGAGATGAGCTGAGCTTGGAGTTTGGCTGAGCATTCAGCCTGTGGCCTGAGAAACAGCCAGCTTCTCTCCCTGGCATGCCTTAGCTCGTGGGCCAGGAATCACGCTGAACCACCGCCTGGCATCTAGTCTTGCCCTTCCTCCTTCCTCATGATGGAGAAACTCTGGGCCAGGCTTGGGTCCCAGCGAGGGCCCAGAGGCTGTCGAGGTGCTGCCCGGGATTCTGACGATTGACACAATATGCTTGAAATTTTGCCCCCTTCACCGATCTTAGGAACTCCTGAATTCCAAGTGAGTTCCCAACATCCCGACTCCTCTTCATTTTTTTCCACCCCAGAGAGCCTCCTGACCTCATGGGCTCCCCACACCTTCGTAGGGACCAAGCCTTTAGTCTCTCCATTAAGACTTTCCAGACGGTGTGTAAGCAGGGGCCGCTCGACAGCAGGCAGGAAATTATCAGTAGAAGTGGAAGTGACAGGGTGTTTAGCAAACATTAAACCAAGGAAGCTTAAAAGGTCTTTGAGCATCGTTAAATAAACATTTAGGATGACTGAGAGGGCAGCGTATAAAATGGGAAGGAAAGTATAAACACTTTCTGTGGGTGGGGAGACCTCTCTCTTCGATCGTCTCCCAGCCATAGGGCTGCGAGGATGCTAGGAAGGATCTAAATGAAACTAACGAATCCTAAAATAAAATTCCCCTTTGCAGGCAGAGCACTGATCAGCAGACATTCCGAGCAAAGGTATGAGGTCTCTTTGTCTCAGCAGTCAGATTTGGCTCAGGTATTTCTACCCTGAGATGCTAGGCAGGCCCAGGTCTAGACGATCCTGGGAGCCCATTTGACTCGGGAATCCTCACCCTCCATGATACTCCAGTTGGAGAAGCAAGGGAAAAACCAGTATGGGGACTGGATGAGCCCTGCTGAGTGCCGAATATTGTTAGTTAAGCTTCAAAACCACCCGCATGACACATGAACACATGTAGCAGGGGACGCTGAGGGGAGTAAGGTCGCCCAGTGAGAGGTGAAGCCAGAGCTGGGACCTCAATCCATGTTCCTGTTCCATCCCCCAAATTTCCAGGAAGTATCACAAGAGGCTCCCACCAACCTCTTCCCAGGGGGGTCAGGGAGGAAACAAAGCCTGGGAGAGAAAGGGGGAATGGGGGAGCCAAGCTCAAAAAGATCAGAGCAACCCCCAGAGTGACCGGGGCTCCGAGGGCAGAGATCACAGACCTGGAAGCGTCAGGAAACAGTCTCTGCAGGGCCCTCCTCGCTTTCCAGGCGTTCTCAGTGCCTGGTTTGCAGAAGGCTGATTTCGCACATGGCTCCAATCAACCCAGGCAAAGGGCAGCGAGAGCAAGCCTGAGTCAGAGGAAGGCCAGCCAGCCTCGCAGATGTCAGGGTGGGTCCTGGCAACGTCACCACGAGCAGAGCTGGAAAGTCTGCCCTCACTTTCTGCCACGGGGGCTCAAGGCGGCTAAATAATCCTAGGGCTTCACGTACTCCTAGTCTCCTAAAGACACTGAGGACATGGGCACAAGATCAGGGAGTGTGTCTGCGGACCAGCCCTCCAAACACACACACACATAGCGCCCTCTCCTCTACCAACCAGGAAGGCTGAAACACCAGGCCCTCCATCTCCCCACTAAGGGCCTTTGGCTGTTCCTCCTAGATTTAGTAACTGGAGGACGTAAGAACCTAACACAACAAAACAAAGCAGAGCGAGGCAATAAATAATAATTCAATAAGTGCAACAGAAACCATCACGGAGCCAGTTGCATCCAGCAGCGACTCCCCCCACCGCCCCCAGAGCCTCGGTGAGGGGCGTGTATGGTCCGCGTGTTTACAGACTCTTTCCCCATCCCCAGTGGCTTCTCTGCCTGCCTCCCCACAGCCGCCCGAGGCTCCCCATGAGGCAGGGAGGAGCAAGGAGCTGCCAGCACCCAGGGGCCCTCCCGCCGTCTGGCTCCTGGAGCCAGCCAGCCTCTTGTGGTCTATCCCACAGCCCAGGTTCCCTCTGCATCCACAGCTCTGGGTCCCTTCATGGGGACTTTCCCCACTTCTTCCTTCTGTGTCTCCCCAGTCTCCTGCCCTCCCCCAAGGCCCAGCTCCTTCTTCCCTTCAGGAAGATTCCCACCCTGCTGCCAGCTCCAGGGACACCCCCTCCTCCCCCAAACTCAAGCCTGGAGCTTGGCTGTCTCCCTTCCCTCTGAGAAAATGAATTCTGACTCCTCACTTAGACCCTGGCTCCCTGGGCTCAGAGCGAGCCCACCTGGCACAAGAGGGCTGCTTAGTTGGCCGGGAAAGGAACCTCTATCTTTTCTGTTCTGTGATAAAGTCCAGCCAGCAACTTGGCTCTTGCTGGATGGGCCCTTCCAAGACCTAAGTAGCCACACTCCAGGGACCCCGGACCATTGATGAAACCTTGGCGCCTGTCCGGATCAGCCAAGCTTCCACCTGGACCTCCGAAATCAAGCTCTGACCTAATGACTCTTGAGTCGGACTAAATCCCAATGACACCGAGAGTCAAGAAATAATTTTAAAAAATACCTTTCCCTGTGACACGTTGAATCAGTTATGAACTTCCACACACAGGGTTCCATCTTCTCCAAATTAGAGTCATTTTATAGTAAAGCACCAGGTCTCAAAGAGCCACTTGTATGATTACAGCGGCTGGCAGGATTGGTCTGAAGACTCAAACGTGGGCGTTTGCTTACATGGCCTGGGATTTTTAACTGTGCTTTATTTTAAGGCAATGATACATTTTATGTGTGAGGCGGTCTCCACAAGGTCATGTTTCAAGATGCTGTAGAAGAGCCTGGGTTGGGAACTGAGTTCCCCAAAAGCATCCAAGAGGGCATGGAGAAGGGGAGGCCAGCTGCGTGCCGGCGAGAGGCTCCCCAGTTGTGCACAGAGAAAGGTTCAGGTTCTGAGTCAAGACGTGGGCTTCCCTTCCAGCTCTGCCACCGAGACCTGTGTGACCTTGGCAAGTCACTGAGTCTCGTGGAGTTATTGTTATTCCTGTGAAAAACACTTGCATAAGTTTCCTGGGTGCCAAAACACCACCAACGGGGATCTCAAAATGCCAGGAATGCATTCTCTCTTAGCTCTGGGAGCTAGAAGTCCAAGATCAAGGTGTCAGCAGGGCTGAGCTCCCTCTGACAGCTCTGGGGAAGAGCTGTCCTCACTTCTCTTGCTTGGCAACTTCCGGTCGTTGCCAGCTTTCCTTGGCTTGTGGCCACATCATCCAATCTCTGCCTCCATCTGGGATTTGGAGGTCAATTTTATTTTCGTGTTTGATCAGGGACAATTGATTTAGTTGTTTGGCAGGTTAGTGATTCAAAAGAATGGACTAGAGAGAGGTCACGGGGGAAGAGAAAGAAGACTGAGTCTTGGTCACCGCCCCCTGCTTTTCCTACAGCCCACCCACCCCCCACCCCTAAGTGGGAGTGGAACATGAGCAGTTTCCAGTACTGAAAACTACCCTTTCAGGGAGAGGAGCCGAGATGTTCCTTGAGGAGAACTGACTACAACAAAGTTAAGAATGCAGTTCCTCTGGGTCATCTGATTGAATATAGACATAGTTTTGTTATACAGAATCCAAAAGGACCTATGAATGATACCATCTCCTGAATTAATGTCAACATTGGATGTAAGTCTGCTTTTCAAGGTCTCTGGGCTTCCCTGATAGCTCAGTTGGTAAAGAATCCACCTGCAATGCAGGAGACCCGGGTTCAATTCCTGGGTTGGGAAGATTTGCTGGAGAAGGGATAGGCTACCCGCTCCAGTATTCTGGGGCTTTCCTGATAGCTCAGTTGGTAAAGAATCCACCTGCAATGAGGGAGACCTGTGTTCAGTCCCTGGGTTGGGAAGATCCCCTGGAGAAAGGAACGGTTATCCACTCCAGTATTCTGGACTGGAGAATTCCGTGGACTGTATAGTCTGTGGGGTCACAAAGAGTCTGACATGACTGAGCGACTTTCACCTTCACTTTCAACAAATATTGGCAGATCATTACAACTGCATAGGCCCATTCGCCAGGCAAAACCTATTGTTAGAATAATCATCTCCAGGCACTAAGTGTCAGGAATAAAGACTAGCACACAACTGGAAATGTGGGAGCCAAAGATCCACAGAGCACGAAAACATGCGTCTAAAAATGTGATGGCCCCTCACTGACTTGTGTATCTTTGAATAGCTCTTCAGGAAACCCGACCACTGGTTGAGGTCCTCCTGGATTTGTGTCAGGGCATGACTAGTTTCCCAGCAGCTGCAGAAATATGTGGTGAACATGACTGGGTCCTGATTCTGCAAATTCCCATCCACGTTTTCTAGGAGATTATTAATAACAGCCTAATGGCTCTTAGCCCTGAACAAGAAGATTGGCTAAAGGGAAAAATGATCCTGAAGTCCTGACTCAGGACCCTCAGGCTTCCTTGCCTCTTTTGGAGATGACTTAGATGTTCCAAGTTGAACAGTTCTTAGTTTCTATGAGAACTAACAGAGAGAATATGTGTGTGTGAAGGCACCTTGCCAAGTGGAGACAAATATCGTGGATTTTTGGATGGGCAACAAGAATCTGAGACAAAGCTTGACAGAGACCTTGCTTGGGGGAGACATATGGAGGGAGATGGTCATGTGACTACTCTCCACCCTGAACCCCAAGCTCCCACTCACATCGGGTGGGGTCTTACGGCTCAAAGCCCAGATGTCAGCATCCACACAGGGCAAAGCAACTTGTTTTCATTCTCACAGGCAGATGGAAAGGTCCTTGTCTCTCAAGGTGTCAGCATTTAAAAGAACAATAGGGCTTTGGGGAGAGCACTTTCCCAGACTTTGAGACTATGGTGGGTTCTGCGGTGTCAACTTCGGGAACCCAGAAGTAAAGCAGAAGCCAGATTCTTTCGACACACAGCAAGTCAGGGCAGCAAGCCAGGTGCTGCCTGTCTCAGCTCTCGCAACATCATTGCCTGTGGCTCATCCCATTTCCTCAGGAAAGCTGCCACACACAGGGCAACTCCACATCCTGACGGATCCCCTTTCTGGCACCTACAGCTCATGGGCCGGGTGGGTTTTTGCTCCATGACACAAGACACTGATGTCCTCTGCAGAGCACCCCTCGCCAAATTTACAGGTGCAGATGGTGAGAGACCAGCGAGGGTTCTAGCTCATCCTCACAGGTTCTCAGTCATCTGTGTAGGTCCCTGCTTGCCCTCGCTTCCCCCACGGACGGAGCATCTTTACAGACTGACCACACAGTCGGTCATGATCCAGCACCACTTTCACAAACCAGAGCTTCTCATAGAGTACCCACAATAGCCCATGGCCAATTCCCATAACAGTCACCTGTCATGTAGAGCCCTGAGTGGTTCTGCCTCTCTGGCTGAACCTTGTCTCATACAAAATTTGGTACTGGAAAGTTCCAGGGGAACAAATCTCAGGGATGGGTTCTCTGAACTGGCTTTCTGGTCTAGATTTAAAGGCATTAGTGGTCTCGTCCCCAGTGGTAAAAGGCATACTGGTAGGCCATTGTGAAAAGTAAATGAAAGCGTTAGTAGCTCAGTCATGTCCCACTCTTTGTGACGCCATGGACCGTAGCCCACTAAGCTCCTCTGTCTTTGGGATTCTCCAGCCAAGAATACTGGAGTGGGTTGCCATGCCTTCCTCCAGGGGATATTCCTGACCCAGTGATCGAACCCAGGTCTCCCATGTTGGAGACAGATTCTTTACTGTCTGAGCCACCCAGGAAAGCCCCATTGTACTCAGTGTCAAAACAGTGCCTAAGTGAGTGAGTCTTTTAGTAAACAAGGTTTTGCTGCCATGAAAAATTTTAGTGAAAGTAAGACATATAGTGCAACTGGTTGTTTCAAAGTGCAATGGAGAAATAGGGGAAGGAGTGAATGATGAGATCAGGGCTTGAAATTTCCAGCTCAAGGTTCATAGGAGTGACTCAGCTTCCGTTATAACCCTAAAATAATCTATCTCCTATAGCCACCAAATTGAGGTTTCTAAGAACAAAAACTAAACCAACGTCTAGATCTGCAGGCGGTTAAGTTGTAACATGGATGGAACTGTCATGCTCAGGGAGTTTTCACGTTAGTTAAAGCTTCGACTTCGAAGGAGTGAGACTGAAAGTTGGGACAGAGACACTTGAGTAGATTCTAGCCCATCAGTTCTGCCACACCGCCTTTCCAGAACTTTTATCCAAGAGTGAGGAGGGTAGTCTCCCCTTGGCCAAAGAAACGATGCTGATTTCACCTGCCTGGCAAAGGGTTATGCCTCCCCAGCTCTACCTCACCCTTCTCAGCACATCCAGATTTATGGCCAGACTCAAAACCCCAGGCTCCAAGAGGATGAAGTCCAGGCAGGGATTCATGATGAAGTATGATGTACAATGAAAGAACTGCATGATTTTGCCAATTTATGTTGATAAGAACCAAGGAAACACGTGTGGAATGGTTCCAAATGGTGTGGGATCAGATTGGAAGGAAAAACAAGGTTGGATCAAGCCAAACTGATTGACATGGACCACTAAAGCAGAGATTTCAGATCCAGTGTGTTTGCTCTAGGGGCAGGGAATGCTCTAACAGTTTGCCCAGTTGGTGGACAGAAATCTGGACCAAAAGGTGGCCCACGCTACGTGTGGCCAAAAGGCCAAGATTTCCCTGGCATGTTGCAGAGAGATGTTACTGGCATGGTGACCATAATGAGCAGCAGATGTCTTGAGTATCTGTAGGACCGATAGGATGGGCCACCCCCTGATGCCTTGATCCACACAAGCTGAGAAGGTCAAGGTCTGAGAAACACAGTGGACTCACAGACTCTGAATTCACTCCCTGTTAAAAACCAGTTCACTGTCCCAGAGACGCTTGAAGGAAGGGGAGGCCAGGTCTTTTTGAGGAAGGACCTGCTACACCAAAATAGCCCTGTGAATCTTCCTCCTCATTCCCTCCAAAGGCAGCTACACATTTGCCAGGGAGATTGAACTTTGTGGAAGGAGAATAATCAAGTTGGGGGAGATGACTAGACAGTGATTCTGAACTGACCGTAACTTCTAGACACCCAAAACCCCACAACGGTAGACTAGTCAGTGTAGAGGCTTGTGATGATCAGAAAGTGCAAAGGAATTTTGGCTCAGGTCCATCTCATGGGGTGGGGGATGGGGTCCTCAGACCTCAAGCCCACTCTGTAGCTATCCCCAGGCTGGGAATGCGTAACTGGAATATATACACTTAGCAACTGGCTGGATCCCATGGAGTGAGGGCTGTAGGGAAAGCTGAATGGAAGTCACCATACCTGCCTCTATCTACTAACCCAAAGGTGACATCAATATCAGAAAACAAAGAGATTAAAACCACAACTGAGAACTTGAAAGATTTAAGGGTGGAGATTTCCTGCTGCACCCACTTTCAACCTGTGCAGAAGGAAAACGGATCTCAGAAAATGACAATGGATTATCGTAAACTTGATTAGATGGTGACTCCAATTACAGCCACTGTTCCTGGTGTTTTTTATTTGACAGGGGAAATCAGTGTATCCTGTAGAATCTTTTTGTGGTTATTGACTTGATTAATGCTTTTTTCTACATACCTATATTAGTTTCTAGGGCTGCCGTGACAGAGGACCATGACTGAGTGGCTTAAAACTGTCTCTGAAGCCTCTAAGGGAGGATCCTTCCAGCTTCTTCCAGCTCTGGTACCCCAGGCGCTCCTTGGCTTGTGGTAGCATCACTCCAATCTCTGCCTCCGTCATCTCGTTGGCATCTTCCCTCTGCGTCGGTACCTCCTCAAGATGCTCTCTTCTGTGTGCGTCTGAATCCAAACTGCCCTTTTCTTATAAGGACACCAGTTATGGTGGATTAGGGCCCAGAGCCCATCCTGATGACCTCATCTCAACTTGAAGACACCTGAAAGTGCTCTATTTTCACAGGGACTGGAAGTTAGGAACTATATACATATATATATATATATATATATATATATATATATATATATAGAGAGAGAGAGAGAGAGAGAGAGAGAGAGAGAGATTTGTGGGCTTCCCAGATGATGCAGTTGGTAAACAATCTGCCTCCCAGAATCCCTGGGTCGGGATGATCCCCTAGAGAAGGAAATGTCAGCTTACTCCAATATTCTTGCCTGGGAAATTTCATGGACACGGGAGCCTGGTGGGCTACAGTCCATGGGGCCACAAGGAGTCCAAAATGACTGAGTATGCACACACACACACACACACACACACACATATATATAGAGAGAGAGAGAGCCCACAAATATCACTATATACGTATATAGTTCCTAACTTGATGTCCCTGTGAAAATTGAGTATTTCCAGATATGTATATATAGAGAGACAGAGAGATAGCACAATTCAACCAATTACAGGCTACCTTTGCCTGTAATTATATTAATGTAACAGGATTATAATTATAAGAGAATAAATTGATGGAGACCTGCAGACAGTACTGTTAATGGCCCAAACTCTTCAGAAATGAAGGTCTGTTTCATCTCACTAGGTAGGGAACCACAACCACTTAAGGTGCTTGCCAAGAACAAAAGGAATAAATATGCACTGAGAAATGCAAGAAGATACATAGAAATAATAGTTACGACCATGCACATAATTATGGAATGAGAATTGGAATAGTTATAAATATTTGTTCTTATTTTGATAAGAGTATATTTGTATATATAGTAACCAATCCTTTTCTTCCCAGAAGTTCTGGGTTAGCTCTGGACTCAAAACACGTTTTGTGTGAAATCATAGAAGCGAAGCTGGGGACTTACTCCTTTCATGCCCGCAAACACACGCTGTCATCACCTGCTGACTCGCCGGGGTGATGGCGAAGCAGCTCCATCACCGGCCAGATCACGCTTCTACCCGTCAGCTCATGGACCAGATGTGCCTCGCTCTGCGAGCTCAGGCCAGCTTCTCCTGCCCATCAGCACCCATCATCAGAGATGGAAGCTTAGAGGTGACAAGGGATCAACACCGATTCCAGCCCATTCTCATGGCTTCCAGATCATCTGGGTCAGTATCTCCTTTCTTCTCCCATTTTATGTACAGTTTTTTTTTTTTTCTTTTCAGTTGGCTGCCTGCTGACTTCAGATGCCAGTGCCAGACAAAGAGGCCACAACCTCTTAGCCTTTGTGAAATAAAAGTCATATTTCTATGGCAAGACAAGAGAAATTTATACAAAATTCTTCTCTGCCCTTCGGTCTCCTCTGCCTCACTCCTCCCCACCACAGTGCACCGTGTATGTGCATCAGGGACCACTAAACCTCCCCCACTGGCAGGAATACCTGCTCAGCCGTAAAGGGCGACACTGACCTAGCATCCTTAAGACAATTCCTTTTTGAACTTATAAAGGGTCACATGACCTACCGGGATGATACTTAGATCCAGGTTATGTGAACTGTCAATAATACATCACTGATGTCCAGCCCTCTATCTCAAAAAAGTTCTATAAACTGTGTCTAGACTTGTAAAGGGGGGAGCAGTTCTCAGAACTTTCTGAGATGTTCTCTCTGGGTTACAATCCTCAAATTGGCTCAAATAAGATTTTCCATTTCTTTCTTAGATGGCTGATTAATTTTTTGTCGACACCTTTTCACCAACTGCCAGAATTGTGGGAGGTCAGATCCCCACAATAAATTTCTCATTATATATCCTAGTGGGTTCTAAGTATTTCACTGTAAGAATGTTTGCCAGAAGCAGTTTCTCCACATAATTAATTGCTCATAAGACAATTCTGACCATAGAAAATAAAATAAAGGACATAACAAACCAGGGAAAGTTAGTAACAAAATTATTAAAAGATTTTATTGTGAAATGAAAATACCAAAAAAAAAAAAAATTGAATACATTAAAATGTCTGTGGGTTCATGGCAACACTGCCCAAATAACTGGTTTTAATTTGTGGATTTTGGTCTCAGCACTTGTCTTCCATGTCTTTCCTTTATTCATAGTCTTACACAATTTTTTGCTTGATGATTTGCCTCCTAGTTTGGCATCGCATGTTTCCTTTTGCCCTAAAATTTATTTCTTCATTAAGGCAGGTATCAGTTTCCAAATCCTAGGATGCACATTTGTAAGTGAGCCCTGAATCTCCTCATGAAGGCTTCTACACCAATGTGTGTTCCTGGCAGGTTGTAACATGTCTGCTGATAGACGTTCCAAAGTTCTATGGGAAATGCGGTTTCAACTCTGTGCTTGGGAGACCCTCATCCTCTTCCTCCTCCAATGTCATGTGTTTCAAAACATGAAAGCAACTCTTGGGGCAAATCGAGGTCACCCATCAGCTCAATAGAGCCACCAATAGCATCACTGAAGAAGTGTTAACACTATGATGCATTTAAGTTTCAAGTTAAATTCAGCATCTGTTTGATAGAGCAACGTTGGTCCAATGTCAATGACTTTGCAGAATTGGGTGTTTTTGTTTTTGCTTTGTTTTGTTTTTTTGCCAAATAAAACAAACAGCTGCTATAACTGAATAGGATCCTATAACCAAGGAGGAGTCATCCCAGAACAACCTCCACCCATGTCCTCCACCTGCCTTTTGTCTATAGAAAACCTTTAGTCAAAGAATAAATTTAATCAGAGAAGTGAGAAGATGCAGAACGAAAGGAAAACAGTCAAGCAACACAAAATAATGATACTTTAGCCATTAAACAAAGTCAAAGACATTTAGTTCTTCCTCAAGGACTGCAGGTGATATTCTGAGCCATGTCCTTTGAGCTGTTTTGCAGATACTGAAACCCCCGTCCGATGGAAGAAGTTAATTCTATGCTGCCCACCAGCACGTAGAATCCAGACCAGTTGGAACCAGAGGCTGATGATGTTGATTCCCAGTTGCCTCACCACCAACCAACCAGAAGAAGGTCTGTGAGATGACCATGCCCTGCTCCTTGAACACTGTGAGACTCCTCACTGCCCCTCTAGGGCAGGACACACCATCTTGAGGGCATTAGCCCGCTGTGGCCCCTTTTGCCTGGCAAAGCAATAAAGCTTTCTTTCTAAATGCGTCACCCAAAGCTCTGTCTCCCAGATTAAAGCTGTCACCACTGTACAGAGGCCACATTTCAGCAATATTTGTTATCCTTGTGTTCAGATATATCTTAAGGAAACCAATGGCACTTCCTTTCTCAGAGTGAGTCATTAAGGATTCAGGATCTAATGTCGGAAGTAAGTTCTTTACAATATAAAACTGATTATAAAATCTGCTGCAAATTTTTCCAGATTTCCCTAGAAGTAAAATGAATAGATGAGGTACACTGCTATCTCTCACCGATATATGGAACATACACAACTGGTAGAATGTATCTGAGTCACATTGAAATATTCCATCACCTGTCCAGTCCTTATATTTTACCAAATCATCTGAAGTCAGATTCTATGAAAATATCATTTTCATCTATGTCATGTTCTCTGTTATCAAATAGCAAAAAAAAAAAAAATCATCATTTTTAAAAAAATTACATTTATCAAAACTCAGGTTAATCATAACTTTTGGGAGGAAAGAGAGGGACTTAATATTTCTTTTGCCTTCAAGTGCTAATTCTGCCAATATTGATAAATTTGATGAAGACAGCAGGAGAAAACAAGCTGGTGTGTCCAAGTCAGCCAATGAATTTATCATTAATGCTCTCAAAGGCTCTTGTGAATTATGAGCCATGTCTTATAAAGATTTGTGGTCCTGAGGGGTTCAGGGATGACTGGGTTCATGGAAGGATTTGCAAACTAATATGTTATTTTCTAGTATGGTATGCAATTTGACTTTGCATGCTCTAATTTTACACTTCCAGTAAGTTTTCTTATCTTTGTCTTATCAAGTCTACATACAAGGTTATTATCATCCACTATTTTAAGTTGGCCAAGTCTACAGCTCTATAGAGACCATTACGAGGCCTGAGATGTATATTACATAAAAAGAGGGGACATATAGCTGCTATGGAGAACAGTATGGAGGTTCCCTACAAAACTAAAAACAGAGCTACCAGGTGATCCTGGAATCACACTCCTGGCCATATATCCAGAGAAAACCATAATTTGAAAAGACACGTGCGCCCCAGTGTTCATTGCAGCACTATTTACAATAACCAGGACATGGAAGCAGCCTAGATGTCCAACGGCAGAGGAATGCATAAAGAAGACGTGGTACACATATACTGTGGGATATTCCTCAGCCACAGAAAATGAATGAAATAATGCCATTTGTGGCAACATGGATGGACCTCAAGACTGTCAAACTGAGTGAAGCAAGTCAGACAGAAATAGACAAACATCATATGCTATCGCTTATTGTGTGGGATCTTTGGAAATGCTACAAATGTCTACAAAGAGTAGAGTTACAGATATATAAAACAAACTCATGATTACCAAAGAGTAAGGAGGAGAGGGATCAATTGAAAGACTGGGGTGGACCCACTCACACTCCTCCATGTAAAATAGATAACTGATAAAGACCTACTGTATAGAGCATAGGGAACTCTGCTCAATGCTCTGTGAGGGCCCATATGGGAAAAGAATCTAAAAAAGAGTAAAGATTTTACATATATGTATATTTGATCCTTTGCAGTGTGCCTGAAACTAACACAGCTTTGTAAATCAACTAAACTCCAATAAAAAAATTTTTTTTAATGTGGCAATAGTCCATCAGACTTCAAAAAAAGGGGTGCAGTGTGGGGGGAGAGTATTGCATCCTTGGAGAAATGAAACCCAGCTGTCAACCCATTGCCTTATCTTTTATGGCAAAATTACTTTATGGCCAATTAGTTGTGCAGCAAAGCGGCCTGTGGTAAAGATGTTTATGGAGAAAATATGGATACCATCCTAGCAGTTCTGGTCCTCTGATTGAACCCTGCTGACACAGTGCTGTCCCAGATCTTCACCTGCCAACCTTAAAGGCACAGAGAGGCTATAATCCTAGCCATTGATTTGGCTGTAGAGGCTGCCAACTTTGTCAAACCTACACGACATGATGGGCATTCCATGCTCCATGTTGAGATGGTTATGGTTCACACCTGTGTTTACCCCGAGGACCAGTTGTTAATGTTTACCCTGTGGACACCTTCTCTTAAATGTGTTTTGTATCCGAAAATTGAGTTTATTAGGGACCCATTAAATTGTTTTCCCATATGTTATGGCTGAAAGGTAATCAAAGCCGCTCATCAGAGGCGCGGGCCAGCACTGCAGTCCTGCACTGCAATCATTCCAGCCAACGGCAAAGAGAGCTCACAGACTGGCCGGCTCTTCCAGGAGGGGGAGTTGTCACGTCGCCAAGTTTCCCCCGGAAAAGCCTGTGGGGAGACAGGATGTGAAGATGGGCGAGCCCCCAAAACATTCCCAGTGATTTTCATCAATAGGGTCATGACAGTCCTCAGCAAGGAGGCAAGGAAAGAACGGGTGGAGGTCAGTGGCGGGGAGCAGGGGCTCTCCTGCAGCCTGCTGCCTAAGGCCAAACCTGGAAGGAGGCTGCCTTTTTGAAACAGCAGGAAAAGGTGTCAAGGGCGCTCAGAGAAGAAGGCGTAGAGGGCTCCCTGTCGAAGCAGGACAGACCTGAGGTCCATTGCCAACCCCGATTCAGCCGGTTAAGTCAGCAGAGCTTGGACACTTCTGCAGAAAATCCAGAGAAAAGAGTCACCCCACTCAGAGCTCCACAGTGGAAGTGAACAGAAAAGGTTCATGAGTGTGCGTGCTAAATCGCTTTAGTCGTGTCCGACTCTTTGCGACCCCATGGACTGTCCACCAGACTCCTCTGTCCACGGGATTCTCCAGGCAAGAATACTGGAGTGAGTTGCCCTGTCCTCCTCCAGGGGATCTTCCTGACCCAGGGATCCAGCCCACATCTCTTACATCTCCTGCATTGGCAGGTGAGTTCTTTACCCCTAGCGCCACCTGGGAAGCCCAAAGAAGCCATGCCATGAGTTATCTCTTTTAAAAAAGAATAATGACAAAGAGATCTTAACAACAGCGACACTTGGCATGAGTCAGAGACCTCACTCAAGAGCTTACTCTGTTCTTAACTAAGTTTGTGATCCTGAGTTGATGGCGTCATTCTTGGCTTGAAAGCATCAAAGTTGCTCAGTCGTGTCTGGCTCTTTGCAACCCCATGGACTATACAGTCCATGGAATTCTCCAGGCCAGAATACTGGAGTGGGTAGTCTTTCCCTTCTCCAGGGGATCTTCCCAACCTGGGGATTGAACCCAGGTCTCCAGCATTGCAGGCGGATTCTTTACCAGCTGAGCCACCAGGGAAGCTCTTTAAATACAAGAAGGGCCATCGGGGCTTCCTTGGCAGAGCTGCTAAATAGGCCAAAGATCTGCACTCCACTTCCCCTGTCTAGGCTCTGCCGGAGAAGCCGCCAAGACTACATCTCCCAGACCCCTTCATCATTGGCTCTCACAGTGGGATAATGAGTAGAATCAGTTGGATGTCTTCCAGACTAAAATAGACAAGAAATGAATGCGCCTCTTCCAAACTCTCTTCTCCTGTGTCCTGGCAGTCCTGGGAACCACATCAGCTCATGTCCCTGAAACCTCGTATGGAGCAGTGTCTGGTCCCCATGAATAGAACTCTGGTGAGTGAGAAATAGCCCTTTATGTTCAACAAGTGAGATGATAAGGGTTCATTGTCAAAGCAACTAGAATGAATTGATACAGTC
This sequence comes from Cervus elaphus, assembly GCF_910594005.1. Taxonomy (NCBI): domain Eukaryota; kingdom Metazoa; phylum Chordata; class Mammalia; order Artiodactyla; family Cervidae; genus Cervus; species Cervus elaphus. The sequence continues at coordinate 43,201,910 of NC_057846.1, forward strand.
TTGAACCTACACGTTTATGACTAATTAACTGTTTACAAATACTTTAATTTTTGTGCTTAATTTGACCTGAAGAGTGACAGCCCTGCGAAATAAGTCAGTAAGTTTTCCTTTCATTGAACCTTGAGCACCAGCCTCTGCTAGCTTCAAACTTTTCTTCTGCAGCTTCCCCTCCTCTCCCGATTTACACAGAATTGAAGAGTCTTAGGATCTTGCTCTGGATTAGACTTTGGCTTAAGGGAAGACTGTGGTTGGTTTGCTCTTCTGTCCAGACCACTGAAACTTTCTCCATATCAGCAATAAGGCCAGTTGGCTTTCTTACCATTCATGTGTTCACAGGAGGAACACTTTTAATTTCCCTTAAGAATTTTTCCTTTGCATTCACAACTTGTCTGTTGCAAGAGACCTAGCTTTCAACCTGTCTTGCCTTCCTCACCAAGTTCATCATTTCCAGCTTTAGATTTAACACAAGTAATATTTGACTCTTTCACTTGAAACACTAAGAGGTCAATGTAGGGTTATTAACCGGCCTAAGTTCAATATTGTTGTGTCTCAAGGAACAAGGAGGGGGACAGACAGGGGAATGGCCCATGGGTGGAGCAGTCAGAACACACACAACATTTATCAGTTGAGTTCACCATCTTATATGGGCGTGGTTTGTGGACCCTCAAAATAATCACAATAGTAGCATCAAAGGTCGCTGATCACAGACCACCATAACAAATATAGTGATAGTAAAAAAGTTTAAATTTTTGTGAGAATTACCAAAATGTGACACAGAGACGTAAAATAAGCAAGTGATGTTGGGAGAATATGCTGCTAGACTTCCTCAAGGCAGGGTTGCCACAGAACTTTATTTTGTAAAAATCATACTATTTATGAAGAGCAATAAAGTGAGCTGTGTCAGTATACTGAGAAGTTTAAGAAGAAAACTAAGATTGTCATTCAAGGACTCTCTCCTCTCCCCAAGATCACTACCACTAACATTTGTGTGTCTTCCCTTTTAGGTTTTTCTCTGGGGATATTAGAAATACAAAGTATTTTAAAATCCTAAAGGAAATCAGTCCTGAATATTCATTGGAAGGACTGATGCTGAAGCTGAGGTTCCAATACTTTGGCCACCTGATGTGAAGAGCTGACTCGTTGGAAAAGACCCTGATGCTGGGAAAGATTGAAGGCAGGAGAAGGGGATGACAGAGGATGAGATGGTTGGATGACATCACTGACTTAATGGACATGAATCTGAGCAAACTCCAGGAGATAGTGGAGGACAGAGGAGCCTGGCATGCTTCAGTCCACGGGGTTGCAAAGAGTTGGACACAACTTAGTGACTGAACAACAACAGCAGCAAATTTTAAAATCAAATTAAATCACATGGTGTGTTTTATTATTCTGCTTTGTTCTCTTAACATCCAATGATAGATACTTTATTGCCGTTAAATGCTTTTTCAAAATACCATATTTATAGCTGAATAATATTTTTAGACCTTCAGGTTGTTTATAATTTTTAACGATTAGACAAGGGCTGTGATGAACATCCTTAGACATAAGTCTTTAATCACATTCTGATTATTTTTTAGGAGTTACTTGGAAGTGGCGTTACTGTGACAAATGACAAATATTTATAAAAAAAATTCTTACGGTTAAATTGTTTCCAGTAATGTTGCATCAATTTATAGTCCTAACAGAAATGGGTTCATGTGGAAGCTCTGCAAAACAAGTAACTCTTTTAAATGTTTTCCAGATTAATAGGAGGAAATGATATCTCATTATTTTGATTGATATTTCTTTGATTAATGATTCTATTGACCAGTTCTTAGGTTTTTGGCCATTTGGATTTCTTCTATGAATTATTTGTTCATTTTCTTTCATCATTTTCCAGTTTGGATGTTAGTATCTTTTTATTGACTTGATGTAATTAAGGCTCTTATTCTTTGTCAAATTTATTGTGAATGTTTTTTGCTATTTTTTTCATCTTTCTTTTAATGTTTATTGTAGAGGGATTAAAAAATAATACAGACAGTTTGGGGTTTCTTGTTCATCTTATATAGTTAAATCTGACAGTTTTCTCTATGATCAATCCCATGGCTTTATGTTTAGAAAGCTCTCCCCAACCCGAGATCAATTAAATGTTCTTCTGTTGTTTCTTTTAAATAATTAAGATGATTTATAAAATCATAACATATAAGAATTGGAAAAACTCAATGTTCTTCATCTTATAAATGAGACAACTCAAGCTTAGGAGGTAACATAATTCAAAAACCAAGAGACAGCCAGTGAGTAGCACAGCCAAGATTTTATTTCCAATTAAAAGTATAATTAGCACACAATAAAAGTCACAAATCTTTGGTATTCAGCTTGATACATTTCAACAATTGTACAACTTTTGTAACTACTACCCACTCCAAGATACAGAATTTGTCCACCATCAACATTCCCCACTATATGACTTTTCATCATAGACTATATTTGCCTATTTGGGGATTTTATAAAAATGGGATCATAGAGTACTTTTTTGTGACTCCCTTTTTTCACTTACTTAGTATAAAATGTTTAGGATTCATACATGCTGCTTGGCCTATAAGTAGGTCATTCTTTTTCATTGCTGAAGGTACTGTGAATACACTAGTAATTAATCACAAGAATATACTGTGTAAATATAGTACATTTTTCCATTCTCCTATTTATCAGTGTTATCAAGTAGTTTCCAGTTTGGAGCTTTTTTGAAAAAGACTAATGTGACTATTCTTGTAGAAGTATTTGTTTATCCCTGTGATTTCATTTCTCTTGGGAATGGAACTGCTGGATCATTGAATAAATGAGTGTTTAACAGCTAGGGTTTGCAATCTGATTCTAAAAAACATGCCCTAAGCTATTTAACCATGCTGGCCCCTAGAGATCCAAGCATTAAGAGATCGAGTTCAAATCCTAGCTCCTCCATGCCCTTGCTGTGTAAACTTGGGCAAGTTGCATCACCTCTCAGGGCCTTGTTTCCTTATCTGCACCAACCCGTTAGGTTATCATGGAGATGCGTTAACACAAACAGAGCACTTAGAATGGGACCTGGCATGTGGTCAGTTTTTATTATTATTATAAGAGAATGTGTCTGCATTTACTCTCTCGGATACTGGATTCAGAGAATGGTTCTCTTAAAACCACTGGGAAAGGCATCCCTGCTGAGAGTATTTATGGAAGAAGACCGCCCCTTCCCACAAATTCAGCTGGACCTGCCACCTACAGGCCTACAGTCTGGACCTAGGGTCCTCAAGCATTCCTGCTGGCTTTGAGGGTCTCATTCTCTGGTTCTTGCATTCTCCCTCGCCTGGTTCTACATACACTCGGCCTCTGTACCTGCAGGGTTCCACATCTGTGAATTCAACCATCATTGAGTATCCTCAGATTTTGGTACCCATGGGGATCCTTGGGGCTTCCCAGGTAGCTAGCGCTAGTGGTAAAGAACCTGCCTACCAACCCAGGAGATGTAAGAGACACAGGTTCGATCCCCAGGTCAGGAATACCCCTTGAGAAGGAAGTGGCAACCCGCTCCAATATTCTTGCTTGGGAAATCCCATGGACAAAGGAGCCTGGTGGGTTACAGTCCACAGGGTCACAAAGAGTCAAACACGACTGAGCATGCATGCACACATCTATATGATGATGATGAAATGATAAATATCAGGTTCAGGATACAGGTCATGTCTTCTGGGGCCAAGTCATATGATAAATGCACTTCATTTGTAGAGTATTACTGAAAGTACTAGAAGAAAGATGTTTCTATTCCGTATTCATCCAGTGACCATTAGCTGTCAGACACTGCTATAGACTCAGGGACCAGACAACCATCCCCTTGTCACTTGCATCCTTCTTGCTTCTGGGGCAGAAGCCCTGGTCTTAGGAGCAAACAGCTCAGAGCTAATGAGGGCCTGAAGGTGTTGGGGGAGGGGAGGGGGCGCTCGAGGCCACCCCAGTGGAGTGCAAGGCCAGTTCAACCTGCAAAGTCCCAGAAGAGGGGCAGGGAGGCACGGTGTTGCGAAGGAAAGTGGAGTTTTGCATCTAGGTGTCCCAAGCAATGGAGCGTCAGGACAAAAAAGAAGGGAATCCTGCTCCAGGCCTCTCCCTGCAGCTGAGCCAAGTTCTGCAGAGACTGGATGGTGTGCTCCCTGCCCCAAAGAGCTCACAAATTAGTTGTGACAAGCATTCATTCAGCAGCCGGTTCAACAAATGCTTTCTTTTTTTTTTTTTAATTTATTTTTTTATTGAAGGATAACTGCCTTACAGAATTGTGTTGTTTTCTGTCAAACCTCAACATCAATCAGCCATAGGTGTACATATATCCTCTCCCTTTTGAAACTCCCTCCCATCTCCCACCCCGTCCCACCCCTCTAGGCTGATGCAGAGCCCCTGTTTGTGTGTCCTGAGCCATTCAGCAAATTCCCGTTGGCTACCTATTTTACATATGGTAATGTGAGTTTCCATGTTACTCTTACCATACATCTCACCCTCTCCTCCCCTCTCCACATATCCATAAGTCTCTTCTCTATGTCTGTTTCTCCATTACTGCCCTGTGAATGAATTCTTCATTTTTCTAGATTGCGTATATGTGCATTAGAAGACGACATGTATCTTTCTCTTTCTGACTCACTTCACTCTTCTCAATAAGCATGCCGACATCCGCACTAGAGAACCCATCTTCCCAGCAACCCAGGCAGAACCTGACGCCCAGCCCCCGCCAGCAGAGACGGGAGGCCCCCGGGGCCCAGACAGCAATGAACCTGGGAGAGTTACGAGGTGTCCTCGCCTCCCACCCGACTCAAGTACCTGTTCGTCTCTTCCTTAAACATTGTTAATTCCCCACGTCCTGGGCCCTCACAGACTCAGCCCCCAGGAGCAGCAGCAGGCCTCAGCCATAACTTTGCAAACTCAAAACATCCACTCAAGGAAGATAAATTTCTGGCTCGGGAAGGGCTGTTTTAAAGGCTCACCCAGGGCAGTTGGCTGCTCCCGGCGAGACCGAGCGTCAGCCTGGAGAAGGAAAGAGTTTGTCAGCGAGTCAGGGACCTGGGTTTAAGTCTCAGCTCTGCCGCTAACAAGCTGGGTGACCTTGGGCAAAGCACTTAGGCTCTCTGGGCTTCGGTTTCTTCACTGGTAAAAAGACAATGGCTGGAGCTCCCAGGGGCACCGCAGCTCCCATCACTGGATCATTTCCCAGGGCTACTGAGGGGCTACCGGGAAGCTTAGGACAACAGAAATGGAACGTCCTACAGTTCTGGATATGCAGATGACACCACCCTTATGGCAGAAAGCCAAGAGGAGCTGAAGAGCCTCTTGATGAGAGTGAAAGAGGAGAGTGAAAAAGCTGGCTTAAAACTCAACTTTCAGAAAACTAAGATCATGGCATCCGGTCCCATCACCTCATGGCAAATAGCTGGGGAAACAATGGAAACGGTGACAGACTTTATTTTCCTGGGCTCCAAAATCACTGCAGATGGTGACTGCAGCCATGAAATTTAAAAATGCTTGCTCCTTGGAAGAAAAGCTATGACCCACCTAGACAGCATATTAAAAAGTAGGGACATTACTTTGCCAACAAAGGTCTGTCTAGTCAAAGCTACATTGTTCCCAGTAGTCATGTGTGGATGTGAGAGTTGGACTATGAAGAAAGCTGAGTGCCAAAGAATTGATGCTTTTGAATTGTGGTGTTGGAGAAGACTCTTGAGAGTCCCTTGGACTGCAAGGAGATCCTAAAGGAAATCCTAAAGGAAACCAGTGAATATTCCTTGGGAGGACTGATGCTGAAGCTGAAGCTCCAATACTTTAGCTACCTGATGCGAAAAACTGACTCTTTGGAAAAGACCCTGATGCTGGGAAAGATTGAAGGCAGGAGGAGAAGGGGACAACAGAGGATGAGATGATTGGATGGCATCACCGACTTGATGGACATGAGTTTGAGCAAGGTCCGGGAGCTGGTGATGGACAGGGAAGCCTGGCATGCTGCAGTCCATGGGGTGGCAAAGTGTCAAACACGACTGAGCAACTGAACTGAACTGAACTGAACTGAACAGTTCTGGAGCTGGAAGTACAAGATCAAGGGGCCAGCAGGACAGTTTCCTCTGAGGCTATGACAGACTCTGTTTCAGGCTCCTAGTGGTTTGCTTGGATTTCCTTATAGAAGCATCTCCCAATGTCTGCCTTCATGTTCAAGTGCATTCTCTGTGTGTGAGTGTGTGTGTGTGTGTGTGTGTGTATTCACACAGTTACTCTTTTTCAAGGACATTAGTCCTATTGGATTCAGGGCCCACTCTACTCCAGCATAACCTCATCTTAACCACTTATACCAGAATGACCCCATTTCCAAAGAAGGTCACATTCTGAGGTGCTAAGGGGGGTAGAATTTCAGCTTGAATTTTGGGGCCGGTGACACAATTCAACCTCTAATTACAATCCTGAATCTCTAATTCCTCCTTCCATGGGCCTCTAGGTGGACCAAAACATTTGTCTCTCAAACAGGACATTTTGAGAATGACAAGTGTCACCATGAACAATTATGAGAGATAACAGGTGTAACTGGGAACTGATCCAGGCAGACCGGGATGTATGGTCCCCAAAGGGCCGTTGGGTCCAGCAGAGGCTTCTGCCACAGGCTGGAAAGCAGGGCTCGGGACTCTGCTCCTGCTTCCTGCTGGTCACTCTGCACGGGTCTGAAAACCACACCCTCTCCCAAAATGAGAAATGCGCAGAGTGGAGGGTGGGGGAAGGCAGGAAATAGTGCCTGGGAAGTGCCGAAGGCTGGGAGAGGCTGGCACTGCAGCTGTGCACACATAGGGAGAAAAGTCCTCCCATTTCAACTCTTCCCTGAGACCCAAATAAGGACTTGAGCCCAGGTCAGACCTGCAGGGTGTATGTGAGACCATGTGTTGCATGGAAATGTCCCTTCGATGAGTTTTCAGTCTTTCCTGAATGACACTGATTCACGTGAGTAAGGAGTAAAGAGGTTCTAGGCTGCTGAGTGCAACCAGGGTTCAGAGAAGGAGGCAGTCGGCCTTCCCTAGTGATCCAGTGGTAAAGAATCCGCCTGCCAAGGCAGGAGACACAGGTTCGATCCCTCGCTTGGGAAGATCCCACAGGCCTCGGAGCAACTACGCCCGTGGGCCACAACTACTGAGCCTACAGTCTAGAGCCCCCGATCACAACTACAGAAGCCCACACACCCTAGAACCCGTGCTCCCTAACAAGAGAAGTCACGGGGAGCCCACACAATGCAACTAGAGAGTGGTAAAAATTATGTTAAAAGAAACAATGGAAAGGAGGCAGTCAAGTGCTCTAATCAGGAGATTTCTAGGTGTGTAAAACCTGCTTGAGACCAGAAGAGCTAAGACCACGAAGTGCGAGGGTCAACGACCAGTCAGCCTGAGTAACGCAGGCTTCATAAAATGAGTTCCTAAGTGTCCCCTCTTCCTCTCTTTTCTAAATCTGTGTTGGATTCATGTCATTTCTTCTTTAACTGTTGGATAGAATTTTCCAGTGAAGCCACTTGGGTCGGAAGTGTTCTTTGTGAGAAGGCTTTAAATTACGAATTCAGTTTCCTTCATTGATTTGGATCTACTCAGATTTTTCCTTCTTCCTGAATCAGTTTTGGTTGTTAGTGATTTTTATTTTACTGCACTTTCCCTGTCCTCTAGGGTGTCAAATGTATTGGTATAAAGTTTAAGAAATAATATCCTCTTATTATTCTTATATTGCTTATGGGGCCTCTAGCGTCTTCTCTTCCATGCTAGATATTGGTCATTTCTGTCTTCTCTCTCTTTTTTTCTTGATCAATCCAGCTAGAGGTACATCAGTTGTATTGTTTTATGCAAGGAACCAGCTTGGAGTTTATAATATTTCACTTTTTTACTCTTTATTTGTCATCAGCTTCTACTCTTCTCTTTGTTATTTCCTTCCCTCTACTTATTTTGGGTATAATTTACTCCTCTTTTTCTACATTCTCAAAATGAACACTTAGGATTTTAGACCTTTCCTTCCTCATATGGCTATTTAAAGCTATAAACTCTCCTCCAAATATTTCTTTAGTTACATTACACCTGACAAATGTTGGTGTTTTGCGGCTTTAGTTTCACTCTCTTCAAAATACTTTCCAATTTTCCGTAAGACTTTTTAAAGTGCATCTCTTGTAGATAACATATGGTTTTCAACTCTAGAAGTTCTATTTGGCACCTTTCTCCGCATTCTCTTCTTATTTTCTACTAGATCTCTGAGCATATTGAGCATATTTACAATAGCCTTTCTATTTAAATAAACTACTTTGAATAACTTAAATTTACAGAAAAGTAAAGCACATCTGTGCTTAAAGATAAGCACAAATTCCCAGTTTCCCAATTCCCAGTTTCCCAATTCCCAGTTTCTCTTAATAGCAATACCTTACATAACTACGGTACATTTCTCAAAACTAAGAAATTAACACTAGTATGTTTTATGGACTAAACTCCAGACTTGACTTTACTGGATTTCACCAGTTTTTCCACTAATGTCTTTTTTTCCTGAATCCAGTCCAAGATATCACACTGCATTTGGTCATAGTAGTTCCTTCATTCCCTCTGGACCATAGTCCAATATTTCTCCATCTTCCCTTGTTCTCATGATCTTGACAGTTTTGCAGAGTACTGGTCAAATACTGCCTAGAACATTTCTCCACTGGCATTTCTCATGTTTAACTGGGGTTGTGTATCTTGAAGAAGGTTCATGGCTTCATAAAAGTGTAGATACGGACGTGATCCCTCTCTCTCTCTCCAGGGTCAAGCAGAGGGACTCTGGGGTGAGAGCACAGGTCAGTAGGAAAGCTCCCAGAGGAGCATAAAAAGTGTCCCCTGGAGCTGAGAAGTCCTAGAGTCACATGCCTGACTCAGCAATAGACCTCTGAGGGTGGGGGGTGGGTATTCATTTAGAAATGTAGAGTGATGAGGGGCTGCCCTGGGAGTGGCTTCGAAGGCCAGGCTTTCCCTCTAGGCCAGAAAAAGTGACTGGGAGGAGCCCATCTAGAGGCTGGGCTTCAGGAGATCCAGGCAGACAGCTCTGGGCTCTACTTCCAGAAGCAGTATCTGATGGAGGTAGTTTGTCAGCTGGAAGATGAGGGATCTCCATGGGGAAGGAGAAGGATTCCAGTAATTCATTAAAAAAAAAAATAGAGACAGACAAGAGTCTAGTTGGAGGCACCATCCAAATTAGAGGGCCCTACTGCAGACACAAGAAAGACAAGAACTTCACACATGGTGGTGGGGGGGGGGGGGGTCCCACTGGGGGAGGAGGCAGGGCAAGGGGAGGGAAAGACCCCTGCCCTTTCTCCCCTGTATGTTGCAGAGGCTGGTGGGGATGTTGGGGGAGAGAAGTTGAATTTGAATAAGAACTTAGCACTGTTAGATAGTCTGGACTCTGATCTGTGAAAACAAGACTCCTCCTCCGTACCTGCAAGGGAGCAGAAAACTATGGAAGCTGCCTGAGTTCTCAGGATCGGATCCAACTGGGCAGGTGGGAAAAGCAACATTAGAAGACAAGAGTCTTGTTTCCTGACTTCAGGCCAAGTCTGGTTCACGCAGCAAACCAGTTACAAATACGTGGAAACGGTTTACAGGAAAAGAGCTGGGATTCCAGAGAGTCAGAGGCTCAGAGCAGCTGCTGTGGGCCTCCCCCGAGTCCAGCTGGTGGCCTTGCGGTGGCTGGACCGGGGTCCAGACCTGTCTCGCGGCCCCCAGCGCCCACCTCCGAGGCGGGGGTCCGAGACGGCAGCCGCTGCTGTCCCAGACCCCGTAGACGCGGGCCGGCCCCACTGTGCGGGGCGAGCAGACACCGCATGTGCCACATGTGATCCATCCGGAGAGGGGAATCAGGCCTGGCCTCAGGCCCCAGACCTCCGCAAACCGGGAGGGAGAAGGGGGCTTGTTTCAGGAAGGACCACGGGGGTAAGCTGACAGGGTGCTCCTCTAACTCTCTGTCATGAAAGACCAGTGTTTTTTTCTTGGTTTTTTTTTTTTTTAACTTTTTTTATTTTGTATCGGCCTACAGCCAATAACAATGGTGTGATAGTTTCAGGAGAACAGCAAAAGGACTCAGCCATATACATCCCCGTATCCATTCTCGCCCAGACTCCCCTCCCATCCAGGCTGCCACATAGCATTGAGCAGAGTTCCCTATGCTATATGGTAGGTCCTTGTTGCTTATGCATTTTAAATGTAGCAAATGTGTACATGTCCAAACTCCCTAACTGCCCCTCTTCCCCACTTTCCTCCCTTGCAACCACCATTTCATTCTTTAAGCCTGTGTGTCTGTTTCTGTTTTGCAAATAAGTTCATTTGTGTTATTTCTTTTTTATATTCTGCATTGGAGGGATGTCATATGATATCTTTCCTCCTCTGACTTACTTCACTCAGTATGACAATCTCTAGGTCCATCCTTGTTGCTACAAATGACATTTATTTCATTTTTTATGGCTGAGTAATATTTCACTGTATGCATGTACCACTTCTACCTTACCCATCCTTCTATCTGTGGACACTTAGACAGCGTCCACATCTTGGGTGCTGTAAATAGTGCTACAGTGAACACTGGGGTGTGTGTACCCTTTCAAACTATGTTTTTCTCCGTGTTTAAGCCCAGGATTGGGATTGCAGGGTCTGGTCTATGAGGGAACTCTATATTTGAAAGCTATCATAAAAACAAATTGTTAGGGGAAAAAAGTGAATAAACACAAAGCGTACAAAATGCAAGCTCAACATTTGTATCCTTAGATTTGCCATGAAGTCATTCCTTCAACGATCACTCTCTGCAGGTATTTCACGCGTACACTGACAGCCCTCCAGGATCTTGCTCTGCGTAGCACTAGCTGGGTCAGGTCTATAGAAGCCACTCGCTTCCCAAGCAGCAGCAGACAGACCCAGGCTGTGTCTTTCCTCCTCCCCAGCGGCCGCTCCAGGCACCTTGAAGTTCTTTCTCGGTAGGTCCGTCTCCTGAGCATCAGTGGTTCCCACGGCATCAGCTCTGCGCCCTGATGCTGTCAGTGTCCAAGCTGTCCCTTCTGCTGGGACACCCTCTTCCTGACTCAGCCTGTCCCATCCTCGACGTTCTCTGGGGCCCGATTTCACGCCACCTGCACTCCGCTTTCCGTCATGCTGGATGGCATCGTTCTGAGGCTGCTCTGATCTGGTGCCCCCGTCTTTCCACCAGCGCTGTGGTCATTTAAGTCCATGTCCTCCCTCCCCAGGGCTTCCCAGGAGGCTCAGTGCTGAACAATCCACCTGCCAATGCAGGAGCCACAGGAGACGTGGGTTCCATCCCTGGGCTGGGAAGATCCCCTGGAGGAGGAAATGGCAACCCACTCCAGTATTCTTGCCTGGAGAATCCCATGGACGGAGGAGCCTGGTGGGCTACAGTCCATGGGGTCTCAAAGAGTCGGACACGACTGACCGACTGAACACACTTTCCTTTCTTGGGGGACGGCAGGATACTTGGGGGCAGGATTCATTTCCGCTTTCATCTTTGCTGCCTTCATAATAGTACCCAGGGTTTACCCAAGAAAGTTGGCTTCTATCAACAGTTGAAAACAACACAACAGTCTCCCTCAGTCTGCATGGAGCAGGCCGGGCCAAGAGAAATGGTCGTTTGTCCGTTCTTCCTATCTCCAGGGCCTAGAAAGCCCAGGCCCCAGTGGCCCCAGGCCAGAGAAATCCAGCAGCCCTAAGGAAAGGGGCTGACCGCTGAGGGAACCATTCGGAAGGCTCTGCGCCTCCCAGAGCTCTCCAGAAAGTGAGGCCGCCAGGGGCCCCCTGCCTCAGCCTGGCAGGACGCGTCCCTTCATCTCCCACAGGCCCCTGCCCAGCGGAGGGTCAGGGACCAAGGCCCGGTTGGCCCAAGCTGGAGATGCCGACCTGGCAGCTGGAAGATGGGTCGGCGGTGTGTGAAAGGGAGCACTTTTGTTTAGAGTCTCGTGTGCATGGCACGCACAAGGCTTGATTACAGGGTGCTGAGCTGGGGGAGGAATGTGCCGCGTGAGCTGGAAAACCCGTCGTGGCTTGTCTGTTTTTTTTTTTTCCCAGCATCCGAGGATGCTCCCGGACAGAGGGCGGCATGTGGGCGAAACACGCCACATTTCAACCCTATGGGAGCTGACACGCGTGCCCCTGCACCTCAGAAAGGCTGCCACCCCTTCAGATCTGCTGCCCAGCCGGCTTGAAGGCCTTGAGTCAAAGGCCATTGGAAGAGGGTGAATGAGAAGCCTGAGAGGCAGGACAGCCCCTGAAAGGATCCAGTCTAGCGAGGATCTTGACCTACTGCAGCGCGGATAGACTCCCGACTGCGGTCCTGCCTGCAGGAGGGTCCCCACTGAATCACGCCCCCAAACCAGAGTCTCCCAGCCCAGGACTGTGTCTGGCTATGAAGGGGAGACAAGGAAGATGGGAAGGTTGAGGGGGCAGGCATGGGAGGGGCCAACAGGAGAGCTGTAAGGGAAGACGATGCCTTTGAACATTTTTATGGAAATGCATATGACATATAACGATGTGAAAACATTAGGTGTGTGACATGTTGCCTCGATACATGTGTATATTATCATATGATTGCCATTGTAGCAATAATTAGCACCTTGATCATGCTATATATAATTACAGTTGCTTTTTACCTTTGCTGCCTTCATAATAGTGCCCAGTGGAATAATGAAGATCTAGTCTTTTAGCAAGTTTGATGATTATCATGCCACTTCTGTTTATATTCACTATACTGGCCATTAGATCTCTAGGGCTTATTTACTACTCGCTGTAACTTTATACCCTTAAACCTCATCCTATCCCTCAACACAAAAGGCAGGGTGGACCATGAGAACATCATGCTAAATGAGTTGCACAAGAAGACAAATAGTGTATGATATCACTGAGCTGTGGACTCTGGAAAAGCCAGACTCATAAACGTGGAAAGTCATTCAGACACAGAAAACAAACTTATGGTTACAAAAGGGAAAAGGGAGGGATAAATTAGGAATTTGGGGTTAACATATACACACTACTATATAAAATAGATGAACATCAAGGACTTACTGTATCGCACAGGGAACTACATTCAATATCTTGGAATAACCTATAATAGAAAGGAATCTGAAAAGCATATATAAAAACATAGATAGATAGATAGATAACTGAATTGGGCTTCCCTAGTAGCTCAGTTGGTAAAGAATCTGCCTGCAATGCAGGAGACCCCAGTTGAATTCCTGGGTCAGGACGATCCCCTGGAGAAGGGATAGGCTGCCCACTCCAGTATTCTTGGGTTTCCCTGGTGGCTCAGCTGGTAAAGAATCTGCCCGCAATGCAGGAGACCTGGATTCGATCCCTGGGTTGAGAAAATCCCCTGGAGAAGGGAAAGGCTACCCACTCCAGTATTCTGGCCTGAAAAATTCCATGGACTGTATTGTCCATGGGGTCACAAAGAGTCAGACACGACTGAGCGACTTTCCCTTTCACAACTGAATTACTTTGCTATACTTCTGAAGCTAACACAACATTGTAAATCAACTATATACCAATAAGAAAATGGAAGATGATTTTTTTAAATCATCTTCATTTTAAATTTAAAATTTTAGAATCATCATTTTAAATGTTTTTAAAAAAAATAAGAATGGAAGAGAGAAAAGACAGAAAAGAATCAGCAAGGGAAAAAGGAAAATAAAGAAATAAACAAAAGCTGTGGGGAAGACAGCAAATAGGAGGTGATGTTTATAGAGCCTATTACATCTTGAGGGACAGGGTTGCTTGGATGTGTCCCCTCCAAGGAGGGGCCCTTGGTTCAAGTTGCCTCTTTGTCCCACCAGCAAGGAGCAGGGCCACACAGGTGAGCTCTGAGCTTTTCGGTGAAGCCCAAGGCAGTCCAATTCCTTCCTCTTCCCGGCACAAGTCCTGGGGGCCCAGGGGGCGAGTTCAGGGCTCCACCCCCGTCCAGCCAGGGTGCAAGGAAATGGAGTCATCTCACACAGGGCAGGACATCTGCTGAAGCTGGCTGGAAAGTACATGTGCGCATGTGAGTGTGTGTGAGTGTATGTTTGAGTGTGCATGCATGTGTGTGTGGAGGGACAGATGAGGAGGAACTTGACCGGCCGGGGTTGGAAAATCTTGCCCCCTGAGAGTTCTGCTCACTTTCGCTTTGGGCGGAGCTGTTTTCCTCTTGTAATCCCCAGTGCGGTGAGCAGAGGGGGTGGAAAAAGCACCCCGGGAGGCTTTCTTCCATGAAAGAGGCCACGAAAATGTGCAAGGAATTCAGAAATATGGGGCGACTGCACCCGTAGCTTCCAACTCACATCTTCCTGGGCTCTGGAAACCCTCCTTTGTCCCAGAAATGCCCAGGAGAGAAGGAACAGTATTTTTTAAAAACTATTTTTAAATGTGGTAAATATACATACCAAAACTGACCATCTTTTTTTTTTTTTAATTGAAGTATAGTTGATGTCCAACATTGTGTTCATTTCTGCTCTCCGGCAATGTGGCTCAGTTATACACATATATACATTCTTTTTCAAACCCTTTTGCGTTAGAGTTTATCACGGGATATTGTATACAGTTCCCTATGTGATATCACCGGACTTTGTCGTTCATCCATCCTGTATATAACAGTTTGTGTCTGAATATCCCAGACTCCCAGCCCATCCCTCCCCCTCCCCTCATCCTCCTAGGCAACCACTAGTCTATTCCCAAAGTTTACCATCTTAACCATTTTTAAGTGTAGAGTTCAGTCGGGTTGAGTACACTTGCATTGTTCCCTTTTCATCTCACAAACTTGAAACTCTGTTCCTGTGAAATAACTCTCTGCTTTCCTGGCCCCCAGCCCCCAGCAACCACCATTCTGCTTCTGTCTCTGTGAACTTGACCATTCTACAGATCTCCTCTAAATGGAATCACTGTGGTACTTGTCATTTTGTGGCTAGCTTGTGGCTCAGACAGTAAAGAGTCTGCCTGCAATGCAGGAGACCTGGGTTCCATTCCTGGGTTGGGAAGATCCCCCGGAGAAGGAAGTGGCAACCCACTCCAGTATTCTTGCCTGGAAAATCCCATGGACCAAGGAGCCTGGCGGCGGGGGGCGGGGGGGGGGGGTGTGGCGGCTACAGTCCTGGGGTTGCAAAGAATTGGACACAACTGAGTGACTCACACTCTGTTCCTCTGTTATTTCACTTCACATAATGTCCTCAAGTTTCATTGATGTTGGAGCGTGTGTCAGAATTTCCTTCCTTTTAAAGGCTGAAAATATTCCATTGTATGGATACACCATGCTTTGTTTATCCACTCATCTCCCTTTTGGCTTTTGTGGATAACACTGCTGTGAGCATGAGTGTACCAATATCTCTTCAAGACCTTACCTTCTGTTCTTTTGAGTGTACACCCAACAAATGGAATTGCATGAATCACATGGTAATTTATTTTTCATTTTTTGAGAAACTGCCATATTATTTCCCACAACCACCCCTCCCACCCCAGCTTGTAGTTTTGATTTGCATTTTCCTAACGGTAATAGTGATGTTGAGCATCTTTGGATGTGCTTATTTGAATATCGCTTTGGAGAGAGAAATGACTATTCAATCCCTTGCCCATTTCTTACTAAGGTTCTTTATTTTGTTGTTGTTGTCAGAGTTCTATATATGTTCTAGGTCTTAACCCCTTATCATGTGTATGATTTGCAAATTCTTCCATTCCATGGGCTGCCTTTTCACTCTGCTGTGTCCTTTGGTGCAGAGAAGTTTTAAATTTTGATGTAATCCAATTCATTCATTTTTTTCCTGGTTTCCTGTAAGAAGAGTATTTTTAGCCAATTTCCATAGCATGGCTCTTTTCAAAATGTCTTTAAGGGAGAGAACAAGATAACAGCCTGTTCTGACGTGTGTCCTGGATCTCAGAGCAGCCCCAACAAGCAGACGTGGACCGGACAGGAGCTGACCTTCTCTTTCTGTTGTTTTCCATGTCAGAATTCACAGGAGGCTCTAAGATATCCTTTTTTTTTTTTTTGCAGACCTGTGTTAAACTTAGGAGTTTGGTTTTTGGCGTCTTTGCTTTGCTCTTGCTGGTTGGGTTTTGTTTTGATGCTGGGTTGTTGTTTTGTTTATTTTTTTTTTCCGTGCCTTATGAGTACGCATTTTCAAGCTGTACAGCATGAAATTCTAAAGAATTAACTTCACATGTAAGATCCAAAACAAGCCACTTACTTAGGAGAAAACATCCCAGGCTTTCTGGCTGGTTCAGATCTCCATTGCTCGCATCATCAGATGGGATCCTTCTAAAAATCAATAAAGGGTCCCCAGGGGAGTGAGCCAAATGCGAACATTTAATGGCTCTGAAAGATAAGGAGCTGAAAGCATCTTTGAAGAAAGACCTCAGCGCGCAGGTCCTGGCTCTGCGCTTTATGAGTCCTGACTCTGTTCGATGTCAGCTGCTGGGTCCTCTGCCAAAGAAGCACTGGAAAGTCAGCTTTCCCCTAATTTCCTTGGTATGTCAGCAACTGATGGACACTTTCTGTGAAGCCAGACCAATCTTTAATACATTCCAATCTACTGGCACAAATTCACCACTTTCCTCTCATAATGGAAAGAAAGCAAAGCTAGTTTAATTGAACTAGCTTCCACCCAGTGGTGCCCCAGGAGGTGAGGAAGCGCTCCCTCTGAGTAACTCTCCTTTTTTCTGGGGGGCCCCATATAGGGTCCCATCTGCTGATCCAGAAGTCCAGCTATTTCCACTCATCCTCCTTCTAAACCATGAAGACAAGTTACCCAAGTACTGGCAATACAGTGGAGGGGGGGGTACCCAGAACTACCATCATGCAGGTATCATATGTATTACAGCGTGTAATATAAGGTACAATGTATATTACACGTGCCTACAAACACGCTAAAGGGTTTAAAAGACATTCCAGGAACAAGAAGGACCCATGAGACAGGCTTGGCACTGCACAGTTTAACATCCCATCATACATCAGGCATGGCGGACACTTGCAGAAGAGGGGTCTATGAGGGGGGGAGCCCCCCACGGCCCGGTAGTGGAACCACATCACACACACAGACACCAACACCAGTGCAAGCACACACATCCCAACACCAACTCCTGCACACTCTGACACTCACAGACACACACGCACACCATCCATACACACCCTGAGAAGAGATGTGTTCTCCACACACCAGCTCGGGGCGTATCATGTTCACGTTCTCCCGCTGAAGGAAATAAGAAGTAGACAAAAGCCCATGGCTTCCTAAAGAGGTTTGGGGGCCCTAGAAGGCAGGCCTGGCTGATTTCATTTTTATCAAATTATTGTTGATTTATAATGCTGTGTTAGTTTCCGCTGGACAGAAAAGTTATTCAATGATGTGCTGGGCTTCGTCGTTCAGTTGTGTCTGACTCTTTGTGGCCCCATGAACCGCAGCCCGCCAGGCTCCTCTGTCCATGGGATTCTCCGGGCAAGAATACTGGAGTGGGTTGCCATGCCCTCCTCCAGGGGATCTTCCCGACCCAGGGATTGAACCAAGGTCTCCCTCATCACATGCGGATTCTTTACGGTTGAGCCACTAGGGAAGCTGTGTACAGCAACCTATAGAGCTAAGTGATTCAGTTATACGTACATACATTATTTTTTCATATTATTTTCCATTATGATTTATTACAATATGCTGAATATAGTTCCCTGTGCTATACAGTAGAATCTTGTTGTTTATCTATTCTACATATACTTGTATCTGTTCATCTCAAACTCTTCATTTATCCCTCCCATACCTCCTTCCCCCTTCGGTAACCACAAGTTTGTTCTCTGTGTCCGTGAGTCTGTTTCTGTTTTGTAAACAAGTTTATTTGTATCATACTTTAGATTCCACTATAAATGATATCATATGGTCTTTGTCTTTCTCTTTCTGACTTTACTTAGTGTGACAATCTCTAGGTCCATCCATGTTGTTGCAAATGGCAGTATTTCCTTCTTTTCACAGTTGAGTAGTATTCCATTGTATGTATTTATCACATTTTCTTTATCCATTCATTTGTTGATGGACATCTACGTTGCTTCCATGTTCCAGCTATTGTAAATAGTGCTGGTATGAACACTGGGATACATGTATCCTTTTGAGTTAGAGTTTTCTCTGAATATATGTCCAGGATCCAGGAGTGGGATTGCTAGGTCATTTGTTAGTTCTATTTTAACTTTTTAAAGGAACCTTTATACTGTAATCCATGGGCTTCCCTGGTGGCTCAGACCGTAAAGCGCCTGCCCGCAATGCGGGAGACCCGGGTTCGATCCCTGGGTCGGGAGGATCCCTAGAGAAGGAAATGGCAACCCACTCCGGTATCCTTGCCTGGAGAATCCCATGGACGGAGGAGCCTGGTATGCTACAGTCCAGAGGGTCGCAAAGAGCCGGACACGACTGAGCGACTTCACTTCACCCTTCATACTGTAATCCATAGTGGCTGCACCAGTTTACATTCCCACCAAGTGTAGGAAGGTTCCCTTTTCTCCATACTCTCTCCATTGGCTAAATTTAGAATAAGTCATCATCCTTTTGCCTTATTCCAAACATGTTGTATGTGGAACCCATAAGAAAATGCACCCTAAGCTCCTGGAACGGTCGGGCTTCTTGGAGGAGTAAATTAGAGTCCATGGGAGGTGGTCTCTGGAGTTTGAGATGAAGGAGAAAAGAGACAAGCATGCAGAGTCCATCCCAGATCCCGAGTGTTCCTGAGGATAAGTGTTTATTCCTGTGAACAGAGGCTGGCCTCTCTTTTCATGGACTCTGGCTCATTTCCACCACAGGTCAAGTTCAAATGTTTCATGCTGCCTGGACAGTGACTAGGCTGTAAGAAAATCCAGGTGGTTCTGATCAGGTCTGGAAACACAAGGCTTGTCCAGCAGAGACCTGGTTGATTCCGAAGGTAGGAATTCTTTGCCTCTGATCCAAGTTTCATTCCTGATGGCATGCCGCTTCCCGGTTCAAAGGCAAGACCTTCCATTCCTTCTTCCCACCTACCCTCCTCACAAAAGGTCATATGGGAAAAAAAAAAAAGGAAAA
This sequence comes from Cervus elaphus, assembly GCF_910594005.1. NCBI lineage: Eukaryota > Metazoa > Chordata > Mammalia > Artiodactyla > Cervidae > Cervus > Cervus elaphus. The sequence goes on from NC_057846.1 coordinate 43,220,967, forward strand.
AAGCTTGGCTTTGAATAGAGGCCCTGAGGTTTGTTTGTACATCACCCATCCCTTGTAAATCAACATTTTAATGAGTTAAGTACACAGTAAGAAACACGGGGGTCACATTCCTCTGAAATACTTGGGGTGGGGGCGCATTTAGCTTAATTCCAAATCAGGAAATAAGCCAGGCTCTTGTCGTGTCTCCTTTGTCCCCACGTTTGGCCCAGCATCCGGGACCCCAGGTGGGCAAGACAAAGCAGGAGCTCACAGCCCTACATCCTGTAGCTGGTGGGTGAGAGCCGCCTGACAGCCTGCCTGGGCGGGGGGCAGTGAGGGGGGGGGACACCTGGCTTCATAATCGATACCAACAATACCAACTATCAACCATACCAACAGCGCCCAGACGGCCTCCCTGGCAGGCAGGCGGGCAGGCAGAATAGGAGGCAAGCGATAATGAGAACAATGAAAGGGTCTGACATGGAAATTTCAGTAGGAAACAAGCAATTACATGAGAACAAACATTCCCAACGCCACTCACAATCATCCCAACACATCACAGTGATTATAGAAACGAGAGCAACAAATTGAGACCCGGAGCTGTTTGCACTTTGGAAAAAACCGTCCTCCTGGGATGGAGCTGTGACCCTCGCCGGGCGCATGTGTGATTCTGTGTGTGTAGGGGAGGTGGGGCGGGGGTGTTTTTGAAACACATGAATTTCATTTGACTTGATTTCAAGCTGGATCTCTTTCCGCTGCAGTTGAAACCTCCTCTCTTGAAAAAAAAAAAAAATTACATTTCTATCTACCAGGCGGGGAGGAGACAGTGAGTCAGCAAAGAAGGAGGACTTTCTCTGGGCCTGCTGGAGGTTCAGTGGAACCGTGATGGGAAATGTTCAGACCCAGAGAAGAATGGTCCCCAAAGAGAGCTGGGCTCTCTGGCTTGACTGGAGGTAGGATCACAGGGGAGGAGGGTCTAGGTTGCAATTATTGAATATTTTGCTAGAGGCCTGACAAAGGCCACCACTGTCCTACTTTTCATCAAGAGTTACAACACAGTCAAGCTAGTTCCTCGGGTTTTAAAGGTGAGTTCTTTCCTTCCAAGTCATTGAAGGGAAATAAAAGCAAGTGTTTGGGTCTTGCTGTCCACCTCAACTGTCCCTGTGTATTCTTCATCCAGGGATGCCTTCATCATCCCTCTCCCACCTCCACCTCTTAAACAGCCTGCAGAGAGGCGGCATCTGAAAGTAAGGACGGAGCTCGAGAGAGTTATGGGAGGGCACGGAGAGTTTACATGTGGTAGGGTCCGTAAGCCAACGGCAGAGCTGCGAAGCTCTAGGAAGCTAGGGGCGTCCCTGGTGGCTCAGACGGCAAAGAATCTGCCCGCAATACGGGAGACCTGGGTTCAATCCCCGGGTCAGGAAGATCCCCTGGAGAAGGGAATGGCTACCCACTCCTGTATTCTTGCCTGGAGAATTCCATGGACAGAGGAGCCTGGGGAGTTACAGTCAGTGGGGTTGCAAAGAGTCAGATTTAACTCAGCATCACAGGCTGGGGTTCAATTTTCTGCCTCTTCCTCCTCCACTTCCTCTTCTGCAGGGGCCTTGGGGGTCTCCCCCAAGCCTGGCCCAGCCCAGGGTCTGATTTGCTGTGCTGAGGGGACATACTGCTGCTAGATCTCACTGAGTAACCTGCCAGAATGGGCAGTCAGAGCTGGGATTCCCAGTGGCCCCTGCTGCCACCCTTGGGAGGGAGTGCTGACCCCCGAAGAATCCAGTTAATTCTGGGGAATCCATCCTGGCTGTCTCTGGGCCACACTGTGACATACGCACTTGGGTTTTGGCATTCGAGGCCTTTATTCCTTCAGACAAAGGGCTCAGTCTTCTAAGCAAAGAGGCTAAATTACCCAGATCTGCACAAACTCTCTGCGGGACTCGAAGGCAAAAATGGAAACTGAGACCCTTAAACTACCTCCCACCCCCAATCTTTTCCCAGGTACAAAGAGTGATAGTGACGGTTGGTGTGCATTGTTTAAAAGTACACCAGAGGTGGGATCATGTTCAAGATGAGGTCTCCTCTTCTTTCTAATTCTCACCCTCTCTTTTTAAGGAAATCTAATGTGCAGTTCCGGGGCTTGATGGCTTTATTTATCATTAAGTCCTGACTTCCAGGGAATCTCAGAGCAGCCTCCAGCCCAGGATTCCACCTGGCTGGCTGATGGACCTCTAGGCTCCTGGGGCATGCCATTTCAGGGCTCAGAACTCGGGAAATCCAGGGAAGAGAGAAGGTAAAACCAATCCTTGTAGCTCATGGATGCCTACAGCAGAGCTCTGCTGAAATGCCAGAGGGCAGGGCCACGAGATTTCAGAACCTTTCACCCCTGCCCCATCCACCAGCTCCAGCACTCAGGTGATGGGAAGGTCATCCTAATTTAAACCACGTGGTGGGGTTTCAGCTGTGGAAAAATTGCTGGATCCTGTCTCCTACCTCCCACCTCCTCCTTCCCTCCCCTTAAATGCACACATGCAACTTTCCCTCCCTTTATTTAAGCAAACAACTTTCTCGGTGATTAAGTACAGCCTCCACTTATCTAAATAGTCCACAGATGTATAAAGACACAGGCGCTCTGGGCTCCTATTTGCAGCCTGTTCTGGTACCCATCTTCCCCAAACCTACAAAGAGCAGCCTTCCTGGGCCTTCGCTGACAGAAATTCCTCACGCCTGGTCCCCCAGTAAATCAGCCCTGTTGGGCAGGCTGGCCTCAATTTATCAAAGAGGTGGGATTTCCCCTCCAAACACTTCATTCCCCTCCTCCTCCACCCCTCTTTTCGTGGCCTCTTCCATAACCTGAGCTTGAAGCTGCCCAGATGTGAGCATCGCAACATGGAAATTTCCCGTTCTGTTCTCAAATCCTGATACAGTTGGGCGGTGGAGGGGAACACCAGCTGGAGGTGAACTTCAAGGCCCCTGCAGTGGGCCGGGCCTGGTGGGGGAGGAGAGGTGGGGGAAGGTTACTTAAAGGGCAGAGGCAGGATGGCTAATAGTTTGCTGAGCAATTTTTTTTTTTTTTTTTTTAAGGAAAGGACTTTGGGGGAAAACAATCACCCCCTGGAAAGCTAAGACTAAAGTGAACTCTGAGTGGACGGGGAGAATGGGCTCGCAGCTTTGAGTTTCTAACTGCGACTCTCGCAGTTTTTCTTTCCACCCCAAAGTTTGGTTAATATTTTGAGTCCTGACCCAAACGACTGCATTAGTACGGCTGGGAGCCCGGACTCTGCTGGGCGGGCAGCCCTTCTTGCAGCTTGGAGCCTCCCAGGACCGGCAGCATCAGCCCCGCCCCTCACTCTGGAGCCAATCAGAAATGCAGAACGCCAACGCAGCTTCAGATCTGTCCAATCAGAACCTACATTTTAACGCAGTCTCCAGGTAACTCACATGTATGTTAAGAGTTTTGAGAAGCCCTCTTGGAGAGCCTGATGTACCCGCAGTAAAGGAAAGAGTTAGGTTCATCCACGCCCTGGTGTACCTCTTTTGATTAATGCCTAATAAGAACAGAACTTGAGACTGGGCTGCAGCAATAGGAAGCCTGTGAGTAGGAAAAAGGAGGGCTGCCGTCAGCGCTCAGTCCCCTTGAACACTTTGCAACTGTAGCCCACCAGGCTCCTCTGTCCATAGAGTTTTCCAGGCAAGGATACTGGAGCCGCTTGCCATTTCCTACTCCAGGGCCTCTTCCTGACCCACCGATCAAACTGCTGTCTCCTGCCTTGGTAGATGAATTCTTTACCACTACCCCACCTGGGAAGCCCTGCAGGTAGGGAAAGGAGATGCCAAAATAATTGTCCACCTCTCAACCCCAAGCCACTCATGTCCTACAGGTTGTTATGGAAAGAACGATCCAGTGGAGTGCTGGCGTCTGGTAAACCTGGATCACTAGTTCAAAGCTGAGATCCTAAGGCCCCAGGGAAAACCTCCCGAATCTGAATTTCTGGGACTGGTCAGCAGAAACCACACGTTAGCAAGCTCCCCTCGGTGACACATGTGAAAACTTAAGAATGAGTCTCCTTATTTCTTCTGTGTACTGTAGGATGGTTGGTACAGATTTCTCTTTCTCAGGAGAGAAACTGAATTGCTAGCACTTCTGGCTTCATCATTGCCTTAGAAGACCCACCTACCTTGGATAACATGTTGATCCTTGATCTCTTTTGGGCCCTGCATTGAAGAGCACCAGTACGATTCCTTCAAGAGGTGTGAATGCTGTGCCCTGAGGGCAAGGCTGGTCTTCTTGGTGCTCCAGCATCTTTTAGACATGAGGCTCAAGCAGTCCCGACCCTTGGTACACCCCCAACTCGAGGGCGACACCAGCTGCTGAAGCTAGAATGCCTTTGTACACACACTTCAGCATCTATCTGGTGATCTGATTTTTAAATATTCACAAGAGCAATGAGAATGTATGGGTCATAGTGGTGGGATTCCACTGGGATGACATTGACACCCACACCCAGCTTAAGAGATTTTCCTTATCAGTCAGAGGGGAACGAAAAGGAAATGTCAGTCTTTTCCTTGGTCAGGCCGGCATAAGTATGGGAAAATCTTTTGCTACTGGAGCACAACTTAACCGGGATTTTTGCAAGTCCTCATACCACGCCTTAAAAATAGTGTCTCTGTGCTTAGGTGTGGTCTGGGGGTCACTTGGGAGAATTTGCTCACTTCTGGACAAAACTGCCAGCTGTCTGAGGTTCAGAAGTGCCTTGTTAATCAGGAAACAACATGAAGTTGTCACTGTCATTCCTCACAGACTACAAAATCACACCGAAGAATTCCTTAGGCAAGAAACCTGTAGCCTAGATAAGACAAGCTGGGCTTGTGAAGTGCACTGCCTGGGTCCAGAGGGAGGACCCAGACCTTCTAATTCAGACCTTGTTCCCCCCAGACTGGGTTCTGGTTCCAGCAATGCCAGTGACCTGGAAGCCCCAAACTCTCTGAGCAAACCTGGCCATCTCCCATCTGAGCATCTCATCTGTTAACAGGGAAGATATGGTTTCCTCTAAGGCTCACTCCATATGCCAAAGAGTTTTCAAATCTTAGCTGGAATTTTAACATTGAATTTCTGGAGGGGAAAGAGCATCTGCAACCAAAAACATAGAGAAGAAACTCAGGCAGGGTTGAAAAATACATTCTTGGGGAGCAGGTATTTAACGTTCTCTCTGATCTGGAACACACAGCCGGGAGAAACTTCTGGAAGTGATTCAGGGGAGCAGGTGGTATACATGGGATAGGGTGCTGGTGCCTTGGGGCCCCCAGGTACTCTGCTATCCCACCATGCCCCGTTACCATGTGAAAAGTATTGAGTGGGGGCCAGAAAACATCACTGGAAAAACTGAAGAGAAGGGGTATGTGTGAGGCGGAGGAGGGTAAACGGTGTGCCATTGTGGGGAGCAGGAAAAATTCACCATGCACATTACCACTGATTAATTGAGTGATTTTAGTCAAGTGAATATTGATACATGGCAGGAAAAGCATGAAAGTAAAATGAACACATACGGGAATTACTATTAACATAAGTGATAACACCAAAACATCTGGTAAAATGCAGTTAAAAATAAAACACACACAAATGAAATGGAATGTAAAACATTTTCACAGTATTCAAAGCATTTATAAGAGATTTAGGCTCTATAAGAGGAGTGCTACGTGGAGGAACTAGAGGAAACAGGAATCTGGTCTGTGTCCTATGTATCTGCTTGTGACAGGTCAGTGGGACCAGCACATTGTTCCAGGGAAACCTTTTCTAAAACAGAGCACCTAAGCCCGAGACATCCACACACTTATGGCAGAGCAACTGGGTACTTGGAGTCTGCTGAAAAAGACGGATTCCAGGTTTGCACAATGGGGCCTCTGTCATTCACAGACCCAGATGCCTTAGGGAGCCCTTGGTGCTAATTTACAGCCACCCAAAGCCCAGGGTGACACAGGATGCTCTACAAATAAAATATTCTTGGAATTCTCACCTCACTTTCTGTCTGCTAAGGAAAATACTGGTCCTCTTCAAAGATGTGACTGAGTTTTGCCCATGACCTCACCGGATTCCACCCAGGATGATCATTTTAAACCTTTATGAAGATGATCTTTTGCACTAGCAATGATTACCAAATCACCCACCCTGCTCTTCTGGAAAGAAGTGAGCAAGCCCACGAATCTGCAAGTTGGTTTCGTCATCGCCTTTGTTGAGAAAAGCAATGCTTTGTGATCAAACGCAGCTCTGGACCCAGAGCCTCCCTTCACCCTAAAGTGGGTGACGGGTCACAGCCCAGGCTGTCCCATGTCCACAGTGAACCTCAGGTCTGGGGCTCTGTGGCTGGGGAAAAACCTGCAGTTGCAATTCACATTTCCAACTTATTCTGAACTCTCATCTGAAAACACCACGTCCTACCTGAGAATTCCTATTGAGAGTCTACCTATTCACCGATAACCTTTCTAGAGGAACCGCTGTGCCCCACTCAAAGCTTTCCCAAGGCCCCCACCCTGAAGTGGCCCTGTGATAGGACACCCTCTGTCCAAGGTGTCACCAGCAGATACATGGCACTGAGCTTTGGGGTTAATCAATCAAAACTAAGACCCAGATCCAAGCTTTCATGAACTGCTCTGAATTTCAGTTGACAATAGGAAAGGAGGATATTTCTAATTCACTAATATATATATACACACACATTTTTTTTTTTAAAAATCATCCAAAATTACAGGCAAATCACATACAATCCCCAACACTTTATGATTAAAGGTCAGAGAGAATAAAAAATGTATTAAACGATGGGTCACTAATTGTCAGGGGTTCATTAGATCAGGATAGCCCTCAAGTAGGTGACGAGGTTGGCAGGCTGGTTTTCAGGCTGTAGTTTAGGAAGTTAACAGAATGAGCCACGGGGTTGATGAGTCCGAGTCCCAGTGCAGCATCAGATTCACCCAGAGGGACAATCACTGAAGTTCTCAAGGTGTTACAGAGAATTAAGAATCTGACGTGAGGAAGAAATTAACATTAACTTTTTTTTTTTTTTTGGAATTGCTTCCTATACATTGAACGAGAGGAGTCAAGTTGCTTCCATGAATGGGTTTATGTACATCACTTATTAACACAACGGCTGTGAGAATTATCTTAGGGCCCTCGGGGAAAAACCGCAGTTGCTTTGCTTTCTAAATTCCCTCCTTGGAATGGGGACCTTTATAGCTTAACTTTCCCTCTGCAGAAATGAAAACAAAATATTTTGTTAAGTGCAGGAGGACAGGCAGGCAGGCTATTCTGAATGTCTCTGATCTCTAGGCAATCAAGTTCAAAGGAATCCATTCTTCACAAGAAAGACGGGAGTAGGACGCACTGTGAGTTTAGATTAGCGTTGTGTTGGGCCCAGGGTGACCCAGAACCCCTCAGGAAGGAGAAACACAGCTACGCTTCCAGGAGAATCCACCCCCCACAGAAAATACCCAGAAAGACAGTTGCTCAGCTAGAAAGTGACCTCAAAGGCATGCAGAGTCCCCCATCTTGCCACACCTTTCCAAATGCTCCATGGAGACTTTTTTAAACAAACAAAAAGGAACCTTGAAGAATCAGTGGGTTTGTTGATTGCTTTAAAACAATGTGAAACAAACAAACAAGAGAATTAGATTAATAAGCTCTTCACCCAGTGACAGTTGGCCCTAGACTAGCAATTTGCTGGACTGTTCTAAATTTTTTTTTTCTGTTTTTCTCCTTTAACTTTTTGTTTTGTTTTGTTTTTGAAAACCACTAACAATTGCCTTCCCAGTCTATGAGTCATCACCTCTGTCACCCAAGGCAGGCCTGTGCGGCCTTCCACGTGTCAGGAGGCGAGATCACGGCTGGGTCTGATGGTAACCACCTCCAGGGCATCCAAGACAGGCTGGTCCCTGTCAAGGACCACACGGAGGGTGGGGCCAGGCACTGCACTCCCTTGGGCTATTTCTCAAGCTTCCCCTCCCTGCAGTCACTCTCCGGAGCTGATCTTCATGGTGAGTGTGGTGGTGTGTTGGTATCTGTCTGAACAATGGACAGAAAGGGAAAATTCCTCTGGAATGGAAAGCCATGCATTTTGCCAAGAGTTAGAAGGTTCTAGTTCCAACGGCATAGACTAGCTGATAGGTCCGTACATGGTTTGCAGTGACACCGAGAGGGTGGTGGAAGCTAGCGTCTGCTGTCCTCACTAGCTCTGGCCGCCAGCCCCCTGTCTGGGCTGACAGCATTGCCTTTTTTAGTGACTGTGTCTCCCATGGACCCGGCCGGCCTGAAATCTCCCTTTCCCCCCGGGGGACATGCTGCTCCACTTGTAGGTCTTGAGAAGCTTCCTAATCTAAGTGGGTTTCTCACCTGGGCATGCGGCTTTAAATATCGGCTCTACCTGGTGGGGGCTGGAGCCTGGGGAAGGCGGGAGGGTCAAGGATGCTGCAAAGCAACTGGGTCACGCGCCCTCCACCTCGCAGGAGCAAGGGGGTGTGGGGTGAACCGCCAGGGGTCCAGGGGCATCCGCTCAGCCCTCCCCTCCCCTCACCCCAGGCTCCCCGCCCCAACCCGCCCCCCCACCTCCCAAGAATCACTTGAAGACCGACTGGAAGGTGGGACACTCGTGATTCTTCATCTTCTTCATGAAGTTCTTGAACTCCTTGTTTTTCTTGTCCCACTTGTGAATGGCTGTCAGCAGGTACTGGCTCTTGACCTTGCGGCCCATGATGAGGAAGTGGTGACTGAGGTTGTCCAGCTGGTGGCAGGGGCAGTCGGCCCCGTTCTTCAGGTAGAGCACCAGCTTCTTCAGCTCCTTCTTCTTGATGGGCCCCAGCTTCAGGGGCTTCTTCTTCTTGGGGACAATCTTCTTGTCGCCGTTTTCCTTTTTCACCTCTTTGATTTTCATCCTCAGGGCTAGAGGGGCGAGGGCAGGGAGAGGAAGAGGAGAGGAGAGAGTTTTAGAACACGGCTTTTCAGAAAGCTAGTGGGGAACACAGGGGGCTCAGCTCGGGGCTCTGAGATGACCTGGGGGGTGGGAAGGGGCTGGGGGGAGGAAGGGGATCTATGTACACATGTAGCTGATTCACTTGTTCGTACAACAGAAACTAGCACAACATTATAAAGCAATTACACTCCAATTAAAAAAATGAAAACACGGCTCTTCATCCACAACCACAACCCACCTGGGGGCTGAAGAGCAGGAGAAATAAAAATCAAAGAGCACCTCAAACAGGGAGGCTGTCTGTATCTAGTCTATAGATAAGGACCAAGGTCTCAGGTGACCTTCACACACAGATTCTGCCTCCTTGGTTTCAGTGTATCTGATGGTATCTTAATAGTTGCCACAAGATGCCATGAGCGGCTCAAACAAATGTTCAAAACCAAATCATGGGTGTTTTTTTTTAAAAAAAAAAACTCTGGGATTCAGACGGTCATACAATGCTTCAAGAGAAGAAGCGGACCCTCTAATCCAATCAAGGCCATATAATCTAATGGTACAGACCTCGGCACTCAAAGAAAAAACTTACCCTGAGTTTGTTGTTTTTTTAGGAGTAAGTTATTGGTTTAGTTTTTTTTAACATCCAAAGGACCTAAAATCCCGGCTCTGGAAATAAGACAGACAAGACCTACGTGTGTGCTGCCAGCAAGGGAAAGCTAACTGCATCAAGCGTCAGTGTCCGACTTCAGCATCAGGACCATGGTTCCAACCACGGTGTCTCCAGGAAGCTCAGACAGCAGGTACCACTGACAGGCTGTCCACCACTCATCAACCACTAGAGGGCGCCACTAATGGGCTATCCTATCCACAGGGTAGACTCACAGACCCAAACTTGACTTTGACCTTTCAACCCACTGGAGCAAATGCTGGTGGGGGTCTGATGGATAAATCCAGGTGGTGGTTCCTCAGATCCAACATGGGACCCGGGCTTCTTCTATTGTCAGCCTGGCTCCCTGCAGAGAGGGAAAACCAATCTTTCTGTCTCTACGGAGCCCAAGCCAAAGTGCTTGGGTGTTATTGTGTGGACAACACACTCCCGTGCTGGCCTCACAGGGTTACCTGGGGAGGGTAGATTAGCGTGGAGGCGTCCTGCAATTGGAAATGCACCAAGAACACAAACACGGCATCACCCATAACAATCAGCTCCCCTCAAACACTGGCCAGCCAGGGATCACCCCAAAGGAGTTGAAAACCATTTCTAGATCCTGGTCACCAGATGGTATGTCCATCCTCCGAACTCATCTCAATTCCAAATCACTAAGCCCTCTCTTTTAAATATCTCCTAGCTTCCACCCACACTCCATGAGGAAAGACTTGAATCTGAGCTACAGAACAGTAGCTAGTGATCAGGAAAGCATCTGGATGTCAGCAAGTGTGTTGAGTATTCTCCAGGCACTTCCTCCATGAAACCTAATAACTCCACATGGAAGGCGCAATTATTCCCCCCATTTAACAGATGAGAAAACTGAGGTGTCAGGGTTGCCTTTACTTGCCCAGAGTCACTGATCCTAAACTTAAACTCATGGACTGAGTGTCCACTTGTAATTACTGTGCTGTGCAGGCTGAATTGCAACATTCTTTATAATGAAGCTGACATTTCAAGTGTTGATTAAATGGACCAAGAAAATAAGGGAAACAGTTAGGGTTAGGGCTCTCTTCCCAGGTTCACCCACATTTCAAAATGGCTTTACTTAATGAAATGGTCTAAGAGTTCCTCCTGGTTGAAAGGAGCTATTTCGGCCAAGGTAACACTGCCTGAGTGATGGCTTTATTATTTAATGTTTCGTTGAGTAAAAGCACTTTCTTGGCCAACCCAAGAATTAGGAGGAGGGAAAAACACTAGAACAAATAAATCTTCAGGGGATGTGTCAAAGTCAGGAAACTACATGTGCTCCCATCACCTTCTCTTACAGAAAGCGTTCTAGATCTCCAGCCTCTGGGCCCCATGTAACTCCCCAGGCCCTCAGCCCAGATGAAAGACTTCAGTCCAAGGGTGGCAGAAGTTTTGGGGACTAGTCCAGGCAGCAGAGGGCTAGCCCTCACCCGGAAGGCTGGACAGACCTGCACACACGGGAGTGAGTTGAGCATAGTCTCCCAAGGAGCTCCTGGCTTTACCCTCCACCACCCCTGCCGAACCAGTCACTGCCAAGACCTTCTGATTTCACTTGACTCCCCCACCCACCCGGACCCTGAGGATGAGGCAGGAGTACCCACAGGTGGAAGAGCATCAAATAGGGAGCAGCACAGATCACCCTCTGGGACCTCTGTCCGCTCAGTCGCATCCAACACTTTGCGATCCCGTGGACTGTAGTCCCCCAGGCTCCTCTGTCCATGGGGATTCTCCAGGCAAGAATACTGCAGTGGGTAGCCATGCCCTCTTCCAGGGGATCTTCCCAACCCAGGGATCGAACCCAGGTCTCCCGCATTGCACGTGGATTCTTTACGGACTCAGCCACCAGGGAAGTCCAAGAATACTGGAGGGAGTAGCCTATCCTTTCTCCAGGGGATCTTCCTGATGCAGGAATAGCACCAGGGTCTCCTGCACTGCAGGCAGATTCTTTGCCAGCTGAGCTACCAGTGAAGCCCCAATGTCTGCCCAGATCTGCCCCAATAGGCCCACCCGGCTCACTCCCCTGGTTGGTTTATAATCCTTGTACCTGGTGGGTCACCTGAGAAAAGACTTCACCTGTGTGAATCTATAGCTCACTGGGCAAGAAAGTTCTCCTGGGGACAAGCCCGAGAGACTCCCCGCCAGGCTCGGCAGGTTCGGCTCCATTTCTGCCCACCCCCTGCACTTCGGGGATCCACTGACCCCAGGAAGGGATCCAGGACTTCAGGGAGGCGAGGCGATGGGGACGCGTGCCAGGTGACCCTGGACTGCTTCCCAAGGTCTAAAGCCACGATCCCAGTGTTGCTGTAGGCGTGATCAATGACATCACCGGGGGGGTGGGGGTGGGGGGGACAAGTGCATTTCCTGGGACAACTGGGCACCTCCTATTCTGCAGAGAAGTGAGCCATCATCTGGGAGAAAGAACCCCCCCATATGCCGAGCCCAGGATGGGCACTCTCTGCGTGGCTCCTGACATCATCCACAGCCACGATCGTTCTTACCGATGACGGTCAGTACGAAGGACCCAGGATGGGTGGTGATAACAGGAGGCCAGGCTCTGTAAGAAGAGACTCGGGACTCAAACCCACACCTGACCCCGAAGAGCACGCTGGTTCCCACGACACCAACGGGGTTTCAAATGCTAGTGCTCCAGTGGAAACTATTTCCCTCTTTTGATTGTGTTGCTTTTAATCACAACTCAAATCAAAAATTAATGTTCTTTTGCTATGACCGTGTCAAGGAATTTGGTTTACATAGGTGGGGAGAGGGGAGGGAGAAGCCAGTGATGGAAATGTGTTTTGCATTAGAGTCTCTGCTTCTTGCCATTTGGCTCACTTTCTTTTTTTGAGGTGGGAAAGAGGAGGCACATGTGGCCAGAAATTACTACCATCTTTTCCATCTTCCAGGGGTTTACTTTAGCGATGCAGATTACCAACAATGTTTGGATAGGCGATTAGCCGTCCCAGGTTGATTTCCCCCTGCTTGTGGCTATGTGTACAGCCCCCCATCATGCCACAACCAGGGGCTGCTGGGTTGGGGATGGGGGCTGGGGGACTGACCCCCACCTCCTCTCCTCCTCCCACCCAGCCTCCACCGCGGGGACAGCCCGGAGCCCCAGGGACTGTGTTTGCATCACATACGGTGCTGGTGTGCAGGTAGGAGAAGCCCGAGGATGGAGCGGCTGGGCTTACAGCTGGGACGCAGCTGGAGTCCCTGGTCCTGGGTTCAAACTGTGTTCCGTGTTCAACCACAGAAGCTGGTTTCGAGCTCCCAGAGTCTGCATTTTCCATCGGTAAAGCGCAGAGTGCCGTCTGCCTGCTGGCCCAGCAGGTTGACCATCCGGAAGGCCGTGCTGGGTGGTCCTGGGCTGACGGTGACGCCCACCCGTAGCTCCGCACCCCCCGCCCCATCCCTTTGCTTCTCTGTCTCCTCCCGGGGCTGTCTCCCACGGGTGATAAGTCCACGTCTGCCTCGGGCCCTTGATCTCAGCTTCCCTGAGCTAAAACCAAACAAAGAAACAAACAAAAACAAAACCCTTCTTTAGGTTTGTTTTTGTTTTTTTTTAGCAACGACTTAACATCCTCCGACAGTAGAATAGGACTCCTGCCTCTCACCTTGCTGATCACTGCCCGCAAGAATTCAGAGACCAGATACTATGAAAACTCTAAACTTAAGGTCACAATTAGGGCCATCTGGGTCTTTCTCCACAGCCTTAAAATTAAATAACCCCTTCTAACAGGGAACTCAGCGAGCAGTGCTCTGTGACGACGTAGAGGGGTGGAATGGGGGCGGTTCGGGGGGAGGGAGGCTCGGGAAGGCAGGGATATATGTGTACATATAGCTGATTCACACTGTTGTACAGCCGAAACGAACACAACATTGGAAAGCAGTTATGCTCCAATAAAAAAAAAATTAAAAACAAACACAACCCCCTTCTATTCAGATAGACTTTGAAAGCTTCATTCCACGTGCAGTCACCAAAACCATATTTTTTTGCTCACAACTGATCCTCCCTCGGTAGCCTCCCCACAAGGCCTGGACATTTTCTGAGGCTGAAATGAGCAGAGGAAGTTCATTACACTCATCCCAAACCCACACTGGCTTCAAAACCATCTCTTTCTCCTGACCTGCTTATGCTAATGAGGCCGCCATCCTTCCAATCACCGGGACAGGAAGCCTGGATGAGAGGCCACAGTTGGCCAAGGGCCAGGCATTTACAGGACCCACAGTGAGGAACTGCAGCAGGAATGCAAGAAAGGGCCCCGAGGGGGAAGGTGGGGAGGGGGCTGAGTCAGTCCCAGCTTTGTGACTCATCTTATCACCGATGATAATCATGATAATCATTACAGTGAAGAGGGAAGTACAGAGAAAAGGAGAGACAGAGGGAAGTTCCCTGGGGAGTTCCTGCAAAGTCATCAGAGGCATGGATGGAAAACCAGGCAGCCTGGTGTCTCTTGGGGAAGGTGCTTTTCACATGGAAGCAACGCTCCTTGATCTCCTTTGCTGTTGAGTTTAAAGATGAGTGTAGGACCGGAGCGCTGGCCTTGGCAATGGTGGGGTTGGGGGTGGGGGGGGGTTGTTGCTGATGACCTGTGGGAGCCTGAACCAGAGGGGTTGAGGGAGAATCCCAGAGAGCTTACAACCAACGGGAAGGAAAGACAGGTTCTGCATCCTCAACCACCAAGCATCTGGAATGTTTGTGAAGCGTCACTCCTGTCCACTTCTTGCCAAACATCTTGCCGAAGATTGAGCATAGGATCATTTCCACTCCTCTAAAATTACAGTTTAAAAAAAGTTATAAACATATGCAAGAAAATGGTAAAGAAACGAGGACATCACATCTAGTATAACAGAAAGCAAATGGATGGTGGATCCCGGCTTGACAAAGATAAGAAAAGCAGAAACCCAGCTGCTGACAGAGGGGGCTGTGAGCAAGAAAGCAGCCGATTCACACGGCAGGACCCAGAAATGTCCACAAGCCAGGGGCCACTGGGTGCTTCTGAATGGGGTTACGGAGACTGTATTAAATATAGGAATTGATAAGCCTGCATCGACGCACCCAGATCCACGAGCCAGGCCGTGAGTCCAGATGACCACCCCTCACCCACTCCAGCAGCAGCCAAGAGGTTTATTCTGTACAGAAAGTTCGATCCAGACAGACTGGGCTTGTGCACACCAGACACACAGGAAGATGGGGTGGGAAGGAACAGCCCTGACGGCTGAGGGTTCAGTGAAAGCCTGCAGTGAAGAGTGAGGCTCTGAGCCCCCATCAGAGGATCCCGGGGGTTCTATCTGAAGAAACTAGCAACCCCAAAGAGAAGACCCACAGCTCCCTCCAACAAAATTCCAAAATGAGGCTCAAAACTCACAGGACACGCATACACGCAGAGTACCAACTTAGTGATTTACTCTTAAAAGGATCAGCAGGCATTTAAAGGCAAGCCTCTAAATGTGAACAAGAGAATAAAACATACAAAACACACAGGAAGAAAAAATCAGAGAACAGAGACAAGGTAGGCTGCAGAAGAAACTTTTTTACAAAGGTAACAGAAGACACTGTATTCAGGAAATGAAAACAGAATTCTTTGGAGAGGAATGTTCAGAGAACCTGAAGAGTATTTGAGATTTCAGAAGGTAAGAGCAGAAATAAAGAATGAAACGTGTGTGCTTTAATATAAGGGTGGAAACATTTCCTGGAAAGTGGAACAAAATGACAAAGAGATGGAAACAGGAGAAAGAAAGATAAAAGAGAGGCTTAATCCAGGAGGCCCAACGTCTGAAGAAGAAAGAACCAAGAAAACAAATAATAAAGAACCAAGAAAATACCAAAGAAATAATACAAGAAAAATTTCCAGGAAGAAAGAATACAAGCTCTCAGATTAAACAGTGCCCACATCGGCAAGATCCCCGGGAGGGCGGCATGGCAATCCACTCCAGTATTCTTGCCTGGAGAATCCCCATGGACAGAGGAGCCTGGTGGGCTACAGTCCGTAGCATCGCACAGAGTCAGAAATGACTGAATAAACTTATTACGCACGCACAGGTCAATGAATGGGTTTTCCCAAGCAGCTTAGCGGTAAAGAATCCACCTGCGATACAGGAGACTCAAGAGATGTAAGTTCGATCCCTGGGTCAGGAAGATACCCGGGAGAAGGAAATGGCAACCTGCTCCAGTGTCCTTGCCTGGAGAATCCCATGAACAGAGGAGCCTGGCAGCTACAGTCCAGGGGGTCACAAGGAGTCAGAATATGACTGGGTGACTGAGCACACACAGGTCAATGAATCATGACATCTAGAGACACCAGGGATAAGGAGAACTTACAGGAATCCTCCAGGGAAAAAGACAGGATACATCTACTGCAAAGCACCAGGCATCAGAATAGCACAGGATTCGTCCACAGCAACACTAGAAGCTGAAAGATAATGCAGCCATGCTTTTAAAATTCCCAAATTCAGGGAAGAAGGAATAGTTAGGATGTTTGGGATCAACAGGTACACATTGCTATATTTAAAATGGATAACCAACAAGAATATACTGTGTAGCTCAGGGAACTCTGCTCAATGTTTTACGGCAGCCTGGGTGGGAGGGAAGTTTGGGGAGAATGGATACGTGTATATGGATGGCGGAGTCCCTTCACTGTTGACCTGACACTATCACAACCTATATGCAGATGACACCACCCTTATGGCAGAAAGTGAAGAGGAACTAAAAAGCCTCTTGATGAAAGTGAAAGAGAAGAGTGAAAATGTTGGCTTAAAGCTCAGCATTCAGAAAACTAAGATCCGGTCCCATCACTTCATGGCAAATAGATGGGGAAACAGTGGAAACAGTGTCAGACTTTATTTTGGGGGGGCTCCAAAATCACTGCAGATGGTGACTGCAGCCAGGAAATTAAAAGACGCTTACTCCTTGGAAGGAAAGTTATGACCAACCTAGATAGCCTATTAAAAAGCAGAGACAATACTTTGCCAACAAAGGTCCGTCTAGTCAAGGCTATGGTTTTTCCAGTGGTCATGTATGGATGTGAGAGTTGGATTGTGAAGAAAGCTGAGTGCTGAAGAATTGATGCTTTTGAACTGTGGAGGTGGAGAAGACTCTTCAGAGTCCCTGGGACTGCAAGGAGATCCAACCAGTCCATCCTAAAGGAGATCAGTCCTGGGTGTTCATTGGAAGGACTGATGCTGAAGCTGAAACTCCAATACTTTGGCTACCTCATGCGAAGAGTTGACTCATTGGAAAAGACCCTAATGCTGGGAGGGATTGGGGGCAGGAGGAGAAGGGGACAACAGAGGATGAGATGGCTGGATGGCATCACCAACTCAATGGACATGAGTTTGAGTAAACTCCAGGAGTTTGTGATGGACAGGGAGGCCTGGCGTGTTGCGATTCATGGGGTCGCAAAGAGTCAGACACGCCTGAGCGACTGAACTGAACTGACTGATCACAACATTGTTAATTGTCTATACTCCAGTATAAAATAAAAGGTTTTTTAAAAAATTCAGTACTGAGCCAAACTATCAGTGAGGGGTGAGAAGAAAGACAACTTCAGACTGTTCAATGATTTAAATAAAAAGTCTTCCATGTATCTCTTCTTGGGAAACTGCTCTAAAAATGCAGAATACAACCCAGGATCAGGAAACTAAAGCTCTAACATGAGATAAAAACAATGGAAGCCTTAGAATGGTTTTCCAGGACAGCTGTGTGATGGGCTTAAAGCTCGACCAGTGCAGTCTGAAACAGGAGGAAAGAAGGGTCAGGCAGATTGGATGAAAACCTGCAGGAATGTTTGGGGCTGAATTCATAACATAAGGAACCAGGAAAATGAAGTGAGGTAACTATCTCAGGGAAACAGTATATAAGAAAGGAAATATAAATGTAGTACACACACGGCTCAACTGTAAATTATATTTACATAATTACAACAAATTAAACACTGAATATCAATTTAACCAAATATGTTAAATTGAAAAGAATGGGAAGAAGAGGGAATAGACTATAAGACAGACATTACCAATAATAGAAAATCAATAGTGTCTAAAAATTAAGAATTTGATGAAAAACTAAAAATTGTTTAAAAATGAAAATTAAGCAAAAGATAAATCTTTGTCTTCAATCATAGAACATCAATAAGTGATGTCTAAAATTTAAGCTAAAATTAAGTATGGTTTCCAAATGAAACAAATGACAAAGGATTCATCTTCAAAATTTTCAAGCAGCTCATGTAGCTCAATAGCAAAAAAACAAACAACTCAATCAAAAAGTGGGCGGAAGACCAAAACAGAGATTTCTTCACAGAAGACATACAGATGACCAACAAACACATGAAAAGATGCTGAATACTCATTATTAGAGAAATGCAAATCAAAACTACAATGAGGTTATCACTTCACACCAGTCAGAATGGCCCTCACCAAAGAAATCTGCAAACAATAAATGCTACAGAAGATGCGGAGAAGAGGGAACTCTCTTGCACTGTTGGTGGGAATGAACATTGATACAGCTACTGTGGAGAACAGAATGGAGATTTCTTAAAAAACTAGGAACAAAACTGCCATACGACCCAGCAATCCCACTACTGGGCATATACCCTGAGAAAAACGTAATTGAAAAAGACACATGTACCCCCATGTTTCTGCTTTGTTGCTCAGTCATGTCTGACACTTTGTGACCCCGTGGACTGTAGCCCACCAGGATTCTCTGTCCATGGGATTCTCCAGGCAAGAATACTGGAATGGGTGGCCATCCCCTTCTCCAGGGAATCCTCCCAACCCAGGGACTGAACCCGAGTCTCCTGGATTCTTTACCATCTGAGTCACTAGGGAAGCCCACTCCAGTGTTCACTGCAGCACTGTTGACAATAGCTAGGGCATGGAAGCAACCTAGATGTCCACAGACTGATGAACGGATAAAAAAGCTGTACATACATTACAATGGAATATTACTCGGCCATAAAAAGGAATGCAACTGAGTCAGTTCTAGTGCGGTGGATGAACCCAGTGCCTGTTATACAGAGTGAGGTAAGTCAGAAACAGGAAAACAAACATAGTATACGAACACATATATATGAAATCTAGAAAAACGGTACGGATGATCCTATTTGCAGGGCAGGAATAAAGGCACATAGAGAACAGACTTTGGACACAGCGTGGGGAGGAAAGGGTGGGACAATTTCAGAGAGTAGCATTGAAACATATACGTTACCACGTGTAAACAGATAGCTAAAGGAAGCGGCTCTATAACACAAGATCAAACCCAGTACTCTGTGACCACCTAGCAGGGTGGGATGGGGTGGGAGGTCGAGGGGAAGTTCAAGAGGAAGGGGACACGTGTACTTAAAGCTGATTCCCGTTGTTGTATGGTAGAAGCCAGCATAATACCGTAAAGCATTTATCCTCCAATTAAAAATAAATTTTAAAAAATTAGTATCATCTTTATGTACTCTGTTTTGCTAACTATCATAAAAAAAAAAACAGCTAAAATAGCTGAAAATTACTTCCTCTGGGTTGTGGGAATCAGTGTTTGGAAGGCATTGGGCAGAGGCCTGCAGTTTTTTGTTAAAAGCCTTTTAATACTAGTTGACATTTTAAATTGCATTTATTCTGAAGCAAAAAACTTAGATTTAATGAAAAAAAAAAAAAGCTTGCTGTCTAGTAAAGACCTGAAATGTATATAAAATGTCAATGAATCACAAAATGGGAGCTCTTAAAAGAAACACAAAGATTACAATTCCAGGCCCTTCAATCCCTATTCAACTAGAGCAGCTTGGCTTCACTCGGGGCTTCCCAGGAAGGGTTTTGTTTGAGTAAGAATTCTACTTTTTCCACCATTCATCTGAGAAGAGGAGGTAGCCTACGGAGTTTGTCAACTGGATCATTTTTCAGATTTAAAAAAAAAAAAAAAACCCAATTAGGTTAGCATTTGGATTATTTACTTTGAACAGGAAGGGATGTTCAACCTGATTCAGCTGAATTGCCTGCCCAAGGCTGAAGGTACTCACAAGTTCCTCTGGGAACCCTGCTCCCTGTCTCTCAGAGCTCGTTACTTGAGGTCACAGGTCCTCCCAGCAAGGAAGAGGAAGGTATGGGGTCCCTGCAGATTCTGGGGACCACTGGCAAGCCATCAGATACACTGTCTCCAAGAGATGCTAATAAAAAAAATCCTCCTGGGGCAAGTAACCCCTGACATCACCCGATTCCTAGTGACTTGCTCTCCTAAATTCCTTTCTCTGGCAGACAGGGCTGAAGTGCCCAAACAGACGATCTGAGCAGCTGGGGTGGGGATGACAAGACTGACTAGCTCTTCCTCCAGTGTCCTCTTCGTTCCCCGCCCCCAGGACCAGAGAGGGACCACAGTTTACATCCCCCGTCCTGCCCAACCTCTCAGTGGAAAAAAAAAAAAAAAACCTGCTCAGAGAGCGGACCTCACTGTGCAGTAAGATAGAGAAGACCTGATTTTTTACATTCCAGACCCAGTTTCACGAATCTCTTGGGTGGGCGGCCCTGAGGCAGCAAGCGCCGTTCCCAAAGCCGACTGTGCAAATGAGGTTTGGTCACCGCGCTGGGTAAGGGCGGGGCCCGGAGAAGCCGCGACTCCTTCCAACCCTCAGCAGAGGGTCCCGGCAGTGGCAACGGATCCAAATGAGTCCTGCTGACAAAGCCCCGCAAAGGCTGCTCCACAGACCTCCGTTCGCAGCAGGGGCCGGGGTTTGCATCATTAATTCCTTAAGCAAAGAAAAGGGGCTTGCGCTCGGTCACAGTAACACAGACTCTCTCCCCGACCACAAACCACACGTGGCATACTTACATGCATCTACTGACTACAGGACAGATGCTACAAAAAAAAAGAAAAAGAAAGAAAAACCCAAAGAAAACAAACAAAAAAATGATTGAAAGCAGCTTTTCTTTTTCTCTCATTTACAAAAAAAAAAAAAAAAAAAAAATCAGCAGACGTAGAAAATGTTCTTGAGCAATTTATTTGGGGCAAATCATTTCATTGAAATTGTCCTGTTTTCTGGATCCCAGATATCTTGGGGAGTTGTGGGTGGTGGGGCAGTTAAGGCAGGAGAGTGGATTTCCCAACTTTATGCCCCCCAGCCCCGACACACTCACAAAGCCCTCACACACACAGTCGGGCATGCAGCGTCCGTGTCAGCCATCCAGAATCCCTCTGCCTAATTGCTTGATTTCATGGATTGTGTTAAATCCCCACTGATTGAAGCTAACGGTGCAAAATGCAAGCCCCACTTTGAGAGCAAAGGACTGCCTGGTGTGGTTTTATTGGGGACGGCGTGTGTACTGGCGGCCCAGGCAGCAGGGGCCCGGGCCCCTCGCCTTCCCAGGAGGACCGCGTCCCCAAGCAGGAGGCAGAGGAGAATAGGAGACTCGCTTAAATAAAGTCAATCGTGAGGATTGATGGAATCTTGGCTCCAAGTTCAAGCCAACTGGCCAAGGCAAACAGTCCTCCTCCCGGAGGGGTCACTGGTTTTCCCTTCCCCTGCATTCCGCCCCCTGGGGTTTGCCCACATGGCACATTAGAGTGTGCAATGGTCTCTTGGACAGAAAAAGATGGGGACTGGGTTTCAGAAACAGGAAGCTGAAAAGCTGTGAGCTAGTCTGGACTCTGAGACATGCTCTAGAGACGGGTCCTCAGGATCTTCAGGGGGAGGGGTGGTTAAAATGCAGATTTCCCGGAAGCCCCCACAGCAGCGATGGGATGGGGTCCGAGAATCTGCAGTTCTAACCTATTCCCAGGTGGTGCTGACGTTGCCGGTCTGGGGACCACACTTGAGAACCACCAGTTCAAAGAGTTTGGGGGTGTGGGACTAGGGCGGGCTGTTTGGTCGATCACCTTGGCTATTCATACTGTTGCACTTTGAAGACTCTTTCTTGGATGGTGTTTGAACTTTCTGGAGGCCCAGGACAGCCCTCCAAACTTGTCAA